>NC_082690.1:48767212-51733974 GCF_949987515.2 Delphinus delphis | reverse complement strand
AAAATAAGAGAGACAAGGCTTCTACCTCAAAGAGATGATGCCTCCCGTCATCAGTCCTCTGTGATTCTCCTAATGCAGTCAAAATTCACAGTTACTTTTTAAGTCTATTTAAGTACCTTACTCAACTGAGCCCATAGCTATTTTTCATGCTGATTGCTCTAAATCCAGGATTCCATACTCCTTATCCAACTAACTTTCTCTAATTCATTCGTTTTGTTTTGTTTTTTAACCAAGTACTTCACTTTTCATTGCTTTTATGCCTATAGAATATATTTTAGTTAGAAATTTGTCTCAAATCTTAGCCTGTAAAATTATTTTTGGAGTTTAGCCACAATATACCTATTTTTCCTTAGCAAATATCATCTTTGTCCTCTGTGTTCTTCCACAGAGGTGGAAAGAAACCAAAACCAAAGGAAAAAAAAAAAAAAACCCAAAAAACCATAATATGTCCTTGCTCTCTTTTCCCTGTTGTTCCCATGGTCTCTCTGTTCATCTGAAGGTTTGATAGTCAGACACCCCTTTTGTGTATCTAGTTTCTCTTTATACCACATCATCATGTTATATCTGAAAGTTTATGTCAGACAAATGTGAATTCAAATTCAGGCACAAATGTTACTCTCTTTTGTAACATTAGGGTTTGTATAACCTAGATTTCTCTGTCTCTTTATGTATGTAAAACAGAGGATATTAATACCATTAGCACAGTGATACGTGAAGGTTCAATGAGAAATAATATAGTAAGTACCTGCCAGAGTTTCTTGTATATAGTAGGCATTAAATATCTGCCAGGACTTTCTCTCTTCCTAAGTGCTTTCTGTGTCACTCCTCTCCACAACCGCTTGCATTTTAAGCTATTATCAGAGAAAATTTACTCATGGTATGATGTATTATCCAAGTAGATCTTCCCCTGAGCCCCGCTCCCTAATCCTCTCCCATTATGGCTGACATATGCATGACTCTAGAAACTGGAGTGAAAAGTTAATCAAAAGCAATTGTATCTGGAACAGAGCCTTTCAAGAGATTTCAATTCACCTCTATTTGCTCATGGTATATGAGATTTGGATCTGTACAGAAGTTGGTGTGGGATATAGTTTGTAAGATATTGTGAATTATAATGAGAAATATATATTTGGTCTTGTCTTGTTTCTGGCACAGAGCTCTTAAAACCCTTGGAATTTCCTAAGTGATAAGAGCCATAAAATGTCTTGATATTTATAACAAACCCCTTTGAACCACAACTGAGTTTATGTTAATGAAATGACTTTTGAAAAACGTTTAAGGATGGGGGCCCTTTACCAGGAGAACAAATCATGGGATTAGAGGGGTGGAACTTTCAGTCCTACTCCCTCTCCCCACTCCCACCCCCACCTCCTAACCAGGATAAGAGAGGAGCTGGAAATTGAATTCAATCACCAAGTACCAATGATTTAATCAATTATGCCTATGAAATGAATCCTCCATAAAAACCCAAAATGATACGTTCAGAGAGCTTCCTTGTTGGTGAACACCTGGAGATGTGGGGAGGGAAGCACATCCAAACTGGGCATGGAAGCTCTGCATCCCTTCCCACATATCTGTTCTATATATATTTTCCACCTGGCTGTTTTTGAGTTGTGTCCTTTTATAATAAACTAATACTCTAGAAAGTAAAATGTTTTCTTAAGTTCTGTGAGCTGCTCTAGAAAATTAATTGAACTCAAGGAAGGGGTCATTGGAACCTCCAGTCTATAGCAAGGTGACAACCTGGATTTGCAATAGGCATCTGAAGTGGGGGTGGGGAGCTGCCTAATGAGACTGAGCCCTCAGCTTGTGGGTTCTGAGGCTATCTCCAGGTAGATAGTGTCAAAATTGAATTAAACTGTAGGACATGCAGCTGTTGTCACAGAATTGCTTGATATATGGAAAACCTAACCATCTGGTGTCAGAAGTGGAATAGTGTTGTCATAGAATTTTGAGAGCAGAGGACACACAGGAAGAATGTGTTTTCCCCCTACACTTTGCCATTTATTAGCTATGCATGTCAGTCAAGTGTCTACATCGCTCTTAGTTTTTAATTCTTTTTCTCTTAAAAAAAGAGACTTAATAATATCAAATTTCCATGATGGTTTTGATGGTTAAATTTGATGCCATGTGTAAAGTGTTTGACGGATTTCTTGATCACTGTACGTTTCATAGATGTCTGTTTCCTCCCTATTTCTGGAGTCCCACTCATTTTAATGATTTTACTCATCCAAGGAAAAATTAAAATATCCTTAACTCCTTCCAACAACATCCTGAACTCCAGGAACATCCATTGTCTATACTTCATGATAGTACCTTAACACATTCTTCTTCCTCACCTTCATCCCATCTATTTTTAGTTTTGGCAATGGACTATTTGCTTTTTATCTTTCTCTATTTGTTCCATATACAGTAATATGCCCTGTAAGATAGTAAGTAGAAACTTTGGTAGAGACAGCGAGCCCACATGCAGTGATTCTTGCTCCCCTCAAGGGTGGAGTTACGGTAGGCAAGTGTCTACTCAATCAGGGGCTACATTTCCTGCCTCCTCCTGTACCTAGACAGGACCCTGTGATTAGTTCTAGCCAACATGATATGAGTTGAAGCAAGGTACATCATTTCTAACCAACACAGTCAAAAAGCAAGTTTGCTTTTGCTACAGTCTCTTCCCCTATTTGCTGGCTGAATAGAGAAAGCCCCTAGTGTCTACTGGAGAGTAGAACCAGGAAGACACTTGGGTCCCTGAGTGCCACCTAACTAGGAGCAATACATCAAACTATGATAAGTAAAAAATAAACTTAGATTGTTTCAAGCCACTGGAAATCTAAAGGTTTTCTGTTTGTGCAGCTAGAATTACTTTGATTAATGCAGATATCATGTCTTTTTCATATTATGGACACACAGTAGATGTGCCAGAGCTATCATTTGATGTACTCTTTTTTGGAACATGTGGTTCTTTCTATCCATTAGAGTCTTGATTTAATGATAGGAAGATAATCTGGTAACTCCTTCATGTTCTTCTCCTGCTGAGAACTCACCCATCTAAAGTGCCTAATTTTCAACAAATTTCCTTTGTTCTTGTATGTCCCAGCCAGGATATCTGATTCCTTCTAAATCTTTTCCCTATACCTGACACCTCAACATAGAATTTTGTTCATCATGGCCCGTGTCTGTGGCAGAGGATCAAAAGAAATCAGCTGGAAGAGTTAAAGGGGTTTCAAAATAGGGCCCAAACATGCATTAAATCTGCAGCAGCCCTTGGCAGGCTGTCAGCTGCAATGTGAAGGGAGAGGCCTGAGACTTTACATCAGAAGACCAAGTTCTATCCCTGAACCATTCACTTTCAACCTGTGGGACCCAACACAAGTCACTAAACTTCTGCGACTTAGTTTCTTCATGTATAAAATTGGAACAATGCCCATTAAGATTAATGAAAGAATGGAATAGGATATTTCCTTTATAAATCCTAGCAAATAGTAATTTTTCAATGCATCTTGGCCCTTTTTTTCCCTTCACATGGTTACTGAGGGATAAAATGAGAATACATAACAACAAAGCCTTAGTAGAATAACAGGCACATGGAATCCATGTACATATTTATTCCCTTCCTCTTTGTATCCAAAAAGGGTCAAAGTATAGAGTGTAGGTTTTGCGCTTTATTCAAAATATGTATAGAAGCCTGCAGAGATTCCAGGATTCAAATGACCAGGAGACTGCAGACAGGTTTTATAAAACCTATCTCCCACTGAACTTCAAAATGCATTGTAAAGCTTAATTCTAACTACGTTTTGCAGTAATCATTACCTTATGAGAATATGCACTAATATGTCAAAATTTTTAAAAATATAATTATGGTTTAGGAAAATCTCATGATTAAGTCAGTGAGCTAAAATTATTTCAGTTAATGAGGTTGGAAAGAAGTAATCACAGTCCTTAACACCAGTAATTTTGTCGATCCCATATAGAAACTTCAAGTTAGGTCTCATGATTATACACAGTTGATTTGCTTGTTGTCTATCCATGCTACCCAATATGCTGAGAAATGGACGAAGCTGTCATGGCCAAGTCTACTATTCTAATATATTAGTCCCTGTAAACATCAATAGCTTGCAGTTACGATTAATCATGAATTAGTTTCACAGAGATTGTCAAAATGTACATGGTGAAAAGGCTCTTTTCTCAAAATCACTAAAGAAATCACAATTTCTGATAATCTTTTTTTTTTCTCTCCTGGAGAGAAAAATATAGACATTGATATCAGAAACAAGGGAGGCTTTTGTCACTGGAGTATTTTCTTTGTGCAAAGTATTCTATAGAAATAATTTCTCTGCAGAGAAATATTTTTTTCAAAAATTTCCATTGGATTTATCAAGACAATTGCTTTCTTTTTTGAAATATGAAACAGTAATAGCCATATGCATTTTAACTCTACTGACAAAAAAAATAATGTGCTTTCTGGAGCCCAATTAATGGGGATAATCATTTTAAGATAAATAAAATATCTATATGAAAGCATTATAAAAATCTGAATGACTTTTTTCACAAAACTTGAAAGAGCTATTTTGTCTCTGGATTGTATGCAATGAGCAATGTCATAAAAAGTGACTGGATGGTTTTTTGCCCCAGAGTAAAAGAAAGAGAAAAAGAAAGAAAGAGAAAGTTACGTCTGAAATTTTCAGTGCCCTTTTATTAATTTCTCAATACCCTCAACTATAAAATGGGATTCTACTACAAGTCATGCTTTGAGCATCAAATGAGGTAGTTAATACTCCAAAAGAATTTGTTATCATCATCATCATATGGTTAATATGTATCCATATTTTAGATTCAGTGTTTTAAAATCACAAACTCAAAATTCTTCTTGGTAACCACGTATAGAAATTGCATCTATAGAATTATTAATAAGTAATTACTTTCAGAATAGAAATTGGTTACTCATATTGCAAAAAGTCACATCTGCTGTCTAGTCTCCAGCAATAAAACAGCTAATAATCCAGTAAGTAAAAATAAATGATAATTAGTATGAAAAGACGTTTTATTCTTTACAAAGTGGTTTCATTTACAATATTTCACTTGACTCTAACAACTAACATGCAAAATCATTATTATTACCAAGCCCATTTTACTGATAAAGATCATTGACTAATTTGAACACTCAGAGATAACAGATGCCATTAACAAAGCTTCAACTTGAGTTGCCTGACTCCTGAACTCCACATTCCATTTGTGAACACCACTGAAGAAGTCTGAAAGGTCCTAATCACTGCTGAATTCTTGAAATGCTCTGTTTTGCAAATATCCTAGAGTCTAGCCCATGTGTAAAAGAGAAAGAAGAAAAGTAGACAAATGGTAGGCTGAATCCTCTCTTTGAGGTGGCCTCAGGGATGCTTGCCATTTTTATTAAAAAACAAAGACAAAAAATCCCTGCTGTTTGGTGACTCTGCATACTTCTCCAGTGCATTCTCTGTAATTCTAATCCAGGGTACTCTTTAATTCTGTGCAACCCCTGCAATTGTGTGCATACTTACCAGCTTTTGATCAGTGTGGTAGGCAGTCAGTACAGGGAGATGGGCATCCACCTTGTTTGGTATCTGGCTTATGTACGTGTGTGTCTCTCTGACTGAACTGGTTACCTCACTGGCTTTCAATTACTTGCACAGATTTTGTTTGTTTTTCATCATATTCATTGTTCAGTCTGAATTAACTGCTCCTTTGGCTTATTTGCTTTACTTATAACATAGATGATTTTACTTTAACATCCATGTTGGTAAATGTCCTCAATAATTCCCCAACCCTAGAATAAAAGAAAAGGTAGGCGAGTTTGTGCAAGAGAAGGAAATGTATGTTTACTGAGTGATTTTACCATGCAAAGGACTTTTTTTTCTTATCTCATTTAATCCTCACAATGCCTCTGTAAATTGGGTGTCACTATTCCCGTTTTATCTGAAGAAACTTAGAGAAAAAATGACACAGCCAAAAGATATCTATTTAGTTAACACATAATAAGCATCTACTTTGTGTCAGTTGTGGTGTTAGTCAGTGAACATAATGGCATATAGAAGAGATATAGCCGATAAGCAACAGATGGGGCCCTGAACGCGAAGCCCTCTGGTATCAAAGTGCAGACTCCTTCCAAATCAGAAGCATTCATTTTTTAATGCTTGCCATTGCATAGCATGCTGCTATACACATAGTGGATGCTCTATAAAGAGTGAACTTAATGATTATTTTCCAAAATCTGATTATTAAACAAGGAGTGCTTTCTTGAGTTTGCAGAGGATGAGTTCAGACTGAGCTAGCACAGAGAAATGAATTGAACAGACATCCTAATGTTGAGGAAACGCCAGCTGCAATTGTCCCCGGATATCACTGGCTTCAGCACATTGCTAATGAGGGCCCTGTCATCTGTTTGATGTCTGTGTGGTCCCCTTAGTTTTATGCTCTTCTGTGGCCAGAGACTGTACACCTAACCCTAGCCAGCTGTCTCTGCAATTTATTTTGCTGATGATTAGGGGGTCTAAGCCAAAAAGTAGGGTTGGATTCACTTAGAATCACAGACCTTCAACACAGAAAAGGCTTTAGAGATTATATAGTTCATCCTGATATTGTAGATGAGGAAACAGACAAAGGTTATGGGAGTTTTTCAAAAACAGTCAAGTAGCAGCAAGCCAAGGTTAGAACATGTATCTCTTCACTACTGTGTAAAGACATACCAGGTCCCTAACCACAAAGACAGGATGTAGTGTCTTCTTTACATCTATTATTGTGCAATTTTTTGATAATACTCTACAATTAGATAATGATTTGTTGTTTAGAAATCTCTTTGATCTTCACAGCAATTTGGGGGTATGGTTAGGGAAGTTACGGTCATTTCAATTTTACAGATGAGGAAACTGAGATTGACTTCCATCTGGTTAGAAGCATCATTAAAATCTATTCTAGGGCTCTAACTCTCACCCTCTGAATTTTTACCTATTTATACCATGTTCCTTCTCTAGGTGATACTTTTAAGTAATCAACAAGGTTCCAGGAGGTTACTTGGAATCTAGTAATCCTTTCTTCCAGGTGGTCACTATCACGTAATTGACAGAGATTGAGAAACAAATTAGGAAGAGCTTGGTTCTAAAGCTGATTCCACCAATTATTAGCTGGATGATCTCAGGTAAGTCATTTAACTTCTCTTTTTATAATCGTTAAAATTGGGTATAATATAATTTCTGGGGGGACCTTGAAGATGGCGGAAGAGTAAGACGCGGAGATCATCTTCCTCCCCACAGATACACCAGAAATACATCTACACGTGGAACAACTCCTACAGAACACCTACTGAAGGCTGGCAGAAGACCTCAGACCTCCCAAAAGGCAAGAAACTCCCCACGTACCTGGGTAGGGCAAAAAAAAAAAACAGAGACAAAAGAATAGGGACGGCACCTGCACCAGTGGGAGGGAGCTGTGAAGGAGGAAAGCTTTCCACACACTAGGAAGCCCCTTCGCGGGCAGAGACTGCGGGAGGCGGAGGGGGGAGCTTCAGAGCCGCGGAAGAGAGCACAGCAACAGAGGTGCAGAGGGCAAAGCGGCGAGATTCCAGCACAGAGGTTTGGTGCCGAACGGCACTCACCAGCCCGAGAGGCTTGTCTGCTCACCCGCCAGGGCGGGCGGGGCTGGGAGTTGAGGCTCGGGCTTCGGTCGGAGCCGGAGCGCAGGGAGAGGACTGGGGTTGGCGGCTTCAACACAGCCTGAAGGGGTTAGTGCACCACGGCTAGCCGGGAGGGAGTCCGGGGAAAAGTCTGCACCTGCCGAAGAGGCAGGAGACTTTTTCTTACCTCTTTGTTTCCTTGTGCGCGAGGAGAGGGTTTTAAGAGCGCTGCTTAAAGGAGCTCCAGAGACGGGCGCGAGCTGCGGCTGAAAGCGCGGACCCCAGAGACGGGCGCGAGCCACGGCTAAAAGCGCGGACCCCAGAGATGGGCGGGAGACGGTAAGGCTGCTGCTGCCGGCGCCACCAAGGGGCCTGTGTGCGGGCACAGGTCACTATCCACACCCCTCTTCCGGAGAGCCTGTGCAGCCCGCCACTGCCAGGTTCCCGGGATCCACGAACAACTTCCCCGGGAGAACGCACCGCGCGCCTCAGGCTGGTGCAACGTCACGCCGGCCTCGGCCGCCGCAGGCCCGCCCTGCACGCCGTGCCCCTCCCTCCCACCGGCCTGAGCGCGCCAAAGCCCCCGAATCAGCGGCTCCTTTAACCCCGTCCTGTCTGAGCAAAAACAGACGCCCTCCAGCGACCTACACGCAGAGGCGGGGCCAAATCCAAAGCTGAGCCCCTGGGAGCTGTGAGAACAAAGAAGAGAAAGGGAAATCTCTCCCAGCAGCCTCAGAAGCAGCGGATTAAAGCTCCATAATCACCTTGATGTACCCTGCATCTGTGGACTACATGAATAGACAACGAATCATCCCCAATCGAGGAGGTGGACTTCGAGAGCAAGAGCTATGATTTTTTCCCCTTTTCCGCTTTTTGTGAGTGTGTATGTGTATGCTTCTGTATGAGATCTTGTCTATATAGCTTTGCTTCCACCATTTGTCCTAGGGTTCTATCTGTCCATTTTTAAAAAAATTTTTTTCTTAATAATTAATTTTAATAATTTTATTATACTTTACCTTCTTTCTTTCTTTTCTTTCTTTCTTTCCTTCCTTCCTTCCTTCCCTCCTTTAGACAACGAATGATCCCAAATTGAGGAGGTGGCCTTTGAGAGCAAGATTTATGATTTTTTTCCCCTTTACCTCTTTTTCTGAGGGTGTATCTGTATGCTACTGTTTAAGATTTTGTCTGTATAGCTTTGCTTCCACCATTTGTCCTAAGGTTCTATCCGTCCCTTTTTTTTCCCTAAATAATTATTTTTAATTCAATAACTTTATTATACTTTATTTTATTTTACTGTATCTTCTTTCTGTCTTTTTTCCTTCCTTCCCTCCTTCCGTCCTTCCATCCTTCCTCCCTCCCTCCGTCCCTCCCTCCTTTCTTTCCTTCTTGCCTTCTTTCCTTCTTTTCTTCTTTCTTTCTTTCTTCCTTCCTTCCCTCCTTTCTTTCTTTCTTTCTTCCTACTTCTACTAATTCTCTCTACTTTTTTTCCCTTTTATTCTGAGCCGTGTGGAAGAAAGGCTCTTGGTGCTCCAGCCAGGAGTCAGGGCTCTGCCTCTGAGGTGGGAGAGCCAACTTCAAGACACTGGTCAACAAGAGACCTCCCAGCTCCAAATAATATCAAATGCCGAAACTCTCCCAGAGACCTCCATCTTAACACCAGCACCCAGCTTCACCCAACGACCAGCAAGCTACAGTGCTGGACAACCTATGCCAAACAACTATCACAACAGGAACACAACCCCACCCATTAGCAGAGAGGCTGCCTAAAATCATAATAAGTCCACAGACACCCCAAAACACACCACCAGACGTGGACCTGGCAACTAGAAAGACAAGATCCAGCCTCATCCACCAGAACACAGGCACTAGTCCCCTCCACCAGGAAGCCTACACAACCCACTGAACTAACCTTAGCCACTGGAGATAGACATCAAAAACAGCAGGAACTAGGAACCTGCAGCCTGCAAAAAGGAGACCCCAAAAACAGTAAGATAAGCAAAATGAGAAGACAGAAAAACACACAGCAGATGAAGGAGCAAGATAAAAATGCACCAGACCTAACAAATGAAGAGGAAATAGGCAGTCTACCTGAAAAAGATTCAGAATAATGATAGTAAAGATGGTCCAAAATCTTCGAAATAGAATAGACAAAATGGAAGAAACATTTAACCATAACCTAGAAGAAATAAAGATGAAACAAGCAATGATGAACAACACAATAAATGAAATGAAAAATACTCTAGATGGGGTCAATAGCATAATAACTGAGGCAGAAGAACGGATAAGTGACCTGGAAGATAAAATAGTGGAAATAACTAC
Organism: Delphinus delphis; assembly: GCF_949987515.2. Classification (NCBI taxonomy): domain Eukaryota; kingdom Metazoa; phylum Chordata; class Mammalia; order Artiodactyla; family Delphinidae; genus Delphinus; species Delphinus delphis. Next base: position 51,724,019 of record NC_082690.1, on the reverse strand, counting down.
TGCAGAGCAGAATAAAGAAAAAAGAATGAAAAGAACTGAGGACAGTATCAGAGACCTCTGGGACAACATTAACACACCAACATTCGAATTATAGGGGTTCCAGAAGAAGAAGAGAAAAAGAAAGGGACTGAGAAAATATTTGAAGAGATTATAGTTGAAAACTTCCCTACTATGGGAAAGGAAATAGTTAATCAAGTCCAGGAAGCACAGAGAGTCCCATACAGGATAAATCCAAGGAGAAATACGCCAAGACACATATTAATCAAACTGTCAAAAATTAAATACAAAGAAAGCATATTAAAAGCAGCAAGGGAAAAACAACAAATAACACACATGGGAATCCCCATAAGGTTAACAGCTGATCTCTCAGCAGAAACTCTGCAAGCCAGAAGGGAGTGGCAGGACATATTGAAAATGATGAAGGAGAAAAACCTGCAACCAAGATTACTCTACCCAGCAAGGATCTCATTCAGATTTGATGTAAAAACCTTTACAGACAAGCAAAGGCTGAGAGAGTTCAGCACCACCAAACCAGCTTTACAACAAATGCTAAAGGATCTTCTCTAGGCAAGAAACACAAGAGAAGGAAAAGACCTATAATAACGAACCCAAAACAATTTAGAAAATGGGAATAGGAACACACATATCGATAATTACCTTAAATGTAAATGGACTAAATGCTCCCACCAAAAGACACAGATTAGCTGAATGGATACAAAAACAAAACCCTTATATATGCTGTCTACAAGAGACCCACTTCAGACCTAGAGACACATACAGACTGAAAGTAAGGGGATGGAAAAAGATATTCCATGCAAATGGAAACCAAAAGAAAGCTGGAGTAGCAATTCTCATATCAGACAAAACAGACTTTAAAATAAGGACTATTAAAAGAGACAAAGAAGGACAGTACATAATGATCAAGGGATCGATCCAAGAAGAAGATATAACAATTGTAAATATTTATGCACCCAACATAGGAGCACCTCAATACATAAGGCAAATACTAACAGCCATAAAAGGGGAAATCAACAGTAACACATTCATAGTAGTGGACTTCAACACCCCACTTTCACCCATGGACAGATCATCCAAAATGAAAATAAATAAGGAAACACAAGCTTTAAATGATACATTAAACAAGATGGACTTAATTGATATTTATAGGACACTCCATCCAAAAACAACAGAATACACATTTTTCTCAAGTGCTCATGGAACATTCTCCAGGATAGATCATATCTTGGGTCACAAATCAAGCCTTGGTAAATTTAAGAAAATTGAAATTGTATCAAGTATCTTTTCTGACCACAACGCCATGAGACCAGATATCAATTACAGGAAAAGATCTGTAAAAAATACAAACACATGGAGGCTAAACAATACACTACTTAATAATGAAGTGATCACTGAAGAAATCAAAGAGGAAATAAAAAAATACCTAGAAACAAATGACAATGGAGACACAACGACCCAAAACCTGTGGGATGCAGCAAAAGCAGTTCTAAGGGGGAAGTTTATAGCAATACAAGCCCACCTTAAGAAGCAGGAAACATCTCGAATAAACAACCTAACCTTGCACCTCAAGCAATTAGAGAAAGAAGAACAAAAAAACCCCAAAGCTAGCAGAAGGAAAGAAATCATAAAAATCAGATCAGAAATAAATGAAAAAGAAATGAAGGAAACAATAGCAAAGATCAATAAAACTAAAAGCTGGTTCTTTGAGAAGATAAACAAAATAGATAAACCACTAGCCAGACTCATCAAGAAAAAAAGGGAGAAGACTCAAATCAATAGAATTAGAAATGAAAAAGGAGAGGTAACAACTGACACTGCAGAAATAAAAAAGATCATGAGAGATTACTACAAGCAACTCTATGGCAATAAAATGGACAACCTGGAAGAAATGGACAAATTCTTAGAAATGCACAACCTGCCAAGACTGAATCAGGAAGAAATAGAAAATATGAACAGACCAATCACAAGCACTGAAATTGAAACTGTGATTAAAAATCTTCCAACAAACAAAAGCCCAGGACCAGATGGCTTCACAGGCGAATTCTATCAAACATTTAGAGAATAGCTAACACCTATCCTTCTCAAACTCTTCCAAAATATAGCAGAGGGAGGAACACTCCCAAACTCCTTCTACGAGGCCACCATCACCTTGATACCAAAACCAGACAAGGATGTCACAAAGAAAGAAAACTACAGTCCAATATCACTGATGAACACAGATGGGAAAATCCTCAACAAAATACTAGCAAACAGAATCCAACAGCACATTAAAAGGATCATACACCATGATCAAGTGGGGTTTATTCCAGGAATGCAAGGATTCTTCAATATACGCAAATCTATCAATGTGATAAACCATATTAACAAATTGAAGGAGAAAAACCATATGATCATCTCAATAGATGCAGAGAAAGCTTTTGACAAAATTCAACACACATTTATGATAAAAACCCTGCAGAAAGTAGGCATAGAGGGAACTTTCCTCAACATAATAAAGGCCATATATGACAAGCCCACAGCAAACATCATCCTCAATGGTGAAAAACTGAAAGCATTTCCACTAAGATCAGGAAAAAGACAAGGTTGCCCACTCTCACCACTCTTATTCAACATAGTTTTGGAAGTTTTAGCCACAGCAATCAGAGAAGAAAAGGAAATAAAAGGAATCCAAATCGGAAAAGAAGAAGTAAAGCTGTCACTGTTTGCAGATGACATGATCCTATACATAGAGAATCCTAAAGATGCTACCAGAAAACTACTAGAGCTAATCAATGAATTTGGTAAAGTGGCAGGATACAAAATTAATGCACAGAAATCTCTGGCATTCCTATATACTAATGATGAAAAATCTGAAAGTGAAATCAAGAAAACACTCCCATTTACCATTGCAACAAAAAGAATAAAATATCTAGGAATAAACCTACCTAAGGAGACAAAAGACCTGTATGCAGAAAATTATAAGACACTGATGAAAGAAATTAAAGATGATACAAATAGATGGAGAGATATACCATGTTCTTGGATTGGAAGAATCAACATTGTGGAAATGACTCTACTACCCAAAGCAATCTATAGATTCAATGCAATCCCTATCAAACTACCACTGGCATTTTTCACAGAACTAGAACAAAAAATTTTGCAATTTGTATGGAAACACAAAAGACCCCAAATAGCCAAAGCAATCTTGAGAACGAAAAAAGGAACTGGAGGAATCAGGTGCCCTGACTTCAGACTATACTACAAAGCTACAGTTATCAAGACAGTATGGTACTGGCACAAAAACAGAAAGACAGATCAATGGAACAGTATAGAAAGCCCAGAGATAAACCCACGCACATATGAACACCTTATCTTTGATAAAGGTGGCAGGAATATACAGTGGAGACAGGACAGCCTCTTCAATAAGTGGTGCTGGGAAAACTGGACAGGTACATGTAAAAGTATGAGATTAGATCACTCCTTAATACCATACACAAAAATAAGCTCAAAATGGATTAAAGACCTAAATGTAAGGCCAGAAACTATCAAACTCTTAGAGGAAAACATAGGCAGAACACTCTATGACATAAATCACAGCAAGATCCTTTCTGACCCACCTCCTAGAGTAATGGAAATAAAAACAAAAATAAAGAAATGGGACCTAATGAAACTACAAAGCTTTTGCACAGCAAAGGAAACCATAAACAAGACCAAAAGACAACCCCTAGAATGGGAGAAAATATTTGCAAATGAAGCAACCGACAAAGGATTAATCTCCAAAATTTACCAGCAGCTCATGCAGCTCAATAACAAAAAAACAAACAACCCAATCCAAAAATGGGCAGAAGACCTAAATAGACATTTCTCCAAAGAAGATATACAGACTGCCAACAAACACATGAAAGAATGCTCAACATCATTAATCATTAGAGAAATGCAAATTAAAACTACAATGAGATATCATCTCACACCAGTCAGAATGGCCATCATCAAAAAATCTAGAAACAATAAATGCTGGAGAGGGTGTGGAGAAAAGGGAACACTCTTGCACTGCTGGTGGGAATGTGAATTGGTTCAGCCACTATGGAGAACAGTATGGAGGTTCCTTAAAAAACTACAAATAGAACTACCATATGACCCAGCAATCCCACTACTGGGCATATACCCTGAGAAAACCAAAATTCAAAAAGAGTCATGTACCAAAATGTTCATTGCAGCTCTATTTACAATAGCCCAGAGATGGAAACAACCTAAGTGCCCATCATCGGATGAATGGATAAAGAAGATGTGGCACATATATACAATGGAATATTACTCAGCCTTAAAAAGAAACGAAATTGAGCTATTTGTAATGAGGTGGATAGACCTAGAGTCTGTCACACAGAGTGAAGTAAGTCAGAAAGAAAAAGACAAATACCGTATGCTAACACATATATATGGAATTTAAGAAAAAAAAAAATGTCATGAAGAACCTAGGGGTAAGGCAGGAATAAAGACGCAGATCTCCTAGAGAACGGATTTGAGGTTATGGGGAGGGGGAAGGGTGAGCTGTGACAGGGCGAGAGAGAGTCATGGACATATACACACTAACAAACGTAGTAAGGTAGATAGCTAGTGGGAAGCAGCCGCATGGCACAGGGATATTGGCTCGGTGCTTTGTGACAGCCTGGAGGGGTGGGATAGGGAGGGTGGGAGGGAGGGAGACGCAAGAGGGAAGACATATGGGAACATATGTTTATGTATGATTGATTCACTTTGTTATAAAGCAGAAACTAACACACCATTGTAAAGCAATTATACCCCAATAAAGATGTTAAAATATATATATATATATATAATTTCTATATTTAGCCCACAAATAAAATGATCTATATAAATCCTATAAACAGAGTGCTTTGTAAGTGCTGTAGGCTCAGGAATATTTGTAAATTCTCAGACTAGAGAAGTCTAAGTAGCTGATGGAACATTTTTAATACCAAGTTCTTCTGGGCTGATTTCCGTATATCTTTTTCTCTCCAAGATGTTCTTTACTGGTCTACACTTAAATACTTTCAAACATTTACTTTCTTGATAGAAGCAGAAAAAAATGTAAGAGATCAAATTTAATCCTGATTGCCATATAGTTATAGTTATGTACAAATATGAAATGCCTAACTACAATGTCACTTCAATATATAAAAAGAAAGTATCAGGTTTTAAAAATGTTGTTTTAATAATGTTGCTTTAAATTTCTTCTTTCAAATAGTCAAATGGTTTAAACAATGTCATAGAAGAAAAGGAATAAAACTGCGATATGACATGTGACAATGAAAATAATCAAATCAAAAATCGATCCATCTAATGTTTATAGTTAATACTCATTGACCTATGTAAACAATGTGTTAAGTTTTTTAGATTATGTAAAAACTGGATATTAGATGATTAGATATTATGACTACCATTAAGAAGTCAACAATCTAGTCAGGCATGAAAGACTATCATTCAAAATAGATAAAGAAAATATTCATTTATTTTTCCAACCAGTAAAGTTTTGAGGATCTATTGTTTGCCAACAATTCTGCTTGTCCTTACGCTGCCTGTAGTTTAATGAGGAAATTAAGCAAGAGAAGAGATATTTGCCAAGCAGAATGATGTGACTTAGAGCAGGAGAATGGCATTTGCTGAACAAATGGGAGATTGATTCAATGTGCCTGTGGAGGGCAGGGAAGGTTTCACAAGTAGGAGACATCTGAGCTGATATTTGAAGAATAACTATTTTCACCAGACAGATAAGAACAAAGGTATTCAAGGAAAAAGAAAAAGCATGTGTAAATTCAAGGGAAAAAAAATTCAAGGAAAAATAAAGCAGCATATAAGAAACAACATCAGTGGTTTTTGCCTTAGATGTTTTTCTGGAATTCGCTTCTCAGAATTCTCTTCCCATCCTAATTTGTTTGGGGAAGACTTCTTCATTCCTTTTTTTTTTTTTTTTTTAACTCTTTTCTTTTTTTTAATTGAAGTATAGTTGATTTACAATGTTCTGTTAGTTTCTGGTGTACAGCAAAGTGATTCAGATATGTGTATATATATATATATATATATATACACATACACACACATATATATATATATACATATATATTCTTTTTCATATTCTTTTCCATTATGGTTTATAACAAGATACTGAATATAGTTTTCTGTGCTATACGGTAGGACCTTGTTGTTCACCTGTTTTTTATATAGTCTGTTTTTTTTTATATAGTCTGTTTTTTATATAGTCATCTTTATTCTTTGAGACTCATTTCAATTCAATCTTTGAATCCTTAATTTGTACTTAATGTTTGTTCTTTTGCTTCAATAATACACCTTGTCTCCACCTCTATAACTGGTAGCATTGTATTAAATTTACCTGCTTACTTGTTTGTTCCAGTAGTATCTTAGCATCTCATATGTAGGGATTATCTCATTTATTTGATGTCCCAATTACCCACCACTGGCCTTGGAACATGCTGGTACTTAAATCACATGTGAAAAAATTAACTGTAACAATAATTTTTTTTCATACATTAGAGGGAAGAATTTTTTAACTTCAAGTTAAAAACTCCATTCACATCAATTTCAGATCTAGGAGGGAGTATAGAATTTTTCCTCCCAGGTTCTCTATAGAGTCATTTTTAACCAACTACAAAAATAACCAGGGAGGGACAAGAATATATCTCAATGGCCTGTACGTTTTTCAAAACAATTCTTAATAATCCACCATCCCTCATTTGTTATGTCCTTTAACCAGTATTGCAGATTTCTACTGCCAGCCCCACCTAGCAATAATACCATTTTAATTTAAAAATCATTATTATCTTTAGGTTTTACAGTTACCATGGCAATATCTTTTTTTCTCATCTGTATCATTACACATCTCAAAACTCAATAGAATTATTTGTTTTAAAGCCAGAGCTGTAAAAATGGTTTCCATCAATACAAAAGCAGTAATCCAGTAATCCTCTCCTTAAAATTTACAATCAAGGATAAATGCAGCAACACAATGTCTATAAACATCTCCATATCTTTCTCAGAATAAAGTGCTCTTTTACTTCCATCATGCTGAGATCCTCGTTCTTTGATATAATAGTGGGAAGAATATAACATTGAGAAGGTAAAGAATCACTGTTCCACAGCAGTGTTATGGAGCCTCTTGTGATTAGTATGTGACAACACAGACACACCAGTCTTCAAATCCTTAGTTAAATATTTATTGAGCACCCACTATCAAACTCATAGTGAGAACTAAAAGGAAAAATAATGCAGTTTCAATTCTCCAATGTTCCTTACTCTATTAAAAGGCTAAAACAACATTCAAAATTAGCTTTCATATCTATAAACATTCAACAAAGAATAGATGTGATGATTATAGGTGTCTACTGGGTGGGCCTCTTATTCGCTCAAGTCTCAGTGATGGTGCCTCTCATACATTATCACATATAATATTTAAAACTAACTATGGGCTGTAATTTTCCCACTTTATGTAGCAATTCAGAAACTCAGGGAGTCTAAGAAAGTTGCTTTATATCAAGTAACTGATAAAGACAAAGTGATCATTACATCCAGTGCCCAAACTCCTGCTTGCTGCTAGTTTTTCTAAATAATTTTTTTGGAACACAGCCATACTTATTCATTTATTTATTGTCTATGACTCCTTTTGCACTAAAACAAATTTGCATAGCTGTGACAGAGACTACGTGGCTAGACAGGCTTAAGATATTTACTCTCTGGCCATATCGAAAAAACTGTTGAACTCTGCTCTAGAGCATTAAACAATGAACAGAAAAACATTTATTCAGCACTGTTATGCTGCCATGTTATTTTTAGGTCACTATCAATACTCGAAATATAAGATACTGAGTCCTTTCTTGAAGGATATTACAACTTATCCAACTGGTAAAAAATAAAAAGCATTGTAAGATGGCCATATAACCATCTTGTATCAATTATTCACTCTCTTCATCTTCCTACAGAAAAAAAAATGCTTAATACATAAATTATTTTTAGGGACCAGGTTACCTTAACAATGGAGAAATGGTCAAAGGAAACTATGGCAGGCATAGATGGTCACAGACATTTCTTTGTTCTTTTTTTTTTGTACCTAACACACCACATAGACTACATTTCCCAGCGTCTTTTGCAGTATGGTGTAGCCGTGTGCCTGAGCTCCAATCAATGGGTTATGAACAGAAGTACTGTATATCATTTTGAGGCCAAGATTTTGAAGAGGTGTGTTTGTGTTCCCTCCATGCCTCCATGCTAGTTCCCGTCAGCAAGGCACAATGACGACAGGGCCATAGAGGATGGTGAACCCAGAACAAGACAAGTCTTTGTAAAAAGAGAACATCTTACAGACCAGAAACCTCCACCTGAGGCTGTTGTTTGAGCCATTACACATTTTGGGTCTATTTTTTATTGCAGAATATCCTATGCCATATGATAAAAGAATCAGTATCTTGAAGTTAGGTGCTTTTGTTAACAAAAATATAAACTACGTGGCATTGGAAAGTGACAAGGAGGTGTGAACTGGAGCCTGGAAAAATGAAGTTCCATTTAATTCAGTGGTAAAATGCTTGGTAAAGCTCTTGCCTGCAATAATTTGAAAGGTAGACCAGATGCCTATAAGTCTCTAGCTCAAGTGAAGAAAGGCAGAAAAAGCCAAAATACTAGCATGTGTTAGCTATCACATGCCATGTTAAGCAAGATATTAAACAAAATAGATGAGCTCCATCAAGAATTAGTTGAGTTGAGAGCATAAATGGAAGGAAATATAGAATCCTGAAAATCTGATTTTTGCAGAGTTGGAAAAGTTCATTGTTTCTGGATTTAAAATAGTAGGAAATTAGACTGGCAAATACTTTGAGGAATAGAAGCCTATCAACAATTCTAAACTGAGCAAAGGGATTAAATTTTGGGGTAAAAAATCAAATTAAGAATGAGAAAGAAATGGATGAGGGGGGAGAAGGAAAGAGAGAAACAGAGAAGGGGAATATATGGACTTGAGGAAGCAGCAAAGAAGTAAGTGGATATGAGATCTATGTTTACAAAAGAAAGTTGGTCTTTTTGACTGACTGTATGTTAACAAGATACTTATGGAGACCAATGGATTAAAATTCCCTCAAAAGTTTTCAGGGAAGTTTATATTATCCCCAAAACCCAGGATTGGAAAACAGTTCTCAGGCCTCTAAATATTTACTGACAAGCAGCAGCCCAAAGGGTATACTTTGCAAAACTCACTTCCAATCTCCATTGAGTACACTGGACAAGAAAGAACTTGCCAGAATTGAGGAGCTGGAGCCATGCAGAATAATGACAATGAAATTATCTCAGCACATCCAGTTTTTATTTAAGGGACTTTTTGAACTACAGAGTTTTTCATAATACCAGTCAAGTAAGAGTCCATTGATGTATGGACCAGTGACTGCTATGGTTTCCACAGTCTTCTTTTTCTAAAGAAGAGTTTTTACTGTGGGTTCCCTGTCTTGTGTCTACCATTGCATATTATGCAGTGTGTGTGTGTGTGTGTGTGTGTGTGTGTGTGTGTGTGTGTTTATACATTTCTAGAAGACAAAAGTCCTCATCCAAACCTGCACAATGAGTCTGTGCACTACCAAAAGATCCTAGTCTTTGATATGGATACTTTAACTTGATGGGAAAGATGTCTAAGACAGCATCAGTTAGCTTCTGTTTAAGATACATGAAGTACAAGGTCATGGTTTCCCAGAATCCAATTAGCAGAGATGTCACTGCCAAGATGACCCTGATATAATTTATGTCAATGCCTTCATTTCTATACAAATACATTTAATGACATACACCCAATGTGCTTTGTGCATTTACTTAATAGATATTAATGAGTTCCTACTATGTTCAAATTCCCAGGAAAGAAGGAATTACCAGTGAATGAAGATCTATGTGTAAGGAACTGTACTGGAAATGAATCCACTTCTGAACAACTGCCTGATAAATCTTTCTTTCAACTAACACCCCTTTCCATTTCTTTCTATGAAGTCAACTTCTCTTCTATATTTTCAAAAAATCTAAACTCTCCTATTTCCCTCCACATTTCCAAATTCAAATTCTTTTCTGGGCTACAGTTCCACTAGTCTTTTGAAAAATATGTCATTTCTTAAAGACTTTAGATGGCACGTCAGTACTTCATTGAAATTACTTTCAGTTCTTTTGCAATATTCAGTGGCAAAGATATGGAAACAAATTTGCGCCTGCTGATTGATGGCTACTAACAATGAAACAAAAGTGGGCCACTACAGAATTATTTTGTGGCATGCAAATTTAAAGCAGTAAAGACTTTTTACATTGATTGCAGGTAATTATTCAAAGTTGTTACATTCCATGTTGTTAAACAGAGCTTAGAAGTGCTTCTACAGGCAGATGATTGATTAATTACATTGCAAACATTCCATAGGATTCCTTATAAGTCTTTTGTATTAAAGCTACTTATCCCTCCTACATACACCTCCTCTTAACTAGAGTATTGTTATTTTTTATCACTGGTATATTTTTGAGTGTCACAATTCTTTATACTTCAAATGTTACTTCAAATCAGGAATAGAGATTTGTCAGTATCTAAGGCATATATTAGATACTATATATGGAAACGTTTGCAGACCATTAAACATAGGAGTATTATAGAGTTTGATTCTAACTAGCCACCAAAGAAAACTTCTAAAGTTATGGCTCTAACTAGTAAAACAAAAAACGTTGCTATTCTTCAGTATCACAACATTATTTTTTTGCCATCGGTATCTTTACTTCAGCATTCTTTACCTAAAATAGTGGCTCCGGTCAGTACAATGAGTACTTCTGGGATAGTTAACACACATTAAATATCGAGTTAATGATTCCAGTTGTGGCTGACATTCACAGATTTAAATTTCACCCAAAACCAATGCAAATAGTCACAGGAGACAGAGAAGCAGACAAGTAGTGCTGGGAACAGATGATTATCGTATATACATATAATTCGTTGATTAAAATGATAATTAAGAGGCTAATTATATTTATTTAAACTTTGTTGAATCAAGTTTCATTATAGTTTTGAAATGGAATCATCAGTTCCTCTCTGACAAATGGGATGGCATTTTCTTATGATACTTTGACGTCTCTTTGAATTTGTGACCTCATTTCACATCAATTGTAATCAGTTTCCTCATCTGTAGAATAAAGAACTTAAATTATACATTCTAAACTAAGCTTTTTAGCTCAATGTTAATATATGAGAATGCAGAGTTTTGGTATTTTAAAATATTAGATAATAAACAGAACCATTTTATAAGCACCTTTGGAGTTATACACAGTATGTTCTCTTATACACAGTAAGTTCTCTTATACACAGTATGTTTTCTTATATTAAAAGAAGCAGTCCATTCTTCTGTGATAAAATGTATCAGATGAACCCAGTCCCCTAAAACCATCGAGACAAGAGTCAACAAAGAGCCCCTCCCTGCTCTATGTTTCTATACCACATCTACTAACACAATTATCTTAACTACAAGACAGTAAGATTCTTACCTATACATATCCTATCAGACTACATAACCTATTATAGGTGCTTGATAAATGTTTACCAAATTTATATAAATCTAAATTATATACTTATTTTGGCTTTGTTTGAAATCAAAGTATGAAAAACTGCATGTGGCTTTATACACACACATTTGCAGATACATGTATATGTATTCTGTTAGCAGACTGTAATGTCTATCATCCTGTAAGAAAACCTGATTAATTCCTAATTGAAAGAGAATGAGAAAGAGAGGTTTAATTTGTTTAACTTGAATTGAAACAGTAAGGTGTGACTGAGGGGAGTTTGGTGTAGTGTAAACTGAAAAGCCACAGAATTGGGTCCCCACCCTATTTGCATGGGCATATAGGGGTGTGGCCTGAGGTAAGTCACTTAAAATCCCTAAGCCTCAATTCCCTCATGTATAATTTAAATTGTAAAGATTACTATGAAGATCAAAGTGTAAAAATGGTTAAGAAAAATATATTTATTAGTGTAGATTATGTCTGATAATGCAAATGTGTGTGGTGAACATGTTATGAAAGTCAGTTAACAGAAATCTAATGTAAGGGACTACTAATTAACAAATTTGTATAAGCACACATGCAAACACATGCCCGTAGATGGATACACACATACCCACAGAGCACGCAAATGCATACACTGTAGGTACCACCATAAACACAAATCAAATATTTATGTTCATGGGTGCAACTATTCCTAAGAGAAACTCCTCCCAAAGAAGGAACTCTTAGAAAACTAATTTATCTTCCATCTAATTCTTTATTTAATAAGGTCACATACCATTCAGTAAGGTTTTCTGCTTTGATCAGACATGCACACAAGTGAATCTTCTTAGAAGAAGATACAAAATGTATTAAATTAAACCTTTTCATTAGTGATGGCATTGGTGTCATACACACCTCAGTCAGGCAAGTACTCAAGCTGCCTTCCAATGAGGATGTGCCCTTCCAGAGTCTTCCACCTCAACTCCTGCTGGTCTCTGGTATTGACCTACTTCTTCATTCTCATTCAAGATACAAGATTTCTGCTCCGATTAAGCATTTTATTTATCTTTTGACACACTGGCTCTACTCTTTTCAGACCTAACATACTATAACCAGGTTTCATTTATCCAACTTTGTGAGATAATTGCTTCCGCTTAATTATGTCACACAAAACTCTGTAGCCCAAGGCGGATCATATTAAGTAATAATAGGTAGCATTCATTCTTTGTTCAGGGGGCTTTCTCTTTACTATTTTATTCAATATGCTAAGAACCCTTCCAGTGGGACAGGCACTATTATTTCCATTTAATAGATGAGGGGATTGAGGCTCAGAGTGGGTCAAATTACCCAAAGTAATTTTTAGATAATTTGGTAAAGCCAAAATTCAACTCCCAGAGAGCCTAGAGGTTCATTGTTCTACTGGGAGAATATTCTTGATGCTTGTAACAATATAAGCTTCAATTTCTTCACCTGTAGTGTTTTTGTCAGGGTTAATGGATAATTCGGCTAAGTAAAGCACTCAGAAATGTCAGCATGTAGTAGGAATTCTATAATGTCGAGGGACTCTATAATGTTAAATAGTAGTATTAGTAATAGCCATAGTACTAGCAGCGTAGTGGTAATAGTAGTAGCAGTAATAGCAGTAGCAGCAGCAGAAGTAGTAACGTAGTACTAGTAGTGAGTAGAAGCTCATAAATGCTTTATTAGATTCTCACAGAGTGTCTTCTGTCCTAAACATGTCTCATTTGTAAGTTATCAAATGAAGAACAAAGATGTAAGTAATTCTGACTAAAGATATGTAATTACCTATTTAAAACAAAGCACTGGAATTGCCTGCATAAAAGGAAGACAATTTAAACAATTCTTCACATCTCTTTCTGCCTTAGGCGTTCCGTGTGATTCTATTAATGGGAGACAAAAAAAAAAAATCTTTCTAGGGATTATATCCCCATCTTAAAGCTCTCTCTAGTACCAATTTCAATGTTTTATGTAATCTTTTGATTTAATAATATCTTGAAAATCTATGTAATATGTGTTCAGAGCAAACATGGGTCCAATGGAAAACAGGAAGTTTCAAATGTTTTTGCGGAACAAAGCTTTCAGTAACAAAGGCAGCTGTGAGCTCTTTTGCGGTACCGTCCAGGTCAGTTTTATACCTTTATATCCCCAAGGGCTTGGAAGGAAGCACATAGCTATTGAATTCATTCTCAATGCTCCTCTCCCACCCTCTACTCCTGCCAATGTTTTTTGAATAGTTTATTTGTCCAACCTGTTTCTTTGGAATCAGCATCAGGAGATGCCATGATACCACTGAAAGACAGAAAGGAGGTATGTCCAAGGTCAGTTTCCTCCTAAAAAGACACTCACGTGCTTTTTTAAGGTCAAGAAAAAGTTAAAATGCCTACTTTCGTACAATTCTTCCAACTGTGTGAAATGAATTCTTCCAACTGTTCAAAAATGACAGAGTGCTATTTAAATTCTGACCCCATCACTTCACAGCCATGTAAGCTTCATCTGGTTAGATGAAGCCTCTGTTTTTTTATCTGCCAAACAAGCATGATACTATCTATCTTTCTCAGTGGCTATGTAGATTAAATACATTGGAAGCGAAGCTCTTAGAATGTTGCTTCATACATATTGGACACTCAAGGGGACTTAGTTCCCTTCTACTTTGCCCATCTTCCCACTTTCCAGGGACACATTGTGAGAAGCTCCTTTTGACCAAATAGTAGTAGTAGTAATAATAACAACAACAATAATAACAATAACAATAGCTGCTAATACTTACATAGTCCTCATGTGCCAGACACTTTTCTATGCAACCCATTCAACCCTCACATCAGATAAGGTAATTTTGGCAGAGGATTAAGTAAATTTGCCCAAACCACACAGACAGCAAAGGACAGGTTAGACCTGTGCAATCTGGCTACAGATACTACACTTTTATATGTTAGTACGGAAATGTTGCTTCAGACATATGCCTCGTGTCTGGGGCCTGTAAGGAGTGAGAAACACTGCAATGGAAAGGTAATGAATGTGAGCTTTGTATACTGACCAGCTACAGTTTCCTTAAATGAGCCTTCTCTTCCCCTGCACATGCCCTGTTATCAACATGGAAAAGCCCTGCTGAGGTCTTTTGCCCACTGACGTATGAAATGATCTAAATGGCCTTCAGCTTCCTTTTCTATTCCTAGCAGGTCTTGCTCTCAATTTCTCTGCCTTTCCTTCCCAAATTTGAACATGCCCTTCTGCAAGCCATTCTTGCCTAAGCATTTTTCCTTTGCAGAATTGTTTGGGGTCACATTTCCAGTTGGAACTCTCGCCTTGTCTTTGAGATGGGACGCTGCTTTCTCCTCTTGCCTGCATATATTTTGAAATTGATAGCTTTGGTGAGAAGCATCCTGGTTTTCTTCCCTAATGTCAAAGTACTCAGCCTGGTCTTTTAGTTTCAGCGTAATCAGAGAATTACCACATCATCAAAGTTTGACCTTTGATTGGGAAAGTGTCTAGAATTATAAGGTGAAAAAATCCACACTCTTTATTTTGACTTCCTCCTGGGCCACCCCATTGTATCCCATACGACATTTCATTTGTGCCCTTTTGATTTAACAAAAGCAGACACAGGTACGTGGCTGAGCAAGGTGGGAGGAAGTTAAGCCTGCTAAAACCAGGTGATCGCTGCTGGCTATGGTGCACCTTCCTAAACTTTCTTTCTAAACTGGGAGAAAACTAACCCAGGAAGGAGTTTAGATACATCATTCTAAGTCAAAGAGAGTAAGTGATCAGTTTGTGCAAGTCAGGTATAATGCCATCTAGTGGACAGTTACAATTAATTCAAAACTTGAAATAGCAGCCCCTTTTACTGAGTCAGGCAGTTTGCCCATAGTTCTGGATAACCTCTCCTGTCCATTATATTCTCCAGGGAGTGACTGAGGGCACAGGAGGATCCGGCTCGGGATGAAATTAACTGAAAAAAGCTGGAACTCAGGAGCCCAGACAAATTAGGATTCAGAGAAATACCTGTTCCAAAGGGAAGGAAGGCCAAGGGAAATGCCCTTGGACAATTAAGTAAAGAGGAATCTGAGTGCTAAAGACAGTGCAACACCAGAAGGTGGTGGATTTTGAGGCTTGGAGAGAACATGCTGCCCAGGTGAACCCCACTGTCACAGAATGCTGGTCTTCTATGGTTGCCAGATTTAGCAAGTAAAAAGGCAGGATGCCAGTTAAATTTGTTTTTCGTATAAACAACAAATCCTTTTTCAGCATAGCTATATTCCAAACACTGCATGATTCATACTTACACTAAAAAAAATTGCTTTTCATTTGTAATTCACATTTAACTGGCTGCCCTGTGCTTGGACTTTATTCAAAAACCCAATGGAAGGTAGTATTTCCATGTAGAATTTCCTTTGGAGCATTTCTCAGTAAATTAATACATTTCTTCTGAATCCCTAGAAAAATTATGTTAAGATATTGGAAAAATGGGAAAAATCATTAGAATTCTTCTATGAGGATTAAAGTGTGATAAGCAACATGACAACATTATAGATTTGAAAGAATCCCTTAATTCTGGTAAAAAGCAAGAACCGGAAATGCTAACACTCAGCATTTAAAGTCACAGTGAACAGTTATAGGAACAGTACAGGAGTACATAGGAAAGAAGCTGCTGATGTGTTATAAGTGAGTGTAGTCCTGTCTGCTGTTAAAAATGGATCGTTCTTGCAAATAACTCAAATATTAATAACTTTATAGGCATGACATACTTTGTACAAACCCTATGAGTTCCAAGAAAACAGTCAGATTTTTGGAAGCAGAATATGCCATTATATTGACTTCTTCATCACATGATTTTGTGTAGTGCTATTTAATAATCTAGGAGATCCAAATGCTATATTTTTTAATACTACCCAATAGTGCCTGCTAGTGCTTTCTAGTGTTTGTTTGCTATAGGTTAAAGCTCTGTGTGAATATTATATCCATAATAATGACTAGCAAGCCTCCAAGTGGGACCCCAATGATTCTCTCCTCTTGGTATACACATCTTTGTATAAGCCCCTCCTACAATGTACTGGAGTTTGTCTCTGTGGCCAAGAGACTATGGAAGAAGGGGTGATATGTCACTTTCAAGATTGGCTATAAAGGGCATTTGACTGCTTTTTCTCTCTTGCTGTCTTGCTCTCTTGCTCTCATTCTCATTCTCTCTCATCACTACTAGCTCTGGGGGAAAGTCGTGGTGTGAACAACCCCAGAAAAAGGCCCATGTGGTACCATGCAGACCATAGGTTCCCAATCCAGTTCTTGTCAGGTCAGGAAATATGTGAGCCATGAAAGCCTTCCATTTTCTGGTAGTGGAATCCCTCACAGATAGTAATTACTACCTGGATTAGGAAACTGTGGTCTGCATGGTGCTGAGTGCTCTGATGGGAGGTTAGACAAGTCAAAACTGGAGAGTGGAGTCAAGGTTCTTAAAAGAGGCAGATAAACTGGATGGGTTCTTTCCCTAGACTCTGAATCTTTTCATATTTCCACTGAATACATTGTACTGTCTTCAAATTTCTTAATAATAATTGAACTGCATCTGCTTTATCATTTAGGCTTTAACATTTTCATTTTTATATAATATATCCAGATCCTGTAGTTCTTATTTGTGAATATCCATATTCCAGTCTTCTTCCCAAGAATTCTACAGATCTAGCAGATTCTCCTGATCCCAGTGTCATGGAAAGAAACTCAAGGGCTTTGAAGTATGAGCATTGGTTTAAGTCAAGGTGATCTTTATTAGCTATTCTACTTAACACTGGTTCTTAGCCCCTTCATTTGCTGAATGGGGACAATAATGCTTATCTTATGAGCGATGAGAGAACAGAAAAAAAAATCAGTACAACATCTGTGAAAAAGTAGATTCCAATAAAGATAATTTCCAATATTGCTATATCATTTGGTTATTATATCTACTCTCTGTGAAGTTACTAAAACAGATTTTTCAAATGTAATATTTAAGCATAACATACATAATTTTCACAAACTAAATAATTTACCCAGTGTCCAGGATAAGAAACAGAACAATACTATCAGCCCAGAGAGTTCCCCCACCCATGTCTTCTCCCCATCATAATTCACATCCTCCACAAGGGTACCCCCATCATGATTTCTAATATATTGATGAGTTTTTGAACTTGATATCTACTTTCTATATCCTCAGATCTGTCAGTATGTTACATGACCAACAGGACTTTGCAGACATGATAAAGTTAGGAACTTTGAGATGTGGTAAGTGACCTAGGTTATTCAGATGGGCCCAACTGGTCACATGAGTCTTTAAAAGCAGAGAAACTTTTCCTGGCTATGATGGGTGAGGGAGAGAGAGAAGGAGAGAGAAGGAGAGAAAAAAACAGAGAGATACAGAAAAGCAGAGACAGAAAGAGAGAAGATACAGGCAGAGAAAGAGAGATGACAGAAAGTCACGAAGAGAGAGAGAGACAGGCAGAGAGAGAAAGAGAGAAGATACTGAGCGAGGAAGGGTGAGAGAATTCAACATTCCTGGCATTGTCACCTACAAATTGGCACTTGCCATCTGCCTCTACAAGGATCAAATTATGAGCCGCTGCAGCTGCTGACCTTCAACACCCCTTGAAAGGAGTTCAGGGCAGAGATCAGGAATGAGGCACTCTGTGCTCTAGGGAAAACTGGCAGAACAAGTCTTCAGATACTTAGATATTTTTAGGAGGAGAGTTTATGAGCCCAATTCTTGCATCACCTCGTATCTAGAAAAGCACTAAAATCCTTCATGGTGACATCTACTCCTCGTGACTAGCAATAACCTTCATGAGACTAGTAGCATTTTCTGCAAAAATGTGTGCTTGATTGCATGTATCCCCCTTCACCAAAATCACATACATACCGACCTCCCCACCCCCCTACCTCTTTGGAGCAGTTTCTCAGAGCTATCTGAAATGCTGTCTCCCAGACTATAGTCCTCATTTTGCCCCAAATAAAACTTAAGTCACAATTCTCACATTGTGCATTTTTTTCAGTTGACACTGCACACTCTAGGTTAGAGTCCCTTCTGAAGCCATTCCCAGCTTCTAGAGGCTTCTTGCATTCCTCAGGTTATGACTTCTTCCTGCATTTTTTTTTTCAGTTGACATGTTAATAATGGAGAAAGAGGCCATGACCTGAGGAATGCAGGAAGCTTCTAGAAGCTGGGAATGGCTTCAGAAGGGACTCTAACCTAGAGTGTGCAGAAAGGAACATAAGACACCTTTATTTTAGCACAATGAGACCTGATGAGACTTTCGATTTAAAGAACTGTAAGGTAACAAATTTGTGTCGTTCTAAGCCACTAAGTTTGTGGTGATTTGTTAAAGCTGCGCTAGGAAATTAATACAGGTATATCCCTCGGGCTGGAATTGCTGAGTCATAGGCTAAGCTTACACTTTATTGGAAACTGTCAAACAGCTTCCAACATGGTTTTACCAGTTTATACTTCCACTAAGAGTACGTGAGAATTCTAGTCCCTCCACATCCTCCTCAACGTTTGGAATTTTCTTTTGTCATTTCTACTCTTCTAGTAAAATCATACATACTATTTTGCATTTCTCCAATAATTAATGAAGTCAAACACCTTTCATGTTTATGGGGCAAGTGGGCATCCTATCTTGTGATGTGACTGGCAAATCTCTCACCTATTTTTTAATGTCTTCTCCTTACTCAGTTCTGAGAGATTTTAAAAAATATTCCAGAAATGAGTCATTTTTCAAACATAGTATCACCAATATCTTCACATCTTCTTCTAGTCTGTCCATTTGTCTTCCACTGTCTTATTGGTTGATGAAGACAAAACAAAAGATAAATACGTTCTTAACCTCTTTGTGTGCTGTTTAAGGAAGCTTTTCCTATTCCAAGATCATAAAGAATTTCTCCTACGATTTTTTTTCTAAACCCTTTATTTTTTGCCTTTTATGTTTAGATATGCAATCTGTCCTTAAGACAAAAGTTTTAAATCTCCTGTTAGAATGATAAAGGTCAAGTGAGGTATGCAGATTTAAACATCAAATAGAAAATGAGAGAAGATATTAGATTTTGGTCTTCTGCTGCTCTTTTCTACAAATGCTGCTTTATCTACTGACATTGTGAAGTCATCCCTGATATTCCAAAGTCAAATTGAACTTTCCCTTTCGTAGCCCTAGCATTGCTCAACACCACTCATGAAATGCACTTTGTAACAATTGGAGATATTGAATGCATTTGTACTTGTTGCCTTCCCTGCTGGATTGTTAGCTCCTGTGACCAATGTCTGCTTCATTATTCATCTTTATGGGTCTCACAGAGTTAGCCCAGCATAAAACTGGTGGTGCTCATTACATGGTTGCTAAAAGAAAGAATAACCATTAATTTCTCTGCTTTACGTCTATAAGTTGGCATGGCAACAATAATTGCCATATGACTCAAAAAAGTCAGGAAAAAACTTATTTCAAGTAACAGTTTTCTGGCATAAAAAATGATCTGAGAAAACAAAAATCTTAAAGAAAAAGGTGTTTTTAGGTAACCATGAGAATAGGAGTGCTAACATTTTATAGGTTCCTACTCTCAGAAGTTTCATTCTTAGTTACTTGTAGTTAAATTAAAAAGCATATCAAGTTAATGGAGGCTGTTATCTTGAACTGCTTTTTATGTTGTCAGCATCTTTAATCCTCAGTCCCTTTACAGACTCAGACTGCCATCAGAGAACCATTTGTGTTGGCTGAAAATGCCTTCCTATGCATTCTTTCTCATTGGTTCTTTGCCAAGCTCATAAGGTGTGTTTCCCTGTTATCTGGTACATTTACTGTTTTTTTCTCCCTAAATTACTGGTCCCATAACCACATAGTTTTCTATCCTTTTAAAAATACACCGATAACAGTGCTTTTTGGATATGTTATTAATTGTCCATTGTCTTACTTCATTAACTTGTTAAAGTCCACGTGATTGCTATGCAACAAAAAAAATTCAATTTACCACTTAGACTCACTGGATTCTGCACTCACACATTCTTGGTGTCTTAAAACTCCCTACTCCAATTGCTCTTCTACCAGGATGGTGGAGAAAAGCAAAAGATTTGAAGTGCGATAGGCACTGATTTAAATTCTAGCTTTTTCGCTTACTAGCTTATATCCTTGGATAAAGTTACTTAAACACTCTTAACCTCTGTTTCTTTATTTGTTTAGTATTAATTATAAGGACCAAAAAAAAAAAAAGGATACTAATGTGACATGTTTTAGCACAATGTCTCTAAAACACTAGGTCCTCAATAAATGTTAGTTCCTTTCTCCTTCCTGGAAAACGAAGTTTAAAAGTAGATAAAGGATCCTGAATGACATGTCAAAAGGTATAAGAAACTAACAGGGAACCAATTAGGATTCTTGGGAAACATATTAGTTTGATCAAATTTGAGAACAGAGAGAATACTCCGGTGATGGATAGAGATAGTAAAAAAATAAATAAAATAAAATCTTTATAGACTAGGAAGCTACCACTAATGAGTAAAGAAATAGGGAATGTTAGAGCAATGATGCTTTGGAGAATGCATGCCCTACTTGTATGTGTTGAAATTCCAGTGATCATTATTAGAATTCTCTCCTGACCAAACAAAACTTGGAGGATTAGATTTGCCCTAGTGGCAGAGGAAGTTCTTTACCCCCCAGAATAGAGAATATATTGGAGACCAGATAAATTCAAGGCAGGGAGTGAAGTTAGACTCTTATCATAGCACTTTATGTAAGAAATTACCAAGACCCAGAACAGAACAGCTGCTGTCACAGGGATAAAGAGACATCCCTCTAGTGGCAAAAGCACACATACCTGAATAAATTAGTTGCTTTAAAATTTAAATAACGTAAAAAGAATTTCATTGCAAATACTTGCAAGGAGTTAACTATTAAACGTATCTTTTTACACAAAATAATTCACCCAAAATACATCTTTTGTTTAAATCCTGATTTACAAGTATTGGAGGCAATTAGGTAACTGTACATATACATATAGAATTTCAAAAATATATTTAAATGTATATGTATATATTTAAGTGAACATAATTATATATGTTATAAATTATAGACAAATCAACTACTGTTCATCTTTTTTTTTTTTTTTTTACTGTAAATATTGTTCTCAGCTTTTCCAATAGCATTACAGCATTGCCCTACTAACCCCTCAAAAGAACAAGGCAGATTCATCAATGGACTTCCATGGTAGGTTGGATGATGCCATAATTATGAAGAGATTGCTGTTGACCCATAAAGCAGTTTTAGAGTTGACCTGAGGGATGAAATCCAGGTCCTGGCTACTTAAGGTCATTAAAGAGTTCATTTTACATGCTGAGAGGGGCTGTATTTCTTTGGCTAAAATTCAATTCAGTTCATTGTGCTAATTCCTGAAATTATTCCTGGACTTTATAAAGTAACTACCATTTACCTAGAATCAACTTTGTTTAGCTCACTTTGCATACATTATTTATAATCTTTGTAACTCTGCTCAAGATAGTTATAACCTATTCCTTACAGACGGGGAAATAAACATATGAACATTAGTCAACTTGACCATATTCATAGTTAGTATGTGTTAAATGCATGGTTTAAAACTTAACGTCTTTTCCTCACAAGCCATGAGTTTTGCTATACAACATGAAAAGTTCTGCTTCATAATTCACAAACATTATTTGAGGTCTATGATACCAAGGTCATAGTTTACCTGTATAGACATGGATGCAAGGAAGCATGAGCAGTAAGTAGACAGACACTGACATCAGCCATTTTCACTGGATGTACAAAAGTTTTCTTTAAAAAATTTTACAATATGCATCAGTACTATTTTAAAATATCCACAACCCCAGAAACTCCACATATTGGAAACAATTTAAGAAAACCATCAAAGATAAATACAGTTAATAATACTGTATTGTATATCTGAAAGTTGCTAAAAGAATACATCTTAAAAGATCTCATCACAAGAAAAAGAACTGTAACTATGTGTGGTTATGGGTGTTAACTAGAGGTTGTTTTGATCACTGTGTAATATATACACATATACAATCATTATGTTGTATACCTAAAACTAATATAATGTTACATGTCAATCGTATCTCAATTAAAAAAAGAGATGAATACAAAGATTAGCATACAAGATTTTTTTCACATACTGTTATGTGTTTCACATACTGTTATATATAAACTCCAACAATTAAAAAACCTATGCAATTGAAAATTAGTTAGGAGAATTGTTCTATCACATATCTGTATGACATGGTATTCTAAACATTAAAGATTATTTACAAATAATATACAAAGAAGTAGTTGTAGAATAATCTTATGCAAAAAGAAACAGAAGGTAAAACTGTATACATAAGCTGGTGAATATTTTATATATCTGTTCATATTTTTTACCTATGTCATTTATTCCCCTTCCTTCCTTCCTTCCTTCCTTTCTTTCTTTCCATGTCTCCATCCATCCATCTACCTGTCTAACTATTGCAAATATTAATGATGTTTGTCAAAGATAATGAAATAATTTTTCTTGTTTTATTAAATTCTTGTTTATAATTTTACTTTCCTGCTTTAAAAATTGTTTTTTGTTTTAAAATAAACAGTACCATTAAAAATAATAATGTTTGCCTGTAGTGCACCAAAAAGCCTTTCTTTTCATAGTTTTAGGGTTTTAGAGCCAGGACCTAGATCATACTTGGATAAAGTAGAAAAAAAATCTTATCCTGATGCAGGCGAAAAGGTAAGAAGAGTGGCGGTGGGGATATGGAACTGAAGGAAATTTGAAAGAAAAATGACAGCAGGTGGTAGTAATCTTCTAAGGTTGAACAGATAGTTCTTCTTAGAGGAACGGGGAGTGGGGAATTATAAGTTTGAAATACATATACTATTACTAAAGTGGGATTAAGTGTATTGTGTTAGCCCTATAAAAAAGAATAAATGAAACCTATATACTTTGTACTGAGAATCGCTGCCATCAAGTAAATAGTATTTCTTTAAAAAAATTTTTATAAACCTTATTTTTTAATTGAAATATAGTTGATTTAAAATATTAGAAACAATAAATGCTGGAGAGGGTGTGGAGAAAAGGAACCCTCTTGCACTGTTGGTGGGAATGTAAATTGATACGGCCACTATGGAGAACAGTATGGAGGTTTCTTAAAAACTAAAAATAAAACTACCATACGACCCAGCAATCCCACTACTGAGCAGATACCTGAAGAAAACCATAATTCAAAAAGAGTCATGTACCACAATGTTCATTGCAGCTCTATGTACAATAGCCAGGACATGGAAGCAAACTAAGTGTCCATCAACAGATGAATGGATAAAGAAGATGTGGCACATATATACAATGGAATATTACTCAGCCATAAAAAGAAATGAAATTGAGTTATTTGTAGTGAGGTGGATAGACGTAGAGTCTGTCATACAGAGTGAAGTAAGTCAGAAAGAGAAAAACAAATACCATATGCTAGCACATATATATGGAATCTAAAAAAAAATGGTCATGAAGAACCTCGGGGCAAGACAGGAATAAAGACACATACCTACTAGGGAATGGACTTGAGTATACAGGAGGGGGAAGGGTAAGCTGGGACAAAGTGAGAGAGTGGCATAGACATATATACACTACCAAACGTAAAATAGGTAGCTAGTGGCAAGCAGCCCCATAGCACAGGGAGATTAGCTCGGTGCTTTGTGCCACCTGGAGGGGTGGGATAGGGAGGGTGGGAGGGAGGGAGATGCAAGAGGGATGAGATATGGGGTTATATGTATATGTATAACTGATTCACTCTGTTATAAAGCAGAAACTATTACACCATTGTAAAGCAGTTATATGCCAAAAAAGATGTTAAATTAAAAAAAAAAAAGATTCATGACCCAAGTCTATCATCAAAGAAGATGAGGTTTCTTCATGGACTCTCCAATGGTTTTCTTTCATTAGGCAAAACAATAAGAAATTTCACTTGGTTGGGAAAGGTGGGTGCAGTGTAAAAAGGAATTTGAATGAGATATTCTAAGTAATGATTTCTATTTGTAGAGTATCCTTGTTTACTTTATCATATTTGGTCCTTATTCTGTCTTTGTATTATCATTCTCTTTTGCTTACGCTCCAAAATCCTGTTTCATAACCTAAAGGGTATATGAAGTCACTGAGAATTATGCCAGGAATGAGCCATTATTAAGGTGGAGAGTGTATAGAGTGTCTCAGGTATGGGGAAGCAGACTGAAACTTTGATAACTACATAGGCAGATAGGCAGTAAGCCTGCATAGCATAGTGGCAAGGCATGGACTTTGGAGCCTGTCTATGACTTAATTTATTGAAACCTATTTCCTCATCTGTAAAAAGGGGCTAATAAGTATACCTATTCCAGGCATTTTATGAGGATTAAAAAAGTTAATATCTATAAAAAGCCCATAACTGCCAGAACATTGCCAATGCCATATAATTAATATATGTATATATACATACATATACACACATAGCCAATGACATATGAATTATATATATTTATATAGCCAATGCCATATAAATTATATATGTATATATAAAAAGTCAATCATCATATATATGTACACATAGGATAGTCATGTAATTTGCAGTAATTATTTAAAATGAAAGTTGGATTTGATCACATCAATAATTTTGTTTTGGAATTAGTAGAGAAGTAAGAATTTATAATATTTGCCTTATTATTTTTAGAGTTTGGTATACTGACCTAAGGGTTATAGGAGGCTATAAGCTTTAAATGAGATTTATGAGAACTTTTCAAACAAGGGCATTAGTAATTTTATTAGGCATTAATTATGCATAAAAATTAGCTAAAAACTGTGACTTAAAACAACCGTAGGGCTTCCCTGGTGGCGCAGTGGCTGAAAGTCCGCCTGCCAATGCAGGGGACATGGGTTCGTGCCCCGGTCCAGGAAGATCCCACATGCCGCGGAGCGGCTAGGCCCGTGAGCCATGGCCGCTGAGCCTGCGCGTCCGGAGCCTGTGCTCCGCAATGGGAGAGGCCACAACAGTGAGAGGCCCGCATACCGAAAGAAAACAAAACAAAACAAAAACAGCCGTAATCATTTCTTACCTCTCATGGTTTCTGTGGGTTAGAAATTCAAAATCAACTTGGTTGGGTGGTTCTGACTCAGGATCTCTCATAAGACCACAGTAAGACGTCTGCTCAGGCTGCAGTGATCTGAAAGCTGGGAAAAACAAGCTGGGAGCCCAACAGGTGGTTCACCCAATGCTGGCAAATTGGTACAGGTGTTGGTGGGTTTTAATTCCCCTCCATGCGGGCTTCTCTACAGGCCCACTTAAGGATCCTTAGGCCAAAAGCTAGCTTCTCCTAGACACAGCAAGTTAAGAGCCCCCAAAGAAATATGCAATGCCTTTTAAGGCAATCTCTGAAGACACATTATCACTTCTGTCATATTCTATTACCCATATGGGTCAACTCTAATATAATGGGTGAGAGGGCTACATAAGACCATAAATAACAGGAAGCAAGGGTCCTTGGAGGCTATTTTCTAGGATGGCTATCACAGGAATAGATTATCATCATTTGTCCAGAGGGCTGATTTAGACATGTGGTCCGCCCATCTGGTCTATTTACACTGTAAGACAATATATTCACTTCTGAAACAAACATTTACTGAGAACCTATGTGTCAAGCAAAATATTACATGTTTGGTGACATGAATTGAAGAAAACAAAACATAAGATGCAGGGGTGTAGAGAAGTTGGATGCTTTTATAATAATCCAGGAGAGTTGGTGATGCAAAATAATTGACACTGCCAGTAAAAAGAGGAGATGTCTTCTTCTCTCATGACTTTGGTCAGTTTAAGTTAGTCCCTCAGATTTTCAGTGACTCTAAGTTAATGTATCAATATACAGTTAATATATAAAGTTAGTCCCTGGTCATAGGAAAGAACTACTCCTTGGAATGATGGTGATCCCACCAAGTCAGAGCTACCTTCCAGGGCTTGGGCTAGAAAGTCAGAGAACAACTAATGTGTTCATCACTAACTTAGGGAGAGTAAGAACCATGACTAAATTCATAGGGATGCCATATGCTGGAAGAGAAGGAAAGATCACTTATATTTTTGAAAGCTTTTTATATGGAAGAGAAAATGAAGTACAAGTCACATGGAGATGGATTTCTGTTCAATAATGATAATTTTAAGATGATTTGATTGGCTATAGCTTAAGTGATTGCTTTATTTGGGAAAGCCTAGTTGGCTGTTTGTGATTTGTTGTTCTTAAGTTTTATTTTCTGATTCAAGTGCCTTGACACTGGCTTGGGTTTTGATTTGCTTATGTAGACCACCAAGGTATTAAAGCCAACTCAGTCGAATGGTATCCTTATTTAATTTTTATTTAATTATATAATATATATATAAAAAGATATTGAGAATAGCTGTGTGTTCCTTCCTTCAAAACCCACACTGAAACAATGAAGTATAAGCATACATTATGAAAACTGTAGGAGCTGAGCTTCTTTTGACAATCATGCCAATTCTCAAGTGCATTCAATGATACTGTGTTAGTGAAATAAAAAGCTTCAGAAAACTTAAGTAGCCTAAGTGTCATTTACAATAAAGATTGGACTTCCTGCCAAATATGTCTTTCAAAATCAAGTAAAGGAGACAAAGACTTCTCCAAATTCTCCGACACCAGGCTTCCACGGTATTTCCAAATTCAGAAGGGGGAGAGAGGGTAGAGCCACTCGGATTACAGCATAGCTGCTAAATGGACTTAAACTGCAATCATCTTCCAGTAAAAATATCAGTAGCACATTTCAAATGGGAAGATACCTAATATCACTTCCCATCTTGTTTTAATTACCTTTTCCTCCCCAAAATTCTAATGAAGCGATTTTGCATTTACATATCTTTAATGATGTTTCAATCATCTGTTATGAATATAGGCAATTTGCAACTTTTATTCAACATACTCAGATGTGCACTGTTTATGAATTCTGATGTTTAATAGATAATTGACTAATTACATCTTGTTTAGAGCTGAATTTGTTAAGCATGCCCCATAGACTTCATTTTTATTCCACTTCAATTCTGAAAGTCTTCCATGTTCTCTACTCTAAAATCCTGAATAAAAAACCCTTATCCTCTAAAAGCTGTGAATTCCCAAGTTTATAAATGCATTTATCCTATCTCACTAAAATTCCATGGATAAATACTAATAGTGGTAAGTCATCATAGGATATTTCAAGTCACCTGGGTGTTATCATTTACTGGCTCCAGGGATTACAATGGTCTGAAATGTTGCTTTCTCCCAGGCCCTCCACCAGAAGATTCTAGTTCATCATTTAGAAATTCTTATACTTAGTTTCTAAGCACACATAACATTATGACAATCACTGAGGTTATGTAAGGTATTTAGAAAGATAAGAAAGCAAGAGTCTTTGGAGAAACAATCAAGTCTGAAAGTGCCGTGGTTTCTTTGTTTCTGTTTTTACAGTATATAGCGTTCCATATTTCTGTGTGTTACTAAGAATTTGTCAAGCTTGGATAACTAATTCCATATTTAAACAGATTTAATTATCCAATACACAGCTGATTTTCTAAACTGTCCACACTGAATTTGCTGAATAAATGTTACAAATGAACTATATAAGGAATGATTTAAATATTTAAAAATGCAAATGCAAACACTTTCATATCTTGAGAGAAGAAAAAGTGAAACAGGAAACAATAATAGAATTTCTTAAAGGTTTTCTCCTGAATTTTTGCCTGCTGAGTAGACTAATGACATCAGGAGACATCCCCAATGACTCCCTATCACCTAACACCAGTCTTTCCTTACAGACCAGGTGAAACAGCTTTTACACAGAGAAGATGCAGTGTTCTTTGATTACTGCAAGTAACTTCAGGATCACATCAAAGACTTATCTGGGGCTTTGAATTCTCCTTAGACAGTTACATTTTCAAACAGTATCAGACTTTTAACTTTTATTAATTTCTTCTTTTGTAAACATTCTATTCCCAACAACTATATCAAGCCATAATAATTTCAGTCATTGTAATTTCTTTAGATATATCATCTTCTAGTATTTATATCTACCAGTAGATATTGCAAAGAAATTTTCTGAAGGACTCCATGTGGAATGGGATCACGGGAAAAGACAGGTATATATCCACTTAAGATCATTTTTATGTTAAAATACGAGAAATAAGTGTGTGATAAACCATGGCCCCTCAATAGTCCTTGAGAATACAAGTGAGTGCCTCGACCAGTTTGTAGATTTTTGTTTTTCTTTATTTTTAATTTCATTTATAATTAATATTTTTCCAGTTATCCATTATTACTGGATCTGGACATCTTATGATTAGTTTTAAACACTTTTAGAATGCTTACCACAACGTAAGCAGAGTTGCTTTTGTTCATTATCTATATTAATTGATTTACTTATATCAACTCTTTTTTTCCCAAATGAGAATTCTTGCTCTGACTCTAGAACGTCAGAAGTGATATGCCATTAAATATCCTTTTACAGGGAACCTTATAAAACTGTAGTTGATTATTTTCAAATAATCTATTTGTATTAATACCTTAACAATATCTCCACTGAAGTTTAGTGACTCACTTCTACCTTACTTTAAAATGTATGTTAATTTTTTTCTTTTTTGATAATCTATAAAATACTTAATAATTACTCTGTATCAGCCCTTCACGAAATATAAAAGTAAACTAAACACACCACCTAATCTCTGTAAGTTCAGATTCTAAAATGTAAAGGTAAGTATAATAATTCTCAAAAAAGAAAATATGATATACCTTAAGAGGTACATATATAGTCAATGGGAAGCCATAAGACCTAATTATTGTTTCCACTTGAGAAGATTAGGTAAGATTTCTAGAATTTGCAGGTTTTGAGATGTAATGTCTTACAAGTAGATGGTTTAGTCAAGTCACATACGAGGAAAGAGAGCCTTTCAGGCAGAGGGAACATAAATTGTGAATAGACACAGGGGAAGGAAATCACAGAGAAAATTTCTGTAGTATAGTTGGATACTGTTAGGCCCAAAATGATGTTATCCCAGAAAAAGCTTACCAGTGTGAATCCAAACTACAATCAACCTTTCCTGTTTGTGTGAACAGAATGGGAACTACTATTTACAAAACTCTTCATGAAAGATGTCCAGATATTGAGAGAAATAATGAATATATAAATATAATATAAAAATATATATTCATAGATACATATTTTCATGTAGTAGATGAATACACACATGTACATGTGATATATGCACACATACTACATATACAATATGTATATATACTTATGCATATATAATATATATTATGCATGTTTTATAATATATATTATGTATGTTTTATTTATATATATATAATTTATAGTAAATCATTCATAGTTCAGCAAAAGCAACTGAGGCAATTAACTCCTAAGTGCATGCAAAAATATCTCTGCAACACTAAAGCATTGTAGAGCCTCCTTTTGAAACAGGTTTGGAGGAAACATACCAGCTTTCTTCCCTTTATAAAGACATCATAACTCATTATGGCAAGTTTATTTCTGCCCTGTATAACTCTTTGTGCTCATTTATAGATTGGTCCCACAAATTTTTCTTAAGCGTCTACAACATGCACTGCACAGTGGTAAAAGTGGGGATTATTAAACACACACACACACACACACACAACTGAATACAATGCCTATCCTCTTAAAATAGTTTGCAAAACATCTGGGAGAGAGAAAAGCATGGAAAAATATAGATGAAGAACTAACTTTTATATGAGTGCTATCCTGAGTGCCTAAGAGAGTTCAATTTAGGAAGCAGTTTCTTCTGCCAGGAGATTAAAATGAAGTCATGAATGAGAGGTTCTACAGACACTAGTTGTTGCCATCATAATTATTGTATATTAATTTAGGCATCAAAAAGACATCTACTGATGCCTATCAAGCATGCATATTCTTTATTTTTATTATCTTGATTTTTTTTAAATGTTCTTAAGTTACTCCCCCCCATACTTTTCTTATTCCACCTTAAATTTCATATGCCTTACAGCCAGAGTACCCACACAGTTAACTTTCCTAAAGGGATCAACTGAATTAACTTGACAAAAATCAGAACAGATATTTGGACTCATTGAGGCTAAATGAAAACAGCTCTAAATGATTCTTCTCCTTCTAGCCATCATGTACACCCACTGTTACTATAATAAAAGTAAGTGTAACCCTCTTTCTTCAGACCAAAACTCCATTTAAAATCCAATGATTTAGTTATAGTTGGGTCCCCATCTATGGCTCAAGCCTCTCCCAGGAAGCTCCAGAATTCTAAATGTCAATTTCCATGCCACAGAAAAGTAGGTTAGCATCTGCCTGGTGAAATTCTTAGAAAAGCACATTACTCTTCTTTCTTTGGCAAATGGCATGCTAGAGAGGGAACTGAGGACCATCCTGTAAAAAAAAATCTTTCTTCAGGAGAAAGCCAATCTGATGGCCCATTTGATATTCTTAGTAAAATGGGTAGCCTTGCATATTTTGACAACTGGTCAACCCTTTAGGAGTCTCTTCCTGCTGCCAATAGTATCTGTATGGCTATAATTTATTAATGGCCAATGATGTGATGGGCACTGTCACGGGCAGCTCTTAAGTATCACTAATCTACATTTTATAGACGCAGAAATAGATTCAGAGGCTTCGGATGACTAACCTAATTTAGCAGCTGGCAGAGACTAGAGGAGGGGATTCAGCACTAAGCTAAGATTTTCACACTGAGCTAGTCCGTCCATTGGAGTCTCCTAGTGAACCCCCAGGGCACACATCTTTTACTTGTCATCTTTCCCTTCCTGAGTGGGTTACTGTGAAAAGTCCACTTAACCAGGCCCTGTGGCATAAGACAATCAAAGAGCCCTAGATTTACAATTCAACCACCTGGCCTAGTGTGAAATGTAAACCCTTTGGATTTCATCCCCTTTACAATGAATGGAAGCAGTTCATGGCATTGGCTTTGTGAGGCAGCTTTGTAGCTGCTATGTATTCCATGTTAGGAAACAAAGTGAAAACTGAGACTTTCTCAGGTGTTTTGGAAAATATTCTCTTTACAGAGAGCTTTACCCACATTGCCCACTATTGTGTAGGAAAGGTTTCTGTCATTTCTCCACATGTGGGATGGCAGAAAGGCATTCCACTCAGAGAGAACGGCATGTAAAAAGCCTGGATGCATGAAAGGCTGATGAAAGAGCTGGTTTGCTGTGTTGAAACGTTGGGAATGATAGAGATCTGGCTGAAAAGGAAGTAGGGTCCATTTTGAAAGGTCTTTTCTACCTGTCTAAAAGGGGGTTGGCTTAAACCTATGATTAATGTGTGTTTATGTGTGTATTCACAGGTGAGAATCACAGGTTTTTAAAAGTAGTATGGCCACATTTGCTTTAGAGAGAATTTTAGAGTAGGGGGTGAATTGGAGAGGTGAACTATTTGTTGCAGTGATTAGGTAGATGGAAATAAAAAGAGGGTTTGGGTATTTTACAGATTAGTATAATTTATACTTCCAACTAGGACTTTACCAGTTTTAAAAAATAACTAATGTATTTCTTTTGTCTGTCAGAAAAGCATGCCATTAACAAACTTTGCTAGAAATTTATTTTCCTTTTTACCTCCTGGAAGTCTTTTTATATCCTACCATCTTTCTTTCCTTTACTGAATGCAGCCAAAAAATCAGCATTAAATGTAGGATGTTTCAGTATTTATTTACGTCATGAACTACCCAGGATACTGAACTGATAAATGGAGGTCTTTATCTGTTTGGGTTAATCATACCTTGTTAATAAGAGTTAGTTGGTAGGAAATCTTTAATTACAGAAGCCAAATCCATATTCTGGCGACTTAATCTCCTTATCTTCTCAAAGAATCTCAACCAATGTATAAGTTTTCTTGGCCACATAATCAGCATACCTGCTTATAGAAAAAATTAAGTTCTGCACCATGAAATTGGAGCATAATTGGTAAAATCAACTTCTTGAATAATATCACGGGAGGATAAAGGTCTACCAAGGAAGGTAAAAAGAAACTTAATTCAATAGTCAAACTAGCCATGACATTCCTTAAAAAATTAAGTTTATAGATGAGCTGTCAGTGTTTAATTAAAACACAGTAAAACAGTGAATAACCCTTTTAACAATATAATACTTTTCTCATAGCAATAATTTCCCTTATATAGTCAGTTTTCCATCTTAGGTAAAGTCTCACTCAGAAATTCAATTCTATAACCACAATTTGCCATACTACAGTTTACCGTTTAACAACATAATTTTTCTGTGGAAAATAAGACATTCTTTACTTGTTATGAGTCACTACCTCCATATGGCACATGAAAATCTTATTATGTTGAAATCAGGGCACATAGGATAGAAATAGTGACTCTGGCACTAAAGTTCTGCTTATTCTGAGAATTATACTGCCCCAGATGCACCTTTCACTATTCTCCTATTATCTTATGCTCCAGGCATTACAAACCATT
This sequence comes from Delphinus delphis, assembly GCF_949987515.2. Classification (NCBI taxonomy): domain Eukaryota; kingdom Metazoa; phylum Chordata; class Mammalia; order Artiodactyla; family Delphinidae; genus Delphinus; species Delphinus delphis. The sequence goes on along the minus strand of NC_082690.1, from coordinate 51,690,949 downwards.
TACAAGTCCCAAACACACTCATATTTGGCTTCCTACCTTTGCACTGGCTGTTCCACTTTCCTGACATAATCCTTGCTTCTGTCCTTCCCTTTTAATTAGCTAACTCCTACTCAGAGTTTTCATCAGCAACCAACTGGATGAGGCACGCCTCCTTTCATTTTTAACACTCCATTTTATATCTAATACAATAATTATTCAGTACTGTAATTCAGATTACCTTGTTTGTCTCCACTTTCAGATTGAAAGATCCCTAAAGGTAGAGAAAGACTTAATTTTACTTCATCTCGAATTTTACTTCACAGTAAGAGTCAGTTGACTGAATATGTATAAATAAGCAACTGACAGCAGTGAATGAATGAATAAATAGGTAAATATTAACTTAGAAAAAAAAATCACATTATATTTATTGGCAACCTCATCTCACATTTAAGTTGTGCTAACTACTGACAAAAATCCTTAATGGTCTTTATTACCAGTCTACCCAAGTGGAAATGTAATAGGCCCTGGTCTGTATTTCAGTTAAATTGCACCTTTTTGGATTTAACTCTTTATCCCAGATTGGTGATAATTAAACTTTAATCTGCATAGGAATCACTTGAGTAAAAATGCTAAAACTTCACATTTGTGGTCCTATCATTATAGATTTTAACTCAGTTGGTCTGGGGTATGGTTAAGAATTCTGACTTCTTAAAAAATACTTCAAGTAAATCTCATGTAGGTGAACCAGAAACCTTATTTTAATAAAGATTCTTCCACCAAATCATCTTAATTCACTTGTGTTTTGCATTTACTATCATGTCTAAATTTCTTCCACCCTAAAAAGTCTTACGAGTGCACCCTGCATTCTCTTATACAAGTCACTGATTCTACCCAAGAAACTCAGGAAAGAACGATGCAGCCAGAACAAGGTGATTCCCTCTAAGAAAATTACATTGAGTCATCAACAAGGATAAAGCAGAAGCTACTCAAAAGCTTGTCTTTAAGTCTATCTCTTAGTTCACCAATTTATTCACAAGTATATGTTGACAGACCATGTCAAATGTGAGCCTCAGCCCCATAAACTCTATATTGACTTATTTTCTCTAATCAATGTATAACTTCATAGCATAGAGAAGAAATGTGCCTGATGGGACATGTCCTAGCCTCCATGAAATCATACAAGTTTAAGCTGTGGCTCTTTCTTTGACGTATGTATAAAGCAGCCTTTAAAAAAATGGTTGTAGAATTTTCCTAAGGACTAACACCAAACAAAATATTCTTCCCTCTTTTAAGAAATATATATGTCATCTAATTTTAATCCTCACAACAATAAATCCTTAGGTTTAAATCCCCTTTTAAACCTAAGAAGAAAAGCACTGGTATTTTAATTCTTTAAATAAGAAATCAGAGTAACTTAAATTCAAAGAAGTAAGTAGTAAAACTTGACCTGGGGTAGTCTAATGCCTGAGTTTGTGTCCATTCTTCCATTAGATCCCTGGGAAACAGAAGATGATATCTCTAATAGAGCTATGTCTAATGACAGTACCCCTGGAAGCCCTGTTATTTGTAATAGTGAGAAATAGACCAAAATGAATCAACTGATGATGAATTTGAGAAGGATCCTTTGAACAAAGCCAGACTCTACACATGTGTCCTGTAACCAATCAAGGCAAAAGCATTTTATGTGTCCAGTGACACATGAAGTAACCACTTGGCACCTACCATGTATCAAACCTTGATCTTACCAACAATGATCTCATCATTGTAGGCAAACAAATGTAATGAGACATTGTACTTGTCTTTAAAGTTTATAGCCTATTAAGGAAAAGAGATGAGTAAACAAGATAGATCATCGTGACTGCAAAAATGCAGATCCCACAACAACCTTTAGAGAGTCCTGAGACTGATGCCAACAGGATAGATCAAGAAAACTCCATGAAGAAGATAGTACATAAACACACCAGGATGGTAATAAAGTGGAAACTCCACTTTATTCAAGTCCCTACGCTGTGAAGATGTGGGGTTTTCTGTCCAGTGAATTCCCTCAGCAGGATTAAACTAAGGATTCAATTTCATTTTAATTGCATTAAATCCCAGAAGACTGAGAAAATTGCAAATTCAGTCCCTAAAGTGAAAAGACTATACCAGTATCAGTCTTCATATTTAACTGAAGCAGATGCAAGACCCACTAATTAGCAGAGGTAAAAAGAATAATTTAAGATTTTATTTAATTGAAAGCTCATAACTTATAACACAACGATTATTTAATTAGCTCATTCTTATATTAGTCTCTCTCCCTCATACTTATAAATTCCATCAAGTTAGCTCACCATACTTAGGTATTTAATAAAGTTTTCTGAACTCATTTTCGTATGGATAAGCATTGTTCTACATATGCAGGAAATGAGTTCTACAGATTCTATCTTGAGTACCCATTATAAAGGGAAAAACTGAAGGGCAATTATATACAAGTAAAAGGGTGATTTAAATTTTTTGACTGTTATTTCTTCTTCCAAAACTCCCTATCCTCAAACTCTCAACTTTGGTAGTGGAATTAGAAGTTATTTGAACTCTAACTGTTGAAAACATGAACATGTTTTCCAACAGAGGGAACTTCTCTTTGCCCATAAATACTAGAAATATATATGGAATTATCTTTAGTGACCTTTTGCATAGAAGATGTTCCAAGGAAAAGCAACTTCTCTGTAATACATGATACATATGCCAAGTCCGCAGATATTCAATCAATTGTTGGTGCTCTCCTATATACTGGTGTTGATAATTCTTATTTTTTACCATGTATTAGTGTGAGTTTATGTGTACAAATGAGTAAATGAATAGGTTTGTGCATGTGTGTATGTAGGATGGTGGAAGAATTGGTTAAGGAGTCCTTTTTAATTTTAAATTAGCACTAAATTCAAATTATGTGATATAATTCATATTATAAAGTAATATAACAGCATAATAGAAAACTTGGAAAGTGAAATATGGAAAACAAGTACTCTTACCACTCTAACCCAACCATAGTTATACTTTCTTGATGATTAGTTTTGTATAGTTGTAATATTTTTTCAGTTATTTCTGTCCCATCATTATCACCTTGTAACATAAGCATTTTGCCGTGACTCTGTAGAATTTTTGTCTTCTTTTCACTCACATTCTTTCTCTCTCTCTCTCTCTGTCTCTCTCTCCCCCTCTCTTCCTCTCTCTGTTTCTCTCTCCCTCCTGTGTCTGCAGTCTTTTCCTTGTTAATCTCTACTTTCTTCCCACATCCATTCCTCCTTAGTCTACCACTATTTGGCTTCGGCTTCACTCTTTTACTGAAACTGTTCTATCTAGGCCAAAAAATGACTTCCTACTTTCATAAATGAAATGGAGAGTCAACTCTTATCCTTATCTTAATTTGTTTTAGGAATGAAATGGGAGATCGGGGTGGGTAGGCAAATTGTTATCAGAATTGGGGGCAGGGTGGGGTATAAGGGAATCTATTAGAAATCTTTAGATGACATAGTTTAAATGTTGCTAAAGTATCTGCATTTTCACACTGAGATTCTTTCCCAGACTGGAGAGTTAAAGGGGTAGCAACAGATAAATGGCCAAGCAGATATGATAGAATAAAGTTGGTCCCCTCTTCACTTTTTTGCCTTTTTTGGACTTGAAAGCTCAGGACCAATAATGCTAATAAACTACAGCTTCATTTTTCTTGCTCAGACTCCAGGTCTCTCCCCTAATTCAGGACCCTTTAGCCTGCTACATTAACAATTATAGTAACTTCTAACCAGCATCCCAGCCTCCAGACAATTCCCTCACTAATCCAACCTCCATAGTCATGAGGATGACCTTTCATATGTGGAAATGCTATATCATAAAATAAAATGGCCAAAGTTTCACCACTTTAACCCAACTGTGGTTATAATTTTGTAACGTTTAGCTTGACATAATTGTATTTATATGTATAGTTTCTGTCCTACCAGCATCACTTTGCCATAGCATAAGCATTTCCATATGCCTCCTGGGAATATAGTAGGAAAGATTTTTCATAGAACTTAAACTGAATGAGTATTGCTCCAATGCTGTCAGAAGGCCTTATTTTAGGAACTCAATAATAACAATGTACAGATAACAAATAGTAGTAACCAAACCACCAGGATTCAAATCTTGCCTCAAACTAAATAGTCTGTGACTTTGAATAAGTCATTTGATATTGTTATGACACAATATCTATATTAGAGAAGATACAATAATATTTATATCATATGATTGTTGTGAGATCAAATAAATTAAATATTAATGTAAGTAATATAAGTGTTTAAAACAGCGTCTGGCACATAGTAACACATGCATATGTGTGTGTGTATGTGTATATATATACCTCTCTCTCATATTATTACATCTGGAAAGCATGAGGAAAACATACACACAGATTATATTATATTTTATGGGAGGTAGGTAATTTAGTATAATAGAAAAATCAAAGACTGGACTTCAGAAGACTTTGTATCTAATCTAGCTCTAACACTACTAGTTACTATGCAACTTTGGGCAAATCTCCTTACCTAGCTATTTACTACAATTATTATATCCTATAGGTTTCACAGATGAGGAAACTAAGTGTGAGAGAGTCTCTTGGCCAATGTTTCACAAATGGGAAATGAAACCAAGGACTCAAAAGTAACTCCATACAACACTGCAGCTTCTGTAAAATACATGCATTGAATCAAGAGATCCTGAAAATTCTTTGATGAGCATCAATTACATGATACTCTAAAATAGCAACAAGTTAATAAATATAGATGTCCTACTCAGTTAAAACGTATTAACTGAGACATTATTTAACACTTTTTAATAGACATTCTTACAAAACAAATAAAACCATGTCTGCTGATTACAAACAGAAAATACTATCTCATTCTTTACTGTGAAATTCATTTTTCTTTTTCTATTTCTTGACACAGTACCAAAAATCATAGACATTTAAGGATTGTTCTTTTTTTTCTTCCTGCTTGTTTGACTGTGATGGAAAATAATGAAAACCTCTACTGTCAAGAACTGTTGCAGTGTATTCAGAAGCTCTACTAGTAACAATAGACATCTTTATGTCAAAATTACCTTTATTGAGATATTTCCTCTTCCTTCTTTGATTCAAAAGTATGTTTTACAATAGCAGCATGAAGCCTACGTTAAGTATAAACTTCAGGAAGTACAATTGAATAGTATAATATGTTCAGTACCAAAGTTCACACTGCGTGTCTCTTTACTGGGCATATAACAAAGCTTCAAAGATTCCAGAGTCAGGTTCCAGGCTCCTGTAATTGGAGGGTAGATATCTTCTCTCTCAAATTAGTGCCCAAAATAGACTAGAAATAAGCAGATGGTCCTGACTAGAAGCTCAGTGAGAAAGCTTATGTTAATAAGTCCCCAGTTATGAATTAAAGATAAAAATTACTTAATGTAGAAATATCATTACAGTCCAAGGAGACAAATAGAACTAGGTGCAACTGCAGAGCTATTTAAGCCAAATGCTCCCTTTTTTTTTTTTTTTTTTTTTTCTTTTTTTTTTTTGCGGTACGCGGGCCTCTCACTGTTGTGGCCTCTCTCGTTGCGGAGCATAGGCTCCGGACGCGCAGGCTCATCGGCCACGGCTCACGGGCCCAGCAGCTCCACGGCATGTGGGATCCTCCCGGACCAGGGCACGAACCCGTGTCCCCTGCATCGGCAGGCGGACTCTCAACCACCGCGCCACCAGGGCAGCCCCCAAATGCTCCCTTTTTAATCAAGGAAATTGAAGTTCAGAGAGGTTAGTAAGGTAACGTCTCTCAGTAAGTTCAGGAAAAAGCAGGGACTGGAATTCAAGAGTTAGGACTTTTATTGCAATGTAACTTAAAATGTGTTTTTCAATGTGCCATTTAACGTGTAAGACTGACATCATGCTAGCCTACCAGAGTCTGTCATTCTATTAACTGTAGACACATTGTTTTGCTTTTGTTTTTAATGAACTAAAATGGAGCATTTTCAATGAACACCGTGCTGCATATGAAGTTGTTAAAAATTTACGTTCAAGCTAAACCTGAAGTGAAAGAAACTGCCAGGGATGCCATAGGGAAAGTGTTATGTTATTGCAGAAAAGGATGAATTCATTTTCAAACCTAAATATAAGCAAAAAAGGATTTTTTTTTTTCGCTGCCTAAGAGTTTGGACATCCCCCTTCTCAGTGCAGGTAGTAAAGTAACAAAGTAAAGAAGCAACCACCAGGGGCTTCCCTGGTGGCACAGTGGTTGAGAGTCTGCCTGCCAATGCAGGGGACACGGGTTCGAGCCCTGGTCTGGGAAGATCCCACATGCCGCAGAGCAACTAGGCCCATGAGCCACAACTACTGAGCCTGCAGGTCTGGAGCCTGTGCTCCCAACAAGAGAGGCTGCGATAGTGAGAGGTCCGCGCACCATGATGAAGAGTGGCCCCCGCCTGCCGCAACTAGAGAAAGCCCTTGCACAGAAAAGAAGACCCAACACAGCCATAAATAAATAAATAAATTTAAAAATTAAAAAAAATAAAAATAAGAAGCAACCACCAGAAAGAGAGAAGTGATTCCACATGGGAAACACAAAGAGCTCTTGAGTCAGGGACAGAGAGCTAAGGCATCCTCAGTCACAGCCAAATTTCAAAGATCATGTTAAAAGAAAACAAGGCAAAGCCTCTGTAAAAAGCACATGTTACAGACTAAAAATACAAATATTGTATTTGGAACAAGTGAATAGGAAAAGATACACTGAGTCATAAAGGCTTCATCATGAGAATTAAAAATCCTACTAAAACTCTGATGGTGTGAGGTAGCAGGAATATGACATCATCAGGAAAAGTCAGATTGACCCAACACAAATATTATTCCCCGGCCAAGTTGGCTACAAATTATTCTCAGCTCCTTTCATATGAGGACCCACTGAATGAAACTGATATCATTCCTTAGAGCATTAGCACCATCAAGTATGATTAATATTGCACAGATATGCATAAATATGTTTAATTTTTGTGGGAGTCAACTTCAAATTTTAGTTTTAGTCATTTAAAAATGATTTGTTATCTTTGTAAATACCTGAGTGAAAAATATCTACTTTACCCTCTTGATATTGTTAAAGATAAATAGTTGTCAAAACTCCGTAAATCCTATCTGTTTGAGATTCAAGATTTTCATACAGGATGTAATGAAAACAGTTAAGGTAGCACAGCTCCCTACTAGACTTCATAACCACAGACAAACACACATGTCCCTTCCCTGAATTCCATGTGGGATTACTCTATATTGCTGTAGAATTATGAAATCAAGAGCAGGAGGCAGAGTTCCAATCCCACAACTCTTAAACCTAACAGTACGTTGCTGCTCAGCCTCTCCTTGACAACTGAAGAAATCTAGTTTTGTTTTCCCTTACTGTGTATTCTATGTAATTGATCTTGAATGTATGTTGGGTTTTGATACTTACAGGTTTCATTTTTCTATGTGATTGTATTTATTTGTTTAGTTTTCTTATAAACATTATCATGTGCCATGTTACTCTTAGGTTCACTGACTGACTTTCTCTATTCAAACTCCTGAAACTTTTATTTGTGTGATACAACTTGATATCATTTAGTGCAAAACATCATTTATCTAATTTATACATTTCAATATTTTCTCATCTTTATTATCAAAAATAATCCAAATAATCACTAAAGTAGATTAGATTACATTAAAATTATATATGAATATATACATATATGTATATAAAATGAAAAATATATACATATATTACATATATGTATAATAACTGAGAACTCTATATGTTACAGAAAACACTAATTATGATAGAGTGTGTCCATTCACTTCTAGAGCTTAGTGCCAGCTAGAAAAAAATACGGAACCTCAGCTAGAGAAAATAGAAACACAATATCTAAAGTTCACTCTAGTTTTCTGTAGAAGTTTTACTGAAAGTTTAAATCAGAGATTACAAATTTGTTCTCTCTTATATGCCAACTCAATTAATTGTCAAATGCAATTTTGGGACAGAGTCTGAGACTCCGTCTGCTCTCAGCAGGAAAAGATGTTGTATTTGAAAAAAATATGCCTGCTACGGTCGATGAAAGAGGACATCAGGACATGTGGCTGATGTAATAACAATCTAAGGACTTAGAGAATATCATGCTCACAGTTATGTTGGGTCAGGCACAAAATAGCTTGAGAAACACAAAACATGACTACCATTCTAATGGACCTTGTATTTTATAGAAAAGTCTTATATGTAAGAATGAACAAGAACATGTAGTTGCTTATATATAGTTGCATGTAATGAAAGGATTACTTCTGCAATATGTGCTAGACATGCTGTAAGAATTCAGTCTTATAAAAGCAATAAAAGGCAATAAATTAGCATGGTAATTTGATTAAAGACAGCTATTCATGCCCTTAATAATGACTATGTGCAAATGATAAACACAGTTGCTAATTTTAACAAAAAAATTAGAAAATGAACATTTAAAGTTGACATTTTAAATGAAGTTTACTTTAACATCCCAAACTGTCAAATATTTAGGAAAATCTAATGAAAGTTGTGTAAGCTCAGTATACTGAAAACCAAAAACCATTGCTGAGAAACTTAAATAAGATCCAAATAAACAAAGAAATGTACAATATTCATGAATTGAGAAACTCTATAATTGTAAAGATGTCAATTCTTCTCAAATTGATCTCAATCAGAATGCAAGCAGAGGTATGTGTGTGAAAACTGGCAGGCTATTTTTAATGCTATTATATGGAAACAAAAAGCATCAAAATAGTTAAAACAATCTTGAAGAAAAACAAGACTGAAGAACTAATACTACCATATTTCACTTTTACTATAATTAAGAGAGTATAGTATTGGCACAAGAATAGAAATTTAGATCAAAGAAAAGAATAAACAGTTTTGTTTTGTTTAAGATCCATACTTTTAAAGTCATTTACAACAAAGTGTCACTGCAATTCAATGAGGAGGGGACAGCACTTTAAATAAATGGTGCTGGAGAGGTTGGGTATTTTATATGGACAAAAAGTAAATCTTTACTCCTACCTCAGACCATTCAAAGCATTTAATTCAAGATGGACTATAAACCTAAAGGTAAAACCTGAAAAAATAAAGCTCCTAGAATAAAACAAAGACAAATATTGTAGTGACCTTAGACTCAGCAATTTTTGAAACAATAAATAAAATTCACTAACCATAACATAGGAGATTAATGAATAGAACTTATTAAAATTAAAACAAAAAAACTTTTTATAAATACATTAATAACATGAAAATGCAAGCCACTAGCTAGGAGAATATATTTTCAATATATATATCCATATATATAGAAAAGAAAACTCTAGGATATATTTTAAAAAACACTATAAATCAATTAAAAACATGGAAAATATGGGCAAAAGACTAGGCACTTTAAAATGCCTAATTTATAGGGCACTTTCAAATGCTTTCTACATATGTGACAAAAATGTTAAACATCACTAGTTGTCAAGGAAGTAGAAATTAAAACCATGTCAAGCAGTTGTATACATCCAACAGAATGATAAAAAGTAAAAAGATGGAAAATATTGTATTGGTAAACATATGTAGTAACTAAAAGTCTTACAATGGGATATTACATATGACATATTACATATAACATATCTATTATCATCTATGTATCTATCTGTCATCTATCATAGGATTTTAAACTGCCACAATCAATTGGTACAGCCACTATGGAGAACAGTATGGAGGTTCCTTAAAAACTAAAAATAGAGTTACCATATGATCCAGCAATCCCACTCCTGGACATTTATCTGGAGAAAACTATAATTCAAAAAGATACATACATCACAATGTTAATAGCAGCACTATTTGCAATAGCCAAGACATGCAAGCAACCTAAGTGTCCATCGACAAGTGAATGGGTAAGGAAGATGTGGTACATATACACAATGGAATATTACTCAGGCATAAAAACAAATAAAATAATGCCATTTGCCAGCAACATGCATGGACCTAGAGATTATCATACTAAGTGAAATAAGTCAGACAGAGAAAGACAAATACCATATGATATCACATATATGTGGAATCTAAAAAAATGTACAAATGAACTTATTTACAAAACAGAAACACACAAACTTCAGAAACAAATGTATGGTTACCAAAGGGTAAAGGGAGTCGTGAGGGATAAATTAGGAGTTTGGGATTAAAATATACACACTACTACATGTAAAATAGATAACCAACAAGGATCTACTGTTGGAACCATACTCAATATCTTGTAATAACCTATAATGGAAAAAAGTCTTAAAAGTTTTATATATATATATATATATATATATATATATATACATAAAACTGAATTACTTTGCTGAACACCTGAAACTAATGCAACACCGTAAATCAACTGTATTTCATAAAAATTAAAAAAAATTAAAAGACACTATATATAAAACACTTATGAGTTTTATAGACATTATGTTGAGTGAAAGAAACCACAAAACAAAGTACACACTGTATGAATCCATTTACATTGCTTATGGGAAAAAGTAATAATAGATGTCAGAAGAGTGGTTACCTTGGGATGAGAGGATAATGGTATTGACAGGGAAGAGGCATCAAGGAATTTTCTGAGGCTCTGGAAGTGCCCTGTAGTTTGGCTTAAGTGGTGATTACATTGATTATATATCTGTGAATATTCACTGAGCTGCACACTTAAAACTAGTGAACGTTATTGTACGTGTGTTGTATCCCCCCAAAAAGTATATGATTTAAAAAGTTGCTCATATTTTATAATTAGATTGTTTATCATTGAAAATATAGTAACATGGACTAACATTTTTAAAGTATACATGCATGCCTTTTTAGAACCAAAACGGAACTTAGAAATCATTTTATCCAGTATTTACCAAAGCATGATGTATGACCCACCTTTGGGAGTATCCTCCAGAGAACTTGTTCAACATGGGTTCCTAGGACACATGCAAGGCATATTGACGCAATTCTCTGAGGATAGGATTTGGAAATCTGTATTCTAAACATACCGCCTAGAAAATGTTTATGTCTGCTAAAGGTTGAGAATTACAATCTAAATACACCTCTTAAGTTTACAGTTAAAACTTGAGTCTGAGTTGGTCCAAGGATATATAATAATCACTGGCACAATCAGGTTAAGATTCAAATAAATCTTGGTAAACTTTATGTATAACAAAGATATCTCGTTGTATCTTCATAATTGCACAACATGGTAGCTGTTTTTATCTTTAGCTTTTACATATAGAAATCAATCCCCAGAAATTTTATCTCACCCAACTTCAGAAAATGATTAAAAGTTAGCTCCAGGGTTCAAATTCATACCTTCTGACTTAGAGTCCATTATCACTCTGTACTTTCCACTATCTTGTAGATAAGTATTAACTGCACAGTCCCCACAATTTTTTAACACAGATTAAATGCTTTTGGTATGGATGGAATGGTAAAGCAACTCAAATACAGCAGTTATTATTTTTTTAATATCTTGTAAATAACAGCACTACAGGGCACTGCTATGTAATGTGACCAGGTGAAAAATTCTACACCATTACCCAAATGTTTCTTGTCATGTCCTCTTAATCTTTCAAATATTCAGCTTCAGCAATTCTTAAAATGGCATTTCTGATATTCAGATAAATAGAACTCTCTGTATTCTACTCACCACAAGTTTCCCTTTTGGAATCTCTAAATCTGTTGTTAACAAAGTGACTTATTGTATGAAGGCTTACTAGATAATTGCCTTTGGGTTGAAAATATTAACCTGGTATTGAACCGAAAGGATAAGTATATGCCAGATGGGATGAAGAGAAGGATTAAGATATTAGAAAAACAAAACAAAGGCTCATGTTTTTAGTCCCATATTTTGAAGAAAAAAGCAGCATTTTCCCTGAGAAAATTGTAAGCAGCATTTGTTGCATGTTAGTGATTCTGGAGCCCAGCCAGTCTGTGAGAAACTTCTCAGAGAAAAAGTCTCATAATTATGCAACACTTATGATCTATCAGGCACTTCTTAAAGTGATTTTATGTGTATCACCTCATTTCAGACATAAAAAAAAAAAACGCTGAAAAGAAAGTATTATTACTATCTTTACTTTATTAATTGAGGCACAGATGGGTGAAGTAACTTGTCTAATCTATCACTCTTTCTGTGGTTACACATTACTTTGTGTATTTTCTATTGTGTTACTACCATGTCCTGCCTTATATTTGATAGAAGAAATAATTGTCGAAGAATATCTTGCTTTGGTTAGGTTTCAAGATACAGGTTTCCCTAGACCTCTAAAAACAGAATATTCCTAAGAAAACTTTCACAAGCTGAAATGGTGTAAAGTAAAGAAACAATTACCTTTGTTTTGTCATAAAAGCAAAAATATTCTTTGGATTTCTTTTAGTTAGTGAAAACAGGTACTAATGTAGGTCTTTCATAAAAACAAAGTGACATGAAGCCAGCTTTGGAAAAGTGAGGATACCTGTACCTCAATGCAACTAAAAGGAACAAGGTGAAGTCTTTCATAACCAGGAAAAGTTGGGCTAACAGCATCATTAACTACAAAAAGAGTAACAATTACTGAAAACCTATGTGATGGGGACTACAGTAAGTGCTTTACTTACATTATATCATTAAATCAACAAACACTATTTACTCTTTTTATCTAGATAAAAATGCCCTTAAGTGGGAATAACTTGACAATTATGACAGCATGAGTTAAAAGACAAAGCAAGAATTCAAACTAAAATCTGTTTCCAAAGCCCATTTATTTCTCCCCACTGCACTAAATACCAAATTATCTATGTCCCCATTTATTGTTGTTTGCTTTAACTAAATAATGGCATGGATTCAGACTGTTTTAAATATCATAGAGAAAAGCAGAGTTGTTTAACTGTGAAATGCTAACATCAGAGGTGTGAAGAGATATCACTCAGCTTCTTCTCAGGAAGAAATAAAGCTATTCTTCATTCGAAAGCCCCTATGCTCAGTGGAAGAAACAGAAAAAAATATGACGCAGTAAAGATTTTCACACTGCCTGGGTCTTCTCAATCTTTCAGGAAACAGTGCCATGAAATGGAATGTCAAGTAATTTTTACTTCAGAGCTTTGGTATCATTTTCACAGTGAGCACAGAAATTGGAAACAAAAGCTTATGAAGTCTAGCTTCTTAGTACTTGGCATGTTCATCTCAGGAAAGACAAAGGGGCAACAGGCAGCACACTAACTCTTAGATACTTTATATGCATTCGCTAAAGATAAGTTAGTTTACTCAGGTTCAATAGCAAATCTATGGATTGGGTTTATTTTACTGCTTCAACATTACATAACACAAGAGTAAGTAGTAGCTTGAAAGTGGATACACATTTTTTTTTAAACAAAGTCCATTAACTGTATTCAGTCATTCAACAAATATTTGTCATGATAAGGAAGAACCATCCTACAGTCTGAAAACATTGGTTTTATCAGTCACTCAGTGTTTCAAAACCTACCAATGGCTCTCCATCTCACTTGGAATGAAATGCAAAGTTGTCAGAAGGTCCTACAAAATCCAGCAGTATCTCCACACCATCATACCTTTGATCGAATTTCCTTCTCTTATACATCTATTATGAAGCTCCAGCTTATGTACCTTGATCAATCTCCTACCTCAGTCTTTACATTAGCAGTTCTCTCTGCCAGGACTGCTTCTCTTGCCAATATCAGCATGCCTCACTCTGTCACTTCTTTCAGATCTTTACTCACTTTACCAAGGAGCCCTTTCCTGACACACTATTTAAAATATTCATTTCAGATGGTAAAATGATGAGTACCTCATCTGCAGTTCTCCTTAAACTCCTTTCCTGCTTTATTTTTCCCCGTAGCACTCATCACCTCCTATGTACTGTTTATTTATTTGTTCATTTGTATTGTCAATATTTCCCTACAGACTAAAGCCACACATGAGCAGGGTTTACTGTCTCTTTTGCTTACAGCTGTGTCAACAACTCCTGAAACCATGCCTAACATATAGGAGATACTCAATAAATACTTTTTTTAAATAAATGGGTAAAGGAATGAATGGATAATTGAAATTATGGGCTGATCTAGTAGAGAGAAAGCCAAGTTAACACAAGATCAAAGGACCAAGCAAAACTGGTCTTGTGTTTGAAATCTAGAAACAGGGGCCAATGAACATGAGGATGAGTGATGTGAAATGAGGGCAGGGTGGTAAGCAAATGCCAGGGATTATAGAGCCCTCAGGACTGTGAAAAGCATTTTATATTGTGCTCTAGGGCAATAGGAATTCTTTGGTAGCCCGTAAGGAGGAAAGTGATGACAACTAACTTGTATTTTAAAAGCTCACCCTGGTTATGATGTAGAGAGTTAATTAGATGAAGGCAAGAATGGAACCACTGCAGATGACAAGGTGAGAAAAAGTGATAACATTTAAGAGCAGGAAAATCATGGAGAGATACTGTTATGTTGTTGGGAAGACTTTTTAAGAGTCCCTGAGGACTAAGGGATCTAATTTTGCTGGGGTAAGTTCCTGTTATGATCATTCACTCTTTCAACACATAGTTGAAATTTTCTAGGCACTCTGAAAGATACAGAGGTGGCTTACAATCAATTTTTTTTATATAATTGCATTGGCTTAGTTTTGAAAAAGTTACTTCCTCCTTGGCAATTCAGCTATAATTAGAGTAAACTATTACTAGAGAGAGAGAGAATTAAAATTCATAGATAACCTAAGTTATATCAGAGACAAGTGCTGTATCTCAGTTATTTAATCCTCTTACCAACCCTGACAAATGAGACGATTTTGTTACAGAGGCTGAGCTAATTTTTCCAAGAACAGGCAGATATGTGGTGGTTGAGCAGAAATTCATACTTTCTGGTTCCAAATATCCTGACTTTTCCACACTAGATTCAATATTGCAACAGTCGTGGCTTCATAAAGTAATCTATATAATTGTTCACTTTGCCTTATTTGAAAAACACACACACACACACACACACACAGGCATTCACACACATACACATGCATACACTCACATGAAAAAACAGAAAAAATCAAACTTTTGATTAAAAAGTATAGCCTTAAAAAGAGTCGCAGGGCTTCCCTGGTGGCGCAGTGGTTGAGAGTCCACCTGCCAATGCAGGGGACACGGGTTCGTGCCCCGGTCTGGGAAGATCCCACATGCCGTGGAGCGGCTGGGCCCGTGAGCCATGGCCGCTGAGCCTGCGCGTCCGGAGCCTGTGCTCCGCAATGGGAGAGGCCACAACAGTGAGAGGCCTGCCTACCACAAAAAAAAAAAAAAAAATTGTAGATAGTCCATGAATGCTTTTTTAAAGAACCCGGTGCTTTAGATATAATTTAATATTGTTCTCAGTTTTTAATTATTCTCAGTCATTATTTAGTTTAACCTCATCTTTGACCTCAGGCATAAGTAGAATATTTCTTTCAATTCACCATAGCTAGATTTATACTTCAAATTAAAAATGTTTCCTTTGACATGCTTCTAATGATCTAGACGCTAGAATTAAAACAGCTCTTCTTTTTTTTAATCCTGTGAGGAAAAAATGATTCTAGAACTTTACTTAAAGTTTATCAAAGATCTGGGTTTATTTTGCCTTGTAGAATTCTACTTTTAACCTAAGACACACTGAGAAAATATTTCCCCCAAAAGGAAAAATAGTCATTAGTCTCCTCTGTCATCCATTCCTAACTCTTCTGACTTCCCTTCAAAAAGACTATCAAAGTAAGAAATCTTATACACTACTATATATAGGATGGATAGCTAATATGTACCTACTGTATAGCACAGGAAACTCTACTCAATACTCTGTAATGACCATTATGGGAATAGAATCTAAAAAGAGTGGATACATCTATATGTATAACTGATTCACTTTGCTGTACATCTGAAACTAACACAACACTGTAAATCAACTATACTCCAATAAAAATTAATTAAAATATATATATTTAAAAAAGAAATCCCTTTCCATAATAACACCATGCTATCCATTCAGTTGTGTCCCCCCACCACACACACACACACGTGGGCACGCACACACACACACACACACACACAAAGATACGTTGAAGTACCTCTGAATGTGCCCCTAATTTGGTAAAAAAGTCATCGCAGATGTAACTAATTAAGATGAGGTCCTACCGAAGTAGGGTGGATCCCTAAAGCAATTTGACATCATTATGAGATGCCATATGAAGACAGAGACACATGGGGAGAACGCAGAGATTGAATTTTTATGCAGCTTCAAACCAAGAATCACCAAAGGTTGCCAGTGAATCACCAGAAGCTAGCGAAGAAAACAACAAGGATTTCAGAGGGAGTACGGCTATGCTGACACCTTGATTTCAGACTTCTAAGCTCCAAAACTGTGAGAAAATAATTTTTGTTATTTTAAGCCACATAGTTTGTGGTAATTTGTTCCTCAGCCCTAAGAAACCAATACACAATATAAATTTATATATCTATTATAGATTACAACATTTTTTATGCATTGTATTTAACTCAATTTCTCAATGTAATCCTTTCTTATATTTATTTTATCTATTTTAAATACATTGCCAATCCCTTAACCTGGTATTTATTTTTCAATAACTGCTCAGCACTTTCCTCACTTTATTAAAGTCTCGGTTGGAATGTCTCCTCCCAACAGAGGCCTTCTCTCTCCACCCGATTTAAAATAACACCTCACATCATATCTTATCCCCTCACTCTATTTTGTTATTTTTGTACCACATAAAAATCCCTGACAGAGCCAGAGACCTTCAAGATGGTGTAGGAATAAGACATGGAGATCACCTTCCTCCCCACAAATACATCAGAAATACACAAACATGTGGAAAAACTCCTACAGAACACCTACTGAATGCTGGCAGAAGACCTCAGACTTCCCAAAAGCCACAAAACTCACCACACACCTGGCCGTGTGGCTGACGGGGTCTTGGTGTTCCAGCCAGGTGTCAGGCCTGTGCCTCTGAGGTGGGAGAGCCGAGTTCAGGACATTTGTCCACCAGAGACCTCCTGGCTCTACATAATATCAAACGGAAAAAGCTCTCCCAGACATCTCCATCTCAACGCTAAGACCCAGCTCCACTAAACGACCAGCAAGCTACATTGCTGGACACTCTATGCCAAACATCAAAATAAGCTTCAGATGATTGAACAAAACAGCCATCATGTTACAGATGAGGAACTTGTTCTTAGTACTAATTTAAAATTAGAAAGGAAAAATTTCATTCACCCAATGATAGAAACTGTATATCTGAAAGAAACACCATCTAAGTCTAGCTGACCTGAATGCCAAGAATGGTATTGTTGTTTCTAAGGTGCCTTCTTAAAAGATTCCAGCTTTTAAGGCACTAGTTATTCAGATTGTTTTATATACAGCAAAGGTATATCATCTATTATTTATTTCTCAAGACCTCTTCTTTGCAAGGTTAAAATAGAAACTCTGCTTCATTTTCATAAAACAAATTTTCTCTATAGAAGAATGTCGGCAGAGATTACTAAAGAGATTTTCTTATAATAGGAGCTTTTAAAGGGCATCAGACACACTCTGAATTAACTTATTCATTCATTCTTAATTAAATGCTGTGCCCCTGCTATGGGGCAAAACTCAGACTGAGCACTCCGAGGGCTTTAAAGATAAATATCAAAGAGTTCCTGTGTTCCAACCCCTGGGAAGAAATAAAAAAGGTGCATAAATCAATATAATTTTATTTAAGAAGTGATAAATCCATAAGATAGGCATCTAATTGTTAGGGGAAAAAAAGAGAGATTTGAAGCCAGAGCTGGGCAGTTTCAAGTTCTCAGTGAGGTTTGATACTCTATTTATTCTCCTTCTCTTTAATCTTACAAGTGGTAAGCCCTTGCCATCATTTCTAGTCTCTGGCTGACTCACCACGCTCGTTTGTTCCCTTAACTTTGCCAACACATCTGTAAATCCATTAAAGTCCATTCACTAAAGCTGCTTCATCTGAACCTCTGGGGAGAATTCTATTTCCTATGACACAATTGCTGTACTTATATTTCCTGGTTCATGGTAGGCACACCCAATAAATGGCAGCTACTATTATCACACATTGGACCATTCCTAATAATCATGTAGCCAAGTGCAGGCAGACATGAATTACTACTGCAGATATACATTCAACAGTATTAGTCTTGAACTATACCCCTCTGACCTTCCCATTAACTCACATATAGATGGTATCAATAAGTAAATGTACTAGAAATATTTGTTACAAATATATGTGAAATAGCAGTCTGCTTTTAAGAAAATTACCCAGAGTTGCCTGTTTTAATCTTTCCCACAAGTACTATAATATTTTCATCATTTATGATTAATAATAATGCTAACTGAATACTTTTTAATTTGTGTTGTTTCCCTTTCAAATAATAAAGCAAAAATTCTATTTTTTAGTGATATTTTTAATTATGAAAAGTGAAATTAGTAGAAGAAATGAAATCTAAAACAAAACCTGAGCCAGGAGCTTGGGCATGGCCCCATCCAATACTAAGTAAATATACAGGTTTTTGTTATTGTTGTTCTTTGCTTCTATATCACTCAGATGCTGGAGTTTGCCTGGTGGTGAACAGGATCAACAGGTTGATAGCTCTTTCTTGATTCTGTGGGTGGTGTGCATTCTTAATTAGTGGAAACGTTTGTCTGGTTAATTCCTATACTGAATGAGACTCTGGCATGCTCACTAGTTGTGTGATCCCTGAGGGGTCAGCATCCCCCCCACAACTTCTAAGTGGGACAAGCTGTGTTCAGCAACCCGCTCAGTCCCCATTCATCATAGGAATAGGGGATTGAAATCACTCCTCATGTATGAGAAGTTCCCAAGTGTAGGTCATAAGCTTGCACTTGCAAAACTACTTCCAAATTATGTTAACAAAGGGGGTAGAAATCTTCACTATTAAACAGGAGAGGACTATTGGTAGGAGATAAATTCACACGCCCCTTAAATGTAACGTTTATATTTTTTCCAGTTCTCTGAGGATGATCAAAGAAATTTAGAAAGAAGAAAAGAAAAAGAAAAGCAGGGTATCCTAAGTAACTGCCTTCCCTGTATCCATCTCCCCTGCCCTTCTCTGTGAATAACGAGAAACTGTCACTCGTACTTGAGTTTGGAGGCCTGAAAGTTTCCAACAATAATAGTTGCAGGAAAGGCTATAGCCTGAAAGAGGAGTGGGTAAAGGAAGAGGTAGGAGATTTAAGTTTAAAAGGACCCAGGCTCTAGGAAGAAGGGGAAGTAGAAATTTGATAAAGATATAGTGGCACCTCTCAGGAAATTTGAGGGACAAAATATGATGTCCCACAGTAGAAGGGTTATTGAGGCCTTATCCATGTGTTAAGTGCAATAGAACTAGGCAATTAGGAAAAAAGACTGGCTAGACCAATCATACCAAGACTCTCCAAAATTCCAACTCTCTTAAGATTTAGATAATAATATTGTAAGACAATAATATTGAGAGCTTAGAGTTACTTGTTGAGTAAAAGTCATTTTCTAGGTTTCCAATATTTGTGCTCACTTGGTAAAGGGAAGGGACTAACCAACTCACTTTCTATTCACAGCAAAATCACCACTGATATGGTCATTGATACGGTAAAAAAAAAAAAGCCATCTCAATGATCAGCTAGGCTGATTTTTCTCTAGGACTTTTGATTCCACCAGAAAGAAGCTATAGACACCATAATGGGATTAAAGAAAATAGGAGATAAGGGTCCTAGTACCTGGGTTTCATGAATGTATGAAACCCAGGGCTCAGAGAGATTGAGTAACTTACTCAGAATCACTCAGCTAAGAAGTGGTAAGAGCATGACTCTCGCTCCAACTGGGACTATTTCCACACTGCCTCTCCATTTGAAGATGTGAGCCACTAAATATCTGAATGTTATGTCATTATTACTTTCCCCTTTATTAGCATATCATGCATTTAATCATTTAGTGTCTGGTATAGACAAAATTAACACAGGTTAATGTTGGATAAGGCCAATCTTTTATGGCATTCCACTGTTACTTACCAACATGTGCCTTTTATTTTAAGTTTCAAAAGTTAAAAAAAAATACTGCTGGCATATAAAGCAAGTTTCAATTATTTCATTGGTTGAAACTTATCCTAAGAAAACAAATGTTAAAATCAGAAGTACATGTGCAGGAAGAAATATACTTTAAAAATGTTTAGCCTGCAGGATTAAATTTAATGATAATTACATTTTTAGTACAGAAAATAAAATGATTAACATTTTAAGAGCCCTGATAAAAAATTATAGGCCATTGTATTTTAAAATGCTTGTTGGAAATTAATGATTGGCCTCTGGCATTTTCCACTTAATTTTCTGTCTTATAAAGATTTGAAGAAGAAAAGTGTTTTGTCTAAATCAAACATCTCTTGTATCAGACTGCACACTTAAAAAGTGCATGATAGTTATAAAAATGATTTAATGCTCTCCAATTTTGTTTTCAGACCACTCTTCAGGAGTGCCTGTAAAAAACAGACAAAGAAATAAGAGGGTCTGGAAGGGTGATGTTATGGGCTGAATTGTGCCCCATTCCTGAAATTCATATGTTGAAGCCTTAACCAACCCCAGGAACTCAGAATGTGATTGTATTTGAGTTAGGGCCTTAAAGAGGCGGTTCACTTCAAATGAGGCTCTTAGGGTGGGCACTAATCCAGCTTCATAAGGAGAGGAGATATAAAGACATACAGAGAGACACCAGAGGTGCTTGTACCCAGAGGGATAACCATCTGCCAGCCAAGGAGAGAGGCCTCAGAGGAAACCAACCCTGCAGACAACTTGATCTTGGACTCCCAGCCTCCAGAACTGTGAGAAAATAAATTTCTGTTATTTGAGCCACTTGGTATATGATATGTTGTTATGGCAGTCCTAGGAAACTAATCCACTCAGCATTTATTTATTTAATGACTTGTCATAGAATGCATGGAGAATGTGATATTCTGGCTAACTTAAAGGAAAAGCAATACCATTCATAAGATTATTAACTTTTAAAAATTTATAGGTAATATAATAAAAAAATCATTTCAAACATATTAAATTGCTGTTACAACAATGCTCTAAAAGCTTAAAGAATGTATGTCTTCATGAGGAAAGTCAATTATGATCGAACATTTTGGGGGGCACAATATGGTAAAAAAAAGTATGAGTTTCATTGAGGTCTATAAACAAAATATTTCAAGAATGTAACTGACAATAGAACCCAAAATCATGTATGAATAGCATAATGATGGAACACTGCCCCAACGTACTCATGTGTTTATTTGGGACCCATTTAATAAGCAATAGTGATGAGATATCATAACATAGAGCTGTGCTGTCCAAATGGCAGCCCCTAGTTACACATGGCTATTTAAATTTAAATTGATTTAAATTAAATAAAATTTAAAATTCTATTTTTCAGTTGCACTAGCCACATTTCAAGTGCTTAATAACCACATGTGGCTAGTAGCTAAATTATTAGATAGGGCAGATATAGAACATTTCTAAGTCACCAACAATTCTGTTAAGAAGAATTCCTGTGTTCATGCCCTAGATTTTCCATTTACCAGTCATTTAATCTTTCTGTAACTCAATTAGTTTATTTTCAGGTAGGGAAAAATGAGTAAGCCATTCTCAAAAGGTCATGATGAGGATTTAATGAGGTTAACACCTGTGAAGGTCAATTGTAAATTGAGAAATGTACATATAAGTTTTGTGCTATGCTGGTGAAAGCAGTGATGAATCAGATATGAATCCTACTTTGAAGGAGTGTATATTGCATAAGGGAGATAAGACTTGTCAGCAAATAACTATCATACAAAATAGAACGAGAGATACGTTCTTAATAGGGGTCTACAGAGATACTGGAAGATTTTCCCCATTGCCTAGGTATCAAGTCAAAACTGTTAACAAGTCCTCCATGATCTGGTCTTCTGATCTCTTGATTATTTGTGTATTTTGTCTCTTGCCAGGCATCACCTTTCTTTATTCTACATTCTATGTAGATTTAGAGATTTTTTTTTTCTAATTCAATTCTTCAGATAGGCCAAACCTCACTTCTAGACTTTTTTTTTTAAAACATCTTTATTGGGGTATAATTGCTTTACAATGGTGTGTTAGTTTCTACACACTTTATAACAAAGTGAATCAGCTATACATATACATATATCCCCATATCTCCTCCCTCTTGCATCTCCCTCCCACCCTCCATATCCCACCCCTCTAGGTGGTCACAAAGCACAGAGCTGATCTCCTGTGCTATGCAGCTGCTTCCCACTAGCTATCTATTTTACATTTGGTAGTGTATATATGTCCATGACACTCTCTCACTTCGTCCCAGCTTACCCTTCCCCCTCGCTGTGTCCTCAAGTCCATTCTCTACGTCTGCGTCTTTATTCCTATCCTGCCCCTAGGTTCTTCCCAATCTTTTTTTTTTTTTTTTTTAGATTCCATATATATGTGTTAGCATACGGTATTTGTTTTTCTCTTTCTGACTTACTTCGCTCTGTATGACAGACTCTAGGTCCATCCACCACACTACAAATAACTCAATTTTGTGTCTTTTTATGGCTGAGTAATATTCCATTGTATATATGTGCTGCATCTTCTTTATCCATTCATCTGTCAATGGACACTTAGGTTGCTTCCATGTCCTGGCTATTGTAAATAGTGTTGCAATGAACATTTTGGTACATGACTCTTTTTGAATTATGGTTTTCTCAGGGTATATGCCCAGTAGTGGGATTGCTGGGTCATATAGTAGTTCTATTTTTAGTTTTCTAAGGAACCTCCATACTGTCCTCCACAGTGGCTGTACCAATTTACTTTCCCACCAACAGTGCAAGAGGGTTCCCTTTTCTCCACACCCTCTCCAGCATTTATTGTTTGTAGATTTTTTGATGATGGCCATTCTGACTGCTCACTTCTAGACTTTGCTCATTTTCTTGGACTGTAACATAAGGCTGGGCTGCTCCATTTTGACCCCCAGATCCTTGCATCCTTTCACCTGGCTGAATCAGCCATTATTTCTCATCCCAGGAAACAGTTCTTCTCAGACCTCTCCTCTGAATCCTATTTAACACCACAATTAGCATATTTCGTTGAAATGTCTTGTAAACTGAAATCCCCTGTCTCCCTACTGACTGGGTAATTACAAATCATTAATCTCTTGATCACTGTTAAATCCCCAACACCTAACACACTTGCTAGCTCATAGTAAGAGTCCAATATGTTGACTGAATGAAAGCTAAAGGAGAGAGAAGATGCTTTTAGCTGATGAGTTTGTGTACGTAGGTGAATCATCAAGGAGACAGTGTTTGAATGACCTCCTTCAAGTGTGACTTTTTTTTCTGTTTCTACTCAACCTTGTTGTGTGCACCATAAACATAGATTTCAGGTCTCTTCCTCATGTCTGATGTAGGATGTAGCTAACATTTTGGTTCCCAAGCTTAGTATTTGGCATAATTTATCTGGATTTTGCCATTTGATTCATTGCAGGATACTCCTGCAAAGTTGGGTAGAAAGAAAAAATAGTAATTATTTCTTAGTCATTTATGCCTAGAAACGTTCCAGCTATTGTATATGGATTGTCTCAGGTAACCCTTACAACAACCCAGAGAGTTAAGTATTATATTTACTTGGTAGGTAAATGGAAGCTAAGAGAGGACAAGTGACTTGTCAGATGTTATGCAGTTAGTTAGTAGTGAAACTGGAGGTTGAACCAGGTCTGTCTGGTTCTAGAAACTATTCATATTTCACTGGAACACTAAGGGGACTGTGAGATGGTGACCTCATCTCTCAAACTATAAGTAAAATTTATGTACAAATTAGGGGCCATGTTTCCCTTAGGGGCAGGGTAAAAAATTTCTGATTTTTTATATAATTATGTTCCTCATCTATTATTTCTGTTGTCACAACCAGGTATGTTAAAAATATACTTTACTGGGCTTCCCTGGTGGTGCAGTGGTTGAGAATCTGCCTGCCAATGCAGGGGACACGGGTTCGTGCCCCAGTCCAGGAAGATCCCACATGCCGCGGAGCGGCTAGGCCCGTGAGCCATGGCCACTGAGCCTGTGCGTCCAGAGCCTGTGCTCCACAACAGGAGAGGCCAGCCACAACAGTGAGAGGCCCACGTACCACAAAAAAAAAAAAAAAAATATATATATATATATATATATACACATACATATATATATATATATATATATATATACACTTTACTTAAGTTCATTCCATTTCTAGTCTCCTTGGGCATAAATATCTGATTGATCCACATAATTTGTTTCAGTTTCTCAGATTCCATCTATCCCAAGATGTTTTAGTTGGCAATTTACTGTATAGAACAAAAATGTTATTTTCTAAATAAAAGAAAATAACAGCTTATATCAATAAGCAGTGTTCACTATTATCTTTTTACTTATTTATATGTCTATGTATGTATATATGTAAGAAATTTGAGATAAATTTTATAAAAATCTCTGGGGAAAGATGATTCTTTCCAAATATTTTGTAACTTGTTTCCATTTATTAAAGTTTGAGTTGATTTATTCAGCTTAAGCTAAACTGATACATTATTCATATTTACTGAAGGACATAAATAATGTTGATTTTTACATCCAAAAGCTCTTTTTACAAATTCACTAGGAAGTAGGCTATAACTCATTGCCAATGCATTATCAACTCATTAGAACAGGAAATTTATAAGAATTTTTGTTCACCTCAAGGGACAAAGGGTGTAACATTTACTCACAGGTAAGGTGAATGCTAAATATACCACAGACACATCAGAACAGCGACAAATTGTTATGTGCTCAACACTTTTAAAAAACAATTCTTGAAATCTCTTATAGGCAAGTTGTTCCATTGCATTTTAACTCTCTGTAAACTTGCCCCTCAAACATGGAACACTTAATTTAGTTTGCAAAATAAACATGTTGAATGATGACTGGAAAAGTACCCATGTTCCTAACATTCTCAGTGATATCTGTCCTGTCAAAGCCTTTTACTTTTCTCATCAAACATCCAAACTCCAGGCCCTTCCATAGTATCTTTAAAATGGTCACGTTAGAAAAATAGTGAGAAAAGTATCTTCAGTCATTCAGAATGCTGTTCACTGCGTCATTACACAAACTACTGTGGCCAGTTTGGCAGATCAAATCGATCAGGTCCAGGGAGAGGAAAAAAATAAGGCAAATGGAAACTGATAGCATCAGACAAATATAAAGTTCCTATCAACACTGCATTCACTTTGCAAGCATTTATCTAGAACTTATTCTGTGATAAGCACATCATATCTACTGTAAATACAGCACAGAAAGGAGGAGGATGCAGACCTTGTGCTCATAGACACTTACATAAGTAACTACAAAATGCAATCATGTGGTTGTAGCAGTATGTTACATAATAGCTTGGATAGCACAATGCATGGTATGTGCAATGCCCTCAATAAATATTAGGGCATTATTATATGTAAAATAATATTAAAATAATAGCTACAGCATGAATTCATATATACCATGCATACTATATGTCATTTATATGCTATATGCTATATATGTGCTATTATTGTTAAAAGCAAAGTTTTTTTTTTTCCTTTTGTTAGGTTCTGAAAAGGAAGTAATATGTTATAGTTAGGATAAGGAAGGAGAGTCACAAAAGCTTCCACAAAATGGTTGAGAAATTAGGTGGATCTTGAGAAATAAATTAGATCATATTAGTATGAAAATACGGAGCAGAATTTTGAACCAGGCACATAAGCAGTAGTTTGCTTACACCTGGAAAATAGGAGCTTGTGTCCTAAATCCTGAACTTTAAGGGCCAACCTCCATCCTTTCTGAGGTCATACTACTCCCCTCCCAAAGCCCGTACCACACCTTCTAGACCATGCTCTGGATATCCAGGTCACTGGTGTTCCCAGGCGTGTACAGTACTTCATTCCACCTTTATTCTTCTGGGTGCAGATTGCACCATATTATCATAACAATATTACTGAAGGGTGGCCAAGGCTTGGTTCTTTGTTAGGAGTGTGGCTGGAGCTTGGAATAATGGGCTGGGTTGTTCAGATATGTGGGCTTCAGAACATGGACCAGTGTGAAGGTTCAGGGTAATTTCCTTTTGTGCTGCCACATTCTGGGGTACAATTCTGAGGGAAGAAGAAAATTCTAAATTTGAATAGAGCCTTCAAGATCATTATCAAGGTATACTTGTCAAAGTAGTAAGATATGACCCATTTATCAATTTGATAGTTGAGTTTTAGTTTTTCACTATTTATACATATGATAGGTAGGCCTCCATTTGGATGCTTGCCCTAGGCTCTGAAAATGTAAAGGATGGGCTTGTGACCTAACCAGAAAAGTAAAGTTGACCAGGTCATGGTATATGGATCTATGTGAGAGAAAAATGGAAAAGAAAAATAAAGAGTGGGGAGGAAAGGATGACTAGGAAAGTGACATTAAAGTCGGATCATAAAACACTGGTGCTAAGGAGTATGAGATTTATCCTACAGGGTAGTTTGGTAGACAGAATAATGGCTTTCAAGGATGTCTACTTCCAAATTTCTAGATCCTGTAAACATGTTACCTTACATGGCAAAAGGGGTTTTGAAGATGTGATCATATTTACAGATTTTGAGATCCTGGATTATCCAACGTGTCCTAATCTAATGATATGAGTTCTTAAATGCTAAACCCCTTTCTTATGTTGAGAAAGATAGAGATATGGGTACAGAAGAAGAATAGAGAGATTCAACATTGCTGGATTTGAAGTTGGAGGAAGGAACCATGAGTCAAGGAAGGCAAGGGGCCTCTAGGAGCTGGAAAGGGCAAGAAAACAAATTCTCCTCCGGAGTCTCTAGAAAGTAATGCAGCCCTGCTGATGCCTTGATTTTAGCCCAGTGAGACTCACATCAGACTTCTTACTTTCAGATAATAAATGTGTGTTATTTTAAGCCTCTAACTATTTCCTAATTTGTTACAGCAGCAATTGAAAAGCAATACAGGCAGCATCACTGAAAGTGTTTCCAGAAAATTTTATTAGGAGTTAAACAGTAATAAATTCCTGTTGTAACCTTTAGGAATTATTTTGTCACGAATAATAAGATAACCTGACAAATAGCAGCTTACATAGGTGGTGTATTTTTCTGCTTTAACCAGAAGTTCAGAGGTAGGAACTCTGGGCTAGAGAAGCTGTGATAGGACCCAGGATCCTCCTATCTTTCTGCTTTCCCATCCCAACAAATCAATTTTCCTGCTCATGGTCACAAGATGCCTCTTACAGGTTTCATGTCTGCGTCCAAGATATGAAGAAGAAAGGGGATGAAAATATAGGGACCATGCTAGCAGAGGGGGGTTCTCCTTTCAAAATATTCTTTCCAGGAGCTCCACCCAACAACTATGCTTAAATTTCATTGGCCAGGACTGGCTTACTTAGCCAACTTCTGGGTAAAAGGAAGTCACAGAGATTAGTGTTTTATGTGGACACGTTGCCAGAGTTCTGATAGTAAGGAAGAAATAGGAGAGGGATTTTGGGTAGGTAATGCAAGTTTCTTAATTGTGGGACTTCTCAAAGCTTCTAATAAGTTAGTGTATGTTGTGACTCTCCAAGAGGGATATACAGTTTTCCCCAAACTTATGTGAATAAGGACAAATAGGGGGTTTTTTTGGGGGGGTTGGTTTTGTTTTTTTGTTTTTTTTTCTTCATATGGAGGAAAACTTCACAAGGCTAGTGGACAGAACAGTTTGTAAAACACTATCATAAAGAAGGGTAGCCATCAAAGGATTCTGAACAGGGAAAAGCCTGATCCAATATCTCTCTGATAGCAGTGTGGCCATGGGAGATAGGGAGGTATCTCTTTGCATATCCTATTCTCATGCTGCATTCAAATTACAAGCTCAACCCCAGGTATAGGAGGGGGACTAAATACTCCCTAGCATTAGATTAGGATAGTAAATGCTTTAAAGTTCTCAGAGTCTTAAACTTTTTACAACTGTTCAGCAAAACAACTAATGGACTGATTGATCCGGTCTCCAAGAATCTAAACTGATTAACCTTTGTCTTAGTTATTTAGATACACTGGAAAGCCTTTAGGAAGCTAATACTCTAATTATGATTTTGCTTTTTAAGTGCAAAATACTGTCGAGAGCTTTGAATGAATCCTTAGTAGTACGAAAGAGAGAACTCACATCAGAGGTTAGAGACACTGTCTATGATTACATAGCTGTCTGTTGGTGATCTTGGGGCTAGAGCCCGATTCTCTTATTTTTCAGAATGGTTTTGTTTCTATCATTCCATGGGACTATTGGGCAGTAAACTTTTACCTGATGTAGGCATTAGGTTTCAGGGGATAGGACTAGAATGCAGTGTATGTGCATGTATAGATTGCTTTCCCTTCTGTAAAATAAAATTATCATCTCCTACTTTCCACTGCTTCTCAGGAGCTTAAACGAATGAGTTTTGCAAATGTCTTTATGATGATAATATGGTTCTACTTTATTTCAAATATTATCCTATTTGGAATTAAACAGAAAATTACCCCACTGCTGCAACTGAGTTAACATGTGTAGACATAGTTGTTGATTCAGTAATATATTTTAACATAACTTGCTAGATTCATCCTCTATTTATTTATTGAGTTACAGACAGAGCCCTCTGCTGGGGAATGAAGATACAGTGTGTGGGACACACAATTATGGTCCTTGAAGAGACAAAAAAGATTCAGAAACTGGCAACTAAACCTGCAAGGCAACCAGGGTTTAGGAAGAGAAATGAGATTTAAGCAGAGGCCAAATCATAAAAAGAGCTCTGTTTACTATAGACGACTTGGGAAGCATCAAAGGCTGTCCAGGCCTCAGAATTCCATCACTAGGACTCCAGAGGAATCAGAGTATGAGCTTAGTTTATAAAGAATGAGGCCTTTTCTCCCCCAGCTACACTCAGCTGCCCCTCCTTTGTGTTCTCCTAGTACCATGGGCACATCCCTAGCTTTGCAATTGTTTCAACATTTTGTAATACTCTGTTTATCTGTGTGCATAACCAAATGTTTTCTGATCTCGTATAGGTAATTGACCGATGCTCTTCAATTCTTGCCTCTTCCATGCCAAGCAGGGTGCCAGGCATAAGTACTGGGCGTTAATTAAATGAATTATTAAGGTATGAAACATTTGAGAAGAGGGGAATATTCCTCCTCGTTATTTTTATTCCTTTGAATATAATACATTTAGGCATTCCAACCCTCATGAGCTGTCATAGAAGCACCCTGGAGCTCTGGGAAATATATTGGACATACAGTCAGCAAACTCAAGTACAAATTCCATTTCTGCCACTTGTTATCCTTGGGCTTCTAGGCAAGTGACTTTACCTTTCTAAACCTCCGTTTCAACAGAAGAAAAAGGGATGTCACTTAACAGATGACCATTTCCCTTATAGATTTTTAAAAGACATAGATTTTGTTGGAAAGAGAAAATTATATCATCATGCACATTGTATCAGACACCCTTTGAACTTGAATCATATCCCCTGGTACCATTTGACGTGGCTATAAGTGAGGCAGAGAGTTCCATGCAAACTCAGGCTCTGCTTGACTTCCGGTGACCCACAACAGGCAGACAGGGTCTATCTCTATGCATCACAAAGACAGAACCCAAGTATGAACTAGTGACTTTAGTTAATAATAATGTAATAATATTGGTTTACCACTGGTAACAAATGTATTACACCTATGTGCGACTTTAATAGGAAAAAATGTAGGGAGGTACTGAATTTTCTGCTCGATTTTCTGTAAACCTAGAAATGCTCTAAAAAGAAAGTTTATTAATTAAAAAATAATCTAGTGTACATGTGCTTATTTCTTTTCTAAAACTTCAGCATGTTGAATTTTTTCATGTGTAGGGCTCTTCAAGTGTATGTTTCTTAATCCAGGAATAGATATCTTACCTTTGACTATATAAAGTGTTGTACTTTGTGACACTGACATGTTTTCCTTGTTACTAGGGTGGTTGAAAAACAAGTACAACTAGAAACCATTTACATTAATATATATTTTCATATAAGCTTTACAGCCAAAGGAGGCACTATGGTTCTGCTTTTACAGTTGAGGAGACAGGCTCAGAGATCTGAGGTCAAATGTCACACAACCTGCAAGCAGCCAGTCAGGATTCAAACCCAGTCATTTTTCTAAGCATCCGTGCTACTTCTAGCAATGTAAAGGTAAATATATATATATAGTGACCATTTACAAGGAAACTTGAGCCTAACTCTTTAGTTACTTGACAAACACCATGGCTTGCAACCACTATGTACCAGTGAACCATCTTTGTCTCTAAAATATTAAGTTACTTATTAAACAATATTTTGCCAAAAGATTACCGTTAAAATAATGAAAGCAATACACGGGGAGGGGGAAGGGTAAGCTGGGATGAAGTGAGAGAGTGGCATGGACATATATACACTACCAAATGTAAAATAGCTAGTGGGAAGCAGCTGCATAGCACAGGGAGATCAGCTTGGTGCTTTGTGACCACCTAGAGGGGTAGGATAGGGAGGGTGGGAGGGAGACGCAAGAGGGAGGAGATATGGGGATATATGTATATGTATAGCTGATTCAATTTGTTATACAGCAGAAACTAACACACCATTGTAAAACAGTTATACTCTAATAAAGATGTTACAAAATAATAATAATGAAAGTAATAAAGCAACGGATACATATCTGGATAAAATACTATATTAATTACACTTGATTTATTCACAGGCATCCCTAACTAATATTTATACCAGAGAGAATGCCCTTTCCAAGCAAGCAGCTAGGATTCTAGGAAAAATTAGCCAGTTGATTACCCTCCGCTCAGCACAGAGCCCTACATGTTATGGGGCAATTATATAGAGATGATGATCCAGGTGAGACTGCAACAGAGAGTCCTACAGAGAGGGTAGGACTCTTTTCCTCCTAACTTTGGATATTTTGACATATTGAATCTTTCCTTACTCAGCGCAGTGCCTTGTGTTTTGCAGCCCATAAGTCCCTGTGGCTCATTTGTATTAATTTTTGCATGTGTGCTCTTTAAGGACTGGAAATATATTCTCTAGTTCAAAAGTACTAGTACCTCAAATATTGTTGAAAGAATTGGGCCACTGAATCAGAAAGTGGGAAAATAGTTAAATGCAAAACAAGACAACACCACAATAAGAACAATACGGTGATAGTCCCAAGATAATTA
The DNA here is from genome assembly GCF_949987515.2 of Delphinus delphis. Classification (NCBI taxonomy): domain Eukaryota; kingdom Metazoa; phylum Chordata; class Mammalia; order Artiodactyla; family Delphinidae; genus Delphinus; species Delphinus delphis. The sequence continues at coordinate 51,659,700 of NC_082690.1, read as the reverse complement.
ATATTGCATCTGTAGGTAAAAATGTTACAGTCCTAACTTTATGGAAACAGTAGTTTCGTTTTGTCTACTTTATGTTTTTATTTTACTAACCTCTTCCCTATTAAAGACATTACAAACCAATTATATATAGCAATGAAAAGTGCAGATACAATTTCCAGGCAACAGATCTTGGTACCTATTTTGTACTTTTTGTGGTTAATGTTGAGATAGTACATAAATCTTTCTTTTCCCTTTATTAAAGGCAATAAAAGTCTATTATTATTGTTGTTGTTATTACTATAACTGAATATGTTCTATAGTGGAACCTAAGATATAGAGTCGGTTTTGTGATCAACACCACCTCCTCCCACATTCTTAATAAGAATTCCTCAGATAAATCATTTAAACTCTTTGACAAGCTGATCAAATGCAGTTTTCTCACTTTAAAATTTAAGTAATATTGTAACATATCGCCTTGAGAAAATATCCGAGCCTAGTATCACTACAATCAAAACCCATTTCTATTTATCTCCTTCCTCCATATTGACCACACGCCCTAGACTCCTGCTGGGCGGAGCATCACCAGCTGCACTAGCCTTGCTCACACCCGCCGCCCTGCCCTACAGCTTAGCTTCCAAGAAAACTGTCTCCTCTTCCTCACTGTCTTCTTGCCCTAGTTATTCTACCTGCCAGCTGCCATCGTTTTTTCTTAACCATTGACTGACTTAATACTCCTTCATCTTTCAACAGTCCTCTCAGAAATACCTTCTCTGTTAACCGTCTCTAGTTTGAGGTTTATACCTAAGAGGACACATGTAGATCCTACACAGCGTTCATCCTCGACTTTAGGCTTCCTAACACAATACCAGTTTTGTCCTCTTCAAATTGTTTCTTCTGCTTGCTGTGCCTTGTTATTTCAGGATGAAGATCTTTGAGACAGAAGCAGGAGGGAGAGATCTCAGCTGGTAGGTGATATCCTACATCTGAGCCCTGCACTGGTCTGGATTACTGATGTGTCAGGGAGACCTGGGTTCAAATCTCAACTCTGCTGTTTACAGGCTGCGTAGTCTTTAACAAATTTACTTTTCTGAGTTCCACTTTTGTAGTATTACAATGAAGATTGTAGTATCTCTTTTATAAGATTATTATGGAGATTAATTTATATTAAAGGCCTAGGACAGTTCTTGGTACATTGTAGGTGCTCAAAAAGAGGGGAATTGTATATGGAGGTATAGATAAACACTCTTCTGTGTAGAATACTGGAAGTATTTTCAGTGAAACTTCAGAATCCTTTAGCTGTACTATTTAACTTCCCTTGCCAATCTTTACATTGCTATTTAGTCATTTATGTATCTGATATATATATATTATACGCATATATAAATATATACATAATTATACCATATTTAATTATTTATAGAACGATATATAAATATACATTTCCATACATATGGTCTTTTGCTCTCTCTCTCCATATATATATATATATATGCTTCTATTTCCATTTCTGTAACCAGAAGAAGATGTAGACAGTAGGGAGAAGTGCAGTGTAATACAAGACGCTCCAGATCTGGATGACATGGGTTTGAAATCTGACAATCTATGGCATCTGTTAGTGGGATGGCCTCAGGCAAGTTACTTAAGACTTATGAACTTTGCTTTCTTTTTTGAAAAATAAAGAAAATAGAATCTATCAGAATGAGTTATTTCTAGGATTTAAGATGACAATCTATAAATAAAGAAAATAGAATCTATCAGAATGAGTTATTTCTAGGATTTAAGATGATAATCTATGAGCAATGCGCAGTGTGCGTGTGTGTGTGTTTGTGTGTGTGTGTGTGTGTGTGTGTGTGCGCATGTTTCCCTAGGAACAACAGTTGAGTATTTGTTAATTCGGTGTTTGTCATGTCTCTATAGAACTCACACAATAATGAGAATTAACTCTATATATTTGTACTTATATCCCCTTGAGGATGTTATTTACCTCTGTATACAACACTGTACTCTGACAACGCCTACAGTATAATAGGGATTCAATTCATTTTTGCAGAAGGAAGTACAGTAGGAATGCAGAGAAGAGAGAAAGAAGGACAGCAGGGACTGAAGTAGGGATGAGGGCGAGATGGCTTCAAAACTCATCACAAGGTTGACACATGGCTATGGCTAATGACTCTTTTCCCAACAAAATCTGACTGCGAGGTTTGCACAGAAATGTTCCCTTTTAATGCCTTTCATGCTTGGCATCTGGACTCACTGGCACCTCTCCTGAATGCCAAATATATCTCCACGTGCTTTTCATTTTTCTTCTCAAAAGATTTGCCACCATTTATAGCATCAACTTCTTCATCTGGGTCATCTGTTTTTCCAGTTATGCCAAGCTCTTGCTAAATCTGTAAATGAGCTCAGAGATCCCTTCCTTTAGGAGGACTTCATCTTTCTCCCTCTTCCCTGCATATCATGCTGGGATTGCTTGTGCCCTGTCTACATGTTATTTTTCTTTTCAAGCAAGCTGAGCCAGAGACCAATGGAGCAATATAACAAGAAGAAGTAAAGCCATTTTTTGATCTACTAGAAATCTTTGGCTAAAAGTGATAGTAATACTCCCATGAATAAAATGAGAGCTACATGCCAGGCAACATACTGGGCCTTTTCTATGCTGTCATGGGCTGAATGAAGTCCCCATGAATTTCATAGGATAAAGTCTTAACCTCTAGTACTTCATAATGGGACCGTATTTGGAGATGGAGCCTTTAAAATGAGGTGATTAATACAAAATGAAATCATAAGGGTAGGTCCTAATTCAATATGACTCATGTCTTTAAGGGAAGAAAAGATTAGGACACAGACATGCACAGAGGAAAGACCATGGGGAGACAGAGGGAGATCATGGCCACCTAAAGGGCAACGAGAGGGGTCCTAGCAGAAATCAACTTTGCTGACACCTTGATCTTAGAATTCTAGCCTCCAGAACTATGAGAAAATAAATTTCTGTTGTTTAAGCAACAGGCTGTTATACTTTCTTGTGGCAGTCCTAGAAAGTTAATATATACATATACCTCATTCTGTTTGTTTCCCATGGTATCCTATGAAGAACAAACAACTATCACTTTCCCCCTTTTTATAGAAGGTGAAGGCAAGGCTCAGAAATAATATTTGAAGAGGAAAGTCAACCCACTGATCAATGTGATTAAATAGAACCTAGAAGCAAATATAATTTGAGGCAATGGGTTTGTAGTCTGATACTCCTATGTTAAATACGTTTTCTAGTCCCCTACGTTATTCAGTAAACTGATTTTAATTGTCTCTTTTGTGCCAGACATTGTAATCTGCGTTGAGGATGCAGAGAGAAATAAAACATGGTTCCTGACCCAGAGAAGCTCTTGGCCTTTTAGAGACAATGCACACAAAATAGATTCATTTCATATGTTGTATTGGACACCCGTCTAATTGTCAGAACTCTACAGACATGATTGACTCTACTGAGGATCAAGAAAGGCCTTATGGATGAAATGATGACTCATCTGAGCCTGGAAAAGCATGAGGTGGTCAGAACAATGGCCAATGGCATCTCAGATGAAAACAATAGCACGTGTCATTATGTAGTCACCGGCTGGGCAAATAAGCAGATGACCAGAGAAACATGAACTGAGTAACCCCTTAGACGTTTCAGGTTTTCATCCAGACTAGCCATGCTCTGACCTTTGCTCCCCTCAGCACAGCCTGGCTACCTCCAGCTCAGTTACCTGCAAATAGTGGAAACCCCATCAATCCTGATGATAGACTGACAAACTGAACAACTAGCTTCTATTTGCCCATTTATTTTTAATCTGGGCTGATAATACTACCAAGCCCTTCCCTTGGGAGTATATATGAAGATAAATGAGGTAATTTATGCCATAAGGTTCTGAACTCCTTAGAATAAAAATGTTAAAATAAATTTACAGTCATATTATATATTCTTTAATAAATATTGTATTGGATGTGCATAGAATATCCATGATCCCTTAAGAGATTTAGAGGAAGATAGCCAAGAAAAGACCTGTAAGCCTTAAACTGCCAAAATCCCAGAAGATGATTTAAGCAATGCAATAAGTAAGTAGGTTGACCTATTTCTCATTTTAAGGGCAGAAATAAAATTACCATTCATATGTAGGAAAAGGCTTCCTTCCATGCTAAGTATGAGCAATATTAAACTAAGCTTTCTCTTTCCTTAGAAGTATTTCTAAGCTGAGCTAACTGTGTATGAAAGAAACTCAGACAAATACAAAACTACAACCATGAAAAGTAATCACATTAGCAGGTCCTTGACTAACAAATCCAATCAATCCCTTTAGGCTGCCCCTGAGGAGTTGGGGTACATTGTGGAAAAAGCAAGGGTTTTGAAGTCATAATGACCAGTGTCCCCTTCCCTTTTCTTCCAGGTATAAGCCTTGTGGCCTTGGACAAGTGACTTAAACTCTTTGTGCTTTGGCTTGCTCATCTATAAAAATGGAGATATTAATAAGCAGTGTGAGGATTTGTTGCAAGTATCCATACGAAAACTTTTGAAAACACCTAGTACTCCAGTCAAGATATTACAGGTGGTCACCAACCATAATATATTGTTCTTTCCACAAACTGTGTGGTTTCTAACAGGCATGGCATTAGACTAAACTTTAGGACTTTAATGACAATATATTAAAAGGTAACTATGCTATTATCTTATTTAATCCTCAGTAACCTCCTATAGTAGAGATACTAGTACTATCAGTATTTTACAGGTGAGGAAACAGGGCTTTAGAGAGGTTTATGGACTTAGATTCAGAATGTTAATACATTGCAGACATGGGACTACACATCAAAATCGCTATGGAATGACTGTGCTCTTAAAGTCACCAACAGGTGGCCTCTGTAGAAGAAGCAACAGTTTTGTGTGTGTGTGTGTGTGTGTGTGTGTGTGTGTGTAATTAACTCAATGTAAGCAAAAACTTAGTCATGTTCCTATTGAATAATGATAATGATATTGATTATATCTCACATTTCTACAGCATGTTTATATTTTAAAAATGTGTGTGTGTGTACAAAACAACCTTGTGAAGCAGGATTGATGAAATCCCCTTCCCCATCTTTAAGAGGATAAAAGAAATTCTTAGAGAATATAAGTAACTCTACTATATATATATATAAAATACATACACATACATACTAAAATGGTACAGTTTTGCTTTTGACTAATTAACATCTCAACTCTCTAATATCTCTTAAATGTCAGATCTCCGTGATGAATTAGGAATTGGTGAGAACATGTTATATAATCTCACTCAGAAGAGTTGCCTATATGGGGTAATTGCTGGACTCTGGGGCAAAAGCCTTGCCCAGTAGCCTCATTTGAGTGGCTAATAAATCTCGTGAATTTAGGAAAATCACTTAAATAAGCTCAGTCACCTTCTCAACTAAAAATGGGTATAAAACTTTTACTTAAGTTTCTTACTTATCAGGGTAGAGATTACTTTGCCCCATCACCAGCAGTGATGCCCCCATGACTCAGGACTCCCTCAGTCTCCTAAACTAATCTAGTTCTCTCTCTTTCCAACCCAATGTCTGTATTTAGAATTTCCTGTCCTACCTATTGTTCAGGATTGATTACGTGTTAGACTATCTTCACAATTTTTTTTTAAGTAAATAAATATTTTTTTTTTTTTTTTTTTTTTTTTTTTTGCGGTACGTGGGCCTCTCACTGTTGTGGCCTCTCCTGTTGCGGAGCACAGGCTCCGGACGCGCAGGCTCAGCAGCCATGGCTCACGGGCCTAGCCGCGCCGCGGCATGTGGGATCTTCCCGGACCGGGGCACGAACCTGTGTCCCCTGCATCGGCAGGCGGACTCTCAACCACTGCGCCACCAGGGAACCCCAATAAATAAATATTTAATAAATAAATAGGAAGAGTGATATACGTGTTTCTTAATATCATTACTATTCCAGTATATTTGAAAGTCCCTCTTGTCTCCCATCTTAGGTGCTATAGGGAAATCACATTCAAAGTCAATCATATTGAGCAGTCGTTCTTGAGTCTGGTTCCGGAAGCAGCAGCATCACCATACCCTGGGAACAGTTTGATTTTAATTTCTCCCCAGCTACTTTGTCTTGGATTATTCTTCTCAAGGTCATGTTCTACAGCCTGAAGACGCTTCCCATTCCATTCTCAATTAGATCAGTCCTGAGGAAAATATACTACAGCAAATTCAGAAGTCTGGGCTGCTTCTGGTCTGGGAGAATGATCTGGACATAATATAAAAGAGACAAAAGAAGTGAAAGACAGAAAAAAGAGCAAAGTTCAGATGATAGAAACTGAGAAAAATATGGATGTAGGTTGGCCGTGTACTCTCCTGGGGAGAGGGTAAGAGCAGAATTTTCAGGAGGCAGATGTGCTTTCAAAATTTCATGTGACGCAGACATTTCCCATCCAAACACCCCAAAGATCACCAACAGACTTTGTGGGAGTTCCTGAAATGTAGTTGTCTCCTGTCTTATTCTCTTTGTGTCTGTAGTAAGTGGAAAATATAGTGGTGGTGGGATGGGAAGGACATTTGTTTAAAGGGAAACCTACTCTTTCCCCTCCAAAAAAAGTTTCCCAGGTCTGAAAACTCTACTTATTACCAAGACCTAAATATGAATGCTCTAGAAATTCCTATCTTTTTTACTTGAGTGGGCAGAATATAGGCAGATTCTAACAATTTAGATTCAGATAACTCACTAGTAAAAAGAAAAGAGTCAAAACATGAGGTCTGAGATTAATACAAAACTAAGGAAATGGTAATGAATGTAGGTTTCATGCAGTTGTGGTTCAAATTTGATGAGAATAAGCAAGGAAATAGGTTGATGTATCTGTGAAACATCACCTCTTTTGTTCAGTATGATTTTGTGGCAGTCAACTCAACATGTTTTATATATTCTAAGATGTACATTTTTATTTTTTTAACACTTCTGGAATTGGGATGCATTTTGAAATTGGTCACTTGAGTTAAACTGGCATCTTTTTTTTAATGACACAAAATAGCAGTGCATCTTAAAACTAGTTGCATATTAGCATTAATGGATTATGTTAATAAATGTATGGTGAATAAGCGTTTAAATGGCACAGAAAGAGAAACCCTTACAGTTCATTACAAAGTTTCAAAGTTTCAGTCAGTAGTTCTCAAACTTTGATGTACATCAGAATCATCTGGAGGGCTCATTATATCACAGATTGCTACTTCCTCTCCTCCCACCAGTTTCAGATTCAGTACCTCTACATTTGATACTGATACTGCTGGTCTAAGAACCACTCTATAGGCCATTTGAAAATAATTTAAAAAAAATTTTTTAACCTCAGTTTTTACTACCACTAATTTAAAAAATTCAGTTAGACTTTTATGATATCACACCTGGAAAATTAGCACTGCCTTCTAAGTTCCCTCCTTATGATCATTCTCTTCTCATTCACAACCTTCTTTGCCATAAAAAAAGTGTTATCATCTGTTAGTACTTCCCTTCCCAAAATACACACACATACACACACACACACACCTTAGTTTATAATTGAAGGCTCTTCATAGTCAGACCATAATCTTTCTTATGTAAGGCTACTCCCCTAAATGGTTTGACCCTAGATTCAGCCCAAGAAAATTTTGTCCATTAGTTTCCCAATATGTCAACTTCTTTTACAGCTTTTACACTGACTTTTTGTTGCTTCCCTGGAACATGAAGGCCTACTTTAGTCCAACACAGACAACCTTACAGACTCACCTCTAACACTATATCCTCCTTCAATTTTCCCCTGACTACACTGAAAGAGACATTTACTTATTAATATGAGGTTCATTAACATTATCATACAGTGCATATTACATAATCATCATGTGGGTTTGCTTATTTCCTCCCTCATCTAGACTATGATCATTTCATGCTGAGAAAATATTTTATTTTATTTCATTTATTTCTTGAATGATTTACAGAATTCTTGGCACATATTTGAGACTCAATAAATGCTGTTAAATGAAAGCATATTGAAACGAAGCTATATTTTCTATTAAATTAGTGCTTTTGGACTACCATGTATACAAGTGGTCATTGTATATATGTGGTTCTATTTAATTCAGCCAAAGTTTACTAAACATTACGTGGAAATTATCTGAGGCATTGAAAAGAATACAGATGGAAAAATACGCAAGATCAATTAAGGAATACATGTGTTTATTGAAGACCTATAACATTTTAAGTACATCTAAGAACCTTTCAGAGTAAAAGGCTAATGATATTCTACCAAGCGGCAATGTTTTGAAGAAGCCTGTAAAATATTCTATTGAGTTAGAGCTTCAGTATTCCTTCTTGTAGTATTCCACTGGGGTTTAAACAAAGAGCTATCCAAAAAGAATTAAATCACACTCACTGGGGCCAGAGGAAAGATGGTCCCCTCCAAACATGAAAAGAGGCAAGTGCATTTCAGAAATAAATGACTTTACATAGACACACAGGCCTCTTGAGGATGGAGTAGACACTCTAGCTAGAAAGCTCTTAGACTAAATCAGATAGCAAAAGGTCATGGCTGACAAAAAGGGAATCTCGTCTAACTTCATTTTTTTTTTTTTTACATTTCTCAACCTTAAGAAGAAACTACTTCAAGCCTCTTAACGACTAACTCAGTTTCAAGTGTAAATTGAAAGAAGATAGGCCAAGACAGTGTTATGGTTCAGAAATTTGGTAAACACATACTTGGCTTCAATACCAGCATGCTTAATTAAATAATTTTAAAGTATTTTATTTGAAAACTGCACAGGAAAAAAAAAAAAAAGCTTAAGGCTTATCTGTTGCTTCTAACATCTATCAAGATTCCTAGATGAGTTTTACATGGCAGAGATGCTCAAGTAGCAATAACAAAGGGGATATTTCATGGCCATTGAAAACTCTAAACATAGTTTTTCTAATGTATGTTGACCTAATTAACCTAGAAATCACTGTCTACTCTCTCGGACAAAACTTTATTTACTAATAAAATTCAAGATTAAGAAAAGTCACACAGAGCTTCCCTGGTGGCGCAGTGGTTGGGAGTCCGCCTGCCGATGCAGGGGACACAGGTTCGTGCCCCGGTCCGGGAAGATCCCACATGCCGCGGAGCAGCTGGGCCCGTGAGCCATGGCCGCTGAGCCTGCGCGTCCAGAGCCTGTGCTCCCCAACGGGAGATGCCACAACAGTGAGAGGCCCGCGTATCGCAAAAAAAAAAAAAAAGAAAAAAAAAGAAAAGAAAAGTCACACAGCCAAAAAGTGGAAGTGTGCATACTCAAACTGACTTCTTCCAGCTGCCAATTCTCTTTACCTGCCTGTTACTCCATCTTGAATTTCTAAGCATCACTCTTCTGGATGTCTTTAACATTGCATTACTTATTTTTAAATCTATGTTTCTTTGATTAGGCACACTAAATGTTTCATTTGAAGAAATGTATCTTTACTAGGTTTCCAGAAGACACCCTTCTGAGAATATATGTATAATTCAGAGGATATCTCAGTCCTGCCTTGAATCATTTAAATTGTTGTTGAAACATCTACTTTACCCTTGTAAATAAATCTCTGCTAAAAATTTAAAGTCAAAGGAATTTGAAGTACGACTGTTAAAGATTCAAAATGAGAAACATATCAGAGTTAGAAAAAATTAAATTTTTATCCACCCCCCACATCTTAGACCTTCATTCAAAATTAAATGCAACTATAAATTGTTCCAGGTAAAGTCAGTGTTTTACTACTATTCTGAGAAGTATAAACTAAAAATTAATTCAGCTGACAAGTCATCACTTCTATTTAGTTTTCTCACTTAGAAATGACAGATTTTTAGGGGTAAAATGAATTGCCCTATAATCTTTTGATTGAAAAGCAGTATCATTTGAATATTAGACATGGTTTCTAGAACCATTTAGATTTTCCTAAAATTAATAGTGTCTCCCATATTACAACACATAAAAAACTGACCTAAAAAAAGCCCTACATTTTCCTATTTCTATCAAGAATAGAATGCAACTTGATGGATTTATTTTTGAGTGCTTTAATCTTCCAGGGTAGTAAGCCTTTACTGCACAGTTCTAAACACAGTGAGGACAGAGTGGAGATTAAGAATATGAGCTCTGGTCTCTGATTACTGGGGTTCAAATCCAATTCCACCACTTCCTGGATGTGTGACCTCTGCAGGAAGGGACTTAATCATTCTGTGCCTCGCTTTCCTAATCTGTAAAATGGAGACAGTTCTAATCGTACCTATCAAGATAGGACAAAAATAACTGATTGCCTTTTTAAATACAATTTTTGAAATATTATATATGATAGAAATTACTTAGAATTATCCCTAACTCAGGATAAGTCCTTAATAAATGGTTTCTATTTTTCCTGAAGTCTGCATTTACCTGGAAGTCTGAGATTCTCATATCAACCAGATCTCTACCCCCCTGTGACAATGAAAAGGTTTTTATTCAGTCAGCAAATGTGAATGAATCCTGTTCTAAGTGGTGAGAATATATAACGTTCAACAAAAATGCAATTCCTGACCTCAGGGAGTGTATAAGTCTTATGGAATGACAGACTAGAGGCAGTAACTCAGTTTGTGAACTTTCATTTCTCCATTTATTAAAAAAAAAAGGTTGACCTATATTTATTTTAGTGCTTTTTCTTCTCTAAAGAGCTAGATTTTATGAACTAACTTTATCTGTAAAGAACAGTTTGCTATAACTTTGTCATAAATCTGTACCCCTGAGAATAATGCAAGCATAAGTGTCAAAATGTTTTTACAGATATTGCTTTGGATTAGTACTAGAAATTTATTATTACTAAAGAATTCTATTGTTCTTTGATGATTTTTAATTAACAATAATAATTACAATTTAATTAGATCTACCATTAAGATAAAGCTTTAAAAAGTTATGCACTTATATAAAATAACATATTCCACATAATTTAAATGGATATATAATACAATATAAGACTACTATACTGGTGGCAATATTGAGGATACACTGGAGCTGGAAATACTAGATTCAACAAGATTATTTATAAGACCATTGCAATAATAAAAATAACAAAAAAAATCAATGACATTCATGGCAATAGGGTTAGAATAAGGGGGATGCATTTGAAATATATTAACTAGATAGCATTGACCAGATTCAGAAGTTGGCTGAATGAGAAGGTAAGACAAGGGGGCTTCATAGGATTAAAATCCAGTATTTTAACTTAAATAACTTCCTATTTGACAGTGTAATTCATGGATTATGCAATCTTTCAGGAATGGAAACTATTTATTTCAAATACAGGCTGTAGAAGTTTTGCACAAAGTGATATCCTACCGACATTTAGGTTCTATAGCTTAGCAAGAAATATGTAAGTTAAGGCATCAATAAAGGACTATTCTTCAGTCAAGAGAATTTGAGGAGTTGATGACATAGGCTATTTCTAACAAAATAGATACAATCATGGACATAGGACATGCTAGAAGGGCCAAAATAACAAAAAAGCAAATAAAATTTTTGTCTATCCTTATAAAAGCCTAAAAAAAGCTAAGGTGGGTCATTGGACAAGTGTTGAGCTCTACTTTCTGAGGGTTCAACCTCACAGTGGTGAACAGTGGATTTAATAGTTCTAAGCACAAAAGCAAGGCTCAGTATATTTTGTTGAATGAAAGAACACATACTCTAATATGGATCTGAGTCAGACTAGACAGATTGAGCTTAGTTGTCACCACCAATGAAGACAGTAGGGATTTCAGAGGGGAGAGAAAACAGGGGGGAAAATCTACTTGAGGGTCAAAAACCAAGGGGGTTGGGGCTCAAGGCTTGAACGCAAGTCAAGCAAGATATTGGCCTGAGAGAAAGGGTCCGAGAGAAGGGGCTGGGCAGGACGACTGGATGCTGGGAAAATAGCCTTTATGCAAAGATTCTTGGCAGCTTTTTAATCCCTAACACATAGATCTTCTAATGAAAAAAAAGATGTGCTTGTCCCCATCCCAATCTCAAGTAGAAAAGAAATTTCTTCAATACAGCCATGCTTGGATTTTATTGACTCAGGACTTGATATGGAAGGAGACTGTGGTAGAAGGCAAATCTGCTAGAAACTGTTAGGGGCTGAAGTAGGCAGGTGCTGACACACATGGGGGTCCTAGAAGTTCACTCTTCTCCAAAGGGCCTTTTGTGGAAAAAAATAATTTTTGTTTCAAAGCTGAAACAGTGTCTGAAGGGAAAGGAGAATAAAAAAGGAAGAGCTAAGAAAAAAAAAAACCAAAGAACGTTCCTTGAAAATGCTTACTGAAAAGTCAGGTTTCTCGAGGGATTGTGCCTTTCAGCCCTTATGAATGTTCTGCAGTGTGACTGTCTGTGTCAGATCTGTAAATAGTAAAGCAAATAGCATTGCAACAGCTATCAACTTGGAGTGAGAGGGAAGAGAGGCTTCATGCAACATTCAGAGCCTTCTCCAAAATAAAACAGAAGGACAAATAACTCAAGAAATAGAAATTTGCTTTAAGATGATCATTTGTACAGGTGTATAAACTTAGTGAATATATTGTATAATTTGTTGTCATTTTTTTAATTTACAAAATTGTATACATTCATTACAACAATATAATTTAGGAAATATAATACAAAATATAGATGTAAAAATTAAATATACCTACATGTTTCTTATATGGAAACAACAGCTGTTAAGATACTGGTTTTGATTCCTTTAGCCATATATTAGAAAACCATATAAATTATAAGTGAAATCATATAGTAGATGTAGTTTGTATTTTTCAAACTAAACATATCATGAATATATTTACACAGTATTATATATTTTCTATATTCCTTTACTGTATTATTTTTGATAATACATAACTTTGTTCTATGAACATATAATTTAGTCTTTTGTTTCAGACATTTAAGTTGGCTCTCATTTCTCCAATGAGAGCTGCAATTAACATTATTATTTCTAAATCTTTGCTCATAACTATGATTATTTCTTAAAAATAAATTGGCATAATTTAGGCTTTTTTTTTTTTGCGGCACGTGGGCCTCTCACCGCTGTGGCCTCTCCCGTTGCGGAGCACAGGCTCTGGACGCGCAGGCTCAGCGGCCATGGCTCACGGGACCAGCCGCTCCGCGGCATGCGGGATCCTCCCAGACCGGGGCACAAACCTGTGTCCCCTGCATCGGCAGGCAGACTCTCAACCACTGCGCCACCAGGGAAGCCCATAATTTAGGCTTTTTGTTTCACCAGCAGTTGTGTTGTATATGCTATCATTTTTTTCAATGATTTAAAATGCATCTTTGTCATATACTAAATTAGAACCTATATATTTATCTATATTTTTTGTAAGAGGCTGTGAGGGTTTAGACTGTATATATCTTATTAAATGTGTGGTATGGTAGCCCATACTCACTGCATATCTAAAATATATCAATCTTCCCAAATACTCATAATCCAAAAGATGTGGTTCAGACTGATATATACATAATTTTGAGGATCAATGATACTTCTATGACTCATTCTTCTGATTCATGTTCTTTATTGAATTCCCAAAAAAGTTTTGAAATTTGTCTTCTTCATATGAGTTTTACACATTTCTTGTGTGTGAGTTTTGAGATATTTATCTACTGTCTTTGAGATTAGGTGTAAATATTTTTACTCTAATGCATTTTCTGATTATTGCTATATTATTAAATACATTTAAAAGTTTTAATAACTTTTAAATGTGTTTAACTTAAACTTTTAAAAAACATTTAAAAGTTTTAACTTTAATAACTTTAATAACTTTGATTCAGATTTTTTAAGGAAATACTATCTGAAAAGCATAATTTTATCTTTTCCATTATGTATATCTTTTGATCATTTTTCTTATGTTATTACATGCAGATAATCCATTTTTAACTATAACTTTAACATTTTTAACTATAAATGTAGTTTTAATTCTTTGATAAGAAAACTTTAATCTCAATTTTGGAAGAGTTATTAAGGTTTGGATAAGGTTTACATTAATCCAACTCTTTAGATGTTGGTGTTATGCAATAATTACCTATAATCACAGTTTCTATTTTTTTCCCTTTTTAAAAAGTGCATTCTTAAACAATTGCAGGTAATCAAAGGTCCATATGAATGCCCCTAAAATATGTTAAAATGCTACAGTAAACATACACAAAAGAAAAGATTGGGAGATATATTTGAGTCCAGGTTTTGATTTTAACTTGCATCATTTCAATATAGTTAATAGCAGTTTATGGTAGAATGACCACACTTTGAATTAACCCAATGATACTGTGATTCCATATCTGCACTTTTCTAAATGAATGCTATTTGGCATCAACTTTTCCAAGTTAATCTGATAAACCCCCAATAAATATTAGCTTCCTTATACGCAATCTACAAGTAATGGAGGACATTATTTTGATTGGAAAGAAGGGTGGGGGAAATAGAGAAGCTGCATGCTATGGAAGTGATCCCTTTGGCAGAGAGTAGAGGAACAATTGGCAAAGGGATAGATATTTGTTGGGCTGCACCCCACAGGCCTGCAAGCCTTGTACTTGCTCAGCTTCATGACAGAGAAAGAGCCCAGAGTCAGTGACAGAGACATCAACGATTTAATGGATAAGGAGATCTTACATGTCTAAAGCAAGGTCCTGGAGCGACACCGCACCATGTAGGGGAGGGGGAAGTTACAGTTACAGGGGAAAATAATGTCAGGTTGGCTCATCGGTTACCAGGGAAACTAGCAGGGGGCCTTCCCCTCACTGTCCCTTTGATAAGCTATCATGGTGGCTGTCTAATCTAAAGGTTAGAACAATCACTAGCTGGGGTAGGGGCTAGTATGTAGGAAGGTCAGTCATGTGAGTAGGTATAGGTGAAGCAGGCACTGGTCGAGCAGGGGATGTACAGAGAGCAAGAGAAGAGCCATCTTGGGTGGCCTGGTCATACACTCTACCCCTACATACTCTGCACAACCATTACAACCTTGATCTGCCCCTCTTCTGCAATATCCCTGGGGTTAGTTGGGGTGCTGTAACCAGACACCACAAATACAAAACAGACACCAGCAGCTAAAGAGTATCAAGAGTAAGATACCTAGTATACTAAGAACAGTCATTCACCAGGATGTGGGTAAATTTTGGAGCCAAGTGCTTACAGGGTCAATGGAGAGGAAGTCATGGCAGCATCCTGTCCAATTATAAGGAAGGTCAGGCCACCCTGGTTTTCACAAACCCAGAACCACCCTCATGGGGAAGGGAAGGCCCTGACTCCAAGAGAAACATTCTGATGGCCTAGCCAGATGTCAGCAGTCACATTAAAAGTCTGATTGCATTGTTATTTTAGGTGTCCATCCCATGTTATGTTGGGTGCCATTAGGGGTGGACCCAATAGGTCTTTCCAAACAAAAGCAGTTAATCCCACTAGTTGGACTTGTGTGTCCAGAAGCCAGCCTAGTCTACTCTACACAGCATAGCCCAGGGAGCTCATGGGCAGTCAGTTGTACAGTAACGTTTACTAACGTAGGTCCTTCTGATGTATGGACATGTGGGACAGGAAGATGGTGAGAGTCTTTCTCCCCCAACATCAGTTGTCCCCACAGAGTCACATTAGCAGGGTTGATTTTTCATGGAAGTTCAGAGGAGGACGACAATGGCATCCTGCTGTAGACCCAGCTCATTTTGCAGTGAGGCCATGGTTGCTTCCCTGTCCTCAAATAGATCTCCTTCGCTCAGACTAGGGATGAAATGTAAGACATCTAACAGGCACAACACAGGGGGGATCATGACAACTAATCAAAATGCCAGCAGTACCCACATTCTGAGATAATACCACACCCACTGTGGTTTTTGTCCTGGTCTGCAATACAGTTCAGAAAACTCAAGTTTTCAGTAATACAGGAACATGTCCAAAATGACAACTACAGTGGCCACCCAATTTTACCTTTGACGTCTGAACAACAGCTACTCCATTGTAACTTTCAAATGCATTCCCCTCCATAATGGCCAAAGCAGATGTGAAATGCACGTTCCATAGGCTAAAAAAGAGGCCACTGTGGTCAGTAAAGTTTAAGTTAAACCATATATAATCTAGAATGACTTCCCCATACCTCCGCATGTGAAGATTTTTCCACCATTTCCCATTTTGACTGCAAATCTTTTGATCAACCAAAGTATATGACCCTTGAAGTCAGGGTGAATGCTGACTGTCCTGAATCCACAGCATGTCCCTCAGTGCCAGGCCTCTTTTATATTTGCCTAGTTATTCACATTGGGAGAAAACTGATCAGATATTGTGAACAAGCTCAGAGGTATGTTAATGGGGAACTTTTTATAGGCTATACATTTTATCACTTATACTGAATTGTTACACAAACACTGTACATGTGCTTTTAGTTCAGACTTAAAGCAAGCAGTGATACATCATGAGTAGTTATCCTCTGTGACAACTTCACTAGATAATTTTCTTTTCTTGCTGAACATCAGGGCAAAAGTGTGGCTAACACAATAACTTCCATAAATACAGACCTCAATTAACAGAACTAGAATTTAATGTCCACTGAAACATAATATTTTTCTCTCTAAAATTACCCTCATCTCCACCAAACACAAACAAATCAAGGCTAATTTCTTTGGAAATAATTCTGGTCAATTGACCACACAGGCTTCTCCAAACTGGCTGTACTGGAATTCCTTAGAAGGAGTCTCAAACTAAATTTCCAAAAGGCCTCTCAAGGCGAGGAGAGCCATTCCAGAGGCCTGCCATCAGACTCCACCTCAGTGGATTTCTTCCTTCTAGAAGCCCCCAAAATATTGAGATTCCTGCACATGCCAAGAGACAGTCTTTCCCATTTGCCTGATAAGGCTGCTCAGAACCCAAGTGTCTCCAATTTCTGAAGGGACCAGGCAGAGAGAAAAGAAAAATGTTTCAATTCTACACACAGGTGTAGTTTACCAAATTGTTCTAAATCATAACTAACTTGAGTGGAAGGGCTTCCCTATATCTGGAAAACACAGATCAACACCAGTAATATTCCAGACAAAAACCACAAAAATTATAACCATATTTACCAGTTCATTCAGTAAGCAATCCTTTTGTTTACTTTTTATGAAGCCATCAGGTTTTCCATTAGGATTCTTTAATTTCTTACCCAGTTCAGTGGTATGATCTGAAATTTATTCAGAGACCTGTACTTTTCAGAAGGACCTTCTTGAAGATGAAACACTTTTGCAAAAACATCAGAGTACAACAATAGCTGTCTACAAATGACAAAAGACTTTAAAATGCATGGTTAAACACCTGATCACAATGTAATCTATAAAGAAACTTGGGTACAATAACTAGAATTATGACTAAGTATAACCTTAACCCTTAAAAACCTTAATCTCTGGCAAAAACCAAGTAACAAGTAATTGTGAACTCTTTGTCCTATCAACATTTCCTGATTGGAAATCTTATGCTTTAGTCTTCCTCTCCTAAGAAAGGAAAGGTAGGTAAACTTAGACCTGCCCAGCAATTAATGTTCCAATACTTTATCCTATTTGAAATTGCCCAGATACAATGAATTCTGTTCATTTAACTTAATTTAGTTGCAAGTTACCAAAATCTGGAGAGGCTATTTTAGATAGACATTCCCAAAACATAATTATTCCTATAGAGTTTACCTAAAAGCTCTTATCTCATTTACATTTACTTAAAGTTTCATCATGTCAAGTTATTATTCTTGCTGACAAATTTGCAACAGATATAATAAGGTCTTATTTGACTTCTAATAAACCTAGGTACAACAGAAGTATTATACTTAATATAGATGACTCTAAATACATGTCTATATTAATCAAACCAACAGGCTTAATATCTCCAATACCAGATAGTTATTCTGTACTGAATATTTCTGAGATCGTGTGAAACTGAAATCATTCTATCCAGTTTCTTTTATATTTCTGAGAATTTATATAAGTGCTTAATTTCTTTTAAGCCAATTAAACAGAGATCATCCACAAACCAATCTTGGCAATGGAGGCAGAGACACCTCATATTTATAAGGAACACATAGACATATATAGACACAGAGATTTCACAGTTTTCCTACTAGAGTTTAAGAGGTCTCTTTTTTCTCTTCACTCTTAGGGATTAAGGTTCCTGAGAGCCCAGGTAGATAATTTACATTTCAAAGTCACAGGAAGAGAAATACCAATTCCATCTAGAAAGCTAACTTCTTCTAATGGCATATGCAAAAATCAGTTTTAGAACTTCAAAAGATTAACATCTTGGCCATTTTCAGGGATTCTTTCAGTTTCTAAATAGCCAATTCACAAACAGATGGAAAGATATACGAGGTTCTTGAATTGGAAGAATCAATATTGTTAAAGTGACCATACTACCCAAGGCAATCTACAGATTCAATGCAAGCTGTATCAAATTACCAATGGCATTTTTCACAGAACCGGAACAAAACTTTTTAAAATATGTATGGAAACACAAAAGACCCCAAATAGTCATCTTGAGAAAGAAGCAAGAAACTGGAGGAATCACTCTCCCTGACTTCAGACTATACTACAAAGCTACAGTAATCAAAACAGTATGGTACCAGCACAAAAACAGACACATAGATCAATGTAACAAGATAGAAAGCCCAGAAATAAATCCACACACCTATGATCAATTAATTTACAACAAAGGAGGCAAGAATATATAATTGAGAAAAGATAGGCTCTTTTCCCAGTGGTACTGGGAGAACTGGACAGCTATAGTGAAAGAATAAAATTAGAACATTCTCTAACAATATATACAAAAATAAACTCAAATAGATTAAAGGACTAAATGTAAGACCAAATACTATAAAGCTCCCAGAGGAAAACATAGAGAGAATGCTCTGATATAATTTGTAGCAATATTTTTTGTATCTGACTCCTAGAGTAATGGAAACAAAAGCAAAACTAAACAAATGGGACCTAATTAAACTTAAAAGCTTTTGCATAGCAAAGAAAACCATAAACAAAACAAAAAGACAGCTTACGGAATGGGAGAAAATATTTGCAAATGATGTGACCGACAAGAGCTTAATTTCTAAAATATACAAATGGCTTATACAGCTCAATATCAAAAAACCCAAAAAACAAAAACCAAACAATCCAGTCAAAAAATGGACAGAAGATTTAAATAGACATTTCTCCAAAGAAGACATATAGATGGCCAATAGGTACATGAAAAGATTCTCAACATTGCTAATCATTAGAGAAATTCAAATCAAAACTACAATTAGGTATAACCTCATACTAGTCATAATGGCCTAGAAACAATAAAGGCAGGAGAGGGTGTGGAGAAAAAGGAATGCTCCTACACTGTTGGTGGGAATGCAAACTGGTACAGCCACTATGGAAAACAGTATGAAGGTTCCTTAGAAAATTAAAAGTAGAGTAACCATATGATCCAGCAATCCCACTTCTGGGCATATATCTGGAAAAGACAAAAACTCTAATTCGAAAAGATAAATGGATAAAAAAGATGTGGTATATATATATAATGGAATACTACTCAGCCATAAAAAATAATGAAATAATGCCATTTGCAGCAACATGTGTGGACTTAGAGATTATCATACTAAGTGAAGTAAGACAGAGAAAGATAAATATTATATCACTTACATGTGGAATCTAAAAAAAATGATACAAATGAATTTATTTACAAAACAGAAACACACTCACAGACTTAGAAAACAAACTTATGTTTGCCAAAGGGGAGAGGGAGGGGGATAAATTCGGATTGGGGGATTAACAGATACAAACTACTATATTAGATGAACAAAAAGGTCCTACCATATAGCACAGGGAACTATATTCAGTATCTTGTAATAACCTATAATGGAAAAGAATCTAAAAATATATATATGTGTAACTGAATCACTTTGTTGTACACCTGAAACATTGTAAATCAACTACACTTCAATAAAAAAATAAATAGCCAATTAGGTTTAAACAAATAAAAGTGACAGACAATAATATCATTCACTCACATTCACATGCCTCACGTTCATTGGAATATGAATCAGCATTCAAGTTAACCTTCACCTCGACTGTTAGCTCAGCCTCTGTGTCCATTCTTAACAAAACACAAAGGCCAGCCCACAGCTGTGGCCACTGCCTTATGGACTAAAGTTCTTTTTTCCCACTGTAAAGGCAGCCAATATCTCCGCAACACCCATAGGAGTGTCTGTGAATTCTCCATACTCTCTTGGTGGCCCCCATTCATCAAGGACAGCCACCATAGGGTTCCACATACTGGTGAACAGCCACCCCGGGGATCTCCCCACAACTTTGGGGACCACCCCTGCAACTTTCGGGCCCCACATTGATGGCCGGACAATCTAGGGATTACACCCATAACTTCAAGGCCTCACATGTTACTGGATGACCCCGCAACTTTCCACCCCCATCCTTATTTCCCAAGATCTTGGCACTCACGGGAGTTTCCTTGGTCTCTTGGCTTCTCTGCCAATTGCTAGACTGCACCCCACAGGCCTGCAAGCCCTGTACTTGCCCAACTTCAAGACCAAAGAGCCCAGAGTCAGTAACAGAGACATCAGTGGTAAAGGATGAGGGAGCTTACTCCTCTGAAGTAAGATGTGCAACACGTCATTGTGTACACTGGATGCTGGGCACGACATGGCAGCAATCTTCACTCCCGGGGGAAGGGGAAGGTTACCAGTTATGAGGGAATTGACATGGGGTTGGCTCATCAGTTACCAGGGAAACTAGCAGAGGAGCATGTCCCTCACTGCCCCTTTGACAAGCTCTCCAGGTGGAAATGTTCAGATCTAAGGATTAGAACAGTCAGTAGCTGGGGCCAGGGTCAAGTATGTAAGAATGTCAGTCATGTGAGTAGGGTGTAGGTGAAGCAGGCACTGGTCCATCAGCGGATGTACAGAGAGCAAGAGAACAGCCAACTTGGGTGGCCTGATCATATATTTCAAAATAAAGTCCAGTTAGGGTAGTTTCAATATCTAAGGAAGAAATAAGAAGGAACCTAAAGAGAGGTTTACGAAAATCATTTTATACAAACTGCCAATGTAAGATGACTATAGTTTCCAATCAGACATAATAAGAAGTTAGAGCTGGATGTCACTGTGGACTCACTTCTGATTGCACACTTATTAGATTACCTAGCTAATCTGCCGAAATTTGTATCTTCCAAATACAAAGTGACTAAAGTCACAACTAGGAAATACCTTTACTATAGAATTTGTTTGTCTCTTTGTTTTTAGTCTTATTTCCTTTTTTCATGAGATATTAACTTAAAAGTTTTAACAAAAAAAATTCAGAGTGTGACAAAAAAGTGGAAGCAATATATAAAGATCAATTATTCTTATTTATTCTTTTAGGCTCTTCATGAACCTGTTTTGCAAAATATGTGAAAACATTAAAGAAAAAAAAACAGTAATTTTCTCCAAACTCAAGCAAATGCCTCTGAATGGATAACTATTCTTTAAATTTCTCTATCCTCACTGCTATTTCTAATTTACATATATATGGCTGTTAATAATTTTTCCTAAAGCACAGTTCTGCTAAAGTGATGCATTTGCTCAGAAATCTGCAGTCTCTCCTGTCTACAATGTTAAGTTTAAACTAACCAGCCTATTATTCATCTCCCTCTTTAATCTGTCTGTAACCCAAATTTTCAACCTCATTTCTCCATGTGTCTTTTTTTCTACTCTGTCAGAATCACTAGCTAGGTCTTTCTTGTCTTTCTCACCTCTAAGCCTCTGCTCACACAAGGAATGCTTTTCCCCTCATTTTGCCAGCCCTTGAAGTCCACTCAGCTCATGTTGTCTTCCCGAATCCCTTCCTGATTTGTTTGTTCAGAAGTAAACTTTCCCTCCACTTGTTTATACACATTAATTTCTGTATTTCAACCAAGTAATTTTCATATTTTGGCTTCAGTTTTATTTTACACTTGGGTTATCTACCCTACAAAATGGAAAGGAATAAAAAGAAAACAGCATGTAAATGTTTTTTAGATTCTTTGTATGTGATATACATAAGCTGGGCTTGTTTAATTCTCAAATATAAAAGTAACAAAAGTGTTATAAAACCATTACAACAATTTGTAGATAAGGAAACTTAAGTAAAAATAAGTAAAATGATCTGGCCTGAGTTTTGAATTAGAAATTGGTAAAGCCAATCTGCAATGCTCCAATCTACTATATCATAATACTTTAGCTTTGAGAAAGGGGTGTAAAAGTATTGTAAAACTTAAAGGACTGTTGAGTGCGAACTATTATTTTTTTTGAAATTTTATTATTTTTTATTATTTTTATTGAGGTATACTTGACATTCAATATTATATGTTTCAGTAGTACAGAACAGTGATTCACAATTTTTAAAAGTTACATTTATAGTTATTATGAAATATTAGCTATATTCCCTGTGTTGTACTATACATCCTTGTAGCTTATTTATTTTATACATGATAGTTTGTACACTTAATCTCCTACCACCATCTTTCCCCTCTCCCCTTCCCTCACCCCTTTGGTAGCCACCTCTTTGTTTCTGTGTCTATGAGTCTTTTCCGTTTTCTGTTTATTTGTTTTGTTATTTTAGATTCCACATATAAGTGAAATCATCTGGTATTTTTCTTCCTCTATCTGACTTATTTTACTTAGTATAATATCCTCTAGGTCCATCCATGTTGTCACAAATAGCAAAATTTCACGCTTTTTATGGCTAACATTCCATTGTATACATATACCACATCTTCTTTATCTATCCATCTATCAGTGGACACTTACATTGCTTCCATACTTTGGCAATTGTAAATAATACTGCTATGAACATTGAGGTGCATGTATCTTTTCAAATTAGTGTTTTGGGTTTTTTTTGGTATAAATACCTAGGAGTGGATTGCTGGGTCATATGGTAGCTCTATTGTTTAGTTTTTTGAGACACCTCCATAATGGCTGTACCAATTTACATTCCCACCCACAATGTAGGAGGGTTTCCTTTTCGCCACATCCTCACCAACACTTGTTATCTGTGGTCTTTTTGATGCTAGCCATTCTAACAGGTGTGAGGTGATATCTCTTTGTGGTTTTAATTCATATTTTTCTGATGATTAACAATGTTGAGCGTCTTTTCATGTGCCTGTTGGCCATCTGTATGTCCTGAAAAACAACTATTCAGGTCTTCTGCCCATTTTTAGTCAGGTTGTTTGTTTTTTTGATGTTGATTTGTATGAGCTGTTTGTATATTTTGGATATTAATCTCTCACAGGCCATGTCATTTGCAAATAGTTTCTCCCACTTTACAGGTTGTCTTTTTGTTTCGTCAATGGTTTCCTTTGCTGTGTAACAGTTTTTAAGTTTAATTAGGTCCCATTTGTTAAGTTTTGCTTTTGTTTTCTTTGCTTTAGGAGATAGATCCAAAAAAGTATTGCTACAAATTATGTAAAAAAGTGTTCTGCTTATGTTTTCTTCTAGAAGTTTTATGGTGTCTCATCTTAAATTTAGCTCTTTAATCCATTTTAAGTTTATTTTTGTATATGGTGTTAAAGAATATTCTAATTTCATTCTTTCACATGTAGCTGTTCAGTTTTCCCAGCACCACTTATTGAAGAGGCTGTCTTTTCTCCACTGTACATTCCTGCCTCCTTTGTCATAAATTAGGTGACCATATGTGTGTGGGTTTATCTCTGGGCTTTCTATCCTGTACCATTGATCTATATTTCTGTTTTTGTACCAGTACCATACTGTCTTGATTACTGTAGCTTTGTAGTATAGTTTGAAATAGGGGAGTCTGATTCCTCCAGCTCCATTTTTCTTTCTCAAGATTGCTTTGGCTATTCGGGGTCTTTTGTGTTTCCATACAAATTGTAAAATTTGTTGTTCTAATTCTGTGAAGAATGCCATTGGTAATATGAAAGGAATTGCATTGAATCTGTAGATTGCTTTGGGTAGTATAGTCATTTTCACAATACTGATTCTTCCAATCCAAGAACATGATATATTTCTCCACCTATTTATGTCATCTTTGATTTCTTTCATCAGTGTTTTACAGTTTTCTGAGTACATGTCTTTTGCATCATTAGGTAGGTCTATTCCTAGGTATTTTATTCTTTTGTTATGATGGTAAATGGGATTGTTTCCTTAATTTCTCTTTCTGATTTTTTGTTGTTAGTGTATAGGAATGCAAGGGATTTCTGTGCATTAATTTTCTATCCTGCAACCTTACCAAATTCACTGATTAGTTCTAGTAAGTTTCTGGTGGCATCTTTAGTATTTTCTATGTATAGTATCATGTCATCTGCAAACAGTGACAGTTTTACTTCTTTTCCAATTTGGATTCCTTTTATCTCTTTTTCTTATCCGATTGCCATGGCTAGGATTTCCAAAACTATATTGAATAAGAATGGTGAGAGTGGACATCCTTGTCTTGTTCCTGATCTTAGTGGAAATGCTTTCAATTTTTCACCATTGAGAATGATGTTTGCTGGGCTTTCTACTCCAAGGTTTCTTAGTAATCCATAGTATGACATTATACTATATATTAGTATATATTATATTAAGATAGAAGCAGAAATAATTAGTATGTGAATTGCACTTCCTTTTCCACTTCTTTTCCTTATAAGAGTTGTCAGACAAATATTGAATCCAAATTAAAAATGAACATTCTAATCATGAACATAAGTGCAGTTTTTCAGATGATCCATGGATTTTCAAAAAAATCTCCCAAGAAACAGTACCAGATATCTTTCTTTTTTATATATCTATATCACTCTTTGTGTTTTAAGTACCTGTTTTGATGCTTTAGATATCTCTCTTTA
This sequence comes from Delphinus delphis, assembly GCF_949987515.2. Classification (NCBI taxonomy): domain Eukaryota; kingdom Metazoa; phylum Chordata; class Mammalia; order Artiodactyla; family Delphinidae; genus Delphinus; species Delphinus delphis. Next base: position 51,634,916 of record NC_082690.1, on the reverse strand, counting down.
TGTTTTTAGATGTCTCTCTTGATTTTTTTACATTGAAAATATGATTCATTGACATATAGTACTGACTCTTGTTTCATATGGATGATACCAGAAAGAGAATAACTCCTCCCAAAATATAATAATGTTCCTTACAAATGCAATGTTGACATCTTAATTTTTCATATAATATGGATAATTACTTTTTGGCTCCTACTATGTGCTGAATCAATTGCTGAAGATACAACAATGAACAAGGCACAAGAATGTGCCATCTAGTAGCTAAGAGAAATAATAAGCAGGGAACTGTAAACTATATAGGACATACAATGATGGAGATATACAATGTGATGGGAGCACATAAAGGAGGAAGTTGTTTACTGCGACAGGGATACCCAGGAAAGGCTACTCTAAAGGAAGAGATATCTAATCTTAGGCTTGAAGAACTATCCAGGCAAAGAGGACACACAGTACCTTAAAAGCCAATGAACAGTGTGAGTAAAGGTAGACTGTCTGAAGACAGTAGACCTTGACAGAAGTTATATATTGTCCCTAACATTTGGTGTGAATAGTTTGAAAGAAACAGTGGTAAGAGGTAAGACAAGAAAAGTTAGAGTGGTTCTTGTAATATGAGAAATGCTTTGGAATACCCAGTTATGAAACTTAGACTTTTTCCTGATTGTATCAGAAATCTCTTTTTTGGAAAATAACTTTCAGAAGGAAAATAAATGATACAAACCATAACTCACTGGTGCAAATATACGAGTATGTAGAGGACCTAAAATGGTCTAGGGGTAGTCTGAGTTGTGGAATATTTTAAATTTCTTTCCTCTGGTTCAATCTGGTTTCACATAGTTTGCCAGAATATTTCAAGAGTTAAGATTTTTCAGTCATATTTTAATGATATATAATAAATAATGTAATCAAGGGACTGGAAGGTAAGAAGAATGGGCTCTGGTTCCTGTTTTACCACTTAAAAATTCTGCATCCTCGGAGAAGACACATAACCTCTATGGGTATCAGCTTCTATAAAAGGAGATAATTTAGCTTATTAAACACCAAAGTCATTTTCAAAACTGTGATTCTAAGTACTTATATCTTATCAGGTGATCTATGGATTTGTTTTTTTGTTGGTTTGTAATTGGTTCTCCCAAATACCTTAAAATCATTGTTCCTTTAGGTAGGTTTAATATAGTTTACATTATTAATTCACCTTAAAAATACCTGTATTAGATAATATAATTATAAATGATGCCTTGTTCATAAAATTGCAAATTTTCATGTAGCAGGAGATTTGCGTTAAGTAGATCTGCTGCCCATTTAAAACATTTCATACATTAGGTTGGGGATCCTTCAAGGCTACAATGGCACTTTACCTTTGTTTTTATTACATGTGTTTAATCCAACACCTGAACAATAATGGGCACACACAAAAAATGTTGAATTGAAAATTCAATTTCAATTGAAATTGAATACGTTTTCTATAATAGAAATGTTTTCTATGTTTTCTATATGTTTTCTATAATATGTTTTCTATGTTTTCTATATATGTTTTCTATAATAGAAATAGCTTTCTTTGCGATCCTTGCATTGCTACATGTTAACTAAATTTTTTAATGACAATGGGTTAGCATTACTTATTAGCATTTATTGCTGTTATGTGCAAATGGCAACAAAAATGATGAGGTGAAGAGATTTGGATGATTTGATCGAGGCAACTAAGCAGTCAGTTAAAAATAAGTTCTAGATTCCTTGAACTCTTGCTTTGGTCTTAAGACCATACTGACTTTGTTTTCTCTTTTCTAATCTATTTGATTTCTGCTGGCAACCATTACCATTGTCAATAATATTTATTACAAAACAGGGCATTTCTTCTTCACTCACTTACTTATATTATGTATTTTCAGTCTTGAAACAGATTTTAACAAGAGACTGCTGAATCAAACTGAATCATGTGACTTTCACAAATGTCAACATCCATTCTTATAATGGCTTAATGCCAAGATTCTACACAGTGTACCAGGAAGAAAATAAGATGTCCAGTTCTAAAACTAGCAAAACAAATTTGGCCAGACAATTTTAAGTTAATTTTCACAAAGGAAATCCAATTTCATTTGTAGGCTCATAAATAGACCATAGTTACACTTTTCTGAGAGTTTATATTTGAATGCTAACCTATATTCAGTGATCTAGAATAGGACATCAATTTCAAGTTCTTAATTCTAAGGTCACCTTTGAAGTACCATCTTTTAAACCTTTTTTCTTTCATCATTTTAAATCTTTAAAGTGAATGTCATTCTGTTTTTTTTTTTTTCCTCCGTGAGTTTAACATGAATAGACAGGGTATTTTTAATACTCTCTTACATAGTTTTAGTTAGAAAAGACTGATCTTATTGCTGATGGGGTTTATTTGCAAGGTAATTAGTGCATTTAGGATGTTGTCATTAAAAATAGGCTCTTGATGTGAGATGAATAAAAAACAGAGAATAGGTTTAGAGTAGAAAAATATAGGCAAAATTTTTGAATATCTGTGTTAACAAAAATTTCAAATTGAGGGAGTATATCTATACAGATAACAACTCGCACTTAAGAGTATGGAACATACATGCACATTGTTGTCATACTTCATAGAAACCTTCTGTTCAGGTAGTAGTATTAATTATTTTACCTAAATATAGAATTCCTTCACAATAGGAAGCATAATAATACTAAAAGTAATAAAGGCAGTTATAAATATGTATTGAGATCCTTTAGTCTTCATGCATTAAGCTAGTCACATGCATTATCCCTAATCATTGCAATAACCCCAAGTGGTATATATTTTTAGCCATGTTTTATAGGTGAGTAAACTTAGATAAGACATGATTAAGGAAATTGCCCAGAGTCACACAGATTACCAGGCTTAAAAGATGTGAGATTACCAGGCTTAAAACCCAATTTTATTCATCTCCAAAACCCATCACATTTTACTACCACCCAGATACCCTTTCATAGGTTATATTATAATCTATAAAAACACAAAGCATCATTATTATATTATTATTCTTCAACTTCTCCATTCAACCACACTGCCCAAATTCCCACTAATTGGCCCAGCAGCTCCCACTGTAAATGAGAATCTTTGGTGATTGAATTCTCATAAATTAGACCACTGACCAAGGTTGGTCAGTTTAAAGGTAGCTTCAGATTCAAGAGACACTTAGTATCTTTCATTTTCAAGAGCTTGGTATAGTCACTCATGTATTATTATTTTATTTTTTTCATTTGTAAATCTTGGGCTTCCTCAATAACTTCTGGAGTAAAAATTAACAAAGTTAAGCTCTTCAGCAGAATCCCTAGGCTACGAGGACCCCTTGACCAAATATATGAAGACTATGAGAATTGGAATGGGTAGCAGATTTTACAGCACCTGGCATATAGTTTCCATAGAATAAAAGATATGCAACATTCTGATTTCTCAGAGGTGATTGTAGAGAGGCTGTGACAGTTACCAGCCAGTCTGTGAGCCATGTTTATATACTGAAGATAGTTGACAAGTAACATAATAATCATAATAGTAGCATGTCAAGAAGCTCTTGTCCCAAATAGGAATTTAAGAAACTGCTAGACCTGTTATGGTAGTGTTGGCCATAACCTCATATGTGCACTTATATATGGCATCACAAACATGACAAATACATGTACACATGCTACACAGATCACACACAGCAACAAATATCAGCAGCTGAGTGTGCAAGACAAAGTAGATGATATTAACATGTGTTTCCTATCCAGGTGAGTATAAAAGTAAATGGGTAATGGAGGCTATTTCTTACCTCTGTCCTTAGCAATCTATATTAATTTAGGCAAACTAAACATCATCTCTGAGCCTGTAGCCTCATTTGTCAAATGGGCATAATACTGGTATTATGGCTGCTGTGGTATGGCTGCTGTGAAGATTTTAGAAGAACATATAGAAAAAGTTTATGACATACATAGAACACAGTCCAGTGGTGAACATGCACTAGTGAATAAGAATAACTGACCAAAATATGTGGTAGAATTAAATTATTGATTGCCTGCTGTACCAGGGCCTGGGCCAGGCACTGAAGTCTAGAGAAGAATAAACTCGGCTTCTTTCCTTGAGTACTTCATAATTGAACAGATCGTTATTTCCACAAAATGAGCATTACTAGAAAAGGTAACAACATGAACACAAAAGTACATAGTATATGTACAGGGAACAGAAATAATTTAAAATTTCAGATTATGAAATGTAAGGTAAGACATACCAGGCACTAAATATAGAAAAAAAGGCAGAACCCTGAGTCTCCAAGGGCGTTTTAGGCCATGCTAAAATAAAATATGCTTATCTCTTGTTTTCTTTTTTATCCTTTACATGCTATATAGCTTATACCTTATCCTTTACATGCTATATAGCTTATACCTCGATTAAGAAGACAAATATTACTGAGATGAAATATTGCTGTCATGGTCTGAAATATAGCTAGAAAACCATTTTTAAACGTAACTGGACATTTTCTTCCATAAAACACTCAGTACATTTAATTAAGAACTAAATATGGATAACCACTATGTGTACAGTATTCTGCAAGCCCTAGAACAGATGATGCGGAGTGAAATGGACAAGAGAATGTTAACTGCTAAAGTCAATCTAAAATGGAAGCATACAATGTTTAAAATGTTAAACTGGCAATAACAAAAAAGGAGGTTTTAGTTCTACCTTGGTCACATAATAGGTGACATTGGTTACAGGATTATGAAGAAGTTGCCTTAATTTTGAGCCTTCTTCCTCTTTTTCCAAGTAAAATAAGAATTCTTAAATGTCAAATGCACAAGGTTAATTCATAACTATGGCAGTGGGTGTGAAAGTCCTCAGCATATGGTAAAGGTCATATACTTGGAAAAACAGTGCAGATATTAAAAACCTTCTCCCAGTAGTAGGTATTTTATATGTCTTATCTCACTATGATCCTCATTTTATAGATGAGAAACAGAGGTTCCAAGAGTTTAAACAACATCCTCAAATTCACATGGCTCACAAGTATTAGAATTACGACTCAAACCCATGAAACAATTTGGTGGCTCATCTTAAATCTCATAGTCTGTCTCCTTCTCTACTTTGAAAGTGTTACCAGCCTACTTACCAAAACAGGGTCTGGTGGAAAAAAAAAAAAAAGTTGAAATGACAAACGTAGAAGTTCAGCATCATGAAGTATACAGCTGGTTAAGAATTAGAACGTGTTAGAATTTTGGTGATGACTGAGAACATTAGAGAATGTTCACTACTAACCAGATGATGTCCCAGGCCTCCAAAGAGAATTGACATGATGAGAAAGAAATGAAAGGGAAGAGGAGGCAAATAAGCATTCATCAACCAGCGTGGGCTAGAGCATCACCTGGCCTGCAAGCAACCAGAACAAGGGAGGCCAAGAAGAGAGCACCGTCCTGTAAGAAAAGAAAGGCCCCACTGCACCTGGTTAGAGGAAAAGATGCAAAGGCTGAGAGACAAAGGCACCGAAAAGGAGACCAAAAAAGCCCCATGGAGGACTGAGGGATGAAGATGGCTTAAATTATCCCATAAAAGGTCATCGGAAATGCCACCTTCTCTCTGTAAAAGAGAGCTCAAACGCCTGTGGCTGTGAAGAAACATCATGCATTCAAACTGCATGTGTCTCAGGAAAGACGTTTTGTTCTCTGCAGGCCTTTGGACTGTGGGGACTGTGAAAATACATTTTATCAAAATAGGTTTGTAGGACGTATTTGATTTCTTCCGTGACAGCTCCAAAACTAATCCTTAGGGGCAAAAAATAAGTGGAGGAATGTAGGGAAAAATAATGTGACAGGACAATAAAAGTATCCTCACTTATGACAAAGAAAATAGTGAAGCTGAAAACAAGAATAAAGGAAAAAAATTAAAGAGTAAAGCATTTACGTGTGGGGTTGGAAAAGGATGTCAAATCTAGTCTGTGATCTGAGTCGGTGTCAGTGCTTGGCACCCAGTCCTCACCCCTCAGAAACTGCTCCTTCTGCAACAAGGCTTTCATTCTTAGTCCTACGGAAATGTAACAGTAATACGATGAAAGTCAAAAAAACTCTGGGATTTCTCATTCTATTTCTTAAAAGACACTCGAGACACCCTGGAATGAATGACTCATGGAATTTGGCAAAAATGTTAAAATAGAAGTGTTTAAAGTGCCCTCAGACTAACCAAGGAGGAGGGGTTTTCTTGGCTTCAGGAATGTGGGCTACATACTATGGTATAACTTGAGTTCAAATCCTGGTTCTGCTATTTTATAGTTTTGTGAAAGATGGACACATTAGGCATCCTTTCTGAGCATCAGTTTCTTTACCTGGGATGATACCACTCCACGTTTTTGTGAAGGTTAAGTTAAATTTTACGACCTTTTTTTTTTTAGGCCACATCGTGCAGCATGCGGGATCTTAGTTCCCAAATCAGGAATCTCGAACCTGTGCCCATGCATTGGAAGTGTGGAGTCTTAACCACTGGACTGCCAGGGAAGTCCCTATGAGCTTTTTTTGTTTGTTTTTTTTTCAACACCTGGCACAACAGGTATTCACTCATCGTTAGTTCTCTCTCGTGTTAGATAAAAATTAAACTTCTGGGTCCTGGTAAGCCTAAAATAACCATTTTATAAGTGGAATTCATAACCATGCCAACTGTAAATATAAAACAATTAAAATTGATTTCATCCTAACTTGAGTAGATTAGTTTCCATGAAGGGCTACCCTTCAGTAGGGTACCCTACTGAAGGGCTACCCTTTACACTGGATTCCAATGGTGTCTCTGTCCAAAATCTTTCCTGGTTCCCCTCTGAGGAATTATTCTCAGAATCCACCTTTTTCTTTAAATTTTAAACTTTATTTTTTAAAGAGTAGTTTTAGGTTCACAGCAAAATTAAAAGGAAGTAAAGAGATTTCCATTATACTCCCTGCATGCATCACCTCTCCCCTAAGCAACATCCTCCACCAGAGAAGTACCTTTGTTACAACTGATGATCCTACACTAACATAATCACCCAAAGTCCAGAGCTTACATTAGTGTTCAGAACTCCTTTTTAATAAATAAATGTTTATGAAATAGATAGGAAATATTACTAAAACAAATGAACAATTCCAAAAATGCCCTTTAATTGTACTGTTTTCTATCATTTTGCCCCTTTTTTCACTACCACACAACAAAATGGGACATGATATTATAAACAGTGAGCCTTAAGTAGCACCTGATTTGAGTAACAAAAGAACTGGACAGGACTTCCCTGGTGGCGCAGTGGTTGAGAGTCTACCTGCCAATGCAGGGTACGCGGGTTCGTGCCCCAGTCCGGGAAGATCCCACATGCCATGGAGCGGCTGGGCCTGTGAGCCATGGCCGCTGAGCCTGCGCGTCCGGAGCCTGTGCTCCACGACGGGACAGGCCACAACAGTGAGAGGCCCACGTTCTGCAAAAAAGAACTGGACATCAATGTCCACTAGGCCATATTTATAGAGGCAAAGACAGGGACAGCAGGTATTTTAATGGAAAAAAGTAGAAATAAGAAATAAAATTTATTTTGCTAGATTGTTCAATTTCCTAGCAGTCCAGTTAATGCCTTACAGATTTTGCAAAAAGCACTTACCCTGTTTCACTAATACCATAGAATTAGAAACTTGAAATGATCTATGGTGGTGCCTTTGTCATAAACTCAACGTTTAATTTATTCAAAAGCAGACATTGAAATGGGGATTTATTGAGTTTGAGTAAGTTCTTTAAGCCTTTATTTTTATTCCTTTAAAAATAATTTGTGTATATGGACACATAGAGATTCTGTATGACCCCTGAAATTATTTGCAAAATGTTCTGTGAAATCTATGTTTGCATTTTTGGGGGAAAGGACCTGCAGATTTTATAAGATTTTCTAATGGGTGAGTAAACTGATTAAGAAATAAATTGATCAATTCAGTTTAGCAAATGTTTATTTATTCCCAGATATTTTTTGGAGTTTGGTATTCAACATTTTTGAGTACCTATTGTGATATAGGTACAGTGTTTTGTTTTGTTTATTAACATGTATATTCACTAAAATACTGACCACACCAGGGCCTATTTAGCAAATGTCATGACATAAAATAGGGGAAAAACAGAATGACACTCTTCTTTTCCTGCTCAGGTAACCTTTGATTTCATTGTATAACATGAATTGCTACAAAGGAATTGCTACAAAGGATGTGTCACTTGGAGAGACATCAAGTTAGGCTGCATCTGGTGTTTGCATTCGGGCAAAATACCCAGAAAACAGAAGAAACAAACAAATATGTCTTCCCTGATACTCAATAAAACAACATCAAGCAAAAGTACCTAATTTGGACAACAGAGACTAAAGTCTTTGCACTAAAGTTCACAGCATAAATCCAATCAAATATTCTAGACATGAGCAATGTAAAATCAATTAAAGACAAACTGATGCCCTATAATATGCCTTTGTAGACTCTGCCATTGGAATCAACCCAGGAGAAAATTGTAGTCCTTCTTTCAAAGTTATTCAAATCCAAATGATGTCACCATATGCGAGTTTAGTTGATATCCAGCAGCAATTTAATTGGCTATATTCTTTGTTTCTAAAGGGCAATTTTGTGTGTGATATCTAGATGTTCTCTAGGTGTTGCATTGACCTTTAGAGATTTTTAGAAATAGTCTTTGAGGTTTCATACCATTTTTTTCCAGACTGAAAACAGCTTATTCAATTGCTTCCTCTGAGATAATATCACCGTTATAGAGACGTGGATATGAACAGACTAAGGTTGTGTCAGTGATATCCCAAGCACATTCCAATATAACTGAATTTAGGTTATGGACTTTTTAGTTTGTTTACTTAGTTTTAGCTTTTCATTGTGTTTCCTTTTCTTATCTCATAAATATAGGATGATCAATTATGGTAGGAATATTTAATTGGCATACAATGCATAAAATAGTTAATGTAATGAAATTATCTTTGTAAATGGTATAGAAACCTCAGGAAGTAAAAACTGATATTGTTTGAAATCTATGCTGTGCCAGGTCTTTATCTTACTTCTACTTTAAAAATCATTGTTGATTAGGAGAAAAGTAAATCTTATTAAAGAGCTCAAGTAAATTGACCACACAAATATTTAGTAGTAGATCTGATTTAAATCAGAACCATGATATCCAAAAGAGTAGTTTTTTTCTTTTTTTCTATTATTTAATAATGCCACCTCAGGAAAATATTATAGCTACTATAATTACTATTATTTATTAATAAGAAGCTATATAATCAGATTGGCTTATGATTGAAAATCATCAGTGCATCTCATATATTAGCCTATTAGTAAACTAAAGCAAAAATAACTGACTCATGGAGAACCTTTAAAGATAAAGTCTCTGATCTTCAATGGATTGGTATATCCCTCCCTGGATTGTCTCAGATGCTAAAAGGTAGCTGATACTCTGCTGACACATGAAATTTAGGGAGAGTGTAAAGTCGTTGCATCTGTGACACGATGATTAGGAAAACAGGATTCTGAGTCAGGTAAAAAGATTTTGAAGTACTGGTTCCCACAGTACTAACTGTATGAACTAGGTCTAATCATTTAACTCGTTTAAATATCCTCATTCACAAATACAAGATAATAATATAATATAAATCGTGGGGGGGTTGTGAGGATTCAATTTGTGAATATACATAAAGTTTGCACGATAGGTATGTGGTGATTACTCAAAATACTAATTATATCAAGCAGAATCCCTTTACTTTAAAAGGACAGAAACTCAAACTATCTTAAGATAAAAGTAAATTTGTGACTTATGTAATGAGGAGTCCAAAGAAGAGAACTAACTTTAGGCAAAGATAGATCCAGGAGCTCAAATGATATAAGCAGAATTCTGTTTTTCTCTCTGTCCCAGCTTTGGGTGCTTCTGCTTCACCTTGTTTTCAGAAAGGCTCTTTCTATGGTGCCTCATACTGCTACTGTCAGGTCCAATCTACCAATAGCTGTACATTTCACATTTCCAGAGAAAATATGGGCATGCCATTTTGGAGATCTGATTAGTCCAGCATAAGTTCCATGTTGTGGAGCTATGGCTCCACTATGGCTGGATGAAGCTCTGATTAGCCAACCTGAACCACGTGCTTGACTCACCAGCCCCCAGTCAAAGCTGGTGAGGCAATGTTACTCGATAATTACTAGATAAAAGAAGGGATGCTGGGTACACACATCACACACACAAACACACAGCAAGATATACCATAGTTATTAATTATTATCACTATTATTCCTTAATGTTACATGCTTGCTTTCCTGGAAGAAAATAACATTTGCAGTTAAATTTTTTTTCTAGGTTGGGAAAATCTTTGCATAGACATTCTTTAGTTAATTCATGCTCATTTATGGAACAGACACATGACCATTCTTCATTTCATAGGAAAATATTAGTGTCATGTAAATTAATACCAGCCTAATGTAAATATTCATCTGACGTAGAACTAATTCTTCCGGAAAAATAAGTAAAATAACACTAGAAAATGATTTTGAAAACACATTTTTCAACTTTTAATTAGTAGCATTATTAGTTTTGGACAAATTATCTAACCTCTTTGTTCACACTTTCCATCTATGAAGTGGATATAGGTTTGTCCATAAGGGTATATAGAGGAATGTACAAAAAGAGCTTAACAGGTCCACTGCACTTAAGGTATCAATAGATATCAGTTTAATTGTTAATAGTACCAAGTGCTAAGGCTCCTTTGATAAGTTACAGATAACTAAAATATTTTTCAGTGTTGATTAAAGAAATATGCTTCAGCTGCATATCGGTATGTCTTGAAACCTTATAAACTCCAGTTTCTTTATTTTGTGATTTGAACTAAAACCATTTTTTTTAATTATTGACATAAAGTTGATGTATAATATTATATGTTTCAGATGTACAACATTACTGATTCACAATTTTTAAAGAGTACACTCAATTTATAGTTATTATAAAATATTGGTTGTATTCCCTGTGCTGTACAATATATCCTTGTAGCTTATTTATTTCATACATAGTAGTCTGTACCTCTTAATCCACTATCCTAATCTTGCCCCTCCCCCAAGTCCTCTCCCCACTGGTAACCACTAGTTATTTATATCTGTGAGTCTGTTTCTTTTTTGTTATATTCACTAGATTGTTTTATTTTTTAGCTTTCATATATAAATAATAGCATACAGTATTTGTCTTCCTTCATTATAGATTTTGGTTTGTGGTTACCACAAGGTTTTCATATAACAGAATATATATATATATGTGTGTATATATATATATATATATATATATACCTATATATATATATGATTCTCTTAAGTTGTTAATCTCTTAATTTCAAATGTATTTTAACACCTCTGCATTGGTACTCTCCTCCCCTCAAGATTACTGATTTTGACATAATATTTTAATTGTTTTGTGTATCCCTTAACTGCTTATTGTGGATTTTGATGATTTCACTACTTTTGTCTTTCAACCTTCCTACTAGCTTTGCACATGGTAGATTTCCTTCCTCTACTGTATGTTTGCCTTTACCTATCAGCTTTCTCCTTTCATAATTTTCATGTTTCTAGTTGTGGATTTTTCTTTTTTTGCTTAGAGAAGTTCCTTTAACATTTCTTGTAAAGTTGGTTTGGTGGTGCTGAACTCTTTTAGCTTTTGCTTATCTGTAAAACTTTTGATCTCTCCATCAAATCTGAATAACAGCCTTCCTGGGTAGGGTATTCTTGGTTGTAGGTTTTTCCTTTCCATCACTTTAAATATATTGTGCCACTCCCTTCTGGCCTTCAGAGTTTCTGCTGAAGAGTCAGTCAACTGATAGCTTTATGGGAGTTACATGTTGTTTTTCCCTTGTTGTTTTTTAACATTCTATCTTTACCTTTAATTTTAGTCATTTTAATCACAATGTGTCTTGATGTGTTCCTCTTTGGGCTGATCCTGTTTGGGACTCTCTGTGCTATCTGTACTTGGATCTCTGTTTCCTTTCCCAGGTTAAGGAAATTTTCAGCCATTATGTCTTGAAATAAGTTCTGCCCATTTCTCTCTTTCTCTTCTCCTTCTGGGGTCCCTATAATGTGAATGTTAGTACACTTGATGTTGTCCCAGAGGTCTCTTAAACTGTCCTTATTTCTCTTTTTTTTTTTTTCTGTTCAGCGTCAGTGATTTCCACTACTTGTCTTCCAGCTCACTGATCTATTTCTCTGTATCATTTAGTCTACTGTTGATACTTCTAGTATATTTTTCACTTCTTATTGTATTCTTCATCTCTGTTTGGTTGTTCTTTATATTTTCCAACTCTTTGTTTAAAATCTCTAACCTCTTGCTGTGCATCCATTCTTTTCCTGAATTCTTTGATCATCTTTAAGATCATTACCCCAAACTCTTTCTTGGGCAGATTGCCTAACTCTGCTTCACTTATTTCTTCTGTGATTTATCTTCTTCCTTTGTTTGGAACATGTTCCCCTATCATCTCACCTTGCTGAACTTGCTGTTTTTATTTCTATGTTTCTGGCAGGTTGGAACATTTCTCAACCTTGGAGAAGTCGCCTTTTGTAGAATGTCATATGTATCCCAGCAGCGCACTCTCCTCTGGTCACCAGAGCTATATGCTCTAGAGGTACCCCCTATATGAGCTGCTTAGGCCCTTCTGTTTGGGCAGTCTGGTAGGCTTGGTTGGCCCCCAGTCCAGTGGGTTACCAGGCCCTGCCTTCTGTGGAGGCTGCTGGCAACCACAGTTTGGTGGGATTGGGTCACAAAACAGCTGACTAAGGAACCCCAGGGGGCCCCAGGGCTAGTGCTGTTTCACTGGCGGGTAGAGTCAGAATCCAGGACATCCCAGACTTGATGCCCACCCACCAGTGAATAAAGCCAGATCTGGGGGCTAGTGCCGAACCACTGGTGGTCCTGGAGCTGAATGCCAGTTCCTTCATCTGTGTAACTAGTGACAACAATTTAACCTGCATTACAGTGGAATGAATGTGAAAATGTCCTGTTTGAGCTACAATTATTGAATCCTACAAACGCATTATACACTGGGTTAGAAAACTGATGCACAAATTTTAAAGAGGTCCTTGATCTTGAGGAAATTGCAGAATGACAGGTAAGACAGGAAAAGAATAAATACTTTATTAATTTTATTTTTATTTTTCATTTTGGCTTCAGAGATGGATGCTTCTGGAGGGCACTACCTGTTCTTTGACCCCTAAAATGCTAAAAAAATCAACAATAAACAAAATAATAAAAATCAGTCATTTGAAAATGAAAAAAAATTAATACACAGGTTAAAAGGAAATCATAAAGAAATATCAGAAATATTGAAACCTAATAAGAATAAAAGATCCATAGAAACATTTGGAGGCACATGTAAACATTAAATAAAAGATAAAGCCATAAATAAATTTATTAAAAATCCTATATATATATAATACATATAATATATACATATATTATATAAAATATATACATATATGCTCTATTTACCATTCCCCTAACCAGAAAGAAATGCATTAGAAAAAAGAGAAAGAAAATAATGAAAAAATCAGGGCAGAACTTAATGAAGTAATAAAGAAACAATACAAAAGATTTTTTTTAATTAGTAGCTACCTTTTTTGTTTATTTATTTTTTATACAGCAGGTTCCTATTAGTAATCTATTTTATACATATTAGTGTATATATGTCAATCCCAATCTCCCAATTCATCCCACCACAATCCCCCCCGCCACCACTTTCCCCCCTTGGTGTCCATGTTTGTTCTCTACATCTGTGTCTCTACTTCTGCCTTGCAAACTGGTTCATCTGTACCATTTTTCTAGATTCCACTTATATTCGTTAATATATGATATTTGTTTTTCTCTTTCTGACTTCCTTCACTCTGTATGACAGTCTCTAGGTCCATCCACATCTCTACAAATGACCCAATTTCATTCCTTTTTATGGCTAAGTAATATTCCATTGTATATATGTACCACATCTGCATTATCCATTCATCTGTTGATGGGCATTTAGGTTGCTTCCATGACCTGGCTATTGTAAATAGTGCTGCAATGAACATTGGGGTGCATGTGTCTTTTTGAATTATGGTTTTCTCTGGGTATATGCACAGTAGTGGGATTGCTGGGTCATATGGTAGTTCTATTTTTAGTTTTTTAAGGAACCTCCATACTATTTTCCATAGTGGCTGTATCAATTTACATTCCCACCAACAGGGCAAGAGGGCTCCCTTTTCTCCACACCCTCTCCAGCATTTGTTGTTTGTAGATTTTCTGATGACGCCCATTCTAACCAGTGTGAGGTGACATCTCATTGTACTTTTCATTTGGATTTCTCTAATAATTAGTGATGTTGAGCAGCTTTTCATATGCCTCTTGGCCATCTGTATGTCTTCTTTGCAGAGATGTCTATTTAGGTCTTCTGCCCATTTTTTGATTGGGTTGTTTTTCTTTTTTTAATACTGAGCTGCATGAGCTGTTTATATATTTTGGAGATTAATCCTTTGTCTGTTGATTCATTTGCAAATATTTTCTCCCATTCTGAGAGTTGTCTTTTCATCTTGCTTATAGTTTCTTTTGCTTTGCAAAAGTTTTTAACTTTCATTTGGTCCGATTTGTTTACTTTTGTTTTTATTTCCATTACTCTAGGAGGTGGGCCTTGCTGTGATTTATGTCAAAGAGTATTCTTCCTATGTTTTTCTCTAAGGTTTTATAGTTTCTGGTCTCACATTTAGGTCTTCAATCCATTTTGAGTTTTTCTGTATGGTGTTATGGAACGTTCTAATTTCATTCCTTTACATGTAGCTGTCCAGTTTTCCCAGCACCACTTATTGAAGAGACTGTCTTTTCTCCATTGTATATCCTTGTCTCCTTTGTCATAGATTAGTTGACCATATGTGCATGGGTTTATCTCTGGGCTTTATATCTTGTTCCATTGATCTATATTTCTGGGTTTGTGCCAGTACCATACTATTTTGATTGCTGTAGCTTTGTAGTATAGTCTGAAGTCAGGGAGTCTGATTCCTCCAGCTACGTTTTTTTTCCTCAAGATTGCTTTGGCTATTTGGGGTCTTTTGTGTCTCCATACAAATTTTAAGATTTTTTTGTTCTAGTTCTGTAAAAAATTCCATGGATAATTTGATAGGGATCACATTGAATCTGTAGATAGCTTTGGGTAATATAGTCATTTTCACAATATTGATTCTTCCAGCCCAAGAACATGGTATATCTATCTGTTTGCACCATCTTTGATTTCTTTCATCAGTGTCTTATAGTTTTCTGAGTACAGGTCTTTTCCCTCCTTAGGTAGGTTTATTCCTAGGTATTTTATTCTTTCTGTTGCAATGGTGAATGGGATTGTTTCCTTAATTTCTCTTCTAATCTTTCATTTTTAGTGTATAGGAATGCAAGAAATTTCTGTGCATTAATTTTGTATACTGCAACTTTAGCAAATTCATTGATTAGCTCTAGTAGTTTTCTGGTGGCATCTTTAGGATTATCTATGTATAGTATCATGTCATCTGCAAACAGTGACAGTTTTACTTCTTCTTTTCCAATTTGGATTCCTTTTCTTTCTTTTTCTTCTTTGATTGCCATGGCTAGGACTTCCAAAACTATGTTGAATAGTAGTGGTGAGAGTGGACATCCTTGTCTGGTTCCTGATCTTAGAGGAAATGCTTTCAGTTTTTCACCATTGAGAATAATGTTTGCTGTGGGTCATATATGGCCTTTATTATGTTGAGGTAGGTTCCCTCTATGCACACTTTCTGGATCGTTTTAACCATAAATGGGTGTTGAATTTTGTCAAAAGCTTTTTCTGCATCTATTGAGATGATCAGATAGTTTTTATTCTTCATTTTGTTAATATGGTATATCACATTGATTGATTTGCGTATATTGAAGAATCCTTGCATCCCTGGGATAAATCCCACCTGATCATGGTGTATGAGCCTTTTAAATTGTTGTTGGATTCTGTTTGCTAGTATTTTGTTGAGGATTTTTGCATCTATATTCATCAGTGATACTGGTCTGTAATTTTCTCTTTTTGTAGTATCTTTGTCTGGTTTTGGTATCAGGGTGATGGTGGCCTCGTAGAATGAGTTTGGGAGTGTTCCTCTGCAATTTTTTGGAAGAGTTTGAGAAGGATGGGTGTTAGCTCTGCTCTAAATGCTTGATAGCACTCACTTGTGAAGCCATCTGGTCCTGGACTTTTGTTCGTTGGGATATTTTAAATCACAGTTTCAATTTCATTACTTGCCTTGTTTCCTCAGTGGGCCACAGCCACCCCCTGCCTCTACAGGAGATCCTCCAACACTAGCAGGTAGGTCTGGTTCAGTCTCCTACAGGGTCACCACTCCTTCCCCTGGGTCCTGATGGGCATACTACTTTGTGTATGCCCTCTAAGAGTGGAGTCTCTGTTTCCCCCAGTCCTGTCGAAGTCTTGTCATCAAATCCTGCTAGCCTTCAAAGTCTGATTCTCTGGCAATTCCTCCTCCTGTTGCCATGGGAAGTGTGCCGTGGGGCTCAGAACCTTCACTGCAGTGGGTGGACTTCTGCAATATGTCTTCTCCAGTGTGTGAGTCACCCACCCAGTGGTTATGTGATTTTATTTTATTGTGATTGCGCCCCTACTACAATCTCGCTGCAGCTTCTCCTTTGTCTGTGGATGTGGTGTATCTTTTTCGGTGAGTTCCAGTGTCTTCCTGTCAATGACTGTTCAGCAGTTAGTTGTGATTCTGGTGTTCTCGCAAGAGGGAGTGACCACATGTCCTTCTATTCTGCCATCTAACTCTGTTTTTCAGTAGCTATGTCTTAAAAATGGATAAAATGGTCAGACCTCTAGCAAAATTAATTAGAGGGAGAAGTGAAAATTATCAGTATTTTTAGGAAGTAACAAAAAAAGCTAATAATACACAATAGGGATGAAAATAATATAAATAATACTGTTAACAACTTTGGCAATGAATATTAAATGGTCTATATTCTAAAAATATGAATGATCAAAGTTGACTTATGAAGGTACAGAAAATATGAAGATGGCTTTATAAAAAATTAGTGAAAGACAAAAGTTTTCTAAATAAGTGAGAAGATAGGTATTTCAAAATTATATTTCTAAAAGTCATTCTCCCTAAGTCAATTTTTGAATGTGATGAAATTCCAGTAAATCCTAAGAGAGATTTTGGAAGGCTTGGTTATCTGACACAAAAGTTCATATGGAAAATTACATGTCAAAAAAATGAGAAGAAATAGGAGCAGAGATTCACTTCACCAGACTTTAAGACTTATTGATAATTAAAGGAAATTAAAGATTTTGGTAGTTAGGTGGTAAGATACTTATAGACACATGCACCAGAGAGAGTACAGAAAGAAGTCCAACCATATACAGGCATACCTCATTTTATCACACTCCACTTTACTGAGGTCATGGATGTTATGATTTTAACAAATTGAAGATTTGTGGCAACCCTGCATCAAACAAGCCTATGGGCACCAGTTTTTCAACAGCATTTGCTCACTGGTGGTTAGCATTTTTAGCAATAAAGTATTCTTAATTAAAGTATGTACATTGTTTTTTTCGACATAATGGTATCTTACACTTAATGGACTACAGTATAGCGTAACATAACTTTTATATGCATTGGGAAACCAAAAGACTCACATGACTTGCTTTGATTGCAATATTCACTTTATTGGGGTGGTCTGGAACTGAACCCACAATATCTCCAAGGTATGCCTGTATTAGAATTTGGTTTATAATGGATATGGTGTTAATGCAAAGAAAGATAAAATGTCTAAATCGTGGTGTTAGTGTAATTATTTTAACTTGTGGAACATAATAAAATCATTTATTATATATACGTGATATATACTTATAAGATATATATATATATATATATATATATACACACACAAACCCCATACATAACAAAGGTAAAGTAAAGAACACCTAGGAAATTATAACAAATGTTTAGTTTTCAGGTGATATTAAGCACTCTCAATTTTTAAAAAGGCAAATGAAAAAATGGACAAAAGTAATTGGCTATTAATGGAGAAAAAAATAGCATTAAATGTATGAAATTGTACTTCACTAGTAATTGGGTTAATGCTGATTTTAACAATATTGAAATACCAGTTTAGATTGTTAAATTTTAAAAATCTGTCAATACCAAGTATTGATGAATAAGTAGGTGTGTGAATTTATGCACCATTTGGAGAGTAATTTGCCTTTAACAAGTGAGGTTGAAAATACACATACCCTATGATCCAACATTCCACTCCTAAATAGGAATCTTGAAAATTTCATGTACATATATACTTGTAGGGATATTTATTGTGGCATTATATGTAATAGTGAAATATTAGAAACAACCTATATGGCCATGAAAAGGGAATTTATAAATAATATTGATTCCTTTATATGGAAGAGTACTCTACAGTAGTAAAAAATAATAATAATGGATGTTTAATGAAAGAAAGGGAAAAGTTGACATATTTTCCTACTCTTTAATTTAAAAAAAACTATAAAAACATATATTTTATAACTATATACATAAAGAAAAATGTTAACATGGACTGAACATGCACACTATTCCCAAATCCTCTGAAGTATTTTCTTTTTGGAACTGAGAGAACAATGGTCAGTGGAAGGGAAAAAAAAAGGAGATATCAACTTTATCTTAAAAGTTCTACTTTATTAATAAAATGAAAACAACAAACAATTGAAGCCAGAATGGAAAATGATAATACTTATTAATTCTGAATGATAGATATATGGAATTTTTGCATTTATTTTCTCTGTGATTATGTATTGTTTTAAATTTTTATCATTCAAAGAGTTCCAATGGGAGTTTTAGAATGGGTCTTTCTAGCTGTATAAGATAAACTCTACATGCTGCAGTTGGTCTTGTCTAACTAAATTGATCTAAAATAAAGATGGCCAGTCACAGAAAACAGAAATCAAAACAATGCCAATAATAGATAGGACTTTTATGGTACCATATGTTTCATATATATCAATAAAAGCATGATGTAGGCATTATTTTATCCTCATTTTATGATTCATAAAACTGAGACCAAGAATCAAAGACAGAGAAAAGAGTGTCTTGAAAACCCTATATGCATTTTCAGAAAGAGACTTATGCAGGCATGGACTTAACCTCTCTTGTCATTTGACCCCATGTGAAGCACATAGTAGGTGCTCAATACAAATGTGTACATGTAGACTGAAGAAGATTACGGATTGTCCTCCCCAAAAAGAAAATGGAATGGAATGTCACCATCCAAAAGCATTTTGAGCTAGGTGAGTCATGTTACACTGTATTGCTTCTAGTCCCTAGATTAAAATGTATAGCATATAACTTCTGAACCAAACTGATTAATGGTGTGAGAGCAGCTACCAGTTATTAAAACATTATCAGATTCTGGACATAGTGGGGCTGCCCCAATGACTAGATGACCACTGTGAGAAAGTGATGGGATGAGGCTAAGACTAAGCGCACAGACCAATAGTAGACAGTAGACGTTAGTTTCCCACCACCACTTACAATCTAATTTTACTTATCCATTGAATTTATTAGTTTCAGTAGTATAGGGAAATAACATATGCCATTTGACTGAATTATGACCTTATATTAAATATGACAGATGGAAAAATGGATCATTAAAAATTATCTGATGCTTTTAGAATAAAAAATGTACTGTTTATGAATAGAAAATTAGGCTACAGATTAGTCATTCACTTGGATTATAGGACTGGATTTATTATTTCAAAGTTTTAACAAATCACAAAAGCTTGTTCAAACTTGTTTCTTTTTTTCTTTCTGTAAAGAGAGATTGGTGAAGCTCATAAATCCCTTGATGCTATAATTTTAAGTCAGAATCTTCCATCTGATTCTGTCTTTTTATAGGGAGAATGGCATTCTCCCACTCATTCACTCATTTATTCATTCATTCTTTCACCAACCAACAATTTATAGCCCTGCTATGACTAGGAACTATGCTAAGAAACAAAGATACAGAGAGGAACTAGAGTAGTACTATTGAAACTAGACTAATTTCCCTTTTGCATTCAGTACCTCCAGATACTGAATAAGACCAATGGAACTAGATCATATAATGGTAGAACTAATAATAATGAGGAATAAGTCAGGAAATAATGGGCTGTTATGAAAAGTATGAACTCAGAGTAAGCCAATCATCTTCTAAATATATGAGAGAGAATTTTTGTATTTGGATGATTGAATAATACCATGATATTTGGAACATAAGAAGTGGAGAAGGGAAGGGATACTTAAATGTATCATGAGACTAAAAGACATGCAAAGGTACATGAGATTTTAAGAAAAATTTAGCTCTAAGTTACATTGATTGTCAAAAGTTTAATACCTTTTACTCAGACTTAGTTGAGGTTTTGATATTTTATTACAGGAAATCTCAACAATCAATATTTTCAGGTGTGTAATAAGCAAATGCAACGTTTAATGTTATAGTTTCAATGACTGAAGTCTTGTAAAACCAACAGTAGTAAACATAAATACAGAACTATTTTAGGAAACATACTTTTGCTTTTAGTAGAACTCTTTAGGCCGAGTTCAACAACTGGAATCATTAATATAATTGGGTACTAATTTAAATTGATCATGAACATTAATACCACATTTGTAAGTTATTGACTTTAAAATGAGTTGGAGGCCTAGTATGTTAAGTGGATTGAAATCTCAAATTGATTTCATCAATCTCAAGTAATAAAAATAAAACCTTATATGTGCAAGACTTAAGGTTGTAAAACTACAATATAAATCTTAAAATAGTTTTTAAATATACATGACAATAACAAAGTCTGTTCTACTAATCCTCACACTTACAATACATATTAAATAATATTTAAAGTAAATATTAAATTAATATTTAAAATATATATATAAATCCACTAAATACAGTCAAGTCTTAATGTATAATTTTGCTAGTTCTGTGATTATTGCTCACTCTATACCTCTTGGTTTCCTAGGATTAATTTTTTAACTGTATCTATTTATGTTTCTAAACCTTCAATTTTCTTTTCGTTTATCTATATTTGCCTACTCATTCCAATCCCTTTTATTTAGAATATAAATCTTATTTTAGGATTTACTATACTTAAAAATTTAGTTCATACTCATTATCTTTTCTTAAAAGCAGGTTGTAAAAATCATTTTAAAATAAAAGCGTTTCAATTAAGTCTTCAGGATGCTTTAGATTCTTCTTCAGTATGGCTTAGGGTCTACAAATATTCTATGAATATTTCCAATATTTAAACTGAAAGAGAAGATTTTTCTTCTGTGAATTTTTAATTTCCCAGTTCTTCCTGAAGATAGAGAGTGAGAGAGATAGGTTACTTGAGTAACCTATCTTGCGTTACTTTTGTTCCATCATTCTATGTGGCCACTTGGTTTCATATTTCTGTTTAAACTCTTTCAATGGTAAAGACATTTGAAGTTTCTGAAGTCTATGTGAAGAAATAAACATACAGATAGTGCTGAAGTTCCTGGAATTCATTTTAAACTTGGATCTACTGTGAATTTCTGTCAGACTCTCCTCTCTCTCTCATCCCCCCCCTCCAAGTATGTATATAAAATACGTATACTATAAATGTATATGTATTTTATGTAAAATAAATATATATAATATAAAAGTATATGTATATCATGTTAAAGAAACTTTTCAAAGATTAATAAAAGTATTTTCTGATCAACTATAAGCAGAGGCAGATTGATAGATCAGATTTGGTGATACTGGCAATTGATCATAAATATTGGAGATCGATTTTGATGCACTCTGACAAATTTGCAAAAATTAGGGCTTAAAACAGACATGACAATGTAATTCATTACTATGCTAGTAGTAGGCAGGTATAAGGAGTCTTCTTCCCCTTTTCAAAAAAATACATTATTTTAATTTAAAAGTATAATTCAATTTTCCCTTTTTAAAAATTGCTATTTGTTTGGCAAGACATTATCTATAATAAAAAGTTTAATAAAAATAAATTTTCATTTTCCATGTTTATTTTTTGTCCATTGTCATTATTTACTTCATTACATGATTATTCCTAAAAATAAATGTGTTAAAAATGATCTGTCTAGGATTTTAAATATATGAGGTACACCGCTGCAATAGATACTTTCTGAGTAACACATCTTGCTGTTTTGGGTATCAGCAGTCAGAGGGAAATACTGTGCCCAATGAGGAAAAACAAACGTCCATCAAGGAACATCTGCAAATTGCAGTGCCAGATCATTGCCTAATCTCACTCAGCATCTTTAGGAACCTGCAATTCCATTACCTGGTCCTTGATCTAAATCCAATATAATGGATTTCAGTGTGTTTAAAATTTAAATAAATAACATTCCTCACGTTCATTGCAGCAAAAAATTAACAAAATAAATTTAAAAAATAACATTCCTCTGCCCTATTTCAATAGCATGTCCTGTGTGATATCTTATTTTCATTAAATCATTCTGTCTGGATTTTTTTTAATCGCCTGAATGACTCAATCCTGTTTTCACACCAATGTGCAGTAAGTCCAGTGTTCCCTCTTATACTGTTTTTGGGGTAACCAGATGCCTTTTCCCAAGTTAGTATATTTTCTACATTAGCCATATGCATACCTGTATCATGTTATATGGAGATTAAAGGTCAAATGCCCATATCCGAGAGAAAAATAATATTAAATTAATGAATTGTACTTCTGAATAACATTTTCTTTTCAATAATACTTTTAAAAAATTAAATTCTACATCTTTGATTAGAACTACTTATCCGAAAAATATATTCATTAAATCACTCCTGGTATCAAATAATGAAAAACAAATAGAAAAACACAAAAAATAGACCATGACTAAAGATCTATCTGGTTATAAGACAGATTCTCTTAGTTAAACTAATAGCTGGCTTGACACTATACATGCAAAAGTATCAATTTTAAAATTCCTCTTCTGTTGTTGGTTGTGTATTAAATTGCAAATTAAATAAATATTAATTATAATATTCAATATATTAGTCATTGGATTCTTCAACATTTTTACCCTTATAAAATCTTCATTCTACAGGTAATCAAGATTTGAACAGAATTTCAGCAAAGGCTAATCATTAATTTGCAAGTGTAGGTAGAAAGCATACAGTTTCTTCATTTCAGTCTAAATTTAAAAAGAAATTGGTCAACCCCCAATCACTTACACTAATGAAGGGGCCAACCAACAGAATAATCCAAATTAACAAATCTTATAAAAATAATTTATACAGTTCACATATAGTTTTGTACTTAGGTTTTAAGATAGATCAATTTCATAGTCTTTTTGTTTAATAAATTGGACAATTATGTAATCCAGTAACAGCTCATCAAAATATAGAAACTCTCCTTGTGTCTAGAACAATGAATGATCATATCATCAGAGTTAATCCGAACACTAAACCTTAGTCCAATTTTTATTTTAATAAATCAAAAACCATCCTCCTCTCAAAAAGTTTTAGGGAATTGTCTTAGCTTGTGCTGCGATAATGAAATACCACAGACTGGGTGGCTTAAACAACGAAATTTATTTCTCACAGTTCTGAAGGCTGGAAAATCTAAGGTCTAGATGCTGGCAGATATGGTTCCTGGTGGGGTACAACTTCCTGGCTTACAGATGCCATCTTCTCTCTTTGTACTCACGTGATGAAGAGAGAGAGAGACAGCTGATCTCTCTTCCTCTCCTTATAAGGACACTAATCCTATCGTGAGGGCCCAATCCTTATAAACATCATCTAAATATCCCCAAGGCCCCACCTCCAAATACCATCATATTGGGATGAGGGCTTCAATATATGAATTTTTGGAGGACACAAACATTCAGTACATAACAGGGTGTTTTATAGTCTGGAAGCAATCTGTTTTGGTTTATTTATATGTATTTTTTCCCCTAAAAATCAAATTAGATGCACAGAACCCACTGGAAGGTTGAGAGTATTTGTTTCAGTGACACAATTATGTTTCCAAACTAGATATAAGACCATCAGATTCACCCCACCCCTCTACGTAGCAGTTTCCAGGGGGCTGCTGGCTCTGCTTTGAAGACAAAAGGGGTAATTATATTATAGTTACACATTCATCACTCCCCTCTTCCAAGCTCATCCCTGCTATTCCTAGATAAATCACGGAGCTTCAGATGTGAGAAGAAACTTGCTCAAATCAAGGGCAAGATAGTAGCAATCCTCCAGATATATATCTGATCTCTAGCACTTTTCCATTACCCCAAACTTTTGATGATCACCCCCAAATTATAGATGCAGGCCAAGTTAGCGCCCGCAGAACTTTTGCCACTGAGCAAACAACATATCTTTGTATACATCTGTTTTGCCTGTACTGGAGAATGAGTTTCCAGGTTTACATAAATGCATTTAGGAATTGCCTTCTACTTAAAGCAACTCTGATGATGTCCTATGGCTTTCTCATCTTGAGGATACTGTTGACACATCATTGATTTCATAACTATGTTGCTATAGGTTCTCTTTAAGTCTTTCTAACTTTGCAGCTACATGCTTTGACCTCTTAGTTATATGAATTTTCCTGTCAATGATTTATTAAACAATCAAATTACATCCTGAGACATGTCCTAAGGAAGAAGGCAGACAAAATAAAGGAAAGTAACTAACAACTACTAGCAAATAAAGATTCGCTTCCTGAAGTAATAAGGCATTTTTCATAGATTTTAGTCCATTTAACTCTCCAGGGACTCTACAAGGGAGGTCCTAGTCTCATCTTACAAATAAGGAAACTAAAGCTCAGAGATACAGAAAAATTTGCCCATGGTCAGACAGTCACAAAATGAGTCAGGATCCAGCCCTGGCTAATCAGAATAGCCATTCTCAAACTTTATATGACATTGATTTAGATATATCCCTTTTCATTTTGGATACATGTTAAAGCCAAACCCAACAGATGTTAAGGCCTGTGGGTAAGACAGCAGTCACCAAACCAGCACTCATTTTAGAGCTGCCTTGGCCCCATCACCTTCCCACTGCATTGCAGTCCCTGAGTATGAGTTTTTCTACCTTGGAAGGGTTAAGATCGTAACTTTGAGATCAGAATTGTTGAAGAGCTCTGCCTCACTCCACCCCATCCCATTGCTTCACACTCTCCTGAAGGCCATTGAATTCTGGGAAACAACCTCACTGTCAGAAGAAGGCACTACCTGTTCTCTCTCATATTTTGCCCAAGCAGCACACTGGGCAGGGTTGGTCTCACGGGTGCACAGCCAGGGCAGTCACACAGGGCTCCATGCCCAGAAGGGTACTGTATTTAGGTTTAATGTTCTGTAGTCACTGTTTTGAAATTCTTAATATCTCTGAATTTGTGTTTTGGAACTAAATTCCAGTGGGGCAATGGAGCATGCTCTCGGGGCTTGAAGGCTTGGCTCAAGGATATCCCCTCTCTGACAGCCTACCTTCTCCCTCCCCTGAAATGAGTTTTCCAGTGCCTTTTTCTCTGCTATCTGGCATTTTAGGTCCCATTCTACCTGCCGTCTCCCATGCTACTCAGTAGCCTGGGCACCTATGTAGGGAGAGTCAAGAATAAGTATGTGTGCTCTGCAGCCATACTTAAGTACAAGTTTAAGTACTCCAGCATCCTTCCCTGCTTTCAGTTTACCACATAGTTGAGCAGATGACCCTCTGCCATCTCCCAGTCAGGTGCGTGTCCCAGGGCAGAGGTTGCAATTATATGGGGGTGGGCAACAGACCCATGGAAAGGGTAGATGTCTGGCTCTACTTCTCACTCTGGCTGAGCATGCCTGTGGGAGGGGGAATCTTCCAGCTGGTGGGAAATACACATGACCTGATTTGCAGGATGGAGCCAGGGAGCCTGTGAGGGTCCACACGTGCCCCAGGAATATCCCTTGCCTGAAGGAGGGTGCCATTAATGGCAAATAAAAAACACCACAACAGGTTGAGAAAGAGTCCCTGGAAGAAGGGGCAAGTTTTATATTTTTGAGTAAAGGCCAGTTTTCACATTTTCATTTTGCACTGGGCACTGTAAATAATACAGTCAGCTCTGACACTGGTACAAAGAGATCAGGTTTCTCTGAATATAAAGTAAATCAGTGAGCATATCTGAGCCAATTTGGTATCTTTCTCCTGCTTCTTTGCCCGCTGAAATCCTGGGAAAATATCTGACCCTTCTATACACCTATAACACATTTGCTTTTTCAACTGTACAACAAATGTGTCCTGTATATTAAAAAAAAATACCTCCTATATTGTACTTTGGGTTCTTGAAACAAAACATCCACATATTTTTGTATCTGCATACTGTTGTTGAAAATAGAAGGTAATAAGTGAATGTTGGGTATTGTGTTTCTGAAACCTGACTAAGGAAATGCTGTCTAGTTCTATCTTCCCTCCAATTTACACATTCAAAAATTAGTCTTCTGAAAACAAGCTAAACAAACTATACCAATTTCTTTTATAGAAATGGATTCAAATGTAGCATTGTTCAGGCTTGAACTCCACTCTCCCCTTTGAGTTTACCTGTGTGGTGGTCAGATAAGTCATTCACTCAACAAGCAGTCACTGAGTGTCTACTGTATATCTTATATTAGTTGCAAGGGAAAGGAGAGTGACTTAAATTCACACTTATTGTGAATCTTCTATGCACTGGACAATCTGTGTACTTTCCATCACTCAATCTCATAACAAATCAAGAGGTAGATAATGTTCCATTTTCCAAACAAAGGAGTGAGGTTCCACTTGTTAAGATGAAATGACTGTTTTTAGCTAGAAAGTGGGAAGTCCATTCAATTATGTCAATGAGAAACGTATCTTTTACAATGACTGTATTTTTTTAATCTGAATATTCTACATTTTAATTGACCTATCACAACCTCCCATGTATAATCTGAACACCTAGCAGGAAAAAGCAGACTACAGCTCTCAGCACGTTTACATGGTTACCTTTACAATAAATGGTGATGCTGAAAGATCACATCTCAGTGCACAAAGTGTTATTCTCAGCACTCGTAATCGAAGCCCTTCCTATTTCTGTTAGCATTTGTCAATTGGAGGGCCTCCTAACATTCAGGCGTAACAGTCATTGAGAACACAGTTAGGAAAGAGCTGGCTGTATTTGTCCTAGAGAAGGACAAAGATGTTTTTCATTAACCTAACACCTAGCCACTCCAGCATTCTTCACACTATGCCTTGCCTGGAAAAATCTTTGCCCATGTCCAAGTTTGAGTTCATAGGGGCTATGAATCCCCTTCCTTACCAAGAGTGTCTGATAAATTTTACCTCAGAAATTACTTTACATTTCAGAGTCTTTGAGGAAATAAAATCTGGTAATGCTAATTAGTTACTATACAAACATTAATTAACCAATTCTCAAAAGACAGATGGGTAAAAAAAATGTAGGCTACCCTATGCTAAATCAGCAATGGGAAAGTTCTAGATAAATAACTCAGTCTATTAAGGTCATATTCTATGTCAAAGAACTAGGAAGGATAGATTAAAAAGAAAAAAAACCAAAAAGACCAACCTGGCTGATGGGCCCACTGAGCAAAAATACATCTCCTGCTGGATTCCAAGTAGAGATCTTATTTTTGTGCCCCCCACTTTCCCTTATTCAAATCTATATAACTCCATCCCTGAAGCTGCCCTTTATTTCCAACTCACATGGATAACCCCCTTCTCTAGCAAGACCTCATTTTTATCACTTACATTGGTTTGCAAGTGCTATTTAATTATGAAATGCATAATTTTCCCAGACTGGTCTTTAGGAAGACAGAGAAAATGGTCACCATGTTTTGGGAACACCTCTATATTATATAGATAGTAAGAAAAATATTTAATAATTTCCAAATTAATTTCACAGACTTTGTATTAATTTGTTTTCACTACACATAAGAACTAATTATTGTTATTCCACCTTACACATGTGGAAATTGAGGCTTCGAGTGGCTAAAATGCTTCCTAGGATCAGATAAACAATACATGACAGAGTAGCTGTTCAGTTCTCATCAATCTTATGCAAAAAGTAGAAATTTTATTACAATCCCAACTTTACACATGAGAAAACCTAGGTTCAGAAGGAGATAAGCCCCGCTCAAGATTGTAAATCAGGTTACAGAGGAAGAGTGTGGTATTATAAGAAAGAGAAGACCTGCACAATTAACTGCTAAAGGGAGCACTACCGATAAACTGCTTTACGTGCCAGGTACAGCTGCCTTCTGTTTACAGAGATGAACCTCAGAGGAGCTGACCAAGAGCCCACCTGGACTCTGTGAACTGCTGCCTTTGGAGTTCAGCTCAGAGACTTGAGCTAAGGAGCCATAACAATTGTATGAACAATAATGTGGCAGGTGTAACTGAAAAAATTAGTTTCAGGTCCTTGCCCCTTGGTGTCTCTTCCACTTTTCTATACCTGTGAAATTAAACATTCTGATCTCCTCAGTTAGATCCTATCAGTTAAATAACAAGCAGAAGTTTTTGAGAGCCCACCAAGTCCTAATTCCAGATATTCAAATTACTGTGGGGTAAGGATTATTTTCCCCACTTTACAGATGTGGGAGAAGAAGCTCACACATCCACTCATTCACTTGGCAGACATTTAATCTTGACCATGTGCCAAGAACAGTGCTAGGTACTAGCTAAGAGAGGTAAACCCAGTAGACAGGACACCTTTCTTTACAGAGCTTATAATACAATAAAGACAGACAAAAAAGTAAACAGACTTATGATTTTTATTTGAGAAAGGTGTTATAAAAGTAATAGCTTCCTTTACAGAGGAAAAGTGGGACCTTGGGTGGAAAACTATGTGTGAGGGTCTAGAAAAGGTGATCAGGAAAGGGCAGATTTTAACTTGAAGTCTGAAGCATGCAAAGGACTTTTCCTTACCAAGACTGGTGGCAGGGTCATCTAAGCCCAAGGGACAGTAAAGACAAAAGTTTTGACACAGAAGAGATTTCAGTGTTTTAAAAAAGTGAATATGTCCAGGGTGGCTAGGTCAGTTTGAACAAAGAGAAAATGATGGGAAAATATGATATTTTAGAACATGGAAGAGAAGATAAATGAGAAACTAGTTAAGAAATTTGGTAAGTTGAGGAAGAATGGAGTAGAGACATGGGAAGGGGCTGATATTGTCTCAAAGCTAGATGAGAAAGAGCCAGAATTTGAAGCCAAGTCTTCCTGCACTCAAACCCATATGCTTGACCATCTCACTCCTACACCTCTAATACTGACTCACACCTGGATAAAGGTGATTAGCCCAGCTTCATGATTATATGGTGGTCAAACACCATGGAGTTTAACCAGGAGAACCTGAAGTCCAGAAAAGTAATATTCCAGAGTCACAAGGCTAGTCCAGGTCTTAGCAAATGGAGTGAGGAAGAAAGGGAGGGGTGTGGGGAGGGGGAGAGAGAAAGAGAGAGACAGAGAGAGAGAAGGGAGAAAAGAGAGGAGACAACAGAGAATGATCAAATCACAAGATCTTAGAGCTAAAATACATGTTTGACTTCAATTTGACCAAAACCATCCCATCTCTGAATCTGAGAGTTTCAGTGCTTGGCCAAGATTGTACAAGTAATTTGAACATGACCAGACTAGAATCCAGTTGTCCTTATACTTGGGGATAAATGCGAGCATGTGACAAACAACAAAATATAGCAGATTGTGAAGACGCATAATGGGTTTTGTAATGATCCCTGTTAAAATGTGACTGTGGGGAAGGTGGGAATCCAGAAAATGACTATGTTTGGAATTAAGGTGGGTATAGCTTTAACTATCTCCACTGTGAAATGATTTGCAGGCAATTTGCAAGTGCTTGAAGCACAAAATAAACAAATTCCTTCTGATGCAGGTGATATGTTGTTCCATATGGTAGATTTTCATTGTTTTTAATGACATAACAGTAAAATATTAGATTTACACACTGCTGAAAAGTTAAGAAGTAGTATCTCATGTATGCTTCGTGACAACCGCTAATACAAAGGTGATTGATTGCATACATTTTATAGATCAATAAACCGGGCTTCAGGGAGTTTTCCAAATCTATGTAGTTAATGAGTAGTAGAGCTGGGGATAGTTAATTTTGGTCAACTTTCCAAGTCAAATATAAGTTTTCACTGTACCAGAGATATGGTACTAGATTCTAAATGCCTGATGTTGTTGATTTCACCCAATCTTACAAGGAAAAGATATTTTATAATATTTTCGGGGCATAACTTGTAGCTCGTAAGTCACACTATGAGGGAAATAAAAATAAGGTCATAGTAAGTCACAAATAGCATTTTCTGAATTCTCATTCATTTCATGGAATTTTCAGGTCCTTATGTTTCTTTTAAATGTTGATGATAGCTAGTAGAACAAGATTTCATGTGTGTTCTAGAACAAATTTGTTTATCACTACCTTATACCTCACCAAAATTATCTTCTTTTATTGTTCATGATAGAAAAGTAAATAAATAAACAAGTCCTACATGGTTAAATACTATGGTGTGGAAATTACTGCTAAAGGTCAGGGTTGAGAGGTCTGGTATTTATACGAGAGCCTCTGGCCTAAAGATCTCTGCCATTCTCTTCCTCCTCAGACAAAGTTATTGGCAGGCTCTTATAGTTCAAAAATCCCATAAGGATTCTACAGAAACAATTCTGTCATTTTCACTATTTTATTTCAGGTTTCAGATGTCAATTCTTGGGACTTAGCTGGGAGGTCCATCTGAGTGGCAGATATTGTACTGTATTTTTGGTCATCCTCCCCTCAGTCCTGTTAATAGATACAAGGGTGAAGCTACCCTGTCTCTTCCAAATGAGCCTGACACATCAGAATGGATTCCCATGAAACTCCCCATAAGTTTGAGTAAAGCATGCCTAGAATAATAACTTATATTCACAATCATTTACAGAGAACCTATTAGTAGCAAGTTATGGTTTTATGCTTTGTAGTGACCATGACAAAGAAGGCAGGAATAGTCTCAAATATTATAAATCTAGAGTCTAATGAGAGAAACATTAAGCAGCTTATCACATAAACAACTGAACTTGAGTTATACTCACAACAGTAAAATTACATAATATATAATTAAAATTGGGATAAGTGCTTTGAAACACCTGATAAGGGAGTTAACCTCATCTTGTAGAGCAAGGGGTAAAGTGGGAGATGGTCAAGGTCAGGTGGAGTTTATCTAAGCAGGGAAACAGTTAAATTAGAATGGCCCAAGACCATTAAAATGAGGCCAGCAAACAAGGAGAGCATTTAAAAATACAGAAGTATTGCTTATGTTACATTAAGTAAATAAATAGATACATTAAATTATATCTATGGTATAGTATCAGTTAAATAAAAATGCTCAGTGAAAGATTAAAATAGATAAAACAAAGATATAACTTGTTTATTTCTGAAGGCTGGTATGGTTATATATTAAATTAGCTTTATATTTAAATGTACAAAATTTACAGCAGAAAAATCCTTAGAAGCAGGGGAATGAACTGGACTCCCTTGGGGAGAAGAGATGGTATTTTTCAACTATATGTTTTTCTTCATTATCTATACCATTTCATGTAGAAAAACAAATTTAACAAGCAAGCAATCATCTCAGATGAAAATCTACTTTAAGAAAATCCCAACACAATATTATGACTATTGACGATTTTATATGTGTGCACATAACTATCATCCATATTTAAACGTAATACCCTATGGGCACTATAAGCGTACTGAAATTCAGCTTGAGTAGATTCATTCATCAGGTCATCACTGCATACAAACTCAGGGTCGATAATGAAGAGTACATGAAAGTCATCTTATCTCTATGACTAAAATTTTAATTCTCAGAAATAAAGGCAGAAGTCAATTAGGCAGTGATCAATGGTGGCATTTAGAAGTAATTTCATATATGCCAGCAACTGCTCAATGTTTGTTCCTACACTTTAATTCATTTACTTTTCACAAACCCCTGAGAGTTAGGTTTTATTAACTAATTCACTGAATAAGATCAAACTGAGGTATAGAAAAGTAAATAATTACTTCAATTTTATAAATAAGTGGCATTGGGGCTGTGTTAGGCCTCTAGAAGCCCTAAGCATTAAAATTAGTGTTCTGTTCCTTCATATATATTTTTTCTTAAATAAAAATAATATGAAACTATACTATATATGTAAGAAAATCAACTAATATTCTGACTTTTCCCATAACCAATTTCTTTCTGGAATAACAGACATAATTTCCTAAAAGAATAATGTTGCTGGTGCCCAAGCGTGTCCTTAGCATGCCTATTAGGTAATACAGTACCTACTGGCAAAGCTAGACTGCAACAAGGGCCATGCTTTTTCAATACATGATTCTTTAATATTGAGTGGGACTTGGAGTTTGTAGTAATGATGTCACAGGGTGTGAAGGGGGCATTCATGAAAACCAAATGTTAGAAAAGCTAAGAGTGGCTGCTTACCATAAGAAATATTCTTTATGTTGGATAAGTAGAGGCATTTGCTCCTTTTGAACATGTATGGAGGACTTCCAATGTGCAAGATATTGTGATAGACTCCAGGGACACAGAAATGAGTGAGATGTGGAATTCACATAAGATTGAAAAAGGATTGCAGGTAAAGAGAAAATGACAAGGCAATGCTATGCACTATGAAAAAATAAGGAGAGATAATGGTACCTAATCCAGGTAAACGTGGTATTCAAAGAATACTTCCAAGAAGTGATGATGCTTGAGCAAGGCTTAAAGGAAAAAGTGGAGCCTAAGGAGGAACATATACCATAGGTTCAGAGGCAGGAGACCATGGCCTTGGGAGAAAATATGGGCAACTTCCTATGGTAGAAACATGGCTGCTCATGGGAAAGTCATTGGATATAAACCTGAAAGACAACACAACCCAGACCAGAGACAGACTGTTACAATGACATGTCATTGAGGGCATTTTAAATGAAAGGGTCGCATGATCTAATTTATACTATAGAAATTTGAATCCACCACCAGCTTAGTTCAGATTCTAAAAGTTCTCAGAAGACTTCATAGCAATTGTGTTTTTCTCACAGTGTGACATTACTCTTGTATCTTCTTCCCATGATGTTTAGACTTGAAACATCTTAGAAATAAATAGGTACATAGTCTTTCTGAGTGAGTCCTAGAGCGCTGTTCAGAGGAAGTGTGTGGGTGTGTAATGAGACCAAGTTGCCAATAAAGATGCGCATATTCTATAGTCAAGTAGCTGTGTGGGCAGGCTACAGACATAAAACAGATGTCCTCGAGCTCTGGTGCACACAGGGCTGAGGAGTCCAGCTGAGATCCCATCCTTTGTAAGGAAGGTGATGGTTTTGTAATAAACCTGTGTGGAACTAAATAAATCAATCAATGCTACTTGCTCTGATTTACCATCCAATGTACTTTAAATTAACTAGAAAGGAAAAAAAGAGACAAAAAGGAAACAGTGAAAAGACATTAAGGAACATCTTACTTATACTGTGGTTTATGGAAAAGTTATAATATTCAATAAGGATATCAAGTTCTATCACAGTGTTCCACATTTTCCTTTGATCAAACATACTTTATATTTGTTAGATCATCTATTTAACAGTTAGGACAACCCAAACTCTGGATGGAAGAAGTGAAAGTATGTTTAAGTAACCTAGGATTATGACAAAATAGACTTAATTTTCTCAAAACCTGTGACACACTTTTGGTTAATTATCAAACTTAATTTAAAAATGCAATGATATTTTCTAAATCATAAAGCAAAACACTCATTAGCATTTTAGTGTTTTTATCCATCTTAAGGTGATACCATTATCTCTGTGGGATAAAGTTGAAAAATAAAATAGCTTAATCTTCCGCATTCTTTCCTTTGACTAATGTTAGGAGGACCCAAGATAAAAAGAGACAGATGCCCTTCTGCATTGAGGAGCTATCCTCGCTCTAAACTAGAAAAAAGGGGAAAAAAAAAAAGTATTATCCACACCCTTTTTTACAGATGAGAAAACTGAGATTCTTCCATAGCTTATGGCCAGATCAATTGGGAAACATCCATGCATTGGTCTAACTGCCTGCAAAAGTTGCAAACTTTCCATTATCCAGCTCAGCTTGTGCAAATGTTTCAAGAAGAGTTCTCCCTGACTTGACCAAATCCTGGATGCTTTATTTTTTCTCTTTCTATCTAGGAAAATGCAGAACTATTTGTCTCCTCCCCATATAGATTTACATATTTAAGCAGAATCCCCGCATCTTTTTTGACTCACTTATAGTTTGTTTTTCCTTTTTGTGCCAGAGCAAGGGCTAGTTTACTGAAAGATAAATAGGAACACACTTGTCCTTGCATAGTTCTATGTCTGCTTAAAAACATCTTATCTTTTGGCATGACACACTAATCATTTTTCAGTCCTCTAACTGATACTGATATTCACACAGTGTCTTGCTTGACTGAAGGTAGGAAGGCCCAGATAGAAAAAACATCTTTGAAAAAAACAACAAAAAATTAATTCCTAAACTGATTGTCCTTCTGCCAAGTAAAGCCCACCTGTGGACAATGATTTTGTACATTAACCAGACGTCAGGGCTGTTGGAGAAAAATACATGCTATTGCGTTGAAAACTGAATATTCTTAGTGAAACTGATCAGTTTCAGCAGCTCATGACAATGACTTTAACAATAAGAGAGGAGCTCTGGTGAGGACAACGGATGATAAAAATCAATCTGAAAAGATGTTCAACATCACTAATTATTAGAGAAATGCAAATCAAAACTACAATCACCTCACACCGGTCAGAATGGGCATCATCAAAAAATCTGCAAACCATAAATGCTGGAGAGGGTGTGGACAAAAGGGAACCCCCTTACATTGCTGGTGGGAATGTAAATTGATATAGCCACTATGGAGAACAGTATGGAGGTTCCTTAAAAAACTAAAAATAGAACTACCATATGACCCAGCAATCCCACTACTGGGCATATAACTAGAGAAAACCATAATTCAAAAAGGTACATGCCCCTCAACGTCCATTGCAGCACTATTTACAATAGACAGGTCATGGAAGCAACTTAAATGTCCATCAACAAAGGAATGAATAAAGAAGATGTGGTACCTATATACAATGGAATATTGCTCAGCCATAAAAAGAAAGGAAATTGAGTTATTTGCAGAGATGTGGATGGACCTAGAGACTGTCATACAGAGTGAAGTAAGTCAGAAAGAGAAAAACAAATGTCATATATTAACGCATATATGTGGAATCTAGAAAAATGGTATAGATGAACCTATCTGCAAAGCAGAAACAGAGACACAGACATAGAGAACAAATGTATGGATACCAAGGAGGAAAGGGGGTGAGATGGATTGGGAGATTGGGATTGACATATATACACTACTATGTATATATAAAATAGATAACTAATGAAAACCAACTGTAGAGCACAGGGAACCCTACTCAGTGCTCTGTGGTGACCTAAATGGGAAGGAAATCCAAGGAAGAGGGGATATATGTACACATGTGGCTGATTCACTTTGCTGTACAGCAGAAACTAACACACCATTGTAAAGCAACTATACTCCAATCAAAAATTTAAAAAAATCAATCCGGAGGCATATCATTGGAATGCATTATTAAGCAACTAAACTAAAAAGAAAATTACCTAAGAAAACATTTGTAAAAATTAGCAATGAAAGAGTTGGTAAAGGCTTATTTAATTATAATATTTAAAAGTGAAGAAATGCACATTCTGTTCAAATGTAATTACAAAAAAGTAAATAGCTAATTGTTATTTATTTGAATGTGCATTTCCTATCTGATAAAAGTAATGTTCCACAGACTATCCTATCAGAAACATTGCTCTAATGGAAGAGGACACTGGACTAGGTACAGACATACCTTGTTTTATGGCGTTTAACTTTATTTTGCTTCACAGATATTGCGTTTCTTGCAAATTGGAGGTTTGTGGCAACTCTGCATTGACAAAACCTATTGGTGCCATTTTTTTCCAACAGCATTTGCTCACTTGAGTTTCTGTGTCACATTTTGCTAATTCTCTCAATATCTCAAACTTTTCCACTGTTCTTATATTTGTTATGGTGATCTGTGATCAGTGATCTTTGATGTTACTTTTGTAATTGTTTTTGGTAACCAGGAAGCACACCCATATAAAATGGCGAACCTAATCAATAATTATTGTGTGTATCCCAATTGCTCATCCCCTCATCTCTTTACCTCTCCTTGGGTCTCCCTATTCCCTGAGACATAACAATATTGAAATTAGCCCACTTAATAATACTACAATGGCCTCTATGTGTTGAAGTAAAAGGAAGGGTCACATGTCTCTCACTTTAAATCAAAAGCTAAAAATGATTAAGCTTAGGGAAGAAGGCATGTCCAAAGCTGAGATAGGCTGATAGCTAGGCATCTTGTGCCAAGCAATTAGCCAAGTTGTTAATGCAAAGGAAAAGTTCTCAAAGGAAATGAAAAGTGCTACTCCAGTGAACACATGGATGATAACAAAGCAAAACATCCGTATTGCTGACAAGGAGAAAGTTTTAGAGGTCTGGATAGAAGATTAAACAAGCCACAACATTCCCTTAAGCCAAAGTCTAATCCAGAGCAAGGTCCTAACTCTCTTCAATTCTGTGAAGGCTGAGAGAGGTGAGGAAGCTGAAGAAGAAAAGTTTGAAGCTAGCAGAGGTTGGTTCATGAAATTTAATGAAAGAAGCTGTCTCTATACATAATATCAAAGTGCAAGGTGAAGCAACAAGTACTGATGTAGAAGCTGCAGCAAGTTATCCAGAAGATCTAGCTAAGATAATTAATGAAGGTGGCTCCACCAAACAACAGATTTGCAATGTAGACAAAACCACCTTATATTGAAAGAAGATGTCATCTAGGACTCTCATAGCTAGAGAGGAGAAGTCAATGCCTGGCTTCAAAGTCTCAAAGGACAGACTGACTCTCTTGTTAGGGGGTAATGCAGGTGGTGACTTTATGTTGAAGGCAGTGCTCATTTACCATTCTGAAAATCCTAGGGCCCTTAAGAATTACACTAAATCTACTCTGCCTGTATGCTATAAATGGAAAAGCAAAGCCTGGATGGCAGCACATATGTCTACAACATGATTAACTGAATATTTTAAGCCCACTATTGAGACTTATTGCTCAAAAAGAGAAGATTCCTTTCAAAATAGTACTGTTTATTTACAATATACCTGGCCATCCAAGGGCTCCAATGGAAATGTATAATGAGATTAATGTTGTTTTCATGTCTGCTAACACAACATCCATTCTGCAGCCCATGGATCAAGGAGTAATTTCAACTTTCAAGACTTATTATTTAAGAAATACATTTTGCAAGGCTACAGC
The DNA here is from genome assembly GCF_949987515.2 of Delphinus delphis. Classification (NCBI taxonomy): domain Eukaryota; kingdom Metazoa; phylum Chordata; class Mammalia; order Artiodactyla; family Delphinidae; genus Delphinus; species Delphinus delphis. Next base: position 51,597,573 of record NC_082690.1, on the reverse strand, counting down.
TACAAAACCACAGTGATCCTTCTAATGGAACTAGGGAAAGTAAGTTGAAAACCTTCTGGAAAGGCTTCACCATTCTCGATACCATGAAGAATGTTAGTGATTCAAGGGAAAAGGTTAAAACATCAACATCAATAGAAGTTTGGAAGAAGTTGATTCCAGCCCTCATGGATGACTTTGAGGGGTTCAAGACTTCAGTGGAGGAAGTAACTGCAGATGTGGCAGACATAGCAAGAGAACTAGAATTAGAAGTGGAGCCTGAAGCTATGACTGAGTTGCTGCAATCTCGCGATAAAACTTGAAAGGATAAGGAGTTGCCGAGAGATGAGCAAAGAAAGTGGTTTCTTGAGATGGAAGAATCGACTCCTGGTGAAGATGATGTGAAGACTGTTGAAACAACAACAAAGGATTTAGAACATTACAGAAACTTAGCTGACAAAGCAGTGACAGGGTTTGAGAGGATTGACGCCAATTTTGAAAGAAGTTCTACTGTGGGTAAAATGCTATCAAAGGGCATTGCATGCTACAGAGAAATCATTTGCAAACGGGAGAGTCAATCAATGTGCAAACTTCATTGTTGTCTTATTTTAAGAAATTGTCACAGTCACCCTGACCTTCAGCAACCACCACCCTGATCGGTCAACAGCCATCAACATCCAGGCAACACCCTCCACCAGCAAAAATATTAGGATGCTCTAAAGCCACAAATGATGGTTAATATTTTTAGCAATAAAGTGTTTTTAATTAAGATATTTACTTTTTTTAGACAAAATGCCATTGCACACTTAATAGACTACAGTATACATAAACATAACTTTTATATGCATTGGGAAACCAAAAAATCCATGTGACTCACGTTATTGCCACATTCCCTTTATTGTGGTGGTCTGGAAATAAACCCACGATATCTTTGAGGTATGCCTGTATTGTACCATAACAATATTTTGGGCTTCACTTGGTACTAACCTGCTGTGTAAATGTGTACTGCCACTACCTGGCCCTAGTAAGGGAGTTGACCTAGAGGAGTGGTTCTTAAAGTGTGGCTCCAGACCACTATCATTATCCTCATTTGAGAACTTGTTAAAAATGCAAATTACTGGACCCCACTTAAACCCACTGAATTAGGAAATTTGGGAGCAGGACTGGGCAATCTATACTTGAACAAGACCACTATGTGTATGTGATGCACACTAAAACTTGAGAACCATTGAACTAGATTCTCTGTAAAGTGTCCTTAACATGAATATTCTCTGGTTACACAAGTTATTTTCCAAAATAGCTTAATTCCTGGACCTCTAGCTTCAGGTACCTATGTAGCTCCAAAGACTTCAACCAGAACACTGACATGTGAGAAAGTATTAGGAGCCAAATATTAAGAAGTTGTATATATTAGAGGAGATATTAAGACTTTAGACTTACATTGCTTGGAAGGCATAAAAATGAGAGACCTAGTCTCACAAAAAATTCAAAGGTTAAAAATATAACATTATCAAAGTAATGGAATTAATCACAGACTTAAGATATTCGGATATTAGAGCTAGGAAGAATCTTATCAATTAATTTATTCCAACTGTTTCATTTTGTTGATAAGAAATCTGAAGCACAGATAAGAGAAATAAATGGTCTCAAGAGTCAGCTTGTGAGAAGGTAAAAACATTCTGAATCTTCATGTAGTAGGTGATATAAAAATATTTGTTGAACTGTATCAAATGCATTTATTAAATGGAGGTAAGGCAAACTAGTTTCTATATGTACATGACTCTGTGGTCTTCATTGAGCAATTTGGATATAGCTTTAAAACATTCATGGAAGAATCCATTTACTATGTCACTGCCTAGAGACATTTTTGGAACTTCTAGGATTAACTTTCAACTTAAAATTATCTGGAAATGAGTCATTGTTGATCTATTCCATCGTATCTTGATTTCTCATCATACCATGAAGCAGAAAGTTGGTCTCAAATCTTTATACACGGCTGAATCTTATGTAACCTTAGCTACAGCTGACAGCAGATCTGGCCTCATGCCTGAAAACAATACAAAATGAAACAACAAAAACATAGTTTTCCAATGATTACTATATATAGCTCAATTTAATTTCTCATAAAAATGTTACTGAAAGGGCTTCCCTGGTGGCACAGTGGTTGAGAATCTGCCTGCCAATGCAGGGGACATGGGTTCGAGCCCTGATCTGGGAGGATCCCACATGCCGCGGAGCAACTAGGCCCGTGAGCCCCAACTACTGAGCCTGCGTGTCTGGAGCCTGTTCTCCACAACAAAAGAGGCCGCAATAGCGAGAGGCCTGTGCACTGCGATGAAGAGTGGCCCCCGCTTGCTGCAACTAGAGAAAGCCCTCGCACAGACACGAACACCCAACACAGACAAAAATAAATAAATAAATAAATAAAAATTTTTTTAAAAAATGTTACTGAAAGAGATGACACAGTTAATCTGTATCTATTTGGTATGGTGGTGAAATATGATTTAAAAATAAATTGTATTTTTAAATGTTTAGTCATTGAGGTGAACAGCATGCTTAGATGCTATATGATTTAATAAGGCCAAATAGCTTTTTCTAATGTCGGTTTTTAAAAAAATCATTCAATATACATTTTTCACTTAGGATGAGCCTGGTCAAGGTGCCACACCTTGAGAATATAAAGATGAGTAAGACAATATCTATGTCTCAAGGAGTTCATAGCCCAAGACATCAGGAAAAAATAGTCTTATCATTGAAATAAAACTACTTTTTTAAACCTAAGTATATACAGAATTCATCAATTCATTTTAGTGACCAAGTCTATGATAATTTAATTCAGAATTTCTAAGGTAACATAAATTATGAATAGTTGTAGCATCACTGGATATTTAAGCAAATCATAATTAGGATCCAGGACCAATTAATGTTTGGATATTTCTGATATTTCAGGTAGACAATTAATTATATTAATGTACTATTTCATTTCTTTTTTACAGCAAACTTATGACATAAATATTATCTGTATTTTGAAGGTAAGGAAATGGTAAACCAGGAACTTTTACTAACTTTTTAAAGCCACACATCTAGTCAATGAGGGATCCAGGATTCTCAGCCAGGTCAAATTCTGAGTGAAAAGTTTTTTTCTACTCAATGAGACTATTTTGTTTTTTAGGGCAAAAGAGATAAATAGATGAATGGTGAGGAAAGGAAAATGAGAGAGAATGTGGAGATGAAATCCTTCATATATAGGGGAAAGCAAGTTATTTAGTCAATTTGATAACCCAGTAAATATGTGACATCACCAAATTAAATAAAGTAGATGTCACCAAATTTCCAAGGAACAGGAATTTTAGCCAATCTAGGAAGTAAAAAATGGACTATTTTTTATTCTCTTCTATTACTTTTGCAGCCTCATTCTAGTCATCTAGAATACATTATATTTTTATATTACTTTAATTTTAATAATTGTTTAAAAAATTATGCCACAGAGAACAGGATAGCCATGGGAAGTAGTGAGCCCCACTATCCACAGAACCAATTTTCAGACTCTGAATAAAGTTGGAATGTTATTAGTTATATAATAATAATAGTTGGAATTACTATTTAAAAAGGGTAGCATAATTTATCACTTGCACACACTGGCACTGAGTAACCATAATGATGAATTTTGTAACACCTCCTTGGAGGAGTCTTACTCTTTGTCAGTTCGAAATTATTCTTCCTTTAAAGTCCCTTTCCCTATAGAGAATCCCTAGGAGCATACATAGAGAATCACAACTGTACCCATAGAAAGAATAATAACATTTTATTCTTTCCAGTAAGATGAAATCCAATTATTTTTAATTGCAGGAAGATGATACATTTTGGATACATCTCTGTCATCCTTGCAATTAATGTTGCCACAGTCCATTACTGCTTTGAGATACCTTTGAGCACTATGTCCCTCTCTGGCTTAAAAATTCACTAAACCGCTTTTATTATGGGATAGAATTTCTCTGCATTTTGGCACTTGCCCACCTCTTGCAATACCATACCCTTGCTCATATCCATCTTTGTCGTGTATTTATCCTCTACCTATTCTCAAAAACAAAACAAGACCAAAAAAACAAACAAAACAAAACAAAAAAACCTATTTGTTCACATATCTCCATAAATGTTGCATTGGTCCTAGGGCCTGGAACACTCTTCACACACACTTTTGACCTTGTGAATTTCTCCATCAAAACCAAGGTCAATAGTTGCAACTTTTGTGCAACCTTCTTCCAGCAGAACAGATACTTACTGCCATAGTATCTTAGTTAGTTCTAAGACCCGCCACATTTTTTCCAAGTATTTTGTCACTTGTTCAAGCTCCTGAGTTTAGGGACCATGCTGTAGTCTTCTCTATAGCCCTAGCATCCCTTGCAGAATTGGAAAACACACGTCTATGTCATGTGCTCTACAGAATAAAGAATTATATAAAACACAATGGGAAATAAGAAAACACAAAACTCTGGAAGTTATGAGATGTTTTTTAAATTATTGAGATGAAAACAGAAGAAAATTATCCTAACACTTAGAAAGTACTTACTATGTGTCAAGCACCACTCTAAGTGCTTTATATACCCATGTGGACCCATTTAATCTGGAAGACACTATTGTCCCATTTTTACAAATCAGGAAACTGACCCACACACAGAGGTCAGGTAACTTAAAGATCACCCAGTTGAAACATAGAAACATGATATGAACCACATTTTTGAAATCAAACACCACACTCCACTACCTCTCATGGGCCCTAGGAAAAAAGGTCTAGGGGTAGTTTAGAAGTATGCATTCACCTAGCTGCACTTGCTATAGTATAAGCTAAAAAATTGTGTGCTGGGGACAGATCAAAGGATAAAGGAAAATCTAGATCCTGGCTAAATATCTCACCAATTATCAATGAAGCTGAGGTTTCCTGGTTAGAATTTCTGTGACCTTTTCATAACTTCCCAGGGTCTCAATTTCCTCACCTCTGAAAGGGAAATAATCATAGACCTCATCTCCTGGGATTGGTTTGAAGATGAAAATAGACAACACTCATGAAATGTTAAACACAGAACCCACCATAAAAAGGTAAAGTTGAAACCAAACAACCAAAAACACTGGCCCTCCCTCTGTTGATTTCTGCCTGCACTGACACATTTGACTGGTCAGGAGTTCACATGGCAAACCATGGTGACAGAGGAGAGATGCAGTGAACTGGAAAGAAAATGGAAGGTGAGGCATTGTGCTTTTTATTCTTACAGGAATTTTTTAAAGAAAAAGTAACTTGAGTATCAAGATTGTGTGAGGCAGTCCTACGTGTTCCTTGTAGACTCTCTACATTACCTCTCTCGAGGCTGTCTTTCAGATGTCATATTAGCTCAGTGCTTCACATCTTGTGACTCAGGATGTGTGTGAGCACTTTATTCTGACCATCTGTAATACATCTGAATTCTGACCCTGATCTCAACTTCTTCTGTGCCTGCAGGGAAAACAATTCAGGTACTGAGTTCTGAATCACAATCTTAGTTTCATTCTCTAAACTTCGGTTTTGCTTTTTTTTTTTTTTAAACTCTCACTATTTTATTTAATGTTTTTTTCTCTACAAAAGCTTAGCCAAGCAAGAGCTTTAAATTACGCACAACCTAGAGACATGAAAATGAAAGGAAGCGAAAGACATTTCCCTGACACACTCACCCTCTGCTCCTATGAAATAGGCCTTATGTGGGAATCATGCAGAACCGTTTGTGCCTTTTCTCTTTGCCTTCCCTAAATAAAGGCTCCTAATTATGATTCTCTTATAAGATTAGGGGAAACAAATATGTCGGTGGCCACCAAAGTCAGGGTATCAGTGGCCTTTCAACGTTCCCTGAAGAGTGTATTTAATATTAGCCAAATTTACCATACCCCTCCCACAGTTTATGAAAACATGTTAATCTGATGGTTTTACTATGTTGCTTTGAGTTGTATTTTCCGAGAAGGAAATCCTGATACTAGGAGACAGATTTAGAGAAAACTGTTTTTACACAGGCAAAATAATATTCAAGCTCTTATTCTATGTAACAGTTACTCATACTCCCTTGATACGTCCCTACCACATTCTCAGTCTTCCCTCCCTACAGCAAACTGAAAGTACAACTGAAAACAAATCAAATATTTATCAACCTAAAGAAGATTTCCTCACCTGTCCCCAAGGAATAGCCACAGGGAGAAATGAAATAATATAATTTTTAGAAACTACTCAATCTACTGGTATTGACCATAAAATTCACCTGCTGTATGTAATTTTTATATTTCTGGAATCCTGTCATTCATAACGTGTTCCTTGGCTGCTTTTTTTTAAACAAATCCAAATACCAGCTACCTCTCACTCAGATGATTTTACTTAAAAAAAAAAAAAAACTCACAAAAATGTTAACTTTTTCCTATTGGCAATATATTGTGATTTTTATTTTTTTGTGAACGATTATGATTTCACCTTTTAACACTTGTTTTTCTGACTAATTCTGATTATGTCTCAAGATGTCTTTGTAAATGCACTCCCGAATGCAAAATGTCAGAGGCAAATAGGAGTTAAGTTTTGAACTTACGCTCTAAGAGTGTTATAATGTCCCCAAATTTGCATAAAATAATATTACATTCATCAAACATAGTATTCATATCAAGGCTTCCTAAAGCTATTTATTCCTTGGTCTTGACTTACTGTCAGAGCAAATGCTTGAAGAACTTATGATAGATGGCATAAGTCATCTTATGCCAGGTTTTTAGTACTCAGGTTTTTAGTACTCATGCAGATCTAGGGATTAAAAAAACATTTAAATAGATAAAATTACCTACGTAAATTTTTTCATCAAGGCTAAAATCTAGACTGCACTGAAATCTCTAAAAAGCTAAAAATAATTTTTTAAAAGCTACTTTAGGCATGTTTATAATATAAACAAGTATATGGAAGGATGAGTTAACTTCCTTTGGCCAATGATGTAATTTTCAATAAAAACTGATAGAAACCAAATTACCCAACACATTTTTGATTTCAAGGAAAAAGAAAGTATCCATTCATACCATAAACAGTAACACAATTGTAGTCCAGCCTGGATATAAACCAGCGGTCCCCAACCTTTTTGGCACCAGGGAATGGTTTCTTGGAAGACAATTTTTCCACAGACAGTGGGTGGGGGATGGTTCAGTGGGTAATGCGGGCAATGGTTCGGGAGGTGATGCCAGTGACTGGGAGCGATGGGGAGCGGCAGATGAAGCTTTGCTTGCTCGTCCACCGCTCACCTCGTTCTGTGTGGCCTGGTTCCTAACAGGCCGTGGACCCCTACTGGTCTGTGGCCCGGGGGTTGGGGACCCCTGATAAACACCAATAAGATGTAGAGATGTAGTTACAGAACACATATTAAGCATGGTGCTCATCAGATGTGACAATAAAACCCTCTTGGTAATTATTCAAAAATCTCAGAGAACAAGAGAGTTTCCTGAAGACTGATGATGAGGAGAAGTGAATTTGTAAGTTTACCACCAACCCTACAACAAAATTCTATAATGGATTATTATGCAGAGTTTGTAAAGATTCCAAAAGAGAGGTAGTGAGCATTAGAAGCCTACATGGGTTTATAAGAAATTGTGTGAACAAAACTTTTTTTTCAGATCACCTTACCTAGGAGTTATTTTAAGAGATAGTAATTTCAGTAATGATTTGACAAAGTCTCAATTGACACAGATCCTTACTAACAGAATGAATGCATGTAGAATAGAGGATGCATTGTTAGATAGCTTTGTAGTTTAAGCACTGACAACAATTAACATGAATTATTGCTTCACTGCCAAACTAGAGGGAGACTCCCAGCAGGCTGTTGAATTCCACCCTGTTCAACATCATAGATAAAAATGCAGATGACATAGAAGACTCACTTATTAAGTTCACTGCTGACACAGGGCAGAGTGGCTAAGCTAATTAGTTTGGATCACTGATTCAAGGTTTAAAAAGATATCATCAGGAAAGGTCTAATAAGGTATAATTTAGTTAATTTTTTTAAAGTGCCTACTACGTGCAAGGCACAGTGGAACACACAAAAGCCTCTCTCAATGTTTGCCAATCTTTCATGATTGTGATTATACAAATTATTAGATAAAAATACTAATTCTCGTACACCATTCTGAAACTCTAAATGAGAAAAATTTCCATGGGCAGTTACTGGAAAGCTACTATTTTTTAAAAGCATGTCAGGTAATTTTTATCATTGTAAAGATTTTTGGTAACACTGATCTAGGTGAAACAGCTGTTAACCTCAAGAAATTTGCAGAAGGGAAGAGACATAACCTATAGAACACTTGTGAAAGTTTTGTATGCATTAAATGGCTGTACACAGGAGAAAGTTATTCTTATTCTTCTCTAAATTATAAGGCAGAAAATATAGAAAGGACTCTAAATGTTGAAAAGTGATTTTTCTCAGGGATGTTAACAAAGGCAAAATTGCAATTGTTACTTAAATCTTTGTGGTTTGTTTGTTTGTTTGTTTTACCTCCATATCTATTTTAAAGGTAAATGAGAGTGGTTGATGTACCACTTTAGGTGTTTTAATCTTTAGGTTCTTTTAATCTTCATCTCAGTAGTTTTTCTTTTTTTACCTAAATCTGTGGTTGAAGGATACACTCATCTGTTGAACAAAAACCAAAAGAAAGGGTAGTCCAGAAGATCTGAGACACGTCGGTCACACATTTACTACAAATGTGAAATCTGTGGTGAGCATAAGAAAACCTGGATAAGGAGCCCAGGTGGTCAATGAGATCAGATAGAATGATGTGAAATTCTCATCCCTGTGCACAAGATAACTCTCTTCTGGAGTCTTAAAATGGAGACACACCCAAACTTGTGGGTCTGTAAACTGGTATGGCATTTCCTGTTCTCCTTGGCTGATTAACTTTATTTCTCAAGACCTGAGCTAAAGGCTTGGTACTTCCTTAGGTACCCTATATTGTCCATGAATCAAGGACGATATCAGTTTATCATTTAGCAGGCGTGACTGAGCCTGCTAAGAGAGCTGTTAACACAAAATCCCCTACCCCTGGAGTCAAGACTGTTATTTGGATTTACCAAGCAACTATTTTCTACCCAATCCCTGTAAAGCAAAAGCCCAAGAATGTGAAGTAGCATTGGGCATATTATTTTCAATTTTATATTGGAAATATTGCTTTTACATTGTTGATACATTCAAAGAGAATAATAAGGGATGCAGAAAACAGTGATAATAGTGGAGGACCAAATTTTTAAAAGTAGTCATTTTGAGGAACAAAATGGATTGGAAATTTTTCGGCCTAAAATTAAGGAAGACCATGAGTTTAGGATATAGTCACTGTTGGTGGGTATTTGAAAAGAAAATAGGAAAAATGATCTGACAGTCTTTTTAGCCACAGTTATAAGACAGTTGAGTTGTCCTAAATGACAGATTTTATTTAGAATTATTAAGCACTTTCTTATTACTTGAGTTCTCAGTATGACAATTTACAGTCACTTTAAGAATGCTGCATACGCATTTAAGAATGCATTTTGGATCACTGAATAGATAGAAGAGTAGGATGGTTTTCTAAATTACTGTTACTAATTAAATAATAATAATACTAGTAAATATTATTATAAAAGCAAATACATAAACCTATTCATAAATAAACATTACCTTGGAAAACCAGCCTAGAGAAGAAGAGAGTTTACATTGCCACACCTGCTCATTCACAGCTTCAACTGACACAGTAGGAATATAACAAGTTTCCTTTAAAGTCAGGAGTAAACAGAACAATATGTTCTCTGAAAAGTGTGCAGGCCGCCTGCCCCTGAGGGCATATACTGGAAGGCAGCAGCACTGAGATGTCCTCAGTCTCTGAAGCAAGTGAGGAAGGTCCAAAAATAGCTTACTGCTAAGACAGGTTGATTTTTTTAACCTGGTGTGATTTATGCAGAGAATCTGTAAAATATTCCAGTTCATCAAAAGTCTAATTTACATACATTTAAAGGACATTGTGGAAAATAATTAACCAAATGCATCACAATGCAGAGAGTGAATGTTGACTGAGGATTTTTAGATCTTTAAATGGAAAACTAGGAGGTTAAATAAGTATATTGGATTGGTAGGAGAAAATAGAAAAAAGGAAAGAAGAAAGGAGGGAGGGATGGGAGGAAAATGGGAGGGAGGGAGAGAGACAGAGAGAGAGAGTGAGTGTTGGGATGGGGGGTGAGGGGAGTTGCTTTCATTGCAATGCTTCATATCCTAAAGTCATGTGAAATAAAGGGTTCTTTATTCCTTTTTTCCCTATGTTTTATGCGTGAATACTCGTGTTGCTTACTATCTATCATCTTGAAATATATTAAAATGATTACAGTACTGTCTGCATGTAGTAACCCACATCACCGAGTTCTAGTTTAGAGACAAGGAGAGGAATGTTGGGTTGAGAAAAATCACACAAATTCCAATCAAGATTGCACTTCCCACAACTGATGCACACAGGAAAAGCCTCAAATGAAAAGTCATAGATAAATCACAAACTTTTAAGTAATTTTCAGGAACACCTAACTTAGTGGAAATTTTCTAAAGGCTGGAATATTCAAGGTTATTACCTGTTATATTGAAACTATTTTAATGTGCTCTTTATATTTCCTCACAATGACTTAGGAGTTGGCCCCTGATGAATAGAACAATTTTATTCTACCTCATTCTACTTTAAGAACAATAAATGGAATAAGATATATGAATTTAAGTCTCAAACAAGTGGAGCATTACATAACTTCTTGAAATTAAATCAGGAATCATTCATTTATGTTTGTATTCTTATTTCAAGCTATAGGTAACTTCCTTGGAAGGAAAACTTTCACAACGATGTCTTTCTGCTATTTGTGTTAAAAGAATGCACACAGAGACTTATTAGTTTATTTTGGCTGAGTGCCCCAATAAGTGAGTGAGTCGAAGAACAGCATGGATAAGACGGGGGCTGCCTAGGAGACTGGATTTAAGACCTAGAAAGCAAATTGACACCCTTGATCGCAGCCAGGATGTTCTCTAAATAGCGCCATTGCTAAATTGTGATTGAAAGATTTAGCCCAATTACCTGCCATTGGACTTCTCAAATCTGTTTTTCTTTTTGCTCAGAGTAAAATGCAATTAGAACAAATTCTGGTTTAACAAGATCTCCCCCACCTACTCCCAATTCTTCTAAACTGAAAATAATCACCTAGAATAATCATGTTATTTATTTGCACAGTACCTTCACACTTCTGTATGTATTTGGAGAATTCCATTTCACAAAGGCACACCCTCAGGCACAACCTTTCCAAAGAGTTGTTTCCATCCAACACATAAGCCTCCTATACTAATGCAAGTCCTGATCTGAAGTACAGAGAGAGCTAATCTGAAAAGAAATAAGGAAATAAGGCACGGGCTGTTGTAGACTTGACAACCGATTAGCTAAGTCAGTCTTAAAAAGTAGAAAATGAAACCTAATAACCCTATTTTGATATAAAACAAAGGCATACATTGATGTGTGTATGTATACATGTTTCCCTTATCCTCTTCATATATTTATTTTCAAAGATATAAGAATATTTTCTCAAGCATAAACATGTAGATATATTAACCTGTTTTTATATACAAGCTATTCAAAATGCAGTGTAAATACCCTGGGGAAACATGTCATTTTACTGCTTTCTTTATAAAGTATTTCCTTTATTGAAGTATCTTGATACTTTAATATGTATAACATATGTATAAAATATGTATTATTAAAGACATGAAAAACAACAAACCTTATTTTTAAATATATGCATACAAGAAGTAAAATTTGAGGTAAAAGAGATAGGTCATATCAGGTTATGAAGCATAAAGTGAAGAAATTTGTATTGTAACCAAGCAATTGATTTGAAAGCAGAAAATACCATTAAAGGAAGCTTTCACAAAACCAACACACTTTTGCAATATAACAGAATTAGCCATGCCCCGTCCATCAACTTGGAAGGCTCCGCTAAGAATATCAAAATTACTTTTCGTCACCACTAGGTGGCTCACTCTCTATATTTATGCCTGAGTAGAGATGTCTCCGTGGTCCCAGAGATTGGAGGCAATGAGATTCTCACCAGAGAGAACAGAAAGGAGAAAAAAGGATCCCTTCAAAGCAAAATTAAAGTCTTGACAAGGTAATTTCTGTGCTAGTCCCCATCAACTCTCATGAGAATTGTCTTTACAGAGACAGGGTAATTAGAAGAGTTGTCCTTAGACTAGAGACATTTAGAAAGCCAGATGGAAACTTAATAACTATTCTACATCCATGTCCAAACATCCTCATATACTTTTCAAATACACTCATAATATGAGAAAGATACCCAGTGTGAAAAAGGAGTGAGAGAGAGAAAGGAAAGTACCACTTTAAAATTAAAAAAACAATCACAGTATTTTTGATTGTATTTGGAATTTGAGCAGAAGAAAAGTTAAGAATTAGGGAAATAAAAATAAGCCAACAAAGATGCGAAATTTAAAATGGAGAGGAAATTCACTTTCCTAGGTTTGCAAGATGGCTCTTTGCAATCAATTTCTCTACCAAACTGCATTTTAGCAGAGAGAATATCATAGGACAGTAGCCACAGAAGCTTGTAACACCATCCAATGTATTGCTATAAAGAGCTTTACCATCTGGATCCTAATTCTCTTCAATATTGAAACTGTAGAGCATTTTCTTCTCTTCATTCTAATTAACAGCTATCACTCAGTGCAGCCCTGAAGGGTGCATACAATATGCCATTGTTAGAGCTAGTGTATAATCCAAGGCAATTTGGGGAAAATCAACTTGTGAGTATAACTACATGGCTTTCTCTCTATTCAGCACCTGTTTGCATTTCATGAAAGCTTATGTTTTGCTTGTATTTTTTTCCTTCTCTTCCTTTTACCTTGGTCAGCATAGGTCTGCAAAGTCATCATGCATGTTTGGAAATGCCTGTGAACGGCACTACCAACCTTACCCCACTGACTGCTGAGAACTGAAATGTATGGGATATGACAGTACTGAACATTAACCCACTTCTTTGAATTAATCTATACTGTTCATCTGGGCTTTACTTTTAAAAATTCCCCAAGACACTAATTCACCAAGCTATCCAGGAAAGACTGTCAGATATAGAGGAGGAAAAAAAAGTGTTTTAAAATTAAGAAGGCTGGTGACCAGGAGCCAACAGTGACGGAGGATCATCACCTCTGGCTTCAAATAAAAGTGAAATTGATTCCCTCTCAGCAAAGACAGCTCTGAATGGTGATCCATAATGTGCAAGCAACTGGCTAACCCTTTACCTGCTTCACAAATCTACATGAGAAAGAAGGTGGCCTGAGGGAAACCAAGAATGAAAAAAGTAGCTCAACAACTGAATTAAATTACCTTTCACCTCCTCAGAAGGCCTGGTTAAGATCACATCTTTGGATCTCTCACGTTGCTTGCTGAATTGGGCATCATTGGCAAAAGAAAAACAAAAAGAGAGTGTTCTCTCCCCCACTCCAAGATTCCATTCCAAGTACACACCACCCACCTGACATGAAAAAAGAAAAAAAGAATTATGTGCCCTTAGCCCCCTTGCTGCTTCTGATCTCCTGACTTTACTAGGAGTAATATCAATACCTTGGGTTGAGCCATCAGCTGCCACAAGCAACATGGAAAAAGTAATATGAGCAGGTTTATCCCAAGTTTGAATATGAATCCAAGTGTGAAGTAACAAAAAGTAAAATTGTGCTTTCTTGGTGTGTTTGTTGCTAGATAGCAGACATAGAATCTATTTTGCCAAATAACTTTAAGAGTAGCCAGTGTAAAAACCATAGATATGGGAGCCAAAAGCAATGACAGAAAATATATGTTAAATATTTGTCAAGGACTAAAAATCTCTATTGAGAACTTCAGAGGGATCAGCTGCATTACACATTAATGACAAGTGAAGGAGGCCACTCTTCTTTCTTTCCTCTACCTTCCAAAGAGGCAGCAGATAGCCTCACACACGTTATTTTGGGGTGTGTGTGTGTGTTTTGTCTGGTTGGTTTTTGTGTGTGTGTGATTTTCTTTTTTTCTCAAAGGGTCCTTATTGTTATCAGAGGAGACAGTATCTGGCTGTCCAAGCTTGAAAATTCCTGAGCCCATGGATTATCTTTACTTTCAAGCATAACTCCTATATCTGCCTAAAATCGTGCCATGCTCCCACATAAGAAGCGAGGTCATCCACATCAAGACAGACATGACATCAAGACATGCGGTAGCTTAGAGGCACTTCCCAGAAGGGTAATGAAAAAAAGACACTAACTTTTACAAGTGCAGCAGAATGCAAAGCTGGCCTGTAAAAACAGTCACAAAAACCCACATCCTCTGATTAATTTGCTGCTTATACACAAACTCCTTTAAAAGCTCACTTTTGAACTCAATGAAAACTCAGAGGTACTGTGAGCCTGACATATAGGATGCCTGTCTCCTAAAAAACATTTTCCTTATGATTATTTCAATTCAGATGCCCAAATGATAGCTATTATTCTCTCAAAACTTCCTGTGGGATGATATGCATGGAACAGTTACAATAAAGATTAAGGGATGGAGATGATAAAATGTTGAAAATTTTCTCTATTAAATTTTTTTATTTAGAATTTTGGCTAACAAAACAAGTCAAGAAATGTTAGGGGCAATAACATGCAGATTAACATCACTAAGGTAAGGATACTCAAATCAAGAAACCATACTTTTGTTTGGAGTTTTATGATGATAGATCCGTTAGCTAAGAATGCGATCCTAGAACCTAGCTCATTTTAGAAGAAATCCCCTCCAGCGAATTCTTTACCTTGTCAAATAATTAATTTACCCACCTTATCACAACAGACAGACTTATCTCAATGCAAAACTTCCCTACTTCAAAGCCACATTATACTGATATGTATAAGAGCTCAGAAAGATGAAAAGATATTTGCTTCCTGGCTTTCTCTCACAAATACAGCAATTTGCATGAATATCAAACTTCTGTGATTCAGCAACTTTCACTCCTGTCTACATCACTGAATGTTAAATGCTGAGGAAGAGTTTGAATCACTTGTCTTTTATTTTTGAAGACAGGTATGTTTTTCACCGCTGGAGAAGAAAATATTTAAAGGTCTTTAAATTACACACCCAGAGTTGCATAACAATTGTCAACCAACTCAAAAGCTGAGAAATGCACACGTGCTCAATGTAGAAGCCGAGTTCCATATTTGCAAAAGATTTGTGAAGGTGGGGAGAGAGTAGAGTTACCAACTGCATCTAAACTTTAATCAGAAAAATCATTCCTTAACTATCAAGACCTTATTGTGCTGCTTCCCATAGTGAAAAAGTCTTTGTTAAAGTAAATGCTGTGATTGAGAAGGTTTTCCCTTACCTAAAAACAAGAAATTGCAAGCGCCTACCTGAAAGCGGATGGTGAGGTCACAGGCACCACGTTAGGAGAAAGCGACTAGGAAGCGCTCTCAGCACGGAGGAGCATCTTCCTCGGGCTGCCTGGCTTTTGAAAGAGGATGCCCTCTTGCCAGGGGCTGGGGAAGCAGCGGGGAAGAAGTAGCTGTCTGCGTCTGCCACTAGCTGTGACAGCAGCGTGTCACTGGGTCCCTCAGAAACTGGGCTCCAGCGCTCCTCCAACAAATCAGCCAGTGGCCGCTGGTCGCTCAGCCTAGGATTCTGGGACTGCAGTTACTAACGCCGCCGCCTCACTTGAGGGGAAAGCGCTGCGCTCTGTGTGTGTGTGTTTGTGTGTGTGTGCGCGCGCGCGTGCGCGCGTATACGTGTGTGTGTGTGTGTGTGTGTGTGTGCACTAACTGCCAGCTTCAGCCTGAGCTGATGTGTTCTGCATACTTAAAATGCTCGTGCAGGAAGCAGGCTCCTCTATCGGGACCCCATCCTCCCCGCTGAAGAATCAGTCCACTGACCTTGCTGCTGGGGATGCTGGCTGAACAACTCACTCATCAATAGTATTAACAATCAATCTAATAAAGGAGATGGGATCAAGCCTGAGATAGAGACAAGTGCTTTCCTCATAAGCAATGAAATTAATAAACAACAACAAAAATAGATATCTCTACTCAACATTTTATATTTATAATTGATTTTTTTCCCTTTAAGCTCCCATGTCTTGAGCATAAAGTCTAACGGATGAGTCCCTAAGTTAAAAAACTTTTTTAAAAAAAAGCAAAAACAAAACAAACAAACAAAAAACTTTCCACGTTATTTTCCTAAGCAGGGTAGGCTCTTACCTAGAAGGCAATTCAGAACATTTATCCCGTAGAAATCTATCAGATGCAGACTTGGATTTATAACAATCAAATTATGATGGTTTAAACTAATGAAGTACTTTCAAAATCAGGGCTTCCATGTCACAAGTGTAAATGTTTGGGACTAGAGGCAGAATCCAACTCAGGTTTTTCTTAATCATTAATCCAATGCCAAGTATGAGGAAAGCCCTGTGCTGTGAGTGAATTATTGAAGTGCACATGAAAATGCTTTGAGCTATAAAGGGTTAACCATAAATTACGGATTTTTAAAAAATTGCCAAAAAATTGTGCAAGGCTCTATGAGACACAAAGAAGCCTTTTCAGGGTCTGTACCCTAAATGATATTAGCAAGTTGCACTGCTGAACTTGGAGCTATTCCCTTTTATTTCAGATTCTAGAACCAACACATCTGTAAAGCCAGAACAGAAGTTGTCCTTGAACATATATTGCTTACCATGTCCTATATCTGCCAAAAGGAATTAAAGGCTGGAATTATCTTCCTTCAAATCAGGGTTTGCCACTAGCAATATTCGATCAAACTCAAATCAAGAAATGTCACACAGTAGAAGAGAGCAGAATGAGAATCAAGGTACTAGGCGTCAGTCTGATCTGCATGAAGTCTCTTGATCCCTAAGCTTTGGTCTCTAACAATGATAATGGTACTAACCATCACTACCACCACCACCACAGCAAGCACACAATGAAAGCTAGTATTTATTGAGTGCTTACTACTTACCAGGCACTTTCTAAGCATCTTCTGCATTTATTAATATTTTTAACCTTCACAACAACGTCATGAGGTGGATAATAATATTATCCCCATTTTTCAGATTAGGACAGCAACATAGAGAACAGGAAAGTCAATGGCTAACAACTTTTTCAGGGCTCAGTTTTATTCATTTATGCAACTATGGAAAGTATTTAATCGAAAAAAACTTTTTAAAATTTGGGAATAACTTCAAACATGCAGGAAAGTCACAAGAAAAAGAATAATACAAAATACCTGTATGTCCTCTGCTTAGATTTATTTATCATTAACATTTAGTCTATCTGCTTTATAATTTGTTCTACAGACAGAAAGAGAGAGAGAGAGAGACAGAGAAAGAGAGACAGGAGCCATTTGAGGATAATATAGATATATCATGTCCCTTTAGTGGTTATTTCACTATACATTTTATGAGTAGTGATATTTCTCTATATAATCAAGTACTTTTATCAACCTCAGTAAATTTAACACTAATATAGGCTTAATCTAATATATTATTCATTTTCCAATTTGCCACTTGAACTAAGCATGTTCTTTATAGCATTTCTCCCTCTAGGAGAGTATCCAACCTAGAGTCAGCTGTTGCATTTGACTGTCATATCTTTTTGGTTTCCTTTAATCTGGAAATTCCATAGCTGTTCTTTGGCTTTTATGACATTTTTGAAGAATTCACTTCTCTCTTTTTTCTTAATAAACCAATTTCCAACTATGGAAAAATTTCCCATTTTGCATTTGCCTTATGTTTCCTAATGATTAGGTTCATGTTATATCTTATTGGATTGACCTTTTATGTAATGCCCTTTTTGTCTTTTATTACAGTCTTAATTTTAAAGTCTGCTTTCTGATATAGGTATAGCTACCCCAGCTTTCTTCTGGTTTCTTTTTGCATGCACTACCTTTTTCCATCCCTTCACTTTCAGTCTGTGTGTATCCTTATAACTGAAGTCTCCTATAGGCAGCATACAGATGGGTTTTGCTTTTTAATCCATTCAGCTACTTTATATTTTTTGATTGAATCATTAAGTTCATTTTCATTTAAAGTAATTATAGATAAGTATATACTTACTGCCATTTTGGTAACTGTTTTCTGGCTGTTTTGCAGTTATTCTCTCTTCCTTTCTCCTCTTGCTTTCTTTCCTTGTGGTTTGATGACTTTCTTTAGTGTTATAGTTAGATTCCAGTCTCATTATTTTTGTGTATTTACTATAGATTTTTGCTTTGTGGTTACCATCAGACTCACTTATATCATTTATTTATACATAAAAAGGTCTATTTTAAGTTGATAGCAAGTTAAGTTTGAACACATTCCAGAACTATATACACTTTTACTCCCCTTCTCCCACATTTTATACTTTGATGTCACATTTTATATCTTTTTTTATTTTGTGTATACCTTTACTAATTGCTGTAGTTATAGTTATTTTTAGTCACTTTTGTCTTTAACCTTCATATTAGCTTTGTAAGTGATTAATAGCTACCATATGACACAGTTATTGAACTCCCGGATATCCCAGAAAAACAAAGACTTATGTACACAGAAAGGCCTGTACATGAGTGTTTACAGAAGCTTCATTTTTTTTTTTTTTTTTTTTGTGTGTTATGTGGGCCTCTCACTGTCGTGGCCTCTCTCGTTGCGGAGCACAGGCTCCGGACATGCTGGCTCAGCGGCCATGGCTCACGGGCCTAGCCGCTCTGCGGCATATGGGATCCTCCCGGACCAGGGCACGAACCCGTGTCCCCTGCATCGGCAGGTGGACTCCCAACCACTGCGCCACCAGGGAAGCCCAGAAGCTTCATTTTTAATAATCAAAAGTTGAAACACCTCTGATGTACATTAACAGAAGAATAGTTAAATCGTGGCCTGTTAGTGTATTACTCAGCAATAGAAATGAATAAAATTGATAGATGAAATATTTTAATGGAATACCCATAGAATTATGATTTGTTTGAAGCTTATACTTGGGTATAGTGTGAGAAATGGATCTAATTGTATTTTTTTCCAAATGGCTATTCAGTTGTCCTAACAACGATTAAAATTATATTTTTACCCAGTGATCGAGATATCAGATTTGTCACGTACTATATTTCTAAATATGGTTGTATCTATTTCTGGACTTGCCATTTTATTCCATTAGTCTGACTGTCTAATCAAGTACCCATACTATATAACTTACTTACAAAGGCATTGTAATATGTTTTAATAACTTACATTTTCTTTTTACCCAAGAATTGTTCAGAAGAAGGATTTTAATTTCCAGGTGGGTTTATTTTTTTAAACATTTTTATAGCCATAATGATTTATAATTCACTTTTAATAAATTACATTTAAAGTATAAAATCTGAAAAAAATTGACATCACCAGTGGAAACCATCACCTCAATCAAGAAAATAAATGTATCACACACCCCTCCCTGCAAAGTTTCTGTGTCCCTTTGCATTTCCTGCATCCTGCTTTCCTCTGTCCACCATTCCTTCCATCACCAGGCAAACACTAATATGCTTTCTTTCACTATAGATGAGTTTGTATTTTCCAGAATTTTATCTAAATAAATTCATATATTATGTATTCATTTTTCTGACTTTTACTGACCTAAATGATTTTGAGACTTAAGCACATTATTGCATGTATCAACGGTTCATTTATTTTTATTGCTAAGTAGCTTTGTATTATATGAATATACCATAAATTATGTTTCTATTCACTTGTTGGTGAACATTTGGGTTGTTTTGGTTCTCTCTCATCCTTTCTATTTAACATAATATGGAGGGGACAGAAAACAGAAAAAGTAATAAAAGTATATAGATGAGAAAGGACGTGTTAAAACAATCCTTAATCTCAGACATGATTGTTTATGTAGAAAGTCGTAAAAATTAACAAAGAAATTCCTAAAATTAATAAGCAAATTTACAAAGTTCTGGAATAAAAGTTCACTTTTAAAAGATCAATTGTATTCTAGATACCAGAAACAACAAACAGTTGGAAAATATTTTTAAAATTCCATTTAAGATAGCTTCAAAATGTTTAAAGTACAATGAAATAAATTTAACAAAGACTGGGAAAAATTATTACACTGAAAAATACAAAAGATTGCTTAGTTAAATTAGACCCAAGTAAAAGGACAGAGATAAAGTGTTCATGGAGGAAAGCAAAATATCGTTAATATGAAAAATAACACCTAATTAATCTATAGACTTAATGCAATCTCAATAATAATCACTGCTGGATTTTTAATAGGAATTGTTAATCTAAATCTAAAATGAATAGGGAAATGCAAATAACATAGAATTGACCAAAAAGGTGAAAAAGAATGATGAACTTGTAGGACAAACACTACTTGACTTCAGCCCTTTCTATAAAGCTACAGAAATCAACATAGTTTTGTATTTGTACAACAAGTAGAAAATAAAATTGGAACCAAATAGAGAACCCATAAATTGATCCACATTTATAATTTCCTCAAAGGCACCAATCAATTCAAATTGAAAGTAAAATATTTTTGGTAATTGATGCTAAACAATAGGTTATCAGTATGAAAAGAAAAAACAAAACTCCATACTTTTCTTACAGATATACAAAATTAATTTAAGATGGATCAGATATCTAAATGAAAATGCTAGAATTATAAAAATTTTAGTAGAAAACATAAGAGAATATCTGCATAACCTGGAGCAAGGCAAAGATGTTCTAGGCAAACCACAGAAAGCAATGACAAACAGAAAGCAAATGGTGTTTTTGTAACTCTAAGAACAAATATCTTTCTTAAGATAGATTCTTAGAAGTGGAATATGGTTCAGAATACAATGCATATTTTAAATGAATATGCTATTTCAGTACCTTGGAAATTCTCCCCATAAATACCCAGGGGGTTAGGAACTTAGGAATTTCCCTTGCCTCATGACTATGAATGAGGGATTTAAAGAAGCAAAATTAATGACGATTATCCCTGGCCAGAGAGCTAGTAGGCATGGCAACAGTGAACAGTGGAATTGATTACAATTACCAAATTTATAATCAAAATATAGTGATCAACTTACATTAAATAATAAAGTGGCACAGGATGGAAATGAGGTGTCTGTAGCATAAGAAAGAATAAGAGCTAAACTAGTGAGATACAAGACAAGTTGAATAGTAGGTGCTTGGGAAAAGAACACCAAAAAAAAAAAAAAAGGAAAGGGGTGTTGGCTGCGGGATAAAGGAAAAGAGAAGAATATAAACTTAATAAGTACAGGGTAAAGGGATGTTCTTTGTTTTATTCATTGATGTATCTACAGAAATTAGCTAGAATCTATCACATAGTGGGCACTCAATAAACATTTGCTAAATTAAAAAGAAAATGAATGAATGGAAAGAAAACAAACAGACGTTGAGCACCTACTATGTTGAACTCTACTATGTATTCTTTCTAATTAAGAAACAATCATGCATATATGTATAGTTGATTCACTTTGTTATAAAGCAGAACCTAACACATCATTGTAAAGCAATTATACTCCAATAAAGATGTTAAAAAAAAAACCCAATCATGCAAATGGTTAAGAACAAGTCTTTTTGCTTCAAACCTGATAATATTATCATCAATGTGACCTCGATTAAGATAATCTCTGTGAGCTTCTATTTGTAATCTGGAAAACTGAAGACAATAGTTAACTACATGGTAGTGTTACTGCAATGGTTTAAAAGAGTATCTATATAAAGCATATAGCCCAGTTGTTATATAGAATAAGTGATGATAAATAAAACTGGTAACTATTAATATTATTAAAATACTCTACCTCACTTAATTAACCATTTGGTATTTATTGAATATCTACTGCATGCCAAACACTATGATACAGATGCAAGGAATGAAAAAGTAAGGCTCCCTCTTTATGGATTTGACTCTAGATTAGTAAAATTAGACTCTCTAAGTCAGTGAATGTTTCCCTCTAAGAATTCTGTGTCATGAATATATTCTTTAATTGTTCAGTATCTGTCACATTTTACTTACCCAGCATATATTTACTCTTAAAATACATATATTATTATTTGCTTTTATCTCCTAAGATGTGAACAACTCAAAGTCAACAGCTGTGTCTGATTCAGCACTGTTATTCTCAATGCCCAGTACAGTGCCGGCCACATGGAAAAACCTCAACGTCTGTGAAGGGAGCTGAAATCTCACACATACAAAAGTGTGACCTGGACTTCCAGAGTGTGACTTGACTTCCAGATGAGTTCAACAGAGATCAGAAAATAAAGTTGTCATAGGTGTCCAAGCCAAGGAGAGGTCAGATGTTTGAAGGAGATACAGTAACAGAGGAGTTGAATGTGTGACCTCTGAAGTCAGACTACGTGGGTTTGAACTACAGTTCTACCAGTAACACACTTTGTGACCTGGGCAAGACTCTATATTTCAGTCTTTCTACCTATAAAATGAAGATAATAACTGTATCTATATCATAGAGTTGCTGTAAAGATCAAATTAATTAATATAAATAAAGCATGTAGAAGAATGTCTCACACATACTGTATTATCATTATTATTATCGTCATCAGCCTCCTCTTAAAACTAAGTTCTCCATACTCAGAACTTATTGCTCCAGCATACAGGATCCTAAGTCAAGCATTAGATTGTTGTCTGATTTTCCTATGTGCTACCTGCGTATAAATAAAAGATATAATCAAAACATAGTATTTGAAGAAAAATGTGCAATCAAATAAGGCAGGTAGAAATTACTAGGCAGAAAGAGAGAAATTAGACCAAAGTCAACAAGAAAACCAAACAAAAGGGAATTTTCACAGTGAAAGGTAGAGCCTAGAGAGATGAATTCCATGATCTCAAGGATGGTGTATATTTTCCAGTGTTATATTTTCATAGTAGACATTCAAAGAACATTGTGAATGAATTAATTCCCTGCGCAGTAAAAGAAGGCTTCCAGAGAGGTGTGGGAACTTAGAAAGATGTTAGGGACAAGAAATGCGAAAAATAAAGGTGTTAATCTGGTGCTTACAAAGTTTGATATTCAGAAAAGCTCTGACTCCATAATTCTAAAACTACAAATTTTATTACCACATTTGGACCCATGAGCTGTGCCCTTTTTCTTACACTATCTCGCACTTGGACTTTGTATCGCTTAGTGAACTCTGGCCTAGTTTGATTCACCTGACCCCATTGTCTCCCTTGTTTGGTACCAGAGGACTCTACCCTTCAACCCTCACCACTCAGGACTCTAGCACAATGCGGACCCTCAGCTTCCATCCAGCTGGATCAACCCTGGTGCTTTAAGAGGAGAAAGAAGGATTCAGATTGTTACCAAGTTACAAGGTCAGCTTCCAAATCCTGCTCTTCTAACAGCAAATCAGTGTCATTTTCTTAAAGAAAATGCACTGCACACACAGATACACACAGAGTAACATGCAAAAACATATACATTTATATATTAAATGTTATATATATATATATAAGCATGTATATATATGTATATATATATAAATTAATGGACATATTCATAAAATACTATAAACCTATAAACATTATAAGCCACCAGTCATGGAAAAACCACTATAAGTTAAAAATATTTTTTTCTGTCATTTCCCCCCTCTCATACACACATACACACACAGACATATACAATCTCTTCCCACAAAATTGGAATTTTTCAGTTCATGCAGGTTTGTAACCAGCATTTTCACATAATTTATTATGAATGTCTTTCCATGGCATAAAATATTAATGCATTGCATTTTTATTAGTAGTATTGTATTCTATTATATGGATGTGCCATAGTTAATCCATCTTTTACTTTTATGTAATTGGGTCATGACCAATTTATTCTGTAATATAAATAACTGTGCAGTGAAAATCCTTACATATAAGTCATTCTCTTCAACCTATTATTTCCTTAAGATGTGCTGCTGAAACTGAAATTACTAGCAAGAACATAAACATGTTTAGACTCCACATACATGCTGCTAAATTGTTTTCCAAGAGATTACACCCATTTATGTTCTCAGGAGCATCATCTGCTACCACCTCCGATTCTCTTCCCACTGTAACACATCTGCCTCTAGGAGACCCGAAGAAGATAGCAAAGAGATCAGGCACATGGAAAAACTTCTGTCTCTTTCAATAGCAACAGTGTGTAATATAACTAAAAAATGGGAATTGCCAACAGAGATATTAGCATATTTTATTCAGCATAAAATATTTTTTATTTCCTTCAGAAAGGCAGTAGATATAAGACTCACAGGAAATAATAAAGGCATAACAGAATCCTTGCATGAAAAATGAGATTTTTAACCTTGAACAAATTTTCTTTTTTGTCTCACAGATATGTTGTAGTGAATATACTTGCATGGTAATAAA
This sequence comes from Delphinus delphis, assembly GCF_949987515.2. Taxonomy (NCBI): domain Eukaryota; kingdom Metazoa; phylum Chordata; class Mammalia; order Artiodactyla; family Delphinidae; genus Delphinus; species Delphinus delphis. The sequence goes on along the minus strand of NC_082690.1, from coordinate 51,573,184 downwards.
TGTGTCATAATCATTTTTCCTTATTTCCAATAAGATTTTCAACCTCTCCTACTGACCTTTTAAAATAAATATTTAAGCTCAGATATTATCTTACCTAGAAAAGAAGCAGAAATGTGTAAATTACAGTTCTATTATCAACATGACAATTACACAATGTCTTCTCTATCCTGCAGTGACTTCTGTGGTAATATGTATAGCCGACATTGTTAGTTCTACCCTACAGCTATTTTTTCCATCTTCTATTCTAGCACAGTTCAGATTTTGACTGAGTATCCATTCTTCCAAAGGACTAGCTCAAGCCAGTATTGATATTCTCATTCCCTTTCTCAGTGATCTGTTCTGAGCTTGGCATGAGATACAACTCCTGCCAATGAGCTGTGACGAAAAGTGTGTTGGGTTGTTTCTGGGAAAGATTTTATCACCATGCAAAAGGACTGGATTTTTTCAGGTAAGGAAAGAGGGAAAGACATTTTTAGAAATAAAATAACGATAAGCAGGTGTATAGATTGTGTATTCAGAGTAGTAAATTTGTAGATGAATTTGTAAAAGAAGAGACTCAATATATAAAGGTCTTATCTGCAATGCTAAAATAAGTTTGAATTTTCATTCTCTCAAATATATTTATTAAGCATCTGCTATATGCCAAGATTTTTCTGAGTTGGGGGCAAAAATAAAACTATAAGCAAACAATAAAATTTTCTATAGTATTAAGTGCTATGAAGACACTAAAATAGGATAAAATATAAAAGATTGACAAGAGGATGATAGTTGTCACATACTGAGATTGGATGACCAAAGTGAGAAACTTTAAAGATATTTGAGTGAGATCTCATTAATAAAATGAAGTTGACCATGAGAAGTTATGAAGGATGGAAATTCAAGGAAGGAAAATATTGCAAGCTCAAAGGCTTGGGGGCATAAGAGTTTTGTTACTAAAAAGTAGAGAGTAATGTGTATATGCACAGGCTGTAACACTGAGGGCATTAGAATTCATGATGAAAAGTTAATATTAATTCTAAGTGAACAGAGAATTTTAAACAGGAGAGTAATACAGTCTAATTAATTTTTAAAAGCTCTCCCTCTGTTGAGTGGAGATTAAACTGTAGAATAGAATAGAAAGCTGGGAGACCAAAGTGGAATAATAGTGACATTGTCCAGATTAGAAATAATGGTATCATGGGCTAGGGGGTGTAGTGAATGAGTAGGAAAACTGGAATTACATTATAAAGAACAATTGACAAAGCTTGATCATGTTTTTAGTACAAGGTGAAGCACAGGGAAGAATAACTCAGGTTTTTCACCTAAGTAACTGTGAGGGCTGTGATACCAAATAGTGAGATATAAGAAGATTCGGGAAAAAACTACTGGAGATGGATAGTAAACCAATAATTATTTGTTGGACATCCTACATTTGAGATACATTCTTCTTCCAGTTTCTGGTAGCTGCCAGCATCCCTTGGCTTATAGCTGAATCTCTCTACTCTGTCTCCATGATCACGTTGGTTTCTCCTATTCTGTCTCTGTGTCATCAACTCTCTCTCTTACAAAAACACATATGGTTGTATTTATGACCCACTTGGATAACCCAAGATAATCTCCTCATCTCAATATCCTTTAGTCACTTACATCTGCAAAGACAAGTCCCAGGGATTAGGAGGTGAATATCTTCTAGAAGGCCATTTTCTACCTACCATAAATAGGAATTGAAAAATTAGAGAGACGCAGAAAATAATAAACATTTAAAAGGGTTTTGTGGGTTTCTTTAGTGAAATATAACAGAAAAAAAAAATAGAAGTAGTAGCTGAGAGGCAGGTGGAGGCATGTGGGTTATTTGTTTGTTTGTATGTTTATGTATTAAGACGACAGATGCTAGAAGGTGTTTTGGTGCTGATGGAAAGAGCCAACGGAGAAAGAGAAATGGTAATGTAGGAGGAGAATTTGGCTTACACATGATGAGTCTGTTTTGAAGTTTTAAGCAGGGCTATGATATGGATGTGTTAGTATTTTATACAGACTGCATTGGGAAGAGTGAGGACAGATCAAACATTGTATTGTTATCTATTTTTATTTTCCTTTATAATTTTTGATATAAAATTTTCAATTGGTCCTGTGTTTCTAAAAAGTATATCTCAATAATTGTAGGATAGGATATAAGCCATTAAGATATAATAACTGCTAAGCTCTCCAACTTTACAACCTACTATACTTCCAAAAAATTATGTTAAGTTGTTTAGAACTCCTAAACACATTCAGCTATTTCACACTGTATGATTTTGTACATGTTTTCTCACCTGCGAAAAAATTTATCTTTTTACAACTTCCTTACTTTTCTGACAAATTAATGTTTAACTATCAAATCCTACCTCAAATATCATAAAATCTATAGTACCTACTTTGTGTAACCACATCTCATGTATTTATCTGTTCTCTTTAGTGTATCAATTCTGAACCTTTTGCATGACTCCACTGTTGTATTTGTAAAAATATGATATGACTGATTTCCTTAAAGAATCATGAGCCCAATGAAGTCAAGTCCAATGTCTTGACTTATACACACTCTATTGCCTTGTATGGAGCCATGCTCACAGTAGGTGCTCAATAAACATTCAAACATTTGTATGAATAAGCTGGATTTGTTTATTTGTTTCAGTTTAAATATCCTATTTTACTAGGATGCAGAAAATCTTCACTATTCCATTAAATAATTATTTATTTACCCTCTTTCTTATCTATCTATCTAAATTGGGCAAGTTTATTTGGTATGCTGAATATCCTTAAATTTGTATAATTTTTATATTTTGGTAATTTCCCCCAGCCCTTCCTAGGCGAGATATTGCTGAAAATATTCTTCCTTGGCAGAAGGCATCAATTTTGAACAAGTACTGAAGATTTGTCTGGCCCAAGAGAAGGACTATTTGGGGGAAAAGGGAAACCAGCAGAGCTTTTGGTAATCACAAAGGCTAGCACTAAGTATTGGAATCTGGAGAATCCCCAAATATACAGCCAGATTTCTCCATGGGAAATATGCTGAGACTCGGAGCTTCATGTAGGAGATGGTGCAAGTGAAATCTCCTAAAGTCTCACAGTGTTTGGGAGATGATGCTCAGTGAGAAGAAGAGGACTTCTCTCAAACACAAGACCAGTTTTCCTCTGAAGACAGTTGACATATTTTGAGTCTCTATGGGATGAGACTAAAGAATGAAATGCTTATTATATATAGAATGGATAAACAACAAGGTCCTACTGTATAGCACAAGGAACAATATTCAATATCCTGTGATAAACCATAATGGAAAAGAATATAAAAAAGAATGTATATATATATATATATATGTGTGTATGTATAACTGAATCACTTTGCTGTACAGCAGAAACTTACACAACATTGTAAAGCAACTATACCTCAATTTAAAAAAATTTAAATTTAAAAAAAGAATGAAATGCCAGAACATTGAAAGGGCAGATCTGAACCCCCACCTCCACCAGTCTTCTAGCTCTGAGAAGACAAATACGCTATGTTCTCAAACGAAAATTTGGGAGATCCTCATCTGAGGATTTAGAGCTATAATCACTCTTTACAAAATTGTAACCCAGCTTAGGTGCAACAAAATCCTCTGTGGGAATCAGCCACTTACTTTAATTGATTGAAAAAGCAAAGTGGAATCCTTCCCTGGTGAAAAATACCAACACAACACACACCATAGTCCTGTCATACAAAATATCAGGTACATAATTCTTTCAAAATAAGCTGCACATAAAAGGGAAAGAAAATGTGACCGATTCCAAAGAGAAATACAAAAACAAAACAAGAAGCATAACACCAATTTGTCAGATAATGTAAACATTATGAAAGGACTTTAAACATTAAAACTGTAAAGTAAAAAAGTTAAAAATACAGAGCGTTATGGATTAAAATGTATAAAAATAGAAAATGTCAAAAGAAAAACATAAAATAATCTAATGGAACATCTAGAACTGAAACATACAACATTTGAAATTAAGAACTCAATGGACAGAATTTTGCAGGACTGCATTAGAAAACTCAAAGACCATTATTAAAGAATGAGAGAACAGAAAAGACCCTGAGAAATATGTGCTACCCAGTCCAACAGCCTAACATAAAAGAAATTTCATTCCCAAAAGAAGTTAAAATTACACGATATTTTAAATCAATGAATGCCTGAAAATTTCTGAAACTGAAGAAAAATGTCAACCACCAGATTCAAGAAACTCAAAAAACTATATAGGTGCATCCTCTTTGCCTCTCAGGCCCGCTCTGTCTTTGCTCTGGCTAATCAGAACCAAAATCAAAGTTAATGCTGCAGTTCTCACAGTATCCTGAGGGCTTGGCTGACACAGAGGGGTCCTGCAGCCATGAGCTTTCTGATTCTAAGAGGGGTCCTGCAGCCATGAGCTTTCTGATTCTGATTCTTTCTGATTTCTAAGCTTTCTATCCTTAGTCCAGCTCCTCTCTGATGGTCTGGGAACGAGCTGCTGCCTGCAGAGGCAACTGGCCTCCGAGGTTTCACCTGTGTCCCAGTTTCACCTCCGACCCTTGACTCTCCATTTCTCTTTATTGCCTTCTGGTGGGGTCAGAAATTTTAGACCAGGGGCGAGCCGTCTCAGAGAGCTCCTCTCCCTGCTCTCAGCCCAAACCACCCACCAACTAAACTGGGAAAGAGGCTCAGGGCCTGTCTGAGCACAGGCTCTCCCGCTGCCTCCGAGCAAGACCAGCTGATCTGGGGAGTCCTTACAAGTTAGAAAACCCCTGTGCTATCCAGTCCACCCGGGAGCGCACGGAGCTTACCTTGTACCCCATACATGCGTGAATGTGTGGCACACATGTGCACACAGTCACACACACTATCCCATACACACATACTCTATCATGTACACACGCATACACGCTCTCACACAAAGACCCACTCACAAACACACACAGTCACGCATATATACTCAAATATACTTACACACCACGCTATCACACTCTTACATACACACACTCACTCACAAAAAAAAAAAAAAAAAAGGACAAGAGATAACATGTGCTGGCAAGGAAACGGAGAAAAGGGAACCCTTGTGCGCTAAAAATCAGTGCAGCCACTCTGGAAAATATTATGGAGGTTCCTCAAAAAATTAAAAATAGTACTGTATGATCCAGCAATCCCACTTCTGGGTATATATTCAAAAGAAATGAAAACTGGATCTCAAAGAGATACCTACATTCCCATATTTATTGCAGCATTATTCACAATTGCCAAGCTGCAGAAACAACCTAAGTGTCTGTCAATGGATGAATGGATACAAGAAGATGTGTGTATATATATGTCTTGGAAATCAACAGGGTGAATTTAAAGTTTATATGAGAATGCAAATGACTTAGAATATTCTAGACTCTCATCTCTTGAAAATAAATGAATTTGAAAAACTTGTTAACACCAAAATTTAAAATGTTCTATAAAGCTACAGTAATTAAGACAGTGAAGCAACAATTAAACCAAAAAGGAAATGCAGAAAACACCCATAATTAAACATTCAGTTGACTTATGGTAAAGATTTCACTGCAATTTAGTGGGGAAATGTAGAGTTTGTCTAATAAATGTGCTGGAAAACTGGATATATTTATGACAAATAGTGAACCGTGTTATCTACCTCATAAATGAAGTTGAAATAGATCATACATCTAAATGTGAAAGATAAAAGACCAAACTTCTAGGAGAAAACATAAAAAATATTTTCTGACCTTTGAGTACATATCAATTTCAGAAAGAGAACACAAAATTTACTAAATATCAGAAAAGATTTATAAAGTGGCTTTTATTAAAAGTAAGAACATCTGTTTACCATATGGCACCAGTTAGTACATGAAAAATCAAGCCAAAGACTGGGAGAAGGTAGTATCAATGCAAATATCTGACAAAGGACTAAAATTGATAATATACAAAGAATTATTAAATATCAATAAAAAAGACCAACAACTTAACAAAAATATTGGGCACAATAGATGAAAGAAGTCCTTCCTAAAAGAGGATGTATAGGGACTACTGTATGAAAAAGTGTACAACGTAATTAAACTTCATGGAAATGTAAAGTAAAGCCAAAATGATATGCAAATACACCACTTTAAGAATGGTTATAAATAAAAAGACTCACACTATCAAGTGTGGGCAAAGATATGAAGCAAATGGAAGTATCATCCATTGAATGTACATTGATACAACTATTTTTGAAATCAGTTTCATTCAAGCTTAACACATGCCTACTCTATGATTCCAATATTTAGGTCTATATTTTAGAAAAATGAGATTCTAAGTCTGCAGTCCACAAAAGACGTTCAGAGCAGATTCATTCATAAAAGCTCCCAAATGGAAACAACCTAAATTCCCATCAACAGGAGAATGGCTAAACAAAATGCATAGTTATACAATGGAATACTACGCATTAACAAAAAGAACCACTGGTATACTTAATAAAATTGATGAACCTCACAAACAAAATGTTAAGTGAATGAATCCAGACACAGAAGTATATATATTGTATGAATTTATGTGAATATATGCATGTGTGTATGTGTGTGTATGTATGTATATATATTTATATATATAAACATATATATATATATTATATATATATATTTCAAGCAAAACAAATTTGTTTTCAAAGAAGTTAGAACAATGGTTACCCCTGTGCAGATAAAGAGGGAGTATTGACTGGAAAGTGGCACCTGAGTGTTGTGTCTTGTAAATGTTCCAAATCTTATTTTAGGTCGTGGTTAAATGGCAATAAACATATACAAAAATTCATGTCTTTACACTTAAGACTTATGCACTGTATGTACTGTCTGTATGTTATACATCAACACGAAGTTTACAAAAATAGAGAATTTTGAAATTTACAGAGGCTATGAAATCAGGCTAAATTCACACTGTTCATAGTTGGCAGAGCTTGGCTGCCACACCTGGTTGGCCTGCCTCCAAAACTCATGTTTTTTATATTTATTCTTCCTCTCATACAGACTCTTCCAGATCACTGACCTTCTCTTTTTTCCTTTTTCTCCTCTCAAAGCCTAAAGTAACTTAATTTGAGGCCCCAAATGAAAAGCATAGCCATTGAAATGATAGTGAATATGATTTATAGTTCTTAATAGCTTCTATTTTAACAGCTATTAACAGTTTTCCCTGAAGGGATTTCATGCATAGCCTTTCACCTGGAAATACCTAATGACACCAATCACACTGAGAATACTAACCTGGTTTTTAAAAAGTAGAAGCAGGGATCTTTTTGTCCTGATGATTTAATTTGGCCACTTCCATAAATAAAATCATCAACTTAAACATGTGACAGCTTTTTAAAATCAACCAGTTATCAGAAGCACAGTAAGTTTATGCTGCTAAACTTCAAACACACAAACACGCGCATCTTGTTTTTACAAAGAGGTTAGTTAGTAATAAGAAATATATATTAATGGATATAAATATAAAACACACACAGGAGTAGAAAATTGGTATCCAATAGAGGTAAATGTTAACATGGGCCAACCATAAGGATCAACATAATTTCAGTGATGACCTTTATATTTGTTTTTGAGCCTCCTCATAGCCAAAGCAAAACAGTAAATGAATCAGAAGGAAAATATCTCCATTAGTCAAAGAAATAACACCTTTTATATGTCTGAATTCCAAAAGATTTCTTATCTATGACTTTATAGTGAGAATCTAACAGCTCTTGAAATAGAGCATTTATATTACTCATTTTGGTAGTGACTTTCAATAAAATCCAAGGGCAGAATTTTAACATGCAACTTAGTGAAGTAAACTACCTTAGTTTAAAAGTAAAACATCTTGAAAAATTAGAATGTTCGATAGATAAAATTCCTGGAAGAGCCACTGGACATATTTTTCCTTAAATATATATTTTGCCAAAATAGCACTCCTAAGAGTATTCCTAAGTGGCCCCTTATAAATGGTTTCTCCAGTGGCCCAAGTCTCTGAATGAGAAGACACATGGAACAGAGATACAACCTTGAGCAAGTTGGATCCTGGAACAGAATCACCACTGACCAACCACCTAGATGTTAAATAAGAGATAAATAAGTCTTTGTTTATATAAGGCCTTAAAATTTGGGGGTTGTTTGCCCTTGAACAAAACTAACAAATACAGAAATCACATTGAAAAAATGCTTTAGAAAAAGGAAGTGGACATCAGGGGTGGTATTTTATTAAGATTTAGAAATAAAATTATTTTTCTCATCCAGATGAAATACCATCTCATCTCCGTAGAAAGATGAGGAACACAAATACTTAAAGAGGAAGAAGACTAGTTTGTTGCAGATTATATGCTACGAATTCTCCTAGACATTTTAAACATATTCTTTGGATTAAAGTGCTAAAGAAATCTCTGAAGGAGTTATCTCTTTTTACAGAAAAGGGATACAGGGAATTCCCTGGCAGTCCAGTGGTTAGGGCTCTGCACTTCCACTGCAGGGGGCATGGGTTTGATCCCTAGTCGGGGTTCCCTGGTCAGGGAACTAAGATCCTGCAACCACCCAGTGCAGCAAAAAAAAAAAAAAAAAAAAAAAAAAAAAAGGATACAGACAAAAGTTCATATAGTTCACACAGTGAAGTGGCAGAGATGAAATGTGAACCCACTTCTTCCTGATTTAAACAATTCAAGTTCTATTTATTATTCTGTGTCACTTCTTAAAGGCATGCCTTTTCTCAGTAAACAATATTAGGTTGATGTCAATACACAAACAAGTGATAGACTAAGTTTGAAGATTTCTACTTAAAAAACTTGGCCAAAATAATTTTACCAGAAAAGTGTCTACTACAAAAGATTTAATCACCTGCCATAAATTTACATTTTCTCATTGGACTTAACCTGGAATGACTGAAAAAAATCATGACAAGTATGTGCAAAGTAGATTTACCATGTTGGCATCCTTTTTTCTAATTTAGCCTACTTGTCTAACAGAAAATATAAAGTTACAGTGAGGACATGGAATTTTGTGTTCAGAATACTTGACCAAAATTCCTCCAGTCTTGATCCTGTTTCTTTATCTCAGGAAACTTGGGCAAATCTCTTAACTTTCAAAACTTTCAGTTTCATCTTCTCTTAATTAAAAATAGTAACTACATGCCAGGTATGTTCTGAGCATTAAATATTTCATTTTTAAAAATAAAACCAGAAACCAAACAAGTTGCTCTCTTAATATGTTGCTAAATTAAGATCTTTATTAAAGTCTAATGTATTTGCTTTACCGTATTCCAGTATCTGAATTTCATATTAGAATATATAAGGTAAATTATAAGATTAGGCTTTCATGTTATTGAGAAAAAAATTGCTCATTTTAGGTTGAAAATTTAAAGTTAATTTATAGGATGACATTCATTTCATAAATATACGTATTTATGAAATGAACGTCATTCCATACAACACATTAATATTAAAAAAATCATTACTGGTAAAATTTTAATGTTCTTAGTTGGGGATCATAAATTCCAGAAAATTGGGGTGCAACATTGTTTAGGGGTCAGAAAATCAGGGGCCAACCCTGGACAACATCACTGAAAGTTCCTACCTAATATCAGTACCAGCAAAATTAGAGTTCAAACAGTTCAATTCTATTTTATCTGTTAAGATACTCCTCTTTTGCTGCTGAAAGGTCACTTGATCATTTTTTTTCCTTTTCTTTTTTGCCCTTGCATTTGGCCTTTCTTGCCCTTTTCAAATGATCTTAGTTTCCAAACTTGGTCTCAATACTTTCTAATCATTTTGGTTTAGCCTCAGCTCTCTAATTCATGCGTGTTTGTTTCAAGTGGTATATCTCCAACAGAGATCTAACTATCCTTATCCTTAATAATAGTAATAATAATTAATGAAAAAATAGTAATATTAGGTGTCTACTATGTGCCAGGAAGGAAATTAAACACATTATGCATATTATTTCATGTAAACTTCACACCCGGAAAGATAGGTGTGATTATCTTCCCTACTATGCAAATGATAAAACTAAAATTTAAAATTTTAATAACCATGATCAAATCATGCATAGTAAGTGGTAAAGCTGAGACTGGAAACCAGATACAATATCAAAACTCATTAGTTTTCCACTAAAACATAGTTGCCTCTGGTCTTTGTATGGATAAGTCACTTAAATTCTCTGAGTTTTTACTTGGGTATAGAAAGAGAGAGTGAGAAGGATTATCTATGCACCCTACCCTTTGTAACAGCCTATGAAGTTTAGTTCTGGCATAGCTGAAGCCAAATAGTCACCCAACAGTAAACACCTATTTTCAAAAGTATGTGGATGGAAGCCGATATTTATTGCCAAAGAGAAATCTGAGTCCTGTATAAAAAACTACGCTTACCCACAGAGTGATATCACCCACTCCTCCACTATACATAACTTGTCAGCCAGGGTCTTGAGTGTTTAACTGTGTACCTGTGATGTAACAGAAGCTGGGAAAACCTACACTTTTTCACCTGGGAACATAAACACATTTCCATCAACTTACATGAATGAGTTACATTCTATTTTTTTAATTTTAGGGAACAATCTAATCCCAGTATAATTAAATAATGATAACTTATCATAGAAACACTATACAATTTTTTTCTCAAAAATAAGCATAAATAAAAATTAAATTAATCAAGCATTCATTGTATCTATCATTGGAAGTAATATATTTCAATCTTCCAATCAAGTCACTGTCCTAGAAAATAAACATGAATCATGTTTATTTACCTTCCCATTCAGCTGATGCAGACATCATCTACAAAGGAAGTAGGGTCAAAACCAGCTACTTTGACTTGCTTGAATTCCTGCATGATTTTCCTATTTGATCATTTTTGATGCAGTGTTGCCCCAGTTTAATGAATTCTACACATCGAAGTCAAAGAAAATTTTTCAAATGTTTAACTGCCTCATTTAAAATTCTTCAAATAACTCACTATTGTAATTATAGTAAAGCCAAAACACCTTAATATGCCATTTAAGAGCTGTCAAGATGTCCTCTGATTACTGTGGCAATCCCACCTATCACCAGTTCTCTCCATCATATTCTACACTTCATTCATGGTGAACAACCACCCCTGAAACATGTTAGTGAACATACCCAGGTCTGAGAAAATAACGTTCAGAAAAGTAACAATTTTTGTCAAATGTGAGCTCTCACCCAGTAGATAACCTTAACTTAGAGGCCAGTTACTGTTGATGGCCAACCTGTGTATATTGTTCCCTGATAATTGAAGCAAATATCTCTCTAAAGGTTAAGTGACATATTTCCTTCATGTCAATGAGCAGGCATAGGGCTTGGGAATAATAAAGAATGTGTGTGTGTATCTTGTGTACAAACTATCTACGTAATTTAGAATCTTTGATGTCTTGCATTAGATAATAAAGATTTTAGCCATAGTCTATTTGAAATATTAAAAAGTAAGAAAATGCCTCTGGATAGTATTAGACATTCCTCATGCTTCATGGGTAATATTATTTAAAATTTTGCACTTCAAAAATTCATGGGCAGAATTCCAGTTTCAGCTCCAACATGTAAGAAGAAGTCATAAGTCCTATCTTTGCAACAAGAAAAATGCTAAGCAAACTGAAAAGCAATGCTTTTTCTTGGGCCTATAAAAGGACACAGATTGCAGAGTACAGCTACCTTAGAACATGGAGAGACAGGTGAATACAGAGAGTCAAAGTCAAGATCTATTTACCTAGAACAGAAAGTGGTAATTTTGATGAATTGTTAGAAACTAAGTGTGGAGCAGTGTGAAAATTAGAAACTCCTCTGGGCTTCAGTCTTGGGAACATTTTCATTAGTTTTTGCATTCAGGAACTCCATCAGGCTCTCACTATGAAGATCTGAGAACCATCCCTTTGTGATTCAGGCAGGGGGCAGGAAACAGGAATCATTGTGAAATAAGCCCAGAATAAACTCCATAGCAAACACCTATTCTCCCTACCAAGGAAAAAGACTTTGCCAGAGTCTTATACAAATTGGCACAAGGATATTCTTCTTACTTCAGCCCCCACGAACATTCCTGTTTCGAAAGAGAAAGAGAGAGAGAGAGAGAAAGAAAGAGTAAAATACAACACTGGGGAAATACTTGGGAATGTCACAGTCCCAAGTCTCAAGGCCACTAAAAGAATGAGAGTTAATCATAAGGTTATAGAATTCTTCCCCTCCTCCAAACCTTCCCACCACACCAACAGGGCTCAAGTATAATAATATAAATCACACCTGAAAGAGCTACATAGGGTAGATTCTATTTAAGGAGGAGTACATAGGGAAGTCCAAAGTGAACAGAGAAGAAAAGAATCAGTGATATTAGGGGAATTTGAAACCTTTGATATCTACAGCTACAATAAGCATTAAATATAGCCCAGCCTAATCAAATTAACATAAATCTCAGTAAATGTTTATTTACCTCAGTTCCTAGTATCTAATACAACATGTATGGCTTTCAACAAAAGATTATCAACATGCCAAAAGACAAACAAACAACATTGACAACAACAAAAAATCAGTCTAAAGGGACAAAGAAGCAAGAAGCAGCATAACCAGCCTCATATATAATGCAGATGTTGGAATTATCAGACAGGAAATTTCAAATAACTATTGATAAACTGAAATAGCATACTAATATATGTTAATAGCTTTAATGAAAAAAGAAGTAAAAAAACACATAAGAATGAAGGGATAATACCATCAGAGTGATGGGAACTCTAAGAAAGAATCAAAATAAAATGCTGGAAATAAAACAGCATTATAACAGAAAGGGAAAATGCCTTTATATGTGCATTGGCAGACTTGACACAGCCAAAGAAACAATCAGTAAACTTGTACATATCTCAACAGAAACTTCCAAAACAAAAGTATAAAAAAGAATAAAAGAAAAAAGAAAACATAGCAATTATAGACTGTAGAACAGTTTCAGAAGATATAACATATGCATAATTGGAAAATTCCAAATAGAGAAAGAAAAAATGAAACAGAAGACATATTTGAAGAAATAATGGCTAATTCCCAAAATTAATAACAGATAACAAATGACAGATTCAGGAACACACAGAACAAGAAGGACAAACATAAAATATTTTTAAAATATTTATATTCACAGTAATTTTGATCTCTAAAAGTGAAGGAGAAATAAAGACATTATCTTGCAAACAAAATTTGAAAGAATTCATTAATAGCAGACCTGCTCTGCAAGAGATATATAGAGAAGTTTTTCAATGAGAAGGAAAATAATATAGGTCAGAAACTTCAGTCTACATAAAGGAAGGAAGAGTATAAGAGAAGCAATAAGTGAAGGTAAAATAAAATATTTTTATTTTTCTTATTCTAAAGTTACCTAAAAGATAACTTTATAAAGTAATAATAGTAACAAGTATTGATGATTACAACACAGATAGATGAAATAAATGAGAAAATTCATAGAGAGTGGAAAAGAAAAATTGAAAATACTCTGCTATACACCTGAAAGTTGTGGTGTTATGTGAACGTAGATTAATTAGTTAAAAGTGTTGGAAACTCTAATGTAACCACTAAAAATAAAGTATAATTAATACATAAGAGAGGGGATAAAATTTAACTGTATAAAATGTTCAGTAAAAACCAGAGATGCCAATAAAAGAAGGGCGGCAAACAAAGAAAAAGTACAATGACTAGAAAACAGTTATGCATAAAGTAGGTATTAATTCAACTTGATCAATAATCACTTTAGATGTGAATGGCTTAAATACACCAATTTAAAGACAGAGATTGTCATAGTGGAAAACAAACAAGCCCCAATACTTTAAATATTCAGATAAGTTTAAAGTAAAGGATTGGAGAAAGATATACAAAATGATACTAATTAAAAAAATTTGGAGTAGGTAAATTAATTTCAAGAAAAGCAGACTTCAAAATGATAAAGATTATTAATGAAAAAGAGGGGAATTACATAATGATAAAGTATTCAATTCTCCAAGAAGATATAACAACTCTAAACATATATGCACCTAGCAATAGAATATTATGAAGCAAACATATAGGAGGCAAAATTGATAGAATTTTAAAAAAACAATAGACAAATCCACTTCTGTAGGTTAGAAAATTTCAACATTCCTCTTTCAATGATTAAACGATCATGTAGTCCCCCAAATCATTAAGGATATAGCTGACCTGAATACCATTATCAATCGGCTTGATCTAACTGACATTTATAGAATTTCCCATCTCACAACAGCAGAATGTATATTCCCTTCACGCTAATACAGAACATTCATCAAGATGGACCAAATTCTGGGCCATAACATGCCTCAACTAGTTTAAAAGAATAGAAATCCTTCAAGATATGTTTTCAGGTCAAAATTGAATTAAATTAGGAATCAATAACAAGATAAATAGATAGAAAATCACTGAATATTTGGAAACTAAACACCACACTTGCAGATGTATGGTTCAAAAAAGACTCAAGAATTTTAAAATGTTTTAAATCACAATAAAACCACAACTTATCAAAATCATTAGGTACAGCAAAAGCAGTAGTTAGAGGGAAATTTATAGGATAAAATTCACATATTTAAAAAAGGAATGATCTAAAATCAATACCTGAATCTTTCTTGTTAGAAAACTAAAGAAATAAAGAGCAATTTAAGCCTAAAGCAAGCAGAATAAAATGAAAATTAGAACAGAAACCAATGACACTGAAGAGAAAAATAGAGAAAGCAATAAAACCAAAAACTGGCCTTTGAAAAGATTACAGAAATTGATAAACCTCTATGTAGTCTTACTAAGAAAAGAAAAAAAAAAAAAGACATACTTTACAAATGATAGAAATGAAAGAGGAGTCATCAGTACTGACTAATGTATATCAAATGTTAATAAATGAATATCACAAACAAGTTTATGCCACACATTTGATAACTTAGATGAAATGGAATGACACTTTGAAATACACAATCTACCTAAATTCATGCAAGAAGAAATAGGTCATCATAATTGACCTGTATCTATCGTAAAAATTGAACTGATAATGAAAAGACCTTCTCATAGTGAAAGCACAATCCCAAATGTCAAAACTAGTAAATTCCACCAAAAATTTACAGAATAAATGTACCATGTCTCCACAATCTCTTTCGGAATATGGAAACAGAAAACATTTCCTAATTCTTTGAGGCAAATATTACCCTAATACCAAAAGTAGATACACATAACCGGAACTGATTTAACAGACTAATATCTCTCATGAATAAAAATGAAACAACCAATAAGATATTAGCAAATGAAAATTGACAAAGAATAAAAATATTTCAGTTTCTTTGTATGTATGTATATGTGTGTTTGTATACAGGAATATAGGAGTGTGTAACACATATCTCAAATCATACAACAGAACCATTAAGTAAATAATAGAAGCACCTCCAATATATTTGTAAATAAGACGTGGTTACTCATTGCTCCTAATACATATTATTCTTGTCTCATTATTCAAGAATCCAATGGAAAACGGATAACAAATAGAAATACAGAAAGCTGAAGGTAAAAAGTTGTTCATTATTGCATTGTTTATAATAGAGAATAAGTAGTATCTACATGCATCAATCAAATTTGTTTAATGAAATTGTGCCATATATCCATACAGAATCAACATTCATTTTGATAAAGCATTTGTTTACAAATGTTTCTTTACATCCTGTTCTTACAGTGATGTGCCTGGGTCACCTGTTTTGCTTTCTCCAGTGATCTCTTTAGAGGCATAAAGCCTCTAAAGACATATGTGTAGTTAGGCAAGCTCTTGCATTCCTGCTGTGCACATTGAGGACATTCCCCAAGGAGTCTCCTTTCTTTCAGCCTAGGTCACAGAGTAGGAAATACAGAAGCTATCTGACCTCAAAATCAGTGGATCTGTAAACTCAAGGATGAGACCTAAGTAACTGAAATTATAAGCCACTGAATATATTTGTTGTTGTTCTGTGGCACTATCACATCAGTATTTGTTCTGATTGGTCAGACAGCCATTCTGATTGGACATGCTTGTACTGATTATTAACTATTTTTAATAAAAATCCTGCAAGTCTACAATAAAATACAACTGAATATCATGGAGGAAGGAGGTTTACATGTACTTAATGAAAATATTCTCAGCATTTATTTTTAGGTGATAAAATAAGATACATGTGTATGCCATTATTTATGATGTGAATTCATATGTACATATATGAGTATGTGTCTTTGCAAAGAAAAATTCTGAAAATGTACATAAGATAATGCTTACAACTACTTCTTCTGAAGTGTTTAACTTGAGTAATTGTTGAAAGAGATGTGTATTGTTTACTCTTTTTTAATACTTTTCAAAACATTTTAAACTTGTGCACATATTATTTCTTCAATAAAATATGTAATGTTTTAATGCTAAAAGTAAAGATGTAAGAAGTAATTATTTGGTCTAGTTAAGAACATTACAAAGTATGGTATAATTTTAATAAGATGATTAAAAATAATTTGTGACTGTCTTAGCTATATGATCTAAATTTCAATTTATAAAATAATTTATTCTGAAAGAACTCAGTTGAGATCCTGCCCTGACTTTCCTTCATTATCCTGTAATCATAGTTGACATTTATTGAGTCATTAACATAAGCCAGGAAATCTGCAGAGTACTTAACATGCATTATCTTATTTAATACAATACCTTTTGAAGTAGTTGTATGACTGGTTATGGTTTAGAGATGATTTTTAATATCAAAGTATTTTTTTTCAGAAATGCTCATTAAACTTCAAGGCACCTACTTGCATTCTGAATCAGAGATACTATGTCTTACCTTAGTGATTATAATAACTGCCATTGTGGTTTATTTTATTTTGAAACAATTTAAAATACATAGAAAGACACAAAAAACAGAGAAAAGAACACCTGTGTATCATTTGCCCAGCAAATGCTTTGCTCACTTTCCAAAAAAAATCCTTTAGAGCAAAAGGATCTAATCACGCATTCCAGCCAGTTGTCATGTATTTGTTTTCCTATGATTAGACAGAGGTCATGCATTTTGGTCCTGCATATCACAGAAGTGAGGTCGAGCTCTTCACTGCATCTTGCTGAATGACACATATGTGGAAATGTCCCATTAATGGTGCTTTCATCATATTGATGAAATTTCATCATAATGATGCCTTCAAGATTCTCCAAGTAAATGTACATTTTTATCTCATTTGAAATAAATGCATATTTTGTGGAAGTATGCTTTAAGACTATGTAAAATCTTGTTCCTATTCCACATTCACACACAAGTTTTAGCATCATACCATTGTGTTGTTACTATGATGATTATCTAATAGGGATTTTTTTAATGAGAGTGAAATTTACATAACATAAAAATAATTATTTGAAAGGGAACAATTTAGTGGCATTTAGAACTTTCACAATGTTGTGAAAGCAATACCTCTATCTAGTTCCAAAATATTTTAATCACCTCAATATCAAAACTCCACACCCATTAAACAGTTACTGTCCATATTCTCCTCCTCCCAGCCCTTGGCAACCACTGGTGCGTTTTCTGTCTCTGTGGATTTGCCTATTCTGGATATTTCACATAGATAGAATCATACAATATTTAACCTTTTGTGTCTGACTTCTTTCACTTAGTATGTTTTCAAGGTGTATTGACATTGCAGCATTTACCAGTATTTCATTCATTTTTAATGCTGAATAATATTCCACTACATATATATTCCACATTTTTTTCATCTATTGATGCACATTTCTGTTTTTTTCCTCCTTTTGGCTATTGAGAATATTCCTGCTATGAGCATTCATGTAAAAATATCTGTTTTAGTCTATCTTCAACTCTTTGGGGTATTATTTTCTCACAGTTCTTGAAGATAAAGTCCAAGATTAAGGTGAAATAAAAGCTCCAGATACCAGGAAGAATTAGATGAATGCTGGAAGAAAGAACAATCTTAAACAAAGAAAGGACAATAAGAGAGCATATGGCACACTCAGGGAACTTTTAACAGTGTGGAATGTTTATGGTGGGATTATTAAAGGGTGTGTATAGGAGTTGGAGGAGAAGTACGTGACCTGGTGGGTACCAGTATTGGATGACTGTATGACGCACAAAGTAATTTAGGTTTATCTTCAAGGCAGTGAAGAAACACTGAATAACTTGAAGGAAAAGAGTGAAATCATCCAATTTACATTTAGAAGATTGCTCACAGACAGTGTGGAGGATGAATTAGAGGGCATGAGATTAAAGGCAGAAGGTTAATGCATTTCCACAGATATAACAGACTCAATCACAGTAATATCAGAGTGGCATATTTTTTAACCTTGTACAACATTTTATATAAATTCACAGTATGGGAAAATATAAGTTGTGCTTATAGAAAAAAGTGACATTTTTAACAAATAAATAATGACTTACACATCCAAATAAATAGATCTTTCCATATAGTAATCTATACAAGCATGCACTTATTTTAACAACACTATCACCACTTAAAAAATATTTCTATCTCTTCTTTTAAACTTGCCTTCAACGGTGGTTTATGTCATACTAAAAATATGTTTATTGCTTTATAACTTATTGTCTTAAAGTTGTTACCAGAAGATATTTGAAAAAATACCATTGCCTTACTAAATCTGATATCTTGTTTACAAGTACCCTTGCCTATTCCCTAAGTTGAAGGGAAGCAATTTAGGTGCATTTAGAAGACAAAAGAAATATGTAGGACTTAAAAAGTCACAAACCATTGTAGGTCCTTTGTAAAAGCTGCCTCTTTTATAAAGAACATATATACTTTCTCTGTTTCTGTATATTTTTACTACTCCCTCCTCCACTCATTCAATTTATTTGCCTGAACTGAAATCTTAAAGTATTTGATTTTCTTAGTAGTGTTACTTACAGAACCTCAGTTTCTCTTCTGGCAAAAGGATAATTAAATCTATTTTTCAGATTTGCTGTGAGGATTCTTGTGAGATTAAAAACAAGGTATGCAGAGTACTCAGCTTTGTGTCATTTTAAATATCATTTTTTAAAAGTAATTATTAACCCAAGTGGGAGAAATGAAAAATCTGATTTAATTACCCAGGTTCCTAGATGACCCAGGTTGATAATGTAAAAAAAAATTGCACAGATGGATATTTTAACATTAATACTATACCGGACAGAACTTTATATTTGGATGGTTTATTCATAACAGTTTGGCAGGACCATTAGGTCTTTATTATGGGCATAATCATTATTTTATTACGTTTTACTTTATTTATTTGTTTGTTTGTTTATTTATTTAGGCTGCATTGGGTCTTCGTTGCCGCTCATGGGCTTTCTCTAATTGCGGTGAGTGGGAGATACTGTTTGTTGCGGTGCACGGGCTTCTCATTGCAGTGGCTTCTCTTGTTGCGGATCATGGGCTCTAGGTGCATGGGCTTCAGTAGCTGTGGCACGCAAGCTCTAGAGCGCAGGCTCAGTAGTCGTGGTGCACAGGCTTAGTTTTTCCACGGCATGTGGCATCTTCCCAGACCAGGGATTGAACCCATGTCCCCTGCACTGGCATGAGGATTCTTAACCACCATGCCACCAGGGAAGCCCTATTTTATTATACTTTACTTTTGGTGAGAAATGGAAGTACTAGAATGTGAGACAATGTATCTTTAGTTTGTTTCTACTAAAGAAGAATTCTTTCCAAAAACTGTATAAAATACAAATGAAAGCAAGTTTTATTATCCCAGCTTGTTTAGGACAAACCTTTTTTTAAATTTCACCTTCTACTTGAGAAAAGTCAGATTCATCTTCACAGTTTGTGTTAGAATTAACTGGTGAGTTGTGTTGAACAACTGTCTATCCTCATGACCTTCCCTGTTATCCCATGCTTTTATCCTCTCCTTACAACTCTGAATCTACTATTTTTTCTTAACAGCTGTGGCTTATTCCACAGACGTTTACATAATATGACTTTCAGAATGACTTTAACCCAAGAATACTCTTTCCCCTTCATTGTAGATACTTCATCAACTCACATCAGTATATTCAATTTACATCAATATATTCAATTTGTGAACTAGGGAAACTTCAAATTAGAACAGGCTTACAGAATAGACATGAAATCCAACTGGTAGAAATATCAAGATATGGAGACTTCTCTATTTTATAAGAATGCCCTTTATACTTTTGTATACTTCAACTCTTAGAAATATTATTTATACTTAAAATTTTCTTCCCTGATTTCCAACTATTAATTTATTCAATTAATAATTCATCTCTTAAATCTTACTAGGCTCTGAAGAGACTGAAATGAACTAGACAGGTTTATTCCTTATCTTCAAAGATTATACAAACTAGAAGGAAAGAAAATGAATAAGTTTATAAGGATAGTGGATATCATGAAGGAAATGAAATGAAGGGCTGTTGGAACACATACAATAATTAACAGACTTAACCTAGTCTGAGTTAACAGAAAATATTTAATTAATATTTTGCCTCTTTCATTCATCTAAAGATTATTTAAGAAGAGGGACTCTCTTATTCATGACTGCATTTTTGTATCAGGATAACATCTGACTCAGTTATATTTTTATTTTTATGCGTTGTTTCCACTGTTCCATTTTGTCTTCATCTTTTAACCATTTTTATCAAAAATCTCATTCAGTTTTGTATTATCTAGAAATGTATCAAACATTTAAATATAACAATGTCATAAAATTCAAACAAAAATAATGAATGGTACCGATTCTACTCAAAAGTCAATTTTAATTCTCGGTGTGAGTCCATTGCCGAGCTAGGCTCTATGGAAGATTTTTATTATATAATATTAGGCATTCTATGTATGTAATACTATGCTTACTAAAAAAAGGGAATTTGATAGCTTGTGGCCACAGCTGGTAGCAGAAGTTTTAATATCTTGTTGCTAAAAGATAGTTTCTCATGAGGCACTTATTTGTTCTCGGGGGAGGAAATCAATCACTTCAAGTATGATTTCCCTCACCTATTTGGAATCTAATTGGGTTTCCAAAATGAGCTAAATTACATGTGAAAATCTGGTAGATAATAGTAAAGAGACTGAACCTTTTACATGTTCTAATCATGAAGACAACAACTCTAAACTTGCGGATCCATTTAGTACATATTTGAAGTATATGTTGCATGTGCAGGGCACTGTACTCAACCCTGGAAATAGAAAGATTAAGAAAGGACTCCCATGCTTATATAGTCTTCAAGAGTACACAGAATCACAAGTAGAAAAAGATACTGAAATGAGCTAAGTGCTATAGAAGTAGTCACAAAGTGTAGTGCAAGCACACAGGTGAGAATTACTGATTTTGCCTTGACTTATTTGAATTATTTTTGACAATGTGGCTCATTTCTTTGATCTAAAATTTTTAAAGCTCTTCATTGAATCATCATACATATAAAAAAGTGAAAAAAGTATACAGCTTGATGAGTTTTGACCAATAGAACACCCTCATGTATTTGTGGTCTGTATTTTACAACCTCTCAATTACTAACCACACCTTCTCCCTAAAGAAAACAGATAAGCAGAGATTAGTTTTGTATGTTTTTGAACTGTGTGTAAATTGAATCATACACTAATTATTTTTTGCTTATTTTTAGCTTCTAACCCACTCAAAGTGGGACTCATCTGCAGTTTCACATGTACTGATGATTTATTTTCTTTACTACTTTCTACTCTTTATTTATTCAAACCATTTAATTGTTCATTTTACTCATCAACGATACATGGATGTTTCTAAATTTGAGGCTATTAAATAATATTCTGTATAAGTAAGTTATTGACTGAGTGTTTGTATCCTCCAAAATTCATATATTGAAACCCCATCCCCCAAACTAATGATTTTAGGAGGTAGGGCCTTTGGAAGATAATTAGGATTAGCTGAGGCCATGAGGATGTAGCCCTCATGAATAAAACTAGCGCCCTTGAAAGGGTCATTAAAAAGTTTGCTTCCTCTCTTCTGCAACCAGGAAGAGTGCCTTTATCAGAACCATGTTGGCACCCTGATATCGGACATGCATCTTTCATAACTACGAGAAATAAATTTGTTTTTTATAAGCCACCTAGTGTATGGTACTTTGTAATGGCAACTCAAACTAAGAGCATATGTGCACATTCCAGTTGGACATGTTTCCTTAAGAATTATATTTCTGGGTCATGGTATATGCATATATTCAATTGTAGTAGATGTTATAAAACTATTTTCCAAAGTGGTTGCACCAATTACACTTTCAAAAAGCCATCTATGAGAATCCCCATGCTCAGCAGCCTTGTAATAACAGCATTTTGAATTTTTGTTTTTCTCTCTTTTTGATAATTTAAATCTTTCTAGACCTAAAATAATTTTAAATTTAGGAATTTTCAGACTTAAATAAAAGAAAAAGAACATGTGAAATACTGTTGCCATATATTTATTAGCTACTTTGATGTACTAATTTCTAAAATTCTTTTTCAAGTTCTTTGTCCATTTATCTATTATGTTTTTTTCTTCTCTTCTTATTTATTAAAAGAAGTTCTTTGTATGTTCTCTCCCTTTCTCTGACTTGGATTTTCATCCCCAAGGATGTTTTGTATTTGCAGAAGTTTTTATGTTTAATTTAATCTAATTTTTCTATCTCTTATGATTGTACTTTTTGTGTCCTAAGAATTTTTTGCCTAATCCTAAAGTCTTGAAGATATTCACATATTTAAAAATTTTAAAGCATTATTATTTCATGTTTCATGTTTACAGCTATAAACTACTAGGAGTTGATATATATTACTAGTTTTTGTTATGGATCAAAATTTTTTTTCACATGGATAACTTTCTTCCTCCTCAATCTAAAGTCTCACATTTATAATAAGTCAAATGTTCATACACATGAGGTTCTGTATCTACACTGTTTATTTTATTGCATAGGTCTATTTGCTCTTTACACCAATAACACACTTTTTAATTTCTGTAACTTTATAATGAATTAGATATCTGGTGGCACCACTCCTACCTCTTCGTGGTTCTTTAATGTTGTCTTGGCAATATTTGGCCATTTCCATTTTCATATAAATTTTAAAGTCAGCCTGTAAGTTATTGCACAAGAAATCTAGGAGTTTTAATTGATATTGCATTGGATTTTACAGAACAAAACGGAAAATTGACACTTACCAAAATTAAGTAGCCAATACAGGAACATGATTTACCTTTTAATTTATTTAGACCCCCTTATTTTCTCTCCAGTTCGTTATGACAAAGAGTTTAAAATAAAATTATTTTATTCTACAAATTTTTATTTTGAAAAAATTCCAAACTTACATAACAGTTGAAAATTCAGCAAGGAACAGCCATATATCCTTTACTTCATATATATATATATATATACACACATATATATATATACACATATATATATATATACACACACACATATATATATACACACACACACATATATATATATACATACATATACTTTTTCTCATATGAAACATTTGAAAGATCGTTCAGCTCTTAATATTTAATATTTTGGCATAGGTCTTCCAAAAGCAGGGGCATTCTCCATCATACCTAGTACAATTTATACATTTAAGAAATTTTACACAATTCAATAATGGAATCTAATGTAGGCACCCCATATTAAAATTCCTCCTTTTTTCCAAAATTTTGCAAAATTATTTATAAAGTTTCCATTATATATTAAATATCTCCCACTCCAATTTTTCTTAAAGATTTCTTAACAAATGAATGTTGAATTTTATCTACATCTATTAAAATTAAACTTTTTTCTCCTCTGTTAATTGAATAAATAACATCAACTTATTTTTGATATTAAACCAAATTTGCATCCTTGAAGAATTAGAGAAACTGAGAGAACTGGATTTGGTGGTTTGGCAATATTCTCCAATTTGCTATCTATGTTCATGAGAGAAAAGTCTGTCATTTTTATTTCTCATAATGGTCACATCATGCTTTTATTTCAAGTTTATTTTGGCTTTATAAAATGTGTCCTCTCTTTATTCTGAAATTGTTTGTTTAGTATTAATGTTATTTCTTTATTAAATGTTTGGTAAAATTCCTTGATGAAGCAATTTGGGCCTGAATGGTCCTCTGTGGGAATACTGAAATACAGATTCTACAGCTTTAAGAGATATATAACAAATTATATTTTCCACTTTTTATTTTGGTAAATTGTGATTTTCTTAAAATTTTATTATTTAGTCTAAATTTAAAATGTTATTTTATGATTATTCAAAATAGTATTTTATTATATATTTAATAACTGTAGGATTTGTTGTGATCATCCATTTGTTATTTCAGATATTGGTAATTTGTGTTTAATCTCTTTTTTACTTGATCATTCTTTCCAGGGTATAATCTAATTTATTACTCTTTTCAAACAAACAATTTTGGCTTTGCTGATCATCTTATTTTACATTTATTATTTTATTCACTTCTGTTCTAACCTTTGTTATTTTATTCCCCTATTTTGCTTCAGTTTGATTTTTTTGTTTGTTTATAATTTGATATGAATGCTTAGAAGTTTCTCTGTTCTAATTTGTTTGTTAAAGTTATACATTTCTTTTTCAACACAGCTATTGACATATATACACTATCGATACTATGTATAAAATAACTAATGAGAACCTACTGTATAGCACAGGGAACTCTACTCAGTGCTCTGTGGTGACTTACATGGGAAGGAAATCCAAAAGAGAGGGGGTATATGTACACGTATAGCTGATTCACTTTGCCGTACAGTAGAAACTAATGCAACATTGTAAAGCAACTATACTCCAATAAAAATTTTAAAAATTAAAAAAGTTAAAAGAAAACACAGCTCTAGTTGCCTCCACAAGTTCAAATTTCTGCTTGTAAATTTTTCTTTAAACATTTATTTTCAAACAATTTGATATTTTTCTAGTAATCTTTCTGTTATCTATGTCTAGCTTATTTTCACTTTAGTAAGAAAACATATTTTAATTGATTTTAATTTTTTTTAAATTGATTAAAGTGTTCTTTGTGTCATAGCATAGAGCCAGTTTTGGTTACTGTGTCACTTACACTTGAAAAGATGCACATTTCAGTTTGTTGGATGTGGGTTCTGCATATGACAATCAATTCAGGTTAGTGAACTGTACTATTCAGATCTATATTCTTACTGACTTGTTTGCTTATTTTATCCATTAATGTCAGCACAGTGTTAATGTCTTCCACTTTGATTATGGATTTGTCCATTTATCTTTCATGTTCTGTTATGTTCTTTAACGTTGTTTTGCTTTTTATATTTTGTATCTATGTATTTAATTCTTACTTATATTTTTATATCTTTCTTTTTAAGAGAATCTTTTATTATTGAGAAAGTCCTTCCTTATTTCTAGTAATGCTTTTTGCTTTAAAGTTTATTTTTTCTGATATTACTATATAACAAATTAAAAATTTTTGCAAATTTCTTTATATATATTTGCATTATTTATTTTCCCATCGTTTAAAATTCAATCTTTCTTTAGTCTTATATTGAAATCATGTCTTTTGTATGATGCATATAGTTTTCTTGTTTTATAAAACTTAGTCTTATAATCTTGTCTTTTAATTAGAATATTTATATGCAATATAATATGTGATATATTTAGATTTGCTATCTATATTACTCTTTTTTATATTTGTCCCACCTATTTTATGGTCTGTTTCTTTTTCTTTTTTGGTTTTATTAAATATATTTAATATTTTCTCTCTCTACTAGCTTTACTGTTACAATAACTATTCTTTTAGGCGTTACTCTAAAGTTATTGCATGTATCCTTGAAATTAAATGTGATATAAATTATTAATTTTACCATCTTCCAGAAACTCCAAGGAACTTAGACTACTCAGTGTTTTGATTTGGAAATTTTCTACTGACCTGTATGCTAGTTTCATAATTTTTTATCTAGCCTTTTCTAACCTACTGTTAAACCTATTCATTGACTCCTTAATTTGTAATTTAATTTTTAAATTCTAAAATTTCTATGTTAGCCCCTTTTATAGTTTTAAGAATTTAACTGAAATTCTTTATCCTGAATTTTTTCTATGGCATTTATTTTTCAGAACTCATCATTTTCTATATATCTACCCCAATTCCTCTGTATTATAAATAAATGTTCATTTAATTTGTCATTACCTAAATATGCTTAGAGTTTTCCCATGTCCGGACCAGTGTGCGTAAGTTTCTGTACTCTATTTACTGAAACCTTGCTTGTTTTTCAAGTTACAGGTCAAACTTAGACTCCTACGAAAAGAAAACGGTTTTTCTACTTACAACACTTTTGAAACAAAATGTGTGAATTTTCCACACCAAGTAACTCTCTGATTCTCTGTGGACACCAACTGGGTGTTCTATAATTTAATTTAATTCTGGCTTTAACTATTTGGAATCAGCACAGACCCCACAGGTTAAGGGCTCAATCCAACAAAACCTCTCCCCACTTCAAATGTCAATGGCAAATAGTGTGTCCCCAGGGCACCCACACTTCTGTCTGACTTGGTTATAAATCAGGGTTTCCCACAAACTCCTCCTCAGGTTTAATAAGTTGCTATAATGGCTCACAGAATTCAGGAAATAGGAAACTCTCCTATGTTTTCTGATTTCTTATAAAATATTTTTAAAATATATTTAAATATCCAGATAAAGGGGTGCATAGGGTGAGGTCAAGAAGGGTCCTGAGTGCAGGAACTTCTGTCCCCATGGAGTAGGAATGTGCCATCTTCCAAGGTTTCACCAACTGGAAGTTCTCTGAACCCTAGAGTTTAGGGATTTTTATGGAGGCCTCATTGTGTAGACATGATTGATTAACTCAGTTTCCAGAGGACAGAGGGGCAGGTCTTAAAATTCCAAGCTTCTAATTATAACTTGGTCTTTCTGGTGACCAGCCCCCATCCTGAAGCTATTCAGGAGCTCAGCAAGAGTCACCTCTTTAGAACAAAAGATGCTCCTTTGAGCCAGGGCATTCCAAAGGATTTAGGAGGTTTATGTAAGATGCTCCTATTATCCCCATCTCTGTGGAAATTATAGGGGTTTTAGGAACTCTGTATCAGGTCCAGGGGCAGAGACCAAACAAATGTATTTTTTATGTCACACCTACCTAAATTTGTCCTGATGCAATATATAAAATATATACTTCATTATGGAAGACATTTTCTGTTATTTATTACACATATCATATATTGTATTTTGGGTGTGTGTATGTATGTGTGTGTGTGTTTTCTTGTGCATTTCAAAATCTTTGTAAAGACTAGGCAAGCTCATATTTTTTGGTGCCCCCTCTCCCACTGCATGTAGCATAGTATCTTAACTATAATAACTTTACGACAAACACTGGCTAAGAATTATACTATGATATACTATACTATATGATATACTATGAGATAGCATAGCCTAGTGGAAAGAATATAAGCTTGAAATGAGAATAAAACACCAGGTTTAAATCTCATTTCTTCCGCTTATTAGCTGTGTTATATTGATCAATTTACATAAACTATGAGAGAGTAATTCTGGAATACTGTTAATACAAACTATATTTGGGAGACTTAAACTGGAAAATTGCATATGAAAACAGTCATACCAGCACATCATAAATATTCACAATCGTCTATATTTTTATGGACCTCTGCTTCTGCAGTCAAATGGTTAAGTGTGAAAAAAAGGTATAGATTATTTTTTGGTGATCCTACTCAAAGGTTAGGCTGCTCCATGGCAAGCTGGTGAAGCAACTCAAGTAAAAATTTATTGAAAATAGAATATAAGCATTAGGAGTATTTTAAACTTCTCCTTTATTCTCCAGAAACAGATTATTTGATTTCATATGAAAGGCTAGCAGCAGGATGCACAGTAAAATAGATTCACAACTCTCAGTAGTCTGATCAGATGCTATTTTTGAGGAATGCAGAATGGTCTCAATCATATCCTACAGCTCTGCCTCGCTTCCCAACCAAGTATCTTTACTGAAGTTGTGCAAACTATTTCATGTGGAAAACAAAAAGACTCAAAAAGTACTCATTTGGCAATTTCTCTCTTGGCTAAAAGATTTCTGACATTTTGATATTTTCTCACTTTCTATAATTTGACAAAAAATAATTTGTATTGATTTTTTGGCTGGCATTTTTTTTTGCTACTACCTAGAGATTTTGAAAAACAATGACAACCATAGATGATTGTTTACCCATGGCTCTATCAGCTCATCTGGAATATTTTGCAAACCTCTAGTAAAAGTTTCTTTGCCCTGACCCTTAGTGGCCTAAGCTTTGTCAATAGATTCCTTGTCTTTTCTTGAGGACAGGAACTGTGTCCTAGCACAAGTCAGCACTGGAAAAACGTCAGGTCAGAATAAATATTGTTGATACAAGATTAAAAACTAAATGAATGAATAATGATAGGTCCCTGATATTTAGAAAGAACTCACTACTTATAAAGTAAATCCTAATTTTTTTCTGGACTTATCTATTAATTTAAGAGAAGAAGACAGTAAATTAACAATGCATGTACAATGTCTTATATGCTGTAAGGCTTTCTGTCACTTATCTAATGTAAGCTTCTGAGAAACTCTGTGAAATAGGTACTGCTATTATTTAGACTAACATAGAGATGATGAAAATGTGTCAAAGAGAGATTTAACTAACTTGATCTGGTTTGTAGGTGGTGGAGGGGTTCATCAATGGACTGGGTCCCTCGTAATACCTTCCTGCACCAGCCATTATAATATTACCTGAATGAAATCTTCTTTCCCATACTATTCCTATGCAACTAAGTCCCATATCTTCTCTGATTTCTACCTTCTCTGATCTCAGAGACCTTGGAGATCTATACCATTTAAATTAATACTTGACCTTGTTTGATTATACACAGTCCTCTATTTTCAAGTTCCATGTTTTTTTTTCCCCCCAAAAGACAGTAATTTCTTCAAGATAACTGAGATGCTTAGTTTAACGCAGAGAAGAAAGGAGCAGTTAATAAGTACATGCAAATGTTTACATGAAGTGAAATTCAACATCAAGAATATAGAAACAACCTTCAACCAAGTTAGTAAAGAGGAGTTGACAATGCTCTGAATAGCATTCATTAGTATCCGTAAGTAAAACTGGTTTCATGATTTTTTTGGGGGGCAGAAACATCATGGATAAACACATCTATTTTTATTTTATTTTCTATTGAAGTATAGTTGATTTACAATATTGTGTTAGTTTCATATGTACAGCATAGTTAATTGGAAAAAAAGAGAAATAATTAGAAGGGAATTTCTTTATCTTCCTTTAGTCAACTGATAGTTCACTAGTATCTGTAGACTATTCATGCTACTTGTTTTTCTTCTTGTCACTGGAGATTCAGTCTTCGTACTCCACCTGGGCTCTATAATCTATCCAAAATTTTCACCTTCTCACAATCGCCATTATTAGCACCCTGGACCCAGCCACTCTTAACTCTTTCTTGGACTACTGTGAAAGATTTAACTGATAACTCTGTTGCCCCCTAAAATCCATTTCTCCACAGAATCCAAAATAAGCTCATTTAATTCATCTATCATTGATTCACTGATCTATTCATTGATCCACTCAGCAAATATTTATTGAGTGCTTACTCTGTCAGGCACTATTTCAGGTACTGAGGATACAATAATAAACAAAACCTTTACCATGATGGAAGTTATATTTTAGAGGATGAGAAACAGAATCACTAAGTTAAATGTGTTATATATAACATATATGATTTATAGCTATATGTGTCATCTATCTACATTATATACGTAAATCTTCATCTATATCTGTGCATGTATAATATAAGAAAAAGTACAGAAGGGGAAGAGGATTTAGTTAGGGTGCCCAGGAAAAGCTCCACAGAGAAAGTGACTTTTGAGTTTAAGGTCTGAGAAAAAAAGGAATCTATTTGGGAGAAGAATATTCTATGATTACTCTGGCTTCAGAAGGGGCAGAGGCAGGAAGAAATTTTAAGGGGCATGGCAATAATTATAACGACTCTATGGTCCAGACTGGTGGTGATGAGGGTGGCATGAAGTGGTCAAATTCTGGAGATATTCTGGCAGAAATGATATGAGTTATAAGAGAAAGAAAAAGAAATAAAATAAGATAACCACAATTTTTAACCTGGTTAGCAGGAAGCATGGAGTTGTCTTTAACTAAGGTGAGAAAAGATTACAGGAATAGCTGGTTTGGGAGAAAATATCAGTAACTCAGTTTTGAACAGATTTAAAATATAGTAGGGGCTCAGGCAAATGGATATACAGATTTGGAGTTTAAGGGAGAAAACAGGACTTGTTATGAACTAAATATTTTGTTACTTTTCTCCCAGTACATAGATTGAACTAAAATAAAGTATACAAGTGATTGTGTAATGATATATTATAGAAAGAAAATCTGAATAAAATAAATTGTATAAAGAACAGTATTTATCCACTGAGTTGCCTTTCAGTAGTAACTGTGCCCTTTGCTTCTGAGACCTGTTGAACAATTCTTTCAATTTTTAAGGATGAATTCAATTTTTAAGGAGAATCACAAAGATTAAGTATATTAATGTTCTTGTCTTTATATTTTATCTAGTGTTTGACAGACTGTATTTATGTCTTCCAGATTTAAATTATGGGGTCTTTCTCCCATGGGCATGAAGTATGTACCTGCTATTCACACCTAACTGTTAGAACTGCCTTATACAAGAGTACGATTTTATCTTTCACTGGTTATCTAGAAAATTTTGCCATATGGGTTTTGAAAGATAACACTTACCTAGAATCATTAGTTACATTTTGAAAAAAAGAAAAAAATGAATTGAAAAATACATTAGTCAAAATGCAGTCAGATAGACAAATACGACTTTTACATACCAAAATCCAAGCTCAAAAATAAAAATGAAAACTCAACTGCAAAAATGTTTTTATTCACTACCTATTTTCAGATTCTTAGATATTTGGAAAATTTATAAATTAATTTTTATATTGTCCTTTTAGCTGATAATTTATTATTTTGTAAAGCAAAACTAATTTTCTTTGGCTTCATTTTTTTTTTTTGAAAGCTTCAGGCCTCATTCTAGCTGACAACTTTTGTCATATCTAACTCTATGATGTTAAGGTTCAGAGGCATATCATCCAAGAGTCTGGCTTGATGATGAAGCACAAAATTTCCCCCTACTTAGATCAATGACATCCTTTCTTCCTCCCACTAAAAGAGGCCACCATGTAGCAGAATGATTACCTCGCAATGACAGTTGGGTCACTAAAACAGAGCACCCGTGTAAACACTGGTACATGGAAAAATGTGGAAAGCTGGCAAAGTTAGGCATTTTTCACACCACCACTAGAATGAGCATTTGATTTCATAATGAGTGCTAATAAAAAATAAAAATTTGACCCATTTTGGTACATTTTTTTCATTAAGAATGGAATGTTTCTTGCTTATGATGTGAAAATGTCTTTGATGAAGGACAATCTCTTTGTACATCCCTTGAAATATCTGTTTACTCAAAATGTCATTTCTTTCACTAAATTAATAATTTGGTAACCATTGCTTTACCTTAGGCAAGTAACTGTATGTCTGGGTCCAACTCTCCTCTGTGAAATTGTTTGGAGAACTAAGAGAAAAAACTAGACACCCGTGTGTGTGTGTGTGTGTGTGTGTGTGTGTTTGACAATATTTACCATAGTAAACATACTGTCTAGCATATAGTACAAGGTTAATAAATGCTAATCCCCATAAAGGCTCTCTTTAGCAGCTGGTAAAAATCAAATTTATTTCCAAATATTTTTATCTGAACCCAGACGTGATCCTAGTTTGGAACATCTGAGCTGTGATACGTAAGACACTTTATATTCCTCAAAATAAATTCCCTGAATCAATTTAAATTTATTATCAAGTTCTTGCCGAAGCTCATAAAATGAGATACTGAGTACTTTGTGCTTTTAATTCAGAGTAATTGACTGAAGATTATTTTTTTTGTAGGAGAATTCTGGTCAGTGCCGATTCCTGGATTCTTTTGCTCTATGTTTCACTACAATTTATGTTGCTGAAGCACAGTTACTGAGCCAGACTACAACCTTTCCATGCGACTCATTAACGGTATCCAATGCTCAGCTTAAACACATGATGAGATTGAATCTGCTAAAAGATGACGGTGAGCTTTCTAAATTGTTTTAGGAAATTGCTTAACAGAAATTATTCCAATAATTCAACCACCAACAGGATGAACTAAACCTAGATTTAGGGTGAGCAAATGGAAAGATTAGCAGAAAATATCTAGATATAAGTGATAAAGTGAGAGAAATCAGACTACACTAAAAAGAACATTGATGATGATTTCAGGTGTAAAAGTAAAATTCTTGGTCTATAAATTCCACTTTGTTGAGACATTATATGTATGTACTTTAGATTTCCAAATTTTCTCCACAAATAATTTATTTTCACTTGTCTGAGAACTTTCTACCAAATCATGTAAGGAATTTTTTAAAGAAAGTATTAGACTAAAGTATTAGGAAAAAAAAAAGATCAGGATGACACTCAACATGGCAACATTAATGTTGGTCTAGGTGAATGAGGCTCTAAGAGATCAGCAGAAAATTTGGAAAATACCGTTTGTTACAGTAAGTTCTATACCAAGGAAGCATGAGTAACCTAGGGAAATAATATGTATTATACTACTAGAGGAATCCAAGAATAGGTTAGATAACCTGGGCCAGACTCTACCACTCAAGTAGTCTATGATGTCATGTGCAATTCTCCAGATAATGGTAGATTATCAGTAGCAATATTACATAGATAGTTGTATACTGATCCAAATAGAATACTATTGTGAAAGACCCTCTTGATGGGTATTAGCATTTTTAAACTGCTTTATAAGCCTTAGAAAGATCATAAAGTATTCGACAGAATGCATATACCTTACAAAGAATCACATACTATATATTCATCCTTCCTAAGGATTTAAAGAATGCAGATATAAATAAATAAATAAATAAATAAAGCTACCAAGGCTTAGAAGATATTGGAGTTGGCTGCCTAACCCTTCAGAAGAGATATATATGATGATGATTTCTGGACAAAATTAAAAGATGATCCTGTGAAAGACACTATTGTATCCAATTTACCAAATGCTTAAAACCAGAAGGAAATGAAGAATGCAAAGAAAATACCATGCATCTCTAGTAGCGCATTTACCCTGAGGCTGCATTTAAATAAGACTCACTTTTATGAGTTTAGGTTCAGTTGTTTAAGGAATGATTAGAGCTCTCTGGAACTATCTCTCAGTAGCCCAGGAGGGGTTACCAGATTAAGGGGCATCAGCCCCCATGTCTTCCCATGGTACTGACAAGCACTGGGTATCACATAAACATATGGTATTTAGAGCAACACATTATCCACAGTTTACAGTAAAAATCACTACTCATTTAACACACAATCAAATTCATTACCCTTTTCCAGTTTTCCTGGTTCGTAATTTCTGCCTTGCTGTATTTCTTCCAATTAAATCTCAGTAAAATTTTTCTTTTGAACCTTGATGTTCCACCTCAAGTTTGATTCTCAAAGATATTTAGCCAGTGACCCCTAAGCAGTGGATTTTTGCTATTTTGGGTGCCTTAAATCTTATTAAGGTCTTTGACTTTTTGACTAAAACCAGTTTCCACCGGTCTAGTGAGTAAAATAAGAAAAATATTGGGTAATATGTATCAGCCTTTGGGAAAATACACATATTCTTCAAAGTAAAGAGGCCATTTAAAAATAATAATACTTGACTTTGACATAGGGGTAGCCCACCATGTGAATCTTAATTGTTTTTAAAAAAATCACCAAAAGGCCCACACAGAAAGCCAATTAAAAATATATTTATGAGTGGCCAAATTGTATCATAGTTAATTCACTAAACCTCATGAACTTAAGAACCCCTTTGAAGCCTATTTATTCTTGTTATACATGTAATTCTAACCAGCCTTGCTATTTCATTGCTTTCAAAGGGGTAAAGAAGATACAAACATTCTGATAAGCATGGGCAATGGTCAAGAAAAGATGAGACATAATGAGTTTTGTTTTTTTTTTTTCCAAAAAGGGCACAAGAGTCCAAAATGGACTAGTTTGGAGCTACTTAATACTCTTGCTTAAAATTCTGAAAAAGCTACCCATTGCACTCAAGAATGAAATGCACATATTGCTTTCCTGACTTTAACATAACCTATCTTTGGCCCACATCTTTGAGCTCATTCATATTTTCCTTCTCTTTCTCTCCATACTGCCCCTTCCTCTTTTTCTCTCTCTCCTTCTTGTCCTATCCTCCTCTCTGTCTTTCCCATTTTTCTCCAGACACACTGCCATTCTTACTCTTTTCAAACATCACAAGCTCATTCCCACCCTAGTGTCTATGCAGCATCTGTTTCTACTCTTTGAAATTACTACTCACCGTAATTTTTACATGGCTGGCTTTTTAAAAAATCAGATATCAGTTCAATGTGTATCAGAGAGAATTTTCATGATCACTTTATCAAGAATAGACACTCAGTCACAGTCTATCATCTCATTGAATTTTAACTTCATTGTAAATTTTGCATTTACATGTTATTTTTGCCAGAGTATATGTTACTGTGATTTATGGGTTTTCTCCTTGACCCCTTCTCACTACCCTCCACCAAATAAAATGTTGACTTCATAGGGACATCACCTTCTTTTACCTTGTTTTTCTCTTATTTTTCAGAGCCAAGAATAATTTCTTTACAAATTATTTAAACAGAAAGAAAAATGTCTCAAACGAAATAATGCTCCCAACAAACTTACAAACAGCCTGTCGAATATTTCAGACTATGATAATCTTTAAGTAGGTTGACTTTTGAAAATAAACCTTTTATTTTAGAACAGTTTTAGATTTACCATCAAAACTACAATGAGATATCATCTCACACTGGTCAGAATGCCATCATCAAAAAATCTACAAAAAAAAAAAAAAAAAAAAAAAATCTACAAACAATAAATGCTGCAGAGAGTGTGGAGAAAAGGGAACCCTCTTGCACTGTTGGTGGGAATGTAAATTGATACAGCCACTATGGAGAATAGTATGGAGGTTCCTTAAAAAACTAAAAATAGAACTACCACTCAACCCAGCAATCCCACTACTGGGCATATACCCTGGGAAAACCATAATTCAAGAAGAGTCATGTACCAAAATGTTCATTGCAGCTCTATTTACAATAGCCAGGACATGGAAGCAACCTAAGTGTCCATCAACAGATGAATGGATAAAGAAGATGTGGCACACATATACAATGGGATATTACTCAGCCATAAAAAGGAATGAAACTGAGTTATTTGTTGCGAGGTGGATGAACCTAGAGACTGTCATACAGAGTGAAGTAAGTCAGAAAGAGAAAAACAAATACCGTATGCTAACACATATATATGGAATCTAAAAAAAAAAAAAGAAAATGGTCAGAAGAACCTAGGGGCAAGATGGGAATAAAGACACAGACCTACTAGAGAATGGACTTGAGGATACGGGGAGGGGAACGGGTAAGCTGGGACAAAGTGAGAGAGTAGCATGGACATATATACACTACCAAACGTAAAATAGATAGCTAGTGGGAAGCAGCCACATAGCAGAGGGAGATCAGCTCTGTGCTTTGTGACCACCTAGAGAAGTGGGATAGGGAGGGTGGGAGGGAGGGAGATGCAAGAGGGAAGAGATATGGGGACATATGTATATGTATAACTGATTCACTTTGTTATAAAGCAGAAAATGACACACCGTTGTAAAGCAATTATACTCTAATAAAGATGTTAAAAAAGAAAAATTAAAAAAATAAAAATAGAATAGTTTTAGATTTTCCAAAAAAAAAAAGAAACCAACGAGAGAATTCTCATGTACTCCAACCTTGTTTCCCCAATTGTTAACATCTTCTATTAGTATAGTACCTTTGTCACAATTAAATAGCAAACATTAATACATTATTATTAACTAAAGTCCATGCTTCATTCACATTTATTTAGTTTGTACCTAATGTCCTTTTTCTGTTTCACATCATATTAAATTTAGTTGCCATGACTTCTTTGGCTCTCTGTGACGGTTTCTCAGACTTCCCATTTTTTGATGACCTTGAGACTCTTAAAGATTAGCAGTCAGGTATTTTGTAGAATGTCCTTCAAGAAGAATTTTCTGATATTCTTCTCGTGATCAGACTGCAGTCTGCGTTTTTGTGAAGAAAACCACAGAGGTAAAGTGCCATTCTCATAACATCATGTCAAAGTCATATGCCATCAACAGGACTTATCATTATGAATATTGACTTTGAGAGACTGGTTGAACTAGTGTTTTTTAGTTTCTCCACTGTATGGTTACTTTTTTTCCCTATCAATACGGTATTCCTTGGAAGAAGGTCATTATCCACAGCTCATACTTATGAGGTAGGAGTGATGCTCCACCTCGTTGAGGGGTAAGTATGTACGTAAATTATTTGGAACTCTCTATATGGCAGATTTGTCTATTCTCCCCCATTTACATATTTATTCAATCATTTACTAAATCATTTTTATCATTGATATTTATTTTGTACTTTGTAATATAATTCATACATTATTAATTCTGTAGCTCAAATTTGTGCCAGCTTTGGCCATTGGGAGTTCTTTCAGTAGGCATGTTATTTACTTTTTCTTTTTTTAATTAATTGATTTATTTATGTATTTTTGGCTGGGTTGAGTCTTTGTTGCTGTGCGTAGGCTTTCCTCTAGTTGCGGCAAGTGGGGGCTGGCTACTCTTCGTTGCGGTGCGTGGGCTTCTCATTGCGGTTGCTTCTCTTGTTGTGGAGCACAGGCTCTAGGTGCACGGGCTCAGTAGTTGTGGCTCCCGGGCTCTAGAGTGCAGTCTCAGTAGCTGTGGTGCAGCGGTGCATGGGCTTAGTTGCTCCGCGGCATCTGGAATCTTCCCAGACCAGGGCTTGAACCTGTGTCCCCTGCATTGGCAGGTGGATTCTTAACCACCGCGCCACCAGGGAAGTCCTACTTTTTCTATTAGAGTTCTTAACCTTAATTATAGTTATTGGAAATTCCCTGCCCGATAATTCCAAAATCTTCATCATATCTGAGTCAGATTTGATGATTTTTTATACTTTCAGACTGTTTTTCATTAATTGCTACTGTATGTTTCACCTTATTGTTGGAAGAAGAACACGGTATTTCAAGTAGTAGAAACTGAAGTATGTTTATCTGTCTAGTGCTGGGCTAAGTTTAGTTTTTGCTACAGCTGTAGGTGTTAGAGGCTTCAAATTCCTCTAGAATCTTTGTCTTTATTTTTTTTAATTTTTCCCACCTGTTGTCTTTAAAATTGCTTGACAGCTCCTTAAATAGAATCTGCATTTTGCAGCCCTGTAAGCTTTAATCCTCTGTTTGTATACTGGAGCCCTATTGGTGGCAGGAAGGCCTGGGAGAGTTTCAGTGCTCTATTATCTTATGACTGAATCTCAGTTCTGTAGAAGGACTGTGTACCTGGATAGTGGCCTTAAGGAGTATATCTTAGCTTCTCCTTTTTCTTCTTAGGTGAGACAGGGAGATTAGAGGGGGCTGGAGACTGAGAAATGGTAGTCTCTCAGGTCAGTTAAAGTTCTTTTAGAGTACTTTTACCTTGAGAGTTGGTCTTTGTTGTGGAGAATGTTCTGCAAGTATTTAACAGTTTTACTTTTCCCTTCCTCTTGCCTCAGCCTAAAGGGTATCATTTTTGGTTTTTCACACCCTAAGAATCAGGTGAGGTTTCTGGAGGTAAAAGCCAGGAACAGTACGGGCCAAGTGAGACTGAGACACCACCCGCTCCCCCAAGAGTTTCTCACTCTTACACCAATCCGCACTCGGCCTCCAGCAATTTGTCAAAATGACTATGTAAATATTCCTAACAGTTTGTGACTATAGCAGCCCTGTTGCCAGAGCTGCTCCAGGTTTTTGCTCACAGTCTTCCAACCCTCACTGTTAGCAGGAGTGTCCTTGCTCAAAACCTGCCAACTCCCCACCTTTAGCTGGAGTTAACATACATCTTTAAGTTAAAAGGTCCAGAGATAAGAAAGGAAGCTACAAACCAACAACAACAAAACCAGTTGGAACGAGCTGGGACCAAGATGGTGTGAACCTGACCTCCAACAGACCCTGAGTCTCCTTATACGCTGATTTTACTACATTAACGTACTAAATGACACACCTACCGATGACCAGGACCAGACATTAAGGACCAAAAAAGGACAAAAAAGGAGGTGGCATTCCACTCCCTCAGAAAAAGCCCTGGCCCCTCCCAGGTAGAAGAATGCATCTACCTCCTCCTCATTAGCCTCACTCCTCCCTTTGTCTTTACTCTTTAAAAGTAAATCAGTCTCACCGGGTGGGAGAAGTTGATCTGTGAACTTCGTTCCCGCTTTTCCATTCTTTGGCCACCAAATAAAGCTTGTGCTGTGCTGACCTCAGCTTCTGGTTTTGTTATTCACCTACTTAAAACAAAAGAACTCTCACCTGCAGAGGCAAAGAGCCTTGGAAATCTTGAGCAGGGTCCAAAGGACTTAATCTGGTAACTGCCCTACTCTAGGTAAATTGACCTCAGCTGTGACTCTGTATTTGCCCCTGTCTCCAGATTTTAGGTGTGATTTGCCTTGGTGGTCTTAGTTCTCTGATGGGTCCAAAAAAAAAGACATTAATTTTCGGTTTGTTCACTTTTTTTTAATGGTTGTAAGGACAGGAATGACAACTTCCAAAAACTACATTTTGGAGTTGAAATCAGAAGTCGTGACTATGTTTTATAAGTTTTGTGTATTTCTGTTTTAGTTTTCTCCTCCCTTAAAGGAGACAGGAAGGCTGGTACTGCTGAGTTGGGAGTAATACCCAACCTCCATCTGGGATCTGGTTTCAGAATTGTGTTCTATTCAAACCCTTTCCACTGAATTATAGGGTTTTTGTTTGTTTGTCTGTTTTAATATGTAAGTCTGCAGGTGTTTAACAATGTTTACTCTTTCCTTCCCCTTCCTGGCACCATAAGGAAATCTTTCTCATATTCTCACTATGAGAAACTGGTGGTGTTTCTGTGTGAAAATCCCATGTCAGTGTAGCGGACCCCTAAACTATGGCCTCAGGACTTTCTTACCCTCACACTAGTTCACAGTCAGTTTTCAGAAATTCCTTTTCAGAAATTCCTTAAAATTACCATGTATATGTTACTCCAGCAGTTTCTGCTCTAGGAATCTAGAGCAGATCTTTATTATCTACATGGGTGCATCTGTCTCTCCAGATTTCAGGGTGTCAGTTTGCCCTGTGCTTTCAGCTCTCTGTTGCATCCAAGAAGTCATCAATACTAAGTTTTTCTACCTTTTTTCTTGTTGTAATGTTGGGAATGAAAACTTCTTAGCACTTTACATGTTAGAGCTAAAACCAGAATTCCAAGGTTGGCTTTTCAATTGAGTTCTTGGTCACTTAGTATATACTAGCCCAGGGGTGTTGTAGTGCCTTCCATATAGTTAACCTTATGCATGATATGCTGTTTTTTGTACTTTCTGCCCCATTTTTATGTATATCAATGATGCTTTGTGGTTCTTGGCTCAGTTAATTTAGTATTTGCTTACTATCTAACCTTCCCTATGCAAGAGGAAACTTTATAATTGATAATCTGATTTCATCAAAGTCTACAGCAAATTTTATAGATGGGAAAATTTAAGACCTAGAAAGATTTAGTAATTTTCCAAGATTACCTAACTAATTTATGACTTAGAACTAAAAAAAATGCTCCCTGATTTTGTTAAAAATCTCACCATGTAAAATATATGTCTCCAAGAATAAACTATAAATCGATTACTCTAAATTACTGGAATCTTTCACAATGTATGCAACTACATTCATTAATATTTGGGTTCATTAAAGCTTGTAGGTAATAATAGAAAACCTGAGCGAAGCAGCTTAAAGAAATATAGGTTTATTATCTCACAAAACAAGAAGTCTGGATGTAGGCAGTACATCCAGTGGCTCACAGGTGCTATCTGGTACCCAAACTC
Source organism: Delphinus delphis (assembly GCF_949987515.2). Lineage (NCBI taxonomy): Eukaryota > Metazoa > Chordata > Mammalia > Artiodactyla > Delphinidae > Delphinus > Delphinus delphis. The sequence continues at coordinate 51,533,193 of NC_082690.1, read as the reverse complement.
TTAGCTGTTACTCTGCCAGTCTTAGCACTTAAGTGTATCCTTGAGTTAGTGAATTCTTAGTCCGTAAGTGGTCTTTGAGTTTTACATCTGAGTTACACAGAATGGAAGGAAATGGTGAAGAAGAAAAAGTGAGACTGCATCTTCTAATTCATGTGATTTTGTCCTCAGAAGTCAGTGAAATGACATCTTACAAATGCAAGGGAAAGTGAAAAACCAAGTATTTCGATTTTGAGCAGCTGTAGTGGAGGGGGTGGGCAAGGGAGATAAATATTGAGTCAACAGCTTTCACATCCTATTAAAGGTGTCTAAGAAATGTTTCTTGCATATAGAAATACACTGTCTATTTTAACTTAACATTTGCTATATAATTTCTTCATTAAAGGATGTTATGTTGCTGTCTCTTAGCTTCAAACTCATCTCTATTCTTCTCTCTGTAGTACTAGAGCTGAGATTCTGCAAATCACATTTTCTTTTTGCCAGCTGGTTCCCTGTTTGGCTTTGTCAATGGGGCAGTGCTAGAGGGAGAATGGGAGGTCAGCAGAGGGATTCCCTGCTTTCTGTTTTGTTTGCTATTATCATCAATCAGTTGTCCTTTACTCTGGCAGCAACACCTGGATCCATTCTGCAGAATTTTTTTTCTCCGTATTTCGAAACTAGCTTCATCACACTGCTGTAAGGACGCCAGCATCATCTGTCTGATGCCCAGCTTGGCAAGGGCTCTTGTACAAGATGCTGTGGCCCTAGCACCAGTAGGACAACAACTCTCCTCTAGATTGGAATCCCAGCTCTGCAGGAACCCTCCTCTAAATCTCTAAATTCTAATAATCCTAGTCTTTTCCTTCCATTCCCTAATTCTGAAGACAAAACTGCTTTCTGCAGTTACCACTTCTGCATTAACTTAACGTTCGCTTTTTGCTCTTCCAGTTCTCCAATCTTGGTAAACAATTATTTGTATTAAATTCTCTTTTATATTAAATTTCTATCTCCTAACAGAAATACTAACTGATATAAAAATTGATACCAGGAGGGTCCCAGGACCCAGACAATAAATGATGGGCTTTTTGTGATTGGTTTGATTGTGTCCTTGGACTTAACAGGAATTGAGCTTTGTGAAAATGAGAAAGAGGATGAGAAGGATCCGTGTCATGCAATGGCATCATAATTAATTAAATTATCATCTCTGGTTGATGGTGATAATGTCCTTACTGAAACAAGTTCCTTGAGGGACCAAGAAGCTATTATGCTATTAACTACCTTGTAGGCAGAAATGACTACAAGGACAGCAGAATGAGATATTCTCTTGACTGTACTAAAAATCTAAGGGAGAAAAATAAAAAGAGTAAGCTCAAGTCTTTAAACTCTTATCTTTAGTCTACTCAGGAAGATAGAAAGTTTCTATGGTGGCCTTAAGAGGATCTCTTAGTTTGGGAGCTTCAAGGCTGATCTCACCAAAATTGTAATTGTGTGTGTTATATAAGTTGATTTCTTTGGTAGATGCTGTGATGTACCACCCAAATCTCCCTTGAGGAATGAAGACCTGAGTCTCCCAGCTGCTCTGAGTGCTTGAGGGACCTCAGCTGTAGCATTCTCTTAGAGAATACCTTGACTGAAGAAAAATGCCTTTCCTAAGGCCTTGCCTCATTCCAGAGACATTCTACATCTCCAGTGACTGATGCTGTTATATAAAGATCAGGTCCTCTGATTTCTACTTGGTATAATACTGAAGGGGTGTTATAGCTTCAAAGCTTCTCATAGGTTAGCTGTGGCCCAGTCTTGCTTCTTCCCACTACTTTCCACAAATGTTGATGCCAAAAGCATTCTCTAATAACTATTGCATGGTGATCTCCATCTGAAACTCTGCTTCCCATGGAATCCAACATGTTACCAATTCACAGCCTCACCAATCCCCTAATGTGAAAAACAGGCAAAAAGAATTGACTGGGAAAGTACTGAAACTATGATATTTGGAATAAGAACATCCAGATGAACTTCGATAAAATTGATAATCTTGAACTTCCAGGCCCCGAGACTCCCTTCTAAGTAGAACCGTACCACCCTCTTGGGTCTGAGTGTATTAGTCTTCTCCTCCTTGGATAACGTGCAGTAACCCAACCTGGGGTGGTTATCTTGTAAGGAAGTGCCTATTCTCTTCAAGACTCAACACAATTAATTCCTGCCACTAGATTCTTATCTGGAGTCAGATTTAAGTATGTTCCAGGGGAAAAAAATATACAAAGTCTGACTCTAGAAGAAGTAGTTCATACTCAAAAAATAATTAAAATATTTCTTCTAAGGTATATTGTCACAAACAAAATATATGGTACAAAGCACACTGACTATATGTGGGGATAGATTCTAAGAGTCCAAGGAAAATAGAATATTTACATCTAATTTGACCAAATTTGCTCATGATTGCACTTAACCAGAGATTCTGGGTTTTGTGTGTTAGATTATAGAGATGGAAGTTTAAAAATGTATACGGTTGACTGACTGAAATTAGAGTTCGATAGTGACTGGCCTACATTTAATGAAGTTGAGATGCTAGAACTCCCTATCATAATGTAGAGGATAGAATATAACAGCTTCGTAAGATAGGAATATTTGAGTTCATTCATTGTAGATGAACTATATAGCCCCACCCCGCTGCCATTACATGTTCCAAGAGGGTCTAGAGAATATTTCCTTCACTAAGGCATTGACAAATAACTAGCGAGGGAGCATCAATATCCCAGAAAAGGACATTGAGAGCTACCTCTGTAGGCTGTGTAGAACAGCAGGAGATGCCACCATGGAGAAGTTATCCTTGATGCCAGTGGTGCTAATGAGACTGTGAAACAGCAGAGATTGAGTGTCAGTGAGTACATCAGTACCATTGACACAGTTGTCACATTTATCATCACGGGCAGCAGAGACAAAGTGGTAATCAGAATGTCTTGACCCCTGAGATGTTTAGCAATAACTAACCAATTACAGAGTCCCTAGGAATGAAAAATGGGCAGTATTTTTAAGTATTACTTGATGTATGTATTAATTTCTCATTGCTGCTTTATCAAATTACCACAAACTTAGTGACTTTAAGGAACACAAATGTATTACATTACAGTCAAGGAGGTCAGAAGTCCTAAAATCAGGGTTTGGCAGGGCTGCATTTCTTATAGGGGCTCTAGAGAAGAATCTGTTCCTTGGTTTTTCCAATTTCTACAGTCCACCTATAATGTAGCTCATGGCCCCTTTCTCCATCTTCAAGGCCAGTAGCATAGATTCTTTATCTCTCTCCCTCTTCCTTTCTCTCTACCTCTACGTTGACCTCTGCTTCCATCGTCACATCTTATCTCTCTCTGCTTCCATGGTCACATGTCCTTCTCTGACTCTGTTCCATCTCCTTTCCTTATAAGGACCCTGTGATTACACTGGATTTGCCTGGGTAATACAGAATAATTTGCCCATCTCCACAGTCTTAATCTAATCACATATACAAAGTCCCTTTTGCCGTGTAAGGTAGCATATTCACAGGTTCAAGGGATTAGGACACAGAAATTTTGTAGGGAGGGTGTTATTTAGTTAACCAGAGTCAATACACAGACTATGTCTGTCCCACATGCCAAATACATTCATTCACCTCATCCCAATATTTCCACAAGTCTCAACTTCAAGTCTAACAGCATCAACTCAAAGTTCAAAATCTCATCTACATATCATTAACTCAGATGTCTCAAATTTCATCAACTAAATCATTAAAATCAGGTAAGGGTGAGACTCTGAGTATGATCCAACCTCAGGCAAAATTCTTCTCCATCTGCAGAGCTGTAAAACTAGAAAATTTATCTGTTCCAAACAAAAAGGCTAGACAGACATAAGATAAAAATTATAAACATTTCTGTTAAAAAGGGGGAAAGTGGAAGGCCCAAAGTAGTCATTATTCTCAAGCAATTTTGAAATCCAGCTGGGCAAACTTCATTAGGTTTCAAGGTCTGAGAATAATCTTTTTTGGATCAGGGCTCCTCCATCCGAGTCTGTGGCTCCAATTTCAAAGTCGTCATTCCTATTTAACGAAGGATAGTACATGTTTGAAGCTGAGTAGTTTTATCAGCCTGTAAAATTTTGTGAGTCTTGCATCCTTCCGTTTTGTTTTCTCTTTATCCCTTTCAGTTTAAGCTGGCAGTGTTACTGCTGTTAGATGATTCTTAAGAACTCTGCAAGTCTCCCATATATGTCATGGGATTCATTCCATCAGACACAAGGCTCCTCCACAGATCGTTCCTCGATAATTTTATCTCTATTCCTGGCTTCTGCTGAGATAGCTTTGGGGATCCCTGAATCACATGCCTCATCTCTTTAAAAAGCCCTCTCTGTGATAGAATGCTTTGACCTATTGATTCTTCTGAGGCACTAGCAAGGGATTTTTCATCTACACACTTGGCTTTCTCTGTAGAATACACTTTTCTAACAGTGAATCTTTTAATTTTCATATCTTTGGCAATCTGTATAGGCTAAGAATTTCCCAAATCATCAAGTTCTGGTTCTTTATCACTTAACAGTTCTTCCCTCAATTTATCTCTTATTTTACTATAAGCAATGAGAATAATCTAAAACATTTCTTCAGCATTTTACATATAAATCTTCTTAGCTAAATATCCAAGGTAATCACTGACACGTTTTGCTTTTCACATAACTGTAGGATGCAGTTCTGCTAAGCTTCCTGCTACTATATAGCAAGAAACTTCTTTCCTCCAGTTCTAATGACATGGTCTCCATTTACTGCTGAATTTCTATACTTCAACCAACAGTCTATTTATGATGATTTAAACCCATCACAGTATATATAGCAGCAACTATCAGCCTGATGGCCAAAATGGAGATGTCTAGATTTTAACTCAGATCACAGACCACAATACCTTGCTTGAAGGTTGGATCCACTGAGAAAAGCTCCTCAAAAGTGTTGCAACTTTGTACTTTAAATCTTCCCCCAAGAATTCTCCAAAGGAAACTGCAGCCATTTACTAAGGTGATGTGACAATGCACTGAAGAACTTAAACTGATACTAAATTGACAAATCCTTGCAAACCCTAGATGCCATGATGGTCCACTAGTCAATATGTAGTCTTCTGGCAGCCAGGTGATACAGTTTCATGCCTACATTTAAGTCACAGTGGGTCCACAGATTCATCCTGTAGTTATTTTCTCTGTTGCTAAATGCATAATTGAATTTTCATGTACCCTAGACTTTCCTCCCACTACAAGATGAAAATCTAATAACAGGTCCCAGTTCTACTTGATATAATGAAGTCATAAGTCAGAGAGGTGTTCAACTGCAAGAATAATGATAAAGAATTGATTTTTTCAACACTAACAGTAACTTAATTTGGATATGAAATGAGATAGCTCTTTGAAAAGCACAGTGAAAACCATAAATGCTGGTAGGAAGAAAGAGCTTCTATATCAAGGGCCTTTTCACCGACCTTCAGTAAAACAAAGAATATCATAGCAATAAAAGACTATGGAGAATCCTCAGGAAAACCTTTCATTTTTCAACTGAGGCAACTGTTGCTGGGAGAGGAAAAGGAATTTGTCTAAGATAAAATACCATGTACACTGTAAAGCCGGGGTTAAAATATCATATTTTGATCTAACACTATGGAGGGTCTATTTTTCATTATTGTCTCCCCAGCACTCAATTAGTCTGTGGAAGAAAGTAATAAATTAGCTTGAATCAAGTATCCACATCTTAATTCTCTTCCATCATATTATATTGTCCTTTATCTTTATATTGGAATAATTATTCCTGTTTTTTTCCCTTTTCCTTTCTTAACAATTCAGCCCCAAAACCATTAGGGGGGCTGAATAAGATAAGTGTTCAAACCAAGGTGGGGATTGAAGAGCTATGGTTGTGCAGAGCAAAGTACTGGAACACGATCAAGTGCAGAGGGTGTCCACAAGTAGGGATGCAGGCATGGGGCAAAGTACTGGTGAACAGGGCAGGTTGAGGAATGCTTTTGTGCAGGAGAAAAACCAGCATGGGGTGTTAGAGAAAAAAGTCTGATAAGAAGTAGGATACTTAGCTACTTTAGGAACTCTATCAAAAAATGCTTACTAATTACAAAAAGTAATTTTAAAGTGGAGAAGCCTGGCAGACAGCCCCTTCATCAAGTGATCAAAGTGAAAATCAACTGTAATGAGAAAAAACAAAATCATGTGCAATCTTACAGAATGTAATGAGAATACAGAACATAAGTTAAGAGGTCTTCCTCCAAAAGATGAATAAACTAAAACTTATGAGACAATATCAAACCTAAATTGAGAAATTTTCTATAAAATAAGTGACCTGTAATCACTTAATCACAAAATAAGGAATGAGGAAGTGTCCTGTATTGAAGGAGATGAAGGAGGCATGAAAACTCAATGCAAGGTTACTCAGAACTGGATTATTTTCCTATAAAGGACATAATTTGAACACGTGACAAAACTTTAATGGAGAGTTACTATGTATCCTACTGCATAATGTTCTAGTAAGGATTAAATTAGCATTTAGGACAGAGACTAACCCTACTATCAGTGTAAAATATAAAATACATGCAGTCTAGTTTTGTTCACTTGTTTATATGTGGTATAGACTAAATATTTGTGCCCCCCAAATTCATATGTTGAAACATACTCTCCAGTGTGTTGGTATTTGGAGGCAGAGACTTTTGGAGGTAATTAGGTCATAAAAGTGGAGCCTTCATGAATGAGATTAGTGCCCTTATAGAACAGACCCCAGAGAGTTTCCTTTCCCCTTCTACCATGTGAGGTAACAGCAAAAAGGAGACCATCTCTGAACCAGGAAGCAGGCTCTCCCCAGACACTAAATATGCTGATGCCTTGATCTTGGACCCCTTAACCTTTAGAACTGTGAGAAATAAATTTATTTTGTTTATAAGACACCCAGGTTATGGTAATTTTGTTATAGCAACCTGAATATACTAAGTCAGTATGTGTTTTTCTTTTTTTTTTATTCTGTAAATATTCTTTTATTAACCACGGATTTTTCTTTCTTCACTAGATATATGAAAGAGGGGAGACAGCCTCTACACTAGTTCCACCACTCTCTAAACCCTCCACATGGAAGGACTGACTTTAATTGTTGAGATGGGGGCAAAGCTGTAGCTTGGCCTCATACTCCATGTAGAATTCTACCTCTTAGAATTGAGACGTTATGAATCAGAACTCCATGTGGTGGACTGGATATATGTCTAAATTTAGGAAGACGTAGAAAAGTCCCAGCTGGGTCACCAGACCAAGCCACCATCTTAAATCCACCTTTACTATTAATAAAGCAGATATTAACATTTAGTCTCCTTTAGACTCCAATGTATATATTTCAATGAGTTTCATAATGCAGAAGGAAAGAGGGATTTTATTAAAGGTCATTCTGAAAATGCCAAGTTTATGGTCATGAAGCAAAAGTCCCTACAAAAGAGAAGTAGGCACTTGAGTTTCAATAAACAACAAAAAGAGACTGAAGTTTCTGGAGCAGCTCTGATCTCAGTAATCTTAGACTTTCTTATGAAGGCCTTTGAATTTGATGTGTTGTTGCAGATATCACTGTGCTTGGTGTTGGCATCCATGCAACTTTGTTCAATGATGACATACAAGCAAATCTTGTACGCTATGTACTTGTATTACTTTTCTAGGGCTGCCAAAACAAAGTACCACAAACTGGGTGGCTTAAACAACAACATAAATTTATTGTCTCACATTTTTGGAGGTGAGAAATCTGAGGTCAACAGGTTGATGAGGTTGGTTCCTTTTGAGGGCTGTGAGGAAGAATCTGTTAATTGCCTCTCCCCAGCTTCTAGTGGGTTGCTGATCATCTTTGTCATTCTTTGACCTGCAGAAGCATCACCTCAATCTCTGCCTTCATTTTTATATAGTGTTATACATGTTTATGTGTGTCTGTAACCAAATTTCTTCTTTTTATAAGAACACCAGTCATATTGCATTAGGGGCCCATCCTACTCCTATATGACTTCATCTTACCTTAACTATTTACATCTGCAATGACCCTATTTCCTAATAAAGTCACATTCTGAGGCACTGGAGCTTAGCACCTCAACATATGAATTGGGGGGTACAACTCAACCCACAACAGCACTATTTTGTCAAGAATTAGAATGTTAAGCAAATCCTGATCACAACTGGATTTGAGTCCAGACTGTGGCTTCACCCCAGAGTGATAATAGATTTTATTCATGATCAACAATGGGGTCCTTATTATAAATGAAAAGGATATTTTCTAGCGTTTAGGTAGGGAAAGTTATTAAATTACTACGAAGGCTAAAATTGATATTTTAATCATAGATTTTTTTTAAAGCTTGTGCCTGAAACAATATTTTTAGTAATGTGGTTTGCTCACATAGTCAGCTCAAAGAGAACCCAAATTGGTTTTGTAAAGTAGTTAATTATTTTTCAATCAGTACGAAAATAGTAGTGGAATAAGGAAAATTAAAAGAAGAGAGGACTTTGTCACATTCTGAGATGGCCCACACTCTGTCTGTGGAATGTGTTTCTCTCTAAATAAATCCACTTCTTACCTATCACTTGGTCTCTCATTGAATTCTTTCTGCAATGAGACATCAAGAACCTGAGCTTCATTAAGTCCTGAAACCAGGTAATGCACCCAAGAAAGAGTCATCCACTGAGTTATTTCCCCTCATTCATCTCCCTTCATCCAAGCTGAGGAAAAGAGACAGCCACCTGGCAAAGGTCTAGTCCAAGGTGTCTTTGAAGTGTTCTGCTGAAGCACCTCTGGTTCTCCAGCATTCCTGTTAGAAGATAAGCCGTCTCCAGCCATGTGAATGAAAGGCTCTTGGTGCTGAAGCCAGGAGTCAGTGCTGTGCCTCTGAGGTGGGAGAGCCAACTTCAGGACACTGGTCCACAAGAGTCCTCCCTGCTCCACGTAATATCAAACGGCGAAAATCTCCCAGAGATCTCCAGCTCAACACCAACACCCAGCTTCACTCAACGACCAGCAAGCTACAGTGCTGGACACCCTATACCAAACAACTAGCAAGACAGGAACACAACACCACCCATTAGCAGAGAGGCTGCCTAAAATCCTAATAAGGCCACAGACACCCCCAAACACACCACCAGACGTGGACGTGCCCACCAGAAAGACAAGATCCAGCCTCATCCACCAGAACACAGGCACTAGTCCCCTCCACCAGGAAGCCTACACAACCTACTGAACCAACTTTAGCCACTGGAGACAGACACCAAAAACAACGGGAGCTATGAACCTGCAGCCTGGAAAAAGGAGACCCCAAACACAGTAAGATAACCAAAGTGAGAAGACAGAAAAACACACAGCAGATGAAGAAGATAAAAACCCACCAGACCAAACAAATGAAGAGGAAATAGGCAGTCTACCTGAAAAAGAATTCAGAACAATGATAGTAAAGATGATCCAAAATCTTGGAAATAGAATACAGAAAATGCAAGAAACATTTAACAAGGACCTAGAAGAACTAAAGAGGAAACAAGCAACAATGAACAACACAATAAATGAAATTAAAAATACTCCAGAAGGGATCAATAGCAGAATAACTGAGGCAGAAGAACAGATAAGTGACCTGGAGATAAAATAGTGGAAACAACTACTGCAGAGCAGAATAAAGAAAAAAGAATGAAAAGAACTGAGGACAGTCTCAAAGACTTCTGGGACAAATTTAACACAACAACATTCGAATTATAGGGCTCCCAGAAGAAGCAGAGAAAAAGAAAGGGACTGAGAAAATATTTGAGAGATTATAGTTGAAAACTTCCCTACTATGGGAAAGGAAATAGTTAATCAAGTCCAGGAAGCACAGAGAGTCCCATACAGGATAAATCCAAGGAGAAATACGCCAAGACACATATTAATCAAACTATCAAAAATTAAATACAATGAAAACATATTAAAAGCAGCAAGGGAAAAACAACAAATAACACACAAGGGAATCCCCATAAGGTTAACAGCTGATCTTTCAGCAGAAACTCTGCAAGCCAGAAGGGAGTGACAGGACATATTTAAAGTGATGAAGGAGAAAAACCTACAACCAAGATTACTCTACCCAGCAAGGATCTCATTCAGATTTGATGGAGAAATTAAAACCTTTACAGACAAGCAAAAGTTGAGAGAGTTCAGCACCACCAAACCAGCTTTACAACAAATGCTAAAGGAACTTCTCTAGGCAAGAAACACAAGAGAAGGAAAAGACCTACAATAACAAACCCAAAACAATGAAGAATATGGGAATAGGAACATACATATCGATAATTACCTTAAAAGTAAATGGATTAAATGCTCCCACCAAAAGACACAGACTGGCTGAATGGATACAAAAACAAGACCCATATATATGCTGATTACAAGAGACCCACTTCAGAACTAGGGACACATACAGACTAAATGTGAGGGGATGGAAAAAGATATTCCATACAAATGGAAAGCAAAAGAAAGTTGAGGGCTTCCCTGGTGGCACAGTGGTTGGAGGTCCGCCAGCCGATGCAGGGGACACTGCTTCGTGCCCTGGTCCAGGAAAATGCCACGGAGCGGCTAGGCCCGTGAGCCATGGCCGCTGAGGCTGCGCGTCCAGAGCCTGTGCTCTGTTAAGGGAGAGGCCACAGCAGTGAGAGGCCTGCCTACCGCAAAAAATAAAATAAAATAAAATAAAAAAGAAAGCTGGAGTAGCAATTCTCACGTCAGACAAAAGAGACATTAAAATAAAGACTATTACAAGAGATAAAGAAGGACACTACATAATGATCAAGGGATCAATCCAAGAAGAAGATAAAACAATTGTAAATATTTATGCACCCAACATAGGAGCACCTCAATACACAAGGCAAATGATAACAGCCATAAAAGGGGAAATCAACAGTAACATGATTATATTAGCAGACCTTAACACCCCACTTTCACCAATGGACAGATCATCCAAAATGAAAATAAATAAGGAAACACAAGCTTTAAATCATACATTAAATAAGATGGACTTAATTGATATTTATAGGACATTCCATCCTAAAACAACAGAATACACATTTTTCTCAAGTGCTCATGGAACATTCTCCAGGATAGATCATATCTTGGGTCACAAATCAAGCCTTGGTAAATTTAAGAAAATTGAAATCGTATCAAGTATCTTTTCCGACCGCAACGCTATGAGACTAGATATCAATTACAGGAAAAGATCTGTAAAAACTACAAACACATGGAGGCTAAACAATATACTGCTTAATAACGAAGTGATCACTGAAGAAATCAAAGAGGAAATCAAAAAATACCTAGAAACAAATGACAATGGAGACACGACGACCCAAAACCTCTGGGATGCAGCAAAAACAGTTCTAAGAGGGAAGTTTATAGCAATACAATCCTACCTTAAGAAACAGGAAACATCTCAAATAGACAACCTAACCTTGAACCTAAACCAATTAGAGAAAGAAGAACAAAAAAACCCCAAAGTGAGCAGCAGGAAAGAAATCATAAAAATCAGATCAGAAATAAATGAAAAAGAAATGAAGGAAACGATAGCAAAGAACAATAAAACTAAAAGCTGGTTCTTTGAAAAGATAAACAAAATTGATAAACCATTACCCAGACTCAGCAAGAAAAAAGGGGAGAAGACTCAAATCAATAGAATTAGAAATGAAAAAGGAGAAGTAATAACTGACACTGCAGAAATACAAAAGATCATGACAGATTACTACCAGCAACTCTATGCAAATAGAATGGACAACCTGGAAGAAATGGACAAATTCTTAGAAATGCACAACCTGCCAAGACTGAATCAGGAAGAAAGAGAAAATAAGAACAGACCAATCACAAGCACTGAAATTGAAACTGTGATTAAAAATCTTCCAACAAACAAAACCCCAGGACCAGATGGTTTCACAGGAGTTTTCTATCAAACATTTAGAGAAGAGCTAACACCTATCCTTCTCAAACTCTTCCAAAATATAGCACAGGGGGGAACACTCCCAAACTCATTCTACAAGGCCATCATCACCCTGATACCAAAACCAGACAAAGATGTCAAAAGAAAGAAAACTACAGGCCAATATCACTGATGAACATAGATGCAAAAATCCTCAACAAAATACTAGCAAACAGAATCCAACAGCACAGTAAAAGGATCATACAGGGGCTTCCCTGGTGGCGCAGTGGTTGAGAGTCTGCCTGACGATGCAGGGGACACGGGTTCATGCCCTGGTCCGGGAAGATCCCACATGCCACGTAGCGGGTAGGCCCGTGAGCCATGCCGATGAGCCTGCGCGTCCGGAGCCTGTGCTCCGCAACGGGAGAGGCCACAACAGTAAGAGCCCCCCGTACTGCAAAAAAAAGAAAAAAGAAAAGTATCATACACCATGATGAAGTGGGGTTTATTGCAGGAATGCAAGGATTCTTCAATATACACAAATCAATCAACGTGATATACCATACTAACAAATTTAAGGAGAAAAACCATATGATTATCTCGATAGATGCAGAGAAAGCTTTCGACAAATTTAAACACACATTTATGATAAAAACCCTGCAGAAAGTAGGCATAGACAGAACTTTCCTCAACATAATGAAGGTCATATATGACAAACCCACAGCCAACATCATCCTGAATGGTGAAAAACTGAAACCATTTCCACTAAGATCAGGAAAAAGACAAGGTTGCCTACTCTCACCACTCTTATTCAACATAGTTTTGGAAGTTTTAGCCACAGCAATCAGAGAAGAAAAGGAAATAAAAGGAATCCAAATTGGAAAAGAAGAAGTAAAGCTGTCACTGTTTGCAGATGACATGATACTATACATAGAGAATCCTAAAGATGCTCCCTGGAAACTACTAGAGCTAATCAATGAATTTGGTAAAGTAGCAGGATACAAAATTAATATACAGAAATCTCTGGCATTCCTATACACTAATGATGAAAATCTGAAAGTGAAATTAAGAACACACTCCAATTTACCATTGCAACAAAAAGAATAAAATATCTAGGAATAAACCTACCTAAGGAGACAAAAGACCTGTATGCAGAAAATTATCAGACACTGACGAAAGAAATTAAAAATGATACAAATAAATGGAGAGATATACCATGTTCTTGGATTAGAAGAATCAACATTGTGAAAATGACTATACTACCTAAAGCAATCTACAGATTCAATGCAATCCCTATCAAACTGCCACTGGCATTTTTCACAGAACTAGAACAAAAAATTTCACAATTTGTATGGAAACACAAAAGACCCCGAATAGCCAAAGCAATCTTGAGAATGAAAAACGGAGCTGGAGAACTCAGGCTCTCTGACTTCAGACTATACTACAAAGCTACAGCAATCAAGACAGTATGGTGCTGGCACAAAAACAGAAATATAGATTAATGGAACAGGATAGAAAGCCCAGAGATAAACCCACGCACCTATGGTCACCTTATCTTTGATAAAGGAGGCAGGAATGTACAGTGGAGAAAGGACAGCCTCTTCAATAAGTGGTGCTGGGAAAACTGGACAGATACATGTAAAAGTATGAGATTAGAACACTCTCTAACACCATACACAAAAATATGCTCAAAATGGATTAAAGACCTAAATGTAAGGCCAGAAACTATCAAACTCTTAGAGGAAAACATAGGCAGAACACTCTATGACATAAATCACAGCAAGATCCTTTCTGACCCACCTCCTAGAGTAATGGAAATAAAAACAAAAATAAACAACTGGGACCTAATGAAACTTCAAAGCTTTTGCACAGCAAAGGAAACAATAAACAAGACCAAAAGACAACCCTCAGAATGGGAGAAATATTTGCAAATGAAGCAACTGACAAAGGATTAATCTCCAAAATTTGCAAGCAGCTCATGCAGCTCAATAACAAAAAAACAAACAACCCAATCCAAAAATGGGCAGAAGACCTAAATCGACATTTCTCCAAAGAAGATATACAGACTGCCAACAAACACATGAAAGAATGCTCAACATCATTAATCATTAGAGAAATGCAAATCAAAACTACAATGAGATATCATCTCACACCAGTCAGAATGGCCATCATCAAAAAATCTAGAAACAATAAATGCTGGAGAGGGTGTGGAGAAAAGGGAACCCTCTTGCACTGCTGGTGGGAATGTGAATTGGTTCAGCCACTATGGAGAACAGTATGGAGGTTCCTTAAAAAACTACAAATAGAACTACCATATGACCCAGCAATCCCACTACTGGGCATATACCCTGAGAAAACTGAAATTCAAAAAGAGTCATGTACCAAAATGTTCATTGCAGCTCTATTTACAATAGCCCGGAGATGGAAACAACCTAAGTGCCCATCATCGGATGAATGGATAAAGAAGATGTGGCACATATATACAATGGAATATTACTCAGCCTTAAAAAGAAACGAAATTGAGCTATTTGTAATGAGATGGATAGACCTAGAGTCTGTCATACAGAGTGAAATAAGTCAGAAAGAAAAAGACAAATACCGTATGCTAACACATATATATGGAATTTAAGGGGAAAAAATGTCATGAAGAACCTACGGGTAAGACAGGAATAAAGACGCAGACCTACCTACTGGAGAACTGACTTGAGGTTATGGGGAGGGGGAAGGGTGAGCTGTGACAGGGCGAGAGAGAGTCATGGACATATACACACTAACAAACGTAGTAAGGTAGATAGCTAGTGGGAAGCAGCCGCATGGCACAGGGATATTGGCTCGGTGCTTTGTGACAGCCTGGAGGGGTGGGATAGGGAGGGTGGGAGGGAGGGAGATGCAAGAGGGAAGACATATGGGAACATATGTATATGTATAACTGATTCACTTTGTTATAAAGCAGAAACTAACACACCATTGTAAAGCAATTATACCCCAATAAAGATGTTAAAAAGAAATAAATTTACAATCGCCAGGACATGGAAGCAACCTAAATGTCCATAGACAGATGAATGGATAAAGAAGATGTGGCACATATATACAATGGAATATTGCTCAGCCATAAAAAGAAATGAAATTGAGTTATTTGTAGTGAGGTGGATGGACCTAGAGTCTGTCATACAGAGTGAAGTAAGTCAGAAAGAGAAAAACAGATACCGTATGCTAACACATATATATGGAATCTAAAAAAAAAAAAAAAAAAATGGTTCTGAAGAACCTAGGGGCAGGACAGGAATAAAGACGCAGATGTAGAGAATGCACTTGAAGACACGGGGAGGGGGAAGGGTAAGCTTGGACGAAGTGAGAGAGTGGCATGGACATATATACACTACCAAATGTAAAATAGCTAATGGGAAGCAGCCGCATAGCACAGGAAGATCAGCTCAGTGCTTTGTGACCACCTAGAGGGGTGGGATAGGGAGGGTGGGAGGGAGACGCAAGAGGGAGGAGATATGGGGATATATGTATGTGTATAGCTGATTCACTTTGTTATAAAGCAGAAGCTAACACACAATTGTAAAGTAATTATACTCCAATAAAGATGTTAAAAAAAAACAACAACATGTAAAACTAACTAAATAAATAAATTCAAAGTTGAGACAATGAATATGTTAAGGAGGCAACTTAACACCTTCCAACTTCTTTTTTTCCCTTCAGCTGTACATCTTGGAAAATCAGCAGTATTTGCACAAACATATGTTTCACTTGTTAAGCTTTAGTCCACGGGGTCTTGCTTTGGCCTTCAATTAACATTATAACACCCAGTCCCCAAAAACCAGCCTTGAAAAAAAGAGTATGGGCCAGAAGCCCATCAGAACAGCTTCAGTTATCAAACTCTTTAAATTTTGAATTATTTGGTTTGTCTTTGTCTTTCTCTGAGCTTGGCACATAGAGGTAACCAATTTTTATGTATTGAATGAATGACCGCTGAAAATTGGAAATAAACCAACATGGTCACCAACAATGAAAGCTAAGAATAATGTAAATCCCCCTCATCTCCCTCCAACAATATGCACCCAGACCCAGAAACACTTCAATGTTACAGTGGTTTTTACTGCTGCATGGTGATCTATTTAAAATTGCATCTTTAAAAAGCCCATATTTTTCTCTTTTCATATTCTGGGTATGAATGAAGCATAAAACAGATTTTTCAGAGCTGTTATTACACTGACACTGAAGCTAAAAAATACATAAAGCATGCCAGTTGGAAACCTTGGAGATTTTGTAGTTATTTTATGTTTTAATTTTCAATCCTCTATATACCCAAGTTATTTTCTAATAACTTGGTGAATGCTACTGCTGCTGTCTGTATAACTACCCACTACTGAATATTTTAAGTATATAAACTAATAAGGCATGGTGAACCATCACAGAATACAATAAATATAATCAAGGCTCTATCCAAATATTTTTCTTTTCCTAAATGTGTTTCATCCTTTGTAATATACCCAGTATTAGTGTAAGTAGAGTGGGTGACCAGATGTCCACCATTTCCAACACCTTTTCTTTGTTTAAACTGCAATGAGAAAACATACTTTTCTGCACATTCTCAGTTGGTGCCTTTCACAACCGCTGCCCTCTATCTCCCTTTAACCCAAGAGATGACTGGACTAGCTCCCATCCTGCCATTGCCTTTGGTCGCAATATCCATCATTGGCCTTCAAACCAATTGCATCAGTGAAATAAAATTACTCTTAATATTACTTACAAAGCACCAGAAATATTAAAGTTGCAGTAAGAATGAAGCAGATAAAAGGGAAGCTAGCACAAAAACTAAAGCCTTAATAAAAAGCAGCAGAGCTTCCATTGCTACTAAACAAGTAAAAACATGAATTCTGGCCCTCACCTTCTTCAGTGCTCCTGAAAGTAGTTATCACATAACACGGTCATTTGCCACAGTAACCTTTTCCAATTGATCCCATTCTATCAAGTGATTTTTCCCCCAGACTGTTCAGCACCCATTACCCCTTCCTACAGAAAATTCCAGGGAAGTTAACCACATTTACTCTACTCCCAAGGTGCTCTTGAGCAGGTTTAGATGTCCTCTGCCTTCTGAATGGGAGTGTTAATGGGTTGAATTCTGTCCCTCCAAAATGTATATGTTGAAGTTCTAACATCCAGTACTTCAGGACATGAATGTGTTTAGCACTACGGACATTGAAGAGGTCATTAAGCTTCAATGAGGGCATTGGGATGGAACCTAAGCTAGTATGACTGGTGTCCTTATAAGAAGAGATTAAGACACAGACATGCACAGAAAAATGACAAGGTGAAGACAGAGGGAGAAGATGGCCATCTATAAGCCAAGAAGAGGGGCCTTAGAGGATGTCAACCCTGATCTTAGACTTCTAGCCTTCAGAACTATGAGAAAATAAACTGCTGTTTAAGCCATTCAGTCTGTAGTAATTCATCATGGTAACTCTAACTAATTAATATGAGAATAAATAATTTTTTGTCTATAAAACACTGTTTAAAATTTGTTAGTGCAATGGGTTTTGGCTATTTTATCTGGTTCCTTCTTGGTACAGTTGGCATGCTTTCACAACTCCTACCCCTTTTTAAAATTTACAAACCAATCACAAACGTGTTGCTGATAAATTGTTGGGTGCAATGTAAGAACAAAAACAAGTTCTTCAATCAGAAAATGTCAAGGATCTGCTTTCATCAGGGAAAGTACAAAGAGATGATATGAGTACTTTGTATCAGGGTCAAAATCTAGAAGAGGAGGGAAAAAATAGCAATATATTGTAAAGTTAAAATTGTTATGTGGTTCTTGTCCTGTTTTTGAGATTTGCAGTATGATAGGTGATAGAAGAGAAATGGGAACATAGGCTACTAAATTCTACAGAGCCAATACCCTCCCAAATTCATTGCTGTAGAAAGACTTGTGTTTAGAAAACAGCTTAAGACCTTGCTTTAAAATGAGAAAGAAAGAAAAAAAAAGAAGAAGAGCAGGGGAGAGAGAGAGAGAATATATCTCCACATTGCATATAAGGAAATTATAAAATTAGCAGGAAATTCAGGCTGTCTTCCCTTAATGACATTTTGACTTGGGGCCCTGAATGGACTGAATTTCCTATCAGTTCTCATTTGTCAAAATTCTTCTCATTCAACCACAAGATACTGTCCACATGGCCTTGCCTCTACAGAGCTTTCATAAATATATCAGAAGCTTGTCTCATCATCTCCTTTTCCATAGTACTTTGGACATACCTATCCTAGCATCTTCTAAACTACATTGCAATTAGTGGTTCACATGCTTTTCTCTCCCATTAGACTGTAAGCCTAAGGGTACAACTTTAAGTCTGAAATAATAATTCAGCCAATAAATGACAAGAATGACAAGTGAGGAATATAGAAAGTAGATATCTTTAGAGCTCAGGCAGAAGCAAAAGATAATTTTTTGAACACTTCCTGATGGAAGTGCATTTGGACTGAATTTTGAAATAATGTGAATAGACTGACACTTTGGAGCATACACTCATTCAACAAATATTCAGTGGGGGTCTATTATGTCAGTTAAGCATTGGGGATTATTTGGAAGTAAAATTATACAAGGGTGTTAAGAAAATTTTTTATATTAGGAAACAAAAATAATAGGAAAATATATAAAAATGAATTTCAAGGAAATTTCTTTCATCATCATTGCCTTCAGTGCATAGTTATTGCCTCATTGTTTTCATGCTATGCTTCCAAAACAGAGAAATATTAAAACAATGCCAAACATAACACTTAAGTAATTCAGTGAAAGCTGTAAAATACTGTGGTTTAAACTGAGATATTTAAGATCCTCAATACTACTAAATTAATGTCCTTTAAGTTTTTTTTCTTAAACCTAAGTTATGCACGTACACATTAAAATTTTATGATATGTGCATGTCCACCATAAATGTTTTATGGCTTATTAGAAAGCATGATTATAATAACTTTGACCTAATAAATTTCCTAGGGAAGTGTTATATTATTGTTGCATTCTTGTTTTTACATTATGAGTATTATGTTATATAAAATAAAAGAAATGCTGGATTAAAGTGCAGAATATTAAATATGTGCCTTTTTAGGGAGAATGTTACATCTTCAAAGCACAGACTTACACTAATTCTTACGTTGTCCCTGTCAAGGAGACACTATTATCTCAGTTTTACAGTTGGAAAAACCAAGACAGAAGTTTGGTGACTTTGACAAATTCGTAGAGCACTTCACCATTGCACTTGTCAGGACTCAGTGTGGTTCAATCTATATGTTTTGTTACTGCATTTTATTAAATGGATGAGTAATAATCCTTCTTTTACTGTTGTACATTCACTTTTCCCCCAGTTGTTCACTATAAGAGCACTGTTATTTTTAAAATACTAATAAGTATTAATAACCTCAGTGTGACAGTTGGAGAAAAGTTGTGAAGAATTCGGTGCTTCTGATACATACTTCCCAGTGTGTCCCTCCATTCATAGTTCTCTGGGGTTTTGGGATTTTTTTTTTAATTGTCTCTCACACCTCAGTATTATTTTATTTGTAATTCTTCTGAATAAACTTATTTTTAAAAGCATGTCTTGGCATCTAATTTGAATTTCTTTGACTACTAAATATTTTTCAAGTGTATTGACCTTCTGTATTTCTTCTTTAAATGATTTACTTGCATATGGGCTTTGGAAAATTTTCTCTTTGCGTGTTTAGCTTTCAAAATTTTTTCGGTTTTTCATAAAATTGAAAACAATAATTCTCTGTCATATATTTTATCTAAAAGATTTTCTTAAGAGAAAAATATTGATCTTCTCTATACCTTTGGGTGATATATACAAGCTAAACTCATTTTAATTCTCTGCATTTTAAAAAACAAATTTTTGTTAAAGGCATAGCTAAAATTCAGATATATGGAAGTCAACACAGTATGATGGAATGTGCTATTGGATAATATTAGTTCCTTTATTCTTCTTATTCCAAATACTTAAATAAGTCCATGTTAAAAATAAAATGATTTCATATTATTAATTCACATTTTCTCATTTTATTTTTCCTTATATTGCCAGTAATTCCACATTTTGAAAAATTCCTATTGTAAATTACTTCTTGACATTTCTTAAGACTCAAGCACATTCTTTGGGCTGACCTTTCCTCTCTGGGCTCCCCAATGTATTCTCCAAAGTCCTCAGTTAGTAAATTGAAAAATAATAACAATGTCTGAAGGTGGTTTTAAATAAAGCAAGGGCAAGAACTTTCTTATAACTTTCTCTTTCCAAAGAACTCTGTATGCTGTATATTATGTATTCATTCATTCATTCATTTATTCAGCAATTACTTATTGAACACTCTAGAGCATACACTTTCCCCATCCTTTATCCCATAAACAAGGCTAAGACAGGCTTGCTGTGAGAAGTGTATGATTTAATATAAAGTGAGAACAATGAAACTCTTAAAATGGGATGCTTGTCCTGGTAAACTTCTTCAGCAATTAGCCAAATCCTTCCTACATCTTGGCTTTGAATCTCACAGCATATATTCCTGACCAGAATTACAAATGAGCTTTATTTAAATGCATTCAGAAAAAACTGAACACTGTATCATTGCATACCAAGATTCAACAGCATTCTAATTCATAAAAAATGAATGAAAATATGCATACATCCTAACAAAAATCTTAAGTTTTGAAGTAAAATGAAATAATGGAATAGGTGGCCAAGTATATGGGGTGACATTTCTTCCCCAAGCTAAGACAAATTGCAGGACAAAACAGGATTTTTCTGAGCAATTCTTTCTGTTACTCATAAAATACAAACCCATCATTAAATATTTAAGCCAAAGTTGCCTTTAGCTATATGAGATGTTCATTAGTTGCTAAAATTATATATTTAGCTTTGTCTTGCTAAGGATCTAATATTTTTAGAAAACTCATCCTTAGTTTAAGTGAACAGTAATGTTTTGCCCAGGAGTCTATGTTCAGCAAGGCTATTGAAGCTAAAAGACATTGGCCTAAAGGTTGAAACTATACCATTGTACATAATATGGCTTATATTCAAAGATGACTCTACAGATAGAGAAAGCAGTCTCTATGGGTGTTAGGCTACGGACAATGCTGAGGTTAGTTCCTAGTTTGTCGTCAGTGCTCTCAGTCTCCTTGGAGACAGCACAAACCACAACATCCTCTGCTTGACTTTAGTGAAGAGCTGTGTTCCTGGATCACAGCTAGACCCTTGACACTGCTCCCTGGTACTTTTCATCTCCTGTGGTTGTTTTCATTTAACATTCCTAGAGCCTTAGTCTCTGTGGACTTTTCACTTTCACAAGACCTAACTCCAACCTGTCCTTGTTCATATGTCAAATCAGCCTGATTTTCTCCCAGGAAACAGAATTTTTTCAACCTTTATTGAGGCATAATATATACTAAGCACTGCACTAGACACTGGAGAAGCCAACATGAATAAAATGTTGCTCTGCCCTCAAAAAGTGCTGGGTGGAAAAGAGGGAAAAGATCATATATATAGAATGCATTATGTATTAGACATGATGCTCAGGGCTTCATGTAAGTAATTTTATTATCCAAAAATACCTGTTAGGTTGAATTGAAAACCAACTTCACTGATCTCCCTTTTCCCAATCCAGCTATTTGTGAAATTAAACCTCTTGGTCACCCATAAGCCTGTTCATTTCTTTGAAGGTGGTGAGTGGGATAGACTTTCCTGACTTGCTGAAACCTGTTTTAACACACTGGCTTATGACTGAAGCAACGGCAGGCAACAACATCAACAGAAGACGAAGGAAGGAAGGAAGGAAGGAAGGAAGGAAGGAGGAAGGGAGGGAGGGAGGAAAGGGAGAGGAAGGAAGGAGAAAGGCAACACTGATGGAAGTATGTAATATGGCTAAGAGAGTGGACCAATCAGTCAAGGTGCCTCACATGATTTTTAGCATGGTCTTGAGGAATTAAATATTTTTTGAATGGCTACATACCTATAAATATTATGCACATTATAAACATCTCACAGAAACTTTATAATCAATCTATGACCTAGGCAATATGATTCTCATCTTACAGAGGAAAACACAAAGAACTATAGAATAACACTTAAGTTCCTTGTACATTAACACATATCAAGTAAGTGCAGACCTATGTCTACCAACTCCAAATCAAAGATTCTTTAGATTTTTAATTGGAGCATTTGTAAACCTTAAAAACTTAAGAGGATCTAAGATATCAAAGAACATTTGGAGCTGAAGGGAACTGATAAATCCCAAGAAGAACCTCACAGTATCTAAGGATGCCATCTGGAGCAGAAGCATGGATATACACACCACTGTAGGATTCTTCTTCCACTAAGGTGTTGGGGAGCAGTTATATAAATATTACATGTAACACTATATATATATATATATATATATATATATATATATATATATATACACACACACACAATATAACATTATATATAACAATATATTAGTTATTCAAGTAATGTTTTCTGAGACATTTCTTCATAAAATTCTTTGTCTGTCTCTTCCTCTCTCCTTCCAAGAGTTGTATTCTCTAGGTTAGAAATTTGGGATACCATCACCAACTCTATCCTAAAGCTTTAAGATCATCAGTAATTAAACCCATAGGAAGAGCAACAAACAGCCTGTCCTCTTTTTATACAGCTTAATGGCACACAAAGTGCCACTACATACATCATCTCCAGTTGGAGACCCTGATGTATGTAATTTAAATTTATCACTCAGAATCTTTCAGTAAGGGAGACTTGAAAAATGGATAGTAAGTCATATAATAGTGGCTATTTTTAAAAATTTCTTTCAAAACTTCAGTATTTATCTTCTCTAAAATCTGGTACCTCCAGGCTGTTTGAATTTTCTGATACACTTTATCACCTAAACCTTTCATTTTCCCTTTGTTTTATCAATTCAGAGGTTTTTCCAAGCTGTGAAACAAAAACAGGGTAAAGCTTTTAAGGGGGAAAAATTACGTATTTTTTTAAAGGCACTAAAAATCCAAACCGTAAATATCTGAGACTAAGAAATCTTTTAGGTCATCGATTCTGCAATCTTCCAAAGGTGGAGCAGTAACTGAACCAACAGAATCAGTTACTCAAAATAGAATGCCTATTAATATCTATTTAATATCTTTGCCCTGAAAACACAATTTGCTTTTGAGTGCATGATGTGGTTGTTTCCACCGAAAATTAAATAATCTCTCCTCTTTGGAAACATGCATTTAATAAAGAAGAATCCCTCCTGTGGTTGAACAAATGTGTCTCCCCACACATCCACAGTTCTATGGCTAATAAAAAGAATTATCAGGCAAATAGAAATATAGTTTACAGTTGCAATAGCTCACACCATTACTTTTTACCTCAGTAAGTAAATTAAGCATTTATGCCTGAAAACTACTTAAAAGCCAACTTTTCAGATTCTGTATTCCTCTGACAGCATATAATGAATATTTTGTCATAGTAAGTAACAAATTTTATTACAGCTCTGTTGCTTAAAATTCCATCTGTTTCCACAAACAGAACATGAACACGGGAAAGCAACCATTAATCTTAAAATGCACTAAAAAATCCTAATAAAGGGCTTCTAAAAGGCATTTTAAAATATTCAAACCTGTTAATTATGGATGCTGTGTGTCTGACACCTCAGTTTCCATTCACTGGTTGTTCAGAGCCCATCCATGTTAATTCTATAGATTTTTTTAAGGCACTTTTAAAATAGGAAACTGCCTAATTTGGTGGTAGGATAAACAAGATTCATTTGCTATTTCATCTATAGTTTTGCAAATGCAGGGCAGTAAACGAGGGAGTTGGGCCATTGAATCATGGAATTTCTTTCATCAAAATGCTTATTCATTCATATATCCTTCATACATTTTGTGAACACCTACTATGTTAGAACGCTCTACCCAGAAAATTTAAAAATGAAAGGCATAGGCTCTGTCCTCAAGTAGTTCATAGTTAACTGGATATTGGCAATGCAATAAATAGGGTACTCTCTAATCAGAAGGAAATCAAGGAATATTTCTTCAAACAGATAGCATGTGGGGAGAGTTTTAAATAATGAGTAGGCTTTAACTAGACAAAAAAGAAGATAAGAATTATGTTCAGGTTCCAGTTTAACTCATATATTCCCTACCATTTAAAAATGAGAATTAAAAATCTGAGAAAAGTTAAGTGACTTAAATTGGGTCATTCTGTGAAACAACCTGCAATAGGTAAGAATTATCCCACTGTCAGCACCTTCTGTGTTTTTCACATATATATACGCACATAGATTACTAATTAATAATGTTATTTGTTTATAAGTTTTTTAACCAAATAATTAAATTATTGGAGTTATGATTCTACATTTTTGGGATTCTTTTTTATTTTATTCTTAATGTTCCATTATAATTAAGAATTCTTAATGCTTCATCATAATTAAGAATCCCACATGGCAGAGACATAACATCTGGAAACATTACTATTTGTGTGTTTATTTCAGAATTAAACAAATAAATAATTAGCCAATGGAATGGGAGAGTATGAACTTTTTAAGGATGGTGTTCATTTGTGCTATATCTCCTAGTTAAATATCAGAGGCATGAAGAGATAAATGCAAGTGAAGGGTAGGGGTTTTTCCAAGTCATAATCATCTCAACTCTCCTGTAGCAGACGAACCCATGGACTACTTACATGCATCTATATCTACTTAGAATTCTCTGAGAAGATACCAATAAGACGTTAGCAGTGAAGATATAAAATATGCATCCAAAGTATACAGGTATATGTTTAACAAGTCGCTCCCAGGGGCAAAATGCTCTGATTTGTAGCATTTCTCAATTTTGTGATATAAATACAATGATTGATTTTAAGCCACCAACATGACATCACTGAATTCAGAATTGGAAAACGATACACACAATTGGCTTTCTAAAGCCAGTGTAACTCAAATTTAGCCTACCAGTGGAAATATCCAAAGTATATTTTCAGAATTACCCAAAGCAAAAAAGAAGCATCAAATTGAACTTTAACAAAATCAGAGGATATCACAATTCAGAAAGGCTTAAGGTCACTGCTCTAAGATAACAATTCTCAAACTGTGTTCCACCAAAATTTGGGGGTCCCCAGCTCCCTTTCAATGGGTCAATGAGGCAGAACTACTTCAATAATAATTTTGCAATGCTATTTGTTTTACTGTGTAGACATTTGTAGTAATGGCATAATTTTTTTTCTATTTGAGAGTATTTTTTAAATTAAATTACAAACATTACCTCATATACATGAAATGAAACTTTCCATTTGGAAATGGAATTCCACTTGAACACAGGAAAGATTAATGTTATACATCCCAGGCACATTTATCTCTCATGGGCTATTTAATTCAAGGAACTATCCCTCAAGATATGAATTAACTACATGATTCTTTTCAAAGACAATCTTGACAGCAGAGCCAGTGTCCAAACAACAAATCTTTTCTATTCAGGACCAAGTCCTAAGCCAGACACACCCCATTTTGTTATTTTCCTTCCACCTACTCCCACCTCAATTATATCAAAGTTTCAAAACACTAAGTAATTCAGGTTGAAGATCTTTGCACCACTCTCTGATAGGACTTCACTGATATGAAATGAAAAACACTTTGATATTCTGGAACAAGGGAAGCATGGCTGATAGTATATCCTCTGATGGACTTCATAAAGGAGCTAATTTGTCCACTGATTTTCTTTATACATATATTCATAATATGTGGAGTTTTCACTAAGTGGCACTGCTCTTTTCTGGGTACCATATTAGACCACACTCTAGTAAAATTCTTGAACGTCTGCTTGACAAATCTTAAACCTTTCTTAATTTGGACTATAATATCCAGTAACTTCATCACTGCCCAGTCATTTACAGCGAGTAAAACAACTGGTGCTCTAACACCACTCAAGGCACCAGCACCAAACGATCAGTTTGTGTTCTTTAATGCCAGTAATTTCCAGTAATAGCCACTTTTATTCACAGAAACCTTCTTCATCTGAAAGCACAACTTACAAACTATGGTTATTCACACTGGAAAAATTGGCAGAAACTTTCTCAAAAATGTGTGAACTGAGCCTACCATTTCTGTTAAAGCAAGTAACATAATTTGTTGCCAATGATAAAATTTGAGCTTTCAAGAAAAAGTAGAATATTAGAAAATTTGTGTATACCACCATGAACTTGACAACTTTCCCAATACTCAAAACTTTTCTAATGAGATTGGTGGCAAAATTATTTAATGAAAATTTTATATATTATAATGAAATATGTCAATATTTGGAAGATCAGTATAACTCAGGGAACCACTGTTTTCCAAATGACAGATGAATATTGTTATAAAATAATACATAGGTAAGAGATCCATTCAAAACGTAAGATAGATTAATAAATTTTAATGCAACAGAGAAAAAAAGTTTACTAACGTGGAATCAGATTCCACATTGGAACTAATCTTTAAGAAATTTCTACTGGTTAAGTTTTGGTGTAGTATCTAAAAGAATACCCACCATTATCTGAATATTTTTATTTTTCGGCCAAAAAGTACAAGCCACAATTTGAATGCAGAACAGCGGTAAGAATTTAACTGGCTTCTATTTTTGTTTCCAGTTTTGAGATGTAATTGACATACAGCACTATACAAGTTTAAGGTGGACATTATAATTATTTGACTTACCTCATGAAATGATTACCACAATTAGTTTAGTGAACATTCATCATTGTACATAGAAACATTAAAGAAATAGAATTTTTTTTCCTTGTGATGAGAACTCTTAGGATTTACTCTCTTTAACACTTTCATATATAACATAGAGCAGTGTTAGTTACATTTATTATGTTGTGCATTACATCCCTAGTACTTATTTATCTTATAACTGGAAGTTTGTACCTTTTGACTGCCTTCATCCAATCTACCTTCCCACCACCTCCCACGTCTGGTGACCTGATCTCTTTTTCTATCAATCTGTCAGTTTGTTTTTGAAGTATAATAGACTTACAACTCTATGTTAGTTCCTAGTACATAATTATTCAGTATCCCTCTACATTTCAAAATGATCACCATGATAAGTCTAGTTACCATCTGTCACCATACAAAAGTATTACATAATTATTGACCATATTCCCCACACTGTATGTTTCATACCTGTGATTTCACTTATTTTGTAACTGAAATTTTGACCTCAATCTCCATCATTTATTCCTCCTCTTCCCCTACTCTCCTCCCCTTTGGCAAACACCTGCTTCTTCTCTGTATCCGTGAATCTTTTTCTGTTTAGTTATGTTTGTTCATTTGTTCTGCTTTTAAAATTACACATACAAGTGAAATCATAAGGTATTTGTCTTTGACCTATTTCACTTAGGTTCATCCATGTTCTTGTATTTGGCAAGATTTCATTCTTTTATATGGCTGAGCAATACTCCATTGTATATATATATATACCACATCTTCTTTAATCATTCATCTTTCAATGGGCACTTAGGTTGCTTCCCTATCTCGGCTATTGTAAATAATGCTGCAATAAACTTAGGGGCACATATATCTTTTCATATTAGTGTTTTTGCTTTCTTCGGATAAACACTCAGGAGTGGAATTGATGGGTCATACAATAGTTCGATTTTTAATTTTTTTTGAGGAATCTTCACACTGTCTTCTGTAGTGGCCGTATGAATTTACATTCATACCAGTAGTGCACGAGGTTCCTTTTTCTCCACATCCTTGCCAACACTTGTTATTTGCTGTTTTTTTGATAATAGCCATTCTGACAGGTGTGACATGATAGATTATTGTGGCTTTGATTTGCATTTCCCTAATAATTAGTGATGTTGAACATCTTTTCAAGTGCCTGTTGGCCAACTCTATGTCTTCTTTGGAAAAATGCCTATTTTCAGATCCTCTGCTTATTTTTTATTTTGGATATTCAGTTGTATGAGTTCTTTGTATATTTTAGACATTTACCCTCTTATCAAATATATGGTTTGCAAATATTTTCTTCCATTCAGTGGGTAGCCTTTTTGTTTTTGTTTCCTTCACTGCGCAAATGCTTTTTAGTTTGATGTAGCCCCATGTGTTAATTTTTGCTTATGTTGCCCTTGCCTGAGGAGATACATCCAAAAAATTGTTACTAAGACCAATGTCAAAGAGCATACTTCCTATGATATCTTCTAGAAGTTTTATGATTTCAGGTCTTACATTTAAGTCTTTAAGCCATTTTGAGTTTATTTTTATATATGGTATGAGATAGTAACTGTCTTCTATTAAGTCACATATTAGAACAATTTACAAAAATATAAAACAATGCAACTATTTGTAGTATTTTTTTGTTTTGAAAATATAATTTTTTTATTAAAAATGAGTTAACATGTAGTGGGTTTATTTTTGCTACTTTCAAATGAAATATTAAATATTTTAAAGTTTTTCAGTGTTAATTTTAACTACATATATACACATATATATAGTATATACATGTATATAACCTATACAAAAGCATTTGTAGCTCTCAATAATTTTTAAAAGTGTAATTGTGCTCTGAGACCAAAATGTTTGAGAACGATTGCTCTAAGTAAATAATACACCAGAAGTATGTTTTATTTTTTTATTTAACATCTTTATTGGAGTATAATTGCTTTACCACTGTTGTGTTAGTTGCTGCTGTATAACAAAGTGAATCAGCTATACGTAAACATATATCCCCACATCCCCTCCCTCTTGCATCTCCCTCCCACCCTCCCTATCCCACCCCTCTAGGTGGTCACAAAGCACTGAGCTGATCTCCCTGTGCTATGCAGCTGCTTCCCACTAGCTCTCTATTTTACATTTGGTAGTGTATATATGTCCATGCCACTCTCTCACTTCATGCCAGCTTACCCTTCCCCCCCCCCGTGTCCTCAAGTGCATTCTCTACAACTGTGTCTTTATTCCTGTCCTGCCCCTAGGTTCTTCAGAAACTTTTTTTTTTTTTTTAAGATTCCATATATATGTGTTAGCATACGGTATTTGTTTTTCTCTTTCTGACTTACTTCATTCTGTATGACAGTCTCTAGGTCCAGCCACCTCACTACAAATAACTCAATTTTATTTCTTTTTATGGCTGAGTAATATTCCATTGTATATATGTGCCTCATCTTCTTTATCCACTCTTCTGTCGACACTTAGGTTGTTTCCCTGTCCTGGCTATTGTAAATAGTGCTGAAATGAACACTGCGGTACATGTCTCTTTTTGAATTATGGTTCTCCCACGGTATATGTACAGTAGTGGGATTGCTGGGTCATATGGTAGTTCTATTTTTAGTTTTTTAAGGAACCTCCATACAGTTCTCCATAGTGGCTGTATCAATTTACATTCCCACCAACAGTGCAAGAGGGTTCCCTTTTCTCCACACCCTCTCCAGCATTTATTGTTTCTGAAACTTTTGATGATGCCCACTCTGACTGGTGTGAGGTGATACCTCATTGTGGTTTTGATTTGTATGTCTCTAATGATTAGTGACGTTGAGCATCCTTTCATATGTTGGTTGGCAATCTGTATCTTCTTTGAAGAAATGTCTATTTAGGTCTTCTGCCCATTTTTGGATTGGGGTTATTGTTTTTGTGATATTGAGCTGCATGAGCTGCTTGTATATTTTGGAGATTAATCCTTTGTCAGGTGCTTCATTAGCAAATATTTTCTCCCATTCTAAGGATTGTCTTTTTGTCTTGTTTATGGTTTCCTTTGCTGTGCAAAATATTTTAAGTTTCATTAGGTCCCATTTGTTTATTTTTGTATTTATTTCTATTTCTCTAGGAGGTGCTGTGATTTATGTCATAGAGCATTCTGCCTATGTTTTCCTCTAAGAGTTTTATAGTGTCTGGCCTTACATTTAGGTTGTTAATCCATTTTGAGTTTATTTTTGGGTATGGTGTTAGGGAGTGTTCTAATTTCATTCTTTTACATGTAGCTGTCCCGTTGTACCAGCACAACTTATTGAAGAGGCTGTCTTTTCTCCACTGTATATTCTTGCCTCCTTTACCAAAGATAAGGTGACCACATGTGCATGGCTTTATCTCTGGGCTTTCTATCCTGTTCCATTGATCTATATTTCTGTTTTTGTGCCAGTACCATACTGTCTTGATTACTGTAGCTTTGTAGTATAGTCTGAAGTCAGGGAGCCTGATTCCTCCAACTCCATTTTTCTTTCTCAAGATTGCTGTGGCTATTTGGGGGTCTTTTGTGTTTCCATACAAATTGTGAAAGTTTTTGTTCTAGTTCTGTGAAAAATGCCATGGGTAGTTTGATAGGGATTGCATTGAATATGTAGATTGCTTTGGGTAGTAGAGTCATTTTCACAATGTTGATTCTTCCAATCCAAGAACATGGTATATCTCTCCATTTATTTGTATCATCTTTAATTTCTTTCATCAGTGTCTTATAATTTTCTGCATACAGGTCTTTTGTCTCCTTAGGTAGGTTTATTCCTAGATATTTTATTCTTTTTGTTACAATGGTAAATTGGAGTGTTTCCTTAATTTCACTTTCAGATTTTCATCATTAGTGTATAGGAATGCAAGAGATTTCTGTGCATTAATTTTGTATCCTGCTACTTTACCAAATTCATTGATTAGCTCTAGTAGTTTTCTGGTGGCATCTTTAGGATTCTCTACGTGTAGTATCATGTCATCTGCAAACAGTGACAGCTTTACTTCTTCTTTTCCAATTTGGATTCCTTTTATTACGTTTTTGTCTCTGACGGCTGTGGCTAAAACTTCCAAAACTATGTTGGATAATAGTGGTGAGAGTGGACAGCCTTGTCTTGTTCCTGATCTTAGTGGAAACGGTTTCAGTTTTTCACCATTGAGACTGATGCTGGCTGTGGGTTTGTCATATATGGCCTTTATTATGTTGAGCTAAGTTCCCCCTATGCCTACTTTCTGGAGAGTTTTTATCATAAATTTGTGTTGAATTCTGTCGAAAGCTTTTTCTGCATCTATTGAGATTATCATATGGTTTTCACCCTTCAATTTGTTAATATGGTGTATCATATTGATTGAGTTGCATATATTGAAAAATCCTTGCATTCCTGGGATAAATCCCACTTGGTATGGTGTATGATCCTTTTAATGTGCTGTTGGATTCTGTTTGGATTTTGTTGAGGATTTTCGCATCTATCTTCATCAGTGATATTGACCTGTAGTTTTCTTTTTTTGTGACACCTTTGTCTGTTTTTGGTATCAGGGTGATGGTAACCTCATAGAATGAGTTTGGGAGTGTTCCACCCTCTGCTATATTTTGGAAGAGTTTGAGAAGAATAGGTGTTACCTCTTCTCTAAATATTTGATAGAATTCACCTGTGAAACCATCTGGTACTAGGCTTTTGCTTGTTAGAAGATTTTTAATCACAGTTTCAATTTCAGTGCTTGTGACTGGTCTGTTTATATTTTCTATTTAGAAGTATGTATTAGTTTTGATTTTATGTGAATACACACACACACAGACACTCGAAATAATTGTAGAGGTCTCACACAT
This sequence comes from Delphinus delphis, assembly GCF_949987515.2. Lineage (NCBI taxonomy): Eukaryota > Metazoa > Chordata > Mammalia > Artiodactyla > Delphinidae > Delphinus > Delphinus delphis. The sequence continues at coordinate 51,501,762 of NC_082690.1, read as the reverse complement.
GGTTTGAACGACTAAAATGAGCACTCTGGGTAAGAATTATTTTTCTCAAGACATCTGGTATTAAAATTATGTGAACATGAATTTAAATCAGAGTTCCAAAATCTATAGTATACCCACCTTTACCACTTGGCAATAAGTGACTTCCTATTTATCTATTAACTATGTCTTATTTGTAACTTAGGCAAGTTATTAACTATTTTTAAACCTCAGCTTTCTCATGCTTAATATCTCCTGAAGAAACAGATAAAAATTGTATTACCTCCTATTGTTGTTGTAATGATTAAATGAGGAAAGTATTTGTCTTGTAACATACAGTAGCTGAACTATTTTTATTATGCTATCTTTTTATTACCTTATTATTTTTTTTACTGTTGTTACAGCTGTTTCTTTGGTAAGTAGTCCTGTAGCTTCTTCATTTATTCATTACTCATGACGGAGAACCCAAACTTTCAAAGCAACATAGTTTACTACTCTATGGAAATTTTTTTTTATTGTTTACCGGCATGACTCTTAGCTTTCAATATCCCTTAAAGCCAAAATTATTTTCTGGAAAAAGCATATTAGAGTCATACAGACTTATTCTTGAATATTGTTTTATCACTTACAGTTTATGTTGTCATTGGTAAACCACTAAACGTCAGTTACGTCATCTATGAAATGGGGATAATAATACTTTTTCTTTTCAGGGTTATATTGAAATATAGAAGAAACAATGTAGGTTAACCACATAATGATGCATGCCGATTCATTCAATGTAGGTTAACCACATAATGATGCATGCCCATTCATTCAATTACAATGTCTAGTGCAAGCTTTATATTGAGAACTTCTTAGGAGCTAAATGGGCAATTTTGAAAGAGACATATGCATGCCTGGTGCTCATAGAACTTTGAGTCTAGTGGGGCCACGTAACACATTATATTAGTTGGGAAGAATCCTATGTGCTTTTGCTTACAGTTTTCCAACTGAGTGCAAGTACTGGGAAAAATCATTCATGCATTTTACATTGAGTCACTTGCTGCTTCTCATATTATGATAATACAGTGATAATCCACGTTTCCTTGCTTTTCTTGGTGATTGCTTTTAGCAAACACTATTCTCCTCCTGATATTCTTGCTATCAGTCACCTATACTGCAAAAAGTATGACCAACAGAAGAATCCGCTCTTGTATAGAAGAATTCTGCTTCCTGAAAAACCAAATTTTTTTCCTGTTGTAGTATGCACGTCAAAGACATTGCAACTAGAAGTGCCAATCGTCTTTCATTAAACATGCAAGCAATCAATTCAAAGAAAGTTTTTAAATCCTAATCCTATCCCCAAGAGTTTGCTGCCACTGGCATACCCTGATACACAACGGCTTTAAAGAGGTAATTAACATATAATTAAATATTTACACTATGTATAAGCAAGGGCCTAAGTGCTTTGGTGGGAGGGTGGATTCAGGATTTACTGATTTACTTTGCATAGAGATGCAATTGACGTGATGAAAGAGTAGAGAGTAACTAACAGGATCATGTCTCCAGATTTTGGTCCCTAATTCTAAAGAACTACAACTATTTTTACCTTCTCCTCTCCATTTAAGGAAAATAATGTGTTGGCTGCCTGTTTCATGCTTTTGTGGGACATAAAACATGAGTTAATAAATAATCTCACTTTCAGGAGCTTGCACTCTAATGGGGTAAGAGAAACTATTTTTTTATGCAAAAATTATATAAACTTCAATTTAAAGTATCCACTAATTTTATTGAAACAGTCATATTCATTTGTTTATGCACTGTCTATGGCTGCTTTCACACTACAACTACTGAGTTGAATAGTTGCAGTAAATACCATATGGACTGCAAATCCTAAATATAGAAATATTTAGAATCTGGCCCTTTACAGTGAAAGTTTGTTGACCTCTGCTTTAAAGAGATTATGCAAATATTAAATTTTTCTTACAACATTGAGATAATGAGAATTGTGATAATGATGATGCAGAAGAGAAGGAGCAGCAGGATCACGATCATATTACTTTGATTTTTTTTACCTGTCTCCAGGCTTGGACCATTTCTTGGGTGGACCACTTCAGTAAAAGCTACATCCAATCAATTAGATAGTGATTTCTATTCATTCCATTTCTAGAAATGCAACATTTCGTCATTTATAGCCATCTCTAACGTTTTAAGATGCTACGTATTATTTGGGTAAGTCTGGCAGACATTGTGGCTCACCCAGCCAACACCCTACTTTCCCACCCTTCCTTTGTTTCTTATTATGAGAATACTGATTTTGCTCAAGTTTGAGCATTGTACAACCTCAGGTACAGAATAGGATTACTCTCTCTCTAATTTAAGCTAATCAGCCTACTTCTATTCCTCTTATCAACTGGTAGGCTTAGGTATAGCATGTGACAATCCTGTGCAAACATACATGAAATAATGTCTCCTAGGGAGAGATATTTCCATATTTTTGACTAATGTTTTCAAAACAAAAGGCAACTAACTATAAACATTACAACTGTTTATGAAATATGCTACTGCCCACATTAATGTGCTCTGGGGTGCCACATAGAATCGAGTGGGAGAGAAGATGTTTAAGAAAAAAGGTAAATTGTTTAAAGTGACAAATCCTTCTCAAATAGTATGAATGTTACAGATTCCTACATTTAAAAAAGTATAATTTCAGAGTAGTGTCAAAGACCCACTTTCTAGTTTTTCCCAAAACTATAAATCAATCAATTTCTATCATCTCTCTGAACTATTTTACTATCTTCAGAATTTTACAAAGATTTTTTTTCTTTTCTTGACAAATACGTGGTGCTACATTATCTTTTCACAGTTAAGGAGGAACGCTTTTGGGGGGGGATTGACAAAAGCAATAAATACTGAATTTCAGATCTTTATGGATTCTGTGAAATCTGTTTTTTTGGCTTAAGGTACACCATATATCCTCATCTCTTTTCTAAGTCAGAGAACTCTTTTATCTTCCTAAGAGAAAGTAAAACTCAAAAAGATGAAACCATTTCATCTGGGTTTTGCCCAGATGTGGGATTTGCATCATTCAGAGTTGCACATGCTAGGTGACATCAAAAGTTCAATTTGGAAACTTATCCCCTAGGAATTACCTCTAGAAATCCAGTGCTTGTGCCTCACAAGGCCTTATTCTGGCCAGAGTAATGCCCATAATCATAATAATGAAGTGATATGAAACATTTTCAACAACTTTGTTTCAGGCTCTTTTCATATATATGCAGAACAATTTAATAAAGAGATTAGTGTATGTATGTCTTTGTTGCTATCTAAGAATAATAAAGAATAAATGAAATGTCTTTCTCTGTCTTTTCTTATTTGTCTACCATCCATCTCCCATTCAAAAAAGTTTGGATCCCAGGCTTAACTTTCCTCCACTGAAAAATAAATACCAATATACTGAAATTCATAACATCAGAACACTAGATGTTTTTATTGGAGGAATGGCTAATGATGGTGAGGAGAGGAAAGAAACAGTATCTTAGACGAGTGGAGAGGCAGAAATGGCTGAGCTAGAGACATTTCTTTTACATGTAAAAACCACATTTCTGAGAGACATTTCAGTAAATAATACTGACCTGTATCCCACTTTCACTGCATTGTAAATGGTGAATAGACCCTCTGCTTGGAGGCAAGTCTGGGTTAAGAGTTCTGTCCCTTCTAGTTACGACCTTGGGAGCTGCTGGACAGTAACAACATTTTTTACCTCCATGAAGAGAGATTTTTACCCTAAATACACACCCATTGAAGAGACTCTCTAACTAATTCTCCTCTTTTGGGGGATTGTACTGCCCTGAGATAAGGTTTTGCTAATTCCCTAGGTGCTCTTTGAGGTGTACAGTGCACTTCATCATCCAGGAGTGCTAACGCCGTGTGTTCCTTTCTAGAAATAAAGGTAACATTTTGGTTTCTTTCTAGAAATAAAGGTAATATTTTGGTTTTATCTTTTGTTTTTTTAATGTTATTGCTAAAATTGTGCAGTAATGCTGGCAGAGAAAAGGGCTCTAATTCATTAGCCTCCCTGAAACCACGAACAGTATTCATTCACTTATATAATATTTTTTATTTATTAAGTTACTACTATGTACAAAGGATTTCTCTAAGTGCTAATACTACAGTTTCCGACATGTACCTTTAAGAGGACTATGTGGGATTCTTATCATGATAAATAAGTCAGATTGCAAAGGATAAGGGCTGGTATATATACATTTACAATGTTTTCCTCACCCATTACTTTATTAATTGTATGTTTTTTTGAACCATTAATTGAAGAAGGTATTATAAAAATATGTGGGGGCTTCCCTGGAGGTGCAGTGTTAAGAATCTGCCTGCCAATGCATGGAACACGGGTTCGATCCCTGGTCCGGGAAGATCCCACATGCCGTGGAGCAACCAGGCCCACACGCCACAACTACTGAGCCTATGCTCTAGAGCCCGTGCGCCACAAATACTGAGCCTGCGCTCTACAGCCTGTGAGCCACAACTACTGAAGCCCACGTGCTTACAGGCTGTGCCCCGCAACAAGAGAAGCCACTGCCAATAGAAGCCCATGCTCCGCAACGAAGAGTAGCTGTCACTTGCTGCAACTAGAGAAAGCTCGCGCGTAGCAACGAAGACACAACGCAGCCAAAAAAAAAAGTATATATGTGTTGAATGAATGAATAAATTAATAAGTGTTTGGAGTGGACCACAAACATATGACACAGTTATACAGCTTTCCCCACTTATCTGCAGGGTATGTACTCCAAAACCCCTGGTGGATGACTGAAACTACAAATACTATCAAACCCTACATATACTATGCTTTTTCCTGTTTTTTCCTATACAAACAGAAGATTAGGGTATACAGCAAGGATATGCTGGACAGAGGGGTGATTCACGTCCAGGGTGAGATAGAGCTGAGGGCGCAGGCCAGCTGAGATTTCATCACGCTACTCAAAATGGCCACAATTTAAAACTTACGAATTGTTTCTTTCTGGAATTTACCACGTAATATTTTCAGACCACAGTTGACTGAATAACTGAAACCATGGAAAACAAAACCACAGATAAGTAGAGACTACTCTGGTTGTATTTTTTCCATAGGTGAGTCTTGAGTCCTCTCTGTGGAGGCAGACAGACAAAATTCAAAGTCTCAGCTGTGTCACTTACCAGTAATTGGACCTTTGCACAAGTATGCAGCCTCTGTAAGCCTGAGCTGCAATATTTGTAACATGGGGGAAACAGTATGTAGCTGTAGCATTAATTTTTATAAATAACATGAAGGTCTTGGTGCATAGCAGGCACTGGGGCACCAAAACAGAGCTATTTGATAGAAAGCCTATTTCTGAGTTAAGCTCAAACCAAATACATTCATTTGGTTCAATACAACATGCCTCTTATTTGAAACCTCATGCTGTGAAGACACAAGGGAAAGAGAGAGTAAATGTAATATTTATCACTCACATCAGTAGTCTTGGACCGATCAAAGGAAATACATTTACCAGTTGACTAAAAAGCAGAGTTTCATCCCAGTTCCTTGAGAATGCAACCTGAAAGGAGGAAAACATCTTAAGCCTGAATCCAGTCAGAGCTCATTAATTTTGTGACAACTGAACTGTTTACTTTGAAGCGAGAGAAAATGAAAATATTGACACAGGGAGACAAATAGGTATTTGAGAAAGAATTAATTTATCTCAGAAAAGAATAAAGGTGATTTAGCAATTATGCCTCCGTAAAAGTTCAGCAGTCTTTATGCAATGACACCACCAAAATGAACTTGGCTTTCATTTTACTTCTACAGTATAAGCAGTTACAAAAAATGAATAACCATGGGCCAAAAACAATAGTGGGGGTGGGGAGTTTGCAGAAAGATTTTTCAGCTGATGCAATGCATCAGAAAGCATGTAAGCATTTAATCTGGCCCCATTTAATCTAGCTTGCTGGGACAGAGTCAATGGAAAGTGGGGTTGAGATGCATCAATCAACCCTATTTAGAAACAGGAATCCCAGAAGACCTATTAACTATATAGGAATGGGAGGAAAGATTCTCTAAAAGGGGAAGAAAAGTTAACAGCAAGCAAAGTAAGCAAAAGAGCAGAGAGCACAAAGAGATGTGGGGTTCACCCAACAGATAACGGAACAGTTAAGAAATTAGGTAAATGAAGCAAAGCTTGGTTACAGGGATTCAAAGAGGAGATGGAAGTATGGATAAATAATATTTCAAGACTAATTTCCCTAACTCATCCTATACTTCTCTATTCTTTTCCTCTGATCTGGATTTTGGCAGGGTTGACTGAGCCAGGGGCATATCTCTAAAGCAGCAGAATAACTTCCAGAACATGGAATCTGAGAAGGAGCTGCTATGGTTTCAAAAGGGTCTGTGGGGAAAGTGGCTGGCTGGCCTAAATCGCCATCTGCTGTTTGTTTTGTCCCCCCTCCCCTTTTTTTGGCTCTTTCCCTGTGCTTCAGAAACTGATTCATTCCTAGTCAACAGCAAGTGTTGTTTGAAATTTAAAAACTTAATGTAAGTTTTTACACAATGTATTGGCTTTAACGCTTTACCATCTAACCTCTTTTTAATGAAATATATGGTTTTTTCCACCAGGGGTTGTTGCAAATACACTATAATCCTAATGCAATTTAATCAATGTTTATTGACTTTATTCCATATGTCAGTTTAATATCATTCCTGTGCTCCAGGCTAGGAATAATATAAGACTCCAGGTCTCTATTAGTCTAGGGGGAAGGATACTGTGCATGTATGTAACCACTGACTTACCTGTTAGAGATGTGTAGGAGAGGATTAACGCATCATATACATTGGTCTAGACTGGTGGTCTTAAACTGGACAGATGCACCTTGTATTGGAGGAACCTGATTTCCAGGCCATCAGTGGATCTGCCTGAGAACTTATCTGTGGTTCTCTTTTCTATGTTCTTTTTCATAATTGCCTTTCTCTCACATTACAACAGAGAAGTATATAACACCGAAACACCTAGAATTACCATAGTGCACTGCCAGAAATGACAGAAAACAAACAAGCAAACAAACAAAATCTCTAGAATGTCACAGAAAATTAAAAATAAAAAAAAATTTTAAATATTGGTGCTAGAAAAGTCTCCTTTAATCAAAGCTCTATAATTCACCCACCATATCTATACAAGATACATTTCCAATAAAATTTAAATTATTATGTTAATAAGTACCAGAATCTAAGTTGTTTGGTTCAACTGTGTACTATTAACCATAATGCAGTCTAAAATATTTGTTATACAAATTTTCAGGAAATAAAAATATATATTTGATTACATACTTCTGTTGTAAAATATGATAGTGTGACCCATAAAAGATACAAATATTCGGGTGTAAAAATGTATTACATTGGGATAAAATTCTGAGGGACAAGTGAAATGATGATATAATATCAAGGAACAAAAGAAGTTAAAAAACTCGTCCTTACATTTTAAAAATGGATTTTCCTGGTTATCAATTTACTGTCATATTTGGATTGCATTAGATACATTTAAACATCCCATCATTATTCATTGAATGATCCTATTTACTTCTTGTAGTACTTGTTCTCTTAAAGTCTACTTTATCTAATAATGATTGGGTTGCACTGTTATTCGTTTGGTTGGTTTTTATTTATATTGGAGTGTTTATTTCTCCATCCTGTACTTTCAGACTCTGTATACACTTATTTTTAGATGTGTTTATTTTTTATATGTGTTTGTTTAAAATCAACTTGGCAAGGATTATCTTTTACTTGGAGCAGATAGGTAGGCAATTATATTTAATGTGATTATTGATATACATTAATTTTAAACTATATTTTAGCATATTTTGTCTATCCTGTCTAGCATTTGACCTTTTTTTCTCTCTTTCCTTGCCTTCTTTTAGATTTTTTTAAAATATTCAATTTTCCTTCTTTGTTTAGAAGATAAACACTCATTTGTTAATCTTTTACTGGTTATCCTGGCAGTTTCAACATGCTTCTTTTCTTATCAGGATAGTTTCTTTAAACTTCTTTGTAGGCAATATCAAAGAATTTCTGGCGGGAAATCTCCACTTACCTGGATTCATCAAACTAGCTCCTTTTCCTCACTTTGGCTTTTAGTGCTAACATACTTCCTCAGAGTAGCCTGTCCGAATACACTTTCCCTCCAACCTAAACGTGCAATTAAAAAAAAAAAAGTCAACCCTGCACTAATTTACAATCACACTATATGCTTTTCTCCAAGTATCTTATCATAATAAGTAATATATTTCATTTGGATGACATTTAAGTCCTAGTTCCTCCATTTGAGGGTACACTTCATGAGATTAGGGACATTTTAATTGTGTATGTGTTACATATCTGCATCTGGGACTTTGCAGACAATAAAGTGCTTATTCGCAACATAATATAAGTGCTCCTACCATGAATGATTTTAAACTATGAACCAGATATCACTAAATGCATATTTGGGAACATGTATACAGTTGGCTTCAGCAAATGACTGAAAGTAGGATTTTTGGTCACTTGCATTAGAATCGCTACAAACTTACTAAACTAAACCAAAATTCCCCTTTTTTTTATGGCCTAAATTCATACTTGAAAAAAAAGTGCTTGACACATGGAATATTTTAAGATAAATTATCTTGGAATATATGTAGTTTTGGTTATTACATATGTTTATTTTTTTCCAAACCATTTGAGCATTCTTTTTATGTTAATATCTGTATGTTTGCTAAATACAGACAACTCAAATAACCAATTATTTGTTTCTTGGTCCATTTGAATGAAAGTTGCTTTAACTAATAACCTCAGCCTATTTGGGTTCACCAATTGAATAAAATACATATACTCCATACACACACACACACACACACACACACACACACACACACACATATATAAGTATATATACATACATAAATATACATCCTTTGGTGAAGAGAGTGGTCTGGCTACATTTAGTTAACCATATAGCTCACCCTGCACAAGACTAGATAGACACAAGCTTTCGTAATGCATTTTTATAAGTGCAACCCAACTGCAAATCTCCCGTTTAAAATAAGACAAGGAGAAATAGAAAATAAACACAGATCATTGATACATAACTAAGCTAAAGGATTTCCTGCTAAGAAAGCCAAGGATTGATCTACATTAAAAATGTGATTTATTCCAGAAAGAGAATAATTAAGCATTAGTCAATAGCTAAGGCATTTTAATAGTATCTTTCTAACCGCCGAAAGTGCATTAAAAGACTAAAATCTGAACCTGAGAAAAGCTTCATTAATTAAACAAAAATCCTTTTTCTTCACACTGGGAAATGGTCAAAATGCTTCCTAAAGTGGATATCAGATGAAACAGATACACAGTTACACATAGAAAAACTTTGAGCTCGTATGGGTCCTAGAATCTGAAAGCGTTAGCCATCTGATGAAATCAAACTGGGAGAAGAATTCAGATTATATCACTGACATATATTATCAAAATGAATTAATTAAGCATAGCCTGTGTGGAGGGCTCCCTCTGTACCCAGCTAAGCCCTGTGGACAATATTATCGACTCTTGAAGTATACTCCCTGACTTTAAGGTTCTTCAACCTGGACTTGGGGAACAGAACAAAGACAGGTGAAATAATAAAAATGTAAGTACATCCTGCTTGGATAATATTACATAACTAGTATATAGAAGAAGGAATGAGTGTGGGCTACGATATTCAGAGAATGCTGCCTGGAAAAAACTGTGTGTGTGTGTTTGTGTGTGTGTATTGAGTAGGGTATCCACTATTTTTCAAGATTTTAAGAGTGGATAGAATTGGGAGATATGGGAGGGTCATAGTTTTTTTGGAGGGAAATAGCCTAAACGAGGATTAAGAAAAAACTTATCAGATGTACACTAAGATTAGTGAGATATTTAGAATGCCAGTCTGATTTCCTTGACTCATGTGGGCCAGTGGGGCTGAAAACTCCATCAGTGCCTAATGACCTTTGTAATACTAATAGAAAAATAATGATAAAATAATAATAGGTGATTTAATGTCAAAGCTACACAGATGATTTAATTTTTATAACAGCTTGATGTATGTTTTATTTCACTTTACAGATGGGAAACTGATTCTTAGGAAGGATAAGTAGGCAGCCCAGATCACACACTAACACATGACAGAATTGAGCTTCAAGTGACTCCAAAGCTGATTGCATTAGATACATTTAAACATCCCATGATTATTTATTGAATGATCCTCTGCCACCACTGGCAGAGTTAAAGGGAGGTTACAAAAAATGCTTTAATCCCTGCTCTCTAGGAGGGAGAAGAGGACCAACATTAATTGTACATTTAAAAACTCTTAAGCTGGGAGGAGATCAAGATGAAAGAGTAGGAGGACTTGAAACTCACCTCCCCACCATGAACACATCAAAAATACATCTATGTGAGGAACAATTCTCACTGAAAACAAACTTGAAACTGGCAGAAAGACTCCTGTACAACCAAGGCAGTAATAAAGATCCACACAGAATGAGGTAGTAAAGGAAGAGAAGGGATCAGGTTGGGGCCTGTGCCCCAGGAAGGGGACCAGAGGAAAAGGGAGATTACACACGGGCAAAGATCCTCCCTGGGGAGTGAGAGTTCTAGCCACACATTAGATGCCATATTCCTGGGGTCTGATACAAGAAAGACAAACCTCCTTGGCTGGTTGGAGGGCCAGTGGTAATAACAGGAGAGCTGTGGAAAGCCTAGACTCCCCTCCTAAGGAGCATGCATGCGTACTTGCTTACTCCTGAAACAGGGTGGAGAAGGCAGATTGCACAGGTGGTTGACTGTATCCTGTGACTGCCCTAGCAGGTACCACAGCCTGAGCCGAGTGAACTCTCCAGCCCTGCCTGCTTCACATGGGAGCTCCATGCTGGAGTGAGGGCTACCATGACTGAGGAAAGAACTTGGCCATCAGACACGGAGGTGGCTCCAACTCAGAATGGTGTCTGAGCATGGTGGAGACAGTCATTAGTGGCACTTACCCTGGTGATTATACCCAATCCCTATAAAACACTCATGACATTTTTCCCAGAATTAGAACAAATAATCCTACATTTATATGGGACCACAAAAGACCTCAAATTACCAAAGCAATCTTGAGAAAAAGAAAAAAACAAAGCTGGACATGTTATGCTTCCTGACTTCAGACTATACTACAAATCTATAGTAATCAAAATAATATGGTTCTGTCCCCCAAACAGAAACATAAATCAATGGAACAGAATAGAGAGCCCAAAAATAAACGAACACACCCGTGATCAATTAGTCTATGACAAAGGAGGGAAGAATAGACAGTGGAGAAAAGAGTCTCTTCAATAAGTGGTGCTGGGAAAATTGGACAGCTACATGTAAAAGAATGAAATTAGAACATTTCCTCACACCATATATAAAAATAAACTCAAAATGAACTAAGGACCTAAATGTAAGACCTGAAACCCTGAAACTCCTAGAAAATACATAGGCAGAACACTCTTTGACATAAATTGTAGCAATATTTTTTTGAATCTTTCTCCTAAGGCAAAAGAAATAAAAGCAAAAATAAACAGGTGGGACTTAATTAAACTCAAAAGCTTTTGCACAGCAAAGGAAAAAACTGACAAATCAAAAAGACAACCTAATAAATGGAAGAATCATGCAAATGATATGACTGATAAGGGGTTAATATCCAAAATATATAAACAGCTCTTCCAACTCAATATTAAAAAAACAAACAACCCAATTAAAAAATGGACAGAAGACATGAATCATTTTTCTAAAGAAGAGATACAGATGGCCAACCAGTACATGAAAAAACGCTCAACATCGCTGACAATTAGAGAAATGCATATCAAAACCACAATAAAATATCACCTTACACTTGTCAGAATGGGTATCATCAAAATGTCTACAAATAACAAATGTTGGTGAGGATGTGGAGAAAAGGGAACCCTTGTACCCTGTTGGTTGGAATGTAAATTGGTGCAGCCACTGTGGAGAACAGTATGGTGGTTCCTCAAAAACTAAAAATAGAACTACCATAAGATCCAATAATTCCACCCTGGGTATATATCTGAAGAAAATAAAAACACTAGTTTGAAAAGATACATGCACCCCAATGTTCATAGCAGCACTATTTATAGCAGTTAAGATATGGAAGCAACCTAAGTGTCCATCAACAGATGAATGGATAAAAAAGTGTGAGATATATATATACACACACATATATATGTACAATGGAATACTACTCAACCACAAAAAAAGAATGAAATTTTGCCATTTGCAACAACATGATTGGACCTGTAGAGTATTATGCTTAGTGAAATAAAGCAGAGAAAGACAAATATTGTATGTTATCACTTATATGTGGAATCTAAAATATAAAATGAATGTATATAACAAAACAGAAACAGGCTCACAGATATACAGAACAAACTAGTGGTTACCAGTGGGGAGAGGGAAGGAGGAGGGGCAAGATAGGGATATGGAATAAAGAGATACAAACTACTATGTGTACAATAGATAAGCCAACAAAGACATACTTTACAGCACAAGGAGATACAGCCATTGTTTTGTAATAACTTTGAATGGAGTAAAATCTATAAAGATATTGAATCACTATGTTGCACACTTGAAACTAGTACAGTACTGCAAATAAACTACGCTTCAATTTAAAAATAAATAAAAATAAATAAATAAAACACTTACACATGCAGAGTTGGAAATAGATCCTGACCCATACAATTTCTTATGTGCTCTTTAATTCTTTCATGTGGGTTTGCTTCTAAATCCAGTAGAGTCATGGGTAGGAGTATGACATGGAAGAACAAGTGTGGGTTTGGGAATCAATAGGCTCTCATTCCAGGCCTTGCTCTATACTTTATAACTTTGATCATCTAACTTTCAGTCTCAGCTTCCCGAGACTATGCTCCTCTATAGAAGGTGATGTAAAACCAACCTTGCCTGATTGTTGAGAGGGTGAAGTGTGATGATGTGTGTTTCCTACCTAGCACAGGATATATGGCCCTAATTATTGTAATTCCTTTGTTTACCATACAGACAAAAGTCTACCTCAAATTCAATTATAGGTCCTTAACAAATAGAGCCACTGCCAGAATTTGTTGCATTCTGTTTTGTTTTATAATCATACATGTTGCTTTCATATAAGCATACATGTTGCTTTCATCAAGGGACCTATGTCTCAGAGAACAAAGATGGTTGTTCATTTGCTTCCATACACCTTCCACCTAGTGATATAGAAAGTGTCTAGCATTTTTTCAGACACAATCATGAAGTACTTTCTGTTAAAATTGAGAAAGGCACATCTAGGGAAGGCAGGAAAAAATGCCCAGATGATATTTTTATTATTGTCCCTATTTTGTAGCTATAGAAACTGAGGGACAAAGATGTTACCAGCCAACTTTCACAACTCATAAGAAACCAAAGGGAAGTAAATAAGCAAATAAATAAAGAAATAAATTTAGCTAGACATGATTACTATGTAAAGTATAATATTACAAAGAATTATGAAGGATGTAAGGTGATGGGGATATAATTTCCTAGAGCTTAGTGAGTAAAAAGTGAATAATAAGAGATGAAGTCTGAGTGTTAGCTTGGGCTACATCATGTAGTGTCTTGTAGTTCATAGTCAAGTTTTAATTTTTTTCTGGATGTAATTGAGAAGTTTTAGGGAAATGGTATCATCTGATTCAGCTTTTAATAGATTACATTGGAGGGGGCAGAAGGAAAGTAGATATATCATCTATTACGTAATTCAGACAACAAGACAGTGACTTGAACTAAGGTAATAGCAGTAGCTATAAATATCTTATAATCCCAGAAGTTTCTTTTTCCTTAGAACTTTCAAGGACAGAAGTTGGCCACTTTCTGGCTCTGACAAAGTCATTCCATCAAAGTCTGTTGCCAACTTCTGATTAGCTGAGCATAAAGGGACATGAGTGTCCCTGGGCAGCCTTTGTTTGGTCTGTTCCCTCCTGACAGCTCTCTTCAATCCCACTCACATGTAGGGAAGATGGGTTTCTCTCTGTGTCCCCCAAGGAAGTTCTTTCACTTTTTTATATCTTTGCCTGCCCTAAGGTATTTACTTTTTAAAAAAAATTTATTTATTTATTTATTTATTTTTGGCTGTGTTGGGTCTCTGTTTCTGTGCGAGGGCTTTCTCTAGTTGCGGCGAGGGGGGGGCCCTCTTCATAGCGGTGCGCAGGCCTCTCACTGTCGCGGCCTCTTTTTTTTTTTTTTTTTGCGGTATGCGGGCCTCTCACTGTTGTGGCCTCTCCCCTTGCGGAGCACAGGCTCCGGACGCGCAGGCTCAGCAGCCATGGCTGACGGGCCTAGCCGCTCCGTGGCATGTGGGATCCCCCCACACCGGGGCACGAACCCATGTCCCCTGCATCAGCTGGCAGACTCTCAACCACTGCGCCACCAGAGAAGCCCATCGCGGCCTCTCTTGTTGCGGAGCACAGGCTCCAGACGCGCAGGCTCAGTAGCTGTGGCGCACGGGCTTAGTTGCTCCGCAGCACGTGGGATCTTCCCAGACCAGAGCTGGGACCCGTGTCCCCTACATTGGCAGACAGATTCTCAACCACTGCGCTACCAGGGAAGCCCGAGGTATTTACTTTTAAGCTCCGACAGATTCAGAGAGGGAAAGATGAGAGCCACACGTTGTAATGGTAAAAATGAAAGGGAGTTGAAAATGCATAATGCAGTCGTAGATCAGAAGAGAGCTCGGCAGAGTGGTGAAGACTACTCAAGCATTCCTACTGCCTTTTGTTTTCTTTGATTCAAACACAATTTTCTGGCCCTCAAATTGCAGCTGACCAGGACACTGGGGAAAATGCCATACACAGGAGATCTCAACAGTCATCAATGTTTGACCATGGGGTCAACAACTGAGAACAGAATTGCATAACTTCAAATGAAAACAAAGCATGGCTACAGAACCAGAAGAGCCGGAGTGCTGGCAGTTTACTGGGACAAATGCTTAACTTGACATGTAGCTTGACCCTATGTGGAGTGCTGCATGCCCATTAACACACAATTCCAAAATCCAGTGATTATGGATATCATCCCGGACCTACCTAGCTTATTTCAGATCTGCTTCAGTATTTAATGTCTCTATTCTGTTTATATTACTTTGAGTTAATTCCTCAATCCTCTCCAGTGACTCTGGATTTATCATTGGCTTTCCCTACCTTGAAGTATCTCACTTCATATACCTGCCATAGCAGAGTCTCTCTGGATCAAACTCCGCATATCTATAGCTGGTCAGCACCCTTGTTTGCCCTTCTAATATTCTATTCAGGGAGAAAGGGGAGATTCCCATATTAGGACATAAGCACACACACAAAAAGAAGCATACCCTGTTTTTTGAACTGACTCTGGGAAGGATTCTTCTCAAGGAGCACATCATGAGTCTAATCATTAAAGCTGAGGCATAGATCAGAAAATGACTCTTCTTCAGACTAAACTAGTTCTCCAGAGTTATCTGTTTCGTGGACAGAGTGGAGAATTGGTCATAAAACTAAAAGTGGGGCTAAATCTGTTTTAGGAATCACCTGGCAGCAGCTGTGTAGAGTTGAACAATTTAGAAGGCTGTACACACACACATGTTCACCTGTATCTGTGTGTAGTTGCCTCACATTCTCCACAGGAGGACGTATAGTCTTAGGAAGACAGCACACACCTTCATCAAAGGTACTGGTTTAAGAAAACCTTTCTTTTCATATTTTTATTATCTATACTTTATACTAATGTTTAAATTTACAATAAAGGGACAACAATAATAAATTAATAATTTCAAATAATCATTTTAAAACCCCCAATTCTAGAACTTAAACACATTTTTTTCCTTTCATAGTTGTTTTTCTATATTTTATTTAGTTAGAGAATGGTCTGTGTATAGATCTGTGTATTGTTTTGCTTTTTTTGTGTGTGCATATATGTGAGAGAGAGTGTTTGTGAGTGTTAGTGTTCTGCTCTTTCATGAAGCATACTGGCATGGTTACTTTATATTTTTCTACATAATCTTCATATTATGTTCGTTTTCTGTATAACCATAACAAATTACTGTAAATTTCGGGCTTCACACAACATAAATTTATCATCTTACAGTTCTGTAGGTCAGAAGTCCAAGGCTGGGTTGATTCCTCAGCCCCAGGTCTTATAGGTCTAAATCAAGGTGATGGCAGGGCTTATTCCTTACTGGAGACTGGAAGGATCTGCTTCCAACTTCATTCAGATTGTTAGCTGAATTCAGCACCTTGTGGTTTTAAGACTGTCATATGCATGTCCTTACTGATTGCTACTGGGAGGGCATCCTTAGTTCCTAGAGTATTCTCTCTGGTCCTTGCCTGGAGCCCCATGTATCATAGAACCAGCAATGCCATGTCAAATCCTTCTCACATTTGGAATCTCTCTGATTTCCATTTCTGTCACCTATATTCTACTTCTGCTGCCATCTCTCACTTCAGCTAGAGAGTTTTCTCTGATATTGAAGGCTTACGTGATTAGATTGGACCCACCTAGATAATGCCATCTCCCTTCTTAAGGCTTGTGACCTTACTTATATATGCAAAACCTGTTTTGTCATGTAGAGTAACATATTCACAGGTGTACATCTTTCTTTTGTTTCTTTGGTTGGGACAATTATTCATCCTATCACAGTAGTCATCATCTTTAGCAACTTCATAATTTTTTTTTAAATAGTTGTCTTTTTGTTTTTTATCTTTTGTTTTGGCCGTGCTGTAAGGTTTGCGGGATATTAATTCCCCCTAACCAGGGATCAAACCCATGCCCACTGCGGTGGAAGCGTGGAGTCCTAACCACTGGATCCCCAAGGAATTCCCAGAAACTTCATAATTTTGATATAACATAATATTAAAGAATATTTCTTAGGATATATATTTGTTCTCATTTTTGTGTTTTGCAATTATAAATGATATCTTCTTACCTAGAGCTTCTGAATTATTTCCTTAATCAAATACCAATTTCAGCTTATTGCTATATTGGGTTACAATAGGTTTATACCAGTTAATAAAGTTCAGCCCTAAAAGTTTACTGTTTTATAACTACCTCTCCAGCACTGAGTGTAAATATTTTTAGATGTATATTTCAATTCTAAAATTGCTAGAGTATTAACATTTATTTATTAAATATATAAATCTTATATTATGATTGCTGTGACCTCCTATGTGAAGTACCTTCAGTATTATTTCCTTAATTATCTTTTGGCATCTTGATGCTTTACATAAGCTACTTAAAATTATAGGAATTAGCCACTCATCTGTCATACAAATATTTTTCCATGTAAATTGTTACTCTATCTTAGCTTAATACTTTTCAATGTAGTTTTATCCTTTTAAACTATTCAAATTTATCATCTTTTCCTTTCATCTTGTACTTTTTGATTCAAATCTGGAAAAGTTATCAATTCTTCACAGATCCTATCCATTATTTTTCAGCTCTTCAAATCATCTCTTACTAATGTAGGTGTAATTTTTTGATCTACCTTCCAAGGATTGATTTGCATGCTGGGCATTTTTCAACAGAGGGCAGCATCTTGCAGTTGTTCTGCTTTGTGGGTGCACATTTCAACCTCAGAACACCAAATGTTCTGAAATCTTGCTCAAGCACGAACAGTGAACAGCATATACAAGAGCATTTCTATGGAAATAAATGATGTATTTTCTTATCACAGAGCTCTGGAAGGTTCTTAAATCTTCTTTGAAATGCAACAAATGCTCTTTAAATCAATAACTGTGGTGAAAACAATAAAGAAGTAGTGCATGTTAGAAAAAAAATTGAGTCAGCTTTAGAAGGCAGCAATGACAGAAGGTTTTATCCAAAACTTTAATTCAATTGATTATGACTGAATGACTAAGCCAATAAGGCTTGACTCTGCTGCAGATAATGTAACCAATTTGTGCAAGAATTGCAACTAAAGCTTTATTCTCTATACGATTTAATTTTTTAAAATCTGCATTATGTTTTTAATTATCTTCATGATAAATTCAGATTGTTCATGGCTCGCGAGGTCCTAGCCCCAGGCCTCAAGATTCAATCAAGTGTTCTCTATTCTAGTTTACAGGCAGAGTCAGTGTTTCCCACCCTTGTGTCCTTATTCTGTTTTCTGTATGTGTGTTACTTTCTTGTTATACCTCAGGCTCTACCAGGACCTATCTTTACCTTATTATCTCTCCACACCAGAATTTGAGCACACTAGAGAGCACATAATAGGCACTCATTAAATAAGGAATGGAAAGATACTGAGATTTAAAATGTTCTGCTTATTAGCTTGGTAATCCTTTATTTCCCCCTAACATTTCTAATACTGCTTAATTTATATATATGTACATAATCCTGACTTTTGTCTCATTTCTATAAAGATTATATTAGTAAATAATGTGCCTTTTCCTTTGGGGGATTTTATGGAACTTAGATGTTTTTGTAAGATATTTTGAAATTGTTGATTACAATAGATTAATGGAACTAGGAACTACAATTCCATTAGATGCCTGGCATTTAAGGTACATCCACTCCTGATTTTTAAATGCATCACAATTTTAGCGCCACTAAGCTTGGAGGCCATGAAAGAGGTTAGGAACTTTATATTTTAGTAAGTCTGATTGTCTGGATTGATATGAAAAGAAAGATAATGTACCTTGCACTTTTGCAAGGTGGCAGAAGCAGAATTCATAATCTTTCTGAAATGGCCCATGGAGTGACAAGAGATCTGACATTTGTCCAGCGTCCATAAAGCAAAGATAAGGAAATTATAGAATCACTCTTGAAGCCCCTATACAGGGCGAACATTCCAACTCTGGTTCCTCAGGACTGAAATACTTCAAGAGTGAGCACAAAGTGCTTGAACTCAGCTAATTGAATATTTCTTGAAAGCTTCCCACAAGCCAAGGACTCTGCCAGGTACATGCAATACAATAATAGATGAGATAGTGTATCTGTACAGGGGGCCCAGAGTCCTAGAATAAAGTTGTGCATCATAAAGTTCCTTCCTTTTAGATGATTAGAGATCTAAACAAGTTGTGTCTATAAATGCTCTTCCCTCAATTTCATTGTCAAATCTCTACAAATCTCATTTCCAGAATCATCTTCCTTACCTAAATTACCTCTGGTAGACTGCATACTTCAAATATTTCCTCTGGACTCCAGTGTGAACTTGCAGAATTATGGTGCTGTGAACCACCTAGAGGAGACTGCCTAGAGGGGAGACTCTGTCTCTTACTCATCATTTGTGCCTGGCACCAGGCCTGGCACTAAGTGTAGAGTTGTAAAATAAATACATGAGTGGATACATGATTGAATAAATGCATGAATGAATGAAGAGTAATTTGTTAACATATATTTGCTTTTTTATTATAAAATATTTTAAACTGTTGGAGAATAAAAATGTGTTCCCACTTCCCCAGACTAAAAAATGTAAATATTTTCCACATCATCTTTAAATGTTTTTTAAAAGAGAAGTAAATTATTACAGATGGAGCTTCCGTACTATCTTTCCCTGACCTCATATCTCCTTCTCCATCCTCAAAGGAAAAATCTTCTTGAAGCTGGTGTTTAATCTTCTCTTCCATGTTTTTATATTTCAACTTTGAATGTAGAGCCCCATAAACAACAATGTTATTTTTATTTTATTAAACATAAATGTTAATACTGTCTATGAATTTTATTGCAATTTAATTATTTTATCCTACCCTATGCTTTCAAAATGTATGTTAATGACTAAACACTATTCTAAGTGCTATGTAATATTTATGAATAAAACATAAGTTATTCACTCTACTACGAACGGACATTTTAGAAGAATTCGATCTGCTGCTGTGATTAAAAACGCTGAGTGGTCTTTTTGTGTGTCTCCTTGTGCACAAGTTCCAGAATGTCTTTAGGACCTGCACCCAGAACTGTAATCTCTGGTTCATTCAATATACACTTCCTCAACTTTCCTATATTTCTACATTGTTCAACAAAGTGTAAAAATTTGCATCCTCATAAGCAGGGTATGAGTTTTCCTTTTTACTTAAATTTTCATCAAACCTCAATTGTATTCCATTCATCCATGTTAATCCTCTAAGCAATTCTATACTTTTAAAATTACTTTAGATTCATACCACATTAATATCATGTTAGTGCATCTCTCACTTCTTAAAATGTCTCTCAAAATTATCTTTGCTATTCCTGCCCCTATACTCACCAATATTAATTTCAGGATCAACTTATCAAGTTCTATGGGAAATTCTATGGTAAATTGTATCTAGAATTGTACTGAATTTGTAGATTAATCTGGGGACAATTGGTATCTTTATGATATTGACTCATAATCCACTGATATGATTTATAGTATTTTGTAATTATGTCTACAAAGCCCTTGCAAATATTTGATACATTTATTCCTGGATATCTTCATGTTTTCTTACAATTGTAAATGTTATTTTTGGTGGTTTTTTTTTTTTTTTGTCTGCCTTGCTATCAAGTTTTACTAGCTTCATAAAATTAGCAGGGTAGCAGTTCTGTTTTCTATTTTCTAAAATAAATCTTTAAACATCACAGAGATTTTCTTTTGGGAGCAGCAGACTCATTACTTATTCAATTCATTAAGAGATCCTTGGGTCAGCTTTTACATTCATTATACAGCAGTTATGATGTTCTTTATATTTTTATGGAAATTAAGAAATTCAACTGAGTTTAAAATGTTTTGTCTTATGATTTTAAATTCTCTTTTAAATATACTTATAGTTTTCTTTTATTTTGATATTATTGACTTTTTTTTCTTACTTACTCATAGCAGGGGTTGCATATTCAACAAAGAATGAGAGAAAGGAGGGACAGCAGAAGCAGTTCTTGTATTATATTTTAGTATGACTTCTTTGAAAAAGAACAGGTCCTGTCTTTAAGATATTCTGGCCAAGGAAAACTGAGCCAATCCCTTGCATGGAAATTCACAGGATACCTGCAGTGGCAAACGCACCTCTCCTCTACCACCTCAGCTAGCACAGCCTGGAGGTTGACAGCTCCCACACCCGGGGGGCTCTGTTCTGGAAGCCACTGCCCTCCCCAGAGGGCACTTGCCTCCTTCTTTCAAAGCTACCTGGACTTCCAGAAAATTGGCTTTTCACCTCATCCTTCTATGCAATTGAACTGTCCATCTTCCCCAGGGTTGGTCCTGAGAGCCCGGATGGGTGTTTCTGAAGTCATTTTCCATATGGTGTCAGCCCTTTAAAGGAGCCCATCCTGGGAATCTCTGCACTTTTCACCATAATTTAAAATAATCCTGGAGACTTACGGGCAAACTGATGCTTTCACAGACTCTTTTTGAGCCTCAGGGGCATCTCTGGGCTGATGGCTAGCCTGCCTGTTAACCTAACCCAACTCCAGCCTTTCCTAAGGGGGCCTCCAGGTCTGAAGACTCAGCCTCTAGGATAACTTGGGAAGCAGGAATATGTCTGTCTCTTGAAGACTCATCATCATATGGCAGGAGACTCAGCCCTACAGGGTGCTGGCACCAGTTGGGCCAATTGGACTCTTGCATCCAGGCTCTCTCTTCCCTCAGAGGGCAAAGAAACCCAGAGCATCTCCGGATTTTAACCTGGCTCCCATTTAGGTTAACGTTCCTCCTCATCCAGCCACTAGGCTTGTGGCTTAGGGACAAGGGTTCCCAAAGACCTGAACAGATTCGGTTCTCCCAAAATTCCTTCTGCAGTTCAACAAATCACTCCCAGCCTCTATTTCCATCACCATTTTTATTTATTTATTTTTTAGTTTTATCGAGATAATTGTATTTTCTTTCCTCTACTGATCGGAAGGTATAGATTTTAGTTATTTTTCAGTGGTTTTCCTTAAGTTTTGAAGATATAAATTGGCCTCTAAACTTTTCTAACAAAATTAAGAAACGCATTGTCTCTATCACACTACCAAATATGTGAGCTGTTTACATGTTTAATTACACATTTAACAGACCCTCTTCTGTGTCGTTACTGTGATAGAAAGTCTCTTCTCATTCTTCCTGTTAAATATCCCTACTTTTAGGTATCCAGCAGTTGACTTTACTAGCATATTATCAACTTTTGTGCTTATCGTTTTCCCCCACAACTTATTTCTGCATTTATTTTTCTTATCAATGTTACTTACTCTTTTTTTTTTTTAATTCTGGGTCTGCGGCGGTTGGGCCAGGGCCGGCGGCCAGGGGCTGAGGAGACCGGCGTGAGGGTTGCGGCTCCCGGCGGCGCGAAAAAGACCTGGCAGCGCGCCACTGGAGGCCGCACGGCGCACCAGCGTTTTCACGTAACCCCCTTGGATCTCGCGAGAGTGCAGGAGCTCGGGCCTCCTCCCAGCGCCCAGGCGCTCGCCTAGTTACTCTCTTTAGTGAGGGAGTTGGAGTGCTAAAGTCAGCTAGCTTTGGTAAATAGGAAAACGTTTTCATTTTCTCTCACCCCTATTTGGTAGGTTATAGAATTCTAAGTTGAGTTTATCTTCAGCATTTTGGATATTATTCTGTGCTTTTATCTTAGAGATTCACCTAGTTTGTTTATATGTTTACCTCCCTTTTCTATTATCCCTTCCATTGGATGACAAACTCCATCATCTTTCAGGAAGCCACAGAGAATAAAAAAGGTCTGAAGAAACAAATAAAGGTAAGGAAGGTGTTGACGGCGCTGCAGCTCGTCAGTTTATAGTGTCGAGAGAGAAACAGAGAGAGCAGTTTGTTTCCTACTTCGGCGTTTTCAGGCTGGTGTGGCAAAAGGACGAGTCAATTAGTGAGCTGAAGATTCTGCCCGTGAAGGGTTAGATCACCAGATTCTGATTCAGGAGGGACAAAAGTAAACTCAGAAAAGGAGTGATTTTTTACAGATGTATGTATTTTACTTATGTAACCGAACTGAACTTGGGTCTGCTTGCCCCTGTGCAGTGAAGTCAGCCTACTGACACCAGGTTTGGCGAAGGAAAGTGCAGTGTTTGTTGCAGGGCACCAAGCAAAGAGCCCAGACAGCTAGTGCTTAAAAGGCCTGAGTTCCCCGAAGACTTTCAGGGAAAGGTTTTCAAAGACAGGGTAAGGGATGGGGGTTGTGGGGTGCGTGATCAGCTCGTGGACATTCTTCTGATTGGTTGGTGGTGAGGTAATCAGTAGTCAGCGGCATCGACCTGGTTCCAACTGGTGTGGGGTCTACATGCTTGCGGGCAGCATCCAGTTAACTTCTTCCACCTGGTGGGGGTTTCTGTATCTGCAGAGCCTCTCAAAGGACATGGCTCAGAATATTATTTATAGTCCTTGAGGAGGAACTAAAGGTCCTTGACTTTGTTTAATGGCTAAACTATTATTATTTTGTCTTGCTTGACTGTTTTCCTTTCTTTCTGCATTTTCTCACTTCTCTGATTAAATTTACTCTTTGGAACTCAGGGAAGCCCTAGGCAGCTAAAGTTTCTCTTCAGACAAGAGGCAGGAGGAGGACACGGAGGGAGGGGGTGCTCTCCTAGGAAGGCCCCATAGGGTCCTGCTCAGTTACACTTAGAGAAGCTTCTAGTTGACTCCATATTAAGAAAATCCAATGCTGAGGAATTTTGAATCCCTTCAATTATCTGGAAACTTTCACTTTCATCTTTAGCCCTGGCTCAGCACTTTTTTTCCCCGTCTAGACTGCTCACTGCAGGGATGGTCTGACCATTCTCTATGGGCTGTCTTGTTTCCCCATCCATCGGATCAAGTTGGAAACACAGACCTTTCTTTTTTTGCGGTACGTGGGCCTCTCACTGTTGTGGCCTCTCCCATTGCGGAGCACAGGCTCAGCGGCCATGGCTCACAGGCCCAGCCGCTCCGCAGCATGTGGGATCCTCCCGGACCGGGGCACAAATCCGTGTCCCCTGCATTGAAAGGCGGACTCTCAACCACTGCGCCACCAGGGAAGCCCAACACAGACCTTTTGACTAATTTCCTCAAAGAATCTTGATGTCACTTATGCCAAGGTGAAATAGATGTGACTGGATTGAGGGAAGACAGAGGGTCGCATTCACCACAGTAAAAATTTAAGTTTGATTATTAGATAATTATATTCCTATTTTTAAAAACAAACATATAAAACTCAAAAAAGAAAAGAAATTATTTCTTCCGCTCTGACTCCAATATATCCAGTATCTGAAGTCCTGGGATTTAGTCAGTCTTTCTCCCTCTCTGTCTCTCTGTTTCTATCTCTCAGTTTATTCTCTTCTCTCTATTATTTTTTTAATTAATTTTTTAATTGCAGTATAGTTGATTTACAATGTTTTGTTAGTTATACATGTACAGCTAAGTGATTCAGTTATACGTATACATATATCCACTCTTTTTTAGACTCTATTCCCATATAGGGCATTACAGAGTATTTAATAGAGTTCCCTGTGCTATACAGTAAGTTCTTATTAGTTATCTATTTTATATGTAGTAGTGTGTATATGTCAATCCCAATCTCCCAATTTATCCCCCGCCTCCTTTCCCCTTGGTAACCATAAGTTTGTTTTCTGTGACTCAATTTCTGTTTTGTAAATAGGTTCATTTGTACCATTTTTTTAGATTACACATATAAGCGATATAATATTTGTCTTTCTCTGTTCTGACTTATTTCACTCCATATGACAAGCTCTAGGTCCATCCATGTCACTGCAAATGGCGTTATTTAGTTCTTTTTTATGGCCAAGTAATATTCCATTGTATATATGTACAACATCTGCTTTATCCATTTCTCTGATGGACATTTAGTTTGCTTCCATGTGCTAGCTATAGTGAATAGTGCTGCAGTGAACATTGGGGTGCATGTATCCTTTCAAATTATGCTTTTCTCCGGATATATGCCCAGGAGTGGGATTGCTGGGTCATATGGTAGCTCTGTTTTTGGTTTTCTAAGGAATCTCCATACTCTTCTCCATAGTGGCTGTACCAATTTACATTCCCACCAACAGTGCAGGAGGGTTCCCTTTTCTCCATACCCTCTCCAGAATTTATTGTTTGTAGATTTTTTGATGATGGTCTCCTCTCTGTTCTTACCCTATTCTCTAACCTTTGTGCCTTAGGAAGAAAGAGACAGTTTCACCTATATTCTTTTGCAATGGAATCTCCAGACCCTACTGCCAAATAATTAAAGCCCTCCCTCTAGTTTACCAAGGATGTGGCCAAAGCTTTGCAATTACCCATTGTGAGGTAGCCCTAAATGGTGTCCAACTGAGGCTGCTTTCTCCAGATTCTCTTTACTTGCTAGAGCTGGGAGCAACACATGTAGTTACACTGAAGTTGTTTTTAATTTGTCTACCAGAATTATATTTTCCTTTATAACATGATTAATAAAAATGTAATTGAGTCCCTTTATATCCATTTATAGATAAAACAAACAAACTAACACTAGCCAGGGAGACTGGAGTGCCATGAAATCAATATAGTTTACACTCAAAGTACTGATTGATGAGTAACTATGAGAAAGAAGAATAATATCTGACATAAAGCTCAAACCATAGATCAATTTGCACAAATACTGAATTACAATGGATTTATGTAAAGAAAACAGTGAGACATACTTTTATCACATTCATTAACATAAAATAATTACATAGAATAAAAATGTACTCTCTTTTACACCACTGACCTTAGAGAAATTTAACTTTTCAGTGCGTCTGAAGACACATGAGATATGAGAACACAGAGATAACAGTTGTCTTAGAAGTTCCTTTGGGCCAGATGAAGGAATTCAGATTCTATCCTTTAATGACTATGATTCTATAAATGACTAAACCTTTTCCAAATCTCACATTTTTCTGTAAAATGGGAACTAATATATAATTTCTAAGGCTATTAGGGAAATACAAGAAAATGGTATTTGTGAGGGTGTTTCTACAAATATAGAAAAAGTAATCAATTCTAGTTCTTAAATGCTATTCTGTCCTTCAAAAGAGTAGCTTATAAACGTAATTTACAAATATGAAAAAAAGTTAAAACAAAACTTGAAATATCATATTTAAATAAAATAGTTACAAAGATCGGGATTTATTTTCCCCTAAGACTATTTGTTTTTGTTTTCCCTCCCCAAAGTTTTTACTGTTTTCATACAACTGCTTTTGGCTCTAAACTAACACCTTTCAAATGATGTAAAGCAATGCGATGTGGAAATTCCTAGAAAGCAAAAGGAGTCAAGCACACAGGAACAATCTTTATTCCTTTGAGAGAAGCAGTTGCATAACTACAGATGGAAATTACAAGAAGTCTTATTTACAAAGCCATTTTTTCCTGTTCTTTCAATATTGGAAATGAAATCACTGTTAAGAGAGCTGTCAGACCTTATATATTTCAAATGATCCCATCACTCTCATTCTCTATCTTCTTGCCCAGATATAATGCATTTTCCATTGTTTCTAATTCCATTAATGAGGAAAAAGACATGCAAGTAAATGCCTGTTATAAAAATAATAATCTTATTAGGGTCACAAATGGGCTGAAGGTAAAATATGATTCAAAACAAACCATTTTCAGAAGATTTAAAGGACTTTATCTGTAAAGTGGATTACCAGAACAATAACAACTTCATTGTCTGATGAAAATTAACTGAAATTAAATGCACATATATATCATAAGGAACTAATTCAAGTTATATTGTATAATGTGCTTCTTATTTTAAGTTATTACTTTACAGTCTAGGTTTAGATGACTCCAGGCAGGCATGAAGTTTAGTTCTTCCCGAGATAATCAGATACTGGCCCCCATAATAATTCCCCAGAAAGGTTTTGGGAACATCTCATATTATCTACACAGCTGGTGAGCGTGACAGAGATAGTAATACCTGCTGAGTAAGAGCTCAGATTCTAGAGCTGAATTGCCTGTGTTCAATCTGTGTGACTCTGGGCAAGTCATTTACATTTCCATGCCTCAGTTTCCTCATCTGTGTAATGGAGAATAACAATTTTCCCTTACTTATAGGATTTTCGTAAGGATTAAGTAAGTTACAGATATAAATAACTTAGAATAATGTCTGGCACAAATAAGCACTTAAAATCGTTAGCTATGGTTACTCCTAAGCCATAATGACCTTGTACCTTAAGATCTTCAGTTTATATTTTGCCCCTAGCTATTCCAGATCAGCAGGTTATTTCATAGACATACTGGCTATATGTCTCCCAGAACAGTTAAGAATGACTGTGAGGGCATAAGACCCTCACCCCTGCAACATGACCAGCCTGAGCTTCTGGGCCCTTGGGGAGGAATTGACATGAGTTTCCTCCACTCAACAGCTGGTTGCCATCTATAGTCCTCTTTTCACACAATTAAGTTGTAACTTTTACAGACAAAGGGGACCTGTATCATTTATATCTTTTTTTTAAAATTAGTTCTATCTTTCCATTAATCACAATCATCTCATACTTATTTCTTTCAGTTAGGCAAAAACCCAATACAAACTAACAACAAATGTAAACTGTAAAAGACACAACTGGGTCAGAGTTCAAATGATGTCACCTGGACTCTTGAAGTTTCTATTGGCTCTGCTTTGCTTTGGGTTGGCTTCACTCTCAGTTAGGCTCAGGCAAATGTGACCATGCACAACTCCAGGTTTATATCTTCACAGCTAGCAATAACAAAGATGCCCTTTCTCTCCTGCTCTCCAGGAGAGTCTGAGGCCTGAGCAGCTCTGCATGGGACAAATACTATCCCAGGAACAATCTAAAGGAAGTGCCTGGGAAATGTGTTCTCTGATTTTCAAAGCAGAGGTCACAGTGCCACCCCCATGGCAAAGGATGGGTGGCTCTGCTCTATCCAAACCACAGGGAAACAGAGGCTGTGTTGCCTGGTAATGGAGAAAGATATTGAACAGGGAAAAAGCAGCATATCTGTCACATTCCACCTTTCTCTTGCTAACTTCTTTCAATTGTACTATCCCATCAAACATGGCTTCTCTGAAGTTTGGCATAGCAATTAACTAATTTTTAAAAAATAATTTTTGTATGCCAAATTGAACATATAATAGTGTTAAGTAGAAGGTCAAACTTCTGGATTCATTAATCTTAACTCTGTAAAACATTTAGGACAATGTTTCCTAGCTGTCATAGTAAATATTTGTATTTTGCCCCTCATATGCCTTTAAGTACTATAATTCCTTCACACTTACTTTCAAAGTTTTTAAGTTTCCTAAGTTTTGTTTTGTTTTGTTTTTGCGGTACGCGGGCCTCTCACTGTTGTGGCCTCTCCCGTTGTGGAGCACAGGCTCCGGATGCGCAGGCTCAGCGGCCATGGCTCACGGGCCTAGCCGCTCCGCGGCATATGGGATCTTCCCGGACCGGGGCACGAACCCGTGTCTCCTGCATCGGCAGGTGGACTCTCCAACAACTGCGCCACCAGGGAAGCCCCTTTCCTAAGTTTTTAGAAGATTTTATTGGCTCATTACTAGTAGTTTATTCATGTATTCACTATTTATTGAGCATTTACTTTATGCTTATCACTGTGATCATTATTGGCTCTCTTATATGTATAAATGATATATCTATATATCTACATATATTCCTTAGTCCTTACAACATCCTAAATCATTATCATGCTCTCACATAGAATTAAATATAGATTGCCTTGTATTGTAGCTATTACTGTATGTATTTTATGCATACTTATTAGGAAATACATTTATTAAGAATTGTGTTGTCTTCATTAGATAAATTTTATTTTGAAATAGTTTTAAATTTACTGAAAAATGGCAGAGATACTAGTACATTACTTTTTTCATCTATATAGCTACCACATTACTTGTCATAATGCCTTATGCTCAATAAATATTTCTAATATCAAGACCCACCAGTTCTGTTGGTCACTTTCATGAGGTAAAGAATTTAGAAATGTGTTTGGACAATTGTCCTGTTTAATTATATCCTTTTTATTATTGTGGTATTATTATTAACTGTAATACTAGGAAATACTCATCCATTTTGCCCTTAGAGAAAGGACAGAGGAAATAGAAAATAAACAGTCATCACCAAAACATTAGCTTTGGTCTGTTATGGGTGTCTGGATCAGAAACTGACAACAAGAAGGAGAATATTATTGGTTTTATCTAAATGAAAGATACTTATCAGAAACAAAAAATCATCTGGGAATTTGATATGATACAGTCATAAAGTTGGAATGGACCCTAGATATTATTCAGTCCAACTCCCATACTTTGCATATGAGGAAAAAGGTTCAGATGTGTTCAGTGACTTATAAAAAGGGCAATGCACCTATTAAGAAACAATGTTGGAAATAAACCATGGTCTCTGATTCTAAATCCAGAACTTTTTTGCCTATACCAGAATGAACAGTATATTACTAACCACTTAGGCAGTTCTTCTATACTAATTATTCTTTTGATAAGAATGTAGATTTCATCTCTTTTAACGTACCACTGAATGTTATGAGGCTCTGCCATTGTGAGTGGCAACATCATGGCCTTTTTTGCATCCAGGTTTTAGTGCTTGACATTGCTAGATTTGAATTCTGCCTCTGCCACTCCTTTTAGTGATGTGGTAATCATCAAATTAATCTAACAAAGTTTTAGTTTTCCAAGGTATATATAATAACAATCTAAATTTACTCTGAGTATCAAACTGGGTCTTGGCTTAAAGAACCTTCTTTAGAGCCTGGCATATAATAGGCAGTCAATTAGTACTGCTTCCTTGCTCCACCACTCCTGTGGAGAGGGATAATTTTTCTAGGAGACAAGATGGTTTAGAAAATAGCCTGGATGTGGGAGTATGACTAGGTACTAATCCAAGTCTTCCATTGTTTTATGTGCAACTAATGTCTCTGACATATGGGTTCTTCATCCATTAAGCGGGGATAATATCTGTTTCATGTGATGTTATGAGGATTGAATGCCTAGCATACAGTAAGCACTCAGCAATTGTTCTGTAAGTTCTTCCATTTCCTATATTAGCTACCATTTGAAGCAAAATGAGATTTTGCTGATATTTTACATTTTTTTAATGAGTTAAAAATTTGTTATAAAAATATTTTTAAATTATCAACCTTGTTTATAATTCACTCCAGAGAATAAAGACAATGCAATAGAAAATGTCTATCTATAGCTCTTTATACACCTGTTTCCCAAAAAAACCCTACAATTAAAAAGTCCTAATAAGAATATTTGCCAGAAAAAAATGCTTTATAAGAAATCTAGGTAATGTCTCTTAGAATGTAACAACAATGACCTATGTTCCTATTTATATGTGATATAGGTAATATATTCAGTAGAAGGAGGAAGATAACAATAGCTAAACCTGCATTAGGTGGTTTATATAGTATCTTAAATTTTCAAAATAACTCTCTGTATTATTATATTAACTTCAGTGATGGGGAAGCAAGGTTTCTAGAAAGTTAAATTATAACATGCCCAGCCTGACATCGTAGTAAGGTATTGATTCTAGATCTGAATCCAGATATGGTTGCTATCGAAGACATTTCTCCTTTCAGAAATTTTATTGTTCTTTACTGCTACACTCTATTTTCCTGTGATGAAGATAAGATGTAATAAAAAATTAAGACAGAAAAGTCTAGGAAAATTGAGAATACAAAAAGAGCAATACTGCACCTGGCTCTTCCTTCCCTAATTACTGGCTTCCTATTCAAAAGACAATAACATGTACAAATACCTACACACCCATAGTTGATCATTTTGGTTGGCATCAGTAGAAATTAAAATAGACCATGAGCAACCTCTCCTTTCCTGGATACCAGTCTTTTAATTAATGACCCCACTCTTTCTACTACAACTAATTAGATTTTGTTAATTAGAAATTGAAACAAAAAGTGGTAAGTTAAGAATAATTTGCTTATGCTATGGTAGAATTTATAAACATCACATCAATGGTTACATTCTGCATAACTTTATAATGCATAATTCATCAGGTCACTGGCTACATTCAGCATAATTTTTTAGTGCAAAAACTAAAACTTGTGGATATTTTCTGCAGGCTGAAGTTTTGAATAAAGTATCAATTTCCCTTCACAGTTTATGAAAAGATCAGGCCCACTTTTACATCCTCTATGCCTGGGACACTGTTCTCTTCGAGCCTCTATGCACTTTCCTCCTGTGCAATTTGGAATCATGGCTCCATGGACAGCAGTGTGAGGGTTGAGGCTCAAGGCTGAGTTTGGGTGTAAGCTTCACCTCTTACTACACAAATTTCAGAAAAACATTCATATCCTAATCTTCAGATTTTCCCTTATTTGTAAAACGAGAATACTCTTTCAGCCCCATTTTGAGATTTGTTGGAAGGTCCAAATGAGAAAACATTTTTGGGAATAGTGCTTGTGTGCAAATTGTAAATGCCAAATGGAAAGACCCTGATATTCAGAGTGTGCAAGTGTGTGTGCACCAAACTTTACCGTTGCTACAAATCCTTACAACCTGCTCTTTCGCTTAAAATCTTTTTTTCTTGAAAGGCTTTGCTTTGCTTTCCTTTCAGTGGTGAATGTTCTCTCTGGAGTTCCTGCCTTGCTCTCTCTCCCTCCTTCCTCACTTCTCTTTTGCCTTCTTTATACATAACCTTCCACATAACTCTGTCTTTTCTAATCATAATCATAACAAGAACAACAACACTGAAGGTAAAGGCAATACCTAGTGTTTACTAAATACTATGTGTCAGGCATTGTTCATAGCACTTTGTGTGCTTTATCTCAGTCAATATTCACAACATCCTCATAAAGAAAATATCACTACCATACTCATCATGGAGACTTCCCCCTCCATCCATCCCATCCACTGCTTGTGAATTTTTCTCAAAATAAATTTATCTCTCTCCCTCCCCTTTTTTTCTTTCTCCTTCACTCTCTGCCTTTTCTTTCCATCCCATCTCTTGTTGCTCCAACAACAAATCTGCTACATCTAAGCATTACTTCTCATGCTGCTATAAAAGTGACACAGATTATAGTAGAGCTGGTGCTCTAAAATTCACTTCATTCCTAATGCCTAATAGCTAGAAACAGCTATTTTTCTTTAGAAGGATCATCGTTAATGCAGGTGTGGAATCACTTCCTGCAAAACTCCTCTGTAAGATCAGTTCTTTCAGGGAAAAACAAAAACAAAAACAGAAAAAACGACCAAGACACTGCTAAGTTGCTTGACTGATGTCAATTCCTTGTGACATGTTAATGCTTTTTTCCAATGGTAAGAGCATGAGAGTTGAATCAGAAAGACCTGAATTCCAGAACTACACAATCATCACTCAGACCTCACCACCGCCACCATGAAACAATTGTCATGTACACATCATTTTATTGTTTAGTGTTTTCTCATGTAAGCTCATCATACTCTGCCTTAGCCAGTTTGGAAATCCAGATGAATAGCTTTTCCCCCATATACTGCGGACTGGAAATGCTAAGGGAAAATATGATCCTACTTGTGATGTTGAGCTACTAGTGTTTGGCAAGAGGTAGAACAAAAAGGAAACTAATATTGGTTGTGTGTTTTGCTTTGCTCCAGGCAAAGTCCTATGTACTTCACATACAGCTCAATAGCAGAAAGCCCATTTTCAGTGAAGTTCGTTAGTCAGGGTTGGTGAGGTTTAGTAATTTGCCCATGGGTCAAGGGCACAGCCAGAATTAGAGCACAGGCCTGTTGGCTTTCAAGACCAACGTGTTCTCTGTTCAGTTAGCTGCTTCACTTCTTTCTGGGAAGGAAGGTTATGCTGTGTATGTTTAAAGTTGTATTCTTATCATTCACAAGTAATTCCTTGGTTTTCTTGGGCAAGTTTGGACATAGTTCTGACTCTTGGAACATTAGTTGCCTGCCATTTAGGATATCAAAAGGATAATTTATTGAATTATATCTTAGCTATACCAAAGTTAATATAACTTTAAAAACTTTTTCTAAGTTTTAATCAAGAAATGATTTTAGCCTCTGAGAAAATCTTATTCAATAATAACAGTCAAAATGGTAATAATGTATGTAATTTCACCATCTTAGATATGAAGACATTAATGGGACTTTTCAATTGATTCAAGCCTTTTCTCAAAATTTGGGTGCTGTGAAAACATCCCTTAAATCAGTTGAGCCATTTATTTCCTGGTGTTCTCATCTTTCTCTTACACTGGATGATTCTGCCTCTCTTGAATAACTACAGTTTGCAAATCATTTTAATGTTTATTTCTCCAATTGACTTTCCTCTCAGATGTGAATATTTCATCTACACTTCTTTCCATGAGTCTCAAGTGCCAAATCCAATTGTATGTAATGTAATGTAATCTTGATGATTTTTGTGAGGAAAAGAAGAGAGAGTAAAGTAAATTCATCTTTTGAAAAATATATGGCCTTCATTGAATTTTATATGTAAAAGAGAAAAGAAATTAGTTGAAAAAGACAACTGATTTGTGTTTATTAAATACTACATATAACAATTCTGTGGCATAATATTTGGTATTTACATTGTATTATGGGCTAAAATGTAAACAGAAATTACTTTTATGTTCCAGACAAAATGGTACCTTTCCAATGATTATATCATGAAATAAAATAGTTTGAGTTAGAAGACATTCAAAGACTTAAGGATAATAATGAAAAAGTCTTGGCTCAGTAAAAGTTGAAAGGTAATGGATTTGTTATTAGTTTTTCTTTTGAAATAGGTCCCCCAATTCTGGTGTTTCTTCATATTTTGAAAAAAATCTGGTTCATAAACCCCAACATTTTGGTACTGACAAAAGAGAAGAATACCAAAATTAGAATACAACACTAAGGTAGATGATGTATTTCTAAATGGCTGCATGTCATGATTTACGAAGACGGCATGATCCTCTTCCCAAAGCCTAATATATTCTTTCTTTACACCTGATGAAACAGTGGCATTTAGTGGTCATAGTGTAGTTGGACATCAGCAAGACCATTGAAGGAGCCTGTTTCAATCACCCTATATAGGAGAAAAAGAAATATGTGAAACAGAACCTAGAATGATAAGTCTGATTAGGAGCTAAGTGAATCATGAAAACAAGTTTTTATTGGCTAATCAACTTCCTCTACAATGAGATTTCTAGTGATTTAGCTGAGATCTTTGTCCATGGACCACTTTCCTTCATTTAAAAGTTGTATCTATGACTTGGTAACGACACCAAAGAAATACATGCCGGATTGATTAGTTATTATGAAGATGGGACAAACCAAGCATGTGGAGAATAGGTATACTAAGAAGAACTAACACGTATTGAGCACTGTGCTTTGTACTTTATGTCATCTCTCCTAATCTTCATAGCAACCCTACAAAACAGTGTCATTACTAACTTTTACACCTAAGGAAACTGAGCATTAGATAAAGACACACTTGCCTAAGCAGCACCTAATTCAACAGGGCTAAAATTCAAATCATGAGTCTACATTCCTCACAGCATACTATTTTGATGCCTGAGCTCAGTATTCCCTATGCTTTTGACATCATGGTACAGTTCTAAAAAAGAAAGAAAGAAAGAAAAGACTTAGTTTGGATCCAGAAATTTTCAATTATTAGAAATAAAATATCTTTCAGATATGTCTAAAATTACTCATCTAAAATGATCTTCCTTTCTATGAGCTACCTTTGAAAACCCTACTCATCTTCCTAGACCTAGCTAAAAAGTCACTTCCTCTATGAAGGCCTCTCTGACAACCTAGATGTTATAGATAACCATTTTTTTCCAGCTCTTGTTTTCCATAATGACTTCGGCATTCATACTTTTCATTCATACTTTTTTATGCCTTCCTTGCTTTAATTATTGTAATAATTTAAAAATGTTTAATTATAAACTTATTGTTTTATTCTAATGAATGATGAGTCCCTTGAAGGAAAGTACCAAGTCTGATTTATCTTTTAGTTTCCACAAAATATTAAATATAATAGACATTCAACAAGTACTTGAATGAAAATATAAAGCCCATAAAGAGCTAAACTGATCTATTTACATGAATATGCAAAATTATCTATGTAGCTTGGATATCCAATGTGTCTAAAGTTACTAGGAGGAAGTATCTCCAGAGAAGCAGATTTCAAAGAATTGCATAATATTAATATACATATGTTTAAAATCATTTTCAAGGCCTCAGTGGTATCCTTTATCTATAACCTACTTCCAAATCATATCAATTTGTCAGAATACTTCTTGTCCCCATGACATTGATGGAAATACCACCTCTCCTTAAAATGACCCAACCCATCTTTTCTTCCACTCATACTTGCAGACCCAGGTCAAACTTTACCTTCTCAAAGCAACCTTTCTTAATACAACTCTAGTCCTCCAGCCCTTTTTTTAGGGGGGATGGGTTAGATGTCAGTTTTTATAAGTGTGTTCTGAGAATGACAACTGCCAATTATCTGGAGATCTGGTAGCTGTGAGAAGCTGAGTTTGGTGTAACTCCTCCTTCTGGAAGAAGGGAGGGAGCCCCAGGTTCCAGCTATTGCTTGTCCAGGAAGCCCAGAGGTTAAGGTGCTCAGTGTTGATTTTGAACAATCTTACTATTGCACCACAGTACCTAAGTGACTGTGGTAAATCAGTGTATAAATTTGATTCTGAAGGGGTGAGTACTGGGTACATTCTTTGCAGGAAGTAATATATACTGGGTAAGATATTATCAAAAATGCATTATACAGCTGCAACTCAATAATTTTATTAGAGTACAAATTGCATTTTACTCCCTTCTTAACTCTCCATGATTGTTCCCTGCTCCCTGAATGTTCAACTATCTCACTATCGCGGCCTCTCTTGTTGTGGAGCACAGGCTCCAGACGCGCAGGATCAGTAGTTGTGGCTCACAGGCCTAGTTGCTCCGTGGCATGTGGGATCTTCCCAGACCAGGGCTCGAACCCGTGTCCCCTGCATTGGCAGGCAGATTCTCAACCACTGCGCCACCAGGGAAGCCCCAAATCTCAACATCTTGATGAGGTCTTTACTCCTTCCTCTGAGCCCCACAGTGCCTGGTACTAGAAACTTCCTTAAAGTGTCACTATAATGATTGTGTTTTATTTCTTTTCCTGTTAGCTCTGGAGGATGAGACACTTCTCTTAGATTTCAAAAAATCCCTAGCTCCTATCACAGCATTCAGATTTCAGTAATTTTTTGTTGAGTGATTGTTAACAACAACAATAACAAAATCCTAACTCATATGTAAAAGCAATAGAAAAATACAATTGTTTCTTTATGGCCAACTATAAAGCAGATAATTTTGATTTTTTAATATTTTCAGATATTGAAATATAATGTTATAGGGCAGAACAATATTTTAAAAGGTAATAAATTCATGCCAGGAGGTTTTATGAAAACTTTATTCTGGATATGAAGCAAAGACTGTCCAACTCAGAGTATCTTGGCATGCATCTCGTAAAAGGCTTACTTCAAAAGCTTAATGTATATACTAGGGTGCCTTTGCTCAGTCATTTTTATTAAAACCTGCTGATAATTAAATAGAAATGCTTTATGTGCTCAAGCTTAGAGACAGAGGTAATTGGTATGGGAAATCAAGGCAGATTAAAATGAGATTGTCTTAGGGAAATAGGTTTGTGCTTTCAGTGCTACCAAATGGGCTAAGAGCACCTGTCCTCAGTCTGGTGGACTGGCTCTTGAAAGGTGATAAGCAGGCTCTGCTCTTTTCATGTGTCTGAGCCTTAAGAAAGGATCCCCAGCCTGCAAAGCATTTTTTTGTATAAATTTATTTATTTATCTGTTTATTTTTGGCTGTGTTGGATCTTCTTTGCTGCGCATGGACTTTTTCTAGTTGCAGCAAGCGGGGGCTACTCTTTGTTGCGGTGCCTTCTCTTGTTGCGGAGCAGAGGCTCTAGGCAAGCGGGCTTCAGTAGTTGTGGCACGTGGGCTCAGTAGTTGTGGCTCACAGGCTCTAGAGCACAGGCTCAGTAATTGTGGCGCATGGGCTTGATCTTCCCGGACCAGGGCTCGAATCCGTTTCCCCTGCATTGGCAAGTGGATTCTAGGGAAGTCCCCTGCAAAGCATTTTGAAATAAATATCTAAACCCAGAGTGTTCTAAACTAAAGAAAAAGCTTAAACAGCTTTGAATGAAGATTCATGTTTCTATTTTGTAGGTTTAAAAAATAGTGTTAGAATTGCCACATTAATCACTTAAAAGCTAGACATTAAAACGAAGACCCAATTACAAGGGATGAAAAACCTGGATGAGGTAAGGGAAGAGAAAGATGAAGAGAGAGATAGAAGGAGCTAGGGAGAAAAACAGATAAAATTAATATAGTTTAACAGATATGTAATTTGTTTCAGAAAACTGGACAGTTTAGGATTGTGGGAAGAGCAGTGGCTTAAACCTTGGCTCTGTCCCTTAGTCGCTACATGGCCTTAATTGAATGACTTACCTACCTTGATCTCCAATTAGTCATGCATGAAATTAAATTGATAATAATATCACGTTGGGGGAGATTTTGAGGAGTAAATAAAATAGTATATGCAAAGTGCTTAGCAAATAGACACTTCAATAAATAGCAGATTATTTTAATGAAAATTTTATCCTGTTATTCACTTGCTAAAAGCCCTTCTTTCTGGTTTCCTACTGTGCTCAAAAACAAATCCAGGGCTTCCCTGGTGGCACAGTGGTTGAGAGTCCGCCTGCTGATGCAGGGGACACGGGTTCGTACCCCAGCCTGGGAAGATCCCACATGCCGCAGAGCGGCTGGGCCTGTGAGCCATGGCCGCTGAGCCTGCGCATCTGGACGCTGTGCTCTGCAACGGGAGAGGCCACAACAGTGAGAGGCCCTCGAACCCAAAACAAACAAACAAACAAACAAAAAACAAATCCAGACTTATACTTGGCGCTCAGGTTTCCTCGAGTTCCATGTCTCCTGTGATCTCTCCAGCCTCACTCTGTGCCTCTTTTTTCTTGCCCATAGTGTTTCACTCTGACCCACTTTCAGTCCTTCCAACAGGTAATTTCAGAACCTTTTATTTTCTATCTGACAGGGACATTCCTCTTCCAGTAAATTTCATACATAGCTAACCTCTCTTAGTCCTTAGGTCTTTTACTAAATGTTACTTCCACAGAGAGCTTTGCCTGGTCACCCTACTTATGTGCAATCTGCCCTCTTAAATACACAAGCACTCATAATTCTCTATGATTGCACTGTGATTCTTTCCATCAGTGTACTTTCAAAACTTTAATCATATTTGTTCATTTACTTCTGCCTCCTTAGCTACATTTTAATCACCTTGAAAGTAAAGACCAGGCATGCTTCCTTTAGGTGCCCAAAAAATGTTTGTTATATGAAGTAGGGGAGAGGAAGAAAGAATAGTGATATTTTTCTGAGTGCTCAATGGAGAAGCAGAACATTTTTAGGTAACAAGTCAGTCATAGGAATACTATATACCTAACTGAGAAAGACCCTATACTTGAAGTACAAATTTTGAGCAATTATAGCAAAAACACTTAGAGTAATTTTCTCTTACTACAAAGCAGTAAAAAAATAGATGGAAGAACTCTGTGGCACATATAAAAAGACAAGGTAGTGACAAATAATGGACACCGAACAGCACCAACTCAAGGAAAATATCCTTATGTAAACTTTGATAAGACCTTCACAAATTTTCTAGTAAAGACAGGAATGAAATTTGTAGCAGAACTCCACTCCATGCTATTTGCAAGTTGTGACAATTTGAAGAGGACTGGTTAATTTAGGTGAACATGTAATTATTTTAGGCAAGATCTCAGTTGCTACTTATGCATTTTTGGTGGGAATACAAAGGTCACAGTCATTTCAAAAACTGTTATTTATTGATAGCTGCAAAATGCCCATGCCATTAAACCTAACAATTCTACCTCTAGGGCTTTGTCCTTAAATAAGAATACAAAATACAAACTAAGCTTTATGCACAAAGACGTTAATGTTATTTACATCAATGAGACAGAATAATCATCCTAAAGGCATTCACATAACTATCATGTAGTACATAACATTCTGTTTTCAGAGAGTTTGTAATGTTATGGGACAACGCATATGTTATATTTTTTGTGAAAACAGATGAATTTAAATATTTAAAATGATAATTTCTATCTACCATTTAGAATTTTAGGAAATTTTTGAAAATGAACATATGTTCCTATATCAGGTACAGTTCAACCACGTAAACAAAACCGGTAAAATATATATCTATATATGGCATAAACCAATTATATTAAATATATTTAAAGTCTTATACTGAAAGCCTGAAGTCGTTAGGACAGGGAACAGGAAGGGAAGACCACAAGCAGCCTGTAACGCCACGGGCATGAGCTGAAGCTTGTTATCCACAGGTGTGCAGGCAGGAACAAAAATCCAGGAAGGGGCAAGAGAAGGTTATGGCAGATCCAGCTATTTGACGTCCCATCAGCTCAGGGAAGGCCTATGCACTCTTATAAAGGGTTCCCAACTGATTAAAGCAGACCCACCCCAAACAGTTTCCCTTTTGATTAACTTAAAACCTATTGATTAAGGGCTTTAATTATATCTGCACATCCCTTCACAGCAGCATCTGAATTAGCATTTGATTGAATAACTGGAGAAGGTGTGTGTGTTGGCTACAAAACGGCTTCTGTCTTCCTTTCATCTCCTAGCTCACTGAAAGAATGTTGCTGTAGCCAACACTAAGTGGAAACATGCTAGAAAAGGAATTTTGGCGACTGTAGTTCAGAACAACCAAGTAGACACATCACAAAGCCATCACATTCCTTTTATAAATAGAAAAAGAAAAATAAACTGATTAAAATCTTAATACCTGTATTAGCAATAGAAATAAAAAGGAACATACTATTTATTGAAACCTACTATGTGCCAGTTACTTGACATATGTGATATCATTTATCTTATATTATCAAATATTCATAATTACTTTGTCTCACTCATCAACTAGAATGAAAGTTATACAAAAGAAGAACTTGATTTGTCTTGTAAAGTGCTCTATTTCCAGTGCCTGGAAGAGGTTCTGGAACTTAATAATTACTTTCTAAATAAATAAATAAACCAACCAACAAAGAAATAAGTGTCTACAGCAAGATAATAAAGTAATTATCCCCATTTTACAAATAATAAAATAAAAATTTAAATAACCTTTCCTAGCTATGAAACAGATAAATGATAGAAACAGTTTGCAAATCCCTAAAAATTTGGTTCTAGAGTCTGAGTTCTTTGTGTACTGCTACTGTACCCACTAAACGTACTTATTCTTTCATAAAGGCCCTTTATGAACTGTAAGATGTCATCCAAGTTAAGGAATCATCATCACTTATTTTATTGTCTGAGATAAAAAGGAGAGGGGAAGAGAGGGAGGAAAGCATGAGCAGGTACATTCGCATCCACAGAAAAGGGGCTGGGAAAGCAGAGATCCTGGGCTGTGGCAGGTGAGGTCAGTGGAAGGCCATTTGGTCTGGAAAGAGCCCCTGTGGAGGCAACCAGGCTCTAAGACAGACAAGATCAATATGAAAATCAAAAGGATTATCTTTGTTTACATCCCAGGTACTGGAGTGTGAGAGTCTTTGGCAAGTGAAGGAGTAGGCTGTAAGTGATGGATGTCTCACTTAAATGAAGCTTTGCAAAGCCTCCATCATGTACTGGCAGAAAAGCCACAAGAGAATAAATGACTTTCTTTTAAGTTGCAAGAGCAGGACAGAGGAGACAGACAGTGTGAATGTCACAGTCCCCATTCAATTGATTTCTCAGCTGCTCATGCTGAAGAGTAGTGTCCCGAGGGAAGAGAAGGCTCACAAACACAGAAACCCAGGCAAGTTTGAGTTGTCTGTAATGAAGCCCAATAAATTTCTTTTACTTATTTCTAAAGAAAATTCTTTACCCATTATACAGAGATGTAACAAAATGCCAAAAAAAAAGAAAGAAGAAAAATAAATCATTATTTCACCACTCCTACAGTTTTTTTTTTTTTTCAAGTTTTCCATTTTAACTTTTAATAGAAATGAGTTTCAGGCTTAAATTTACACACTGCAAACACACTTGCAAATCATATAGTTGAGCTGCACATTAATAAAACCAAATATATTAAAAGGCAACTTAATAAACCACAAAATATAGTGAGAAACTGTTTGGAATTTGCAAGCATTGCTCACTTGCTCATCCTATGCTCTCTGTAAAAGTATATTTTCCTTATGCATACAAGGATTCATTTACTGACTATAACGTTTAGAGAAATGTATGGAGTGGAGGATAATAGCAGTAACATTTCAACTAAAATATAAAAAGTGATTGGTGATTTTTGAACAATCTGAAATGAAGGTAATTACATCATAGATCTAGGGGAAACTAGAATCCAAATTTAAAAAATTAAAATAAACCTTAACAGGAACACATCTAGACTATAAAATGAGCAGTGCCTGCCCCTATGAGAGTCTATCATTGGTTTACAAACAGGGTAAGTCCCTTGGTAGGAAGTGGAAAATTTCACCCACAATAGGTAGGGAAAGCCAGTTGCTTAAAATAGGATGTTTTTCTAGAATAGAGTCCTCCATTCATCTTTTCATCTCTTCAGATATTTTAATATTTGTTGAGCATCTGTTCTGAGCCAAATACTGTCCTAGGAGTTGGAGATTGATTGGTTAGAGGATTAAGGTTTCTGGTTTCATGTCGATAGACTGAAGAAGCCATGTGAATAAGGATTCTCAATTCCACACAAATAACTAGGGTTATAAAATAATTGATAAGACGTGCATGGACCCATTGGAGAGACACCTCAACTCTTCTCAAGATTTTATATGTTTTTCAGAGGAGGTGATGCCTAAGGTGAGACTTGAACAAAAAAAGCAGGAATTAACAGGATGAAGAGGACACAGTGGAGGTAGCAAAGAGGGAACAACAAACAGGAAGACAGAGACAGGAGAGAGCATGGCTCAGTGTAAAAAGTAAAAATACTGTGATTAGAACATACCAATGAAGAGGAAATTAGTTTTTGGTGAGGCTTAAGAGATAAGCAGGGACTAGATCATGAAGAAATTTGTAATTCAAGATAAGGCATTTCATCTTTTGTCCCAAGAGCAATGGGAAAGTCATTGAATTATTTTAATCAGAGGGATTAGGTTTCTCAATTCTGGAGGGATGTAGTAGTTTCAGAGTGTCAGGCTATCAGCTCAGACATTATCAGGACATGGGAGGGGTGGGTGGGAAGCTTTCCTAAATAAATGCATTCCTCTCCCTAACCCTGGGGCTCTCCTCTGAGCTCCTACATAAATGAACTCTGATTCACCATTTGAGGAAA
The DNA here is from genome assembly GCF_949987515.2 of Delphinus delphis. Taxonomy (NCBI): domain Eukaryota; kingdom Metazoa; phylum Chordata; class Mammalia; order Artiodactyla; family Delphinidae; genus Delphinus; species Delphinus delphis. The sequence goes on along the minus strand of NC_082690.1, from coordinate 51,459,555 downwards.
CCCACTGGAACACAACCAAAAAGCCTCCAGAATATACTCTCATTAAGATTACACAAATACAGATCTATTACCAGCCTGGCAAAAGAAAATTATAGCCGTAGATCAGTGTCCTAAGGATTTCAGTGAAGCTACTTGTAACACCTTTAGCCAATTGGCTTTGGAATTCTGGTACAACACAGTCAAATTTTTAAACTGAACTAACAGACTGGACAACATCATGAGGGCATTTGTCTGTATTGTAATAAGTGCCTACTCAGCAACATGTGAAGCCACGTTCTCCTGACGGCATCTCTGTTTTTTGATTCCGATATTGAGGTTGGATGTGCAAGGTCTAAGTAGTCTATATCCAATGAGTCCTTTAGCTGCATTTTGAAATCAATGTTCCTTAACTCTAAATATTCTTGTCCCTTACAGCAGCTTACCTGATCTATCCCTTTCTGTGACTGATGCTGCCTAAACCTTCCTCTTTAGACTCAGTCCAGACCTCTATTAGAGATCATTCCGCATTGCACTAAAATCATCACCTCTTTTGACCCCAGCCACCCCCACTGGACCATGGGCTAATGGAGGGCAAGGGCTGAGTCTTGTTCAGAGTAGAGGCTCCGTAAGTAGGAATTTAATGTCTCATCAAAGAGCATGAAGAGTGGGAAGTCAGACTATCCAAGTAAGGTGAGACCCATCACTGTGGCAGAGACCCTGTACCCGATTTAGTCTCAACATCTCTGGTGCCCCAAGTCTCTTTATTTCCTGTCCGTTCCTCTCTGCAGGCAATTTATGACGCCCCTCACCACTACCACCACTACCCCCAACCCCCAGACAGTTCTCTTTCTGTCCTCCACCCACCTGCCTCTCCCTCTGTGCTTTGGCTTCTGGTTCAAGAAAGGAACTAAAGCCTCAACAGCCTCCAGGCATTCTTCTGGGATTTTATCATCTGACAACTTCAGATGACATGAACATTGGGCAACTTATAGTTAGGGAAAAGAAATTTGAAAAGAAATATCTGGCAAAGCAGGGTTTTTACAGTTTCATATATAGAACTGCACAGCTCAATTGTAAAAGACAACCCATAAAAAGGGACAGGGGTAAATGACTGAAAGAGGGTATGACTTCTGGGTTGCTGGTGATTTTCTATTTCTTTACTTGGGTGCTTGTTATGACAGGAATATTCCTTTGTGAAAATTAATTGAACTGTTCACATGTAATTTGTGCATTTGGGATTTGTTTGGTTAACTTTGACAGAACGGTATAAAATAAAAGGGAATTGAAAATATTTTCAGATAGAAAATTGCCTTAAGAGTTGCTGGCCTGTAGTAGGCATTTGAAAAACTTTCCGAATGGAAAAGGCAGATAATCGATCAATAATAAGTACTTTATAAATAAGTCCTCTTCAAAGTTCCAAAGATACACCCATGGAAATCACACATCTGTTACGAAGACTTGCACTGAAATTACTCTCTTTACAAGGAATCAGTACACAAAGATGCAAGAAAACATTTATTTCTTTTTGGTTCTAGTTAATTTATAAGCACTATCTTAAATGTTATTTTTTAAGTTGATACTTGTATTGATTGGTTTAATATAGTTGCTGGGCCTAATCTTCAAAATCAGCAAACAGTTATGAACACCATTAATGGGCTAAAGATTTTTCTACTTGAAGCCTTAATTCTACTTAATTCTTGTAAGGTCGGATCTTAACAAACGGCACCGCGAAACAGGAAAGCTTCAGGTGAGCTTTATTAGGGAGCGCTACCGGGCGAGGTTCACTGGTCCGAGATAAAGGGGCCAGACAAGTCGCACCCGGTTGAGGGTTGGGCAAGATTTTATCGGGGAAGAAGGGAAAGGGGTGTGGTGAATCTGGGAGGGCGCAGGGTATTCCTTATTTGGTGGTCTTTTCGGGTATCCTGGGGGACCGTTAGTCCCGCCCCTCGAAAGGCCGGAAGGCTGGGCTGGGTTCAAAGTCCCCAGGTCAGTTCCTGGAACTGGGTGGTCCGGAATGTCTCCAGGGCAGTTTCTGGAACTGGGTGGTCCGGAGAATTTCGGTCTGATGCAACCTGTGAATCTGATTTTGTTCCCCTGCCTCGGGCCAGTTGGCCTTACAATTCTAAGAGCACATTTTTAAGGTGTTATTTCTTATCCTTTTAGAATAAGGAAATGGAGGCTAGTGGTATTTAAGAACTCGCTATTAAATTCAGGTTTCCCAATTCCAACAACAGCTAGTCTTAATGCTACTTTAAAAAAATGAGGAAAGGAGTGGTAGTGAAAGATTCCTGTTTATCTGCTCTAGTTAGTTTCTAAGTTTGTTTTTTAAGGGCCCCAAAGAGGGGCTTGTGACCTCTTACCATGGGTGTCCATGACATGTGTGGCTGATCACATTTAAAGAAGCTGACTCAAATTGCCAGAAGAGTGCGAGACCTCTTTTGGGTTCAAGTATGGACCTGTGAGATTCTCTTGACAACAATCTAGCAGCAATCTTCATTCCCCTTTTATTTTGTAAAATCTGCACTCTATAAAATGACTAAGACGACTCTTTATGACCTAACCTCAATTTTTTTTTCTACATCTCTATATTTCACACTAAACACTCTTAAGGTATCTGTAGATCTATTTATTGAGTTGTAGGGGATTGGTGAAAAGGCATGTCAGGTTGACTTTTGGGTACAGGGTTTATGTAAGCAGAAAACAGTGTTATTAGAAGGAGCATAGTTTTAGAAGAAAATAATAAAGGAACATTATTTAAGGAGTTCTTACCATGTGTCAGGTAATTTAAATACAGTATTGTGTTCTCACAATATATTGAGTATTTCTGCCTTGCACACTGGTAAATAACTTTAGCAAATGCCTCACCAATTCATGGAATTAAGCCATTCACACCAAGCAAACCATTTCAGAAAGATTCTACTGACACCTCACCTGTCATATGAAATCTACCCCAGTGGCAAACTTTCTTCACTTCATTCTTCTTGCTTTTCCCTTCTGTTTCAAGGGACCCTGTCACTAGCTTAAGCCTGGGCAAGACTCGATGACTAAGAGAAAATTCTGTCTTATGTACAAAGAATATTCTTTCTTCCTTTACTTGAAAACCTCGCCTTCTCTTCTTCCTAATCCAGAGCCATCTTTATCCTTCCTCCTCAAGTCTGGGTCACAGATTTTCTTGCTTTGATTTACTTGCTTCATTATACTTTATTTCTACCCTATTGTAGTTAGTAAGGCCCTGCAGAAAATTTATCTTTCAGGGAACAGGTGATCTAATTTACAAACAGCTCTCTCTCACACCTGTTTAGTCCAACTCCTGTTGTGACTTCTATCTGTTAACAGTGAGTCTGATGGGTCCTTCTTTTTCTGGCTGGAGCCTCTGCTTCTTTTAGGCTTATTAACAGTTCTCTATTTTCATTCAATTTAAATACATATACAGAGAATATAGATCTATACTTTTAGTAAAACTACACTCAACAGTGACAAGGGAACAATACTGAACCTTGACAGAAAACTATAAATTATATATTCCCCATTGTACAAGGGAATTATATGATATTTGAATATGGAAAGGTTAAGAAAACTGAATAAAATCACATAATTACAAGTGACAGACTCAGATTTCTAAATCAGGTCTCCACAGAGAACCCAAATCCTGGGCTTTCAACCCTGCCACTTTACTGACAAAAAGGTCCTGCCATTGTATGTGGACTTTGCCTTATTAGTGCCATTGAGCTTCAATTGCATCATTTTAAATATAATCTTAACATTATATATATAACTTGATGATTATGAAAACTAGTCTTAGATTTCTCATAGCAGAGTAACAGATAAAAGCAATATCCAAATATTATCTAGTATTCTTATTCTAACTCTTTTTTAACTTTTGTTAACTTTCCTCTATATGATTTAATTATTGTTTTTGCAAGGTCTTTTTTTTTGTAATCTATATCAGAGTTTCTGCTCTCAAAGTCTGAACTGTTAGAGCAATTCCCAGAGACAAATATTTAAGAGACATGAAATAGATCTTCAACTGGAATTACAGTCCCTGGGCATTTTACTTTTTTTTTTTTTTCCTAAAGGATTTTCCCTCAATTCTGTCATGTTAAAAGATAAATGGATGGTTGATTAGTTAATGTGCTTTTCTTCTAAAAACCTCTTTAAAAATTACAGCCTGAAAAAAAAATCAATACCTTAAATAATTGTCAGTTATATGTAATATCAAGTAGTAGGTAGCTAGAGTAATTGAAGAAATTATGCATGGATTTCTGTGTCTGTTGGTAAGCCATGTTGGATGTCTTGCAGTCAAAAGAGGCTGAATCTGAGACTATCAGCAGTGGGCCATTATAAATGAAAGGAATTTTGCTTTCTCTATATTGTGTTTAGTATTCTGTCATACTCATGCCTGACAGAATAACTTATTATATTTTAATATCCTACTAAAGTCGAAAAGCACATAGAAGTACAAGAAATACATATGAGACAACCCTTTTAGAATGGGCATTTGTATTTAAACATCTTAAAAATTTTAAGATTATTCTCTAATTCAATTTGTAAAGTTTCGTGATGAATACTATGTTGTGAAATAATATTTTGTGTGTGTGTGTGTGTGTGTGTGTGTGTATTTGTCTCTGCCCCTGATACCAGTATTTGGTCCTTGATCCCAGTTCCTGGCAGAGTTCCTAAAATCCTTCTAATTTCCTGAATGATAGGAGTGTCTGACACAGAGATCCTAAATCCCTTGGAATTTCCTGGATGATAGGACCATCTTTTGTTCTAATAGGTGATGACTCTTGGTGGGCTCCTGGATGGGGGCTGGTCACTAGAAAGACCAATCCATGATTAGAAACTTGGAACTTTCAGCCTCCATTCTTCAGAGAGAGGAGGGAACTGGAAAACAGAGTTAATAATTGATTTAATATGATGTTTGTCATATTTCTATTGTTTAAAAATCTCATCATTGAGAGATTTGTTGTCAAGTTGTCAAGTTGTCAAGATGACAACGATGACTACTACTATCATTATCACTATATTTTCATTTAAAATAACCATTTTTAAACAACAGGAATATGACAAACATCATATTAAACCCTGGAGGCATAATATGAATCGATGTGACATTTGTCATCCAAATGCTTGCTCAGGGTAAAGTTGTGTGTCTGTGACATTGTGACATTTACACGTCTCATTTAACAATTAGAAGATATCTTTAAGGTAGGCATTATTTCTGTATTTCATTTTTTTAAAATAGGAAAACAAAGCTCAAAGAAGTTAATCCACTTATCCATATTCACACAGGTAGAAGGAGCAAGATCTGGAATTCAACTTCTCTTCCCTAATACTAAAAAAAAGCTTGTTTTGTCACATGTCAAGCATTATTATTAGAGGCTTTCAGCAGTTGTGGAGTGTTGAATGGAGCAAGAGCCTGAAGTAAAATGATACAGTTGGGAAATAAAGAGAGAAAGAGACATTCTAAACAGCAGAAAAAATTCCTATAGAAAGATACAAAATTATGATATGGCCAGCTATATTGTCCCAGGAAGACATTAAATATTCACATTGCTTGTAATAAAGGGCCATATCGGACCTGTGGCTGAAGAGATAAGTAAGGGACAAATTATAGGATGTGATTTTATGTTAAGCTGAAAAAACTATTGGATGTTTTCAAGTAGAAGAGAAGCATGGTCTAATTTGTATTTATTAGGAAAAATTTTCTGTTCTTAATAACAATAATAATGGAAAGAAAATTTAGTAGTTTTGTCTTTGAATCTAAAGCTAAACAAAATTTTGTAATCCTATCAATTTGTTCAGTACTCTCAGCATGAGTAAATTTCCCACTGGAAAAATAAATGTTAATAAAATTTGATTTTATGCCTTCCAGCAATACCTAGTTTTATATTTAAGAAACTTGTCATGTTCTACAATTGAAATGGTTTTTATCAATATATGTTTGCTTTAGGCATTTCATCATTAGTTGGCATTCTTGACTTTGAACAGACATGTCTTATTAGTATGACCCATAGCACTTATTTTATGGTTACTTCTAGTGCCACTATAAATTAATAGAATATTGGTGCCTGCAGCATGGATTCCATATGCAGAAGAGCAAATGGAAGACAATGGATGGCTTCTCTGAAGACAAGATCTTTCAAAGTTTATTCTGTGTTATATGGGATATTTATAAGCTGTAAGTGAATTTACCAAAAACTATTTCAATATCTTTATATGTGTATGTTTCTCACATCTCAAATTGGGGATACTAAAACACATTGGCCCAGGGACACTTATTTTTCCCCCAAGCCCCTTGGGTCCATACATAAGAAAAATTATATCATAATGATGATAATAACAGTGCAACTTATTAGACACCTACTCTGTTACTAGCATTCTGCTAGGGAATTATGTAATTTCATTGAATGTAACCTTTAAAATAGTTCCATATAGTAGGCATGTATGTCTATATTTAACAGTGAGAAACTGAAGCTTAAAGTTAAATGCACACAGTTATTGGCAGACCTGGTATTTGGAAGTTAATATGTATATCTCCTAAACCTATAAACCTATGTTGTCAACAAGTCATGTCATACGTCAGAGAAAAGGAGATGGGACAAAACCTGGAAATAGATTGACCAATTGAAGGAGGGGGTTATACCAAGGGCACAGGCCTGGAGAAAATTCAGTAAGAACAGAATGTCTACCTCTGAGGGTCTGACAGAACAGTAAGGTCTTGCAAGGCAAGATGTCAGAATAGGTGGTATATTTCAAACGATTGGTTTATGTTAGGAGAGAAAAGACCCATCTCTAAGAGGGAAAGAAAGAGAAAAACAGAGTAAGAACCTTTAGGTCCTGAAAAGTTAAGTGAAGAAGCCTGGAGCCTGGGGAGAAACTGGATTCTAGCACCAGAACTAAAGAAATAAGAGGCCTGGTGACCGTTTGTATCTGAAATCATGGTGGTACTCAATTATGGAGGAAGAATTATAAAGAGGGTAGAGTTTTCACTTTGAAGGCCTAGATTCAAACCTGGATCTGTCATTTACCAGCTTTAGTTAACCATGTTGAACATTAGTTGGTGAATCACAACGTGAGAATAATATTTCCTTAACACCTATGATTGTTGTTAAGAATGGTGATAAGTTTATAAATGCTTTGAATATGGAACCTGGTAGTTAAAAATGGAAGGAAATTATGCAAGTAGCATTGTTTTAAAGAAGCATTTATATGACCAAAATTGTTGCATACAGCCCTATCTGCTAGTTAGTAACACATTTTTCTTTATTTTGGAACTGATTTTTCTTTATAAAAACTATTAAAAATGCATTTTATATCATTCAGACCATATAGAGTTGTCAATTATTTTTCACAATTAACACAGCTGGTTTATCATACTTGTGGTGGATTTTTTTTTTTTTTTTTTTTTTTTTTTTTTTTTGCGGTACGCGGGCCTCTCACCGTTGTGGCCCCTCTGGTTGCGGAGCACAGGCTCCGGACACACAGGCCCAGCGGCCATGGCTCACGGGCCCAGCCGCTCCGTGGCATGAGGGATCCTCCCGGACCGGGGCACGAACCAGCGTCCCCTGCATCGGCAGGCGGACCTTCAACCACTGCGCCACCAGGGAAGCCCTAGTGGATTTTTTTATACTATCATCTGTAACATTTCTGATATATGTTTTTCCTCACCTTTGGGATGGCCTCTTGAGATGTTGGGGCGGCGGGGGGAGGGAAGCTAGTGTTGGTAGAGACATATCCCCATGTTGCACACTCCAATCTATTATTATTTTTCAGGTTTGTTTTCCTTAAAATTTCTATACAGTAAGATGCATAAGATGTTAAGCACACAGTTTGATTAGATTTGGCAAATGCATTCACAACATCAGTATACTGAATACCTCCATCATCCAAAAAATTTGCCTTGTGCTCTTTTTCAAGCAGATTCCCTCAGATATATCACTGAATTCCATTTTTTCTCACCATATATGAGTTTTACTAGTTTATTCTAGAATATTCTAGAACTAGATGGAATATTCACATTGCATACTTTTTTCCTGTAAGATTTCTTTCACTCAACATAAATTGATTTCAACCATTTTTGTCTTCCTCCAGCAATGTGTGGGAGTTTTGATGGCTCCACATCCTTTCCAAAATTTAATATTTTCAGTCTTTATTTTTTCATGTAAGTATGTTTGTGTGGTAGTTCCTCGTGGTTTTAATTTTAATCTTCCTAATAATTAGTGATGTTGAAAATTTTTATAGTCTTAATGGTTATTCATATATCTTCTTTTGTGAGGTGGCTTGTTCAAGTATTTTTCCTAATTTTTAAAAAATTGCGATATTTTTCTTTGTAATATTGAGTTGTTGAAGTTTTTTTTTACATGCTTTTGATGTAATTTTTTGTCAGATATATGATTTCTGACTCCTCTACTGAAGAGTTTCATCATGCTTTTTTATACAATCTGCCAATTTCTGCCTTTTAATTTTGGGGTGTTTAGATCATTTGCATTTGATGTTATTTTTTTGCATGGTCAAGTTTAAGTCAATCATCTTCCTATTTTTTTTCTGGTCTTTTCTGTTTGTCTTCTATTTCTATGTATATATATCTACTCTTTGTTCTCCATTTTCCTTCTTCTTGCCTTTTTTCAGATTAATGAAATTTTTTGCAATTATTTTTTTCTCCTTCGTTTTCTTATTAGCTATAACTGTTTAACTCTTTTAGTAATTGCTTTGGGGTTTATTTTATACATCTTTAACTTACCCCAGTGTATCTTCAATGAATATTATAACACTACACATATAAAATAGGAACCATAAAATAGTGTGCTTCCACTTTTTTTTGCCTCAGACTTTGTGCTATTGTTGTAATACATTTTACTTCTATATATGTTCAAAAAGTCATGGAACATGATTATTATTTTTGTTCTAATTGGTTAAATAGATCAATATTTTGGCTGCTTTTACTTTTCTCTACATTTCAAGGTTATAACTATAGTTTGATCACTAGACATAATGCCGTTATCTAAATTTCTTAATATATTTTAAAATTACTCAGAAATGTATGTATAGATATTTGTAAACAAACTTTAGTGAATACAAATTCTCTCAAGTGTACATAAACCATTTACAAACAGATAAACACATATGCTCAGCCATAAAACAAGCCTCAACAAATAACAGAGCTGGTATCATACAGATCATATTTTCAAACCATAATGTAGTTAAACCAGGGGTTAATTACATTTTTAATTCCTGTAATTTATACTTTTAAGAAGGCACGTGAATAGTTTATTGATCAAAGAAAAAAGAGTAATAGAAATTATAAAAATACTTAGAAAAAGATAATTATATATATAAAAAATCAAAGAAAACTTAAAGCTTTAAATAACATAATATAAATGTAAAAACTAGCCAATGTGTCCAACATGACAAGTTACTAAAAACATTTTTAAAAGCGTCAGCAAAAGAAAGACATAACATGTTGGTATTTTATATAACTTTAATTCTGAGTTATTAGAGACAGAATTTCTCATTTTTGTTTCATCTTTATGTGTGTACATGTAAGTATGTGTATGTGAATATGTTTGCCTCGACAAGAGACTTCAGTAAGATATTTGATTACCCTACTGCACCTATCTCTTTCAGTGTCTCCTGCTTTTGTTTTTGATCTTATTTCAGAACTTATTCCAACATTTTCTTCAGTTGGGTAATTGGTAAAATCTTCTTAGGACTTTTTTTATGAAATAATTTTATTAGCCTCTAATATTGAAATGGAGTTATATTTTTACATAAACTATACAACAAAGAGTTTCATTCAGTGACTAAGAAACATATTACTTCCTTGTCTTTTTACAACTAGTATTGCTTTTGAGAAGCTAATGTCAAAATGATACATTTTTTTATTTTGTAAGGGAATTGCTCTTTCTTTCTGGAAGCATTTAGAATACTGTCTTTGTTTTTGATGCCCTTAAATATCACTATAATGTATCTAATATGAGTTTTTTAACTCTCTTCTTTGGCACTTGGCATGATGTCCATTGAGATAATTCATCTTTCTTCATTTCCTGTAAATGTATCTCCATTTCTTCAAACATTTTCTTTTTTCTAATTTTATTTTTCTTCTTTCCTGTGGCTCCTATTATTAGAAGCTTCTAATTATATATTTTATATATCTTAAGTTTCTTTAATATTTTCTGTTTTTTATCATTCTCTGCTTTTTTGGGGGGAACGGGATTTCTCAATCTCATACTTCAAATCACTAATTTTTTAACTGTATTCTACACTATCAATTCCATCTATTATCTTTCTTACTAAAACTAATTTATATTTTATCTCTAATATTTTCACTTGTCTTTATGATAACTTCTTGCATTTCAAATTGATAATCCAACACCTTGTCTTATATTTTTTACTTATTTAAATTATTGGTGTTCTTGATCAAATGCTAATCATTCTAATGATACATATTATGCAGTAGTTGTTTTGTTCTTTGGAGATAGTTTACTATGGAATAGTTTCTCCTAAATTTGATTTATGAGCTCATAGCCTGCCGGAGAGCTCTCTCATGTTGCACATTGGAGAAGAGACATCAGAAGAACCTGTTCTGGGTTTGCTTGCTTGGGGAAGTTCAAGAAAAGAGAGCAGAATTGTCTTTGTGCTAAGAATTACAGGGATCACAAAACCACAACAAATCACTGCATTTGGGCATAACTTTGGCGATCAGTCATCTAGGTCATGGCCTCACCTTTGGTTTTACAGATGTAAGTTGCTCTGGGAAGATGCTGTTAGCATAGAATGGAATCTAACAGTCCTGAATATTTGGTGGTATGGAAGTAGAAGAGTGAATGCCAAGAACTAATCAACACTTCCCTCCCATTTTTCCTAACTTTTCATCCCAGCAGACCTTTTCTAGTGCCTTTATCTAATGTTTGTAAACATCAACATCAGAGGTCTGAACTTTTTAGGAGGTAAATAATGATAGTCTAAAGACAACAGAAACATTTAAGAAAGAGCTGGTTTCCAACTACTCTTCTCTAATTGATTCTTTCATTCTGTCTCAGGATGTAGCCATTCCTCACCACCCTACAAACTCTTGAGTTCAAACAGCTTTCTATCTTAACAGTGGTTTCTCATATTTATTTTGTTTATTATGCTGCTGTTGATGTTGACATTATTTCCTTAATTCCATGTTTCCCTCTATGATTTCTCTTCAGATTGATCTTACAGGAGGGAAGCCTGCAGCTTGTATTAAATTTGATTCTTTGTAGGCGCCTCAAACAAGCTGTTATATCTGCATCCTTAGCATTTTGTGTAGTGCCTGGGTTATAGGGAAGCCTCAAAAAATATTGCATAATGATCATTTGAACAGCCTCTGGCCTTCAGGAAAGCAAGGTACCCCTTAAATTAAAGATGAGATAGTTCATGTCTTAATGACTTAATAAAGACTTTAATCACAGGTGAAGTATATATTTTACAACTAACATAGTGGATAATTTTATATATTCATCCTTATTTCCTTTACTGCCACAGTAAGGTAAAATTTGTTCTAATTAGAGATTAGCAAAGAGAAGCAGGGGAACCGGAACCCAGATGGGCCTCCCAGTTCTGTGTTCTACCTTGCTGGAGGCGCTGATTTTAGCCCTCTAAATTTTGCTTATCATTTCAGTATCATTCTATCAAATGAGGAAATTTATTTTGTCACATTAGTTCCCAAATACAAATATTTTCTAGATATCAGTTGTCCATCACCCTAGAAATCAAATCCATAACCAAGGTGTATAATTGACTTTATTTTATATTACCTTTTAAAATGCATATGAGCAAGCAAGGATTTTTTTAAAACTAAGGTTATCTTAACTACTATGCCCATTTATCATAATGACAGAATGTAAGATATTTTAAGGTGAGGAGGGAATAATGAATTGAAAACAAGTATGCGAACCTTAACTTTTGTTAGAATAAATTAAGGAGACCTAACTGCCAAGCTATGAAACCCAATTGAGGGGTGGCCCTGAAAGAAAAAAAATCACAACTCTTAGAAACCATTAAAACTGGTGTGGTAGTAAATCTGTCCCATAAAAAACAGGAAGCTGGTTATAGTGTCTTCACAAGGCCAACTTTGTGGAAATTATGGTTGAAGGTCTTTAAAATAAACACTGTTAGGTAAAGTAACATATTTCCCTGTAATGCCAAAAGGAATAGAAAAACTGAGTTAGCCTTTATCAAACAACATGAATGAGTGGGGTTCTTTCTATATAACCCAAAACTGTGTTAAATAGCTTCAAATAGCTTCAATATGTTGTATATCTTGGATAGAAATTAAAGAGGTAGAATTTCTTTTGTGCTGGGAATAAGCCCAAATACCGCTGTCTCTGTGTTTGAGGGGTGGGGTATTTGGGAAGATGGCAGCGACAAAACACGACTCTCTCGATTAGACTGTCAGATTGATCTCTCTTGTTTGGAGATCAGAGGTAGTTCGAATAAAAGCAAATGTAGCGATTTTTATTGTACATATTTATGGCATACTCTATAGAAAATAAAAAGCACATATCTTAGGTGTTAATTTCCATGAGTTTTGACAACCACTCACAGAAGATATAGAACATTTACATCACTACTGAATAACAGCTTGTACCCTTTCCATTAATCCTCACCCACAGGCAGATTTGTTCTAATTTATGTCAGACAGATTAGTTTTGTCATCCATAAGTTTCATGAAAATAGAATCACACAGACTTCTGCTTCTGGTTAAGAAGTAGTAACTAAGATTGGATCTATCCTTCCACTTGAAACAAGTAAAAAAAAAACAGGAAAAATATATGAAAAAAGTTTTTATGATATTGGACATCAGGTAATGATCCCTGAGTCATAAGAAACAAATGAAGTGAGCCTTATACTTGTCCCAGCTTACTGTCATAAGTGAAATTCCAGGTAGCTGCATAGAGCTGGTGAACCCAGGCAGAGCTAGAAAGACTCTCCTGAGTAAAAGACATAGTGCTGAGTCCAAGGAGATCAAATTGGCTAGAATGTTCTAGAAAGTAAAGAGCTGCACAGAGCCAGGATTGGGGAGATCTACACAGGATTCCCCTCATGTACTCAGCAGAGTGCTAATCAGAGCATATGTGTGAGTGAAAAATGTCCAAGAGAAAGTAAACAACCACTATAAATAATTAGAAGAAAGAGAACTCTCCACTTACACAGGCCCACAAAGAGTGCCAGGTATTAGTCAGATTGGAAAACTTCTTAGTTTAAAGGGTATTGGGTAGAGTACTCAGAAAGGTCATGCCTCAGTAGTTAGAGATAATTATCCCTAGACTAACGACTATCCTTATCCCATATAACATATCTTAAGGGCAAGACCTGAAAGGCTCAAAATGTCTCCATGTACCGTAACTGCATCCCAGAAAAACAAAACAAAACAAAACAATATTTTTATAAACACAAAACATAAGGCAGTGTAATAAGAATGTAATGTATACATTAATGTAAAATCTGCAATATCTAGCATCCAATAAATAAGTTATTAGGCATGCAAAGGAGCAGATGTATATGATGCAAAATCAAGAGAAAATCAAAACCCTCTGAGAACTAGCACAGATGTTAGAAATTTTATATCAGGACATTAAAACAGTAATTTATAACTGTATCAAATATGCTTTAAAAGGTGAAAAATGGTTTAACATGTAGAGACATAAAATATCTAAAAACTAGAGATGAAAGCTACAGTGCTTGAGGATAAAATACCCATGTCTCTTCTAAAATTCTTATGTATCTTTATATACTTTATTTACCTTATTTTCCACTAGATTCCTTAGAATTTTTGAAAGTGTTTTTTGTTGTTGTTTATTTGTTTGTTTGCTTGGTTGGTTTTGTCCTCTAATCAACTGTAACATTGGTTCATCTCTCTGACTGCTTTGGTTGATTTTTTAATGACTGTGGGTCACATTTTATTTTTTACATATTATGATTCTTAACTGAGTGTTGGATATTTTTGTAACAACTCAGTATAGATTGAAATAACTGATATCTATCTTAAGAAAGTGACATTTCTATTCTTCTGTCAGTTTGCTAGAGCAGTAGTTGGGTTGATACATGGCAAGGTTGAACTATTTTGGGCTTACTGCAGACTTAATTTGAATCAGTTTCGAAAGTAGGATCAAAAATTGCCTTCCAGCAGAGACTAGGATCTTAGCAGTGTCAAGGTTTTTGAAATCTCTCACATCCAGGTGCCTAGTCTCTAACCTATGGGAGATCCCTGGCTGCTTTATAGCTAGCATGCCGTTTTTTGGAGTCCTTTCTCTCTCTCTTGAGTCCTACCTGCAGTTTTCTGTCTAGTTCCTTTTGCTGCCACTTCCCTGCTTTCTGGATGACTGGAATTACTTTGTAGGAACTTCCCTTAGCTCTTCTTCCCTGCCCTAAGTCATTAATAATTGCAAATGTAAAGTGTGTGTCTGGGGTATTATATATATACATGCACAAATTAATAGTTACATATATACTGTTTTTCCTGAAATAGGTTCAAATTAATTATAATGTTTTCTTCTTAATTACACTATGAAAATATTTCTGTGGCCATACAGAGTATTCTAAGTATCTGGATGTGTTTCGTCTTCTTATTGATTTGAAGTGACTCCTTTTGTTGAACATTTAAATTGCTAGAGTTTTTTTTTCTTAATTACTGAAATGTGGTAATAAAATTACATTTTTTGTTTCATTTTCAAATCATGTTATTTTTTTGTTTCCTTAAATTCTCTCTAGAACAATTGAGATAAAACATTTGAGATTACAGACTTCCTTACAGAAAGCATGTTATAATTGTTTATTTGCTTCTATATGTTTCATTATTCCATAAACTCATCAAGAAGAGAGGTTGTGAAATACTTTCATTTCTGTATTCTTTATTTCCAGGATGATGTCTTCTGTATAAAGGGTGTACAGTAAAAGTTTAATGAATACATGGCCATATTCTAATTTCTATAAGTAAAATGGGCATCCACTTGTGCTATCTGCCCTAGTAACATACACATACACACACACACACACACACACACACACACACACAGAAATGTATATATATAATGCTATTACTCTGCTCTGGTATAGAACTGGTACAATGGGACTTACTGTTTTATTGGATCCTATCGATATTTGACTCATTAACCTAAAATGCTTTGGGCTTTTGGGGTATAAAGTCAAATTCTATTACAAGTCATAATTATTCAAATATAATATATTATGGCGTGTTTCACTTTAAGTCCCTGTCCCAAGGAAGATCTTTTCTGAAAATATTTTTCTTTTTTCCTTATAATGAAAATTGTATTTGCTTTCCACTTACTTTTTAATATCTCTTTTTCTTCAGACATCTTTGCTTAACTTTCAAAGAATCGTATTAATGCAATTTCTTTCAGTACAACTACAAAGTCTAAGTAACCTAGTCCAGCCACAATTGCATGGCTAATGATCAATATCTAAGCAAAAGCAGCCATTCATCTTCAAAAGTCTGAAATTACACCTTTTTTAGGACAAAATGGGAATTTGTTTTAACCTTGAACCAAATTATTGTCAGGAGAAATTTATTGCATTTTAAAACGATAAGATAAACATATTTCAGTACAGGCTCCCATTTCTTTTATGTAAGCCAGTATTTATTTAAGACTATTTTTTTTTCCTCTGTGCATATTTCTGGCTTTTCCATCCCAAGCTGTTTGCTGTTTTATAGCAAATGAAAATATGTTTGCGGAAATTGCATGTAAAACTGTTTATTGAGACTTAAATCTTCTGTGGCTGTTTGTGGTGTTATTTTTTCCCCAAGCCTCACAGTTGTAGTTCTCTCTCTCTCTCTCTCCCCCTCCCCCTCTCCCCCTCTTCCTTCCTCTCTCCCTCTCTCTGTCTCTTCCTCTCTCTCTGTCTCTCTCCCTTTCTCCACCTCTCTCTGCTTCTCTCCACTCCCTCTCTCAATCTCAACTCTTTCACTCTCTCTCTCTCCAAAGAGCCTTTGTGTAATTAAAATCCTGTATCTTCTATACCCTTGGTCTGTCCTTCAATCCAGTCATTTGGCTAGGACACTGTAAGGTAAAGTTCACCTATTTAATGCCACTGAGCAGATGAGTAAAGAAAGGATAGTCACATGCCCAGGATCCCAAATATTTGTATTTTGCATGTAAATATAAGAAGGTAATTTGCATACTATGTTGGTTAGAATTTTGGTTTGGCCACATAAAGAGACTCAACAGTAGCTTAAAAACAGTGTATTATTATTTTCTGAAGGTAAGTCCAAGTGTAAGCAGGTTGGGACTAATACTGCAGGGCCATTGTGGTCCGTAAACAGGCTGCTTCCAATTTGCTACTATGCCACACCTGGGATGCAGTCCAAGGAGCTGGATAGAGAAAAAGAGCTTTGACCCCACCATTTAAACAATAACTCCAAAAGATAGCATGTATCTCTTTTCCCTCTTTTATTTATTTGATGGGAGTTAGTTAAAGGAGGTTACCTGGCTGCTAGGGAGGCATAAAAATATGATATCTATATTTGATGGCCACAAGCCTACCTAAAATTTAGAGATTCCATTGCTGAAGAGTAGAGGACATAAATTAGCAGTCTCTGGAGATTCATTACATTATGTTTATGTCCATGGACAAATGAATGGATTAAAAAATATTTGTATATACATACACTAGAATGTTATTCAGCCTTAAAAAGGAAGGCATCTTGCAATACATGACAACATTGATGAATCTTGAGAACATTATGTTAAAGGAAATAAGCCAGTCACAGAAGAACAAATACTGCACAATTCCACTTATTATATGAAGTATCTAAAGTAATCAAACTCATTGAAGCAAAGAATAAAATGGTGGTACCAGGGGCAGAGGGGAGGGGAAAAAAGTCCCTGTTCAGTGAGCATAAAGTTTCAGTTATGCAAAATGAATAAATTCTAGAGATTTGCTATATAACACTGTGCCCATAACAGTACTGTATCGCACACTTTAAAACCTATGTGGATAAATCTCATGTTAAGTGTTCTTACCACAATAAAATAAAAATTTAAAAAACTCTGTGGCTATCTGAGAAAACTAGAAAATTGCATGGGAAGGCATCAAATGCCTAAATAAATAAATGAATAATCTTTACTCTTAAAAAAATTATGTTTAAAAGAGAATAGAAAGACAGTTTCTATAAAGGGCAGAGAAATAGTATAATAACAAAAGAAGATGTGGAGTGAAAAATGTTTTTTAAGTGAGGCTAATATTCAACATTTTTCTGCTGATGGAACTAAGTTTAGAAAGGGGAAATCTGTTGATTTAAGATAGAGGACAACCACAGGAGTAGAGTTCTTGAATGTGTGATATGAAATGGAGTGAAATAAGTCAGAAGAAAAAGACAAATCCCATATGATCTCACCTATATGTGGAATCTAAAAAAAAAAAAACTCACAGAAATAGAGAACAGATTTGTGGTGCTAAGTGGTGGAGGTGGGAGGGGTAGGGCAAAAGAATGAAGGTGGTCAATGTGTACAAACTGCCAATTATAAGATTAATAAGTTCTGGAGATGTACAATATGGTAACTATAGTTAACAATACTGTATTGTATACTTGAAAATTGCTAAGAGAATAGATAAAAAGCTCTCATCACACACAAAAATATGTGAGATGATGGATGTGTTAACTAGCCTTATTGTGATAATCATTTTACAATATATATGTATATCAAATCATTATGTTGTACACCTTAAACTTTTACACAATGTTATACATAAATTACATTTCAATAAAGATGGAAAAAATAAATGGTGCAGACCTTAAATAAGAACAGAGTCAATTCAGTAGTTGCAATAGGAGAGAAGAAAGCTAAAAAAATTTTGGTCCACTTGGTGGCTAAGGGACATGGCAATTTTCTTCATTTACTCAGTCAAATAAGAAGCTAGAGCATTAGGTAAGATGGAAAAATGAAGAGAATGTTGGGTGTTGGAATTTTAAAGTGGGAGGAGAAGATATTAAAATAGTTTTTCAGAGAATTGGATGGAGGACCAAATGACTGAGAAGCTATAAGATAACTTTTTAAAAACCCTAACAATATAAGGTCATAAATTTAACATAGCATGTCAGTGGTAGCATATTTCCTGGAAATATATTCAGCTGTTCAGAGGTAGACATGGGATAGTCACAGAGTTGAAAATTATGATAGTTCAAGTCTTACAGACAAGTCTTCGAAGGGAAAAAAGAAACAGTAAGAGGTTGGTAATGTTTAGAATCAAAACCATGTGATGCTTGCTTGGTATGAAAAGAAGTAAAGATGTGAGGGGAGTGATAGATAGAAAAATGGTCAAGTCAATGCATTGAAGATTATGACAGAGCTGAAGAATCAGTGGGGTGAGGATATGGCTGGTGTGAGATGAAAAGTTAGAAGGTGGTGATCAAAATGATTTGTATGAGTATGGCTATGGAAATGCATGGCTGAAGTGAGTAAAATCATTGAAAGAAGGGGGTCAAGAGAAAGTTGTTGATGATAGTCCATGAGTTACAGAGAGCAGAGTGGAAGGAGTTGTGCCTAGGATATCTGAGGCAGATTAAGGAATACATGAAGGATTGTAGGGATCAGTGATGACCTGAAAGGCTGAGATTCCTTGTGGTAACAGAATCAAAAGAATTGCAGGGCATTATGCAATCAGTCTTAATGGTCACTCGAGGCAAGATGGTAATAAGTTCTAATTATAATCATTAGGGGGTAGGAGGTTGAACTCCTAAGCAGTTTGCTGTGATACAACAGGGATTTTTGTATATGGGATGTGTGGCAATCTCAACAGAAACAAGTATAATTCTGTAGATACCTGTTTAGATTACTTAGTGCAAAGCAAAGGCCGGGTAAGGAGTAGGCTTATTGGGAGAACATAGATGAGCTGACACTTTTAAGATGTAGAAACATCTACTACTATGGTAAGACCTTAGCTAGGTGGTCCTGGAGATGTTACCAAGCAGGACCTTGGGGAGCCTTCATGGAACACACCTCCCCCCAACCTCACTCCATGTCCTCTACATGCCTCTTGTCTGTAGAGAAACTTTAGCCTCCTAGGCCTTCCCTGAGTTCCAAAGAGTAAATTTAATCAGAGAAGTGAGAAAATGCAGAAAGAAAGGAAAACAGTCAAGTAAGACAAAATTATAATAGTAAGCCATTAAACAGAGTCAAGGAACTTTAGTTCCTCCTCAAGAGCTATAGATAATACTCTGACCCATGTCCTTTGAGCTGTTTCATAGATATGGAAATCCCCATCAGGCGGAAGAAGTTAACTGTATGCTGCCCACAAGCACGTAGATCCTACACGGCTTGGAAACGGAAGGTTGATGATGTTGACTCCGGATTACCTCACCACCAACCAATCAGAAGAATATCCATGAGCTTTTCCCATACCCTACAACTCCCTTCCCTCACCCTGTCTTTAAAAACCTTTCCCTGAAAGTCTTTGGGGAGTTTGTGCCTTTTAAGCACTAGCTACCTGAACTCCTTGTTTAGCGCTCTGCAATAAATGCTGCAATTCCCTTCACCAAAACATGGTGTCAAAAAGACATAAGTGGCTTTACTGCATGTGGGCAAGTGGACCCAAGTTTAGTTCGGTAACAGAAATACAGATGAATCTTAAAGATCCTCTTAAGATATGCATTCTTGGAGCTCTGTCATTTTGCTCACTGACTGATGCAGAGTTACTTAATAGGTACTAACTGTATAAATCTCTGAAAGCCACCATTTACTCTTCCCTAGGCTACACCTCATTTAATCCTCACAATAACTACATAAGGGAGTAATGTAATTAGCTTTATCTACATTTTATAGATAAAGGAACTGACATTTGAAAAGAAAAAAGAAATCTTTCTCAGGTCATGTAGCTAATAAGTGACAAAGCCTGAATTCAAACTCAGAACACCTGATTTAAAGCCTGTATTCTTATAATGAAAAGAAAATGATACAGCCCACCTCTTAGGGAGAAATTCATGTTATATCTGGAAGAAAGGGAGGTGAACTGCCAAATGTAGCACAGTGTGATACCCAAGTGCGCAAGAAGCATAGAAGAGATAACATTTGAAACATATATTGAAGAAACAGTAAAAAATATTCAGATAAGAAGAAGAAGAAGATCTCATACTAAGCAAGGATATTAACAAAGGGATGGCTCAATGGTGTGAATGAACACAATGGGGTTTTGGAACAATGAGCAGGTTTTGTGATAAGTGATTAAAATGTAGGAGTGTGTGTGTGTGTGTGTATGTCTGTGTCTGAGTCTAACTTCTGGGGGTTTAGAAGGGCTGGATATAAATAATAATGAGTCTTGCATTTAGTTCTAAAAAATTTGGACTTTATCCTGAAGGCATTAATAAAGTATTAAACCCTTTTTTCAAAAAGTAAGCAACATATTTAAATTTCTCGGGTTTTATTTGGAGGGGCGCATGCCACGTGGCATGCCAGATCTTAGTTCATTGACCAGGGATCGAACCTCTACCCCCTGACGTGGAAGCACAGAGTCTTAACCACTTCACCACCAGGGAAGTCCCAGATTTGTGTTTTAGAATTATCCCTTTGCAAAGAGTGTGGATGATTGATTAAAAAGGGTTAACCGTTGAAGGGAGGAGGTGATTGCAATATGTAAAATTGCCTGTGTTGTACATTATTGCTCAGTAAATATTAAGTCTGAAGCCAAAACAACTATTTTTTTCTCATTGCCCAGATATCTGGTTTGATTAACATTTCTCTCAACGTACCAGCTAAAATTGACTAGTTGTGTGGTATCATAGTAACATAATTATACATAGATAAAGATAATCCCAAAATAAGACTCAGAAAGACAGAAATGGCACATAAGCGGTTAGGAATGCTGTATAATGCAACTGGCATTCTGTGTGTGTGTGTGTATGTGAATGTTAGTGTGTGTGGGGGGGAGAGAGAGGTGTGAAGGGGCTCAGCAGATGCCAGTCTGAGAAAAGGAAGGTTTAAGCCACATGCAGCTTTGTAGCTAATCTGTGAGATTGCTGAGGAACAAGCCTATGATTCTCCTGTCACTTCAGTAGAAGACAAATGCCATGTATAACCAAATATTACACCCCAAATGGCAAGACACTGTGAAACAATTGCTCTCACTTTCTTTTTCTAGATTCACATACCAGTTCATGTGAAAGAGCCTTAGTGATTGGAAATGTCAAAGAGTTAAACGTGGCATGAAGAGGGATACAAACTCTAGGGGAACGGAAAGCATATTTTTATTTTTTAACATCTTTATTGAAGTATAATTGCTTTACAGTGGTGTGTTAGTTTTTGCTTTATAACAAAGTGAATCAGCTATACGTATACATATATCCCCATATCCCCTCCCTCTTGCATCTCCCTCCCACCCTCCCTGTCCCACCACTCTAGGTGGTCACAAAGCACCAAGCTGATCTCCCTGTGCTATGCAGCTGCTGCCCACTAGGTATCTATTTTACATTTGGTAGTGTATATATGTCAGTGCCACTCTCTCACTTCGTCCCAGCTTATCCTTCCCTCTCTTCATGTCCTCAAGTCCATTCTCTACATCTGCATCTTTATTCCTGTGCTGCCCCTACATTCTTCAGAACCTTTTGTTTGTTTCCTTGTTTGTTTAGATTGCGTATATATGTGTTAGCATATGGTATTTGTTTTTCTCTTTCTGACTTACTTCACTCTGTATGACAGACTCTAAGTCCAACCACCTCACTACAGATAACTCAATTTCATTTCTTTTTATGCCTGAGTAATATTCCATTGTATATATGTACCACATCTTCTTTATCCATTCATCTGTCAGTGGACACTTAGGTTGCTTCCATGTCCTGGCTACTGTAAATAGAGCTGCAATGAACATTGTGGTACATGACTCTTTTTGAATTATGGTTTTCACAGTGTATTTGCCCACTAGTGGGATTGCTGGGTCATATGGAAGTTCTATTTTCATTTTTTCAAGGAACCTCCATACTGTGCTCCATAGTGGCTGTATCAGCTCACATTCCCACCAACACTGCAAGAGGGTTCCCTTTTCTCTACACCCTCTCCAGCATTTATTGTTCATAGATTGTTTGACGATGGCCATTCTGACTGGTGTGAGGTGATACCTCATAGTAGTTCTGATTTGCATTTTTCTAATGATTAGTGATGTTGAGCATTCTTTCATGTGTTTGTTGGCAATCTTTATATCTTCTTTGGAGAAATGTCTGTTTAGGTCTTCTGCCCATTTTTGGATTGAGTTGTTTGTTTTTTTGATGTTGAGCTGCCTGAGCTACTTATAATTTTGGAGATTAATCCTTTGTCAGTTGCTTCATTTGCAAATACTTTCTCCCATTCTGAGGGTTGTCTTTTTGTCTTGTTTATGGTTTCCTTTGCTGTGCAAAAGCTTTTAAGTTTCATTATATCCCATTTGTTTATTTCTGTTTTTCTTTCCATTTCTCTAGGAGGTGGGTCAAAAAGGATTTTACTGTGATTTATGTCATAGAGTGTTCTACCTATGTTTTTCTCTGAGAGTCTTATAGTGTCTGGCCTTACATTTAGATATTCAATCCATTTTGAGTTTATTTTTGTGTATCGTGTTAGGGAGTGTTCTAATTTCATTCCTTTATATGTAGCTGTCCAGTTTACAGAACCACTTATTGAAGAGGCTATCTTTTCTCCATTGTATATTCTTGCCTCCTTTATCAAAGAAAAGGTAACCATATGTGCGTGGCTTTCTCTCTGGGCTTTTTACCCTGTTCCATTAATCTATATTTCTGTTTTTGTGCCAGTACCATACTGTCTTGATTACTGTAGCTTTGTAGTATAGTCTGAAGTCAGGGAGTCTGATTCCTCCAGCTCCATTGTTGTTCTCAAGATTCTTTGGCTATTTGGAGTTTTCTGTTTTTCCATACAAATTGAGAAATTTTTTGTTCTAGTTCTGTGAAAAATGCCATGGGTAGTTTGATAGGGATTGCATTGAATATGTAGGTTGCTTTGGGGAGTATAGTCATTTTCACAATGTTGATTCTTCCAATCCAAGAACATGGTATATCTCTCATCTCTTTGTATCATCTTTAATTTCTTTCATCAGTGTCTTATAGTTTTCTGCATACAGGTCTTTTGTCTCCCCAGGTAGGTTTATTCCTAGGTATTTTACTCTTTTTGTTGCAATGGTAAATAGGAGTGTTTCCTTAATTTCTCTTTCAGATTTTTCGTCATTAGTGTGTCGGAATGCAAGAGATTTCTGTGCATTAATTTTGTATCCTGCTACTTTAGAAAATTCATTGATTAGCTCTAGTAGTTTTCTGGTAGAGTCTTTAGGATGCTTTATGTATAGTATCATGTTATCTGCACTCAGTGACAGCTTTACTACTTCTTTTCCAGTTTGGATTCCTTTTATTTCTTTTTCCTCTCTGATTGCTGTGCCTTAAACTTCCAAAACTATGTTGAATAATAGTGGTGAGAGTCGGCAACCTTTTCTTTTTCCTCATCTTAGTGGAAGTGGTTTCAGTTTTTCACCATTAAGAAGGATGTTGGCTGTGGGTTTGTCATGTATGGCTTTTAATATGTTGAGGTAAGTTCCCTCTATGCCTACTTTCTGCAGGGTTTTTATCATAAATGGGTGTTGAATTTTGTTGAGATTATCATATGGTTTTTCTCCTTCAGTTTGTTAATATGGTGTATCACATTGATTGATCTGCGTATATTGAAGAATCCTTGCATTCCTGGGATAAACCCCACTTGATCATGGTGTATGATCCTTTTAATGTGTTGTTGGAATTTGCTAGTATTTCGTTGAAAAATTTTGCATCTATGTTCATCAGTGTTATTGGTCTGTAGTTTTCTTTCTTTGTGACATCTTTGTCTGGTTTTGGTATCAAGGTGATGGTGGCCTCGTAGAAGGAATTTGGGAGTGTTCCTCCCTCTGCTGTATTTTGGAAGAGTTTGAGAAGGATAGGTTTTAGCTCATCTCTAAATGTTTGATAGGATTCACCTGTGAAGCCATCTGGTCCTGGGCTTTTGTTTGTTGGAAGATTTTTAATCACAGTCTCAATTTCAGGGCTTGAGTTTGGTCTGTTTATATTTTCGATTTCTTCCTGGTTCAGTCTTGAAGGTTGTGCATTTCTAAGAATTTCTCCATTTCTTCCAGGTTGTCCATTTTATTGGCATAGAGTTGCTTGTAGTAATCTCTCATGATCCTTTGTATTTCTGCAGTGTCATTTGTTACTTTTCGTTTTTCATTTCTAATTCTATTGATTTGAGTCTTCTCCCTTTTTTCTTGATGTGTCTGGCTAATGGTATATCAATTTTGTTTATCTTCTTGAAGAACCAGCTTTTAGTTTTATTGATCTTTACTATTGTTTCCTTCATTTCTTTTTCATTTATTTCTGATCTGATCTTTATGATTTCTTTCCTTCTGCTAACTTTGGAGTTTTTTGTTCTTCTTTCTCTGATTGCTTTAGGTGTAACGTTAGGTTGTTTATTTGAGATGTTTCTTGTTTCTTGAGGTAGGATTATATTGCTATAAACTTCCTTCTTAGAACTGCTTTTGCTGCATCCCATAGGTTTTGGGTCATCGTGTTTTCATTGTCATTTGTTTCTAGGTATTTTTTGATTTCGTCTTTGATTTCTTCAGTGATCTCCTGGTTGTTAAGTAGTGTATTGTTTAGCCTCCATGTGTTTGTATTTTTTATAGATTTTTCCTGTAACTGATATCTAGTCTCATAGCATTGTGGTCAGAAAAGATACTTGATATGATTTCAATTTTCTTAAATTCACCAAGGCTTGATTTGTGACCCAAGATATGATCTATCCTGGAGAATGTTCCATGAGCACTTGAGAAGAAAGTTTATTCTGTTGTTTTTGGATGGAATGTCCTATAAATATCAATTAAGTCCATCTTGTTTAATGTATCATTTAAAGCTTGTGTTTCCTTATTTATTTTCATTTTGGATGATCTGTCCATTGGTGAAAGTGGGGTGTTAACGTCCCCTACTATGATTGTGTTACTGTTGATTTCCCCTTTTATGGTTGTTAGCATTTGCCTTATGTATTGAGGTGCTCCTATGTTGGGTGCATAAATATTTACAATTGTTATATCTTCTTCTTGGTTTGAGCCCTTGATCATTATGTAGTATCCTTGTTTGTCTCTTGTAATAGTCTCTATTTTAAAGTCGATTGTGTCTGATATGAGAATTGTTACTCCATCTTTCTTTCGATTTCTATTTGCATGGAATATCTTTTTCCATCCCCTCACCTTCAGTCTGTATGTGTCCCTAGGTCTGAAGTGGGTCTCTTGTAGACAGCATATATACGGGTCTTGTTTTTGTATCCATTCAGCCAGTCTATGTCTTTTGGTTGGAGCATTTAATCCACTTACATTTAAGGTAATTATAGATACGGGTGTTCCTATTACCATTTTCTTATTTGTTTTGGGTTTGTTATTGTAGGTCTTTTCCTTCTCTGTGTTTCCTGCCCAGAGAAGTTCCTTTAGCATTTATTGTAAAGCTAGTTTGGTGGTGCTGAATTCTTTTAGCTTTTGCTTGTCTGTAAAGGTTTTAATTTCTCCATCAAATCTGAATGAGATCCTTGCTGGGTAGGGTGATCTTGGTTGTAGGTTTTTCCCTTTCATCACTTTAAATATGTCCTGCTACTCCCTTCTGGTTTGCAGAATTTCTGCTGAAAGATCAGCTGTTAACCTTATGGGGATTCCCTTGTATGTTATTTGTTGTTTTTTCCTTGCTGCTTTTAACATTTTTTCTTTGTATTTAATTTTTGATTGTTTGATTAATATGTGTCTTGGAGTGTTTCTCCTTGGATTTATCCTGTATGGGACTCTCTGCACTTCCTGGAACTGACTGAGTATTTCCTTTCCCGTACTTTCTCAGTCCCTTTCTTTTTCTCTTCTTCTTCTGGGACCCCTATAATTTGAATGTTGGTGCATTTAATGTTGTTCCAGAGGTCTCTGAGACTGTCCTCAATTCTTTTCATTCTTCTTTCTTCATTCTGTTCTGCAGTAGTTATTTCTACTATTTTATCTTCTAGGTCACTTATCCGTTCTTCTGCCTCAGTTATTCTGCTATTGAGTCCTTCTAGAGGATTTTAAGTTTCATTTCTTGTGTTGTTCGTCATTGTTTGTTTGCGCTTTAGTTCTTGTAGGTCCTTGTTCAATGTTCTTCTGTTTTCTCCATGCTATTTCCAAATTTTGGATCCTCTTTACTATCATTACTCTGAATATTTTTTCAGGTAGACTGCCTATTTCCTCTTCGTTTGTTTGGTCCAGTGGGTTTTTACCTTTCTCCTTCATCTGCTATGTGTGTCTTTGTCTTCTCTTTTTGCTTAACTTACTGTGTTTGGGGTCTCCTTTTTGCAGGCTGCAGGTTGGTAGTTCCCGTTGTTTTTGGTGTCTGCCCCCAGTGGCTAATGTTGGTTCAGTGGGTTGTGTAGGTTTCCTGGTGGAGGGGACTAGTGCCTGTGTTCTGGTGGATGAGGCTGGATCTTGTCTTTCTGGTGGGCAGGTCCACGTCTGATGGTGTGTTTTGGGGTGCCTGTGGCCTTATTATGATTTTAGGCAGCCTCTGTGCTAATGCATGGGGCTGTGTTACTGTCTTGCTAGTTGTTTGGCATAGGGTGTCCAGCACTGTAGCTTGCTGGTCGTTGAGTGAAGCTGGGTATTGGTGTTGAGATGGAGATCTCTGGGAGATTTTCCCCGTTTGATATTACGTGGAGCTGGGAGGTCTCTTGTGGACCAGTGTCCTGACGTTGGCTCTCCCACCTGAAAGGCACAGCCCTGATGCCTGGCTGGAGCACCAAGAGACTGTCCTCCACACAGCTCATAATAAAAGCGAGAAAAAATAGAAAGAAAGAGAGAGAATAAAATAAAATAAAGTTATTAAAATAAACAATTATTAAGAAAAAAAATTTTTTTAAGTAAAAAAAAAACCAAAAAATGGATGTACAGAACCCTAGGACAAATGGTGAAAGCAAAGCTATACAGACAAAATCTCACACAGAAGCATACACATAAACATACACACTCACAAAAAGAGGAAAAGGGGAAAAAATAATCTATCTTGCTCCCAAAGTCCATCTCCTCAATTTTGGGATGATTCGTTGTCTATTCAGGTATTCCACAGATGCAGGGTACATCAAGTTGATTGTGGAGCTTTAATCCGCTGCTCCTGAGGCTGCTGGGAGAGATTTCCCTTTCTCTTCTTTGTTCGCACAACTCCTGGGGTTCAGCTTTGGATTTGGCCGCGCGTCTGCCTGTAAGTCACCTGAGGGCATCTGTTCTTCACTCAGACAGGACGGGGTTAAAGTAGCAGCTGATTAGGGGGTTCTGGGTCACATCAGGCCTGGGGGAGGGAGGGGTATGGAGTGCGGGGCGAGCCAGCGGTGGTAGGGGCCTACATGACGTTGAAATAGCCTGAGGCGTGTGGTGTGTTCTCCCAGGGAAGTTGTCCCTGGATCACGGCACCCTGGCAGTGGCGGGCTGCACAGGCTCCCGGGAGGGGAGGTGGGGAGAGTGACCTGTGCTCGCACACAGGCTTCTTGTTGGCTGCAGCAGCAGCCTTAACGTCTCATGCCCGTCTCTGGGGTCTGCGCTGATAGCCACGGCTTGCGCCTGTCTCTGGAGCTCGTTTAGGCGGTGCTCTGAATCCCCCTCTCCTCGTGCACCCCAAAACAATGGCTTCTTGCCTCTTAGGCAGTTCCAGACTTTTTCCCGGACTCCCTCCCAGCTAGTTGTGGCAGCACTAGTCCCCTTCAGGCTGTGTTGACGCAGCCAACCCAAGTCCTCTCCCTGGGATGTGAACTCCGAAGCTCGAGCCTCAGCTCCCAGCCCACACCTGTCCCAGTGGGTGAGCAGACAAGCCTCTCAGGCTGGTGAGTGCCGGTTGGCAGTCATCCTCTGTGCAGGATTCTCTCCGCTTTGCCCCCTGCACACCTGTTGCTGCGCTCTCCTCTGTGGCTCCGAAGCTTCCACCCCACCACTTCCCATCTCTGCCAGTGAAGAGTCTTCCTAGTGTGTGGAAACTTTTCCTCCTTCACAGCTCCTTCCCAGTGGTGCAGGTGCCATCCCTATTCTTTTGTCTCTGTTTTTTCTTTTTTCTTTTGCCCTACCCAGGTATGTGGGGAGTTTCTTGCCTTTTGGGAAGTCTGAGGTCTTCTGCCAGTGTTCAGTAGGTGTTCTGTAGGAGTTGTTCCATATATAGATGTATTTCTGATGTATTTGTTGGGAGGAAGGTGATCTCCATGTCTGATTCTTCAGCCATCTTGAAGGTCCTCTGAAAGCCTCTATTTTTGCTGCTCTGAGGTGACTATATAACATCTACTACAAGAAGTGATACCTTTAGTCACATTATTTTTTCAACAAATATTAAAGGTATGCTGGGTGCCAAGTACTGTAGATACAGGGATGAAACATTATGGTGACTGTGTTCCAGGCACTAAAGTCGGAAATTTGCATATGTTAAATATAAAGCTCCAGGTCAAACAGCTCTTATTTAGATCTGGATTTCAAACACAGCCTCCCACCCTGTGCTACTTCATTATACCACACTGCTTCTGATGACTATGGGATGTTGAGTTATAGGATTTTACATGGGAAGAGATTAACCCTAAATAAGAGAAACCCCAGAAGCCCACAACTTCCAACTTCTAATCTGTGAAGCGCCTTCAGTTTGGTAGAGTAGGTGTAGAACTGATGGTTGGAATTATACCTGGATCCCTATGAGAAAATACTTTCCAATAGTCAGAAGTATCAGCAAATTAAAACATCTTTCTCATGTGGGAGAAAGTATTCCTGCTACTGAAAATATTCAGAGAGGATGACTGGTGAGTCAAAGATGCAGATAGCTTCTAAACTCCCTTCAGATGCTGTTATACTGTTAGTCCATGAAACATGCAAAGGTATATTTGAGAAATATGAAGGCAAGCTCCAAAACAGTATTATAGAAAGAAGCATGGCAATATCTAAATGAAAGAAGCCTTAGAAATCACTAAGTTCAACTCCATCTTTCATTGTACAGATAAAGGAGCAAGAAGTAAATAGGCTGAAGAATGTGCCAGCGGACAACTCTATCAGCACTTTCACAAGCAAAGTCTGGATATATGGGACAAAAAGCTTTCAGGAATTCAAATGGAAAAAAAAAGAATCCAGAGCTAGAGGTATCTTCTGTAAGAAGACCTGGAATAGGATGTGGGTATCAGTGAAAGTGAGGATTCTGGACAGATAGCTTTAATGGGAGAGCAATTGATACTTAAGAATAATTAAAGAAAAGAAGGAAAAGAAAAATAAAGTGATACCATATTCTAAATTAACATCTTTAAAAATCAGGTACTCCTCACCAAGCCATTCTGACCAAATAGTGTTTGTATTTAGAACTCAGTGTACCATTGAGAAGGCAGACAAAAGTGATGCTTTGATTTACATTCCATGAAAAGCTGTCTATTAAAGTGGTCATGGGATATTCATATATTAAACAAATGCTTGGGCAATTCTGCCCAAAAGTAATGAATTTCATAGATTTTCTTTAATGTGAAAATGCTGCTGGTCCAAAGCCAGGGATTTCTGTAGATATAATAGGTCATGTGCAGCATTTTATATAAACTCAAGATATATATTTGGATACAAAGCCAAGTTCTAGAATATTTTCATATATTTTTATTTCAATCACTACTTGGATTATGCATTGATTAGGAAAATCCTATTGTAAGTAGAAATAATGCACCAAATCCAAACAATCTGAACAGTATCTTAGCAAACAATTTATTAGATTGATTTAATATAATACCACTTTATCATTGACTGCTATCTTTTTAACCCTGAGCATAATAACTCTCTGAATTTTTGTGTTTTTTCTCAGTAACAAAATTTACTTGCCTAATATTGTTGCTGAAATCAATCAATAAGACACATTTTTATATTCTTTAATATATTTGTTTACTATTTATTGCGCCACTAAATTTACCACTTTTTGGAATAGACATTTGGGACATAAAAATGAATAATGCACATCTTACCTGAATAAATGACCCCAATACAATGCAAAGGAGCTATTGAGTCCTCACAAGATTTTAGCTATGCGAATCATATAACAATTTTTGAGTAAATATTTGCTAGTTGGGTTTTGAATTTACAATGGCAATCATCTTATTGTAAGAATATTATAAAATATTAACGATCAAGAGGGTGAGAGGTTAGTAACTGATGATTAAATTTTGTATACTAGTTTACCATTCATTGAATATTATCACTTACATTTGCTACTCACAGCCATCTTGTGGGGTTAATGTGATTGGGTATTATTACAATACCTATTGCTTAAGCAAAGAAACTGAAGCTCAGAGAAACTGAGTGTTTACACTAATTGGGTCAACATCACTTAGCTAATAAGATGCAGATTTTGGTTATCCGAATTCAAAAGCCAATTGCTTCTTGCTAACTCAGGCTGTCTCTGTGTAAGCAGTGCTATTCTCAAATAAAGCTTGGTGCAGGAAATGGGACTTAAATGTTGTCTATGATTTGACAAGAGATTGGGGGAGAGAATAAAAAGGATTATTCTAGCTTGTATAATAACCAGAAACAATAACTAAATAGTAACTGTTTCTGATCTGAAGCTATTTTCATTGTGAGTTTTCCATTTGCCTTGAGAACCAAGTAAAGCTTTGTCATTAGTGTCTTCTACCCATTTGTCTTAATTATGCTCAAGGGAGTAACTGTGTAACTGGAGATGATAAAATGTTTGCTTTAATTTTACTCATTTGAGGTAATCAAATCTGGCACCAAATGCATTTGTATGTCTGTCTTTAATTATTCCCACCACTGAAGATCTCCATTTCGCTCTATCTCTTTTTGTTAAGACCATTAAGGTGTTAAGTGCAAAGTTACCTCTTGATGGAACAAGGCTCCAGACAGTCTGAGTTGAGAAAAACCAGCACTGTGACTTAATTGTCACAAGATACTGTTGATCAAACATTAGGTAACCTGGGATAGTATTAGATTAAAGAGAAAAAGTCAATGAAGGAAGAACGGTGAGTACTTCAGAAACAATATTCCGGTACAAAGTTTCAACAAAGTTGCTGATATTTTCTTCAAGGTCTTAGAATGCCATAATTTTGAAAAAGTTTATAATTTATAAGATAAAGAAAAAAGGAGAAGAAACATTTTTTAGGTCATACAAATGAAACAGTTTGTTATCTGTATGCCCTTTTAGAAAGATGTCTCATTTAAAGGCACACATGTAAGAAGAGTTTGTACATTTCAACACACTGACTTGATATTAAAAATTTAATCTGTCACTAAAAACTTTCAAAATGTTGATGGAAAATATCTTGTTAGAAGTAGTATTTAATATTAAATGTAAATTTATATTAACCTTTTAAAGTCCATATTTAATAAATGTTATTTTCCATATTTCTCTTTTGGAATTCAGAGGTCTTCATGTTTTCAGTAGAAAACCTCTTTTACTTAATTTGTAATTCTTTTAGAAAATCAATTGAGTTTATCTGTTTCCTTGTTACTTGCATTTCAGAGGAAACACTTCCATTTTACCTGGAAGGTTGCTGAGGACTCTATTTGGGTTTTTTTCTTGGGCAGATATAAAGCTTCAGGTTTTCACACCCTTACTCTTTCCACCCAAAGGAAAAGCCATCCTAGACAAGAGCTCTGAAGAGAATTTTGAGATGAGCTGGACAGAACAACTTTTAAATTCCTCCCAAAGTGTTTGCTTTCATTAAGAAAATCCTATAATTTGGAAAGACAAGCCTTTTACTCTTAGCTCCTTGTGGCTGGGAATAATATTGGTATCAAGAGCTTATTACAAAAAGGCTACATCATTTGGGGATAAATCAGCTGTTGAGATGAAGTTCAGCCTTTTTTCCTTGGGCTTAGCTCTAAAAGCTGAGTTTACAGGGGCTTCCCTGGTGGCGCAGTGGTTGAGAGTCCGCCTGCCGATGCAGGGGACACGGGTTCGTGCCCCGGTCCGGGAAGACCCCACATGCCGCGGAGTGGCTGGGCCCATGAGCCATGGCCGCTGAGCCTGCGCGTCTGGAGCCTGTGCTCCACAACGGGAGAGGCCACAACAGTGAGAGGCCCATGTACCACAAAAAAAAAAGCTGAGTTTACAAAAAAATGAAGAGAAGTACAACCCAGATCTAGGTTGATTAAGACTGAACTTCCGATTCCACAATCTGTAGAACTCCCAAACTCTGTCATTTCTTAAAAGTTCTCATGTTTACTGTCCCATGGCTCTTCTTCAGAACTGCATGTTTTGTAAGTGTTAAACATGCTCCTCCACAACAAACCTGGCACATAATTAAGCCTATTACCCTATTTATACCACAGATTCTTTCAGACCATGCACATCATGAGAATTATACTTCATAGATGTCTGAAAGGATCATGGGGAGGCACCAAATCAACATTGTACAGCCTCTGTGACCTTGCTGGATACCCTCTCATCACAATTCTTCATTTCGTTCTTTGATTGGTCCCCTGATAAGCAAAAAACTCCTGCTTTTCTATTTAGTCAAGGAATTAAGATCCTTGCCAATTTAGGACATAAACCAGAAATCCATACTGAAGCACAAAGGTCTTTCAATTAAATAGTTTTTACCAGTGCTTCCCTAATATTTTCTTATTTTGGAGTTCATAGAGAATCATAATATTTATTCAGTATTATGAGATCAACCAACAAGGTGCACTGGGAGCCTAATTTGAATGGCTTGGAGCCTCCAACCACCAGAACATTGAAAGAACCAGCATTCCAGCATGCCCATAATTAAGTCTTTTGAGGTTCAGCAGTGGGCACAGACATGTTGCTCATTCAGATCTGGGCTACGGTCTCCACAGGAGACTGGTGTGGTTATGGAAGAAGAAGGAGAAAGAGAAAAACAATGGTTTCATCTGCATGGTGGAAAAAAATGTTAGAAATTATTAGGGCATATCTCCAGATATCACTTCTCCAAAAAAATTAATGATTACAGAATTTTGGAGTGGAAATAGGACATATTACATTTGCATCTTCAATTCAGCCCTCTCTTCTGGACTCCAACTTCCTACTAAATGGCTCCACTTCTTCGTGTTTTTCGAACTCAACCTATACTACACTGATACCACCTTCTCCACAAAAGTACTTTTTCTACAGTGTTTCCTGACCTCAGAGAATGGTGACAGCAACCATCCGGCTGCATAGACCAGAAATCAGGGCTGCCCTTTCTCCCTCCTCACTCTAAAACTTCCAGTAAGTATTAAGCTCATTCTATTTTTCTATGATTTTCTTTAATTCCTACCCTTGTATCCATCCCTTTCCCAGAAACCAGTACAAGCTATAATTGGCCATCACCCCAACTACTAATACAGCTCTTCTTTGCTCTCTCTCTATATACCCTCCTTATACCATTTTCCACAATACAGCCCTAGTTATCCTTATAAAAAAGAAATGTGATCATGCCATGCATGGATTGAACATTTTTCTGTGACTTTCCATTGCTCTAAGATGAAGTCCAACATCACTTGCATGGCTTACAAAGCCCTCCGCAATCCTGTTGTTGACTAACCCCTCTGCCAATTTTCCCTACGTTTATAACCATCAAGCTCTGCTGGACTTTCATCCACTTCCTCAAATATGCCACACTTTCACTTATGACAAAGGATGATAGACCATTATTCAATATCTGGGGGAATAAAAAACTAGATGTCTTGCTTTCTTTAGTGAGGGAGAGCTATGCTGCTAGGCATAATTTCTCTCAGCAGAACAGATCACTGATATTGTATAGGGTTTTAGGAATATGTAGAGTTCAGTAATTGGTGGATTTTCAGGGACCTGTATTAGACCAAATTGGCTGATTGGATTTTCAGAGAATTATAAATATTTAAATACTTGAATGGAGGTTTTTTTTTTTTTTTTAACATCTTTATTGGGGTATAATTGCTTTACAATGGTGTGTTAGTTTCTGCTTTATAACAAAGTGAATCAGTTATACATATACATATGTTCCCATATGTCTTCTCTCTTGTGTCTCCCTCCCTCCCACCCTCCCTATCTCACCCCTCCAGGCTGTCACAAAGCACCGAGCTAATATCCCTGTGCCATGCGGCTGCTTCCCACTAGCTATCTACCTTACTACGTTTGTTAGTGTGTATATGTCCATGCCACTCTCTCTCGCCCTGTCACAGCTCACCCTTCCCCCTCCCCATAACCTCAAGTCCGTTCTCTAGTAGGTCTGCATCTTTATTCCTGCCTTACCCCAGGTTCTTCATGACATTTTTTTTTCTTAAATTCCATATATATGTGTTAGCATACGGTATTCGTCTTTTTCTTTCTGACTTACTTCACTCTGTATGACAGACTCTAGGTCTATCCACCTCATTACAAATAGCTCAATTTCGTTTCTTTTGATGGCTGAGTAATATTCCATTGTATATATGTGCCACATCTTCTTTATCGAATGGAGGTATTTTTGATTAGTTGGAACTTAGAAGAGTTTTTACTGGAATATTTCCATTCCTGATTGACTGACTTAAATGTGAGGGACTGTCACAGATTCATCAACTTGTAAGAACATGTTCACTGAGGTGTGAGTTGCCCTTGTTGACTTATTGAAAGAGTTTAAAACATGTTTTGGGTGGCTACTTGTTACCAGGGCTATAGAAAAATGAGTCTTTTTTTCTAGGAGTGTGAGGACGAGTTTTATTCTCATCTGCCCACTACTTTTCCTTATTTGCCTAGCATCTGCTTATCTTCAGTATTCAGCTTATTTGTCACTTCCTCAGGGATGGCTTTCGTGACATACGCCCCACTAAACATCACTCTTTCATCCTACCCTTCCTGTTCCTGACACACAAGTACTACTTCTCTTTCTATCTTGCCTGCTAGACTCTTTCTCCATAAGGAGAGGAGCCTTATCTTTCTTGTTTACCAATGTATATTTCTTCCTACCCATAGGAAATTAAGGTTGGAAAAAGACTACAGTTAGCCTACAATTATGCTCCAGGTCACATAGACTGTATGAGACAGAACCCTCATTCAATCTTAGATTTTCTGGCACTAAAACCAATGCTTCTTCCACCATCCTCCAGGTGCCTCCCACAAGTAATAATAAGAAAATGACAGGAGTCCCTGAAACCTTATTTAAAAAATCACCCTCATTTTTCTACTGTGGCTTGGGTAATTTTTCTTAATTCTGTAACAAACCTTCTTCAGAGCTGAAGAAAAGCACCCCTTGTAAAACTTTCAGCAGGGAGTAGCCACTATATCTCTCTAATACACTGTGCCATTAAATTATTATCACATTATTATAGCAACAATGAGATATGCCCGGGAGTGATGGAATGTCAACCAGTTTCTACAAACAAGAGATATATTCTGTGAAAGAAGTCAGTCAAGCAGAGACTTTCCAAATAACTGGCAGTGTACCAACTCTCACAGAAAGCCAACTGATAGAATTGTGATATAATTTAGAGGGTAGTGTGTGTGTATTTTCACCTTTATTATTTTCGTTTTGGGTAAGGAAATTTAGGTCTAAAAGGTGTAAATACATTGTGTGTTATTTGAACATCTATTAAGCATCTTCATCTACTATGGCTAACACTGATAACGAAGTCAAGGCTCTGTCCATGGTGGGTTTGTTTTTATCAAATACAACTTTGTTTTCCTTTTTTTAAATGCAGGGCTCCATTTTATTTCATTTTAGGATAGCTAAATACTTCATCCAGAACTGCTC
Source organism: Delphinus delphis (assembly GCF_949987515.2). Taxonomy (NCBI): domain Eukaryota; kingdom Metazoa; phylum Chordata; class Mammalia; order Artiodactyla; family Delphinidae; genus Delphinus; species Delphinus delphis. Next base: position 51,423,883 of record NC_082690.1, on the reverse strand, counting down.
AAAACCCCCTTATCTGAATATTTCTGGTCTCAAGATGCAGGCTTCAGTTCCTACACAATACAGGTTTTGATATGCTAAAGCTCAAGTTGAAGTACATAGACATAAATTGCAAAACAGCCCAAGAAGCCTCATCAAAAAAAAAAAAAAAATCAATCCTTGCAGAGTAGTGGACCAAGAAAATAAGCTTAGAATAAAAGTAGGTTTTGCTATGAAGAGAGAAAAGAGATTTTATTTTTTTGAGATGGAATTTTTGGTGATGACTGTGCAAAAACTGCAAAATTATATGATAAGAATGTTTTATTATGTTTCAGGTTTTTGTTCCCAGAGCCCTAATTTCATCCAATGGTAGGTAATTTTAGGGAAATTATTTTTGTATTAAAACAACATAATCATGTTGAAGAGCATGAGATATCTGGGTAAGGTGTGCTTTCACACTTCTCTGCTATATTACCTGGCTGTAGCTCTTTGAAAAGCAGTGAAGTACAGGTTGGTGTTTGCTCTTCTTCTTTTCCTATTCTTCTTTGTTTTTCCCTCCAGCCTATCTTCTCTATGATCTTGAATTTTAAGTGGAAAGATCTATATTTCTAAAGTCTCAAAGAGACCAGGGACACAAGAAAACATTTTGTTAGACTGGAAATAGATAGAATTTTTGGCATTAAGGACTGTTAGAGTCTGTTGAAACACTTTTTGAAAATACCTGGTACTGAACAATAAAATGATACTTTCACAGAAACCGGAAATGAAAGAAAGCAATTTACCAATGGTTGTTAAAATGACAGGTGTCAATAATAGCCAGAAACATTTTGGGCCACAGTGAAGGAGAAACTCCATAATGATTTTCTGAGCTGACTATGGAAAGATTTGAGTTTCTCTAAATCTGTAGTTGAGAATCACGTAAGAGCAAACTTCTTTTTCGTTCAGCTTTATTGAGATATAATTGACATATAAAATTGTAAGACATTTAATGCACATTGTAGCAATTTGATATATGTATACATTGTGAAGGGATTCCCCCCACTGAGTAAATTAACAAATCCCATCACCTCACATATTTATCTCTTTTTTTGTTTTTTTTTTGGTGAGAACATTTAACTTCTACTCTCTTAGCAAATTTCTATTGTACCATACAGTGTTATCAACTATAGTCACCATGTTTTACATTGAATTCTAAGTCCTTTCAAGAACCTTATTTCCCCCACCCCCTAGCCCCTAGCAACCACTTTCCTACTCTTTGTTTCTGAGTTTGTTTTTTTTCTAGAGCAAAGCTTCTCTGTTAAGTTTTTCTCAGGATAGTATGTCTGGGGGGGGAGGGGTGAAGGAAATGTTATACATATAGATTGAAGAATATGAAATACTATCTGTTTTGTAGAAAACTATGAACATAACAATGTGACTAGTGCTAAGTTAGATACAGGTACCTGGTTCTATGGAAACATGAATGATTATGGGTATTTAACTCAGATTAGTGGGAACACGGAATTCTTAAAAAGGAACAACAGTTCAAAAGAGAGAGTGTGTGTTAAGATACTTTAAAGAAGAAGGATGCTCCATACCAGAAGCATAACATTTAACAAATTATGGATGACCACAAGAATGGGAAATATTTGGGGGATTACAGATAGTTTAGTATGATGACCAGTGCTTTTGAAAGATTAGTAAAGAGGACGTATTAGCTATTTATTACTGCATAACAAATTACCCCAAACTTAGTGGTTTAAAACAACAGATATTTATTATCTCATGGTTTCTGAGGATCAGAAGTTTGGGAGCAGTTTAGCTGAGTGATTCTGGCTCAGTGTCTCTCATAAGATTGTAATGAAGCTGCATCATTTAAAGCTTGGACTGGGGCTGGAGAATTCCCATGGAGACTTGCTCACATGGCTGTTATCTGGAGTCCTCTCTTCCTTACTAGCTGTAGGCTGGAAACCTAAGTTTTTCACTATGTAGTCCTTCCAAAGGATTAAAAGTAGGAGAGAGAAAACTCAGGATGGAAGCTTAGAAACCTCGGGCTTTATACCCTAATTTCAGAAGTCAATTTCCATTACTTCTGCCGTATTCACACAGATTACTTATGCCAGATTCACAAATCTGCTAATCTGTGCAAGGAGATAAAAGGAGGGTGTGAATTGCAGGAATTGGGGATCACTGGAAGTCATTTTGGAGGTTGCTATTACAGAAGGTAACAGACAATAAAGGGAAGGCAATAAAAGACAATTACAAAGTCAGGTATACATAAATTACTATTTTGAAAATAAACAGCTTTCACCAAGTGTACACATTTGCCTTCCCTTTCTCAACCTGCCCAAAATACACATTCTTGACTTTCATATCTCAAATTCACACTTAGAGTAATTTTATAAGAAGAATAGAGGAATTCATAATAAGAATTAATGAAACAACGAGGAAAATAAGCCTTTTTTTAAATATAAATTTATTTATTTATTTTTGGCTGCTTTGGGTCTTGGTTGCTGCGCGCAGGCTTTGTCTAGTTGTGGCGAGCCGGGCTACTCTTCGTTATGGTGCGTGGGCTTCCCATTGCGGTGGCTTCTCTTGCTGTGGAGCACGGGCTCTGGAGCATGGGCCCTAGAGCATGCAGGCTTCAGTAGTTGTGGCTCATGGGCTCTAGAGTGCAGGCTCAGTAGCTGTGGTGCACGGTCTTAGCTGCTCCGTGGCATGTGGGATCTTCCCAGACCAGGGATTGAACCTGTGTCTCCTGCATTGGCAGGCGGATTCTTAGCCACTGCACCACCAGGGAAGTCCCAAGCCATTTTCTTAAATGCTATGTTATTTAGTCGAATTGTGACAGATTGCTTTTATTTCTATAGAAACATGACGCCTAAATGGCTAATCACTTGCAAGTATGTGTGAAGATACCAATGTCTATGTGTGAACTGATTTCTCCAAGTTGTCACAGCTTACTAACCAGTTGTGTTGAGAATAAATTTCATCCCCAGTCTCCACCCTCTTCTTCCCCTGCTGCCTCTCGCTGCCTTCTCCACACTAGACATTGCAGTATTGTCCTACTGAACCTGCACATTTCTCACGGTCTGTAGCTCTGCTCTCCAATATGGTAACCACTAGATTCATGTGATTATTTAAATTTGTATTTAAATTAATTACTATTAAATAAAAATATAAAATATTAAAAGTTCAGTTCCTTAGTTATACGAGGTCCATTTCAAATGCTCATTAGCCATATACGAGTAGAAGTGACTATATTAGACAGCATCTATATAGAAACTTTTCATCATCACCGAAAGTTTTATTGAAAAACACTTGTCTGTAATATATCCCTGATTGCTTTTTGTTTTCCCTATGAGATACGAATATAGGCTAGACACTATGATTCACCCAAATCCAAACATTATTTTTCCCTTATGTCTAAATATCTGTGATATAGGTTAGTCTGTGACATTTAACTGTTAATTAATTTTGAAAGGCCACAATGAAAATTTTAATTGGTTGTTCCACATCCTTTACAAAGATCACTACAACTATTTAATTAAATATCTATCAGAGAACAATTAATTAATTAGGCCACAGATGTAGGGAAACACCTCATCAGTCACAGAACTCTGTTTTTTTTCTGTATTCGTTTTTTTTTCTTTTTTAGGTGAAAAACCTAATTACTAAGAGAAATTATATACTACGTTTTCTTCAGTCTAGACTTTTATATCTGTCACCTAAGCTTTTATAAAAGCCACTTATTTGTTTTCCCTGCTTTCATACCATCTCACTACCAATCACCCTCACCCTTATCAGATTCTTCTTTCTAAACAATGATTTAATCAAGTTCTTCCCCCTCTTAAAGATATTTTTAATCCTTGACAAATCCCAACTCTTTAACATGTTACACTAAGGCCTGTGTATTCTGTGATCAACCCACCTCCCTATATTTGTCTCCTGCCATATCTTCTCCATTTCCTAAACTTATAAAGCCCTTTCTTTCTTTTAAGGCTTTGCACATGTTATTTTTTTCCTCCCTTTTCTTCTTGAAACTCCTATGTATCCTTTAAGGCTCAGCTCAACTATTACCCCTTACAGATTTTATTGGTCAAAGTTAATAAGCTGTCCTTTGTGCTCTGACAGCTCGCAGACATATACCAAGAAATTATTATAGCACTTTCTAACTTGTACCAAAATGTTTATACCCCCCTGCCAGTCTGTATTCTTTTAAATGACCAAGGTTATGTCTTGATGATTATAGATAGCATTCATGACAGTTTCAGCCATCAAACATAGTTTGAGAGTGAATAAATGAATGAATAGATGATTGGCTGTATGAGTGAATGAATGAATGGATACATAAATGTTTACAAAAAAGCAATCCAAGAGAAATCTGGGGTTTTTCATACCTCTTTCTGAGTGTAGCAGTGAACATCAATTGGAATTACTTCTGCCCACATTTTTCTGTGAACAGCATCTATCTCAAACTTCATGGTGACAGCTGTGAATTCTTAAAAGCAATGTTCTAAACACATGATTGAACCTCCTTGGTCCAGCTAAATAAGTGTAAGTGGACATCTGGTTTATGTTGGCTAAATTGGCTCTTCCCAATAAATTTGGATCTGAAATTAAGAGAGCTCATCCTTGATCAGGCTGTTCTTTAAAAACAAAAAAGGAAGATAGATACATTATCAAATGAAGCTAGAATTGGTTTTATTAGAAGTAATCAAAATAGTCCCAAGTAACATGGCTTCCGTTTAAATCGATCCATTTAAAGAGATGAAGCACTACCATAAAAAGCTTCTGCTGGTACTTTAAAAGATCCTCAAGAACATTCTACAAAATATCTCCTCTCTACTGTTTTACATCAGCAATCTCAAATTCAATCTCCTATCTTACATTTTCTTCCTTTAAAGCAACATTATTTCTTTCTAATTATTTTCCTACATTATTTCTGTCCCATCTTCCACCTCTTAGTGCCTTTCTTATCCCCAGCCTTATCTGTAAGTGGTCTGTAACTCTATTTAAGAAACTTATCTGCTCAATCTTGTATTAATGTAACAATTTGTGCTCTTTATTTATATCCTTGCATGTATCTGACAAACCATTATAATATTAACCACCCAAAAGTGCTGAATTATTATAATTACATGTATTTAACAAAAATCATATATTGCCCGATTGAACATGGTTTGCAACAAATTTCTTTCAACCTACTGATATACTGGTCAATATTCAGTTTATAACATATATTGCTTAGATTTTCTCTCTGTGTGTGAGCTCATCTTGGCCTGTCAACTCTCCCAAAATATCAGTATAGTTCATTTTAGTTTAATGAGCATTTATTGAGAGATTATTATTTTCTAGCCCTTCTGTTAGTTGTCTTTTCTCAAGTGGTCAAAACTTGCAAAGAGAGCTGTATATACAAATAGGCAATTACAATAAGGTGTATCACAGAGGTATGCATTATAGGCAGATCAATCAGCATGAACGAAAACATCAGTCGAAAGATGATTAATGGGAACTACAATCATTCTCTATAACTTGAGAATTTGTGGCAATATGGATAATGATAGAAGATACCGGACAGGTAGGGAAGTATATAGTTTATGAAGGTCTTGGCCTTTACCCTGTAAGTAATGAGTATTAGTTAAAAGGTTGTCACTAGTACTATAAACTACATGTTTGTGTCCCCCTTCCCATCCCCACCAAAATTCATATGTTTAATTCTAACATTCAACATGTTGATATTTGGATGGGTGGTCTTTTGGAGGTGATTAGGTCATGAAGGTGGAAAGCTCATGAATGGGATTAGTGCCCTTATAAAAGAGACCCCAGAGAGATCCCTCTTCTCTCCAGTCATGTGAGGACAGAACAAAAAGACATTCATCTATGAACCAGGAAGCAGGACATTGAATCGGCCAGTGCCTTGATCTTGGACTTCCTGGCCTCCAGAACTGTGAAAAATAAATTTCTGTTGTTTATAAGCCACCCAATCTACGTTATTTTATTTTAACAGCCTGTATGGACTAAGACAAATAGAAATACTATATATTATCAGATATGTATTTATTGACATTTTTGCTACATAAGTAATATTTTTGTTTAAAAAATTATAGAAATCTGATACTTATAAAGGGAAATGTTCTGTAATTCCACTCTTCAGTATAATCACTGGTTAATAGTTTAGGATCAGTATTCAATATTTCCCTATATGCTTACTATATAATAAAAATGTTAAATCTTGATGCACATACACTTCTGCAATTTGCTTTTGTCAGTTAACATATTATAGTATGTATAGAATGTTGGTACAGATATTTCTGCATTCTTTTATAACAGCTGCAGAGTATGTATTTCTTTGTATGCTACATAATTTATTTAAGCATCTTTTTTTAAGTAAACATTTAAATTGTTTCTGTTCATTTATTCAAATTATTCTTACACACACAACTCCCTATACATCTCTGGTCTGTTCGCACTTTTTCCCTTTGGGATACATTCTTGAAATTCTGGTTAAAGCCAGGGCTACCACACTGAATGATTCCAGAAGACACCATTCTCATTGTGATCTGTGGGTTGGAGGTCCCTGAAATTGTCTAGTGCATAGCCTCCAACTTCACAACCCACACTTTGAATGCTATTTTACATTGCCCCTTGCTATGTACCAGATGATGTTCTAAGTACTTCACATGCAAAAACTCATTTATTTCTAACAACAACCTCATGAAGTAGATATTTTATCCCCATTTTACAGGTGAGAAAATGGATGCTTACAGAGGTCCAATGATTTGTCCATGGTCTTGTAAACCTTCAGTGAATGACGTGTGAACTTAGGTAGATAAATACAGTGGAATGCCAGTTTTGGAAAATCAGGGATTACAAAATGGCCTTCAAAATTCAGAGTTAGAGCACTTCTCTAAAGGCAAAGGAATCAACACTGAGTCTACAAAAATTTATTGTAAAGAAAGAAAAAAAGGCTGATGAAATTCCCTTCTGCAACTCCCCTGAATTCACTGTATCAGAGAAGTGGAATGGAACTCTCTGGCCAACAGTGGAAGCTGTAAATCTCGAGCTTGTGCCATGGCATTAAATTATAGTGTCAGGAATAAGAATCTAAAGCCCGTCAGTGGTATAAATAACTGAAGAGAGATTACAGTCTAAAACAGGCTGCATACATATTTAAACAGTGCTGTGTATACCACTTGGGAAAATATATGATATTAAATCTAATAGCCCCATCTTACTTCCTAGCTCTGGAGCAGTAATTTAAAGCCCCAGCATTTTGAAGGAAGAAGGACTATGAATATCATGAACACATGTAAGTTAAAGTGCACTAATGACTGTCATGGTATAAATGAAGGGCTATCAGATCCATGCTATTCTTTATTTTTTAATAAATGCTATTTTTAAATTAAATAAACAAGATGATCCTGCAGTTCTCAGATTTTAAGAATGATGTTTTGTATTGTGTGTGTTTCTACCCTCTTCCTACCTTTTTGGGGGGTGTAAGGGGGGATGGAGGAGACACTTAAAGTTCATTTCAGGCTCAGCTGGACAATATAAAAACATATCCACATAGACTTTTTAAAAAATTTTTACAATACATGATAACAGATTAACTTATTGGTAGAATATTAGCCCATAATATCATCGTATTTTATTATGCAGAACAAAATATGTTTTAATTAGTTGCTTTTGGCATGAAAATGATAAAGATGTCCTTTTCAATATTAAAAAAAAGTCAGAATCATGAAGTATTAATTCCATCTTGTTTATTGGTGTTTGTTAAAAATTTCTGAAAGTATATTTTTTTTAAGAGAAATTGAGAGAAGCCTTATCAGTAAAGAGGATTCATTTTAAAGGTTCTGTATTTCTCATGTGAAATATGACATTTTTATCAGCAGTTGAATTGTAGATACTCTTAGTTGATAAGTTACAAACTTCTAAATGTCACCTTTAAACATTCAAAAATTATTTAGTTACTGTTATCATAAATAGATTTGTTGCTGAGTACTCTGGGGAAAATTACGTTAAATGGAAGGGCTCTGAATCTTCCTAAAACATCACTTCCCTAATATCTTCCCTTTGTTAAGAATTAAAAATACTTCCCTTGTATTTATCAAACTATGCTCAGGATCCTCACTGCATCACTGGAGACTCTCACATCAATATATAAGCCCTATCAAGAGACTAGAAGAAATTGGAATGAATGTGGGCATATACTGGATTTCAGCAAGTAGAGGGAAGTGGATAACTTATGTCAGTCAGGCCAGAAGATAGATATATGTGTAGAACTCTATTCACTTGAAATGTGGTGTAAATGGTTAAGAAGGGATATATATTGGGGACCAAATTCTTGGCCCAGGTCTTTTCTTCCCTTATACCATGCTTGCCTTCTCTACTGCCAGTTCTGATTGTATTATTTGTCATTTGTCAGTCCTCTAAAAATGGTCCCTGTTGAATCAGGTAGGACCCTGGAAAGAAAAATATGGCACACTCAAAAAATTAATTACAAAGGTTTAAAGATGGAACTGTTTATAAAGATGTGGAGAGAGATAAGGAGGTCAATAAGGGCTGGTTAAGCATTCAAGAACTAGCTACCTTAAGGTGCATTGTCACCCAACTGGATGACCAGAAGGATAGTGGAAGGGAACAGATTTTCTCCAGTCTGGTGATATCTGTGGCCATGGGAGTATATGCATCTGCTAGGAACTGTGGTCATAGAGAGGAACACATCCACTGTCTGTGTACCCATGGTCAAGCAGGGTATCTGCACCCCTACGCTCATTGCAGCATTATTTACAATAGCCAAGACCTGGAAACAAACTACATGTCCATCCATAGATGACATATGAAGGAAAATGAAAGGAAATGTTTTATATCTAACATATATATTATTAGGCCTTAAAAAAAGAAGAAAATCATGTCATTTGCAAAATGTAGATGGATCTCAAGGACATTATTCTAAGTGAAATAAGTCAGAGAGAGAAAAATAAATACTGTATGAGCTCACTTACATGTGGAATCTAAAAGAAAAAAAAAAACTCATAGAAACAGAGATGAGATTGGTGTTTCCCAGAGATGGGGGTGGGAGGTGGAATAATTGGGTAAAGTAGTCAAAAAATACAAACTTGCAGTTATAAGATAAATAACTTCTAGGGATGTAACATACATGATAACTAAAGTTAACAATTACTGTATTGTGTATTTGAAAGCTGCTAAGAGAGTACATCTTAAAGTTCTCATCATAAGGAAAAAACAATTGGTAGCTATGTGAGTTTTTGGTAATCATTTTATAATGTATACATATATCATTAGATTGTACGCCTTAAACTTACGCAGTGTTATATGTCAATTATATCTCAATAAAACTGGGGAAAAAAGAATTGTGAAAAATGGAACTGGATCAACAAATCCATTTTCCCACTCAGTATCCATTCTTGTCATTCTTTTAGATATGAAAAAACAAGCAAACAACACTGTGTCACTACCAGGGAAATCAGAGAGTCCTATCAGCTACTGTATCATTGTAGGGTGATCAGTTCAGTCATACCATTATTAGAATTCCCATTGTAAAACTAGGTACCATCTGTGTTCTACATATAGGGAAGCAGGAGAGGAGATTGTGTGTGGGAATGGGGTGGGAGTGGGGACAATAAACCCACGTGTGGTCTCTGCTTTTGTAGCTGGTTACAAAAATTAGACTGATAATCATAGAGCCTTATTCCACTTATTTTTCTCTGTTCTTTTTACATTTTGCTAGATCTTAGCTGGTAGAGGTTTTTAACCTGATAGGATAAACTTCACTGCTTGCAGCTCAAAGTCCTCTATGGTGTTCTCTTTTTTGTATTGTAGTTTTTCATGTACCATTATTTTTGGTTATGGAAGTACTGAGCTGTGAACCAGTGATCCTATGGATTCCAGGCATAGCTTTCATTCCTCTATTGAAGAACAATCGTTAGCTTTCCCTCCGACAAGAGGATTCGTTTCTCCCTTGGGCACTAGGACCTATAAAGTCACCAAGTCCAAGATTTTAAGAATTGGAAGCAAAACTTCCTTATGTGAGTCTTTAGAAAATACTGGTAAATGCATTGTTGAAAGGCCTCTGGGTCTCAGTGGTTCTGGGTAACATCCCAACATCCCCTGACTACCTGGGTGACATTAGCAAGTTGCAGTGTGTCTCTGAACCTCAGGTTTTCCATCTATAAACAAGAATATAATCTTGAAGATCCTTTTAATCTCTGATTTTTTCAATATATGATTATATAATGCTAATTCATTTTAATCAGACATCTAAATTTATTAGGTCTTTCAACAGAGAAGGTAAAGAAAGATGAAATAGTAAAAATAATATTGATATCAGCCAATACTCAGAGAGAACTTATTTTGTGCACTGTACCATGTCAAATCATTTGCATGTGTTATCTGAATCCTCAAAAATCCCTTGCATAAGTACTACTTTTATCATATTTCACTTGGGTTAACCAGCCTAAAGTGCCCAGTTAATAATTTAAATTCAGACAATGGAATCTAGTAATCAACCACAAAATGTTTTGGCATTAAAATAAATTGTCTACTGTGGACAAAAAGGTAGGAAAGGATTAACAACTCAGCAATCTTTATGTCCATTAAGATATCCAAAATATTATTACAAATAGTAAACTATTCAGCCACACTTAACCAAATGAGAAATGAGCCTGGCTTCTTTTTTTTAACTGATCCAGGTTCCTCTTTTCTAGATACTATAAAGCAAATGATGGTTAACCAAAATTTCAGAAGTGGAGACCTGATTGAAATAAAAGGTGTTTATTTGGGGTTTGTTAGGACTGAAGCCCAGGTGACACAGATTCAAAAAACACCTGAATTGTGTTCTGCCTGACTGCAAAATGAGGGAGACATAAAGCAAAAAATGTAAGGTCACTGTTAGTTGCATGGATTGTCTATCAAGAATTATAATTGGAGCTGGCAAAAAGTAAGGGTGCTTGTTAAGTAAGGTTGGGGTTTGAAATGGGGTTTGAAATGGTTGTGTAGTTACATGGTGAAACCTTGAGACCATTATTGCCTTTGGCAAGTGTTATTCTGAATACAGCTGGTGGTGTCCTTGGATCTGGTACAGTTCAAAGAAAGTTCAAGTTCTCAGTGGTACAGAGACATGACTGGGACAAGATCCTAAATGGCTGCCTAACTACAATTTTGTATGCCTTGTTTCTGATTATTTCATTATAATTTCAATGTGTCATATCATAATATATACTAGGGAATTTCCTTGTAGTGTCGCTCATATCACGTATGGCAGTTCTATGGAATAGCGATCATCAGCTCCATTTTACACACAAACTACTCAGATTTGTAGGAGATTAATAACTTGCCATAGTTCCCACATCTAGTAAGATTCAGACTTGTCCCTGAAGTCTAATTTAATCTGAAAGCCTATATTGGTCAGCACTGGACTTTCCTCCATTCTCATATAGTATCTACCATTGAGCTATCACTGGAAGGAAAGTAAGCTCTGCCTTTGTAAATTCAAGGTTTACCTTCAAGCAGGATTGGAGTGACTCCTGCAAACAACTCCATCCTGGACTAATAATGTCAGACCCCTTCCTTATCCACATCTAGGTTTAAGTATTATACAGTCATGTGATGATTTCATCACTACCTCTAAAACATCCCTAAATGCCTTTATGTTTCAGTGATCTAAAAGGGTGACAATCCAGACTAGAGGTTGTACAAAATAGTCTTTATATTGTTGGCACTTAGCCACAGAAGCATCCTCATGCTTTTGAAGTAAATATGGCTACTGTCTTTTCAGTGGAATGCCACTTACAAATCTTGTAGATTTTGACATAATAGCTTAGTTGTTGTGTGCAAGGTCTGGGGCCATAGACCTTGGTCATTCACTGGTTACAGTAACTTAGTCAAGTTACTCAAACTCTCTGTGCCTCATTTTCTCCTCTCCATGTGTAACATGTGGGCAATGACTGTACCTACCTGACGAAATGTTTTAATATCAAATACATCCATTTATGTGCATTGCTTAGCACAGTGCCTGGCATGTAGTAGATGCTATGTAAATGATGATTCTTGCTAAGGGTAAGCAGTTTGTCTTGCCTTTGGAGAACAATCTGTTCTCTTCATGGCAAGGTTAACATGTATGACTTCATTTAATCCTAACCATCCTGTAAAGCATTTCATATTTCATATGTGGAAACTGAAGCACAAAGAGACTAAACAACTTCTACAAGGTCACAGCTCTTAACTACCAGGTCTTCTGACTATTAGTGGAGTGTTATTTCATCCATCCTTATTTCTAAAACTTTCAGGAATTTCATGCAAATGTGGCTTCAGAGCGCAACATAGTACTTCACTCAGAAAAGAGCTTGTAGATTTACTCACTCACAGAGCCCACAGATCACACAAAGAGTTCTCAGCCTTCAGCATGTTTAAGGAACTTCCAATAATTGGTAGTCTGCATCTTTGTTTCCTAGTTGAGGTATCTAAGCAATTTCCCCTCCCCAGGTCTTTTGATATGGTAATGCATCAGGAGATTTCCAGCTGAATTTTCATGGATATAATTACCTGCAAACACAGGTGAAGTACTTTCCGCTTTCCTACCTGATTTACAAATCAAAGCTTTGGCTCAACTTGGACATCAAAGATGTAATTTAGGGGCTTCCCTGGTGGGGCAGTGGTTGGGAGTCCGCCTGCCAATGTAGGGGACACGGGTTCCCGCCCCGGTGCGGGAGGATCCCGCATGCCGCGGAGCGGCTGGGCCCGCAAAAAAAAAAAAAAAAAAAAAGATGTAATTTAACCTTTCAAATATTATCTTTTATTCTTAGAAAACCTCATAGAAATCAGTTTTTAAATTACCTCATTATTAAATTTCATTAAGCTTTTGCAACAGAATTTTTTTTGAATTCAGTCACTTGGCTGAACAGTTTAATGAGCAAGCCTTACCTGCAGATGTTTGCGAAATTAGTGAGAACACAGTATTATGTGAATCCATCTAAAAATTCAGCCGAGCGTTTTGAGTGTGGTAACACCTAGATCTACTCTTCCAACTGACCTGTCACCTCTTTGATTCCCATGGAAACGACCAAAAGATTATAAGTACCAAAGACAACTTGAACTCACTTGAGAAATGTGGTTTATTCAATAAATAGTGCTATGACAGCCAGTTAATCATTATTCAATTAAAAAAGGTTGATCCCTAACTAGCTCATTCCATAAAACAATAAATTCCAAGTGAAGTTAAGAATTAAATCATTTAATAAAACAATAAAGAAGACAATAAAAGTAAATGTGTATTGGTATGGCCTAGAGGGAAACATTTCTGAGCTTTAAAGGAAAAGATTAAATCAAGAAGAAAAAGTGAAAAAAAATGTAAAGCTTCTGAGCCAAAAATATACTGTAAATAAAATTTAAAGAACAACATAAACACACACAATTCTAAATATATAACAAAATTCAGTATCTTAAAACAAACAAAATGAAACAAAATGCCTCCAATAAACACATGTAAAGACAGCAATAAAAAGTGGGCAGAGGAAGAAGAGAAATACAAATGTTCAAAAAGTTATGAAAAAGTTCAACTTTATTAGTACCAAATGAATACATTTAAAGCAATATTGAGAAATATTTTCGCCTATTGTGATAGTAAGTGGAATAAAGGCAGCATAAAAATGGAACTACTCTGTTATTATATTTGGAAAATGATAAGAGTGTGATCTCAGGTTAGTGATATTGATTTTAATTTTTCATACAAGTTTGTGTTTTAAAATAACTGACAGATATTTTAATAATCAAACAACACATGTGTTATTATAAAATTTCATACAGATAACACTTGAGTATTTTTACTAAGGCCAAATGCATATTTTATTTATTTATTTATTTATTTATTTATGGCTGCGTTGGGTCTTTGTTGCTGCGCGCAGGGTTTCTCTAGTTGCGGCAAGCAGGAGCTACTCTTCGTGTGGTGCACGGGCTTCTCATCGTGGTGGCTTCTCTTGTTGCGGAGCACGGGCTCTAGGCACACGGGCTCCAGTAGTTGTGGCTCACAGGCTCTAGAGTGCAGGCTCAGTAGTCGCGGCTCGGGGGCTTAGTTGCTCTGCGGCATGTGGTATCTTCCCGGACCAGGGCTCAAACTCATGTCCCCTGCATTGGCATGCACATTCTTAACCACTGCACCACCAGGAAAGTCCCAAAATGCATGTTTTCTTGATGATCTCAGTGATCAGCAAGATGCAGATTCGTGTGAAACCAACAGTTGATGAGACATTGGTAGGCACATGCAACAGCTCTGACATCAGGGTTTTATCAACAGCATCATACAGAAGAGAACAAGAAATGGAAAGTGAGAAAGGGGTGGATCTGGCTTCAGGGCTATGTTAGCTCTCTCCAGAGGAAATACTTTAATGTGGCTGCTGAAAGCTTACCTGCTACACCTGAGACCCTCTGGCTGAATTTAGCTCTAGAACTCACATTTGGCCAGCTGGTTTTCTATAAACATATTAGTATAAGCTGTATGAGTTCAGAACTAGCTCAAGGCCACAACTTTTTCATTAAACTCTCCTGGCTACCCCATCCCACTGTTGATTTAGGTGAACCTCTCCTAGGCTCACAGGGCCCACTGTTTCTCCCTCTACCCTAACACATATAGAATCATCTCATTCATCATTTATCTTTTTTCTTATGAGATGGTTATGACTTTGAGTATAAGGTTATGTTTTATTGTCTTAATTATCTTTGTATACTTAACATATATTAGAGCATGACATCTGTAGTAGTTGAATTATTATTTGTTCTTCCAAGAATGTCTTATCACTAAAGAAAGTTTAAAAAGCTTCTGTCTAGAGACCAGGACTGCCTTAAAAGGGCATAATATATATTTGAGTAAATATTCAGCCAGATTCTCTCCTTAGAGCTCTCGACTTTTTTTTAACTCGTTCAAACATATATTCTTGAATGAAATTTAAAATCTCAAAGACTTAATATTTACTTATATGACTAATATGTTGTCAGTTATGGGATAGTCTAGTCAAGAGCATTGTGTGTATAGGGGCTGGAAAAACTGTGTGATAAGAATACTGTACAATGGAAACTAATAAATAAGCAAATCTGTGCTATATTAAATGGACATATACGTGGGCATATATTAAATAAAGCCTGCAAGGAGGTGAGCAGGTTTAAAAATGGAGGGTGGCTTGTTTATTTAGGTTTATTTGGGTTTTCTTAGGTTTATTATGATGAGGTATATCAGGTAAGGCCTACTGATACTTCACATTTGAACAGAGGACAGAGGGAGTAAAATAATAATCACAAAGATATTACGTAAATGTTCCAAGATGAAGGTCCTTACACCCGATGCACTTGAATAGTCTTCTGTCTTTCTAAGAATAGGGACATTTCAATAAAAGTCTCCTAGGAATGAAAGGCTATTTTTGCTCCTTTCATCAAGGCCTAGATTCATCATAGGCCCTATATCAGTAACAAGCCTTAAACCCTCAGCAGCACATTGTTATTTTTTCTTAGTCACTTATTTTGGCTCTGAGCTACATGTACCGTCGTCCTAGTACATCAGCCCTAAGTATCATCTCTGAGAAGGCCTCGTGGGGCTAGGGCCAGAGTACCTTACTGTTAAGACCACCTAAGAGCCATTTGCAGGAAATAGGACCTCAGATTCTAGTTTGTACTCCACTCCTGGCCTGAACTTGGCCTGTACCAAGTGTCCTATTTTTGGACTTTGCCTCTGGAGGCAGCTTGTCAGAGAGGAAAAATTGAGAGTTGTGGAACCAGGCAGACCTGAGACTGGATCCCATTTTCATCCTTGGTTGTATGCTATTTCAGACGGTGACTAAGCCTCTCTGGACCCTGATTTTCTTCAGCTGATAATAATGATGGTGATATTTACTTTTAGAGCCTCAGAATCATCTGGAGTGCTGGTTCAAATGCAGATTGCTTGACCCATTCCCCGGAGTTTCTAGTTAAGTAGATCTGAGGGTGGAGTGCAAAATTCACATTTATAACAATCTGCTAGATTGTACTGCTGCTGCTCAGGAGGCCGCACTTTGAAAATCACTGATAAAAGACCGTGAATATTAAACTAGGTCATATATTTATTTCCACAGACTCTATACAGAGACAGTGCCTGTTGAAGTGGCTTTCCTCCTATGACCAGTACTAGGCCATGATGACTCAGCACCCAAGTCTGTGAACTCAGCTTGGGACCTGTGTCTAGCTTCCTTACACCTTTGTTAGAGCTCACAGCTTAAAGGAACCACTGAGCACTAAATTGGGAGGCAGATTGGTTATGTGAGCCTCTGGGCTATAACAGCCTCGCTCTCAACATTCTTATTAATGCTTTTGTATTCTTTGACCTTCAGTTGTCATATTTGTTTTCCTTATAATATAGATGTTTTTATAAACAGACTTGGCTCTTAATGAAACTACCTTTTCTAAAGGACAGCAAGCCGCAAACCTATGCACAGTTTTCAAGCTGTTGGCATCATTTTATATTAAATTGCTAATTGTTATTAATCACCTTGGCATTTCTGGGAAGAACATTAATCTTGGCAGAGTCATTTTGTATTTCGATAGGGGCATCGTTGCCTCCCATCAGAAGGAATTTCTTTCTTGAGGGCTATTCATAAATGTGTCATTTATTGTAAATCACCACTTATGGGAACGAAATCTAACATCTGGAGGAACATTGGTAAGGTCAGAGATGTCAGGGCTAATATCAGCCCCGTTATGTTTAGATCAATTACACTGTTCCCTTGCAGCACCATTAGAGGAAGGAATGCTGTTAGAAGAAGGGAGTAAAGTATTCCAATACTGGAAAAGTAAACAGGCATTAATGCCATCAACAACAATAGTAATAACAATTGCTAAAGGCATTGATTCTTAACATATGCCTGACAATATGATTAGTGCTTTACGTGCATGATCACTTTTAATCTTTACAGTACAATGAAGTGGGTATTATTATTAATCCGATTTTATAGATGAGGAAATTGAAGTTTAGAGTAAATAATTTGTTCAGGATGGATCACCTGGTAAAGGAAAAGGCTGGGACTTAAATTCAGGTCAGATTTGAATTTGTCCATTTTGGTGACTGAACCTGAGTTATTAACTGCAAATATGACATGGTCCCTGCCTTTGAAAACTTAGTTTCAGTAGAGGAGATGATAGACACACATGGTAAAGTGCAAGGTTGATTGTAAAATTGATATGGTATTCAAAAAATAAGTAACAGCTGAAACCAGGGGAAAAAGATTACATGAGAAAAATCTGAGAAAATCTAGGATTTAAGCAGACGCAGTTGAGTGTAATTTTCCAGCACAACCTTATTTAGCCCTTACTTGGTAATTGCCTTAGAAGTGGCACTTCACTGTGCCTTGCTTTGTCTAAAAATGTGCATTGATTATATATTTTGTACACTGTGTGGTGAGGCTGTATGACCAGGCCACCCAAGATGGCTGTTCTCTTGCTCTCTGTACATTCCCTGCTCAACCAGCGTCTGCTTTACCTAAACACTACTCACATGACTAACCTTCCTACACATTTGCCCCTGCTTCAGCTAGTGATTGTTCTAACCTTTAGATCAGAACATTTCCACCTGGAGAGCTTATCAAAGGGGCGGTGAGGGGCGTGCCCCTCTGCTGGTTTCCCTGGTAACCAATGAGCCAACCTGATGTCAATTCCCTCTATAAGTGGTAACCTCCCCCTGACGCTGGGAGCCAAGACTGCCACTGTGTCCTGCCTGCTGTCTGCTCTACACGATGGGGTTTTGCTCCAGGACCTTGCTTTAGACATGTAAGCTCCCCCATCCGTTAACCATTGACATCTCTGTTGCTGTCTCCGCGCTCTTTCTTTGGTCTTGAAGCTGGGCAAGTACAGGGTTTGCAGGCCTGAGGGGTGCCGCCCAGCGATGTGACAGAGCAGCCAGGAGACCAAGGAAACTCCCGTGAGTGCCAAGCTGTCGGGAAATAAGGACAGGGGTGGAAAATTGTGGGGCCATCCACTAACATGTGGGGCCTGAAAATTACAAGTGTAATCTCAGGGTGGCCGTCCACTAAAGCAGGGCCTGAAAGTTGCAGGGGTGATCCTGAAAGTTGCAGAGGAAATGCCGGGGTGGCTATCCACTAGTATGTGGGGCTCTGTGGTGGCAGTCCTTGATGAATGGGGGCTGCCAAGAGAGTACAGAGAACTTACAGTCACACCTAAGGCTGTTGAGGAGAAGTTGGCTGCCACTGCAATGGGAAGAAAGAAATTAGTAAGGCAGTGGCCACAGCTGTGGGCTGGCCAGTTTTATGTTAAAGGCCACAGAGGCTGAGCTAACAGCTGAGGCAAAGGTTAACTTGAATGCTGATTCATGTTCCTATGAAAGGGAGGCATGTGAATGTGAGTGAAATGTATTACTGCCTATCATTGTTATTTGTTTAAACTGAATTGGCTATTTAGTTTTTATTGAAGTATAGTTGATTTACAGTTTTTCAGGTGTACAACAAAGTGTTTTATGTTTCTGTATATATATATATATATATTCTTTTTCAGATTCTTTCCCATTATAGGTTATTACAAGATGTAGAATATATTCAATAGTTCCCTGCACTGTATAGTTAAGTCCTTGTTGGTTATCTATTTTATATATAGTAGTATGTATCTGTTAATCCCAAATTCCTAATTTATCCCTCCTTCCCCTTCCCCTTGGTACCTTCCCCTTTTCTATGTTTGTGAGCTTATTTCTGTTGTGTAAATAAGTTCATTTGTATCATTTTTTAGATTCCACATATAAGTGATATCATATGATATTTGTCTTTCTCTGACTTACTTTACTTAATATGATAATCTCTAGGTCCATCCATGTTGCTATAAATGGCATTATTTCATTTTTTATGGCTGACTAATATTACATTGTATATATATACCAATTCTTCTTTATCCATCCGTTGATGGACATTTAGGTTGCTTCTTTGTCTTGGCTGTGGTAAGTAGTGCTGCTGTGAACACTGGGTGCATGTATCTTTTCGAATTAGAATTTTCTTCTTTCCCAGATATATCCCCAGGAGTGGGATTGCTGGATCATATGGAAACTCTATTTTTAGATTTTTAAGGTACCTCCATACTGTTTTCCATAGTGGCTGCACCAATTTATATTCCCACCAACAGTGTAGGAGGGTTACCTTTTCTCTACAACCTCTCCAGCATTTATTATCTGTAGACTTTTTGGTGATGGCTATTCTGACCAGTGTGAGGTGATACCTCATTGTAGTTTTATTTTGCATTTCTCTAATCATTAGCAATGTTGAGCATCTTTTCATGGGCCTATTGGCCATCTGTATGTTTTCTTTGGAGAAATGTCTATTTAGGTCTTCTGCCCATTTTTTTGATTTGGTTGGTTGTTTTTTGGTACTGAGCTGTATGAGCTGTTTGTATATTTTGGAAATTAATCCCTTGTCAGTCATATCATTAGCAAATATTTTCTTCCATTCTGTAGGTTGCCTTTTCATTTTGTTGATGATTTTCTTTGCTGTGCCAGAGCTTTTAAGTTTAATCAGGTTCCTTTTTTTTAAATTTTTTTTTTATTTTCATTACTCTGGATGTGGATCAAAGAAGATACTGCTGCGATTTATGTCAGAGTGTTCTGCCTATGTTTTCCTCTAGGAGTCTTATACTGTCTGGCCTTAGATTTAAGTCTTTGATCCATTTTGAGTTTATTTTTGTGTATGGTGTTAGAGAATGTTCTAATTTCATTCTTTTACATGTAGCTGTCCTAATTTCATTCTTTTACATGTAGCTGTCCAGTTTTCCCAGCACCAGAGTGTGATTCTTCTTTCTCCAACTCCATTCTTCTTTCTCAAGATTGTTTTGGCTCTGAGGGGTTTTTTGTGTTGCCACACAAATTTCAAAAAATTTTGTCCCAGTTTTGTGAAAAATGCCACTGGTAATTTGATAGGGATTGCATTGAATCTGTAGATTGCCTTGGGTAGTATGGTCACTTTAACAATATTGCTTCTTCCAATCCAAGAACATGGTATATCTTTCTATCTGTTTCTGAATTGGCTATTTAGAAACTGGAAAAAAATCCCTGAAAATGGCCAACATGGGAATCTTTTGACATTCTAAAACTGCTCTTTGCATATGCCATTAGAGGAGCTTAGCTTTCTAGAAGGAATTGGTATTTCTTTTATTGTGCCTTTGAGATGTAAATGATCTACCTGGGATCTCAGGAACTTAAACCCCTGAGAGTGAAGGAAAAAAAAGAATTTTTTAATAACTCTATCAGGAAAACTACGAGATCTCTGTGTCTAAATAGATGTATGTATGTCTCTGTGTACCTTATAAGTATGAGGTGTCTCTGCTTCCAAATGGCATTGCCAAGATTGGTTTGTGGGTGAGTGCTGTTTAATTGACTTAAAAGAAATTAAGCGTTCATATGAATTCTTATAAATGTAAAAGAAACTGGCCCAAATGACTTTCAGGTTTAGGTGATCTGGGAAAAATATTCAGTACTGAATAGATATCTGGTGTTGAAGCTACTTAAGATTGTTGGTTTGATTAATATAAACCTGACTTTAGAGTCATCAGTGTTAAATATAACACTTCTGTTGTACTTAGGATTATTAGAGGTCAAATACAACCTCATTATATCTGCTGCAAATTTGTCAGCAAGGAAAATAACTTGATATAGATGAAACTTTAAATGTGAGATAAAAGCTTTTAGGTAAACTCTATAGGAATAATTGTTTTGGGAATGTCTATCTAAAGTAGTCTCACCAGATTTTGGCAACTTGAAACTAAACTAAGTTAAATGAAGAGAATTCATTGAATATCTGGGTCATTTCAAATAAGAATAAATTGGAACATTAATTGCTGGGAAGGTCTAAGTTTACCTACCTTTGCCTTCTTAGGGGAGGAAGACTAAAGCATAAGTTTTCCAATCAGGAAATGCTGATATGACAAACGGTTCACAATTACTTACTTCTTGGTTTTTGCCAGAGATTAAAGTTTTAAGGGCTAAGATTATAATCAGTCATAATTCTAGCTATTGTACCCAAGTTTATTTATAGATTACATTGTGATCAGGTGTTTAACTGTGCCTTTTTAAGCCTTTTGTTATTTATGTAGACAGTTATTGTTGTACACTGATTCTTTTTCAAAAGTGCTTCATCTTCAAGAAGATTCATAGGAAGGTCCTTTTGAAAAGTATAGATCTCTGATAAATTTCAGATCATACTGCTTCTGAACGGGGTAAGAAATTAAAGAATCCTAATGGAAAGCCTGATGGCTTCACAAAAAGTTAACAAAAGAATTGGTTACTGAGTAAACTGGTGAATATGGTTATAATTTTTATGGTTTTTTTCTGGAGTAGTACTGGCTTGCTCTGTGTTTTCCAGACATAGGGAAGCCCTTCCCCTTAAGTTAGTTATGACTCACAGCAATTTGGTAAACTATACACCTGTGGGTAGAATTGAGACATTTTTCTTTCTGTCTGATCCCTCCAGAAATGGGAGACTCTTGGCTTCTGAGCAGCCTTATCAGGCAAATGGGAAAAACTTTCTCTTGGCATGTACAGGAATCTCGATATTTTAGGGACCTCTAGAAGAGAGAAATCCATTGAAGCAGAGCCTGATAGCAGGTTTTTGGCATGGCTTTCCTGGCTTTGAGAAGCCTTTTGGGAATTCAGTCTGAGACTCCTTCTGAGGAATTCCATCTCAGACAGTTTGGAAGAACCTATGTGGTCAATTGACCAGACATTTTGCATACAAATTAGCCTTGATCTGGCTATGTTTGGTGGAGATGCAGGTATTTTAGGGAGAAAAATATTATATTGCAGTGGATATTAATTTCTAGATCTGTTAACTGAGGTCTGTATTTATGAAAGTTATTGTGTTAGCCATACTTTTGCCCTGATGTTCAGGTGGAAAAGAAAATTAGCGAAATCACAGAGTGTAACTACTCATGATGTATTACTGCTTTCTTTAAGTCTGAGGCTAAAAGTACAATGTTTGTGTAACAATTCAGTATAAGTGATAAAATGTATAGCCTATAAAATGTTTCCCCTTAACATACCTCTGAGCTTGTTCACAATATCTGATCAGGTTTCCCCCAACATGGATATCTAGGCAAATATAAAGGAAGCCTTGTACCAAGGGACATGATCTTGACCCAGGGCAGGTCACATTCACTCTGGCTTCAAGGTACATACACTTTGGTCTATCAAAAGATTTGCAATCAAAATGGGAAATGATGGAAAAAATCTTCATATGTGGAGGTATGGTGTAAGTTGTTCTGGCCTATACATGGTGTAACTTAAACTTTACTGACCACAGTGGCCTGTTTTGTGGACTATGGAACATATATTTTATATGTGCTTTGACCATTGTGGAGGGGAATGCATTTAAAAGTCAAAATGGAGTAGCTGTCAGAGGGCTGGTGTGATGGGGAGCTGTCACTGCACATGCAGTCAGCCAGTCCAATGGAATTACCCCATTACCTGATCAAGCACTGGATTTTCAAAATATGGTTGTTGGTACGGTTCCCTCTTCCTGGAATGTCCCTGCCTCCCCTATCTTATCCTCCTGAAATCCTCCCCATCCTTCATGACTTCAGCCTTCTCTGACTTTCCTCCCACACTCATTCCCCACAGATGAACCTCTCGAATCCATCTCACTTCCCTCATCACATGCCAGTGCATCCTGGCTTGTCCCAGGTTTGCTCATACACTTATGTCAACCAGACTGTAGGCTCCAGGAAAGCAGCCTTAATCATTCTTTTGATTCCCAGACCTAGTGCACTACCTAGCTCATCAAAAGTGCTCAATAAAGACTTATTTAATTGTACTGATTGAAAAAAATGCAGTAGCTGTGGTTCAGATATCCAGGGTAAAACTAGGTGGTCATTGTAGATGTGATTTTGTACAATTCCTGTATTACTGAAATCTTGAGTTTTCTGAACTGTATTGCAGACCAGGACAAAAGCCATAGGCAGGTGTGGTATCATCTCTGAATGTGGATACTGCTTGTAATTTGCTTAATTGTCATGCTCTCCCCTGTGTTGTGCCTGTTAAATGTCTTACATTTCATCCCTAGCTTGAGTGAAAGAAATCCATTTGAGGACTGGGCAGCAACAATGGCCTCACTGTGAAATGAGTCTAATTGCTGGGTCTACAGTGAGATGCCATTGTCATCTTCCTCTGGACTTCCGTGATAAATAGACCTGGCTAATATGACCACGTGGGGACAACTGACAATGGGAGGGGGTGAAGGAAGAGTCTTACCATCTTCCTGTTCCGAATGCCAGTACATAAGAAGGATCCCATCGGTAAACATTACTGTACAACACGTCATACACTTTGCCAGGGTAACTACCAGTGAGCCCCCTGGGCTATGCTGTGTGGAGTGGAATAGGCTGGCTTCTGGACACACAAGTCCACCTAGGGGGATTAACTGTTTGTTTAGAAAGACCTAATGAGTCCACCCCTATTGGCACTCAACGTAACATGAGGTAGCAGACCTGTGTGGTGACTGCTGACTCCTGGCTAGGCCATCAGAATGTTTCATTTAGAGCCAGGGCCTTCACCTCCCCATGGGGGTGGCTCTGGGTTTGTGAAAACTAGGGATGGCCTTACCTTCCTTATAACTTTACAGGAGGCTGCTGCCACTGACTCCGTCTCCATTGACCTGGTAAGCACTTGGCTCCAAAATGTGCCCATTTCCTGGCAAATGACTGTTCTTAGTATACTAAGTATCTTATTCTTGTTGCTCTTTGGTTGCTGCTATCTGTATTATATTTGTGGTATCTGGTTACAGTGCCCTCTTACATACCTGACCCCAGGGATATCGTGGAAGAAGGGCAGACCAAGATCATAAGGGTTGTGTAGGGTACATAGGGGTGGAATGTATGATGAGGCCACCCAAGATAGCTGTTCTCTTGTTCTCTGCTTGACCAGTGCCTGCTTCACCTAAACCCTACTCACCTGACTGACCTTCCTACATTCCTGGCTCTGGTTCCAGCTAGTGAGTGTTCTAATCTTTAGATCAGAACCTCTCCACCATGAGAGCTTATCAAAGGGGTGGTGAGGGCCATGACCCTCTGCTAGCTTCCCTGGTAACCAATGAGCCAAACTGACATCAGTTCCTCATATTACTGATAACCCCCCGCCAACCGGCAACAAAGGCTGCTGCCATGTCCTGCCCCCCCTCTGCCGTACAAGTTGGGTTGTCACTTCAGGACTTTGCTTCAGATGTGTAAGCTCCCCCTATCCATTAAACCATTGATGTCTCTATTGCTGACTCTGGGCTCTTTCTTAGGTCTTGAAGCTGGACGTGTACAGGGCTTGTAGGCCTGTGGGGTGCAACCCAACAATATCAGATAAAATATTTTGAGAATAATGGTTGATACATCATGAAAATTATATAAATGGTAGCTGTTGTTTGAGGAGGCTTACGGGCAATGGGATAAATTTGATAGATAGATAGTAGTGAGAAAATTCCAGAAGATTATAGCTTGAACAACAAGGTCAAGGTAAAGGCTACCATGCATGTTTCAGAAGGATTGCCCAGAATGAATGGAGCCTAGAGTGCATTGGGGTATGAGGGAGAAGGTAGGTGGAAAGAAAGACAGTGACCATCCTGGAAGGAACCTGTATGCCAAGTAAGAGAACTTGCAGTTTATTCTGTATTTAAAATTGAACAATTAAAGGGTTCTAAAAGTGATGTGTCATGGTTAGGGCTATTCTTTCAGAATGTGGGCTCAAATTTAATGCATAAATTTGTGCAGAGAAAACTCAGGGAGAGAAATTCGTTAGGCTGCTGCTCTAGTATTAGGAGAGAGGAAATGGTCATCAATGAATTTGAAATGAAGATAGGGCCAGTTGGAGTAGAAAGCCTGGACGAGGTGCAGGAATTTTGTGAAATGATTGGAAGTGAAGCACTGGGGATAGGAAAGGGGCAAAAATGACTGAGGTTTGGTATCTGAGTACTGAGCTTTGATTAAAAAAGAATATATTCCTTTTGAATGGAACTGGGTCCACATAGCCTCTTTAATGGAATTGTGACAGCATTCTAGAATAACTTCTATTGGATGCTTACAATGAACCATTTCATACATATTATAGCATTTTCTCCTTATAAAAACCTGACAAAGTTGATATTACTCTTCTCATTTTAGATATTAGAAAACTGAGTTGTATAATAACTTCCTCAAGAACACACAACAGCAAAGTCTGAGTGTAGTCTAGAATTACTTGATGTTAGAGCCTAATACTCTTTCTAATACTCCATTGTGCATCTCAAAGAATAAAGTGTAGCATTTTATGGGTAAGTGGTTCCCTACAGGTCTGAGTGAATATGTCAAGGAGATCATCCTCAGGACAAAAAAGTGAGCCATAATTTTTTTTATGGTATTTCAAGTTTAAGTTCCCGCAAAGCATAATTGACATAATTTAAATAACTCCTGTATTGGTATAATACTTGGTAATTTAAACTATTATTTATATTTATAATCTCAATGTATTCTTATATTAATCCTCTAAGGTAAGCAAGGCAGGTGCTATTATCAACATTTTGCAGGGGATGACACTGGGACTTGTAGACAGATTAAAACATCCAAGCTCATGCATTCAGAAAATGGTAATGTTGAATCCAGAAGCCAGTCTCCAAACCACTCTGAGTGTTGCTTTCTGTACTTCAAATAGTTGTAAGTAAAAGACAGTAACTTACCCAGTCACAAAAAAATTGGCTATAAAAGATAGAATGAATATCAGAAAGCATAGCTATTCTTTATACATAGCATTTTAACAGTAGGTTGAAGGAGGGGATATGGTGTGAGACATTTTTCCTTTCTGTATTGCAGTAGTCAGACCCCAAAACAAAGTGTTCTTGGCATCACTGGTTACTCCCATTATATAAATAGCTACATGGGGAGATTTCTTCTTCCAGTCAAAATGGGGTAACAAAATTGGATTTATATTTCTTCTTGAAACAACAAAGACATTTTCAAAACACTGGAAATAAGACAAAGAAGGATAGTGATATCTGAAAAATAGAAATAAATGATATGAGTTCTATGATTGCCTCAGCTTAAAACCTCGAGATAATTGTCAAGCTTCTGAGTAGGGAAAGGAAACTGAGGCACAACCCAGGAGACTCCCTGAGTTGAGGAGATTGGAATGAGAGTGTAAATTCACAGGATAAAGTATGAAAGAGGAGAAAACTGCAGATAGAGAAATATAGATATCTCACAGGGTAACTCTCAAGAAGTCAGTTGAGTACTGATTAGTGCAAAAGTTGTGAGAAAATACACAAAACTGGGAAAAAATTATCCAAAAATCCCAGTACCTGGCGCTGACAGAGGACCAGGAATAATGCTAGTTTCCACCAGATTCATTTGGTATTGGGCAGAGTACACAAAAGAGACTTGGCTCAGTAGTAGGGAAAAATTAGCCATAAGATTGGCACTGTTTCAGTCCTACGTAAAAAATTGTAACAGCAAGATGTAAAAGGATAAAACTACTTACAGTCTAATTAGATGTGTTCCAGAACAAAGCTCAAGAATACTCATGTGAATATAAAAATTATCCAACACCAAAAAGGTAAAATGTTTGGCATCCAATTAAAAATCATCAGTTATGCAAAAAAGCAAGAAAATAGAATCTTTCATGAATAACTAAATCGTAACTTACATAGCTATTAGAATTAAGAGAGAAGGGCATTTGAAGGGTTTTATAATCGTGTCGCATATGTTTGAAAGGTTAGGAAACATGAAATATAAAAATTACCAATATTGAATTTCTGGTCATGAAAACTTCAATGTCTGAGATGGAAAATTTTATGTGTAAGATTAATGGCAGATTAAATATTGAAGAAAAGATTAGTGAACTTGAAGACATAAAATAAACTATCCAAAATAAAGCAGAGAAAAAGGAATAATGAAAGCAAATGAGCAGACCATCAGTTAGCTGTGGGATGATATGAAGTAGCCTAATGTATGTGTAATTAGAATTCCTTATGGAAATGCAAAAAAATATTTGAAAATATAATGGCCAAAAATTATACTCCCATAAATGCAAAAAGCTCAATGAACCCCAAACACAAGAATATTAGGAAAAATTACACCAATATATATCATAACCAAATTAACCAAAACCACTGATAAAAAGAAAAATCTTAAAAGCTTAAAATATATTTAAGTATAGAGAACCAAGATAAGGATTACAACATATTTTCTTGTCAAACAATGGAAGTGAGAGAGAGTGGAGCAACATCTTTATAAAATACTAAAAGAAAAAAAATAAAATACAAACTAACAATAACTTTTGGAAATTCTAGCCATTTAATAAGGATATTTTAAAAGGCATACAAATTGAAGCAGAAGAATTAAAAACTGTCTTTATTCACAGATGACATCAGTGTCTATGTAAGGAATCCAATAAAAGCCACAAAAATCTAGTAGACTTAAAAAATCAATTTACCAAGGTTGTAGAATAGAAGATCAATATTAAAAACTCAGGTATATTCCTATATAGTAGCAAAAACAATCAGTAACAGAAAATTTTTAAAATACAATTTACAGTAGCATTAGAAATTTGGACCACTTACAGATAAAAAGAAAAAAGATATGGAAAACCTTTTCAAATGGACTCTCTAAAACTTTGCTAAGAGAAGCTGAATAAGATAAGTTGAAGGAGAGCTATATCATCTTCATGGGCTTAAAGACTCAATATTGTTAAGATGTCAGTTCCCCCCAAATTGACCTAAAGATTCCGTGCAAGCCCAATCAAAATTCTGGTACTGTTTTAGAAATTTATAAACTAATTTTTAAATTCATATGTAAATTCAGAGGACCTAGATTAGTGAAAACTCTACAGTCAAAACAGTAGAGTCCAGAAACAGTCTCATCTATATGTATAACTTATTCTCAAGAAAGTTTTTGGTTGTGGTGGTGTGTATGTTCACCACACTGGTTGTCATGACAGTTTTTCAGTGTCAGATTTATCAAATTAAGCACGTTAGTTATGCACAACGTACTTGGTGTCAATTATACCTCAGTAAAGCTGTTAAAAGTCTATTTCTCTCTGTACATAAGGGAGATAACATAAACGTTAATTTCATGGCTGCATCCTTATTTTTCTATGCTTCTCCTTTTATGCCTCCTTCACTCCTTTCTTCTTTTGAATCCTTCACCCTCCACGTATTTCCTCCTTCCTCCCTGAAACTTCTTTTTCTTATTCTATAAAATAGCTTCTGAAAAAGTTGAAGGGAATTTTTCATTTGATTCCTGCATGTTGCTACTATAGGTGGTTGTTCCCAGAGTTAACATGGCCAAATGGAATGAGCACAGGCTTTGGGATTAGATGGCAGTAAATTCAAACCCCTGCTTTATCTTTTTCCATCTGTGTGGTTTGAACTAAGTCACTTATTCTCAATTAACCTCAATTTCCTCATCTGCAAAAGAAGAATAATTACAGCTATTCTGTAAGGATAATATATGGTTTAAAATTAGATAATATGTCAGTTGAAGAAAGATTCTTTATCTCCTTGCTCCTCAATTTCCTAATCTGAAAAAAAAAATTAGGGAAAATTGCAGCTATTCTCTTAAAGATAATATAGAGATTAAATACAGATAATGTATGCTAATGTTTCTGGCCCTTAATTCTAAATATCATAATTTATCTTCCTCTTTATAAAGAAAGGTCTCCCCGTTGTCTCCCTCCAAGAAGATATAGCACTAGTGTTCTCTTTTGTGCAAGGGTAGAATTATACTTCTAATAATGTTAGAGTTGAAAGATACCTTAAAGATAATTTGGTTTCAAAACTCGTATTTCCATGATGGTAGAAGGCTGCAGTACAAAAACCCAAAAAGGAAATTTGGCAATTCAAGCCTGCCTAGAAATTTGTGTGGCTCTCAAACTACTATTTTTTGTGCCATGAATTGTGTACGATTGAGTAGAAACCTCCTTGGGTCTCCAGCAGTGCAACTGTCCTGATTCTTCAGGAAAGTTGGTGACGACTGTTCCTAGGCTTAGTTCATTATCGTTGCTTGCCTTGAGAAGCCAATTCTGTCTCCCCTGCTGCTCTTTTCCAGTCTGACTGCTCAGAGTAATGAGGTCCAACTGGAAGCCCCGAGTTTTTCCTCATTCATTGTAACTTTTTATTTATGCCCTTGCCTGCACTACCTTCTGTCAATAGAAACTAAGTTGAGAGCCATAGTTTCCAAGCAGCCCAGCCAGGCTCTGCATTTTTAACATCATTTCACCAGGAATTGAACAGATCTCTGGTTGGGCTGAATAAATTGTCAAAATAGAGTTGAAATATGTCACAAGCTGATGAAACCAGCTGGGGCACTCACGAGGGGAGAACAGGAAATGTGCTTCCTACAGGGATCCAGAGTTGGGTGTAGAGAATGGCAAGCCTTGGTCTCCCTTCTCCTGGAGTTAGGATCTGCACAACCCCCTGGGGCCTCTCACCAACTGGAATTACATAGGCATCTTCAGCTTTGCACAACCTAAAGAAAGCATATTATCTTCCCCTTCAAACTTGTTTTACGACATCTCATTACCACTATCTCGAGTCCAATAACGTGGAAAGAAGAGATGCTGAAGTCTGCCTGGGCAAATGTAAGGGGAAGAAGCCATGTAAGGGCAAAGTGAAAGTGTCTTCTCTGAATTAAGACTGGCCTGGAGACTTAACAATTAAGATCTCCTTTAATCATCAAACAGTACTTGGAGATATCGTTATCCCTATTCCTCAGATAAGGAAACTGAGCTTTAGAGAACTTCGTGACTCACTGAAAGGCACAGACCACGTAAAAGTGGAAATAATTGAATTTTTGTCTCATGAATGACAATATAAATATATATTCATTGCCAAATACATGTTTATCAAAATGTACATTAGGAAACATTGTTAAATACTGTGAAGGACAAATGTTAGCATGAAGTTATTCTATATTTAAATTGTCTTTCTAGATATGATCATTGTAATATATTTAACACCTTAACAACTTGACTGTTTTTTACCAATTTAGTATTCCACTAGTTTTGTTTAAGGGTTTTCATGTCCCTTTACTCTACCAAGCTTTAGATTTCCAGTTGCTTCAAAAGATCAAAACAATATCAAATAAAGCTGAGTTCAAGGATTAACAGGGGGGACTGAAATAAAAACTCTTATTAATTGAAATAACCAACATTTATGTAGCACATTACAGATTATCAGACCTGTCCTTCTGGATAACGTCATTCATCCTTACAAAAGAAATGGTATGAAAGAATATATTTAGTCTTTTTTATAGTTGAAACTGCAGCATTAAAAAAGGAAAAGCGCCTTGTAATGTTTCTAACCCTTATTTTTAACAAGTTGGGAATGGATGCTTACAGAACTTAAGCAGTCTTAGTCACTCAGCCAATAGACAACTGGATAAGACACCTACCAGCTTTATCTGTCTCTATCCATGTCCTTTCTGCTAAAAACATTTTACCTCTTTTAAAGTAATCAGTTGACTCATACACAACTATTAACCTCTAAGCTCTCTACAGACTTTACAAAACGTGGACTACATCCCCTTTGGATTCCTTTCATCGTTGGAATCGTTCTTGCCTCTTAAATTTATCTAGTATTGGTAACTGATGTATTTCAATTATGATCAACATTTGTGATAAGGATTAATAAGACTGCAGAACTGACAACAAATTATCCCTCACCTTCCATGGCCTTTGGAAGCGCTCTCTCACATTGATTCTAGGCTGGCCTTGTCACCTGCTTTGTCTGGTGAGACATTAGCAAAGTGAGCAAACAAAGACTTAAAAAGCTCTTACGTGAGGCTTACTGCTGTTGGGACTCTGCCACGACCACAATACGAAGAAGGCTGGTTAGCCTGTGAATTATGAAATATGATGTGTCCCAGGAGCCTCTTTCATCCTGGCTGAGTGTCTGAGTTCCAGACTGAAGCAAGGTCATCCTTGATCATCTAGCCACCAGCCAACCGCCAGTTGGCTTGAAATAGATGAGCAAGCCCAGAAGAGATCTGCCAAGCCAGACCAGACCAGAAGAACTGCCCACATGTCTCACAGATCATGATTTAAGTGGAACTTGTTTTCAGCCACTAAATTTCAAAGTGTTTGTTACACATCAAAAGTGAACTAATGTGAAAGATCTCTACTTACATCCCAGCAGATATTTGCTACTAAAGTGCGCTGTATTTTGAAGCCCTCTCAAGTGTGAAGCACAGGCTAAACGGGTCACTGGTCTCCTCCTTCTAACAAATTCTTCTTACAATTCTTCAGATAGAATATAAATTTGTTGATTCTAGCCTCATCTAGTTTCATTGTCATGGAAACCTAGACTGTGCTACGTTGATCTAAACCTTGCCACAGTGCCCTTAATCGTTGACTTCGCTTTTGTATGGTGTTTCTTTGTGTGTCACCTCAAAGCCTTTGACTTCAAATAATATGCACTCATACCACTATATAAACTGCTCTTTGTTTATATAGCATGTGAAAATATATGAGCATGTTTTGTGAGGTTTGTCTGACATGTTGTCTCAAAAGTTAGTGGTTTTGGTCTATCATTGATTTATTTGCATGGGCACTGAGGGGTACCTCGAACAAACCAGAGTTCATCTCTTAGAAAAATTGCTATTAAGCTACTTCTTACTTAGGCTACCCTATATAGTTTGCTCCATGATGATTTTTAGCACTTATTTATGTTTTGGGCAGGCTAGCTAATACAGTCAGTGTCTTCTTTCAACTCCAGACTAAGGTCTTTATTCTCAAAACTCCAAAAGCAGCATGAAATGTCATCGGTAGCCTAGCATTGTGGTTAAGGATGTGACACTTTTAAGTCTGCCTAGGATCAAGCTAGTACCACCACCTCCCTGGAGATTTACTTAATATTTATAACTACCCCCTAGAGTTGTTGTGAGTGTTAAATCAGACAGTGATTATAAGGTGCTTTGTCTGCATCTAGTATAAAATAAATTCTCAATGATACGTTAGTTGTATTCATTTATCTATTCTAGTTTAGGACATTGGAAGAAAGTAAATCAGTGGAAATGATGATCTGAAGCACTCTTTCACTAGCAATCTCAATTCCCTTTCATCCCACCTATCAGACAAAACTCCAGATTTGGCCTATGTTTAGTCTGTAGTCTCTGACCAGTATCCAGCCCTTGATGTGGACTGAGCAGTATAGGGTAGAGATTAACACCACAGGCTCTGAAGTCAGACCACTTAGGTTTGAATACTTACTCAAGCACTTATTCATTATACACTCTGGGAAAATTAAACTATCTGTCATAATTTCTTTATCCACAAAATGGAGGTATAATAGTATGTTCATGTTATTCTTGTAAAAATTAAAAATATAAATGTGAAGTATTAAAATCAGTGCTTGACACACAGTAAGCACTAAGTTGCTATGAATATGATTAGACCCAGGTTGCTGAGTGGTGCTGATGAAATTAACTAATGTATATATTGGAACTGCTGCAAAGCCGCGCCTTCCAAATTCAACTGGATAGAAAGATTCTTCTAGTTTTACTTAACTTTCTCTAATTTTCTAAGGATTAATCCAATAGCATCATGAAAAATTATGGATTAGTCAGCTATCCATGGGTTTACATCCAAGCTCTCTCATTTGCTGGATGTGTAAATTTGAACAATGTAACCTCTGTGTGTCCTAGTTTATTCTTCTGTAAAACTGAGTAATAAAATATAAGTCCTTGGATTGTCATTAAGGATTAAATTAAAAAGCACATATAAAATGTCTGGGACAGATATTCTCAACAAATATGACGCCTTCAATTTTAGTTAGACTGTTTTTGATACTCAACAATTTAAAAAATTTAATAAAGTGATAAACTGATAAAGCTTTGTTTTAATAATAAGACTCTTCACAAGTTTGTGGAAAATGGCCTTCTATTAGTGGGAATCAGATTGGTAGTATTAGTGACTATTGTCATGTAACCATAGCCTAGCAAAAGAAAAAGAGACGAGAATACCTGTCGTGCCATCATGATGCCGCTACATTTACATTTTCACCCAGTAATAGTTCAAGATCTCTACTGACTAGATCAAAGTGGTGATTGGAATTAAGACGATACTGCTTGTTAGCCATAGTGAATTGTTCTAGTGATTGTAATTCTCTGTTCACCCTGATTTTATTTTAGTAGTGGCTATTCCCTAGTACTTCTATAGTACTAGTGCTCAACAGCCCCTTTCCAGAAGCACCTGAATATTCTATGTCACATTCAGAGTGCTGAGCTCTGGGGACAGGTAGCAATTTCTTTAAATATAAATATCAGAGCAATGAAGGCCAAAGGTAACTGAAAAGTCTGAGAGGTCTTTTGATCAGTAAGGGAAAAAAAGAATGTTGCTATCTAAAAATTATAAAGAGGTATAAAAGGCATGCTTTTCCTGCTTGGAATACATCCATTTTGCATCCTTGTCACCCTTAGTACATGGGCTCCAGTATCAAACAGAGTCTTTGGTCTTAGTCATTAATCTCTTCATTCTACCCAGAATCTACTATTTTGCAGACAGTTAGCTGGACTTTTGTTAAAAAGAGATTGATAAGAATATTCAAATTATAATTCTGTCATTCTTTAAAAATTAATCAAGAAACTCAGAAGTATATGTTTTCAATTATAAAAGAGCATGTATCACTATGAAGATTCAAATACACACATATAATAGTTAATATTATTGTGTGCACATATGAAAACTACTCTTCTAAGCACCTCATGAATTAACTCATTAATCCTCCTAAAGATTACAAGATGGGTACTATTTAAGCCTACTTTATAGAATAATGAGTATTATAACTATCCCCATTTTATAGGTGAGAAAACCAGAGAGATTAGATAACTTACCTAGAGTCACACATCTAGTAAAATAGTAAAAACGGGGTAATAACCCAGGTGGTCTCACCACAGGGCTCACATGCTTTTTGTTAGTCAATATAAATCCTAGAATATAGGAGTTATTCAATCAGTGGCCCTCATCCCCTAGTTTAATGCCCAATCTGTAGTTACATAGGAGCATTTAATTTTCAAACTGTAAAAAGCCCAGAGAACACCTAGTCTTACCAATTTATTTTACACATGAAGAAACAGACACCAACAAATGTGTTTTGTTCAAAGTCACAACAGGGTAGCAAAGCTATAGCCCCAATTCTGGTCTCCAGACCTCCAGGCTGTACTGTTTCCATTATATGATACCCCACTGCTACACTCAGTCATATCCATTGATTTCTTATGTAAAATTCAGCAAAAGTCATGAGCCCAGAAGAAAGGTTAAAACATCATCTTTCTTATTTTCAACATATGTTTATCCTAGCAGATGCATCAAATGATCTATTTCAACTGCCAAGTACATTGCTTTTAAGTGGTGACAATTTCAACCTGAATCAAATTTTAATGGCATTATTTTCAAACCAAGAAAATGAATTATATAGAAGGGAATGACCATGGGATCCTTAACTACCACACAGCCTCCAAGTATCCCTGTATGTCAGCCTTCTGAGCACACCCTTAATTTAATTTATCCATCAGTGGAGAACAAACTGGCCACAAGTGTTATTCTATGGTTCTTTACTATACCACTGCTTTTTCATTTTTGTTTTTGTTTTGTTTTCATTTTAATTTGAGAGGATACTTTATTCTTGTCTCATTCTGCCTTTACAAGATCTTCACCTTCTGTGCAACCAACTCAAAACTGGAAATCTCTATGGTCTTTATTTACCCTCCCTCCTAGGGTACCAATAAATTCTCCATCTGTGTTTTTAAAAATTAATATTGGTGTGCAGATTGAGTATAAAAATGTTCCTAGGCAAGTTTCAAATAAGTCTTAGTGATTCCATTAAGTCTTTTTAACACCCCCTGTCAAGCCAAACCCCATGTTCTCAGAGAAAGTGATTTGCAATAGTTTTTCCAAATAAGTATTTGATTTTTTTAGGAAATAGCCTAAAGCTAAAACAATAGAAAATTAGTTTGCTTAAGACCAAATTAATTAAAACTCACTGGCTAAGTTTCTTTGTGTAACATTTAATAAATGTGAATGTTTTAACACAGAACAAGGACCAAGAGAATCCTGTTTCCTGGCTCAAGGGTGATTTTAAAAGTTGCAAGTCTGGAAAGAAGTGATAACCTGGCATTGGAACTCTGCTGTCTTGTGATTGTAATCGGAATCCTCTAGCAGATCTGTCAATAATCTATAGATATCTGGACTGCTAAGAATATTCATGGGTTATTCACAGTTTTTCCACAATGCGTGCATCTAATCAACGGATGAATTGAGCCTTCCTTATCTAGGTTTTAGTGTGTGAAATATTTTAAATATACTTTTGTAAAAGGTTTTAGTGTGTGAAATATTTTAAACATACTCTTGTAAAAAGTTACCAATAATTCACCCAAATAAGGTTAGGTAGTAAGTGTCAAGGTAGTTTTGCCCAGTTAATATTTTAGACTAAAATGTGAAGATGGGCCCAAAGGGAAGTGATGACAACTGGAAAAAGATTTAAAATTCACTCTAAAAGTTTCTGGCTCTCCTTCCATGAGGATATGAAAGATTTTTTTTTTAAGTAGAAGCAAAATCATTGAAATAATGTATGTAAAAAATGGAGAAAAGATGAAATAAAGAAAAACAAACTAGAGTGGAGAAGGGTGAGTGCAGATCAGTTCAAGAAAAATTTACTTGGCATTTATTTTGCATCTGGCACAATTCTCTGTGTTAGGCATAGAGAATATACAAGTAGTGAGGGCAATAGACGTGAATAATTATGATCGATGTGATAAGTACTATGATGAGGAAGATGTATATAAAGTGCTGAGGGAACACATAAAGAAAGGAACTCACTCTACCATGATAGAGCTCAAGAGAAGAAGTAACATTTTAGATCCTCTTTTAAAACATTTTTACTTTAACAAGTCCTTTAGTTACCATCCTTACTTTGAAGTTGTTTCCTAGGGGCTTTTAAATCTTTCAACTGTTTCCTGTTACTGACGTCATTGTTCTAAATTCTGTTAATACCATTTTGTGTGTGCTTTTTATTTTTGATATCAATTGAAAGGTTTCTGTTCACACCTCTCTCCCTATTTTATTTTTCCCGGTATAGTTAAAACAAATTTTTATGGCTCTAAATGTCTGAAAGATACTGAGGAATCAAACTGAAAGTTGTGTTTACATTTCTTTTGTTTATTTTGGGGGTTCAATTTTCATCAACAAATACTATTCTAGATTTTGCATTTCTTTTTTGTTTATTTTGCACTTATCAACTTATTGTGAAATTCTTTGAAATGCCCCCTAAGAACTGTAAAACATTTGTT
This sequence comes from Delphinus delphis, assembly GCF_949987515.2. Lineage (NCBI taxonomy): Eukaryota > Metazoa > Chordata > Mammalia > Artiodactyla > Delphinidae > Delphinus > Delphinus delphis. The sequence goes on along the minus strand of NC_082690.1, from coordinate 51,387,610 downwards.
AATATTATTTTCTAGATGCTCAATTCTTCAGATATGCAACCAGTTTATTTTTGGTCGCTGTTTTTGTTGGGTTGTGTTTGTTTGTTGCCTACAACTCTCCCAGAATTCTCTATCTTCATCCTCCATTGTAGACTTCCTGTTGTGTAGACAGCCATCCTTCTGATTTTCTCTGTATCTTCACCCTAAGACTTTTCTTCTCTGCTTTCTACTAGTTCCCATGTGTAGTGAACATTTGTGTTTCTCTTGGGTGCCCAGTATCTAAACCCTTCCTATGTAGGTAAAATCTTATGTTTACTTCATGAGCCAGACTCCCATTACAGAAGTTGAAATTGTTAGATAAATGATTTTTTAGCCTCCCTTGCAATAAGGATATGAACACTTCATCTGTTTTCCATGAATCAGTTCCATCTCCTCTGGACTTTGGATCACAAGCTTTGACACAAATAAATAGGGACCAGGCAGCTCAATCCAGTGTGGCAGCAGTGGCAGGAGTTGTAGCTATAACAAATCCTGTCTATGCTGATGGTCTTGGCATTACAATCTGTAGTTTTTTTTATGCCCAACTAGCAGTAGCATCATGTCTTCGCAGATCAGCTTGGATGACTGGTCATAGGTGTTATTTTTGGCTTCGGCTTACCTTTCTGGAACTTCTATTAGTATAGGGGTGGATCACCTAATTTTCTTCTTTCTGTTCAATTTTTAAATTTCTCTTTTCAGTGTTGTGGGGGAGGTTCTACTTTCACAGAGATTTTCTCAGCTTCATCTTTTAACCCTTCTATGATTTCTTCTTTAAATTTCACCATTTACATTTTTATTTTCAAACGATGCTTTCTTGGTCTCCCATTTTTCCTTTATTATCTTGGTATTGGTACCATGGTATTAGTTTATGGATATGACATCTTCCCTTAACTCTCTAATAAGCATTTTATTTATAGATTGTTTTCATTAAAAGTTTTTCTGCTCCCCTACATTGTGGGTGAGTAGGCTTGGTACCAAGGTCCATGGGTGGGCTCAGTGCTAGGGTCTACAAGCTGGCAGGTCCAGGTCCACAGACCCTGGCAGGCCTGGTATGAGAGTCTATAGCAAAGTCTGACAGTCACTTGGCTCTCTTTCCTCCGCAGGAGAACTTCTGGGTTGAGGGGATCCGTCTTAGCACTGCACTGCACAGGCTTGGAGGAAGCATGATGCAGATTAAGTGAAACTGGCCTTCCTACTCTCTTTAACATGTCTTTTCTCATTTCTGTGCTACTCTTGAATGCTGTAATCTCTCATCTGGATTCCTGTGCTCTCGTGAAGGTATATTCCTCTATGGGTGGTTGTCAAATTTGTGTTCCTTAGGGGCAGTGAAGGCTGGAGCATCCTATTCCGCCATCTTGCCAACATCACTAGCTGATCCATTTCTATAATGATATCTTATTTAAGTAAATATTTCATACCTTATCTTTCAGTTTTCTTCCCATCTTTCTCATCTTCAGATATCATATCTCATTATTTAAATAGAAAAGTATATAAACAAAACATAAATGTGTGTGTGTATATATGTATGATACATATGCATGTATATATTTTGTTTTTGCCATCCTTTCTTTACTATAAACCTTCTAAATATTATGTTTCTAAATGCTAATTGCTCTCTTTTCTTTCTTACACTAGCTAGATTTCCTGTTTAGTATGGTAGTCAATAGCTACATGAGGTTATTTAAATTTTTTTTTTTTTTTTGCGATACGCGGGCCTCTCACTGTTGTGGCCTCTCCCGTTGTGGAGCACAGGCTCCGAACGCGCAGGCTCAGCAGCCATGGCTCACGGGCCCAGCCGCTCCGCGGCATGTGGGATCTTCCCAGACCGGGCACGAACCCGTGTCCCCTGCATCGGCAGGCGGACTCCCAACCACTGCGCCACCAGGGAAGCCCGAGGTTATTTAAATTTTAATTAAAGAAAGTTAAAAATGGGACTTCCCTGGTGGCACAGTGGTTAAGAATCAGCCTGCCAATGTAGGGGACACAGGTTCGATCCCTGGTCTGGGAAGATCCCACGTGCTGCAGAGCAACCAAGCCTGTGCGCCACAACTACTGAGCCTGCACTCTAGAGCCTGTGAGCCACAACTACTGAAGCCCGTGTGCCTAGAGCCCATGCTCCACAACAAGAGAAACCACTGCAACGAGAAGCCCGTGCACCGCAACAGAGTAGCCCCCACTCACCGCAACCAGAGAAAGCCCGCACACAGCAATGGAGACCCAATGCAGCCAAAAATAAATAAATAAATTTATGAAAAAAAAAGAAAGTTAAAAATTAAGTCCCTCAGTCACATTAGGTATATTTCAAGGACTCAACAGCCACATGTGGCCAGTAGCTACTGTATTAAACAGCAGAGAAATAGAACAATTTAATAATTGCAGAAGGGTGTATTCAAAAGCACTGATCTAGATTAATGGATCTCATTCACTCCCATAACTTTAAATATCATATGCTGAAGATGCCCAAATCTATTTCTTCAGTTATGGAGATCATATGGGCGGATTCACTCAACTCAAAATTCCATTTCCTTTCTGTCCTGTCTAGCTCTATTTTAGAGGCTAGAGAAGTAAATATTTGCTTTCCAACCTCCCATGTGACTACAGTAATGGGGAAGGCATTGTGTTCTGGTTTTGGCCAATGAGAAAAACCTAATGTGTACTTTCACTCTTCCCTTTTTTATCCCCTGCTTTGTCAGTAGGTCATGGTTGGAGCTGGGGCCACCATCTTGTATTCATGAAGAAAGATAATAAATCACATAGATGCAGACTCTGAACCAAAGTTGAAAGTTAGCTACTTGCATAATTTTGTTATATGAGAAATAAGCCACTATTTAAGCACGTTATTTTGTTGTCTGAAGCCAAAGAAAATTTCCAGTGAATACTCCAGCTAAATCTGTTATAGAATAATAGGTATTATTCAGAAAAAAAAAACCTATCGTCTTCCTCAATCCTACTACCTAAAAAGCATTTTTGTACACCACCTCAGTGATTACCAGTGACAGAACTGGCACTGTCTCTGTCCTCTCTAGAATGTAGGCTGCATGAGGTCACAAACCTGATCTGTTTTCTCCATCACTGTATATGCAATGTCTAGAATAATACCTGCAGTATAGTTAGTACTCAATAAATATATGCTTAATAAAAGCTAAACAAGATGCATATTCTACTTAGGAGACAAAATAAATCCAGACATAAAGACCCTGAGGAACATAGACTGTAAGATGAACTCAGATGATGAGTCACCCAGCTAAAACCATTTAAAGAAAATAGAAATGTCCTATCTCGTTTAGACTGGGAAATGATGGTTGTACCTATGAAGGAGAGTGGTGAGACAGAGATTTCTTTCATGCCTTTGTAAATTCCAGGAGATGTGCTTTTATTTATTTATTTTTAATTTGTTTGACTTAACTGTATGGTGTAAATAATAGAGGTTGTACTAATAATGATAATGTCTAATGGAATCTCTGCCATATAAATGCCCCAGCTCTACCTTCCATAACATTTTGACTATGATTAAAACAGTAATTTTCCTCATTTCATAAGCACATTGAAGTGTTGAGAATTTGCACTATTTTTGTAATATTTACAGCCCTCTAGAGGCTGTACCAATCCTGGGACAAATCATTGCCCATGGGATGCAGTTTTATTAGTCTCATGACATCAAAATATGCATTATAAATTGTTCTTTATGACTACAATAAATTTCACATCTTTCCTCAGAGGCTGAAATTTTTTTGAAGATCGGTGTTCTAGAGAGATACACAGTTGGAAATGTTTGTCCTGTTGTACTCTGATTCATAGTAAATTATTTATAGTTTGCCAGGTAGTCATAATTTTGCAATTTGTATGATATAGTGAAACTATTTAGTTCTCTGTGATGGGGAAGTGATCTACTGCTAAATGTTAGCTGTCACCCAAGTTTCTCAGTTTATCAGTCATTATTAGTCATCCTGTTTGTGCTGGCACATGGCTCAAAATCTAGTACACACAAAAATTTAAAATATTTCTTAGACAGTAATCTTATCATATTGTATTTAAATGTATTATATGTACCTTTTTATCTACCTATCAAGATAGGAAGAAATATAATTCAATGAAAATACAATTAATTCGGTACTTACCATGTGAAAGACACTCCACGAAGTATTGCAACAGGAAATCAAAATTTAAGAGGTGCTCACTACCCACAAAAGCCTCTTAATCCAGCAGATGGAATTATTTAGCAAAAAGTAAAACTATGCTACAATGTAGAATTCTACACTCAAATAAGTATAATAATTTATTTCTGTTGTATTATAGTAATATATATGATTTTTCTTCCATGAAAACTTTTGATGGTTTATTTCAAAGTTTTTGTGGAAGAGAAACTATAAAAGTAGGCATTAAAAGATATGATATATCAAATTGTAAGAGGTAGAAAGGATGGGGAAAGGTATAGCCCTGTAGTTAAACAACTCTGGATTTAAAGATAAGATGTGCCTCTTACTGGTTGAGTGATCTTGGGTACAATACTTGATCCCTGTGATGCTGTTTCTTTACCTTGCAAAATGAGAGATAATACTTATCAAACAAAGTAGTAAATATGCTAAGTTGTGAGAAATTTATAACACAGGTCATAATACTGTTGTTTTCAGTAAACGGTAAAAAGGCTGTTTCCAGAGAAATATTGGGCAGAGATATAAAAGTTTGCAAAACATGAGATGTCATTTTATTCAAGTTTAACTTATGTGAAAAAGTACATATTTCATTGTATAAGTAAAATTCAAATTATTTATCTATTCCCACTTGGGTTGCTTTCACCGTTTTGCTCTGGCAAACACTGGTGCTCTGAACATCCATGGACATGACTTCTGGTGCACACATCCCAGTGTTTTGCTAAGAGGGGAATAGTAAAGTTACTGGAAATGCATGTCTTCAACTTCACAAGATAATGTTAAATTGATTTCAAAGTGGTTTAATGATTTGTATTTCTGTCATTAGTATCTAAAGTTTATATTTGTTTCTTAGTTTTACAAGTATTTCGTTTTTGTCTTGATTTTTAATTTTCGCCACTCAGGTGGGTATAAAGTGCTATTATATTTGGTTTTCACTTTTATTTTCTTGATTACAGTTTCATTAAAATGTTATATTTATTGGATATTAAGGCTTCTCCTTCTGTGGAAAACACTGTGCATGACCTTTGGCCATTTTTCTGTGAGGTTATTTTGCCTTTTTTTGAAAATTGACATGTAGAAGATAGATATATATCTAGATACTAATCCTTTGACAGTTCTGTTTCTATAGACTGAATGTTTGTGTCCCCTTAAAATTTATATTTGAAACCTAATCCCCAATGCAATGTTGATTGGAGATGGGGCCTTTGTGAGGTGATTAGATAGCATGGGTGGAGCCCTCATGAATGAGATTAGTGCCCTTATAAAAGAGACCCAGAGAGCTCTCTCATCCCTTCTGCCATGTGAGGATACAGTGAAAAGACAGTCATCTATGAAACAGGAAGCATGCTGGCACCAGACAGTGAATCTGTCAGTGCCTTGATCTTGGATTTTCCAGCCTCCAGAGCTGTGAGGAATAAATTTCTGTTGTTTTAAGCCATTCAGTCTATGGTATTTTGTTATAGCAGCACAAATGGACTGAGACACATGTATTGCAAATATTTAACTAGAAAGTAAACTCTACAAGGGGAAAAAAAAATGTTTGTTTTGTTCACTGATGTATCCATAGCCCCTAGCACAATGCCTGGAATGCAGAGTACTCAATGAAAATTTGTTGAATTAATAAACAGAATTTTACATTTACTGCATCCCTTTATGGGTTGCACATTTGAAATCTTAGAATGAGAAGTCCTTCATTAGCCTGAGGTCATATAAATAGTTTCATATATTCTCTTCTAAAAAGTTCACTTTTCTTCATCACATAAGGTTTTTTTCTTTAATCCACCTAGAATTGAATCTTGCATGTGATGTGATAATTGTCCAAGCATACTTAATTCATAAGCCTATCTTTCCCCAGTGATTGGCAAAACAGACTTTTTTTATATATCAAGTTTTTATATAACAGTGAAAATATTCCTGTGTTCTCTACTGTTTTATATGGCTCTTTTCTATTCCCAAGCCAATTATTTCTAATTCTTAGCTAATATTTTAGTTATTGTAATCTTTGATTTATTCTTGATACCATGCAAGATATATATCCTTCCACTTTCCTCTTCATTTCCTTCAGAAGTGGTTTGGTGTTTCTTGTGTCATTCTTATTATATAATTCTTAAATGACCCTCAAGTTTCTTTAAAAAAAAAAAAGAAACTTCGGGGGATTTTATTAGAATTTTATTGACACTGATGGTTCTGAATGTAAAGAAAAAATTATCTCTGGAATATTGAGACTTTTTATCCAAGAGCAAAGTATATTTCCACACTTATTTTGGTCTCTTCATAAATATCCTTCAATATTTATTTTTCAATTTTGTGGTTCAATCTTGTACTTCCTTGATTAGTTATATTGGTATGAATCTTACATTTTGTTACTATTTTGTAAATTGTATCATTTTACAACTATAATTCGCATTTGTGGCTGTGTAAAATTTCCACTGATTTTTTGGTATATTGGTTATACCTCTAGTTTCCTTGGTAAACATTCTTCTTCATTCCAATAACTTGTAGAGTCTTTGAAGTATTTTTTATTTTAGATAATTTTATCTGCAAATATTGGTGGTTTTGTTTCTTCCTGATCTGTAAACGTTTAAGTAAGTTTTTTTCCCTTGTGTTTACTCTAATGACAAGAATTTCTGGCAAATTGTCCAACAGAAACTGTTCATGAGCATCTTCTTTATTTTAGTAACCAACTTTGCTGTAAGTTTCTGTTAGATAATATCTAGAAGACTAAGGAAATCGTTTTTATTTTTATTAACTAAGACATCTTGAATGTATGTTTCCTATTACCAGATACTTTTCTCTGCATCTATGGAGATAAATCCTTTTTTTCCTCTTTCAGTCAGTTAGTGTGATAATCTTCACCATCAGATTTTTCAGTGTTAAACCCACCTTGCTTGCCACAGATAAGCTTTACTTGCTCATGAGTTATGATCTCTTTTCTATATGTTGCTGAATTTAGCTGGCTCCTATTTTTACTGAGGGCTTTACAAATTTATTTAGGAGATGATTTACTTGTAACATTCCTCTTTTATACTACCCTGACAAGGTTTGGTTATCAAGATTATATTAGCTTCATAGATTTAATTGAAGAGAGTCCTTCTTTTTTCTATACCTTAGGAGATTTGTATAAAATTGCAATGATCCATTTTGTTAATGTTTTGTCATATAGTCCTTTAAATCATAAAGCCTGGTGTTTCTCTTTGAAGAATATTTTGAACATCTGAATTAAACTTAATTTCATTAATAGAATTTTGGTTTTCTCCTTTTTTAAGAGTGTTTCTAGGAATTTGTCATGTATACGTCAAATGTGTATATATACATATTTACACACACATATATATAATATATGGTATTATACAAATATGTAAAATATTGGCACATGTTTCTTAAAGGTATGCTCTTATTTTTTAAAATTTCTCTCATATGTATGATAATGTTACTACCGTTTTCATTTTCTAATGTACTTTTATTTGAGCATCTATTTTCTTCAATTTGTCTTGCCAGAACTTGGCATACTTAACTCTCTTTTAAAGAAAAATTTCCATTTATTTTCCATCTTTACTTTCATTTCTATTCTTACCACTATTATTTCCTACTTTTTCATTCTTAAATTTGATTATTGGCTTATTAATTTTCAGTAGTTTATTTCCTTCTTAATATAATGATTTAAGGCTCTATATTTATCTTGAATTATTGTCTCATCTTCATGCTAAAAAAATAAGTTTAAATGTTAGTCAATTTCAGTTCTAAGCATTTAAAATTTTATTACGATTTCTCTTATGAGCTATAAATATTAATAAATTAGAAGTGTTTGTGATAATTTTCAGATTGATTGGGGGGTAAAGGTATCCCATACCTGCTGATTTTTGATTTAACTGCATATTGTGTTCTTAAAAAGTGGAATATGTAATAAAAATGTTTTGCTCTGTTGAGACTTGACTTTATGGCTGGGAACACAAATTGCTTTGTATATGTTTTATTGCACTTCATAAGAATGCATTTTCTCTAATTTGTTATACAGCATTCATATATTTCCATTAAATTATGTTAATTGTTACTAAATTTTTAATAACTTCACTAGTATTTCATCTATTTTATCAATAATTAAGAAAATTATGTTGCACGTGGTTTGTATAATTCTGCCTTCAATGTATACATATTAGATTATATACATATATGCACATATCTATAAAATATACATTATAAGTGTATTAGATGTGTATATTTTATATATACTAGCAGTAGTTCTATCATACATATATGAATATATAAATAAATTTATCTATATATTTGAGTATTTTATTAGGTTCATAAAATGAATACTTGCTATTCATCCTGGCAATTGAATTTGCTTTTTTTTCATACTAAATTTCTTAGTCCCTAGTGATGTTTCTTCTTTTAATAAGCATCATTTTAGAATAATTTTAGATGTCCAGAAAAATTTTGAAGATGATATAAGAGTTCCTGTATTCTATACCCACTTTCTCCTATTAGTAACATCTTGCATTAGTATGGTATATTTTTTTATAATTAATGATCCAGTATTTATACAGTATTATTACCTGAAGTCCATTCATTTTTCAGATTTCCTTGTAGTTTGCCTAATGTCTTTTTTTCCCTGTTCCATGATTCCATCCAATATACCACATAATATTTTGATGGCACATCTCCTTAGGCTACTCTTGGCTGTGATAGTTTCTTGATTTTCCTTGTTTGTGATGACCTTGAGAGATTTGAGGAATACTTGTCAGATATTTTGGGTCTATTGCCATTTGATGATGATTTTCTATCAACATGATTAGACTGGGGTTATGAGTGATTGGGAGGAAGACCAGAGATAGAAAGTGCCACTTTCATCATATAATTTCATGGGTAGATATTATCAACACAGCTCATCATTGTCGACCTTGATTATCTGGATGAGGTAGTATTTGTCAGTTTTCTCCATTCTAAAGGTACTGTCCTCTGCCCTTTCCATAGTGTCCTCTTTGAAAGGAATTCACTTTGTGCAGCCCAGAGAGGAGATATGCCCCACCTCTTTAAGGACAGAGTATCTGTGTAAATCTTTTGGAATTTTTCTGCACAGATTTGTGCCTACTCCCCCCACTTCTTTAGTCACTCATGTGTTTTTATTAGTATAAACTCTGGATATTTATTTTTTACATTGGGTTATAATTCAATACTGCTTTATTAGAAATATTTGCTCAATTTTTTTCAGCCTTGACCTTTACAAGCTCTTTCAGTTATCTTCTGTGTCTTTTGGACATACCTCCATCATTGTGGATTTTTTTTGATTGATTAATTATATTTTTGAACACTTCCCTACTTTATTACATTACAAGATGTCCCAGGCTCATATTATATATTTCTTGCCCCAGTCCTAGAATCAGCCTTTTCTTCAAGCAGCCCTCTTTCCTTTTATTGAAGAATGATATTAAATGTCATGTTCATTGCTTCTTAGTGTCACTGCTCTAGGCCTTCTGAACTGACAGGGCAAGGGAACCCATGTTTTTACTAACCAATGACTATATATCAGCACATATCTATACATATTTCTATATATAACTATTAAGCTAAATGTGAGTTTATACTGATATCTCTAACTCTAATCCACTACCACATTGATCACTGTAGCCTCTTCTCTTGCTTATTTGTAACATCCTGCTCCAACAATGAGAATCCTGGCTCACACCATTAGTTATCCATTTATTTAATTGTTCAATCCCAGGATACATGAATAGTAATATTAAAATAGTTAATCCATACCCCAACCTCAATACAGTGCTATCTGTGTACAGTTTCTTTTACTTCTACTTTTATAGACTCCACTCATTGCCCAGTTTGCTTAGTTCAGCATTTCTCCCCAGCCCCTTCTGTGAAATACTAAATATATTTCTAATACAGTTCAGTTCTTTGGTCATAGTCTGCACTCCATGCTGGTATCCACTGACCTCCTAAATAATACTTATAAAATTGTATAACTAAGGTTCACACTTTTTACTAGAAAGTTCTATGAATTTTGGAAAATATTTAGTGTGATATATCCACCAGTATAATATCATACATAATAGTTTCACTGCCCCCAAATCCCCTGTGCATCACCTATTCAATCCTCCCCCCAAGAGGAGATGTGTGCAAATGAGTGATTTCAGTGACTACAAATGGAATTTAAATCTGTTTCTAGCTTCTCACACATATTTTAAATTTTATTTTATTTTTTAGCATTTGAAACTTCATTATTTTATATTCTGTGTCTGATAATTTCAATGCCTGTAATCTTTGGTGATCTAAAACTGTTGTTCGCTGTTTCTATTTACTCTTACTCAGAATAGTTTATTTCCTCATGAATAAAGTAATTATTATTATTTTGTATTGTTATAGCTGGTTGAAATTTATCTATGGGATCCTGAGGAGCTTGAGTTGCAGATACTTTCCTCCTGAGAAGTTCTGCATTTGTTTGTTTTGCCAGCAGATGCTACATAACTGGGACTATTTTAATACAATGAATTTGTTGGAGATTTCCCTGAATGCATGGGCAATGCATGTTTGGCTTCCGTATCCATTTTAGACCAGGTCAATGATTGCAATTCTCAACAGGTGATAATTATTATTATATCATGTACTATTCACTGCTCTCATTTTATTAAGATTCCTTTTGGAGGGAACACTTGGGTTTTTTCTTATTTTGTTCACCACAGGTAAATGATTTTAGAGTTGGGGTGTTTTTCCATTTGTTTTGTTTGTTTTTGCATTTACCTAGGATCGAATTATATTAAATTAGGGGAGATATTTAGAATATGTTTAATGACACATTTCCAGAAGATATCCCATTAGTTCAGTTTTAGCCATGCAGATGATAATGAATCCATAGAACATTTAAGCTGTCATGTCTAGCAGGCACAGAGAAATAAGAATCACCCTCAAGCTCTAGTTTTGAGAGTCATCAGCACACAGATGAGAAATGGAACTATAGAGTTAAAAGTGATCATTCGAGGACCCTTCAAACTATAGAAAAGTGCAGAGACTATTACAATTCAGTGTCACACATACAACTAAACATATGTGCTAGGTAAAATGGGGACATAAAAAGGTTTGTTTACCCTTTTTTCCAGGGAGAGGAAAGCTTTTGTTTGTTTTTTATAGATGACAACAAACCTCTATCAGTATATGTCAGTTAATAATGCTCAAAAGGGCAGGTTGTGATAATACTCATATGTCACTTAATAATGCTCATTTTCAAAAGGGCAGGTTGTGATAATAGTCCTCAAACTGACATAAAACTATGTGCATCTTTTCAAGTTTTGTATGACTTTTAACATTACTTCTAAGAATTAATTTTACTGTTGAAAAAATCCATGTTGTCTTCCATATTAAGTCCTTTGTTATTTGATCCCACTATATGTTTCCAGCCTTATTTTTTTACAAGCTTTCCCTTTACCAGAATACTTCATACATTCATTTGTCCCTGGAGATTTGGGATTGTTCTTCTTAACTATTTATGTGGATATTCCAACTCATCTTCCAGAAATAAACCCTTCAGTATCCTCTCAGGTAGTGAGCTTCCACATTTCCTTTGCTTAATTCCGTTGTATTCTACATGAGTAAATTCTGCTTCTATTCTGTTTGTATATTTTCTACTCTGTGAACTTATTCTCCAGTGGCCAGGACAGTATATAGGAACAATACTAAGCAATAAATACTTGTGGGTTTGAATGAATGTATGAATGGATATGTATATGATTAAATTTTGATCATACCACTTACCTGTAGTGCTAAAGAAGCTCAGGATAAAACCAAGGCAGTTAATGTAGGGTTGAACTATACAAATTGAGTGACATCAAGTACTTGGTGGTCAGAAAGTAACAGTAGCTGAACGCCAAATGTGGTTCCAGTAACAATAGGAAATAGATATGTTCAGGAGGCCTAAGCCAAAATCTCAAAGGGTTTAATTAGGGACTGCTTTCAGGAAAGTAACCTTGGAAAGAAGCTAATGTCCTGAAACTGGGAAAACAGATTATGCAATAACACTTGGAGCCATATGTAGCAAATGTTTGTTAGCAATTTAGGTGGACACAGTTTATCTGCCCATGAGGTGTTTTTATTTACTTATTATTTTTTTTAATAAATTTATTTATTTTTGGTTGTGTTGGGTCTTCACTGCTGCGTATGGGCTTTCTCTAGTTGCGGTGAGCAGGGGCTACTCTTCATTGAGGTGAGCGGGCTTCTCATTGCGGTGGCTTCTTGCTGTGGAGCATGGGCTGTAGGCATGTGGGCTTTAGTAGTTGTGGCACGCAGGCTCAGTAGTTGTGGCTCATGGGCTCTAGGGCACAGGCTCAGTAGTTGTGGCGCACGGGCTGAGTTGCTCCGCGGCATGTGGGATCTTTCCGGACCAGGGCTCGAACCTGTGTCCCATGCATTGGCAGGCGGATTCTTCATCACAGTGCCACCTGGGAAGTCCCTCTTTTTTTTTTTTTTTTTTTTTTGGTATTTATTTGGTTGTGCCCTGTCTTAGTTGTGGCAGGTGGCCTCCTTAGTTGAAGCATGCTAACTCTTAGTTGCGGCATGCATGTGGGATCTAGTTCCCTGGCCAGGGATCGAACCCCGGCCCCCTGTGTTGGGAGCGTGGATTCTTAACCACTGCACCACCAGGGAAGTCCTGAGGTGTTTTTAAAGGGCTGTGCTTTCTTGCTAGTTTGAGCTACATTTCATCTAAATAGTGCACATAGTGCCTAACATAACCTTACTGGCAAAGTTTCCCCTGTGGTAAAATAAAAACTTAACTTCTCCCAAAGGAGAAAGAACTTAATATTCAGTTTGCACTCTACAAATGTTGAGTTATATTACACACTTCTTGAGCAGCCAGCCTTAATGAATGAATCCACATTATAAGAGCATTTGAAAAAGGAAAAACTATCCTTATTACTTTGTGTGAGTCACTATAATGCTCATACCAGTATAACAGATATTTGAATAAAAGTAAAGGAAGGTGTTTAACTTATTAACAGACCAAGATGGATTGAGAGATGCTATCACCCTGTGCAATCCTACCCTGGGAAACATATCTAACATTCATTTAATTCTCAACGCTACACTACAAGATGGTTCAAAAAACCATTTTTATCGACTAGAAAATAAACCTTAGACAGTTTGGTTACATAGCCAAGGATACACAGCTTGCAAGTACCTTAAATTAGAACCAATTTTCGGACTTTTTTCCAAAGCCCATTATCGTTCCTGCAAATGTTGACAAAGCCAGTTGCTGCTGAGAGATAAAGATGGGAACTAAAAAGAGATCAATGCATTCAGTGATCAGAAGCCCTCTAGCCACCTTGGAGAGCCTAGTTACACTACAGAAGAAAGGATAATAAAACATATTTCAGAAGATCATAGAGGGCTTCCCTGGTGGCGCAGTGGTTGAGAGTCCGCCTGCCGATGCAGGGGACACGGGTTCGTTCCCCGGTCTGGTGAAGGTCCCACATGCTGCGGAGCGGCTGGGCCCGTGAGCTATGGCCACTGAGCCTGCACATCCGGAGCCTGTGCTCCTCAACAGGGGAGAGGTCACAACAGTGAGAGGCCCGCGTACCGAAAAAAAAAAAAAAAAAAGATTATAGACCGTTTTGCAGAAAGAAATTGTCCCTGGCCCAAATATATAATAATGATGAGTCAATTCTTCCAGCATTTGAAATCCTTTTTATTTTTTGAGAAAATATTTTATTGTTTTAGAAACCAGTAGATCACTATCCTGAAACCAAGAGATTTGTTTAACACTTTTAGACATCCAGAAGAAGCATGAAGATGTTAAAAGTGTTTAGTGAGGGGATCCTGGCCCCCAAATATGGCCTTGGGTCTAAGGTTTGAACTCTGAAGTTGTTAAGCATGAAACAAACCAGCCTGATAAATGGTAAAACAGGCAACTTGAGTTATGAAGACAGCCGGGTCTTGAAAAGTTTGTAGAACCAAGAATAAGGCAAAGGAGTCAAGGGATATTGTCTACAAAAGGAGCAAGCCATCAAATGAGGAAGACAATCATAGACCAGGGCATTAAAAATGGTAGCCCTGGAGACCAAATAGGAAAGGATTCATGTGTCATCTCTGTACAATCAGATGGACTCTGACAAGTGGAAGATAGATGTCTTAAACTTTTATTCATCCATAGATGTGAGTTTTGCTTCCATCTTCTAAGCCAGAAATGTAGCCTGCTCTCTAGATAATCTGTTTTACCGATATCGATTACAGTTGTAAGCTGCTTTTTCAGCATGTTTTTTGAATCTTATTTCTGCCATAGCTGTCCAGGATCACTGGACTCTGAAAGTACTACAGTACTGTTAGACTCTGCAAGGTATGTGACCTATGACAAGTTCCTTCCCTTTTTGTCATCTATCAAATGGAGGTCATGACAGGTACTGTGCTCAACATGTAATAAATGCTTGATAAATATTTTTGAATGGATACTTTCATAAGTGATTTATGAAACCCTGTATGTAAAGTGAATAGCACAATGTCTTGTGCTTACTAAGTGGTCAAAAATGATAGCTGTTAGGGTTAATATTTTAAATATCATAATGCAGTAAGATAAATGACATTATGACAACAGAAAACGGCCTCGTTAGGCAGTTTTTAAAATTATAAAAAGATGAAATATTTATGTACGTATGAAAGTAGAAAGGAAGCAGTTATATCAACATCTGATTTTGCATCCAAAATAGGCCGTTCTTCCTTCTGTAATTTATATAGACCTGACTCTAGGCACATACTCTTCTCTGACTCTCCCGTAGATACGGGAAACTTGCAGATCAAAGGAAACTAGGAAATGGCTAATCAGGTATATTATCCTTCATATTGCCCAAGAAGAAATGCACACCCAAAGATACTGAATAATGATCCTCATGTGACACGGCCAGTTAGAGTTTTCTTCTAAATAAGTCCAGTGCACCTTACCACTGCTCTCTAAGCTTGCACAGTTGATAACATCTTTCAGCTTTCAAATATTCCAATCCAGTGAAACTGCCATTAATTCAGTGGTCTTAAAATCAGCTGAAAATATCTCTGGCCTATCCTTTGATGATGCATGCAGCATTTTCAAAGTGATTCTTCTCCTTGATTATGTTTTTGGAGATTATTTTGGATATATAAATCCATTCTCTCAAAGAGAGGGAGATTGCATTGTGCATTTGACTGACAAGAAGTGATTTTAAATTGTTTCATAACAAGCAGTTTATAAGGAGTATTTTGAATGCAAAAGCTTTTCAATAAGGGTTCAGTGGTATATGAATGAAAAGAGAAGCCGTGAATAGATTACATATAGGATAAAGAAAAATCAGGTATGAAAAACATACCTGATATCCTTGAAAGAATGATCTTATTTTAAAAATACTCACTATTTTGTTGATATTTTTAATATGAAAGTCACTCAACTATCTGTCATGTTAGTGGTCTACATAAACAACTCCAAGGGGCACCTTGTTAATATTTTTACTGTTGTCTCTCTTACCAGCCCCCACCACCAATCCTGTAGTATGTATTTTCCCTGGATTTCTTAAGAAAATGCAGTATAGTTCAATGACTAGAGTCTTATATGTAATAAATAAATTAAAAAAAAACAAGGATTCTAGATTGAGATAATCTGTGTTTGTGCCCCAGAATCGCCATTTTTCTTTACTCTTTTTTTAATGAGATATAATTGACATATAACATTGTTAGTTTCAGGTGTGCAGTATAATGATTTGATATTTGTATATATTGCAAAATGATCACCACAATAAGTTGCTATTAACTAAGTCAGAAAGTGAAAAGTAAAACAGAAGTGGGGGAAAAATGAATTAATTTGGAAGCATTTTCTATTGGAAGAGCTTTGGGACATTAGGGTGACATATAAAATGGAAAACTTAAAATTATGAGTGCAGCATAAATTTGTGACTACTAAAATCACTGAACAAAGGGAATCCGTGATTAGACTTCTATCTTAATTCCTGTGTACTTGGGAGAGACTAAACTGGCAGCAGAATTCAGGAGGCAAAGTGATGGTTGGCATCATCCAGATGACTGATGCAAATGGCTTCAGTGTGGTAGTGGCAGTGGAGACGGAGATGGAAAGAAAAATTAGGAGTTATTAAGATGTCAATATTAAAGTAAAGTCTTACACATTAAGATGTTACAGTCACCGTTTCACTAACAAAGGTGAACAAAAGAACGCTGAATGGCCTGTCTCCAAATTGCTACTTTAGAGACCTGGGCAGGGATGGTACTATAGAAGAAAGCAAAATAGGAGAGGGAGAATCAACTAGTCAGAATATTTAGTTGCACGTACAGAAATCTCCCTTCAAATTAGCTTACACACATGAACAAGATGATGCACTGGAAATGTACTGAAGTCTTTCACAAAACCAAAGGAAAAGCTATGGGAAACATGGAATCTCGAGATACTTCAAAGATTAGATCTGGGGGGATTCAGACACTTGTCTCAACTTGATTCCTGCTGTATTTGTTCCTACTGAACATTTTTTTTTAATGTGATTAAAAACATAACTCCTGGCATCTCAGGTGCAAATATATCTCCTTCAGTGATTCAAAGGGCAAGGAATTTTCCTTTCCCAGTTTCTGGTTGAACCAGCCTTGCTTACATGCCTGCTCTTTGAACACGTTTCTGGAACTAAAGATAATTACAAATAATGCTGCATGGGTTGAATGGCCAAACCTCTAGTGGGGGTGAAGGGTGTGTGGTACAGAGTGAGTGAGTGTTGGGCAGACAAAACAAAGATTGTCAACTGTAAGGTTTGTGAAATAGAATCATGAATTCTGATTGAGAAATACTGAAACTGAAGTAATAGTGAGATAATTGAATAGAATTGTCTAGTGATAGTGGAAAGAGGAAGTAAATGCTAGCCTTGCACTCAGGGGAAAAAATGGCTTAAGGTAGAGTCCCCTGAATGCACCAATAACATCCTTGATGATTTCTATGTAGTGGACAGCCTGACAAAACTGTGCCTTAAGAACATGGATCCCTCTGTTAGGTGTTAGAAGGGTTATATGAGGCAGTGAATGGAGGCAATTGAGGAAGAATTAGGAGGCTGTCCATGGTGCTTTTTAGCAGGCAGTATGCTGATCTAGCAAATTCATGTCTTCAAAGCACATCATCAAGAGTCCTTTCCCCAAATGGAAAGGCACATGCAGGTCACCTCTGAAATCTGCTTGCAAGAAACCTCTATTGTTTCCACATCACATGAAACAAGGAATCGCAGACCTGTTCTTTGTGAAGGTGTTCTAAAGGAGTGTATAAAGTGCTAAATTTTGCTTGAAATTTGACGAGTTTATTTTCTTCCACTTTCATTTTCAAGACCCTCAATTCATCATTTTTGACAGGTGTCTTTTACTCTTTATTTTACTCCTATTTAAAAAAAAATAAGCTCTAGGCTGGGGTTGTAAATTCATTGTCTGTTTCACACTTTGCTAGGAATGTTATTTCTACACAACTGCTACTCTCTCAATAGTGTCTTCTTCAAGGCCTCATTTGAACACTGTGGTCTGATACAGTGGAATTTCTAGCTCCATCACTGACCTCTTTCATATGGCAGTACTGAACAGGAGGACTTGTCAACTAACTCTTTCTGTCCAGTGTGGATAAAATGTCAATTTTTCTTATAGATGTTGTGTGAGAAACATCCCACAAATATGTGAGAAGATTGACTTTCCCTGTGTGAAAATCCTTCTAATACTATTTCAGCCTGCTAACCAAAATCTAGCCAGCTTCCCATCATAGACAAATATCTTGGTACTCAGTACACAAGGAAAAATTACCACAGTAATATTTTTCTGCACTTCTATATTTTCCATATATCAGTCCGCTGGAAGACTCTGGAGACCAGCACACACTAGTTCATCTTGAAAACGCAGCATATAGTTTGAAATTTAAGGAAAGACTCTTGCATCAGAATTACAGAACAACAACAACAAAAGGAATGTGGGAAGGAGAGAGATAGTCAAGCAAAGAATTACTCAGACCTAAGGAAAGAGGTAAAGAATGAGACCCACACTTTAAAAGAGATATGGGAAATTCAGAGTGAGCCCACAATTTTTAAGCCTTTTATAAAAGTGGAGTTATAGAGTATAGCAAACCAAAATCACAATAAATTAAATAGTGATACAATTCTAAAACTGAAATCTCTATGAAATGAATGGTACTAATAGATTTCCTACACTATTGTCTTTCCAAATACTGATAAATGTTTTTTATTCAGTATTCATGGATTCATTTTATAGGCTTCATGTGATTGAAGCAAAATCTCCTGAGATGTGATGTTCAAATAATAATTATAACATTCTAAAGCAAGGAAAGGAAATGGTGATAGTTTCCGAAAACACCATTATTGGAAAACAACTGACTTCTTTCTAGGCATGCAAGAATATGAAAAACCCAACAGTAATTTTCCAAATGCTGACTGCAATCTAAAAACTAAAAAAGTTATTTTACTAAAATGGTACATATTCTTATTTCTTTGCAGACCTAAATATTCAAACCAATAGTTACTACCACATTTATAATTAACTTGATAGTAATACAAATGTATACTTATGTAAAGGAGATACCATTTTATGACAGAAGAGTTAATTTAGAGCATCCAGGTACTACATGACTCTCTTTAATCACAATAAAAAATAAAATATCAATAAATCATGTTGTCATTTCTAATTATATGAGTAACAAAAAGTCTTCTTTAAATTCTGAGAAAATTAATATTTTCTTACACCTTAATTTATATTATGTTAATTTTGTTCTTTACTAAGTTCTTGTTTGAAAGTGTATTTGTTTACTTAAATTGAAGACCAATTAAATTGGTGTTAGATTTTTACCCAAAGAGAAAAGATTTAAAGAGGATAGTGCAGGATATACCAATGTCAAAATTATCTCAGATTTGTAAGAGCTCTGGAATTTTAAAAAATTATAATAAAACTTTTAGTATTTGAACATTGATGTTTCCAGATAAATTTATTTTTTATTGAAGTATAGTTGATTTACAATGTTGTGTTAGTTTCAAGTATACAGCAAAGTGAATCAATTTATATATATATACATACTTTTATATATATATAAATATATATATATACTCTTTCAGATTCTTTTACCTTATAGATTATTACAAGATATTGAGTATAGTTCCCAGTGCTATACAGTAGGTCCTTGTTGTTTATCTATTTTATATATAGTAGTGTGTATATGTATAATCTCAAATTCCTAAATTTATCCCTCCCCACTGTTTCCCCTTTGGTAACCATAAGTTGGTTTTCTATGTCTGTGAGTCTATTTCTGTTTTGTAAATAAGTTTGTTTGTATCATTTTTTTAGATTCCACATATAAGTGATATCAGATGATATTTGGCTTTATCTGGCTTACTTCACTTAGTATGATAATCTCTAGGTCCATCCATATTGCTGCAAATGGCATTATTTTATTGTTTTTTATGGCCAAGTAATATTTCATTGTATATATATACCACATCTCCTTTATCCATTCATCTGTCAATGGACATTTAGTTTACTTCCATGTCTTGTCTATGGTAAAGAGTGCTGCTATGAACATTGGGGTCCAGGTATCTTTTCAAATTACAGTTTTCTCCAGGTATATGCCTGAGTGGGATCACTGGATCATATGGTAACTCTAGTTTTAGTTTTTTAAGGAACTTCCATACTGTTCTCCATAGTGGCTGTATCAATTTGCATTCCCACCAACAGTGTAGGAGGATTCCTTTTTCTCCACACCCTCTCCAGCATTTATTATTTGTAGACTTTTTGATGATGGCCATTCTGACCAGTTTAAGGTGATACCTCATTGTAGTTTTGATGTGTATTTCCCTAATCATTAGCAATGTTGAGCATGTTTTCATGTGCCTGTTGGCCATCTGTAAATCTTGGTTGGAGAAATGTCTTTCTAGATTTTCTGCCCATTTTTTGGATTGGGTTGTTTGTTTTTTTGACATTGGATTGGGTTGTTTTTTTTTTGACATTGAGCTGTATAAGCTGTTTGTATATTTTGGAAATGAATCCCTTGTCACTAGCATAGTTTCTCCCATTCTGTAGGTTGTCTTTTTGTTTTGTTTACATTTTCCTTTGCTGCACAAAGCTTTTAAGTTTAATTAGGTCCCATTTTTTAAATTTTTGTTTTTATTTCCATTACTCTAGGAGACAAATGCAAAATATTGCTGTGATTTATGTCAAAGAGTGTTCCGCCTATGTTTCCCTCTAAGAGTTTTATAGTATCTGGTCTTACATTAATCCATTTTGAGTTTATTTTGTATGTGGTGTTAGAGAATATTCTAGTTTAATTCTTTTACATGTAGCTGTCCAGTTTTCCCAGCATCACTTATTGAAGGGAACATCCTTTCTCCATTTGTATATTCTTGCCTTCTTTGACGTAGACTAATTGACAATAAGTGTGTGGGTTTATTTCTGGGCTTTCTATCCTGTTCCATCGATCGGTATGTCTGGTTTTGTGCCAGTACCATACTATTTTGATTAATGTATCTTTGTAGTATAGTCTGAAGACAGGGAGCCTGATTCCTCCCACTCTGTTTTTCTTTCTCAAGATTGCTTTGGCTATTCAGGGTCTTTTGTGTTTCCATAAAAATTAAAAATTGTTTTGTTCTAGTTCTGTGAAAAATGCCATTGGTAATTTAATAGGGATTGCATTGAATCTGTTGATTACTTTGGGTAGTATGGTCATTTTAACAATATTGATTCTTCCAATCCAAGACCACAGTATATCTTTTCATCCATTTGTGATGTCTTCAGTTTCTTTCATCAGTGTCTTACAGTTTTCCAAATACAAGTCTTTTGCCTCCTTAGGTAGGTTTATTCTTGGGTATTTTATTCTTTTTGATGCAAGATAAATTAATTTTAAGTGTGCAAAATTTTTTTAAATTGTAGGAATTATGATCATCACACATTAAATTTGCAAAGCGCTTTAGGCTTTTCAAAGGAATGAGGAATGTTTTTCATTGTACTCAGGAACATTAGTTATTTAGAAATGTTCTTAGATTATGCAAGAGTTAACATTTTTCAGGTGAGGAAATAGCTTGTGTTGGTTAGCTGAAAAACCAAAGATGCTGACAAGTTCTGCAACTCTGAATTAGTATTTCCTTCTACTGTATGTTTATATATAACTCTTGGTTTCTTTTAAGATTTTTAAAGTTTGATCTGAATTATATTACTACTAAAGATACAATGTACTCTTTGTTATTCCTGAACATTCTTATTTTCAAAAAAATTGCAAAATATTTCCTGTCTCAAAAATGTGGTCAATTCCCTCTTTTGTCTTCCACCATAATCTGTGCTTTACTTTGTGGCCACATTCAAACTGGATAACGATTAGTTGTTTACACAATATCTCTCTTGCTAAAAAGTAAGATATAAAAGACTGCAGCCAAATCCCCACCAAAATCATGGGATATGTGAAAAACAGGAAAATGTCAAGTATACTTAAAAAATATCAGTCAATAGTAATCAAACCCAAGGCGACCTTGATATTATAACAATAGACATGGATTTAAAAACAGGTATTATAAATATAGTCATAAACTTAAAAAAATAAGCATAACGAGTTAATGGATAGGGAATTTCAACACAGAAATAGAAACCATAAAAAGGGCAAATGAAAAATCTAGAACTGGGAGGTACAACAACTGAAAAGTAAATCAGTAGATAAGGATTAATGGAAGATAGAAGACAGAAGAAATTCAGTATACTTGAAGATAGACCCATAGAAAATTATAAATCTGAGGAAAACAAAGAGAAAAAGACTAAACAGTGAACATAATCTCAGAAACATGGGGCATGATATCAAGTAAATTAACATAAATACAATCAGAGTCTCAGAAGGAGACAGGAAAAAGAATAGGGAAGAAAAAAATAGGAAAAATAAAGGCCCTAAATTTTCTGAATTTCGAGAAGGAAATCAACTTCCAGATGCAGAAACCTAGATGATACCCAAGCAGGAGAGAGAGAAAGAAAGAAACCACACTCAGGCACATCATATACAAATTATGGTTTTAATGGGCTATTGTAATTGATATCTAGGTAAGGTCATTATAGAACTGCAAGACAGTAGAATGGTACTTAAAAATCTGTTATTGACCCAATGTAAAGGTAACATAAGTTCAGTGTTAGAATCTGGAAATAAATGTATCAAGAAAAGAGATGAGTTTTACATTTGGTAGTGTATATATGTCCATGCCACTTTCTCACTTTGTCACAACTTACCCTTCCCCCTCCCAGTGTCCTCAAGTCCATTCTCTAGTAGGTCTGCATCTTTATTGCCGTCTTACCCCTAGGTTCTTCATGACCATTTTTTTTTTTTTTTTTTTTTTTTTACAGATTCCATATATATGTATTAGCATATGGTATTTGTTTTTCTCTTTCTGACTTACTTCACTCTGTATGACAGACTCTAGGTCCATCCACCTCACTACAAATAGCTAGTGGGAAGCAGCCCCATAGCACAGGGAAATCAGCTCAGTGCTTTGGGACCACCTAGAGGGGTGGGACAGGGAGAGTGGGAGGGAGACGCAAGAGGGAGGAGATATGGGGATATATGTATACGTATAGCTGATTTACTTTGTTATAAAGCAGAAACTAACACACCAATGTAAAGCAATTATACTCCCATAAGGATGTTAAAAAAAAAAAAAAAGGAGAGATGAGGACATATCAGACATCACTATTTTAAGAAGAAAGAAATGTTAACACAGGGAATTAGGCCCTTAAAAATCACTCCAAGGCTTGGAGGAGTAGACACAAGGAAAACCCAGTGGATGTCACAAAGCATCAAAAGAGTTAACATATAGTGGAAACAGTCTTCTGAGATCAGATCTAAAGAGAATCCGGGTTATACAAAAAAATACGTTTAACAAAGTTAGTCAACTGTTCCCTATGGTAGGAAGCTAATTCACTTTAGAGCAAATTATGCCATTCTCACTACTGTGATGGAAAAATAAATTCAACTTCATTAAACGGTATGTTAATTGCTACCCATGAGAAGAACATGCTGATCTGGGAGGCAATATAGTGTTAGGTTAAAGTACAGGTTTTGGTTACAGACATAGATTTAAACCTCTGCAATATCACTTTCCAGCCCAGTGATGTGGTACAACAAAAACATCATAACACTATAGAAAATAATAATCATTTCTTGAGTAAGGCACTGTTCTAAGTTCTAAGTATTTATGTATATTAGTTTATTTCATTTTGTCAGGGAAGGGGAAATTCCCCACCTCTACCAATCTTGTGGTTAGACTGATAATTAAATTGATACAAAACAGATTAACATTAGGAAAAAAAGTTTATAGGAAGGTTTCATGGAAGTAGGACCTAAGAAGTGGCCAAAGCTGGCAGCTTTTACATTTTTTAGACAAAGAAACAATAAATTTGAGAGGAATTGACAAGACAAAGAAACTTATGTTTGGGTGTTTAGTTAGTAAGGAACTTAAGCAAAGTTTGGGCTTGGGTAGTAAATTAATATAGAAGTAACAAGGTTTGTTTATGTAGGCCTCTCAGCCCTGACTTTCCTCTCTCTGGTGATGTCTTTCTACCTCCCAATACAGGAAGGGCACCTTTCACATGGGAGATTTATTTCCTGCTTTCAGGGAGATAGAGAGGAGAGTCAAAATGTCCCTCTTTCATCAGCCATTCCTTAAGTAATTTTAATCCAAAATAATCAATATGTATTGAAGCATATTTTGAGGTGGCTGCCCCTTGCCCCCATTAGTTCTCATGAAAACCCTATGAGATTTTATTTTGTTCTCAGAGTATTCTTGTTATTTCCATTTTGCTGTTGAGAAACAGATACAATTTAAAATTAATTCTGTTAAATTTAGGGCCCTTTATCCATCATTTCTACAACAAGGTTAATATTAGGGAAACATGAGGTGTTACTACCAATGCACCAATATTACTACCACCATCCTACCTATATCCTTTAATAATATTCCTCTACTACTATTTTTGCTCTAACTGTAACAACTGCTACAGCAATCACTATGCTTATCATGTGCTAGGCACTGTGACACACATTTTTATAATTTCAATCATTTAGTCTTTATAAAAACTCAATACGTAAGTTCTATTGTTATTCTCATAATTGAAGACCTGACTTTGTAACTGCTCAATGTTTTGCAGATAATAAGTTCTAGGGTCAAGGTTAAACCTAGATATAAATTCACCTAGGATCTTATTAATGACAGGTATCAGTGGTGATTATAATGATAATAATGAAGATGATGATGAATATTCTGACAATTCTTTAGTCATGACAGAATTTTCCTACAACAATCACTTACTGACCATAAAGTCAGGAATCTAACAATCTCACCCATCCAGTATGGAATTAATAGTTGAGACATTAATTTTAAAAAGTAATGAAATCCATGCCATAACTTTAAAAAAAATATTAACAGATTTTTATTAATTATGTGAGCAATCAGATTGTGGTAAATGTATCAGGAAGACATACTATAGATGGGGTTGTCAGAACAGGAGGTAACTTTTGGATTGAGATCTGGAAAATAAGGTGGAATCAGTTATGCAAATAGTTGAGGAGAGGGATGTTCCACAACTAGGGTACAGCAGATGCAAAGTACTTACTTACAAAGTCACACACTTGGCATGTTCTTGAAAGTGTAGAAGGCTTATGAAATAAAAGTGTAAGGGAAAAGAGGAAAAAGGACATTAGGTAAGATGGCAAAGTTGTGCAGAGATCAAATTGATCAGGCTATGATAATGAGCAGATTTTATTCTAAGTCATTCCAAAACTTTTATTTTTTTCTTTTAACATCTTTATTGGGGTATAATTGCTTCTCAATGGTGTGTTAGTTTCTGCTTTCTAACAAAGTGAATCAGCTATACATATACATATATCCCCATATCTCCTCCCTCTTGCATCTCCCTCCCACCCTCCCTATCCCACATAACTTTTAAACACTATTATCAAACTGTATTCAATGCTTATTTACTACATATTATTCTAACAAACTGAACTATAACATTTCCCTATACACATAATGGGTTAAATTAGTACTTTGTTGTAAGCATTTGTATTGGAGCAATTATCCTAACAACAACAGAAAAAGAAGATGACAACCTCACAGAAATAAAAATATGTAGTTGCCAAAATTTATGAAACATCACAATGTATAAAGCAAATATCTTCAATTAATTCAACCATCAATTAGGTCATCACAATAAACCAATGAACATGCATAGTGTCCATGGTGAGTTTTCCCAGTCTAAAATATGTTTTGAACACATTTTTTAACAGTAAGATTCACGTAAAACACTCAAAGATTTATCTTTCAATTGGTTATGTTAACATTAAATCTTAACACAGTTTTAACACAGACAGAATGCTATATTGGGCAAAGAGTGAAAAACTGAGTCTCGGGCTGTACTTGCATCTTTGCCAACAACTATTACTATAACTTTGGCCAAAAATACTTTAACAATCTTGGGCCTAGATTAAACTCGCTTTAAAGTGTCTTCTATCTCTTATATTTTATATTTCTATTGTACTTTTAGAAAATATGTTGAGGTAGTATACTTTAGTTAGATAAACCAGGAATCCATGTCATGGACAGTAAGATAATGGGTATACTCTAATGCATTACTATTGTGGATACAATAAAATAACCCCATATACTTTGAGTTATTCATCCATAAAAATTTACACATACAGGAAATAACAGTTTACTAATCACCCCAGAAGAAGGGGTTAAAAATACATTTCTTCAACCTTGTCTTGTAACATTATGTTTTAATGTCAAGGTTATTATGATTATCCACCTATTTATTTACTTATTTATCTGCTGTTTTCTTTGTAAATATAGGCCTGTTGTATAGCCTCCATACTCATTTATAGAAAAGATTAAAACTATAAATCATCACAACTCATAAGCTGCCTACTTGGAGCTGAACAGCCAGCACAGCACCAAAACTGATGGAGATTTATGATTCTCCAACAGCTCCTCTCACCCAACTTCATGAAGATAAAGGGAAAGGAAAGCTATCCAATTAATTTGGTGTGCATAGATGACACTTATGTAAAGATGGGATCTGCTACGAGGAAAAACCCTCTAGGAACACAAGGAGGGTACATGAGGAGAGTGTGTATTGACCCTTGTCTCTTCTACATGTTGAAATCCCAGCTAGGTATGAGGCCTAATTGAAGACACCTGCTTTTTTGAGCTTTATCCAGCCAATCATGATTGTCTACTCTTCTAATCTCTAGTAGGTCTTATGCCTTATGCCACGTTCAGGTATATATAACTGCTGTTGCAGTCAAATCATATCTTGTTTGATGTATAAATAAAATTTCAAGGTTTTTAGTAAGAATTATGGTTTTTACTTTATTTGTATAGCACACACTATCTTGTTGTTTCTCCATTTTCTAGTCTTGATGAGTCTTGCAGAGATGAGATGACTGTTAGAAACAAGTCACTCAATTATTTTCTATTGCCTAGAAAAGTGATTTGTAAAATTTTCCTCATGTAGTAAATTTTTCTCTGAAAAAAGCCCTTAGAAAACACCCATTATGTGAAGTAGATAAAATTATACTAAGCTAAATAAACTTGAAATTTTAAAACACTCAATAGCTACAATTTCTATTCATGCAATTTGTAAAGAGACTTAGAAAACAGAGACAGTCTCCATCAGCAGTTGATCAGAGCTTCTTTAGTTTATGTGAAACAAAGAATTTAGCTCAAGAAAGAAGAAAAAAAAGGAAATAACAAGTTGATTTAAGTTGAAAAAGAAATAACAAGTTAGTGTTAAGTCATAAAATAGGCATAAATTATGAACTATACTATTTACCATATTTGTTAATTTATTACCAAGCATATCTTGTGCTTACCTATGTGCTTATACATATATATATATATATATTTTTTTAATTTCAGGGTAGAAAATAGATGTTCAGTTTCATAACAACTTGAAAACAGAAGAATTCTTATCAATTCATGATAGATATTGAGAGAGAAAATACAAGGCCTGTTAATTATTATAGAGTAAATTTATTATAATTTAATAATTTTGCTTCAACTTGATGAAGCAGCTTTGTCTGTCTTACTGGGTTTTAAGTATTCTGCAGTTTTCAACATTGTTAACAACAGAGAACAGATGTATAACAAAGTATTTGAATAAACAAAATATATCTAAGGTCATGGATAGTGTAGATGGGATTAGATACTTTAGAGAAAAATTTATGACATCCGGTTATCCTGATTAAAAAAAAAAAGATGGCAAAATAACCTGCTTATTATTTCTAAAGGTGCATGAAATTGGCTTCCCTGCTGAAAGTGACATTTAAAAGTTGTCAGATTTTAGTAAAGACGTGATTAGGGAAACAAATGTTCTTCCTCAGGCCAGAGTAAGAGAATGCCACAGACTCCTACTGTAAATGGTATGCTTTCTCAGATGTAAAAATGAAGTATGAGGTAAACTTTCATGGAAGAATCTTGGCATAACATGATATAAAATGTGGCACTGTAAAATGTTAATCCATAGTACAGAGTTTGTCTCATGTCATAGTCACAATATTGTTCAATAGTGTCTCCTGATACAATGTAATATGTACAAACAATCATCTATGTGGCATTCTTGCCAAAATATTTTTGCTGAATCTATTCAGAAGTAAACGTCAGACAGAGCCAGAATGTGCCAAGATAACTAATATGACTTCATTAGAACTTAGAGACATAATAGCTAAACACAAATGGGTAAACACTAATTAGGTTCTATCAATAGATTTTTTTTTAAGGCTATAGAAGACACATTTGAGAGAATTGGCAAAAAGTGAAGGTTTCAAAAATGGATTGCACTTAGATAATATTATCAAATTGTTAATTTTCTTACGTCTGATTATGATATTGTGGCTGTGCAGGAGAATGCCTTTACTGTTAGAAAGTGAGTTTTGAAGTATTTAGTGATGAAGTGTTATGAAATTTGAAATTTTGAATGGTTCTGAGGGAAAAATGAGAGAGAGAATGAGAGAGAGGGGAAGAGGGAGGGAGGAAAGGATGGATGGGGAAGGGAGACATGTGGCAATATGGAATTATGCTCATTGGTAAATCTAAGTAAAGGTAAAGAATATATAGACGTTCATTTAACTTTTCTGTCTAATTTTACTAGGTTTGAAAAATTTGCCAAATAATATCGAGGAAAATAATGAAATAAGACATTAAAATTTTTCCCGTTAGTTTTCTCTATCCCTAGTAAAAGGTGGGGTAAATGTGGTGTGAAAATTTATGAAATTATTGTTTCACTAATCAGAAAGGAGTGATTATTTTGTTTCTAAGTGAATTTCTCAGTTCAGTAGTATTAAATATGCTTCTCTTTTGGAGGGGCAGGACTGGGTGGAGTAGAGGAACTTGGAATTAAATACTTCAGCTGTGATCTTAATAATCAAAATTAATATTTACTATGTACTTATTAGGAACTTATTGGTTCTGGGTTTTTTGTTTGTTTTAAAAACTCTTACCTGTACAGATTTGGTACCAAGAGTGGCTCTCAAGGAACAGAGTTTTAAGATGAGTTTCCTGAATTTGTTCTGGGGGCTCTGGAATTGACTCTCAAATCTGACTAGAGTTAGAGATGCTAATGATTCTATTTCCAGTAGTAAAGAGAGCACTGGTAGTCCATGGAGTGATCTGGCTATAGAGATATAAATATCACCATCAGTTACCCCTAATCAACCACTTGTAAGAGGCAAGTAGCAGGGTGACTGTGAATATAATATTTTTGAACATTTTGTCATACTGATGAAAATGAGATTGGATGGTTGCTCCTAAAGTTGCTGAACAATGTGGGAAAAGTAAAGGATGAGCTCAAGGATTTGAATTCCCAGCTCAAGCACTGCACATGTGACCTAAAAGCTTCTGTGTGTCTAGAAGGAGAACCCATCTCCTGTAGCCAAAGCACCAAGATTGCCGAAAATCAAACTGAGAATCTCATCCTGTGACTGGCTGAATTTCAATGCAATTTGAACTTCCAGCCTTTCATGGTGTCTACTGTTCAAGTGAGGCCACTGATTAGAAAACAATGGGATCCTGAAAGTTGTAATGAGATGTGTGGGAAGACCCTAATGAAGCTGGGGACATTGATCCCCTGATTTCTGGAGCCTTCTTTGCCAGTGGAAGCTGCCTCTCCACCCCCAGTGGAAGCCTGGTTCTATTTCTCTGAAGAACCCTGACTAATACAGTATCAAAACTTTTTATTGAATTCAATGGAATATACATTTCTTAACTTCTGTAGAAATGATGAAACAGTTTTCCACACATAACCCAGATGTTAGGTAGGTTTCCTTGACTTTGGGAGATGTGGTTAAAGTTGGCCAATGACCCAACTCTGTGCTTTCACGGTTTATTTCTCTTTACTTCTATCTCCCTCCTTCAGTTTTTTCTCACAGTATCTTAATTTACATCTGTGATAACCCAAATGCAAAATACAGTACATTTGCTTTTTTCCGTGAGAAATTTTACTCACACCTAGTAATTAAAGAGTGGTAAGATTACGGGGAGAGGAAACAGCTTTTCTAACATTTCTACCTTTTTCATGTGTGTGCTTTCTTCACATTCCTTTCCATTTATTTCTTATTCTGTTCCTCCCCAGTTGGTCCTAAGGAATACACAAATAAAAAGTCTCCTCTATGATTAAATGTGGCTTCTTCCTTCTTTAGAAGCCTTGGCATCAGTGTCCTTCCAGGCACCAGGGGAATCACTTGCCAGCCAAAGCATCTTTTAACAAAAGCAGGCTTCTCCCTAAAAAGAATTCTGCTACCAGGGATTAAAGTATAATAATGGTAGTGGCAGTGCATAGTTTGTTTGTGATGTGTTAATATGAGCCATTATGTTAATAGAGAGCCTCATATTCACTATTCATTCTTTGCTGGGATAAGCTCTTCTTTTTCCCTGTTAACCTTTCAACTTAAGGCTGAACTATATTCAGTGATATTTGACTGAAGACTTTTTTGTGCTATCTTTCTTGGGGTTTTATGTCAATTATGATAATTTTATATAATGAATTGGATAGCTAGTCTCAGTTCTCCATGTTGTTCAACAGTTTATATAACATCTTCTTTTCAAGAGATTAAAATACCATAAAATTACTGCTTGGAGATATTGTGACTGTTTTATATATATATAACAAAAACTGCATATGACTATAGTACTATATAAATATAACTTCAATATCAAGTTTAGCATTGCTATATTCAGATATAATATTTCTTCTAAGATAAATATATTTTTCTAGGAAATAATTCATTTCACCTAAGTTTAATGCAATTATATGCATTATATGCAATCATATGCAGTATTCTTTAAGAAAGTCTCATTGTGTTCATTACTATGCCTTTTATATTTACTTCTCTCCTTTTAAAAATGTTGTAATACTTTTGTAAAACAAATCATTTAATGTCTCTAAATATTTGCTTGCAGATATATACAATTTGACACAAATACAAAATGTGATCCTATACATGTAGCTTTTTGTGCCCTTTTTGTACTTAGCTTCTTCCTCTCCCCTACTCCATTTTTTTTTTACATCTTTATTGGAGTATAATTGCTTTACAATGGTGTGTTATTTTCTGCTTTATAACAAAGTGAATCAGTTATACATATACATATGTTCCCATATCTCTTCCCTCTTGCGTCTCCCTCCCTCCCACCCTCCCTATCCCACCCCTCTAGGTGGTCACAAAGCACTGAGCTGATCTCCCTGTGCTATGCAGCTACTTCCCACTAGCTATCTATTTTATGTTTGGTAGTATATATATGTCCATGCCACTTTCTCGCTTTGTCACAGCTTACCCTTACCCCTCCCCATATCCTCAAGTCCATTCTCTAGTAGGTCTGTGTCTTTATTCCTGTCTTACCCCTAGGTTCTTCATGACATTTTTTTTTCCTTAAATTCCATATACATGTGTTAGCATACGGTATTTGTCTTTCTCTTTCTGACTTACTTCACTCTATATGACAGACTCTAGGTCCATCCACCTCATTACAAATAGCTCAATTTCGTGTCTTTTTATGCTGATTAATATTCCATTGCATATATGTGCCACATCTTCTTTATCCATTCATCTGATGATGGACACTTAGGTTGTTTCCATCTCTGGGCTATTGTAAATAGAGCTGCAGTGAACATTTTGGTACATGACTCTTTGAATTATCCCCTACTCCATTTATGTACTTTGATCAACTCCTCACTAAGAAAATAAAGAACAATTCATTTGCTTTTATAAAATATCACAATAATCCTCCATTATTGTTATAAGCATATGCACATATTTATAGAGTCATTTAGCACAGCTCTGATTATTTTAATGGCTACATATTTTATAATATACCATAATTTTGAAATCTTCTAATTATTAATGGGCATCCACTGTGTTTCCAGTATTTTGCCGCTGCAAATAAACCTGAAATAAGCATCCTTTCACACATGTTTTTATTTACTGGTGTATTTTCTTTAGGAGTCAAGTTTAGGAAAGGAATTTCTGGGTAAAACAATGTTTATATGTTTAATTTTGGTAAATATTGCCAGATTACATTATCAAAAATGTGTAACATTTTATATACTAATCCAAACTGTAATCTATCTTCCTATTTGTTCTGGTCTTGTTTTGTGTGCTTCAATACTATTTTCTAGTCTTATTCACATGTGTTTTATGACTTTCTTGTTAAATATATCTTCCTAATAAGCATTGCAAATTTTTGTCACTATTTATTTGAAATATTTTTCTTATCTCTTTATGTGGTTACTCTTGGAGTAGGAAAAGAGATATATATATATATATATACACACACATATACACACACACATACATATATATATTTAATTAATTATATGTCAGTAATTCTAGCCTTTATTTCTCTTTGCTCTATTTCCTAGTTTGTTGTTTTGTGTTGTTTTACTTTTTCTCTATGTCTCTTTCACTAATTTCTTACAAAGTGTACTTAGGTTTTTTCTTTTCTTTTTTTTTTTTTTTGCAGTACGCGGGCCTCTCACTGTGTGGCCTCTCCCGTTGCGGAGCACAGGCTCCGGACACACAGGCTCAGCGGCCATGGCTCACGGGCCCAGCCGCTCCGCGGCATGTGGGATCTTCCCGGAGCGGGGCACGAACCCGTGTCCCCTGCATCGGCAGGCGGACTCTGAACCACTGCACCACCAGGGAAGCCCCGGTTTTTTCTTTTTTTAATATTTACTTTTTATTAGTGAAGGCATTTGGGGGCAAAACATTTTCCTCTCAGAATAGCTTTTTCTGCACCCTGAAGGTTTTTATATTAAGCACTCTGATTTTTGTTTTGTTTTGTTTTTAACATAATATATGACATTCTCTTTGAAACAAGCATTATCAAGAATTATTGATGTAATTTTAAAGTAGTTCTCTTATTTTTCTCCACTTTTTATAATGTGTTTCTTATTTTATTGAACAATTCTAGTATGAACCCCCCACAGTTTGTAGATAACGTGTTCCCTTTTGCCTAAGTTCAGGAATAGTCCCCAGATGCACTAAATGTATATTTTTGTTCCTCTTGTCTTCCTAGAAATAGGCCAATGTTTTCAATCTGCAAAATGAAGCCTTTCCTCAACTGATAGGAATAATCCTTTTTATGAGTTAATTTTCTTTCTTTCATGCATTACTATGATTTACAGATTGTATCTTCTGAATATATTCTCAAAACCTCCTATATTTGGTTTTACGACTTTTTTCCCTCTGTGTATTTTCTCTGTGCATTGAAATATGCCTTACACCTGATTTTCCTGGTCACTAACTTGGTTTTTTTTTTTTTGCGGTACACGGGCGTCTCACTGTTGTGGCCTCCCCTGTTGCGGAGCACAGGCTCCGGCCGCGCAGGCTCAGCGGCCATGGCTCACGGGCCCAGGCACTCCGTGGCCTGTGGGATCTTCCCAGACCGGGGCATGAACCCGTGTCCCCTGCATCGGCAGGCAGACTCTCAACCACTGTGCCACCAGGGAAGCCCCTAACTTGGTTTTTAATAGTGATCATTCTCTCTTTCATCTACTGAATTTCCTAATCAGTGTGACAGAAACTTCTGCCTCTTCAATGTGTTTTCTCCTCTGTCTTGCTTACAGAATTAGTGTTCTTTAGAGTTTGGCAATCTAACCAACTGAAATATTCACCTGCCCAGACTCTTGCATTTAATGGTGGCCAATGGGCTCAGTTCTTTTCCAATAAAGTAGAAATAAATATTGTTGTATGTGAGTGGTGTCCAGAAACTTTTTAAAAATGAACAAACTTATCTGCCATGCCCTTTTACTCTTTGTCCTTCCTAACTTGTTCTAGCTGACAATGGATGGGATGCTTATTGGTATAGAAATCATGTTAGGACCATAAGGACAAGTGTTTTAAACTAAAAAGCATGGATCAGGCAAAGGGGAAAAACTCGGGACATTGATGAAATCCTATAATCACTTGTACCAGTCATTGTCTATTTAATTCATGACTTCTCAAATTGTAAAAAAAATTACATATTATTTCTTGATATGCCACTGTATGCCAAATTTTATGTTAATTTCAGCTGAATCCATTTGTAATTGATACAACTGGAAGTCTGGCTTTTGGTTTTAGTTTCCATTTCAGTAAAGTGTGTGTGTGTGTGTGTGTGTGTGTGTGTGTGTGTGTAAGGGGAGGGGATGTCCCATTGTTATTTTATTAATCTCTTTGATCTTTTTTTAAAATTTAACTTTATATATCTCTACTGCAGTAGTTCTATTATACAGAACATACATTCTGGTTGACCTATCATCTTTCTCCTTCTGCATCTGGATGTCTTCCATTGGATGCAGTTTTTCTTTGTTGGCTCATGGCTGGTAGGGTCAAGTGAAAGGAATGCCATTAGGATTGGGATCTCTTAGAAAATGGCAGCTGGTGGGCTTCCCTGGTGGAGCAGTGGTTGAGAGTCTGCCTGCTGATGCAGGGGACACGGGTTCGTGCCCTGGTCCCGGAAGATCCCACATGCCGTGGAGCGGCTGGGCCCGTGAGCCATGGCCGCTGAGCCTGCGTGTCCGGAGCCTGTGCTCCGCAATGGGAGAGGCCACAACAGTGAGAGGCCCGCGTAGCGCAAAAAAAAAAAAAAAAAAAAAAAAGAAAATGGCAGCTGGAATGTGTGCTAAAGCCCTGCAGTTATGGTACAGGAGCAGCAAAGTTGCCAGGCTCCCGGGTAGCTCCCCTGATCTCTGCTCTCCAGGCTTCTTGCATTCTCTTTCTCTCAAGGCCGATGAGATTCAGTGCGCTCATTCAGCAGTTTCTTTTCTTCTGAGAGTCAGGATGACCTAGCAAAGTCAATCAACTTTAATGATGAATTGTAATACTTTAGGATTTCAGAGATTTTTGAAGTGCAATTTTATGTTTTTATTTGTTGCCATGGTGCTAACTTTCCATTTCTTGCCTGGCCCTCAGGATTAAAAATCCTAGATTATTTCTTTTTTACCAAGAGCCCAACAAAGCCTCATTTCATATACATATAAACTGTTTATCTGTCTATGGCTGCCAAGCACCCCTTCACATATGGAGGGAAATAATTTGAGATTGGCTTGAAAGGTAACAAAGGCATTAAATTTGTCTGTTTCTTTATGTTTTGTTTTTGGTTCACTGATTATCTTTAGAATCAATTTTCAGATTTTTATAACATTCATACCATTTTCCTTTTGATGACTTTTCTTCCACCTTTATTTGAATTACCTGATTCTTCATACTTTCTCTAGGACATCTTTGTTTATTAAAGAAAATTGTTTTGAGCATGATATTTAGTTTACTTTTTAAAATTATTTTTCAATAAAAATAAAAACTTTATCAAACTATTGGCAGAATCTGTTACAATATTTTGTTTATTAACACTATTTATAGTCACTTCGTATTTTGCTTTAAATTTTAATGTTGTTATATTTCTGTATAAATATTGCTAGTGATTCCCAGCTTTTAGGAAAGGATGTAGCTAGAATAATTGTCATGTTTTAGAATCTGTGGATCATTTTAACTAAGCAGGGATAATTTTCCTCCCAAATATTGTTTGCCTATTTAAAATGAAGTGATAATCCCTGTGAAAGCTTTGATTGATACATATTAATTAAAATATTAATGTACTTATACATTATAAATATCTGTATATTTATGTGTTTTATCAGTATAATTACCTATTATGAATTTATTGTTTTATTTCTTAGCTTTTATTTTATATATTTTGGTATTACATGTTTAATACACAAGGATTTAATACCATTTAGTTTGCACCATTGAGTGCCAGTTTTAGAATTATTAAATGATCCTATTCATTTTAGCTAATGCTCTTTGTCTTAAATTCTTCCTTGTTTTCTATTAGCATTTCCATGCTCAATTGCTTTCTTTTTTTCCATGCGTGATAAATTTTATGTATCCTTTTACTTGAAATCTGTCTATGTCATATTTTAGGTGTTTTAAAATTACATTTAGTTTTGTGATTCTTCCTGAAAATATTTCCTTCCTAATAACAAAATAGGTTAAGGCAATTTCCTTTACTGTTATCACTGTTATGTGTAGCTTTAATTCTGTCACTTTTTTTTATGTTCTCAGTTTTGCTTTTTATATTTCTTTTTTGTTGCCTTTGCTTCTTGTCATTTGTCAAATAGAATCTGTATTTGCTTTTTACCTTCTGTAGTGATGTGAAAGGTAATTATCATTTTTAATTCTACTAGTGGATTTTTATGCTTTTCAAAATGACATTTGACTTATATCCTAACATAAAAATCAAGACCAATAACACTTTTTAAAAATTATCTTGTTCCAAGTCCAACCTTTGCAAAAATTAATTCCTGTTTATGGAATGCTCTTTCTTAATAGCATTGTAGGGGAGGAAGAGATTTTCCTGTACCCTTTTAAGTTCTTCTGGCTGGTCTAATGATTTAATTGACATAAGACATATTAACAGGAGAAAATCAAACAAAAGTTTAATAACATGTATATGTGGGAGAGACCCAGGAAAACTGAGTAACTCACTAAAATGGTTGAAGTTCTCACCTTCAATACCATCTTCAGCTAAGGACAAAAGTAATGTTGGAGGTAGTGGTTTGGGACTTTAACTGGAGGATTCACATGGAGATAGAAAAGCAAATTGTTTAGTAAAAGAATGTTTGCTGGGTTATGCAGAGACCATGGGACTCAGAGTTCACTCTTATCTCTAAAGTTCCCCCCACCACAACTAGCCCATATTCTTCACAGATACCTCCGATAATAGCTCTATTCTGAGAACAGGCTCTTTATATAAATTATTTTAGGCAGTTAAGGGGGAGGTAGCAAGACAAACTTAGATTTTCTGTTTCTTAAAAATATTCAGCCTAAATTAATCCTCATGCCAAAGAGACATTTTGGGGTGGCAACTGTTGCTTCCCCACAGTATCAATATTGGATTTTATGTATTTACTACATTTATATTCAACTTTATGATAATTATTTACATTATTGGTTTCCCTTTAGTGCTTTATGTTTAATGTGTTCATAATCCAATAGTCTTTCATACAGAGATACAGCTAGGCTATGTTTTCTATTAATTTTGATTTATATAATAGGCTCAAATTTGTATCAATGTGTTTTTTCCCATAAGTGTATATTGGTGACACATATTTTGAAATTTTACATGTTAGAAAGTATCTTTTAGTGTCACATATGAAAGAATTTTAGTTCTAAATATAATTTTGGAGAAACCACATTTTTCTTCCAAAATTCACTAACAACTTCTCTATTATTTTTTTCACACACTACCTTTGAAAAAAATTCTTTGCTGGTAAGAACACTTAAAATGATATCTACCCTTTTAACAAATTTTGAAGTGCAAAATACTGTATTGTTAAAGGGAGTATGTCGTATAGCATATCTATTTCTAGTTTATTTAGCAGAAACTTTATGTCCATTGAATAATAACTCCTCCTTTCTTCACCCACCAGTCCCTGGCACCATCTTTCTAGTCTCTTGATTCTATGCATTTGACCCTTTCAGATATCTCATATAGTTAGACTCAGGCAGTATTTGTCCTCCTGTGACTGGCTTATTTCATCTAGCATAAGGTCCTTCAAGTCCCTTGTGTTGTCACAAATGGCAGGATTTTCTTTTTTAAAGCTGTGTGACATTTTAATGTTTGTATATATGCCACATATCTTTATCCATTCATCTGTTGATGAACACTTGGGTTGTTTTCTTATCTTGCTTATTGTGAATGATGCTGCAGTGAACACAGGAGTGCATATATTTCTTTGAGATCCTGATTTCAATTATTTTGGATATATACTGAGAAATTGTTGGATCATATAGTAGTTCTATTTTTTTTTTTTTTTGAGAAATCTCCATGATGTGCTCCATAGTTGCTGCATTATTTTACATTTCCACCAACAGTGCACAGGGGCACAAATTTCTCCACATCCTCTCTAACAGTTACTGTCTTTTGGGGTTTTTTGGTTTATTTATTTATTTATTTGTTTTGCTTTGTTTTTTTTGGTAATAGCTATCCTAATAGGTTTGAAGTTATATCTCATTGTTTTGATTTGAATTTTCCTGATGATTAGTTGAGCAACTTTTCATATACTTGTTGCCCATTTTTATATCTTCTTTAGAAAAATGTCTATTCAGTGTTCTTTCCCCATTTTTCAATATGGTTATTGGTTTCTTGCTATTGAGTTGTAGTTCAACCAAAATAATTGAACTACAAAAAAATTGAATCAAAATTGAATTGTTAAGACAGCATGTAGAATTGGAAAAAATATTTGCAAATCCTATGTCTGATAAGGAATTAATCGCCTTCAGTGTTAAAAAAAATTTCCTTCCTCAATTTCCACCATTTGCTAGTATTTAGTGGGAGAGAAATACAGGGGATGTTAAAAGTTATCATGACTTTAAGCTCCTGGATATGAATTTATAATGTCATTATTTCCTCCTATTATGAGCTGCTACTAATTCCTTGTCTCTGTTCTTCCTTGCAGTACTTCCCACTATAACAACTTTCCTCTACCTATCTCTTTCCTGCTACTGTAATCCCAAATCTAACCCTAATTCGAATATAACTGCTTTTCAGGGAAGGCAACAGCTTCCTGGTACATTATAGCCTAAGGGTGTTCCTTTTCTGGGTATTTTTTTTTTTTTTTAAGGAGAAGGGTACACCATCAATCAGAGACAAATGTAGAGAATATTCCAACTGCTAGGATGTTGTCCTATTTCAGGTGAGCTTATGGGGTAAGGGATAGAATCTTTCTTTTTTTGTGTTTTTTTTTTGTTTTATTTTTTATTAAGTTGACTACCTTAAATGTTAAATTTCTTACATACATAAATGCAACTATAGAAAAAGATGTTAAAACAATCAATAAATACATTCATAAAACATATTTAGAAATGTCTGATTTTCCTGGAACTAACAATATGAGAAGCTATAAGTCAAAAAAAAAAGCTAACTCATAATGTTTTTTTGTTTTTTTTTTGATGAACACATCATATATATTTATTCTTTTTTTTTAATTTTTTTTTTAACATCTTTATTGGGGGTACAATTGCTTTACAATGGTGTGTTAGTTTCTGCTTTATAACAAAGTGAATCAGTTATACATATACATATATTCCCATATGTCTTCCCTCTTGCGTCTCCCTCCCTCCCACCCTCCCTATCCCACCCCTCCAGGCTGTCACAAAGCACCGAGCCAATATCCCTGTGCCATGCAGCTGCTTCCCACTAGCTATCTACCTTACTACGTTTGTTAGTGTGTATATGTCCATAACTCTCTCTCGCCCTGTCACAGCTCACCCTTCCCCCTCCCCATAACCTCAAGTCAGTTCTCTAGGAGGTCTGCGTCTTTATTCCTGCCTTACCCCTAGGTTCTTCATGACATTTTTTTTTTCTTAAATTCCATATATATGTGTTAGCATACGGTATTTGTCTTTTTCTTTCTGACTTACTTCACTCTGTATGACAGACAGAGGTCTATCCACCTCATTACAAATAGCTCAATTTTGTTTCTTTTTATGGCTGAGTAATATTCCATTGTATATATGTGCCACATCTTCTTTATCCATTCATCCGATGATGGGCACTTAGGTTGTTTCCATCTCCGGGCTATTGTAAATAGAGCTGCAATGAATATTTTGGTACATGACTCTTTTTGAATTTTGGTTTGCTCAGGGTATATGCCCAGTAGTGGGATTGCTGGGTCATATGGTAGTTCTATTTGTAGTTTTTTAAGGAACCTCCATACTGTTCTCCATAGTGGCTGAACCAATTCACATTCCCACCAGCAGTGCAAGAGTGTTCCCTTTTCTCCACACCCTCTCCAGCATTTATTGTTTCTAGATTTTTTGATGATGGCCATTCTAACTGGTGTGAGATGATATCTCATTGTAGTTTTGATTTGCACTTCTCTAATGATTAATGATGTGTTTGTTGGCAGTCTGTATATCTGTATATATCTGTATATCTTCTTTGGAGAAATGTCTATTTAGGTCTTCTGCCCATTTTTGGATTGGGTTGTTTGTTTTCTTGTTATTGAGCTGCATGAGCTGCTTGTAAATTTAGGAGATTAATCTTTTGTTGGTTGCTTCATTTGCAAATATTTTCTCCCATTCTGAGGGTTGTCTTTTGGTCTTGTTTATGGTTTCCTTTGCTGTGCAAAAGCTTTGAAGTTTCATTAGGTCCCATTTGTTTATTTTTGTTTTTATTTCCATTTCTCTAGGAGGTGGGTCAGAAAGGATCTTGCTGTGATTTATGTCATAGAGTGTTCTGCCTATGTTTTTGCCTAAGAGTTTGATAGTTTCTGGCCCTACATTTAGGTCTTTAATCCATTTTGAGCTTATTTTTGTGTATGGTGTTAGGGAGTGATCTAATCTCATACTTTTACATGTACCTGTCCAGTTTTCCCAGCACCACTTATTGAAGAGGCTGTCCTTTCTCCACTGTACATTACTGCCACCTTTATCAAAGATAAGTTGTCCATATGTGCATGGGTTTATCTCTGGGCTTTCTATCCTGTTCCATTGATCTATTTTTCTGTTTTTGTGCCAGTACCATACCGTCTTGATAACTGTAGCTTTGTAGTATAGTCTGAAGTCAGGGAGCCTGATTCCTCCAGTTCCTTCTTTCGTTCTCAAGATTGCTTTGGCTCTTCGGGGTCTTTTTCGTTTCCATACAAATTACAAAATATTTGTTCTAGTTCTGTGAAAAATGCCAGTGGTAGTTTGATAGGGATTGCATTGAATCTATAGATTGCTTTGGTAGTATAGTCATTTTCACAATGTTGATTCTTCCAATCCAAGAACATGGTATATCTCTCCATCTATTTGTATCATCTTTAATTTCTTTCATCAGTGTCTTATAATTTTCTGCATACAGGTCTTTTGTCTCCTTAGGTAGGTTTATTCCTAGATATTTTATTCTTTTTGTTGCAATGGTAAATGGGAGTGTTTTCTTGATTTCACTTTCAGATTTTTCATCATTAGTATATAGGAATGCCAGAGATTTCTGTGCATTAATGTTGTATCCTGCCACTTTACCAAATTCATTGATTAGCTCTAGTAGTTTTCTGGTAGCATCTTTAGGGTTCTCTATGTATAGGATCATGTCATCTGCAAACAGTGACAGCTTTACTTCTTCTTTTCCGATTTGGATTCCTTTTATTTCCTTTTCTTCTCTGATTGCTGTGGCTAAAACTTCCAAAACTATGTTGAATAAGAGTGGTGAGAGTGGGCAACCTTGTCTTGTTCCTGATCTTAGTGGAAATGCTTTCAGTTTTTCACCATTGAGGATGATGTTTGCTGTTGGCTTGTCATATATGGCTTTTATTATGTTGAGGAAAGTTCCCTCTATGCCTACTTTCTGCAGGGTTTTTATCATAAATGGGTGTTGAATTTTGTCAAAAGCTTTCTCTGCATCTATTGAGATGATCATATGGTTTTTCTCCTTCAGTTTGTTAATATGGTTTATCACATTGATAGATTTGCGTATATTGAAGAATCCTTGCATTCCTGGAATAAACCCCACTTGATCATGGTGTATGACCCTTTTAATGTGCTGTTGGATTCTGTTTGCTAGTATTTTGTTGAGGATTTTTGCATCTATGTTCATCAGTGATATTGGCCTGTAGTTTTCTTTCTTTGTGACATCCTTGCCTGGTTTTGGTATCAAGGTGATGGTGGCCTCGTAGAAGGAGTTTGGGAGTGTTCCTCCCTCTGCTATATTTTGGAAGAGTTTGAGAAGGATAGGTGTTAGCTCTTCTCTAAATGTTTGATAGAATTCGCCTGTGAAGCCATCTGGTCCTGGGCTTTTCTTTGTTGGAAGATTTTTTTTTTTTTTTTTTGCGGTATGCGGGCCTCTCACTGTTGCGGCCTCTCCCGCTGCGGAGCACAAGCTCCAGACGCGCAGGCTCAGCGGCCATGGCGCATGGGCCCAGCCGCTCTGCGGCATGTGGGATCTTACCGGACCGGGGCACAAACCCGCGCCCCCTGCATCGGCAGGCGGACTCTCAACCACTGCGCCACCAGGGAAGCCCTGTTGGAAGATTTTTAATCACAGTTTCAATTTCAGTGCTTGTGATTGGTCTGTTCATATTTTCTATTTCTTCCTGATTCAGTCTTGGCAGGTTGTGCATTTCTAAGAATTTGTCCATTTCTTCCAGATTGTCCATTTTATTGGCATAGAGTTGCTTGTAGTAATCTCTCATGATCTCTTTTATTTCTGCAGTGTCAGTTGTTACCTCTCCTTTTTCATTTCTAATTCTATTGATTTGAGTCTTCTCCCTTTTTTTCTTGATGAGTCTGGCTAGTGGTTTATCTATTTTGTTTATCTTCTCAAAGAACCAGCTTTTAGTTTTATTGATCTTTGCTATTGTTTCCTTCATTTCGTTTTCATTTATTTCTGATCTGATTTTTATGATTTCTTTCCTTCTGCTAGCTTTGGGGTTTTTTTGTTCTTCTTTCTCTAATTGCTTGAGGTGCAAGGTTAGGTTGTTTATTCGAGATGTTTCCTGCTTCTTAAGGTGGGCTTGTATTGCTATAAACTTCCCCCTTAGAACTGCTTTTGCTGCATCCCACAGGTTTTGGGTCGTTGTGTCTCCATTGTCATTTGTTTCTAGGTATTTTTTGATTTCCTCTTTGATTTCTTCAGTGATCACTTCATTATTAAGTAGTGTATTGTTTAGCCTCCATGTGTTTGTATTTTTTACAGATCTTTCCCTGTAATTGATATCTAGTCTCATGGCGTTGTGGTCAGAAAAGATACTTGACACAATTTCAATTTTCTTAAATTTACCAAGGCTTGATTTGTGACCTAAGATATGATCTATCCTGGAGAATGTTCCATGAGCACTTGAGAAAAATGTGTATTCTGTTGTTTTTGGATGGAGTGTCCTATAAATATCAATTAAGTCCATCTTGTTTAATGTATCATTTAAAGCTTGTGTTTCCTTATTTATTTTCATTTTGGATGATCTGTCCATGGGTGAAAGTGGGGTGTTGAAGTCCCCTACTATGAATGTGTTACTGTCGATTTCCCCTTTTATGGCTGTTAGTATTTGCCTTATGTATTGAGGTGCTCCTATGTTGGGTGCATAAATATTTACAATTGTTATATCTTCTTCTTGGATCGATCCCTTGATCATTATGTAGTGTCCTTCTTTGTCTATTTTAATAGTCCTTATTTTAAAGTCTATTTTGTCTGATATGAGAATTGCTACTCCAGCTTTCTTTTGGTTTCCATTTGCATGGAATATCTTTTTCCATCCCCTTACTTTCAGTCTGTATGTGTCTCTAGGTCTGAAGTGGGTCTCTTGTAGACAGCATATATAAGGGTCTTGTTTTTGTATCCACTCAGCTAACCTGTGTCTTTTGGTGGGAGCATTTAGTCCATTTACATTTAAGGTAATTATCGATATGTATGTTCCTATTCCCATTTTCTAAATTGTTTTGGGTTCGTTCTTATAGGTCTTTTCCTTCTCTTGTGTTTCTTGCCTAGAGAAGATCCTTTAGCATTTGTTGTAAAGCTGGTTTGGTGGTGCTGAACTCTCTCAGCTTTTGCTTGTCTGTAAAGGTTTTAATTTCTCCATCAAATCTGAATGAGATCCTTGCTGGGTAGAGTAGTCTTGGCTGCATGTTTTTCTCCTTCATCACTTTCAGTATGTCCTGCCACTCCCTTCTGGCTTGTAGGGTTTCTGCTGAGAGATCAGCTGTTAACCTTATGGGGATTCCCTTATGTGTTATTTGTTGTTTTTCCCTTGCTGCTTTTAATATGCTTTCTTTG
This sequence comes from Delphinus delphis, assembly GCF_949987515.2. NCBI lineage: Eukaryota > Metazoa > Chordata > Mammalia > Artiodactyla > Delphinidae > Delphinus > Delphinus delphis. The sequence continues at coordinate 51,344,151 of NC_082690.1, read as the reverse complement.
TATTTAATTTTTGACAGTTTGATTAATATGTGTCTTGGCCTATTTCTCCTTGTATTTATCCTGTATGGGACTCTCTGTGCTTCCTGGACTTGATTAACTATTTCCTTTCCCATATTAGGGAAGTTTTCAACTATAATCTCTTCAAATATTTTCTCAGTCCCTTTCTTTTTCTCTTTTTCTTCTGGAACCCCTATAATTCGAATGTTGGTGCGTTTAATGTTGTCCCAGAGGTCTCTGAGACTGTCCTCAGTTCTTTTCATTCTTTTTTCTTTATTCTGCTCTGCAGTAGTTATTTCCACTATTTTATCTTCCAGGTCACTTATCCGTTCTTCTGCCTGTTATTCTGCTATTGATCCCATCTAGAGTACTTTTAATTTCATTTATTGTGTTGTTCATCGTTGCTTGTTTCATCTTTAGTTCTTCTAGGTCCTTGTTAACTGATTCTTGCATTTTCTCCATTCTATTGTCCATTCTATCTCCAAGATTTCGGATCAACCTTACTATCATTATTCTGAATTCTTTTTCAGGTAGACTGCCTATTTCCTCTTCATTTGTTAGGTCTGGTGCATTTTTATCTTGCTCCTTTATCTGCTGTGTGTTTTTCTGTCGTCTCATTTTGGTTATATTACTGTGTTTGGGGTCTCCTTTTTGCAGGCTGCAGGTTCGCAGTTCCTCCTGTTTTTGATGTCTGTCTCCAGTGGCTAAGGTTGGTTCAGTGGGTTGTGTAGGCTTCCTGGTGGAGGGGACTAGTGCCTGTGTTGTGGTGGATGAGGCTGGATCTTGTCTCTCTAGTGGGCAGGTTCACGTCTGGTGGTGTGTTTTGGGGTGTCTGTGGCCTTATTATGATTTTAGGCAGCCTCTCTGCTAATGGGTGGGGTTGTGTTCCTGTTTTGCTAGTTGTTTGGCATAGGTTTTCCAGCACTGTGGCTTGCTCGTCGTTGAGTGAAGCTGGGTGCTGGTGTTAAGATGGAGGTCTCTGGGAGATTTTCGCCGTTTGATATTATGAGGAGCTGGGAGGTCTCTTGTTGACCAGTGTCCTGAAGTTGGCTCTCCCACCTCAGAGGCAGAGCCCTGCCTCCTGGCTGGAGCACCAAGAGCTTTTCATCCACACGGCTCAGGATAAAAGGGAGAAAAAGTAGAGGGAATTAGTAGAAGTATGAGGAAAGAAAGAAGGAAAGGAGGGTAGGAAGGAAGGAAGAAAGAAAGAAAGAAGCAAAGAAGGAAAGAAGGCAAGAAGGAAAGAAAGGAGGGAGGGAGGAAGGAAGGAAGGAGGGAAAGAAGGAAAAAAGAAAGAAAGAAGATACAGTAAAAATAAAATAAAGTAATAAAGTTGTTGAATTAAAAAATTTAGAAAAAAAAAGGGATGGATAGAACCTTAGGACAAATGTTGGAAGCAAAGCTATACTGACAAAATCTTACACAGAAGCATACACATACACCCTCACTAAAAGAGGTAAATGGGGAAAAATCATAAATCTTGCTGTCAGAGACCACCTCCTCAATTTGGGATGATTCGTTGTCTAAAGGAGGGAAGGAAGGAAGGAAAGAAAGAAAGAAAGAAAGAAAGAAGGTAAAGTATAATAACGTTATTAAAATTAATTATTAAGAAAAAAAATTTAAAAAAAAAAAAAAACATGGACGGATAGAACCCTAGGACAAATGGTGGAAGCAAGACTATACAGACAAGATCTCACACAGAAGCATACACATACACATTCACAAAAAGAGGAAAAGGGAAAAAATCATAGATCTTGCTCCTAAAGTCCACTTCCTTAATTTGGGATGATTGGTTGTCTATTCAGGTATTCCTCAGATGCAGGGTATATCAAGTTGATTGTGGAGCTTTAATCCGCTGCTTCTGAGGCTGCTGGGAGAGATTTCCCTTTCTCTTCTTTGTTCTCACAGCTCCCAGGGCTCAGCTTTGGATTTGGCCCTGCCACTGCGTGTAGGTCGCTGGAGGGCGTCTGTTTTTTGCTCAGACAGGATGGGGTTAAAAGAGCCGCTGATTCGGGGGCTCTGGCGCACTCAGGCCGGCGGAGAGGGAGGGGCACGGAGTGCGGGGCGGGACTGCAGTGGCAAAGGCCGGCGTGACTTTGCACCAGCCTGAGGCGCGCTGTGCGTTCTCCCGGGGAAGTTGTCCCTGGATCCCGGGAACCTGGCAGTGGCGGGCTGCACAGGCTCCGCGGAAGAGGGGTGTGGAGAGTGACCTGTGCTCGTACACAGGCCCCTTGGTGGCGGCAGCAGCAGCCTTAACGTCTCCCGCCCGCCTCTGGGGTCCGCGCTTTCAGCCGCGGTTTGCGCCCGTCTCTGGATTCCGCGCTTTCAGCCGCGGCTCGCGCCCATCTCTGGAGCTCCTTTAAGCAGCGCTCTTAAACCCCTCTCCTCGCGCACCAGGAAACAAAGAGGTAAGAAAAAGTCTCCTGCCTCTTCGGCAGGTGCAGACTTTTCCCCGGACTCCCTCCCGGCTAGCTGTGGTGCACTAACCCCTTCAGGCTATGGTCAAGCCGCCAACCCCAGTCCTCTTCCTGCGCTCAGTCCGAAACCGAAACCCGAGCCTCAGAGCCTCAGCTCGCAGCCCCGCCCGCCCCGGTGGGTGAGCAGACAAGCCTCTCGGGCTGGTGAGTGCCGGTCGGCACCGATCCTCTGTGCGGGAATCTCCCCGCTTTGCCCTCCGCACCCGTTGCTGTGCACTCCTCCGCGGCTTCGAAGCTCCCCCCTCCGCCTCCCGCAGTCTCCGCCCGCGAAGGGGCTTCCTAGTGTGTGGAAACTTTTCCTCCTTCTCAGCTCCCTCCCACTGGTGCAGGTGCCGTCCCTATTCTTTTGTCTCTGTTTTTTCTTTTTTTCTTTTGCCCTACCCAGGTATGTGGGGAGTTTCTTGCCTTTTGGGAGGTCTGAGGTCTTCTGCCAGCCTTCAGTAGGTGTTCTGTAGGAGCTGTTCCACGTGTAGATGTATTTCTGGTGTATCTGTGGGGAGGAAGGTGATCTCCGCGTCTTACTCTTCCGCCATCTTCTGCCTTCTCTCTAGAATCTTTCTTAAAAGGGTGGATGAGTGAATAGCAGGAGCCAATTTTACTTAGATGTAAGTGTGGAGGAATAAATGGATATATTGGGAAAGGCATAATGCTAGAGTTGGGGTGTTAGCCTAAGGGCTTGAAGGAAGGAGTTTTGTTCTTTAAATGTCTAAGATCCTTTCCTGATGACAATTCAGTTCTTAGTACTGGCAGTCAAATAACAATAAAGATAGAATCTACGGTATAAGCACTTGGTCATGTGCCCCCAAAGGAAAGCCAAGTATAATATGCTATTTTACAGGAGGTCCTAAGGTGGTGTGTGTGTGTGTGTGTGTGTGTGTGTGTGTGTGTGTGTGAAGTTTCTTAATTGCTCATGAATTCCAAGACGCTTGGAGCAACTTACCTTATCCTCTAGTGTGGTTCTGACTTGTGAGTTATTCTGTCTTTTAGCAATAATATTGAATAGCAATGATTTATGAACTATGCATTTTGTGCATGGTTGTATATGTGGCATATGTGTTATTTTACAGGAAGAATATTCATCAGACACTAGCTGAGATAGAACATAGAGGCTACCAATTGTAACTGATAGATCATCATGACTGATTATTAGAAATAAGAAAACATGAAAGTCACATGTGTTTCTATGTTCCTGATTGGGTTCCCGAAAGGATAATGCACAGTTAAATACAGTATAATGAGTCAGGAAAGAAAGCAGGTTTATGGAAAATGACAGAGTCTAGACTTGGAGCATTTCTAGTCACCATGTATAATTATGTCAATTATTACCTCAAAAGAAGTTCTCTTGGTCAATCTCCTTTTAACACATCCATCAGAATAACTGTTGTCTCCATAAAGCATTGAACATATACCCAAACTACCACTGAATGTGTGTAACAACAGGTTACTCTCCAGTTCACCCCTATACTTCTCCCAACACATAAGCCAAACAAGGATTCTCAGGTGAGAGTAAGTTGCATTTGTTTCCAACCTCACTCTTGCCACTTGTACTCACCATTGAGTAAGTAATACATTAAAATACGGGTGCAGAAATAGACACATTATTTCTATATCAATGGATGACTTAGATTAAATTAAATTAAGCAACTAAAAATGCTGTGGAATATGTTGTGGAAATGTTAATTAAAATCTTGAAATATTCTGCATTTAGATTTATTTTATGCTGTAGTATCATTTTAAAGAATTAAAATGAAACTAGACAGGATTCACAGACAAAAAAACAGACCACAGTCCAATTGTGTGACCCATATTTCATGAAAAGTCCTTGGCCTTATAGAAAAAAGAGTGTGAATAAAGGTGCATTTATATATTTGAAGTTAAAAGGTTTGTGTTCTGTATATGATTCCTCATTTATTCAGTCTTTTCAATTAATGGGCCAACTACTGTACTTGATCATAGTGATTAGGTCTTCCATGTAATTAAATCATCTTTGTTTGAGGAAATTGCTGCCCGGAGTCATTATGCCTCAGAAAAGACTTATTCTCTTCCTGTCAGCTCCATATTTGTTATTCATGTGGAGAAGGTTTCTAACCTATGAATTGTTTTTCTTAAGTCGTAGTCCATTGTGGAAAATGTTTGCAAAAAGAAAGCCGTATTTCTACTCCTAACTTCCCTCCCCCATGTCTCCCAGTCTGCTGTGTTGTTTTCAACAGCTTTGGTACAAGAGTACAAGAAATAACATTAAAATCAAAAACATCTCTCTGAATCATATCAATGTTGAGATTGGCTAGCAATATTGAAAGCTGCTGGTGAATTGTCATGTGTAGGTTGAAATCTAATTTCTTGATCTGAACTGTTCTTGATACTATTTCTCACATTTGGAAAGGGTATTTTTGTCCCCCAAACATTCACTAATTGTCATCTTGGTTACTAAAAGGATGGAACTAAAGAAAAACTCAAAAATTCTTTACAGGGGCTTCCCTGGTGGCGCAGTGGTTGAGAGTCTGCCTGCCGATGCAGGGGACGCGGGTTCGTGCCCCGGTCCAGGAGGATCCCACATGCCACGGGGCGGCTGGGCCCGTGAGCCATGGCCGCTGAGCCTGTGCGTCTGGAGCCTGTGCTCCGCAGTGGGAGAGGCCACAGCGGTGAGAGGTCCGCGTACCGCAAAAAAAAAAAAAAAAAAAAAAAAAAAAATTCTTTACAGTGTTTGGACATTAAATTAACATTTGGTCATCTTGCTTGAAAAAGATAATGCTTTCTAAACACCTAAGAAAATTTAAAAACTGAATATATTTTATTTTAAAATCTCCACTTCATTTTTAGAAAGGACAAGTAAAAGTAATATGTATCCTTTGTAGAATCAGAGCATCTTAGAATTTGAGAGTTTTTTTTTTAGGTATCTTTTACATACACAAAGCTCAGATCTTAAGTGTATTCTTTAATTAGTTTTGATGAATGACGTGAGGACACATCAATTTCATTTTGATGAATAATATGAAGACACATAACATTTCACATGCCTCTTCCTAGATAATCCTCCTCCTAGAAAGACCAATAATATGATTTCATTCACCATAAACTAATTTTGCCTATTCTTCAATTTAATATTAATGGGGAAATATAGCATGTATATTTTGTGTCCTATTTCACTCAGTATAGTATTTTGAATCTTCATTCATGTTTTGTCATTAATCAGAAGTCTGTTCCTTTTTATAAATTCACACACACCATTTCTTTTCTTCATTCTCATACTGATGGACATTGGGATCTTTCAACTTTAAGGCTAGTATGAACAACATTTTGTGAACTTTTTTTGTATAAGGTTTTTTGTGGACATGGGTTTTTCTTCGGTTATATACTTAGAAGCAGAATTTCTAGGTAATAAGGCAGATGTGTATGTAACTTTTTCAGAAAATAAATGAATTTTTGAAGTGTGTGGTAGGGTAGGATAAAGCCTGCTCAAAGAGATCTAGAACCTAACCCTGAGAACTGGTGAATAAGTACCTTATATGGCAAATATGACTTTGCCAATGTGATTAGGTTAAGTATATTGAGATGGGGAGATTATTCAGTGTTATCCTGGTGGTCCAAACATAATCATATAAAATCTTAAAAGTGGAAGAGGAAGGCAGAGTCGGTCAGAAATGTGGCAATGGAAATAGAGGCAGGAAAGATTTACAAGCATGAGAGAAACTTGATCTACTTTTGCTGGATTTGAGATGGAAGAAGCGGTTCACAAGGCAAGGAGTATGAGCTGCTTCGAGAAACTGAGGATAGCTCTCAATTCATAGCCAGCACGGAAATAGTGACCTCATTCATAAGCAACAAGGAGTTGAATTCTTCCAACAACCTAAATAAGAAATGAAATGGGTTCTCACCCAGGTCCTCTAGAAAGTAATACAGTCCTCTAACCACATCAGACCTCTGACCTACAAAACTGTAAAATAATAAATTTGTGGGGTTATTTTGGTTTTTTTTTTGCGGTACGTGGGCCTCTCACTATTGTGGCCTCTCCCGTTGCGGAGCACAGGCTCCGGACGCACAGGCTCAGCGGCCATGGCTCACGGGCCCAGCCGCTCCGCGGCATGTGGGATCCTACCGGACCGGGGAACGAACCTGTGTCCCCTGCACCGGCAGATGGACTCTCAACCACTGAGCCACCAGGGAAGCCCAAATTTGTGTTATTTTAATCCCAAAGTGTATAGTAATTTGTTACACAAACAATAGAAAAACATCAGACTATTTTCAAAATCCCACCAATAATGTACAAGAGGTCCAGTTGCTACAGATTTTCTCCAACATTTGGTGGTTTCCTTCTATTTCATTTTAGCTATTCTAGTGAATGTATATTGGCTTCTCATCTGATTTTAACTTGCATTTTCCTGATGTCTAATAATATTAATAATATTTTCACGTGCTTATTTCACACGTATCTTTTTTTGTGAGACGTGCTCAAGCTCAAAACATTTCTTATTTTTATTGCATGATTCATATTTTTATTACTGAGGTATATTTCTGTAAATATTGTGGATTCAAGTTCTTTATCAGATATGTTTTACAAAAGTTTTTCCCAGGCTGTGAGTTATCTTTCATTTCCACAACAGAATCTTTAGAAGAGTAGTAGCACATAAAAACAAATCTGGATTTAAAGAAAGACCCACTTTACTCAGGATAGAGACTATTGCAATAGGGAAAACTCTGATCTTAGAGATCTGCAAGGAACTCAAAAAAAGGCTTTTCTTTTATAGAGTGGGGTTAAGAAGTGACGGAGGAGAAATGAGGCAAAGGAGAGAAAATGATCAGCAGTACCTGACAGGGAACTTATCTTGCTTCAATAAGCCACTTCTTGGGATTAGTTAATAAGGGGCTATGTTCTCTGTTAATATTTTCTCAGACTTGGGATAAGCAGAGTTCAGGGGCCTATCGGGAGGAGAAAGTCTGACTAAAGTTTGGTTATAGCAAAGCAAAAGGTAAGAAATGGTCAATTGTGAACACTTGACCAGTAGAAGATTTTTAAATATTAAGAGGTCCAATTTATTCATTTTCCTTCTGTCAATAGTGTATCTTCTGTTTCCTCTAAGAAATCTTTGTCTACCCTAACTTAGTGAGAAATCCTTCTAAAATTTCTTCTAACATCGTTTTATATTTTACACTTAGGTCTATGATCTATCTCATATTGATGTCATAAATGGTTAGTTAGGGGTCAAGTTTTCTTTAATCCATATAAACAGCCAGTTTTTTTTTTTTTTTTTGCAGTACGCGGGCCTCTCACTGTTGTGGCCTCTCCCGTTGCGGAGCACAGGCTCCGGACGCGCAGGCTCAGCGGCCATGGCTCACGGGCCCAGCCGCTCCGCGGCATGCGGGATCCTCCCAGACCGGGACACAAACCCGTGTCCCCTGCATTGGCAGGCGGACTCTCAACCACTGCGCCACCAGGGAAGCCCCAAAACAGCCAGTTTTGCTGCCACCAGTTGTTGAAGAAAGTTCTCTTCTTTGAATAGCTTTGGCAATCTTGTCAAAAATTCTGACTATATTTGTGCAGATTAATTCTGGACTCCTTATTCTGTTCCATTGATTTTTTCCCCCCTGCTTTCACCAATATCACATAGCATTACTGTAGCTTTAAAGTAAGTCTTGATGTCAGTAGTGGTTAGTGTAACTCTTATAAATGTTTCTTTCTTTCTATTTTTAAGATTATTTTAGCTAGTCTAGGTTCTTTGCCTCTCCAAATAAATTTTCAAATGAGCTTGTAAATTTCTACAAAATACTTGCTGATATTTTTATTGAGATTGTACCAAATCTATAGATGAATTTGAGAAAATTTGACCATTCATCACACTGAATATTCTGATCAGTGGTTTATTGTATAACTCACAGTTTTTTTACATCTTGTTTTGATCTTGTCCACAATGTAAGAAGAAATTTAATATTTCACGATGGTCTATGATATCAGCTTTAGGTTTTTCCACTATTTATCAGATTGAGGAAATTTCTTTCCATTCAGGTTTACTGAAAGTTTTATATCATGAGTTTGTGTTGTTTCTTGCAGAAAGCTTTCTCTGCAAAATTTTTTATTGGCATATAGTTGATTTATAATGTTGTATTAATTACTACCGTACAGCAAAGTGATTCAGTTATACATATATACATACACATTTTTTAATATTCTTTTTCATTATGGCTTCTCATAGGATATTGACTATAGTTCTCTGTTCTGTATAGTAGGACCTTGTTGTTTATCCAGTCTATATATAAAAGCTTACATCTGCTAACCCCAAACTCCCACTCCATCCCTCCCCCAAGCCCCTCCCTCTTCACAACCACCAGTCTGTTCTCTATGTCCCTGATTCTCTTTCTGTTTCATAGATAGGTTCATTTGTGTCATATTTTAGAGTCCATATATAAGTGAAATAATATGGTATTTGTCTTTCTTTCTGACTTCACTTAGCATGATAATATCTAGTTACATCCATGTTGCTGCAAATGGAGTTAGTTCATTCTTTTTTTATGGCTAAATAGTATTCCATTGTATTTATGTACCACATCTTTATCTATTCATCTGTCAATGGAAATTTAGGTTGTTTCCACGTCTTGGCTATTGTGAATAGTGCTGCTATGAACATAGGGGTGCATGTTTCTTTTTGAATTATAGTTTTGTCAGGATATATGCCCAGGAGTGGTATTGCTGGATCATATGGGTATTTTATTTTTAGTTTTCTGAGGAATCTCCATACTGTTTTCCACAGTGACTGCACCAATTTGCATTCCCACCAACAGTGTAGGAAGGTACCCTTTTCTCCACACACGCTCCGCATTTATTATTTGTAGACTTTGTAAATGATGGCCATTCTGACTGGTGATGTGAGGTGGTACCTCATTGTAGTTTTGATTTGCATTTCTCTAATAATTAGTGATGTTGAGCATCTTTTCATGTGCCTATTGGCCATCTGAATGTCTTCTTTGGAGAAATGTCTGTTTAGGTTTTCTGCCCATTTTCGGATTGGGTTGTTTGTTTTTTTCATTGTTGAGTTGTGTGAGCTGTTTGTACATTTTGAAAATTAATCCCTTGTCAGTTGCATCATTTGCAAATATTTTATCCAATTCTGTAGGTTGTCTTTTCATTTTACTTATGGTTACCTTTGCTGTGCAAAAGCTTGTAAGTGTGAGTAGGTCCCATTTGTTTATTTTATTTTTTTAATTTCTATTGCTTTGGGAGACTGACCTAAGAAAACATTGGTACGATTTATAAAAAGATTATTTTGCCTATGTTCTCTTCTAGGAGTTTTATGGTGTCATGTCTTATGTTTAAGTCTTTAAGGCATTTTGAGTTTATTTTTCTGTAGGGTGTGAGGGTGTGTTCTAACTTCATTGATTTACGTGCAGCTGTCCAACTTTCCCAACACCACTTGCTGAAGAGACTGTCTTTTTCCCATTGTATATTCTTGCCTCTTTTGTCATAGATTAATTGACTGCATGTGTTTGGGTTTATTTCTGGACTCTATTCTGTTCCATTGATCCATATGTCTGTTTTTGTGCCAATACCATGCTGTTTTGATTACTGTAGCTTTGTAGTATTGTCTGAAGTCTGGGAGGGTTATGCCTCCTGCTCTGTTATTTTTCTTCAGGATTGCTTTGGCAATTCTGGCCTTTTATGGTTGCATATGAGTTTTAGGGTTATTTGTTCTAGTTCTGTGAAAAATGTCATGGGTGATTTTATAGGGACTGCATTAAATCTGTAGACTGCTTTGGGCAGTATGGTCATTTTTAACGATATTAATTCTTCCAATCCAAGAGCATGGGATATCTTTCTATCTCTTTCAGTCATCTTCAGTATCCTTTAAGTCTTTCACCTCCTTGGTCAGGTTTATTCCTAAATATTTTTTTTTTTACATTCCCTTTCTAATATTTCATTGTTGGTGTAAAGAAATGCAACCAATAGTATATGTTAATCTTGTATCTGCTACCTTACTGAATTTATCAGTCTAGTAGTTTATGTGTGGTGTCTTTAGGGATTTCTATATAAAGTAGCATATCATCTGCAGATAATGACAATTTTACCTCTTCCCTTCCAATTTGGATAACTTTTATTTCTTTTTCTTGTCTGACTGTTGTGTCTAAGATTTCCAATACTCTGTTGAATAGAAGAGGTGAGAGTGGTCATTTTGTCTTCTTCCAGATTTTAACAGGAAGCTTTTCAGCTTTTCACCATTGAGTATTATATTGGCTGGGGAGTTGTCATAAATAGCTTTTATTATCTTGAGATATGTTCCCTCTATACTCACTTTGGTAAGAGTTTTTATCAGAATGAATGTTGAATTTTGTCAAATGCTTTTTTTGGACCTATTGAGATGATCATGTGATTTTTGCTTTTCTTTTGTTTATGTGGTATATCACATTGTTTGATTTGTGTATGTTGAACCATCCTTATGAACTTGAGATGAATTGCACTTGGTCATGGTGTATGATCTTTTTTTATGTGCTGTTGGATTTCATTTGCTAATATTTGTTGAGGATCCTTGTATCTATATTCATCAAAGACACCAGCCTGTAATTATCTTTTTTGGTGGTGTCTTTGTCTGGTTTTGATTTCAGGGTGATTATGGCTTCATAGATTGTCTTTGGAAGTGTTCCCTCCTCTTCAATCTTTTGGAAGAGTTTGAGAAGAATCAGTATAACTTCTTTGTATGTTTGGTAGAATTTGCCTGTGAAGACATCTGGTCCTGTTATTTTGTTTATAGGGAGTTTTTATTTATTTATTTATTTATTTAATTTATTTTTGCGGTACACGGGCCTTTCACTGTTGTGGCCTCTCCCATTGCGGAGCACAGGCTCCGGATGCGCAGGCTCAGTGGCCATGGCTCACGGGCCCAGCCACTCCACAGCAGGTGGGATCTTCCCAGACGAGGGCATGAACCCGTGTCCCCTGCATCGTCAGGCAGACTCTCAACCACTTCACCACCAGGGAAGCCCAAGGGGAGTTTTTAAATTACAGATTCTATTTCATTTCTAGTGATTGGTCTGTTCAAATTATCTATTTCTTCTTGATTCAATTTTGGTGAGCTGTATGGTTCTAGAAACTTGTTCATTTCTTCTAGATTGTCAAATTTGTTGACATATAATTGTTCATAGTATTTCATTTTTTTTGGTATTTCTGCAGTATCAGTTGTTATGTTTCCTTTTTCACTTCTTATTTTGTTTATTTGGGTTCTCTCTCTTTTCTTCTTGGTGAGCTGGCCAGAGGTTTGTCAATCTTGTTTATCCTTTCAAAGAACATGCTCTTGGTTTTATTGATTTTTGTCTATTGTTTTTTAATTTCTATTTTATTTCCTTTGTAATCTTTATTATTTCCCTCCTTATGCTGACTTTAGGTTTTGTTTGTTCTTCTTTTTCTAATTATTTTAAGTGGTAGGTTACGTTGTTTATTTTAGATTTTTCTTACTTTTTGAGGAAAGCCGGTATCGATATGAATTTCCCTCTAAGAATTGCTTTTGCTGCATCTCAGAGATTTTGTATGGTTGTGTTTTCATTGTCATTAGTCTCAAGGTATTTTTTAATTTCCTCTTTGATTTCATCATTAACCCATTGGGTTTTTAGTAGCATGTTGTTTAGTTTCTATGTAATGATTTTTTTCTCTTTTTTTTTTCCTATGGTTAATTTCTAGTTTCATGCCATTGTGGTCAGAAAAGACACTTGAGATGATTTCTACACTCTTAAATTGTTGAGATTTGTTTTGTGCCCTAGTATGTGGTCAATCCGAGAGTATGTTCCATGTGAACTTGAAAAGAATGTGTATTATGGCTTTTTGGATATAATGTCCTGAAAATATTAAGTCTAACTGTTCCAATGTATCATTTAGGATCTCTGTTGCCTTATTGCTTCTCTGTCTGGAAGATCTGTCCATTGTTGTGAGTGGGGTGTTAAAGTCTCCTACTATTATTTTATTCCTTGCAATTTCTCCCTTTATGTCTGTTAGTAATTGTTTTATGTATTTGGGTGCTTCTATATTAGGCACATATTTGTTGATGTGTGTAAAATCCTCTTGTATTGATCCTTTTATCATTATATAGTGCACTTTTTTATCTTTCTTTATGGCCTTTGTTTTAAAGTGTATTTTGTCTGATATGAGTATTGCAATCCCTGCTTTCTTGTCATTTCCATTTGCATGAAATACACTTTTCCATCCCCTCACTTTCAATCTATGTGTGTCCTTTGACCTAAAGTGGGTCTCTTGTAGGCAGCATATTGTAGGCTCTTGTTTCTTTATCCGATCTGCCACTCTCTGTCTTTTGATTGGGGCATTTAGCCCATTGACATTTAAGGTATTTATTGATATATACGTATTTATTGCCATTTTAAATCTTGTTTTCCTGCTGAGTTTATATTTCTTCTTTGTGCCTTTATTTTTCTTTTTCCTTTTGTGGTCTGATGATTTTCTTTTGTATTATACTTATTTTCTCTTCTTTTTGGTTTTTATGAGTCTATTGTATGTTTTTGATTTGTGGTTACCCTGTTTTTCAACTATGTTAACCCCTTCCTATATCCGCTTGCCTTAGATTGGTAGTCATATAGGATGACACACATTCCAAGAAAATAATCTTACTCTCCTTGCCCACATTTTATGATTTTGATGTCTTCATATACATCGTTATGCTCATCCTTTTGCTGTTCATTTTGGTTTTCATTTCTTTCACAGAAATTGATTTTTTTTTAAATCTGTGTACTGGCTTATTTAAGTGAGTTACTTTCCAATTGTGATTTTCTCCTTCCTATAGATTCTTCTTTTCTATTTAGAGAAGGCCTTTCACTATTTCCTTTAGGGTAGATTTAGTATTGCTATATTCTTTTAATTTTTTGCTTGTGTGAGAAATTCTTTCTGTCTCCTTCTATTCTAAATGATGATCTTGCTGAGTAGAGTATCCTAGGTTGCAGATTTTTCCCTTTCAGGACTTTAAATATTTCTTGCCACTCCCTTCTGGCCTGCAACTTTTCCATAGAGAAATCAGCTTATAGCCTTATGCGGGTTCCCTTGTAGTTAACTCTTTGTTTTTCCTCTAGATGCCTTTAGAATCCTCTCTTTATCTTTAATTTTGCCATATTTATTATATGTCTTGGTATAGGTCTATTTGGGGATATCTTGTTTGGGACCCCCTCTGCTTCCTGTACCTTTATATCTGTTTCCTTCTTTAGGTTTGGGAAGTTTTCAGCCTAATTTTTTCAAATACACTTTCGATCCCCTTTTCTCTTTCTTCCCCTTCTGGAATCCCTATTATGCATAGGTTGGCACACTTTATATTATCCCATAATATAAAAGTCTCTTATATTGCTTTCTTTTTTTTTTTTTAATTTGGCTTTCTGTCTGCTGTCCTGATTGGGTGATTTCCATTATTCTCTCTTCCAGGTCCCTTATTCTTTCTTCTGTATTATTCATTTTGCTATTCAATGCCTTTAGCTCAGCTTTCGTCTCTGCAAATGAGTTTTCTAATTTTTCTTGGTTCCTCTTTATAGTTTCAAGTTTCTTTTTACAGTACTGTGCATTTCTATTGATAGGATTTCTTAATTCCTTCAGTATTTTTATTATCTCCATTTTGAAATTGGTGTCTGTTAGAGTGAACAGATTTGTCTCACTCTTTGCTCTTTCAGGGGAATTCTCTTGGCCTTTTAACTGGGAATGTTTCCTCTCCTTCTTCATTTTACTTCTATTTCTCTTACTCTGAATTTAGGAGAAACAATTATGTACTGTGGTCTTGGAGGGCTATTTATATGTCAGAGTGTCCCTGTGTAGCTTGTTTGCATTTAATATATTTGGTGTGAGGGCAGTTTTTAGTATAGATGCCTGTCGCCTCTTTCCTCAGTGTGTGCTGGTCATTACCCCCTTGATAGAGGGTGTACAGATGTGATGACTGGTGCCTGGTCCTGGAGTTTGTGGCAATGGTAGCAGCTCAGGAGCAACCCAAAGCACATGATGGGAGTGGAGGCAGCTTGCGACCACTCCTGAAGTCCAGGTGGGGGATGGCAGGGGCTCGCGACCACTTCCCAGTGTCAGGGAGGGAGGCAGTGGTGGCTCATGAACTCTCTGGGAGGGAGGTGGTGGAGGCTCACAACCATTCCTAGGGTCCGAGAGGGAGGTGGCAGGGGCTCATGACCACTCCTGGGGTCTAGGGGGGATGCAACGGGGGCTCATGACTGCTCCTGGGGTCTGGAAGGGATGCAGCAGTAGCTCCCGATTGCTACTGGTCTCTGGGTGGGTGGGGGTTTTCTGAAAATTTTACAAGTATATGTGTTCTTCTCGTTTATCTCTTAATGTGGTAAATAAAATGGATTTTCTTTCATACATAAACCAACCTTGAATTCCTGGAGTAAAACCCACTTGATCACCTTGTTCATTCTTTCTATACATTGCTGGATTTGATTTGCTAATACTACATGAAAACTTCTGGCTTTGTAATCTTCTCTTAATGTAATGTTCTTATTCGTTTTGACATCCAGATAAGTGCCTCAGTAAAATGAGTTGAAGTGTATTCTTTTCTCAGTTTGCATTGTATTCTCCTTATATGCTTGATGGAATTAATCAGTGAAGCCATTTGGGCTTGGAGTTATCTTTGTGGAAATTTGTTAAACTAAAATTTCATTTTCTTTCCTGGCTATTTCTATTGACTATTTTATTTCTTGATGGTAGATCACATCTAACTTTTTTGTGCATAGAGTTTTGTGGGTTTTTTGGTAAATGATGCTGACTGTGGCAATTAATATTCAAGTCCTGAAATAAGCACGCTGCCAGGCCTTTCTTTTGTGAGGCCATGGGGAATGGGAGTTGAGTCCATTTATTTTACACTAAACCTGTATTTGATCTTTGTTTTTGCTTTAGTTACATTCAGTGCTTCAATGTGATAGACTACTTAGTATAAGCCCTGCAGTGCTGAAGAGTTTCTTATGGTTCTGCTTTATCTTAAGATTTTAACAGGCCCTCCCTATCTGTGCCACAGAAAGGATCTCTTGGTGCTGATACACCTTTCTCCACTGGGAGTTATCTCCTGCCTGGTACTTGATGCAAGAATATGAAGTCTTAGGTAGCAAAAATTTTTATTGAAATATAGTTGATTTACAATGTTGTGTTATTTTCAGGTGTACAATAAAGTGATTCAAGTTTATATATATATATATATTTGGAGTGAGGTTCTTAACTTCCTGCTCTGGCCTTTAATTTAAGCATGTTCTATGTCCCTTTGCCTCAGGGTAGGGCTCTCTCAGCATTCCTGCCTGCTCACTAGTAGCAGATGATCCCAGACTCATACTCAGTGGAGGGTTCAGGGAGCAGGCAGTTGTTCATTTTCCTCTTCCAGAAGCAAACTCCCTCTGTCTTCCACTCAGTGCAGCGTCCAGATGAGGATTACTTTTCTGGTGTTTTTGCAGATGCAGATGGTCAATATATTGCATATATGCAGTGCCCTGACTATAGGCAAGCTTCTATTGATTTTCCTGCTTCACCCTCAAAGTTTGGAAGTACTGCCATGGTTATAACAAATAAGCATGTCTAATAATCTGCCCCACTCTTTCTCATGCCAGGTTGCAATAGATTTTTATTGTGTTTGGGAACCCAAAGAATTCCAAATTGTCACACCAACTACACTTGCTCTTTAGGAATTTGCTGAAGTTTTAGCTGCTTTTTTTCTTATGCACTTCTATGTTAGCTACCACCGTTCTGTCAAAGAGGAATCAGTTCATGTGTACCACTCTCTATTGGAGGGACTTAAAACTCTGGATGTATGTTATTATCTTGCCACCTCAGGCTTCTAGTGGACTCAAAAGATACCATTTTGTGGGCTATTTGCCATTTTCTTGTTGGAAAGGGAGCAATGTGCTCCTGAGACTCTTAATATTTTACTGGAACCTCTTGATGATCATAAACTTTTATATAGTTCAAATCTATTTTATAGTGCAAGACATGAAGCCAAAAGAGTATGTGACCTCCTCCTGGTCACACAGTATGTCCCTAAGAGCTTATTTCAATACCCAGATCTCCAAATCAACTCGGTGTTCTTTTTCTTAAATGCGACTTACCTAAAGATACTGCTTTTGGTTTTGTTTTCTGTTTTTCCTCCAAGCCTTTTGTCTTTGTATGCAAAACCCATTTCACTTCCTGGGCATTCATAGATACAGAGAAATTACAGCACAGAAACCTAGTTTTAACTCCGCACTTGCCACCCAGCCACATAGTGTCCATATGGGAAAAAGTTTCAAGTAACAAGAAACAAGGAAGGGGTTGCTTTTGAAAATCATGTTTCTTCCATGAATAGAGGACATACTTGCATTTTTCAAAGAATGCTGCTTTAAATCTGAAACATCTGATAATAAATTGCTTATATGATCATGTTCTCTCAGTGATATAGTGGATCTTTCTTGTGCTAAATATAATTAAACCAGTTTAAACACTGTCAGTGATATTATTTACTTCCCTACAAAGCTATTTCAGTTTTCCTTTTAATAAATATTGCCTTAAAATTAGAAATAGGAAAATATAATATGTAAAAGCGATAGTAATCTCCTAAAAGAGACATAATTTTTATTTAAGACAAAATATATATAACATTTAGCTTATAAGATAGAATAACACATTTAATTATTCTATACTGAATAGATCTTTTTTTATTTTCTACATCTTGCATAATCTTCCTCACAGGCTTACAACTCACTTGGTAGCATAGATAACTTAGACTTGCCAAATGAAAATGCTTGTTTCCAGTTTAATCACTGTCCCTTTTAGTTAAAGTACTTTTTCACTTCAAATTTCATCTGCTTATTAGTCTTATGTTAAATCTTTGGTATGAGTCAGTCTCTTAATTAAAGTGTAAGTCTTTAAAATTGTCCTCATCTTGTCATTTTTCTCCTCAAGTTTGCTTTAGTATAGAAGAAGTAGAATTTTTCTTTCTCTATGACAGTGGGGAAGAAGGATTTGTTAGATTTACCTGGTAGAGAAAAAGAGATCTACCTGGTAGAGAATGAAAGGAAGGAAGGAAGAAAAAAACTGCATGAAAGAAAGTGCAAAATATAGGATGAGCAATATAAATGAATACAGATAGATCTATTTAACTCAGAGTCATGCAGAAGGCATTAACATAATATAAGGCCCTTAAATTTTGTTGCTGGAAATCATCAAGAGTATGTACTAACCTGACGCTATCGAATGGACAAAAGTATATAAACAGTGGAAATGTTACTATTAATGGAAAACATTTATAAAATGCTTGTTTTTAATGTGAACAGGCAATGAGATTTCCAGTTTCACCTCTACCATGTAAAGGGCTTGAGAGCCAACATTACATTCTCACAACAGTAAAAGCAGAAGAAACTGAAAATCAATGACTTTTTGTGAACCCATCAAAATAACTGAGATTGCAGGGAAAACTGTCACGTGAAAATCTAGAGAAGTCACTGGAGACAAAATGGGAGGAACACTTAAATGGCAAATTTGACAAACAGATGTTACCTGCGTATGGACTACATGAGAAACTCTTGGAGGCTTTAGTCTTAAAGGGACCCTAAATTGTCATGGCTTTTATTTCCAGGAATCTCACCAGATACTCGCAATAAATATCACCTTGTGAAGGAGAGGGAAAGAATCCTTACGAATTATGTCCAAGGCATTCTCCATTAAAAAACAAAAAGGTTTATTTTCAAGGGGAAAATGCTTTACCATAGACTTTTCCCAAAGCCATAGTACAAGGGCATTTATTTTATTCCAGTCATTCTAGCAAGTCTGGCTCACCTAAGGAGAGGAGGGATAATTGAGAAACACTTACAAAGATCACAGTCCTGCTCCACAGGACAACTAAAAGACTGAGATTGAACCCTAAGATTATAGAACATTTTCCCTTTCCCATATTTTGAAACCACCATTCAGTAGCAGTAGATGACAGCTAAAAGAGCTACAAGGTGCAGAATCTATCTCAGGAGTAGTTCTTAGGGAAATCCAATGACAACAGCAAAGATAAAAATTGACATTAGAGGAATTTGAGGCCTTTGGCACCTAGAGTTATAGAAAATATAAAATAAAACTCAATGCATGGCCAGATTTCATATAATCTGACACTAGAGACCCATTAGCTGAGTTCTTGTTATTCAATACACCATGCATGGCTTTCAACAAAAAGTTACAAAGCAAGCTAGAAGGCAAAAAAAAAAAAAAAAAAAAAAAAATCACTTTCTGAAGAGAAAAAGCCTCACAACCAGACTCAGATGTAACAAGACTGACAGAGAGCTTAAAACAACTGTAAGTTATATGTTAAGGGATATAATGGTAAAAACTATAAATGCAGTACCAGTCAGATGGGTAATATAATCAGGGAGATGGAAATGTACTAGAGAATCAAAAGGAAATGATAGAAATCCAAAGCATATTAACATAAATGAAGACACAATTTCTTCTCTTATTCATAATTGAACTATAGATAATTGATGTTTAAAGTCTTAATAGGAACAATGTATTTGGTGGTTTTAGCATATGGATAAATGAATAACAGATTTCACAGGGAGGAATGGAGGAACTGGAAATGTTCTGTCATAAGGTACCTCCGTTACCTCCACTATGCTACATATATAATATTATTAGGTAGTGGACACAGGTTTATCAAAGATTTATATTATAAATTTTAGGACAACCACAAAATAATGTAAAATAAGCATAATTGATATGCTAAGAGAGTAGATAAAATGTAATTATATAAAATGTTAATTTAAAACTAGAGAAGGCATAAATGAAAAGAAACAAGAAAAAATGCAATGAATAGAACATACTTAAAAATACGGTAGTATTAATCCAACTACATCAAAAATCAGTTTAATGTGACTGATCTAAAAATGACAGTCAAAAGACAGAGATTGTCAAAGTGGATAAGAAAGAGCAAAACCTCATTATAGGTTCACTATAAGAAATTCAATTTAAATATAAAGACTCATAGGTTAAAAGTAATGTGATAGAGCAAGAATAGACTATGTTAACAATAATAGAAACCTGCAGGAGCTCTATTAAATTCAGATAAAGCAGGCTTCAAAACAAGAAATCAGGGGGAAAAAATGCATAACATAATGGTAAAGGGTTCAATTTTCCATGAAGGCATAACTGTCCTAAATGTCTATGCACCTAAGAACAGAACATAAAATTATATGTGACAGGATCTGATAGAACTGAAAAGAGAAACAGACAAATCCACTATCATTGTCAAAAATGTCAAGCCTCCTTTGTCATTAATTGATAGGTCAAGCTAGATGAAAACCACTAAGGATGTAATTGACTTGAACAGCTTTATCAATCAACTTGACTAATCGACATTCATAGAATAATCTATCCACAAGAGCAGAATATATATTCTTCTTAAGCTCCGTGAAATATTCACCGACATAGACCCCATTCTGGGTCTTAAAAACTTCTTAGGTTCATAAGAATAGAAATCAGACAAATTATGTTCTCAGACCACAATGAAATTAAACAAAAAACCAATAAATAGAGTGGAAAATCTCCAAATATTTGGTGATTAAGCAGCGCACTTCTAAGTAACAATTGACAAGATGTGGCAAGAGAACTTAAAAACTTTAAATAAATGAAAATAAAATACAACTTATGAAAATTTGAGGGATGCAAACTAAACAGTGTTTAGAGGGAAATTTATAGCTTGAATGTCTACCTTAGATAAAAAGAAAAATCAAAAATCAGTAATATAAGATTCCACCATAATAAACCACAGAAAGAAAAATAATTTAAGCTTGAAGTAGAAGAAAAGAAATAGTAAAAATTATAGCAGATAGCAATAATTTTGAAAATGAAAAAAATTCACAAACCAATAGCTGCATCTTTGGAAAAATGTCAATAAATTTTATAAACATCTAGTCAAGCTAATAAAAAAGAGAAAAAAGAAATATCAGTATCAGGAATGAAATCAGGATCATGATTACTGTTCATGTGGACATTAAAAGGATAATTAAGAAATACTATGAATAATGCTATACTGATAAATTGATAACTTAAAAGAAATGAACCAAAGCATTGAAAGATACAAACTACCACAACTCACACAAAGAGAAATATATAACGTAAATAGGTCTATATCTATTAAATAAAATGAATCAATAATTTTTTATATGTGTACATATTCTTTTTCAGATTATTTTCCATTGTAGGTTATTACAAGATAATACAATTCCCTGTGCTATACTGTAGGTCCTTGTTGTTTACATATTTTATATATAGGGTGTATATGTTAATCCCAAACTCCTAATTTATTCCCCCCACCACCTCTATCCCCTTTGGTAATCATAAGCTTGTTTTCTATGTCTGTGGGCCTATTTCTGTTTTGTAAATAAGTTCATTTGTATCATTTTTTTTAGATTCTGCATATAAGTGATATTGTATGATATTTGTCTTTCTCTGACTTACTCCACTTAATATGATAATCTTTAGGTCCGTTCATGTTGCTGCAAACAGCATTATTTCATTTTTTATGGCTGAGTAGTATTCCATTGTGTATATATATACCACATCTTCTTTATCCGTCCATCAGTTGATGGACATTTAGGTTGCTTCCATGTCTTGGCTATTGTAAGTAGTGCTGCTGTGAACATTGGGGTGCATGTACTTTTTGAATTATAGTTTTCTCTGGATATATACCCAGGAATGGGATTGAAGGATCATATGGTAGCTCTATTTTTTTAGTTTTTTTAGATGTAAAATATAAAATGATTCAATAACTAATAATCTAAAAAAGAAAGCACTAGGACCACTGGTGAATTCTACCAAATATTTAGGAAGAAATGATATCAATTCTGCACAAATTCTTCTAGAAAATAACAGCAGGAAAATACTTTCTATCTCATTCTATGAAGGCTATATTACCCCCAAATCATATAAACACATTAGAAAAAGGAATGCTACAGACCAGTATTTCTCATTAACATTGATGCAAAAATGCTCAAGAAAATAATAACATATCATATCCAAATAGATATAAAAGGAACTATGCACCAACAGCAAGTGGGATTTATTAAAGGTAGGCAAAGCTTGTTCAATATTTGTAAAATCATCAGGGAAATCCACATAAAGAAGAAAAATCATATGAACATATCAATTAATATAGAAAAAGGATTTGATATAATCCAATACCATTAATGATTTTTTTAAGAAACCTCAGAAACTAGGACTTAAAGCAAATTTACTTTGGTAAAGAACATCTGCAAAACCTGCAGCTAACATCAGACTTCATAGAAGAAACTGGAGGCTTTGCCCCTGGGATCAAGAAAACGGTAATGCCCTCTCTCATCATTCCTATTCAGCATCCGGTTAATAATTTTAGTTAGTGCAATAATACAATTTTTTTAAAAAAATGCAGACTGGAAAGGAAGAAATGAAACTGTCTCTATTCATAGATGTCATAATTATCTATGTAGAAATGGTCAAATAATTGAAAATAAAAGTTTCTGGAACTAATAAAGCCAAGTGCTACAAGGTTAATTACTTCCCTATATACTAGCAATGAACAATTGGAAATTGAAATTAAAAGAAATACCACTTGAATAGCACAAAAAATAAAATGCATAGGTAAAAATTTATCAAAATATATGAGTTTTATATGAAGAAAACTAAACTTGATGCAAGAAATAAAAGATCTAAATAAATGGGAACATATATTCCAGGTTTATAAATTAGAAGACTCAATATTGCTAAGATGTAAATTCTCCACAACTTGATCTACAGATTTGATGCATTCCTAAATATCCCAGATAGCTATTTTACAAATATTGGCTGTCAAGTAATATAAAGGAAAAGGAGAGGGAAAAAACTCAGAATAGCCAGAACAAATATGAAAAAAACATTAAAGAAATCATATTATTAGATTCCAAGATTTACTAAAAAACTACAATAATCAACATAGTGAGGTATTGGTGAATGAGTAGACATGTAAATCAATGAAACAGAATACCAAGTACAGAAACAGATCCACACAAATATAGCAGCTACTTTATAAAAAGAAGGCAATTCAATGGAAAAGCAGTTTTTTCAACAAATTATTCTGGAAGAATAGGATATCCATATGCCAAAAAGAAAAAAAATCAATGTAAAATGCCTGATAGACCTATACATAAAATAGATTAGGAACCAGGATTTACTGTATAGCACAAGGACTTATGCCTAGTATTTTGTAATAACCTATAATGGAATATAATCTGCAAAAAAAAGACTGAATGACCATGATGTACATCTGAAACTAATTCAATATTGTAAATCAACTATACTTCAATAAAAAATAAGCATAAAATAAAAAATTAAACTTTTTGAAGAAAACACAGGAGAAAATCTAGGTGATCTTAGATTGGTGATGAGTTTTTAGATACAACACTAAAAACATGATGCATGAAAGGCAAACATTAAGTTGGACTTCATTAAAAAACAAACATTATGTTCAGTAAAAGACACTGTGAAGAGAATCAAAAGACAAGCCACAGACTGGGAGAACAATTTGTAAGACACATATATGATAAAGTGCTTGTATCCAAAATATACAAAGAACTCTTAAAATTCAACCATAAGAAAACTCAGAACTCAATTTATATAAAGTCATTTCACCAAAGAAGATATACAGATGGCAAGTAAGCATGTGGAAAAATGTTCAACATAATTCAATGTTACAAATCAAAATAACAGTGAGAGCCATTGTATATCTATTAGAATTACTAAAATCCGAAACCTGAGCACACCAATTGCTGGTGAGGGTGAGGAGCAACAGGAGCTCTCATTCGTTGCTGGTGTGAATGCAAAAAGTTTTAGCCACTTTGGAAGGCAGTCTGGCAGTTGTTTACAAAGCTAAAGATAGTCTTACCATATGATTCAGAAATCATGCTCCTAGGTATTTATCCAAATGCATTGGAAACTACATTCACACAATGTTTATTATAGCTTTATTCATAATTGCTGAAAACTGGAGGCAAACAAAATGTACTTCACAGGTGAATGGGTAAACAAACTGTGGTATATCTGTACAATGGAATACTATTCAGTGATTAAAATAAATGATCTAACAAGCCACAAAAGACATGGAGGAAACTTAAATGCATATTGCTGAGTGAAAGAAGCCAGTCTGAAAAGGCTACTTACTGCAAAGTTGAATTCACACTACCATTCATATTTTGTTTTTGTTTTTGTTTTTTGGTTTTTTTTTTGCAGTATGCGGGCCTCTCACTGTTGTGGCCTCTCCTGTTGAGGAGCACAGGCTCCGGGCACACACGCTCAGCGGCTATGGCTCACGGACCCAGCCGCTCCGCGGCATGTGGGATCTTCCCGGACCGGGGCACGAACCCGTGTCCCCTGCATTGGCAGGCGGACTCTCAACCACTGCACCACCAGGGAAGCCCCACCATTCATTTTTAATACCTATGAACTTTTACAGCACAAAGGAAAGGCCTTAACTTAGGCAAATTTTTAAAAAATCATTTAGGAGGTCAAAATATCCCAGGATGAAATTAAAAATGTGAAAAAATATCTAAATGGGTGTTTTTAAATTGTGAAACAACCTCACTGAAGGAGATGAGGTAAAAAATTGCTGTCTCAACTAGCTTTGGAGAAGAATCTGTAAAACTAAAGGCAAAAAGTACTGTTGATAACCAGTGTACCCTAGTGGATAAAGTTATTTTCCATGCAGATATTGATTAATAATTCTGATATCACTAGACAAGTACACTGGAATTGGACAATTAAATAATATGATAGCAGATGTTAGGAGCCTAGATTTTCATTGTTGAAGTGGAAGTTTATAGATAAGGAAGGAGTGGAGGCTAGAATGAACCATGTAGTAATGACTTGGAGGTTTCAGTGCGATATACTGAATCAATACTTATACAGATGGTTACACATAGAAATATTTATAGGTAAGTGAAGATACACCGGTTAATATACATACAAATATTCCTTTGCTTTCCTTGCTCTGTCAGCTAAGAGGGTCTAGAAATAATGGCACCGAGTAGCAATGAGTATATACAGTGCTCAGATCTTGTCTTTTTTTAAAGTCCATGTGACCCCATCTACATAGTAAATACCAAAATATTTTCAAAGATCAACTAGAACAAATTTATATCAATGTTGCAGAACACAATTTTATTTTTATACTAATAATCAATAATTGGAAATTAATTTTAAAAACACAACCATTTACCTAAGTGCAGGTAATGGCTTCCTAACTAAGATTCAAAATCCAGATGCAATACAATTAAATATTGATACATTTGACATAATAATTAAAAAATAAAACTTTGTGGTTAAAAACAAAATTAAATCACAAGACAGTTGACAGGAAATATTTCTAACACATATCACATGTAAAAGTCTAATATCATGAGTATGTAAATTAAGGAAATATTATAGAAATGATAGAAAACACATAGTTCATTCTAGCTTCCTCTCCTTGCTTATCTATAAAAACTCTCACTCTCAAAATGAAAAATTTGGCTGCCAACATCCACCATTTTCTTACTTAAATGTTCATTTTTAGTATAATAGTTTCAAATTGTTAATGTACTACCCCCATGAGGTAAATTTATTAACTGGAGTACAGTGCTGATGTACAGTTCCTTTTGCCTTTAGTTTAACAAATTCCATTAATTTTCAAATGTGATTGGACAACACCTTTTCCTCCATCCACTTAAGTTCTTCATGCATTTGCAATTCATTTAGATTGTTCTGTCACATTCTGCATCACATTATGTGATCACTCAGTCTTCTAATTTTTTTTTCTTTTTACTTTGCAAATATTAAGGTCCATACTTTGTGCAGTAATTTTCTATGGGTTTTGAGAAATTTATAAAGTCTTATATCCACCATTACAAGATCAAAATTCACAACCCTAAAAAATGCCCTGTGCTTCAACACTTCCTCTTTCAGTCCCCCCACCCAGCCTCGATCTTCTAGCAATCATTCCTCTATTTACTGTCTCTGGACTTTTGCCTGTTCCATTTTGTCACATAAATGGAATCATACAGTATATAGCTTTTTAAGACATGCTTTTTTCCCCATGTGTTTAAGATTCATTGATATTCGTATGCCTAGATGGCTCATTCCATTATTCAGTGAATGTAATTTCATTGAATGTATATATGACAGATTGTTTTTCCATTCAGCTATTGAAGGACATTTTGGTTGCTTTATTCCTGGCCATTATGAATAAGGATGCTGTAAGTAAAAGATTGCATATTTTTGTAAGGAAATAAGCTTTCCAATCATTTGAATAAATACTTAGAATGTAACTGTGGGATCATTGGTAAGATTATGTTTAGCTTTGTAAGAAAGCTGTTTTCATGGGTGTTCCCAACAAAATGAAGAAGACATCCTCCTGCTTTACATTTTTGCCAGTAACTGGCATTGTCAAGGTGTTTTTTTTTTTTTTTTAACATCCTTATTGGAGTATAATTGCTTTACAATGGTGTGTTAGTTTCTGCTTTATAACAAAGTGAATCAGTTATACATATACATATGTTCCCATATCTGTTCCCCCTTGCATCTCCCTCCCTCCCACCCTCCACATCCTACCCCTCTAGGTGCTCACAAAGCACCGAAATGATCTCCCTGTGCTCTGCGGCTGCTTCCCACTAGCTATCTATTTTATGTTTGGTAGTGTATATATGTCCATGCCACTCTCTCACTTTGTCACAGCTTATGCTTCCCCCTTCCCACATCCTCAAGTCCATTCTCTAGTAGGTCTGTGTCTTTATTTCCGTCTTACCCCTAGGTTCTTCATAACCTTTTTTTTTTTTTCTTAGATTCCATATATACGTGTTAGCATACGGTATTTGTTTTTCTCTTTCTGACTTACTTCACTCTGTATGACAGACACTAGGTCCATCCACCTCACTACAAATATCTCAATTTCATTTCTTTTTATGGCTGAGTAATATTCCATTGTATATATGTGTCACACCTTCTTTATCCATTCATCAGATGATGGACATTTAGGTTGCTTATATTTCCTGGCTATTGTAAATAAAGCTGCAATGAATACTTTGGTACATGACTCTTTTTGAATTATGGTTTTCTCAGGGTATATGCCCAGTAGTGGGATTGCTGGGTCATATGGTAGTTCTATTTTTAGTTTTTTAAGGAACGTCTGTACTGTTCTCCATAGTGGCTGTATCAATTCACAATCCACCAACAGTGCAAGAGTGTTCCCTTTTCTCCACACCCGCTCCAGCATTTGTTTCCACAGTTTTTGATGATGGCCATTCTGACCGGTGTGAGATGATATCTCATTGTAGTTTTGATTTACATTTCTCTAATGATTCATGATGTTGAGCATTCTTTCATGTGTTTGTTGGCAATCTGTATATCTTCTTTGGAGAAATGTCTATTTAGGTCTTCTGCCCATTTTTGGATTGGGTTGTTTGTTTTTTGTTACTGAGCTGCATGAGCTGCTTATAAATCTTGCAGATTAATCCTTTGTCAGTGGCTTCATTTGCAAATATTTTTTTCCCATTCTGAGGTTGTCTTTTTGTCTTGTTTATGGTTTCCTTTGCTGTGCAAAAGCATTGAAGTTACATTAGGTCCCATTTATTTATTTTTGGTTTTATTTCCATTTCTTTAGGAGGTGGGTCAAAAAGGATCTTGCTGTGATGTATGTCATGGAGTGTTCTGCCTATGATTTCTTCTAAGAGATTGATAGTGTCTGGCCTTACATTTAGGTATTTAATCCATTTTGAGTTTATTTTTGTGTATGGTGTTAGGGAGTGTTCTAATCTCACACTTTTACATGTACCTGTCCAGTTTTCCCAGCACCACTTATTGAAGAGACTGTCTTTTCTCCACTGTATATTATTGCCTCCTTTATCAAAGATAAGGTGACCATATGTGCGTGGGTCTATCTCTGAGCTTTCTATCCTGTTCCATTGATCTATCTTTCTGTTTTTGTGCCAGTACCATACTGTCTTGATTACTGCAGCTTTGTAGTATAGTCTGAAGTCAGGGAGCCTGATTCCTCCAGCTCCGTTTTTCATTCTCAAGATTGCTTTGGCTATTCAGGGTCTTTTGTGTTTCCATACAAATTGTGAAATTTTTTGTTCTAGTTCTGTGAAAAATGCCAGTGGTAGTTTGATAGGGATTGCATTGAATCTGTAGATTGTTTTGGGTAGTATAGTCATTTTCACAATGTTAATTCTTCCAATCCAAGAACATGGTATATCTCTCCATCTATTTGTATCATCTTTAATTTTTTTATCAGTGTCTTATAATTTTCTGCATACAGGTCTTTTGTCTCCTTAAGTAGGTTTATTCCTAGATATTTTGTTCTATTTGTTGCAGTGGTAAATGGGAGTGTTTTCTTAATTTCACTTTCAGATTTTTCATCATTAATGTATAAGAATGCCAGAGATTTCTGTACATTAATTTTGTATCCTGCTAATATACCAAATTCATTGATTAGTTCTAGTAGTTTTCTGGTAGCATCTTTAGGATTCTCTATGTATAGTATCATGTCATCTGCAAACAGTGACAGCTTTACTTCTTCTTTTCCAATTTGGATTCCTTTTATTTCTTTTTCCTCTCTGATTGCTGTGGCTAAAACTTCCAAAACTATGTTGAATAATAGTGGTGAGAGTGGGCAACCTTGTTTTCTTCCTGATCTTAGTGGAAATGGTTTCAGTTTTTCACCATTGAGGACAATGTTGGCTGTGGGTTTGTAATATATGGCCATTATTATGTGGAGGAAAGTTCCCTCTAGGCCTAGTTTCTGCAGGGTTTTTATCATAAATGGGTGTTGAATTTTGTCAAAAGATTTCACTGCATCTATTGAGATGATCATATGGTTTTATCCTTCAGTTTGTTAATATGGTGTATCACGTTGATTGATTTGCGTTTACTGAAGAATCCTTACATTCCTGGAATAAACCCCACTTGATCATGGTGTATGATCCTTTTAATGTGCAGTTGGATTCTGTTTGCTAGTATTTTGTTGAGGATTTCCGCATCTATGTTCATCAGTGATATTAGCCTGTAGTTTTCTTTTTTTGTGACACCTTTGTCCGTTTTTGGTATCAGGGTGATGGTGACCTCATAGAATGAGTTTGGGAGTGCTCCTCCCTCTGCTATATTTTGGAAGAGTTTGAGAAGGATAGGTGTTAGCTCTTCTCTAAATGTTTGATAGAATTTGCCTGTGAAGCCATCTGATCCTGGGCTTTTGTTTGTTGGAAGATTTTTAATCACAGTTTCAATTTGAGTGCTTGTGATTGGTCTGTTCATATTTTCTATTTCTTCCTGATTCAGTCTCGGCAGGTTGTGCATTTCTAAGAATTTGTCCATTTCTTCCAGGTTGTCCATTTTATTGGCATAGAGTTGCTTGTAGTAATCTCTCATGATCCTTTGTATTTCTGCTGTATCAATTGTTACTTCTCCTTTTTCATTTATAATTCTATTGATTTGAGTCTTCTCCCTTTTTTTCTTGCTGAGTCTGGCTAATGGTTTATCAATTTTGTTTATCTTCTCGAAGAACCAACTTTTAGTTTTATTGATCTATGCTATCATTTCCTTCATTTCTTTTTCATTTATTTCTGCTCTGATCTTTATGATTTCTTTCCTTCTGCTAACTTTGGGGGTTTTTTATTCTTCTTTCTCTAATTGTTTTAGGTGCAAGGTTAGGTTGTTAATTTGTGATGTTTCCTGTTTTGTAAAGTGGGACTGTATTGCTATAAACTTCCCTCTTGCTGCATCCCATAGGTTTTGGGTCGTTGTGTTTCAGTGTCATTTTTGTCTAGGTATTTTTTATTTCCTCTTTGATTTCTTCAGTGATCACTTGGTTATTAAGTAGTGTATAGTTTAGCCTCCATGTGTTTGTATTTTTTACAGATCTTTTCCTATAATTGATATCTAGTCTCATAGCGTTGTTGTCGGAAAAGATACTTGATACGATTTGTTTTATTAAATTTACCAAGGCTTGATTTGTGACCCAAGATATGATCTATCCTGGAGAATGTTCCATGAGCACTTGAGAAAAATGTGTATTCTGTTGTTTTTGGATGGAATGTCCTATAAATATCAATTAAGTCTATCTTGTTTAATGTATCATTTAACGCTTGTGTTTCCTTATTTATTATCATTTTGGATGATCTGTCCATTGGTGAAAGTGGGGTGTTAAAGTCCCCTAGTATGATTGTGTTACTGTCAATTTCCCCTTTTATGGCTGTTAGTGTTTGCCTTATGTATTGAGGTGCTCCTATGTTGGGTGCATAAATATTTTCAATTGTTATATCTTCTTCTTGGATCGATCCCTTGATCATTATGTAGTGTCCTTCTTTGTCTCTTGTAATAATCTTTGTTTTAAAGTCTATTTTGTCTGATATGAGCATTGCTACTCCATCTTTCTTTCTTTCTTTTTTTTTTTTTTTGGTACGTGGGCCTCTCACTGTTGTGGCCTATCCCATTGCAGAGCACAGGCTCCAGACGCGCAGCCTCAGCGGCCATGGCTCATGGGCCCAGGCACTCCGTGGCACGTGGGATCTTCCCGGACCAGGGTACAAACCCGTGTCCCCTGCATCGGCAGGCGGACT
Organism: Delphinus delphis; assembly: GCF_949987515.2. Taxonomy (NCBI): domain Eukaryota; kingdom Metazoa; phylum Chordata; class Mammalia; order Artiodactyla; family Delphinidae; genus Delphinus; species Delphinus delphis. Next base: position 51,314,116 of record NC_082690.1, on the reverse strand, counting down.
CTCAATCGATGAGCCACCAGGGAAGCCCCTCCATCTTTCTTTTGATTTCCACTTGCATTGAATATCTTTTTCCATCATACACTTTCCATCATACACATACACTTTCAGTCTGTATGTGTTCCTAGGGCTGAAGTAGGTCTCTTGTAGATAGCATATATACGGGTCTTGTTTTTGTATCCATTCAGGCAGTCTGTGTCTTTTGGTAGGAGCATTTAATCCATTTACATTTAAGGTAATTATCGATATGTATGTTCCTTTTCCTATTTTCTTAATTGTTTTGGGTTTGTTATTGTAGGTCTTTTCCTTCTCTTGTGTTTCTTGCCTAGAGAAGTTCCTTTAGCATTTGTTGTAAAACTGGTTTGGTGGTGCTGAGCTCCTCAGCTTTTGCTTGTCTGTAAAGGTTTTAATTTCTCCATCAAATCTGAATGAGATCCTTGCTGGGTAGAGTAATCTTGGTTGTAGGTTTTTCTCCTTCATCACTTTAAATATGTCCTGCCACTCCCTTCTGGCTTGCAGAGTTTCTGCTGAAAGATCAGCTGTTAACCTTATGGGGATTCCCTTGTGTGTTATTTGTTGTTTTTCCCTTGCTGCTCTTAATATGTTTTCTTTGTATTTAATTTTTGATAGTTTGATTAATATGTGTCTTGGCATGTTTCTCCTTGGATTTACCCTGTATGGGACTCTCTGTGCTTCCTGGACTTGATTACCTATTTCTTTTCCCATATTAGGGAAGTTTTCAACTATAATCTCCTCAAATATTTTCTCAGTCCCTTTTTCTCTTCTTCTTCTGGGACCCCTATAATTCGAATGTTGGTGTGTTTAATGTTGTCCCAGAGGTCTCTGAGACTGTCCTCAGTTCTTTTCATTCTTTTTTCTTTATTCTACTCTGCAGTAGTTATTTCCAGTATTTTATCTTCCAGGTCACTTATCCATTCTTCTGCCTCAGTTATTCTGCTATTGATCCCTTCTAGAGTATTTTTAATTTCATTTATTGTGTTGTTCATCATTGCTTGTTTCCTCTTTATTTCTTCCAGGTCCTTGTTAAATGTTTCTTGCATTTTCTCTATTCTATTTCCAAGATTTTAGATCATCTTTACTATCATTATTCTGAATTCTTTTTCAAGTAGACTGACTATTTCCTCTTCATTTGTTAGGTCTGGTGGGTTTTTACCTTGCTCCTTCATCTGCTGTGTGTTTCTCTGTCTTCTCATTTTGCTTATCTTACTGTGTTTGAGGTCTCCTTTTTGCAGGCTGCAGGTTCGTAGTTCCTGTTGTTTTTGTTGTCTGTCCCCAGTGGCTAAGGTTGGTTCGGTGGGTTGTGTAGGCTTCCTGGTGGAGGGGACTAGTGAGGCTGGATCTTGTCTTTCTGGTGGGCAGGTCCACGTCTGGTGGTGTGTTTTGGGTTGTCTGTGGCCTTATTATGATTTTAGGCAGCCTCTCTGCTAATCGGTGGGGTTGTGTTCCTGTCTTGCTAGTTGTTTGGCATAGGGTATCCAGCACTGTAGCTTGCTGGTCATTGAGTAAATCTGGGTCTTGGTGTTGAGATGGAGATCTCTGGGAGATTTTTGCCATTTGATATTATGAGGAGCTGGGAGGTCTCTTGTGGACCAGTGTCCTGATGTTGGCTCTCCCACCTCAGAGGCACAGCATTGACTCCTGGCAGGAGCACCAAGAACCTTTCATCCACATGGCTCAGAATAAAAGGGGGAAAAAATAGAAAGCAGGAAAGAAAGAGGATAAAATAAAATAAAGCAAGATCAAATAAAATGTTATTAAAATAAAAAATAATTATTAAGAAAAAAATTTTTGAAAAGTAAAAATGAAAACAATAAAAAAAACCAGATGGACAGAACCCTAGGACAAATGGTGAATGCAAAGCTATACAGAAAAAATCTCACACAGAAGCATACATATACACACTCACAAAAAGAGGAAAAGGGGATAAAAATAATATATCTTGCTCCCAAAGTCCACCTCCTCAATTTGGGATGATTCGTTGTCTATTCAGGTATTCCACAGATGCAGGGTACATCAAGTTGATTTTGGAGGTTTTATCTGCTGCTCCTGAGGCTGCTGGGAGGGATTTCCCTTTCTCTTCTTTGTTCTCACAGCTCCAGGTGTTCAGCTTTGGATTTGGCCCCACCTCTGCGTGTAGGTCACCTGAGGGCGTCTGTTCTTCACTCAGACAGGACGGGGTTAAAGGAGTAGCTGCTTTGGGGGCTCTGGTTCACTAAGGCCGGGGGGAAGGAGGGTTACAGATGTGGGACGAGCCTGCAGCGGCAGAGGCAGACATGACGTTGCAGTAGCCTGAGGTGCGCTGTGCATTCTCCCAGGGAAGTTGTCCCCGATCACGGCACCCTGGCAGTGGTGGGCTGCACAGGCTCCCGGGAAGGGAGGTGTGGAGAGTGACCTGTGTTTGCACACAGGCTTCTTGGTGCCGCAGCCCTAACGTCTCATGCCTGTCTCTGGGGTCCGCGCTCATAGCCGCGGCCCGCTGTAATGCTCATTTAACATTTGTGTATCTTCTTTGGTGAGGTGCCTGTTCAAATCTTTAGCTCATTTAAATAATTGTTTTCTTTTTTCTCCAGTTTTGTGGAAATATGGTTGATGAATAAGAATTGGATATATTGAGGTTGTGCAATGTAATTTTTAAAGTGTATATTGTGATGATTTAATATATATGTATATTGTAAAATGATTACAAAAATCATGTTAATTAAGATATCCATCAACTCACCTAGTTACCATTTCTTTGCATATACTGAGAGCAGTTATCATCTATTGTCCTTGAGAATTTGAAGTATACAATATGTTACTAACTATAATGATTATGATGTACATTAGATCTGTAGCACTTATTCATCTTATAATTGAAAGTTTGTACCTTTGACCAACATCTTCCCAATTTCTCCAACTCCAATCCCTGGTAACCATGTTCTGTTCTTTAGTTCTATGAGTTTTATAGGTGTAACATACAAGTGATAGCATATAATATTTGTCTTGTTGTGTATCACTCTTCCACTTAGCATAATGCCCTCCATGTTCATCCATGTTGTTGCAAATTACAGAATTTCCTTCTTTTTTATGGATGAAAAATATTCCATTGTATGTGTACACCACATTTTCTTTATCCATTTATCTGTCCATGAAATCTTAGGTTGTTTCCCTAACTTGCCTATTATAAATAGTGCTGAGATGAATATGGGATTGCATATATCTCCAGGAGTTGCTGATTTCATTTCATTCATTTCATTCAGTTCAGAAGTTGGATTGTTGAATCATAGAGTAATTCTATTTCTAATATTTTAAGGAAACTCCATACTGTCTTCCATAATGAGTGTACTAATTTATATTCCCAACAGTAGTGTACTAAATACACTTTTCTCCTTACCCTCACCAACACTTATTACCCCTTGCATTTTTAATAATACCCATTCTAGCAGGTGTGAGGTGATCTTTCATTATGCCTTTAATTTGCATTTCCCTGGTGATTAGTGGTCTTGAGCACCTTTTCATATACCCATTAGACATATGTATGTCTTTTGTGGAAAAATGTCTACTCAAGTCCTTTGTCTGTTTTTTTAAATCAGATTATTTGGGGTTTTTCCTATTAAGTTGTATGAATTTTTACATATTTTGGATTTTAACCACTCATCATATATAGTGTTTGCAAATATTTTCCAATTCCATAGATTGCTTTTTCATTTTGTTGATTGTTTCTTTTGGTGTGCAGAAGCCCTTTAGTTTGATGTAGTCCCACTTGTTTATTTTTGCTTTTGTTGCTATACTTTTTGCTGTCATATTGAAAAATAAACATAGTCAAGGCCAATATGAAGAAGTTTTCCCCCTGTTTACTTCTAGGAGTTTTACAGTTTCAGGTGTTATATTTAAGTCTTTAATCCATTTTTAGTTAATTTTTATGTGTGTTATAAGATAAAGGTCCAATTTCATTCTTTTGCCTGTATATATCCAGTTTTCCCAGCACCATTTATTAAAGAGACTATACTTTCCTCATTGTGTATCCTTGGCATTCTTCTCAAAAATTAGTTGGCTGAATATGCATGGATTTATTTCTGGGCTCTAAATTTTGTTCCATTGATCTATGTGTCTGTTTTTATGCCAGTAACATACTGTTTTGATTATTATAGCTTTGGAATATAATTTGAAATCAAGTAGTGTGATGCATTCAGATTTGTTCTTCTCAATATTTGTTTTTTGGTTATTCAGGGTTGTTTTGTGGTTCTAATGAACTTTAGGATTGCTTTTACTATTTCTTTGAAAATGCCATGGAATTTTATTAGGGATTGTATTGAATTTATAGATTGGTTTGGGTAATATGGACATTCTAACAGTATTAATTCTTCCAGTTCATGAATACATAAATCTTTGCATTTATCTGTGTTGTTTTCAATTTCTTTCATCAATGTCTTATAGTTTTAATGTACAGATCTTATACCTTGTTTAAATTTATCACTATTTTATTATTTTTAATGTTATTGTAAATAGGATTGCTTTCTTAATATATTTTTCAGAAAGTTAGTATGTAGATATGAACAAAGTTTCTGTATATTTTGTATCCTGCAACTTTACTGAATCCATTTATTAGGTGACAATTTTTGGTGAAGACTTTAAGGGTTTCTATATATAAGATCATAAACAGAATCAATTTAACTTTTTCTTTTCCAATTTGGATGGGTTTTATTTCTTTTCCTTGCCTAGTTGCTCTGGCTAGGACTTCCTGTACTGTTTTGAATAAAAGTAGAAAAATTGAGCACCCTCATCTTATTCCTGATCTCAAAGTAAACATTTTCCCCTTTTCAGTTTTAAATATAATGTTAGCTGTGGGCTTGACATATATGGTCTTTATCATATTGAAATACATTCCTTCTATACCTAAATTGTTGCAAGTTCTTATCATGAAAGTATATTGAATTTTGTCAAATCATTTTCCTGCATCTTTTGAAATGATCATATGTTTTTTGACTTTCATTCTGTTAAAGTGGTATACTGAAGTCCCCCACTTTTATTGTATTGCCGTCTATTTATCTTTCAGTTTTGTTAATATTTGCTTTATATATTTAGGTGCTCTGATGTTTTAAGTGCCTATATATTTACAATTTTTATATCCTTTGGTGAATTGACTCCTTTATAATTATTTAGTGGCCTTCTTTGTCCTTTGTGACAGATTTTCACTGAAAGTTTATTTTGCCTAATATAAGTACAGCTACCCTGCTTTCTTTTGGTTACCAAAAACAGTATCTTTTTCCATTCCTTCACTTTTAGCCTATATGTGTCTTTAAGACCAAAGTGAGTCTCTTGTTTGATTCTTTTATTTTTTTCCAGTTCAACCACTGTGTGGATTTTTTTTGGTGAATTTAATCCATTTACATTTAATCTAATTGGTAGGTAAGGACTTACTACTCTCATTTTGTTAAATGTTTTCTGACTGTTTTGTTATTCCCTTGTTCATTTTTTCTTCTTTTTCTGTCTTTATGATTTTTTGGTCAGGGTATACTTTGATTCATTTCTGTATATTTTTTAAACCAATTTTACCTTAAGTATGATGTTAGATTTACATTTTATATATATACCTTTTATTTCATTAGAAATAGAAAGCTTCCTGCTAGTCCTAGTTTTTTTTGGAAGTTTTTTCCTATGAGTGCATATTTAGTTTTCTTAAATGCTTTTTTTATATCTATTGAAATAGTCATGTGGTTTTTCTTATTCAATATGCTAATAGGATAATTATACTGATGGACTTAATGTTGAACTTGTTTTCCATTCATGGAATGAGCACCATTTTATAATGAAATATGATTTATTTTTATATATCAGTTCGATTTTCTAATATTTTGTCAAGGAGTATTTTCTCTCTGTTTACAAGAGATTTATTGGTCTGTATTATTCTAGTTATCTCCTTATCTGGTTTTGGTATTCAAGTAATACTTGGCACATAGAATGAGTTATTAAGTTACCCCTGTGCTTCTATTTTCTGGAAAATATTGTGAAATTTTCCATCATTTCTTACTTAAATGTTTGTTAAAATTCAATGGTAAAACCATCTGGGGCTGTAGCTTTACAAAATTATTAGTCTTTTATTCATTGTCCTTAATAGATTTAAGGCTATTTAGGTTATCTGTTTTTCCTCATGTAAATTTTAGTAGTTTGTATATTTCAAGGGTTTGATACTTTTTATTCTAATTTATGAAATTTGATGGGATAGAGTTGTTCCAAGTATTTATTTATAATCCTATTAATGGCCATGGGGTCAGTAGAAATCCTCTCATTCATTTATGATATTGGTATTTTTCATCTTCTCTCTTTAAATCTTAATTAACCTGTCTAGTGTTTTATCAATTTTATTGCTCTGTTTAAGAAGCACTTTTGCTTTTGTTGATTTTCTCCATTGTTTTTTGGGTTTTAGCTTCATTAATTTCTGCTATAATTTGTATTATTTTTCTTTGCTTGCTTTAGGCCTTAATTGATCTTCTGTTTCTAGTTTTCCTATAGACTGTATTTGTCTTTTCTTGCCTCTTTGCATGCATACACATTTTTTCTGATGTTTAGAACAATAATTTACATAATAAGAGACTTTATTTCCCAAACAGTCCCTTTAGGTAGTTATCATCTACATTTTACTAGTGACAAAATTGATAGAGAAGTTATTACTTCTTCCAGGCCACAGAGCCAGTGATTGAGAATACTTGATTATAGTTCTAAACGTTTCTAAAGGCATTGTTTGTAAATATACTACTATTTCCCTGTGAAAATATGTGGAGTTACTTAAGCTTGTGCACAAGTTTATCATCCTTCATAGTCTCTCATATCTTGAAAATGGGATAGCAACACTTACTTGTTTATATCCTTCAAGGAAATGCAATTTTAATATATATTTAATTGCTTTTATAAAACAAAATGAAAAATAGCATTTCTAATTTCTGTAAATATCTTTGGATATGTTTTAGACAGCAAGTTTCATGGGAAATGACTGTCAAAATTATCAGGTTTTCAATTCTGCTTCTCATTTACTAATTAGACAAGTTTTTAAAATTCTCTCAATCTTAATTTTATTTTTTGAACAATGCGGATAACACCATCAACCTCCCAGTGCTCTTGGGAATATCAAATAATGAATGGATCTAGAAATGTATTATAAATTGTAAAAAACTCTACACAATAGCAAAAATTGTTATTTTTTATTAGGAAGAGTCTCTTCTATTTCAGCATTTCAAAGAGTCACTTGTAAATTTTGCTCACATTTTAAAATGCTATCTTAATTTTCATTCAAGAAGTGTTTAGTTTCAGGGCTATGGGATTCACTAGGAAAAACTGGCAAAGCACTTATTCTATAACATGAATAAATTTAGTCAAAAAGTGAATTTGACAGTTGGTGATAATCTGTATTTCAATGATGAATAATATTAATAAATGAAACAAAGAATTTTTAAATCCATCTCCAGTTTCCTCTGTGTTTGTCTCCCTCTTTTTCATGTTTAATTTTTTGCTATTCATGAGAAAATGAAAACGCCATTGTGTGGAATGATTCTGATAAAGTGAGGAATGGTTAGGATAGATTTGAGGGGTGGTATAAAAGGAAGTTTCAAAAGAACTTTATCAACTTTTTAGGCATTCAACAAATCAAAGTGCCAAACCCAAGATAATTTGTATGTATATTTTTTATTGAATGAAATATTATTTAAATTCCATAGTGCTTTATAATTTTCAAAAGTTTCACACAGATGATTTCACATAGTCCCATAATAACTCTTTTTTTCTGCCTGCCCCTATATTGCTTCTCCCCACTTCCCTCTCCCCACTGGTAATCTCTAGTTCATTCTCTATATGTGTGAGAACTTTTTTGTTGTATTCACTAGTTTGTCATATTTTTTAAATTCCACATATAAGTGCAAACTTTGTAGGTATTCAACAAATCAACATGCCAAGCCCAAGAAATTTTATAGTTTTAATCTAAATGAGACAACAAGAGAGAATGATGAAGAATTGATTACTCTAGAAAATAAGAGGATGTTTTAAAAATTTCATAGGCATTGAGAGCAAAGCACTTTTATTTGACAACTTCAATTTTGTTTTGTTTTGTTTTTAGAGATATTTATTCAGGGCCTACTGGTTGTCATAAATAATGGTAGCATCTTTGAGTAATATACATATATGAGTAAAGGTCAATGAATATATAACTACCCTGTACCAGACAGTGTTTTAATCATTTTATGTGGGCCTTTCATTTATTCCTCAGAAAATTCCAAATTTAACAGTAGAGAAAAATAAAGGACAGAACAGTGAAATAATATTTTTTTAAGTTCTGGTAGATAATGAATGGAAGAGCTTGGGTTCTAATTCATATCTTTCTGCTTACAAATCTTTACTATTTCTAATGACTTTCTAATGATGTTTCAATCAATTAGAGAAGAAATAATAAACCAAAATTTATTATATTTATGGCAATATGCATGTAACATAAGATACTGATGAGACTCAGGTTGGATCTCAAGGAGAACCCAAATTTGGTTGAAAACTTACAGGAAAAAAAATCTTTAGGGAGGAGATGACATTGAGATATTTAACAGGAACTTAGGAAAGACAGGAAATCTAGGAAGTGTAAAATAACTGAATTTGACCTCAATATCAGAAATGGGGCTTTAGTTATCAATGACAGTAATTTTAATAGTCACATCATCAGAGAGAAGGAAAAAAAGATAATGTGTACATACTCTTCATCGAAATAAGGATGGTGTACCGAACATCTTGCATTTGGCTCTCAAGATATGCTCTCCTCTCTTCTCATATTGTCACCTACTCCATGTTTCTTTGCCTTCCAGCTGGATTTGTCTAAGCAGATGACTTTACAGGGCTCTCTTTCTGGATATTGGTACCAATACCTTCCACTTATCCCTTTAGGCCTCGAGTTGGTAAGTCCTTTGTAGTACAATATTTTTACAGTACTCCAACACTCACATCCTGTAAATAACCCCCTTTAAAATAAACACTCCTCAAATAATCCAATTTCAAGTAGGCCACCTGTTTCTTATTGGAACCCTTCCTGACACAGATGGCTTTATGGAAAAAGTATTCAAATTGAAGAAAGTACAGAATTCAATAAATTGGGGTAAGAAGAGGAAAGTCTATATATGAATGCATAACCAGGACCAGAATAAATGTGACTTAGTGAAAGCACTTTGAAAACTAAAATTACTATGCAAACAATGAAGATGGTCATGACAACAGTGATGACAGGGACTATCTTGAGTTACCAGAAGCTGTGATCAGGGAAGGAAATGGTAAATCTAAAATCAAGTTTGGAACCGGAAAAGGAGCAGGATTTAAAACAGGGACTTTGACAAAGTTGATACAAGGTTACTGGTAAAACATGTATCACAGAACCAATAGGGAATGTTGTTAGAGATGATATAGGGGGGATATTTCTGGGTAGGAGATGTGAAATAAAATTCATATTTTGTGGCAAGGCAAGAAAAATTTAAACATAAAAATTTTTCGGTGCCCTTTGGCCTCCTTTCCCCATTCTACTTTGTACTGCATAGCTGCATTATGCATCAGCCAAACCTCCCTATCAGCAAAAATACCTGCTCAACCATGATGAGCGACATTCTACTAGCACCAGTAAGACAACTCCTTAAAAGATAGCATTCCTTCTTGATCTTGTAAGAGGCCACAATGACGCTTAGATCTGGATTGTGTAAACTGTTAATAATACATCATCTAATGTACAGCCCTCAGTCTCAAAAAACTTATATAACTGTGTGTTGACTTTTAATGGCTGGAACAGTTCTTGGTGCTTTCGGAGATGCTGTTCCTGAGTTTTAATACTGAACTTGGCTCTAATAAAATTTCCATTTCTTTCTTAGATTGACTGATTAATTTTTTTGTCAACAGATGTCAATATTTCATACTGGCTTTTTAGAAATACTTTATGAGACTGGGCTTCCTGTTAGCTGAGGCCTGCTGTCACCTTAGTCATGCACCTATTTTATGGCACAGAATTGTGATGGTAAAAGCTGATTGGTAGAAAATAAATGTGACACTGTGGTGGTGATGGGGTGATAGTGGTGGTATGATTCAGAATGATGGTTAAGAAAGCTGTAGTGTCAGGGATGAAAGATGTGGCAAGACTGGATTAAAACTTCAGTGAGAGAGAATTAGGAGAGGTATTCAGATAGTTGATGTGGAACCAGGTTACAGAACCAAAAAAAGTGCTTGAGTCATTTCTATTTCTTTATAATTATAGAATGATAGAAATACAAGTTGAGCATTCAGTTCAGAATGTACAACTGATGAGCACAGTGACACTGAACTAAGATTACAGCCATCACTAAAGTGAGTAAACGAATTTGATAAAATTGCCAACACCTTATCATGTTATCTGGGTCTGTAATTTCCTGCCTCTTCACTCGATAGTGATAAGACACATCACACACTGCATTAATGCTACTAAATGTGCTCTTTTTCATTTTGCTGATTCAGTAGCTCAGAAAACTATTACTCTCCCTAGCTATGTCTTGCTCAGAGAAACTAAGCCCTCCTTGGAAGAATTAATTTTTGAACATAAAATTCACAATCTTATACAAGAATACTCAGAGTTATGACTAGGTTTTATCTGTAATATTTTTTATAAGGTGATAGTTTAGAGTTTGAACACACAATTTTCTCCAAGAAAGAGAAATAAAATTAGCATTCATTAAGTACTTATAATATGCATTGTTCTGGGCTAGGTACACTACTTGTACTATTTTAATCCTTCTAATACTTTAATCATGTAATATTCATCAATGGGGCAGCCATTCAGATTGCATAATGCCCATACTGTACTGGCCATTAAATAATTTGACTGTTAACTCAAGCCTTTGGAGATAGAGATTAGCTTTATCTCATTCTAATAATAGTGAAGTACAGAGAAGTTTAAAAATATATACTTGTCATACAGAGAGAAATTGATGATTGAAGGAATCATTAAACATTGAGGCCAGCCCACAAAACTTACCTATCCTATAGTGTGGCTGAAATTAGTTGAAACATTAGGCATTTACTCCATTTCAGACACAATGCTGGGTGGGATAAACATAAGTGAGAGAGAAACTCTGGCCATAGAAAAATATAAAGTCCTTAAGACCAAAAGCAATTATATAATTTTCAGCTGTAGAACAGATTAAATAGGCTTTGGAGTCTATCCTGGAATAGTTATCCAACATCTCAGGTTTTATTTTCTTCAAATCTCAGGCAGCACTTCAGGAGAGAAAAGGACTAGGAAAATAATATTTACTAACTGTGGCAAACAGTTTTATAATTTTATAATCATATGAATTGAAAGGATAGTTTATGACAGTGCTTCCCATACATGTTCACATTGTGGCACATAGAAAAAAAACAATATTTGTACAGCATATTTGAGAAAACTGGAAGGCATGTGAGGGCATTACATGAGGCTTGATTTTTTAATTAATAAATTTATATTACATTAATAGGAACAAAATAAAATATTATAAAATATTAGATATTAAACCTCAACATTTTTCACATTTTGACAAGAAACTTGAATTTATTACTGTGAATATAACTGTAGCAGGTATTTTTATATATAAAATTTTATAACTTTTAAAAATAATTTATGCTTTAAATGGTTACATAAAATTCCAGATCAAGTTATTTTAACATTAATTTAAAAAGCTAAAGAATGTACTTGGTTTAGTTAATCAAATGATGCAAAAGTGTTATAAAAATATACAGTTGTTTTCTAACCCATATATTCCTAATACATTGATTAGCTCTCCCAAAGGCAAGCTCTTTCAACTCTTTTAAAATAATGTGTTTACAGTGCTTTATTTTCATTCACAAACTTTAGAAATTATCTTTTGGATTCCTATTGAAGTACATGTGAATTTATCTCTCTTAAAACTGAATCCTTTTCGTTTCCCATCTCCCATTGTTCCAATAACATTATTAATTTCTTATTTATATCATAGAGGTAGTATTTACAATATTATCCTTATGAAAGATTATTCATAAACTGAGCATTTAGTATATTTGATTATATTTCCTTTCTTTTTGTTTTTTTGAAAGCAAATATTTGTCTTCTTATTTACTTGGTTATTTTGTTTGTCCTCTTCCTATATGTTCTAAAGCCTCTCACTACAATTTTCGACAAAGTCAATCTTATGTAATCCATCATTTCCTGTTTTTTCTTGGAAACTTTCCTCTTAGAGATTCTCTTCTCAGGACCAAGTGCTCACTAGTCCTGCCACACAGCTTGGCTGTCTTTGATCACGTTGAGGTTGTCTGCACTGGCCTCAGTTTGCACTGAGCTTATGTTTGTCTCTTGTCTTATACAAATAGTATCAAGTAGGATTCAAATATGTATTTTTTATTGGGATAAAAAACACATAACATAAAATTTAACATCTTAATAATTTTGAGTGTACAGTACGGTAGTGCTAACTATGTGCATACTGTTGTGCAACAGATCTCTAGAATTTTTCATCTTGCAGAACTGAAATTCTATACCCATAGAACAACAACTTCCCTTTTTATCTTCCCCCAGCCTCTGGAAACCATTATACTTTTCATTTCTAAGAGTTTGATTTTTCTAAAACCCTCATATAAGTGGAATCATGCAGTATTTGTCTTTTTGTGACTGGCTTACTTCACTTAGCGTAATGTACTCAAGCTTCATCCATGCTGTAGCGTATGACAGGATTTCCTTGTTTGTAAGGATAAATAATATGCCATTGTATGAATATACCACATATTCTTTATCCTTTTATCCATGGATGGACAATTATTTTGCTTCCACATCATGTTTATTGTGAATCATCTGTTACTGAGTCCAAGCTCCTACTGTTTGCTGCACAACAGGTCAATAAATCAAGAAACAAATTGTTGGGGCAAGGAATAGCAACTTTATTTGGAAAGCCAGCAGACTGAGAGAATGGTGGACTAGTGTCCCTAAGAACCATCCTGTTGCGGTTTGGATGCTAATTTCTTTTATAGAACAAAGAAGGGGTAGATGAGGAGAAGAAGTAAAAAAGACCATAAATTGCTGCATATTTTTGCTGGTTCTAGCTAGTCTCCTGAGGGGATATGTTAATGTCTTCTTTCCTGCAGCCATTCACAGGTGGGCTTAGTCATGATGTTTCCTGTGAGCTTAAACAAAGGTATTTTAGTTTAACACTCAGGCATGGGAGGCAGGGTTCCTGGAGATAGGCCGTTATGTATACTTTAAGGTATAGGCAACATCCATTTAGTGATTAACTTGTAGCAAAAGCAATAGAATACATGGGTTAAAGTAAAAGAAATAGATCCAGTGTGGAGTCAGTTTTATTCTTCTCTATTACGCATGCTACATTGAACATGGGTGTGCAAATATCTTTTCAAGATCATGTTTTCAATTCTTCTGGATGTATACTGAGAAGTGGGGTTGTTTTATCATATGGTAATTTTATTTTTAGTTTTCTGAGGAACCTACATATTGTTTTCCATAATGGTTGCACCATTTTAAAATCCCACTGACATTGCACAAGGGTTCTAATTTCTCCACATCCTTGTCAACACTTGTTATTTTATTTCATCGTGGCCATCTTCAGGGTATAAGCTTATGTCTCATTGTGGTTTTGATTTGCATTTCCCTAATGATTAATAATGTTGAGTATCTTTTCATATATTTGTTGGCCATTTGCATATCTTCTTTGGAGAAGTGTCTAATCAAGTCCTTTGCCCATTTTTTCAATCAGATTATCTTGTTTTTGTTTAGTTATAGGTGTTCTTTTTGTATTCTGGATATAAATCCCTTATCAGATAAACAGCTTACAAATATTTCCTACAATCTCATAGGTTGCCTTTTTACTCTGCTGATTGTTTCCTTTTTTTTACATAATTCTTTTTTTAAAATTAATTTATTAATTTATTTTTTGGCTGCATTGGGTCTTCATTGCTATGTGTGGGCTTTCTCTAGTTGCGGTGAACGGGGTCTACTCTTCATTGCAATGCGTGGGCTTCTTATTGCAGTGGCTTCTCATTGCGGAGCACTGGCTCTAGGCACGTGGGCTTCAGTAGTTGCAGCATGCAGGCTCAGTAGTTGTGGCTCATGGGCTTGAGAGCACAGGCTCAGTAGTTGTGGCTCACAGGCTTAGTTGCTCCACAGCATGTGGGATCTTCCGGACCAGGGATCAAACCCTTGTCCCCTGTATTGACAGGTGGATTCTTAACCACTGCACCACTAGGGAAGTCCTGATTGTTTCCTTTGCTATGCAGTTTTTAATTTGGTATAATCCAATTAGTCTACTTTCTTTTGTGGCCTGTGCTTTAGGTATTGTATCCAAGAAATCAATGTCAAATCTAATGTTAGGAAGCCTCTCCCCTATGTTATCTTCTAAGAGTTGTATAGTTTCAGGTATTACATTTAGGTCGCATACATTTTGAGGGAATTTTTGTTTATGGTGTAAGGTAAAGATCCAATTTCATTCTTTTGCAATTAGATACCTGGATTTCCCACTTCATTTGTTAAAGAGACTGTTCTTTCCCCACTGTGTAGCTTTGGCACCCTTTATAAAGATCATTTGAACACTTGATTGTTTGAGGGCTTATTTCTGGGCTCTCTATTCTGTTCCATTAATCTATATGTTTGTCTTTATGCCAGTACCATACTGTTATTTTTTATTGAAGTATAGTTGATTTAAAATTTTGTGTTACTGGTGTACAGCAAAGTACACCATATATATATTCATATTTATATATAGAAGTTTATATCTGCTAATCTCAAACTTCTCACTTATCCCTCCCCTGCTTTCCCATTTGGTAACCATAAGTTTTTTTTCTCTGTCTGTGAGTCTGTTTCTGTTCAGTAAATAAGATCATTTGTATCATTTTTTTGGATTCCACATATAAGCAATATCATATGATATTTGTCATTCTCTGTCTGACTTACTTCACTTAGTATGATAATCTCTAGGACCATCCAAGTTGCTACAAATGGCATTATTTCATTCTTTTTTATGGCTGAGTAGTATTCCATTATATAGATGTACCACATCTTGTTTACCCACTCATCTGTCAACTGACACTTAGGTTGCTTCCATGTCTTGACAATTGTAAATAGTGCTGCACTGAACACTGGGGTGCAGTATCTTTTTGAATTATAGTTTTCTCTTGATATATACACAGGAGTGGGATTGCTAGATAATATGGTAGCTCTATTTTAGTTTTTGAAGGAACCTCCATACTGTTTTCCATAGGGGCTGTATGAATTTACATTCCCACCAACAATGGAGGAGGGTTCCCTTTTCTCCACACCCTTTCCAACATTTATTGTTTGTAGACTTTTTGATGATGGTCATTTTGACCAGTTTAAGGTGACATCTCTTTGTAGTTTTGATTTGCATTTCTCTAATAAGTAGCAATGTTGAGCATCTTCTCATGTGCCTCTTGGCCATCAGTATGTCTTCTTTGGAGAAATGTCTATTTAGGTCTTCTGACCATTTTTTGATTGAGTTGGTTTTTTTGTTTGTTTGTGATATTGAACTGTATGAGCTGTTTGTATATTTTGGAAATTAAGCCCTTGTCAGTCACATCGTTTGCAAATATTTTCTCTCATTCCATAGGTTGTCTTTTCATTTTATTTTTGATTTCCTTTGCTGTGTAGAAGCTTATAAGTTTGATAAGGTCCCGTTTGTTTATTTTTGCTTTTATTTCTATTGGGTTGGGAGACTGACCTAAGAAAACATTGCTACATAGCAATTTATGCCAGAGAATGTTTTGTCTATGTTTTCTTATAGGAATTTTATGATGTTATGTCTTATATCTAAGTTTTTAAGCCATTTTGAGTTTATTTTTGTGTATTGGGTGAGTGTTCTAATTTCACTGATTTACATGCAGCTGTGCAGCTTTCCCAACACCACTTGCTGAAGAGACTGTCTTTTCTCCATTGTATATTCTTGCCTCCTTTGTTGAAGATTGATTGATCCTAAGTGTGTGAGTTTATTTCTGGGCTCTCTATTATTTTTCATTGATCCATATGTCTCTTTTTGTGCCAATACCACACTGTTTTGATTACTGTAGCTTTTTAGTATTGTCTGAAGTCTGGGAGGATTATGCCTCCTGCTTTGTTCTTTTTTCTCAGGATTGCTTTGGCAATTTTGGGTCTTTTGTGGTTCCATATAAATTTTAGGATTATTTGTCCCAATTCTGTGGAAACTGTTATGGGTAATTTGATAGGGATTGCATTAAATCTGTAGATTGCTTTGGGTAGTATGGCCATTTTAACAATATTAATTTTTCCAATCCAAGAGCATGGGATATCTTTCCATTTCTTTGAATCATCTTCAATTTCCTTTATCAGTGTTTTATAGTCTTAAGCACTTAAGTCTTTTACTTCCTTGGTTAGGTTTATTCCTAAGTGTTTTATTTTTGATGTGATTTTAAAGGAATTTTTTTCTTTCCTTTTCTGATATGTCATCATTAGTGTAAAGAAATGCAACTGATTTCTGTATGTTAATCTTGTATCCTGCTGCCTTGCTGAGTTTATCAGTTCTAGTAGTTTTTGTGTGGAGTCTTTAGGATTTTCTATATATAGTATCATGTCATCTGCATATAATAACAATTTTACCTCTTCTCTTCCAATTTGGATACGTTTTATTTCTTTGTCTTGTCTGAATGTTGTGGCTAGGACTTCCAATATTGTGTTGAATAGAAATGGCAAAATGGGCATCTTTGTCTTGTTCCAGATTTTAGTGAAAAGTCTTTCAGCTTTTCACCATTGAGTAGTATGTTAGCTGTGGGTTTGTCATAAATAGCTTTTATCATGTTGAGATATGTCCCCTCTATACCCACTTTGGTAAGAGTTTTTATCATGAATGGATGTTGAATTTTATCAAATGCTTTTTTCTGCATCTATTGAGATGATCGTGTGGCTTTTGTCTTTTGTTGATGTGGTGTATCACATGGATTTGCACATGTTGAATCATCCTTGTGACTCTGGGATGAATTCAACTTGATCACGGTGTATGATCCTATTTATGTGTTGTTGCATTTGGTTTGCTAATATTTTGTTGAGGATTTTTGCATCTATATTCATCAAAGATATTGGCTTGTAACTTTCTTTTTTGGTAGTGTCTTTGTCTGGTTTTAGTATCAAGGTGATGGTGGCTTCACAGAGTGACTTTTGGAGTGTTCCCTCCTCTTCAATCTTTTGGAAGAGTTCTTCATTGTATGTTTGGTAGAACTCCCCAGTGAAGCCATTTGGTCCTGGACTTCTGTTTGCTGGGAGTTTTTTCTTTTCTTTTCTTTTTTTTTTTAATTACAGATTCTATTTCACTTCTGGTGATCAGTCTGCAAATTATCAATTTCTTCTTGATTCAGTTTTGGTGGGCTGTATATTTCTAGATACTTGTGCATTTCTTCTAGGTTGTCCAATTTGTTGGCCTGTAATTGTTCATAGTATTCTCTTATGGTATTTGTGTATTTCTGTGGTATCAGTTGTTATTCTACTCTTTAATTTCTTGCTTTGTTTATTTGGGTCTTCTCTTTTCTTCTTGGTGAGCCTGGCCAGAGGTTTGCCAATTTTGTTTATCCTTTCAAAACATCAGCTCTTGGTTTTATTGATTTTTTCCTATTGTTTGTTAATCTCTATTTTATTTATTTCCTCTCCAATCCTTATTATTTTCTTCCTTCTGCTGACATTAGATTTTGTTTGTTCTTCTTTTTCTAATTCTTTTAGATAGTAGTTTAGGTTATTTATCTGAGATTTTTCTTGTTTTTTGAGGAAGGCCTATACAGGCATTTTAGATGTGAAATTTTTTATGGTAATTCTGGGACAAAAACTACTTCTGTCTTACAGTTCTACCATTCTTTAAATCAGGGGTCAGAGGACAAATCACAGCCACCACCTGTTTTTAGATGACTTATGAGTTAATAATGGGTTTTATTGGGAATTCCCTGATGGTCCAGTGGTTAGGACTCAGCACGTTCACTGTCAGGGCCTGGGTTTAATCCCTGGTTGGGGAACTAAGATCCCACAAGCTACACAGCATGGCCAAAAAAAAGAGTGATTAAAAATGTGATTTACCTAAGTAGTTGAAAAAATTCAAAATAAGAATAACATTTTGATGAAATTATGACATTTTTTAATGTCAATAAATAAAGCTTTATTAGATAACCAATTTGTTACATATTTTCTATGGCTTCTTACACTAAAATGAGAGTTTAGTCATTATGACAGAGATTTTCTGACCCTCAAATGCTAAAATATTTCTCTTTGGTCTTTTACAGAAAATATTTATTAGTCATTCAGAGGTTTAGAGATTCAGAAGCTAGCCTAGAACAGCTCAATTTCAGATTGAATTGGGATGATCAAGCCCTCACAATATCTGCCTAATAAAGGAAAAAGAAAAATCTTTTGGCGAGTAGATGGTTGATCTTTCACTTCCCAGAAAACCTTGGCCTCTTTAAGCAAATTAATGTATTTCCTTCTAAATGACAATATTTTCATAACAGGGATTTTAGGCAACAGAAACTTGCATTGTCAAAAAGTACATTTTATCCCTAATCAAGGCCAGTCAGCTTATTTATCTAAGGGACTTATTTTCTGAGGTGTGAGATCTGCATTAGTAGGAAATATGCTTTATGTGTTATTCTCCCTGGGTAGGTCAAGTTTACTGTTAAATATTGATGAAGATATGTTTGATAGTATTGAGCAGTCCTTTGAAGAATGTAAGGGAGATTATATATATATATATATATATATATATATATATATATATACACACTTTCTTAAATAAGAATACAAATGCTTATGAAGACCAAACTATTGTGTCTAACCAAATAACAAATCAAGTAAACTGAGAGGCTGTAAGACATAACCTCAGTAGGTTTTCGACATTGCTGGTTTGTATCAAAATTACTTGTGGAGCTTGAGGAAAATGCAGAAACCATACCCCATAGAAGCTGAGAACAACTAATGCATTCAAAAACTTTAGACACTGGATTCAGATGAGTCTGAATTCCAACCTTGCCTGTGATTAAATATATGGCTTTGGACCAATTTCTTAAAATCTCTGAACTTTATTTGTCACAAGAACAAAGTTCTTGGCTTCCTTTGGAGCTACTGTGAGGGTTAAATAAAATTATATAAATGTATACTATAACACAGTACTTAGCACTTAATACATGTTTAATTTTTTTTTTTTACTTCCCCTTCCATGGACTAGAACCTATTTCCACCTACCTTTAGCCCTATTATTATTTTAGTGAACCCTAGCAGAAGTCTTGAATTGGTCAAGTCCCTGAATTAGCCACACAATTGGAAGCATAATGGAACGTCACAAAATGGATCTCAGATGCTAAAAAGAAAATTTCTGGGTTTGGACTCATCCAGGATGAAAAAAGACTCAGGACACAAGGGTACTCAAATGTACACAAATGTACTCAAAATTAGGGCCAAGACAAGACCAGCACCTTGGTTCATAAGTTCTAAAAGTCTGAATAGCTGCCTGGGGGAACCAGAGTAATTGGAAGTAAATTTGACAGGGAGCTTGTGAAACAAGCTTTTTTTAGACAGCTGTGTTAAAGAATCCCCTGTGAGAAGCAACTACCTCTATACTTACAGATTTCAGAATTTAACCAACACCTCTGACAGGTTCTGTGACTTGCAAAATCTATCCAGACCAAGAGAAGTTGCTGGACTTTTTCCTTTTCTTAATTGTACATTCTCATATTTTTACTCTTAAATGATAGCAATATTTTTATAAAATTCAACCAAATAGCCTATAGCTCTAGGAAAATTATGGAAGACAAAAAAGATCATAAAATAAAATATAAAAATACAATGTATTATTATTTGTGCAGAGAAATAATTCACAAAGCACTTTGCATATTTAGAATCTATCTCTTGGAAAGTATACAATAGACCCATCATTGTCATAATTTATATTTTAAGTAAGGAGACAAACATAGAGAAGTTGAGGAAATTGACAAACTAGTAAGTGACAACTAGAATTCAAATGAAATCTAATTAATTCAGACTTTGGGCTCTTTGTCCATTTAAAAATTAATTCAAGAAATTTTTATTGATATTTTACTATGTGCCAGGTTTTATGCTGGGTGCTTGGTATATACAAATAAAAAAGACATAGTCCTGCTTTTCAAAGAATTCATATTTTAATATGGGGATAGAGTTGAAAACAAAGAATTCCAATAATGTATGACAGTTTAAATGAAAGATTAGATAATTGAGAAATGATATAAATTAAATGAAAAAAAGATTAACTTTACTTAGAATATCAGGCAAAAGCAAGAATATTTTTTATAAAGGATGTTTAATATGGTATAGAGTTCTTCATAGGTATTATCGCATGTAATCCTAATTATATCCTACAAATTAGGGACTCTTATCCCATTTTTATAAATGATCAAACTAAGGCTCAGAGCAGTGATAGCAAGCCCATGTTTATACAGCTAGTAAGTAATAGGGACCAAATCTGTTGGTCTCCAAGCTCCATCTCATAACCATTATATACATTATCTCTGAGATAGCCTCCCAGGAAGAGATGTTTCATCTTGGTGCTCAAGACTATAGGTGTTCATCCATTAGACAACTTGGGGAAGGTATTTCTGAAGAAGAGAGTAGCAAAGCCTAAAGAGACAAGATGTTGAGCCTGGAGAACCATGTGTAATTCAGTGTTAGTGATGCAGTGCCAGCTTTGGAGAGGGCTAAGCTGTGAGGCTGGAGAGAGAGCCACTGAGCAGAGCCCAGTCTATCCTAGGTACCCTGCTAGGGAGGATGGGAGTGATTCATAATCACTAAAGAAGGTTCAGCCACAAAACTACATAGTAAGATTACCATTTTGGAAGAATGAAATTATAACACTGTGATCCATTTTGCCATTCTGTAGCTAACCAGTAATTCATCTAATTAAGTATGCCCTCCTACCTTTCTTAAAACATGTCCTTGGGGAGTACAGAGATGAGCAGAACAGGAATTTAGTGTAAAGAGGAGAAGCCAGGCTTAGATTTCAGATAGGTAAGGCTTTTTACCTCCTCTAATCTGTTTCCTCCAGTGTGCAACCTGGGTAATGAATACAACCTGCACTGCTTACAATCAACTGTGAGGATCACATACGGCTTCATTTTTTTATGACAACTTTATTGAAATATAGTTCACATACAATATAATTTGCCCATTTAAAGTATACAATTCAGTGGATTTTAGTATATTCACAGAGTAGTGCAACCATCACTATAATCAATTTTAGAATATTTTCATCACCCCAAAAAGAAACTCCACACCCTTTGGCCTTCAGTCCCCATTACCCTCCCCCTCCCTGGGCCCTGGCAACCACTAATCCATTTTCTGTCTCTATGGATTAGCCTATTCTGAACATTTCATGTAAATGGAATCATACTGCACGTAGCCTTTGTGACTTAGCTTGTTTTATTAAATGAAATCAGCCATTATCTGAACTACTACCCTGGCCATTAGGCAATATAGATACTATCACTAATAATAATAGCATAATAAAATAATACAATAAATCCCTCCAATGAAAGTGTATGTGTTCTAATAACCTCTATGTCCTCAGAGTTTAGCCCTATTCTGGGAATATACTAGTCACTCATTTGTTGACTACTGAATGAGTATTAATAAAAAATAATCACACATTTGCACAATACTTTGTTTTCAAAGCTGTTTTATTTGACTCTCACAAAATGCTTGGAAAAAATGAGTACTATTATTATAATTACTTTACCAAGCAAGCAGAGTCCAGAAAAGTTAAATGACTTACATAAGAACAGAAGCCATTCAGTAGTAGAGCCAGAATTTAATTATAGATTTTCACGTCTCAAAGCTTTGTCTTGTGGACCACAAATTCTGAATATGATTGATTTGGAGACTCATAAGAGTGATACTATCTTAAAACCTTGCCCAGACTGGTTTTCAAAGGGATATATCATTCATACCATTTATAGCCACTTATTATGGCCTATCAGTTTTATCATACATGGAGCTCCTATTGACTGGTGAATCCTTGAGCCCTGGGTTGCAGTGGATTCAGAGGCTCTATCTGGGTATGGCAGAAATGAGTGTCAGAATTAGTGATGTCTGCGGGTGTGAGAGTAAGTGAGTGTAGGCTCTGACATGTACTTGCCACCCCTGTGATAAGACACTGTCCCTGGAAGAAGACATAAAAACATATTGTAGTTTTTAACTTACCTATAGTACATTATCACCCATGCCCATATGAGTGTGGCATTTGATGAATGATTAAAAGATCACAGAATAATTGTTGTTGGCTTTTTAGGGAGATATGGAGTACACACTAAAACAATCCACAAGGAGGAATTTTCTGTCCTATAAAACCTTATTCAGAAAAATATTGATTGAGCACAGATGATCCAATAATGTTATTTTTCTAATTTCAATGATTATAAATAATATTTTATTGAACATTTTTGTATATAAAACCTTTTTGGCATTTTAGAATTTTTCCTTTTGGATAAATTATTGTGTAGCAGCAACCTGATGCATAGGAAAATGCTTTCCAAAAGCTTTTATGTTAAACTAGAGACATCATTAGAAGATGATAATATAATTGAAAGAACTAATTTAACAGAAAAAAGTAAAAAGTATAAAGCTTCTTTGTGGCAGAAATATGGAAATGTATCTGTATAGAGAGTGCTGTAAAAAGTAGGAAGCAGTGCTATATGCTTTTTTTAAAAATTTATTTACTGAGGTATAGTTGATGTACAATACTATGTTTCAGGTGCACAACACAGTGATTAACAATTTTTAAGGTTATACTCAATTATACTTATTATAAGCTATTGGCTGTATTCCGTGTGTTGTACAACATATCCTGGTAGCTTATTTTTTTTATTGAAGTGTGGTTGATTTATAGTGTTTTAGGTATAATGAAAAGTGATTCAGATATATATAGATATATATGTATTTTTTCAGATTCTTTTCCATTATAGGTTATTACAAGATACTGAATATAGTTCCTGCTGCTATACAGTAGGACCTTGTTGTTTATCTATTTTATATATAGTAGTGTGTATCTGTTAATCCCAAACCCCTAATTTATCCCTACCCCCTTTTCCCCTTTGGTAATGATAAGTTTCATTTCTAGATGTGTGTCTCTATTTTGTAAATAAGTTCATTTGTCTCATTTTTTTAGATTCCACGTATGAGTAATTTCATATGATATTTCTCTTTGACCCATTTCATTTAGTATGATAATCTCTAGGTCCATCCATGTTGCTGCAAATGGTATCATTTCATTCTTTTTTATGGCTGAGTAGTATTCCATTGTGTATATATAACACATCTTTATCCATTCATCTGTTGATGGACATTTAGTTTGCACCCATGTCTTGGCTATTGTAAATAGTGCTGCTATGAAGACTAGGGTGTATGTACCTTTTCAAATCAGAGTTTTCAACTTTCTGGATATATGCTCCCGAGTGGGATTGCCATATCATATGGTAACTCTATTTTGCTTTTTTTAAGGAAACTTCATACTGTTTTCCATAGTGGCTGCACCAATTTACATTCCCACCAACAGTGTAGGAGGGTTCCCTTTTCTCCACAATTTATTATTTGTAGACTTTTTTTTAAGCATCTTTATTGGAATATAATTGTTTACAATGGTGTATTAGTTTCTGTCGTATAACAAGGTGAATCAGCTATACCTATATCCCCATATCTCCTCCCTCTTGCATCTCCCTCACACCCTCCCTACCCCACCCCTCTAGGTGAACACAAAACACTGAGCTGATCACCCTGTGCTTCACAGCTGCTTCCCACTAGCTATCTCTTCTACATTTGGTATTGTATATATGTCCATATCACTCTCTCACTTCTTCCAGCTTACCCTTCCCCCTCCCTGTGTACTAAAGTCCATTCTCTACGTCTGCATCTTTATTCCTGTCCTGCCCCTAGGTTCCTCAGAACCTTTTTCTTTTTTTTAGATCTATCTATATCTATATCTATATGTGTGTGTGTGTGTGTGTGTGTGTGTGTGTGTGTGTGTGTGTGTTAGCATATGGTATTTGTTTTTATCGTTCTGACTTACTTCACTCTGTATGACAGACCCTAGGTCCATCCACCTCACTACAAATAACTCAATTTTGTTTCCTTTTATGGTCGAGTAATATTCCATTGTATATATGTGCCACATCTTCTTTATCCATTCATCTGTTGATGGACACTCAGATTGCTTCCATGTCCTGGCTATTGTAAATAGTGCTGCAATGAATATTGTGGTACATGACTCTTTTTGAATTATGGTTTTCTCAGGGTATATGCTGAGTAGTAGGATTGCTGTATCATATGGTAGTTCTATTTTTAGTTTTTTAAGGAACCTCCATACTGTTCTCCATAGTGGCTGTGTCAATTTACATTCCCACCAACAGTGCAAAAAGGTTCCCTTTTCTCCAGACCCTCTCCAGCATTTATTTTTTGTAGATTTTTTGATGATGGCCATTCTGACTGGTGTGGGGTGATACCTCATTGTAGTTTTGATTTGCATTCCTCTAATGATTAGTGATGTTGAGCATCCTTTCATATGCTTGTTGCCAATCTATATATCTACTTTGGAGAAATGTCTAATTAGATCTTCTGCCCATTCTTGAATTGGGTTGTTTGTGTTTTTGATATTGAGCTGCACGAGCTGCTTGTATATACTGGCGATTAATCCTTTGCCAGTTGCTTCATTTGCAAATATTTTCTCCAATTCTGAGGGTTGTCTTTTCATATTGCTTATGGTTTCCTTTGCTGTGCAAAAGCTTTGAAGTTTCATTAGGTCCCATTTGTTTATTTTTGGTTTTATTTCCATTTGTCTAGGAGGAGGGTCAAAAAGGATCTTGCTGTGATTTATGTCATAAATAAATAAATATAGTGTTCTGCCTATATTTTCCTCTAAGAGTTATATAGTATGTGGCCTTATATTTAGATCTTTAATTTTGAGTTTATATTTGTGTATGGTGTTAGGGAGTGTTCTAATTTTATTCGTTTACATGTAGCTGTCCAGTTTTCCCAGCACCACTTTTTGAAGAGGCTGGCTTTTCCCCATTGTATATTCTTGCCTTTATCAAAGATAAGGTGACCATACATGCATGGGTTTATCTCTGGGCTTTCTAACCTGTTCCATTGATTTATATTTCTGTTTTTGTGCCAGTACCATACTGTCTTGATGACTGTAGCCTTGTGGTAAAGTCTGAAGTCCGGAAGCCTGATTCTTCCAGCTCTGTTTTTCCTTCTCAAGATTGCTTTGGCTATTCGGGGTCTTTTGTGTTTCCATAAAAATTGTGAAATTTTTTGTTCTAATTCTGTGAAAAATGCCAGTAGTAGTTTGATAGGGATTGCATTGAATCTGTAGATTGCTTTGGGGTGTATAGTCACTTTCACAATATTGATTCTTCCAATCCAAGGACATAGTATTTTTATCCATGTTTGTATCATCTTTAATTTTTTTCATCAGTGTCTTATAGTTTTCTGCATATAGGTCTTTTGTCTCCTTAGGTAGGTTTATTCCTAGGTATTTTATTATTTCTGTTGCAATGGTAAATGGGAGTGTTTCCTTAATTTCAGTTTCAGACTTTTCATCATTAGTGTATAGGAATGCATGAGATATCTGTGCATTAATTTTGTATCCTGCTACTTTACCAAATTCATTGATTAGCTCCAAAAGTTTTCTGGTGGCATCTTTAGGATTCTCTATGTATAGTATCATGTCATCTGCAAACAGTGACAGCTTTACTTCTTCTTTTACGATTTGGATTCCTTTTATTTCTTTTTCTTCTCTGATTGCTGTTGCTAAAACTTCCAAAACTATGTTGAATAATAGTGGTGAGCATGGGCAACCTTGTTTTGTTCCTGATCTTAGTGGAAATGCTCTCAGTTTTTCACCTTTGAGAACGATGTTGGCTGTGGGTTTGTTATATACGGCCTTTATTATGTTGAGGTAAGTTCCCTCTATGCCTACTTTCTGGAGAGTTTTTATCATAAATGGGTTTTGAAATATATCAAAAGCTTTTTCTGGGGCTTCCCTGGTGGTGCAGTGGTTGGGGGTCTGCCTGCTGATGCAGGGGACACGGGTTCGTGCCCCGGTCCGGGAAGATCCCACATGCTGCAGAGCAGCTGGGCCCGTGGGCCATGGCCGCTGAGCCTGCACGTCCGGAGCCTACGCTCTGCAGCGGGAGAGGCCACAACAGTGAGAGGCCCACGTACCACAAAAAAAAAAAAAAAGCTTTTTCTGCGTGTACTGAGATGATCATATGATTTTTACCCTTTAATTTGTTAATATGGTGTATCACATTGATTGATTTGCATATATTGAAGAATCCTTGCATTCCTTGGATAAACCCATCTTGATCATGGTGTGTGATCCTTTTAATGTGCTGCTGGATTCTGTTTGCTAGTATTTTGTTGAGGAGTATTGCATCTATGTTCATCAGTGATATTGGCCTGTAGTTTTCTTTTTTTGTGACATCTTTGTCTGGTTTTGGTATCAGAGTGATGGTGGCCTCACAGAATGTGTTTGAGAGTGTTTCTCCCTCTGCTATATTTTGGAAGAGTTTGAGGATAGGTGTTAGCTCTTCTGTAAATGTTTGCTAGAATACGCCTTTTAAGCCATCTGGTCCTGGGCTTTTGTGTGTTGGAAGATTTTTAATCAGTGTTTCAATTTCAGTCCTTGTGATTGGTCTGTTTATGTTTTCTATTGCTTCCTGATTCAGTCTCGGAAGGTGGTGCTTTTCTAAGAATTTGTCCATTTCTTTCAGGTTGTCCATTTTATTGGCATATAGTTGCTTGTAGAAGTCTCTCATGATCATTTGTATTTCTGCAGTGTCCATTGTTACTTCTCCTTTTTCATTTCTAATTCTGTTGATTTCAGTCATTTCCCTTTTTTTCTTGATGAGTCTGGCTAATAATTTATTAATTTTGTTTATCTCCTCAAAGAAGCAACTTCTTTTTATTGATCTTTGCTATTGTTTCCTTCATTTTTTTCATTTATTTATGATCTGATTTTTATGATTTCTTTCCTTCTGCTAACATTGTTTTTTTTGTTTTTTTTGTTTTTTTGTTTTCCGGTATGTGGGTCTCTCACTGTTGTGGCCTCTCCTGTTGCGGAGCACAGGCTCCGGAAGCGCAGGCCCAGCAGCCATGGCTCATGGGCCCAGCCCCTCCGCGGCATGTAGGATCCTCCTGGACTGGAGCACGAACCCGTGTGCCCTGCATCGGTAGGTGGACTCTCAACCAGTGCACCACCAGGGAGGCCCAACATTGGTTTTTTATTTGTTCTACTTTCTCTAATTGCTTTAGGTGTAAGGTTAAGTTGTTTATTTGAGATTTTTCTTGTTTCTTGAGATAGGATTGAATTGCTATAAACTTCCCTCTTAGAACTTCTTTTGGTGCATTCCATAGGTTTTGGGTCATCGTGTTTTCATTGTCATTTGTTTCTAGGTATTTTTTGATTTCCCCTTGGATTTCTTCAGTGATCTCTTGGTTATTTAGTAGTGTATTGTTTAGCCTCCATGTGTTTGTATTTTTTACAGTTTTTCTTCCTGTAATTGATACCTAGTCTCATAGTGTTGTGGTCATAAAAGATACATGATCTGATTTCAATTTCCTTAAATTTACCAAGGCTTGATTTGTGACCCAAGATATGATCTATCCTGGAGAATGTTCCATGAGCACTTGAGAAGAAAGTATATTCTGTTGTTTTTGGATGGAATTTCCTATAAATATCAATTAAGTCTATCTTGCTAATATGTCATTAAAGCTTGCGTGTCCTTATTTATTTTCATTTTGGATGATCTGTGCATTGGTGAAAGTGGGGTGTTAACATCCCCTATTATTATTGTGTTACTGTCAATTTCCTCTTTTATGGCTGTTAACATTTGCCTTATATATTGAGGTGCTCCTATGCTGGGTGCATAAATATTTACAATTGTTATATCTTCTTCTTGGATCGATCCCTTAGTCATTATGTAGTGTCCTTCTGTCTCTTGTAATAGTCTTTCTTTTAAAGTCTACTTTGTCTGCTATGAGAATTGCTACTCCAGCTTTCTTTTGATTCCCATTTGCATGGAATATCTTCTTCAATCCCCTCACTTCCAGTCTGTATGTGTCCCTAGGTCTGAAATGGGTCTCTTGTAGCCAGCATATATATGAGTCTTGTTTTTGTATCCATTCAGTCAGTCTATGTTTTTGGTTGGAGCATTTAATCCATTTACATTTAAGGTAATTATTGATATGTACCTGTTACTATTTTCTTAATTGTTTTGTCTTTTTAGAGGTTTTCCTTCTCATGTTTTTCCCGCCTAGAGAAGTTTCTTTTGCATTTGTTGTAAAGCCGGTTGGTGGTGCTGAATTCTCTTAGCTTTTGCTTGTCTGTAAAGGTTTTAATTTCTCCATCAAATCTGAATGAAATCCTTACTGGGTAATCTTGGTTGTAGGTTTTTTCCTTTCATCACTTTAAATATGTCCTGCCACACCCTTCAGGCTTGCAGAGTTTCTGCTGTGAAATCAGGTGTTAACCTTATGGGGATTCCCTTGTATGTTATTTGTTGCTTTTCCCTTGCTGCTTTTAATATTTTTTCTTTGTATTTATTTTTTTGATAGTTTAAAATGTTTCATGGCGTGTATCTCCTGGATTTATACTGTATGGGACTCTCTGTGCTTCCTGGACTTGATTAACTATTTCCTTTCTCATATTAGGGAAGTTTTCAACTATAATCTCTTCAAATATTTTCTCAGTCCCTTTCTCTGTCTCTTCTTCTTCTGGGACCCCTGTAATTTGAATATTGGTGTGTTTATTGTTTTCCCAGAGGTCTCTGAGACTGTTCTCAATTCTTTTCATTCTTTTTTCTTTATTCTGCTCTATGGTAGTTATTTCCACTATTTTATCTTCCAGGTCACTTATCCGTTCTTCTGCCTCAGTTATTCTGCTATTGATTCCTTCTAGAGAAATTTTAATTTCATTTATTGTGTTGTTCATCATTGTGTGTTCGCTCTTTAATTCTTCTAGGTCCTTGTTAAGCGTTTCTTGTGTTTTCTCCATTCTGCTTCCAAGATTTTGGATCATCTTTACTATCATTACTCTGAATTCTTTTTCAGGAAAACTGCCTATTTCCTCTTTATTTGTTTGGTCTCGTGGGTTTTTACCTTGCTCCTTCATCTGCTGTGTATTTCTCTGTCTTCTCATTTTAGTTAACTTACTGCATTTGAGGTCTCCTGTTCTCAGGCTGCATGTTCATAGTTCCCGTTGCTTTTGGTGTCTGCCCCCAGTGGGTAAGGTTGGTTCAGTGGGTTGTGTAGGCTTCTTGGTGGAGTGGACTGGTGCCTGTGTTCTGGTGGATGAGTTTGGATCTTGTCTTTCTGATGGGCAGGACTGCGTCTGGTGGTGTGTTTGGCTTATCTTTGAATATATTATGATTTTTGGCAGCCTCTCTGCTAATGGGTGGGATTGTGTTCCTGTCTTGCTAGTTGTTTGGCATGTGGTGTCCAGCAGTGTAGTTTGCTGGTCGTTGAGTGGAGCTGGGTCTTAGCATTGAGATGGAGATCTCTGGGAGAGTTTTTGCCGTTTAATATTACGTGGGGGTGGGAGATCTCTGGTGGACCAATGTCCGGGACTGGCTCTCCCATCTAACAGGCTCAGTCCTGACAACCAGCCAGAGCCCCAAGACCCTATCAGCCACACAGCTCAGAAGAAAAAGGAGAAAAAAAAAAAAAAGAAAGGAAGAAAAAGAAATAAAGTAAAAGAAATAAAGTTATTAAAATAACAAGTTAAAAAATTATTATTAAAAATAAAAAATAATAAAAAAAAAGGAAGAAAGAGAGAGCAACCGAACTAATAAGCAAAGCTACCAATGATAACAAGAGCTAAAAACTATAGTAAAAAAAAAAAAAGGACAGACAGAACCCTAGGATAGAAGGTAAAGCAAAGCTATACAGACAAAAGCACACAAAGAAGCATGCACATACACACTCACAAAAAGAGATAAAGGGAAAAATATATATATATATATATATATATATATATATAAAAAGGAAGAGAGCAACCAAATCAATAAACAAATCTACCAATGATAATAAGCTCTAAATGATAAACATATAACCAGAAACAAAGTAGATGCAGAAAGCAAACCCCAAGTCTACAGTTGCTCCCAAAGTCCACCACCTCAATTTTGGAATGATTTGTTGTCTATTTAGGTATTCCACAGATGCAGGGTACATCAAGTTGATTGTGGAGATTTAATCTGCTGTTCCTGAGGCTGCTGGGAGGAATTTCAATTTCTGTTCTTTGTTCACACAGCTCCTGTGGTTCAGCTTTGGAATTGGCCTCACCTCTGAATGTAGGTTGCCTGAGGGCATCTGTTCCCTACCCAGATAGGACGGGGTTAAAGTAGCATCTGATTAGGGGGCTATGGCTCACTCAGGTAGGCGTATGGAAAACGGGGCGAGCTGAAGGAGCAGAAACGGGGATGACATTGCAACAGCTTGAGGCACGCTCTGTGTTCTCCCAGGGAAGTTGTCCCTGGATCATGGCACCCTGGCCATGGCGGGCTGCACAGCCTCCCAGGAGGGGAGGTGTGGATAGTGACCTGTGCTTGCACACAGGCTTCTTGGTGGCTGCAGCAGCAGCCTTAGCATTTCATGCCCATCTCTGGTGTCTGCGCTGATAGCTTCACTTGCGCCTATCTCTGGAGCTTGTTTAGGACATGCTCTGAATCCCCTTTCCTCACGCACCCGGAAACAATGGTCTCTTGCCTCTTTGGCAGTTCCAGAATTTTTCCCGGATTCCCTCCTAGCTATCTGTGGCACACTAGCCCCCTTCAGTCTGTCTCCACGCAGCCAACCCCAATCCTCTCCCTGGGATCTGAACTCCAACGCCTGAGCCTCAGCTCCCAGCCCCCACCTGCCAGGCGTGTGTGCAGACAAGCTAGTGAGTGCTGGTCGACACCGATCTTCTGTGCGGGAATCTCTCTGCTTTGCCCTGTGCACCCCTGTTGCTGCGCTGTCTTCTGTGGCTCCGAAGCTTCCACCCCACCCAACCCCTGTCTCCACCAGTGAAGGGGCTTCCTAGTGTGTGGAAACTTTTCCTACTTCACAGCTCCCTCCCAGAGGTGCAGGTCCCATCCCTATTCTTTTGTCTCTGTTTTTCATTTTTTCTTTTGCCCTACCCAGGTACATGGGGAGTTTCTTGCCTTTTGGGAAGTCTCAGGTCTTCTACCAGCATTCAGTAGGTGTTCTTTAGGAGTTGTTCCACATGTAGATGTATTTTTGATGTATTTGAGGGGAGGAAGGTGATCTCCACGTCTTACTGCTCTGCCATCTTGAAGGTCCTCCTGTAGACTTTTTAAATGATGGCAATTCTGACTGGTGCTGTGAGGTGGTACCTCATTATAGTTTTGATCTACATTTTTCTAATAATTAGCATTCTTGAGCATCTTTTCATGTGTTTATTAGCCATATTTAAGTCTTCTTTGGAGAAATGTCTGTTTAGGTCTTCTGCCCATTTTTTGATTGGGTTGTTTTTTTTCACAGTACGCGGGCCTCTTACTGTTGTGGCCTCTCCCGCTGTGGAGCACAGGCTCTGGACATGCAGGCTCAGCAGCCATGGCTCACGGGCCCCACCGCTCTGCGGCACGTGGGATCTTCCCGGACGGGGGCATGAACCCGTGTCCCCTGCATTGGCAGGCGGACTCTCAACCACTGTGCCACCAGGGAAGCCCCTGGGTTGTTGTTTATAATGGTTGTTGTTTTGAGCTGTATAACCTGTTTGTATATTTTTGGAAACTAATTGCTGTTGGTAGCATTGTTCCCAAGTATTTTGTCCAATTCCATAGGTTATCTTTTCTTTTTGTTGATGATTTCCTTTGCTGTGCAAAAGCTGTTAAGTTTAATTAGGTCACATTTTTTTATTTTTGCTTTTGTTTCCATTACTCTAGGAGGTAGAATTTTGTATATTAATTTTGTATCCTGCAACTTTACTGAATTCACTGATGAACTCTAGTAGTTTTCTTTTGGCCTCTTTAGGGTTTTCTATGTATAGTATCATGTCATCTGCAAATGGTGACAGTTATACTTCTTCATTTCCAATTCTGATTCCTTTTATATTCTTTTCTTCTCTGATTGCTGTAGCTAGGACTTCCAAAACTGTGATGAATAAAAGTGGCAAGAGTGGGCATCTTTTTTTTCCTGATCTTAGAGGGAATGCTTTCAGCTTTTCACCACTGAGTATGAAGTTAGCTGTCATATATGGCCTTTTATGTTGAGATATGTTCCTTCTTTGCCCATTTTCTGTAGAGTTTTTAATCATAAATCCACATTGAATTTTATCAAATGCTTTTTCTGCATCTATTGAGTTGATCATATGGTTTTTATTCTTCAATTTGTTAATGTGGTGTCTCACATTGATTGGTTTGCAGATATTGAAAAATCTTTGCATCCCTGGGATAAATCCCACTTGATCATGGTGTATGATCCTTTTAATGTATTGTTGGAGTTTGCTAGTATTTTGTTGAGGATTTTTGCATCTATAATCATCAGTGATACTGACCTGTAAGTTTCTTGTTATGTGCTATCTTTGTTTGGTTTTAGTAACAAAGTTACTGTGCCCTCGTAGAATGATTTTAAACGTATTCCTTTCTCTTGAATTTTTTTGCATATTTTGAGTAGGATAGGTGTTAACTCTTCTCTAAATGTTTGGTAGAATTTACCTGTGAAGCCATCTGGTCCTGAACTTTTGTTTGTAGGGTGTTTTTTAACTACTGATTCAATTTTGGTACTGGTAATGTGTCTGTTCATATTTCCTTCTGGTTCAGTCTTAGTAGATTGTAGCTTTCTAAGAATTTGTCCATTTATTCTTAGCTGTTTGTTTTATTGGTCATATATTGGTGTATATTTGGTGTGTAGTTCTCATAGTAGTCTTTTATTTTCCTTTGTATTTCTATGGTGTTAATTGTAACTTCTCCTTTTTCATTTCTGATTTTGATTTGGGCACTCTCCCTTTTTTTCTTAATGAGTCTGAGTAAAGGTTTTTCAATGTTGTTTACCTTTTCAAAGAACCAGCTTTTAGTTTTATCAACCTTTTCTATTTTTTTTCTGTCTCTGTTTCATTTATTTCTGCTCTGATCTTTATGATTACTTTCCTTCTACTAACTTTGGATTTTGTTTGTTCTTCTTTCTCTAGTTGCTTTAGGTGTATGGTTAGTTTGTTTATTTGAGATTTTTCTTGTTTCCTGATGTAGTCTTGTATCATTATAAACTTCCCTGTTGGGACCGCTTTTGCTACATCCCATAGGCTTTGGATCATCGTGTTTTTGTTTTCATTTGTCTCTAGGTATTTTTTTATTTCCCCTTAGATTTCTTCAGTGATCCACTCGTTGTTTAGTAGCATGTTTAGCCTCCAAGTGTTTGTGTTTTTTGCATTTTTTTCTTGTAATTGATAGACTCATAGCATTGTGGTCAGAAAAGATGCTTGATATGATTTCAATTTTCTTAAATTTACCAAGGTGTGGTTTTTGGCCTAGCATGTGATCTGTCCTAGAGAATGTTCCATGTGCACTTGGAAAGAATGTGGATTCTGCTGCTTTTGGGTGGAATGCTCTATAAATATCAATGAAGTCCATTTGTTTTAATGTGTTGTTTAAGACCTGTGTTTCCTTATTGGTTTTCTGTCTGGATTATCTGTCCATTGATGTAAGTGGGGTGTTAAAGTCCACTACCATTATTGTGTTACTGTTGACTTCTCCTTTTATGTCTGTTTATATTTGCCTTATATATTGAGTTGCTCTTATGTTGGGTGGATATATATTTACAATTGCTATATATTTTTCTTGGATTGATTCCTTGACCATGACATATATCCTTCTTCTCTTGTAACAGTCTTTATTTTAAAGTCTGTTTTGTCTGATATAAGTATTGCTCTTCTGGCTTTCTTTTGATTTCCATTTGGTGAAATATCTTTTTCCATCCCCTCACTTTCAGTCTGTATTTGTCTCTAGATCTGATGTGAGTCTCTTATAGGCAGCATATATATGGGTCATGTTTTGTATCCATTCAGCTAGTCTGTGTCTTTTGGTTGAAGCATTTAGTCCATAAATATTTAAGGTAGTTGTCAATATGTATGTTCTTATTGGCATTTGTTAATTGTTTTGGATTTGTTTTTGTATGTCTTTTTCTTTTTTCCATTTCTTCTTTTGTTCTCTTGTGATTTGATGACTATCTTTAGTGTTATGTTTGGATTCCTTTTTTGTGTATGTATATATATTATAGATTTTTGGTTTGTGGTTACCTTGAGGTTTTTGTATAGCAGTCTACATACATATATGATTGTTTTAAGTTGCTGATCCCTTCATTTCAAATACATTTTAAATACCCTGCATTGGTACTCTTCTCACCTCACAATTACTGTTTTTTGATGTCATATTTTACAACTAATTGTTTTCTGTATCCCTTAACTGCTTATTGTGGATACAGACGATTTTACTCCTTTTTTCTTTTAACCTCCCTACCAGCTTTGTGTGTGGATAATTTCCTACCATTACTGTATGGTTGCCTTTACCAGTGAGCTTTTTCATTCTGTAATTTTCTTGTCTCTAGTTGTGGCCTTTTCTTTTTTATCCAGAGAAGTTCCTTTAATATTTGGTGTTAACGCTGGTTTGGTGGTTTGAAGTCTTCTAGCTTTTGCGTGTCTGTAAAGCTTTTGATTTCTCCATCAAATCTGAATAAGCGACTTGCTGGGTAGAGTATTCTTGGTTGTAGGTTTTTCCCTTTCATTTCTTTAAATATATCATGCCACTCACTTCTGGCCTACAGAGTTTTTGCTGAAAAATCAACTGATAGTCTTATGGGAGTTCCCTTGTATGCTATTTGTTGATTTTCCCTTGATGCTTTTAGTATCTTTAATTTTTGTCATTTTGATTACAGTGTGTCTTGGTGTGTTCCTCTTTGGGTTAATCCTGTATGGGACTCACTCTGTACTTCCTGAACCTGGGTGACTCTTTCCTTTTCCAGGTTAGGGAAATTTTCAGCTATGATCTCTTCAAATATTTTCTTAGGCCCTTTTTCTCTTCTCCTTCTGTGCCGCCTCTAATGCAAATATTAGTGTGCTTGATGTTGTCCCAGAGGCCTCCAGAGTTGTGAGAAATAAGTTCTGTTGTTTATAAGCTACCCAGTCTATGGTACTGCTATGTTATAGCAGCCTGAATCGACTAAGACATCATATGTGCCAAAGTTACCCATTGGGACATAGGTGACATAAATATGGTCTACCTAGAGTAAATATTCAGCCAAATATGAGACACTCAAATCCACTTTCTCAGTTTCCTTGCTGCTTCCAGCTGTGCCAGCTTAGTCAGAAGGTTTAAGTATCTAAGATGACAAAAAAGACATGTTTTGCAGATTCCTGAGTTACCTGTGAGAAAAGATGAAATGAAGCTTACCAAAGGTCCATTTCTAACCTGCAGTTGTACTGTTGTAAAGCTATGTCATAGACACACACATGTAAACAATAAACAACTAGTTGTTTGATGAGTTACAGGTAACTCAAATAGACAATAACTGCTGTACATGCAGAAGGGCAAGTCAGAGAGAGGCTTAATCCTGGAATGTTACAACCAGATGGTTGATTGTACTAAAAGAAAATGGGGAGCAATAAGGGTAAAATTCACATATAAATCAGCAAAATTTAAGCTCTAAAATAAACTTTTTATTATTTTTAAAAAAATTTTATTGGAGTATAGTTGATTCACAATGTTGTGTTAGTTTCAGGTGTACAGCAAAGTGATTCAGTTATACATATACATATATCTATTATTTTTTAGATTCTTTTCCATTATAGGTTACTATAAGATATTGAGTGAAGTTCCCTGTGTTCTACAGTAGGTCCTTGATGGTTACCTATCTTATATATAGTATTGTGTGTGTGTTAATCCCAAGTTTCTGATTTATCCCTCCTCCCACCCACACATTTCCCCTTTGGTAACCATAAGTTTGTTTTTGATATCTGTAAGTCTGTTTCTGTTTTGTAAATAAATAAGTTCATTTGTCTCATTTTAAAGAAAATTAGATTCCACATATGAGTGATATCATATGATATTTGTCTTTCTCTGACTTGCTTCATTTAGTATGATAATCTCTAGGTCCATCCATGTTGCTGTAAATGGCATTATTTCATTCTTTTTTATGGATGAGTGGTATTCCATTGTATGTATGTACCACATCTTTATCCATTCCTCTGTTGATGGACATTTTAGGTTGCTTCCATGTCTTGGCTATTGTAAACAAACAGTGCTGCAATGAACATTGAGGTACATGCATCTTTTCAAATTATGTTTTTCTCTTGATATATACCCAGGGGTGGGATTGCTGGATCATATGGTAGCTCTATTTTTAGTTTAAGGAAGCTCCATACTGTTCTCCATAGTGGCTGTATCAATTTACATTCCCACCAGCAGTGTAGCAGGGTTCCCTTTTCTCCACACCCTCTCCAGCATTTATTGTTTGTAGGCTTTTTGATGATGGCTTTTCTGACTGGTGTGAGGTGATACCTCATTGTGGGTTTGATTTGCCTTTCTCTAATAACTAGCTATGTTGAGTATCTTTTCATGTGCCTATTGGCCACCTGCATGTTTTCTTTGGAAAAATATCTATTTAGATCTTCTGCCCACTTTTTGATTGGGTTGTTTGTTTTTGATATAGAGCTGCATGAGCAGTTTGTATATTTTGGAGATTACTCCCTTGTTGGTCACTTCATTTGCAAATATTCTATCCCATTCTGTGGGTTGTAGTTTTTCTTTTTCAGGACTGCTTTGGCTATTTGAGGTCTTTTGTGTTTCCGTACAAATTTTTAAATTTTTAGTTCTAATTCTGTAAAAAATGCCATTGGTAATTTGATAGGGATTGCAAGGCAATCTACAGATTCTGTGCAATCCCTACCAAATTATCAATGGCATTTTTCAAAGAACTAGAACCAAAAATTTAAAAAAATTTATGTTTCCACACAAATTTTAAAATTCTCAAGAGCCTACAGATGGTGGTAGTGGGTATACTAAAGTGGTGGCAGTACTAGGATCTATTGTCAGATGATCTAAACAATTTTCATGGGTCACCCTCTCACCACATGAAGTTGAATACCTCACTTGAATCTGGGCAACAATCGCTTCATCTAACAGATTAAACAATTCTCTACCTTCCCCCAAGTCATGACATTTTATTAGGAACTTAAATTATGTTAAAGCTCTCTGTCAACTATGAGGTGAACATTGTGTAAATATTTAGGATTGTTGTCTTTTCTCTAGCTAATCACTGGAAAGTTTAGAAGTTTGGATAATTTTTTAACTGTTGATCATCAGTACACTTTGCTAAATCTTCAAACCCTTACTCCTGTCTTCCTCTGCAGCTTCCTCTCCCTCTTGTCCTTTCTGTACACAGAACTACCCATTCAAATCACAACTTACATACACTCAACCATGCCATAGTTTGTTTCCATACCCGGAATTCCCCTTCCTTTTTGCTATACTGGCTAACTCTTAATTTTCTTTCAAGTTAAAATTCAAATATCCACTATTCCGTGAAACCTGCTCTGACTCATTTTACCAATTTTAGTAATTTCTTCTTTGTGCCTCTCTCCTACCTTGTAAAAACATATACCTATTATCCAACCTATGATGGAGCATTCATCATTGAATAGATTATTCACGCTTCCTAGCTTGTGAGCTCATTAAAGAAATGCCCCATGCCTTATTTATACAAGTGAATAAATGCCAACAAACAAATGAAAAAGTGATAATACTTTAGTTAATTATTAAGTAAGTAAAAATCATATTCAGCTGGCCTGTCTACTTTCTTGGTCACAGGTTAGCAAGCACCCTTCATACCTTCCAGTTATCCACTATATGTCAATTTTACTGTTGTGATAGCCTCATGCACCTGAAATGAAAAAAAAAAAACATTAACAATGGAACGTTGTAACAAATGAGACTTGTCCAGAAAATTCCTGTTTTTATTCTCTCTGGATTTTTAAAGTGGGTTGCATGCTTTCAGCCAAATATGATAAACTCCAAGATCTTTAAGATTCCATTCACATATATCCCATAACCAGAAGATTTCTTCTTGATCATGCAATCAATATTGCAGACTCATTTAAGGATCCTTTCCCTAAGTGCTCAGATAAGGATGTTTCTTGTGTTGGGGCCAGGTTGTAGAAGAATTGTTGAATCACATTTTTGTCTTCCTGTCGATCTCTTCCTTTTTCTTAAGTGAAGTATAGGTGAGATTGTGATAGTTTCAGGTGTACAGCAAAGTGATTCAGGTATACAAACATATATATGTATTTTTTTGGTATTTCTTTTCCCTTATTGGTTGTTACAAAATATTGAGTATAGTCCCCTGTGCTATATAGTAGGTCCTTGTTGGTTATCTGTTTTTCTTTTTGAGTTATACTATTTTACTTTTTTTTCTTTTTGCACATTTGTCATTATTGACATTATCAAGTATATTATCAGTTCCTCTTGGCTATTGATTCTTGATCCCTCTGCTAATTTTGGCAGTGGCCATTCTAGATATGTCTAAAAGTTTGTAGTCTTTCTTTTATCTATGGTCCTTCTATTGGCAAGACCAACTCTGCTGTGGGCCTAGATTAATGAATATATGTCATCCTGAAATATCTAACAGAACTAATTATGCTCATTTTGATTCCATACTCACCAAACAGATTCCTGGTTTTGACCTGGCTTCCGTTCTATGTCTGTCTGCGTGGGCAAGTGCCCATCCATATTGACCTCTTCTTTTATATTAGAATTTTTTTATTAGCATTATGAGCTTAGTGACTGGGAATCAGTCCCAGTGAGATGGCTTTGTTCACACTGTGCTGGCAAAAGAAGGGTTCTGAGCCTAGAAGATAATGGAGAGAACACAGTGACTTTTCACCTAGGTATGTTGAAGTGTATATTCATGTTAGAATAAGTTTTTGAAAAACAATACTAATTTTGTGGTTAAACTAGAAAATCAATATGAACTCATGACCTTAATGATCATTATTTTCTAGATCTCTCAATAATGTCTGGCATATGTAGAACAGTATGGTAACTTTTCACAGTATCCTGAAGTTGGTCTTTAAAAATATTTTCCTTTCAAAGGAATTGAGACTTTCTGGAGATGATCTCATGCATTGAAATAGGAAAAAAATCAAGATGAAATAGCTTGCTGCTGCCAGAAATCAAAGATGCTTTTAAAATTTTCTGAGTGGTATCTTAAAAGGCAAAGTTTTTAACTAAATGAGGTTTCCAATATATGATGTAATAATTTAATTTATGCATCCAAAAGATAATTATAATAATAAAATTGAGTTGAATATGTGAAAAAAACATGAAATTGTACTTATATCAAATATGTAAAATTTTAAATAAAATTTAGTATGAAAATTTAAAAGTAGGGCAAGTACATTAAACCATGGTAAGTAATTAGTTTTAATAATTCAGGAATGCTGATTTCATTTAAATACATGTAATATTTAAAAATTGTAGTACGTATTTTTTATGTTTTAACAAAAAGGGTGATTTCAGAGAACAGTAAGTCATATAGAATCCAACAACCTGTGACGAAATGATAGATTATCTGCATAACCTTAATAGAAAATTGTCTATATAAACTCATTCCTTAATCTCCTGAGGCATGAAACTTCTGGATATCCTACTAATTATGCAGTGATAATAGGGCACAGTCAAGTAAACTGTGAACTGAGGTGGATCACTCTGTAACCAATATACCAGTGACTTGGAGGAAAAGCTGGGTCAGCACCACATTCTAAAGCATAGTCTTGGAACATACCACTTATTTAACAATTAAAGTTTTGTTTGAGAAGAGTCCCAACCCAATAAACACTGACTCAGGTTTCAATCTACTTAGAAGATGTAACGAAATCCCTTGACAAATGAGGAATGAATAGGTTAATGAAATAAAATCTGCAATACCAGCTAGTTTATATTGCTTGACTTTCAGATTGATAAAATTATTGTCCATAAATGAATAAAACCATAACCAGGAATATATCAAATAAGGTTATATCAAATAAATTTGTATAGAGATAATAATGTGACAAAACCATGGGATTGATATTTTGAGGTAGGTTCGCTAATAAATTTTTTTTTTTTTTAAAAGAGACAGAGCTCAACACAGACTCCAGCCTGTGACCTTTTTTTTTTTTTTTTTTTTTTTTTTGCAGTACACGGGCCTCTCACTCTTGTGGCCTCTCCCGTTGTGGAGCACAGGCTCCAGACGCGCAGGCTCAGTGGCCATGGCTCACGGGCCCAGCCGCTCCACGGCATGTGGGATACTCCTGGACCGGGGCATGAACCCGTGTCCCCTGCATCGGCAGGCGGACTTTCTACCACTGTGCCACCAGGGAAGCCCCTAATAAATTTTAATAACTATAATGTTTTGCGTATATAAGGCATTTGGAGCATTTAAAATAATTTTTTATGCTAGATTTATGACTTTATTGAACTGTTATGAAACTTGACTAATTTTATATTTACTATCTAAATGTTTAAGGGATTTTGATTTATGCA
Source organism: Delphinus delphis (assembly GCF_949987515.2). Lineage (NCBI taxonomy): Eukaryota > Metazoa > Chordata > Mammalia > Artiodactyla > Delphinidae > Delphinus > Delphinus delphis. Next base: position 51,273,523 of record NC_082690.1, on the reverse strand, counting down.
GTTTAAATTTATGAATTATATGAGCAATGATAACAATGTTCACTAGATATGAACAATGACAACAATGTTCATTAGATATACTATCTTAAAAAAGGATGTACCAAAGAGTGACCTTCTTAAGCCACAGAGCCCCTTAAGCTTCTAAGGTTCTACCCTGAGGTCACTGACCCTGATAAACCAAGCATGAGAGATCTTTATAACACACGGAGCTGCTTTTAGACCATCCAGCCTCTCTGGATGATGAGGTAGCTGGAATGAGGAATTGTAATTTGGTCTGACTATTAAATAATGGAAATTTACCTCTCAAACATAAAGATTTCCCCCATGTAGTCCTTTCAATGAACTTTTTGTTTGGATTTTTATCCAACTCAAAGTGATAATCAATCATTTATTTCCAGGCTTCCCTGGTGGCGCAGTGGTTGAGGATCTGCCTGCTAATGCAGGGGACACGGGTTTGAGCCCTGATCTGGGAGGATCCCACATGCCACGGAGCAGCTAGGCCCATGAGCAACAACTGCTGAGCCTGCACTTCTGGAGCCTGAGCTCCGAAACAAGAGAGGCCGCGATAGTGAGAGGCCCACGCACCGTGATGAAGAGTGGCCCCCACTTGCCATAACTAGAGAAAGCCCTTGCACAGAAACGAAGACCCAACACAGCAAAAATAAATTAATAAACTCCTACCCCCAACATCTTCTAGAAAAATAAATAAAAATTAAATCATTTATTTCCTAGCCAAAAGGAGACTACTAAATTATGAAACTTTATACTTGTGTCCTCAGTGACTCAGATAAAAGATAAAGCAAAATTTGAAATCCCCTAAACCTGAATTTCTTGTGACACACTACAGGTGCTTCCCAGAGAATGGCAAATCTAGTCTTTTGTACAGCTCATCAAAACAATTTCCTGTGACCCCGTGTCCACTTGAACCAAACTGATTAGTTAAGTCATCTAGAACAAGCATATTCCCCCTTTGATATCTCCTGTAGTCCATGGACCCCAGGATGTGAAAGATATTGGGGTTTCCAAACCTTCCCTAGTTTGTTTCCACTCAGTTAACTCAATCTCATTTCAGTCATCTCCATTTCTTCTACTTCCATCTCCGTCACATCATGCTCACTCTGAGTCCCATGGTTTTGCTGTCACTTGTCCTTTCACTTGTCCACCCTTGTTTCTTTCTTTATAAGTTTTCCCACTTGAAGTTCTTCCTCTGTGAAATTTTCCATGCCTGCCCCAACTCTTGCTCTTGTTTAACTTTCTAAAAAGTAACACAGGAGTTTTCACAAAATAATTCTATCGAGGGTAAGCAGGCTGTTTTCAAATCCTTAAAGACCAATGACTAGGAAGCACTCCCTCCTCAGAAATATGTGTCATAAGCTTTTAAGTCCCAATAATCCTAAACTTTTCCCATTGTTTCACAAGCCTTAGAGCTGGTAGTTGCCTCATTCAGTGATTACCTCTATGTTATCTCTATGAAAAGGCATTTAGAAAAAGAGAAAAGTGGAAGCTGATTCAGAAAGGTAATGGATATAGGCTGAGATTTATGACCTGTACAAAGTAAGAGGTATTCATGTGTGGACTCCCCTGAACATAAATAAAGGTTTCAGAGACTTAATACACAGGGGGCCAATGAGCAGCCTTCCAGCCTGGCAGCCCTCCAATGGGCACACAGTAGCTATTACTATTTTCTTTTCAAAGATGAGAAAACTGGGGCTTGGAGAGACCTCAGTTTTCCCTAGTCAGTGTTTCATTTTTGCCTTTTCAGTTTTCCATACTTGTTTATCCAATTGTCTATGTTAAATTCCCTCTGCTAAAATAACTTGTATGGTTTCTATAACCTGCCTGGACCCTAACTAATATATACAGTATTTGGACTATTGGATGAAACCAATATACATGTTGTCCCTATCTTGTAACTTCAAGGGCTTCATGTTTGTGGAATCAACTTCTAACTTAATTCTGGAGACTTTAACCATACAAAGTCCTGAGGAAGAATAAAAGCTTACCAGGAATTGTTTTCATAAGGAATTTATGTGCATCTAAGGAAGATGTTTTTAAAGTTTCAAAATTCAAGCTTAACTCTTCAGTACAAGACTGAAATAACACATGTCAAATGCATGCTCAGTAGTATAAATGACCAGGACATAGCCATGATCATCTTGTCAATGAGCCAAGCAGCAGTCTTACGTGTAGCCATCCAAAGTTCTTGCAGGACCAAGTGACTCAATTGTGGGAGGAAAGAATTCAAATCCCACAATTTTTTTATGCTTAAACAAGGGCATGTTCTCACACCTGGGTGTGTTCCCATTTGGGCACATTTCCACCATCACTAATATGTATTTTTACATATATGTGCAGGCTAGACAATTTATGTACATTAACTCATTTAATATTGGTGAAAACTCTTGCAAGCTAAATACTGTCAGAAGTTTATAGAAAAGAAAACTGCCTATCAGATTGATTGAGCCAGGTGACCCCAAAACTCACAATTAGTAAGTACCAGAACCAGAAGTCCAACTGAGGTCTGTCTTATTGCTAGTATTTTACACTATATCATTCTGATGAACCACAGGCTTGGGAGTAGGAATAAAGAAGGAATGGTTCATTCGGATCTAGAGAAGAGATTAGCAGTCTAGTTGATTATACCCTGAGGAATAAAAGAGTATAAAGCCATAAGCAGTAAAGGTTATAATTGCAAAAGATCATGAAATTGCCATTCCCACTGGGCAACATGGTATAATATAATACACATGGTCTTTGCCTTCAGAAAAACTTGAATTCAAATTCCATCTTTCCACTGTATATGTCTTACTTTAGACAAGTCACCTAACTCTTAGTCCTCTGTTTTTCCAAAACCATCTCACAAAATTACTGTAAAGAGTAAAAGGAGGTACAAATACAGTAGACGCTCAATAAATATCAAATCTCTTCTGACTTTATAAACTCTTTCATATTTACTATTTCCTTCATTTATCACCCCTTGTACCTCTGTCATAACTAATAACAGAATATCTTTAAAATTAAATGAACCTATCTAAACTAAGACTAAAGAGAGAGGCTTCGAGCATTCTTGGGAACACTTTCTGAACAATTATGGATAAAGAAACACTCAAAAGGATAGAAAGTTAAAAGCAGATTCAAAATTATAATAAATATAGGCTACGTATTTAGTCCTATCCAAAGGAAGAAGTATTCTTAGGCTTCCTTGAGCCTAAAGACTGGTTTCAGAGTCTTGATACAAAAGAATCAATGAGCAGTGATCTAGCAATTCTTCCATTGGGTAAAAGGTGACTCTTACTTTTTTTTTTTTTCCATAGGTGAGAAAACAGGCTCAGGCAGGCCAGAATTTCCCATAGCTAATAAAGGTTAGAAAGCTAATCTGAACCCAGTTTTTCTAATTGCAAGCCAATACTGCTTCCCATATGGTGCAACATTATAAATCAATCTAATTCCCTATATTTCTATTCCTGCTTGTGGAGTTGTAAGTTTTCCCATTTCAATAAGAGAAAAATAGCCGTCTTTTATTAGGGAAATTAAGAAGCAGTAAGGAGACATGTATACTACCTCTATATCTCTTCCACATAATCTCTTCTAGAGGTTTGCCAGTTAGAAAAAAAAAAAAAAAAAGAAATCAAATGGTCAGAGCATCATTGCTTGCCTAGAGTGCAAGTGATCTCCAAATGCAAACGCCATCTAATAGGCATTTTAGATGCTCTTTGTCAAGCAGTCTTATTTTCCGGAACATAATTGCTTTATTCAATCAAAGTGTCTCCAACTGCTGTGGATTAGAGACCTCATGATTTAGTTCTATCAAAACAATCCTGCCCCAAGTGGAGAAACTTGCCTGATTTAAATGAATATCAACAAAAATGATGATTTTACACTTTTCAGAGAAACAACAGTCCCTAAAGTTCTTGTGTATTTCCAGGGACCTTAATGGAGGCTAACAGATTTATGGTTTCATTATTGCCTGAAGCAATGTCTCCCAATAGGTAATTTTTATGCTGTGGGACAGCAGAACATATAGGAATAAATGTTCTTGAATAAAGGAACTGGCTGTCAGGGTTTTCAAATACAGCAGTTACTAAAACAATAGATTTTTCAAAAAGAAATGAGCTTCTTTTCTCCTTAGCGTCTCACCTGTGTTTCACCATTAATCCCATCAGAAACACTTGTCTCTTTAAATAGTGGAAAATATCATTTAAAGAATTGGGAAACAATAATAAAAACCTGTAATACTATATCCAATTAGTATTTTAATAACATTATATAATATTTTGTCTTCATAATATAGTATAAATTCTAATAATAATGTGTATTAATAATCTATCCTACTTCAATTAATGATTCTAATCCATATTATGCCTCTCCTATTCCCATTCTCAAACAAGACACAATGGACTGAATAGAAGTTATAAGAAATGTGTTTTCTCTTATCAGTGAATATATTAAAACAGAGATTGAATGGCCATGAGTAAGCATGGCTTTGGGATTCAAATAAATGGAAGATTTTAGAATGGATTCATGTATTAGATAGGAGATGGCACTATATATCATAGAATGTTAGGGACCCATGAAAACTAAGGAATGAAAAAATTTAGGGACCATGAAATTTAAGGACATAAAATGAAGGAAACAAACCTTTGTCAAATATTGGTTTCATGCTAGGCATTTTGCAAGTTAAAGTTTTCCCAAATGTATAAATAAAAAATCTGAGAGTTTGAATAGGAATAGAACAGAACTGGGAATGAGGCTACCTAATTTTAAAGAATTTTTTAAAATGCACTTTCCTAATCCTGCATAAGAAATATCAAAAAACAACCAAATTAAAAAGAAAATTACACTATGCCTACATTCAATTTTAATAAATGAAAGGGAATAAAAGTTTTAGTTTACAACAACAAAAACTTATCCAAAAATTAACTTCAGGTTACACTACACGGTTATCAATATCTCAGGGTAGTAATCTAACTCTTCTTCCTTCTAGGCTCTCTCTGTCACATCACCCTGTTGCAATGACCTCATAGCACTTATCACTACATGAAATTATCTTTTTCTTTATTTTGCTACACATTCAGTGTTGTTTCTTCACCTCTACTTTGTTGCTTCAAGTGTTAAAGATAACTGGCCCAATATGGAGTTACTTATGCTAAAACCCATGTCACCAAACCAAGACTTAACTTAATTAGTTTCAGCTATCCCGCAAATGGAATCTTAAACTAGTCAGTCAGGAATCTCTTGATTAGCATTAGTTAGGTAATCTGCCTGATAAATCTGCCCCATTCCCTATAAGGAAAGTTACTGTACAATAACCAATCTGCTTTTCACCCTAGTACTCTTCCTTGTTCCTGCTCCCTTCTGCCTGTAAAATGTCTTGCCTTGTACAGCTCTTTTGGGCTCCTTTCTATCAGCTAGATTGTATGCTGCCTAATTCATGAATCACTGAAAGCTCTTTTGGGCTCCTTTCTATCTGCTAGATTGTATGCTGCCTAATTCATGAATCACTGAATAAAGCCAATGTGATCTTTAAAATTTACTCAGTTGAAATTTGTTTTTTAACAGAAGCAAAGCAAACTTTTCTGTTTGTTCACTACTATATCCCCAACACCTAAATTAGCACCTGGCACAGAACAGAGCCCCAATGAATATTTGCTGAATCAAAGGTAGTTTTACCACAATAGCGTTAATACAGGCTTCCCACATAAAAAGGTGATAATCTATGAAAGAGGCAGGACTGCACAGTGGAAGGAAGGCATGTTTGAAGTCACACAGTTCACTCACCAACGCCAGTCCATTGCCTGATTTAATCTTCACAACTTCAGTGTGAGGTGGACAGAGTTGTCATTCTGAATGTATGGACGATGATAAGACACCTAGAAAATCAGAGTGAATTTTACAAAAATAGGTAAAAAGCAGAAATGAAACTAAGACACTTATCCTAAGTTTGAGGGTCAGGACATTTTCTTTTACTGTTTTCCTGTATTAAACCAAACAAAATTGCATAGGAAGGGGATTAAAAATATAACAAGCAAACACAAAAATCAGAAAGGAAATCATGAGAGTGGTCAGGCTATAGTGGAGAGGAGGTTTCAAGAAACATTAAAAAGTGAGGATAAGTGGAAAAGCAGTGGTGGCTAATGGAGAACTTACATATGTTATGTATCTAGGGATAAAATAATTACATTTGATATTATACAAATATATAAATAGCCATGTTTACATATGGCTAATAAAGAGTTTTCGAGTTGGAAATCTTGGCCTCTGTCTTACCTTGAACCTTTATAGGGCAAATTTAATCTGCTAAAAAATGGGAACTGAGACAATCAACTTTTTTTCTGCTTTATTAAACTTGGTATGGTGTGGTATATTGTGTGTGTGTTATACATGTGTGTGTGCACGTGCATATGTTGAAAAGCACTGACTGATTTTGTACCTTCAGCTCAAGCTACAAATTCCCAAATATAGGACATACTTCTGAAAGTCCTCCCTACAGTACTTAGCAAAAAAAGAGCTTATGATCAAATAAAATATGAAGGAAAGAAATGGAGAAGAAAAATAACGAATACAAGAAGGAAATTGGGCAAAATGAAAAAAAATGGGAAAATATAGAGACTTGTTTGCAATCAAGAAGGAAATACTGTCTTTCTTTAGTATATATATATATAATGTGGCCATAAAGTGTGCTATGGTTAAACATAATGTGATAAACATGAGCTAAACCACCATAAAGGATGTGGCAGACTCCTAATGGGAAACTGGCATGTAAAATTAGAAATGAAATAAAGTGTTGAAGTTTCCATAACAAAAGACTGTACAAATACAGTAGGGGCACAAAAGCAAGAGTGATTTATTTTGTCTATTTTGTCAATATGTAAATTGCCAGTTAGAACTATCATTATATCAGCTTTGAAGAGGACAATTATACTTTTAAAAAAATGTTATAGTGGTCCAATGCACATAACAAAAAATTTACTGATTTTAAGTATATAATTCAGTGAGTTTTGACAAACATATAGAGTGTATAGTGTTATAACCACCAACACAATCATGATAGAGAATATTTCTATTGCCCCATAACATACCCTCATGCTCTCCCATTTTTTATTGCGATATAATTGATATATATTAGTTTCAGGTGTATGACATAATAATTCAATAGGACAATTATACTTTGATATTGGATGTTTAAAATATACGTTTGAATGTGGTCCAGATCAGAGTTTATCAGCTCTCTGACAGTACAGAATGTGGTGTTCTCCATCAAACAGAGCAATTCAAGCAACAGAGCTTGCAAACCTGTGTTATTAGTAACTTTCTGGAAGCAAAATTCAAATTACAATGCTGATAGAATCTATGAGGAAGCCAATTGCTAAAAATTAATTCCAAAACACACACACACACACACACACACACACACACACACACATTCAAAATTGCATCACTGTAATCTAATTATTTTAATAGAAGCTAAACCAATTACACATACTTACAACCTTGAGGTTAACAATATTGATGAAAAAGCTCTGCAGCTATGTAAATGTACAAATATAATGTTTTAATTATATCCACACATCTATTTAAATCAGCTAATTCCATTTTATACACAAAGCAGTTAGTTATCTTTGTATTTGAGCCCCCCAAGTCATATGGTCTCGTTTATTGAAAAATTTTTAAATAAGAGCATCTATTGACAAAATAAGGTTGTGAATGAAAACCACTCCAATGTATTCAAATTTATTTAAATTCAATTTATTCAATTCAATGGGGGGAAAAAAGTCCAGCTGGTTATTTGATATAATGGAGAAAAACAAAAACAAACCTTTAGATTGACAGAATTTTTTTTGAGATAAAAATAGCTATATTCTGGTGAAAATTTGTAAAGATTCTGACTTTTACATCTAATGCCTACCTTAGTATAGAGGAAGAGCATTGATTATATCAGGTATCTACGTTCAAAGTCAACAATTATACTAGACTTTTCTGAAAATACGAATATTTATCTAATTCCAGCATTTGACAACTTATTGAAAAATAGTAGTTACTAGATGGTAGGCATGGGTCTAGGTAGAAGACATGTCCATTAATTTTCCAAATTCATAGGATTATAAACAGATCCCGCTCTGTATATTGTAAAGCACTTCAAACAATGTATTATTGCAATATTTTGCTACTGCCATGTGTCAGTCTCTGGAGTGACACATACCATCTCCAAATTTTTCCCCCTTTAATGTGCTGGGCCTTGATTTCCTCACCTAAATGATCAGGCATTCCAGAGACTTTTCCACAAATCTCCCAAGGACTTAGCACCTGTTAGATTCACCAAGGAGATTGTGTTAGGAGAGTACCGGGGATTCCAGGATGTACCCTCAGCCTTCCAATTTCATGATCTTTCCTTGTCAGGGTCTCAAAAATCCTTCCACCCGCTCACCCCAAGTTAGGAATGACTCCAAACATTTGAAAACAGGATTGACCCAAGGACAGGAGCCAGTTGCCCAAAACAATATATCCAAATCTCATTCCTGTGCAATAGCATATTACAGTACTGGGTGTGTTATTGTTTGAAATAGAATGCCATCTTCTCCCTGTCCCTTTGATTTCTATCAACAAGTCCTATAATAAGATTAGAGGACATATAAACAAGGTCCTACTTTATAGCACAGGGAACTATTGATATATTCAATATCTTATAATAACCTATAATGGAAAAGAGTCTGAACAAGAATATATATATATATATATAACTGAATCACTTTGCTGTATACCTGAAACTAACACAACATTGTAAAATCAACTATACTTCAATGTAAAAAAAAGATTAGAGGACAGATTCCATATGAGATAATTGTAGGTTTATTGAAAAATTGTTCCAGCCTAGACTATCTAAATTGTGAGAACAACAAATGTTTAGTGAGAAATGAGGAAGATTTCTATAAATATAAGTGAAATATTAAAAAAAAACATATTTTAGCCTCAGCGAAAAAATCCCCAAATTTTCAGAAAGTGTGAAATTTTCACTTCAAATTACATGAAGCTATCATAAAATATCCCAGAATATGCTGAAATCTTTGCCTCAATTCCTAAGCACATTCTGTTTCCTACATGTAGCATAACCCTGTAATCTACCTCCCAAACCAAGATATTTTGTAAGAGGTGTGATACAATTTCATATTCGATTTATAACCTATTTTCATAACTAACTTTTTCTAAAAAATAAATAATAAATTCATATAAATTAAAGCAAATATATATTTTAAACACCTATATACTGCTTATCTAAATAATAGTAATAGCAGAGGAATAATTATTTTGGTATACATTCATATACTTTAATCATTTTCTTAATCATATGTTTCTAATACTCTGCAGTAGATATGCTTCTGGGGTAAAATAGAACACTTTTTAATAAGACAGTCTTATTAATTGATCATCTGTCATAAGCTTTCCTACAATCTTCTTTAACACTGCATTTTATAGTTATAATCTTTCCACTTATTTATATTAAGATTTTTGTTTAAATATTAATATAACATGTTTATCATTTATATAGTTATATAATATGAATATAACAATTTTCATTGAAAAATATTTTCTGTGGGTGCTGAGTTACACAGTCAACTGAAAGAAAATTCTGCTAAACAGATGTTCTAGTTTTAAAATTTTGCTAATTGAAAGGTATTAATATATTTGCTCAAATATATTAACAGCTATTGTCTTTTTGCCTTCACTTAAAAACTCTTTGTACTATCATATTTACAAGAAAAACATCATCATATAAGTATTTGTTTATAATTGTTTTTAATGTTTTGTCAAATTTAAAGCATTAATATTGTAGGCTTTTTTATCTTTCTTACATTCTGGCCAAAGTATAAGCATACACAATTAAAATATAATATCCAATTAAAAAAAAAACTTCCTCTCAAGTTCATATATTCCCAACTTAATATAAAATTATCATTGTTGATTTATAATTGTTCAACAACTAGTTCAAATTTTCAGTCCCTCCCTTGTTTTTGTACAGATCAACTTAATGTTTTCCCCTTTTCAAATTTTGTCTTCAATAAATGCAATTCCACAAAAGGTTAAAAAGTGGAAAATTTAGAATCTCTACTCACTGAATATTTTGATTAAAGATCCCCAACCGATTTTGTTCAAAATACAAGCAAAATTAAGAACTCTAATTTATTTTATGTATTTATTTATTAAACATCTTTATTGGAGTATAATTCCTTTACAATATTGTGTTAGTTTCTGCTGTACAACAAAGTGAATCAGCCATATGCATACATATATCCCCATTTCCTCTCTCTCTTGTGTCTCCCTCCCACCCTCCCTATCCCACCCCTCTAGGCAGTCACAAAGCACCAAGCTGATCTCCCTGTGCTATACAGCTGCTTCCCACTAGCTATCTATTTTACATTTGGTAGTGTACATATGTCAGTGCTACTCTCTCACTTCGTCCCAGCTTACCCGTCCCCCTCCCCACATCCTTAAGTCTGTGTGTCTTTATTCCTGTCCTGCCCCTAGGTTCATCAGAACCATATAATTTTTTTTTTTAGATTCTATATATATGTGTTAGCATACGGTATTTGTTTTTCACTTTCTGACTTACTTCACTCTGTATGACAGACTCTAGGTCCATCCGCCTCACTACAAATAACTCAATTTTGTTTCCTTTTATGGTTGAGTAATATTCCATTGTATATATGTGCCACATCTTCTTTATCTGTTCATCTGTCGATGGACACTTAGGTTGCTTCCATGTCCTGGCTATTGTAAATAGTGCTGCAATGAATATTGTGGTACATGACTCTTTTTGAATTATGGTTTTCTCAGGGTATATGCCCACTAGTGGGATTGCTGGGTTGTATGGTAGTTCTATTTTTAGTTTTTTAAGGAACCTCCATACCGTTCTCCATAGTGGCTATATCAATTTACATTCCCACCAACAGTGCAACCCTCTTTAGCACTTATTTTTTGTAGAATTTTGATGATGGCCATTCTGACTGGTGTGAGGTGATACCTCATTGTAGTTTTGATTTGCATTTCTCTAATGATTGGTGATGTTGAGCATCCTTTCATGTGTTTGTTGGCAATCTGTATGTCTTATTTGGAGAAATGTCTATTTAGGTCTTCTGCCCATTTTTGTATTGGGTTGTTTGTTTTTTTGATATTGAGCTGCATGAACTACTTGTATATTTTTGAGATTAATCCTTTGTCAGTTGCTTCGTTTGCAAATATTTTCTCCCATTCTGAGGGTTGTTTTTTTTTGTCTTGTTTATGGTTTCCTGTGCTGTGCAAAAGCTTTGAAGTTTCATTAGGTCCCATTTGTTTATTTTTATTTCCATTTGTCTAGGAGGTGGGTCAAACAGGATCTTCCTGTGATTTATGTCACAGAGTGGTGTTCTGCCTATGTTTTCCTCTAAGAGTTTCATAGTGTCTGGCCTTACATTTAGAACACCTCTAATTTAAAAAATACTTTGTATTTGTTGATAAATATCAGGAAAGAGATATTATGTACATCACAATCAACGTTGAAGCTTTTTTTAGTCAATATAAGTTTGTCATTAAAATTTTGAAGTTACTGTTTATATGTAAACATATTTTAAGTTTTGACATCCCCAGTTTATGCTTTGTAAATATGGCAGCTTGATTGGATAAATCAATAAATTATTTGTGCACCAACACCAGTGATAAGTACATATCTCTTCCTTAAGTTTTTAAATTTAATAGTTTAGTGACCTATGGAATCTAGTCCCCAGGTTTTCAAATTTAGTAGTTTAGTGATGTTCAAAGGAATTTTTATACGAAATATCAATGCAGAAACAATTTTATCTTCATGTTTAACTTTTTAACCGAATTTACAGAAGAATTCAAAATAGTATCAGTTACTTCCCTTTTAACAGAATGAATTTCCAAAACTTTGTGTTAATTCTATAACTGGATAAAAACCATGATTGGAAACAAATTCATTGATTTTCTATTTGAAGCTTTGGACACAAGTGATATAAAACTGACATCACGTTTAATTATGTATGAGGTTTTTCTGCAAGTAGAACCAATGGATTACTAGCTCTTACTACACTTTATATACATCTACAAGAATACTGAAAAGTGAGCAAAATTTAGAAAAACAATTGTCTGAGGTCATCGATAGTTATGCTTCACATTGTGATGTATAAAGGCACCTTCTGCCATTGTGTGTATTAAACTGATGTTATCAAGCTTAATCTTCTAAAATAAAAACAAACTGCTAAAGTAAATGCTGATGCTTCTTCAGCAGTGCTATTGTCTTTTGGCTTTTATGTGGCCATTGGTATTATTACAACCCCCATGACAGTTATTTAGGGCCTCAAAATATTTTGTCCTAATTATATTTCATTATCCGCTTTTTTGAGAAATTATAAATTCTTACACAAATTATTTTGCCTTTTTAAGCTCATTACTGCTGAAAAGATTTATTTAAAATTGTGATGTTATCAAGTAATAAAATGGTTATAAATGTATGTCATTCAGTGAACAACAAAATCACTGTGATAGGAACATCTAGACAAATCTCTACTTTCTCTATGGCAGCAATGACTCAGCCTCAATTTCCTGTGCATACTTAACATTTATTACCCAGTATTTCCTCATATTTCTCACTTAAGCTACTAACTGGCAGCCTGGCAGCCTTGACACTTTCACAATCCATGGTCCAGGCCACTATGTGCCCATCAAAGGCAGTACCATCAAATATCACTAACTGAGACCAGAAGGAGCTAGCTGTCTACTGAACAAATTTGAATAAGCATGGGCTACTTCCTTCATAGCACTTAACCTATTGTGTTATAGCTGATTTGTTTAACTTTTGTACCCCACTACGTGGTGAATACCATGATGAAAGTGTTCTTGTTCATCTTTCTTATACACCTATTGCTCTGTATATATCAGGGGCTCAATTAACATTTAGTGCAGATGAAAGAGTTCTAGCTTCTTGTCTTCCAGCTGAATAATGTTTGGAACACCATTTCTATTTTTGCATCTCATTTTCTTCATTTTCAAAACATTACTTCTGTGGGGGATGGTTTGGAATAGGAGGGGAAAAAAACAACAACACTGGAGTCTATTTTAATAGAGTCGGACAGCAGCTTCCTAAGTGTGTTCCACAGAATGGTGACTTTTCCTGTGTGAAGCCAAGAGCTTTCTACAATGATGAAAAGCTAATGGTAGAGACAGTGTTCAAAGACACCTGTCCCTGACATTGCTATATTCCCCTGGAGGAGGATGTGATCTTGCTGATACCTGGATTTCTTATGAACGAGGACAGTCTGAGGTTTGTACACATTCCTGTACGCTGAAGTTTGTAAATTAATGGGTTAAGTTCTTCAAGAACAGTAACACTGATTTAGAGAATGAAAAATTGCAGCCCAGCAAGGAGTAAGCTTTCTGACCTGAGAAGGCCCTGCCTTGCTTGGGTGGTGTCACAGGCTGCAGCTCTCCCACCCCAGGCCTGCCCTTTCCCTCTCCCCTCTACCTTCTTAAGGACCAAGAGAAGTTATGCTGAGGTATGCGAACTGGCTGATGTTATGTGTGCACATCAAGTTTCTGATAAATGTCTGTATTATTGGTAAAATTCAGGAAGTTAAGAGTGCAGAATGTTCATACCTAATATATATATTTTTAAGTTTCCATAGTCAAATACAGTTTGGAAACCCAGGCTTTGGCAAGGGTAAAGGTGCATGTGTATGTTTAACTGCAGGAAAATGCAAAACCTTTATTATGCTAATATGTTCTGTGAATCTCCAATAAGGAAACAGAATTTGCAGGATTTGCCAAATTTATCTGATCACAGAAAATTCTGTAGGCCTAGTATAATGTGAAATGCACTCTGGGAAAAACTGAACTAATCAAGGGATACTCAGAGCCTGAACGATAGTGTTTGCAGAATTTAAGTTAAAATTTAGAGCTAAATTTTCTCCCCTTGTTGTGAGACTTCATTTTGTCCAAAGACAGATTCAGATCTTTTAAAATTCATTTAAAAACTTCATTTGTAGTTTCTTTTCGGACAGTTACCCACAGAAACATACATATACATATGCATACATATATATAAATGATACATATATATAAATAAGAAATTTGGAAAAATAATAGAGTTAACTGGTGAAAAATTATTTCATATTCACCTGTTTAAATATAATTCCTGTTACACATCTTTGAACCTCATTTTAGTGCTTTAATTTTTTTTTACATATTGGAGAATTTAAATATTTGATTTTAGTGGTTGTATAATATCCCGATCCTGCAATTAACATGTTTGAGCAAGATGCTTTTAGATGTGTCAGATTATTTCCTTGGGATATGTTACAGCAATGGAATTGTTGGGACAAAAAATTTGAAAATATTATGGCTTTTGTTATATATAATTTATATAGAGAGGGATGGGGAGAGGTTAGAAGGGTGCAAGTACTTCTCAGTACTTGTTAAGGAAATCAACTTGTAGCGTTCATAGCTGCAAAGCCTGTCATGGATGAAGAATGGTTTATTATGTAAAATAATAATTAATGTGTTATTATCATTAATTAGCAACACTTACTGTATTCTTAACATGTACTGGAAACTATTCTAAGTACTTTACATTTATTATCTCTTAATCTTCAAGAAACTCTGAGGTACTTACTCTCATTATTCTCATTTTAAAGATTAGGATTTGAGGCACAGAGCTATTAAGTAATTTATCCAAAGTCACTCAGCTAGCCAGGAGCAGAGCTCACATACAAATTCAGGCAGTCAAACTTCAGAGCTCCCTTTCTTAATCATTGCTCTTTAGCAATTAACAAAAAATATATACATATACACAGCCCAACCAAATGCGAGTACCTACATTACAGCTCTGAATTTAACCATCCACATTGCATTACCAGAGTATGAAAGAGCCTCAGAATTGTTGGGAATGGTTATATGCCTTTTTCTGTTTCTTCTTCAGTTGTATTTATTCTGATCATTCATTTTCCAATCTACATTAATTACTTTCAGCATTAAATCCTTGGCTAGATAGACATTTTCTTTCCTGGGATCTCTGTTAATATTGGCAAATTAAAAGCCAACGTTATTTCTATAAATATGAGATCTCAGGGTAGATATCTTAGGTCAAATATGAGTTACAGGGGAAATATACTTTCAATGGACATATTAATTGGAAAACACAGAGTCACATACACAGATGTACATACATTCCTGTTTACCGCTCTCATGATCCAATCAAAGTGGCAACACTCACAGGCAAACAGAAGCTTTCATGGTTGTTCGAATGGAAAATCTCTCAAAAGTTCCAATTCTGTGTCTCTTTTATCCAGCATTCTAGCAGCCTGCCTAGCTGACAGTTATATTTCCTAGACCTAGATAATCCATTTTCCCAATCGGTGTTTGGCTAGGACCTGTGTATATTTCATCTTAGTGAGAAGGAGCCACTTTGAAATTGTAATTTGGACTTCCTTAAATATCCTGTCTTATTCCCATCAGATTCATTTTCTAGTAAACATATATAAATTCAGATTTGCCTATAATGTCCTTGTAAAACATTTATTCTTTTCTTTAGTTTTCTTTCCATCTTGAAATATTAGAATGGGTTCAGCATTCCATTAAGTACCAAATATATACTGCTAATTTTTTTCCTGGCAATATTTAGGAATATAGTTATTCTTAATTTACTTTAAGAACTGGTCAGTGTAGGATAGGATCTGGCACATTGTAGTATTCTTATTTATAAATATATAAATTATTTATAAATATATAAATTATAAATATATAATTATATTTATATATATTATAATTATAAAACAAATTATAAATATTACTTTTGTACCCATAATGCCTTCATAACTTCATAATTCAAGGAGAGCTCTCACTTCCTGAAATAGATCCTGTAAATTCCTGTCTCAGCTATGCAAAACTTCCCTTTTTTTTACTTTGAGTTTTTAATTTTGCCTAAATCTTCAGAATTAAAGAACTTAAAACATAAGCTTTATTGTCACTTATTTTATAATTCCTTGTAGCATTTAGTATAATAACACAGTGTCTGGCACATAGTAGTGCTTCAATAATTTTGCCCTGGAATACAGTATCAGTGAAGGAAGGAATTACATATTATTCCATAAGAAATTACACATGGGCCTGAAAACCACATCAACTGTTGCCTTTTTTGTGTGTCATACTTGATACATTCCCGAATTCATTCCTCCCCAGTTTTTTTGGTCACTCACTGGAGTCACAATTCAAAGACTAATATAACACTTTCACTTTTGTTCACTTACTTATTCAAAGGGCTAGCAGTGCAAAGCTCATTTAGAGTGAGATAACTTGTCTTGACGTTTAGAACATTCTAGTTTTGGTCCCAGTTTACCAACTACTTTAGAGAATTTGTTTAACCCCTTAGAGTCTTGGTTTCCTCATCTATTCAATCTATTCAATTGGAAGAATAGTGTAATCTATTTTTGAGATAGCTAATGAAATAAGTTAAAGGAAAGTTTTAAAATTTGTAAGGTGCTAGGAAAATGTATAATTATTATGGCAAAAAGCTGAAACAAAAGCTCAACATTTTGCCTGGATCTTTCCTAAATCACCCCGCTCTCCAGCTGTGTTTTTTTATTTGTTTGTTTTTGCTTTTAGAACTAATAATCCAAATTTCTAACAGCCATATATGACAATAGTAGTGGCTAGCACAATAGTGGCTAGCGTACCATTTAATGGGCATTGGTTTAGGTACTTTACTTACCTTTAATTCTTACAATTATGTGAGGTAAATACTATTACTATCTACATAAAAGAGAGGGGGAAACTGAAGCTTAGAAAGGCTCAGCAACTCCAAAGACGAATAAATATTACGTGTGGGAATCCATATTCAAAGCTAGGAATGACTGACCCTGAAGTTCATTTGATTAACCACTTTGCTACCACGCCCCCTTCCTTCCCCTCTAAATGCACATCTTTCTTTACTCCTTTCTCTGCATCTGCCAATATGAAAGTGCCAGGTGTGAAAGCTTCTGAGACCTCTTCATCTGAGAAATTGAGAAGTCAGAGAGAAATGAAAATTAGGCCACAAATTCAATGTAAAACAGAGGTCAGACTTGAGAGGCCTTATCTACTGAATAGCAGCAGCAGTTTAAATAGCTTGAAAGTCCCTTCTCACACAGAATAATCTCTGCAAATTCAATTCAGTTACATCAATATGATTATGAACTATGTAATGGCTTATGGAAATTTAAATTTAGGAGCAAACAGATTGATTTGTGCTTTGCTGACCAGAGCCTATTCAGTAGAGATGGGCACAAATTTTATTTTTATGCAAATCACCTCAAATGCAGTTCTTTCTTCTAAGTTATATGAAACTGGCATTTGCCCATGTGCATTATTTCGTGGGCAGCAGGAACCTTGTCTGGCATCGAAAAGCTCAATGTAAATCCAAATGTGGATGTGAGGAAAAGTATCAGGGATAGAAGCAGTTTTCATTGTCAATATCAGAAATTGACAAATGCCTTGAGGTTTGATGTCCATTTAGTGTGATTTAGTAGAAAAGTCTGGAATTAGAAAGAGCTGGGTTCTCATTTGATAAGGATGATTTTTGCCCTCCATGAAGCTGGCCTCTCTTACTTCCTGTGTCTATATCTTTTTCATTCTTTCAGCAGACATTTACTGAGAACTTCCTACATGTCAGTCACCTGGATAAGACTCTGGAGATGAACTATATAGAATTCCTTCCTAGCATAGTTCCCAGTCTAAAGACAGGATAATATAAACCTAAGTAAGGGTCATAAGCTCTGCAATACTGGAGTAAGATGGTGTGGAGGTGCAGGGAGAGGAACCATTAGAAAGAGAGTTATCGGGGCTTCCCTGATGGCGCAGTGGTTGAGAGTGGTTGGCACAGCCTGCCGATGCAGGGGACACGGGTTAGTGCCCCGGTCCGGAAAGATCCCACATGCTGCGGAGCGGCTGGGCCCGTAAGCCATGGCCGCTGAGCCTGCGCGTCCAGAGCCTGTGCTCCCCAACAGGAGAGGCCACAACAGTGCGAGGCCCTCGTAACCGCAAAAAAAAAAAAAAAAAAAAAAAAAAAAAAAAAAAAAAAAGAGTTATCAATTTTATTTCAATAGCATAGGCTTCCAAAGAAAGATAATGCTTGAGAAATACATCTTTATAGATGGTAAATAAAGATAATTATATGAATTTAGCAGGGCCATTATTAGGAATAAATACAACAATATATGGGAGGACTGGTCCTAATGGTCTACATCTAAATGCTAGTTTTTTATATTACTGCACAAGTGTAAAACCAGGAATTAGTTCATACTTTTCAGAACCTCTTCTTCTGCTGTGTTTAAACAAACAAATGTGTTAATATCAGAGTCAGTCTTATTTTGTGCCCATAACTAATTCTCACCAGCCTGGAACTCCCATAAAAGGCACGGGAGCATTCAGGACACTATATCCCAATCCAAAATGTGCTTTCTATCTCTAGCAACATACAAACAGTTGAGCCAGTCATTTCTACCTGCCACACACACAAAAAAGCAAGTACCGGAGTTAGATCAGGGCACAAGAAATTGCCCATATACTCTTGGATCAATTATACTCACCCTCCTCTCCCCCTGCCCCCTAATCTCCCCAAGCCCCAATCCACAGGCTCTTGCCTCTGTGCTCAGTTTGAGTTTTGTTTTTGTCTCTTTGTTTTGCATAATATCTGAATCATTGCATCAAAGCCGTTTGCTCTGAACTCCACAGAACATAAAGGATTTACCAGACGTATTTTCAATTTAAATGACTCTGAATATTACCAAAGCTTGAGAGAAATAGCTTCCAGACTGTGCTTCTGACTTTAGATGTTGTCTTCCCACCCATTTCCCAGGGATGTATGCACTTCAATCTTTTAAGACTATAATTAATACAAAAAAAAAAAACAAGGAAAAACAATCATAAATGTAGAACTTGATGAATTCTCACAAAATGAACACAGCCATGTAAACTTTATACACATCAAAAATAGAATGTCGAAAGCACCTCAAGAGCACCTCGCCCTCCTTTTCAAAAGTAATCACTATTCTAATATCTAACACCACAGATAAATTGTGCTGGTATTTAAATTTACAAAAATGAGATTATATAACATATATACTCTCATTTCTGGTCTCTAATACTCAATATTATGAGATTCACCCCTTTTGTTAAATTAGGCAGTTTATTCATTCTCATCACTGCACATCACGCATTGTAAGAATGCACCAATGTTTTATTTATGAGTTCCACTGTTAGTAGATACGTTATTTCCAGATTTTGTCTGTTACAAATAATGCTACCATGAATATTTTGTACATATATCTGGTGCACATATGTGCACTATTGGAAATGTAACTAGAATTTGAATTGGTGGACTCTTGGATAGACATATGTTCACCTTAAGTAAATACAGACAAATAGTGTTCCAAAATGGTTCTACAATTTTACATACAAAGAGTGGATCAGAGCTTCAGTTGTTCCTTATTCTCAGCAACATGATACTTTTGGTCTTTTTAATATTAGTCATTCTGATGAGTGTACAGTAGCATTGATTTATGGTTTTAATTTGCATTTTCCTTATCACTAATGAGAACGATTCATTTTTCATACATTAAATAGCTATTGGGATATCCTCATTTGTGATGTTCCTGTTCAACTCACTGGCTCATTTTTCAAACTAGGTTGACTGTTGTGATAGGCAAAAATAAGGGACCCCAAAATGTCCACACCTTAAGCTCCAGAACTTGTAAATATGTTAACTTACATGGAAAAAATAGCTTTATAGATATGCATATGGTGAAGGACCTTGAGATGGGAAAATAATCCTGGTTATCTAGGTGGGTCCAGTTTAAGTTCTCAAATGAAATCTTAAAAGTGGAAGTGGAAGGTAGATAAATAAGGTCAGAGTGATGACAGTGTGAGAATGATTTGACACACCCTGTTGCCACTTCTGAGATGTACACCTAAAAGAACTGGAGAGATCCCTCTAGGAGCTGAGAGTAGTGTCCAGTTGACAGCAATGATATGGAGACCTCAGCCCTACAACTGCACAGAACTGAATTCCAAATCTGAATGAACAAGGAAATGGATTGGTCACCTAGGGCCCGTGGAAAGGAACACAACACTGCCAACACTTTGATTTTAGCTCCCTCAGAGCTATAACAGATTTCTGACCTGCAGTACTGGAGGATATTGTGTTAATATTGTTTTAAGCCCTTAAGTTTGTCGTAAGTTTTTAGGCTCATGAAAGAAAATTAATGCAGCTGTCTTCTTCTTATTGATTTGCATAACTTTTTATATATTTTGAATACAAATTAAACATTGCAAAGAACATGTCCCAATCTGTATTTTTTTCTTTACTTTTCTTAGCGGAATATTTTGATAAAAAGTTCTTAATTCTAATATAGTTCAATTTATCAATCTTTCCTATATAGTTCATTAATTGCGTGTCTTTTATGACATTTATCTGGCTACCCCAAGCTAATTAAGATATTCTCTCAATCCACTTAGATATATTTTTGCATATGGCATGACACGAGTCCAGTTTCATTTATTTTCTTATGGATATCCAAATGGGCACTTCACCAGTTATTTAAAAGATTACTCCCCCCCTCACTCTCTTCCAATTCACCTTTGCCATATATCAAATATTTCTATATATGTGTCTCTTTTTAATTTTTTCTTTCCTTGTGCCATTCCTATACAATTTAAATCAACAGTACTTTTTAAAGTCTTGATAATAAAATTCACCCAAATTTGTTCATTTCCAAGACTATGTGGGTATTTTTTCTTTGGCCCTCTGCATTTTCATATACATGTTAGAATTATCCTCTATACCCCTACACACACACACACACACACACACACACACACACACACACACACACACACACACACACACAGACTCCTGCTGGAATTTTAACTAGGATTTCATCAAATACATAAATAAATTTGGACAGATTGGCATTTTTATGGTATTACCTGCCAATCCATCAACATGGAATACCACTCCTTTTAGGTCTTCTCTGTTTTCTTTCAATTATATGATGTAGTTCTCTATGAAACTATTTTACACATCATTCACTAGATTTATTACTGTACGTATGATATATTGTATTATTAAAACTTGTATCTTTACATTTTATTTTCTAATTGTTCATTGCATACAGAAATTGAATGATTTTTATAAGAACTTTGTAGATAGAAATCTTTCTAAATCACTTAGATGTCTACAAACTATATTGTATTTTCTACATATACAACAGTGGCATTTTTGATTGATAGGAATTTTATTTATTTCTCCCTTTGCAATTATTTTGCCTTTCAGTTATTTTTTTTATCTTACTTCTGGATAGAATATCCTGTATCATATTGAATAGAAATGGCAATAGTGGGCTTCCATGCCTTATTACTGACTCAAAGGAGAAAATGTCAGTATTTTATTATTAAGTGTGACATATACTGTTATATTTTTTTCTATAGATACCTGATATAACAATAAGAAAGTTTCTGCTTATTTCTAGTTTCCTAATAATTTCTATTATGACTGTGAGTTAAATTTTAGCAACTGCTTTTCCTCTATCTATTGAGGTACACTAATCATAGCCTTTTCTCCTTTATTCTGGTAATGTGGTAAACTGCATTGATTGACTTTCAACTGTTAAACTAATGTTGTATTCCTGGGAAAAGAACAAACTTTGTCATAATTTTGGGGCATTATTCTTTTACTTATTGATGAATTTGGCTAATACTAATATATTTAGAATTTTTGTATATATGTTAATGGGCTAGATTAGGCAACTAATAACACAGCTTTGAAAATACATGAAAAACACCTGACAGAACTGCAAGGAGAAACAATATGATCTCAATAGATGCAGAAAAGTATTTGCGAAATCAGTCATCCACTCCTGATAAAACCTCATTGAACTATGAATAGAACGGAGCTTCCTTAACTTTATAAAAGGAATCTATAGTCAAAGATTGAGTTAACCCCCTCCCCAAAGTCAATGATGTTTGTCCTCACCACTTTTATTCATTCAACTTTGTACTAAAGGTTAGCCAATGCTAATATGCAAGGAAATAAATACAAATAGTATTCAGATTGCAAAGAAAGATGGCATAATCATCTGGTAGAAAAGCCTATGAAATTTACAGAAAAACCTTCTGATAGATTTTACAGAGTTGCAAGATACAAGAACAATATATAGCAATTATATTTCTGTATACTAGCAGCAAACAATCAAAATTACAATTTAAAAACAATGCCAGCTATAATATCACATTATGAAATATTTTGGGATAATTCTATCAAAAGATATATAAAATATATAAGACTCTGTACTCTGGGTGGTAATGTGTCTTATCTGTTATCTATTAAGCATTGGAAAATATTTGTTATGAGCTTACGTTTCCACATCAGTCAACATGGAGTGAATTTTTCACACTCTCAGTGATAATGTAAAGATTGAGGTATTGTATGTGAGAGTCAATAGCATGATACCACAGAGAAGGAATTCAATAAATGACAGTTGTTATTTGAGACTTAGTCTCAAACTTAATTTCACTTAAATTTTCTCCAAAGAAATTACTTTAATGGAGAAACAATTTATAGAGGAGTGTTCAGGGTTTAGAGAGCCTAATCTTGTGAAAAGGGGTACGATGTTGAATGGGCAAGGGAAGGAAGCAGTGTTTCTGGAGCTCAGTGAATGCTGAGCAGTAGTTGGCCAACAAGAGCAGCAGTCATGGAGTGACTTAGCCACTGCTTGCCACAATTGTGGAGATGATTCGGGCAAGGAATGGGGGAAGAAATGCTGTGACCTCTGTTTTCTCTTACCCTGTGCTGACCTGCTGATAAGTCCCACTGAGTGAATCCAATCAGAAGCCAGAAGACAGAGAGATATGGGTGACACACTTCTAGAGGTCAGCTCCTCCACACATACAGCAGAGAAGACAAGGACAGAGAGGACAAAGAATGAATCTAGGGGTATTGAGTGGAGATTAATCTGTATCATTCCTTTCTTCTCTTTCCAGAAAATATATATTTTAAAAAGAAATACTAACGGTGCCAAAGGTTTTCATTTGCATTTGTCTTTAAGCCACCTGGCCGTGTGGAAGTCCAATACCCTTCAATAATTTGGCCATGACTGTTAAACAAGAGAGGCTGCGACCTGACTTAATGATACTAGTAGTAAGTTATCATCTAAATGGGTACTCATTTTTCAACATTTGACACAAAGTAATTAAAATACAATGGAGTAACAGGATCTGTCCTAATTTTCTCATTTATTGTGGAGTATTATGAGACAAAAGCAAGTATATCACAGTAACTCATCAATACAGGCAAGTGGTTTAATAGAAAAATTCCTGATGAATAAAACATAACCCATTTTGCATGATGATACCTGATTGGAACATGTGGCTGAACCGACCAAACAGTGATCCAAATAACTCTTTCCTACATGTGCCCCTTCAAATGGGTGCTTTTGCACATACAGGGCTCCTCTACTTAAAGCACTGTTTGCTCCCATTATTGCCTATTAAAATCTTTCCCATCCATCCATCCATCCTTCACAGGCTGGCTCAAATGAGACCTAGGTGTAGACATCTCTGATTTCCCACCAAATGACACCTTGTCCCTTAGGGGTGCCCTTTATACTGTTCCTCTTTTACATCCTTTTCCATCTTATCAGTAACCCCATCCTATCCACCATACTTCTTTATTTCATATATTCTTTCATATTCCTTCCCACAGTCTATACTTTAAATCTGCCCACACAATCTCTACCCTGGACTCTGCAATATCAGACAGTCCTCAACTTAACATGATTTGACTTATGATTTTTCGATTTTATGATGGTGTGAAAACAATACGCATTCAGTAGAAACCATACTTCAAATTTTGAATTTTGACCTTTTTCCGGGCTAGCGATATGCAGTACGATACTCTCTCAGGAGGCTGGGCCACAGTCGCAGCCACAGCTCCCAGTCAGCCACACAATCAAGCCAGTAAACAGCAGATACACCTATAACCATTCTGTACCGATATTATGATTCAGTTTTTCACCTTCAGTACAGTAGTCAATAAATTACATGACATATGCAACCCTTTCTTATAACATAGGCTTTGTGTTAGATAATTTTGCCCAACTGCAGGTTATTGTGATCTGAGCATGTTTACTGCAGGCCAGGCTAAGTTATGATATTTGGCTGGTTAGGTGTATTAAATGAATTTTCGACTTACTATGTTTTCAACTTGTGGTGGGTTTATTAGGACATGACCCCATCTTAAGTTGAGGAAGATCTGTGTTCCTAACTGGTCCTGCTCTCCTCATTCACACCTATTTTCAGCAGCAGACTGACTCTCCTAAAAAAAAACAACAATAAAACAAAATCCAAAATTTCCCTACTGCAAATGCTTTATTTATTTCTCATTGTCATAAAGGCCTATTTCATTAGAAAGAGACTCAAAGCCTTTCAAGAGTCATCCCTAACTTCCCAGCCTTATCGCCTGCCACTTCCCAGAAGCTCTTGAGCTCCACTACTGAAGCTACAGTATTTAGTCTCCTCAGTTGGTCAGGTTGTCTCATAGCCCCAGGCCTTTGCCTATGGTGTCCTCCTGACCTGGAAATCTCCACCCACAACCACTCTAACACCTGGCTTGTTATCTTCCCCAATCCCTTTGCATTCTTCTAACTCAGTTCAAATGTTATCTGCTCCATGAATCTTCTTAAATATTTCGTTTCCTCCTCCACATTTTCCAGATCTATGTATACCTTCAGAATTTCCCATTCTAAATTGCAGAAAGCTGCTAGGCATTGAGATCGTCCAAGGTCAGAATTGTTTTCTACTCTTTGTATCTGCAGCATTTATCACATTGCCTGGCATATACAGATGTTCAAAAATGCTTACTGGGGAAAAAAAATGAAATAAAATTCTAACTGAATTTTTATTTGCCCTGTTAAGTTTGTGATTTACAGTGTTAATTCTCTAAAAATGATATTATTTGGTTATATAAGCATATCTTCAATTTGGCTTAATTCACTGTTATAATCTGCTATAAGCATTAAAAAAATTAAGATTGTAAAAATTATTCTGGTCAGTCAGTATATCTCTATAACAAATATTCTACTTTTATAACAAAACAATGCCTTTATTAGTGATGTTGTCTCTTGCTAAATCATCAAATCATTTATTTTGGCTCATCAGTTTAGTCTAAAAACCAGTATGTCATGGCAGTAGGGAGAGCCTAAGTTGCCTGAGACTTACTCATGCAAATGATATTTATTGGTTGGTTCTTGACCTCCTGTGTGCCCACGGCACTCCTAGTTAAATTAGGATATAATATTAAATAAGGCAGACAAAGCTCGTAGCCTCAAGGGTACAGATGAGGAAATAGATAATATTGTAAGGAAACAAACAATAATAATAATTTCAGATTGCAGTATGTTTATGGATAAATACTAAATTAAGGTGGTATTATAGAAAATAATGGGCAGGACTACTTTAGGGGCTTATCAAAATAGTTAGTGAATGTATTCAACTAACAATAAAAAAGGACTAATGATTGTCCTGAAATTAAGGTGCATTCAGTTGAACTGTTTTCTTGTTAAACTCGCATTGCCTTGTACAGTGTCCTAAAATGATTAAATCAATTTTAAGATGGAATTCAAAGTGGAATTTCTTGATTCATTCAAAACATGTTAACATTTACTAAGTAATTTAGGCATGGTTCTCCCCTCATGGAACTTAACTACTGGAAGAGATAAGATAAAAATAATTGCATAAATAATCATTATTTGCAATTGAAACTTTATTATACACCTATGTTTAAAATTGATGAGATCTTTACTACTATCTCTGATTTGAGAATTATAATAAACCTAATGGTCTAAACCACAGCCATACTAAAACAAGGAGAAGAAAAACACAAGGTAGATAAAAATAGTGCTGTATCTGTTAAAATAGTATGTATCTGATAATATAAAATGTATCTATATGTAGTCACTATACCACATGCTAACTCATTTGTTTTCACAATAGTGCCCTGTGTTTGGCAGTTATTCAAACAACTTTTCTTTAAAGGAACCATTACTCAGAGAGGATAAGCAACCTGCCCGCCCTGGATCACAGCTGCATAGCAGAGGCAGGATTCAAACTCAGCTGTTTAATTCAAGACCCTTCTTATTCACCTAATATGTTCTACTGCAAATAATAAAAAAAGAAACAATTTTTTAAAAGCCATAATGTATTTGTTTGAATAAAAGAGACATTTGGAATTCAAAATTTTCATTTTAGTTTCATCTAGCTTCCACTGAGAGATTCAAATATAATAGAATTTACAATTCCTTATATATTGAAAAAACCCTACAAACTAAACATGATTTAGATATAACCTAAACTGTTCCTATCACAATCAAGAAAAGTAGATATTATTGTCATCATCCCCATTTAATTGTAAGGGAAACAAACAAGAGAAAATGAAATGACTTTCCCAGGATCACACAGCCAGTATATGACACAAGCATCTAGACTCTAAAGGCACTCTTCTTTCTCCAATATGTTCTATAATAGTTCCTTTTTTTATTGTAATATATAAATGTCTATCCTTTTCAATTCATATTTAGCAAAAAACATTTTAAAAAACACATTTTTCGGCTATATAGTTAGGTATAAAATAATTTTTGCTTTATCTTTCTACTGGAAAGCAAAAGATCTTCAAGCTCATATAACAGTTGTTAGCCTTAAAATATGAAATGACTTCCAAATTATCCAGCCAAATGAGTTCAGCAACAAACGCCCTGATGGTCATAACATTAATATAATCATAAAAGTACCATTACATTAATTAGAACTTTGTAAACGCTGTAATTAAGATATTCCGTGACAGCTGTCTTTCCTGTCCCTGAGCGTTCCCAAGAACTCTCCAAACACCACTTATTTCTGAACCATCATCTGCCTAGAGTTGGGAGAAGCCATCTGTTAGTATATTTGAAATGTTAAGTGACAAAGGGGTTTCAAACCATTATATCCCTTAGAATCCTTTTGGGGGGAGAAAAAAAAGAACCACTCAGCAAGCATTTCTAAGTGATTTTTAGCTAGACCTGGAAGGGAGGCTAACTGAATCTATTTATTTTTAATCTTGCATCAGGATTAAATAATAGAAACAGTCTGGAGTTCTGAGTCAGGTAGATCTGACCTGATTGCTAAGGCAAGTTACTTAAACACTCTGAGCCTCAGTTTCCTCATATTTATGATGGGGAAACATCACAAATGAGGGCAGTCATGCCTATTTTTTTATTACTGTTGGGAAAATAAAAGGACAAATGTCATGTCTAGTGCCTTATAAAATTGTCACTGAAGGCTAATTTTATTTCAAAATATCATTAGAATGACTTTAACGATGATACACTGCTAGTCTTTTTCCAGCTATTTTATGCAGTTTTGGAAAATGGGATTATTTTAGTCCTGAAACTATTTCTCAGGTCAGTTATATTTATTTGTATTAAATCTAAGAGGTAGCATAGTCTTAAAATGTGATTAAGAAGAATTCAATTTCTGCTATAATCCATTACTCATTTGATTTTAAGCAAATCACTTCACTGGACCACTGTGTAGAAAATGATGGAAAAATTAGGGATAACATATATTTTTACCGTTAAGAAAATAAATTAGGAATAATAATAGATGACATTTTTCCCTTTTTAAATCTCATTCTTGATAGTGTTTTTTTTTTTTTTGCTGTACACGGGCCTCTCATGGTTGTGGCCTCTCCCGTTGCAAAGCACAGGCTCCGGACGCGCAGCGCAGGCTCAGCGGCCATGGCTCACGGGCCCAGCCGCTCCGCGGCATGTGGGATCTTCCCGGACCGGGGCACGAACCCGTGTCCTCTGCATCGGCAGGCGGACTCTTAACCACTGCGCCACCAGGGAAGCCCCTTGATAGTGTTTTTATTATTATTCTCATTATTATGAGTTTCAACAGGTCAGCACTGCCCACACCAGGTTAACTTCGTTGTATACTTTAATCTTCACAGCAGTTCTATGGAGTGAGTACTGTCATTTTTGGAAACAAGGAGACTGAGTCTGATGTTAAGCAACGTGCTCAAAATGTCATACAGTTAGTTAATGACAGAACCTAGACAATATTCCAAAACTAACTCACACCAAAGTGCATGCTTTTCATCTTTTCTGCTAGTGATTGGCAATTTGCAAAACACTACCTAAGTGGAAAATATTCGTTTTACAGGATAAGAAACCAATGATCTGATTGGTACTTTTTATCTCTGCCTGGTACAGAAAGGCATTTCTCACTGTTAGGAAAAATAGTAAAAATTTAAGTAAGACTTACTACGTGTTTTACAGAAAATTACTCCATCTTCCCGATGCAATGAGGTAGTTATTGTGATTTGCCTCATTTTTGTAGAAGAGAAAACTGAGGCAGAAATTTTGAGTATCTTGTCCAAAGTCACACTATTAAGTGGGAAAGTAAGATTCAGATTCAAGTGGTCTGAATTGCTCCATTATGTTGCCTTAAGAATCATAGAGAAAGACGTGGCTTATTTGTCCTTCTTTGAAATACTAGAAGTTGCTTTAATAAAATAAGAGCCTGCTATGTGCCAATCTCTTTACACATACAATTTCCAGTGATCACTATCCTGAAATTTGAATTATTTCTCTTTCTCTTTCCCTCCTACCTCCTCCTTCCTCCTCTTTCTCACTTTCTTTCTCCTTTTTCTCTCCCTCTTTTTCCTTCTCCTTGTCCTCCTTCTTATATGAGACAAAGTAACTGAGTCTCAGAGATGTTCCATCATTTGACCAAGACATCAGAGCTAATAAATAGCAGAAGTGTTATATGAACCTATTTTAACATAGTCTGATTGGTTCGAAAGTCTGAGTTCTTTCTACTACATCACACTGCATATAATTCAGAGATTTCCTAGATTTTTAAAGTAGCTAGAAAAAAATGGCCATTTCTCAAGACTGTGACTGATTAAGCTCTAGCTGACAAAAAGATGAATGTTTTGTGATAAGACTTAGGTAATAAAGACTGTTGAAATCTACATCTAGGAGGATTTTAAAAAAAACACTTATCTCTGCTTCCTCTTTTGCACAAGAGAGCATAAGAGATTGGAACTATAGGATATAAATATAGATTTGATATCAAAGGATTCTTGCCAAGCATCTCTCTTAAGGATCTTAAGGGAATAGGCACTATAGTTTAAGGTGGACTAATTATATGAGTTTAGGCATTACTGAGAGCTATGTCTCATCTGTGTGTCTGCAACTTAGCCATGAGGACAAAGGCCATAGTCAATTAACTTGTGTACATTTCAATTGCCATTATCTCTGAAACATATGGTACAGCGTTCTGCTTGAGGGAAAACAACTTTAGATAAGTCTTGTCAACACTATTTACATTATTTTTGAAGGGTAATCTACTTATTCATAATAATCATAAAGGAAGACAATTATAATTGAAAAAGCAACAAAGATAGCAATGAAAGTCTAAATTTTTACTGTTTACATATTCCTGGAAGAGTTATCTTCCAGAACTACCTTTCAAAGAGATAACTGATTGTTAAATCTTTTCCACACCTCTGCCCTCAACTTAGTAGAGAAATCTCAGATTGAGAGTTAATGCTAGAGGCATCACACTAGAGGTTATGGTTAATTATTTCTTTCAACTCACACTACTTGACAACTTAAAGCTCTTCCATATAGAAGGCATTAAACTTGTGCTAGAAGCCCTATGTCTTAACCTATCATTCATCTTTATACTTGAGAATGGGATGTGATCAAGACAAACATGGGGGCAAGGGCAACTTAAAAGGTTCATGATTTGCCAAATCTAGATCTATAGGGGTATCTACTTGGGACTGTACGTATTTGCTTGCTCTTGAGTTACATGTAACTAATGGGGAAAAAAAGGAAATAAAGAGAAAGCAAATATCCCACAAGTGCAGATGAAAAACAAATCATTGAAAGTTATTTATTACAACAACTAGAACATGTACAACTTCATAAGCAAATAAAAGGCTGAATAAAAAAAAAGTCAGCAGCTTGAAGTGAAAGGGAAGATGAAGAGATTAAAAGGATAAATAGGAAATTTTTAAAAGTCAAATTCAAATATCAAAATGAAAATCTGTATTAAAGGTAGTAAATATCAAAGGTAATTGGGTTGGAAATTAAATCAGAATGTGGAGGACAGATTTAATCAGTTTCTGAGTTTATTATAAATATTAAGAGTATGAAAATAAAAAGAACAATGTAGCTGTCCAGTTTTCCCAGCACCACTTATTGAAGAGACTGTCCTTCCTCCATTGTATATTCTTACCTCCTTTATTATAGTTTACGTGACCATAGGTGTGTGGGTTTATCTCTGGACTTTCTATCCTATTCCTTTGATCTATATTTCTGTTTTTGTGCCAGTACCATACTGTTTTGATTAGAACACTCCCTAACACCATACACAAAAATAAACTCAAAATGGATTAAAGGCCTAAATGTAAGGCCAGATTGAATTACAGAAATTAGACTTCTTAAGTCAGAGAAAATCAAATATCATATGATATCACTTATATGTGGAATCTAAAAAAATGGTACAAATGAACTTATTTACAAAACAGAAATAGTCACAGATGTAGAAAACAAACTTATGGTTACTGGGGGTAAAGGGAGGGATAAATTGGAAGATTGGGATTGACATATACACACTACTATATATAAAATAGATAACTAATAAGGACCTACTGTATAGCACAGGGAACTCTACTCAATACTATGTAACAGCCTATATGGGAAAAGAATCTAAAAAAGAGTGGATATATGTATATGTGTAACTGATTCCCTTTGCTCTACAGCAGAAACTAACACAACACTGTAAATCAACTATACTCCAATAAAAATTTTTAAAAAACAGCAATGAAAAATTTGAAAATGAAAATCCAACATAAGATTTATTATTTTTTCTCAAGTAGAAACCAGAATAATTATAACAGAAACAAAAGTTAAAAACATAATAAAATAAAACTTGTCTTAACAAAGATCCATGCACATAAAATGAAAGGGCTCTCCAAAATCCAGATAAATCTAATTGCTCTTTTTATTAAATACAGACATAGGTGGCGGCTATACTGGCCAAATTCAAGAGAGTATAAATACCTCAGGACTATATTGGAACAATCTCTAATCTAAAATGAGTGAATGTAGGAAAAGGAAGAGAAAAGGTAGGATCCAGAAAATTAGAGCACTGCTCATTTCTAACCAGAGTTGTAATGATAATTATTTGTTTAGCTTAAAAAAGATAACTATCCTGAATACACTCCACAGAGATTCTGAGTCTGTCAATCAGGTATCATCTGGGCAAGTGCCCGGTCACTACAGGTGTTTTTTTCATACACACCCCTGGTTGGGGACTGACAGTTGAGAATATGACAATAATATCATAATTGGAGGCCTCTTATGTATTAGGTGTTGTATATTAATTATCACTTTAAACCTTTACAGTTGTCTATTATATAGTAATCACTCTTATTTTACGGATGAGAGAGCTGATCCTCAGTGAAGTTAAAAATTTTAGATAGTATATCCAAAGACTTGAATTACTGAATGTACCCAATACATGTTTTGATATATTTTCCCCCTCACTTCACAAATAAGAGGTTAAGCAATACCTCCCAGATCATCAAGTAGGTATTGGAGCCAGTATGCAGAGATTTTTGATATCTAATTACATCTGTAGAGTCAAGACAGGAATTAAGCTGTAGTTCATCTAACTGAAGAACTTTACCCTTTTCAAGAAACTATTTAGGAAGTAAGAAGGAGATCTTGGGAAGTTTGGCCAAGCACGGATAGCCCAAAAGACTGTGGTTAACATTGCCATATGACAAAGAATGAGGTTACAAACTGATTTTTTATGAGCTTCAGATTTCTTTTTGTGTTTATAGATAGAGGAACCATATACTGTCCCTTATTCCTCAAAATGCAAGTCACTTTTTATAATTTTCTCTCATTTATTTATTATTTCCTCAATGACCATCAGAGAAATAGATGTGGGAAATATTTTTTTAAGATTCTCTTTAGATTATAAAGTAACTATAAGGAATGACTTTATCAGTATACTTCAGTGAACTAATAAGTATTTTAATTCTGAAGTGGTTAGAATATGCCAGGAAGCTCTTTAAATATTTAAAAGATAATAGAAATAGTAGATAAAGGTACAGTATAGTATATTAGAAAAAGGTACTGGAATTGGTTTCAGAAGACTAAGTCTTTGTCTCAAGAGTTACAAGCTGCCAAAATATAACTGAATCTCTGACCATTGGGGTCTTTATTTATAAAGTGGAGTAATAAAAATCTACCGTACATCGTTGGTGTGCAATATGGAACCGTCCAATTGTTTCTCTCTTTCAATGGATTGTTCTGGGAATACCCAGAATGTGATATAATTAACTGACTTCATTCGCTATTCATTTATTCAGTTCAATTTGCATTCCTTATGTCTCTCCTGTCATAAAGGGGATCTCCCATTATGTACAATATGTTTGGCTAAACAATTTAAGCTTTCAAAAGTGTTCCTCATAGTAGACTAATGTTAAGGTCTACTTAACATTGAGCCCAGTTCTACCCTGGACATCATAGGATGTACTTTTCTGGAAACAAGAGATAAAAGTTCATTTCCAACATTCCTACCAGAGTTGAAAGAATTTCAGACTTTGCTACAGATAAAGGAACCTGAATATACAGACAATAACCTCACTCTTCAGAAAGGACTAGTATCTAGAAAAGCGAATTAACTTGCCCAAAGTCACGGACATATAGGTAGGTCATAAAATTAAACCAGTATCTCCTCTCTTTTAGACTAGTGCTCATGTGTTTATCCATGCCCGAAGAGTTGAATTCAATCAGTAAAAAATGACAAGCCATGATTCAACTTGTTTGAAAGTCCTGCTCTACTTGGGTTTCACAATTGATTTGAGAGTTTCTGAGTTACTCAAGTGCAAAAAATGCAAACTTCTTGAATAAATTCTGGAATATTTCTGAGATCCCTCAAACTCACATGTTTGTAAACCTTTATAGGCTTACCCTAATCCTTAACACATCCTTTAACACTCCTCCCAAGAACTTAAGGAATTACATCAAGTCAATGCAATTGCATTTATAATTCAGATATCTTAAGTGTAAATTATATTTGCCCTTGCTGCCACCAGTCATTGCTCAATTTTTAATAACTCATTGGACATGGATCAATTTCAATGTCATCCACCTTGAATAATCAGTCAGGTGTCATCAGAAATCTGAATTCTGTAAACAAAAACAGCTTATGTTTCAGCATGTAAAATGTGGTTGAAAAGGACAAATGATTCTATGCCTCAAAACATCCAAACATGAATATTCCCAAACTGATGGACTAGAAATTTCAATGCAAGGTGTTTTCTACCTGAGATTTTGGGCTTTGAGTCACTAGACTCACTAAGAATTCAGGCATTTTTGGTAGAGTCAGCCAAAACCTCTGTAACCTCTGATTTCATTCCAGTATCTTTATAATGACATCATTCTTCATGCATCTCACCAATTGATGAAAAAAGTTCATATGAGATAGTGGAGTTTTTACTAAAAAGACATAAGTAGTGGCTATGGCTAAAGGGAAGGCCAGATAGTGCCTGTTTCATTTTCAGCAGCTATAAATGTATAATAATAACACTGGGCATCATTTTTTGATAGTCTACAATGTAGTTTATCCACACGACATGTTGGTCAGAGCTACTAATTATGAAGCCACACAGCCCTAAGCTCTCATCCTGACTCTGCCATGTACTTGCAGTTCACATCTGGGTAAGTCACTTAACCATTCTAAATCTCTTTATTTATCTTTAAAATGTGAATAATACCAAATTCATGAGATTGTTGTGAAGATTAAAATCATGTATGTAAGAAATGTTGCCCAGTCTCTGACAAATTATAAGAGCATAAAAATGCTAGATATTATTTTCTTAATTGTTCTTTATTTTTATTTGCAAATTGGCCTGAAGATTATCACTCTCATCCCCTCAGAGAGACTCATTTATTGTCTCCAGATTGCACAGCTAGTGAGTAGCTGAATCATGATTTGAAACCAGCCATCTCATTTTACAACCTACAGTTTAGAGCTGTGAGACTACAGCCTATGCTCTTTCTAATATGATTGTTTTTACCTACTTTCTATATTAAATTATTATATTGAAATGTCTTCTAACTTCAGCTCTACCCTTTAATTCAGTTTACAGAAAAATCCAGTCATATTGTAGGAACTTCCTATTTATTTTTTTAAAAACAACTTTGTGTTTTTGTCTATTGATATTAACACAAAAGCAATATGACATAAAATATAACTTCTTCAAAAGATAAGCATCAACTTGGAAAGATGATTAAGTCTGGATTGAGTCTATTTTAATAATCAATGTATCATTTATCTGTCAAATAATGTTCGCAGGAAGTAGACAATTAGATGTGTTTTGTTTAGATTTTGTAGGGTCCTCCGAATGATACTCTGCTTCTGTATCACTCTCCATGCCCCAAATCTTGAGACTTTCACTGAGCAAACATCATTTATTATTCATAAATAAACTGAATAAAGATACACTGTCTACCCTCAAGGAACTAATGTTCTAGTGATAAAGAGTGGCAGCTAAATAAATAATTCCACAAATGCAGCAAGCCTTATGGTAACAAAGTGCACAGGGTAAATGAAAGGACAGAGAAAGACTCTTAAATCAGTCTTAGGTAGCAAGTTTACAAGAGGAAGGGAGTTACCAAGAAAGGATCCTAAGAACAGGTATTGGCTTTAAAAAGTAAAAAAAAAAAAAAAAAAAGGGAAGGAAAACACTAAAGCTTCCCTCACCTGTATTGCCCTGTTAGCAAAAGAAATGCTTAAACATTTAGAATGGTTTACAAATGACTGAATGCCAAACAGTTCTGGACATTGAAAATAGCTGCAGTTCCTTTAATGCCAGCACAATAACAGTGTAGTAATATTGTCCTTGTATATTTCAGCAGTTTAATCATTCTGCTCAATTTTCTTAACTTGATCTTTATTGGCATAGGGCAGCTGGCTTAGCATGTGGTGGTAGGTGCTATTAATTTGTAAAATACATTACACAGCAACAGCTTAAAAGAATCAATAAAGTTATTGTATGTCCTGACTCATCATGTCCTTGTTTAGATTAGCAGTGTATATTTTTACATATATTACATATATTAGAGGAATATTGGGGAAATTAAAACCATCAGAATGAAGAGACAGTATGGATATGGATGAAAACAGCAGTTTAAAATCAACAGTGATGACTAGATGAACAAATTCTGTGGGTCACATTTTAGTCATATTTCTAACATATCATATGAGTAATCATAATTAACAATAATTTTAATAACGCCTTAACACTTTAGTGCCCTTGAATGTTAACGTACTTTCACTAATTAATCTTCTCTAAGCTCCCCACTGTCATATGAGGTATATAAAACATGTCTAATCTCCTGTTGGTATGATAGCAACACACAGATTATGCACCTGAAAGTATCAGTGATTTAAAATAACATGTAATTGAGCCCTGTTATTCTTTCCATGGGTTAAATTCCATTCCAATCACCAACAGAGATATAATAGGGTGGTGGCAGCCTAGGAAATCACTCTAACTCAACACACCTTTGGAGAAGTTCTACCCAAAAAAAAAAAAGGGAGGGAAACCCATTGTTGCAATAAGGACTTATTGAGTACCTACTACAGGACAAAAACAGGCTAGCTGTCAGAAATATAACACTAAAAATACAACCATGATCCCTCAGAGAGTTTACATACTATTTGGGGGATGAAACAGTAAAAATAGATGAGGAAATACAGGGTACTCTAACAGCAGATAGAAAAGACATGAAAAAGATTTTAATTCCTATAAAGGAGCTTAGATTTTATTCTAAAGACAAAATACAACTCTTTGAAGGATTTTTGCAGGAAAGTGATAAAAACTTGTTTCTAGAAAGGCCATCGGGCTTCCCTGGTGGCGCAGTGGTTGAGAGTCCGCCTGCCAATGCAGGGAACACGGGTTCGTGCCCCGGTCCGGCAAAGATGCCACATGCCGCAGAGCGGCTGGGCCCGTGAGCCGTGGCCGCTGGGCCTGCGCGTCCGGAGCCTGTGCTCCGCAACGGGAGAGGCCATAGCGGTGAGAGGCCCGCGTACCGCAAAAAAAAAAAAAAAAAGAAAAAAAAAAGAAAAGCCATCAAGGCTCCACAAGAAAAATGGAGTAGTGGGAATAGACAGAAAGCAGACAGGTCAGTGAAGAGAATTTTGTGGTAATCCAGGTGAGAGGGAGCACCTGTAGTGTAGACACGGGGTGGAGATAAACTGATACATTTTAAATGATTAAGGAGGAAGACTCAACAGGACTCCTTATTTGATGGTGTGAAAGGTGACAAGGAAGAGGGGATAGTAAGATGACCCTCAAGTTTTCCATCTTTTAGGACAGAATGAATGGTGATGTTATTCCCTAAGAAAGGAGGGACCACTTCTATTTCTTTGTCAGTAAAATTTAAAAAGTGCTTATGCACAGAGAATTGTCTAAACAGTTATTACATTACTGTTACTTGTATTTTTCTCCCCCACTTTGAGATCAGGGGCCTTTGATGAATTTTAGTAGCCCTAGAATTTAGCCAATATTCAATAAATGTGTATAAGATAAATGAAAGAATGAATAAGTGAATGAATGATAAATTGCTGGATATTACTTCATTTGACATTTACATAATTTCTCGAGGGAAGGAAAAGTAGAGGTTTTTATATCTATTTTACAGGTAAGAAATATTATATAGGATGGGCTGTAGCAGCTGGTCAAGGTTACCTAGCAGGTAAGCACAAAAACATAGGCTGAAATACAGTTCCTTTCACCACATTCCAGTGCTCTTTTCACTGCATTAACATATTTCTTGCTTATTACCTCCTTTTTCATTGTCTCAGTCCTAATGAAGTCCACATGAATTATGTGGTCTCCATTTCCAAATTAACCAAGAAGATGTGCACAGAATTTCCCCTTAATAAATTACTAGGTATCATGGGGCATCTCATAATCTACAAAATTATCATAATTAATGAGGGCATGTAGTTGGTGAGTGGATCCATCAAGCTGTTCCTAAGTTTTGCACAGCAGGTAAAAGATCAGATGCAAAGACTAATTATTAGCATCCCATGGTCAGTTTGAGAGAAAACACACACACACACACACACACACACACACAAGCACACGCACACGTACACATATTAGAGGGCAAAATAAAATGCTCTCCTTCAATCCAAAAAAAAAAAAAACCACTTATGGTCATTCTGCTGGGTGAATGTGATTGACAGAGAGAATAAAGGTGTTGCACCCACATAATCAAACCCAGGAGGCAAATGCAGAGTTGTGAGAATTTTGTACTGAGTTCCTGCAATCTCTGTAAATAGTTTTTACTTGGCCATTGGAGAAATTAACAAAAGAAAAACAAGCATTCCGATTTTAGAAAACATAATAGGAAAGCAATGGTTTCTAAAATGTTGTAAAGCTAACCACTGTCAGTAGTTTCACCCTCTCATACACCTTAGCCTTCCAGGAGCTTCAGAAACACTGCTCAGTTTGAAACGTTATTAAACACAAACAAGGTTTTGACTATCTAGGAGCTTATAGAATACTACAGAAGATGGAAGGGAAATCGCATAATTGAAATGCAATGTGATCCATGCAGTAATAGAGATGTCCTGATTGGTGTGAAGCCGAATCAGAAAAGAGAAATCAGAAAGGTAACGGTGTGAATCTTGGCCAAGCCATTATACAGTTTTGTAGACCAAAGAGGTCATAAACTTTTCTGAGTCATACTGCCCACATGTGCTAATAGAAAACAGTAATAGATTTTATCTCACATGTTATTAAAGAAGGACTTATTTACTGCTATGAAGGAATCTGCCACAGTTTGAGATTGTAGATGAGGTCTTAGCAAGTTTTGGGGAGATACATCACAATTTGTCAGGCAGCTGCAAGAAGGGAGCGCTCTGGATAAAGGGAACAGTGATGTACAAATTAGTGACAGTGTAAAACAGCACAGAGTCAAGTAATTCAGCAGACGCTCTGTAAGTACTCACCCTCAACTCCATTCTAGCTCCTTCTTTCCTGCCCTAGGAAACTGAACTAAATGACCTAGGAGTAAATCTATCTGCCCTCTTCCCTGCCTCTTATTTTATACCCCATGTTCATGTCGTTCATGCCATCCAAGGATAACGGCAACTGGCAAACAAAGATAAACATCTCAGAAGAAATATCCCTCCTCTCTGAGCCTCAGTTTACTCATTTTAAAAGTCCACACAAGCTTAAAAACATTCTTGGGAAACAAATTCCAGACAAAAAGCCTAAAGCTCTGTCAGTTTTCAGTTTATTCTCCCTCCATTCTAATCTTCCTCAAAGTAGTAGGCATTTTGCAGAAGGCAATCAAAGACATCGTGGACATTTGCGAAGAGTAGCCATTCCTAAATTGGGTACATTTTCTGGATTAGTACAATTCCAAATGAGAACAGAAAAAAGTACAATAGAAATACCAGTTTCTGTGATTGAGGCAGATATCTTCTAAACTTTAAAATAGCATTAAAAATTATAATGAGTCAGTGATTCTGAAAGCACTCTGCAATTAATATACACAAGCTCTAATGCCAATCACAAGGAAGTAAAAGCAAACAAAGCAGCTTAGAAAATGAGGCAGAAATAATACAATAAATGAGGGACAAAGCATACAGATAAGCAAGAATAATCATGACCCCAGCATGTATATAATATACACACACATATATATAAAGTGTGCTGATTTGTGAATTAATTATATATTAAGAGCTTATAGCTCAAGAAGAGGTTATGTAAATCACAGTGAATTCACACATGAGCAAAATACTATACTAATTCTACAGAATCATATGTCCTTAGAGAAGAAAGATCTGGAAATAACAGTGCCAAATGTGCAGTCAAAATGACTTCGACATGTATCTGCTCATTTATACAAAATAAATACAGAAAAGATAAGCCAGAAACTAATGAGATTGGTTACTTACAGGAGGTATGTTAGGAACAGGATGAAAAGGGTAAGGGATATAGGGCAGAACAGTGACACAGCTCTGAGTATACCTCAATGTATACTTCCGACTTTTGGAACTATGCTAAGATTTCCCATAGTCCAATCAATTATTCAATCAATTAATTAAATCAAAGATGGGACAAATATTAGAATATCTTACAAACATAAGCCTTATATACTTTAAATCAATAAACACATTGAAAAAGGTATAAAAAGATAAAGAAAAGTAAAGAAAAAAGAAAAGTGATTACTTTTCTGTACCCGGTATTTTGACATTATATCCTCAGGCTGAAGGCAAAAAGAACTGTAAATAAAATTTGAACTCTTCTTAGTGGAATTGGTTTTCTCAGTGGTATGTGTAAGGAATTCCGAAACTACTTTCTGTGTATTCAGGACTCATAAAATAAGTAATTTTCTTGGAGTAATTGTAGTTGTAGGTTTCTTACTGCTGGGGAAAGGAGTTACACTGTGAAAGGGGGAAGAGTAGAATGAATTCTGTGGTGTTGGATTGGAATTGGAGGTACCAGTATAGGCCTTTTTTTAAAATGCAGATAGAAAGGTAAATAGATATACAGATAGATGCATAGAAATGTGTGTGTGTGTGTGTGTGTGTGTGTGTGTACTTATATGCCTATCTCTGTTTGTTGAGAGAGACGGGGAGCAGTGACAACATAACAATGAGACCACCAGGTCCAAAATTATGATTTCTAATCCAAAATGTCTACTAAAAAATTAATTAAAATCAAGGCTTCTGGGCTTCCCTGGTGGCGCAGTGGTTGGGAGCCCACCTGCCGATGCAGGGGACACGGGTTCGTGCCCCGGTCTGGGAGGATCCCACATGCCGCCGAGCGTCTGGGCCCGTGAGCCATGGCCGCTGAGCCTGTGCGTCCGGAGCCTGTGCTCCGCAACGGGAAAGGCCACAACATTGAGAGGCCCGCGTACCGCAAAAAAGAAAAAAAAAACAAGGCTTCTGGAGAAATAGCGAATTCCAGAACTGAGGTTGAAAAGGTATAAGTCTGGATCATCTTGTGGGAAAAAAAAAAGTCTTCAAACAATTACAGAGACATATCTAAAAGAACT
This sequence comes from Delphinus delphis, assembly GCF_949987515.2. Classification (NCBI taxonomy): domain Eukaryota; kingdom Metazoa; phylum Chordata; class Mammalia; order Artiodactyla; family Delphinidae; genus Delphinus; species Delphinus delphis. The sequence goes on along the minus strand of NC_082690.1, from coordinate 51,233,303 downwards.
GGGAGCCAGAATAGAGAAGCCTCACCCTGGCCAAATCTGTGACAGTCTGAGCATCCCAAATCTGAGATTATAGTCTACAGAATAAAATAAGAATGTAAGAGCACAAACTGATGTAAATAAATGAATAAATATAGATGAGAGAGAAGGAAAATGCCAAATGCTAATTGAGGTAAGAATGATGGAATTAGAAAATGACCAATTAGCAGCATCATAGTAATAACTGATTCCACTATAAATCATCTCTGGATGCTAACACTAGTGAATTAGAGTTTGAGGAATAACAAGATATTGATAGTCTCAAAGGGTCTCCTTATAAGATACCCATTGTCAAAAAGAAAAAAATACAAAATTAAAATTGAGGAATATAACAGACACCACATAAATAGGTGATCAATGTTAATTTCAACAGCAATCATACTAATCAACACAATGTAACTGCTATTATAATGCTAGTAGAAGAGGAAGGAGGACGAGGAGAAGAAAGAGGGGGAGGAGGGAGGGAAAAACTTCTGTGGTATTCCTGCCAGATAATGTAAAATTAACAGTTAATCACAGGAAACATCAGATAAACACAAACTGAAGGCTACTCTACAAAATAAGTGTCTTGTACTCTTCAAAAATGTCAAGGTCAAAAAGGACAAAGATAAAAAAACGATTCCAGGTTAAAGGAAACTAAAAAATTGTGACAAATAATTGCAATGTGTAATCCCAAACTAGATCTTAAACTAGGGAAAAAAATGTACACCCACACACACAGATATAGAGAGGATATTACTGGAGTAATTTTTGACATCTGAATAAGGTCTATGGCATTAATTTTAATTTCTTGATTAGATGATTGTCCTATGGTTATGTAGGAAAATATTCTTGTTTTTAAGAAATACTGAAGAATTCAGGGATAAAGGGGCATCATGTATCTAAGTTGCTCTCAAACAGTCCAGAAAAATATTATATATATATATATGTGTGTGTGTGTGTGTGTGTGTGTGTGTGTTTATTTGAGAGCATAAATACACAAGATGAGGCAACACTCCTGTGATCTGCAGTGCATGGAGCCCAAGGGGGCCAAATCGAGAGAGTATATTGGCACACACAAACAAAATGACTACTTAGGCAGATTATTCAAACACATTATCATCCCAAAGGAGACAGATCAAGATCAAGTTAGTTAGACCAAGTACAAAACAGTAAGTCAGTGCCTGAGAGACAGCTCCTGAACAAATTTCCTGGAAGAGGGTTTAGACTGCATTCGGTTTCTATGTAGTTCATTTGGCTTCTTTTCTTGACTAGGAAGAAGCCATTTAAAGTACCTCTCCCTGAAAGTTGGACAGCCGCATGTAAATCAGTGAAGTTAGAACAAACCCTCATACCATACACAAAAATAAAACTCAAAATGGCTTAAAGACATGACACCATAAAACTCTTAGAGAGAACATAGGCAAAACATTCTCTGACACAAATTGTACCAATGTTTTCTTAGGTCAGGCTCCCGAGCCAATAGAAATAAAAGCAAAAATAAACAAATGGGACCTTATCAAACTTACAAGCTTTTGTATAGCAAAGGAAACCATAAACAACACGATAAGACAACCACAGAATGGGAGTAAATATTTGCAAATGATGCGATGAACAAGGGCTTAATTTCCAAAATATACAAACAGCTCATACAGCTCAATTAAAAAAAAAAAAAAAAAAAAACCCAATTGAAAAATGGGCAGAAGACCTAAATAAACATTTCTCCAAAGAAGACATACAGATGGCCAACAGGTACATGAAAAGATGCTCAACATCATTAATTATTAGAGAAATGCAAATCAAAACTACAATGAGATACCACCTCACACTGGTCAGAATGGCCATAATTTAAAAGTCTACAGACAATAAATGCTGGAGAGGGTGTGGAGAAAAGGGAATCCTCCTACACTGTTGGTGGGAATGTAAATTGGTGCAGGCACTGTGAAAAATAGTATGGAGGTTCCTCAAAAAACTAGAAATAGAATTGACATATGATACTGCAATCCCACTCCTGGGCATATATCCAGACAAACTATAATTTGAAAAAATACATCCACCCCATGTTCACTGCAGCACTATTTACAATGGCACACATGGAAACATGGAAACAACTTAAATGTCCATCAGCAGATGAATGGATAAAGATGTGGTATGTATATACAATGGAATACTACTCAGGCACACACACACAAAAAACATGAATAACGCCAATTGCAGGAACATGGATGGACCTAGAGATTATCATATAGAGTGAAGTCAGTCAGAAAGAGAAAGACAAACATCATTTGATATCACTTATATGTGGAATCTAAAAAATGGTACAAATGAACTTATTTATAAAACAGAAATAGACCCACAGACATAGAGAACAGACTTGTGGTTGCCAAGGGGGAGGGGAGGTTGGGGAGGGATGGACTGGGAGTTTTGGATTATCAGATGCAAACTATTATATACAGAATGGATAAACAACAAGGTCCTACTGTATAGTACAGGGAACTATATTCAATATCCTGTGATAAACTATAATGGAAAAGAATATGAAAAATAATGTATATGTATGTTGAACTGAATCACTTTTCTGTATAGTAGAAATTAACACAAAATTGTAAGTCAATTATACTTCAATAAAATAAATTTTTAAAACAAATAAATAAATAAAGCACCTCTCCCTGGCCAAAATTTGTAGACTCTTTTTTCCTTTACTGTTTTTTATTTTTAATTTTTTTTACAATAGGTCCTTGTTGATTATCTATTTTAAATATAGCAGTATGTACATGTCAATCCCAAATTCCCAATCTACCCCTCTCCCCCAGCCTTCCCCCTGGTAACCATAAGTTCATTCTCTAAGCCTGTGAGTCTGTTTCTGTTTTATAAATAAGTTCATTTGTATCTTCTGTTTTTTAGATTCCACATATAAGTGATATCATATAATATTTGTCCTTCTCTGTCTGACTTACTTCACTTAGTATAATAATTTCCAGGTCCATCCATGTTGCTGCAAATGGCATTATTTCATTCTTTTTAATGGCTGAGTAATATTCCATTGTATATACATACCACATCTTCTTTATCCATTCATTTGTTGATGGACATTTAGGTTGCTTCCATGTCTTGGCTATTATAAACAGTGCTGCAATGAACACTGGAGTGTATGTATCCTTTTGAACCATGTTTTTCTCCAGATATATGCCCAGGATGGAGACTGCTGGATCATATGGTAGTTCTATTTTGAGTTTTTTTAAGGAACCTCCACACTGTTCTCCATAGTGGAGAACAATTTACATTCCCAACAATGGTGTAGGAGGGTTCCTTTTTTTTCCACACCCTCTCCATAATTTACTGTTTGTAGATTTTTTGATTATGGCCATTCTGACTGGTGTGAGGTGATATGTCATTGTCATTTGGATTTGCATTTTTCTAATAATTAGTGATATTGAGTATCTTTTCATATGTTTGTTGGCCATCTGCATGTCTTCTTTGGAGAAATGTCTATTTAGATCTTCTGCCTATTTTGTTTTTAATTTATTTATTTTATTTTTTATTTATTTTGGGCTGCATTGGGTCTTCATTGCTGTGTGCGGGCTTTCTCTAGTTGCGGTGAGCAGGGACTACTCTTTGTTGCAGTGCGTGGGCTTCTCATTGAGTTGCTTTTCTCATTGCGGAAAATGGGCTCTAGGTGTGCAGTCTTCAGCAGTTGCAGCATGCGGGCTCAGTAGTTGTGGTTCATAGGCTCTGGAGCACAGGCTCAGTAGTTGTGGCTTAGTTGCTCTGCAGCATGTGGGATCTTCCCAGACCAGGGATCACACCCGTGTCCCCTGCGTCGGCAGGAAGATTCTTAACCAATGCACCGCCAGGGAAGTCTCTGCCCATTTTTTGTTTTGTTTGTTTTGTTTTTTGTTTATTTTGTTTTTGGATATTGAGCTGCATGAGCTGTTTGTAAATTTTGGAGACTAATGCCTTGTCAGTCGCAATATTTATGAATATTTTCTCCCATTCTGTGAGGTGTCTTTTCATTTTGTTTGTGGTTTCCTTTGCTGTGATACTATACCTAGAAAATCCTAAGGATGCTACCAGAAAGCTACTAGAGCTCAACAATGAATTTGGTAAAGTTGCAGGATACAAAATTAATACACAGAAATCTGTTGCATTTCTATACACTAACAACTAAAGATTGGAAAGAGAAATTAAAGAAACAATCTCATTTATCATCGCATCAAAAAGAATAAAATACCTAGGAATAAACCTACCTAAGAGACAGAAGACCTGTACTCTGAAAACCATAAGATGCTGATGAAAGAAATCAAAGATGACACAAACAGATGGAAAGATATACCATGTTCTTGGATTGGAAGAATCAATATTGTTAAAATGACTATACTACCCAAGGCAATGTACAGATTCAGTGCAATCCCTGTCAAATTACCAATGGCATTTTTCACAGAACTAGATCAAAAAATCTTAAAATTTGAATGGAGACACAAAAGACCCCAAATAGCCAAAGCAATCTTGAGAAAGAAAAGCAGAGCTGGAGGAATCAGGCTCCCTGACTTCAGACTATACTACAAAGCTACAGTTATCAAAACAGTATGGTACTGGCACAAAAACAGAAATATAGCTCAATGGAACAGGATAGAAAGCCCAGAAATAAACCCATACCCCTTTGTTCAATTAATCTATGACAAAGGAGGGAAGACTATAAAATGGATCTCTTCAATAAGTGGTACTAGGAAACTAGGACATTCTTTAACACTATACACAAAAATAAACTCAAAATGGATTAAAGACCTAAATGTAAGACCAGATACTATAAAACTCTTAGAGGAAAATATGGGCAGAACACTCTTTGACATAAATCACAGCAATCTTTTTCAATCCATCTCCCAGAGTAGAAGAAATAAAAACAAAAATAAACAAATGTAGACTTTTTGATGATAGCTATTCTGATAAGTTGTCAGGTGATATCTCATTATTGTTTTGATTTGCATTTCTCTAATACTTAGTGATGTTGAGCATCTTTTCATGTGCCTGTTAGCTTTTCATGTGCCTGTTAGCCATCTGTGTGTATATATATATATATTTTTTTCTTTTTTATGGAAAAATGTCTATTCCAGTCTTCTGCTCATTTTTTAATTGGGTTATTTGGGGGGTTTTTTATATTGAGTTATATGAGCTGTTTAGATATTTTGGATATTAACCTCTTGTTTGTCACATTATTTGCAAATATATTCTCCCATTCCATAGGTTGTCTTTTCGTTTTGTCAACGTTTGTCTTTGCTGTGCAAAAGCTTTTTTCCATTTGTTAATTTTTGCTTTTATTTCTTTTGTCTTAGGAAACAGATGCAAAAAAAATGTTGTGGAGAAAAGGGATCCCTTGTACACTGTTGTTTGGAATGTAAATTGGTTCAGCCACTACAGAAAACAGTATGGAGGTTCCTCAAAAAACTAAAAATAGAACTACCATATGATCCAACAATTCCACTTCTAGGTATATATCCAGAAAAAACGAAAACACTAATTCAAAAAAATACATAGCAGCACTATTTACAGTAGCCAAGATATGGAAGCAACTCATGTGTCTATCAACAGATGAATGGACAAAGAAGATGTGGTGTGTATGTGTATATGTATATACACACACACATACACATACATACACAATGGAATATTACTCAGCCATAAAAAAGAATGAAATTCTGCCATTTGCTGCAATGTGGATGGACCTAGAGAATATTATAGTGAAATAAGTCAGACAAAGATTAATACTGTGTGCTATCACTTAAATGTGGAATCTAAAAAATATTGATAATACAAACAAATCTATATAGTAGGACAGAAACAGACTCACAGGCATAGAAAACAAACCAGTGGTTACTAGTGGGGAAAAGGAAGGGAGGAGGGGCATGATAGGGGTATGGGATTAAGAGATACTACTACTACTTTTATACTACTATGTATAAAATAGATAAGCAACAAGGATATATTGTGTAGCATGGGGAATTACAGCCATTATCAAGTACTAACTTTTAATGAAGTATAAACTGTAAAACACTGAATCAGTATGCTATACACCTGAAACTAATATAATATTGTAAATCAACTATACTCCAATAAATAAATAATAAATAATTTTTTTAAAAAACAAAACAAAAATTATCTCTCCCCAAAATAAATAGGATCTTCTCTGTGAAACATACTAATCTCACTCTGACATGTTCTGAGGTAGATGGCAGGTTTCCACGCCTGTTTCACTAGTTTTTACTTTTCCGGTCCTAGATCAGGTACTAGAGCTGCCCAAGGAACTATGTTAAATATAGCACCAATTTCCCATCTAGAATTGCCAAAGAAGATCACAAAGACACAGGATGGAAAAAGGATTCTCCTGGAGTTTGATGAAGCCAAAAATGATGGAAAGAAAACTGGCATAAAATAGGAGAGACAGTTGTTTTTTGGAGATGATGCCTTGACCATTTCAATTATCCTGAAGGAATGCAAGCAGTAGCCCTCAGGCAGCCACATTCTCAGTAGTGGTAGCTAGAAGATCCATGGCTGGAACAAAACATCTGCTTATAATGACAATGCTTCCACATGGGATGGAGTTAGAATTATAGTTATCTACCCAAGAGGAAAAGAAAGGAACGTCTCTGAGAAACTTAGGGGTAGAAAAACCTTTTTTCCTATTTTCTTTCCCAGATAGGCAGAGGTGGGCTGTGAAAACTGATTATTTAGAACTTGGCCTTGTGAGAGAACACTTGTTGTGGATTATATGTAGAATTGTGAGTCTCTGGAAGCTCTTTTGTGGGGCAGGCAAGGAGACATGGCATAGAATAGTATTATCAACATTTGACATTTGTTTTTTGGCCTTACCTTTTGATCAGCCTGTCTGGTGTTCTATCAAGTTCTGATCCTTCTTTCCATGTTGACTTTTTTTTTTTTTTTACACCATCCTTCCTTTATATTAAATGGGACCAAATAAGGGGTCAGTCACCTTGCCAACAAGAAGATTGCAGAGCAATGCAACTTCCTGAAATTTAGGAATTCTGATGTGGCATTTATTCATTGTTTCTTTTTGTCAGTAAAATAGTTAATCCATGTTATTATTAGGCCATTAGTGGCCATGAAAGGGTGTTGTAAAAATTTTTTAACCAAGAGATAGAAATTTAGGATGGATATTTATTGAAAATATATAATTCTTAAAAATTTCTAGAAAGCAATGGAAATTACTTTCCTCTGAGATATGTCCTCATTGCTGAAATAGAAGTATAGTGCACTAAAATGAACACTTAAATATGTCTTCCAATTCTCAGCTTCCTTACTAGAATTAAAAAGAGGGAAGAGAAAGAGAAAGACAGAGAAAGAAAGGGAATAAAAATTTCTTGATGTGCATAACAATACCTTATAGAACCAGAAAGGTGAAGCAGCTTACAGCTTGCTTATGATCATAGAACAAGTTAGCAATGTGACTAGGCAGAAAATATGCTCTCCTGGCCCTGATTTGAATAGTCTAAAATATACTCTATTAATAAAACAAGTAATAAAATGTTACTAAAAGTAATTGCTTTGAATCCAATTAGAAGCAGTCTTTGTCACTTAGTAATTTCTGCAAACAAGAAAATCCATAAAACAAAAAAGAATCCTACCCATTTTCAAAGAGACTGAGAAATCCTTATAAAAGGATTCTTCTGTGAAAGTCTTCTGATGGACATGTTTTTAAGAGTCTCAGAAGGAGGATGAAATCAGTGAAATAAATGTTTACAAAGGATTAGGTTCTGCAAATCATGTCCCTTCCTTAGACCAGCTTTCCTGGCAGACTTGGTATCATGGATTGGTGCATGTCTTTACTTCTTTGGATTTATGCGTCTCCTCACACAGAATCAAAGCCATAAAGAGCTTAAGAACTTTACATTCCATATCAACTCCCATTTATTTATTTATTTTTTATTTATTTATTTTTTTTGCGGTACGCGGGCCTCTCACTGTTGTGGCCTCTCCCGTTGCGGAGCACAGGCTCTGGACGCACAGGCTCAGCGGCCATGGCTCACAGGCCCAGCCACTCTGCGGCATGGGGGATCTTCCTGGACCGGGGCACGAACCCGTGTCCCCTGCATCGGCAGGCGGACTCTCAACCACTGCGCCACCAGGGAAGCCCTCAACTCCCATTTATTGACTACAGTCATTGAGCTACCATTCTGGGTACTTTTATATGTATTGCCTGATTAAAAATCTGCATAATGCCTCTGTGTGGAACTCATTCATTCATTTATTCAGCAATAGTTGATTAAGCACTACCATAGGCACTGTCCAAGGTACTGGATACAGAGATTACGTTCTCTCAGCCCTCAGCAAATCTACTCTGGAGGAGGAGGCAGACAAGTAAAAGGCCATTTCAAAACAGCAAAATAAGACTTTCCAGAAGAAAGCCCAGAAGAATTCTACAAAGGCAAATAGGAGTAGCACTACTTAAGCCAGGTGCAGGAAGATCAGGGGCTGCCAAAGAAGGCTTGCAGAGCTGAATGATAAGATTAATAAAGTAAAAGAGTCCAAGAAGACTTTTTTTTTTTTTTTTTTTTTTTGCTGTACGCCGGCCTCTCACTGTTGTGGCTTCTCCCATTGCGGAGAACAGGCTCCGGACGCGCAGGCTCAGCGGCCATGGCTCACGGGCATAGCCGCTCCGCAGCATGTGGGATCTTCCCAGACCGGGACACGAACCCATATCCCCTGCATCAGCAGGCAGACTCTCAACTACTGCGCCACCAGGGAAGCCCCAAGAAGACATTTTCATATTCATTTTCATTTGATAACCTGAAACTTGGAGGAGTGAATAAATTTCTCAAGGTCATACAGTGGTTATATGCATATATGTTAACTGCTAATAAATTTATATGTTTATACAATATCCAAAGTATGGGTTTGCCCCATATTAACTAGGACTAATCCTTCAGCGGTCTTTAATCTTTAATTGAAGCTGTTTTTATATAAGTATGCTATTTTACATTTACTCAATTTTTGAGTGGAGAAATTCTTCAACATTCTTCTGATAATGTGCTTCTACTGCATTAGTCAAGGTTCTCTGGAGAGACAGAATCAATAGGAGTTACATGTGGAATTTATTATAGGAATTTCTCACTCATTAGTGGAGAATGTGAAGTCCCACAGTCTGTCCTCTGCAAGCTGGAGAACCAGGTAAGTCAACGGTATAATTCAGTATGTGTCAGAAAGCCTAAGAACCAGGGGAGGGCTTCCCTGGTGGCGCAGTGGTTGACAGTCCGCCTGCCGATGCAGGGGACACGGGTTCGTGCCCTGGTCCGGGAGGATCCCACATGCTGCGGAGCGGCTGGGCCCGTGAGCCATGGCCGCTGAGCCTGTGCGTCTGGAGCCTGTGCTCTGCAGTGGGAGAGGCCACAACAGTGAGAGGCCCAAAAAAAACAGGGGAGACAATGGTGTAACTCCCAATCTGAGGCCAAAGACCTGAAAACCAGGAGCTCCAATGTCCAAGGGCAGGGAAACCTAGATGGCTCAGTTCAAGAAAGAGAGAGGGAATCTGCCCTTTCTTTGCCTTTTTGTTCTGTACGGACTCTCAACAGATTTGATGATACCTGCCCACATTGGTGATGGAGATCCTTTACTCAGTCTACTGAATCAAACGCTGAATCTCTTCGAAAAACACCCTCAAAGACACACCCAGAAATAATTTTTTTACCAGCTATATAGGCATCCCTTAACCTAGTCAAGTTGACATTAAATTAGCTATCACAGCTATCTTATTCCTTTCTGTATTCTATGGGAACTGGGAGAAATAAAGACTAGACTAGTGCATTATTCCAGTGGCTGTATTAAAAATAAAGGGGTAGAACATCACTCTCCTCACAGTGGCAATACGTATACCAAGAACAAGAGCTGTGCTTAAGATTCCAGCAGTAAATTAAAACACACATGCTTTTAGGAGTAAATATTCAAAAAAGTTGGGTCAAATGCTTCATTTCGAAGAAGAAATCTCATGCTGTTTTCCCAAACAACTCCTCTACTTTTCTGAATTCTCTTTTACAGAGAACATCAACAACTTCCCATACTCAGAATAGCATTAGGGAGTCACTGAGAGTCATAGCAGTGACGTCACACACACACACACACACACACACCCCTTTCTCTAGTCTCTCAACTCTCTGTGGCATAAAACATTAAATCTGTGCTTTGGACTACAAAACTCTATGTGATCTGGCCCCTACCTCCTTCTCCAAACTCATCTCAGACTCACTTCTTAGTTTCCTGGAAGTGTCAAGCTTTTATCTACCTCAGGGGCTTTTAAACATGCTGGGTTTTTGGTTGTTGTTTGTTTGTTTGTTTGTTTTAGCTGCTAATATAACTGACTCCTACTCATTCTTCAAGTGTCAGCTCACATCCTGAGAGAGGCCTTCGTAATTGCCTGGGTCTTAATTAGTTTTGCCCTCTTATTCTATTTCAAATACTACTACTTCCTTTTTAGAATTATGTCTTGCTGGTCTATTATTTTAAATGTATGTGTATCTTATAAGTTTCTTAAAGACAAGATGTGTGTTTTTTTTAGGTTCACCAGTCAGGACTCACAACATAATTTGTGGTGTCTGGTGCAAAATGAAAATGTGGTCCCTTATTCAAAACCAATCTCAAGCATTCAACATTGGACCAAGCACAGCACCCTTTTGAGAGCGGAACCCTGTGTAATGGCACAGATCACACACAACATGAAGCTGGCCCTGTGGTCACTTTACATCTAGGGTCTACCACGATAACTGGTAAAAAAGAACTGAACAAACACATTTAATGTAATGAATAAATTACTGGTTGATGAAATATAGTGACACATCTTTATACTAGTATGTGAATAACTTATTCAGAATCTTCCCAAGGAACACATTTTGAGGAGAAAAATGGAGAGAATGTAAGGCACAGTGAATCAATGAGAAAAGGGAATGAAATAGAGGAAGCCAGAGGCACAAAAGTTCACCTTCAGAATTTTCCTTGGAGTCATCTTTCCTCTATGAAAAAACCTAGAAAAAGATTCTCAAAAAGTGAAATAAGAATTTGACTTTTTAGGGAAAAAAATGACATTTTGAATACATGAAATGTTCTAGGCACATGGTTCTTTCACATGTACTATTTCATTTTACCTTTCTCAATAACTATTAGAGATATATTTTTTCCTTCCTTACCTCTACTGAAGAAAGCTATAGTTCAGAGAGGTTAGATACTTTACCTAATTTCACAAAGTGGATTATTTTGAGGGCTGGAATAAATTTTTATACCTAAGATAATATTGCCATTCTATGCCTCAGGTGACCCCACGATGTGGGGTGCCTTCCTTGAAATTCTCTAGATCCTACTATTGCACGTGAGACTGGGTGGGGCTGGCAGTGCCATCAGGGTAGAATGCCATGAGCCTGGGACCACCTGGTCCCAAGTTTTTCCCTCTGACCTTCTATGGCCACCTTTGAGCACAGGGTCAACCAACTCTGAAAAGTCAAAAATTGAAAAAGAGGTTCAATATAGTCCCCAAGTCTTCTGATCCAGCAATCCCTTCCCTTGGGATATAGCCAAAGGAGATGACTCAACAGTGGAAAATGAGTCCAGATTTCCTATTCATTGTAATATTTTCTATAAATGTAAGAGAAAATGTTTTATCTATTTCATTGCCACTGATTTAGTGAGAAATTCGGGCAAATGGAAATTACAGAAAGGAAATAAATAAATTCTAATACAATAAGTGCTAAAAGACAGTATTTCCCAAAGTGTGGTCTAAAGACCACCTATTTCAGAAACACCTGTTTATTCATCATGCAGATTCCTGGGCCCCACCTCATGGTCCACACTTGGCCCTTGACCTTGATTGAGCCCCCTGTGTCATACAGGACTCTCACTAGTCTGAATTCTGATCACAGTGTTGCCTCTGGTCTATAGCCAAGGGTGGCAGGAATAGTGGCCAGGATTCCTGTACCCTGTGCATGCCCTGACACAGGCACCCAGTGTGGTCACCTTACTCCCTCTGTAGGATCCAGGCCACATGTCTATCAGGATTCTGGGGGTAGCTCCCCCTATCTTCTCTGCAAAGTCAGTTGGTTCTCCTGATTAATGTTGTCTATTCCTTCTACTTTATTCTGTGGGTACTGCTCTCCAAATTTGATCTTATGCTTTATCAAGTGAGGAGCAAACATTTCTTAATTTGATTAGGACCACTTTTCTCATTCTCCTGTGGACTCTTGCCTGTCTGCCCTGCTTGTGTCAGTATGCAGAAAGTAGCATCCTGGTCAACACTGCATGAGAGAGACCACATTCTATATAAGAACCAGTAAATACGAGTTCAACTGGAGACATGATTGAAAGAATTTTCTCTGTACTTACACTATAAAGTACTGAATGATACGCTTAACACGATCAGAAAATTAATTATTAATCATATGCACTGCATACTCTGGGTATGACTTGCATTTGTGGTCACCATCAATGAGCCACAGTAGCAATTTTTGAGAGAGTCACTGGAAGCCAGTATTCACAGGTGGCACTGTGCATAATGAATGTGCTACATGATGAAGCATCATGAATAATGGTGTAACCAGCATCAAATAAGAGGAGTTAGGGAACTGAAAAGGCAGGTAAATCTATGTTGTTTTAAGCAAATAAGTCCTGAAGAGCCATGGCATTTTGACTAATGAGACCACTGCTACATTTTTTTCATGGTAGGAGATGAAATTAGCCAGGAATAGCATATTTGACAATAAAGAACACAAAGAGATGGTTTCTGGACCTGAACAGGAAGAAACAGTGCCTGAACACTATGAAGAATCTTCAAATGCATTGAATGGACAATAAACAAATGAGTACCTCTTCTCTACACATTCATTGTATAATCTTCATTGATAAATCACTATATTCTACATGGACCCATGAATTGCATATTTTATTTATTTTTTATATATATATATATATATATATATATATATACTTTTTTTTTTTTTTTTTTTGTGATATGCAGGCCTCTCACTGTTGTGGCCTCTCCCATTGCAGAGCCAGGCTCCGGACGCGCAGGCTCAGTGGCCATGGCTTACGGGCCCAGCCGCTCCACGGCATGTGGGATCTTCCTGGACCAGGGCACGAACCCGTGTCCCCTGCATCGGCAGGCGGACTCTCAACCACTGTGCCACCAGGGAAGCCCTGCGTATTATATTTTTAAAACAAATTGTTGATATTAACAAAATGAGGCCTCATAAAAATATTTTTGGGGCCATGCATACCGTGGTCCAAGAGGTATAAACCCAGCTCTTTTAGAGAAGCAGCCATACTCCTTACAGTCTATTAAGTAACCAACACAGCAAAGAAGATAATGCATTTGACTTCTGAATGCCTGGGGAAACATGTGTTCTCCAATGTGAAAGGAGAAAAATAAGCACAATATTTATTGAGCAATAAAAGTTAACTTTTTGTGAGGGAAACTGAATTACCTTTAACCAGCAAACTGTGTTTAATATTACAGAAGATAAATCTTAGGCTTAAGAATAGGAGGCAGGCTGTATAGATGCACCCAACTGTGTAGATAATTACAACAGAGAGTTATAGCTGTTAACCTGGTAGTTTGGACCAGTGCTCCACAGCACCGAAGTTAAAAGGAGGCACAATTCCTGTTCGGAGTTTTGTTCCCTGGGTCAAGTGCTGTTTGATTATTAGGCCCCACTAGTTTTGAGGAGCATTTTCAGAAGCCATTATGCAGTGACTTGGCAGTAAATGTCCTCTCCCACTACCAGCATGTGGCCATGCATAAAGTCATCCAACACCTTGAGCCTCACTTGGCTCATCTGCCAAATGCAGAGAACAGTGGAGATAGCAGAGCTGAATCATTGCCTATGGCCTTGAGCTGGTACCTAGTGGGCACTAACGTTCTTTATATCTGGCCTTTCAATACCTATAGTCCAAACTGTTTAAGGTCCTCTTTAACTTTTTTTAAACTTCAGGGCCATATTTCTTAAATACTCTGAAAAATCTGGATATTGGAAAGGTTAGGTGGTAAAATGTTTTGTTAGAGATAGTGTTTTAGATTCTTCTCCCACCCTAGAATTCAAGAGGAATCAAGAAGCTTATATAATGCCTGCCTGAAAAAAATGGTTCACCACGTATCAACATCCCTTGTGAACGTTTTGGTTTCTATTCCAACAGTATCTGTTTGTTGCTCTGTGCTGGATTTAGCCTGGATATCTTTCAGAGAGACATCCAAGTTTTCTATAGCTCTCTCCATCTAAGTTCCTATGGGACTGGAAACTGATCAAATAATACTCCAATCCATTCAACACCTACCCTTTTTCACCTTGAAGAGAAAGATATTTTCAGGCTCAGGAAATATAGGCCTACCTATTATCCAAGTTTCAGAACTACTCCCCTGACACCTCTACTCTTTTCAGAAGATATTGTGAAATGATTGTCAAGATTCAAAGCTTTGCTTGCCCTCAGAAGTGGAAGGTAGAGAAACAGGAAGAAAGAGTGGCTTTACTTTGCTTGTCTTTCTGAAATAGCAAAAATAAGCACAAATTAATACCTTCCTTTAAAGAACCGGAAGGCCAGGATGTAATTTGCAACTCCATCTTCCTCACTTCCAACATTCATTCAAACAGCAAATCCTACAGATTCCACTCCCCCAATAAGTCCCAACTCCTCCCACTTTTCCCCAGCCTCCTTGGCAATATCCAAGGTCAGGCAGCCATCAGTCCTCACCTGGGCGACTGCCACAACCTGGTGAATGGTCTCCTACTCCACTGCTGATCTGTTCAGATCACATCTCCACAAAACAATGAAAAGGATTTCTCCAAAATGTGAATCTGTATATGTTGACAGCCCTTTTAAAAAAATCTTTGCTTCTTGTCCTTCAGATGAAATGCAAGCCCCTTACCATGGCCTTTCTTGATCAGACACTACCATTCCATTCAGTGTTTCCTCTTACTACTCAAGTACCTTGAACCAAATAGAAATGATTCCATTCCTTCAGTTACAGTGGACCCTTTCTTCTCTTAGACTCTGTTAAAGTTGTTCTCCAGGCCAACTCACTCTCTGTGTGGATAATTTCTCCCTAGTTCTTCAGGCATTAGCTCATATGTCACTTCATCTGAAAGAACGTTTTGGACTGTGTAGTGGGATGCATGCCATGTCAGTTATTCTGTAGTGCCATATATTCTCTTCACACTTTAGAATTACTTGTTTAGTGCTAATCTTCATTAGATTATCAATCAATGTTATGAAAAAAAGGTACCATTCAGTCTTATTTGTCTAGTCTAGTAGCTAACGTTGTGAGTGTTGCATAAATATCCATTTGATGAATGCATAACGAAACAAGGAGTAGAATTCTTGATATCCTAATTATGGCCTTGGAGGTGTTATAAACAATATTCAACTTGAAGTCTATTGTAATTTGTCCATTTATTTTAATAGTGTTTCAATTCCAGAATTAAACTACCAAAACCAATTCCAGAATTAAACTACCAAAACCAGATGAAAAATCTTTTTCTTAAGGTACAACTCATTTTTCTTAACTTGTAATTTTTATGGAAAATATTTGAAACAACTATTTTAGAATAATATGAACAAAGTACTATAGAAACTAAAATAAAGACTGTTGATTCTGGTCTTCACAGATGTATGAATGGAATTAATAAACTTTATCCCTTTTGAATCTTATCTGGAGCAAACCTACAGTGAAATATTCTGAAATTTGGAACCAAAAGACATGAGTGTTAATCAACTCTAAATCACTTAACTTTAAATGTAACCTTAAAGCTTTTACTTCATCTCTGAGCTGCAGAAGCCACAAGTGCAAAATAAAGGAAATAAATTCACCTCACCTTTCATGAGATAATGTAGAAGAAATATGTAGGTAGTGATTGGATGGCAGAATCCATCCAAGGCTCTGCTTGAGTACTAGATCTCATTTAATAGTTATGCTACTTCAACATTTTTCAGTCTACTTAGCTATAAAATAGGTCCAATAATATCTAATTTATAAGCCTACCTGATTAATTACCTGAGATGACATTAGTAAAGCTGCTTGGTAAATATTAGTTATTATCTCTCTGAAAACAGAAGGAATTTCTTTATCCTTAGCCTTGCACACAGAGAATTCAAGGATAGGAAACCAGAGGCTCAGATTCAGTTGACACTAAGGATACAAGCCTTTCTAATTACATCATATTGGGCATTCATTCTAATGCTTTAGTCTCCAAATAGTTACATCGCAAAAGAACAAAATGATCTCCGTTTATTCTCTGATGCCACTTATATTCAAATGCTTTTTTACAGTACTTTGCCCTTTGAAAAGCCTGCATCATGCCTTGCTTTACAACAAAGTATGCCATAAAAAAAAAACAACACCTTTTGTAAGATTTTCTTAAGTTGAACTGCTTTAAACTTGTCTATCTAGAGGTAAGTTGTGCTTTAATTTGTAAATTAGATGATACAAATCATGGATGAAGCACCTGTGGGCAAATCTGCCAAAGAATAACTGTGAACCCTAATTGGTCTGAGTCAAAGTAACATAGGATATAGACATAATACTACCTGGTTACGCTGACCTTCCTTCAAGCAAAAGCTCTTGGTTTGCAAACTTATATTTAGAATGGATAAACAACAAGGTCCTATTGTATGGCACAGGGAAGTATATTCAATATCCTGTAATAAACCATACTGGAAAAGAATTTTTTAAAAAATCTCTTGGTTTTTCCACCATTCATGGGCAGCTTCAGTAAAACCCAAATCATACAATTAATAAGAGGTTCACTGTAGAGCTCCTCAGTAGGCTGTTACTTATACCCATGATTCTTAAATAAACCATATAAGAAAAGGCCCTACTTGCTCAAAGTGATCCCTGAGCACCTACAAAGAGCAGAACCCCACCTTATATTTAGAAGGAGTCTGATATGTCACCTAAAAATTGAGAATGTCCAGAGAGAGGACAAAATTTGCACAAGATCAAACAAATTTTTTCAATAATGTATGTACACTTCTGGCTATGGGTTTCTATTCCTTCAATGAATTCACTTAAAATATATATTCAGTGTCCATATATCTATCATTGAGCAAGACAGACAGAATCCTTATCAGAGAACTTACATTCTAGTGGACTCTATTTTTACACTTTGATAAGCCCTTCAAAGAAAATGTACAGGGTGACATAGAAAATAAAAGTCACATGAAAGGTAGTATCTCAGGAAGATTGGTCAGGAAAAGCCTCTTGGAAAAGACTGTGTTTGAGCTAACACCTAAATTTGAGAAGAAACTAGCTATGTAAAGATCTAGGGAAAAGAACATCCCAGGCAGCAATGAACTCAAGAGAAAGGAGTCTGAGGCAGGAACACAATGGAGACTAATGTGGAAGGGAAGAGAAATACCAGTGAGGTCAGAAAAATATCACTGATTTAAAAAAATAAATAAATAAAACTCCCATTCATTATTGGTGGGAATACAAAATGTTACAATTGCTTTGGAAACCAAACTAAACAATCTTACCATACAATCCATCAATCACACTCCTTGGTATTAACTCAGAATAGTTGAAAATTTGTCTGTACAAAAACCTGCACATGGATGTTTACAGCAGCTTTATTCATAATTGCCAAAACTTGTAAGCAATCAATATATCCTTCAGTAGATGAATGGATCAGTAAACTGGTGGATGGAACATTATTCAGCACTAAAAAGAAATGAGCTATCAAACCATGAAAAGACATGGAGGAAATTTAAAGCATACTCCAAAGTGAAAGAAGTCGACATGAAAAGGCTATGTATTGCATGAGTACCATTATATGGCATTCTGGAAAAGGCAAAATTATGGATAGCATAAGATCAGGAAGGAGTTAGAGGGGTAACCATTCTGGTGTGAGATGTTGATAGTGGGGGAGATTGTGTGTGTCTGTGTGTGTGTGTGTGTGTGTGTGTGTGTGTGTAGAGGGAGTGTCAGGGGATATAGAAGAACTCATTTTACTTTCTTCCTAATCTTTTTGTGAACCTAAAAATACTCTTAAAGTCTATTAAAAGTGAAAAAAATTATTAAACCATCTGGTTGATAAATCTGGTATTATCCGCACTTGGGGTGATGTGAGCTAACTGAATCATACAGCTAAAGGTGGTTTAGCTGAAATTAGAGCTGAAGGCCTGTAACTTCTGAGCAACTCCTCTTTCTACACACAAATCCATGCCAAAAAAATTAACAGATGTCCTTTCCTATGTAGAGGAAGATCCTCATTCCCTGTTGAACTATTCAAAATATCATGAATAGTAATAGAGTATTAACACTCTGTTGTCACAGAAACATGGAAAACATGGGAGCTAGTTATTTTCTTAAGTGGACAAAGGGATTATGGCAGAGTCATAACCTTCTTTCCATCAAACTTTCTTCCTCATCAAATGAAAAGCCTTCATTTCCCATCCTACTTTGTAGTTCAGTGGGACCATGTGACCAAATACTAGCCAATGGAATGTGGAAGGAAGTGAGGTATTTTACTAATACACCATGACTGTTAAGACCTTTCCTGTGACTCTCCCATTCACTAGCTGCCATTATGTGTAATCAACATTTAATCCAGTGGAGGACTCTGAACACTTGTAGATTAGCAAATCTGCTATATTGAAGATACCTGGGCCTGCAAGTCACTGTGAGGAAAACCACCACCAAACCCCTCACTGAACTGAGACATGAATGAGTATTAAACCTTAATGGGTTAAACTGCAGAGATCAGGGTTTTCTTACAATGTTAGCCTACCATACAGGGATTGTGGGGTAACCGTATACGTTGCTGCCTTCAAATTCAAGGATATTGATATTGATCCTCTGTTGGATGGTTAACCATCTGTTTTGTTTTCCACTTTAATCTTCAGAATACTTAAGGTGGCAAAGGAATTTCTTTATATGGATCATCGTACAGTACTTACTACAGTGCTTTCACATAAATGCTCAGTACGTAACGTGGAATAAAATGGGATTTGTTGAATTAAATATCTGAGAAATTTGCACAAGTAAACAAACCATTTGGAAAATGAAAGCACAGACTTGGTATCTAGTTTGAACATGCCCTCTTTGACTTAGGCTCAAGTAGAAATTTCACTGGTTGGGGTTGGACTAATACATCTATGAAGGCACTTCTAGCTCTAAAATATAGGATGGCAAATCCAAGGCTGTTTTGTTCTGTTGTGAAAACCTTAATCTCCTTCAGTTTGTCAATACTTCTAAAAATATTTTGCGTTAGAATTTTAAAGCACTCTGAGCACCTGTCATTTCCATCCTGTGTGTGAGCCAAATCATATGCATCATTTTGCCTCTTCAGGTCACGATTAATTCATTATCATGGTGAATGCAGAAGGCTCTTGCTTTCTCACACTAGCTTCTTCTGAGATTTATTATGAGAGATATTTTTTAAAATAAATCCCTTAACATCTGCCTAAATTTAGTACATACCATCGTTAGCAGTCATTGTATCTAATCAACATCTAATCCTTATTAAAATAATACATTAATGAGATGAAATGGGAGTAAAAATCCAGGAATGTTAAATGTTCATTTCCTTTGAATAAACCTTAAGCAGCAGAAAATCTGCAGCCTTTTGAAACATGTCTCTAAAAGAATGTGGCCTCCTGTCAATTTTAAGCCCTGCCTTGAGCTTTTCATTAGTAGCCATTAACTTCCACAATAAATGGGCACATTGAGTTCCAACTACAGCACAATTACATGGTATTCACCTAAGTATTAATATGTAGAATGAATCTGTCCTAGGTCAAGCAAATTATTATTATTTTTTTTTGTGGTACGCGGGCCTCTCACTGTTGTGGCCTCTCCCGTTGTGGAGCACAGGCTCCAGACGCACAGGCTCAGCGGCCATGGCTCACGGGCCTAGCTGCTCCGTGGCATGTGGGATCTTCCCGGACCAGGGCACGAACCCGTGTCCCCTGCATCGGCAGGCAGACTCTCAACCACTGTGCCACCAGGGAAACCCCAAATTAGTATTTTATAAGCAATAATATTTAAATATTTCAGCCTTTAAAAGCAGTATTTATACATTATTCTTGATGACTCATATGTGGAGATTAGCTAATTCGTTTCTGTTTAGTCACGATTTTAAAGGATGTAGTTTACACCAGTACCTGGGATCTCTATGTTGCTGGGATTGCATGATGTTTTGTTATTTCATGAATAGAAACTCCCAATACCTAAACAACTTCAATACCCTGAAATTTTCAAAAGACACAGAGACTATCTTAACTATGTTTATAGCATTTATTTAAGTTCTGTCTCATCAATGATCTGGGTAGAATGAATGACATAAAAACATGCAGAAATAATTACAGCCTCCGATTTCTTCTCAATATTGTATAACAGGTCCCCAACCCCCTGGGCCACAGACCGGTACCAGTCCACGGCCTGTTAGGAACCAGACGGCAGAGCAGGAGGTGAGTGGCGGGCCAGCAAGTGAAACTTCATCTGCTCTTCCCCATCACTCACATCACCACCTGAACCATTCCCCCCACAGCCCACCCCCCCAAACCTGGTCCATGGAAAAATTGTCCTCCACAGAACCAGTCCCTGAGGCCAAAAAGTTTGGGGGCCACTCTTACATAACATCTGGCCTTTTGGTTCAAAAGAGGTAGCTCTATCCCTCACCACCAGTTTATGTGTTTGCCCCTTGTCCGAGTTTTCTTTCTCAGGATTTTTCTACAGGCTTCCTGCTACACAACCCTCATTCTGGTTACATCATTTTTTTTTTAACTTTGAACTAAACTTTATTATAATGTTAAGCTAGTATACTATATTTTAAATAACTTTTTTTGTGAAAACATTTTTTAAACATCTTTATTGGAGTATAATTGCTTTACATTGTTGTGTTAGTTGCTGCTGTATAACAAAGGGAATCAGATATACGTATACATATATCCCAATATCTCCTCCCTCTTCTGTCTCCCTCCCACCCTCCCTGTCCCACCCATCTAGGAAGTCACAAAGCACTGAGCTGATCTCCCTGTGCTATGCGGCTGCTTCCCACTAGCTACCTACTTTACATTTGGTAGTATATATAAGTCCATGCCACTCTCTCACTTTGTCCCAGCTTAACCTTCCCCGCCCCCACCGCCCCGTGTACTCAAGTCAATTCTCTACATCTGTCCTGCCCCTAGGTTCTTCAGAACCATCTTCTTTTCTCTTTTAATTCCATATATATGTGTTAGCATTCAGTATTTGTTTTTCACTTTCTGACTTACTTCACTCTGTATGGCAGATTCTAGGTCCATCCACCTCACTACAAATAACTCAATTTCGTTTCTTTTTATGGCTGAGTAATATTCCATTGGATGTATGTACCACATCTTCTTTACCCATTCATCTGTCGATGGACACTTAGGTTGCTTCCATGTCCTGGCTTTTGTAAATAGAGCTGCAATGAACATTGTGGTACATGACTCTTTTTGAATTATGGTTTTCTCTGGGTATATGCCCAGTAGTGGGATTGCTGGGTCATATGGTAGTTCTATTTATAGTATTTTAAGGAACCTCCTTACTGTTCTCCATAGTGGCTGTATCAATTGACATTCCCACCAACAGTGCAAGAGGGTTCCCTTTGCTCTACACCCTCTCCAGCATTTGTTTTTTGTAGATTTTTTTGCTGATGGCCTTTCTGACCAGTGTGAGGTGATATCTCATCGTAGTTTTGATTTGCATTTCTCTAATGATTAGTGATGTTGAGCATCGTTTCTTGGAAATCTGTATGTTGTCTTTGGAGAAATGTCTATTTAGGTCTTCTGCCCATTTTTGGACTGGGTTGTTTGTTTTTTTGATATTGAGCTGCATGAGCTACTTGAATATTTTGGAGATTAATCCTTTGTCAGTTGCTTTGTTTGCAAATATTTTCCCCCATTCTGAGGGTTGTGTTTCCATCTTGTTTATGGATTCCTTTGCTGTGCAAACACTTTTTAAGTTTCAATAGGTCCCATTTGTTTATTTTTGTTTTTATTTCCATTTCTCTAGGAGGTGGGTCAAAAAGGATCTTGCTGTGATTTATGTCATAGAGTGTTCTGCTAATGTTTTCCTCTATGAGTTTTATAGTGTCTGGCCTTACATTTAGGTCTGTAATCCATTTTGAGTTTATTTTTGTGTATGGTGTTAAGGAGTACTCTAATTTCATTCTCTTACATGTAGCTGTCCAGTTTTCCCAGCACCACTTACTGAAGAGGCTGTCTTTTCCCACTGTATATTCTTCCCTCCTTTATCAAAGGTAAGGTGACCATAAGTGCGAGGGTTTATCACTGGGCTTTCTGTCATGTTCCATTGATCTATATTTCTGTCTTTGTGCCCGTACCATACTGTCCTGATTACTGTAGCTTTGCAGTATAGACTGCAGTCAGGGAGCCTGAGTTCTTCAGCTCCGTTTTTCTTTCTCAAGATTGCTTTGGCTATTCAGGGTCCTTTGTGTTTCCATATAAATTGTGCAAGTTTTTGTTCTAGTTCTGTGAAAAATGCCGTTGGTAGTTTGATAGGGATTGCACTGAATCTGTAGATTGCTTTGGATAATATCGTCATTTTCACAATGTTGATTCTTCCAATCCAGAAACATGGTATATCTCTCCATCTGTTGGTATCATCTTTAATTTCTTTCATCAGTATCTCATAGTTTTCTGCATACAGGTCTTTTGTCTCCTTAGGTAGCTTTACTCTGGTGGGTGGAGCTGAGTCTTTTCCCTCTGATGGGCAGGGCTGCATTAGGTAGCATATTTTGGGGTGTCTGTGAGCTTAATATGACTTTAGGCAGCCTGTCTGCTAATGGGTGGGGCTGTGTTCCTGTCTTACTGGTTGTTTGGAATGAGATGTCCAGCACTGGAGCCTGCAGGCAGTTGGGTGGAGCCAGGTCTTGGTTTCATATGGATACCTCCAGGAGAACACATGCTGATTAATATTCCCTGGACCTAGGAACTGCCTCATGCTCCACCATTCTGCACTCAATGCTCCCACTCCAGAGACCCAGGGCCAAGCCTTGTCTGGGGAACCAAGAGCCCACAAGCTGTGCTGCACTGCCAGTGAAAAAACAAAATTTTAAAAAGGAAGAGAAAACAGATAAACAAAACCTAAGACAAATAGCAAAAACAAACAAAAAGCAACAACACAATACATATACACATAAAAAGAAAAAAACAAAAGAAGAAAACAGACACACCAAATGCAAGACAAATGATAAAAACAAAACCAAAGACTCATGCTGGGATTCACAGAGCTGTGGCGCAGATCACACATGCAGTTCTTACTTTGTCATGCCGTCCACAGACCATCTGCTGTGTTCTCCTTTGATCCCCTGAAGGTCCATTTTTGTCCCAGCTGATTTCCCTACTCTAAGGGAGTTTTTCTGAGTGTGGGGACCTCCCCTCCCCTTCAGCTTCCTGCCAGGATTGTTGGTCCCTTTTTTGATTCCTCTTTTCTTTTTTTCTTTCTTTTGTCCTACCCGGTTGCAAGGGTATTTTTTGCGACCCTCTGGGTGTCCATAGTCTTCAGCTAATGTTCAGCACGTCCTCTGAGAAAATTGTTCCATTTGTAGGTGTATTCTTTTTTTTTTTTTTTTGCAGTACGTGGGCCTCTCACTGTTGTGGCCTCTCCCATTGCGGAGCACAGGCTCCAGATGCGCAGGCTCAGCAGCCATGGCTCACGGGCCTAGCCACTCTGCAGCATGTGGGATCTTCCCGGACTGGGGCACGAACCTGTGTCCCCTGCATCGGCAGGCGGACTCTCAAGCACTGCGCCACCAGGGAAGCCCTATAGATGTATTCTTGATATACCTGTGAGGAGTGACGAATTCCACATCCTCCTATTCCACCACCTTGACTCCTCCCTCCTCTTAAAACTAAATTCCCAAATGTTGACCATGAGTTTACCTTTCGTTGTTGTTATAGAGATGTCATAAACACAAATTATTGTAATCATACTTGCTTCATTTTAAGCATCCTCTACGTGTGAGATACTACAGAAATAATATATTCAATAATCCTATAAGGTAGCATCATTGTTCTTGATTGTAAGCCAAAGGATTGTTCTGTATACTGCACTGCCACAAGTTATTCACATTCCTCCTACATGTAAAACATATTCACTCCTACTCCAGGACCTCAAAATGTCATTTCCCATTATTGCATCAGAATTGAAATCTAGGATCAATCCTCTAAGTCCAGATGTATAAAGGACTCCAATATCTCAGCCCTGTGATTATAGTTTCTCTGATCCAGAGACCTTGAACTTATAAAGGCAAGTTATATGATATGCAAACAATCAGCAAACTATGGTGAGACAGTGGCAGATAACAATAATGGATGTGCTTATTTAAGTGGAGAGGAATAATAAGCACATGGCAATCACTGGTCAACAGAATTTCTGAAATCCACCTGGACACATATTACTGGATCACCCTTTTCCACTAGCAGAAAATATTACTTGATTAGGGCCCAGTTCTGCTGCTTGCCAGTATCCCCCTGTCCATTGTTCTCCAATATTCTTGATTCCACCCTCTAACATATTCTTTCTTGACTGTAAGAAATGGCCCATGATTGCCACTAAGTAGCTTTCTCAGCATGTTGCATTCCACAGAAAATTGAGAGTCCAGAGACCCCCATTTAATTTGAGCTATCCCAGTACCTTTTAGTCCAGGCCAATAAAACACCCTTAAATCTTTGTGGGTTTTCTATCTATCAGATTATATACCTCTTCATTAAATAAAATCCAGGCCTATATTATTTTATGAGACAAGCCTCTTTATGCCTAGACTTACTCATAGTTATTTTAGGGATTAGATTTCTAGGATGATGCCCTTAAAATTTTTAAAAGCCCTTTTCCACTGAGAGGATGTTCTAAGTACCATCTGAAAGGCCTCAAAGAGTCTTATAGCCACCCTTGATTTACCTTTACCCTGAGATTATATCATACTTAAAAGTTGAGGAAACCATAGAAGGCACAGAGAAATAAGAAGCTATGTCTCTGATGGGCTTAGGTATAAGAGAAGCTGAGATATCATGCTTACTGAGAAAAGTAATGAACACAGAACTGAGAAATCCTCTATAAGAGAGGATTAATTATGCAAATTATGCAGAATATGCAAAGTTTCCTCAATTTATATGAACAAAATTTTGTGTCATTAATGTTAAGTAGCCTTGGTTTGGGTAAGAAAATTTGTAGAAATAACTAAGTTTGTCATTCATAAAAAAAAATGACCCTGGAAAAGAGTAGTAAGTCTTTTCCTTCTAGAAAGACTCCTTTAAACACAATAGACTAAGAATGTTATATTTTGTGATTTAAGGACAAGGAGGAGACAGAGCTGTACTTACCTCCTCTGCACACACCCCAATACATATTTACTAATTCTCATTAAATATTTAATCAAGGATCCAAGTGTTCCGTTTAAGCGACACATCCTAAAATATAATAGTGAGGGGCTTCCCTGGTGGCGCAGTGGTTGGGAGTCCGCCTGCCGATGCAGGGGACATGGGATCGTGCCCCGGTCTGGGAGGATCCCACATGCCGTGGAGCAGCTGGGCCCATGAGCCATGGCTGCTGAGCCTGCGCGTCCGGAGCCTGTGCTCCGCAACGGGAGAGGCCGCAACAGTGAGAGGCCCGTGTATCGCAAAAAATATATATAAATAATAGTGAGATTAGTGATAATCTGACAGGCAAAAGAACCAGATTTCTTTATAGTTATTTGCGAAACGCAGCTCGATCCTATATCTCACATTGTGGTTTGTGAACCAGAAGCATCAGTATTACCTGGATGCTTATAAGAAAGACAGAACCTCAAGCCCAAATCCCAACCTACTGAATCCATTTCTACATTTTAACAACACCCCAAGTTATTCTATGCACATGAAAATTTGAGAGGCATTATCCTGGACAATGAAAATGATTTTACAAGATAATTAATACATAACACCTCTGGAAAAGTAGTTCATTGTTCAGAGGAGGTAATAAACAAGTAAGCCAATAGTTACTTTACTGCATGATTGGTGAAGGATCAATATTAATTCCTTACCTGAACCCAGGTTTTGATGGAAGTAAAGTGAGGGAGAGGAAAAAGGAAAACTATTACTTAAAATGTCATTCATAGGGATTTAGACCAAGATGGCAGAGTAGAAGGACATGCTCTCACTCCCTCTTGCAAGAACACCAGAATCACAACAAACTGCTGAACAATCACTGACAGGAAGACACTGGAACTCACCAAAAAAGATACCCCACATCCAAACACAAAGGAGAAGCCACAATGAGACAGTAGAAGGGGTGCAATCACAATAAAATCAAATCCCATAACTGCTGGATGGGTGACTCACAAACTGGAGAACACTTATACCACAGAAGTCCACCCACTGCAGTGAAGGTTCTGAGCCCCACATCAGGCTTCTCAACCTGGGGGTCCGGCAAAGGGAGGAGGAATTCCTAGAGAATCAGACTTTGAAGGCTAGTGGGATTTGATTGCAGGACTCTGACAGGATTGGGGGAAACAGAGACTCCACTCTTGGAGGGCACACACAAAGTAGTGTCCGCATCAGGACCCAGGGGAAGGAGCAGTGACGCCAGGGGAGATTGAACCAGGCATACCTGATAGTATTGGAGGGTCTCCTGCAGAGGCGGGGGGCAGCTGTGTCTCACTGTGAGGACAAGGACACTGGCAGCAGAAGTTCTGGGAAGTACTCCTTGGTGTGAGCCTTCCCAGAGTCCGCCATTATCCCCACCAAAGAGCCAGCGTAGGCTCCAGTGTTGGGTGGCCTCGGGCCAAACAACCAACAGGGAGGAAACCCAACCCCACCCATCAGCAGTCAAGTGGATGAAGGTTTTACTGAGCTCTGCCAACAAGAGCAACACCCAGCTATACCCACCACTAGTCCCTCCCATCAGGAAACTTGCAAAAGCCTCATAGATAGCCTCATCCATCAGAGGGCAGACAGGAAAAGCAAGAAGAACTACAATCCTGCTGCCTGTGGACAAAAATCACATTCACAGAAAGACAGACAAGATGAAAAGGCAGAGGGTTATGTACCAGATGAAGGAACAAGATAAAACCCCAGAGAAACAACTAAATGAAGTGGAGATAGGCAACCTTCCAGAAAAAGAATTCAGAATAATGATAGTGAAGATGATCCAGGACCTCGGAAAAAGAATGGAGGCAAAGATCGAGAAGATGCAGGAAATGTTTAACAAAGACCTAGAAGAATTAAAGAACAAACAAAGAGAGATGAACAATACAATAACTGAAATGAAAACTACACTAGAAGGAATCAATAGCAGAATAACTGAGGCAGAAGAACATATAAATGACCTGGAACACAGAATGGTGGAATTCACTGCCGTGGAACAGAATACAGAAAAAACAATGAAAAGAAATGAAGACACCCTAAGAGACCTCTGGGACAACATTAAACACAAGAACATTCGCATTATAGGGGTCCCAGAAGGAGAAAAGAGAGAGAAAGGATGTAAGAAAATATTTGAAGAGATTATAGTCGAAAATTTCCATAATATGGGAAAAGAAATAGCCACCTAAGTCCAGGAAGTGCAGAGAGTCCCATACAGGATAAACCCAAGGAGAAACATGTTGAGACACATAGTAATCAAATCAGCAAAAATTAAAAACAAAGAAAAATTACTGAAAGCAGCAAGGGAAAAACAACAAATAACATACAAGGGAACTCCCATAAGGTTAACAGATGATTTCTCAGCAGAAAATCTACAAGCCAGAAGGGAGTGGCATGATATACTTAAAGTGATGAAAGGGAAGAACCTACAACCAAGATTACTCTACCTGGTAAGAATCTCATTCACACTCGATGGAGAAATCAAAAGCTTTACATACAAGGAAAAGCTAAGAGAATTCAGCACCACCAAACCACCTCTACAACAAATGCTAAAGGAACTTCTCTAAGTAGGAAACATAAGAGAAGAAAAGGACCTACAAAAGCAAACCCAAAACAATTAAGAAAATGGTAATAGGAACATACATATTGATAATTACCTTAAACGTGAATAGATTAAATCCTCCTACCAAAAGACACAGGCTTGCTGAATGGATACAAAAACAAGACCCATATATATGGTATCTACAAGAGACCCATTTCAGACATAGGGACACATACACACTGAAAGTGAGGGGATGGAAAAAGATATTCCATGCAAATGGAAATCAAAACAAAGCTGGAGTAGGAATGCTCATATGAGATACAATAGACTTTAAAATAAAGAATGTTACAAGACACAAGAAAGGACACTACAAAATGACCAAGGGATCAATCCGACAAGAAGATATAACAATTACAAATATATATGCACCCAACAGAGGAGCACTTCATTACATAAGGCAACTGCTAACAACTATAAAAGAGGAAATTGACAGTAACACAATAATAGTGGGGGACTTTAACACCTTGCTTACACCAATGGATAGATCATCCAAAAAAAAAATTAATAAGGAAACACAAGCTTTAAATGACACAATAGACTCGATAGATTTAATTGATATACATAGGACATTCCATCCAAAAAGAGCACATTGCAGTTTCTCCTCAAGTGCACACGAAACATTCTCCAGGATAGATCACATCTTGGGTCACAAATCAAGCCTTGATAAATTTAAGAAAACTGAAATCATATCAAGCATGTTTTCTGACCACAACATGATGAGATTAGAAATGAATTACAGTGGAAAAAATGTAAAAAACACAAACACATGGAGGCTAAAGAATACCTTACTAAATAACCAAGAGATCACTGAAGAAATCAAAGAGGAAATCAAAAAATACCTAGAGACAAAGGACAATGAAAACACGGTGATCCAAACGTATCGGATGCAGCAAAAGCAGTTCTAAGAGGGAAGTTTATAGCTATACAAGCCTACCTCAAGAAACAAGAAAAATCTCAAGTAAACAATCTAACCCTACACCTAAAGGAGTTAGAGAGAGAAGAACAAACAAAACCCAAAGTTAGCAGAAGGAAAGAAATCATAAAGATCAGAACAGAAATAAATGAAATAGAAACAAAGAAAACAATAGCAAAGATCAATAAAACTAAAAGCTGGTTCTTTGAGAAGATAAACAAAATTGATAAACCATTAGCCAGACTCATCAAGAAAAAGAGGGAGAGGACTCAAATCAATAAAATTAGAAATGAAAAAGGAGAAGTTACAACAGACACTGCAGAAATACAAAGCATCCTAAGAGACTACTACAAGCAACTCTATACCAATAAAATGGACAATCTGGAAGAAATGGACAAATTCTTAGAAAGGTGTAACCTTCCAAGACTGAAATAGGAAGAAATAGAAAATATGAACAGACCAATCACAAGTAATGAAATTGAAACTGTGACTAAAAATATTCCAACAAACAAAAGTCCAGGACCAGATGGCTTCACAGGTGAATTCTATCAAACATTTAGAGAAGAGCTAACACCCATCCTTCTCAAACTCTTCCAAAAAATTACAGAGGGAGGAACACTCCCAAACTCATTCTATGAGCCCACCATCACCCTGATACCAAAACCAGACTAAGATACTACAAAAAAAGAAAATTACAGACCAATATCACTGATGAATATAGATGCAAAAATCCTCAACAAAATACTAGCAAACAGAATCCTACAACACACTAAAAGGATCATAAACCATGATCAAATGGGATTTATCCCAGGGATGCAAGGCTTCTTCAATATACACAAATCAATCAATGTGATACACCACATTAACAAATTGAAAAAGAAAAACCATATGGTCATCTCAAAAGATGCAGAAAAAGCTTTTGACAAAATTCAACACCCATTTATGATAAAAACTCTCCAGAAAGTGGGCATACAGGGGACCTACCTTAACATAATACAGGCTATATATGACAAACCCACAGCAAACATCATTCTCAATGGTGAAAAACTGAAAGCATTTCCTCTAAGATCAGGAACAAGACAAGGATGTCCACTCTCACCGCTGTTATTCAATGTAATTCTGGAAGTCCTAGCCATAGCAATCAGAGAAGAAAAAGAAAGAAAAGGAATCCAAATTGGAAAAGAAGAAGTAAAACTGTCACTGTTTGCAGATGGCATGATACTATACATAAAGAATCCTAAAGATGCCATCAGAAAACTACTAGAGCCAATCAATGAATTTGGTCAAGTTGCAGGATACAAAATTAATGCAGAGAAATCTCTTGCCTTCCTAAATACTAATGATGAAAAATCTGAAAGAGAAATTAAGGAAACACTCCCATTTACCATATCAACAAAAAGAATAAAATACCAAGGAAGAAACCTACCTAGGAAGACAAAAGGCCTGTATGCAGAAAACTATAAGACACTGATGAAAGAAATTAAAGGTGAAACAAACTGATGGAGAGACATACCATGTTCTTGTATTGGAAGAAGGAATATTGTGAAAATGACTATACTACCCAAAGCAATCTACAGATTCAATGCAATCCCTATCAAATTACCAATGGCATTTTTTACAGAACTAGAACAAAAAAGCTTAAAATTTGTATGAAGACACAAAAGACCCTGAATAACCAAAGCAGTCCTGAGGGAAAAAAACAGAGCTGGAGGAATCAGACTCCCTGACTTCAGACTATACTACAAAGCTACAGTAATCAAGACAATAAGGTACTGGCACAAAAACAGAAACATAGATCAATGGAACAGGACAGAAAGCCCAGAGATAAACCCACACACCTATGGTCAACTAATCTATGACAAAGGAGGCAAGGATATACAGTGGAGAAAAGACAGTCTCTTCAAGAAGTGGTGCTGGGAAAACTGGACAGCTATATGTAAAAGAATGAAATTAGAACACTCCCTAACACCATACACAAAAATAAACTCAAAATGGATTTGAGACCTTAATTTAAGACCAGACACTATAAAACTCTGAGAGGAAAACATAGGAAGAGCACTGTTTAACATAAATCACAGCAAGATCTTTTTTGATCCACCTCCTAGAGTAATGGAAATAAAACCAAAAATAAACAAATGGTACCTAATGAAATGTCAAAGCTTTTGCACAGCAAAGAAACCATAAACAAGATGAAAAGACAACCCTCAGAATGGGAGAAAATATTTGGAAACGAATCAACAGACAAAGGATTAATCTCCAAAATATATAAACAGCTCATGCAGCTCAATAATAAAAAAAAAAAAATCCCAGTCCAAAAATGGGCAGAAGACCTAAATAGACATTTCTCCAAAGAAGACATACAGATGGCCAAGAAGCACATGAAAAGCTGCTCAACATCACTAATTATTAGAGAAATGCAAATAAAAATACAATGAGGTAACACCTCACACCAGTTAGAATGGGTATCATCAGAAAATCTACAAACTACAAATGCTGGAGAGGGTGTGGAGAAAAGGGAACCCTCTTGCACTGTTGGTGGGAATGTCAATTGATACAGCCACTATGGAGAACAGTATGGAGGTTCCTTAAAAAGTAAAAATAAAATTACCATAAGACCCAGCAATCCCACTACTGGACGTATACCCAGAGAAAACCATAATTCAAAAAGATACATGCACCCCAATGTTCATTGCAGCACTATTTACAATAGCCAGGTCACTGAAGCAACCTAAATGCCCATCGACAGATGAATGGATGAAGAAAGTGTGGAACATATATACAATGGAATATTACTCAGCCATAAAAAGGAACGAAATTGGGTTATTTGTTGAGACATGGATGGATCTAGACACTGTCATACAGAGTGAAGTAAGCCAGAAAGAGAAAAACAAATATCATATATTAATGCATATATGTGGAACCTAGAAAAATAGTATAGATGGACCGGTTTGCAGGGCAGAAATTGAGACACATATGTAGAGAACAAACGTATGGACACCAAGGTGGGAAAGCGGCAGGCGGTGGGGGTGGTGGTGTGATGATTTGGGCGATTGGGATTGACATGTATACACTGATGTGTATAAAATTGATGATTAATAAGAACCTGCTGTAGAAAAAAAGAAACTTCAAAAAAACCCATAAACAACCAGAAAATAAATGTCATTCATGCTGTCACAATGCTTATTACCTAGTGACAGAGAGAGTAACAAAAAGAAAGAATATATACACGAGTACATAGAGAAGAGTGAGACAGAGATCTGCAGAATCATCCAGCTATTTCCATTAACATGTGGAGATGGAAGTTTGCCTTTTGAGGGCATACTTATGGATGAAAAATCCTAACAGAACAGTGATAAAAGTTTACGGAGCTCTCCCAACTGACTCTGAGATGCATGGAAAGGAATACTTATTTTTGAAATCCACTGAGATTTATAACTTTCTTATGTGCCGACTGCTGACCGATCAAACACACAAATGGAGACAGAATACTAAGGACCATGAAACAAAAGACATTCCAGAGAATAGTTCACAGAACAAGAAGAACATAAAGTGACCAGAAAAAGGTACAGAATGCATCCTCACCCACACTATATATTCATCAATAGTTAAGAATTCTTAGCTCTTCACAGAGAAGAACATGGGGATTCATTTCAGAACCCACAATTTATGTTATATTTCATTGTATGAACATATGTATAATAAATTGTACTCATTTCTTCAGTCACAGGGAGGGTTCTTTAGTCTACCTTGGTTATCTTCATAAACCCCTAACTTAGGAACTTCTCCAAATTTTATTTATACAACTATACAATGAATGAGCACTTCCTAAATATTAGAGGTAAGATTCTGGTATACAGAGACATCAGGTATACAAGCCCCTCTGAAAGATAGGACCTTCACTGGGATTATCTCATGTTACACAAGACCTTTCTGAATTTTTGGGGAAATCTTCTCTCTATTGTGTCTGAACTCAATGCTACACTTATGGGTATTATAATCACAGTTTCAAAACAGTTGTTTATCATTTACAGAAATTATTTTCGTCATGATTCTCAGGTCATTTTTGCCAACATTACATATCTCTCTTCCTGAAACTTCTTGTTTTATTTTTCCCTATATCTCTCTCCACATCAGCAGGTGTAGGAAATACAAGCATATGCTTGGAACACATAATTCAGTATGCCACCTACCAACACTGATTCTCTAGAGAGGCAAACTCAGTATATTAAAATTTAGGTTGGTCTGCTGCCCAAGAAGCGTTTTTCTTGCCGTAAAATTCTTTTAAGCGCTAGCTATATGTCAGAACCTGTTTCCATAGCTGATACATCTGAGTTTGAAACATAGTTTGTGTATTGTGTGTGTGTGTGTTTGTATGCATTAATTTTATTTCCCTGTTTGCCCTAGCATGGATTCTGGTATAAGAGGACTCATCTTGTTTCTTACATAAGATTCTCCATTTCATGTGAGAATCACAGCATCAGCATTCCTCTCCTTTTTAAAATAATAGACACTGAAAATAATCTGTGACAATTATGTATTAGTGAATCCCATGGAAAAATACATATGGTAATGGAGAGCTACTATTTTGTCCATCTTGTATTTCTGGGGTATAGTTCTTCATCTTTATAATAGAAACTACAGTATTGATCTTGCATGATCATTCTGAAAATTAAATGAAATTATGTATATAACAAGTGAAGCACATCGTTTTTCTCAGATCATGCATGGAAAAAATATTGGCTCCTTCTGCTTTCCCTTCTTTGACCAAGCAAGGAGGCATTGAAGAGGTAAAAGGAAGCTGAAAGAGGATCTGGAATTCTTTCTGCTGTCACAGACATGGTGACCCATGGAACTCAGGAGATCCAAGTTCCATCTGCTCATTTATTTAAGGTAAAGATTCTATGTGCCACCTATCACTCTAGGTACTAAAAATATAACAGTTTGAACAAGTGTGAATCAATTTATCCTCCCTTAGGATATAGAGAAGTAATTCTATATCTCTCACTATGTTCATCTAGTTAGTGTAAAGCACATCCCTACACACAATCCCCCGAGCATGCCAGACATGAATTTCCTTCTAGAACTAAACTCTTTCCCACTCCTCAGTGTGTTTAGTAGGGATTGTGATACTGTGACCTGACTTTTGCAAGTTACTTCCATTGACATCTGCACATTGCTTACTATTGCATTACAGTTTCTATGATGATGATGATGATAGTGGTGGTGGTGGTGGTGGTGATGATGATAAAGTTGAAAATGGGTACAACAGAATTTGAAACAATCTCATCTCAGGAAGATTATTTTAAATGTGTGTCTCTTTCTCTCATTTCCTCATTGATATATTCAAGGAAAAGTGGTTTTGAGTGGCTAGACAAAATGATTTTTCTCTGATACTTACTTCTTAGCTGATTGAGTTAAAACATCTCTGTTAAATAGGCAAATCTTCAGACCTGGAATTTACACTAGTCAACAAAACTATCAATATGAAAATTAGGATGTATATTTTCTCCTATCTGAAATATCTATGTTTAGGATTTTTGAGGTTTGGCATTCAGAACCAAACTTATAAATTCCCATTGTGTGCATTCGAGGAAAAAAATGTGTACCTCAGGAAACGTAATAAAGGATGCATGCTACACTCACCTCAAACAACATATAACTATGAAGGATTACAGCTGTAATTGAAAGGAAATTGTTATGGTAGAAAGAGATGGAAATTTATTATAATTTTGAAGCTACCTCAATTAGGATGCCTCTGGCCACGTACCAGATACTATTTTTGGTGTCTCATGCTATTTACATATTTGCAACTGGAAAAATTGCAGCTCACATCTGCAGGCTCTCCAGAACAATACCTTTGAGCTGCAGGTGATGTCTTACTTGGAGGTACCTGGAAGGTTATGCCTCACAACCTTCCTTAACCAATAATCAGTGATCAGTCTAATTGAGGATACTAAAAGAGACCCCCAAATCTTCTTTCTTTCCTCTAAGCAAAACAACATACAACAAAAACAAACACAAAGAAACCTCTGTGGTACAATATAGGTTGCAGACCTCACAGCTTCATTTCTTTACTTTCCCTATCTGGTCTCCCTTGCTTCCTTAACAATTTCTACTGAGACATTCCCTGATAAATTCCTGGTACAAGAAAATCCTCTGATTCAACTACTAGAGACCAAATCTAGGAGTCTTCAATCCCAGGAAGCCAACTCGGAGGAAGAGAACATGGAATTGGATCACTCACTGGCTGAACGGCAATAAAGCCCACTGTTGGGAGTAGGGAAAATATGGGTAAGTCCTGGCATGTTCTAGAAGTGCTATCTTTAGATTTTCACCTCAGGTGAACTGGAATGGAATACTGTTGGAGGAGATGCTATGATTTATGAAATATAAATGACATTTAAAGGTCATTTAAATGAAAAGAACATTTATAGCAGTATTAATGCATTAGAAGGAGAATATCACAGGCTAAGGAGGAATATTTATGATTTTTAATCAAATATCCCACAGGGTAGAGTAAAAAACCGTACAGTATAATGCTGAGGCCTTGGGACATAGTCAAGGATCTTCCAACATTTTCATGGCTGGATTTTAAAATTGTTTTGAATCAGTGACTCCTTTGTGTTTTCCCTTTTTAAGCAGGAGTATTCATAATGATTACTCTAGGCCTCCTCTATCATTCCATGTTGAGGAGAGATAGATAACTGGTCTCTTTACTTTCACATCTTCCCTAAAACCAACTCCTAATCCTACATTTTTGATCTCAGTACTACACAGGATATTCTATTCTACAAACCTTAAGTAATCATAGACTTCTGAAACTTTGCCATGGCTCACTTCTAACTGAATACCATACCATCTTGAGCCTCAAATATGTTCCTCAAAACTATTCTGTTCATTAAGTTTAACATCTCACCACAACCATGTTACCTATGAAGTTGAATTGAGCAGAGTTATCCTCACAGATAGAGAAAATGTACTCCTGGTAGGGCATACATGGAAAACTGTGGTCACCTGCTTGATGAGACCAACATGCTCCTGGAGGCTTTTCATCTTTCTAATTCTAAATTTTTTAAGTTCAGAGTTTTATCAAAACATTTTTATTTAAGTAAGTTGTTCTCAAGTTGTAATAGGGAAGAGAAAATCTGACTGCATGTCGGATCTGTTTCTTTTCCTTTAACCTTTGTGCTCTGTTACCTGTGCTTAGTCATGCTGGCTTGCACCTTTTGTAAAAGAATGTTGCCTACAGCCTGAAATACACAGGACAGCTGATTCTTAGGGCTCTGATCTTTAAGAGTCCATTCATAGGGAGATAAAAAGTTGCAGAACAGAGAATAACACTTGTCTTGTTGGAGATTTATAGGAATATGTGACCTATCCTATGTGGACAGCTACAAGAACAAAGGATTCCTGCCCAAGAACTTTGCAACAACTAATCACCCCCCTTCCTCTTTTTAGTATAAAAGAAGCCTGAACTCTAACTGAGGTAAGATGGTTCTTTGGGACACTAGTCTGCCATCTTCTCGGTCTGCTGGCTTTCCAAATAAAGTCATTATTCCCTGCCCCAACAACTTGTCTCCCAACTTATTGGCCTGTCGTGAGGTGAGCAGAATAAGCAACAAAGGCAGTACCAAAAGTCTGTTCTGCATTTATTTTTTTTTGTATTCTTTCACAGTACTCAATTTTTTCCCCAGGTAAATCAATCTTTTGTCTTGTTTATCTAAGTCACCCATTAAGGAGGCCATCTTAATGACAAAAGTGCATTCATTTGTAACACTGTTCCCAAGGATTTCTCAACAATCAACTTGCAAAATCAATCTAATCTGACGTTCAAACGCATACTACATTTGTCTGTGAATATCCTTTTCAGGTAAGTTTTCTTGTTAAACTTGGTAAATGTAATACATTCATTGTATGAATTCTCCAGGTGATTTCATGAAATGCCAAATCACAACATCCAAATCTTCCTTCACTAGCACTTCTGGGAATATCTGAAGTTTAGGATAAGCAACCTCTCTGTGGTAACATTTTAAAATGTTAGTTAACTTTAATAAACCCATATGGACACAAACATACCAAACACTAGTTTAGTTGTCTAAATTTCATAAAGAAATTTAAAAGCCTTGAGTAAACTTTATTCATATACCCATTCATAAACCCCACCTGTAAATCCTAATGCTTTATCGTTTTCCTGCACAGAATGAAACATATAGCCCCTATCACACAATGATTTCAGATTTATCCCATATAATTATAATCTGTTAGCCACCTTCTAAAATCTATGGACAGGGTAAGCCTCATCAGCTGTCCACTCTAGTCACTTGACTTGATTTCAGATCCCTGCATTTCTACTAATTTTAGTAGGTTGGAGTGGAACACAATTCATTTTATTGATAATTGCCTTATCTTTCTTCTTATTCCTTATCTTCTCAAGATTTCTATGTGCCCCCTTTCTTTTTGCTCCTCAGAGAGGCATTTTACTTTTTCTCCTGCCAGACTTCCAAGGTATTTCTACTAGTAGCTTCTCTTATTGTAACAAAAACATATTACAGAGTTGTTTGGTCCGTCAAGGTGGACAGGGCTGTGTAGAAATAACAAACAGCTTCACAATTTCAGAGACTTATTGCAACAAAATTTAATCTTTCATCCCTGTTACCTACCTACATAAGCCATTACAGTCACTCAAGGAACAAAGTCGACAGAAGCTTAATTTTAACCTTAATCCAAGATCACTATTAAAGTAGGAAGAGTGTGCCCCAAGTAACTGCACAAGTTTAAGTTTCTACTGTGAAGTTACACATGCTCCAGCTGCTTGCATTACCTTGGCTAGAGTCACATGTCTGGGCCTAATTTAAATGGGTCACAGCAATTCTGGGCTCCAGAACTGCTTGTGACTGGCTAATGATGATCCCTGGGATTAGGTGGTAGACTGATCTCTAACAACGTGGTTTCAAAACTCAGCTGCAGTATTTTTTATTTTTGTGATCTTAAATATATTACCTAAAACTTCCATGCCTCAATTTCTTAATCTAAAAAAAAAAAAAAAAGCTAAATAAGAACATCTACCTAACAGGTCGTTTAAAACAAAATTCAACTGAGTAAATTTGAGGATCAAATTGGCTTTTTCAGCAATTCATGAATCTGGAAGCCTCCCATCTAGCAAATAGAAAGGAGTTCTGAGGAGCCATACAAAATAGAAAGTTTTTATAGATGGAAGGAGACAGGGACAAGGAAAAAGTGTATTACCTCATCCTTCTTTGGAGGATAGAAGGGGTCTATCAGGCAGGTTACCTCACTACTGCTGACCAGGAAATTCCAGACTGACTGTTTAAGCTTACATTCCTGGAAGAAGTTGAAACTGCAGTTAGGTTAGGTATTAAATTTTGGTTCGCTGATGTGGGGTTTAGCACAAGTAACTTCATTTTGGGCCTGTTATTTCTTTGTAAACAGAGCAATTATGAGAATTCAGTGATGAAACACAGTGTCTCACTTAAAATATGCATTTCTGGACATTAATATAACATAGAGTCCCTTTTCATTTTCCCCATTCCAAAATTTCTCCACCCCATTTCCTACTACTCTTTACCTGGAGCTCCTTGCTCACACTATATATTGTACACTGGCATATTTATCACAGAGTTTGTCCTCAATGATGAGAAAAAGAAGCAGATATTTCAATGAACACAGATGAAATGCTGAGCCTGGCTGGCAGATGAGTAAGTAGATAGAGAGTACAAAGTCTGAGAATTTCTCTTTTACAAGATTTAAAGATCGTTTTGATGGTGGGGCACAACACAGTGACACTCAGATAGATGAAAGGCAGAACTCTTTGTTACTTAGAGCTCCAAACAAGAGAAGGCTTCCAGGCAGGGCCACACAGGGAGTAGTCTCTGAAGCCAGGGTAACAGCATGCTGAGCTGTAGGGCACAGCTTATATATGGCAAATGGGGTGGGGCTAGCGGGGTTTCACAGGCTCCCTGTAGACTGGCCAATTTGAATAATTTCAGGCTCAGGGACATAGGAAACTGTCCTTAGTTATCTGGCCCCTGGTCCTGGGGCAATTAGGGTTAGTACATAGCATTCCTTGATTCTGAGAGCCCCAGCCCTGACAAGAGAGGTGTTGGAGTGTGTACTTAATCCACTACTGCTCAAGAACAGGAACTCTAGCTAGGGCCTCAAAACTGGGGAAAGCAGCATTAAAAAAAATAACAATTTTTACAATTGCCTTAGCCACACTTAGAGAATTTCACCCATTCCTTAGTGAGGAATGAGTTGAATTAAAACTAGAACCATGCTATGTTTACATCTTTGTATACAATACATAATCTGACGTTCACTTCACATGAACATGTTTACAATCAAGTAAGTCTGGCTTTGCTTCTTTATTCCACCCCCTAACTCTTTTGCAAAATTATTCCTAAAACTATAGTAATTAATTGCTTTTTATGTATCCAGTCAAACTCCATTTTTTTTTTTTTAGGCCTGAAAAAGAATTCTTCTGGATTTGATTAATGGTGTGCTTCTAAAAAAGGTTAACTTCAAGTGAAACCGCTGTTAGAATTTTGTTGCCAGGGTGGCATGTCAGTACTCCAATCTTGTTATTTATCAAAAGAAAACAATAATAACTAATAATATGTACATGTAAGAATTTTCATGCTTTTTCAAGTTAATGTTATTTAACTGGAATTATTTTATATTTTTTCCTTTAATGAAGCCTATGACAGGAAAAATAAAGAAATGAATCCCTGTTGTAGATTTTATTGACAGGACTAGACAGGTCACAAACAACTAGGCATCATATGTAAGTTTTTAAAGTTTAAAATGGAAAATCAAGAGAAAAATTGTGAGTCCCTGGATATGTGGGTATTCATTAATCATGGCAAATAGAACACATTTGTCCACTTCTTAAAATGAAATGATGGTTATTGGTTTCTGGTTTTGAATGAAAGGAGGTTTGAAGTCACCACTCCACCCTAGCAACAAGCTAAACAGATTGAAAAAAGTCAGCAATTCTTCTTAGATCTATAAGAGAGGGGAAGACACAGGGCAGCTGACTGCTCCCAAGATAAGAGAGACAGAAAGGTGAATAAAGGGAATTGTCACTCACCAGAGCAGAGATGCATGAGCAGAAAGTGCCTTAGGAAGCAGTAAAGGGTAGGAAAACCTGAACTGTAGCTGACAAATTGCTGGAGGCTCAGTGCAAACAACTCTGAGAGGGTAAACCTTCAGGGGGACCTCATCAGAGGGGGATTCCCCGCATACTATGACATTTACCTCCGTGAATTTAGCCAGTTGCCCACGCTATAAAACAGAGAAAAATCTCCTCAGTCTTCTGGCAGGAGGAGGGGAAAAGGAATCATTTTGAAATACACCAGAGAACTCTCATCTTCTTAATAAGGTCTGCCTCCAGGAGAAACTAATTAGCTAAACCGAACCTACTTGGGTACTATCAGAGCCTTTCTGACTAGGACAAGGAAATATCCAAATATAGAACCCTGGCCTACTCTAGCCACTCTGTCCCATCAAAGAGAGGAAGAAAAAAAAACTGAGAAACACTTGTGATTTTAAAATTCCAGAGGTGTAGGCTCACTAAAACTGAGACCTAATCAAAGTACTATAGACTGCTTCCCCTCCCCACCCCCGCACCTCACCACCACATTATTTAAGGACTACTTACAGCAGTTCCTTTTACCCAGAACAAATATCTGGCTTTCAAGAAAAAAAAAAAAAAAAATCACAAGGCATAACAAAAGGCAAAAAAGAAAAAAAAAAGGAATTTGAGAAGACAGAACATGAGAACCAGACATGGCAGGGATCTTGGAATCATTAGACAAGAATTTAAAACAACAGTGATTAATATACTAGAGACTCTAAAGGATAATGTAGACAGCATGCAAGAACAGATGGGCAATGTAAGCAGAGAGATGGAAGTCCTAAGGAAAAAAACAAAAAGAAATGTTAGAGATAAAAAAACACTGTAACAGAAATGAGGAATGTTTTTGATGGGCTTATCAGTAAACTGGACATGGCTGAAGAAAGGATCTCTAAGCTAGAGGATATATCAGTAGAATCCTTGAAAACCAAAAAGCAAATAGAATAAAGACTGAAAGGAAAAAAGAACAGAATATCCAAGGACTGTGGTAACATACATGCAATGGGAAGGAGTACAATAGAGAGAAAGGAACAGAAGAAATATTTGAAATATAATGACAGAGAATTCCCTAAATTAATGTCAAACACCAAACCACAATCAAGGAAAGTTTCTCCTCTGTCAGAGTTTCAGCTCCTGCAGTCTGCCATTGCCACAAGTTGCAATCACTACCATGGAACAATAAGAGAACAGAGATAAGAAAGAGAAAAATGGGATAGATTCCAAACTGCCTCTGAGCATGAGGTATTCCCTTGTTCATTCATTAAACCAGAAATAGAGTAAATCTCTTGGAGCATTTTCTGTGCTCTGGTACTTGCAGATCACAGAAAAGTGTCCAATGCATTGAATATCTAGGTTTCCAATGCATTGAGCTCTGACCAGGGGAAGTGGAAGAGGAAAAAGTGGTAAACTCACTGCTGGTTTGGTAGTATTATAAATTCATGTCTTCCCTTATCTGCTTGCTACACTTTACTTTTCAGTTTTCTCAAATAGTTACTCAATGTATTTTTTCAGGATTTATAATCACATTCAATGGGAGAGACAGGGTAGAGTGTGCTTAAAACATCTTACTAGGAATTTGAAACCTAGACCATTTCCACTTAATGTATTCAATAATAATTAATATGTTCAGATTTAGGTTGACCATTTTTTTATTTATTTTCTGCTTTTCTAGTCAGTTTCTTATTTCTCTGCTCCCCCTTTGCTTTTTGGATTAAGTGAATAATATTTTAGAATTTCATTTTATCTGTTGACTTTTTTGGCTATATCTTTTTGTGTTATTTATAGTACCCGCTCCTGGGATTAAAATATACATATCTAATCTTTCACAGTCTACTTAGAGTTAATATTCTACCATTCCAAGTAAAATATAGAAGTTTTACAAATATACAGGTCTGTATTCCTTCCAACTTTAGGTTGCAATTGTCATAAATATTACATTTACATTTATTAAAAGTCCCACAAGACAATATTACATGTTTTTTGCTTTAAACAGTGATACTTATTTTTAAAAATATAAATGGAGGGGAAAAAAATCTCTTATATTTACTTAGATATTTACCATTTGTTGTTCTTTCTCCAACTCCAAGTTTCTTTTTGATATTTTTCTCTAGTCTAAAGAACATAAGTTACCATTTCTTTCTATATTAGTCTATTGGTGATGAAATCTATTATTTTTTTCTTAATCTGAGAATATCTTTATTTTTCCACCATTTCTGAAGAATATTTTTTCTTGATATAGAATTGTGTGTTGATAGTTCTTCTCTTTGGGCACATGAAAAATAATGTTCCAATGTTTTATGGCCTTTATGGATTCTTAGAAATCTGCAGTCATTCAATTTGTTTTCCTATATGTAATGATCACTTTTCTCTGGTTGCTTTCAAGAGTTTGTTTCTTTTCTTTGGTTTTCAGCAGTTTGATTATAGTTGTTTGTCCTTGCATGATTTTCCTTGATTTTACCTGTTTTAGTTTTGACGAAATTTTTAAGCCTGTAAATTCATGTACTTCAACAAATTTGAAACAACTTTAGCAACTATTTCTTCAAATATTTGTTTCTTCACTATATTTTTCTCTTCTCCTTCTGGAATTTCAATAACAAATTTTAGATACTTTGATATTGTCTCATAGGCTGTGGAGGCTCTTCAAATTCTATCTTTTTACTCTTTGTTTTTCAAATTGGATAATTTCTATTGACCTCTCTTCAAGCTCTTTCCTTTTCATCTCCATTCTGTTATTGAGTTGAGAAGTAAATGCTTCATTTCAGATATTTTATTTTTCAGTTCTAAAATTTCTATTTGACTTATTTTATAGTTTCTGGGTTTTTGCTGATAACATCTATGTTTGCATTCACTTCAATAGTGCTTTCCTTTACCTCATAAGGATGCTAAAAATATCTGCTTTAACATCTTTGCTTGATAAGTCCATCACTTGTATACTTTCTTGATTGGCATTTGTTGATTCCCTTTCCCCCTGAGAATTGGTTAGATTTTCCTGGTTCTTTCTATGTGGAGGAATTCTTAATTGTAACCTGAACATTTTGAATAGTATGCTATGAAACTTTGAGCCCTATTAAAATTCTATGTTAAGTGTTGAATTTTTGGGTGTATCAGGCAATCAACTCAGTTAGGTTCATACAAGTTCCATCAACTTTCTGTGGAAGTGATTCCAATGGCAGTTTGGCCTTCCAAGCTTTTGCTATGCTGCTTTGGGTCTGTCCCACTTATATCCCTCTCAAGGTATAATCTGGGGCTTGAGCAGTGGTTTATATCATATTTCAGTTCTCAAAGTTGTTGCTATGCTTCTTTGGGCCTGCTTCACGTGTGAGCCTGAGCTTGTGTTGGCTCATGCAAAAGATTAGGGGATCCATTTCTTACGCCTTCTCACCTCCAGTATTTCCCCCTCATTCTCTCTGAACCAAGGACCCCACTTTCTCAACTGATGAATAAAAAATAGAGTTTCTCCATGATTTGTACCACAGAGTACCTTTTTCCCCTTTTTCATGGACAGAGCTAAAGAAGACCCAAAAAAAGGCAGAAAGAAAGAAAATTAAACAGTAATAATGGGATTTTCTTTACAATCTGGCTTAGGGTCCCCTTTTCCTAGATACCCTACCCAGAAAGGCAGAATTTCTCTAGGGGTATTTGCTGACCTTCTTGCTGCAATGCATTTCTATGCTTGGGCCATCCTCTTGCCAAAGACAGGAGACAAGCAATTTTTTTTAAATAAGGAAACTTACTCCTATAATATGCCATTCTTCAAGATTTAGCATCCCTTCTCAATCTGGCTGATATTGTTAATTTCTCACAGTCTTCGGGCTTTTATGTTTTGTGCAGAGTTTTAGTCATGATCTGTGTGACATTAGATAAGCTGTTGCAGACTTATTCTACTTAGTTATTTGCCCAACACCAGAAGCTAAGAGTACTACATTTCAATGGATAAATTATTGCATGAACTTTGGAAGAAAGCTTTTTGTCTGTTCGTTTTGTTTTTACCTTTACCTATATCAATCTCGTGTCAATGATTTTTTAAAAAATCACCTAAAATATAATGGGAAAATTGGCCTTTCTCCCTATGCATGTTATATATCTGATTGAAAGAATACAGAATTGTTTCAGAAGAGTCTCTTTAGAGAAAGAAAGCAAACTTTTATGAGTGGGGGATTTTGCTTCCAAGATATTAGATATTTAATCGCACATATCACAACTTTCTTTGATGGGACAAATTTCTGGATAAATGTAAAGGTCTCAGATAGTGGACCCCAGCCTTGATAGTTGGAATGGCTGGGTTAGTAACCAAATTAAGACAAAATTTTAAAGATTTCCTATGTTTTCTCTGAGTATGCTTCTCTGTGAGAATTGGAGGAGAAAATTAACTTTTTCAAAGCAATATTTTCTCTGTAGGTATGTTTTCTTTGGAGAAAGTTCTACTCAAGTTCATTGTCCATTTTTTAACTGGGTTATTTGTGTTTTTATGCTATTGAGTTGTAGAAGCTCTTTATATATTTTGGATATTAACCCCTTTAGCCTGTAGTGTCCTTTATTCACAGGAACTTGGTAGAAATAGGCATTTGGCTGGGATGTATAGATTTCTAGGTATTGACATTTTTGCTTTTGGATTAGACTTATATTTTTCTGCCAAATAATGCTTCTTTCTCCTTTCTTCATTCTCCTTCTTTCCCTTCTTTTTTTTGGTCTCTCCTTTCTCCTTCCAACCTTTCTTAGTTTTTCTCCTTTTTCTGAACCCTTCTATCTTCTGTTCCAGTATATTTGGGGTTTTTTCTTCCTTCCTTCATCCCCTCATCCCTCCCAGCCTTCCTTCTTCTAGTA
This sequence comes from Delphinus delphis, assembly GCF_949987515.2. Lineage (NCBI taxonomy): Eukaryota > Metazoa > Chordata > Mammalia > Artiodactyla > Delphinidae > Delphinus > Delphinus delphis. Next base: position 51,188,435 of record NC_082690.1, on the reverse strand, counting down.
TTTACATAATTTCCCAGGTGATGATCCAATGCCGTGTCTGTTAAGTGCCAGATTATAAGGGACAAGTCTTATTACAATCATTTGCCACAAAAAAGCCCTTAACTATGTAAGATATCTAAAAACAGTGAAAATAAGTAAACCACACTAAGGTGAGGACTCAACTTAGTTGAGACTAAATGATATTGTGCTACATATGAAAGAACTAAGTTTTGCTAGTCTTTCCTCCTTTTTAATTAATTAGGAACACAGCTGTTTTCCTGACAAGTTAGTCAAAGTGTACACACATACACACACACATTGGAAAGTGTAAGTGTAACTCTAACAGAGCAGGACCCCATGGTGCCTTCCCAGGACAGATCACCCACCTACATGGTCTCTACCTGACTCTTGTTTTAGAAAAACTTTAGCCTTCTAGGCCTTCCCTGAGTTCCAAAGAATAAATGTAACCAAAGAAGTGAGAAAATGCGGAAACAAAAGAAAACAATCAAGACAAAATAATAATAGTTTGGCCATTAAACAAAGTCAAGAACCTTTAGTTCCTCCTCAAGGGCTACAGATAATATTCTGAGCCATGTCCTTTGAGCTGTTTGCAGATACTAAAATCCCCACCAGGTGTAAGAAGTTAACTGTATGCTGACCACAGGAATGTAGACCACAGACTGGTTGGAGTCAGAAGGTTGATGATGTTGACTCTGGATTACCTCACCACCAACCAATCAGAAGAATGTCTGTGAGCTGCTCACACCCCCCACAACCCTCTGCCTCACCTGTCTTTATAAACCCTTTCCTGAAAGCCACTGGAGAGTTTGCGTCTTTTAAGCGCTAGCTGCCTAGACTCCTTGCTTGGCACCCTGCAATAAACACTGCACTTTCCTTCACCACAACCTGCTGTTGGTAGGTTAGCTTTCCTGCCTGTGGGTAAGCAGACCCAAGTTTGGTTTGGTAACATAACTAGCTATTAATATAGACATAACAATATTTGCATACTTGCAAACTTTGGTCTAATTATACATTATAAAGTCCTCCAATCTACCCTGAATTCTAAATCTGATCGGTTTAGAAGATTTTGTTTTTACTGTTGCTCTGTTTTGTTCTTGTTTTATATCATGTATCTCATTTTTTAATATGCCTAAGCATGCCATAGGAAAAAGCTTAGTTTGGGCATGAATTTACCCACCTTACTATCTTCACAGAAGTTTTGTGGGTTTTTATTTTTGTTTGTTTTTTGTTACTCTTAAGATATCAGAGCCAAAAAACACTTCAGAAATAATGGCATCTTGGTCCCTCAGTTTTCATATGAGGACAGTGAGGTTCAGAAAGAGGAAAAAAAAACCTCTTTTTTTGCAAGAAAAATGGAAGTGACAGAGCTGGACCTAGCACCTGGAATTCTGATTCTGAGTTTAATGATTTTTCTTATAATATATCAAAGCTTTTTTATGAATGGGTGAGAATCCTGAGATTGGCTAGAAAGATGTGTCCTACTGTAAGTCCAGATATTTGTGTTGATGTCATGAATTGGTCTCTTCATAAAGCCACAGTATATAGAATGAAGGCTGGTAGAATTCCTTGATTTTTCTAGAAATCAAGGGAAATTTTTTTATCATGAGAAAATATTTTGTTATTTTAATAAAAATAATATATTGAAGTTCTTAAAATGTCTCATTTATCTCTGAAAGATCATCTTGTCTATATCAGTTAGAATACTGCTTTTCATAAAAATGTTAGTTGTATTAAATTGTGTTAGCTGAAAAATAATAACACTTGCCAAGAAGTGACCAAGCTCTTCATTGGAAAGAACATAGTCATCCTTGGAAATACTGATCTTAATCATAAACACCACCAATTATAGCACTAATTAAATGAAACATCTATTCTTACAACTAGGTTTATCATATTGTTTATCATAAGGAAAGTAATGTGGGTAGTAGAAGACTCTAGCTTTGGATAAATTTGAATTTGAATCCCAGAGCTACTTAGAAGCAATGTGACCACGAGCAACTATCTAAAATCCCTCTAAGGCTTAGTTTTCTCGTCTGTAAACTGAGATGGTCATTCCTATTTTCTAAACTCAGATGAGATAGTCTATGGAAATCCTTGGATGAAACAGATGCTTGCTCTTGCCCTTCTGAATGAAAGTTCTTGCTCCATAACACATCTGCAGATCATATTTGAGAACAATGAGCCTATTATTATATAATATAGCTGTATAATGGGCACAAAATAAAAGCCATTACTGTAAATCATGACATACTCTGAAGTAAACACATTGTTTCCTTACTATTCCCTGTATCTGTCCCATGGTCTCTTTTTTCCTCTTACACTTTGATAGGCTCCTATTTTGCTATATTTCATAATTTCCTGAAGTCAATTTACAACAGAACCTCTCTTGTCACCATGGGTACATCTAAATCCTGCCTTGGAGAGATTATGTAGATTTATTAGGCTGCCACATGATTTGATACATTCACTTATCCTTAAAAGAATTTTTATTATTAAAAAACTACTAATTGTTAAAAATCATTCTTTAGAAAGCACACAGAAATATGATGAGATTTAATTAATATGAGCATGAAAGGCTGATTTTTCAATAAAGGAGAATTAGCTATTTCTCTGTTAATTTATTTAACAAGAAAGAAGAAATTTTGCAGAAGATCCCTTTTAACTGTGATTGAATTTTATCAATTAATCTTCTAATAGAACCATCCAAAGAAAAATATGAAAATTGTGTAGCATCACTTTTTATATCTACCTGCTCCTACATTCGGTAGGACCCAGATTAAGCAGTATAGTTACGATTGTGTTGTTTGCAGTTTGATTAATAAGTACAAGAATAGAAATAATAATCATTTATATTTTATTAAACTTTACAGTTTTTAAAGAACTTTTAACTGAAATTACTGCATTGAGTAGCATAACAAATCTAAGATGAGTAATACTACCCTCATTTAACAGACAAGAAAATTAATATCAGAGGCGAAGTGACTTGCCACGATCATACAGTGGCAGAGCTAATAAGAAGTAGAATTAAGCTTCTAATTTGTCTTTCTGCCTCTATGATTTTAAAGTATACATCACATAGTGCATTGTAAACATCTATTTATATTTTTCCTCCCCCAAGAACTTGAGCTTCAAGGGACAAACCTCAGTTTCGTACTCAATTCTGTAAACCCTAGTGCCTAGTTCAATGCCCAATACCCAGTAAATATTTGATCATTTATCCAGGAAATTTAATTGTTGCTCTAGTTCTCATCTTTAGTTACGCCAGTCACTTAGCCTCTTTAAACCTCAGTTTCCTTATTTATAAAATGACGAGATTTAGACAGTATAATCTGAGACGCTTGCCAGCTTAAATACCACACTACTGTCTATCTTGGAGGTAAAGCAACAGTTTCCTTAGTCTCAGAGCAGGGGATAAAATTCCTGCAGTAGAATCATCAGGGCCCATCATCGGTCCAACAAGCACTGTTTTCAGGATTCACTGGAAGGTCTTTCTGTTGGTTCTTAATATTCTGGAGGCTTCTCCTCTCATCAAGATTCTCCTAACACCTAACTCCCGTATAAGTAATGGAAGCATGTTTTTATAAATTAGAGAACAATAATGGGAGAGACAAAATGAAGCCAAATGATTCCTTTATGTAAATAAATGTTTAATCCAAATAGGAGAGGCTTTGGTAGAAGGGCATTACAGGTGAGACTGTCAGCTGTCTAGATACAAAATTATTTATTTAAAACGAATTTGTTTGGTAATGAAAAAGTTTGTCCTTTAACATCATATATCAAAATATTTCCATCTCCTTGTCCCTAGTGTTATATCACATTGTTTTCCCTAGAAAGACAGCCTCATCAGAAGGTATGTCTTTGTTTCAAAAAAGATAGATTGGAAATTCAGAAGCTAGGGAAGGTGTTAGGGGGAAGGGAAAAAGCTGAACCACTGCAGGAATGATAGAAACCCTTGTGAAAGCCAAGACTCCAAGACACAGGTCCATTAAAAACTTAAGAGTTAATCAGAACATTACAGAATGTTCTCCCCTCCCTCCATCCCTACCAATACACCAACAAGCCCTTCAAAAATAATGGGTTACAGCTTAAAGAGGTGAAAGACACAGCTTTCTGGGGAGCAGCATGTAATAAAAGTCCCAAAGCCAAGAGGGGAAACAAAAACAGACACTAAAGGAATTTGAAGACTCTGGTACTTTAGGTGCAACAAACACAGTCCAACTCCTAACCAGATTAACAAAATCCTCACAGTGAAGCCTATTTACCTCAATTCCTATTAGACAATTCAACATGTCTGCCTGTCAACAAAAATTTCAAGGCAAGTGAAAAGGACAGAAAAAACAAAGTCAGAAAAGACAAAACATGTATTGGAAGATGACTTAGATACGAGACAGACGTTGGAATTATCAAAGAATTTTTAAATAACTATGATTGAATAAGTTAAGGACTCTAATGGAAAAATTAAACTATATGTATGAAAGAACAGATGGATAATATAAGCAAAGAGATGCAATTTCTAAGGGGAAAAAAACGGCTGGCAAAAGTGAAGAATGTTTTTGACAGGTTCACCAGTAGACTGGACACGGCCAAGGAAAAAAATCAGTGAGCTTGAAGACAGGTCAACAGAAACTTCTCAAACTAATATGCAAATAGAAAAGAGAACTTTTATAAATTAACATCCAAGAACTATGGGACAATATCAATTATATTTCATCCATAAGAAACTCACTTTAAATATAAAATTTCTGATAGGTTAAAGTAAAGGCATGAAGAAATGCTAACACTAATCAAAAGAAAGCTGGAGTAGCAATATTAATTTAGCACAAAGCAGAATTCAGAACAAGGAAAATTATCAGGAATAAAAAGGGACATTACACAATGATAAAGGAGTCCATTTTCCAAAAAGACCAAATTATCCTAAATGTGTTGTATGCATCTAATAATAGAGTGTCAAAATACCTGAGGCAAAATCTGATAGGACTGAAAAGAGAAATAGAAAAATACGAGTTGTCTTAAACCTGTGAAGACAGAGATTTTTGCCTATTTTACTATCATACCTCCATGTCTATAAAAGCACTTTATACATTCTAGATTTATAATAAACACTTTCAGTTAATAAATATTGTAAATATCCCCTCTTACACTGTCCCCTCAGAATAAGTACGAGTAATACATGAGATTTGAGTGAGAAGGCATTAAAACCTTGGAAAAAGTAATATTTAGCAGTGCTGCACTGGGGGTAGGGTGAGAATTAACTCTTACACCAAGGAGTTTATTAGAGAGAGAAGATTAAAGAATGCATAATTCTGGTTTTACCGTCTAAGCTTTGAGCTCAGATGGCTGAAAATGCTGTCTTTTCTACCATTAGCAGTAATAATGCATAGAAGACCTCAGTAAGAAAGCTGGCTATGCCGAGTTGGCTCCTGTGACAAAATCTCATAGTACTATCATATGGCCTGAGAGGCACCACAGTTGGCCCTTGTATCCAGATATATTTCATAGGATTTTTTTTTTAATAAATGACAACTTTTACAGCTATGTAAAAAGCCTAACAACTTATAAATTTTATCATGGCAGGTTTTGATTTTTCCTAAGCCTTCTGAATAAAAATTTTCTATTGCTCATGGCAGTCATTTGTAATTCAGTAAAGGGCTATTTTGGATCAGGAAGAACTTTTGAAAACTAATGATAAAGAGGAAACAAATTGAAACAAAATTCCACATTCTTCAGAGATGTCTGTCTAACAAATGGCACTTATTCAAGAAGAATTAATTATCTCATTTTTTTCTGTATCTATCATAACCTCTTAAAGGAAAGCAAGCTTTTTATTGAATTAGCAAGTTTGATTCAGTGTTTCCTCTCAAAAGACTGTCATTCACAAAATAGATGTGGTTTTAATGATACACTTGATGAAGTTGGAGCCAATATCTGCAACTTATTTTCAAAAGTATTCTAAATTCCAGTTCCATATGAAGAAAAACAAGAACATATAAGCTTATTAAATCTTGCATTACAATGTGCATTTGGAGACTCTCAGAATATTAATAGGTTAATTATATAAACCATCTTAGTCTTTAGGTGAAAAAATAATATTTTGTATTCAACATAAACATATGATCCTTTATTATTCAACTTAATAGTTCCATAAGGCAATTCCAAAATGTCGAAAGATTTTTATTAAATATATATTTTATTAAATATATATATTTCCTAGGCACATACCTTTCAAAAGTCCTGAAAACGTGCATAGTCTGTGACAGAGATCTAAAATAAGCCTTTATGAATACACGTATTTTGGAAATAGGATTAAACAACACAAAATAGCTACTTTAATAAATTATTAAACAAGTCAAGGAGATATCCAATAGGTTGAATTGTTCCCCTGAGAACTGACAGATGGTAGTTATTTTTAAAATATATAAAGCCATTCTTTTTTCCTTCAGTATGCATGACAGTATAATTTTTCTTATTTCTCTAAAATATGGCCTTTTCTTATCTTACAAAGACATATGCCTTTTAAGTGCCTAGACATCATTAATTGTATAAAGATGGCTACAAGATATCTGTCACCAAGTGGGAGGCAGACTGTCAGTATATATAATGCAAAATACGTAAAATACAAAAATGAAACAAAAATGAAACTCATATTTGCTTTAAGAAAAGCAAATATGAGTTTGTTGGACACTCAGAGGAGATAATGACTCTTTCCAATTGTCCATGTTGTGAAGGTTACAGGAAGAAGAAAGAGCAGGGTCCTGTCAGGTGAAGGGGAAAATATCTGCAGCAAATACTTCAGTCTGATTGTTGAAGTTGTTAGCATAGCATAAAATGTGGGACAAGGATACAAAGTTAGGCTTTGGTCAAATACGGAGAATGAAAACAGTTACGCTTAGGAATTTGGTCTTCAAATTTCCCAGTGCATAAAGTAAAGGTTAGAGATGGAGAATTTTGAAGACCAATTAGAAAACCATTGCAGTAATCAAGGGGAGAGATGGAAGTCTAAGTTAATGGAGCAATAGTGAGAATGTAGAGAAAAAAGGGTTATGTATATAAGAGAAACAATGGCAGAAGAATTAACAGAATTTGGCAACAAATTTAATATGAAAAATGTGAGGAAAAAGTCAAAATTAATTCACAAGTTTTGATCTTGGATGAGTATTTTGACAATGATATCATTAACTAAGTATAAACTACAACAGGACACTGTAAGTAAATTAAAGGCAGAAAAAGATTGAAAAGCATTTATTCTTGATAAATTACTAGAGCTACAGGTGAGTGGAAGTTAATGATAATTTTGCCTGGAGCTACTCCTATCCTTATTCTTTCTCCCCACTCCCTAACTCTCCAACCCTGCACTGGATTCAGTTGATGAGAATTGCATTTTTACCACATGAGTCTGGACACAAAAACCAGTAACTTTGTTGCTGGTGGGAGCAGACTTGATTTGGGGAAGCAAGAGGGGGTGAAACCCTTGCTTTGCTCTAAAACCAATTAATTCCATAGAAAACAAACAAACCCCAAGCATTGCTATCCTGATGTTGCAGGTTTTGTTGGGACAAGCAACAGATAAACCAGAAATTTAAGAGAGATTCAGGAAATTAAAGAGCCAGAAAAGGGTTGCTGAAGCTCTCCATAAATACTGGCTGACTGGGAAACAAACTGTATTTCAGAGACACCCAGAAAGAGTTCATTGAGAAGTAAAAGCTAAGGGAGGAACTTAGAAACTGACTGCAACTTTTAATATGTTTTCCAATCAACACAGATCATTTGGCAGAGGGCAGAAGCCTTAAAATCTTTGAATTTTTGAGATGTTTGAAAGCACCTTACTTGGCTTACTGTTAAGTTATATAGACACCAGGGTGATCCCTTGGAAGTAAGGCTAAAAAATAACAACAATTCTGTATAAACATCAGCAGCCACAGTCGATTCTTCAGTATAAGTACAGAGAGGACTGAATAACAAAACAACAACAAAAAAAACAACTTATAAAAATAAAACAGAATCTAGATTTACTACAATACATCTTATCGGTGTCCAATATTTAATTTAAAAAATTATGAAACATACAAAAAACAAAACTGAAGTTAAAAAGAAAAAGGAAAATGTAATCTATACCCAGGGAAAAATGTAGCCAATAAATCTGTCAGTGGGCCAAGAGGTTGGATTCAGCAGACAATGATTTCAAAATAGCTATTCTAACAGGTTCAAAGAACTAAAGGAAATATGACAAGGACTCGATAAAATATTAATGTCAATGGAGAAATTATAAAAAAGTATCAAATAAAAATTTTATGTTAAAAAGTATAAACACCAATATAAAAACTCACCAAATGAGCTCAAAAGAAGATTTCATATAGCAGGAGAAAATATCAATCAACTTGAAGATAGTCCAGTATATTATCCAGTCTAAAGAACAGGAAGAAAAATATATTGAATAAAAATGAACATAGCCTCAGGGATCTGTGAGGCAATGTCAAGTATACCAATAAATATGTAATCACATACCAATAGAAAAGGAAGAAGAAAAAAGTTCAAAGTAAACATCTGAAGTATTGTGGCCAAAACATTCCCAAACGTGATTTAAAATATTAATCTATACATCCAAAAAGCTCAACAAATGCCAAACTAAGATAATTACAAACAGATTTACACTTAAAATTATCATAATCAAAAGGCTGGAAAAAGAAAGATGAAGAGAAAAATCTTGAAAATAGCAAAAAGAAAATGATTTATCGTATAAAACATGAATAACAATATAATTAATGGCAGAATTCTCATCAAAATAATGGAAGCCAGAGACAGCAGAATGGCATACAAAATGCTGGGTGGGCAACACTGTCAACCAATCCACTAACAATACTATAATAATTAGAACAGAGAACAGTGGAAATGATAAATATAAAATACATGTAGATACTTTTCTCATTTCTTAAATTCCTTTAAAAATATAATTATAAAATTCTATACTTAGGTTTATAACATATAGATGAAATATATGTGAAGCAGTACAAAGGGAAAAATGCAAATAGAGCTTATGTGAGCAATGTAGCTATATTTTTATCAGAATCAAGCCAGTATTGAAGTAGAATGTGAAAAGTTATAATATGCATATTTTAATACCTATATCAATGATTATATATTTCATAAGATAGTTAAAAATTCAACAGAAAAATTAAAATGCCATATTAAAAATACTGATTTAAGACAAAAAAGGCAAAAAGAAGACCAAGAAACCCACCTCTTCAAAAAAAATATATATATGAGATATATGGAAAACAGAGCAAAAGGAAGGTGTAAGTCCAAACATAACAGTTATTATGTTATATATGGGTAAAAGGTAGACATTTTTAGATAGAACAAGGAAGTCACAACACTCTAAACAAAACACACTTGACTATGAGACAACCTTCAGGATTAAAGACACAGTAGATTGAAAATATGATGATAACAAAGATACATCACAAAAGCAGCAATCAAAAGAGAGCTGGAGTAGCTATATAAATATAAAAGATTTTAAGACAGGAAATTTTACTAAAGACAAGAATGTTTCATAATGATGAAAGGTAAATATACCAGGAAGATACAACAAATATAAATAAGTATGCACCCAACAACAGGGCTCAAAATACACAAAACAAAAACTAACTGAATTTAAAGGAAAAATAGACAATTTGCTCATTATAACTGGAGATTTAATACTCCTTTCTTACTAACTGATAGAAAAAGAATATACAGATCAGAAAGAACAGAGAAGATTGGAAATAAAACAAACAGGAAAAAAATAAAAACAGCTAACTTTACCTGAAAAATGTTTATATATAACACTATACCCAACAATAGCAGAATACACATTATTTCTAAGCACACATGTACTATTCTCCAGAATAAACCATATGTTAAGTTATATTCTCAGTACCTTTAAAAAGATTAAAATCAGAAAAGAATAAAAACGTTCTCAAACTACAATAGAATTGACATAGAAATCAATGACAGAAAGAAATGCAGGAAATTCCCAAATATTTGGAAATTGAACAACATGCTTCTAAATAATGCAAGAGTTCAAGAAGATATCACAAGGAAAGTTTTTAAAAAATAAAACTGAACTAAATTAAAAAAACCACAACATTCAGAATGTGTAGGATGCAGCTAAAGCTTTAAGCAAGGCTTAGAGGGAAATGTATAGATTTAAACCAATATTAGAAAAGAATAAAGATCTAAATCAGTATTCTAGACTTTTACTTCAAGAAGCTAGAAAAATAGAGCAAATCAATCTCAAAGTAAGTTGAAGGAAAGAAATAATAAGGGTGGAAATATAATGAGTGGAAATTACTATTAAAAATAATTTAGAAATTATTATTAGACATAATAATAACAACAGGGGATATTAATAAAATATAAACCAGAAAAACATTAGAGAAAATTAATGAAAGCAAAAACTGAGTTTTTGAAAAGGTCAAGAACCTACAGCTACTTTCATACTTGATAGTAATTGACTGATTGTTTTCTCTCTAAGATCAGGAACAGGGCAAGGATGTCTGTTTTTACCATTTCAATTAAACATTTTTCCAGAGGGTCTAGTCACTGCAAAAAGCCAATCAAAAACACTAAGATTGGAAAGGGATAAGTAAAATGCCTTCATTCACTGCTGAAATAATCTCATATGCAAAAAATCCTAGGGGATCTACCAAAATTCAAAATCCTACTAAAACAAATAAGCAAGCTTAGTAAGGTCACAGAATATACAATCAATACCCAAGAAAATTGATTTCATTCTAAATGCTACAATGAAAAATCCAAAAGTCAAATTATCATTGATATCAATGAATAAAAATACCTGATATATCTAACAAAGGAAGTGAAATACCTGCACATTTAATAATTCAAAATATGGATTACAAAATTAAAGGGGCATTAAAAACTGGAGCAAAATACTATATGTGGAGTACAAATTTTCATATGTACTTGTCTCCAAATATATATGTAGATTCAATGTAATCTCTATCTAAATTCCAGTGGCATTTTATTGAAAGTGATAACCTCTTCCTACAATATGAATGCTGAAGAGATTCAAAGAGCTAAAACCTTTGTGAAAAAGAAGACTATAATTATAGGAATCACACTATTATTAGATCTAAATGTAAAATGTAAAAGTATTAATCTTTTTGAAGAAAACATAGAAGAAAATCTCCATTACCTAGAGTTAGATGAAGAGTTTTTAAACATGACACCAAAACCAAAATACATAAAAGAAAATATCAATAAATAGGAATTCATCAAAATTAAAATATATACCAGATAAAAATAGCTTAAGAAAGAACTAGCCACACTTAAAGATCACATGGCCAACAAAGGAATTGTATCCAGATTATATAAAGAAATCTGTACTCGCAACAGTAAGAAAATACACAGTTCAATTAGAAAATGAGCAAAATACTTGAACAGACATTTCACCAAAAAAGGACACATGAATCACAGATAAATACATGAAAATATGATCAACATCATTAAGCACTAAAGACATGCAGATTGAAAGCTTAATGAGATACCACTACATCCCTGTTATTAGAATTGCTGCAATAACAATTCTTACTAAGTGCTGATGAGAATGTGGAGCAAGTGGATCTCTGATACACTGCTGAGGAGGATGTAAAATTTAATAGCCACTCTGGAAAACAGTTTGGTTCTTTCTTATAAAATCAAATATGCATATATCACATAATCCAGCAACCCACTCTCAGATGTTTACTCCAGAGCAGAGGTTGGCAAACTTTTTCTGTAAAGCACCAGACAGTAAATACTTTTAGTTTTGTAAGCCAAATTCCATCTCTATCACACATTCTTCATTTTATTTTTTCAACCCTTTAAAAACGTTAAAAGCATTTTTATAATTGTATGAGCATATATTTTCATTTAATGTGGATGAATATCTGGAAGTGGAATTGGTAAATCACATGGTAAATGTATATTTATTTAAGAAACTGTCAGATGGATCCCAAACTAGTTCCACCTGACATTCCCATCAGTAAGTAACACATGGAAAGTATGAGAGTTCTGTTTCTCTTAAACATCTTCAATACTTGGCATTATTGTTGTTTTTCATTACAGATATTCTACTGAGTGTCACTATCACAAACCTTATAGGTTTTACAAAAACAGGCCATGGGTCAGATTTTTCCTGCAGGCCACAGTTTGGTGACTCATGCCCTAGAGAAATAAAAACTTACATTCACATGAAATTTTGTACATAAATATTTATACCAGCTTTATTTATAAGAGCCAAAATCTGAAAGCAGCTCAAAAGCTCTGCAATGTTTTCATGGTTTATTGTGATATATTCATATAATGGACTCAGCAAAAAAAAGAAAAATGTAGAACCACTGATACATGGAACAACCTACATAGGTCTCGAGAGCATCATGTTGAGTGAAAAAGACTGATTAAAAAGGGTACATAGCATATGATTCTATTTACATAACACTTATGGAGTGGCAAAATTATAGTGATGGAGAGCAGATCAATGGTTTCCAAGGGTTAGAGTTATCTGGAAATATAAGAAGGTAACAGGGTAACATGATAGAGCATCTTTGAGGTGATAGAAGAGTTCTGTCTTCTGATTATAGTGATGGTTATACTAGTTTCCAGTTGTGATAAAATTTTATAGAACTACATTGCCAAAGAAGAGTGCATATAAACCTGGTGATATCCAAATAACATGAGTAGATTAGTTAATAGTATTGAACCAATGTCAATTTCATGGCCTTCCTAGCTGAGCCATAGTTACGTATGGTGCTTTATTTGAGGAGGATGAGTGCACATTTTTCACAACATCTATGTTTTCCTAAAATTATTTCAAAATAAAAAACAAATTTAAAGTGAAAAATAAATGAGATACCATTGTACATTCAATAGAATATCTACAATAAAAAAAATGACAATGCCATTCTAAAGTTATAGATTGGCATAATTAGAGTTCTACTTAGGAGAAACTAGAACCTTCATACGTTACGTATATTACTCATGAGAATGTAAAATGAGATAACTACTCTGGAATCAATTTGGAATTTTCTTAAGTAAACATACATTTACCATGTGACCTACTAATTCCATTTCTGCATATTTACCCAAATTAAAAGAAAACATGTTTACAGAAAGAATATACATAAATATTCACAAATATATATATCACCAAAACCTGAAAACAATAACGATCCAAATGTGAAACAATTGATGAATGAATAAACAATATGACATATCTATATAATGGAATACTATTCTGCAATATAAAGAAACAAACTCCACATGCATGAAGTAATGTAACTGAATACCAAATCATTATGCACAGTGAAAGAAACCAGATACACATATTTTATGATTCCTTTTAAATAAAATATCTGAAAAAGAAAAATCTATAGAACAGAAACTAGATAGTTATTTTGCTGGAAAGAGAGAATTAGCTACAGCTAGAAATGAAGACAAATTTGTAAAAACGGAAGTGTTCTAAAACTGGATTGTGGTAATGGTTACACAGATGTATACATTTACAAAACCACATTAAACTGTACACTCTTAATAGGCATGTTTTATGGTATGTAAATTACATAACAATAATGCTGTAAAAAAATAAAAGCCAGAAGAGCTTCAAGATGGTGGAAGAGCAAGACGTGGAGATCACCTTCCTTCCCACAAATACATCAGAAATACAACTACATGTGGAACAACTTCTACAGAACACCTGCTGAACGCTGGCAGAAGACCTCAGACCTCCCCAAAGGCAAGGAATTCCCCACGTACCTGGGTAGGGCAATAGAGAAAAGAAAAAACAGAGACAAAAGAATAGGGACTGGATCTGCACCAGTGGGAGGGAGCTGTGAAGGAGGAAAGGTTTCCACACATGAGGAAGCCCCTTCGTGGGCGGAGACTGCGGGTGGCGGAAGGGGGAGGCTGCAGAGCCACGGAGGAGAGCGCAGCCACCGGGGTGCGGAGGGCAAAGTGGAGAGATTCCCGCAGAGAGGATCGGTGCCGACCAGCACTCACCAGCCCGAGAGGCTTGTCTGCTCACCCGCCAGGGCGGGTGGGGGCTGGGAGCTGAGGCTCCAGCTTCGAAGTCAGATCCCAGGGAGAGGACTGGGGTTGGCAGCGTGAACACAGCCTGAAGGGGGCTAGTGCGCCACAGCTAGCCAGCAGGGAGTCTGGCAAAAAGTCTGGAGAGATTCTTGGATTCGAAGAATAACATTGTGAAAATGACTATACTACCCAAAGCAATCTACAGATTCAGTGCAATCCCTATCAAATTACCAATGCCATTTTTCACATAAGTAGAACAAAAAATTTTACAATTTGTATGGAAACACAAAAGACGTCGAATAGCAAAAGCAATCTTGAGAAAGAAAAATGAACTGGAGGAATCAGGTTCCCTGACTTCACACTATATTACAAAGCTACAGTCATCCAGACAGTACAAAAACAGAAATATAGATCAATGGAACAGTATAGAAAGCCCAGAGATAAACCCATGCACCTATTGTCACCTAGTCAATGACAAAGGAGGCCAGAATATACAATCGAGCAAAGATAGCCTCTTTAATAAGTGGTACTGGGAAAACTGGACAGCTACATGGAAAAGAATGAAATTAGAAGACTCCCTAACACCTTCACAAAAATAAACTCAAAATGATTAAAGACATAAATGTAAGGCCAGACACTATAAAAGTCTTAGAGGAAAACATAGGCAGAGCACTCTTTGACATAAATTGCAGCAAGATCTTTTTTTGACCCACCTCCTTGAGTAATGAGAGTAAAAACAGAAATAAACAAATGGGACCTAAAGAAACTTAAAAGCTTTTGCACAGCAAAGGAAACCATAAACAAGATGAAAAGGCAAAGCTCAGAATGGGATACAATAATTGCAAATGAAGCAACTGACAAAGGATTAATCTCCAATATATACAAACAGCTCATGCAGCTCAGTATAAAAAAAAAAACAAAACCCCAATCTAAAGATGGGCAGAAGACCTAAACAGACATTTCTCCAAAGAAGACATACAGATGGCCATCAAATACATGAAAAGATGCTCAACATCACTAATTATTAGAGAAATGCAAATCAGAACTACAGTGAGGTATCATCTCACACAGGTCAGAATAGCCATCCTCAAAAACTCTACAAACAACAAATGCTGGAGAGAGTGTGGAGAAAAGGGAACCCTCTTGCATTGTTGGTGGGAATGTAAATTGATACAGCCACCATGGAGAACAGTATGGATTCCCTAAAAACTAAAAACAGAACTACCATATGACCCAGCAATCCCACTAATGGGCACATACCCAGAGAAAACCATAATGCAAAAAGACATATGCACCCCAATGTCCATTGTAGCACTATTTACAATAGCCAGGACATGGAAGCAGCCTAAATGTCCATCAACAGGGGAATGGATAAAGAAGATATAGTACATATATACAATGGAATATTACTCAGCCATGAAAAGGAATGAAACTGGGTCATTCATAGAGACATGGATGGACCTAGAAACTGTCATACAGAGTGAAGTCAGAAGGAGAAAAACAAATATCATATAGTAACACATATATGTGGAATCTGAAAAAATTGGTATAGACCATCTTACTTACAAAGCAGAAATAGAGACAGACATGGAGAACAAATATATGGATACCAAGAGGGAAAGGAGGGGTGGGATGAATTGGGAGATTGGGATTGACATATATACACTATTGATACTATGTATAAAATACAGAGATAACTAATGAGAACCTACTGTATAGCACAGGGAACGCTACTCAGTGCTCTGTGGTGACCTAAATGAGAAGGAAACCCAAGAAAGAGGGGATAGATATATACATATAGTTCATACTGTACAGCAAACTGAATCAGCTAACACAATATTGTAAAGCAACTATACTCCAATAAAAAAATAAATAGGCAAATAATCTCAATACAATTTTTCATTTTGACAAAAGAAAAAAATTATATCATAGATACAGAGAAAATAATTAATGCCATTCCATACTATTCGTGATTTTAAAAGGTAGTTTTAATAAACCAGGAATAGAAGAAAGTTTCCTTGATATATTTTTCTGTATCTACAAGCTCTTATGAAAACTATTAGAGGCATTCTCTTTAAAATAAAGACACACTACCACCTCTATAAACATCATGCTGAACGTCTTAGAAAATACGTATGAGTAAGACAGCAGTAGAGCTCTTTTTTAGTCCATAAACCCAGTTTTCTAAGCAGTAGCCATCCTGTCACCTTTTCTTCCTCAGTTTCTTCTCTTTTTCCTAGTTGTCAAATTTCTGTCTATATTAGGATCTTTGGTTGCAAGTGACAAAAAAAAATCCAACTTTAATTAAATTAGGCCAAAATACTTATATATGTGTGTGTATATACATATTTTTATATATAACATATATGTACGTATACACACACATAGATAGAGAAGCGGTCCCCAATCTTTTTGGCACCACGGACCGGTTTCGTGGGAGACAATTTTTCCACAGAAGGGGGATGGGAGAGGGGGGAGGGATGGTTCAGGTGATAATGCGATCGATAGGGAGCTCTGGGAGCGGCAGATGAAGCTTCGCTTGTTCCCCTGCCACTCACCTCCTGCTGTGCAGCCCAGTTCCTAACAGGCCCCAGGTACTGGTCCACAGCCTGAGGGTTGGGGACCCCTGATATAGAGTATATATTATATATAGTGCTTTATTTCTAATATGTGATTATGTGAATTTTACATGTTTGAAATTCAATTCTATGAACCAGTCAGGTCTCTGATATTTACCTCTTCATTATTAATTATTCAGCAAGAAGCTTTTGCAGCAACCTCAAACGAAAAATGTCAGTCCAAAATGCAGAGTGTCTTAACTGACTGTTTTCACCCCATTTTACATCTAACAAAACTCAGGCTAGAAATGGATATTAAATAATTTGCCAAGACCACTTGTTGCATTTCCAAGGTCACCCAGGCAGAAACCATGGCCAGGATGAGGTCCAGGATGGCCTACCTTCAACAGCTTTGTTCTGCCCAGTAGAACCAGGCAGGTGCTGCAAGTACCCAACTAGAATCAAAGCTCGTTTTAAACCATCCATATAGATCTGACCTATCTACACTAATACTAGACATAGAAAGATTAATCAACTTTATTTTCATGAACTTTGCTGCCTGTTGGGACATTATATAACTACCCATGGAAGGAGTAAGCCGTCAAACAACCTTTCTATTACCTAGAAGTCAGTATAAATCATGACAGTATGAAATGTCAGAATTTAAATTTACAAAGAGGAAATAGCCTAATTTGCAGTTTCTTCATCTCAGATATCATGATGCATCAGTACACCCATAATTGGTTTGACACTGAATTTCATAACAGAAAGCATCTGGGCTCACTCCCATGGTGACCAGTGAGAGCAATTTCTGAAGCTGGGACAAATTATCCCCTTTAAAAACAACAACAGCTGTCTCAGTGACCTATAAATGTGTCTTCCCCTTTATCCTGGGATAATATTCATGTTGCAGGAAAGCAGGGACAAGGGCATTATGGGAGGTATGGCTCTGGTGGAAAACCAACGGTTCCCTATTTATCTCTTTGGTGGCCAGTGAGCCTTTATTCACTATACAGCTGTTTCTTCCCATCCTTCTTATTAGACACACCTGCTTGCTGTATACATGCCTGATCATTAGATATATTTATCAGTATGCAAGAAGTTCCCTTTTCACATTATATCTCTGTAACCTCAAAGGTAAACCCTTTTCAGAGACTCAGTATATGGCCAAACACATCGGTAAATGAACTGAGAATCAGCAAGAAAAATCCCTGCACCTGGATCTCCTTTTAATATGTAATATACTCTAAGACTAAAAGCTTAAAATGAGAAGGATTATCTGGATGATTTTACCACTAAATTCTCTCCTTTTTTTGTTCCTCTTAATTTTATACTGATAAAAGCAAAGACCATAATAAACTACAATTATTAGAAACATCCCATTATATTTAATAAAAAATTAGAAAAATGTAAATGTCTCTGAGGTGACTCTGGCTCAGATCTCTCATGGGAAATGTAGAACAATTCTCCACATTGCCTATAAGAGCTGTGACACTATGCCCTATAACCCCACAAATATACCATAAAAGATCTTTCCCCACAAATATTGAGCTTTCCAGTCAGTGTACTTTCACATGTTTTTTGCTAAATTTAACAAATCACCGAATTAAACCACTGCTAATTTTCCGGCACCAAGATGGTTATTTTGGAATAATAATTGGTAATCACCCTCTGCCCTCTTCTTGAATTTACCTTTGAATATCTGAGCTCTTGATAACAAACAAAAATTTCCCCTCCTTCAAATCCCTCCACAACACTATGGCTCTTGTCAACTCGAGTGGATAAGCATAAGATTCACGGTTTTTCTCACCTCTGTGTCCAATAAATTGCTGGGGAATTCAAGATATATTTCAAAAGTCAAAATTTAATCTAAAAGATTATACAGAGTAGGCACTAGACGTATGACCCTCAAGAGATTACTTTATAATCGACTTATTGAGGTAAATTTACATACAACATTCTCACGAATTGGTACAATTTTGTATATGATTTGATAAATTTGGACAAATGTATATAGTAATGTAACTACCACCACGATGAAGATACAGAACATTTCCATCACCCCAACAAGTTTTCTTGTGAGCCCTTCTAGTCAATTCCCTACCTCTACCTCCCATCCTTGGAAATTGCTGATCCCCTTCTTTATCTATGGTTCTGACTTTTCTAGAACTTCATATGAATGCATTTTTTGATGTCTGGCATTAAACTTTTAAGATTTATTTATGTTCCTGCCTATGTCAGTAATTCATTCAACTTTATTTCTAAGTAATATTCTATTTATGGATATACCACACTTAGTTTATCCATTCACCGTTTGATGGACATTTGGATTGTTTGGTGATATTACAAATAAAGTTTCTATGAATAACTGAATGCAAGTCTTTGTGTTAAGATATATTTTCATTTATCTTCAGTAAATAACTAGCAGTGGAATTGCCGGGTCATATTATAAGTACATGTTTAACTATAAGGGACTGCCAAACGATTTCCCAAAGAGGCCATACACTTTTGCATTCTCACCAGCAAGTATGAGATCCAATTGCTTTATGAACATGCCAACATTTGGAGTTGTCTTTTTGTTAGCTGTTCTTATGGTATTAAAATATCATATTTTAATTAATATTTTATTTGCCATTCCTATGTCTCCTGTGATGAAATGTCTCTTCAAAATACTTGCCAATTTTTTAAAGCAGATATTTGTTTTATTAGTTTTTCCCCTCAATGTCTGAAAAAAATTTCTGCAGTCATATATAAAAAAGTGCTATTATTGGATGATAGGTACAAGTTCTTCACTTTATAAGATATTGCCAAATTGTCTTATTCACTTGTTTTAATAATAGATGCATAACTGACAATATTAATATCACATATTAAAAATATAGTCTGATAAGTTTTAAAATATGTATATACCCTTAAATTATAACCACAATCCAGTTAATGAACATATCCAAACACGTGAAAAGATACCTTGTATACATTTGTAATCTCCTCTCCAATTTCTCCCCAACTATCCACACTCCCCATCCTGAGACAGCCATTGGTTTTCTTTCTGTCACTTAGTTTGCATATTCCAGAATTTTATATAAATAGAATAATATATATGCATATATGTGTATATATACACACACACACGCACACACATACAAACATACATATGGCTGTTAGCATAACTGATACTATCTTTGGCTCTTACAGTTTCTCCTATCCTTCTGCTGACCCTACCCAGTACTGTACTGTGCAGTAAATCACTTCTCTGTATTCAAGGGCATTGTCATTAATAGATATTATTAGACAAATTACTTTGTCTTAAAACTAATAAGCAGTCTGAGGGGAGATATTTTAAGACAATGTAAATGACTTTCCCTTCATCAAAATTTCCCCCTACATTTACCAGTAGGAACTCTGCATTCTAATGTAAACAAGAGACATCCCATCTTTTTCTAATGTATATAGTGATGTCTTTATTATTCGTATGAGCTCAAAAATTCCTATTTTCTAATGGTTTATGTTTCATTATGGTACTTAATTATTTTGGTACACAAATTGTCTGAGATTTGATCAATGGAAGACATTCAAATTGATTTGTGTTCTTTTGACTCATCTCCATTCATTTTTAAGCACTTTCTTCTTAGACTAACAATACATTCCCAAATTATCTTTTACCAACCCCGCCACAGCATTAGAAGCAGTCATTTATCCAAGGAGGCTTGGTTCGTTTTAGTGGATATGACTTGAACATCAAGTGCTTATTGCTATTTTGGCTGTCATTACTTCATGGACCTTTCATAGAGAAAAGCTAGGAAATATATGTATGCATATACACAGATACAAATGTATACATATATACACACATATACATATATAATATTTATCTACATGTATATGTGGCTATATGTTTGTGTATATATATACAGACAGACATACATGTACAAGCATTCATACTTATACATGTGTACATATAAATAAATTTACATAGGAATGCATATATTTTAGAAATGCTGACTTCACGTCTATACCTCCATTTTGAGTCTATCCTTATAGGCTTCGTTTTTGCTTTTCTTTATTCCATATTCCTCTCTCTCTATTTCCTAAATGAAACCTTAGGTCTGAATTAACACATTGACTCAAGAGTTCAATCCTCCTCTGCTCATTAAGACCAGCAGGTTCTGTTTGGGTTCTTTCTCACATCACTGCAGTCTGAAAATTCATCTTCTGAAATAAGGAAAGACAATTTTAGGGCTCACTTCATATTTATTCCTTCTCTTCTTCTGCAGCCTTTTCTGTTGTTTCATACATTTATTTAAGGTGGTAGAGTAAATTTCACCCCAGTTACCACATAATGAATAAAAGTGAGTGTGTCCTGCAGAAATTAACACTATACTTCAATAAAAAATAAAATAAAATAAAGCTTGTCATTTACACTTGAACAAAAGTGAATGTGTTCAACAGATTTTTTTTTAAAGCAAATGACTATGGGATGGACAAATCTGTGTCTTTATTAATAAACTCATAAACCATGGATCCAAGTTGAAACCTGATCATTATCCTTCCTCATGAGGATATTAACAAGTTCTGTTTGGTTTATTTTGGTCACATTCCTGAATCCAACCTCTTCATCCCTTTTCTTATTGCTAAACTCTTAATCATTGTCTCATAACCCCAACCCTCAGGTTGTAAAAGAGCCTGTTAGCCAGTTTCCCAGCCTCTTATTTATTTTATCCCAAATCAATCTACTACAGTGAACCTGAGACTCAGTTTTGATCATGGTACTTTCACTAGGCAAACATCTTTGGTGGTTTCATCCTGCTAATACAGTGAACTTTACTTTTATATCAAACTACACATGGGGCACAGAATTTTGTCCTTTCTTTTCCCCTTTCATCCATTCACCCATTATTCAAGCAATACAAAATTAGGAATGTTTACTCATACCAAAATGTGTAAAATATATTCACAAGTGTTCAACAGGACAAAAGTTCACATCAAATAAGCTTTCCTAGTTGATTAAATCTAGACAAGTTTCCAGCATCCCTAGGAGTCAACTTCCTTCTCTGTAACACAAATGTAATCACTGTAATTATCTCACAGTTCTTCCTTGAGAATCAAATAATATGTTTCTATCTGTAAGTAAACAGTAAAAGTTAGCTGTGATAATGTTGATGATAATGATGATAATGCATATGTTTTTCTAATCACTTTGAACGTTTAACTCTTCTCCAAGCCTAGAAGTCCAATGTATTCTCTAAGACACTTTTCTTCTTCGCTTTAACTTACATATATAATCTAATCATTTTCACCACTTCCAGAATGTGATCTTGCTTGAACAATGGAGATATTATTGGATTTGCTCTTTGTTAACTAGTCAAGGCTTGAGGGAAAGTCTACATTGCACAATATATGGCGGCAATAGTCTGCAGAGCATCTGAACCACCATTAGTCCATGTTTGCAGAAATATTTGAAGCATTATCACTATTATCTGTATATTCTAGGAGTAAAAAAGCTTCCTTTTCTATTTGGATTTGGCTTGTCTCCAAATTAAGTGACTCTTTATCAGGTATTTACGTTGATAAGATCTATGTTTTAGGATTACTCCATCAACAAGTATAGAAGTTAGACTAGAAGCTAGAATAGAGGACTGCAAGAACAACACTGGTCAGAGCTAATGGGTACCTGAACAAAAGCAGAATAAAAAACTTAAATTCTCTGGGGCTACTAATATGAGCCAAGCATTCTATCAGGCAGACATCAGGAAGAATCTCATTTCACAGATGAGAAAACTGGAGACCAGTCAAAATTTTTTTCCCCAGTATCACAGAGCTTGCTTGTGTTAAGAGGTAGGATCTCTGCTTCCACATCTTGCACTTTTTATCTGTGGGTCCTCAGGGATCCTGATATCACCCCCCAACCACCCCAAACACATTCACAAAAACAAACACAGATACTTATTCCAGTGATCCTCTGAAGTTCTACTGTCTTTGGGTGAAATATTTCACTCAAAAAGAGGAGTAAAATATTGGGAAGAACAGAAACTGACCCGAAATAGACCTGAGTTTTGCCTCAGGTCCTCCACCTTCTGTTAGGGACAATTTACTGAACATCTCTAAGCCTCAATTTAATCACCTGGAAAAATCATAACCCTTACAGTCTTATGTCAAAGGCTAAGTAAGATCATAAATACATAATCATCGGGTCCTATGTCTCACAAAAAGTTCTGACCTGCCATGCCATATTCAAATGCTTTATCAGGATATTGTGAAGTAGCATCCCCACGGAAAAAGAACTTGGTTATTGGTAAGGGTGAGGTCTATTCTAGATGTCCATGCCCCCCCGCGTAAGAAAGCAAGCAATGTGTTGCTTCCTCACAAAGAGGAGGTCATCATGTCTTTGGGGAGAAGCTAGCAACCAAACCCTGTCTGTTGCTGGGTCCTCCTCAGGAGAGCAGGTCTAAGTCTCTAGAACTTAGATGGCCCCTAGTATAGCGCAGGCAGCAGAGATGCATGGGAGATAGAAGTGCATTATTCAGAAAGGCAAGAATTGTTTATAAATTTGGGAGGGACTGAAGCTGCAGCAGAGAATGCTTAGAACAATGCAGAGATACAGTGAGAGAACAAGACAACTTTCCTCTTTTATTGGCATAGTTTGTTTTAGCATAGAGAGGGAAGGGGAACTAAAGTTTGGGGACCACATATATACGTGCAAAGTGGTAGATACCTGACACATGTTTTCGTACTTAACTCTTTCAACAACTCAATGAGAAATGATAATCCCCATTTTTGAGGGGAAGAATTGAGTCTCTTAAGTAACTTTGCTGTGCTATTTAGCAAGGAAATAGCAAAACTCATATTTGAACCAATATGGTTTGCTCTAAAGCCTGTGCTCTTTATATTCCATGTTAGTCCATGGGGAGCTTCTGCCTCTTATTTTCTGTGAGATGAAGGCATATATCCATAGACCTGAAAATTAAAATGAAAAGGAGGTATACTGGCAAAGGTCCCAGCAGGAAGCAGATGGCCTACTTAAATGGTGTAATTTTAGGAGAGTTTAATAAAGGATTATGTACAAGGTATGGATAGGATTACGGGAAACCAATAAGAAATGTAAAGGCAGCATCAAACTAGCAGCAAAGGAGCAACTAGTATCCTACATCTGAAGGGATAGAGGGAGGGAGCAGAAACCTGAACCCATAGAGAGAAGTAGAGCTGGAGAAGAGGAAATACCTAGAGGAGCTAAGGCTTCAGCGAAAGAATACAGCCACTGCCAACCCATCGTCCAGCAGGACAGAGGTCAGGGGAATAAAATACACCGAACTCACTCTACTCCCATCTTTTAGTGCTTCTCACTAGTCAAACCACCTGTAACCCAGAACTCAAGCAAGCTTTTTGATGCAGCCTCAAATTATCTACAATTGGGGATATAGCTTTAGTGGTAGATCACATGCTTTGCATGTATGAGAACCCAGGTTTTATCTCAGGGTACCTCCAATTTAGCTAAACTTTGATAATAGGAGTTCAAATTTATATCTCATTTATCCTTAGCAGGTCTTTCCTCAAATATTAAAATAAATATATAGGTTGTTGGTACAAAATTGTCTACTTCCTGGAACAAACAGAATGATGGAGAGTAATGGACCCAAATGCGCAAAAAGAAAATATCCGTGAGTTTGTTTTCTATGCCTGTGAGTCTCTTTCTGTTATGGTTACTACAGGGGAAAGGAGTGGAGGGATAAATTAGGAGGTTGGGATTAATATATACACACTACTATATATAAAATAGATAACCAACAAGGACCTACTGTATAGCACAGGGAACTATACTTAATCTTTTGTAATAACCTATAAGGGAAAAAAATGTGAAAAAGTATATAAAACTGAATCACGGTGCTGTACACCTAAAACTAACACAACATTGTAAATCAACTATATTTCCATTTTAAAAAAAGAAAGCAAATAAATATATATGAAACAAAAAGAAAAGAAAGAAAGAAAATATCCAACAGTTGAACTTAAATTATACTCAGGCTGAACATGGGAAATTGAAGCACCTTCACATACCCAGGCCAAAGGTGTGTTAAAAAAGCAGCAACCTGAGTCCTGTTCTCAAGGAAACTTTAACCATCAAGAACAAAAAGAATAACCAAATAAAATATGGGCTGAACTGTCATCAGCATCTGTGTGGTCTGCTTTAGAAGCGCAAAGAAAAGTTTCTAGAAGACAATGACTTCAGGTGTCAGGTGAAGAATCAATTTAGTATCGGGGATTTCTAGCAGAAGTAATTAAGTAATACCAAAGGCAAGCACATACTACTCACTTAAACTAGCCCCTTAACTCCAGATTTCATGATCATCTCTTTAGAGAAAATTAGTATATTCATTGTATTTTGTTTTGCTTTTGTACTTAAATTTTAACTGCTTGGCCTTTTTTTATTTTCCATTTGAAACTAGTAGTTGACCACAAAGAAAATTTGGAAAACAAAGAAAAGTAGAAAGAAGAGATCTATAAGCCATGTTTCTATTTCTCAAAGACAATCACTATTAACACTATATTCTGAACACCTTTTCTTGGCATACTTTTATTTGCTCAATACTTTTTCCAGATATCATTTTATTTGCTTATTGTACATAATTGTTACCATCCTTTAGATCAGTAGTTCTCAAAATATGGCCTTGGGGCCAGCAGCACAGGCATCACCTAGAAACTTGCTAGAAATGCAAATTATTGGGCACCATTCCAGACCCACTGAATTAGAAACTGGTGTTGAGACTCAAAAATCTATGTTTAACAAGCCCTCCAGGTAACATGATACATGCTGAAGTCTAAGAACCATTTTATATTCTAGAGCTATTTTATATTCTATATTTTTTCACTCAATATTATCACATTAACATTTTCAATATCATGATTAATGCAATCATTTCAGTAACTGCTTAGGATTTACAATCCTGGAATTATAATTTATATTTATAATTTATAATCCTAGGATTTATAATCCTGGAGTAGATAATTCATTTTAATCAGCTGTTCATTTATTCATTATTTTGTAATATACACTGTGTACTTCTATGTAACAGATAGTGTTCTAGGTGATATGGATATAATATCAGAATGAAGAATATTCTACTTAATCATTACTAACTTTGATTATTTCCAATTTTTACCATTGTAATTAATGCTGAAACTAAATACCTTTTTTGGTGTAAAGGCTTCCCCCCTCCCCGTTTATTTTAGAAGGAAGAAAGGAAAGAATATCTAAATTAGTATGACTTTGAGTTCCCCATATTTCCATCAAAAGAATGTCTTTTATTTTCCATGATTCTCTTCTCTTTATTAAGATAAAAAATATTCCATCATCTCAGGTAGCACAATAGTCCAATCCTGTCCTTCCCTGCTTCTCAGAGAGAAACATCAGAAACTCTACCTAATTCTGAGAAAGAATCCATTCTCTGCTATTATTACTGAAAATATGTGGTCCCAACTGTTTGATGCAATTCTTGTCCAGTTCAGTCATGCTTAAAGCATTTCCAAAACTGCTGGTTAGCAATAATCTTTTATTTCTGATTAATAGGGAGAAACATACCATTTCTTTCTCTAGTACTATTCTCTGCTGTGATCCCCAGTGTGTGCCTGGGCTCCCCACATGCCCATTAATTTGTATGTCTTCACACACTGGCCTCATGGCCCAGAGTGGCTGGATATGAAGACATTTTATAAGCCACAGATGGTGCCAGGAGAAAAACGTTCCTCTCAGACCCTTTAGAATGGGGTTGAACACGTCTGACTCTCCCCTCCCATTTTGTGAATTTCTATCCCTTCTCATCCAGCCGGCTGACCTAAGACAGGACTAACTTGGCCCATCAAAGATATTTAACAATGTTGAATCCTTAAATGGAAGAGATCTGATCTAGTTTACTCTCTTTCTGAAGGTTTGTTGGGCCTTTTGCCATAAATAGAGAAAGGACACAATCTATTAAGCAAAATCAAGTAAATATATGTCTATTTGCTCAAATACTGAGGGTTAATAGAGCTACATGACTGAAAAGGGACATCCTAAAACTAACAGCCTGTTATCCAGGATTACTGGATACCTGCTTCAATAAATATAATAGAGACTGAAAACTTTTAACTATTTTCAATGTATTAACATATATTTATTGAGCATCTAGCCACTACAGGATGCATGAAACCAAAGCAGGCAAAAATCCCTGCCCTTAAGGAGCTTACATGTTAATGGAAAACATGGACATGAAACAAACTTCAAATAATTGAAGTAAATTACTGAGGTCTCAAAAAGTAGAGTGATTTAGAGAAAAAGAAGGTAGGGAAGATGAGGGAGCCAGTTGTAACTTTAAATATTATCCTCTGGAAAGGATTTCCTAAGAGGTGACATTTGATCTAAGTCTTAAGGGAGTTGAGGTAGTGAGCCCTGTAGTTATTGGGAGAATAGTCTAAGATCACCTTCCACACATACCTGGAACTCTACTGGGGAAATCACTGAGGCTGAAGCAGGAGTGGGAGTGGGCAGACATAAGGAAGGACTTCCTGTGAGGAACTGTGGGGATCTGAGTTTGTGTATCACATGACCTGCTCTCCCATGTGTGCTTGGGGCTTCATGAAGTCCTTGAGATTGGGGGAGAGGGAGGGCCTGGTATGTGAAGGAAGTCTGGGAGAGGAGGGAGGAAGCTGAGGTGGGGTCCCACCCCCAACTCTGTCTCTGTGATCATTCTCTACTGCATCCAGAGTTTGAGGTTTAAGTGATTTCGATGTGTTTAGTAAATCCTAGGATCCTTGGATCTGAGGCAAAGTTGCGCATGGCAAAGTATTAAATTAAGGAATTTCTAACACCCTGGAGGCTCAAAACAATAATTTCAAGTATAAGAATATAAAAAAATAAATGTCTCATCCATAATGTTTTTATTGAATACATGCTGAAATTATATATTTGGAATAAAATATTCAATAAATAAAATATTCATTTAATGTTATTAAAATTAATAAAATTTATTAGTTAGATAAAATATTACAATTATATTACCCACTAATTTTTACTGTTTTTAATGTGGCTATTAGAAAATTTTAAATTACATCTGTGGGTAGAGTTGTTAGCTAATGCCACGGTGGCAACTATATTGCAATATATAAATATGAAATCAACATATACATCTCAAACATATACATATGTCAAATATATCTCAAAAACTAAATTTTAAATGTTTTGTGGTTCAAATTATACTTCTATTGGATAGTTCTATTTTAAAAGCTTCATAATAGGCCTCTCTCACTTGAGACCATCCCCATTCTGTCTATGGAATCTGTATCTCTCTGAATAAACTTGCTTTCACTTAAAAAGGAAAGTTTAATAATAAAGTATTTTTTAATATTTACTACTTTTAACATTTCTATTTCAAAATAATTATAGACTTACAGGAAGTTGCAAAAATAGAACAGAGGGGTTCAGTGTACCCTTCACCCAAATCTTCCTTATGTAGCTATAGTAAAATATCAAAACCAGAAAATTGACATTGGTACAATGTTTGTGTGTTTTAGTTCTATGCCGTTTTAGCACATGTGTACACAGATTCATGCAGAGAAATCACGGTACAAAACCATTCCATAACCACAAAGGTCTCTCTCATGTTATACTTTTTATGGTCATATGCATCCCCTCATCCCATCCCTGTCCCCTGGCAATTACTCATCTGTTCTCCATCTCCATAACTGTGTCATTCTGAAAACATGATATAGATGGAAACACAGAGCATGTGGCCTTTTTAGATTGCTGTACTTCACTCAGCATACCATCATTTTTTATTTCTCTTTTATTTTTGGTTATGTGTTTGCTTGAAATTTTTTCTTTGTTGATATAAAGTAGCTTTGAATTTTTATTTAGTCAACCATATTGATTTTTTCCTTTGAGGGTTCTGCTGCTTTAAAGATTAGAAAGCTCTTGTACCTCCAGAGTTTTGGTAAAAGTACTCTTTTATTTTCTTCAAGCTATATTATGGTTATTTATTTGTTGTTTCATATAACTCTTAGACAATTTGGGACTTATTTTAGTTATTGTAGGTTTTTTTTTTTCAATAAGGAAACTAATTGTCCCAAAACTTTGCTTAAAAAAAAGTTTTCTGTCACTCGTTTGTTTTTGATGCTTCCTGAAATACTAAAGGTGCTCAGTAAATGCCTGCACCATAACCTGGGCTTAGTTTTGGAAACAGAAAGTTGACCACATGGAGGCTGAAATTACAGACCATTGGAAGGAATTTAACAGCACCTTTCATGCACATCAAGTTCTATCACTGTTTGCCTCATTTTGTAATCTTACTAGTCAAGAATCTAGGGCACTGAATGTAACACAGAGCAACCTTGGGTCATAGTCCAGGACAGCAACAGAAACCAAGACACAATATACCTGAGGGCTGAGTCAGAGATATTAACAAACAGTCTTGCAAATTCAGGAGGAATCTTCTTGATCACTGCCGGGAAAAATGGAGCAGTAGTCCATGACCACTGGTATTGGGAGGAAAAGTCTATACCTACTGAAACGAGATTATCTTCCCATCTGAAGCATTTCAGATTTGTTACTGAAATAAAATTAAATATTTATAGAAAAATAAAGAAGAAAATAAACTATCCATCTTGTAAGATGTGTGAATTGTCAGGTCAGTCCTATCTCTTAAAATCTTGGATGGGCTGCCTAGGTCAGCAGACAAGAGAAGATACCAATGGCTGAGGTAGGGAAACTTACTATGAGACAGGGGTAAGTTCAGACACACCAAGACCTAGGATGTAGGAGGAAAGAGTTAACTCTTGGCATAGTTTGTGACTTATGCAGAAACTTCTCTGATCCTGCAAATTATACAAATGCTTTGGCCCAAGGGAAAGAAAGAAAGGATGTGTGAATAAAGGTGAGCATAGTACTGCAGACTTATAAATGAATGGGACTTAGGTGTGGACCAAATGATCCCTGAGTTCATTCCCAATGTCTAGTTCCATACGTACTATTGATTTTTCTCTGGTGAGTGTCCTGACCATGTGAAAACTATGGACATTCTATATTTGAGTCGTTAGAACAACAACCAGTAAGTTACTCTATCAGTGAAATGAAAAGGTGAAAGTTTCTCGCACACAACCGCCTTACTTGCCTGGTTGAGCAATGATGAAACAGACATACTTCATGGGGGGTGCAGCAGAACTGACCCATTAAGACAGCAAGAACTAAAAAGTCCATCACCTCCAGTAAGCCATGAAGAACAACTCTGTTAACAACCCACTGGAATCTCTCTCTTTCACTCTCATATTTTAAGGTAATTTGTTGATATTTCTATAGTAATATTTATCAAACTATTTTTCCTAAAATTTTATTCATATATCCCTAGTTCTCTTCTAGAACTAGACTATGCTCCTAAGCATATGAGCAATAACTTAACTATTTTTGCATCTCCAATGTCTACTGCAGTATCTAAGTCTCAGACAATGCTTAAGGGATCTTAAACTGTATTCAAGCAATCATAAATATAGAAGATTACTAGGAAACATGTATACTGTTACCTCAATACTATCAAATGCAGTAAGAACTTAAGAACAAGGGCTTTGGAATTGTAAAAACCTGGGTCGAGGCTTTGATATACTACTGCTTATCTCTGCAGACGTAAAAATTTTTCTAAGCCTTAATTTCCTCACTTGAACAAAAGGATATAATAATAGTACTTATGCAATAGGGATGTTGGAATTATTTGTCAAGTAATTCATTACATATATTTAAACATAGTGTCTAGCATACAGTATGTATTCGATAAATATTAGTAATTCTTTCGGTAAATGAGATAGAAACACCTATTAGTAAGTACAATTCTTAAGTGGAGATTCAATTTAATTAGAGGAAGTAGGCAATTATCATTATAACCTTAAACTCAGGAAACAACTGAGTAATTTATTCACTTGGAGTTGGAAGAGCAGTATTTAAGTGAATTCTAAAATCGACCTCTGGAGAATTGATTGTGAACTTCACTCTTGATGTGATGGCTAAATAAACAATTACTTATTAACTGCTGCCTGGAGGTTCACATTTTAATCTCCTGAACTAGCAATAAAGTGAAGATTTGATTTGGGGATTTAAAATCAGGCTATAGATAATTTGCAGCTAAGGTGAGAAGGTAACTGGAAACAGGGGGGCTTGGGTCAAATGGCAAAAACACAGTTTAGTTGTTGACCAAGAAGAGGGGCTGAGGAGACATTTTTGAGGCTAAGAACACTTGGGACAATTTACGGATGGATGACTGGGACACTCCTCAATAGCATGTAATGATTTTTCCCTTGAAGGCACTGTCCTTCAGTGCACTGCCTTCCCCTGACTTGTTCTTTCTTTCCACTGTGAGAGCAGCACCTCAATTACTTGTGCTTTTAATGTTGACAACGTGCTACTTACACAATGGATATGTTTCTGAGGGTTGTGGAAAAGGAATGTTTTGAGACCACAACCACTGCACATGTTGATGAAAAGAAAACGCTGGGAATAAAAAAAGAAACTCTCAAATATCACATCAGAGCTGGATATTGGTCACACAGTAAAGCCAGACAGTCTGAGGTCTATATTCTGGGCTTGCAACCAGCTACAGTTGACCCTTGAACAACGTGTGTTTGAATTGCACGTGTATTTTTCAAACCTTTTTCAAAACTAAATGCTATAGTACTACACAGTCTGTGGTTGCTTGAATATCCAGCTGCAGAGGAACTATGGATACAGAGGATCGACTATAAATTATATTTGGATAAACGCCACCTTGTTTACGGGTCAATAGCGGTAGTATGACCTTGGACAACTTCCTTCACCTCTGTGACACCCAACTTCTTTATTTGTAAATTGGGAATAAGAGTATCAACCTCAAGAGGCAGGCAGTTCTCCTATTAAGAACTGGTGG
Source organism: Delphinus delphis (assembly GCF_949987515.2). NCBI lineage: Eukaryota > Metazoa > Chordata > Mammalia > Artiodactyla > Delphinidae > Delphinus > Delphinus delphis. The sequence continues at coordinate 51,156,904 of NC_082690.1, read as the reverse complement.
AAATCCCAGAGACATCCTAAAGCACTCTGTCACTGTCTTTGCCTTACCTTCCTCAGCTATGAGTTTCTGATCATTCCTTTCCATGAAATCTAAATCTGACAGTCATTGTTTTTGTACACTGCTGCCACCAGGGGCACTGACCCATAGAGGATCCATGATGACTGCCCAATAAATATTACTTAACTTTAAAACAACGAAAAGTGTTTTAGAACCTATTCTGAAAACAAATGTCTTTCTGCCAGATAGCCCAGAACATTGTGAATCTTTGTTCATTTGTTCAATGTCAGACAAGGAACATTCATCCTGCCACAATCAATGATACTTGAGGAAGATTTAAATCTTATACAATAATATTAATTAAGATTTCTGAAGTATCCCTTAATTTTTCTATTTCCAGCAAAGTGGTCCTCCTAGGATGCTCATAAAAAGTCACTGTGCAAGTGGAGAAGGCTCCATACATTTTTTTCAGTGCCGCTTCACTTTTACACGGCCAAAGGCACCAGCATGGAGGAATCACACCTTCCTACATATCATACTAAATAGATTAGCTTTCCTTTCCAGTTCTACTCCCCTTGTCTGGGGCTAGGAAATTACTATGGTAAACATAAATGTTTAAGGTCAGCTCCATGCCCATCTGCGTGTGCAATAGAAAGCATTTCCCTATAGGATATTAATGTGCAGACCCCATACTGGTGAGCACCTAAAAGCTGCTCTCCAACCTGTCAGGGCCAGTAAATAAATGACTCAGGGGAAGGACTGGATTTGGTCCCAAATAAAGCATCTATGTCAATTAGCAGCATGCATTTTGCATCTCATGAGGCTGACTGCAGTACCTAGGACATACCCTTTCTTTCTTACCTCTGGGAACCCCAATATCAACATGAGGGTCCCTTATTATCTTGAGTCATTGAACCCAGGTTTTTGAGGACTAAGGCAGATCACAGCATGAATAAACAATGATTAATGTGAGTTTATATTGGAATTATTCTAATATAATCAAAAAGTTAGAATCATTTCTCTCTTCTCTGTCAATCAAAAAGTTAACTTACTGGTTTTCAGCGTTTTGTAACCTCACGTTATTCAGATTAAAACAAACCTCTAGTAAAACACCAGGACTTCCTCATTCTGTTACCTCAATCAATGTAAGAACTTCAAAACACGCCCTACATTCCACTTTTGTTTTTTTCTTAATATCTTTGAATTTTATTTTTTTTTTATACAGCAGGTTCTTATTAGTTATCCATTTTATACACATCAGTGTATACATGTCAATCCCAATTGCCCAATTCATCACACCCCCACCCCCACCCCCACTTCCCCCCTTGGTATCCATACGTTTGTTCTCTACATCTGTGTCTCAATTTCTGCCCTGAAAACCGGTTCAAATGTACCATTTTTCTAGGTTCCACATATATGCGTTAATATACAATATTTGTTCTTCTCTTTCGGACTTACTTCACTCCATATGACAGTCTCTAGATCCATCCACATCTCAACAAAAGACCCAGTTTCATTCCTTTTTATGGCTGAGTAATATTGCATTGTATACATGTACCACATCTTCTTTATCCATTCGTCTGCTGATGGGCATTTAGGTTGCTTCAATGACCTGGCTATTGTAAATAGTGCTGCAATGAACATTGGGGTGCATGTGTCTTTTTGAATTATGGTTTTCTCTGGGTATATGCCCAGTAGTGGGATTGCTGGGTGATATGGAATTTTATTTTTAGTTTTTAAGGAACCTCCATACTGTTCTCCATAGTGGCTATATCAATTTACATTCCCACCAACAGTGCAAGAGGGTTCCCTTTTCTCCACACCCTCTCCACCATTTGTTGTTTGTAGATTTTCTGATGACGTCCATTCTAACTGGTGTGAGGTGGTACCTCACTGTAGTTTTGATTTGCATTTCTCTAATAACTAGTGATGTTGAGCAGCTTTTCATGCGCTTCTTGGCCATCTGTATGTCTTCTTTGGAGAAATGTCTACTTAGGTCTCCTGCCCATTTTTGGATTGGGTTGTTTGTTTTTTTAATATTGAGCTGCATGAGCTGTTTATATATTTTGAAGATTAATCCTTTGTTGATTCGTTTGCAAATATTTTCTCCCATTCTGAGGGTTGTCTTTTCATCTTGTTTATGGTTTCCTTTGCTGTGCAAAAGCTTTGAAGTTTCGTTAGGTCCCATTTGTTTATTTTTGTTTTTATTTCCATTACTCTAGGAGGTGGATCAAAAAAGATACTGCTGTGATTTATGTCAAACAGTGCTCTTCCTATTTTTTCCTCTAAGAATTTTATAGTGTCTCCTCTTACATTTAAGTCTCAAATCCATTTTGAGTTTGTTTTTGTGTATGGTGTTAAGGAGCACTCTAATTTCATTCGTTTACATGTAGCTGTCCGGTTTTCCCAGCACCACTAATTGAAGTGACTGTCTTTTCTCCATTGTATATCTTTGCCTCCTTTGTCATAGATTAGTTGACCATAGGTGCGTGGGTTTATCTCTGGGCTTTCTATCTTGTTCCATTGATCTATGTTTCTGTTTTTGTGCCAGTACCATATTGTCCTGATTACTGCAGGTTTGTAGTATAGTCTGAAATCAGGGAGTCTGATTCCTCCAGCTCCGTTTTTTTCACTCAAGACTGCTTTGGCTATTTGGGGTCTTTTGTGTCTCCATACAAATTTTAAGCTTTTTTGTTCTAGTTCTGTAAAAAATTCCATTGGTAATTTGATAGGGATTGCATTCAATCTGTAGATTGTTTTGGGTAGTATAGTCATTTTCACAATACTGATTCTTCCAATCCAAGAACATGGTATATCTCTCCATCTGTTGGTATCATCATTAATTTCTTTCATCAGTGTCTTATAGTTTTCTGCATACAGGTCTTTTGTCTCCCTAGGTAGCTTTATTCCTGGGTATTTTATTCCTTTTTGTTGCAAAGGTAAATGGGAGTGTTTCCTTAATTTCTCTTTCAGATTTTTCATCATTAGTGCATAGGAATGCAAGAGATTTCTGTACATTAATTTTGTATCCTGCAACTTTACCAAATTCATTGATTAGCTCTAGTAGTTTTCTGGTAGCATCTTTAAGATTCTCTATGTATAGTATGATGTCATCTGCAAACAGTGACAGTTTAACTTCTTCTTTTACAATTTTTATTCCTTTTATTTCTTTTTCTTCTCTGATTGCCATGGCTAGGACTTCCAAATATATGTTGAATAACAGTGGTGAGAGTGGACATCCTTGTCTTGTTCCTGATCTTAGAGGAAATGCTTTCAGTTTTTCACCATTGAGAATGATGTTTGCTGTGGGTTTGTCGTATAAGGACTTTATTATGTTGAGGTAGGTTCCCTCTATACCCACTTTCTGGAGGGTTTTTATCATAAACGGTGTTGAATTTTGTCAAAAGCTTTTTCTGCATCTATTGAGATGATCATATGGTTTTTCTTCTTCAATTTGTTAATATGGGGTATCACATTGATTGATTTGCATATATTGAAGAAGCCTTGCATCCCTAGGCTAAATCCCACTTGATCATGGTGTATGATCCTTTTAATGTGTTGTTGGGTTCTGTTTGCTAGTACTTTGCTGAGGATTTTTGCATCTATATTCATCAGTGATACTGGTCTGTAATTTTCTTTTTTTGTACTATCTTTGTCTGGTTTTGGTATCAGGGTGATGGTGGCCTCATAGAATGAGTTTGGGAGAGTTCCTTCCTCCACAATTTTTTGGAAGAGTTTGAGAAGGATGGGTGTTAGCTCTTCTCCAAATGTTTGATAGAATTCACCTGTGAAGCCATCTGGGCCTGGACTTGTGTTTGTTGGAAGATTTTTCATCACAGGTTCAATTTCATTACTTGTGATTGGTCTGTTCATATTTTCTATTTCTTCCTATTTCAGTCTTGGAAGGTTATACCTTTCTAAGAATTTGTCCATTTCTTCCATGTTGTCTATTTTATTGGCATAGAGTTACTTGTAGTAGTCTCTTAGGATGCTTTGTATTTCTGCGGTGTCTGTTGTAACTTCTCCTTTTTCATTTTTAATTTTGTTGATTTGAGTTCTCTCCCTCTTTTTCTTGATGAGTTTGGCTAATGGTTTATCAATTTTGTTTATCTTCTCAAAGAACCAGCTTTTAGTTTTATTGATCTTTGCTTTGTTTTCCTTGTTTCTATTTCATTTATTTCTGCTCTGATCTTTATGATTTCATCCCTTCTGCTATCTTTGGATTTTGTTTGTTCTTCTTTCTCTAACTCCTTTAGGTGTAGGGTTAGATTGTTTACTTGAGATTTTTCTTGTTTCTTGAGGTAGGCTTGTATAGCTATAAACTTCCCTCTTAGAACTGCTTTTGCTGCATCCCATAGATTTTGGATCATCGTGTTTTCATTGTCATTTGTCTCTAGGTATTTTTTGATTTCCTCTTTGATTTCTTCAGTGATCTCTTGGTTATTTAGTAACGTATTGTTTAGCCTCCATGTGTTTGTATTTTTATATGTTTTCTTCCCTGTAATTCATTTCTAATCTCATAGTGTTGCTGTCAGAAAAGATGCTTGATATGATTTCAATTTTCTTAAATTTACTGAGGCTTGATTTGTGACCCAACATGTGATCTATCCTGGAGAATGTTCCATGCACACTTGAGAAGAAATTGTAATCTGCTGTTTTTGGATGGAATGTTCTATAAATATCAATTAAATCTATCTGTTCTATTGTGTCATTTAAAGTTTCTGTTTCCTTATTTATTTTCATTTTGGATAATCTGTCCATTGGTGTAAGTGAGGTGTTAAAGTCCCCCACTGTTATTGTGTTACTGTCGATTTCCTCTTTTATAGCTGTTAGCAATTGCCTTATGTATTGAGGTGCTCCTATGTTGGGTGCATATACATTTATAATTGTTGTATCTTCTCCTTGGATTGATCCCTTGATCATTATGTAGTGTCCTTCCGTGTCTCTTGTAACATTCTTTATTTTAAAGTCTATTTTATCTGATATGAGCATTGCTACTCCAGCTTTCTTTTGATTTCCATTTGCATGGAATATCTTTTTCCAGCCCCTCACTTCCAGTCTGTATATGTCCCTAAGTCTGAAGTGGGTCTCTTGTAGACAGCATGTATATGGGTCTTGTTTTTGTATCCATTCAGCAAGCCTGTGTCTTTTGGTTAGAGCATTTAATCCATTCATGTTTAAGGTAATGATCAATATGTATGTTCCTATGACCATTTTCTTAATTGTTTTGGGTTTGTAGGTCCTTTTCTTCTCTTGTGTTTCCCACTTAGAGATGTTCCTTTCGCATTTGTTGTAGAGCTGGTCTGGTGGTGCTGAATTCTCTTAGCTTTTCCTTGTCTGTAAAGCTTTTGATTTCTCCATCGAATCTGAATGAGATCCTTGCCAGGTAGAGTAATCTTGGTTGTAGGTTCTTACCTTTCATCACTTTAAGTATATCATGCCACACCCTTCTGGCTTGTAGAGTTTCTGCTGAGAAATCAGCTGTTAACCTTATGGGAGTTCCCTTGTATGTTATTTGTTGTTTTTCCCTTGCTGCTTTCAATAATTTTTCTTTGTCTTTAATTTTTGCCAATTTGATTACTATGTGTCTTGGTGTGTTTCTCCTTGGGTTTATCCTGTATGGGACTCTCTGCGCTTCCTGGACTTGGGTGGCTATTTCGTTTCCCACATTCGGGAAGTTTTCGACTATAATCTCTTCAAATATTTTCTCTGGTTGTTTCTCTCTGTCTCTCCTTCTGGGCCCCCTATAATGCGAATGTTGTTGTGTTTAATGTTGTTCCAGAAGTCTCTTAGGCTGTCTTCATTTCTTTTCATTCTTTTTTCTTTATTCTGTTCCATGGCAGTGAATTCCACCATTCTGTCTTCCAGGTCACTTGTCCGTTCTTCTGCCTCAGTTATTCTGCTATTGATTCCTTCTAGTGTAGTTTTTATTTAAGTTATTGTATTGTTCGTCTCTGTTTGTTTGTTCTTTAATTCTTCTAGGTCTTTGTTAAACATTTCTTGCATCTTCTCGATCTTTGCCTCCATTCTTTTTCTGAGGTCCTGGATCATCTTCACTATCATTATTCTGAATTCTTTTTCTGGAAGGTTGCCTATCTCCACTTCATTTAGTTTTTTTTCTGGGGTTTTATCTTGTTCCTTCATCTGCTACATAGCTCTCTGCCTTTTCATCTTGTCTATCTTTCTGTGAATGTGGTTTCTGTTCCACAGGCTTCAGGATTGTAGTTCTTCTTGCTTCTGCTGTCTGTCCTCTCTACATTCCAGTTTTGCAAATATTGAACTTTTTTCACAACTTTTTCCTTCTTGTTCGACCCGTGATTCAATAATTCTCATTTTTCAGTAGTTGGCAATATTAAAAAACGTGGAAGCATATCTTGTCCTATCATTTTTACCAGGGCATCATACAAGAGCCTGGGTCTGAACAGCCCCAAAGATCATGTCCACTTGGGTGCTCCTATTATAATAACCACATTTCTCATGAATCTATCTTCCATCCTCAGAAAAAATTCACCTTTCTTTTAAAATTCTTTTACCCACCATCATCCACTGGCCACCTAACAGTTGGGTCCTGTAGAAAGTCATGCACCAAAGCTGACAGCAAGCCACACTGTCTCCTTCAAATACTACACATCTAAAGGCAATTTACATCCTTTAGCTGATTTCCCTTTTTTCCATCTTCAAAGGCAGCAGTGGAGCACCTTCAAATCCCTTTCTCCCTCCCTCTGCTACCATCTTCATCATCACATCATCTTTTGTCTAGTTCTAACAACTCCCTCATTCCTCTTCCAGGATACCCTTGTTATTACATCATGTCCATCTGGAAAATTTATGAGAATCTTTCCATTTCAATATTCTTAACTTGATCACATCTGAAAAGTACTTTTTAAAAAAATTTTTTGCTGTGAAAGGCATAAGAGCATTTACAGGTACTGGGAATTAGGAGGTAGACATCTCTGGCGCCAGGCGGCACTATTCAGCCCCTCATTGACACCTATGTCCTTCCCGTAGTTATTTCTCCTAGGTATGAGTATATAATTAGGAGGGGTATCCACAGCAACTTTCAGTATCACCACTTGGACTCCCTATCCCTTCCTACCAAATGAGAAAAACAAAGCAATACTGCAGCAAGAAGGAGAAGACCATTACATAATTTGCCAATATCATTAAAAAAAAAAAAGGTACAGGGAGTTATTTATTTTTATCATTAACTCATTTAACTTTCCTATTGAACGAGTGCAGGAAAAAAAAGATCTGAGAGAATGACAGTAGATATTTTTTTCTGCTTAATCATGGAGGAACCCCAATTCTTACAACAGTTGAGGTGTGATATTCTTAGTTGAGCAAATAAATTCAACCCCTAATAACTAATTGGCTTATAGCATTACTCCTGGAACATAGATATGTTTCCTTATTTGTTCTTTCTTTCTTCCTTCCTTCCCTCCTTCCTTCCTTCCTTAAAAATGAAAACAATATGCACTTTTGGCTGAGCAGCCAAATTAAACCAGTGGTGGATGTTTGCTAACGTTGACCATTCTGCATCCACACATAGTCGATCTTTGGGGAAATGTCCCATTGTGTGTCATTTTAGAAAGATACAGTGCCATGTCTCTCTAATTATGACAATTAGAGTTTGGGACACATAACCCAGTCTCAGTCAGGATGCTTTTTATCTGAGATTTTCAATATTGGTAATGTACTTATTTGTGACTCAAAACTGGGGTTCAGATTCAGGGACAAGACTAACACAAAGGAGATGGTAACATTAAATGAGCAAGTGTGAAATAAATATTAATGAGAAAGCCCCACAATTTTAATAATGTGTGCAGAAGTTTAACCAGGAAACAAGGAGTGGGAGCTAGAGCACACAGTTGACAGGGTGGGCAAATATTCATTGCTAATGGATCCCTTTATATACTTGAAAAAAATCCCCACCCATTTTCCTGTACCCAGTGCCTTCTGACTGTCCTTCAGCCCTTTCCATAGCAACATGACACAATACTCATCTCAGTCATTTAATTGAAAAGACCTTTTAAAGTTTAACAGCTTTGCAGAGAACGGACATTTTTACAATCTGCATATTTTGTGGCATTTAATTTACAGCTCAATGAACTTGTCTCTAACTGTCTGAAACTGACACTCTATATTTACTTCTTTTTCCTCTCGGCTTCCTATTAATGATCTTGAACACTAATAAAGATTTACAAGAGTTGTGACTTCCTGACCAAGCATAACGTTGTTCACCAGTGATAAAGCAGAAGAGAAGAGTTCTCTACCTCAAGACCACACTGAATTTTGTAGATGCAACACGTATTTTAGTTTCAACTTCTTTCCATTATTTTCAATCAATTATTAATATTTTTAATAAGTACTAATAAATAATTTCAACAACATATTCATAACAGTCCAACTGTAGATTCAAGTTCCAAAATCAAGTTACCCTTAGACAGGCCTCGGTATATAACTCACTATGAATCAAATAGCAATGGAAGATAGACAAAGGCAGGGCATAAATATTTCCTGGATCAGATTTGGGCCAATGATTTAAAAGGAAAAGAGAGAGAGGGGGTGGTGATGGGGAGAGAGAGAGACAGAGACAGTAAGAGAGAATAAGAGAGAGAAAAATAGGACTGTTAGATCACTAAATTTCATTCTGTTGGGACCCTGACAAGTTCTCTAGGTAAGTAATAAAGAACGTACACCCAGTTGGATGCTTTTCATACTCTCTAACATTTTGCTGGGGATACAGCTTCAGTGCAATTTCCAGATGAGTTAGTCTAAGCCACTGATTACCTATGAAGACACATTTTATACCCTATCCTAAGGCTAATATTAAAATCATCATAGATCACTCAGCAGGAGAGAATGAGAAAAATAAACAGTGCTTAGGACATGCAAGAGAGGGCCAATTCTAAGAGCCTACTGCTCATATGCAAAACCCTTTAATCTTTTCCCCAGTCAGTGAGAGCTTCAATTCTAGCAACCAGGTACAGTGAAGGTGCTTGTCCTTGAATCTAACCCATCCTTGCAGGAAAGGGGTATGTGTGTGTGGTCTTAAGGCTCTTTAGCCTTAATACTTCTCTGAGTATTAACTGAGAAAAATCTATACTTTGTAACTGTGATTAGCCAGCTGGGGAAAGAAAGAAGAGATCATCTCTAAGTGAGGGTCTGAGGAGTGCAGGAACACCTAAGACTCCAATCAAGGTGATATGGGTCTAATTTGACAAAGACTGTCCTGGAATGATATTGTCAGTTTGTACGCAAAATGGTATCAAATGTATTGTTTTCTGTCCGGAGAAAGAAGGAGAAGAGAAGGGAATGGCAGCCTACAGAAGAGGGACAATAAAAGAGCCTGAAACTGGTGCTGTATCTTCAACACTATGCTGCAGACAGAGCCATGGAAAAAAATCTGTAGGGACTGTTTTATTTTTGTTTTGTTTTATTGTTATTTTTCTGCTATGAGGGATGAAATTACAGTGTCCTGTGTAGAAGATCTTTCAGAATCAACTACCTTCTTTTTTCCTCTTCCATATCTATTGTCACTTCTGATTATTATAACCCCCTGCTCTGAAATGCAGACACACACACACACACACACACACACACACACACACTGTACCTCACATCCCAGAACACGGTTTATTAAATTTACATGCTTATAGTAAAGAACACAACCTTCTGTGAAAGCAGTGATGTTTTCTCAAAAAGGACTGATATAAATTATTATTAAATTGACCACATGGCTTGGTTTGCTCTGAACATTCCTGGCCACACCAGTGTTATTTAACTAATTGCTCCAAAATTTAGTGGTTTAAAACACAATTCTAATTCTTCTGGTCTCACTTTGGGTTATTCATGCAGTTAAAGTCATCTGGTAGCTTTAGTGTGGCTGAATGTTCTACGATGGTTTCTTTGCTTCTGGCTATCGGCTGGTTGTTCTTAGGGCCAGCTTATTTCAGCTGTTCATGTCCTTTCATCCTCCAGGATCCTACACCTGGCTTCTTCAAATGATGGTCTTAGAATAGCATTCAGAGAAGATGAGAACGGAAGCTGCAAGACCTCTCGAGGCCTAGGCCTGGAATTTCCACATACCCCTTTGTCATACTCTATTGGTCAATGCACGCCATAAAATCAGGCCATATTCAAGAGATAGAAAATAGACTGAAGGCATAGAGAAGTTATTTATGTCCACCTCTTGATGGGAGGAGTAGCAATGTCATATTACAAAATGGTGTGCATACAAAGATGGAAGGGATAATTTCACTATCTTTGCAAACAATCTGCAACACTGATTTACAACTGTTTAATTATTAATGGTTATTCCTTTTGATTTAAAAAGTGTCCCAGTTTGAAAAATACACTACATCATTATGTTCATCATTGTGAAAGAAATGGGCTTAGACGGGAAACCACAAAGGACTTCAGGGAGACAGAAATGGAACTCCTGTTTCTCTTTTTTTCATCCATTCACTTGGATGTAGATGAGAAAAAGGACAGATATCTAGGAATGGTATGTTAGATAGATGTTTCTAAAGTGGCACACATCACATAGAGGCAAGACCCTAAATTGTATAGGATACAGTCTGTGAGGAAATATAAAATCAATAAACAAAAACCTATTACATTTCTATGTACTAACAACAAACAATTTATAAATAAAATTCTAAATAATGCCATTTATAATAGCATCAAAACCCACATCAATTACATAGGAATAATTGAAATGTACAAGACTTCAACATGAAAAATTATAAAATATTGCTAAATGAAACCAAAAAAAAGGACCTAAGTAAATGAAGAACTATACAATTTTGATGATTTGGATAATTCAAAATGATCAAAATTAATTTTTTCCATAAATTAATATATAGGTTTATCAAAATACATATCAAAAGCTCTGCAAAAATTTGAGGACTAATAACTTGATAGTAAATTTAAATGAAAATGCAAAGTATCTCCAGTAGCCAAAACAATCTTAAAAAAGAAAAATATGGGTTGAGTTCTCATGTTACCTGGTTTCAAAATTTACTATAAAGCTGCAATAATCAAAATATAGGAATTGCAAAAGCAATCATGAGGAAAAAGAACAAAGCAGGAGGCATAACCCTCCCAGACTTCAGACAGTACTATAAAACTACAGTAATCACAACAGCATGGTACTGGCAGAAAAATAGACGTGGAACAGAATAGAGAGCCCAGAAGGAAACCCCCACACCTGTGGTCAATTAATCTTCAATAAAGGAGGCAAGAATATACAATGGGGAAAAATAGTCTCTTCAGCAAGTGGTGTTGGGAAAGTTGGACAACCACATGCAAATCAATGAAATTAGAACACACCCTTACACCATACACAAGAATAAACTCCAAATGGCTTAAAGACTTAAATATAAGACTTGACACCATAAAAATGCTAGAAGAGAACATAGGCAAAACATTCTCTGACATAAATCGGACCAATGTTTTCTTAGTCAGTCTCCCAAAGCAATAGAAATAAAAGCAAAATAAACAAATGGGACCTTATCAAACTTATAAGCTTTTTTTTTTTTTTTTTTTGTGGTACACGGACCTCTCACTGTTGTGGCCTCTCCCGTTGCGGAGCACAGGCTCTGGACGCGCAGGCTCAGCGGCCATGGCTCACGGGCCCAGCTGCTCCGCAGCACGTGGGATCTTCCCGGACCGGGGGCACGAACCCGTGTCCCCTGCATTGGCAGGCGGACTCTCAACCACTGCGCCACCAGGGAAGCCCTCAAACTTATAAGCTTTTGCATAGCAAGAAAACCATAAACAAAATGGAAAGACAATCTACAGACTGGGAAAATATATTTGCAAGTTATGTGACTGATGAGGACTTAATTATAAATATACAAAGAGCTCATACAACTCAACACCAAAAAAAACAAACAACCCAATCAAAAAATAGGCAGAAGACCCATTTAGACCTAAATAGACATTTCTCCAAAGAAAACATACAGATGGCTAATAGGCACGTGAAAAGATGCTCATCCTCGCTAATTATTAGAGAAATGCAAATCAAAAATACAATGAGGTATCACCTCACAATGGTCAGAATGGCCATCATGAAAAAGTCTACAAACAAATTCTGGAGAGGGTATGGAGAAAATGGAACCCTGTTGGGGTATGGAACCCTGTTCCATACTGTTGGTGGGAATGTAAATTGGTGCAGCCACTATGAAGAACAGTATGGAAGTTCCTCAAAAACCTAAAAATAGAGTTGCCATATGATCCAGAAATCCCAGTCCTGGACATATATCCAGACAAAACTATAATTCGAAAAGATACACGCACCCCTATTTCACAGCAACACTATTTATAATAGCCAAGACATGGAACAACCTAAATGTCCATCGACAGATGAATGGATAAAGAAAAAGTGATATGTATGTGTGTGTGTATATATATACACACACATACACAATGGAATATTACTCAGCCAAATGACATCACTTGTATGTGAAATCTAAAACAGGACACAAGTGAACATATCTATGAAACAGAAACAGACTCACAGACATAGAGAACAGACTTTTGGTTGCCAAGGGTGGGGGGAGGGATAGAGTAGGAGTTTTGTATCAGCAGATGCAAACTTATATATAGGATGGATAAACAACAAGGTTCTACTGTATAGCACAGGGAACTATATTCAATATCCTGTGATAAACCATAATGGAAAAGAATATGTAAAAGAATATATATATATATGTGTGTGTGTAAAAATGAATCACTTTGCTGTACAGCAGAAATTAACACAACATTGTAAATCAACTATACCTCAATAAAATTAAAAAACAAACAAAAACCATAATTGTATTAGGATAATAAAAGATAAATATATCAGTAGTCCAGAGAGAGACCCACATTTATATAGTCAATTGATCTGCAGTAATTACACCAAAGGAATTAACTGTGCAAAAGGATAGCTTATTCAATAAATGTTGCTAAGACAAATGGATACATCTATGGGGAAAAAGCAGTTTCCACTTCTGGTCAAGATGGATTAGCAGTACTGGATATAATCTCCAACTGTAAAGAATGAGAACATTAGACTAAATATATGAAACCAGTGCTTTTAGACATTCAACAATAGGAAGCTCAGGACTGTGATCTTCAGAGAAGGAAAATGCACAAAGTAAGTCTACACTTTCCGTGAACTTTACATGGAAACAATATGCAGAGGGCAAGGACAGGGACAGAAGATCCAAACAGTCTGATCACATTGCTGATCTGAGGAGTTGGAAATCACGGTTCAAAAAGGCTTATGTAGCAGGAAAGTGTAAGGAAGATTCATACAAAGTATAGAGAGTTGCATTCATATAAAGTAGAGGGTTACATTGAAAAACAACTCCAGAAATCCACATAGGAATATTAGGGCATGCATGCATAAACTGAAACTCCACATTTTCAGTCAGAGAATGACCAGGGTAACATAAGCAAAACAATATCCCAAGCTTACCCAGGGAAGTAGAGGCTTAGCATTTTATCATTTAGCATGAAGAGGCCTCAGTGATCATATAAGGCCATCAGTGGAAAGCTCAGAGGAGTCACTGGAGGAGTAGGACCAGACTATCATGAGAATGATGTTTCCACTAGATTCAACATAGCAAAAATTAAAAACAGGAATTGAAGGGATCAAACTCTTCTGCAATGCAATGCATACAAGTGTAACATTCTTTAAAAAGGAAGAAAAATATATTGAGAATTTCAGCAATGTAAACTACAATGTCTAGAATGCAATTAAAAATTACTAGACAGGGGCTTCCCTGGTGGTGCAGTGGTTGAGAGTCTGCCTGCCGATGCAGGGGACACGGGTTCATGCCCTGGTCTGGGAAGATCCCACATGCCGCGGAGCGGCTGGGCCCGTGAGCCATGGCCACTGGGCCTGCGTGTCCGGAGCCTGTGCTCCACAGCAGCAGAGGCCACAACAGTGAGAGGCCCGTGTACCACAAAAAAAAAAAAAAAAAAAAAAATTACTAGACAAAACATAAAGCAGAAAATATTATTTATAACTAGTTAAAACCTCTGTCAAAAGAAACAAAACACGAAGGACCAAAATGATGGATATAGTGGCAAGAATGTTAAGGCAACCATTATAGGTAAGTGGATATATTTAAAAGAAAACATGAACATAATGAGAAAAGAAATGGAAAATTAAAGATTAGAGCAGAATAAAAGATTTGTGATCTCTAATACAAAACAACAAAAGCTTAAGCCACCTTAAGCATAGATAGAAAGGGACTGAAATTTTAACAGAGCCTTAATGACTGTGAGATAATACTAAGTAACATGTTTTTTTTTTTTTACTCATTCACTCATTCATTCATTCTTTCTTTCTTTCCACTCAGTATGTAATTACCTAGAAACTGTAATGTACCTGGCACAGAACTAGGCACTGGGGCTGGATAAGGGTGGCCCAGAACAGATATGCCAACTGCTTCAATAGGCTTAGAGTTGTGGGGTGAGGAGCAGACAATAATTAAGTAATCACACAAAGTGATGTTTAGTTACAAATTGAGATAAGTGACACAAAGGAGCCTGTGACAAATAAGCCTGACCCAGATTTGGAGGGTGGGAAGGCTTTCCAAAGAACGTGGCCCTTGGGATCTAAAAGATGAACAGAAATTAACTAGAAGCAGGAGGTGGGGCAGATGGGAAGGCATGTCAGGCTAAGGGAATGGTTTGTGCGAAGGCTCTGTGGTGGGAAGGAACATGTGTGTGCTGGACCACAGAGTTACATAACATATGTTTAAATGGAGTCCCAGGAAGCGGAACAGGAAAAAATATATGAACAAATACTGCCACCTAAAATTCAAAATTCAAACAAAACCGTAAATATAGATGTAGGAATCTCAACACACTCCAAACAGGGTAAACACATATGTGCATTTGCATGCATGTGCACGCACTCACATACACACACACATACATCACAAGAGGCATCAAAACGGGTTGCTGAAACCCAGTATTAAAGAGAAAAATCCTAAAATAAAGCAAAAAAAAAAAAGGCTTAGTACAAAGAAACAAAGATAAGGATGATGAAGACTGCTTATCAGAAACTGTGCAGGTCAGAAGAAAACGAATCAACATTTTGAATGTACTGAATGGAAAAAAAAACTGTCAAACTAGAAATTTATATCTGGCAAAAATATCATTAAGAAATAACAGCAAAAAATTCAGACAAACAAAATTTCTGAAAATTGATTGTTAATGGGCTTAGCATAGAAGAAATGTTAAGGGAAGAAGAAAAAAATTCCAGATGGAAATACATACCTTTGCAAATTAATAAAGAGCAATGGACAGTGTAATTATGTGGGTAAATGAAAGACATTTTTATCTCATTTTAAATTACTTCACACATGATTGACTCTTTGAAGCAAAAATAATGACAAGGTATTGAGGGATTTAAAACATATGTAGAAATAAAATGTAAGACTACAATACCACCAATGGTTAGAATGAGAAAATGGAAATATGATTCTAATGTTCATGTATTATATATGAAGTACTATAATATTATTTAAAGATAGACTGTGAAATGTTAAGTATTACAAATCCTTGATGAAGTATTTAAATTTTTAAAAAATATGCTGGTGGTTGAGATAAATAAAATAATGAAAAATACTTAATTAGTTTAAAAACAGTCAGAAAACAAGAAAACAGGACCAGATAATTTATTTTTATCTTTGTTGGAGTATAATTGCTTTACAATGTTGTGTTAGTTTTTGCTGTACAACAAAGTGAATCAGCTATATGCATACATATATATCCATATCTGCTCCCACTTGAGCCTCCCTCCCACCCTCCCTATCCCACCCCTCTAGGTGGTCACAAAGCATTGAGCTGATCTCCCTGTGCTATGCAGCAGCTTCCCACTAGCCATCCATTTTACATTTGATAGTGTACATATGTCAATGCTACTCTCACTTCATCCCAGCTTACCCGTCCCCCTCCCCGTGTCCTCAAGTCCATTCTCTACATCTGCATCTTTATTCCTGCCCTGCCACTAGGTTCATCAGTACCATTTTTTTAGATTCCATGTATGTGTGTTAGCATACCGTATTTGTTTTTCTCTTTCTGACTTACTTCACTCTCTATGACAGACTCTAGGTCCATCTACCTCATTACAAATAACTCAATTTCATTCCTTTTTTGGGGCTGAGTAATATTTCATTGTCTATATGTGCCACATCTTCTTTATCCATTCATCTGTTGATGGACATTCAGGTTGCTTCCACAGGACCAGATAATTTTAAATAAACAGGTAGAGCAAAGAGAAAACCAATAGAAAGATGATAGATTTAAAAAGAACAATCAGGACTTGCCTGGTGGCACAGTGCTTAAGAATCCACCTGCCAGTGCAGGGCACATGGCCTCAATCCCTGATCTGAGAAGATCCCACATGCTGCAGAGCAGCTAAGCCCATGCGCCGTAACTACTGAGCCTGCGCTCTAGAGCCGGCTAGCCACAACTACTGAGCCCGTGTGCCACAGCTACTTAAGTCCATGCACCTAGAGCCCGTGCTGCACAACAACAGAAGCCACCGCAATGAGAAGCACGCGCACCCCAATGAAGAGTAGCCCCGCCCACCGCAACTAGAGAAAACCTGCGCGTAGCAATGAAGACCCAATGCAGCCAAAAATAAAATAAATAAAATAAAATAAATAAATTTATTAAAAAAAATAAAAAACAATTAGATAATTACATTAAATGTAAAGTGTCTAAATATGTCAATTAAAAATAGAGATTATCAGTCTGGATAAATAAGTAAAACTCAAGTATATGCTGTGTATAATAAAACCACTTTAAATATAAAGACACAGATATCATAACAGTAAAAGATGGAAAGAAATATACCAGGCAAACACTAACACACTAGCCCATGTCCCTTGACTATATGATTCAATATTGTAAAGATGTTAATTTTCCACAAATTGACATCTAGATTCAATGTAATCACATTCAAAATGAGAGCTGGCTTTTGGTAGAACTTGTAAAGTTGATTCTAAAATTTATATGGAAAAGCAAAAGACCTAGGGTATCTTAGAATTCAGGGACTGATCATAATAATGATATTAATAATAATAACAATAATATCTAGTAATTGCTAAGACATGTAGTACTTGCTAAGTATCAGGCAGTGTTCTAATTGTTTTATGTACATTAACTCATACAATCGTGACAATAACTCTATGATAAAGAGAATATTGTTATCCTTGTTTTATAGAAATGATAACAGACATAAAAAGGTTAAGTATCAAGATAGTGGCAGAACCAGGATTTGATATGTGAGTGTCCTTATTCTGTCATCTTGAGCAAGTGTCAGTGAAGGTCTATGAACTAATTTGTAGAACTATATTTATTTACTTTTGGTAAATTGATTACATTTACAGCTCTAATACTTTCACTAAGTCCACATCAATTGCTGTGGAAGCTTGTAGAGCTCTGCGCCTCTGACAAGCCATGTGACTTGCTCTGGTCATTGAATTTTAGGTTTGAAAAGTACTTGTGTGATTGGGTTTGCCAGAGCAGCTTCATTGTATCAATTTTGTGCATTGGTGTTCCAGATTTGAGAAAAGGGTTTTCTGGTAAATACATCATTCATAGACAGATGATAGCTAGCTAGCTAGCTAGCTAGCTAGATTACTTCTTGCTTAATCCCATCATTTCTCTGATGGGTCAGAGTTCAGGTGGTAGGGAAGGGAAATGATATTTACTAAGCACCTATGCTATGTGCTGATTATTTTTAATATATTGTTCCTTTTAACTTTACAGCCCTGGGAGATATAAGCTATTAATATAAATTTTTTTACTCCAAGAAGTTAAGTGATTTGTGTTCCACAGCTAGCAGGAGATAGAACTAGAATTGCTCACTTTTTTTTTTGTCCTACCATTTCTACTACACCAAGGGTAAGTGATTTGCTTTGGTTCCCACAGCAAGTTGAGCTTAAGAACAAGTACGGAACTGAAGTCTCATGCCTCAATGTATAGAGGTTGTTCTATATCTTACCCAAAAGTAACAAGAGTAATTGTGAAATGAAAGTCCTGCCTGAAAAGACACCAAAGCACATAACAGAAACAACTGGAAACCAACTAAAAGCATCAATTTCAAAATACCTCTTAATAAATAAGAAGATAAACAGCATCATGAATACTAATGTATTGCCAGCCTCTTTATGGTAAAGCTAGCCATAGCTACTAGTGAATTGCACTCAATAAGATTTTACAGTCATTAACTCAACCACTGATTTATGCTAACTCACAATGAGGAGCCACCGTAGTTCTGTCATAGTCTGGGCTAGCCCTAGCTAGGTAAACATAGATAGAGGAACACAGTAAAAAAACATGATCACAAAAAAAGCTTGAATATGTACTATATGCTAAACACTGGGTTGTTATCTTTACGCATAATTTTATTTAAACTTCACCACAACTCCTTAAGGTAAATTTATTAGCTCTATTTTGTATATATGAGGCATCTTCATCAAGGTCAAAACTATTCAATACAAATCCATAATTTGGCTCTAGAATATCCTTTTATTAGCTCTGAAATTGGTCAAATCACTTAATTTCTCTGAACCAAATTCCAGATTTTAAACAACTGCATATTACTTAAACTTAACTGGTTCTTTGGAGGATTAAATGATACATATCAAGTATATGTTCTAGTCCCCAACAAATAAAAGGAACACTAAATTACAGTAACTTATTAGTAATGATATTGTCATTTTTCACTATTAATAAAATCACTTGAATCCCTGAATAAATTTTATAATTCCTCTAAATTGGTTTATTTTTACCTACTTAATATCACCTGTTTACCTACCACCTCTGCTTCTATCACTTTTATAGCTCTGCCCTGTTTCTGAGTTCCTGTCTGGCCCTTAGTTTGGGGTACTCACTCACTCTGGCCCTGCTTGCCCCTTTCATGGGGGCCTTACCTTGAATTCACTCATCCGTGCTCCATCACCAAGAGCATCTGTCAAGCCTCTATTTGTCATTATTATCAAGGCCACGCCTAGTAGGCTGAGATTCACAGAGAAGACTGGAAGCTCTAGAATCAGGGCTTCCAGGGTGCTGACTAGCACGCACACTAGCAGAACTCCAATTCTCAAGATTATCTGACAGAGGCTGAAGACACAAGGAACAAGAATCAGGCACTAAAGCTAATCTACAAACTAGGAACTAGAGCTTCAGCTAAAAGGTAAGAAGCACTTGATTGTTGGAACTAGTACACAAATTTGAATCAGACTAAGACAAAGGCTGTTTGATATTCACTCCAAGAATACTTTCTTGAAGATTTTTAAATCTCTATTTCTACGATTAGCCTTAGGTTTTGAGTTGAATCTAAGCTAACAGTGTTTTCAAATACTTCCACATACAAGGAAGAACTTAATACCAGGCAGGAACTAACACCATATTGCCTTTTTGCCCCAATTCTTCATTTGGGAATATATCCCCTGCCTACCTCAAGCTTTGTAGAAAGATCACATGATACTATGTATGTGGAAGGGCTACATAAAGTATAAAGGTTTGCATATTAATTGGCTTTATTTTTTTCATAACATTTATTGTCTTCCAATAATCTTTGCATCCTGCTTATACATTATGTTGATTCATTAGTTTCCATGCCTTCTTACCAGATTCCGAGGTTCTGGAGGATAGGAATCTGTATTTGTTTTGTTCACTGATCTGTCCCAAATATGTATCAATAAAGAATGTTCAGTGTATGTTATATAACAAAGAAATATTAATTAAATGAACAAATATGCTAATGTTTATTATTATCTTAATTATATTGGTTAAGATACTATCCATTTCAGGTGACAAGGTTGTTTCTATAGCAGCTTTCTAGAGATATAACTTTAACTCAAGGACTGACTAAAATGGAAAGAATATCAGATCTGATCTGAGGCTGGAAAGAGACTTGTTTATGGACAGGTAAGCCCCATAGAGTTTATCAAATTACATAAAGTAGACAACAACCTGTCTGCCTAAGAGTCTTGTTGGACTCAGCTATAGCAAAAAATAAAGAATTTCCAGGGTCCAAATGGCTTCATCTTTTTTCCTAGATCCAGTGACAGCATGTACACACAATTTCACGTAACTGAAATAATTTTAAGCACGATTAGATTCAGCCAAACAAATGTCTATATTGGACCAATAACACCAATTCCCTGAATCAGCTCTTTCCAGCTGGTCAATTCGGCTGTACACAATTATAGACTGGAGGAGATTTAGATGGGAAAGTCGCATGTAATTCTTCCAATCTCATTGTTTAGGACTGGGCTTTCAATTCCCTCCCCTGTGGGTCACAATCTGCATTTGAAACAAGTACGAATAGATGTTTTTTCAAGAAGATAATAAAGCACATAATTTGACTGTTTATGGATTAATTAAACGAGAGTAACAGAGATCACATACATAAGCACTTCATCCATCCAATATTAGGCTGCGTACACAGAGACATGTGGCAATACATAGCCTGGAGGTAATCACGGATGGCTTCCAGGAAGAAGTGATGCCTCAAAGGTATCTTAAATGATGAAGAGTTAACTTGATAAAGAGAGAACAAGAGTTTTCCAGCAAAGAAAACATTGTATGCAAAGGCCCAGAGGTGTCAGAAAGCGTATTACAAATTCATATTACATATTTCAGGAAATTAGCATGACTGGGGAATAGGGTGCATGTCAACTAAGGTAGGACTTGACTGTCATTGAAAGGCACTCCACAGATATCCTTGGGAGCCTCAGAGTTTCAGAGAACGTGATAAACCCTAAGGCGTTACTGAAAATAAAAATAGCTGACATTTACTGAGGATGGATTCTGCTCTATCAGAAAGGTTAAGTAATTTGCCCCAAGGTCACATAGTAAAGTGATGCAGCCAGAATGGAACCCAGTCAGTCTGGCTAGAGATGCCATGTTCCCAGCAAGTACGTACTGTCAGGGGCCCCAAACCTGAAGCCTATGAAGGATCACAGCCATAGTGGAAAGGTACCCCCCTCTGGGTTATTCTCACTGTTCATCTCTTGCGTGGGTGGAAATGCAATGTATTCTCTTCCCCCCAAAGGGCAGAGTGCACTGTCTTCTCTGTGGGCATGTTGCTGTATCCAAAGCCCTCCCAGTGGCTGAGCAGATGTCCTGCCAGATGGTAGCCACTTGGACCTGAACCCTACTGTGGCAAGCAGCCAGGACAGTCGCCTTGTAAGGGTTGTAAATGTCACCATTCTCACAGACTGGACAGCTGTACAGAATGTCCAAAGAAAAGCAGGTGCTGACCATACAGTACATGGTTTTGCTGCCCAACAGGAAGAAAACTCACAGTGTTCCTAGGCATATCCAAGACTGAACCTTTGGAATAGTTTTCCTTACTGCACTGAACAAAAGGCTCCATTATACCTGGGAAGTCAAAGAAACATCAAGGAAAAATGTTATTATTCACAAACATTTCTGGTTATGTCAGCCTCATGGTTACCCAAGCTTTCCTGATTGACCTCCTGCTTACCTATTCATCTTTATCCTTCTGTGTTCAACTTGGGTATGTCTTCCTCTGTGAAGGCTTCCCTGACCTTGTCTAAAGTTAACTAATAAACAGCCCTGTCCTCTGGGTACTCAGACTGGTAGGGGAGAAAAAGACATGTAACAAGCTGCGAATACAAGTTAGTATGTGTAAAGTCCTACATGACCCAAAGGAGATAACGACAACTTTCACGGCAAATTCACAGAAAGCTTCACTGAGGAAGAAAATGCTTGATTTGGGTCTCAAACTGTAAGTAAGAATTCAGTAGACAGATAAAAATTTGAAGGGAATCAAAGGAAAGAATCATCAGAAGGCTTATAGCTTTGAGTAGCACTGAGCAGTTGAATAGGGCCAGCATGCAGAAAGCTTTCCGGAAAATGAACCAGTTTGCTTTTGCTGTGTAACAAAACCCAAAACTCAGAGGCACACAACAATAAGTTGCAGGACTCTGGTTATGTCATCTGGACTTGCTCACTCATTTGCAGAGGACTCTGCTCTTCTCAGTGCCTGGCTAAAGCAATTTAGCTGGAAAAGCTCTGTCCCATTTGTTCATCATCCTTTCCCAGGACCAGCAGGATAGACGAGGCATGTCCTTCTCATGGTGATGGCAAAAGTACAAGAGCAAATCAGGCCAGTCATGCAAGCAGTTTTCAAGACACTGCTTACATCATATTTGCTAATATTTCTTTAATCAAAGCATGTCACATGGTTGGACACAGAGTCAAGGAGTAAAGACGTTAGCCCCATGCTCAGTGGCAGGGCACTTTACTGCATGAGTATAGGAAGTATTAAAGCATTGGAGACACCAACATATATGGGAAGTAACCAAGTGACGAGGCTGGGGAGGAAGGTATGAACCAGATTATGGGATACACTGTGGAATTTTCATGTCATCTCATCTTGTAGACAAGGGATGCATTAAAGCATTTTAAATAAAGAAATGACATGATTATATATGTATTTGAGGATGATCCCTTTCATCTCTATGTGAAACATACTTTGAACAATATCAAAGATAGAGGCAGAGAGAAGGCAAGAGTCTTAGTGCTAAGGTTTTAAGTAAGGCAGTAGCAGAGGACATAGTGATAAGGACACTTAGGTGGTATATAAAAAATTCGTACAATATGTGGTATCCAGAGACTGGTATAAAGGCAGTGGTGAGGGAAAGAGGGGAGCTTGAGAGTTCTGTCTTATCTGCCTTGGCTAAGTATAGCCCTATCCAAAATTATCAGAGGAAGCAAGAGGAAAATAAGTTATGGGAGGAAAACAGTAGGGCAATAAGTCAGGCAAGGACATGAGAAGCCTCTGAGACTCCTAGGAGGAAGACATCCTATAGTTATTTGAAGTTGAGTAGAAGAGAATTCTAATATGGAAATACAACTTAAGAGTGGATGGTGCTTACATGCTATTGAACACTATAAGCATGATGGTGACTGCTCAGAGAAAAGACAAAAGTGTAGTGTGAAAACTGTAGAGGTTTAAATTTGTTATTAGAGTATATCTTTGGGTCCCTTTGAGAATCTGAAGCAAGCCATGAATTCTCTCCCAGAGTACTACACAGGCACACATAAATCAATTTGTGAATACAATTCCAGGGCAGGGTGTGGATTTCATGACGTCTATCTGAAGATCCTTCAAGGACTGTAGAAGTCAGATTACAAACCCCTCATTTAAAGGATGAGCGGAGAGAAAATAACAAATGAAAGAGATGAAAAGGAAGAGCTCTTATCAGAGAATAGAGACAAGATCTCCTGGGTCATGAACTCGAGGTCATTAAATGCTAAAGTCCTAGTCACATTGAAAAGTTTAGAACAGACCTACAGCAAAAAAACAGAGTGGAGGGCAAAGAACCAGAGACAAAAGCAAAAAGATAGTGGAAAACAATATGACTTTTGTAGTCAGCACCCATTTCTCAAGGCCACCTCAGGCACACGGGCCATCATTAATTCCCTCCTCACCAGTATGTGGGTATGAGGGTAACTATACCACCTGACTTGGCAGCCATGGCACGGGGCCCAGCTGTGAAACCAACCAGGAGGAATCACATGTCAGTAACTAAGGGCCATCTTAAGAGACTGGAGTAGGCAAAAGCTAAAAAGAGGGACTTGGTGGAGGGTGTTTAAAACCATCATCAGTAGTCACAATTACCAGGGATTCCTGTGAGTTGGTGGAAGCTGGACTGAGAAGTTGGCATAAAATTCTTATTGGCACTGAAAGAGTCAAGTAATCCCCTGATTTCTTAGAGCGCAAAAATCAGTTCCTGCTTACTGGTACCCAGCACCTGGAACGAGATCTGGCAAACAGTGTGAATAAATATGTGTTACGTGCATGAATAAAGGCAACTCTGTTAAGCACCCAAGAGCTCCCTCTCTTCACGCTGACAAATGCCGCCCTTCTCTGAAACGTGTCAGCTGCTCTGATGACCAGACTTCTAGGAAAATACTGAGTCCTCTTTTCTAATTAATTCATCTTATTTTTGGTAATTCACGCCAAGTGTGACACAATTCAAAAACTCAGATACAATGTAAAGTGTTTTATTATTATTTTTCAGTTCTCTCTGGCGCCAAGCAAATTTGGCTATAAACAAAAGTGAATAAACCCTGATTTAAAAGCGATAACGCCTCTAGTGTGTGCACTAGAAGTACAATAATATGATGCAATACCACAAGGCCCTGTTTTAGTTAAAAGTCACATTAATGATTTCATCCTTCATAGTTGCCCAAAGAACCCTGAGAAAGAAACCTTCAACTCTTACATCGTTTTCTGTCTTAAGGGTAATGAACCATATGTGTAGACAGCTGCACTATCTGTAAACTATGGTCATTAATTAGACAGGAGACAGTACACTTCCAGGGAGAGACGGGTGGAGGGAAAAGAGGGAGACTTTGAAAAGTCACAGTGATTATTAATAACAGAAAGGGCAGGGAAAAGAGTAAAATGCTTATCCTCCATATTTCAAATATATTACATTGCCCATAGCAACAAAGTGGTGGAAAGGTCTGGAAAGCACAGTGAGAGTTTTGGAACTACGCATGAGGCTACAGTTAACCAAAACAGGATACTACAGGCAAAAATACATATAGACTCATCTATAGAATTCCATAGAGTATACCAAATTGGTGAAGCATATGCTCAAGGAGAAAGATGATAATTTTGTCTTAAGGAGATACAATTATAGTGTATAAAGTAAATCAATGAAATTAACAAGAAAGCACCCGGTCTGAGTTTTCCCCCCGAGCAACAGGTATGAATCCCTAAACAAGATGTTGAGAACTTGGATGATTGGGACTATTTCATAAAGCCTGGGGCAAGAGTTCAAGTTGGGTCAAGGCAAGCAAGGACGAAGGTTACGAGGTGAGTCCAGCCTATGGAGACACGGTGTGTATCTCAGTATCCTTAGTCATTTTAGCAGATACATTAGACATCTCTGAAAACATGTCAGGAAACAGAGAATACCTGGAACATGTGTAAGAACTCCTGTTTCTTGAACCTTTTGTAATCATCACTAATTAGTATACTAATTCTGGCAGAGGCTGAGGTCTGTGATAAGGAACTAGTACATAAGCACCCAAGGCCTGAGACTGCATCTGTCTACTCAACACTTTATTCTCAATACCTCATGCAGTTGCTTGATAATATATTTAATGAAATAATGAAATAAATGAAATAAAGCATATATATAATATAAAATGGAAATAACCTATCTATAAAAGAACCCAGAAATATATTAAAGAGAGAATGATAAACTAAAAAGTCCAGTATGTTTGGATAATAATGATGTATCAATGTAGGTTTAAGAATTGTAACAAATGAACCACTCTGGTGAGGGTTGTTGATAGGGGGAGGCTCTGCATGTCTGGGGAAGGGATCCATGGGAAAATTCTGTACTTCTGCTCAATTTTGCTGTCAACCCAAAAATGCTCTAAAAAATAAAGGCAATTAAAAAAAAGTCAGAGAGACGAGGTTGAGAGTGACAAAGGCATGATTTTTGCTTCTGCCCTATGGAATGGCAATAACGACAAAGCTTATCAGTGCAGAGAAGAATACTAACATAGAAGGGCCAGACACACTAACAAAAAGGAGGGTGATTTAAAGAACCAATGAAGAAGTCTATACAGGAGAGTGGTGTGATCAGATTTACAACAGATGAGGATCTCTCCAGAAGTTGTACGATGGGTGGTTTAGCCGGTAGAGTGACTCAAAGTAGGAAGACCATTAAGGCACTACTGCACTCAGCAAGACATAAGATAGTAAGTACATGACTTAGGATTGTGGGAATAAAGGGGATGGGACAGATACTGACTCAGTAGAACTGATGTGACTTTGTGATACTCTGGTTATTAAGAAGAGAAAAATAAGAAAAAACATCTAGGGTAGCTTCCAATTCACTAATTTCATAACTACAAAACTTAGTTTTTAAATAAAACATTCATAAAGGTTTCATGAATGAATAAATAAAACATTCACACTCTTCAAATTCTTATTATCATAAAAACTTCAGTGATACAATAACCAAGACATGGAAACAATCTAAATGTCCATCAACAGATGAGTGGATAAAGATGTGGTGTGTGTGTGTGTGTGTGTGTGTGTGTGTGTGTGTGTATATATATATATATATATATATATATACACACACACACAATGGAATATTACTCAGCCATAAAAAAGAATAATGTCATTTGCAGCAACATGGATGGACCCAGAGTTTATCATACTACATAAAGTAAGTCAGAAAGAGACAAATATTATATGATATCACTTATATGTGGAATCTAAAATATGATACAAATGAACTTATCTATGAAACAGAAACAGACTCACAGACATAGAGAAGAGACTTGTGGTTGCCAAGGGGGAGGAGAGTTGGGGGGAAGGATTGATTGGGAGTTTGGGATTAGCAGATGCAAACTAGTATATTTAGAATGGATAAACAACAAGGTCCTATTGTATGGCACAGGGAACTATATTCAATATCCTGTGATAAACCATAGTGGAAAACATTATGAAAAATAATGTGTATATGTATAACTGAATCGCTCTGCTGTACAGCAGAAATTAACACAACATTGGAAATCAACTATACTTCAATAAAATAAAAATTTTTTAAAAACCATGGGGACAGCATGTTTATGCTCTTTTTTATTATTATTTAGGCAGCATTTGTGGAGAACCACATAACTACTGAGTAAAATGTTGAACAAGGTTGAAAAATGAATGAAAGAGGGAGGAGAAAGCACTGTGTGGATTATAAACATGTGCTGCATTTGGGGGACTAAATTTAAATTTTCCCATCCCAGTGTTCCCAAGGAGATTAGGACTTGTCAGACATAGTCCTGATTTTGGTTCATAAAACACTGATGCTGTGACGGTGGTCAGCAGTTCTCAACTGTATAATTGAAAAGACCTTTACAGGTTCTTCTGCCAGCAAATCTGGATCACTGCCCCTTCTGATGCACCAAGGAGACAAGTTGGGTTATCAGTGTCAGAAATTCCCTTCACAAACACATGATTTACCTCCAAATCAACCCTCCTTAAGAAATCCCATAGCACAGTGTCTTTTCTCTTTTATGTTACTTACTATTATCTATTCCTTATTAAGTTTTGATTTGATTATTTGTTCATTTGTGATTATGTCTTATATCCTCTAATAGAATGAAAACTCTAAGGGAACCTTCAAAATCATCAAATTAATATTTCCCTCCCCCTTTCAGTACATGGATTCCTTATACCTCATTTCTCAATCTTAAAAAAGTTTCAGCCATTTAATTTTGTGCTTATGAAAATAGAGAAATCACCCTAGTATTAAAATTACCCCACTAGATTCTTCAATAATTCTGCTCTTTAATTACACCTTAATTAAGGAACTTGAACATTAACAACTTTCCATATCATTAATAGAATGTGTTCTTGAAAATCCAGTTTAATTAAATAAGCATGTATTTAGCACTTATTATATGGGAGCTCACATGCTGTGTACTGCAGATATGGGAATGATTAAAGCATGGATTGGCTACCAAATTTTGTCTAAGAAAACAGATGTAAATAAACACTGCATAAATACTGAAAATATAATAAATTAAATATGTGCAATTTACATGCAATGTACAAGTAAAGCAGAAATGAGATGGGAAATGTCATCTGACTTGGATTTTGAAAATGAAATGGAAATCAGTGGCAGGTCATTCCAGGAAGAGAGAAACACTCCTGCAAAGAACCAATGCAGTAAACATAAGATAGGATTAAAAAATAGGTCCTATGTAAAGGAGAAATACTGAAGAAAAGAGTCTTTTAAACATGCAGAAAGCCATCCATATTAATCAGATCAGGATTCAAAGTATCAAATATTTTCCTGTACACTCTGATATGCCAAGACTCCAATATCTGGGTTTGTAGAGAAAGAATTATTCCTTATTTGGTCTTTCCTGGTTGGAAATGATCAGAAGTTACAAAGTATAATAGTCACACTTTAAAAAAGTACCTATTTGAGTGCTAAACCCATACATAATCAGCCAAAGCTAGAATTAGGCCTGAGAGAGGTTAGATTTCAACAACAGTTAGAATAAGAATATTAGGTCAGGCTTATTGAGCATTTACTGGGTGATAAGCTTTGTTCTAAGCACCTTGTTATGTGAATGGATTCACAGAATACAGAAACCAGAGAAAACGCAGAAGATACCTATTGGTATCCCATTTTTCCAAAGGAATGGAGACACAGAGAGATTAAGTAATTTGCCCCAAATCAAAGAAAACATAGCAAAGTCAAAATCTTATAGACGACTATAGTGTAGGGTAGGGGGGTGGTATTGGTACCTGACATGGTATAAGATAATCTACAGAATGGATGGTTTATGTGCAGGTCATTAGTACCTACAACATGTTTTCTGGATAGCTATTGGAAATGAACAATTGGATGTCAAAGGGAGGGGTCTGTATGTGGGAGGTTCTGGGACAAAGGGAATGAGTAGGGTTGCCAGGACATATTTTGAAGAGCTTTTAAGCCACAGGGAGGAATACTCGTCTGAAGCACATGTGTTTAACAGTTACTGTACGCCAGCCCCATAGTTCAGTTTAGGGAAATAAGAGTAAATAACACAGAGACATGAAAAACTGTTAAAAAGTCTATCCAGGACAGAAAGTGGTATAAAAGAATGATGAACAAAATTATGGGTGAGTCGGGTGACAATAGCAGAAAATGCTCACATAGTGCTTAATGATGCAACCTGTGCCTTCCTGAGGGCTTTGCAAGTATTAACTCCTCAATCCTCGCAACCCTAGGACACAGGGACTACTGTCATCATCCACATTCTACAGATAAGGAAACTGAGGCATAAAGAGATGGAGAAACTTGCCTATGGTCTTACAACTTGTAAATGGTGGATGTGAGATCCAAAGACAGGCAGGCTAGCTCCTAAGCACTACATTAGGTACTCTCCCTTCCTAGGGTGGGTGAAGGGTAAGAAATGATGTGGAGATTGTAATGGAGAGTATTCATCTATCTTCTTCATTTATTCAACAAAACACTTGTTGAGTACCTATTATGTGCCAGACACTATTCTAGGCAACATGGGTATAGCAGTGAATAAAACAAACAAGACTCTTCCTTGAACTCATGCAATACTTAACATTCATGAAGAATTGCTGTGGTGAATCAAGAAAAGTGCTTAAATGTGACAGGTACTGTATGCAGCCCTTTATATCCCATATCGAATTTAACCCTCACAACCCTTTGAAGTCTGTACATCATCATCCTCATTTTACAGATAAGGAAACTAAGTCTTGGGGGCGTTAAATAAGGTCACACAGATTATAAGTATGGATACAGAAACTCAGACCTAGGTCTGCCAGATTCCAAACTCATAGTTAAACCAGGTTACTCTAGCACTTAAAGATGAAGTAGAATCAAAGGAAGTATTTTTATGATGTAGGGTATTAGAATCATTTTCAGCCTTAAGAATGGGCAAAAGGAACAGAAGCAATAGTTCAAATTAGAGCAATAGTTCAAAGGAAAAGATTAGAGAGTAAAAAAAAAAAAGTTGATAATACAGATGACATTTTAACTGAAGAACAAGAAAGTCGTAAAATATTATCTGCATGTTTTAAGCTGGACTCTCTCAAATGCCTGATCATAAAGGATTCAGTAGAATAAATGGAAACTACCATCATGTTTATATTTTTTCTTCAAATAAAAGTTTTAAAATACTGACGCTGCCCCTGAATCCTCATAGCCCCATAGCCCAGGACTGAAATTGTACAAAATGCGTTTTACCCAATGAAACAACAGCAAACCTCTGGTGACTCAACATATGGAAGATAAATGTCTTTTTCCCTGAAAGAAATGGAATCAGGGTAAGGCTAGGCTGAGCTATCTTTGAAGGGATCTGCCTTTTCTCCTTTTTAGTGATGCTCTCTCTCTCCCCTCCTCTCCGTGTAGGAAGGATGCCTTTGTATCATCTGTTATCAAGAAAGACCATGCTGTTCCAAAGGCACGTGATGTGTCATAAATACCTGCTGGATGTCCTGACTCAGCTCTGAATTCCAGCTGCTGCATAGCCTTTGTCCCAGGCAGAGAGAATGCTCAGTGCCAGATTAATGGTAACGTGATCATTTAAAAATATTATCCATCCCTGTGATAATGCCTTTTGGGCTGTCGCCATGTCAAAGTGATGGGTCAGTGCTATTCCAATCACTAGCACTACCCACGCCCCCACCACTCAAAAGGATTTAAAACTTGGCACTTAAAAATAAGCAGATGAGCTCTGTGAATGCACAGTCTATTGCTATTATGTGCCTTTTTCTTTGTGAAATGGCTTGGAGGCTTCACTGTTATCTCTTCATACCCAGCAAGGGTACAATTGTTTTTAATAAGTCGGATCTTAATTATAGAATAGTGATCTACCACTTACCCAAGGAATAGAGTTTTCTAACTGAAGAAAAATAAAATCTTATGTTTTTCAAGCTTCTTAAACACTGTCAAATTTTGAAATACTCTTTTATCTATGTCACATTTGATCATCAAAGCAATCCTATATGAAAGGCAAGGAGGATGCTATTATCCACATTTTAACATATGGAAACTGAGGCTTAGAGCAAGGATGGGAATTAGTCTAATCAAAAATAATAAGAAAGTGACAGAGCTAAGGTTTCAATATAATGTTCCCTTTCTTTCCTATTTTTTTTGTTCTGAAGTCAAATTTATTTCTATGTTGACACCATGGAAAAAGTATAACAAAACATGAAAACTTTGGGAGGAAAGTTTAAGAAAATTTACCAACAGTCACAGAATACATATATAACATACATTTTATGTAACGTGCAGGTACATAAAATCTTAACTGTTTGCACATCACAGTCAAGTACACTTCATATCTGAGAGTTAAATCTTAGATAATGATAGGGCTTCAGAGAGAAGTGGCCATGTCACCTGGATCAGCCTGAGGTCGAAGACATTAGGAAAAGTGTGGCTTCATCTCCAATCCTAGGCAATCTCAAACATATCCTTTCCTTGGACTCTTTTATGAAACCATTCCTACTGGTATTTGTTCCCTTTTATTTCTAGAAAATTCTATGGTCCTGCACACATGGATTTTCATCACATCCTGAATGTGATGTTTGTTGTCTTCTGATGGATTCTCCTGATCGTACAGTTTTGAGTAAGACAAATGGATTTCAGACAAATTCAGTAGCCCTTTTCATTTTTCCAGTCACCACTAAGGCACAAAAAAGAAGCTCTCTCCAAGATTTCTTTGCCAATGAAGTCTTTATGAAAGGAACACATTATATCCCATAATCTATCGATTTATCCATATTAGTAGAATTCTTTGTGAAACACAAATTTACAGATTATTTTATCAGGCCAAAACATAACAAAACATTTCATTTGTTGTCAAAATAATGTACATTCAAACAATGATGTATTGTTTTAATCTACTCGATTAGCAATTAAAAAAAGAATTAATTTTGCCCATTATAGCATAAAATGTGCATTATTATTAACAGTTGGAGAGAGTGTAAATCTTTACAACATATGGAGAAGTATCTTGGAATATGTATTTAGATCCTTTAACAAGTTCATGTAATAATTAGCTTGTAATTTCTTCCCTAGAAATAATTCCACACTAATAAAACAGATAAAAATTAGATAAAGATTTATGTGTCCATGTATTTACTGAACAGCTATTTATGTTACAGAATAAATAGGAAATGCTTTAAACTTCCTAAAACAGAAGAATGATTAAAGTAAAATATGGTACATCTATATCAGAATATGGTGCACAGCTCATGTTTTCAAATAATGTTTCAAGACAAAAGAAAACCTCATAATAAACTTTTAGGAGAGAAAACAGCAGGATACAAATCTATCATGTAAAAACACAAATGCAAGTGAGAATGTGAGTTTGGATAAGGAAAAAACAGAAGGGCCCAAGTTCTAAATCTGGGTGGACATGACAGAGACCATGTCCAGAGTGAGGAGATGATGCATAAAGTGAATTGGTTCAAAGAAGGAAGAAACTCAACTCTAGAGTTTGATTACGTAAGAACTTTTGGAATTTGTCAGAACTTTTAGAGTGACCCTTAGTCCATTTCAACAGTATATAAAATCAGAGACTGAGACTGTTCTACCTAGATATAAAGGGAAAGGAAAAGACATCTGGCATCCAAATGTGTTGATGTTATTTGTTTACTTTGGGGTATTTTTCTTTGTAATAAAAGTAGAAGTAGGAGGGCTTCCCTGGTGGCGCAGTGGTTGAGAGTCCGCCTGCTAATGCAGGAGACACAGGTTCGTGCCCCAGTCCGGGAAGATCCCCCATGCCGCGGACCCATGGCCGCTGAGCCTGCGCGTCCGGAGCCTGTGCTCCGCGACGGGAGAGGCCACAACAGTGAGAGGCCCGCGTACCGCAAAAAAAAAAAAAAAAAGTATAAGTAGGATAATTTTACTACTTGCCATACTTTAGTTTTCTACATTTTTGGATGGTGGCATTTCATAATTTAATTATGACCTGATAGACTGCATTTACCAATTCATTCTTTCATTCAATTCATTTATTAAGCATCCACTCAGCACTGTGCCAGCCATGAAAATTATGATGAAAAACTCAAATAATGAGAGATTATATTATTTAAAGACAGAAAATTAAGATTATTAAAAAAAATCAGGAAGTAAAATTACCTGGAAACTTTCTTGTTTTGCACTATTACTAAATATAAAAGGAAGTTTTGAACATTTTGTAATGGACAGAAAGTTGAGGTTTCTGCTTCAGGTAATTATAGGCTATGTCATTTGGAGCAACCCTTCCACTGAAATGTTGTTCAAAGGTGAATGAAATAAAAATTGCATCTTTTATTAAAGTATCAAGAAGCTAACCAAATACTATACAATTAAGGTCAAGATCCAGGAGATGCCAAGATGTCAAAAGGAGGAGGAGAACACTGAGGATTGCTTTAGTCCTCAGAGCATGTGTTTATTATTGAGACACATCTGGGGGGTTGTTCTCTGCTCTGGGTCTGGCTGGAGTGGCCAGGGGAACAAAAATTGGAATCTCAGTCCTGACAAAGGTAGAGAACCTGGTAAAGAATCTATGCTTTGGGACATATATACACTTCCAAACGTAAAATATATAGCTAGTGGGAACCAGCCACATAGCACAGGGAGATCAGCTTGGTGCTCTGTGACCACCTAGAGGTGTGGGATAGGGAGGGTGGGAGGGAGGGAGACGCAAGAGGGAAGAGATATGGGGACATATGTATATG
Organism: Delphinus delphis; assembly: GCF_949987515.2. Taxonomy (NCBI): domain Eukaryota; kingdom Metazoa; phylum Chordata; class Mammalia; order Artiodactyla; family Delphinidae; genus Delphinus; species Delphinus delphis. The sequence continues at coordinate 51,123,627 of NC_082690.1, read as the reverse complement.
TATAACTGACTTACTTCGTTATATGTATAGCTGATTCTGCTTTGTTAAAGCAGAAACTAACACACTATTTTAAAGCAATTATACTCCATAAAAGATGTTAAAAAGTTTAAAAAATAGAAAAAAAAGAATCTATGTTTTATGATGGGACCAGAAAAGTCTCAGTGTGTTGCAAGCAGATAAGCCAGAAAACAAACAAGAAAACTCACACACTCTACCCCTTTTTTCACATTGTTTAAATCGTGAAGAAAATCTCAAGTTTGGAATTTGGAAACATTGTTTGCACATTGCCCTTGTCTTCAGGCACCCTGCTAACATAAACATGATAAATCCCCTTTTCTGGAGGAGGAGAACACCAAACTGTGCTCAAATTAATTTTTCAAGTAAATTTTTAAATACAAGACCAAAGCAAATCAGGCAAGCCAGGTAACAATGTGAGGTAAAACCAGCATGGAGATGTAAACAAATAACAGAAATAGACCCAGATACTGGAATTTGAAGATATATTTTGTGAAACTATTAGGCATGTTATGTTCAAGGAGTTAAAGACAAGCATAAAAATTTCAGAAAATAACTAGAAACTGTAAACAGTGACAGTATATCAGAAAAACAGGACACATGTGAGAACCGAAAAAATATGGTAACCAAAACAAAGAACTCAATGGGTAAATTTAAACAGATTAAATGCAACAGGAAAAAAATAAGAATTATTGTACTGATCTATATCTCTTTACATTGTCTTCCTTCTATGCATGTCTATCACTGTGGCCAAATTTTCTCTTTTTATAAGGACTTCAGTCACATTGGATTAGAACCCACCCAAATGACCTTATTATCTTAACTATTATAATCACATCTGCAAAAAACTGATGTCCGAAGAGTCATATTCTTAGGCACTTGGGTTTAGAACTTCAGCATCTGAATTTCTGGAGACACAATTCAACCCATAACAATGCCCTTAACCACTTCTCCATATCTGCCTAACAAAGTGTAGAAAATCACTATTCTCAAGAGTCTTCTATCTTAAACATGATTTTTCTATATAGCTGTCAGACGGCTCTAGTCTAAAAGTTTTATAAGCGTCATGCTCAGGAAAGATTATTCTTTTTTTTTTTAAATCTTTAATGGAGTATAATTGCTTTACGATGTTGTGTTAGCTTCTGCTATATAACAAAGTGAATCAGCTATATGTGTACATATATCCCCATAACCCCTCCCTCTTGCTTCGCCCTCCCACCCCTCTTGGTGGTCACAAAGCACCGAGCTGATTTCCCTGTGCTATGCAGTAGCTTCCCACTAGCTATCTATTTTATATTTGGTAGTGTATATATGTCCATGCCACTCTCTCACTTTGTCGCAGCTTACCCTTCCGTCTCCCCGTGTCCCGAAGTCCATTCTCTATGTCTGCATCTTTATTCCTATCCTGCTCCTAGGTTCATCAGAACCGTTTTTTTTGGTTTGTTTATTTGTTTTTTTTAAAATTCCATATATATATGTTAGCATACTGTATTTGTTTTTCACTTTCTGACTTACTTCACTCTGTATGACAGACCCTAGGTCCATCCACCTCACTACAAATAACTCAATTTCGTTTCTTTTTATGGCTGAGTAATATTCCATTGTATATATGTGCCATATCTTCTTTATCCATTCATCTGTCGATGGACACTTAGATTGCTTCCACATCCTGCTATTGTAAATAGAGCTGCAATGAACATTGTGGTACATGACTCTTTTTGAATTATGGTTTTCTCAGGGTATTTGCCCAGTAGTGGGATTGCTGGGTCGTATGGTAGTTCTACTTCTGGTTTTTTAAGGAACCTCCATACTGTTCTCCATAGTGGCTGTATCAATTTACATTCCCACCAACAGTGCAAGAGGGTTCCCTTTTCTTCACACCCTCTCCACCTTTATTGTTTGTAGATTTTTTGATGATGGCCATTCTGACTGGTGTGAGGTGATACCTCATTTTTCTCCCATTCTAAGGATTGTCTTTTTGCCTTGTTTATAGTTTCCTTTGCTGTGAAAAAGCTTTTAAGTTTCAGTAGGTTCCATTTGTTTATTTTTGTTTTTATTTCAATGTCTGTAGGAGGTGGGTCAAAAAGGATCTTGCTGTGATTTATGTCATAGAGCATTCTGCCTATGTTTTCCTCTAAGAGTTTTATAGTGTCTGGCCTTACATGTAGGTCTATAATCCATTTTGAGTGTGTATGGTGTTAGGAAGTGTTCTACTTTCATCCTTTTACATGTAACTGTCCAATTTTCCCATCACCACTTATTGAAGAGGCTGTCTTTTCTCCATTGCATACTCTTGCCTCCTTTAGCAAAAATAAGTTGACCATATGTGCGTGGGTCTATCTCTGGGCTTTCTATCCTGTTCCATTGATCTATATTTCTGTTTTTGTGCCAGTACCTTACTGTCTTGATTACTGTAGCTTTGTAGTACAGTCTGAAGTCAGGGAGCCTGATTCCTCCAGGCTTTCTTTCTCAAGATTGCTTTGGTTATTTGGGGTGTTTTGTGCTTCCATACAAATTGTGAAATTTTTTGTTCTAGTTCTGTGAAAAATGCCAGTAGTAGTTTGATAGGGATTGCAGTGAATCTGTAGATTGCTTTGGGTAGTATAGTCATTTTCACAATGTTGATTCTTCCAATCCAAGCACATGGTATATCTCTCCATCTGTTTGTATCATCTTTAATTTCTTTCATCAGTGTCGTAAAGTTTTCTGCATATAGGTCTTTTGTCTCCTTATGTAAATTTATTCCTAGGTATTTTATTCTTTTTGTTGCAAGGGTAAATAGGAGTGTTTCCTTAATTTCTCTTTCAGATTTCTCATCTCTTGTATAGGAATGCAAGAGATTTCTGTGCATTAATTTTGTATCCTGCTACTTTACCAAATTCACTGATTAGCTTTAGTAGTTCCCTACTATTACTGTGTTGCTGTCGATTTCCTCGTTTATGGCTGTTAGCATTTGCCTTATGTATTGAGGTGCTTCTATGTTGGGTGCATAAATATTTACAATTGTCATATCTTCTTGGATTGATCCCTTGATCATTATGTAGTGTCCTTCTTTGCCTCTTATAATAGTCTTTCTTTTAAAGTCTATTTTGTCTGATATGAGAATTGTTACTCCAGCTTTCTTTTGATTTCCATTTGCATGGAATATCATTTTCCATCCCTCACTTTCAGTCTATATGTGTCCCTAGGTCTGAATTGGGTCTCTTGTAGACAGCATATATATGGGTCTTGTTTTTTTATCCATTCAGCCAGTATGTGTCGTTTGGTTGGAACACTTAATCCATTTACACTTAAGGTAATTATCATTACGTATGTTCCTATTACCATTTTCTTAATTGTTTTGGGTTTGTTTTGTAGGTCTTTTCCTTCTTTTGTGTTTCCTGCCTAAAGAAGTTCCCTTAGCATTTATTGTAAAGCTGGTCTGGTGGTGCTGAATTCTCTTAACTTTTGCTTGTCTGTAAAGGTTTTAAGTTATCCATCAAATCTGAATGAGATCCTTGCTGGGTAGGGTAATCTTGGTTGTAGGTTCTTCCCTTTCATCACTTTAAATATGTCCTGCCACTCCCTTCTTGCTTTCAGAGTTCTGCTGAGAAATCAGCTGTTAACCTTATGAGCATTCCCTTGTATATTATTTGTTACTTTTCCCTTGCTGCTTTCAATATTTTTTTCTTTGTATTTATTTTTTGATAGTTTGATTAATATGTGTCATGGCACGTATCTCCTGGATTTATCCTGTATGGGACTCTCTGTGCTTCCTGGACTTGATTAACTATTTCCTTTCCCATATTAGAGAATTTTTCAAGTATAATCTCTTCAAATATTTTCTCAGTCCCTTTCTTTTTCTCTTCTTCTTCTGGGACCCCTATAATTTGAATGTTGGTGTGTTTAATGTTGTCCCAGAGTTCTGTGAGACTGTCCTCAAGTCTTTTCATTCTTTTTTCTTTATTCTGCTCTGCAGTAGTTGTTTCCACTATTTTATCTTCTAGGTCACTTATCCATTCTTCTGCCTCAGTTATTCTGCTATTGATTCCTTCTAGAGAATTTTTAATTTCATTTATTTTGTTGTTCATCATTGTTTGCTCTTTAGTTCTTCTAGGTCATTGTTAAATATTTCTTGTATTTTCTCCATACTATTTCCAAGATGTTGGATCATCTTTACTATCATTATTCTGAATTCTTTTTCAGGTAGACTGCCTATTTCCTCTGGTAGTATCCAGTGATGCAGTGAGGGATTTGCTGGGATGCCCCCTCAGAGGCAGCCAGGGGCTGCACATCTCCCCACTCCAGAGGCAGGACACAGATTCCTTCTGCCATCAGATGTCTTTCTGCTTGACTTAACTGCACCTGTGGTCTTTGAAGAATACCTTACACATTGGGGATTCCTCTAAAATGAGAGTAAACGAATTACTATAAAACAGGTATAGAGCACTGGAGCTTGCAGGCTCTTTGGTGGGGCTAATGGCAGACTCTGGGAGGGCTCACGCCAAGAAGTACTTCCCAGAACGTCTGCTGCCAGTGTCCTTGTCCTCACAGTGAGCCACAGCTGCCCCCCGCCTCTTCCGGACACCCTCCAACACTAGCAGCCATGTGGCTGACAGGGTGTTGGTGCTCCGACCTGGTGTCAGGCCTGAGCCTCCAAGGTTGGAGAGCCGAGTTCAGGATACTGGACCACCAGAGACCTCCCAGCCCCATGTAATATGAATTGGCAGGAGATCTCCCAGGGATCTCTGTCTCAACATTAAGACCCAGCTCCAACCAGTGGCCAGCAAGCTACAGTGCTGGATGCCCCATGCCAAACAACTAGCAAGACAGGAATACAACCCCACCCATTAGCAGAGAGGCTTCCTAAAATCATACTAAGTTTGCAGACACCCCAAAACACACCACCAGACACGGCCTTGCCCACCAGCAAGACAAGATCCAGCCCCACCCACCAGAACACAGGCACCAGGCCCCTCCACCAGCAATCCTACACAAGCCACTGAACCAACCTCACCCACTGGGGGCAGACGCCAAAAACAATGGGAACTACAAGCCTGTAGCCTGCAAAAAGGAGACCCCAAACAAAGTAAGTTAAACAAAATGAGAAGACAGAAACAAGCAGCAGATGAAGGAGTAAGGTATCCTTTATTCTTTAAGAACTACATAGCAAAACAGTTCTCTAATACTCAGCTCCCCTCTCATTCCCTCAGCATACCCCTTAGCTTGCATTTTTATACGCCAATGCTACAGTAGCTAATTCAATGTATGCAAAGTTTTACCACATTCTCCATTACTAAGTCTATTTTTCTTATGTATTCTTGTAATCTTTCTTGAAAAATCTTCCCTGAAACACTTGGGTAGATATGTTTATGTATTTCTTTCTTTCTCAGTTTGTCCATACTTGTTGCAAAGACTGAGCTTTCATGGCTTTTCAAGATGATGATGAAAAGCTGTTTTGAAAAGATAGACCAGCCTTAGATACAAATGTGCCAATGAGATCATAATTTCCCACACTCTCAGATCAAACATTTCTAAAGATAAGTCTGGACCATAAAAATCATATAGTATAGTAGGAGTTTGGTCTTTGGAGACAGACATAGCTGAGTTACTCACTTTGGAAATAGTGCTTAGATTCTTTCTTGTTCACAAAATGAGGGTAATGAGATCTACTTCACAAGATTCTTGAATGCATTACATGGAATAGCATAGCATAAATGAAGGATCTGGCAGACCACAGATATTCAATAGATGATCTTTCCTTCTTTCCCTCTCCTTGCCTGGTCACAATTACACATTTGAATCAATTTCTAATTTGGGGAAAACTAAAATAAAGTCCATAGAAATGAAAGTCCACTGGCCACACCCGATTATATCTGCTTTAGAACGTACTCCTGTTTACAGAAGCTTGCAGCCCACCTCAAAAACAGACCCTGATCACAACCCACATCTGTTACCCCTGCTGTAGTTTTCATCAAACTTGATGGGAGTAAGGATATAATCTTCCTAGTTATATAGTTCACCAGGAGTACATCTAAGCATACTCTTTAATCCCTATTGCTTATGAATAATTAAAAGTCAAAGCCAGTAGTTCTTTTTCCTTACTTTTTTCATTTAAATATGAGCAGTTTAAGTAATCAGATATATTTTTCAACATGATTTATGATATTCGGGGGTCAACATTGTTTTCTCCTTCCAGGAGAACAAAACTCCAAATTCATAACATCATGGGTAACAAACCAGGATTGTCTACACAACGAGCATTGGTCCCATTTTCCTTCACACTGGAACCCTGAGTTTATTTTCTCTTACAAAGGACATATCCTTCATGGAGGACAAGATTCCTTCTAGCCCCAGGGTGTGAATCTATGTAATTCAAGCCAATCATGCTGAACTCACTCTCCTTGCCAGCTGATCTGTTGAGGCAGAAATGACTGACTTTCATGGGCATATTCAGAAGGGCTTTATGCTTGGTTTAGTGCTCTGTCACATTCATCTTGAAATTCTTAACTTTTAGCAAGGAGCCCTGCAATTTCATTTTCACTTTGGCCTTGCAAATGAATTAGCTGGTCCTGCAGGCACAGGCATGTGACCCAATGCCGGGTAATGAGACATGATAGGAAAACTGCTGGGAAGCTGCAGGGGAGTTTACTTCTCAGCTCATAAATAGAGCAAACATCTCTTTTTTTTGCCTCTGGACATGGCAGTCTGCACATGAAGTCTGGAAATGGAACCATGTGGAGAACTGCCCAAGCAGATATGCCAACATTGAAGATGACACAGCCATGCTGAACCTTAAACCACCCTATTTATATTTATTTGTTTATTTGTTACCTGAAATAACAAAACAGTCTTTATTGTTGGAGTTACTTTTAGTTAGATTTCCTGCTATTTGCAGACAAAAATATCCATTTATGGTACATTTTTTTCATTTTCATGCAAAATCTATTCTCTCCTTTTTCCTTAGTAGGACAATTCATTTTACTTGAGTCTGGGATACATCCAGTTATTAAATTTATCAGTCTCTTTTACCACTACTGTTGAATGTGACAAGTTCTAGTCAATGATATATGAATAAAAAAGTTGTAAGGAATTTCTAGGAAGATTGTTTCAAGAGAAATGATTCAGCTGTAAGAAATGCCTTTTGCAGTTCTCTCCTTCCTCCTTCATTCTGCCTAATAAGGTTGAAAAGGCTGGAGCTCCAGCAGCCATATTGAACATGAAGTATTCCTAAGCTTGAAGGTAAACACTAGGACAGTTGAGCAAAAAAAACAGAAGGAGCCTGGGCCTCTGATGACTACTGCAGCTGCTGTATCAGCTTTGACCTACATGCCTCTGGGCTTATTTTATGTGAGAGAGAATAAATTCCTATCTTTTTTTGTGTTGATTTTTCTATTATATATTGTCAGAACTCATCCTAAATGATGTATTATATACTTTTTCAAAATGCAGATATTGACTTTACTGTCGAAACATATCCACATATCCACCCAATAAGCATAAATTCAGATTTTTTAGGAATGTTTCTATTTTTTAAAAGCATAATGCCGTCTCTCTGAAACCTCATTGCAGTGTTCTCCAATGTGCACACAGGCACATATTAGGGCATCTTAGATTCTTAACCTTAGTTTGAAGATAGTGTTTGGCTTCTGTACAAAATGGGTCAGAGGAAGAAGAAATATGATCTAGAAAACTGGTTTTCTACAGAGATAGCCAAAGTTCTTTGGATTTTAAACCTGGTCTGGAATTGTATGGAAGACTGGATTCCTTATTTCACACATAAATTTTTCTTCTTGAGAAATCTTTATTGTGCTTTCAAAGTAAATTGAGAAGTTCTGGGTGAACATGCACAAAATGAGGCACATGCTTGAGAAAAGGAAGACAAATTCACATCCACTGTACTACATAATAGTTGATCAAAAAGCACTCTGATACTGGTCCCATGGTTAATTTATCAATCTAACTACTATCTTAACAACCAAAGCTAACTGCTAACTCCTCTAGAGCCAAGTGCACACCTACCAACAACCTTCCTTTATATAAAATATGGAATAGAATGCCACGAAAGTTCTATATAATAAAGTACTCCCCCAAATTGTGGATTGGTCCAGGTTACATATATAACTGGCACTATTCAACCTATCTGGCCCCATCTCTTACTAGTTCCATATGTCTAATTTTTTTCCACCTACAATGGGACATTCCTCTGTATTCTTACAGCTTCTATTGCTGACACCAGAGCACTTATCACTCAATACAGAATTGCTGATTTACAACCTTTTCTTGACAATCAGAAAGTGACTTCTATGAGGATAAGGGTGTGCTTTACTTTTCATTTTTGTGTGTTAAGGTGTAGCACAGTGCCTGGCACAAAATAGGCAATGTTTGTTGATGGAAAAATAAATAATTTAAAGAATAACTAAGGTAATCCAATGTGTCATTATATAGGGCTACATATTATCTCTGTTCAACTTGAAACCTGCCAATACATCTTGTACATTGTAGGATGCTAATACTTTAAAACCCTGGCATACCATGCTCAGAAATATTATAAATCAGAATGTTATATGATTGGCAGTTTGGCTCCTCTGCCCAGCTCCCATTCTTAAAGAGTGGTGGGCTAATATTTTAATCTTCAGGGGTAGGGATGGAGGAAATGGATTGAAGGGCAAGGCCAAGCTGGGATGTGGGTCCCAATATTCCCAGTTTTCTCTTGTCTCCACTTCCCTAGATCAGGATGGAGAAACAGGGGCCAACTACCTGTGAAATCCCTGAAGTTCGCTTCCTCCATTCTAGACATACCAGCAGCCAGGAGACCCAGCACCTTCTGAATCACATTTAAGCTTGAATGAACAACTACAGCCTGGCTGAACCATACTATAGATGACTAAGGTGAATTTGGATTACACGGCGATGTCACCAAACTCCTGGTCTAGTAGCATCATGGACCTAGCTTAGTCATTAACCTTGCAATACTATGAGTTCACATTTTATGCAATTCAATTATTTTGACCTTGATTGTCATGTTACAGTAGGTTTACATATTAATTAAATTTAAAAGATGAATATAAAGTAGAATTAGGAAAAATAGAATTAAGGAGTCACATAATTAATTAAACCCACAGATCCATGACTGGTTCTGAAAATGTGCTTCTAGTCCTTGATATAGTTGGAACTATGTAAACAAGTTCAGAAATAACATAAACTCTCCTCACAGGGCTAAATTTTAGAAGACAAATATCTTAGTTTCTACCACCAGGAAAATATAAAAATCTACCTAATCTAGCTAATATAATGTTTTCTAGCTATTTGCTCAGCCATGTGCTTTCTGAATACAAAATGATAATTGTTCATTAAAACATATTTTTAAAGTTCAACAATGGGGGACTAGGAACAGTGCCAACTAACCAGCCACTAATTTATAGCCCATGCATTTTAATAAATCTATCAGTATTCAAAATATCAGAGCTATTCAATGAATCATAAATTACTTGTGTGTTGAAGAGAATTTTGCATAAATTTGGAAACATTTTTAAAATGTTCTCTGGTTTTAATTATAGAAATAGTAACCTTTTCTAACTTAACAACATAATTATAAATTTCATAATGACAAGGAGATGAAGATAGATACTGTACCTTTCTTGGTTTCTATGAAGGATGAAAGATGAAAGAATATTTAAAGTATCCCTTTAGGAATGCAACTGAATAAAATCAGGAATTTGATATCTCTAAACAAAATGCAAACCATGCCATGAATGTAATTCAAATATAACACAGTAAAGTCTGGGCATATATACATCTAGAACATAAATTGACTAAAACACTATACTTCTTCTTATTTTAAAAATAATAACATTCATTAATAATAAGGTAAAACTTTCAAAAATCCTGAAAAATATAAGGACTCTGAAGAAGAAAACACTTGTAATATGCAAAAGCTATTACTATTACCTTTTGGTGTGTTTTCTTCTAATTATCTATGTATTTTTAACTTAGTTGCAAATATTTTAAATCCGTTTTTGGCCTAGATTTTCTCTTAATATTACATCAATTATTTTCCATGCTAATGAACTCTTATTGAACTAAGTCACTTTCCAACATCTTTCATTAAAATGCAAGATGCTTGATACCAAAGACTGTTTTATCTTCGTATCGTCACAGTCCGACAGTTTCTGACCCATGTTAGGACCTCAATATATGTTTATCAATTAACCAACTAGACTCATTTTCTATCAAAATATTAATCTGATAAAACTGTCATGGATAAGGTACTTTATCCCATTAATAATTATAACATATAATGATAATCACAACTATTATCATATACTGATCTCTTACTATGCTGCAGGTACTAGACTAGGGGCTTCAGTCTTTCATTCATGGGTGCATTTATCCATGTACGCATTCAACAAATATTTGTTTATTGATACAAATATTGGAGCAATATCGGTGAGTGAAACCAATGCTACTTTTGCTCACATGGAGCTTTTAGTTTGATTATGGGTGCAGGTGAGTTTCACATATATTTGTTGTAATCATAAATCAATACTATAAAATACAACTATTTTGCAGTAGCGATTTATGCAAAATAGGTCATGTTCCTCAAGAAACAGACTTTGAGAGAGAGACTAGCATTAATAGGAAGTTCATTAGGGTAAATCCTTGGGATCAACACCTTTGGAGACTGAAGTAAGTAGGATTGGGCAGAGCGAGAAGCTGAACCACAATGCAGTTACAATTAAGGTCTCAGCTGGCCTTATAAAGAGTTCTGGAGCTAGCATGGCCCTGCCCTTCAAAATTGTTCAGCCTTGAGCAAAAATGACTGGGATTTTATACACTTATGTTAACCAGTCATTGGATGTAGGCTGCTCTTTGGAGAGAAAGTGACACTGGGCAAAGCTGCTCCATTCAGCTAACATCAATTCATGAGATCGACTCAGCTATGAGCTAGCCACAACCATACTCCCTGGAGCAGCGGGAAATGAGTGTCTCTGTCCTGAAGGGTGCCACAACACAATAACATCCACAGCCTAGCCCTTGTGCCATTTGGACACATGTACTTTATATAATAAATTCTGGAAACAATTTTTCCAAGATTCTAGTTGGTCTCTTTCCCTAGAGAAATGCTTAAGAGAAATACTAGGGAGACAAACTGCACCATTGCAGCTGGTCTTGAGGCTGCAATTGACTCTCATCATCTTCTCCCTCTATTACTCATACTAGTACCTCTACTGGTCTAGATGGCTTACCTGGTACAGAGATGTTTCATCCTTGAGAATTCTTAACCCTCAATTACACATGCCCCTCTTAGACTGTGGGCGCTACCCTTGATTAAAATTGTGTAAGGGATTCCCCAAAGATGCCTCAGTGGATTATCTCGGTGCCAAATATATTATTCCTTGTTCTCATTATATATCAGTAGCCCTAACTATTCCTGATAGGGAAGTCACTACCATGTACACACATCATATTGTTTCAGGATCCTTCCTCCTGGGGGTTCATGCGTCTCCTGTAGTCAGGGACACTCAAGTCTGAACTAGCTCAGATCCAAAAACGAAGCAAGGGATCACAATTTATTGTTGATGCATCTGCCCTCAGCCTCCTGATCATCCATTCTTGATATATTTTAATCACATAATTTGAGCATAGCTGTTTCAACTTTCCATCCGTCTTGCTCCTAGGGTGCTGTGTTCTATTAGCCATCTCCATATCTCTCTAACAGTCAGTGTCCCAAACCCTCCAGCTGCCACCACAACCTTAGCATTCATGACAGTAATCACAGCCACTTTGCTACACCCTGCCACCAAGCCTCTATTTTTCAGGATTCTGTCATTGTCATTCTTATCAAGAATCCCAGTTCTGCCAAATCCTACTATTAGCCCTGGCCTACGACAGACGTCCACCTCTGACTTCTGAGCATTGCTGGTGCCCCTTCACTTGTGCATATACTCTAGTAAGCAGGATGCATCTAGGCTCTCCCAAAGAACATAGAACAATCGTGGGTTACATCTGCTCTGACATACTTACTTCTCTTCACCTTTTGATCTCTCTTCCTAGAATAGAATAGAATAGAATAGAATAGAATAGCATAGCATAGAATAGAATAGAATAGAATAGTTGTGGCACTTGTGTTTCACTTTCTCCAAACTTTTAAGAGCCATCCTAGCAATGGGCAAATATCACCTTCCTAGGTCTTGCCCAGTGTTTTAAATAATGTACCATGGAAAAGTGTTCTCATGAGCAATTTTTTTAATAACTCTCCCTTATTCATATTTATTATTCCACCTCCTAACCCAACAGTCTTAGAATACAAGCCCTGGTATACTCCTGGAACCTGCTAATAGAAGTTAATTAGGCTCTGCAACTCCTTGTTCCTTTCCTCCCTTCATAGACCCAGCACTTTTCTGTATTTGGTTATGTTGTGACTTGACCCTTGTAGTCTTGTAATCAGGAGGGGAACACATGCAGATTGGCAAGGTGAAGGCATCAACATTGATTTCAAGCAAGGGGGAGCTGGGAAGGACTAGCCTCTAACAGGGAATAACTTCCACAGGCATAGGGTTCAGGGTGACGTGGATTTTCAAGCACATCAACCCTGATAACCTCATCCGAAGTCTCAGAGCCCCACCTCTTTTATCCAGGGCTGTGACCTTGACACAGTAAACTCGGTGGGACTAAAAATTCAACCCTCTTGGAGTTCTGTCACTCTCATAAATAATTCCCTAAACTGCTCCTTAGCTTTTTGTGGACTTGAATAGATAAAAGTCTCTCATATGTTACCTAAGAGGCCCTCTGGCTTTCACTGTTGGTCTTCAGTTGGAGATTAATCACCCACACTTTGATTTACTTTCTCCAATGCATCAACATCACTCAGCAGGAACCATATAAGTTCCATTCCCCAAATCTTCTTTCAGCTTTCCAGGGCAATTATATAGCTTCTTCTGCCAGAAGGAACTTTGGGTAAATGCTTTCTACTGAGTTTTCACTCTAACTGAAGACTATGGCGGAATTTTCTCACCAACATCCTTGGAGGCAAGGAGTTTTATATTCTTTACTTTATGTTTTCCTTTCAGGCTTTCCCATCTCTCCCTGGTCAAAGCCCACATCACATTCTCAAGGTGGTTTTCACTTATCTAATTCTTAATAACATGCGGTAATGAAGTAAGAGTTGGGCAGAGAGAGTTTAGGGGTTTACACTTTATCCTCACCAAAACCCTCCTCCCTCTAGGCTCAACTTTCCCTGTATCTCTAACCATTTCCCAATCTAAGTATTTTGCCTATACTTTTATTCTATAACCCAAAATAATGGATAATATCTGATTCCTTGACAGGGAAGACTTTCATGATGAGGGACTCATGACATAATCATTCAGACAGATAAGAATGAAACATTAATGGTGGAATTCACAAACAAAAAGCAAAAGCATATCTGCATGTGTACGTAAAGTATATATGTAAAATTTGTAAAAAGACCAACATGTTAACACAGAAAACTTCCTTGATTTTAAACCTAAGGTGAGACTTATGCATAGCATCAAAAAGTATCTTTAATTAAAGCACAGAGAGAATGAACCTCCTTTATTTTGTTGAAATTTGTATTAGTAATTTTATAGTAGCTCTCATTTCTAAATTAAAAACACAAGCTAACACTTCAAAGCTCTTGTATAAACAACTGACTTCAAAAAGCCAAATGTGTGTAAGCTCTGCTATAAACCTGATCCTTAATTATGTTCCGCTTTGTATTCAAAACCATACTTGTGTCACTTCACTTTCTTTCACCCCTTCAGGAGTATTATTCTTTAGTTTATGTTCAGTCTTTCTATGACTGATAACATCTTTTGATCAATGAAAAGGTTGGTGTTGTTTCCAAAAGTAATGGTATGTAATAAAATTGTTCTACTCCAACAATTAAAAACATTTTATTATGTAATAAAATAGGTTCCTTTTCTCTAGCTCCAGCCACACAACATTAATTCAGACACTAATTCACACATGATATATTATTGCTAGAGCAGTAAGGGCATTTATTAGTAATACATACACACACACACATTAAGTTAAATATTATATATATATATATATATATATATATATATATATATTTTTTTTTTTTTTTTGCGGTACGTGGGCCTCTCACTGTTGTGGCCTCTCCCGTTGCGGAGCACAGGCTCCGGACGCACAGGCTCAGCGGCCATGGCTCACGGGCCCAGCCACTCCGTGGCATGTGGGATCCTCCAGGACCGGGGCACGAACCCGTGTCCCCTGCATCAGCAGGCGGACTCTCAACCACTGTGCCACCAGGGAAGCCCTAAATATTATATTTAGATGATATCCAGTCTAAGCAGGTTTTTATTTTATTTCAATATAAGGAGAATTTTTCCTTTTGCAAGGGTAAGCCTGCAAGTTTAAGTCCAAAATCAGAAAAATCACTTAAGGTAATTTCATAAGGCAAAAGTATTTTGGAAAAAATATATAAATCAAAACTGAATAGGACAATTTGGACAGCATCTGATCTATAGAACTTAGGGCACAAAAGTTTTGTTAGTTGAGATATAAACACAAAGTATTATTTATAAATTTCCATGCACAATTCAAAGCACCGAACTAGGAGCTAAAAGACTTAGGTTGAATCCCAGCTCTACCAAAACGTAGCCATTGTTCAACCCTGGGAAAGTCACCTCTTTAAGAAAGTTTCCTTCACTGCTTAATGAGGCGTTTGGGCTCAAAAACTTCTCTTGGCAATGAGATTCAGAGACTCTGAGAGTCAGCTGGATTGTTCTTTATTAGAGTTCTTCCTGGCTATGTGCATCAATGATCAGAGTTGAAAGCTAGTCCTTCTGCCTTGTGGTTATCAGATTGAATTTTTTTGTTTTCTTATGTGAAATCTGTAAGTTGAAATGTAAATGCCTTCTCATGACATGCCAAGTGTTAGTGACGCAGAGGATGCCTAATTCTGCAGCCTACTTTCATGCCCTGCTTCATCATTGCAGTCCGGTGTTACTCTGCTCTGTGCGCCAACTGACCAAACCTGCCAGATTAGTTCCTGCTGCTGTGCCTTTGCACTTGTTAACTCTACTTGAATGTCTTTCTTCCCATTTTCTGTCTCCTTAGTATCTATTCTTTAGTCAAGACTTTAATTAATCAAGCAAATATTTGTGTCACCATTTATGGTAATATGGGTAATATAAAGTATAGGGAAATTGAAAACAAAATCACATGAAGAGTTGTTTAAAATGCAGATACATAAATCCATCTTGACTTACCAAAATAAACTCTTAGAACAGGACCTGGGAACCTGTATTTTGCCAGTGTCTCCATTAATCCTAAGACAACTACTCAATTAATGACCCTTTAAGAAACACTGGCTATAAGAAACTCCTACTTGTTCACTGTGTGACCCATAGGAGAGGGGGTACAATGGACCTATTATTCCAGTAGAAGTAAATTTCCTATAAGTTCCTAGGGTAATTTCCATATTTGTTTATTTATTCATTTCTGTAAACTCAGATAATATATGCCAGACTCCATGCTAAATGCTGGAAATATAGAAAGAACAAGGTCAACTCAATCTCTGCTCTTGACGGGGTCTGTTCTACCAGATACATGACAAATTAGTTATATAATTATTCATTTAATTACAATTGTAATTAATATCATGAATGACTCCCTGATAGTCTCTAAGAGTGACTATCGGTGAACGTGACTTAGAATCCTAAGTTACGGATAGTTTCCTTAGATATCTGACAGAAAATAGCACATCGATGCACAGGGATGAAATAGCCCATGGGAATACAAATATATAGATATATTTAAGGCACAGTAAAGAAAAATAAGTTGACAAAGGAGTCAGAGATGCCACAGACACTGATATTTGCACAACCACTCCAGCTCTCTGATAGTTGATATCTATGCAGTGTATTTTTTACCATCCTTTTCCTTTCAACTATTTGTAACTTGAATCTAAAGTGTGTCTCCTGTAAACAATATACAGTTAGATTTTTAAAATTCAGTCTGACAATCTCTGTCATTTTTTTGCGTTAAGCCATTCACATCAAATGTTTTCACTGATATGTTTCGATTTACACCTGCCATTGTGGTTTTCATTCTCTTTATGTCTCATGACTATTTTGTAACTCTGTTCTTCCTTTACCACATTCTTTTGCATTGAATGAAGATTTTCTTGTATACTACTTTAATTTTTTTAAACAAATTTTAGGTAAGTTTTAAGTTATTTTCTTAGCAATTGCTCTAGGCCTTACAATATACATCACAACATCAGAATCTACTTCAAATTCTACTTCGAATTCACACTAACTTAACTCCAGCATGACGTAAAAACAGGACTCCTGTAGAGCTCCATTCTCTTCCCCTTTTCTGTGTTATTATTGTTATAATACATATGAAGTTTATGTATGTTAGAAAAAACCCAAATTTGTTGTTATAATTATTGCTTTATACAATCATGTACTTTAAAGAGGCTAAGAGAACAAAGGAGGGCTCAATAATATTTATAGGGTTCTTTTGAAAGAAATATTAACCTTCTTATGCATCATTTGTGGTTCTCTTTATTTACTCCTGTGGATTTGAGTTACCATGTGTTGTTATTTCCTTGCTCCAGCATAGCTTCATCCCATTCAATCCCCTTTGTGCTGTTATTGTCAAGTATGTTAATATTCCTATATGTTAAATTCCAAACAGTATAATTTTATAGGTATTGTTTTATGAGATTGCTTTGTATATCAGTTAACAGAGGAAAGGAAAATGAATAGGTAATTAAGCTTTTTTGGGTCTTTACCTTTACCAGATCTCTTTGTTTATTTATGCAGATTTGAATAGCTGTCCCATGTCACTTCAGATATTTTCCCTTTGCTTTTATCCTTAGCATGGCTTCCTAGGGGTCGCCCGGGGTCAGTATACACCATTTATGTTATACAACAAGGTTGTCCTTAAGCCACCTGAACCAGTAAGATTTTTCAGCCTTTACCATTGGATCTCTGGGTGAATTGGAGATGGCTTTCACAGCTCAGGGAATTTACACTTTTGCCTGCACTCAGCCAGGGACAAATAGCTTGGAAGTTCCCTGGCTGGTTGCTCCTGAGAGGGTACAGCCTTGGGCATATGCGTGGCCTTCTAGACCACCAGCAATGAGTGCAGTTTTATTTTTGAACCTGGCTTCCTTGAAGTCACCCCTGGGTCAGTGTAGCTTATTATTCATCCTGCCCGTGGTCAAAGGTTGTGCTTAGATCCCTTAAGATGGTAAGACTTCTGCCCTTTGCTCATGAATTTGTTGTATAGCATGGAGAATGCTTTCAACTCTTTCTGCTCTGATTACCCCAGCCTTCCAGATTGCCAGGCATGAATGCAAACCCGGAAGAGTCTTTCTCAGATACCTCTTTCCCTGGCTTAGGCATGAACTTCTCCATGCCCTGCTCCAAGTAAAGCCTATGCTTTCAGGCAGATCTGTGGAGTTAGTAGTCCTTACGTCCTGCCTTTTACCTTGGTTAGAACCTCAGCCCACTGTATGAAGGCTGGGGGCAGGGACAGTAGCCTGCTTCTGCGAGAGTGACACCTCTACTCTACAAGTGAGCACTGGAGTGAATGGTAGCCTCTGGTCTTCTCAGTTTGCCCCTCTTGGCATGAAACCTCAACCCTAAAAGCAACCAAGTGGAGGAAAATTCAGGACCGCAATTTTCTTGGCCTTTTGTATCTTAGGGTAGAGCCCTTACCTTAAGACTGAAAGCTGATGGGAGAAGGGACTCCTAGTTGTCTCAGCTACTCTCACCCAGCCCAGAGCATCTGTGACACGGAGATGGGGACAGGGAGAATGAGATATGCAGGTGACCGGCAACTCCCAGGATAAAAATCACATGCCTAGACTGAGAGCTAAAGGAAGACGGAGACCCATTTTCTTGGCCACACTCCTCTGTGGTAAAACTTCCATAATATAGAGCTGAGGGTTGGGTTGAGAGGGGTAGGAGCAGGCCACAGTTCAAATGCCACAAACTCACTGTTCTTCCCAAGATTTAGTAGAGTTTCTTGTATTAAGTTTTCTTCATTTGATGTACATTCTTTAGGTCAATTTCCAAAGACTTAAAACAAATTGTTAAAAATCATTTTCACCAGTGAAATGGTTGTTTTGATGACTAGAGGGTCTACCAAGATCCTCACACAGCCATTCTGGAAGTTCCACTCACAGAGAAATTAGAAAAAGACAATCAAAAAAGAAAGGAAAAATTCAATAAGCACATGAGGAGAATATAGGGTCTTAAAAGTCATTGGAAGAGAGAATTTAAAGAAGAAGCATGTGTCAAATAGTGTTAAAATCTTCCCCCAAATCAAGAGCTGTGTATTGAGCACATGCCTTGGATTTAATAGCAAGAATGATGGTGATTTTTGATGTGCAGAGGTAGGTAGGAAAGCCACATTAAAGGGGGTGAGGGGTGTGTAGCTGGTGAGGAAATAGAGAACGGAAGTCATGAACGTGGTCTGTAAAGGGGAAGAGCTATATGGAGTCGTGAACCTAGGGGATTTTTACATTGTTTAAACAGTTGTTTGTAATAATTGGGAGAGAGGTCTATATTTTTAAATATAAGTGGGCAGGATCCTGCAAAGAGAGGCTGGGTGATATCAATGGAATATCAAAGAGTGGAGGATTAAGTTTTCCAAGAAAGTGGGAGGGAATGGAAGTAGAGTCCGGGGGCGGGGGGGATTAGCACTCTAAAATAGGAAAATTCCTCTGTTACAGAAGGAGGAAGGAGCAAAGAATCCATGTGCAAATAGGATCTCAGGTGGCAGAAGGCAGATGGAGTTCACTGGATCTCCATTGTGGAAGGAATCTCAATCAGGCCTCTCATCTAACTCTGTATTCTCCAGCAGCTATGTTATTACCATCTCCTTTTCTGGAACGAATGCTCATTGGTTTGTCCAAAGGTCAAACACTGGATAAATGATGAAGGGTGTAACATGGGCAGGGAAAGGGACACAGGGTGAAACAGCTGCCCCTGTCTTTAGTGCTTTTGAATATTCTCCCCAGTCATCACATACTGGGCTCAGAAGTAGAAACACCCTATGGAGCAATATGAGAGCTGGACAATGGGACGTTGAAGACAGGGAAGGAAGTAAAACCTATCACATCTGAAGGTATATTATGAGTCTCCCTGGGATTAAAAACTCATAAATATAGGTATTTAAATGTCTTGACTAGCTAATCTGGGAAACTCATGACTTTCAGTTGAGAACACTAAGTTGCTTGTTCAAGATACACAATCACTTAGAGGCAAAACTCAAGTCTCCCGACTCCTAGTCGGTGACTGTTCTAGTACGGCTATGTTTATTGTTCTATTTTGCAAAGAAAAGTTACCCAGAATCTGGGCATATGATGACACTTGCAATTAGTTTAGAACTCACGGAATTCGGTATGCATTGTTAGCCTGCTGAGGGTCTTAGTGTTGAAGTATATAATTACCAACAGCTAAAAATTCAGAGGATTTCACAAAAAACCCAGATTTGGAGAACTTCTGAAAAACTGAAAGATCTGGCAAGCCTGCTTCCTTTTAGCATTACTTGGCATAAATTGAGCAGCAATTTCTCCCTTTATAAAGGGTCATATCCTCCAACCCCCCATAATTAACACTGTTGCAATTTTTCTACATTGGGCTGATTTCACCGATTTACAGTTACATGCCTAGTTCCAATAGGCATTTGAGATGGTGCCTAAAAACATATCATACAGAAGAAGCTAGGATCAAAAAAAAAAAAAAAAAAAAACAGACAAAAAAGTGAAAGACAGCCTGATCCAAGGCACCATCTTACAATCAAAGGCTACTGTTCTAGTCTGCCTGGAACGGTTCTCCTTCTCATCTACCCTTCCTCTACAATCTCCCCATCTTCTCTCTCTGGATAAGTTTCACTCATTTTTCCATCAGCTTAGGAAACATCACATGTGGGAAAGTATCTCTAAATACCCACAAGGTGCTCAAGTTTGGACAGGTGCCCTTCTTGTGCTCCCAGAGCACCCTCTGTTCCCTAGAAGGTCGTACCTCTATCTTACTACATAACCTCTTCATAATTATCTGTGTCTGTGTCCATGTTCTCACTAGATCAGAGACCATAGCTCATCTCAGCATCCATCAAAACATATAGCTGGCATGTGTTAGGCTGAAGGTAAAGGTTCATCAAACTAAACCGCACTGAACTCAAGAGTTCAAATCTCTGGACTGGAGAAAAGAAAATGGAGCTGAGAGGACATGAAAATATGTTAGTTCTAATCTACGCTCTGTAACTAACCTTTTGAGTGACTTTGGGCAAATCACATTTTCTCTCTGGGCTTCAGTTCCTCACACGGAAAATGAATAAATTTACTAGACTTAAACTCTCTTAAGGGTCACAGTGTGTGATTCATCAATGATGCTCAGGAGGTATTTAAGACAATAAACTGACAGGGATTCCTCAAAGGTCTCTAAGATAATTCCAGCCTCAGAACTATATTGTCGAGGATTCCATCAGAAAGAGCACTATACTGAAGCGGATCATGACTGTCTATGGGTGGCTAAAATAATGGAGAAAAGTCAAAAGGGGTTTCTTGTTCTCACTGGTTTTTATATACACACAATCCTTTAAGATGGCAAAGTTAAAGTTAAGCAAAGTTAAACTAACCACAAAGCAGCCCTCTTGCAAATTAGCCCATGGGCGACCTCTAGAGGCCTTTCGATTTTTTACAGCAATATGAGAAATGAAGAAAACATTTAAAATCTATACATTCATTCTAGTGGAAGGTTTCTAATTAAGTTTTCCATTTAGAGAAAGCGAAATTGATAGTCTATACTTACACAATTTCCAGGTCCAGGGTAAAAAAGAATACTTTTGCTGTTGTCGTTTGTGTTTTTAGGTTAGTTTTTTAATCAGCCTTGCCTAGGTTTAAAACAAGGTCAGATATACAACTTCGCTCCATTAGTACAGTAAAAACTCTAAATGGTGCAGGAAGTCTTTCTTGAGGGATTTTCTAAAGTCACTCACCTTTCGCCTCCAACTGCACACCGTCCAGGGTTGTCCTTGTATCACCACATAGTTTTGTAAATGTCTGTGCATGTCATCCCCTCTAGACTTTGAACTATTGAACAGTAGGTATTACCTCCACATCTCCAGTGCCTAGCACAGTCCTTGTCTTAGAGAAGATTTTTAAAAAGGAGTGACAACAATCCCTGTTCCAGAAGTCTGTCATGAGGATAGCACTGAGGCACTGCACGTGAGGCAGCTCAGCACGTGAGGCAGCTCTGCACGTGAGGCAGCTCTGCACGTGAGGCAGCTCTGCACGTGAGGCAGCTCAGCACGTGAGGCAGCTCTGCACGTGAGGCAGCTCAGCAGGTGAGGCAGCTCTACATATGAAACAGCTTTGCAAGGTGCTATCCAAGCACCACAGCATGTCACCACATATCCAGCCTGGTGCACTCTGGGAAAGGGGCTCCTCATCCAGGGCACTTGCAGTGGCTATGGAAGCAGCATGATGCAGAAATGAGAATAATTTTCTGAGATAATAGCAATCTCTTTAGGGATCTAAATATATCCCTGGCTGTACTCAGAGTTTGAATTGGGCAGATAGGATGCCAGTGACACTAGAAAAAAATGGAGAGTGGGAAACCATAAAATTAATTATAAAGGATTTGTTTTCTGTTTGGGTATTAGAAGTTTTTGTAAAAGATGGATCACTCCTTACTATCACAAGTCTTCATGAAGTTAGAATGTCTACGTGAGATTTTGTTATTGTGTTTATAGATTATGAAACTCAAGTAGCTCCTCATTAAATACAGAATGGGGCATTAAGAATCCTCTAATGGAAAAGGGAACCCTCTTGCACTGTTGGTGGGACTGTAAATTGATACAGCCACTATGGAGAACAGTATGGAGGTTCCTTAAAAAACTAAAAATAGAACTACCATACGACCCAGCAATCCCACTACGGGGCATATACCCTGAGAAAAGCATAATTCAAAAAGAGTCATGTACCAAAATGTTCATTGCAGCTCTATTTACTATAGCCAGGACATGGAAGCAACCTAAGTGTCCATCAAAAGATGAATGGATAAAGAAGATGTGGCACATATATACAGTGGAATATTACTCAGCCATAAAAAGAAACGAAATTGAGTTATTTGTAGTGAGGTGGATGGACCTAGAGACTGTCATACAGAGTGAAATAAATCATAAAGAGAAAAACAAATACCGTATGCTAACACATATATATGGAATCTAAAAAAAAAAAAGTGTTTATGAAGAACCTAGGGGCAGGACAGGAATAAAGATGCAGATGTAGAGAATGGACTTGAGGACACAGGGAGGGGGAAGGGTAAGCTGGAACGAAGTGAGGGAGTGGCATGGACTAATATATACTACCAAATATAAAATAGGTAGCTAGTGGGAAGCAGCCACATAGCACAGGGAGATCAGCTGGGTGCTTTGTGACCACCTAGAGGGGTGGGATAGGGAGGGTGGGAGGGAGACACAAGAGGGAGGAGATATGGGGATATATGTATATGTATAACTGATTCACTTTGTTATAAAGCAGAAGCTAACACACCATTGTAAAGCAATTATACTCCAATAAAGATGTTAAAAAAAAAAGAATCCTCTAATGGACTGATGTGTAAACGGAATTGTTCAGAAAAGGTAAACAAGAACAACCAGATTAGGATCAACTGTAGAGGAATGAGGGAATCAACTTTTACTGGCATGCACACTCGTGCCCTACATCTTCACTGAACTCTAGATTTCAGAAACCTTCTGAATATCTCAACTTGAAGGTTCCACACACATTCCACACTGGTCATGTCTAGTATGGAGACATTATTAACCAAATTTGTTCTGGAATGTCCTACCTCAATGACTGATGCTACTCAGTCACCCAAGCCAGAAATATGAGTCATCTCTGTTTCCTCTTTACGTGTCATTAAAAATTCTCTCACCTCTTCTCGTTCACTACCATATTTTTAGTTGAGGTCCTCGTCACTTCTCTTCTGAATTACTGACGTAGTCTCCTAGTTGTTTTTCTTGTTTTCAAAATCTAGTTGCTCTCCCCTTTTAATCCACTTACTCAACTGCTGCCAGAGCAACTGTCCGAGAACCCAAATTTGATCATTTTTGTCTCCTGCTTAATATCTTTCAATGTCTCATTACAGCTTACAGGACTACTCTTAAATGGCTTAGCTTAGCATATAAGCCTTTTGTAGTTTGAACCTTTTCTCATCTCTCACCATGCCCTGACAAGTATCCATTGTTTCCTATCTTCCAAAAAGCTATTCAAAGCAATTATACTCCAGTATCCTCAAGTCCCTTCTCTAGTAGGTCTGCATCTTTATTCCCGTCTTGCCCCTAGGTTCTTCTGACCATTTTTTTTTCTTTTTTTAGATTCCATATATATGTGTTAGCATACGGTATTTGTTTTTCTCTTTCTGACTTGGACATATATACACTACCAAACGTAAAATAGATAGCTAGTGGGAACCAGCCGCATAGCACAGGGAGATCAGTTTGGTGCTTTGTGACCACCTATAGGGGTGGGACAGGGAGGGTGGTAGGGAGGGAGATGCAAGAGGGAAGAGATATGGGGACATATGTATATGTATAACTGATTCACTTTATTATAAAGCAGGAACTAACGCACCATTGTAAAGCAATTATACTCTAATAAAGATGTTAAAAATAAATAAATAAAAAATAAAAAACAGCAATGAATATGTTCCTGAAAAAAAAAATTATACTCCAGTATAGATGTTTAAAAAAACAAAAAGATATGCAGTGTTTCCCTTTGCTGTTTCATGGCTCTTTACTTTCAAGCATGTTCTATCCCTTGTTTGGAATGTGCTCCTTCCCTCCTTTTCCTTGAAAATTTCCACTTTCCCTTTAGCACAAAGCATGGGTCACCCCCTCTTCATTGCCATCCTTGACCTCTCACCCCACAGGAGTGTTCTAGACGTCCCATCTCTGTGCTATTTTAGCATGTCCTGAAAACCTCTAACACATCACATGTCACACTGTATTGCAACTACTTAATTGTCTGCTACTCATTCTCTTTCAGAAGAGGCTGATTTTTACCAGACACCTTATGGATGGCTCCTTGATGTCCTCAGGATAAAAATTTTAAAGAAATCTTAGCATCACATATGAAGTCCTTTATAATCATTCTCCTAACTTTCTAGCATCATTTCCTCATAAACTTCCCCACTTCACCCCCTATTCTCTAAGCCCAGTGAAACATTTGTAGCTCCCCAAACAGCGTGTGTCTTAACATACTTTCTTAACTCTTCCAGGGACACCATTTTCTGGTCCTCTCCACTTGGTTTTTAAGATGATACACAATGGCCTACCAAGAGTCTTTTCCTCCCCTGTACTCCAAACCAACCCCCTCC
The DNA here is from genome assembly GCF_949987515.2 of Delphinus delphis. Classification (NCBI taxonomy): domain Eukaryota; kingdom Metazoa; phylum Chordata; class Mammalia; order Artiodactyla; family Delphinidae; genus Delphinus; species Delphinus delphis. Next base: position 51,099,232 of record NC_082690.1, on the reverse strand, counting down.
CCCAACCATGGTTCTCATTCCACTGTAGAGAAATCATCAGTCTCCCTGTCTGGCGCAGTGAGCTTGAAGGCACTCCTGGGAGGAACCAGCTGTTTTGAGCTCAGGATTCCCAGCACCAATTCCCAGCACTACTGGCCAGAGAGCCCAGTGGTTAAAGCTCTAAGCCATAGGCTTTGGAGTTCAACAACCTCCAAGTTCTTCTACGGCACTTTCTAATCATGCGATCTTAGTAGATAATTGGGATAAAAATGTGTATCACATGCTTTTTTCAAGAATAAAACACATATGGTGTACCAAGCCATGATTCCTGCACCTGGCACATAGTAAGCCCTGACCAAATGATAGAGTGAGTTATGACAGGCATTCAGTTACATCACTGGATGAACGAAAGATTGAGTGAGTTGCAAGGACAGTGAATGGATAGCTGTGTGTGCAAGTCCAGAAAAGAAGGGTGAAAGATATTCCAGGTGAGAAAAACACATGAAAGTGTGACAGCATGTCACACAGAGAGGTAGATATGTCTGGAGAAGATGAATGAAATGTGGAGTAAGAAATGATCATGAATGCATGATACTGATGACAGTATCTTCAATGCAGGCTGGGCGCTGGACCACACTAGGGGTCTGGATGAACCTCCAAGCTTATTGATACTAAGAATTCACATGCTCATTCACAATTCTACCAGGTTATTTTTTTCTGATCACTCCAGAATTATCTGCTCCTCCATCTTTCTTCTCCTTTTACTTTCCACTGCAGTCCCAGAAGGACAATCTAATGCATTCACTGGGTTCCCATGGTTATAATTACCTCTTGCTCACTCCCCTGACTGCAGTGGTACTTCACATACCCTCCATGGGGTAGACAGACAAAAAGGTAGTTAAGTGGAAAGATGTTGTTTTGCTGAGGGGGTGTCTAAGGAAGTGATGCTCCTGGCCATCTTACATTTGTACCTTGAATGGCATTTTTGTACTTTTCTTTTTCAAAAGAAGAAGAAAAAAAATCAGCAGGCTTGGAAGATTCTTATTCAGCTACTGGGCATCTCCAGGGCCAATCACTTGGGTATATTTTTCTCTTCCTCCTCTTCCACCAGCGTTTTTTTCTGTCCGTCATGTAGTTTCATCCTTTATAAATTAATAGGATTTGCTTTGCTATCAATCACCTGCTGTTTTTGGAGTTCTGTAGACCTGCCTCTCCTGTTTTTCACTGTTATATCAGAAGTATAGAAGTTAGAAGTGGAGCACAATATCACAACCCAACACACACACACACACATTCACACAGAGGTGCACACATGCACGCATAAGGGTGCTCAAACCTGTACGCACATCCAGAATCTATTGTTAGTTTGAAATACTGACCTTAGAGAAAAGCTGGAAATGGACTGAAATAACGTAGTAGCCAATCCAGCCCACACAGAGAGTACATGAAGGAGCTATGAAAAATGAATTGTCTTTTTCCCATTTCTTATACACTGGACCACGTGGAGGATGACAAAGAACTTGTGTCATGACCTCATCCTCCTCTACTGCTTGGGAGATGCCAAGTCAGCTCCTTCCTCAGAGTGGTTTGAATTAGTTGAAGAAAAGAAAGCTATTTTTCCAAGAATAAAGGCATGAAGTTTCCATGTTTCTGGAAAAACATACTTTTCATGGTCCCTGGTACTCTAGAATCCAACTTACATGAATGGCAGGATCTAATATTTTTCATACTATATATAGTTTTTTGTATATTTGTTCATCTCTCCACCCCAGACTGTGAATTCTCCGCAGACAAGATGATTTTATCATTATTTTCTTTAATTTGTCAAAGAATTGCACTTTATGTACAATGAGACAGGCACTACACCAAGTGCTTTCTAAATATTAAAACTCATTTAATCCTCATAACAGCCCTATGATTTAGTGACTTCTATTATCTCTCTTTTTCAGATTGGGAACCTGAGACTCACAGAGATTAAGTAATTTCCCCAGGGTCATAAGCTAATAAAAGAAGATAGGAATGGAAACTAGATGGTGAGGATCCATGGCCTCTGCTTTGAAGAAATTTCTTTTGCAGGCTTTAATGATTATCACTTATACCCTAAGGCTAGCACAAGGTCTGCACATATTAGGTGCTCAATAAGCGTTCACGGAATGAATAATGTATTTGACCTGATTTTTAATTTTCTGATTTAAATGTTTACATGTTTACTGTGTGTCTCCCACTAATCTATGAGCTCTCAGAGGGGAGGAATCTTGTCTGACTTACAGTTGTATCTCAGCTTCTGAAATTGTGCCTGGAAAATCACTCAACAACTATCTGTTCAACAAATGGATGAATGAATGAGTCAGTGATCTTCATATCAAATAGACAAACTTCCACAGATAGAAACTATGCCATCATATGTTTTTCTATTGGTTTTCTATTGCTGCCATAACAAATTAACAAAAACTTAGTAGCTTAAGAAAAAAAAATATCTTACAGTTCTGAATGTTAGAAGTATGACACGGGTCTCACTGGACTCAAATCAAAAAGCTGGCAGGGCTGTGTAGCTTTCTGGAGGCCTAGGGGAAACCCGTTTCCATGCTCTTCCCAGCTTCTAGAGGCCACCCATTTGCTTGGATCATGGCCCACCGCAATCTTCAAACCTGGCAACACTGTGCCTTTCTGTACCTACTTCTATAGTCACATCTTCCTCTGGCTAATTCTCCTCTTCTGCCTCTCTTTTCCACTTTTAAGGACACTTATGATTACATTGGGCCCATTTGATAATCCAGGATAGTTATTATTATTATTTTTTTTTTTTTTTGCAGTACGCAGGCCTCTCACTGTTGTGGCCTCTCCCGTTGTGGAGCACAGGCTCCGGACATGCAGGCTCAGCGGCCATGGCTCACGGGCCCAGCCGCTCCACGGCATGTGGGATCTTCCCGGACTGGGGCACGAACCCATGTCCCCGGCATCGGCAGGCGGACTCTCAACCACTGTGCCACCAGGGAAGCCCCAGGATAGTTATTTTAAGATCAGTTCATTAGCAACCATAATTCCATCTGCCACCTAAATCCTTTTTATCATTCAAACTAACATTTTTATATGTTAGAGGGATTAGGACATGGACATCTTTAGGTGGACATTATTCTGCTTTCCATACCTTTCCTCCTTTACAAATTTCTCTGATCCAAAATGTCTATCCCTACACTTCATCTACAGATAAATCCCTCTCCTTAATTTTTTAACCTCTGCATGGTACTGATCTCTTTCCAACTTGTATTATACACATAGTCATACATATCTTATCCCCCAACAACAAAATAGGGCTTTTGCAGGAAGATACACACAACTCCATACGTCACAGAATTTAACACAGTAAGAACTTTATACACAGACTTACCAGTGTTTATCTATAGAGGAACATCATACAGTTTAGTTCTTTCAGCCACAATTTCTAAAAGATAAAGCTGAGTATGTACTAGGTGCTAAGTGGAAAAAACAGTTGAAGGCAGAGAGACAAGGACACAGAGATAGGGTAAGAGAGATGTGTAATAGATAAACAGTGTTGTGACAACAACAACAAGAATAATTTGTACAGATGCCACTTCCTGTGCCAAGCTCTGCACTAAGACATTTAATTGCAGTATCTCATTTAAATTACGTAAGCAGTGAGGTAGATCAGCCTTAGTATATAGATTATCAAACTGAAGCTCAGAAAACTTAAATAAAGGACCAAGAAGAGTACTTTGTATAAATATATAATTTCTACGAAAAATATTTTATACTCATTTTATATCTGAATAAACTAAAATTCAGAAAAGTTGAAGGCCACACCCACTTCTAGTGTCAGATTCGGAATTAGAAGGTAGGTATTTCTGGCACAAAGGAGTATTCAATCTCCCTCATAGCTTTAGAGAATGCTTAGAAAGACTATTCTTGGCATAAAGATGCATAAAAAAATGGGAGACCTTAAATGACTGAACTTATTTAGTTTGTAAATTCTGACAAGTTTATGACAAAAATGAATAACAACAGCTGTATCCTAACTTTATTGGGAAAATTTATTTATTATTAATTATCTATGAAGAAAATATGTGATCATGCTCTACATGATCCCTGAAGAAACTGGTTTATAAAACAAATTAAGTAATCAATGTATCAATAAATCAGTGTGTATATACATATATATGCACACATATATGTGTATGTGTAAACAAATATATAGGTTTTTTATCTCAATAAAGATGTTACTGAGATAACAGCTTTATTGAGATATAATTCATATATTATAAAATCCACTGTTTTAAAGTGTACAATTCAATGTTTTTCAGGATGTTCACTAGTTTTGCAACCATCATCGCTAATTTTGAAACACTTTTATTATCCCAAAAGAAACTCCATACTCATTAGCAATCACTCCTCATTGCCTGCCCAAACCATCACTTTCCCCACCCCATCCAAGCCATAAGCATCCACTAATCTAACATCTGTCTAGATATGCCTGGCCTGGATATTTCTAATGAATGAAATCCTACAATATGTGGTCTTTGAAGCTGAATTTTTCACATTCAATAATGTTTTCAAGGTCCATCCATGTTGTCTCATGTATCAGTACTTCATTCTCTTTTATGGCCAAAAAATATTATGTGAAAAAGGGAGGGTAAGGGAAGGGAGAATGGAAAATGAGAGAAAGAGAAAGGAGATGAGGGGAGGTAAGAGAAGAAGATGGAGGGAGGGAGGGAAGAAAGGAGGGAGGGAAGGAGGGAGGGGTTAGTTCACGGGAAAGAGGCGATATAAGATGTGGTTATAGATATAGGTGAATGAGGAAAGTGACCAAAATACAGAAGGTTAGCCTTGAATAGGTGCAGAGAGAGAGAGAAAGAGCTCATCTAACTGGAGGAAAAGAGATAAGAATTGCTGTGGAAGCAAGATAAGCTTGGCAGCAGAGGGAATTTAGTGGAATATCAACTGCTTGGTTCTTAATTTTCTTTTTTTTTTGCGGCACGCGGGCCTCTCACTGTTGTGGCCTCTCCCGTTGCGGAGCACAGGCTCCAGACGCGCAGGCTCAGCGGCCATGGCTCACAAGCCCAGCCGCTCCACGGCGTGTGGGATCTTCCCGGACCGGGGCACGAACCTGTATCCCCGGCATCGGCAGGCGGACTCTCAACCACTGCGCCACCAGGGAAGCCTGGTTCTTAATTTTCTTAATGAGATACATATAAAAGAATCCAAACTTACTCAATTTGGCAAGTGTGTATTGTTGACTTATGCCATATCTAGGTCTATCTGAAGCATCATGAAGGATCCCTAAGAAGTGAAGGCTCTAGCCCATGACGTTTAACAGCATGCAGAATCATTAAACTTGTTTATTTTTCCCTGAAAAATTAGTACTTTAGGAATTTTATAGAATCAGAAATTTAGGCTTGGAGTCTAACTTTCCCTTATACATGCTTGTGTTCCCTTCTACAACATGCTTAGCAAGTGGGTTTTCAATTTCTGCTTGAATATTCTTGGGGATGAGCAACTCTCTCCCTCATAGGACAACTATTATAAGTGCTAAGGGAACAGGCTTGAAGCCATATATTATCTGAGTTCAAACACTGTTTCAACCACTTGAAAGCTATGCGACCTTGGGAACCTTTCTATGCTTAGTTTTCTCATCTGTGAAGCAGAAATAATGAGTATACTAACTCAGAGGACTGTTGTGAGGATTCAAAAAGTTAATATGTGTGAAGAGTTTAGAACAGCCTGACATATATTGTGTGCTTGGTAAATGACAGCTCTAGCTATACAATAGTATAATCTATCTTCAAATTCTTTCTGATACAGAGCAAAATTTTGATCTTTGTGGCATCTATCCATAGGTTCTAGTTCTAACTCTTCCTTCCTTGGCCCTATAGATCTAAAATTTCTGTTTTACATGCACGTATGAAATCTAAGAATCATGTTGTTTCCTCTAAACTAGAACACCCTACTCCCCAACACTGACTTGGTTAAATTAGTTTACACTATTCATTTTTATACCTTTCAAGTAACACTATAGCATTCTTGAACAAAATATTTTAATAGCTGCAGAGTATTTATATCATGTAGTTTTACTCTAATTTGTGTAGTACTTTTTCTTTTTGGAAACATATTTCTTCACTTTTATTATAAGTAAAGTCATTATTTAAAAGTTTGGCTGCATTTCTGATCATTTTATTAGACTCAATTGCTATGAACAAAATTATTGTCTAGAAAGGATACAAAATGATTTTCTATTCTGCCATCACATTCTCACACACAATGAGTTTTGTTACTTTTCTCTTTACTTGAGGACATTTTTAAATGATATTTTTTATGTCTTTAACTTATGTATTTAAAAAACTGACCAAATTTCTTAGTAGGGTTCTTCTCAGAGCTTCAATATGTACATTAGAAATATTAAAAGGGAGAGTGTTATAGTCACTGTGTCCCAGTGTAGTTGCCCATGAAACTTTCTTTTCTATATGTGGAACATATTTCAAGTAATGTATTAGAGTACTGAAATAATTCGCCCAGTGCACACAGCAGAAAAGAAGGATTCCCTTTCTTTGTTCCTTTTTTATTCCTAGGTGTGGCACCATTTCCTAGGGAGCACCCAGATAAAATTTTAAGTTGTAAACCAAAAAATGACACTTCCTGCAAGATAATGAAAACAAAACAATTTAACACTTCAGAAAAAAAAAAAAAAAGGTGGGAGGAATTTAACAGACGATCTACCCTAATAAACACTTAAGAAAGTAAAAATTAACATATTCTGGAACAGTTACATCTTCATTAAATGTTTTCCACAGATCCCATGGGAACCTGACAGCCTAAAAATATTAATAACTAGAAAACACAGGAATATCTGACTAGAATATAACAAAATTTTAATGAAGACATTAAGATTACTGCAATTAAATGGTCTCTGTAATCATCTCTCTAGAACTGAAGAAGAAATCTTACATATGAGACTATATTCTGAATAATCACAGACAAATGAAACGGAATTTATGAAAAAATAGAACAGCCCGGGCTAACCTTTTCGTTTAGTCACTATTATTGCAGCTATGATATTGGGCAACACAGATATGGGTCTTTTTCTCCTCCTTCTACATTTATCTTATTTCTAGGGCATCATCCAGCCCTGATCTCTGCCCTTGTCCCCTCAAGCTGATAGGACTGTGGTTTTCTGCTGCCATTATCAAGAGACTGTGTATTACTCGGGTGGAATAAAAGCCACAAACTCATAGTTCTTAACTGTTGCTGAAGTTTTCCAATAGTAAACTCTTTTCCTGGTTCCATCTGCTTTTTGATGTTCCAGTGATTTTAATTTTTTTTTATTATTGAAGTATAGTTGATTTACAATATTATATTAGTTTCAGGAGTACAGCAAAGAGATTCAGATATATATATATTTTCAGATTATTTTCCATTATAGCTTATTACAAGATGTTGAATATAGTTTCCTGTGCTATATAGTGAATCCTTTTTGTTTACCTATTTTATATACAGTAATATGTATCTGTTAATCCTATACTCCTAATTTATCCCCTTGCCTCCCTTTTCTTGCAGCAAATAAATGTATGGACATGCTAGAAAGTGGTGAACTAGCACCATGAGTTGAGAGGGTTTGGTCATCAATTAGTGTGTTTTACAGAGGATATGGAAATAGATGGTTAACTGAATAAGTTACTTAAGTGGAGGTCCATTAAGAGAGTGCCCATTTTATTACCCCCTCCATTTTTTTCTGAAGAATATGAGGCTGAGAAAGAGGGATAATTTCCCCAAGTTCATACAACTGGTGTGTGCCAACATGTCATTGAAACCCATGTCCTCTTTCTGATCCTGAACTTTTTATATATATTATATTTTCTTGATAGACTATTTTGTACTCTGTGTCTCTCTGGGGGTACAACATACTTTTTTTCTAAGTCACCATAGAAAACATGCCTGAGAAAAACTCAAAAGGTATTTTTTTTAATCTCTGGTGTTCAGTTAGTCAGCAAGTTGTTGAAGTTCAATCTATGGCAGATTAGGTAAAGAATGCACCAGGGACCCTTGTAATACAGCTGAAAATTGCATCTACCTGCATGAAGTAGTTGACTGAATGACAATTTTTCAACATAACCTAGTTAAACCAAAATCAAACCTTACAGACATTGCCCTTTCTATTTCTTTTGCTATACTGAAAGCCAGCCAAGTCATTCATTTCCTCTTGCCTACTTCAACATGTTTCTAAATTGCCAAACATACACTGCATTTGGCTAAATAATTATACAAATTTTACTTTGGAAAATGTAATAGCAGCAAAATCATTCTCCTGAGTTATAAACTTTACATTCATCTCTAAAATCTATAATACTAGAAGGGTATACACTGCTATCTATCTAAATACCGGTATATTAAAACATTTACATTGTTTTTGTACAATGACTATGGAGACTTGTAATGACACATAAGATTCATAGCTCTCTTCAACCAAATTTTTGCATTCTGAAAATTTTCACTCCTAGTAAGGACACAAGATTCATAAATTCTTAAACTTAGAAATATTTCAGATACAAATGAGTCCATTGGTTTCCAGTGTTGTAGTCCCATATTTCTAGTGATCCTTTGTTAGTACTAGTATTCTGGAAGTGATTTTCAAATTTTCAAAAGAAATCAGGAAAGTAGTATATTTACTTCATCTAAAGTCCATAAGTTTAAAAAAAAAATCAAGGTAAATTTATATTAACTCACAGTGGCAGGACTTCAGGCCAGATATGGCCCATGGGCAACCCCTGATTTAGTCCATTTACATTTAAGATAATTAACAATAAGTTTCAATTTATTTGTTTTCTTTTTGTCCTGTGTGTTCATCTGATCCTAATTTTAACTTTCTTTTATGTTAATACAATATCTTCAGTTTCTAATTTCAACCTATCTATTGGCTTTTTAGCCACATGCATCATTAACTTATCACGATCAATTTAATGTAGCTTCACTTCACATAGGATGTTAAGAATCTTGGTTCCACTGACCCCATGTTATGTGCTGCTGTGAATACACATACATATATGTATATACATATATATCTACATACGTTATAAACTCACAACTTCTGCTTTAAATATGCCTTTCAAATAATTAAGAAAAAAATATTGCTTTTATTTACCCACACAGTTCTTTGTTACTTCTAGTAAAGAAAAATGAGGTACCATTACTCTTCATCCTGAAACTTTCTTTAGCATTTCTCACAGTGAAAATCTGCTGGCAACAAAGTCTCTCAAACGTTTTAATTTGAAAATGTTTTATGTCATTCTCATTTGTGAAGGATATTTTCACTGAATATAGAATTATTGGTTTATAATTTGTTTTCTTTCAGCACTTTAAAAAATGCCATCTATTTTCTTCTGACCCCCATTGTTTCTGAGGGAGAGTACATATCATTTCAATCACTATTTCCCATCCATAACACGATATTGTTCTTGGCAGCTTTCAAGAATTTCTCTTTATTATTGGTTTTCAGCAGTTTGACTACGAAGTGCATAGGTGGGATTCGTTTTGATTTTTCCTGCTTTCATTTTGCTGAGCTTTTTGGCACTGTATGTTTTTACCATATTTGGTCATTTTTTAAATTATTATTTCCTCAAATAGTTTTCTGTTCCACTCTCTATCTCCTCCTCCACAATTTTAATTGTATGTATGTATGATAGACTACTTAGTACTGTCTGATATTTTTTCAATCTTTTTTCTTTATTCTTCATAGTAAATACTTTCTATTCATCTATCATCAAATTCACTGACCCTTGTTTATGCCTTGTTCAAGGTGACAGAATAACTATGGCCAGTTGACATCAGCCAGTCTCTATGGACTGACGGTGTCGGGATTAGAGTAAGCATAGTATCAGGGATAAAGACAAGGCATAGATCCAAGACTCTCACTTGCCAAGGCTGATCTTGCAACTAACCCTTGCAAACATCCAAACCTCCATAAACCAACTGATGCTGAATCCCCAACATGGCTACATGTCTCAAGGAGACTGACCACTCTGTCACAAATTTATTATACTGGGCTCCTTCTAAACTGGACTGAGCAGAAATTCACTATAACTAGAACCAAAACATATGAGGGGTATAAGTATGCCTTTCTTGCCTAGAGTGTCTCAGCCAGTACTTCTATTCAAGGGCTCACATGTAATATGTAAGTGATCTAACAACAACAGGATTTTGCATAACATCACATCATACTAAGGATTCACTTTACATCAAAAGAGGCATGGTAGAGGACTCCACTGAGTTCCAATGGATCCACTGGTTCTATCATATGCCATATACCCTGAAGCTGTCTGCCTGGCCAAGCAAGATAACAGCCTTTTGAAGGTGTGGTTGAGGTCACAGCTTTGAAATAATGGGACTCTATCCTTTAGGATGCAGAATATACCCTAAACCAATATTTATTACACAGTGCTATATCCCTAATAAGTAGAATATATAGGTCTAGGAGCCAAAAGATGGGATCAGAAGTGGTCATTCCTAGTAATCTATTGGGAAATGTATACTCACCATTCCTGCACTTCTAGTTTCTGTGGATCTATAGGTCCTGGTTCCAAGAGGAAAATTCACCTCATTAAACTTTATCTATAGCTACCACCCAGTCACGTTGGACTCAGGAATCAAGAAAGGGAAACTACCATCCTGGAAGGGATAATTAACCCTGCTAGTCAGAAGGAAGTAAGTCTGCTGTTAAACAATGTGGGAGAAAATAATACATTGGACACCCAAGTGATCAAGTGAAATTCCCCTTCGTAGTCTTCTGCCCAATTTTGTTAGCACATCAACAAGTGAAGAAGCCATAATCTGAATAAGACATGATAATCAGGAGCTCAAAATTCCTCAGAGATGAAAGTCTGGGAGATACCATCAGCAGAAATGCCAACTGAAGGGTAAGGAAATCTAGAATGATAGTCATGGGGAAAAAATGGTGAATATCAGTTGTAGCCTGAAGAGTGTCTGCAGCAGCGGGGGCTATATTTCATTCCACCCACCTTCCTCTAGTAAGGACTTTGGGTACCCCAGGAAGTGACCAAACAGAATCTAGAAAAAGCTGTTTCTAGATGGTGTAAGCTTATTACAGGAAGCAAGTGGATGCAAGTGGTGCAAGGGGTAGAAATATTCAGAACCAAGGCATTCACCCCCTGGCTACCAAACATGTCTGCTTACAGCTCACAGCTAAGTCCCTCCCTAGAAATTACACTTGTCTCAAGGGAGCAGCCTTACCCAGAGTTACACCCTCAAAGGCAGTCCAGATCCAGTGACCTGCCGATGCAGTTGAACAAAGACTCAGATCCCTTGCTCCAATGTGAGACACCACTGAAATGCCATCTTTGTGTGACAGCATTTCCTGGGATCAGCTGAGGCATCTGTTGCAACTACACTGCAGATCAGTCTCTTGCTCTGACCAACCCTGCTTCTCTTATGCCTCTACAGGTGGTGTACCTAAGACCACTCGCCAGTAAGCCACTTGCACTCAAAGTTCCATCTTAGAGTCTGTTTCCAGGACAGTTCTATGTTTCTATAGATGTGTTTAATAATTGCTTTTCAGATGAACAAAAAATACTGAACTATAAATTCATATTAATGACTATCACTGCAAATAGTTAAAGGAAGAAAAGAAGAATATCTAACTTCTCTCTTAGCCCAATCCGACTTCCCTTACTCCACTGTAGCTATTTTCCCCAAAAATATTCCCCAATAAATGACCTGAATATAAATGTCTATCCCAGAGATTTTTTTCCTGGGGAACCTTACCTAAAGCAAGCCTGAAATATACATTATTGCCATTTTACTCATTAGTGAATTGAGACTCAGAGAGGTGAAGGAATTTTCTCAATGAACATACAGCAGTAAGTGACAGGTCCACTAACTCAAAACCAGGTCTGTTTGATTCCAAAGCACTATGCCTTGGACTATAATATACTCCCTACCCTCTCTTCTCCAAGTGAATATTACTTTTTCAATAAAAGAATCTGCAGCCCTTTCTGTTTGCTTTAAAGTAAACCATCTCAAACTGACAGGTCTATCAGAACTTGTCACTTACTATTTAATGCCATGCAGCCTGTTTGGGGCTTGTCAGACTGACGGTAAAGCCCGAATGGGTACTGTGCCATTATGCATTTAATGATCTGCCCTCACGCAGCCAAGCACCACATTAAATACTTAATGCCAGTCAAATTTATTTATGGATCAACTCTCTCGCCTTCAGATATTGCCTTTTATCCTTTAGGCTAAAGCCTCTGGAACCCTTTGGGAGCCGCCTGGCACTTCGTCTACCTGGGAGAATCCATCGCCCACGGTGACATTTTCCAGCCTAGGGTGAAAACTATTTTTGAACAGAAACAGACCCCAAGGAACTTCAGGTTGAGAGAAAAGAGATGAAATACCAGAAAAGATATTGTTATCATGTAGAACTTGTAGAAATAGATAAAAGAGCTGTTTTGTTCTGTCTCTTTTGTCCTACATCAAAAGGCTATTTATGTTGGCCAAAGTCATTTGAAGACTGATTCTAAATCCATCAGCTTTGCTCCCTTATCACCTTTTAAAATATTATTGATATGAGGAAGGGAAGTAGAGAAGCTTAGGCGATAGCACCTGTCTCACCAGCCCAGCAGGATTTCTGGGGTTACTCCAATAATTCTTGGCTAGCCTGATATTTTTTGTAGGATTTCAACTGTACCTTCCTCCATCCTCAGTTTGGGATTCACAGGCATTGATTTTTCTCCTGACACGCTTACATGACTTCTTTGCTGCTGTTTTGTTAGGAACACATGGAAAGGAGACAAAGACAAGCTGGAGCATGGCCAAAGGGGAACAGAAAGAGGGGTGAGAATTCTGGAGTTCATGTCATGTGAGAAATGGCTCAAGGACCCAACGATGTGTAAACCAAGAAGATTTAAGCGAGGGTAGCAGTGCACCATCGTGGGGCAGGGTGATTATCCTAGCCCCAATCTTGTCCTCATCTTGCCCAGTTCAAACTCTTCTCACAGATCATTCCCTGTCCAGAACAGTTCTTCATTATCACTACTCCTACCTCTCTCTTCGTTAAGAACAATTCACTCTTCACTTCCCAATTTAAATATCATGTCTTCTGGAGGTGTCGTGTCCACCTGCACCACCTCAATGACTACTACTAATGCCATAATTGGTCAGTTTGCTCTATTATATGATCTCTTAAAACCCCTATTGTTGACACCTGGTGGGGAGAGACCTTCAAGATGGCAGAGGAGTAAGACGTGGAGATCACCTTCCTCCCCACAAATACATCAGAAATACATCTACACATGGAACAACTCCTACAGAACGTCTACTGAAAGCTGGCAGAAGACCTCAGACCTCCCAAAAGGCAAGAAATTCCCCACGTACCCGGTTAGGGCAAAAGAAAAAAGAAAAAACAGACAAAAGAATAGGGATGGGACCCGCACCAGTGGGAGGGAGCTGTGAAGGAGGAAAGGTTTCCACACACTGGGAAGTGCTTTCCACACACTGGGAAGGCCTTTCGCAGCAGAGACTGCAGGTGGCAGAGGGGGGAAGCTTCGGAGCCGCGGAGGAGAGCACAGCCACAGGGGTGCGGAGGGCAAAGCGGGGAGATTCCCGCACAGAGGATTGGTGCCGACCAGCACTCACCAACCTGAGAGGCTTGTCTGCTCACCCGCCAGGGCTGGTGGGGGCTGGGAGCTGAGGCTCGGGCTTCGGAGGTCAGATCCCAGGGAGAGGATTGGGGTTGGCTCCGTGAACACAGCCTGAAGGGGGCTAGTGCGCCACGGCTAGCCGGGAGGGAGCCCGGGAAAAAGTCTGGACATGCTTAAGAGGCAAGAAACCATTGTTTTGGGGTGTGTGAGAAGAGGGGATTAAGAGCACCGCCTAAATGAGCTTCAGAGACGGGCGTGAGCCGCGGCTGTCAGCGTGGACCACAGAGACGGACATGAGACGCTAAGGCTACTGCTGCCGCCACCAAGAAGCCTGTGTGTAAGCACAGGTCACTATCCATACATCCCACCCCGGAGCCTGTGCAGCCCGCCACTGCCAGGGCCCCAAGATCCAGGGACAACTTCCCCAGGAGAACGCACGACGCGCCTCAGGCTGGTGCAACGTCACACCGGCCTCTGCCGCCACAGGCTCGCCCCGCATCAGTACCCCTCCCTCCCCACCCCACCCCGGCCTGAGTGAGCCAGAGCCCCCGAATCAGCTGCTCCTTTAACCCTGTCCTATCTGAGCGAAGAACAGACGCCCTCAGGCGACCTACACGCAGAGGCGGGGCCAAATCCAAAGCTGAATCCCAGGAGCTGTGCGAACAAAGAAGAGAGAGGGAAATCTCTCCCAGCAGCCTCAGGAGCAGCGGATTAAATCTCCACAATCGAGTTGATGTACCCTGCATCTGTGGAATACCTGAATAGACAACGAATCATCCCAAAATTGAGACGGTGGACTTTGGGGGCAACTGTAGACTTGGGGTTTGCTTTCTGCATCTAATTTGTTCCTGGCTTTGTGTTTATCTTAGTTCAGTATTTAGAGTTTATTATCATTGGTAGATTTGTTTATTGATTTGGTTGCTCTCTTCCTCCTTTTTATTAATATAGATATATAGATATATAGATATATTTTTTCCTATTTCTCTTTTTATGAGTGTGTATGTGTGTGCTCCTTTCTGTGATTTTGTCTGTATAGCTTTGCTTTTACCATTTGTCCTAGGGTTCTGTCTGTCCGTTTTTTGGGTTTTTTTAGTATAGTTTTTAGCACTTGTTATCATTCGTGGATTTGTTTTTTGGTTTGGTTGCTCTCTTCTTTCTATTTTTTTTTTACTACTTTTTAACTGTTTTTATTTTTAATAATTACTTTTTATTTTAATAACTTTATTTTACTTTTTCTTTCTTTCTTTTTTTCTCCCTTTTTTTCTGAGTGATGTGACTGACAGGGTCTCGGTGCTCTGGCCGGGTGTCAGGCCTGTGCCGCTGAGGTGGGAGAGCTGAGTTCAGGTCATGGGTCCACCAGAGACTTCCCGGCTCCACATAATATAAAACAGTGAAAGCGCTCCAAGAGATCTCCATTTCAACTCTAAGACACAGCTCCACTCAACAACAAGCAAACTACAGTGCTGGACACCCTATGCCAAACAAATAGCACGACAGGACCACAACCCCACCCATTAATAGAGAGGCTGCCTAAAATCATACTAAGCTCACAGACACCCCAAAACACACCACCAGATGCAGCCCTGCCCACCAGAAAGACAAGGTCCAGCCCCACCCACCAGAACACAGGCACCAGTCCCCTCCACCAGGAAGCCTACACAAACCACTGAACCAACATTACATACTGGGGGCAGACATCAAAACAATGGGAACTACGAATGCTCAGCCTGCAAAAGGGAGACCCCCAATACAGTAAGTTAAGCAAAATGAGAAGACAGAGAAACACACAGCAGATGAAGGAGCAAGGCAAAAACCCACCAGACCTAACAAATGAAGAAGAAATAGGCAGTCTACCTGAAAAAAAATTGAGAGTAATGATAGTAAAGATGATCCAAAATCTTGGAAATACAATGGAGAAAATACAAGAAACGTTTAACAAGGACCTAGAAGAACTAAAGAGCAAACAAACAATGATGAACACCACAATAAATGAAATTAAAAATTCTCTAGAAGGAATCAATAGCACAATAACTGAGGCAGAAGAACAGATAAGTGACCAGGAAGATAAAATAGTGGAAATAACTACTGCAGAGCAGAATAAAGAACAAAGAATGAAAAGAATTGAGGACAGTCTCAGAGACCTCTGGGACAACATTCAATGCACCAACATTTGAATTATAGGGGTCCCAGGAGAAGAAGAGAAAAAGAAAGGGACTGAGAAAATATTTGAAGAGATTATAGTTGAAATCTTTCCTAATATGGGAAAGGAAATAATCAAGTCCAGAAAGCACAGAGAGTCCCATACAGAATAAACCCAAGGAGAAACATGCCAAGACACATATTAATCAAACTATCAAAAATTAAAACCAAAGAAAAAATATTAAAAGCAGCAAGGGAAAAACAACAAAAAACATACAAGGGAAACCCCATAGGGTTAACAGCTGATCTTTCAGGAGAAACTCTGCAAGCCAGAAGGGAGTCACAGGACATATTTAAAGTGATGTAAGGGAAGAACCTACAACCAGGATTACTCTACCTAGCAAGAATCTCATTCAGATTCAATAGAGAAATTAAAACCTTTACAAACAGGCAAAAGCTAAGAGAAATCAGCATCACCAAATCAGCTTTACGACAAATGCTAAAGGAACTTTTCTAGGCAAGAAACACAAGAGAAGAAAAAGACCTATGATAGCAAGCCCAAAACAATTAAGAGAATGGTAACAGGATCATACATATCAATGATTACCTTAAATGTAAACAGTTTAAATGCTCCAACCAAAAGACATACACTGGCTGAATGGATACAAAAACAAGATCCGTATATGTGCTGTCTACAAGAGACCCACTTCAAACCTAGGGACACATACAGACTGAAAGTGAGGGGATGGAAAAAGATATACCATGCAAATGGAAATCAAAAGAAAGCTGGAGTAGCAATTCTCATATCAGACAAAATAGACTTTAAAAGAAAGACTATTACAAGAGACAAAGAAGGACACTACATAATAATAAAGGGATCAATCCAAGAAGAAGATATAACAATTGTAAATATTTATGCACCCAACACAGGAGCACCTCAATACATAAGGCAAATGCTAACAGCCAAAAAAGGGGAAATCAACAGTAACAAAATCATAGTAGGGGACTTTAACACCCAACTTTCACCAATGGACAGATCAACCAAAATGAAAATAAGGAAATACAAGCTTTAAATGACATATTAAACAAGATGGACTTATTTGATATTTATAAGACATTCCATCCAAAAACAACAGAATACACTTTCTTCTCAAGTGCTCATGGAACATTTTTCAAGATAAATCATATCTTGGTTCACAAATCAAGCCTTGTTAAATTTCAGAAAACTGAAATCGGATCCAGTATCATTTCCGACCACAATGCTATGAGACTAGATACCAATTACAGGAAAAAGTCTGTAAAAAATAAAAACACATGGAGGCTAAACAATATACTACTTAGTAACAAAGAGATCGCTGAAAAATCAAAGAGGTAATTGAAAAATACCTGGAAACAAATGACAATGAAAACACGACGACCCAAAACCTATGGGATGCAGCAAAAGCAGTTCTAAGAGGAAAGTTTATAGCAATACAATCCTACCTCAAGAAACAAGAAACATCTCACATAAACAACCTAACCTTACACCTACAGCAATTAGAGAAAGAAGAACAAAAAAAAAAAAAAAAAACCCAAATTAGAAGAAGGAAAGAAATCATAAAGATCAGATCAGAAATAAATGAAAGAAATGAAGGAACAAATAGCAAAGATCAATAAAACTGAAAGCTGGTTCTTTGAGAAAAACAAAATTGATAAACCATTAGCCAGACTCATCAAGAAAAAAAGGGAGAAGACTCAAATCAATAGAATTAGAAATGAAAAAGGAGTAGCAACAACTGACACTACAGAGATACAGAGGATCATGAGAGATTACTACAAGCAACTATATGCCAATAAAATGGACAACCTGGAAGAAATGGACAAATTCTTAGAAAAGCACAATCTTCCGAAACTGAACCAGGAAGAAACAGAAATATAAACAGACCAATCACAAGTTCTTAAATTGAGATTGTGATTAAAAATCTTCCAACAAACAAAAGCCCAGGACCAGATGGCTTCACAGGCAAATTCTATCAAACATTTAGAGAAGAGCTAACACCTATCCTTCTCAAACTCTTCCAAAATATAGTAGAGGGAGAAACACTCCCAAATTCATTCTACGAGTCCACCATCACCCTGATACCAAAACCAGACAGAGATGTCACAAAGAAAGGCCAATATCACTGATGAACCTAGATGCAAAAATCCTCAACAAAATACTAACCAACAGAATCCAATAGCACATTAAAGTGAACATATACCATGATCAAGCGGGGTTTACTGCAGGAATGCAAGGATTCTACAATATATGCAAATCAATCAATGTGATAAACCATATTAACAAATTAAAGGAGAAAAATCATATTATCATCTCAACAGATGCAGAAAACCTTTTGACAATTTTCAACACCCATTTATGATAAAAAAGAACCTCCAAAAAGTAGGCATAAAAGGAACTTATCTGGACATATTAAAGGCCATATATGACAAACCCACAGCCAACATCGTACTCAATGGTGAAAAACTGAAACCACTTCCACTAAGATCAGGAACAAGACAAGGTTGCCCACTCTTACCACTATTATTCAACACAGTTTTGGAAAGTCTTAGCCACAGCAATCAGAGAAGAAAAAGAAATAAAAGAAATCCAAATCGGAAAAGAAGAAGTAACATTGTCACTGTGTGCAGATGACATGACACTATACATAAAGAATCCTAAAGATGCTACCAGAAAACTATTAGAGTTAATCAATGAATTTGGTAGAGTAGCAGGATACAGAATTAAAGCACAGAAATCTGTTGCATTCCTATACACTAATGATGAAAATATGAAAGGGAAATTAAGGAAACACTCCTATTTCCCATGCAACAAAAAGAATAAAATACCTAGGAATAAACCTACCTAAGGAGACAAAAGACCTGTATGCAGAAAACTGATGAAAGAAATTAAACATGATACAAACAGATGGTGAAATATATCATGTGCTTGGATTGGAAGAATCAACATTGTGAAAATGACTATGCTACCCAAAGCAATGTACAGATTCAGTGCAATCCCTATCAAACTACAAAAGGCATTTTTCATAGAACTAGAACAAAAAATTTCACAATTTGTATGGAAACACAAAAGACCCCGAAGAGCCAAAGCAATCTTGAGAAAGAAAAACGAAGCTGGAGGAATCAGGCTCCCTGACTTCAGACTATACTATAAAGCTACGGTAATCAAGACAGTATAGTACTGGCACAAAAACAGAAATGTAGATCAGTGCAATAGGATAGAAAGCCCAGAGATAACCAATGCACATACGGTCACCTTATCTTTAATAAAGGAGACAAGAGTATACAATGGAGAAAAGACAGCCTCTTCAATAAGTGGTGCTGGGAAAACTGGACAGCTACATGTAAAAGAATGAAATTAGAACAATCCCTAACACCATACACAAAAATAAACTCAAAATGGATTAAAGACCTAAATGTAAGGCCAGACACTAAAACTCTTAGAGGAAAACATTAGCAGAACACTCTATGACATAAATCACAGCAAGATCCTTTTTGACCCACCTCCTAGAGAAATGGAAATAAAAACAGAAATAAACAAATAGGACCTAATGAAACTTCAAAGCTTTTGCACAGCAGAGGAAACCATAAACAAGACAAAGAGACAACCCTCAGAATGGGAGAAAATATTTGCAAATGAAGCAACTGACAAAGGATTAACCTCCAAATATACAAGCAGCTCACACAGCTCAATGTCACAAAAACAAACAACCCAGACCAAAAATGGGCAAGAAGACCTAGACATTTCTCCAAAGAAGATATACAGATTGCCAACAAACACATGAAAGAATGCTCAATATCACTAAACACTGAAGAAATGCAAATCAAAACTTCCATGAGGTATCAGCTCACACCAGTCATAAAGGCCATCATCAAAAATTTACAAACAATAAATGCTGGAGAGGGTGTGGAGGAAAGGGAACCCTCTTGCTGTGTTGGTGTGAATGTAAATTGATACAGCCACTATGGAGAACAGTATGGAGGTTCCTTAAAAAACTAAAAATAGAACTATCATACAACCCAGCAATCCCACTACTGGGCATATACTCTGAAAAAACCATAATTCAAAAAGAGTCATGTACCACAATGTTCACTGCAGCTCTATGTACAATAGCCAGGACATGGAAGCAACCTAAGTGTCCATCAACAGATGAATGGATAGAGAAGATGTGGCACATATATACAATGGAATATTACTCAGCCATAAAAAGAAATGAAATTGAGTTATTTGTAGTGAGGTGGATGGACCTAGAGTTTGTCATAAAGAGTGAAATAAGTCAGAAAGAGAAAAACAAATACCATATGCTAACACATATATAGAATCTAAAAAAAAAAGGTTCTGAAGAACCTAGGGGCAGGACAGGAATAAAGACGCAGATGTAGAGAATGGACTTGAGGACACGGGAAGGGGGAAGATTAAGCTGGGACGAAGTGAAGGAGTTGCATGGACTTACATATACTACTAAATGTAAAATAGATAACTAGTGGGAAGCAGCTGCATAGCACAGGGAGATCAGCTCAGCTTGGTGCTTTGTGACCAAATAGAGGGGTGGGATAGGGAGGGTGGGAGGGAGACGCAACAGGGAGGAGATATGGGGATACATGTATATGTATAGCTGATTCACTTTGTTATAAAGCAGAAACTAACACAACATTGTAAAGCAATTATATTACAATAAAGTTGTTTTAAATCAAAAAAACAAAAAGCCCTGTTGTTTTACTTATTAGCACTTATTACAGTTTGAAACTTTATACCTATTAGGTGATTTTGCCATCACTATTAATTTCACCCGATATATTCTAAGTCCTATCTCAGCATAAACCATTGTTATGTTGTTTACTATTGCATCCTTAGGGCTTAGGAGGGGCTTTGGACAGAACAGGAACTTTACAAATACTTTGTTCAAGGAAAAAATTACATAATGCATGAATGAATGAATGTCTTAGTATAAAGAAACAGATCTAAAAACTAGAAAGCAGAGAGAGCTACATGATATTTCAACAAAAGATAAACTTTAGTGTAATGAGAGTTATTCAGCAGTGAATCTACTTACATATGTGAGATTAGTTCCCTGCCGGGGAAAGTATCCAAGAGCAGAGACCAAAACTTGTTTTTAAAGCTTATGTATATATAAATTAAACTTGGACCCCAATAACTGATACCTAATGTAATATTCTAGAGTTTTAAGATTCTATTAATGTTATCCTCCTTCCTTTTGCTTCTCTATAAGATCATCCATTTGTATTAGATTTTGATTAACAAGTTCTAACAAATCCCACAGCTCTCATAGTTGTGGCAATACAAACTTGCCAGGTGCCATCAGGAATCAGCAGAGAAGGTGGTTTGCTCGTTGGAAGTCTAATCTCTGGGGATTCATTTATGAAAGAGTAATTCCCTATGTCCTATCCATCAATCCTGTCTCTCCTGGGTATAGCAAATGGCTTTGTATACTGAATATTTAAAACGTAGGTTTTGGTGATTTTTTTCCACTCCCCTGAGAATGGTTCACGTAGTTATTAAAGTGAAAAATACAAATAGCAAACTCAACAGGCAATCAAGAGTGATTTCTGGGGGGAACTCTATTTCCAAGCTAGGTTTCATAATGCACATATAATGAACAAAAAGAAGTAAAAAACTAGATGGAAATGAGTTTTTAAAATAAACTAATAAAAACAATATAAATAAAAATAAGAAAAACTTTACAATCAGGGAGGCAGATTTTGACTCAATATGAAAAAATACTTTCCAAATTGCAAGCAATGAGTTTCGTGATGATGGGAGTGTTTCCATGAAGGCTGACAGACATTTGGTAGAGATGCTGAAGCTAGGAGTCATATATTGAAGTGCTTTTGAATTGCAATATTGTTTAAAGGTCTTTCCAATTCTGAGATCTAGGATTGTTACTTTAGTTTGAAAAAGAGATACGTAAACAATTGGGAAACAAGACTGGACCTATATGGTACCAAACAACCCATAAACTCAATTATTTTATCCAGTGAAGGATATGGTCATTCAGGGAAAATGATCTGCCAGCTGGTCTAGTCTAGAAATATTATTTTTCCACTTAACAGTTGAGGAAGTTGCTACTCAGATAAGACAAAAAATTCTTCCAAGGATATATAAAATAAAATTCTAGAATTTTAACTCAGGTATTTCTGACTACAAAGAATAATGCTCTTTATATTACATCTAATTAACTGATTATACAAAGAAAATCAGAACTGATGACAGAGCAAATGGGTAAGCAGTGTCTTGTTTATAGGGTATCAGACATTCATAACACAGACTGGGGATTGAAGGGAAATGATTTGAGAGCAGAGTCCAAGGTCCTGAAGGAGGGAGATCTCATGAGGAAGACAGGCATCCTTGACTCTGGGGCTCGGTAGAGAGGGACCCTGTATGGCTGCTCTTCATTTTTGTGAATCAGGGAGTGAGGCTCCATAGACCTGGCCAGGTGGTAACTAGGTCTGGGCACTGCCCTCAGCAGCAAAGCAGAGTCAGGAGACGATCATTACTTCTAAGGGTAACAAATTGCGTCATCATCCCAAATAGGGCGAGCAAACACTGTCAGGACCTAAAGCCACATGAGAGGAGCTTCAAAGTAGATGGTGGGGAGAAAACCAGGGTTGATTCTGAAGCACAGGCAGCTCCAGCTCTGGGGCTCAGCTCTAACTGCCATAGCTATAGCCATGCCTCTGTGGGGAAGGCAGGGGACACTCCCAAGGAGTGCTAGGCAGAGCAGCCAAGGCAGAAGGTAACGTGCAGGGGGTGGCAGGATGAGGACTCAACCAACTTTCTTGTCACTCTGATCTTGTCCCTTGAAACTTCTGTTACCAAAACTCTGGGTAATACCATAACTGCATATTCTATCATAAGAAAGGCCTGAGGCTGCTAAGCAACTAAAAAGCTACCTCCACACTGATCAGGACCAGTTCAAGAACAAGATAAGCTGGATTTGCAGGGGGGATTATCAATGATTCCAGATGGGGACCACTGGGAAATTCAGCAGCCATTTCCTAACATGGCATAAAGGTAGATTTATATATATTTAAATTATAATTGCTATTATCAGTCTCAACAATTAAGACATAATTATTACATTATTATAATACTAGGAAATATCATTGTAAAGTTGTGGGTTTTCGTTTTCGGTTTTTTGGTGCTATTGTTTTTTTCACAGAGTAATACAAGGGAGGACAATGCCAGTTCACTCCAGCCCAGGAGAGAAACATTTTCTTCAAATCCTGGTACATGTATAGCAGTGTTTTTATTTGTTTGTCTACCTGTTTGGATTTATTTTGTGAATCTGAATGTAAATTTTCTACTTGATTAACTGTGCTTTGATTCTCCTGCAGCTGGAATGGGGGTTGTAATGCCATGTAACATGCCAAATTCAGAGAAGAAGCAAACAATGAACAAGCAAACAAACTCTGCTCAGAATTTGAAAGGAGGCATTATTAGTCACTAAAGATTGCCTGCTACATTTGTGCTCATTTGTATGAGCAAAGACTGTGTGTCCAGATAGAGATCCCGAACTACTGTCTCCAAATCAGTACTGGTTTGGCTTCACTACCAGAATGCAAATTATGTTATTTGCTGCCATTGTATGTCAGTTAAAGATAAAATGTCAATTCCTATTGCAATATGCTCCTACTGGCATAACATCTGGGTTTACCTAAAATTCATGGACCAGTTTCCAAAGATGTTGCATGCTTAGATGTAGGAGGTAGGAAGTGTTGGCCTCTCAGCAAAGCTGTGGAACATCTCTGGCAGCAGTAGAATCATGGCTCCTGATGTGTGTCCCAAACATGCTTTCTAAAAGAGAACTTATCTTTACTTTCTCCCTGTTCTTCCTGTTGAATTTATGCTAATACCACTACTATCTTTCTAATCACCAAGATTCATAGGTTAACACAGAGTATGCTATTTATCCCACTCCCTCTCATGTCACTCTACAGTCTGATATCAAATCACAAAGATTCCATTTTGCTATATCTGTTACCTAAGCTTACTTCATCATTCCCACAGATCCTGCCTGGATTCATATCCCCCATTCCCATTGCCCTAAAGTATCTCAATAAGCTCCAATTGGTTCCCCTTGCTCTGGCTTCTCCGCTGATCGTTTTTCCATAATATATCTGTATTGCCTCTGTAAACGACCTTCCCCCATGAAGGGGAATGAGGGGGCCCTCATGGCACTCTCCTTCCCCCAAACTTCCTATGGCTTCCCAAATTAAAGATGCGATGCCATGAGCAGCTTGTCTATGAGTCAATGTCTCTCCTTGCTGTCTACTCTCTTTGGGATGTTTTGTTCCTCTCCAACCTTATTTTTTCTAGTAGTTGCTACTCATTTTTCAAGACACAGCTCAAGTATTTCATCCTCTCTGAAGCATCCCCTTAAACATTCAAACAACCGTGTCTTCTATTTATTTATTTATTTATTTCATTTATACTACCTACTTCCGTTATTTCATTTATCTCCTACTTTTCCACTATTTCTTTACATATTTGGTTACTAATCATTACCACAGTGTGTTTTTGAAAATAATTAGTATTATTCAATTTTAATCTCTATCCTCATGATTTAGTACATAAACAGGTGCCCAATAAATGTTTTTGTAATGAATGAATGAATGGTGAATCAGTCATTAGGTGTATATTTAAGGAAATATTTGGGGGCTAAAGAAAAACACTATTGTCTCTAAAATATTTAGTTGACTATAATAATTCTTACAACTCCTATTTGATATAAGAAATTCTACTGAGCTGCCTTATCTTATTCATATAGCTGTATCTCTCTGATAAAGAAAATAATGTGAATCTGGAATAATTCTTAAGCTTTCATAGGCTTATGCAAGCAAATAAGCGGTATTATTGTCAATATGTCCCTTAATAGAAAAAGTAAAGTATAAGAGACTTATAAAGTCCCATTCTGCTTTAATGAGGTAGTTTTGTAGTGTTTTGACTCACTCTCTGACCAAGTGATTTTACTTGGATAAACAGAGTAACTGCTATACAAACAAGTTCTTGACCATTTAAAATACTATAGTGGAAGCCTGACCTAATAGCATTCATTCATCAGCATTTATTAGACACCTACTATGGAAACACTGCCTAATCTCTGAAGAAGCAAAAAAGCAAAGTTTTAGTTTTAATACTTGAGATTACAGTCTGCTGAGGTAGACTGACCTCTAATTCAATTCCTACAATACCAGAGAATGAAAGCTCTAACAGAGAGATGAACAGCTTATTCAAGGAACACAAGGATGGTGAGATCAAGTCAAACTGATGGTTCTGGAATGAAGGCTTAGGACATAGGTTTTAGGGAATAAATAGAAGTTTGACAAACAGAACAGGGGGAATTCACATTTCAGGAACAAATTACCGTCTTTGAAGTAAAAGGCATATGCATAAGCCCGACTTGAGCTCCCAGGTAAGAGTCAACATTAATCACCAGACGAGGGTTTGAGCCATCTTGGACATGGAGTCCAGTGCAGCTCACAGTTACACAACTGGCAAATAGCAAAACTAGAATTTGAATACAGGTCTTATGACTCTATAGCCAGAGCTCTATCTTCTACTCCACTGCTGCCTACCAAATGGAACTAGATAATATCTAGCATAGAATTTAAGACCAGTATAACAGAGTAGTTAAGAGCTCATGTTACCAAGTCATCCAAACTTGGATTAAAGTCTCAGCTCTGCCACCCACTAGTTGTGTGAACTTAGATAAGCTATTACTACTCTAGACCTCAGTTTCTTCATTTAAAAATAGAGTTAACAATAGTCTCTACTTACCTCATAGTATTATTATGAAGGATAAATGAGTTAATGAATATAATACTCCTGGCACATAATAAATACTCAATAAATTATAGCTATTATAAAAAGACTACTGTCTTATGATTTTTCAGCCTTTGTGACTCGGTAAACCCGTCTCTAGCTCATTTTTCACCACCATGGTCTCAAAGAACAAAAAGGCCTTCACATATAAACAGACCTAAATGTTTCCTTTGTTCCTTGAACAGACCATCAGCAAGTATCTCACAGCCAAATGCATGAACTTGACTACAGTGAAATCTCCCAATGTTACACAAATTTCAAGAGACTGAAAATTCATCTAGATAACACAAAACCAATGTTCATTATAGCTTTAATTAAATTCCATTGTGTTTTATCTACCCACTTATCTGTCTTTGAAGTCTCCTATAAGGTCAGAAACTTTATCTGGCCATAAAAACTAAATAGATTTGGATGATTCTATCAGAAAACGCTAAGGCCATTTCCTTATCTCTGTGAAATAGTTTTTTCTCTATACATACCTCTGATCTACAGGAAGCAACTTTGGTTGTATTGTCCTCAATTTGCTCTAATTTCTTTTTTTTTTCCCTGCAGTTTTTCTGCTAGAAACTTAATTTTGTCCTTTTTGTAGGTACATGATTTTTTAAAGCATCAGTGCAAATCTTTGTATTTCTTCATCCTTTTGGATATTACATGAAATGTTATTTGTTGTACTGAAAATGCCTCCTCTACTTGTAATATTTATTATTACCATCTGAAAACTTCTTCTGAGAACTAGGTAAAGGTTAACGCTATATGTTCAAGCATACAACATATTTCATATGCCTGAGGAAAACACCACAAAACAATGATCTTTCCATCCATGACTTGTTTAAATCAAGACTAGCTGCAAAGCATCAAATTTTCCATAACTGGAACCTTGATAACGTAAGATCCACTTCATATTTGACTAAACTGACACTCCCACCCAGAGGCTGTACCTCCCCTTTTCATATATCCAAATCCTGTCCTTTCTCCGAGGCCCAGCTAGAGACCTACCATTGCCGAAATCCTTCCCTTCCTCTTTGAGCTACAACAGCACTGCTTAAAGGCAGCACTCCCTGCCATTTGCTGCATTGGACAGTACTTAGCCAGATTTTTGCCAAAAATCAAACTCCTCTAAGAAGATTCCACAATGCTATATGTGTACAAGGAGATTGCTCCTTAGAATTGTTAGAATGGATTTATTTGAAGAGCAGGAGGTACCATGTCATGGTGAAAAGAATATGAACTCTGGCATTGCCTACAACTTCAACTCAAACCTAGCATTAAAAATGTGTGAATCTAAGAAACAATTAACAGATAAGAAAGTGAGTGTGATTTGCTTATGTTCATCCTAGTAATGAGTGATAGGTCTGGGGTCTAGGATCAAGTCTATCTAATTGCAAAGGCTTCTCACCTTCTACATATTACTATGGAATCAGAAGACAATAATATAATAATAACTGAGATTTTCATATCCATATTCCTAGATTTAATACCTTTGCTAAAATCCAGCTACTTTCTCCATACTTTACCTGCATGTCTTGTTGTCAATCTAAGCATCTCCAACATTAATTTTCATTGATCCTTCAAACTCTTCTTTCTCTTGGGTGTATCATACATCCCAAGACTAATATCTGCCCAGCCACTCCAATTCCAAACATATTTGATATCTCCATTTCCCTTACCACCTTCCACCCAAACCAATCAGTCATCAATTTAACTCTCACACTTACTGCTAAAACGATGCAAAACTATCACAATCTTGTGACTGTTCAGTTCAGCCCTCATCACATGGGAGTCCTGACTATGGTGACAGCCTTCTAACCACCTTTTGGCCTCCATCCAATTCATCCTCTACATGGTGATCAGCGTTACATTTCTAAAATAATAATTTGGTCACATCTCTTTTCATGTTGCAATTACTCCCTCTATACTGCCTTCAATATAAAATCCAATTTATGCAGAATTCAAGCTTATTCACAAACCTCTTCTCTAATGTCTTTTTCCCTCACACATATATTCACACACCCACATTGAACAACCAGCCGTTTCCTGAAGGTGCCTTATAGTTTCACATATTTGTGCCTTTGCATATGCTATTCCTTCTACCTAGAAGCCCCTGATACTGCATGAAAACCACATAATTATCCTTCAGAATTCATCTCCTATGCCACTTCTACTCAGAAGCTTTGCAGAACTCTTCTCTTCTGGACAGAAAAAAATAAAATCACTTATTCTATTTACCCAATGCATATTTTTCAAACCATATACAAAAATAAACTCAAGATGGATTCAAGACCTAAATTTAAGACTGGAAACTATAAAGTTCCTAGAAGAAAACATAGGCAGAATACTTTTTGACATAAGTCATAGCAATAATTTTTTTGGATCTGTCTCCTGACACAAAGGAGACAAAAGCAAAAATTGTAAAAAATGGGACCTAATTGAATTTAAAAGTTTGCAAAGCAAAGGAAACCACTGACAAAATGCAAAGACAGCCTACTGAATGGGAGAAAATATCTGCAAATGATGTTACCAATAAGAGTTTAATATCCAAAATACATAAATACTTCATACAACTCAATATCAAAAGAAACAAGCTAATTAAAAAATGAGAAGTTTATTTCTGTATATCATGTGAGAAAATGTTCTAATTTCATTTTTACATGTAGCTGTCCAGTTTTCCCAGCACCACTTATTGAAGAGACTCTCTTTTTTCCAGTGTATATTCTTGCCTCCTTTGTCATAGATTAATTGAACATAGGTGCATGGGTTTATGTCTGGGCTCTCTATCCTGTTCAATTGATCTATATTTCCATTTTTGTGCCAGTAGCATACTCTTTTGATGACTGTAGCTTTGTAGTATAGTCTGAAGTCAGGGAGTGTGATTCCTCCAGCTCTGTTCTTCTTTCTCAATATTACTTTGGCTATTTGGGGTCTTTTGTGTTTCCATACAACTTTTAGAATTATTTATTCTGCATTAAGTCCCCTACATACGAACCTTCAAGTTGTGAACTTTCAAAGATGTGAACATGCATCACTGGATCATTTTTTCAAAGGGTAGATAGAATTGAATCCAGTAAGGAACCAGAACATGTGCCATCAATGTCAGGCATGAGTGAAATTGCAGCTTGTCCTCTATCTCCTATTGCTGATTATCCTTCAGCTCTACCATCTCCCACCTCAACTCCCTCCTCCAGTCAGTAACTCTTCTTGCCTGTTCATTTGATGGCAGTCCCTGTATGCCAGCAGTTATACTGTACTACTGTACTTTTCATTGTACCATACTGTAAGATTAAAAATGTTTTCTTTATTTTTTGTGTTTTTTTTATGTATTATTTGTGTGAAAAGTATTATAAACCTATTACAGTACAGAACTATATAGTTAATTGTGTTAGTTGGGTACCTAGGCTAACTTTGTTGGACTTACAAACAAATTGGACTTATGAATGTGCTCTCAGAACAGAACTCATCTGTATGTAAGGGACTTACTATACTTCTGTAAAAAAAGGTCATTGGTATTTTCCTAGGGATTGCATTGAATCTGTAGATTGCCTTGGGTAGTAAGTCATTTTAACAATATTAATTCTTCCAATACAAGAACATGGTATATCTTTCCATCTGTTTGTATCATCTTCAGTTTCTTTCATCAGTGTCATAGTTTTCCAAGTGAAAGACAAGTCTTTCACTTCCCTAGGTAAGTTTATTCCTAGATATTTTATTCTTTTCAGTGCAATGGTAAATGGGATTGTTTCCTTAATTTCTCTTTCTGGAACATTCTCTAACACCATATACAAAAACAAACTCAAAATGGATTAAAGACCTAAATGTAGGACCAAAAGCCATAAAACTCCTAGAGGAAAACATAGGCAGAGCACTCTGACATAAATCATAGCAATATTTTTTTAGATCTGTCTTCTAAAACAGGAAATAAGAGCAAAAATAAACAAATGAGACCTAATTAAACTTAAAAGCTTTTGCATAGCAAAGGAAACCATAAACAAAATGAAAAGACAATCTACTGAATGGGAGAAAATATTTGCAAATGATATGACCGATAAGGGGTTAATATCCAAAATATATAAGCAGTTCATACAACTCAACATCAAAAAAACAACCCAATTAAAAAATGTACAGAATAACTGAATAGACGTTTTCCCAAAGAGGAAATGCAGATGGCCGAAAGGCTCATGAAAAGATGATCAACATCGCTAATCATCAGGGAAATGCAAATCAAAACCACGATGAGATATCACCTCACACCTGTCAGAATGGCTACCATGAAAAAAACACAAATAACAAATTTTAGTGAGAATGTGTAGAAAAGGGAACCTTCCTATACTGTTGGTGGAAATGTAAATTGCTGCAGCCACTGTGGAAAACAGTGGAGGTTTCTCAGAAAGCTGAAGATAGAACTATCATATGAGGCAGGACTTCTACTCCTGAGCATATAACCGAAAAAATACAAAAACACTAATTAAAAAAGATACGTGTAACCCAATGTTCATAGCCACATCATTTAGAAATTGCCAAGATATGGAAGCACCCTAAGTGTCCATCAACAGATGAATGGATAAAGATGTGGTATACACACACACACCCATACATAACAGAGTATTATTCAGCCATAAAAAAGAATAAAATTTTGCCATTTTCAACAACATAGATGGACCTGGAGCATACTGTGCTTAGTGAAATAAGTCAGACAAAGACAAATACTGTATGTTATCACTTACATGTGGAATCTAAAAAATAAAACAAATAAATAAAACAAATGGAAACAGACTCACAGATATAGAGCACAAACTTGTGGTTACCAGAAGGGAAAAGGAAAGGGGAAGGGGTGAGATAAAGGTAGGGGATTAAGAGATACCAACTACTATGTAAAAAATAAGTAAGCTACAAGGATATATTGTACAGCAAAGGGAATAGAGCCAATATTTTATAACTTTAAATGGAGTATAATTTATAAAAATTTTGAATCACTATGTTTTACACCTGAAACTAATATGATGTTGTAAATCAACTTAGCTCAACTAAATAAAAAATAAATAAAATCTATGTTGAATTTAATTAAAATGAGAGGAAGATGTTTGTGTATCCATGCACACAATCAGCATATTTTTGAGCATCTACTAAGTGCTATGCACTCTATCAGGTGCTGGAGATCCATCACTAAGCAAAAGAAACCAAGGGTAGATAGAGACAGGGATAGATAAAGCGCTCTGGGAGTTAATGGAAATAAAAAATATATCAATTTTATTTACTTAATAATTTTGCTTTGAGTTACTTTCCTATTGTTGTCATAACAAATTAACATAAACTTAGTTACATAAAACAACACACATTCATTATCTTATGGCTCTGGAAGCATGAAGTCCAAAATGGATCCCACTGGGCTAAAATCAATATGTTGACAAGGCTGAATTCCTTCTTGAGGTCCAAGGGGAGAATGCATTTCATTGTCTTTTTCAGCTTTTAAGGGTGGCCCCTTTGCACATCCAGCAGTATAGCATCTTCCACTTTAAAGGATGCCTGTGATGACACTGGGCACAACTAACTTATCCAGGTTAATCACTTTAGTTTAAGGTCAGCTGATTAGCAACCCTAATCCCCACTTGCCATATAATGTAATATATTCTAAGTTTCAAGGATTAGGGTATAGGTATCTTTAGGGAAGGGGCATTATTTTGCCAACTACTGACACCCAAAGAATAGGAATTATATTTTGTCCCTTCTTTTCAGGTGTTGGGAAATGTAGAAATGCAGACAGTTAGCCACTGATCAGCTCTCCTTTGATGGTGCATATTAAGATTATCTAGGATATTGCCAGAACAAGCAGGAAAAAATTCCCCCAAAAATGTCTATTATCTTGTTTTCAAATATACAGAGCCAGATACTAGGTGGATGAGGAACACAGATTTCTGCAATATGGAGAGAGAGATAAAAATACAAAATAAACTGTAACCTCTATACAGCCTACACTCTTCACCCCACTCCAGCTTTCCTTCTTGTGATCTGCTGCACCCAATCATGAAAATAATTTAAATTTACATTAACTGTGCAACTGACAAATCTCTTTCAACAGTTATATATTTGATGCTCAAAAAAGCCTGAAAAGAAAGAAATTTTATATGAATCTTACATTAACCATAGAACCTTAAGTTGTATAATCAAAAAGCCAGGGCCTGTGTTTTCTGCATGATGGTGTGCTCCCTAGGTAAGCACTGTCATCTTCCTTCCATCTTCTCATGTGTTCTTTAAAGTGCGAAATTGAATTTCTACTTGTACGAGGATGAAATAGGCTTTTGTATAAATCTCCAGCCTTATCTAAAAATTAACTCAAAATGTAGCATAATCATAAATGGAAAACATAAAAATAAAACTTATAGAAAAAAATACAGGGCTTCCCTGGTGGTGCAGTGGTTGAGAGTCCACCTGCCGATGCAGGGGACATGGGTTCGTGCCCCAGTCCAGGAAGATCCCACATGCTCCGGAGTGGCTGGGCCCGTGAGCCATGGTCACTGAGCCTGCATGTCCGGAGCCTGTGCTCTGCAACGGGAGAGGCCACAACAGTGAGAGGCCCACGTACAGAAAAAAAAAAAAAACAAGAAAATCTTCAAGATTTAGTGCTAGGTACAAAGTGCTAGGCAAGGAATTCTTATACTTGACACCAAAAGTACGATCTATAAAAGGAAATGAAAAACTGAACATCATTAAAATTAAACTCTTTTGCTCTGTGAGAGAGTCTGTTAAGAGGCTTAAAATACAAGCTACTGACTTGGAGAAAATATTTGCAAACCACCTATTTAAAAAGGATAAAATCTAGAATATATAAAGAAAACTCAACAGTAAAAAAAAAAGATTAGAAAATGGGCAAATGACATGTACAGACATTTCAAAAAAGAGAACATGAGGATAGCAAATAAGCACATGAAAGATGTTCAACATGATTAGCCATTAAAACAATGCAAGGTAAAACCAAAATGAAATGGCACTATGTAAATATCAGAAGAGCTAAAACAAAAAACAGTGACAACAACAAACACTCGTGGGGATGCACAGAAACTGGATTATTGAGACACTGCTGATGAGAATATGAAATAGTTTAGCTATCCTAGAATACAGTTTGACAGTTTCTTAAAAACCTAAATATGCAAGTACCATATAAACCAGAAATTACACCCCTGGGAATCTATCCCATAGGAATTAAGAATTATCTTCACACAAAAACCTGTCCATAAATGTTTAAAGTAGCTTTATTTATAATAGCTCCCAAATGGAAATAACTCAGGTGTCCTTCAATGGGTGACTGATTAAACAGTGGTATATCCATACCGTGGAACACTACTCAGCAGTGAAAAGAAATTAACTATTGACATATACAACCTGGAAGAATTTCCAGTGAATTATGCTGAGCGAAAAAGCCAATCCCAAAAGGTTACATACTGTATTAATCCATTTATATAATTCTTGAAATGACAAAGTTATAGAAATGATGAAAGTGGTTACCAGTGTTTAAAGGGATGGAGGGCTCAAGAGAAGTAAATCTGGCTATAAAACAGCAACATGAGGAATCCTTGTAGTGATGAAAGTATTCTATCTCTTGACCATACCAATGTCAATATACTGGTTGTGATATGATAGTACAGTTTTGCAAGTTGTTACCATTGGGGGAAACTGAGTAAAGGGTACATAGGAACTCTCTATATTATTGCATACAACTGTGAAGTTATAATTATCTTAAAATAAAATGTTAAATTTTTTAAAAGCCTGAAAAATATTGTAGTTCTATTTTTAATGTTTTGAGGAACCTCCTTACTGTTTTCCACCACAACTGGACCATTTCGCTTTTCTACCAGCAATGTACAAGGGTTCCGATTTCTCCAAAACCTCACCAATACTTGTTGTATTTTTTTTGGTTGATAGTAGCCATCCTAACAGGTATGAGGTTATATCTCCTTGTGGTCTTGATTTGCATTTCCCTGGTGATTAGTGATGTTGAGCATCTTTCCATAAACCTGCTGACAATACATCTTCTTTGGGTAAATGTATATTCAAGCATTTGGCCCATTTTTAAATCAGGTTATTTTTTTTGGATTGAGTTGTAATAGTTCCCTATATTTTTTGGAAATTAATCCCTTATCTTATATATGGTTTGCTAATATTTTCTCCCATTCCATAGGCTGCCCTTTCACTCTATTAATTGTTTTCTTTGCTGTGAAGAAGCTTTTCAGTTTGAAGTAGTCCCACTTGTCTATTTTGGATTTTGTTGCCTATGCTTTTGGTGTTATAGCAAATGAAATCATTGCTAAGGCCAGTGTCATGGGGGGAAGGGAGAAATGAGGAGTTGCTAAGCAAAAGCATGAAGTCTCAATTATGGAAGATGAGTAAGTTCTAGAAATCTGCTGTACTACATTGTACCTATAATTAACAGTATTGTATTATACACTTAAAGATTTGTTAAGATGATAGATCTCATGTTAAGCGTTCTGACCAATAATTTTTTTAAGGCTGAAAGCACATGTCACTTTGCTTTCTCTCAATGTCCCAAACTTATACAACATAACACATGTCCTATTACAATTGGAATCTTTCCCTGATGAAACTGAAAACCTATTATTTTGTGGTGAGAAGCTTTCTGGAAAATGAAAAAGTCATAATGAAAATTGTTACAAATGACTGTTCCATGGATACATCATCTTAAAAAGTAGGAAGATTTTACTGTCTGAAACTTAATAAGACTGTATTTTCCCATTACAAAGTAATATATTTGAATCAAATTATATTTCATAATAATTATATAATTAGCAACTTGGACATCTGGCTTCATGTAATTTTGATTACCTATGGAGAGTCTATTTCCCAGAATATCTTTCTACTTAACATTTCTTGGTAATAATAGAAATGTCACATCTCCTGTTAAATTATATCAACCCCTGTTAAGGCAAGAACATTAGGAGAGAACAGAAGTTCAAAGATTGAAACCCATAATCAGTTAAAGCCACACACACACACACACACACACACACACACACACACACACGCACACACTGGTTCCCAGGCCCATGACTTTTGTTCCTTTAACCCGGAAAGACATATCCAAGAGAATTTGATGGAAATAACCTTCATTACTATTATCTTGCCATTCATTAATTAAGTAGTCACTGATTTCTATGTGCCTAAGAAAGCACTAGAAGTTGAAGAAATTATAAATTTCAAAAGAGAGTCCCTGTGCTGCTTGAGTGTGTACCAGACTGTAGTTTGTCACTGAAATGGCTGTTCTCTGGATATATGTATCTATTTGTACTCAGCACCATTTCTGCCCTTCTAAGTTCTCTCGTCCACAGATTCTGGGAGCCTAGAAAGCTTCTCTTCCCAGATTCTAGAGCCAGCAGGATTGCATGGTTAAATTTTAACCAGGCAGAAGATTCAACTTTATTTTATCTATTGTGGGTTTTTTTTTTTTTTTTTTGCGGTACGCAGGCCTCTCACTGTTGTGGCCTCTCCCGTTGCGGAGCACAGGCTCCAGACGCGCAGGCTCAGCGGCTATTGTTCACGGGCCCAGCCACTCTGCGGCATGTGGGATCTTCCCGGACCGGGGCACGAACCCGTGTCCCCTGCATCGGCAGGCGGACGCTCAACCACTGCACCACCAGAGAAGCCCTATTGTGGGTTTTTAATCGCAACTATTTTTATTTTACTTCCTTTTTTGATTTATATTTTATATTGGACTATAGTTGATTTACAATGTTGTGTTAGTTTCAGGTGTACAGCAACGTGATTCAGTTATACATATACATTATGTGCTTTATATTTCATTATTTCTGCTCTTACCTTTATTATTTCCTTCTCCCTACCTATTTGGAGTTTACTTTGCCCTTTTTTTCCTAGCTTAAGGTGGAACTTTAGGTCTTTTATTATAGATCTTTTTAAGGCACATAAGCATTTAAAACTATAGATTTCTCTCCAAACTGCTAACATAAGCATTAAAAATTTAAATTCCCTCTAAAGCCTGATTAGATACATACCACAGAACTTGATATATTGTATTTTTACTATCATTCAGTTCAAACTATTTTCTAATTTCCCTTGTGATTTCTTCTTTAATCCATGAGTTATTTATAAGTACACTGGTTAATATGCCAATACTTAGGGATTTTTGGAATATCTTTTTGCTACTGATGTAATTTATTTTGTGGTATTTATATATTTTTAAACGTATTGAGACTTTTTATGGCCTGTCATAAGGTCCATTTTGGTGTATGGACCACTGACTATTTTGGTATAATTACTCCATCAACTGCTGAGGACAGTGTGTTACAATATCTAATAATGATTGTGAAAATTGTCTGTTTTTCTTTTTAATTCTGAAAATGTTTGCTTCATGCATTTCAAAGTTCTGTTGTAAGGCGCATATACTTTTACAACTGTTACATCTTCCTGACATGAATTCTCTTTTATTATTATGATATACCTCCCTTGATCTCTGGTAATATACTTTATTTCGAGTCTACTGGATGTGATAGTAATATAGCCACTTTAGCCTTCTTAAACTTACTGTTTTCAAGATATATATCATTTTCCTTCTGTTTACTTTAACCTATTGTATGTATCTCTGTGTTTAAAGTGTATTTCTTGTGGATAGCATATAGTTAGGTCTTGCTTTTTTATCTACTCTGATAATCTCTGCCATTTTATTGGCATGTTTAGCCCATTGTTGCACTCAATGTATTTTGGTATGGTTTGATTTAATCATGATTTTCTATTTATTTTCTCTGTTTTCTTTGTTGCTGTTATTTTCCCACTTTTATTGCTTTGCTGCCTTAAATTTTTTTTTAGGATTTTAACTTATCTGTTGACTTTAGCTATACTTATTTGCATTATTCTGTAATGGTTGCTCTAGAGATTATTCGTCCTTAACTTTTCACGTTGTAGAGTTAATTTTGTGTCATTTTACACCAAATTTAGAAAACTTCTAACATATAGTTTTATTTACAACCTCCTCATCCTTTATGTTATAGCTTTTGTATATTACATTTATATATTTTATAGGCCGACAGTTCAGCAGAATTCTCCTTTCATAATTCTGAAGACGTTCCTTTAACATTTCTTTTAGTGCTGGACTAATGACAACAAATTCTCTTAGTCTTTTTTTTATCTGAAAATGTATTTATTTGCTTTTATTCATGAAGAATATTATCAGTGATATAGTCTAGGTTGACCTTTATTATTTTGCTTTCTCCCAGTCAGTTAAAGATAGTCTCCTACTGTCTTATGGCACCCACTCTTTCTGATGAGAAGTCAGTCATCATTTGATTCATTGTTCCCCTGCATGTAATGTGTAATTTTTCTTCTCCAGTTGTTTTCAAAATGTTTTATTTACATTTTATTTTCATCAGTGTTTTATTTATCATGACAGATTCATTGAGCCTCTCCTATGCCTTTCATCAAATATAAGAAATTATCAACTGTTGTTTCTTCAGATATTGTTTCTGTCCCATCCTCTCTCTCCTCTCTTTCTGGAACTCCTATTTTGAAATCTTTGCTAATCACAATACCTGTGTCATCTCAGAGTACTGACTAGTTGTTTCTTTTCTCTTCAGAATAGATCATGTCTTACTACCTTTTAAAATGTCAGGTGATTTCAGATTGTATTCTGGAATTATGAATAATATGTTGTAAGACTTTCCTGTTATAGTCTCTGAAGAGTGTTGTTGCGTGTGTGTGCGCACGTGTGTGTGTTTGTGTCTTAGCAGCAAACTAACTTGGTTGGACTCAAACTGCAAACTTTGTCTTCTTTTTTTTTGTAGGCCATTGTGCTTTTAGAGTTAACTAGGTTTTTTGGAGTCTGCTTTACACGTATCTGCTTCAGGGGTCAGACAGAGATTTGTACAGTGCCTATACACCAAACTGTGGTCTCCGCTCTCTGGTTCTCTCCTTTCCAGGATTCTCCCTCACTTCCTAGTAACTGTGATGGCCCTGAACTCTGCCTTCTGGTTCCTGAAGCAAGTAAGACTAGGTTTTTGTTGTTCCCACATGACACACAATGAGGCATGTTCTCAGGAAAACAGCCATAAAAAATGTGAAATTCATCCAAGGCTGTCCCTTTCTTCCAGGAGCAGACACTGCTCTGGTATGTGTCTGCTTTGGGTTGTTCTCAAGTTCCTTCATATCTTTTTCTTTTTCTTGTTTTAAATTTTTTCCAGAATTAGTACTTGTTATTTGCAGAAGGGTTGATCTAACAGTACTGGCTTTAGCAGAACTTATGTAATATGTGAATAGCAGAATCAGAGCAAGAGTTAATAATTGTACTAAAAATGTATTTCAATTTATTATTGCTTTGTAACAATATCCTCAAAAATTCAATGAATACTATCAGAAGGTACCTGTACCCACTTCTTTGGCTAAATATCCAAATAGCTGGCAAAACTCAGAAAAGAAATCGTCAGGCACTGTAGTATATTTTAGGCCAATACTGCCTGGACACACTCAAGAGTAAAATCCATCAACTTCATTAAAGTTTTTCTACTGTGATCTCATGGGTGACTTGCTTTTAGAAGATAAAAAAGAGTGGCTGTTTATTTGCCTTTCTTACAGTAGACCCTGGACACTGTCTTGGGAGTCATCATACTTATACCCTGGAACCTTTGTGAACTCCTAAATTTATAAATGGATTATTTTTCAGGTTCTCTTCTTTACCTCAAATTATATTTCTGTTGAGAGTAACGAGTTCCCTGGCCTAGCTTCAAATTTTAACTACAGTTTTCTACATTTACTAAAGTTCTATCTCTCCCTTTGTCAGCAATATTTCATAAGTAAAACATTTTTACAACCTTAGGAGAATTTATAAGTAGATAAGGAGAAGGAGAGAACAACCCAGCTGCATTGGGATGTGATAGACTAACATCATTCACTATCTCAGTAATTCACAGCTCAGCATTCAGGTTTGTGCTTCAGCAAGGGAACAAATTGTCATGGTAGCACTTATCAAGCACTGTAATTACATGATTTCTTTTCTGTATCTTCTACTAGATCATAAACTAAATTGTCATTGCATCTCTAGTACCTACCATAGTAGGTCTTCATTAACATTTGTTGAATAATTATTGAAAAGATAAAACTAAGAATACTAAAGCTCCACTGAATTTACATGTTAAAATAAAACCTCTGTTTTTCAACAGTAGTGACTGTTATGAGAATGTGCGTGTGTGTGTGTGTATAAATGGAGGTGTGTGGGTGTGAGTATGTGGGTATGGATATGATCATTATAAATATACAGGCATATCTTGGAGATATTGGGTGTTCAGTTCCAGACCACTGCAATAAAGTGAGTATCGCAATAAGTAGAGTCACATGAATTTTTTTATTTCCCAGGGCATATAAAATCATGTTTACACTATACTGAAATCTATTAAGTGTGCAATTGTATTATGTCTAAAAAAACAATGTCTATGCCTTAATTAAAAAATAAGAATTGCTAAAAAATGCTAACGCTCTTCTGAGCCTTCACTGTATTATAATTTTTTGCAATAGTAACATCAAAGATCGCTGATCACACATCACCATAAAAAACTATAGTAATAATTTAAAAGTTAGAAATATGTGAGAATTACCAAAACGTGGTACAGAGACACACAGCGAGCCAATGCTCTTGGAAAAATGGCTCCAATAAGCATGTTCGACGCAAGATTGTAGCAAAATTTCAATCTGTAATAAACGCACTATCTGTGGAATGCAATAAAGCAAAGCACAATAAAATGAAGTATGCCTGAATAACATTTTACATGAATAATTTTACAAACATCAATGTCTTGGATGACTACATTTTCTGAGACATGAGTTGTTTGTACCTTAAAAAACACTCCTGCCTATGTGATAATCTACAACATTTTCCTTCTATGCCCACCCTCTAGCTTTTCTTTTGATAAAACCTAGGCAAAGGGAGATACTCCAAGGCTAGGTTTTACAGAGAATTCACTGAACTCTAAAATACTCTGAGGTTTAACCTCAGACATCTGATGAAAGCTATTCCACTGACCAAAGATACATCATCCATCAATCAGGAATACTTTTCTTCAAGTGTAGCTCCCATCATACCACTTTCTTGCTTAGAACATTCATTTGTGCCCCACTGTCTAATGTACACAATCCAAACTTCTTAGATATCCATTCTCCTTTGCCTTGGTCTTCTGCTTTAAACTATTCACTAGCTAAGTGATCTTGGAAAAGGTACTTCTCCAAACTTCAGTCTCCACTTTTATAAGAGTAATACCTATGAGTATCAAATATAAGCAATATGAAAGACAGTAGGTATTTAATCAATGATAGCTATTAATTTAATTATTATAATTTGTCTTATTTTCTTTCTCACTAAGCTAACTGAATTATGAGCCATTCCTCCAAAATGCACCCTCTTCCCCTAGCACAATTATTACAATTTAATGCTGACAGAATTTTCTGTGATGTTAGAAATGCTCTATATGTACATTGTTCAATATGATAGCCATGTAGAAATGGAGCATTTAGAAAGTGGCTTGTGTAACCGAGAAAGTAATTTTTAAATTTAATTTAATATTAATTCATTTAAATTTAAATAACCACATGTGCTTATTGGCCACCATATTGGATAGCAGAGATCTATACTTTCCTTGAAAACCTCTGTGATTCCCTCTAGAGAAACGTGATTCCTTCCTGAGATGTCCTATTTCTTTAACCCTAGTGAACTACTATTTGATCACTTCCACTAAGAAGCCTTGGTTTTGTTTGTTTGTATGTGGGTTTTTTGGTGAGGGATGTTGTTGATCTCTCTTCTTCTCAGATGGATTGAATTATTTTCTCATCCTCAGATATTCTATACATATCTTTGTCAAAATTTTTGAGCTACGTTGAAATTGTTCATTTACTTAAGCGAAAGGCCTACATATAATAGAAACTCAACAAAGATAGGTGAAAAGGAGGAAAAAAGTGCAGGAGGGAGGAAGGAAGGAAGAGAAGGGGAGAGCTTAAGGTAGGCAGGCATAGAAAATGTGTAATGGAAAGTACATTCACTCACAACTACACTGAGTCAACAATGCTACTTAGTTCCCAATTTTGAACAACCACTACCTAATATATTCCCTGAAGGTCTCATCTAAACAATGATAATCAATCGGAAACTGAACATAATGGCACCTTGGTGTGAGTTGTTTGGTGGAATGCTTGAT
Organism: Delphinus delphis; assembly: GCF_949987515.2. Lineage (NCBI taxonomy): Eukaryota > Metazoa > Chordata > Mammalia > Artiodactyla > Delphinidae > Delphinus > Delphinus delphis. The sequence continues at coordinate 51,058,385 of NC_082690.1, read as the reverse complement.
TATAAGGAAACAGAAAATAAGAAACACTTATAATTGCTCTTTCAAAGCTTCTGCTCATAACACAGATAACATTTCATAATTCTCAGGAGGCCCTTAGTCACCTCTGGCTGTCACCAGAAGAATCGCTGAAACAGTAGACCCAGCCTGCGTGGCACTTTACAATTTCACTTTTTTACATGTACTTTCTGGAACTAAATTTTTGAGCCATCTCATTCCACCACAGAAGGACCAATCTACAAAGCAGCTCTTCCACCAAAGGAAATGCTAGGGTTAATGGACTTTCTCTTGAAATCTGATCAATAATAGTCATATAACATGTAACTGTCATGTTACTTACTCACTGTTGTTACTCACTGAACCCTAATCCCAAATAATAGCTATAAAGCTTTTCCAGAAATCTCCGTATCAATGAGCTCACTTAATGAAGTTTAGGTATAGGTATGAGAAGAGCACCAGTATGCAAAATGAATGAAGGATTTACTGCTTGGCCAGTAACTGATTAGATACTTCTGCAGAAGACTGGCAGAGTGGTACACTTATCTTTAAAATATCTGTGCTCATCACCTACTAAGTTCAGGCTTAGAACGGACATGGGACACAAAAAGGAGAACAAGCCACAGTTCTTGACCTTAAAGAGCTCACAGGTTAGTATGGAAAATAAAGTGAACCATTTAAAAACAATACGATAAATACAACCATGTGGAGTGAGAGATGGGGGCAGCCATAGGACATTTTTGAAAGTAGGTAAAAGCTGAAATTTAAAGAATATTTAGGGGTTACCCAGAGAAGTATGTGTGTTTGTATTGATACTGGAATAGGGTAGGAGGTGACAATGGTAGAGGGTTTTGAATAGAGTGCTCTATTCAGAGGGAAAAATGTGTGCAAAGTTTTAGAAAATGATACTCAACCAGGCATAAGGAAAAAAAAATGAGTAAGAAACAAAGATATTGTCCTGAGGAAGCTCCCAGTCTGTGTCTTCCCTATAAGTGGATACCTTAAACTGTGACAAGTTGAGTTCTATAAGAGGGAATGAATCAAGTTCTAGGGGTCTAACATTCCTTGGAAAGTCAAGAAAATTTCTTAAAAGAAGATAATATTTGATCTTCAACCTTCAGATATCCTGTTCCCAAGTTAATTATTTTAGAAGCTTGACAAACCCCTTAATGTTTCCAGCACAAGCATCCTAAAAAGGTTTCAGAGTAATATGAAAATGAGCATGTGTTTTAAATGTATGCTGAAAACAGGAAAAAAAATAGTTTACTGTTGAACCAACAGAGTGAGGGTGAAGTATTTCTGTTGATGTCTGGATCAAAAAGGAGAATTTGTGGAATCATGGAAATATTAAATATCATAGGATCAGAAGTCAAATAAGGACTCAGTCCATTTGCTGAGTCATCCAACTGATATTTAATGATATTTAATTCCTCCATCATAGGAATTTTGGACATAGGGATATAGACATAGGTTAAAAAGGCAACATCTTCTCTCAAGGCTAGCAGAGGAAGAGTCATGGAAACATATGAAGTACAATGGATACGTAAGTGCCTTGATAAGGTATGCCAAGAGACGCAAAGGCACTAACCAAGTTTTCTGGAGGGGAGAGGAGCAGAGATGGGTAATTAGGTCAGAGAAGGATACCTGTAGGGGATATTACTATAAAGGAACCTGCAGTCCTGAAGATAATAGGTTGCCCAATCTGAAGCTGTAAAATAAAGAAATTCATTCCTCACCACAGTCAACATTCTGAGCTGGTGTGAATATGGAATTAAGAAGTCAGTGATTAAGGCCCAGGTATGTATTAATATAATCAAGGTGCTGCCTGAAACACATGTTTTTTGATGTTCCCTCTCTTGAAGACGATGATGGACAAGTTTATTCTGATAGTCAGTGATAGACAGTGAAAGCAAAGCCTGAGGCAATGGAAATCAGGTCATACTTATATGCCTGAACAACCCCTCCATGTACTGTTTCTAGGGAATCTTGGAGAAATGACAATTCAAAGACATTTCAATTTCTGGTGTTCAGTGTTTTCAGTAGACAAACTGTGAAAGAAGAGACTGCTTAATTGGAGGCGCCTAAGGTATTCATGTAAGTGTAATTGGAAATACAAAATTTTATCTGTGGTATTCCCCTAGAAACCATGCACAAAATGAGAAGATGACCGTAAGTTGGTATTTGCCCAAGACGAGTGTTTCATTACAGGACTGCCCTGGGCTAATATAAGAATATGAAAAGACTTTGATTTCGTCTAGAACCACAGGCTGAACCTTACCTTTTAACCTACAGAAAATTAATCTGTTCAAAAGACATCTCATCTGAACTGAACATAATTAAATAAATTTACACTACAACAAACAAAGTAATATTTTCAATTGTAAACTTATGTTCACATATATCTTCAAAAGCATTCTATGACATAGATAGTAGATGCCTTTTATAGATGTACAAATGAGAAAAATAAGCCTCTGATAGATTAAATGCGATATCCAAGAACATGCAAATGTGAAATGACAGAACTGAGATTTAAACTGAGACTTTTCTCTATCCAAAATCCAAATTTCTTCCCTAGTTCAAAAGTCATCCTCCTAGAAAATAAAATCACAACCAATAATGGTTTCTGGAGTAGGGATGGGGAATAGAATCACAATATAAACAGCACCAGCTTATCTTCTTAAGAACTGATTGGTAGTGATATTAAGGAAAATTAAAGTAGCAAAAATACATTACAATTAAGAATATAAGGTAATATTATCAGAGCAAATCCACACCAAAAATATTGTTGTCTGGGTCTTGGAAAAATAGGTTGTTTCAATAAAAAGAAAAAGAAAATCAAAGCAAAGTCATGGGTCTCATAAAAAAGATAACCCAAAATAATACCCTCAAAATGGATATGACAATATTCAATATAAAGGACCTTTAAAAAATGAATTTACCCAATCCTTTTACAGCATTTGATTCTGTTGAATACTTTCTCTTACTTGAGACTCTCTCGTCCCTATTTGTCTGTGATAACACATTCTTATTCTCCTCTTACGTCCTGAACCATTCTTTTCTAATCTCCTTACTTTCATGCCCTCTCCCTCTTTCTGATCCTAAAGTGCCGGTATTCCCCTTAATTCTCCCTTGGCCTATTGCTCATTTTACTACCTAAGATTTTGTTAGCTAACCTTTTCTACTGTCAATGTTTTAACATAAAATGACATGCTACTGTAATCCAAATTCCTATCTCCAACTCAAGGCTAGAATTTCAGTTCCTCTAACTCATCAGTCTGTACTCTTTCCAGTACAACATCATGGTCTTAGGTAAAATACAGCAGGTTGAGAATTCCAAGTGGGGTTCCTAAAACTACAGTGGATTATTGATAGGTGACTGAAAACTCAAGAAACCAGATAAGACCAAGTATGAGTGCCTGAGATGAGGGCCACCATCATTAATTCAATGAGTCTAGATAAACTTGGTAGAGTTTGAATGTGTTTCTTCCAACTGCCCTCTTAGGCATTTATCCGTCCTCAGGTGTGGCTTGTCTACTTTAAAAGAAGAGCAATGGTTTCTATTCTAAGTGATCCCTTATCTCCCCTTAGATCTGTAAAGACCAAAGCAAAATACAGCTGTTGAACAAATTTCCCTTTCCTTAGCCTATGTCTCTAATTCCCCATTCTCATTTTTCAGCAAACCAATTTTCTCTTTACCGTCTGTCTCCTACAAATACATTCGAGAAATCTTTTCTTGCTGATTCAATTAGGCCCTGCAAATTAATACTCTGTTTTTTTACTTTCTTTCACTTCCACTTGTCTCTTAAAAATTTGTTCAGCTCACTTGCCTTTGAATCTTCCCAATTCTTCCCATTACTGAAGAGCTGCGTTTTTCTTTTAAGGCATCCTATTTTCTAAGGTTTCTTTGTGAGGAGTGGTGGAGAGAAAATCGCCTCTTTAACTGTTTTATCAGAAAATATTAATATATTTTTAACTAAAGCTGATTAATTTTGCACTTTAGTTTCAGTGTCTTCAGCCTTACCATAGTTTAATACATATCTTACTAATACTTGGTCATTTACTCATTTAAAAACCATTTATTGAACCTATAATGTTCTAGAGACTATATTAGATCTTAGAGATGTTAAAATGAACTACACATGAAAGCTTCCTCAAGAGGCTTAGAATCTTGAGAAAAAATATGTACATAGGTACCGTATAATAAATATATTTACTAATAATAAAATTTTGTAGGTGATCACATGAGTATAACTATGAGAAATAGTCAGACAGAGATGATATCCTGGAAGTAATGACTGATGGGAGCCTTCTGTGCAAATCAAAGGTAAAAGTGAATTTAAGGTAGAGGAAGCAGCATTCTAAGGCCACATACATTTACAGTGGACCCTTTATTGGTGCCTGGAAAGCTCAAAACAATATACCCTTACTTAGGAAAGGCCTCCCTAATCTATGACACTGACACAGGTGTGGACCTCTAGAGACAAGTTTGAACTTCATGACCCACACCACACTCCCGGCCATAGCTTCTTGGGCCAAAAGTGCACATTTAAACTAAGTTAGGCAATACAATTTCTTTTCCAAATAATTTGATGTGGGGCCTTAAGAAAGGCATATCACTCTCCTTATGTAACTGTAACTTAAACACATGAAGGCAGTAGCTCTGTAGTAGCAGCTACTGAGCAGTCTGAGGTTGCAAAGGGAGAAAAAAATGAATTAGACACAGTGAATAAAGTAGAAGAGAGAAGTAGGGGTCCTGACTGCCTTCTAAATATCCATTTCTGTCTTTCAGAGACCTAAGTGTGTTCTAGCTCAAAGGTTCTGGGGATGCTCCTATGTCTAACAAATTTCTTTTTTGGCTTAGGCAGGCCTGAGCTGGTTTCATTACTGGTAAAACACCAGTCTTTACTGATCCAGCTATTCGAAAGTCTGAACCAACGATTTCAAGCTCCCAGTGGCCAAAGCTGGAACACACTGAGCAACAAAATAAATAATGTAGTATTGGATTATAATCCAAAGTAGAAGCTGAATATTCATAAGATCATGCTGATATACTTTATTGACTAAGCCAGTAAATAAATAAATAAACAAACCAATAAATAAATAAATAAGGGAAAGGAGATAAATTGCCTTTACAGAGGAATTCCAAATAATAAATGGTATACTTTTCCCTCCAGGGGGTGGAGCTTAATCTTTCCCTCACCCTTGAGTGTAGGCTGACTTAGTGACTCACTTGCAAAGAACAGAGTATAGAAAGAGGACATTAGTAACTTTACAGTGAAGAAACCTGACAAACACTACGTTAAGCAAGAGGTCCAGGTTAACATCACAGTGATAAGTTATGTTGATAGTATGTTCCCCTTGATATGATGGGATGCGCAGGGCTTGGCACCTCTGTGGTATTCTTTACAAAACCCTATAACTCCAGTCTAACCATGAGGAAAAACATCAAACAAACCCAAATTGACAGACATTCTACAGAATACCAGTACTCCTCAAAATTCTCAAGGTCATAAAAAATGAGAAAAATCTGAGAAATGGTTACATACCAGAGGAGACTAAGGAGATGTTATGATTAAATGCAATGCGGTATCCTTGATGGGACCCTAGAAGAGAAAAAGGACATTAATGGAGAAGCTGCTGCCAATCTATACATGAAGCATAAAGTTTATCAGTAATGTAACAATATTTGTTTCTTGGTTTTGACAGATATACCACAGTAGTGTAAGATGCTAAGTATAGGAAAAGCTGGTGGGGGTATATTTAAATTCTACTCCACCTTCACAAAGTTTCTGTAAATATAATTTTATTCCAAAGTAAAAAGTAAAAACAAAAATATATGCTAAAGTAAATAAGATTTATGCATGGCTAGAATGCAGGATTCATGTAAGGGAACAGCAACAAACATTGAGATCAAAGAAGTGAGTGAAGACCAAATTGTAAGGAATTGTCTTTGGTATACAAGATGATGAAAGTTCAGCAAAGGAGTGAAACTACCAAACCTGTTTTAGAAACAGCATTCTGCATCTGTGAAGAAGCTATACTTTTAGGGACGCAAGGCTTGGAGAAGAAGCATAGTTGCAGGGCCATTACAAAGTCTAGCAAAAAATTTCAAAGACATATATTAGGATATCTTTGTTGATATGGTACTACCTACTGAGACCAAGACCGTAATAGAAGCCCATTCACTCAACCAGACGTGTAAAGTCATAAAAAGCAACTTTTCAGAGTACTGAACAGAGTTCCCTGTGCTATACAGTAGGTTCTTTTTTTTTTTAACATGTTCATTGGAGTATGATTGCCTTAAAATATTGTGTTAGTTTCTGCTGTATAACAAAATGAATCACCTATATGTATAAATATATCCCCATATCCCCTCCCTCTTGCATTTCCCTCCCACCTCCCTATTGCACCCCTCTAGTTGGTCACAAATCACCGAGCTGATCTCCCTGTGCTATGTAGCTGCTTCTACTAGCTTTCTATTTTACATTTGGTAGTGTGTATATATATATCAATGCTACTCTCTCACTTCGTTCCAGCTTACACTTTCCCCACCCAGTGTCCTCAAGTCCATTCTACACATCTGCATCTTTATTCCTGTCCTGCCACTAGGTTCATCAGAACCTCTTTTTTAGATTCAATATATATGTGTTAGCATACAGTATTTGTTTTTCTCTTTCTGAATTACTTCACTCTGTATGACAGACTCTAGGTCTATCCACCTCACTACAAATAACTCAATTTCGTTTCTTTTTATGGTTGAGTAATATTCCATTGTATACATGTGCCACATCTTCTTTATCCATTCATCTGTCAGTGGACACCTAGGTTGCGCCCATGTCCTGGCTATTGTAAATAGAGCTGCAATGAACATAGTGGTACATGACTGTTTTGAATTATGGTTTTCTCAGGGTATATGCCCAATGGTAGGATTGCTGGGTTGTATGGTAGTTCTATTTTTAGTTTTTTAAGGAACCTCCATACTGTTCTCAATAGTGGCTGTATCAATTTACATTCCCACCAACAGTGGAAGAGGGTTCCCTTATAGCCACACCTGCTCCAGCATTAATTGTTTGTAGATTTTTTGATAATGGCCATTCTGACTGGTGTGAGGTGATACCTCATTGTAGTTTTGATTTGCAATTCTCTAATGATCAGCGGTGTTGAGGATCCTTTCATGTGTTTGCTGGCAATCTGTATATCTTCTTTGGAGAAATGTCTAATTAGATCTTCTGCCCATTTTTGGATTGGGTTGTTTGTTTTTTTGATATTGAGCTGCATGAGCTGCTTGTATACTTTGGAGATTAATCTTTTGTCAGGTGTTTCATTTTGCAAATATTTTCTCCCATTCTGAGGGTTGTTTTTTAGTCTTGTTTATGGTTTCCATGACTGTGCAAAAGCTTTTAAGTTTCATTAGGTCCCATTTGTTTATTTTTGTTTTTATTTCCATTTCTCTAGCAGGTGGGTCAAAAAGGATCTTGCTGTGATTTACGTCATAGACTGTTCTGCCTGTTTTCCTCTAAGAGTTTTACAGCTTAAGGCCTTACATTTCGGTCTTTAATCCATTTTGAGTTTATTTTTGTGTATGGTGTTAGGAAGTATTCTAATTTCATTATTCTACAGGTAGCTGTCCAGTTTTCCCATCACCACTTATTGAGGAGGCTGTCTTTTCTCCACTGTATATTCTTGCCTCCTTTATCAAAGATAAGGTGACCATATGTGTGTGGTTTTATCTCTGGGCTTTCTATCCTGTACCATTGATCTATATTATGGTTTTTTTGCCAGTACCATACTGTCTTGATTACTGTAGCTTTGTAGTATAGTCTGAAGTCAGGGATCCTGAGTCCTCCAGCCCCGTTTTTCTTTCTCAAGATTGCTTTGGCTATTTGAGGTCTTTTGTGTTTCCATACGTATTGTGAAATTTTTTGTTCTAGTTCTGTGAAAAATACCAGTGGTAGTTTGATAGGGATTTCATTGAATCTGTATATTGCTTTGGGTAGTTTAGTCATTTTTACAATGTTGATTCTTCCAATCCAAGTACATGGTATATCTCTCCATCTGTTTGTATCATCTTTAATTTTTTCATCAGTGTCTTAAAGTTTTCTGCATACAGGTCTTTTGTCTCCATAGGTAGGTTTATTCCTAGGTATTTTATTCTTTTTGTTGCAATGGTAAATGGGCGCATTTCCTTAATTTCTCTTTCAGATTTTTCATCATTAGTGTATAGGAATGCAAGAGATTTCTAAGCATTAATTTTGTACACTGGTACTTTACCAAATTGATTGATTAGCTCTAGTAGTTTTCTGGTGCATCTTTAGGATTCTCTATGTATAGTATTATATCATCTGCAAACAGTGACAGTTTTACTTATTCTTTTCCAATTTGGATTCCTTTTATTGCTTTTTCTTCTGATTGCTGAGGGTAAAACTTCCAAAACTATGTTCAATAATAGTGGCGAGAGTGGGCATCCTTGTCTTGTTCCTGATTTTAGAGGAAATGGTTTCAGTTTTTCACCATTGAGAATGATGTTGGCTGTGGGTTTGTCATATATGGCCTTTATTATGTTGAGGTAAGTCCCCTCTGTGCCTACTTTCTGGAGAATTTTTATCATAAATGGGTGTTGAATTTTTTGAAGGTTTTTTCTGCATCTATAGAGATTATCATATGGTTTTAATCCTTCTGTTTGTTAATATGGTGTATCACATTGATTGATTTCCATATATTGAAGAATCCTTGCATTCCTGGGATAAACCCCATATGATCATGGTGTATGATCCTTTTAATGTGCTGTTGGATTCTGTTTGCTAGTATTTGCTGAGGATATTTGCATTAATGTTCATCACTGATATTGGCCTTTCTCTGTCTGGTTTTGGTATCACGGTGATGGTGGGCTCATAGAATGAGTTTGGGAGTGTTCCTCCCTCTGCTATATTTTGGAAGAGTATGAGAAGGATAGGTGTTAGCTCTTCTCTAAATGTTTGATAGAATTCGCCTGTGAAGCCATCTGGTCCTGGGCTTTTATTTGCTGAAAGATTTTTAATCACAGTTTCAATTTCAGTGCTTGTAACTGGTCTGTTTATATTTTCTACTTCTTTCTGGTTCAGTCTCAGAAGGTGGTGCTTTTTTAAGAAGGTGGTGCTTTTTTGTCCATTTCTTCCAGGTTGTCCACTTAATTGGCATATAGTTGTAGTAAACCCTCATGGTTCTTTGTATTTCTGCAAGGTCACTTGTTCTTCTTTTTCATTTCTAATTCTATTGATTTGAGTCTTCTCCCTTTTTCCTTGATGAGTCTGGCTAGTGGTTTATCAATTTTGCTTATCTTCTCAAAGAACCAGCTTTTAGTTTTATTGATCTTTGCTACTGTTTCCTTCATTTCGTTTTCTTTATTTCTGATCTGATCTTTATGATTTCTTTCCTTCTGCTAACTTTGGGGTTTTTTTGATCTTCTTTCTCTAATTGCTTTAGGTGTAAGGTTAGGTTGTTTGAGGTGTTTCTTGTTTCTTGAGGTAGGATAGTATTGCTCTAAACTTCCCTCTTAGAAGTGCTTTTGCTCCATCCCATAGGTTTTAGGTCATCGCGTTTTCATTTTCATATGTTTCCAAGTATTTTTTGATTTCCACTTTGATTTCTTCAGCGATCTCTTGGTTATTTAGTAGTGTATTGTTTAGCCTCCATGTGTTTGTATTTTTACAGTTTGTTTTCCTGTAATTGATATCTAGTCTCATAGCATTGTGAGGGGAAAAGATACTTGACATGACTTCAATTTTCTTAAGTTTACCAAGGCTTGATTTGTGACCCAAGATATGATCTATCCTGGAGAATGTTCCATGAGCACTTGAGAAGAAAGTGTATTCTGTTGTTTTTGGATGGAATGTCCTATAAAAATCAATTAAGTCCATCTTGTTTAATGTGTCATTTAAAGCTTGTGTTTCCTTATTTATTTTCATTTTGGATGACCTGTCCATTGGTGAAAGTGAGGTGTTAAAGTCCCCCGCTATTATTGTGTCACTGTCGATTTCCTCTTTTATAGCTGTTAGCAGTTGCCTTATGTATTGAGGTGCTCCTATGTGGGTGCATATATATTTATAATTGTTATATCTTCTTCTTGGATTGATCCCTTGATTGTTATGTAGTGTCCTTCTTTGTCTCTTGTAATAGTCTTTCTTTTAAAGTCTATTTTGTCTGATATGAGAAATGCTACTCCAGCCTTCCTTTTATTTCTATTTTCATGGAATATCTTTTCCCATCCCCTCATTTTCAGTCTGTATGTGTCTCTAGGTCTGAAGTGGGTCTCTTGTAGACAGCATATATATGGGTATCGTTTTTGTATCCATTCAGCCAGTTTGTGACTTTTGGTTGGATTATTTAATCCATTTACATTTAAGGTAATTATCGATATGTATGTTCCTATTACGATTTTCTTCGTTGTTTTGGGTTTGGTTTTGTAGGGCTTTTCCCTCTCTTGTGTTGCTTGCCTAGAGTAGTTCCTTTAGCATTTGTTGCAAAGCTGGTTTGGTGCTGCTGAATTCTCAGCTTTTGCTTGTCAGTAAATGTTTTCATTTCTCCATCAAGTCTGAATGAGATCCTTGCTGGTAGAGTAATCTTGGTGTAGGTCTTTCCCTTTCATTATTTTAAATATGTCCTGCCACTCTCTTCTGGCTTGCAGAGTTTCTGCTGAAAGATCTGCTATTAACCTTATGGGGATTCGTTGTTTTTTATTTTTTGCTTTTCTCTTGCTACTTTTAATGTTTTTTCTTTAATTTTTGATAGTCTCATTAATATGTGTCTTGGCATTTTTCTCCTTGGATTTATCCTGTATGGGTTTCCTGCATTTCCTGGACTTGACTATTTCCTTTCCCACATTTGGGAAGTTTTCAACTATAATCCCTTCAAGCATTTTCTCAGTCCCTTTGTTTTTCTCTTCTTCTTCTGGGACCCCTATAATTTTAATGTTGTCCCAGAGGGCTCTGAGACTGTCCTCAATCCTTTTCATTCTTTTTTCTTTATTCTGTTAGGCAGTAGTTATTTCCACTATTTTATCATTCAGGTCACTTATCCGTTCTGCCTCAGTTATTCTGCTACTGATTCCTTCTAAAGAATGTTTAATTTCATTCACTGTGTTGTTCATCATTGTTTCTTTGCTCTTTAGTTCTTGTAAGTCGTTGTTAAACATATCCTGTATTTTCTCCAGTCTATTTAGAAGATTTGGGATCATGTTTACTATCATTACTCGAATTCTTTTTCAGGTAGACTGCCTAGTTCCTCTTCATTTGTTTGGTCTGGTGGGTTTTTACCTTGCTCCTTCATCTGCTGCGTATTTTCTGTCTTCCCATTTTGCTTAACTTACTGTGTTTGGGGTCTCCTTTTCGCAGGCTGAACGTTCGTAGTTCCCATTGTTTTGATGTCTGCCCCCAGTGGGTAATGTTGGTTCAGTGGGTTGTGTAGGTTTCCTGGTAGAGGGGACTGGTGCCTGTGTTCTGGTGGGTGGGGCTGGACCTTGTCTTTCTAGTGGGCAGGGCTGTGTCCAGTTGTGTTTTTTGGTGTGTCAGTGAACTTATTATGACTTTAGGCAGCCTCTCTGTTAATGGGTGGGGTTGTGTTCCTGTCTTGCTAGTTGTTTGTCATCGGGCATCCAGCACTGGAGCTTGCTGGCCATTGGGTGGTGCTGGGTTTTACTGTTGAGACAGAGATCTCTGGAAGAGCTCTCGCTGATTGATATTACTTGGGGCCGGGAGGCCTCTGGTGGTCCAATGTCCTGAACTCGGCTCTCCCACCTCAGAGTCTCAGGCCTGACACCAGGCCAGAGCACCAAGACCCAGTCAGTACACAGGTTGAAGAAAAGGGAGAGAAAATGTAAGAAAAATATTAAAAATAAAATTAAAATAAAAAAGTAAAAAATAATAAAAACAAAAAGGAGAGAAACCAAATCAATAAACAAATCCACCAATGATAACAAGCACTAAAAACTATACTAAGATAAACATAAAAATCAGAAACATATCAGCTGCAGACAGCAAACCCCAAGTCTACAGTTGCTCCCAAAGTCCACCACCTCAATTTTTGGTTGATTCATTATCTATTCACATATTCCACAGATGCAGGGCACCTCAAGTTGACTGTGGGGATTTAATCCGCTTCTTCTGAGGCTGCTGGGAGAAATTTCCCTTTCTCTTCTTTGTTGGCACAACTCCTGGGGTTCAGCCATGGTTTTGGCCCCACCTCTGCATGTAGGTTGCCCTCAGGCTTCTGTTCCCACCCAGACAGGATGGAGTTAAAGCAGCAGCTGATTAGGGGGTTCTGGCTCACTCATACTGGGGGGAGGGAGGGGCACCGTAGTTATAACTGCAATGTGGGGTGAGCCTGCAGAGGCCGGCATAACGTTGCAACAGCCTGATGTGTGCCGTGTTTTTTCCCAAGGAAGCTGTCCCTGGAACACGGGACCCTGGCAGTGGCGGGCTGCACAGGCTCCCAGGAAGGGAGGTGTGGATAGTGACCTGTGCTCGCACACAGGCTTTTTGGTGGCTGCAGCAGCAGCCTTAGCATCTCATGTCCATCTCTGGTCTCTGCACTGATAGCCACGGCTCACACCCATCTCTGGAGCTCGTTTAGGTGGTGCTCTGAATCCCCTCTCCTTGCACACCCTGAAACAATGGTTTCTTGCCTCTTAGACAGGTCCAGACATTTTTCCAGACTCCTTACCGGCTAGCTGTGGCACACTAGCCCCCTTCAGGCTGTGTTCATGCAGCCAACCCCAGTCCTCTCCCTGGGATCTCACCTCCGAAGCCAGAGCCTCAGCTCCCAGCCACCACCTATCCGGGCAGGTGAGCAGACAAGCTTCTCAGGCTGGTGAGTGCTGGTCGGCACCAATCCTCTGTGTGGGAATCTCTCCGCTTTGCCCTCTGCACCCCTGTTGCTGCGCTCTCCTCCGTGGCTCTGAAGATTCCCCCCCCACCCATCCACACCCCTTCTGCACCAGTGAAGGGTCTTCCTAGTGTGTGGAAACTTTTCCTCCTTCACAGCTCCCTCCCAGAGGTGCAGGTCCCATCCCTACTCTTTTGTCTCTGTTTTTTCTCTTTTCTTTTGCCCTACCCAGGTACGTGGGGAGTTTCTTGCCTTTTGGGAATTCTGAGGTCTTCTGTCAGCATTCAGTAGGTGTTCTCTAGGAGTTGTTCCACATGTAGATGTAATTTTGATGCATTTGTGGGGAGGTAGGTGATATCCACGTCTTACTCCTCCACCATCTTGAAGGTCCCTCTGATGAAAATCTTAAACTTCTCTCTTTCAGTGAATTTGAAAGGAAGCTATATGCCAACTGTTTCTTACAATTGATATAACTCAGGGAACAGCCAGATGGGAGAGATGCACAAATGAAGACACATGGCGAAAGGGCTGGAAGCTTCCATCTCTCTCTGAGGGTATCACTCTTGCAGCACCTGCCTGTGTTCACTCTCCCGGAAGTTCTCTCTACAGTAGGTTCTTATTAGTTATCTATTTTATATATAGTAATCTGTATATGTCAATGATCTATATGGGGGAAAATATCTTAAAAAAGAATGGATATATGTATAACTGATTCACTTTGCAATACAGCAGAAACTAACACAACACTATAAAGCAACTATACTCCAATAAAATTTTTTTAAAAAGAAAACAAACAAACAAAAAAAAGCAATTTCTCAAAGGCCAGAGAGACACCTGATATACTTGGGCAGGTCCTGGCTCTGAGACTGTTTTACAGGTCTAAGATCATTAAAGAGTTTTAATTTTCTTTATTGATTTTAAAGAAGCACTTCAATTCACCTTTAAATATTCTTCCCCTCTTCCCCTTTACATTATAAATTTTCCATCAAAAATCCTTAGAGCTTTGCACACATTCCTACAAAAGCAACTTCTTTTAATGCTTCTTTCACTTAACATTTAAAATCTAATAGTACTGCGGTCACTGCCATTCCCCAACGTCTAACCCATTATCATAGTTGGCTTTTTTCCTAGGATGTACTTAGAATAGCAACTGACCAGAGCCCAGGAAGAGCAGCCAGGTCCCCTAGCTTGCATCCAAGAAATCAGCCCTGTTCTCAAACTCTCCCTTCTGTAGTTGGTTTCTAGGTATTCTGATCAATATCTAAGTAATTAAAATTTCTCATGATCAAAGTTCTGACCTTCACACTGGCTCTGCTTATCAGTAAAAACATGTCTTGATCTCCTTGTTGGTACCGGCCTGGAGGTTCCTACAGAATATCTCTAAGCCCCTGCCTCTCTCCCCTGTCCTTGACTTTGGTTCATGCTGTGTCTGCTGTGTCAGCCGAAATCATGCCCTTCACTCCCTCAGCTAATCCTCAACCAGCACCACTTCCCTTCCCTCTTCTGTAATGCTCCTCACATACTCTCTCAACTGCCATTTTAAATCGTCTGATATTTTGCTGATTCAGCTCTATATCTGGTTAGTTTTCCTTTTATGAAATCTTAAAAACAGTAAATTCAAATCCAATAATCCAATTTTGTATGCTCTGGGTATTTGTAAAGAAAATGTATTCTCTGCTTTGCCAACTGAGACAGTGACAGTCCTCTCTTTTTCAGGAAGCACCATCACTATTCTAAGCCTCCACATTCCCACACATAAATAAATAAAGGCTCCCTTCAAAGCTGAAATCTCTTTGACCCCTGAGTAGGGTTATTAAATATTCTTATTTTACATTTACCCACCAATTGACTACTGAGTGACTGCTATCATCAGGTATTGTGGAAGGTGCCAGGAATAAAGCAAAAAATCAGAGAGATATGGTCTCTGTCATGATGGGTCTTAAATAAGTAAATGGGCAATTGTAAAAAAAGTTGCAGTTAAACAGAGGCTTGTCCACAGCTATGTACTGATATGTAAGAACTGTCTACCCAAGACAGAAATTTAGAGCCTAGAGAAAGGCATAGATTGATCCAAATTCCCATCTATAATGAAGATCAGGAAAGCCACTGCTGTCTTGGGGCCAAACAAACATAGACAGTCACTCAGCAAGTGTCTGAGGGTCCCCCTATCCAGATCTCAGGGACACTGAGATCATCTCTACCTTCTAGTTTACTTTCTACATTGGATTTTTGTGCTCAAAATCCAAAAACACTTCTCTGGCCACTTTCTCAATCCAAGGCATAAAAGAAATATGAAACCCTTCAGCAGATTAAAACTTTCTTAGAGAACTAAAATCACCATGTGGACTGGATTCCATCAATATTATTCACTGCCAAGTGTCAAGTGCTATGGTAGTGTAACTATAAGATTTTAACCCAAGTTATCGTGATAGATTGGCGAGAGTTGCTCCAGGCAACACTGGTCTGCCCCAATCATTAACTCACTTGGTCTTCCAAAATACTCTTACTGACCATCTATCAAATAGTAAGAGCAATGAGAATAGTTAAATTTCACAATCTGTCCATATAAAATGGTCAACTTGCAGATTCAGTGCAATCCAAAAATTTTAGTCAAAAAAGAGAACTAATGGATATAGTTTTAAGTAACTGTGGTCCACATCAGAATGTTATAGAAAGAGCAGACCTTAGAGTTTACCAATCTTCCATCTAACCTAGAGAAGAGAAAGCTGAGACCAAAGAATTTAACCAACATGCTCAATGCTGCATAATTGATAAGAAAGCCCAGACTGGAATCATTATATCCTTGAATCTGAGTTTTTAAAGGACAATAAATAATCTTACAAGACTAGCCCATAGTAAACATTTACAGAACGTTTTCTAGGTTCAAGATACTCTCCGAAGGCTGCCCCTCCTTATTTCATTGCACTGTGATAGATATTAAATGTAATAATGGATGTGAAGAGTAGTATAAACTGTTCAGCACTTAACAATTATAATAGTAATTGTAATATTTGCATCATTACACCCTCTCCCATTTCCATCAAGGTGAGATAACACAAAGTTCCCTGAAGATATTTACTAACTGAAGGAACTAGTAAAACAATAAAAATAACACAAAACTTTACCATAGAAATAATTTTCTGAGCTGTTTATTTATATCTCCTAATTTTGTTTGCCTTTTTACTTCAGTGTAATTGCATAGGCATTTTATTCACCTCTACTTTTCATGCAGCACGAAGCAGCGTACTGGGGCATAATAAATAATATATAGCAATATAATCATATCAAAGTAGAGTATACATCAAAGCCTAAAGAAAGAACTGTTCAGAACTGTGCATAATCGGATGCATCAGAGGAAAAGAATATGGGATAACTATGTTGGGAAAGAAACTATGTTTGTTCACATAATGTTATATTCTATTTGCTAATTATGTATTTCATGTGGAATAAAGTCACAGCATATGAGATTTAGAAATATGATGAGAAATCATATAAACTCATCCCATCACTTTTTAAGATGAGTTTTTGGAGAAGTTAAGTTTATTTCTTATCTTCAAACAGATACCAAGTCAGTTATCCAAGAGTAAACTCAAGTCAGACAGACTGGTTCCAAAAACAGTGCTCAAGGTTACTACCAGTATGGTTGTGTTCATATCTTCACAGTTTTGTACAAGTCAAGAGTGTCCTTGCTATGACATCCAGAAGTGTAAAGGTTAGATTGGGAAATCCATCATAAAAAGGCAAAAATAAATATGCACTTAAAATTGTAACACCTAATAACAATGGCAAACATTTATTGTGCTTCCTCTGTGCAAACACTGCTCCAAGTCTTTTACACTGTAATAACTCAGCTAATAGTCACATTAACTCAATAAAATGGGTTAATTAATATTGGCATGTTGTATTTGATGAAGCTAAATGACACAGTGGTTAAATAACTTGCCTAAAACCAAACCTGCCAGAAACTGGCTAGAGAGCCCACGTTTACTGTATGAATTGCAGCAACTTTAATGCCAGCTTCCTGGCTCCAGAGCCATTCTTAGACTAATAAGGCCTACTGTCTATTGGTAATTAGTCCATGGCATAATTGTTTTATTTCCTCCTTCTACAATTGAACAGCAGAGCCTCTTCATGAAGAAGACGAGCATCTCCTCCTATGCCAAATTCCAAACTCCTCTGCAAATATGTTAGTCTACTCATTCTCTTCTCCCTTTCCTGCCTTGATATTCTCTCTCACAATGGTCTCTTAAATCAACATTTACACATACGCAGTACATTCCCCAAACCCTCCTTCAACTCACATCCTTTTCCAAACATTCTCCCAAATACAGAATCTCCCTGACTCCTTCAGAAGCTAATTATTTAAAGCAGTTCTGTTTATGCAGGCTGTTTTCTCCTTATCAATTACCCATTGATGCTGCAACCCACGAAAATCCACCTTAGTTATATTTATATATTGATTAATCCCCACACTGTAAATCTATACCTAGAATCTCTTTCCTAAGCTCTAAATTTATAGATCTAATCAATTCAACTAGCTACTCCACTAGGGTGACCTCAGGATTCTCCGACTCAGCACATGTAAAACTAAACTTCTCTTTTCCCTCTTAAGTGACCAATCACAGTGAATGATACCACCATCAAGGCAATCTAGGCCTTTCTTATATGCACCTCAAAACCCTTCCAGCCTTTACCCATTACCCAGTTCCAAAGCCACTGTCACATTTTTTGGTATTTGTTACAGTAGCACCCCGCTATGAGAAAAATCTTTGAGTACTCTTACCCTTTCTGTCCTCTCTCTACCTCTCACACATTTTCTACCTATCACCAAGTCTTGTCAATTCCACCTCCTAAATATTTTTCCAATCAGCTATTTGAGTGCTAGTAGCCTTGTTTACGTTGCCATCAATTTATGCCTATGAATTAGTTTCCTATGGCTGCCATGACAAATTACCACACACTTAGTAGCTTAAAATAACACCAATATTTTTTCTTACAATTCTATAGGTCAGAAGTCTGACATGGGTCCCACTGGGCTCAAATCAAGGGATCAGCAGAACTGTGTTCCTTTCAGTAGGCTCTAGGAAAGAATCCATTTATTTTCCTCTTTCACTTTCTAGCGACCATTCATATTCTTAGGCTTGTTGTCCCCTTCTTCTATCTTCAAAGCCAGTAATCTAGCATCTCTCTGACCCAGCTGCTCTCCTCCAATATCTTTCTCTAACAATAAGCTGGGAAAAGCTCTCTATGTTTAAGGACCCATGTGATTAGATTGGGCCATTTGGATAATCCAGGTTAATCTCCACATTCCAAGGTCCTTAATCACTTCTGCAAAGTCTCTTTTTCCATATAAGGTAACATTCACAGGTTTTGGGTGTTAGGACTTGGATATCTTTGGGGCCATTATTCTGACTACCACTGTCCAGATTACTCAAATAGCCTCCTAACTGATGTTTCCACATTTACCCTTTCTCCCTCCAAAGCATCGCCTATGTGCCACCAAAATAGCCTCCTACGGTACAAATGCCTTTCTTAAAATCTTTCAATAGCTTCCCACTAATCTCCAGATAGAGCACCCAGTTATGTTAGGTGAGCCAGACACAACAAGAGGGAGCCCAGGCAAGAGAGCTATTTGGTCCAGCCACTGTGCACTTTCGTATAAGTTCTTAGATTGTTTTTAATCACCAAATGAGATCATTCCCAGTTGTATTTTTATAAGATTATTACTTTATCAGTACAAATATTTTAAATAGAATATAAATTTAAATATAAATGGCCTGAAATCAACACAGCTCCAAATCTTGAAGTGAGCACCATGGTGCTAAAAGAGCTCCAGAAAAACCACTCTAGCTCTAAGAGGAAGAACTGGAGGGGGGATCTTTAACACAGAGAAAGAGTGCAGAAATCCCACATTTTTTTCTTTTCCCTCCCTTTCCTTGTACCCCAACCCACAAGAAATCTTGTGAGGGTGGCGATAGAGATAGAGAACAAGCAGTCTACAATGGAAACTCATAGGAGCCAAAATTTTAAAGGAAGATAATTTTCCTTTCCCTTCAGTAGTGCTGTAGTTCCATCAGGATGGGATCCACCTGTAAAGGAGGGCTCCGGGGAACCACAAAGTACTGGGGATGTTACAGAAACAGAGGAGCTTGAAGAATTGATCCCATGAAGTTATTTATGAACTCTGGGCTCAAATCCATGCCACAGATGCATGAATCTGATACATATTAACAGCATACCTAAGACTTTGAGAACTGAACTAACGACAGACCACTGTTAAGGTCCCACACTGTCCACTGGGTGGTGCACATTGGAAACAGATGCAAAGCTCTCTACAATGGTTTTGAAATCTACACTGACTGAAATCTCAGCCCACAGAAGATTTGGAAGTTGCAGCATGACCCTAATCAGGTAAACTGCCTACTAAAACAAAAACATCAAGATTTTCCATTGGGTTTAAATAAGACTCAGAGTCTCAGAACATATATTTAAATGTCCAAAATTCAAGTGAAAATTATTCAGCATTGGAAGACCCTTGAACGGTTGAACTCTCGTGAGAAAAGACAATCTACTCATACCCATGTTAAGATGACACAAACAGGGCTTCCCTGGTGGTGCAGTGGTTGAGAGTCCGCCTGCTGATGCAGAGGACACGGGTTCGTGCCCCGGTCCGGGAAGATCCCACATGCTGCGGAGCGGCTGGGCCCGTGAGCCATGGCCGCTGAGCCTGCGCGTCCGGAGCCTGTGCTCCGCAACGGGAGAGGCCACAATAGTGAGAGGCCCGCGTACAGCCAAAAAAAAAAAAAAAAAAAAAGAAGATGACACAAACATTGCAATTATCATTCAAAGATTTTAAATCATCTACTAGAAAAATAATCAAATGATTAACTGCACATATATATATATATTTTTTAATACAATTTTTTTTTTTTTTTTGGCTGTGTTAGCCCTTCGTTACTGTGCAGGGGCTTTCTCTAGTTGCGGCCAGTGGGGGCTACTCTTTGTTGCAGCATGTGGGCTTCTCACTGCGGTGGCTTCTCTTGTTGCGGAGCATGGGCTCAGTAGTTGTGGCTCAGGGGCTTAGTTGCTCCGTGGCATGTGGGATCTTCCCGGACCAGGGCTTGAACCAGTGTCCCCTGCATTGGCAGGCAGATTCCTAACTGCAGTGCCACCAGGGAAGCCCTGCAAACATTCTTGAAACAAATTTTAAAGTAGAAAGATTTATCAAAGAAAAATATACAAAGAAAACCAAAATGGAAATTTGAGAACTGAAAAATGCAATAAGTGAAATTAAAGGAAAAAAACCCACTGAATACACTCAACAGCAAAATGACAATAATAGTAAAAAGATTAGGTGAACTTAAATTAATAGATATGATCTAATCTAAAGATTAAAAAAAGATTTGTAAAAACATGAACAGAGTATCAGGAACTTGAGAGACAATAACAAAGATCTAATATCTGTGTCACTGAAGTTATGGAAAAAGAGAAAGAGTATGGTATAGAAAAAGTATATGAAGAAATAATGACTAAAAACCTCTGGAAAAGTTGAATAAGGTAGAAATCCATTTATCTATACTGATGAAAGAAAAAGGGAAACAGAGAGAGAATCAGACAGACACAAGGAGAGAGAATATGAGAAAGTCATTCTTTACTGTAGAAGGCAAAATATTATACATAGAAGGAATGATGGTTTTCAAAAATCAAGTGCTAAAACCAGTAGGAAAAAGCTTAACAAGGAATCATTACTTACAAAACCTCCTTACAAAATACCTTTTAATTACAAAGAAAATAATGCCAACCTTATAGTGGAGAAATTTGATGGAAGACATTTTAAAAAAGTGATTAATGTAACATCACCATAACTGGCATAATTATGAAAAAGAGAGAGAAAAATGAAGAGAGAAAAACATCATTATCTATCGCAAGTGTGTATCAGATAATTGCAAGACAATAACCCAAACAGGACAACTAGATTTTCTTCTCTTTCACTGTTCTTCACTTGGCAAAAACAAAAACGAAAACAAAACACTCTTATAGAGATAGAAAATGTGTTCCTTTAGGGAACAGCAGAAGTGCCTCTTGACAACAGCTCTTAGATAAAATGCAAAATGAAGCTGAATGGAAAGAATTAGAATCAGGGAGACCAGGTTTATGTTTTAACTCAGCTATGTGGTAGCTTTGTGGTTTGGGGAAAGAAAGTTAACTTCTCAGAACTTCACCGTTTACGTTATGAAATGACTTACAGGGTTATTTTTGAGAAACAAATGAAGTAAAATATGTATAAATGCCAAGCACATTACCTGCCATGAAGATGATAAGTAATACATTTAATTGAATTAGTTGGAGAGGGATACCGTGAACTATTTCCTCTGTAGGGATGAGCAGAAACTGTCATTTTGTAGGACTTGGGAAAGTTTCCATCAGTCACGAAGGAGGTCTTCTCTTGCCTTGGGCAGGATAATTTATTAACTAATTAAAGAGCAAAAGTATGGGGAAAAAATTAAGATTTCTAGGACTTCAAATGAAGTCATTTCTAAAGACTGCAGGTTTAAAGCCTGCATTAAACTCTGTTCCCTCCTAAAACTCTACCAAAATAAGGGTAAAGAATGTTTTTGAAGCCATCCAACCATGAGGAAAAAGAAGATGTGAGGGGACACAAGAGCAATAAAACTATGGAATCTGAAAAGCAAATGAACCAGGTAATATTGACAGCAAACTTGAGAAAGCTAGATCCTGAGTTGAAAGTAGGCCAAACTTAGAAGGAACCTAATTTTCCTTTCAAGACTCCCAGAAGGCTCAAAAATTGGTGGCCCTATTGTCTCTAAAATGGAGACAAAAAAGGGCTGAAATCAGCCAAACTGTCTGAAAATATATTTAATAAGTTCAACCCCAAACCCCATCTTTTTTTCTCCACAGCTAGAAAATGATTTATTCCCATCCCCCCCAAAACTCCTGGGGTTTTTCTGAAAATGTAATACAAAAGGTTTACAAACTGGGGAAAACCAAGCACAATTTAGGCTCGATTTCAGTAAACTGGGGTACCAAGTGAAAATTCCCACACTAGATTTTGATACCCATGCCTTCACCCCTCATAGAGCTTCCAGAATTCTAGCAGCCAAGATTATGTTCTATAGGTAAGAACGAGCCTAACTAGTCCATGGAACATCACCAGGAGATATATTAACATCAGGGTTCTCCCAACTAATCAAGCCTCATTCATTCAAATAGAGCTTTTTAATCACTTCTTTTGGTGTTCCAATTATTCCAAGGAACAACATGCAGCAGACAAAGAATTAAGTTTAACTATGATTGGTATTTTACCAGGTGGCCTGAAAAGACAAGTTAAGGGAGTCAAGAATATTTGTAAGAGAGCACTTACTGTGTTGGACTGTGAAAATGAAATTGCTCAAAATGGAAGTTAGAAAATGAGAGGGTGGTACATGAGGAGATGGGATAGACTCAATAAGGTCTCTAAGCAGCAAAAGCTTATTAGACTGAGTGTATCGGAAGAATGGAGCTTCAAAGACAGGATACAGTAAAGAATAAGATCCTTAAAATTTTGGTTTGAGAAGTATTATTGAAGGTGCTGGCACATATGTTCGTGGCTGTGGCGAAGTAGGATTAGATGGGAAGGAGGAAACTATGGTTGCAGTTGATGAGGTCATGTTGCAAGTGATAGGCATATAACTATCTTAAGCACACCCAAACTATTTTAAACAAAATATAGGCGATATTGCCTCATAACTGAAAAGCCCATGAATGCAACTAATATCTGGGAATTGTACACTAAGTATCTTTAAACTCAGACACTCTCTCTTGGCTCCTCTTTCCTCTGAATTCATTCTCAGGCAGCTGACTCCAAGTTAATATTCATTGATTCAATGGATAAACTATAAATTATATCAAACCTCTTCTGTTTACTACAAAATGTCTTTTCCTTACTGTCCACTGCTTTCTCTATTTATCAAAGAAAAGGTGGCATCCCTTTTTCTTTCTAAGCTTAAGTTCTACATGTTTTGTTTTCTTTAGAGCTTAAGTTCTACATATATATTCTCATTTCTTCCCAGAATCTCTAAAACTACTTTCTATAAATTACCCTCCTACAGTTTAAGCATCATGCTCTCTACTTGATCCTTCCTTGATTGAACTGCACAAAAGTTTATATTTTCCTATCCTGAAAACAAAAACAATTTAAAAAGGCTTCTCTCAAGACGGCTACCCCTTCACACTCCCGTTCTCTTTTTCTTCTTCCTTGCCAAATTTCTGTTAAAATGCAGTCTGTATTTTCTGCTTTTCCCTACTTTATAATCAAACTTTCCCAAAAACCTCTTACAATCCAATTCTTCCTCCCAACATAGTCATAAAATTGCTGTTTGAAAAGTCAATTATGATTTTCCATACATATTCCATGGTCCAGGTCTGATTTCAGTTTCCACCTCATGACCCCAACCAGCCTTATTAAGCTCATTTCAAATTTTTATTCTTAACATCCTATCAAATCTACTTCCATTTTAACTCCTATTTCTGTCAATGGTCTCCCAATTTCCCAAGAACACAGATGGAAAACAGAGTCAAATGGCAAGAATCCTTTGTCTTCCTCCCTCTTCACTACTAAGCAATCACTAAGTAGTCTCACTTTTGCCTATGGCAACTGTCCCTTCTTTTCCTTCCTCACTCCCAAATTCTACTTAAAACTCCCTCTATTACACCTACTACAATTTCACAAATCTAGTTGCCTTTTCAATTCATCCTTCACAATGTCACTGGTGTATATTCTTAAGGACAATCAATACCATACCTCTCTTCTCTTTAAATATGTTCCTTAGCTCCTCACTTCCTACAAACAAACATTTCCAAACTCTGGAGAACAGTATTTATTTTGTCATGATTTTCCTCAGCCACTAGAGTGAAATGAAACGATTATAGAAAGTGGAGTCCAGAGACCCAGTCTCAAATCCAGCTCTACCACCTTCTTTTAAATAATACTTTTAACATTGTATACATAGAATATAATATCTATAGAATATGCAGAAGGTTTCAAGAAAAACAAGAGATAAAGGTTAACTTGTCCAAGACTGATCACTTAAAGGCCCACTTGCCAGCAAACGAGTTTGTCTCCTTCAAAGTCCCAGAGAAACTGACATGACCAAGTGCTTAAAATAACTCTTCTTGGTCAATAACAAGCCTTGTCTGCACCTGCACAACTTGTCATGTGAGGCCAGATGCTAACGCTTTCCCAAACATGAATACTTAGATGACAGGTAAAAGCTGGAGACAAGGTTCCACAGCATCACATTACTATTATATCTCAGCTTCTGTTCACACCAGGGAAAGGATCAAGACTTTCCTAACAATGCAGGTTCAAAGCACCATAGCCAAGGGTCAAGGTCCCTCTCCTGCAATCTGACGTCGGGTCCTGCCAGATGGCTCTGCACTCCCTAAAATGTAATGGAAAACATGGGACCTGCACATTTTCTACTATTCTGTCAGCATGACTGTTCCCCAAAAAAACTACATCAGTAAGACTGGTATACACTGCTTATGCATCTTCCCCTGTTGCTTGATAGCCATGCCATAAACACTTATATACTCCCAATTCTGTTCTAATGCTTTACAGCTGGGATACTTCTGAAAGTCACATAACATTTTTGCACTTCAACTTCCTTACCACAGTAGAATACAAATACATTTCTTTCGAGATAGCCTCATCCAAGAGAGGGAAGACAGCAGAAGCAAGAAGAATTATAATCCTGCAGCCTGTGGAACAAAAATCACATTCACAGAAAGACAAGATGAAAAGGCAGAGGGCTATGTACTAGATGAAGGAACAAGATAAAATCCCAGAAAAAAAACTAAATGAAGTGGAGATAGGCAACCTTCCGGAAAAAGAATTCAGAATAATGAGAGTGAAGATGATCCGAGACCTCAGAAAAAGAATGGAAGCAAAGACCAAGAAGATGCAGGAAATGTTTAACAAAGACCTAGAAGAAATAAGAACAAAAAAACAGAGATGAGCAATACAATAACTGAAATGAAAACTACACTAGAAGGAATCAATAGCAGAATAACTGAGGCAGAAGAACGGACAAGTGACCTGGAAGACAGAATGGTGGAATTCACTGCCACAGAACAGAATACAGAAAAAAGAATGAAAAGAAATGAAGACTGCCTACAAGACCTCTGGGACAACATTAAGTGCAAAAATATTTGCACTATAGGGCTCCCAGAAGGAGAAGAGAGAGAGAACGGACCCAAGAAAACATCTGAAGAGATTACAGTCAAAAACCTCCCTAACATGGGAAAGGAAATAGCCACCCAAATCCAGGAAGTGCAGACAGTCCCATACAGGATAAATCCAAGGAGAAACACATCGAGATACCCAGAAAACAAATTGGCAAAAATTAAAGACAAAGAAAAATTATTGAAAGCAGCAAGGGAAAAACAACAAATAACATACAAGGGAACTCCCATAAGGTTAACAGCTGACTTCTCAGCAGTAGCTCTACAAGCCAGAAGGGTGTGGCATGATATACTTAAAGTGATGAAAGGGAAAAACCTACAACCAAGATTACTCTACCCAGCAAGGATCTCATTCAGATTTGATGGAGAAATCAAAAGCTTTACAGACAAGCAAAAGCTAAGAGAATTCAGCACCACCAAACCACCTCTACAACAAATGCTAAAGGAATTTCTCTAAGTGAGAAACACAAGAGAAGAAAAGAACCTACAAAACCAAACCCAAAACAATTAAGAAAATGGTCATAGGAACATACATATCGATAATTACCTTAAACGTGAATGGATTAAATTTTCCAACCGAAAGACACAGGCTCACTGAATGGATACAAAAACAAGACCCATATATATGCTGTTTACAAGAGACCCACTTCAAACCAAGGGACACATACAGACTGAAAGTGAGGGGATGGAAAAAGATATTCTATGCAAATGGAAACCAAAAGAAGCTGGAGTAGCAATACTCATATCAGATAAAATAGGCTTTAAAATAAAGAAACTGCTAACAGCTATAAAAGAGGAAATTGACAGTAATGGAATAATAGTGGGGGACTTTAACACCTCACTTACACCAATGGACAGATCATCCAAAATGAAAATAAATAAGCAAACAGAAGCTTTAAATGACACAATAGACCAGATAGATTTAATTGATATTTATATGACATCCCATCCAAAAAACAGCAGATTACACTCTCTTCTCAAGTGCACACAGAACATTCTCCTGGATAGATCACACGTTGGGTCACAAATCAAGCCTCAGTAAATTTATTAAAATTGAAACCATATCAAGCATCTTTTCTGACAGCATTCTGCCAATAATGCTATGAGATTAGAAATCAATTACAGGAAAAAAAAAGTAAAACACACACAAACATGGAGGCTACACAGTACGTCACTAAATAACAAAGAGATCACTGAAGAAATCAAAGAGGAAATCAAAAAATACCTACAGACAAATGACAATGAAAACACGATGATCCAAAATCTATGGGATGCAGCAAAAGCAGTTCTAGAGGGAAGCTTATAGCTATACAAGCCTACCTCAAGAAACAAGAAAAATCTCAAATAAACAGTCTAACCTTACACCTGAAGGAACTAGAGCAAGAAGAACAAACAAAACCCAAAGTTAGCAGAAGGAAAGAAATCATAAAGATCAGAGCACAAATAAATGAAATAGAAACAAAGGAAACAATAGCAAAGATCAATAAAACTAAAAGCTGGTTCTTTGAGAAGATAAAATTAATAAACCATTAGCCAGACTCATCAAGAAAGAGGGGGACAGGACTCAAATCAATAAAATTAGAAATGAAAAAGGAGAAGTTACAACAGACACCGCAGAAATACAAAGCATCCTAAGAGACTACTACAAGCAACTCTATGCCAATAAAATGGACAACCTGGAAGAAATTGATAAATTCTTAGGAACGTATAAGCTTCCAAGACTGAACCAGGAAGAAACAGAAAATATGAACAGACCAATCACAAGTAATGAAATTGAAACTATGATTAAAAATCTTCCAACAAACAAAAGTCCAGGACCAGATGGCTTCACAGGTGAATTCTATCAAACATTTAGAGAAGAGCTAACACCCATCCTTCTCAAGCTCTTCCAAAAAATTTCAGAGGAAGGAACACTCCCAAGCTCATTCTATGAGAACACCATCACCCTGATACCAAAACCAGACAAAGATATTACAAAAAAAGAAAATTACAGACCAATATCACTGATGAATATAGATGCAAAAATCCTCAACAAAATACTAGCAAACAGAATCCTACAACCCATTAAAAGGATCATACACCATGATCAACTGGGATATTTATCCCAGGGATGCAAGGATTCTTCAATATATGCAAATCAATCAATGTGATACACCATATTAACAAATTGAAGAGGAAAAACCATATGATCATCTCAATAGATGCAGAAAAAGCTTTTGACAAACTTCAACACCCATTTATGATAAAAACTCTCCAGAAAGTGGGAATGGAGAGAACCTACCTCAACATAATAAAGGCAATATACGACAAACCCACAGCAAACATCATTCTCAATGGTGAAAAACTGAAAGCATTTCCTCTAAGATCAGGAACAAGACAAGGAGGTCCACTCTCACCACTATTATTCAACATAGTTTTGAAGTCCGAGTCACAGCAATCAGAGAAGAAAAAGAAATAAAAGGAATACAAATTTGAAAAGAGAAGTAAAATTGTCACTGTTTGCAGAGGACATGATACTATACATAGAGAATCCTAAAGATGCCACCAGAAAACTACTAGAGCCAATCAATGAATTTGGTAAAGTTTCAGGATACAAAATTAATGCACAGAAATCTCTTGCATTCCTATACACTAACGATGAAAAATCTGAAAGAGAAATTATGGAAACACTCCCATTTACCACTGCAACAAAAATAATAAAATACCTAGGGAGACAAAAGACCTGTATGCAGAAAACTATAAGACACTGATGAAAGAAGTTAATGATGACACCAGCAGATGGAGAGATATACTCTGTTCTTGGATTGGAAGAATTAATATTGTGAAAATGACTATACTACCCAAAGCAATCTACAGATTCAGTGCAATCCCTATCAAATTACCAATGGCAGTTTTTACAGAACTAGAATAAAAAATCTTAAAATTTGTATGGAGACACAAAAGACCCTGAATAGCCAAAGCAGTCTTGAGAGAAAAAAACGGAGCTGGAAGAATCAGACTCCCTGACTTCAGGCTATACTACAAAGCTACAGTAATCAAGACAATATGGTACTGGCACAAAAACAGAAACATACATCAATGGAACAAGATAGAAAGCCAAGAGATAAACCCACGCACCTTTGGTCAACTAATCCATGACAAAGGAGGCAAGGATATACAATGGAGAAAAGACAGTCTCTTCAATAAGTGGTGCTGGGTAAACTGGACAGCTACATGTAAAAGAATGAAATTAGAACACTCCCTAACACCATACACAAAAATTAACTCAAAATGGATTAGAGACCTAAAAGTAAGACCGGACACTATAAAATCTTGAGGAAAACATAGGAAGAACACTCTTTGACATAAATCACAGCAAGATATTTTTTGATCCACCTCCTATAGTAATGGAAATAAAAACAAAAATAAACAAATGGGACCTAATGAAACTTCAAAGCTTTTGCACAGCAAAGGAAACCATAAACAAGATGAAAAGACAACCCTCATAATGGGAGAAAATATTTGCAAATGAATCAATGGACAAAGGTTTAATCCCCAAAATATATAAACAGCTCATGAAGCTCAATATTAAAAAAACAAACGACCCAGTCCAAAAACGGACAGAACACCTAAGTAGACATTTCTCCAAAAAAGACATACAGATGGACAAGAAGCACATGAAAATCTGCTCAACATCACTAATTATTAGAAAAGTGCAAATCAAAACTACAATGAGGTATCACCTCACACCAGTTAGAATGGGCATCATCAGAAGATCTACAAACAACAAATGGTGGAGAGGGTGTGGAGAAAAGGGAACCCTCTTGCACTGTTGGTGGGAATGTCAATTGATACAGCCACTATGGAGAACAGTATGGAGGTTCCTAAAAAAACTAAAAATAGAATTAGCATATGTCCAGCAATCCCACTACTGGACGTATACCCAGAGAAAACCATAATTCAAAAAGACATACGCACCCCAATGTTCATTGCAGCACTATTTACAATAGCCAGGTCATAGAAACAACCTAAATGCCCATTGACAGACGAATGGATAAAGAAGATGTGGTACTTATATACAATGGAATATTACTCAGCCATAAAATGTAACGAAATTGGGTCATTTGTAGAGACGTGGATGGATCTAGAGACTGTCATACAGAGTGAAGTAAGTCAGAAAGAGAAAAACAAATATCGTATATTAATGCATATATGTGGAACCTAGAAAAATGGTACAGATGAACCAGTTTGCAGGGCAGAAATTGAGACACAGATGTAGAGAAGAAATGTATGGACACCAAGGGGGGGAAAGCAGCGGGGGCATGGGGGTGGTGTTGTGATGAATTGGGCGATTGGGACTGACGTATACACAGATGTGTATAAAATTGATGATTAGTAAGAACCTGCTGTATAAGAAAATAAAATAAAAGTTAAAAAAATACATTTTTTTCTTTTTTTATTATAGTTGATTTACAATGTTTGTGTTAGTTTCAGGTGTACATTATAGGGATTCAGTTATTTTTTTCTGATTATATCCCATTATAGGTTATTACAAGATACTGAATATAATTCTCCATGTGATACAGTAAATCCATGTTGCTTATCTACTTTACATACAGTAGTTTGTATCTGTTAATCCCATACTCCTAATTTATCCCTCCCTCTCTCCCTCTCCTCTTTTGTAACCGTGAGTTTGTTTTCTATGTCTGTGATGTCTGTGAGTATATTTCTATTTTGTGAATAAGTTCATTTGCATCTGTTTTTCAGATTCCACATATAAGTGATATTGTATGATATTTGCCTTCTCTCTCCGACTTTCTTCACTTAATATAGTAATCTCTAGGTCCATCCATGTTGCTGCAAATAACAATATTTATTCTTTTCTATGGCTGAATAATATTCCATTGTGTGTGTGTATATAAATATACGCCACACCACATACACCACATCTTCTTAAGCCAATCATCTGTTGATGGGCATTTGGGTTATTTCCATGTCTTGGCTAATGTAAATACTGCTGCTATGAACATTGGGATGCATGTATCTTTTCTAATTCGAGTTTTCATTTTTTCTGGATATATACCCAGGAGTGGGATTGATGGATCATATGGTATCTCTATTTTTAGTTTTTAAAAGAAGCCCCATACTTTTCCAAAGTGTGTGCACCAATTTACATTCCCACCAACAGTATATGAGAGTTCCCTATTCTCCACACCTTCTCCAGCATCTATTTTTTGTAGACTTTTTTTTTTTTTTTTTTTTGTGGTACGCGGGCCTCTCACTGTTGTGGCCTCTCCCGTTGCGGAGCACAGGCTCCAGACGCGCAGGCTCAGCGGCCATGGCTCATAGGCCCAGCCGCTCTGTGGTATGTGGGATCTTCCCGGACCGGGGCACGAACCCGCGTCCCCTGCATTGGCAGGCGGACTCTCAACCACTGCGCCACCAGGGAAGCCCTATTTTTTTTTGTAGACTTTTTGATGATAGCCTTTCTGTCACAATGAGGTATTGCCTTACACCGGTGTGAGGTGATACCTCATTGTGGTTTTGACTTGCATTTCTCTAATAATTAGTGGTTTTGAGCATCTTTTCATGTGCCTGTTGGCCATCTGGATGTCTTGTTTGGAAAAATGTCTCTTTAGATCTTCTGCCCATTTTTTAATTGGGTTGTTGGTTTTCTCAATATTGAGTTGTAAAAATAAAGTATTGCTGTGACTAAAAATTATATTATGAAAATGCCAAATCAGTACTTATTACAAAATTAAATTCAAAATGATTGGTGAATTGAATAAAATCCAATTCTATAAAATATCTCAGGTTATCAATAAGGAAAATAAGAGTTTAATCAAGAAAATTAATGGATTTCTTAAATACAGGAGGTCAGAACACACCAAATTAATCAAAGGCAAAGAACAGTATTTATCAAGGTACTTACTTTCACTGTCATTAATAGAATATAAAAAAAATTACGTGCATTTATGCACAAGAGACATAATGAAAAGCATACTTTAAAACATACTAGGCATCTAGGCATCTGTGTTATATTTTATTGCTACATGTTCAGAGTTCTTATCTCTTCTAAGCAGTGTTCCACCAGAGTGTCAAAATCACATACTACTTGAATTAAAGAGCTATTTTTTATGACATAAACAATTTTTTCATTAAGAACCTACTGTCTGCATTGCCTGGGCAAAGGGTTATGAGGAATACAGATATATAAGAAATGTAAGATGAATCATGCTTATGAAAAAATAGCATGGCTTTCCGACTTGATCAATAGATTCAACGTAATCCTAATCAAAATCTCAGCAAGTTATTTGTGAATATTGACGAGCTGCTTCTAAAGCTTATATGGAGAAGCAAAAGACCCAGAATAGCCAACACAATAATGAAGGTGAAGAACAAAGTTGGAGGACAAACATTACCCTATTTCAAGACCTACTATAAAGCCATAGTAATCAAGACAGTGTGATACTGACCAAAGAATAAACAAATAGATCAATGGGAGAGAATAGGGAGTCCAGAAATAGACCCCATAAATATAGCCAACTGATATTTTACAAGGAAGCAAAGGCAATACAATGGAGCAAAGGCAGTATTTTCAACAAATGGGGCTAGAACAACTGGACAGCCACATGCCAAAAAAAAAAAAGAATATAGGCAAAGAATTTATACCCTCACAAAAATTAAGTGAAAATGGATCACAGACCTAAATGTAAAATGCAAAACTATAAAACTAAAGGATAAGCACAAGAGAAAACCTAGATGACTACGGACATGGCAAGGCCTTTTTAGATACAACACAAAAGGCACGAGCTATGAAAAAGAATTTTTAAAAAGCAGAACTTAATTAAAATTTTAAAATTCTGGGAAAGACAAGGTCAAGAGAACAAGAAAAGCCACATACTGGAAGAAAATATTTACAAAAGACATGTCTGATAAATGACTGTTATCCAAAATATATAAAGAACACTTGAAACTCAACACTAAGAAAAAAATTCAACTAAAAAATGAGCCAAAGACCTTAACATACATCTCACCAAAGAAGTTATATAGATGGCAAATAAGCACATGAGAAGATGTTCCACACCCTATGTCATTTGGGAAATACAAATTAAAACAATGATGAGACATCACTATGCACCTATTAGAATAGCCAAGTCCAGAACGCTAACACCACCAAGGCTGACCCAAGATTCAGGGAAAAGGGTGTGGTCTCTTCTTTGATTCCTCTTTCATTCTTTCTTACTGCCCATAATGTCATGGGTGAAAGAGAGGGAAAGAGTTTCTGTTTTTGTTGATTGTTTCTTGTTTCTTCTTCCCTGCTTAACTCACCTCACTAGTTCACACTAATTGGCCATCAGTACCTGGTGTGTGATAGGTATTCAAGTTCACATTCTCTCATAGTCATTATGTGGATTCTTTGCGGGGTCTTTGAGGACCTCTGGCATAGGTATCTATTTTTCAACAGACTATTCTGTCTCTCATCTGGATTATTTGAAAGGGCACATTCAGGATGTCTCTAGCCTAACTAGCTTTCATGGTATCCACTTGTCCTATGGAAAATGTCCCTCTGTTTACCATTCTGAACTGAACTGTAGTGGTACAGACAGACTCACTATTGCTTACAATTAAGGGCTACTTCCAGTAGTCTCTACCCACAGAATTCTCTAAACTGAATTCTCTAGGTATTTATTTGTGTCTCTTAATCCAAAGAGCACATATCAATCTCTTCCTAGACAATTTTCCAAAGATGTCACACAGAGAAGACCTACAGGGCTCTACTCATTATAATCAAGCTGTGTAGTGAGAGACCAATCATCCACTTTGCAGCCATTCCCAATTTTTCTGAGTAGTAATCTTGAAAGACTCCTTACTTAGCTTTGGAAGAATGTAAATAAATATTAATATATCCATTAATTTCTTCAAATTCCTAATCTCCTCATATATAGTCTAATTGGGATACTGAATATAAAAGTTATAAAACTCTTATGCTATATACTAATAAATTATGGAAGATATATTTGAAAAAAATTGCATTATATTTATAATGTGGAGGTACACTAATATTATCTTGTGTTTTGAATTTGAAGTTTCACCTAAAAATCTGAAATCTCAAGAAAATTTCCATTCTATAGTTTGTATTTTGGTTGAGGGATAAGAATATCAAGGAATGGAGGCTTCCCTGGTGGCACAGTGGTTGAGAGTCCGCCTGCCGATGCTGGGGACACGGGTTCGTGCCCCGATCCGGGAGGATCTGACATGCCGCGGAGCAGCTGGGCCCGTGAGCCATGGCCACTGAGCCTGCGCGTCCGGAGCCTGTGCTTCGCAACGGGAGAAGCCACAACAGTGAGAGGCCCGCGTACCGCAAAAAAAAAAAAAAAAAAAAAAAAAAAAAAAAAAAAAAAAAAAAAATCAAGGATTAGGTTTAAGGATTGAAACTGTAATGTAGAATGAAAAATGTATACTTTATGATAAGGTTAACTTAAGTAAAATTGCAAAATATACATAATGTACTCCTGGTACTAACTTCCAACTCTTTCACACTGAGAACTAGTACAGCATTTCCAAGTATAGCTAAAGGAAATGTCTCAATCCAGGTCTTTATCTTCTTTGGTAGCTGCTATTCTATATTCTAAATTGTCACACAATGCACTCTATTCCATCAAAAGAATTGTTTTTACTTAGTAACCAATGATAATGGTAATAAAAAATTATCAGATATATTTATTCTGGAATCAAGCTGTCTCTATATCAAACATAGCTGAGGGCTTCCCTGGTGGCGCAGTGGTTGAGTGTCCACCTGCCGATGCAGGGGACATGGGTTCATGCCCTGGTCTGGGAAGATCCCACATGCTGTGGAGCAGCTGGACCCGTGAGCCATGGGCGCTGAGCCTGCGCGCCCGGAGCCTGTGCTCCGCAATGGGAGAGGCCACAACAGTGATAGGCCCGTGTACCACAAAAAAAAAAAAAAAAAAAAACTTAGCTGAAATTATGTTGTTTTTCTCTAGTGCACCTAATATATTCCAGATTCAAGTTTTCAAAAAAAAGGACAAACCACTGCCAATTTGTCTGGCTTTCTTCTTTACCCTGGTCTGAGAGTGCTATATTCTTTCTTGTGTGATTCTTTCCTTTTTTTCCCAAAATAATTACTACAGATCTTCTCAGCAGTACATCTTTCTGCACTGTCTGGGATTGAGGCATTGTCTTAGTCCATTTATGCTGCTATAAGAAAAATACCATAGACTGGGTGGTTTATAAACAACAGAAATTTAATTCTCAAAATTCTGAAAGCTGAGAAGTCCAAGATCAAGGCACCAGCCGATTCAGTGTCTGGTGAGAGCATGCTTCCTGATTTACAGATGGTTATCTTCTTGTTTTTTCCTCACATGACAGAAAGGATAAGGGAGCTGTCCAGTATCTCTTTTATAAGGGAACTAATCCCATTCATGAGGGCTCTACCCTCATGACCTAATCACCTACCAAAGGGCCCCCACATCCAAATACCATCACATTGAAGGGTTAGGATTTCAACATATGAATTTTAAGGAGATACAAACATCCAGTCTATGGAAGGTATCTTTCACTCTGGTTTTTTATAGAGAAACAACTTCCATTTAGACCTTACATGAAAAAGCTTCCCCCTCTCTGGCAGAAATTATTTCCTTTCTGACACTCTCTAAGGATTTCTTTTCAATACATCCTCCTCATTTCATTCATTTGAGCTTCTCTAATTAGTAAATCCATGCTTGTTGTTTTTTTTAATTACTCAAGAATTTTATAATTCAGTTTATAAGATATGAAAACATGTGGAATCTGTAACAGATTCCATAAACTGTAATAATTTGCCACTCCTTCCTACCTACACAATCTTTCTCAATATGACTTTGAAGTTCGTTTCATCAAAAGATGGTATCCATTTCTTCAATCCTTGAATCTGGTTAGGTTTGTCACTTGTTCTGGCCATTAGAATTCTGCAGAAATGCTGTGCCAGTTCTGAGTCTAGGAACCGTGAGGCTGTGCATACATCCACACTCTCTCTTAAAAACCTGCTGTCCCGGTTAGCCTGCTTTGTGATAAGATACGGTAGTCCAGTCAACCCCATATCCCCAGACGACAGCAAGCAATCATCAGAGTGGAAATGAGGTCATCTTAGACCAACAACAAGCCCAGCAATAGCCTGGCAGTTGACTATTAATGAATGATTGAGCCTTGCTGAGACCAGAAGTGCATAAAGCTCAAACTGCCAAATCATAAATCCAGGTCTCAAAATCCTCTTTGCACTCTAACCCAATGCAAATAATTATAATATTTTTGGACGGCATAAACGCAGACCTGATTTTCTACCTAGAAATCAAAGTTAGTAAGCTCAAACTAAATATTTTAAAACTCTGACTTATTTATGAATTATCCATGCCCAAGCACCCCATCACACTGTCTTTACTCCACATTTCCCCTAGAATAGTTCAAGGAAATATCAACAATTATTGATCAAATATCCAGGAAGTAATTATTAAGCTCCTCCAGGAAGTAGAACTACAAGCAAAAAGAAAATGATCAAATTACTTTAGTTCAATTTGATTACTTACTTTACTAAATGAGTAGGAAACAGAAAAATTTAAATATAGATATTTGTGATAACTGTGCAAAGGTAGAAATAAATGGGCATGTCAGAAATGTAAATGCATAGTCATAATTGAATGGCCTTTGATGGTAAACTACATTCAATTGTGAAACAAGAGAAAAGAATTTAAAGCATATACCCAATGCTGTAAATTAATTTCTGAAGAATTTTTCGAAAAGGAGCAATGTGGGCAAGAGGAAATATACAGTGTGATTTGCTCCACGTACTCATGATAGAAACATGGCAAACCTGGTCCAGGAGGGCGGGGGTCTTTGGTTGTTTTGTTCACTGTGTATCCCCAGGGTCCATAATAGTTTCTTCAATGTAGTGGGAATTCAAGAAATAATTGTTGAATAAATGAATCAATTAATATGCTCCTATCTCTTTTATTTTCCAAATTAATTACTAATTTATCCCTGGCCTAGTGTCAGAAAGTCCGGTAATTCACTCCCGAAGTCATGTTCCTCTAAACTGCCCAGGAACTCAAGAAGGCAGGCCTGATTCCAAAGGTCAAGTGGAGAAAGAACAGGATGGTTGGTCCTCCTAGTCACTGCCTCTTGTGGCATGCAGTGAGGTAGTAAAGGACTCAAGTCAATCCTCTATAACTGGCAAACCTTTGCTAAGCCAACTCCCTGTCCATAAATGGGCTCACAGATCACACTCTCCCTTCATATTATGACTTTTTTAGCTCTTTCTCTGTAAGCACAGCCACTTGCCACTTTCTAATTGCAACAGTGGCCTGTATGGGAGCCACTAAAAATAGCAGCAGCAGGACGTGCAGAAACCAGACCTACCCAATAGCCCCTTAGACTCTTGGAGTAAGCCCAGTTCACCTGCTCAGGCTCCCTCTGAATTCATTACAATTTATTACACCAGGTTTATTCACCTTCCTTGCCACTGGGTCTTAAAGGTAACTCTCTTGATTCACTTATTAAGTGACTTTTGTCTCAGAAAATTGGGGTATTAGTAGCTGGGTCTTACTCTCTTCTTGCTCAAGAAAGCATTTTATACAGAAAATCTACTTTTTTACCTAGTGACTGTCTCTGTGCACCAAGGGATGCTTAAGTTTCTGTTCAGCAAATAAAGACTTTGTTCCCCTTATTTCTCCAGGTTAATGGGTGCCTCTTAAACCTGCCTAATTAAAAGTGATCATTCAAGAGATTCTTTGCAGGATGAATAATATCAGGTGTAATCTGATGAATCTGAGTGTTCACCCTAATGTCTAAGCATAAATGACAGGGGCTGGGGTGATAGGGTGCTGCTAAAACTTTAACAAGCACCTCTCAAAAAAAAAAAATATATATATATATATATATGTTCCTGATTTGTGGCATTTACTGATTTCCACAATGCAAATACTTCCATCATGGCCTGCCAACATGACATCACAGAAAGAGAGTTGGTAAGAGATATGGACAATCAGCTTTCTCTCCAGTACAAGCCAACTTCAGCACATCTGTTTGGAGGAATGAGCAACGTAGAGAGAAAGAATGCCAGCAGCTTCTCTAAGAAAAATTACCAATGGTACTTGAAATTATAATTTGAGGGGAGGCATGTTAAAAGCATCCCAATTATTTATATGCACATGAAGTTCATATCTTCCTAGAGTAGAACATCTTTCTTTATAAAAAGAAGGCTGGTGGTTCATGTTACCTTTACAAAATTTTTCCAAAGTTGCAAAATACCTTGGAAAATGATGAATAGCATGGCCTTGCTTCCAACATTAAAATCAGAATTTTTCATTGCCTTTTCAAATAAGCTGAGCAAGACAATTTGAAGAAAGAAAAAATTTTTAATTATTTTTCTTGCTTATGTTTAATGTTTTAACATGTGTTGGGTTTTTTTGTTTTTTTTTTGTGTGTGTGTGGTATGCGTGCCTCTCACTGTTGTGGCCTCCACCGTTGGGGAGCACAGGCTCAAGACGCACAGGCTCAGCGGCCATGTCTCACGGGCCCAGCTGCTCCGCGGCATGTGGGATCTTCCCGGACTGAGGCACGAACCCGCATCCCCTGCATCGGCAGGTGGACCCTCAAACACTGCGCCACCAGGGAAGCCCTAACATGTGTTCTAAATACTTACATATGTATTGTATTATACTTTAGCAGTAAAATATAATATTTAAATCATAATTAGGGGAATACCTACCTATATAATGTCTTAGAATGGAAGTCCTATTTAAATTTATTGCTCTACTTCCTTTTGTATCTGTACCTTTCACACAAGTTTCCAGGAGTACATTATTTATGATAGCAAGAGACTTCCTAAATTGGATTACAAAGGCAGGCTAGTTAGTGAAGGCAGCCTTGATAATGTGAAGATCTGTAAGAACACAGCAAAGTCGAGATGTAAACTGAAGTTTAGGAGAAGGCTCTAGTTTCTAAGTTGGATGGACAAGAGAAAAGGGAAAGAAAGTGGAGAGAAATCAGTATTTTTTAACTAAAACACGCTGGGCACTAGTTAAGGTTTTTTAATCTCATTTAATCTTCATTACAGCTCTTTGAGTTAGGTGCAATTGATCTTATTTTACAGTTTAGATAACTCAATTTTATAAAAGATTATCTACGATCACATAGCAGGTAATGATGGAGTAAGGGTGTGAGTGTTTGCAAAGCCAATGTTCTTTCCAATCCACAGTGCTGCTTCAAGAGAGAAGATGAAACCTTATACACAGAGAATGGAGTAACAGAAAGCTATCAAGGTGGTAAACGAGGAAAGACCCTACAATGTGGGAACTTGGTTTGGTTATAAGACAGAAACCCAGAGTTTTAACTGGATCAAAAATGTAGCACTAGTACAGAAACAAGAGTTCTTAATGCTAAGTCACCTGACTTTTAAATGTGACAGAATACCCTGAAACGCCTCCTTACCTAAAACCAAAACTGTCCCCAGAACCTTGGCAGAACTTTGAAAAGAGATGTAGATAGTGGTCAAAACGTTGTGGGAGTGTAGAGAAGCAAAGTGCTGTATCAGAGCATAGGCAGGTTGTTTGTTGCCCCACATCTTCTTCCAATTCGGTTATTCCAATTTTTTTTATTATTCCTGATTCCATAGGCATTGGGGAAGTGGCCTGTGATATAGCCAGCACTATGTCAAGTGGTGCTGAGAAAATATACATAGAATAAAAACGTAAGACATTCATAGAATAAAATATAGCCTCTGTTCCAAGGAATGCTTAAACCCAATACGAGAAAAAGACTCATGCATACAAAATGATCAGACTTGAAAAATATACTTCCATAATCATATTTTATAATTAGAAAATAATTTTAAGGTAAACAATAAAATACCATGTATAGCTAACTGAAGTGGAAATAATAAGGTACCAAAGCTTACAGAACAGACTCTAAGTCTCTGGGGAGCCAGATCAACAACCAACCAGATCATTCTAGGGCTGGATACATTGAAAGGTTTTAAATGAATGACAGAAAATCATATTAATATTCCAAATAATTTAAACCAAATCTAGGGGCTTCCCTGGTGGTACAGTGGTTAAGAATCCACCTGCCAATGCAGGGGACATGGGCTCAAGCCCAGATCCAGGAAGATCCCACATGCCACAGAGCAACTAAGCCCATGGGCCACAACTACTGAAGCCCACGTGCCACAGCTACTGAAGCCCGCACATCTAGATCCCATGCTCCGCAACAAGAGAAGCCACTGCAATGAGAAGCCCGCGCACCACAATGAGGAGTAGCCCTCACTCACTGCAGCTAGAGAAAGCCTGCGCACAGCAATGAAGACCCAACACAGCCAAAAGTAAATTAATTATCTTAAAAAAAAAACAAATCTAATAAAAAGTTATGTAGCTTGTTTAAAGCTGAGCTAAAATATTATGATCACATTTTTGGCTTTGGTGTATAATGCCATTTTAAACTAGAAAAAGGGTATAAACCTTTGAAATAAAATTCAAAATTTCTCATTTTTACTACTAAATTTTAGGTGCACCACCGTTCACTTATTTTCTTTGCAATCATTAGCATCTAACATTGCTCAAATAATTTGCTCTTTATTTTTTTATAAAAATGATGTTAATGCTTAATTAGTTTTCAAAATCCTTTCACACATTAACTTGATGCTTTCTACTAAAAGCCAGAACTTGGGAAAGGTACCCAACCCCTCAGGCTTATGTCCCCTACCCTACTCTGAACAAAAGGGGTGACAACAAAAGGCAGAGATTACTGTAGAGATTAACTACATCATATAGATTAAAGTTCTCACCTTTCACACAGTAGGCAATTAATAAACAGTAGTTGACTCTAAATCTGAATTATCAGGACTCCACTGTTGGAGCTGAGGCCTTAATTGGCTCAGTTTGTCAGCTTCTTTTCCAAAGCCCCTTTCTCTACAGCACACTTGTCTGACACCCATGTACCAAGAAAGCACTGCTCCTCACATAGCTGCTCAGTATAAGGTAGGATCCCCAAATGCAAATGTGAAGAGGGGACAGGCAAATAATGCTTAAAAATCTTCTTAATTTTCCAACTGAAGTGGAATATTAAATTGTTTTAATTTGCATTTATTTGATTTCTAAGATAGTTGGTCATTTTTCAAGAATTCACTAATCATTTGTACTTCCTACTTGGGGAATTATCAAGGTTAGCTTTTTAATTGTGAAGGAAGTACAATAATTTAATAACAGTACTGAACAGAAGTACTTCAAGGAAAGTCATAAGAATAGATTCTTGAAGGAAGCTTGGGATTTGAATGTGCAGAGAAGATAGTGGAAAATATAGTTTTATTTTTTTTCCTTTCCTGTTCTTTGTTTTCATGGTATCTGCCTTGGTAAGTTTCCTTATTTCCACTTCTCTTTTCTTCCATAGGTAACTAGACTGTCTTCTATTTGTAGGCTAATATTTTTTGGACTTTATTAAGATGCATTGTAATTGCAATCTCTTTAATTGCTTCCTAATTGGTTCCTTCCTCCCTTTGGTGTATTTTTCATGCATTATTAAATTCCAGCTGGCTTTCCGGAACTCATTTCGCATTCCTTCCAGGCAGCTCTTCCCAAGTTAAGCTGTGTGTCTCCTGGTCCGTTGGTCACCCAGGAAAGAGAGAGCAGTGGGGGAACTGAGAGGATCACTGGAACCTATGTGCTTCCTGCTATAACAAACAATGACAGCAACAATATCAAGCATTCCAATCCTTCACTGTCATTCACAAATACCTTAAACCAGGAGCAACTCATTCAGTAAGTTTCTTAAAGCAGGCGTTATTATTCCCATTCATCAGGAGAGGCA
Organism: Delphinus delphis; assembly: GCF_949987515.2. Classification (NCBI taxonomy): domain Eukaryota; kingdom Metazoa; phylum Chordata; class Mammalia; order Artiodactyla; family Delphinidae; genus Delphinus; species Delphinus delphis. The sequence goes on along the minus strand of NC_082690.1, from coordinate 51,017,453 downwards.
TCTAAGGATGGAGGAGGTTAAATTTCTTTCCCAGAGTTGAAAAGCTGCTTTGGGACTCACACTTAAGTCTCCTGACTCTAAGTCCTGTGCTTATCCCATCATCACTCGCTGCTTGTGTATAAAACCAAATGGCAGTCTTATACCCAATTAACCTCATTAGCTCTTCTACAAATTGCTCAAGAAATTAATTTTCTTTTCCATCCATGAAGTCCTTTAATAGGGAAAATGGATCATGGAAGGATTAAGTCTTCTGAAGTCATAAGGTCTGATTTTGAGTCCAACCCCAGCTGGGGAAATTTCCTAACCCATCTGATCTTCAGTTTCCCCATCTGTAAAGCTAATTCTCAGATTTATTAAGTCTCCAATGCATGTGAGTTATTTTTATAAGGATGGTACTGCTAAGAGGTAAGAGGTCATCGGGCTATATGACTTTTAAGGTTCAATGCCCATCAAAGATTTTATTAATCTCCACATATCTTAAAATGGCATGCCAGCAGATGCTTTAATGACTTAACGCCTGAGATATTTTCTGAAAAATAACGTAGAGTTAAAAAACTAATAAGAATCTCAAGCCAGCCAACAAAGCAATCAAGATCCATTCTGGAGCTCTGGGGAATTTCAAATTCTTAGTTCACTTATTTATTGCATTCAAACATATATGAGTACATATTACTATTAATCAGTCAAAAATGCCATTAAACCCTTGTAGCCCAGAATTAACAATAGAATTCTAAGACTAATCCAAAACAACTGTGAATCTATTAGTAATTCTTAATTTTGCCAAGTCATGAATTTGAATTACACATATGCTCACCCTATTGTCAGAGCAAGTTACTTAGGTAGTGTGTTTAATCCCATCCTCATCTAAAATCAACTTTGTTGGGTTTTTTTCATATGTAGATAAGTAGCTTCTTTATAAGGCAAACAATATTCTAAACTGGTACTGAAAAATTCATAATACTCTAAGAAGATAGCTGGTGCAAATGTGAATAGTTCTTTCTGTTTATTGAGTAAATCTTACCACTGCCTTTTGCATTATAAGGAATAGAAAACAAATGGGAAGCCATGCCTAGACTAACAAATACGGAGGATCCATCTAGAAATGCTACAATGTTTCTTATCAGGAAGGAGGTTAGTGATAGTTATCTATCCCCCTAGAGGAAAGATAAATGTACTGGAAGCTCAATTGTAAATCTGCCTCTTAATCTTGAAATTCACTCAATAATCCCACCGTCCATGCTTCTCCGTGTCTCTCGTTGAAAGATTCTCTCTCTGTACAATTTTCACTTGTTTCTCTTAAAACCATTTCTCCACTGTTTAAAAGAAATGCTCTGAGTTCATCTCTCTTTACAGGCATTATACCTATCTCACCCTTAATTAGAAGGCTATGCCTCACCTGAGGACTTAAACTTTGTGTTCCCTAGAGGAAACGACTGAATCACTTCTTATCAAACACACAGGTTTAGGAGGGGTTTGGTACTCTCCTGATTTCCCATTGGCATTTCCAGATCATTGTTATTCCACCTTTCAGTCAAAACTCATCATCCTTTGAAACTAAAGACATCTCACCTCTTCCTTTACTCACTACTATCAACTTCCACCATCTTAAGAATTCTCCTTTACTCAATGAAGTCTCTAGATTCTGTGCTACAGTTTTCCTTTCTATACCAGCTCTTGCTTTCATCCCTGGAGACAAAATGCATGTAACTGGATCATAAAAACTGCAGCCTTAACCTTAAGCCTCCTTCACTCCTATGTCTTCACCTCTTTTGAACTTCAGCCCCTAATGCAGAGGGACATGCAAAAAATAACATCATCTGCAGATCTGTTCCATCTTAGAAGCCAACCTGCTTTGATACTCTACGGTGAGCATGACCTCTCCAATGTCCTTACTTCTCCTTTCCCTATACTTTCAACTCAGAGAGACGTCCAGTCTATTGACTCTGTCTGCCCTTTTCTACCCACTGGTCTCCTCCCAGACATCCTTCCTTTCCTGTTGATCCTGGACCCCATAAGATTTTATTTCAACTATCTTCACATGCCCCTACATTTTCTTAAACCTCTAACTTTCTGTTATTCAAAAACCTTCACTCTGGATCCCTATTACAACTTATCTTTGTGCTGCCATTTGTTTTTTAAAAGTAAATGGATCATTTGTCCTGTATAATATCCCATATTCTTGATTTAGCTAATTGCTTTCCCATGGTTTTTAACTTTTTCCTTTATCTCTCACATTCCACTAATAGTTAGATCTACAAAGTTGGTTGGATTCAGTTTGTTTGCAAGAATACCTCATACCTTATAAATATATTGTACACTTTCTATTGTATAATGTTAGGAAGAACATCATGTTCTTTTATTTTAGATGTGTTAATTGATTATTAGGCTCAGGCATTGTCAGTATGATCTATCCATTATGAAGTTTCCTTCACATACTAGTTTTAATACTCATTGATAATCTTTGCATAGAATTGTTTTTTCCCATTGGGGATTTCAAATGGTAATTTTCTAAATTCAACATTCTTATACATTTATTAGCAACAGTTATTCTAAAAATAAGAATATTCCATCCTCACCTTTTCATTGCCCTAAAATAACACTCACGCAGGTGAACAAGACAAATATTTCCTTTTTTTTATTTTTATTTTTTTACTGATTTTCAGACTAATTTAAGTTGGTGTCAAAATAACCTCTAAATACAAACAATTTTTTTCCTTTGTGAATTTTATTACAGACTCAGAGATTTTTCTAGGATTGATATGTTTTAATATTTTACCATCATTATTCTTTCTGATGTTTAAATTCCCATCTTTAGCCAGTGGGAGCCCCTTTAAATAAATCCTGGATGCCTTTCAAACATCCCTAGGATATTCTGAGAGCTTCTTTATATTCTGGAACAATAAGGTTTTTTATTCTGGAACAAAAAAGGTTACAGGTTCATTGTGTAGATTTCCTGCCATAGACCCAAATCCTCATTCCTGGTTTCTTGCATGGAATATAGTGTTTAGAGAGTACAAACAGGCACTATAGGTGATCTTTGCTAGCTGAGATTTCTATTAATTGTAAGCCTTTTTTTTTTTGCAGACAAAGCTAAGAAATAAGCATTTAATAGAAAAACAATGAATTTATGCTGATATTTCCAATTCAGGTGTAAAATTATAGAAATTTTTCTGGAATTATTTTTTATGTTTGTATTTTAAAAAAAATCTTACATTGGAGGTGGAGTCAAGATGGCAGTGTGGGAAAATGCTGAGTGAGCATCTCCCCACAATTAGGGTGCCTGCCAGTGGCTGGCAGAGGACACAGATGCCAATGAGATGGGAGGAACCCCCAAGTGAACCACCACCCCACGTAGCTTGTAGGACCTTGGTTCACAAGCTGGAGATCAGGCCAAAGCTCCTGTCGTGAGAGCTCCAAGTCCAAACCATTGGACTAACAGAGAACCTCAGACCCCAGGGAGTATTCATCAGAGTGAGGTCACACAGAGGTCCTCATCTCAGCACCAAGACCCAGCCCTACCCAACAGCCTATAAACTCCCGTGTTGGAAGCCTCAAGCCAAACAACCAGTAAGACAGGAACACAATCCCACTCATAAAAAAATTTTTTTTCATTAAAAAATGAGACAGCAAAAAAAATGTCATAGATGAAGGAGCAAGGCAAAAACCTACAAGACCAAATGAATGAAGAGGAAGTAGGAAATCTTGCTGAAAAAGAATTCAGACTAATGATAGTAAAGATGATCCAGAATCTCAGAAATAGAATGAGGCACGGCTTGAGAAAATACAGGAAATGTTTAACAAAGATCTAGAAGAACTAAAGAACAAACAAACAGAGATGAACAACACAATAACTGAAATTTAAAATATACTAGAAGGAATCAATAACAGAATAACTGAGAGAGAAGAACGAATAAGTGAGCTGGAAGACAAGATGGTGGAAATAACTGCCGAGGAGCAGAATAAAGAAAGAAGAATGAAAAGAATTGAAGATAATCTCAGAGACCTCTGGGACAACACTAAGTGCACCAACATTTGAATTATATGGTCCCAGAAGAAGAAGAGAAAAAGAAAGGATCTGAGAAAATATTTGAAGAGATTATAGATGAAAACTTCCCTAACATGGGGAAGGAAATAGTCAGCCAAGTCCAGGAAGCACAGAGAGTCCCATACAGGATAAAACCTAGGAAAAACATACCAAGACACATATTAATCAAACTAACAAAAATTAAATTCAAAGAAAAAATATTAAAAGCAGCAAGGGAAAAACAAAAAATAACATACAAAGGAATTGCCATAAGGTTATCAGCTGATTTTTCAGCAGAAATTCTGGAGGACAGAAGGGAGTGACAGGACATACTTAAAGTGATGAAAAAGAAAAACCTACAACCAAGATTATTCTACCCAGCAAGGATCTCATTCAGATTCAATGGAGAAATCAAAAGATTTTCAGACAAGCAAAAGGGAAGAGAATTCAGCACCACCAAACTAGCGTTACAACAAATGCTAAAGAAACTTCTCTAGGCAAGAAACACAAGACAGGAAAAAGACCCACAAAAACAAACCGAAAACAATTAAGAAAATGGTAATAGGAACAAACATATTGATAATAAGCTTGAATGTAAATGGATTAAATGCACCAACCAAAAGACACAGACTGGCTGAATGGATACAAAAACAAGACACATATATATGTTGTCTACAAGAGACCCAATTCAGACCTAGGAACACATACAGCCTGAAAGTGAAGGGATGGAAAAAGATATTCCATGCAAATGGAAATCAAAAGGAAGCTGGAGTATAACAATTATAAATGTTTATGCACCCAACATAGGAGCATCTCAATACATAAGGCAAATTCTAACAACCATGAAAGAAGAAATCAACAGTAAAACAATAATAGTAGGGGACTTTAACACCCCACTTACACCAAACAGAAAATAAATCCAAACAGATCATCCAAACAGAAAATAAATAAGGAAACACAAGCTTTAAATGACACAATAGACCATAGAGATTTAATTGACATTTATAGAACATTCCACCCAAAAGTGGCAGAACACACATTCTTCTCAAGTGCACATGGAATATTCTCCAGGATAGATCACATCTTGGGTCACAGATCAAGCCTCAGAAAATTTAAGAAAATTGAAATTGTATCAAGCATCTTTTCTGACCACAATGCTATGAGACTGGAAATCACTTACAGGGAAAAAACTGTAGAAAAAACAAATACATGGAGGCTAGACAGTGCACTACTAAATAACCAACAGATCACTGAAGAAATCAAAGAAGAAATTAAAAAATACATAGAAACAAATGATAATGAAAACACAATGACCCAAACCTATGGGACACAGCAAAAGCAGTTCTAAGAGGGAAGTTTATGCCAATTCAATCTCACCTCAAGAAACAGGAAAAATCTCAAATAAACAGTCTAACTCTACACTTAAAACTACTAAGAAAGAAAAACAAAGAAAATGCAAAGTCAGTACAAGGAAAGAAATCATAAAGGTCAGAGCAGAAATAAATGAAATAATAGGAAGGGTGGGAGGGAGATGCAACAGGGAGGGGATATGGGGATATATGTATACATATAGCTGATTCACTTTGTTATACAGCAGAAACTAACACACCATTGTAAAGCAATTATACTCCAATAAAGATGTTAAAATAAATAAATAAATAAATAAAATGTAACATAAAAGAAAATGTAATAATCATTCTCAGTTCACAGGCAGTACAAAAAGAGGCCAAATGCTGGATCTGGTCCAAGAGTTGTAGCTTACTAACCCCTATGTTACTGTATACCTGTTACAGTTCTAAGGATCTATAAATATTAAATCATTCTATCAATCCTAAATAAATAAATAAAATGAAATGGAAACAAAGAAAAATACAGCAAATATCAATAAAACTAAAAGCTGGTTCTTTGAGAAGATAAACAAAATTGATAAACCCTTAGCCAGATTCATCTAGAAAAAAAGGGAGAGGATGCAAACAATAAAATTAGAAATGAAAAAGGAGAAATCACAACTGACATCACAGAATTACAAAGAATTATAAGAGACTATATGCCAATATAGTCTATATGCCAATAAAATGGACAACCTGGAAGAAATGGACAAATTCTTGGAAAGGTACAACTTTCCAGGACTGAACCAGGAAGAATTAGAAAATATAAACAGACCTATCTCAAGTAATGAAGTTGAAACTGTAATTAAAAATCTTCCAATAAACATAAGTCCAGGACCAGATGGCTTCACAGGCAAATTCTATCAAATATTTATAGAAGAGCTAACACCCACCTTCTCAAACTCTTCCAAAAAATTGCAGAGGGAGAAACACTCCCAAATTCATTCTACAAAGCCACCATCACCCTGATACAAAAAAAAAAAAAAAGATACCACAAAAAAAGAATATTATAGAACAATACCACCGATTAACATAGATGCAAAAATCCTCAACAAAATACTAGCAAACAGAATCCAACAACAGATTAAAAGGATCCTACACCATGATCAAGTGGGATTTATCCCAGGGATGCAAGGATTCTTCAATATACGCAAATCAATCAATGTGACACACCACATTAACAAATTAAGGAATAAAAACCATATGATCATCTCAATAGATGCAGAAAAAGCTTTGACAAACTTCAACGCCCATTTACGATAAAAAAAACTACCAGAAAATGGGCATAGAGGGAACCTACCTCAACATAATAAAGGCCATATATGACAAACCCACAGCAAGCATCATACTCAATGGTGAAAAACTGAAAACACTTCTACTAAGAACAGGAATAAGACAAGGATGTCCACTCTGGCCACTCTTATTCAGTATAGTTTTGGAAGTCCTAGCCCTGGCAATCAGAGAAGAAAAAGAAATAAAAGGAATACAAATTGAAAAAATAATAAGTAAAACTGTCACTGTTTGCAGATGACATGATACTATACATAGAAATTCCTAAAGATGTCACCAGAAAACTACTAGAACTAATCAATGAATTTGGTAAGGTTGCAGGATACAAAATTAATGCACAGTAATCTCTGGCATTCCTATACACCAACAATGTAAAATTGGAAACAGAAATTAAGGAAACAATCCCATTTACCATTGCAACAAAAAGAATAAAATACCTAGAAGTAAACCTGCCTAAGGAGGCGAAAGACTTGTACTCAGAAAATTATAAAACACTGAAGAGAGAAATCAGAGATGACATAAAGAGATGGAGAAATATACCATGTTCTTGGATTGGAAGAATCAATATTGTGAAAATGACTATACTACCCAAAGCAATCTACAGATTCACTCCAATCCTTGTCAAACTACCAATGGCATTGTTCACAGAAATAGAACAAAAAATGTTACAATTGATATGAAAACATAAAAGACCCCAAATAGCCAAAGCAATCTTGACAAAGAAAAACGGAGTTAGAGGAATCAGGCTCCCTGACTTCAAACTATACCACTAAGCTACAGTAATCAAGACAGTAAGGTACTGGCACAAAAACAGAAATATAGATCAATGGTACAGGATAGAATGTCCAGAGATAAACCCATGCACATCTGGCCCCCAAATTTATGACAAAGGAGGCAAAAACATACAATGAAGAAAAGACAGGTTCTTCAATAAGTGGTGCTCAGAAAACTTGACAGCTACATGTAGAAGAATGAAATTAGAACAGTACCTAACACCATACACAAAAACTAACTCCAAATGGATTAAAGACGTAAATGTAAGGCCAGACACTATAAAACTCTTAGAGAAAAACATTGGAAAAACACTATTTGACATAAATTACAGCAAGATCTTCTTTGACCCACCTCCTAGAGTAATATAAATAAAAACAAAAATGAACAAATGGGACTTAATTAAACTTAAAAGCTTTTGCACAGCAAAGGAAACCATAAACAAGACAAAAAGACAACCTCAGAATGGGAGAAAATATTTGCAAATCAAACAACAGACGTAGGATTAATCTCCAAAATATACAAACAGCTCATGGAGCTCAATATCAAAAAAACAAACCAATTAAAAAATGGGCTGAAGACCTAAACAGACATTTCACCAAGGAAGACATACAGATGGCCAAGAGGCACATGAAAAGATTCTCAACATTACTTATTATTAGAGAAATACAAATCAAAAGTACAATGAGGTATCACCTCATGCCAGTCAGAATGGCCATTATCAAAAAATCTAGAACCAATAAATGCTGGAGAGGGTGTGGTGAAAAGGGAACCCTCTTGCACTGTTGGTGGGAATGTAAACTGATACAACCACTATGGAGAACAGTATGGAGGTTCCTTAAAAAACTAAAAATAGAACTACCATATGACCCAGCAATCCCACTACTAGGCATATACCCTGAGAAAACCATAATTCAAAAAGAGTCATGTACCACAATGTTCATTGCAGCACTATTTACAATAGCCAGGACATGGAACCAACCTAAATGTCCATTGATGGATGAATGGTTAAAGAAGATGTGGTGCATATATACAATGGAATATTACTCAGCCATAAAAAGAAGTGAAATTGAGTTATTTGTAGTGAGGTGGATGGACCTGGAGTCTGTCATACAGAGTGAAGTAAGTCAGAAAGAGAAAAACAAATACCATATGCTAACACATATATATGGAATCTAAAAAAAAAAAAAAAAAAATTGTACTGATGAACCTAGTTGCAGGACAGGAATAAAGATGTAGACGTAGAGAATGGACCTGAGGACACGGGTTGGGAGGGGGAGGCTGGGGCGAAGTGAGAGTAGCATCGACATATATACACTACCGAATGTAAAATAATTAGCTAGTGGGAAGCAGCAGCATAGCACTGCTCAGTGAGGGAGGGAGATTGGCTCGGTGCTTTGTGATGACCTAGAGGGGTGGGATAAGGAAGGTGGGAGGGAGGCTCAACAGGGAGAGGATATGGGGACATATGTATGCATATGGTTGATTCACTTTGGTGTACAACAGAAACCAACACAGTATTGTGAAGCAATTATACTCCAATAAAGGTAAGAAAAAGATCTTACACTGAAAAACTTTGTTGCTAAGATATTAACAAAATTATTTACCACTTACTGCTTTATTACCAATAATAAAACTGCAAAAAGTTTAAAATTTCTTAGCAATTGCTTTCATACTTAGCATATTTCAAAATACATAGTTTAGAATTATTTGAAATTACCTTTGTGTAAATAATTATGCAGCCCACTTGATAGATAATTTGGTTTAATTTTTCACCTTTGGAAATTGCTTACATTTTCATCTAATTTACTTTGTTTTAATTATGTAAAATATTTACATGTTTCAATGTGTATATCCACCACCATCCTCATTTCCTTTTTTTTATTTATTTATTTAAAATAGATCTTTATTGGAGTATAACTGCTTCACAATACTGTGTTAGTTTCTGTTGCACAACAAAGTGAATCAGCCATATGCATACACATGTCCCCATATCCCCTCCCTCTTGAGCCTCCCTTCCATCCTCCCTATCACACCCCTCTAGGTCATCGCAAAGCACCCAGCCAATCTCCCTGTGCTATTCTGCTGCTTCCCACCAGCCAACTATTTTACATTCCTTTGTGTCTGCATGTTGATGCTACTCTCACTTCGCCCCAGCCTCCCCTTCCCACCTCAAGTCCATTCTCTACGTCTACATCTTTATTCCTGCCCTGCAACTAGGTTCATCAGTACAATTTTTTGTTTTAGATTCCATATATATGTGTTAGTATATGGTATCTGTTTTTCTCTTTCTGACTTATTTCACCCTGTATGACAGACTCTAGGTCCATCCACCTCACTACAAATAACTCAATTTCGTTTCTTTTTATGGCTGAGTAATATTCCATTGTATATATGCACCACATCTTCTTTAACCATTCATCTGTCAATGGACATTTAAGTTAGTTCCACGTCCTGGCTATTGTAAATAGTGCTGCAATGAACATTGTGGTACATGTCCCTTTTTGAGTTATATATACCCTGGTTTTCTCAGGGTATATGCCTGGTACTGGGATTGCTGGATCATATGGTAGCTCTATTTTTAGTTTTTAAAGGAACCTCCATACTGTTCTCCATAGTGGCTATAACAATTTACATTCCCACCAACAGTGCAAGAGGGTTCCCTTTTCACCACACCCTCTCCAGCATTTATTGGTTCTAGATTTTTTTGATAATGGCCATTCTGACCAGTGTGAGGTGATACCTCATTGTAGTTTTGGTTTGCATTTCTCTAATAATTAGTGATGTTGAGCATATTTTCATGTGCCTCTTGGTCATCTATATGTCTTCCTTGGTGAAATGTCTATTTAGGTCTTCTGCCCATTTTTTAATTGGATTGTTTGTTTTTTTTGATATTAAGCTCCATGAGCTGTTTGTATATTTTGGAGATTAATCCTTTGTTGTTTTATTTGCAAATATTTTCTCCCATTCTGAGGTTGTCTTTTTGTCTTGTTTATGGTCTCCTTTGCTGTTCAAAAGCTTTTAAGTTCAATTAAATCCCCTTTGTTTATTTTTATTTCTGTTACTCTAGGAGGTAGGTCAAAAAAGATCTCGCTGTTGTTTATGTCAAAGAGTGTTTTTCCTATGTTTTCCTCGAAGAGTTTTATAGTGTCTGGTCTTACATTTAAGTCTTTAATCCATCTGGAGTTTATTTTTGTGTATGGTGTTAAGTAGTACACACTGCTATATTTAAAATGGATAACTATCAAGGACCTACTGTATAGCACAGGAAACTCTGCTCAATATTATGTAACAACCTAAACAAGAATTTGAAAAAGAATAGATACATGTATATGTATAACTGAATCACTGCTGTACCCCGAAACTTACACAACATTGTTAGTCACCTCTACTCCAATATAAAATAAAAAGTTAAAAAATGAGATATTTCTTCTTTTTAAACAAAACTGCTCCCTTCCTCTAGAACACTACTTTATTGGCTTCTAACGCTGCTTCTTCAGTCTCCAAAGGAATTCTCCCCTTTGAAACAGGATTCTTTCTCTCTGCTTACAAAGGTTTTCAAATCAATTCCAACAGCAACAAAAAAATGATACTCCTTTGACCCTGAAACACTCTGGGCATTTAACAAACTATGCATTACACAATTCATCTGAACTCTGGTCTACAGCACTCTCTGCCTGCATCTCCTCACCTTCTGTGTCTTCACCCAAGTGAAATATGACTTGTCATGGGGCATTTCTTTTAAACAGAGCCTGTAGGGCCTACTCTAGTGAGATAAACTCTACAAAGTTGCCAAAATGTGTTGGATGCACCAAACAAACCTCCACACCCTCCCCTAGATCTCTGAGCACAGATCTGTTCTTGACAAGATATTGACACCTGCTTCATGTCCCTAATGTAACTAAATGCACAGATTCTGACCCCTCACTCAACCTGGTCCATGGATGATATTTTAAGAGGCTCTGAAATGCAGAGGCTGCCACTGCAGACGGCCTTTTTCTTTTCTTTAATAGTCTGATTTTTTAAATGAATATATCATAGTATATATTCACAAAATTTACATAGCTACGCCCTATCATAACAAACTGGTACATCACACACACCTGACTGCCTTTTTCTAGGAGAAAAGGTATAGTCATCTTTCTCTTGGTTACATCAACCAGTACTCTCTAAGTCTTCTCTGGTGGCTGCTTCCTCCCTATCTCAGGTATCCAAGCCTCCTCCCAGTCTTACTCCAGGGATTCAGAATTATGCCTGGGATTATAGACCAAGGAATGACCTACCACACTGTGTACTCCACAGAGTTTAAAAATAAATAAACAAACAAACCACGAGTTTATCTGTTCAAACGAATCAAGGACTGGGTACAGAAGACAACTGAAGTTGCTCTGTATTCCATCAGAAATAGTTCCTACTACTATTGGATAAGGACCTGCTAAATATAGTTAGGACTGATACCTGGGAAGTACTTGGACTACTTACATGATGGTCCTTCTTAATCTCTCAATTCAAAGAGTAGTACTTATGCTGAAAGGTGACAATTACAATCAAAGGAACTTCACTGCATTATAAAACCATAACTCCCAGTCCCCTCTTTGTGTCTTTACTCATTCTGGGACCCCTTCCACTGATTTCTGTGTCCAGTTGTTAAGCCTATCAAAATGTGAATATGTTCCCTCAGAGGGAGAGTAAGGTACTCTGTTATTATTATCAGTGATTAATATTTTCCCATTCATTGGCAAGTAAATAGCAAGGCCTAGTTGACTGAAGCATACAAGATGGTCAAGTTTTGACCAGGAGGAGAGACACTGTTCTGAATAATTACGGTTATAGTCAGAGTAATCAATGTACTAATTACCTTAAGATAAGATTTACTGAACTATGCCTTTGTTCTAGATTTTGGTGTAAGCACTTTATATACATCCATTTATTTAATCACAAAGATCCTATGAAGTAAGTTTGATTATAATCCACAATGAAGGACGAAGAAACAAGCTCCCAGAGCAAGTGGTGGAGCTGAAAAGGTGGAGACAATGGGGAGCTCTGAGCATCCAGGCACAGCATAGGGACCTGGAAGCAGGAAAGATGAAAGTAACTTTTCTCTCAGCAAAATTTAACTTTCTACCAACTTAACAAACCTGCCACCAAAGACTAGACTCTCAGCTGAAATAAGTCTTGGCAGTTTTTCTCCTCAAAAGCCCTCATTTAAACTGAGGCTCAGGGAGGGGAGATCATTTGTCACTGACAACTGGGTCAATGACAGAACCAGGACCAGAACACAGCTGTAGTGACTCCCCAGGCTTTGTACTTTCTACATTCCTGTACCCACTCTCCCAAATTTCAGTGTGCATTTTCCTGTCATCCTTCTGCATTTCTCTTAATTAAGATTTATAATTCCAATGACTGGTGTCGATGGTAGGAAGAATATGCCATTCAGGGCTAAGCAAACTCACAGTTGTATGCCAGACACTCAACCCTTCTGGATGTCCCTTTTCTCATCCAGACATAGCTAGTTCCACAGGATGGTTATGAGATATTATCCAATGTATGCAAGTATCTATATGACTAGCATCTAGTTGGAACTGATTTATGCTTTATTCCTTATCCCTTCAAAACTCAAGTTGTTCAACAAAATGAAATTTTTAACAACGTATCCTCCTGATAATTCCTAGAGAGAAAGCGAGAGACCTGGAACATGATACTTATCCTCTCCCGATCCCTGCTTAATATCTTTTGCATCTGGGAAGACGTATGTTCCTGTCATTACCTGTATCTTATTATCCAAACTCATTCTTTGAAACATCTTGGTGTTTATCTACCAGGAGAATTCCTTAACGTGTGATACATTAATTGATGCCAGGCCTGTCGTCCTAGTTTTCATTTCTCAATCATTCTGTTGTTTTCTTTGGAAGAGTTCAAGAACAGGAAAAAAAATATTCCTCCTCTATCTGATTTTGTCATGAAACAAAGTTCCCTGCAAAATTCTAACTTGCCTAGGAAGATGATTTGACTTAGGAAAAGGAACCAAACTAGCTTTCTTTCTGCCCAGTCCTTAGATCTTAAGCAGCCCCGCAACCCTGTGCCAGGCATTCAAAACAGGCGCTGCATCACAGGCTCACTTGTGAGCCAGTTCATCAGTTTTTTCTAGTCCCTTCAGCCTGTTCTCTTTCTCCAACTTTGGGTTTCTTTGCCTTCCTTACACTCAGCACTATTTCCACCACTACATACAGCCTTGCTTTCCTCTTGCCCACATTTCATGTTCTGCTTTGAATGGCAGTAGGGACCAACTATTTTAGTGCGTTTGCATGGGACACTTCAACTGAAGCAGGAAAAATAATGTTGAACTTATGTAAAATGAAACATTATGGAACTGAATCTCTTGGAGATCCTTGCCCATGACACCTAGTTTCAGACCTCAATTATTTCATTTATGCTCCTCTCTCAATTTGGAATGCCCCTGCTTTGTTTTCCTTTACCTAACCAAGCCTATTCATCATTGAAGATTAGAATGAGGTGTCACATCTTCTACAAAACTTTCCCAAAGTTTCCCTACCCCTACGGACTGTATCAGGTATCCCACCTTTATACTTCATTAACATCTGGTGCATATTTATATTATGGAATGCAACATAATTTATTGTAATTATACTTTCATACTGCTAACATAATCATTATCACATTTCTTACACCAGATTGTGAACTCATTCAGGATAGACACTTGTTCTTTTTCATAGCCATATCATTTCTATCACATTACCCAGCACAAAGCAAATACTCAATTTACCAAACTTGACTCAACTCTAATACAAGGTCAATATGGAGAATTGGGACAGCAGGAAGGAAAAGGTCCACAAACGTACCAAATGGAAACAAAGATTTCCAAATCATGCAAAAACCTCCTTCTTGATTGAAAAGTAGAATTAAGAGAATGCTTAACAAGTCTCATTTTCTTCATCTGTAAAATAGGCATAGTGATAAATATCCTATACCAATGTTAATGAGATTAAATGAAACATAAGAAAGCAGAGTACTTGGCACAGAGTAGGTGCTTTATAGTAGAAAATAATTGTGAACTGTTGTTCTAGCTAGAATTTCTCCTGCAATTTTTATTAACACTGAAAAAAAGATATGGGAAAAAAGTTGATATTTTTAAACATGTAAAAGCTTTATTAGGCCATTTTATTTCCTTTTTCTGGCTTTACTGAGATATAATTGAGGTATAACATTATATAAATTTAAGATGCACATGATGACTTGATACATGTCCATATTGCAAAATGATTACCACACTAAAGTTACTTAACACCTCCATTACTTCACATAGTTACCAATTTTTGGTGTGTGTGTGGTGAGAACACTAAAGATCTACTCTCTTCTTATGGCTGAATAATATTCTATTGTGTGTATTTGTGTGTGTGTGTGTGTGTGTGTGTGTCACATTTTCTTTATCCATTCATCCCTCAATAGACACAGGCTGTTTCCAACTCGACTATTGTGAATAATGCTGCAATGTACATGGGCGTGCAGGTATCTCTTCAAGATCCTGATTTCACGTCCTTTGGATATTTACCCAGAAGTGGAATTGCTAGATCATATGGAAGTTCTATTTTTAGCTTCTGAGAAACCCCCATACTGTTTGAAAGTCGATATTTCTTGACCACTAACTTAATTAACATTTTGATCACCTATTTTGTGTCAACCGTTTCTATGCATGAAACTATTACCCAAATCCCATGGTCTAATCTATATCACTTCTGTGAATTCCTATCCTGAGCTCCAGAAACATCCATTTATTTCCTTCTGGATATCTAAAGGTAACTTAAGCCCATGACCAAAATATTTTCCTTCTCTAGTAGGTCATCTCAGTGGTAACATCAATAAATCACCTAAACCCAAACTCTTCCTCCTCACGTATATCCTTTGTGTCCAATTATACCTCAGATCTTACCTTTTTAATATTCATTAACTCCAACAAATAATAAATTCTTGTGCAAAGAACGATTCTAGGCATTAAGTCTACATCAGTGGTCAAAATAAACAAATCTTACTCTAATGGATTTTACCTTCCGGAATCTAGATACTGTCAGGGGGATGAATGGCAACGAAGAAAAATAAATTAAGGTTAAAGGATGGAGAAAACTAGAGAAAGTTGCTGTTTTAGCAAAGTGGCCAGAAAAGGGCCCTCTGATAAAATAACATTTGAGCAGAGACCTAAATGAATTGAGACTGAAAGTCACCATGGCTAGGGCAAGTGGGTTAAAGGGGAATGACATGCAATGAAATCAGAGAGTTAATGGGGAACTAGAATATGGGAGCCTTGTGAAGCAGGGTGAAGACTCAGAAGCTTTTGTGAAGTTGTTGGCAAGGAGTATCCTGAACTGACTTAAATTTTAGAAGAATCACTCCTGTTCTAACCTCTTTGTTGAGGTTAACTTCTATATGAAATATCCAACCTGAGAGTTAGCATCTTCACTTGAATATCTAATGGGAATAACACATTTAACTCTTGATTTCCTATACTCTAAACTGTTTCCTCCCTCATTATTTTCTATTTCATTTAAAAGCATTCAGTTGCTCAACACTCAACACAGAAGTTATCCTTAATCCCTATATTTTTCTCCCCGCTGCCCCCAGTATCAGCAAATCCTGTTAATGCCACCTCCAAAATAAATCACAAATCTGAACATCTCTACTGATTCCCTAGGTAAAAAGCCACCATGACTTCTTGCCAGAACTACTGCCCTTACTAATACAACCTCTTGTCTTATCTCCCTGCTCTCTTGTCCACTTACAATTCATTCTCCACACAAGAAGACTGACCTTTATAAAATATATATCATATCACGTCATTTCCTTGCTTAGAACAATCTGATGAGGTTTTTTTGTTGAACTTAAAATAAAACCTGAACTCCTTTTCTTAGACTAACCAGGTCCTATATGACCTAATTTCAAAAACACCTCCATCTCTGCTCCAACCTCACTGGCTTTTTTCTATTCCTTGAACATAACAAGCTCCCACCTTGGGGCATTGCACTCACTGTTCTGTTTATCAGAATACTCCACCCCCAGTTTTTGGCATGGCTGACTTCCTCATACCAGTCAGGTCAATTTATACACATTCTCCTCAGAGAAGTTTTTTCCAATCACTTAATCTAAAGTAACTGCCTATTATTGCACTGTCCTCACATAACATACCTATGATAGACTGAAAAGTGGTACCATAAAGATGTCCACATCCTAATCCCAAAACTGTAAATATGTTTTCTCATAGGGTAAAAGAGACTTTGAAGATATTAAATTAGAGATCTTGAGATGGGAAGATTATCCTGTTTAATCTGGGTGGGCCCAATATAATCATGCAGGTCCTTAGAAGAGAATAGTAGAAGGATAGGAGTTAAAGGGAGAGACTGGAAGAGGCTATGCTGCTAACTTTGAAGATGGAGGATGGGGCCATGAGCCAAAGAATACAGGTGGTCTCTGGAAGCCAGAAAAGAAAAGGAAAATAATATCCCCTAGAGCCTCCAGAAGAAATGTAGCCCAGCTAACACTCTGATTAGAGGATTTCCAACATTCAGAACGGTAAGATAATAAATTCATGTGCTTGTAAGCCACTAAGTTTGTACAGAAGTAGCAATAAGAAACAACTCAGATTTTGGTAGCTGAAAATAATGTGCTGCTATAACAAATACCTAACAATTCGGTAGCAGATTTAGAATTGAGCAATGGGCAGATGGTGGAAGAATTTTGAGGAGCATGACAGTATAAGCCTAGATTGCCTTGAACAGACTGTTGGTAGAAATACAGATTTTAAAGACTATGGTAGTGAGGACTCAGAAGGAAATGAGGATAGAATATAAAACCTGTACAGTCTTACAGAATAACTAAGTAGTCATAAATAAACTGTTGGTAGAAATATGAACATTAAAGAAGATACTGCTAAGGACCCAGAAGGAAATCAGGAACATGTTATTGGAAACTGGAGGAATGGGATCCTTGTTATAAATTGGCCAAAAAAAAAAAAAAAAATTAGCAGAATGATGTCCTACAGTTATGTGGAAAGCAGAACTTATAAGCAACCAAACTGATATTTAGCTGAGGAGATTTCTAAGCAAAGTGATGAAGGTGCAGCAGGAAGTTGCAGCCTGGTTTCTTGCTGCCCAAAGTAAAATGTGAAGTAAAAGATATAAACTGAGAGAAAGAGTGCTGAACAAAAGGAACCAGCTCCTGATGATTTGAAAAATTCTCAGCCTATCCAGATTGCAAGAGATGCCAAAACCAGTAGATTCATTGTCAGGGAAACATGCTCTGGGAGAAAAACAAGGATGTGTCTGGACATTTTGGTAGTGCCTTGGAAGGCTCAAAGGTCAGAGTATTCAATCACACAGAGGGCTCCTTAAAGAGATCAGGCATGTGACTCCTGGATCTCCTCAGTAATCTATTAAGAAGCTATGAAAAAATATAGGACCATTCAGGAAATACTTATGGAGGAGACTCTTGTCCAATGAAGTGAATCCCTGAGGCATACATGAGAGACCTGCAAGGCTTTTGAGAGCATTATACCAGCAGAAATACTACCACCTTAGACTAAACAGAAAGAGAAGGATGAAATAAAAGAAGGTTGTTAGACTCCCAAAATTCTACAGGCATGAAGCAAGCTGATGAAACTATTCAAGTGTAAACATTTGCTACCCTTTGTGAAAAAAGAAGGATTACTTAGAGGACAGAGCCACCAGCCCAGATGGCAAAACTGCCAAGTCCAGAGAGTAGAGCTATGGGCCAAGAGTTTGTGGTAATTTATTACAGCAGCAACAGTAATCTAATACCAAATCAAGAACTGAAATTATTTTATTCATTCATTTGTTTGGTGTCAGATTCCTTCTTCTAGAAAGTACGTTCCATGAGAATCAAAGACCTTGCTTGTCTTGTTCATCGTTATAGCTCCAGCACCTAGAACAATAATCAATATACTGTATACACTCAATATTTGTCAAATAAATGAATTATGTATTAATGAGCAAGATGTATATTAATAGTATAACTATATAAAAGGATAACATAGCCTAAAGTTCCATGCAATTCCCAGATCTAATGCTACACATAACTCTTCATCTCTATAAAGTATAGAAAAACGTACCACCAATATAGAAATACATATGAAACTATTCTAAATAATTTATTTTAGGAGAAGTAAGTCATGCTCAGGTGTTAATATTTAACCATGATAAAGGACAAGTTTATTTGTGCTTTACCTCACAATGACCTGACACGGCAGTGTGTCACAAAACCAAATTTTAATGACCTTACATCTAGGATGCTGTCAAAAGTCATGGGCTTTCTGTAATCATTAACCATCTTTGAACCACTTCTCCCAACAGAAATAAAACGGTATTTGGCAGAACTCTTTGGGTTTGCTCAAAAATCCTGAGGCCATTTACTACTGAGCGGCTGCCTTCCTTGCAGATTTTATGTGTCCCATTGTAAGGAACTCGGAGATAATGTGGAAGTTGGATCATTTTGAAACTGTGCATAACTTCCACACAATGCAATTAAAATGGGGTTTCCTAAACCCAATTTGATGTTCCAAACCCAGTAGCTTCATCTGTGGACCATTGTTGAAATCTGCTGATACCGTTTGTGCATTTAAATCATACGAGCTGATGCCAAAATCAGGCCCAAGAGCCATGTATATTTTCCATATATTTTGTTCATATAAATGGGCTCAAAGTACACCTGAGACAAGGCTAGAGTCTCGAATGGCACTTTCACCCCTTCATTTGGTTGTGAAAAGTAATCTAACTGAATAACCTCAAATTAATTTATGGCATGCACGGGAGAATTTACTAAGTATGTTGAGAAAAGCTGAATTTTAATAAGGAACCGATTTTGATTGTATTTTAGATCACCGAGATTGCTTTAACAGAAACAGAAAAAATGAGTAGAAATAAGCATGAGTAGGTATTTAGAAAGGTTATTTACTAGCATTCTTAAGTACTTTCATACTAATTCTTGTGGTTCTTGCTTCTACTCTTTAAAAAGTGCTGCGTACCTATCAAGTGTCTTGGATTTAGCAACTCCTGATTTAAACTCAACAAGGCAAGACATTCTTTATCCTCTTTCTCTCAATGGCATCTCTATATCCAGCAACAAATCCTCACTAAAAACCCAATGGAAAGAAAGAGGAATCCATCTCAGCCATATGTCTAAATTACAGGCAAGGCTATCATGGCTCCTGTATTAGCTGTCTATGTCTATGTGACAAATTACCCCAACATTTAAAACAATAAACATTTACTATCTCATTTCTGCTGTGGTTCAGGGATCCAGATGTGGCTTAAATGAGTGACTCAGTGTTTCTCATAAGATTGCAATCAACTTGTTCGCCACAAGGCCTGTCTGGAGTGAGCACAAACTCACTCATATTGGTAGGTATAAGGTCCTCGATGGCTGTTGACTGGAGACATCAATTCTGCCCCAAAAACCTCTCCATTAGACAGCTCACAACACAGAAGCTGGCTTCCCTCAGAGTGAACATGCAAGAGAAAAAGAGAAGACACCCAAGATGGAAACCACAATTTTTTGTAACTTAATATCTGAGGTGGCATCCTATCACTTTCACATTATTCTACTTGTTAGAAGTGAATCACTAGATCCAGCCCACACTCAAAGGGAGAGTATTACACAGGTCATGAATAATAAGAAGCAGAAATCATTGGAGAGCACTGTAGAGTCAGCCTACCACACATTCCTACTCAGAGATTTGAGACTCTCATATTGTGATGGTTAATTTTATGTGTCAACTTGATTAGGGTACAGTGACCAGTTGTCAAACACTAGTCTAGATGCTGCTGTAAAGGTACTTTTAAAATGTGATTAACATTTACAATTTCTTGACTTTAAGTAAAGCAGATTACCCTCCATAAGGTAGGTGGGCCTCATCCAATCTGTTGAAGGCCTTGACAGCAAAGATTGAGGGAAAAAAGGAATTCTTCCAAAAGAGTGCAAAGGAATTCAGGAATTCTGCCTGAATTTCCATCTTTCAGACTCGAGACTGTAGTATCAACTCTCTCCTGAATCATCAACTTGTTGCTTGCCCTACGGATTTCAGACTTACCAGCATCCACGATCGTGTCACCCAATTTATTAAAAATATATTCCTCTTTCCCTCCCTCTCCCTTTCCCCCCAAGTAGGTACAAAGGTGATACATACATACATACATACATACATGCTTACATGCATATATATACACATACATATATATCCTATTGGTTCTGTTTCTCTAGAGGGCAATGACTCACACATATATGTAGTATAAAAATAATAATACCTGATTCAATTATCAATCAGGATTATTGTGAGGCTAAAACATAGTAGCATATTAAAAGAACATTGATTTTGGAGTCAGCCACACAGACCTGTGTTCAAAACCCAGCTCTCTCCCAAAAACATAAAAGTTTTTTGGCCTTGAGCAAACTACTTAATCTTCCTGAATTTGTATACATGTCCTAAAATAAAGATAATGAGGTAATGGTTTTACACTGTAGAATCAAAATGAAATCATGCAAGAAAAAGGTGGCTTGAATATAATAGTCACTTGATCAAAAGTAGTTATGAATATTTTTGTGTTACCAAATATAAACTACATAATTATTTTTAATATGGCTATTGTTACTACTATCATCACAGTTTGCCATATTCAAATAGTTAAGACTCCATGTGGATAAAGGAAGTTAACACCAGTTCTCTTTTCACTGTTTATGAGTTTCCTACCAACTGGAAACACAAAACTTAACAGCAAACAGGGCATTTACAGGTGGAAGGAATAAATCACAGTTAAAAACAGTCAATTAATCAGCTCATTTTCCTTGAAATCAATATGTACTCACATTTGCTAGTATGCTAATTATTGTGGCAGGGTTTTTCAAAGTTGCTTAGTAAATTTAGCCACATTTCAGTGCAGACGTGTGTTTGCCAAAAAGTTTTATATGTAAATATTGACAATATTTCTTTGGGGGCCTTTTGGCTGTGTTATGTTTCTGTTCAGTTTAATGGAGTATTTGTTCACTTTTTCCCAGTTTACACAGTGGATGTAAGCATTAACTTGTAAATCATGACATGGTGTGATAAAAACCATAGACTGGGCAGAGAAGTGAGACTGTGAAAAGTTCTTCACTTAGTCTATTTAATAGGGGTGAACATCCTACTTGGAGAAGATATTTATGATCCTGCCTTAATGAGCATAGGCTCCAAGTCTTCTTTTTGGTGTCTGTTGTTCATTAATATACATGACCCATTAAAAACTGTCCTCAGAATTTCTGGTAGTGTACATGCATGGAAGATCAATGCAGTATTGCATGGTGCAAATTGCAGTGTGCTGAGACTCAAACAAGGATTGTAATGGTTTTCTGCTTGTAATCACTTGATTTTGAAGAAGTCATTTAACCTCTCTGAGTCTTAGTCTTCTTATCTATAGAGTGAATCAGTCAGAATACCATCCTTCTGTGAGCCTATCTAAGGGTAATATAAAATGTCAAACTCTTCCCTTGGGGAAAAAATAGGTCATATTATGTTCCAAAACAAATTATACTACTCCTTCATTTATCTGTAAGTCACTGATGACTGTAAGTTGAACAATGAATGGCTAATTTTTTATTAACAACTCTCAAGTTGTACTCTTGCAAACCTCCAAGGAAATAAAAAACTAGCCAGTTAAATATAAATCTAAAGGATGAATCAGGAAAAGGCCAGGGCCAAATAAATTGCCAAATAATACAATTTAATCATAAAGTATATATTTCTCAAAAATTATTTTATTATGATCGCTAATAGTTGGTTCATCTCAAGACTAAAGTAATTTCCATCAGGTCTCTTCATTTGCCCTCCCATCTCCCCTTATAGTAGTGAGGTTTTTGTTTGTTTTTTTCCATTGAGGTATAGTTGATGTACAGTATTATATATGTTTCAGGTGTACGACACAGTGATTCACAATTTTTAAAGGCTATACTCCATTTACTGTTATTATAAATATTGGCTATATTCCCTGTGCTGTAGAATATATTCCTTGTAGTTTATTTATTTTATACATAGTAGTCTGTATCTCTTAATCCCAGACCCCTATATTGCACCTACGCCCTTTCCTCTCCCCACTGGATATACGAAATGACTGGATGAAAACAAATAAGTGAGTATTCAGTCCCAAACTCAAGAGCTGGAACTAATTGGAACCCTGTTTTGGGATTGCCTTTCTTCTCCATCAGCTGTCATAGAGATGAGGGCACAGCTAGAATACAGCTGTTGCAGCAACATCAGATGTGCAGGAGACTAAGGGACCTAGCACAAGCATACAGTCTTGAAATGCAAATCTGACAATGTGAAGCACTGGATAAAAATCTATATGAATCTATTAACAAAAATGCTATTTTGGAATGATTTCCAAAACATGTTTCTCAACAAATAGCTCTAGTTTTAAGAACTACAAAAGGATAAAATGTATTAGAATGTCTCAGTCCTATTGAGCCTCTCAGGGAATCTTCTCATTTTAGCAATTGGACATAGTCCACAGCAGCTTAAGATAAAAGACCCTGCATCATTGGGATTTTTCCCACTTTCTTACACATACCCCCTGATATACCATATTTGTCTTCTTTCCCTAGAGAAAGAAACCATCCTCAGTATTCTGATGCACAGTAGTCATCATGAAAAAAGAATAAAGCATCACTTGCTGGGCCACTGCAGGGTTAATGTGCACCTTGAAGATTGCCAAAGGGAAGGAGGGAAGGGAAGGGGAAGAGAGGGGAGGAGAGGGGAGGGGAGGAGAGGAGAGAGGAGGGGAGGGGAGGGAAGGGAAGGGGAAAGGAAGGGAAGGGAGGGAGGAAAGAAGGAAAAAGAGAGAGGAAGGAAGGAAGGGAGTGGGGAGGAAGGGAGGGAGGAAGAAAGGGAAAGACAGAAGGGGGAAAAAGGAAGAAAATGCAAGTTGTATTTTCTGTGTTTCTTGACTCCCATACAGTAAGCACATCTGGGCAATAAGCCCATAGGACCTTGAATATTCATTCTCTCTGTTTTATTCATTCTCTCTGTTTTAGACACCAGACTGTGTCACTAAGTCAGGTCAGTTCTACTGTTGGCATTCAAACTCATAAATAATGGATGACAAAACAAGGGGAGAGAGCCTTAGACGTCTCCCGGCTTAGAGGTATTCTCTAATAGAATTCACCAGAATCCTGATTTGGAATTGCATTTGTACAGTCATTGATAAAGTGAAACTGTTCTCTATTTGGCTCTAGGTTTTCTGGTATATACTCATTTGGCAGGAAACCAAAATGGGAGGATGTAAGAAGCATAGAATTCAGGCACGAAATCTTTATCCTGTGTCTTTAAAATATCCCTTCCTCAAACTTCCATAGTACTGTCAAGGGACATTTCTTATATCTTTTTTATCTTGTATTACAAATATTTATAAAAGATACTTTATGTAAATAGTAACATTGTTTCTTGTTACTACTGGGTTTCAATGAGCCCTACAACTGGATATTGGTATTTAAAAATGAGTTGATTACAATTAAATATATTTATTTTTCCTGAATATGCCCAATTCTCTGTGCAACTCATTTACATTATTGATAGTCAACAGTGTCTCTAGGATAAGTTATTCAACCTTGTAGGCAGAATGGTTGATGCTTCTGACTCAATCCTTTTGCTTACATTCTTCAAGATAACAGGTAAATTATCTGTCTCTTAATTTTAAATGTAAAATATAAACAATAATAATTGTACCATAAATTTGTTTAGTGTTTTAGAGAAGTCATTGTCAATCATCAGGCAAAAGACTAATGACTGTCTTTATCAAATTTTCAAATACTGAAAATTGAATTTTCAAATATTCAATTTATTAAATTAAAGGAGAAAAAATAAAAACAGAACAAGGAGTTTTCCATTTTGGGTTAGGATAAGAAGATTAAGAGACCTTTTCTCACATCATAATAAAATATAAGAAAACACTGAACAAGTTAGGAAAAAAACAGTGTTTGTTTCTAATACCATCCGAGAGATGATGATGTTAAAAAGTATAAATGAACTAAATTTCAGAAAAGTACAATCCTTGCTGATATAAGGAGAAACAAACAAAACTTTTAATGGCAATGCATGGGTCAGCATGTTATATATGAATTCTAAGGATTTCCAGATTCAGGAAATCTATACATGCCTACCAATTATTTCCCAAGGGGCCATGACAAAATGTATGGTGGCATATCAAAGACTAAGAAAGATAAGAAGGGAGGGAGAGAGACATCTCCCAAGGCTTAGAAAGCCATGAGCAAAATTAAAGAGCAGAGAGACCTCTTCAGCAGCCCACAGAGCTGGCAGGTGAAAACAGGCATAACCATAATGTTACTGAGGTTTATATCACAAGCCTTGCTAAAATGGGAATCCTGAAAATGCCTCCAAAACATTTATAATCAGTAATGAACTGAAGCTTATTAAAACTGGAACCCAGCCCAGGCTCAGCTCAATATTAGATTAGATCAGAGAAATTAACCCCTTAACCTAGCAACCTCAGAGAGAAAGGAGAATTCCCTTTTGTGGAGGTAAATATTAGTTACTTCCATCTCTATCATTTATTTTTTTTAAATGTCTGGCATACAATTAAAAATAATGAGACATGAAAAGAAGTAGGAACATGTGACCCAAAATCAACATGAAATACTATCAGTAGAAGCAGAACCACAGACGAACCATATATTGAAATTAGCAGGAAAGGACTTTAAAATCAGTATTAAATATATTAACCGACTTACTGGAAGAGGTGGACCAAAATACATGGACACATTAGGAATTTCATCAGAGAAATACCAGCTTTAAAATAAAACAAATAAAAACTTTGATAAATGCAAGAAAACTAGAATCTGAAGCACCTGGGACCTACAGCTACAGCAAACATTAAAAACAGCCCAAGTCCTAGCCAGATTAACATGAAATCCCACATTAAGGGCCTATTTACCTCAGTTCATATTACACAATACATCATGTCTATCTACCAACAAAATATTACAAAGCATGCGTAAAGACAAGAAAAACACAGTCTGAAGACACCAAGGAAACATCAGAGCTAGATTCAAATAGGACACACATGTTGGGATAATCAGTCAAGGAATTTTAAATAACTATGATAAATATATTTGGAGGTCAAATGTAAAAAAGCAGAAAACATACAAGTCTAGATGGGTGATGTAATTAGAGAAATGAGAATCATAATAAAGAATCAAGAGGAAATTCAACAAATCAAAACCACTGTAACAGAAGTGAAGAATACCTTGTGTGGGCTCATCAGTATACTGGATATGGCAGAAGAAAGAGTTAGTGAGCCTGAAGATAGGTCAATGGAAACTTCTCAAATTGACAAGCAAAGAGAATGGATAAAAAAATAAAAGACATTCAAAACCCATGAGACAATTTCAAGTAGTTTAACTTATATATAATTGGAATACCATAAGGGCAAGAAAGAGATAAAGGAGAAGTACTTTTTGTAGAAAAAATGACTGATAATTTGTAATGACAAGCATTGAGACCTTCAGTGACAGATTCAGGAAGCTCAGGAAACACTAAGCATAAAAAATACCAACAAAAACTACACCTAGACATATCACATTCCAACTGCAGAAAACCAAAAACAATGAGAAAATGTTGAAAGAAAGTAGAGAGAGGACCAAAAAAAAGTTACTTTAGAGGAACAAGAATAAGAATTACAGCAGACTTCTCACCAGGAACCATGCAAGCAAGAAGAGAGGAGTGAAACATTGAAAGTGCCATAAGAAAAAAAAATCAACTTAGAATTCAATATCTGACAAAATTAATCTTCAAAAGTGAAAGAGAATTAATAACTTTCTCAAAGAAAAACGGTAAATTCATCACCAGCATGCCTGTCATAGAAGAAATGTTAAACAGAGTACTTCAGAGAAAAGGAAAATAAAATAGATCATAATTTTAGGTCTACATAAAGAAAGGAAAAGAATCAGGGAATAAATAAATGTAAAATAATATATTTTACTTTTTCTTTCTTAACTAGTTTTAAAGATAACAAAGCTAATAATAGTAACAATGAACTGGGTAATTACAACACATAAATAAGTGAATTGAATGACAGCAATGTCATAAAGAATGGGAAGGAGGAATTTAGAATTCATTGCTACAAAGTACCTTCACTATTATCCACATGATGTGATATGATGTTATTTAAAGGTAAACTTACATTAGTTAAAAATGTATATTGCAAACTCTATGGAAAACACTAAGAAAATGTTTTTTAAAAGGATAATTTATATACTAAGAGAGGAGAGAAAATGAAATTATATAAAATGCCCAATTAAAACCAGAGAAGGAAGGAAAAGAATGGAAAAGGTTTTTTAAAAAGAATAAGTATAATGAATATAAAACAGCCATACACGTGGTAGATAGTAATTCAACTATATCAGTAATCAAATTAAATTTGAATGGTCTAAATACACCAATTAAAAGACAGAGACTGTCAGAATGGAAAAAAATAGAACAAGATCTACCTGGATTCTGTCTACAAAAGCCCTGCTTTAGATAATAAGATTCAGATAGATTCAGGAGATACACTATGCTAAAACTGATTAAAAGAAAGCTGGAATAGCTATATGAATTTTGGATAAAGTAGGATTGAAAGCAAAGAAAATTATTAGGAATAAAGGGACACATTATGTAATGATAAAAAGATTAATTCACCCAAAAGACATTAGAGTGCTAACCTAACAAGAGAGCATCAAAAATGTGAGGCATACCGTGAGCCATGGCCACTGAGCCTGTGTGTCCGGAGCCTGTGCTCTGCAACAGGAGCGGCCACAACAGTGAGAGGCCCGCGTACTGCAAGAAAAAAAAAAAAAATGTGAGGCATAGAACTGAAAGGAAAAATAGACAAATCCACTATTAGAGTTGGATACTTCAATATTCTTATCTCTGTAACTGATATATCAAACAGGCAGAAAAGCAGTAAGAATATAGTTGACTTGAACAACAACATCAATTTGATCTAATTTATATTCATGGAATACTCCATACAACTACAGCAAAATACACATTCTTCTCAAGCTCACATCAAACATTCACACCAAGACAGCCCACATCCTGGACCATGAAATACACCTTAGATTTAAGGAAATACAAATCATGCAAATTATTTTTTTGGATCACAATGGAATTAAAACAGAAATCAACTTAAAAATAGCTGGCAGGGCTTCCCTGGTGGCGCAGTGGTTGAGAATCTCTGCCTGCCAATGCAGGGGACACAGGTTCGAGCCCTAGTCTGGGAAGATCCCACATGCCATGGAGTAACTGGGCCCGTGAGCCACAACTACTGAGCCTGCG
Organism: Delphinus delphis; assembly: GCF_949987515.2. NCBI lineage: Eukaryota > Metazoa > Chordata > Mammalia > Artiodactyla > Delphinidae > Delphinus > Delphinus delphis. The sequence continues at coordinate 50,989,600 of NC_082690.1, read as the reverse complement.
CATCTGGAGCCTGTGCTCCACAACAAGAGAGGCTGCGATAGTGAGAGGCCCGCGCACCGCGATGAAGAGTGGCCCCCACTCACCGCAACTAGAGAAAGCCCTCGCACAGAAACGAAGACCCAACACAGCCAAAAATAAAATTAATTAATTTTTAAAAATAGCTGGCAAATCTGAAATACATAGAAATAAAACACATTTTTGATAACCCAGTCAAAAAGAAGTCTGAAGAGAAATTATTACTATTTTTAAGTAAATTAAAATTAAAAGATAACATCAAAATTTGTGTTTAAAGAGCAATTCATAGCTTTATATAGACATATTAGAAAATAAGAAAAATCTGTAATCAGTTATCTAAGCTTCAACCTGAGAAAAAAAGAGAACAAAAAAAAAATAAGCCTAAAAAGTAAATAAATAAAATTGAAAATAGGAAAACAAACAAACAAACAAAGAGAAACCAAAGCTAGTTCTTTGAAAGATCATGAAAACTGATAAACCTCTAGGTATGCTAACCAGACAGAGAAAGAGAGGGGACACAAATCACCAATATCAGAAATAAAAGAGAGGTATCACTACTAATTCTATAGACATTAAAAGGATTATAAAGTAAGGAATACTAGGTACAAATCTATGACCATAGATTTGATAACTTGGATGAAATAGACAAATTACTTGAAAGACACAAACTACTGAAAATCATTCATGCAGAAATAATCTGAATAGTCTATATTTCTTAAATAAATTGTTGTATATAACCCTCCAGAAAAGAAAATGCCAACCCCCCCACCCCAGAGGGTTCACTGATGAATTCTGCCAGACATTTAAGGAAAAAGATGACATAAATTCTCTACAATATATTCCAGAAAATAGAAGCAGAGAGAATATTTTCTAACATTCTTTGAAGTCAGCATTACTCTAATGCTAAATCAAGGAAAGATAGTGAAAAAAAGAAAACTACAGACTAATATCTCTCACGGATATAGATGTGAAAACCCTCAACAAAATACTAGCAAATCAATTACAACAAAATATAAAAGGAATTATACACTATTAACAAGTGGGATTTTTTTCCAGGTATGCAAGGCTGATTCAAAATTCGAAAATTGATCAATTGTAACCATTCCTTCAACAGACTAAAGACAATATGTATATATATATGTATTCATATCAATTAATGCAAAAATTCAATATGTATTGTTGATAAAATCTCTCAAACTAAAAAAAGAAGGAAACTTCTTTACTCAATAAAGAATATCTACAAAAATCCTACAGCTAACCTTTAGTGGTGAGCAACAGGATCTTTTCCCACTAAAAATGGAAAAAAGACAAGGTTGTACTCTCTCACCATTCTTATTTGACACTGTACTGGAAGTCCTAACTAGTGCAATAAAATAAGAAGACAAAAAGGGAATTAAATATATACAAAATTGAGAAGGAAGAAATGAAACTATCTTTGTTCACAGGTGACACCATTACCTGTATAGAAAATCCCAAAGAACTGACAAAAAAATTCTTGGAACTAAGCAAGTATAGCAAGTTTGCAGGATACAAGATAAATATACGTAAGTCATTCGCCTGTCTATACAACAGTAATGAACAAATGGAATTTTAAATTTAAAAAAGGATACTATTTAAAATATCACCAAAAAAGAGAAATACTTAGATATAAATCTAATAAAATGTGTACATATCTATGTGTGAAAAACTAAAAAACACTGATGAAAGAAATCAAAGAAGATCTACATAAATGGAGAAATACTCCATGTTCATGGATTGGAACTCAGTATTGTTAAATGTCAGATCTTCCCAAAATGATCTGTAGAAGCAATGCAATCCCAATTAAACTTCCAGAAAGCTATTTCTGTACATATCTACAAACTAATTCTAAAGTGAATATATAAAAGCAAGAGACCTAGAATAGCCAAAACATTGCTAAAGAACACAAAATTAGGAGGACTCACACCTCCTATTTTTAAGACCATCATAAAGCTACTGTAATCAAGACAGTGTGATATTGGCCAAAGAACAGACACATGGATCAGTGGTACAGAACGGAGAGACTAGAAGTAGATCTACACAACTGTAATTATCTGATCTTTGACAGAGGAGCAAAGGTAATTCAATGTAGGTAATCTTCAACAAATTGTTCTGAAACAATTGGAGGTCCAACAAACAAACAAAATCCTACAATAACAACAACAAAACTATCCACACCTAGACACAAAACTTTCACCTTCCACCTAACTCAAAATGTTCCACCTAACTCAAAGCCTATATGTAAAACTCAAAACTATAAAACTTATAGATGAAAAGACAGGAGAAAATCTAGATACTCTTAGGTTTGGTGATGAGTCTTCAGGTATAACACTAAATGCACAACCCATGAAAAAAAATTACTAAGCTGCAATTTACTAAAATTTAAGAATTCTCTGCAAAATAAACTTAAAATCAAAAGACAAGCCACAGATAAGAAGAAAATATTTGCAAAATGCATATCTCATAAAGAACTGGCATCCAAAATATACAAAGAACTTTTAAAACTCAGCAATAAGTGAGCAAGCAACCCATTTAAAATTGACAAATGACCTGAAAAGTTACCTCAACAAAGAAGATATATAGATGGAAAATAAACACATAAAAAAGTTTTCAGTATCAGCTGTGATTAGGGAATTGCAAATTAAAGCAACAATTAGATATCACTACACACCTATTAAAAGGGGTAAAATTTTTTTTACAAACTGACAGTAACAATGTCTGGTAAGTATGCGGAGGAGTCAGAGCTCTTAGTCATCTTAGTGGGAATTTGAAATTGTTCAGCCACTTTGGAAGACATTTTTCTAGTTTCTTTACAGAGCTAGACATAGTCTTACCTATGATCCAGCCACCATTCTCCTAGATATTTACCTGATTTGAAAACTATGTTCACAAAAAATCCAGCATGCAAATCTTTATAGCTGTTTTATCTATAATAAACAAAAAATGGAAACAATCAAGATGTCTTCAATAGATAAATCGATAAGCAAAGTACAGTATATCTATACAATTGAGTTTTATTCAGCAACAAGAAGAAGTGAACTGCCGAGTCACAAGACATTGAGAAAGCTTAAGTGTATATTGCTAAATAAAAGAAGCCAGTATGAAAAAGCTATATACTAGACTACCCCATTTATATGGTATTACAGAAAAGGCAAAACTCAAAAGATGCTAAAAAGATCGGTGTTTGCCAGGGATTCTGGAAGAGGGCAGGGAGGATTGAATTGGAGAAGCACAATGGAGTTTTTACAGTGGTGAACATATTCTGTGTGATACTGTAATATAGCATACATGACACTATGCATTTATGCATTTACATTTATTGTACAATGCAGAACAAAGAGGGAAACTTAATGTATGCAAATTTTTTAAAAATCATTTAAGAGGTTAGGGGATCCTAACAAAATATGCAAAAATGTGATAAAATAGTCTCACTATATGTATGAAATGTAAGAAATAATATCACTGAAGAGGTTGGAGTAAAAAGGTGCTGACCGGGCTTCCCTGGTGGCGCAGCAGTTGAGAATCTGCCTGCTAATGCAGGGAACACGGGTTCAAGCCCTGGTCTGGGAGGATCCCACATGCCGCAGAGCAACTAGGCCCGTGAGCCACAACTACTGAGCCTGCGCATCTGGAGCCTGTGCTCCGCAACGAGAGAGGCCGCGATAGTGAGATGCCTGCACACCGCGATGAACAGTGGTCCCTGCTCGCCGCAACTAGAGAAAGGCCTCACACAGAAACGAAGATCCAACACAGCAAAAATAAATTAATTAATTAATAAACTCCTACCCCCAACATCTTCTTAAAAAAAAAAAAAGGTGCTGACCTATGTAACTCTGGAAATGAGTTTATAAGACAACAGTTTAAAAAACGACAAAACCCTGTACATCAGCATTATACTCTGATGAAGTATTTTTCCCACAGGAGTATGGATCAACAATTCTAATACTACTACACGTGAATACTGAATCGCACAATCAAGTGAATGGATGGTAGATGGTAATAGCCAGGTTCCTTACTGTTGCAGTGGGAATTTACAGATAAACAAAAGAAAAGGCTAGAATGATCCACGTGGTAATAGGTTAGAAATGGAGACATGAATATGAACTCAGGCTTAGCTTCCTGTAGATACACATGATTCTGTGTATAAAATATTTATAGATACAGTGTTAAAGTGTTATATACATATACATATATGAGTGTGTTACTATACACATTTCCTTTCTATGTCAACTAACTGTATTTATAGATACATGTATAAGGTTATATACATATAGATGTTTGTTATTATACACATATATTTCCTTCCTATGTCAGCTAAGAGAACTAGAAGCAACGACACTCCAGTAGCAGAAGCACATCTAGCAGTCAGCTCTTGGATTGTAATACCATTCTCCAGTAAAAGGTACCAAGGGCCTTAGAGAAACTGTTGATTCTAGAACATGGGCAGAAAACACACAAGATGAACCTGGAGCATCTTGTAGTGCCAGGAAGTTAGTAAGTGCTCAAAAACACACAAAGTCACCTGCATGAGTATGTGGATATGTCAAAGGAACACAGGAATCAATTGAAAGAACTGCTCAGTCTAATCATGAAAAAAAATCAGACAAATTACAATTGATGGATATTCTACAAAATAACAATTATATCTCAAAACTTTCAATGTCATCAAAAGCAAGGGAAGTGTGAGAAACTATCACAGTCAAGAGGAGCATGAGAGACATGATGACAAAATGTAATATGGTATCCTGGATGGAATCCAGGATCATAAAAAGGACATTTAAAAACTAAGGAAATCTGAATAAAGTACAGATTAATTAGTTACAACATATCAATATTGGTTCATTAACTATAACAAATGTGTCATTCTAATGTAAGGTATTAATAATAGAGGAAATTGTGGAGTACCATGGGAATTTTCTGTACAAATTCACAATTATTCTATAAATCTAAAACTGTTATAAAATTAAAAGTATTTTAAGTGGTAAATAAATAAACCATTAACACCATGTAATTTCCTAACTTTTTGCTTCCTTATCTTTTTCTGACCTATGATATAACCAAACCTGGGATTTCTAGTTGAGACCATTTGAAGACTTCATCCAAGCATTAACAACTTTGATGCTTATTATAATTCTCTGGTATAGCTAAAATAACTATTATTGTTATTCTCATTTTACAGGCTAGGAAAATAAAGTCAAGAGATATGTGCATTTCTTATGGACATTAGCAAGGAGGTCATAAGGATAGATTTCTGACTCTATCCATTCTTCCTTCAATTACACCATTCTGTTACACAATTACCCTGACACCAAATTACTGACATTTTCCTATGCATATCATCAGTACCTTACACAGGGTCTGATTAATAACAGACTCAGTAAAGAATGTGTACAATAATCAATGCTTCATGTTTAGGTTTAAAGAAATTTATAACTGGAAGAAGATTCACGGATAATCTTTCCAGCTCAAGCGCTTTCATTTTTAGATGAGGAAAATGAAACCCAGAAAAGTGAACTAATTTGCTCAAGTTCATTGCACAGCTAGTTAGTGTCTGTATCAGAGCTGAAATCCAGTTCTACCTGATTCTAGATCATTGGTTACTACTTCAACAGTATGCTAGTTAATAGACTGTGGTACTGGAAAAGTTTTTTCATCTATGGCAGAACACTTAGGAAGCAAATTGCCATAAGAATTGTAATGTTCTTAAAAGTTCAAGGAAACCTCTAAGCAGATGTTGCCTAAAGAGCAAGAAAATAAAAATTAATATAAACCAAGAGAGAACAGCTGTAGACAAATACTCCAGGGCATTAAGTTGAGCTATATGAAGCTGTTGATTTTAAACCTTTTGATCTGCAAAAATATCAGTTTCACATGGTTTAACTGAAGAGTACCTTGCAACTGGATTAGCATAGAATAATTTCATAAGGTAAATCTGCCTATCATATTGGTCTACATATTAAAATGGTACCAATTAATGAACCTTTATGTATGTATTTAAAATAGCATTTATTCATCCATTCATTTAGTAAATATTTACTGAGCCTATGTGAAGCATTGAGCTTCATGTTTATAGGAATTAAAAGGTATACAAGATAAACTCTAAGCTGAAAAAGAATGTTATTCTAGTCTTAGGACTAAAACATGGACATCACCATCATAAAACAATAGCTCCTCTTCATTAATCAAAATGTAAGAGGAACTATATAATGTCCTTATGCAGATATCTCATTTTAATTTTCTAATAATCTTCAGGTTAGATAAATATTATTTCATTTTCCACATAAGGAAACTGAGGCTTAGAAAGATAAAGACTCAAGTAAATCACAGAGCTCATAAATGCCAGAGCCAGTATCTGGACTTAGGTCTACCTGCCTTCAAAACCAACGTTAATTCTAGTAAATCACATTGAGTTTGTTGATAAGATGTTGTAGAAGGTGAGGCTGTTGACAAATAAAATGCTTCCACACCACAGAGAAGGATGTAAATTAGAAAACTGTTGGTCAATATCTACTCAATCTGAGCATATGCATATTCTATGACCCCAAAGTCCCGTGATACATTTTTCATAACCCAATTTACCATAGGTTTGTCTAAGTTTTTAAAAACCTTTTCAAAGAACCAATTTTTGGCTTTGCTTATCCTCGTTGATTTATCTTTTTTTTTATTATATTAACTTCTACTTTTATTTTTATTACTTTTCGGGGGATTAAATTGTTATGCTTTTATAAATGTCTTAATTTGAATGTTTGCTAAAATTTTTCAGTTTTTCTTCCTAGTTAATATAAACATTTATGGATAAAAATTTTCCTCAAAGTAACATTTTTATTGTGCCCACAAGTACTATTTTTGTTAGTATTCAGTTCTAAGTATTTTCTAATTTATTTAGGATTTCTTCCTTGACTTCGGATTAATGTAGAAATGTGTTTTTAAACCTCCAACTGTTTAGGGATGTATTTTTATTTAAATTGTTACTGATTTTTAATTTAATTTCTTTGTGGTCAAAGAATACAGTCTAAGTGGAAAAGTCTGATACAGAAGCAACACATAAGTTCATGTCAGTGACCACCTTTGGCTGGTTGGTATCATGAGGAAAGAATGACCATCTCAAAATAAAACAAAAAAAAGAGGTGTTAAGCTAGGGAGAAACAACCTAAGTGTCCATTGACAGATGAATGGATAAAGAAAATGTAATAGATGATAGACAGATAGATGTAGATATATAAATGAATACTATTCATCCTTTAAAAATAAGGATATCCTGCCATTTGTGACAACATGAATAAACCTGGAGGACATTATGCTAAGTGAAATAAGCCAAACACAAAAACAAATATGATATGATATAATTTACACGTGGAATCTAAAATGTTGAACTCACTGAACCAGAGAGTAGAATGGTAGTTGCCAAGGGCTGGGGGTGGGGGAAATGGGGAGTTGTAGGTCAAAGAGTATAAACTTTCAGTTACAAGATGAATAAATTCTGGAGATCTAATGTAGAGATCAGTGATTATTTTTAATACTATATTGTATACTTGAAATTTGCTAAGAGAGTAGATCTAAGTGTTCTCACCACACACCCACACATACACAGAAAGTAACTATGTGAGGTGATAGAGGTGTTAATTAACTTGATTGTAGTAACCATTGTGATACATTATATCACAATGTATACACACATTAAATCATATTGTACACCTTTAAAAATTACATTGCATGACCTAAATATACAGAATTTTTATTTGTCAATCATACCTCAGTAAAGCTGAAACAAAACAAATACATAAAAAAACAAACAAAAAAGAATCCTCCCTTGGAAAATTGTTTCAGAGTTGTCTAATTGTCTGTCCCAGCAGACTAATGGGGAAGCATTTATCTATTGCCTATACCCACCTTGGTCAAGGCTAGCCCCAGTGGCATTAGCTTCCCATATTTCCAGTTTGCAGGTACATAGATGCAAAAGAGACCCTAGGCTCTCAGAGAAGGAAGTGAAATACACAGGTTCAGCCCTGAGCCAAGGCACTAACTGGTCCGTTGCACCTGCAAAAGTCTGGTCAAAAAACCTCTAGATACCAGGGTAAGAGGTATGGCTGAGAGGATGCTGAAGTGCCATAAAACAGATGCCTAATACGCTCCTAACGCTAACCAAATTCCACTTTGTTTTCCTCGTCTCTTTTGTGCTTATGATTTCCATGGTATCTCCTGAGGAAAAAAGACTGGTTAGGCCAAGGGATTTAGGAATTCCTAGGTCCTCCTGCTAGCTATCTCTTAGAAATTCAGATGTAATCATGTCATCTCCCCACTTTAAACTACTTAATGGTTTTCCATTTCTCTTGGAATAAAGACCAGAATCATTTAGAGCCTTCCTATCTCAGCCAAGCCTCATTTTGTGTCAGTCTTCCTGTCTCTCTGTGTTCCAGTGACACTGGTCTTCCTTCTCACCCTCAAGAGCCATACTTCTTCCTCCTCAGGGCCTTGATACATGATGTTTTGTCTGCCCCTTCTCCTGGTTAACTTTATTCATCTTTCGAGTCTTATCTCAAATGTCCAAGAATCATCCTCCAAGAATTCACTTGTTTGCACAGACTTTCCTAGGTCCTCCTGTTGTTACATGCCTTCATGATAGTCAACACCATTTAAAACAATGTGTTTATTTGCATGCTTATGTGACCCATGGCTGTCTCATCCATTAAACTGTAAACACCATGAGGGAAGGAAGTGGGTTTATAATTCATCATAATATACCAAGTGCCTGGAACTTACTTGTATATACATCAAAGAAACAGAAATATTCATAGAATCAAAGATTTTTTAGAAAATAAAGTCTTTCACATCCCTACTGGATATTAACTAAAGTTCTTGGCCCTCATCATTCAGTAATCCTTTCTAGGAAATTTAGATTGCTTTCATTTTGGATCCCTGGAACACACTTTGTTAATTGTTTCTACCTTTAAACCTTTCTGTGTTTTCTCCAGAGTTGGAATGTCCCTCTTTTGTCTTCCACATTTTGTGACCCAGCCCATGTTGCTCCTCTCATACTCATAGTAGTAAATCTTCCCACAGAACTCCTAAAGTTACTTTTCTCTCTTCTGTTTTTCGTTGCACCTCTGGATCATCAGTTCTCAGGTCTATTGGGCACATTTTAGTTTAGGACCTAGGCCAGAGGTCTATAGCCCTCAGCCTGCAGATTGGAGCAAGTCCATATTGTCTTTTCTTGGACCCAGCACAGCCACTCTATTGACAAATGCCAATAATGAATAAGAATTGGCAGAAATACCTAATATAGAAAAATGAAGGTAAATCATACATGATTTATCTATCTGAATTATATAAAATAAAATCAGCATAGTTAGGAGACCCAGCAGAAATATAGGGCAGAGTCTCTGACACACAGAGACATATGTAGATTCCCAAAGCCTCGCAGGTGCAGATGATAACATCTGTATGAGCAAGAATCACATCCGAACTCTTGGAAGCATAGCAGTCACCTTTGGCACGTAAACCAATCTGCATGTGTACCCAGGACACCCTCCTCTTGGCCTGGAGCACCCATCAATCTCAAAGCTTTACCATTCATAATATAAACATGAGCTATACAATATAGAGCCAATCTCTCAAACACCAAGCTCATACTCTCCAGGTTAAATCAAGACTGATCTGATAACATTCCAAAACTCAGTGCTGCAGAACAAGAAAAGGAATCAGTTTGCCAGACATCTCTGGGGAACGAAAACAAGCTCTACTCATTCTATGTATGTCCATACATTACTCTTTGTTATTATTATTGTCTTTTTAGTTTCCAATATCTAGAGGTAAGAGATAACATATAAAAATTTAGATTTTCTGTTTCTCTTAGTTTTGAAGGCAAGAGCGGAAACAGATCCCCCCATGGCTACAAAGTAGCAACAGTACTTTTTAAAAGAAAAATGCATACTCCAGTTGATCTTATTTCCCACCATCCACTATTACTTTTCCATGAACAGCTGCATTCATTTCCATTATCTATAAGCCTTTGCATTTTTTAAAATCCTGATCTAAATTGTAAGCTCTCTGTAGGCAGGGGCCTTACTTAGTTCAGCTTTTTCCACATCACTTAACGCATGGCGTTACCTGTAAGCCCTGGAAAAAGTAGACTTGAGGTAAGAGCAGTGGACATGGAGTTCAAATCCTAATTCTTCACCTTGGTAGTTTTAAGGTCAGGGTATCTGTAACACCCATTTGATAGGGTTGCTGTGAATTAGATAACATTAGGCAAAGAATCAGAAATATAATAAGTGCTCAGTAGATGCTCATTTATCATTTTTATTTTTACTTAATTGATCGTGGAAAACATGCAAAGAAAAATGAAAAGTAGATCATCAGGCCAGCAAGAGACACATTAAACAGATGGCATGGCAACAAGGAGACGAGGCACGAGAGAGCAATTTGAAGAAGTCAGGAATGGTGAGGTTTAATCAATATGGAAATGCAAGCACAAAAGGGCCCGGATGATGCTGAATACATTTTCTTCTCCAATAATGAGGACACAAGCCACCCCAGCAGGCTGTGCAGATTTCCCAGTTTATTATACCAGGGCTCGTCTTACCCTGTACTATCCTGTAATTTACGTGGCAAATGAAAGTAGGGTCTGAGATAGGGACACAGAGACTGCTAAGGCTGGCGCAAGCTCGCAGGTCAGGAAGGCCAACCCACCTGCAACATAAAGTAATAATAGACTCACACCCTTTGTATCTGGTGCTTATGAGGACAATAGTGAAAACACAATAATTATTATTATCTTTCTTTAGTTATTATCACTCATTATGTATTACTTATGCTAAATTATACTGAGCGCTTGCTATGAGTTAGGCTTTAATGCTAAATGCTTTACATATTTTGCAACAAATAATTCTCAATACGACTCTATAGAATAAGTTGGAATATGTACTATTATTATCCCCCATTTATAAATAAGGAATCTCAGGTTCATAGGAATTAAATAACGAAAATTCTCCTATGGCTGTTAAGTGTTGGAGCCATGATTTGAACCACCATCTGTGTGATTTTAGATCCCTTGCCCTTAACTTACCAAAAAAAAAAAAAAAAAAAGAAAGAAAGATAAAAGAAAATAAATTCTTTACTGCATGGGAGAAAGATCCAGGGCACCAAAGGCTAATTCTTGCTATCTATGGGTCATTTAATTTAATTTACATTTTCCAATTTTCAAGACTAGACATTGTGTATTCATAATTTTTGAAAACCAATAAAATTATTTTTTAAAAAAGCTGTCATCATTGATACCATAGCCTTGGTGACACAATCATCATTATTGCTCACTTATCAAATTTAGTCACTAAACTGGTTTGTGATCTACTAATAGAGAAAAAGCATGAATATAAATAAATGGCTATATGACTATACTGTCTTCCATCAGTGTTAATGGGTGTATTGTTTTTGGTATCTTTTCGATACCCCTTCCCCTAAAAAGGCTGGTAAAAGGATCAGTTAAAATAAGGCTATCTAAAATAAAAATTCAGTGCTTTTGTCCCACTCTGCAACTCTCCCACCGATGTTCCTCCAACAGTAACATTAACACTGACAGAGAATACACCACCTGCTAAGGCTAGCTCTCCCTGGGAAGCTCCGACTTCTAGAAAGGGTTTTATAAAGTTGAGACAGAATCTTTTCTCCATGCACTGATCCCTGTTTTGTTTTCTAGGGTCCCACAGATCAAATTTCACTGTACTGAAATGGAAAGAAGAGAAAATAAATAAGCAGAATAAACAAAAGGGAAAAAGAAACATGTGGGTGCAGAAACTAGAACAATCCCTACAAAAATAATACCTTTGGCAAATCAACCAAGAGTACTGCTTTATCAGTAACCTTCTGTAGATATTCTGTAGGAGCAAGCAAATAGTTATTTGGATAACCATTTCGAGTTGTTCAATTATGAAGACTTATTTAACCTATCAAAACTGTGTTTACAATTCAATGTCATTCCCTGAGTTTTGCATTTTGTCCCAAGCACAAGCACGAATGCCCTCAGTATACCATTATGTCCCTTTCCTGAGTCAATCTTGTAGTAAGCACAGCAGTAGACATTAATTCAGTTATCAGCAAGTATTTATTGAGCACTGACTGTGTGCCAGGTACTATGATAAGGGCCGACAATGAAGCAGTTAAATAAAATAAAATTCCTGTCAATGTTGGAGTTTACATTCTAGAGGGGCAGACTACAATTAATAAGTATTTAATTTGAGAAGTGCTACAAAGAAAAATAAAGCGTGAAAGGAGATTGAGAGTGACTGGACGGGCATGCCTTTTTACATGGTGTAATCATGAACTTCCCTTTAGTGAGACAATATTGGAGCAAAGACTTAGAGAAAGTAAGAGAGGAAGGTTCTGTAAGGCAGACAGATGAGTGATGAAGTACTCAAAAAACAGGAAGGAGAAAGGAGGAAGCCATGAAGAAAGTGGTGAAAGATAATGAAAGATACTGAGGGGGGTGGAAGGGAGTGAAAACAAATCATGTAAGGCCTTATAATCCACAGTAAGAATGTTTTATTTTATTCTGGGAAGCCATGAGAAGGTTTTGGTGAACCACTCTGGCTGCTGAATAGAAATAATTTAAAAGGGAAAGAAAGAAAATAGGGTTTTCAGTTGAGAAGGTATTAGAGTAGCCAAATAAAAGTTGTGGTGACTTGGACCATGAGAGGAACACAGGAGGTGGTGGAAAATGATCAGATTTGGGAGATATGTTTCAATTAGAAACAAGAGAATTTGCTGATGGATTCGATGTTGTATTAGCTTTCTAGGGCTACCACAGACTGGGTGGCTTAAACAACAGAAATTTATTGTCTCACGGTTCTGGAGGCTGGAAGTCCAAGAACAAGGTGTCAGCAGGATTCCTTTCTTCTGAGGTCTCTCTTCTTGGCTTGCAGATGGCCATCTTCTCCCTGTGTCTTCACATGGTCTTTCCTATGTGAGTGTCTGTGTCCTAATCTCTCCTTATAAGGATTCCAATCATATTGAATGAGGGCCCACCCACATGACCTCATTTTACCTTAATTACCTCTTTAAAGAAGGTCCTATCTCCAAATAGAGTCACATTTCAAGGTACTGAGGGGTTCAGGCTTCAACAAATGAATTTTGCAGGGACACAGTTCAGCCCATAACAGATGTACAATGTCAGCAAAGAAGAGGATGCCAGAATGACCTTACATTTTTTTCTACTCTGAGCACTAAAGTTACCATTTACTGAAAAAAAGGAGACCAGGGGAATAGCAGGTTTGAAGGTAAACGTCATCCAGGTGGCATGTTGAGCAGGCAGTTGGACATGATACTAGAATTCGAGGAAAGGTCAAGGATAAAGATACATTGGAATGTTTGCCAGCTAATATACGGTATTTTAAAACATGGGATGGTTAGAAAATACGTTTGGTTAGAGAATAAAATAAGTATGCAGATGGAGACCTATGCCATTCCCATTTTTTTTCCAGAAAAAAAAATCCAATATAAGCCACCCCAAAACAGTAAAGGAGACAGAGAAGGAATGGCCATTGAGATAGAAGGAGGACCCTGAAAATATGTACCAGAAAAGCACAGTGAACAAAATGTTTCAAGGAAGGAAGGATCAAATGTATCAAAATATGAAAATAAGACAGTAACATGAGGACTGAGAGATCACTGGCTTCTTCCACCCTAAGGTTATGAATGACCTTGAAAAAGCACTATTGGTGACATGATAGAGATGAAATCTTAATTCCCCACATATAATGAGTGGTTTCTGCAATTACTTCTGCTACTTCACTCCTGGTATCTAGAGCATGTGGAGTGGACAACAATTACCTGCCTGTCTACCTGGACCTAGTTGTCTTCTGACTCCTCTGTGATTGGGCACTCCAGTCCCTTCACTCGACCAAGGACCTTGTAGCTCACCTACCTCTTGCCACCTTATTCTTGCCATGAAATGAAGCTAATTGCTGCTTGGGGTTCTGCTCCAAATCAAATGAACCACCCCAAACCACAATTCGTCCACCCACGCGGAGCAAGAATCCCAGCTGCTTACCTAGAAACACCTATTGCCATTGTAAACACTCTCTGTCAGCCAGTATGTATCATTATCAGAGCTGATACTTCTGGAGAATTACCTAGAAAATGACTCTAGATACAAAAGAAGATTACATATCTAGGGGGCTACCCACTGGAATATTTCAAACTGTAAATTCTTCTAAAAGATATTATTTTCACAATCATCCATTTTATTAACTAAGTCATTTTAAAAAACTAAATCATTATTTGCTGTACTGTATGGTATATGAAAATAGGTAGATCTACCAGGCTGTGAATAACCCATTGGTGATGACGTGGTGGTTACCTATTACATGGATATGATAGTGTGTTTCATAAGAGATCATAGCAATGCTTTCATACTGATAACACACTACTGGTAGCTACGGTTAGTCATTTTGTGTTTTGGCCAGTAAACTCTATTTTAGAAAATAAATTGCCCTCTTTTACTATACACAATATAACTAGACTCAAATGACATGAATTTTGCACAAGATGGGCTTAACGGAATGCAATCAGGAGGAAAACAATAAGTGTTATCCTTTTCTTCCCCACTGCCCATTCAGATATCCTCTGCCAGCCTATTTCATAACTGCTCCTTGTACGCTGTTTCTAAATCATAAAGCAGTCATCACTCAGTAGTTCTATATCCAAAGGTGTAAGAATAAAATAAATAAAATCTAGGCTTCATTTAGAGTTAAAATTTCTGCCCTCTCTCAGCTTAGACCTGCTGCTTTAAAGGTATGTGTCTGGTTTATTTTCTACTTTGTGCTTTTATTCTTCTTTCCCTATTTACCAGGTTGCTTCTGCCATCTCCAGGGCTGAAGACGGGGGAGGTATAAAAGGTTAGTTGACTGGCATGCCATATGCTCACATCTGGGCTCTCTGAACTTAGATTTTTAAGTGGATCTTTTTCTCATGGAATGCTTTCATGGGTTCTGTGGAGAAGCCCCTTCATTCAAGTGTTGCAGTCTTTTCCTACATTCCCTAACATGGATAATACACCCTCATTCAACCTCTGGCTGTACATGAAAATTTGCACGTATAAGCTCTTTTATTGATTGTTGGTGTTCCAGCATCCCTCCAGGCAACCCCCTGGGCAATGTCCCTTTAACATGACCTCAGGTGTTCTCTTTTTCTTTCTTTCTCTCTCCCTCCCTTCTCCCTCCTCACACTACCCCCACCCCACAGCTGATATCACAGATACACACACTTTTGACCCTCAGAAAACATACCTTGCCTCACCATTGGTAAGAGCACAGCACAGGTACTTCTAAAATTTCTAAAATGAAGCTACCACCCAGGCCAGTCCAGCCACACCCTTCACTTTTAGACCTCCTGGGCATAGGTCCAGTACCAGATTTTGCATCTTGACAGACTCCAGGGTCAAAGGATCAAGTTTTCCAAGTGGCCTCCTTGAAGTTTCATTTGGCATGAAGAGAAAGGAGAATTACTGACTCCATTGCTCCACAAGTCCAAAGGACTACCTAACCCCACTCTTGAAAAAGCTGCAGCTCGAATTCCCAACTACCATCTTAGTCTCTCTAATGCCTTTTGGATAACTGAGGTGGCAAGCGAACTAAAAGTGGAAAAATCAGTTCTTGACTGCCTGCTTTGTAAGTTCCATTCAGGTTTGCACCTCACTTTGGAATGTGAGAGTATTTGTCACCTATTTTCTTGAGATTTTAGCCAACAATGACCAAACAATTTATTTTAATATCTTGCTACATTAGCATATAAATATACTGCATAATAAAAACATTTCATTTGGGGAATTAATATATTAAAACTGTATTCAAAAAATGTTCAGCTCCAATGGATCAGGTCATTGACATTCTAGGTAAAGAAACTTCTATTGGGCTTTAAAATGTGGCCTAGTTATACAATGGAATACTAGTCAGCAAAAAAATGAAGAAACTGGAGATAAACACAGCAACATGGATGAGTCTCAGAAGCTCTCTGCTGACCAAAGGTAGCCAGACACAAAACAGTGCATATTTATGATTCCATTTACATGAAACTCTAACAGAAACAAATCTAAATCTTTAGAGATGGAAAAGCATATCAGTGGTGGCTTACACAGGGTGAGGGAGTCTCACTAGGACAGGACATGGGAATTTTGGAGGTGACAGAAATGCTTGCGGTGACTATATGGATATAGGAGTATATAAAGATGTCAAAACTCATCAAAATGTACCTTTAAATAGCTAGTTTAAAATTTTTTGTAAATTTAAATTTATTGGGTTGGCCAAAAAGTTTGCTCAGGCTTTTCCGTAAGATGCTATGAAAAACCTGAACAAACTCTTTGGCTAACCCAATATATATACAAATATGCATATATAGATGTTTATACACACACACACACACACACACACACATATATACACATACATATACACACACACACTCCTATATTAGATGTGGGAGCTACACATCTGGACTGCATCGTATTTGCCCTTATAGAATTGTTTTCATTGAAATGTGCTATATTTTTATGTTTTATCATAAAGCCCCCGAAGGGTACTGTAGAAAAGTAGCCTCATTAACACAAGCTGTATTTTCTTGAGGGATGCTTTTGAGTGTGTTGTTCACCATGTTATATAATATTCTTTCTATGAGGAAAAACAAGAGAAATTTCAGTAATATGTGAGTTACTTGCAAACCATGTTTTTTACCGTGTGGACACTAAATCGCATAAAGGATCATTTCTTTCCTCTCTCAGGTTACTTCTACCAAACTCAGAGCTGTGAAACCTCTGGTTTTCATGGCATGCATTCTGTATAGTAACACAACTTTTTAGTTCTCTATGTTTTCTCATTAATATTCAAGTCTCCTGAATTGGCATTGATTTATTATTGCAGAAAGGCATAAAGAAATTAAGTAAAAAGCAAATTCTTGAAAACATCTGTCAACCAAAGAGAAGGACTATAACAGACCATAAAAGCAACCAGACCAATAATTAAACTCCAAACGCTAACGATCTGCCCAATCCCTCTTGATACATGTAAGACATAAAAATTCATCATAGGATCCAGGCTTATGAAAGGTGGAATCTGTTTTATGCCATTATTGCTGAGAAATCTGAGCTGTGGGTCAAAAGGAGACAATCTAAGGAAATAATGCTACTGGGAAGACTCTGAACCTTGTCTTAAAATCAAAGGAAATAATTTTAAGAAAGTAAGTTCAATTCTATTAACTGGAAAAAAAAAGGATTAAAAAGTACTCATTTCACTGTGTTGTTTTAAGTATTAATTAAAACGATGGGTGTAAGAGAGCCTGCTAGTGTTGTTATTTTAAAAAGTTAATAAAAGTTAAATTATACAAACAGCATCTAGGAAAACAATGGTTGTGGCTTATCAATGAAGAAAGAGTGAGGCAAGTAGAGTGTGTGTACCACGTACAGCTGCTTCTCACACAACAGGGGCTTGAGATGAAAAACAATGTACAACTATTTCAGTATTTTCTCCTCTGGCAATTGGTGATCGTTATTGTTCTGTGTTCATTCCTTTCACAGCTGTTCTCAAGTTCACTTGTCATCTTGTGTTTTATCCTGTCAGCACGTTTCTTACATCCTCATCCATTTACCCTTCTCAAGCATTCTCAGTAGAATCCCATAGACACAAGCAACATTCTCTTCACATTTTCCTTTTGTTTCTAGTTTGCTTCCAGCATGTCTTCACAGGGTAGGGGACAGCATTGCTAAGACTCTCTCCAGTGAGGGAGGAAAACTGCAAAACATTCTGTAATTTTTGTCTCTAGGTCCACAGGAGGTAAAGCCTTTCTGTTCATCTACTAGCTCATTTGACAAGGAATAACTGAAAACCTTCTACATGCTATGTAACCAATGGTTTCAAAGTGAGTTCACAAACAACCCTCAGCATCATCTTGGTGCCTTATTCGTGTCTCCATTTCACAAAGGGAAAACTGAGACTAAATGCAGAGGGGTGACATCCCCAGCCTAGAGATTAGGCTCATATCAGCGACTCTCTGCAGTAGGATAATTTCACAGGGACCTCCCATGACAATATAGCTAATTCCTAGATGCACTGAAAGAAACTTTATAATAAACTGAAAACACATAAGGAAGTAAGGGGAAAAAAGAAAGGAAAGAATAAAAGAAGGAAGAAAGGGAGAACACCAACAGCAACAGAGAGCTAAAACAAGATTTGAGAGTGATGGACTGTAAGAGAACATGGAAATCAGGTTATCTCAGGATAAATGCCTAAATCAAGGCTGTGTTAACTTGAGTCCACATGAAGTTGGACAGGATGAATCTGGGAGTCCCCTACTTTAAGTCCAGACCCTCAAAGAGGACTAATGCGATACTAAATCAGCAATGCCCAGCAGTTCCCAACAGAAACAAATGAAACCCTCTGAAGGAAAGCATCATTAATTCATGCCCCCACGGTGCATTCAGATTCCACTGAACCAATAAAATATTAAGAAACACAAAAGGAAACAAACCACCACAAGATTTGGCACAAACGACAAAGAATAAATTTCTTTAAATGACCCAAGATCTCAGTTACGATATTTAACAGTATTCAATGTTTAAAGAAAAAAAGTTAAGGTGGAATTAAGAACCTAGGAAGTAAAACTAAGCTATTCCAAAGAAAGAAGTAGCAGAACAGGTGGTACTGGAAGGTTATGAAGGTGATGGGTTAGGACATACCCACAGAGGCAGTGGCATGTCCATGGCTCAGGCAGCTGAGCAAGTGGCAGTGAGGTAGCCAGGCAGTGGTTACCACAGATACCTCAGCAAGCCCATTAGCCTTTAGCATGTATTGTACAGATATCCCACTAACAAATTCTTCCAACTTTTGTATATTTGAAAAATCTATAACTCACTTTAATTTTATAAAAAAGTTTTTTCTTAGATATAGAATTTATGTGACCAGTTTTTTCAGCATTGTAACGATGTCATTCCTCTGTCTTTTTTCATTCAGTTTTTCTTATGACAATGCAATTTTGCTTTTCCTTGCGGGTAAAGTTTTTTTCCCCCCTCTGGCTATCTTTGAGATATGTTCTTTATCTTTTATTTTAAACTAGTTAGTTATTATATGGTTTTATTTGCACTTACCCTGCTTATTTTTTACTGATTTTGTTAGAGCTCTGTTTGCTTTTGTTTTTGATCAAATTTGGAAAATGTTTGGTGAATGATTTTTCAAGTAAATTGCCCTAGTAACTCTGCTTTTAGGTAATAATACAAGTGAAATAATAACATAGCTCCACCAAAAGAAATTAAACAAGAAGGATTATAATAGCAAAGATGTGGAAATAACCCAGATGTCCATTACCAGGTAAAGGGATAAAGATATTGTTGTTGCACATTCAAACAATAAAATGCTACTCAAAACAAAAGGGAATGAGGTACCAACAAACACAATAATACGCATGAAGCTTAGTATAAGTAGCCAGATATAAAATAATATATACCATTTATATAAAACTTATATAAATTTTATAATACCATTTATATAAAATACATTACAATACCATTTATATAAAATTTGAGAGCAGAAAAGACAAAACTAAACTTTGGTTGTCAATATTAGAACAGTGTGGCCTGGTGACGGGATCACTGAATGGAAAGAGGCACAACAGAATTTAGGATTTACTGGGGTATGGAGTGTACATCTGTCAAAACTCATTCAACCATACTTAACATCTTTGGTTTATACTCTAAGGTACTTATATGCATCCCCCCCAAATCAATGGGAAAGTTGAACAACTATTTAAACATATCTAAAGACAGACGTTGAGAAATGGAAACTAGATCAGAAATTACACTAAGTGTAATTTTTATAGTTATAAAAGAAAGTTAAGAGACATAGAAAACATTTTCTCTTTCTGTTAATTTGATATGTCACATATTTGATATGTCACATATTTGATATGTCACATATTTGTATCAACCTTCTGCTAACAAATATTTAAAGATTCAGGTTAAAATATTCTATGAATCTTCCTAAAATAATATAGAGCTGACAAGAGACTTAGGAATCACTGTGCCAAAATCTAAGCAAAGGCAGGACTCCAACCACTTTAGTTCTAAGAGCTTTTGCCGAACCTGTGAAAAATTTAGATTTTGAGAGTCTCCCAGAGCTTAGAGTAGAGTCATAAAAGCTCAGGGGCAATAAAATCTGTGCCTCAAAGGGCAATTCATTCAGGCAGAAATAACCTAAATAAACGCATAAATCCTGTCCCAACCCCTGGCAAATGCAAGGAAACTTGCCTTGACTCTGATGTTGAGGAAGGTGGATGTTGTGTGGAAATGATTCTACAAGAACTTTAGGCCTATGGGTAAATATCAAGCTTATTTATGGCTAAAATTCATATCATCTTTGCAGTTCGAAATCTCAAGTACAGTCAAGGTAAAAGTGGTCCTTGATAAGAAGTGCCCCTTGGTACCTGGAATTAGCAAATTCAAAGGCTCAGGAGATAAAAGCAACTCATCTTAAGCCTCAAAGAATGCTCACAAATACTTTTCTATGAATACTAAGCATTTCATAGCCAAAAATGAGCCCAGGAGAAAACAAGGCACTATGAGGAGAATCATCCAAAAAAATAGATAAAAATAAACCAGCAGAAACAAATTCACACAAACTTCAAAATTTTTTGATACTTTCACAATTATCAAATGCAAATTATTTTAAACATGTTTTATAGTGTTTAAGAAAATAAAAGGAAAGCTTTATAATAACTAATAGGGGAAAAAATAAACTGACTAGAAATTCCAAAAAATGAAATTTACATATCCTAAAGAAAAACTTCAATGTACAGGGTTTATAACATATTAGTCACAATTGAAAACAGAAATAGTTCAAAAGAAGTTATTCAGAATGCACCACAAAGATTAAAGAAGTGATAGAAAATACAAGAGAGTGAATAAGAGACATGGAGGAGAGGAAGGGAAAGTCTAATGGGTATCTATTCCAAGTTACATAATGAAAACATAGAATGGAACACAGGAAATATATGAAGAGACAGTATCTGAGAATTTTCCAAAACAGATAAAAATGTAATTTCTCAGATTCAAGAAGCCCATGGATTATGAAAGAAGAACTACACAAATCCATTCTTATATGACATAATGACATTGAAACACTACAGATGAAGAAAAGATATTGACAGCATCTTGGGGAAGGGGGGAAATAGACTGCCTTCAAAGAAGCATCTATTAGTCTGATAGCTGACTTATCAAGAGCCACTTCAGAAGCCAGAAGACAGACTGCTTATATCTTCAACATGCTGGAAGGCTACATTTGCAACCTAGAATTCTATACTCAACAAAAATATCTACCAAAAGGTTAGAAGAATTAAAGATATTTCAAACAAACAGGTATATTTTTAAAGTTTGCCACTATATGACCCACAAAAAGGAAGTTCTTTGGCATGGGATCCAGATGAAAGGTCTGAGTTACAAGAAAGAATGAAAAGCAAAATCAGTTGTAAATATATATAGATAAATCTAAAAGAAGATTGACTATATAAAATAA
Organism: Delphinus delphis; assembly: GCF_949987515.2. Classification (NCBI taxonomy): domain Eukaryota; kingdom Metazoa; phylum Chordata; class Mammalia; order Artiodactyla; family Delphinidae; genus Delphinus; species Delphinus delphis. The sequence continues at coordinate 50,968,022 of NC_082690.1, read as the reverse complement.
TTTTATAATATTTTATAGAATAAAATAATTGAATTAAATACACAAATATACAAGCTGGAAGAAGAGAAATGAAGCTAAAGTGTTCTAAGGGCCTATGTTGCACAAAAGGACGGTAGGGTTTTTGATTAACTTTAGATTTTTTAAGTGAAGGACACATGTTGTAACTTTCATGGGAACCAGTGGAAAACAGGAACAGATTGTATAAATTGTGCACTAGTACAGTTCTAAATAAATGGCCCCCAAAGATACATCTTAATCCCTGGAATATGTGAATGTTACCTCATTTGGCAAAAGGGATTTTGCAGATATGGTTAAATTTAGGATCATGAGGTGGGGACATTATTCTGGATTATGTAGTTGGGCTCTAAATATAATAATAAATTTCTTTATAAAAGGTAGGATTCAGAGACTTGACTATAGAAAAGGAGAATATTATGTGATAACACAAGAAGAAATTGGAATGATGTGCTTTGAAGATGGAGTAGGGGTCAAATGCAAGGAATACAAGTGAACACTAACAAGTGAAAAAAAGCAAGAAAACAGATTATCCCCTCATTACCTCCAAAAGTAATCAGTCCTACTGACATCTTTACTTTAGCCCAATGAAAGTGATTTCAGATATCTGGCTTCCAGAAATGTGAGAGAATAAATTTATTCTTTACTTAAGTCACTAAATTTGCAGTAATTTCTTTCAGCATCAAAGGGAAATAATACATATACAAAACATGAAATGATACAAGTTATTCATCCAAAAGACAAGCAAAATAACAGGAAAAAGAGAACCATACAAATGGTGGAACAAAGAGAAAGAACAAAAAAATGTAGATATAATCCCACAGATACCTATTATTATATTAAATATTAATGAGCTATGCTCCTATAGGTAAAAGACAAAGAATGTCAGATAATTTTTAAAAATATCCACAACTAAATACAAGAATAGAAAAAGATTGAAAATTAAAGCGTCAAGGAAGATATAGCATGCAAATATGAACCAAAGCAAATATTTAGCTATAGACCAAACAGCAGAAAACCTTACCAGAGATGAAGATGACCACTCCATAATGATAAAATACTCAGTTCATCAGAAAGTTGCACATGAAAAGATACCCAACACTGTTATTCAGGAATATACAAGTCAAAACCCACTAAGATGCCACTTCACACCCAACAGAATGACTATAACAATAATAACAAAATAAATAAAACTGTTGGTAAAGACGTAGAGAAATTAGAACCCTCATACATTGCTAGCAGGAATGTAAAATGGTTAAGCTGCAGTAGAAAAGTTTGGTGGCTCCTCAATAAATTAAACATAGAATTACCAGATGACCCAGTAATTCTACCTCTAGGTATACTCAAAAGAATTGAAAACAAGGACTCAGATACTTGAATGCCAATGTTCACTGTAACATATTGATAAAATCCAAGGGAGGCAGAGACTAGTTCAACATGATGGAGTAGAAGGACATGTGCTCACTCCCTCTTGCGAGAACACCAGAATCACCACTAACTGCTGAACAGTCATCAACAGGAAGACACTGGAACTCACCAAAAAAGAAACCCCACATCCAAAGACAAAGGAAAAGCTGCAGCGAGATGGTAGGAGGGGCGCAATCACAATAAAATCAAATCCCATAAATGCTCGGTGGGCAACTCACGAACTGGAGAACAATTATACCACTGAAGTCCACCAACGGCAGTGAAGGTTTTGAGCCCCACATCAGGCTTCCCAACCTGAGGGTCCACCAACAGGAGGAGGAATTCCCAGAGAATCAGATTTTGAAGGCTAGTGAGATTTGATTGCAGGACTTTGACAGCACTGGGGGAAACAGAGACTCCACTCTTGGAGGGCACACACAAAGTAGTGTATGCACCAGGGCCCAGGGGTAAGGAACAGTGACTCCATAGGAGACTGAACCAGACCTACCTCCTACTGTAGGAGGGTCTCCTGAAGAGGCGGGGGGCGGCTGTGGCTCACTGTGGGGACAAGGACACTGGCAGCAGAAGTTCTGGGAAGTACTCCTTTGCATGAGCCTTCCCAGATCCACCATTAGCACCACCAAAGAGCTTGTAGGCTACAGTGCTGGGTCACCTCAGGTCAAACAACCAACAGGAAGGGAACTCAGACCCACCTATCACAAGACAAGTGGATTAAAGTTTTACTGAGCCCTGCCCACCAGAGCAACACCCAGCAACACCCTGCCCACCAGAGCAACACTGGTGGACCCACCACCAGTCCCTCCCATCAAGAAGCTTCCACAAGCCTATTAGATAGCCTCATCCACCAGAGGGCAGACAGTAGAAGCAAAAAGGACAACAATCCTGCAGCCTGTGAAATGAAAACCATATTCACAGAGAGACAGACAAAATGAAAAGGCAGAGGGCTATGTACTAGATGAAGTAACAAGATAAAACCCCAGAAAAACAACTAAATGAAGTGGAGATAGGCAACCTTCCAGAAAAAGAATTCAGAATAATGATAGTGAAAATGATCCAGGACCTTGGAAAAAGAATGGGAGCAAAGATCGAGAAGATGCAAAAAATGTTTAACAAACACCTAGAAGAATTAAAGAACAAACAGAGATGAACAATAAAATAGCTGAATTGAACAATACACTAGAAGAAATCAATAGCAGAATAACTGAGGCAGAAGAATGGATAAGTGATCTGAAAGACAGAATGGTGGAATTCACTGCCACGGAACAGAATAAAGAAAAAAGAATGAAAAGAAATGGAAGACAGCATAAGAGACCCCTGGGACAACATTAAATGACCCAACATTCACATTATAGGGGTCCCAGAAGGAGAAGAGAGAGCAAAGGAACTCAAGAAAATATTTGAAGAGATTATAGTTGAAAGCTTACCTAACATGGGAAAGGAAAGAGCCAATCAATCCAGGAAGTGCAGAGAGTACCAGGTAGGATAAATCCAAGGAAAAACATGCCAAGACACATAATAATCAAATTGACAATAATTAAAAACAAAGAAAAATTATTAAAAGCAACAAGGGAAAAAAGACAATATACAAGGGAACTCCCATAAGGTTAACAGCTGATTTCTCAGCAGAAAATCTACAAGCAAGAAGGGAATGGCACAATATATTTAAAGTGATGAAAGGGAAGAACCTACAATCAAGATTACTCTACCCAGCAAAGAACTAATTCACATTTGATGGAGAAATCAAAAGCTTTACAGACAAACAAAAGCTAAGAGAACTCAGCACCACCAAACCAGCTCTACAACAAATGCTAAAGGGACTTTTCTAAGTGGGAAACACAAGAGAAGAAAAGGAACTACAAAAACATACTCAAAACAATTAAGAAAATGGTAATAGGAACATGATATCGATAATTACCTTAAATGTGAATGGATTAAACGCTCCAACCAAAAGACACAAGCTCACAGAATGGATACAAAAACAAGACCTGTATATATGCTGTCTACAAGAGACCTACAGACTGAAAATGAGGGGATGGGAAAAGATATTCCATGTAAATGGAACTCAAAAGAAAGCTGGAGTAGCAATACTCATATCACATAAAACAGACTTTAAAACAAAGCATATTGCAAGAGACAAGGAAGGACATTACATAATGATCAAGGGATCAATCCAAGAAGAAGATATAACAATTCTAAATATATACGCACCAAACATAGGAGCACCTTAATACATAAGGGAAATGCTAACAGCTATAAAAGAAGAAATCGACAGTAACACAATAATAGTGGCAGACTTTAACACCTCACTTACACCAATAGACAGATCATCCAGACAGAAAATCAATAAGGAAACACAAGCTTTAAATGACAAAACAGACCAGATAGATTTAATTGATATTATAGGGCATTCCATCCAAAAACAACAGAATACCCTTTTTCTCAAGGGCACAAAGAACATTCTCCAGGATAGATCACATCTTGGGTCACAAATCAAGCCTCGGTAAATTTAAGAAAATTCAAATCACTTCAATCATCTTTTCCAACCACAATGCTATGAGATTTGAAATCAATTACAGGGGGAGGACCTTCAAGATGGTGGAGGAGTAAGGCATGGAGATCACCTTCCTCCCCACAAATACATCAAAAATATATCTGCATGTGGAACAACTTCTACAGAACACTTACTGAACACTGGTAGAAGACCTCACACTTCCCAAAAGGCAAGAAACTCCCCCATGTACCTGGGTAGGGCAAAAGGAAAAAGGAAAAACAGAGACAAAAGAATAGGGATGGGACCTGCACCTCAGGGTGGGAGCTGTGAAGGAAGAAAAGTTTCTGCGCACTAGGAAGCCCCTTCACTGGTGGAGACGAGGGGTGGGGGAGCGGGGAAGCTTCAGAGTCACTGAGGAGAGTGCAGCAACAGGGGTGCACAGGGCAAAGCGGAGAGATTCCCACACAGAGTATTGGTGCCGACCAGCACTCACCAGCCCGAGAGGCTTGTCTACTCACCTGCCGGGGCGGGTGGGGGCTGGGAGCTGAGGCTCGAGCTTCGAAGGTCGATCCCAGGGAGAGGACTGGGGTTGGCTTCATGAACCCAGATTGAAGGGGGCTACTGTGCCACAGCTAGCCAGGAAGGAGTCCAGGAAAAAGTCTGGAACTGCCTAAGAGTCAAGAGACCATTGTTTTGGAGTGCTCAAGGACAGGGGATTCAGAACACCACCTAAATGAGCTCCAGAGACGGGCGCAAGCCATGGCTATCAGCGCAGACACGAGAGACGGGCATGAAATGCTAAGGCTGCTGCTGCAGAAGCCTGTGTGCAAGCACAGGTCACTATCCACACCTCCCCTCCAGGGAGCCTGTGCAGCCTGCCACTGTCAGGGTCCCATGATCCAGGGACAACTTCCCCGGGAGAACACACTGCATGCCTCAGGCTGTTGCAACATCACTCCAGCCTCTGCCACTGCAGGCTCACCCCGCATTCTGTACCCCTCCTTCCCCCTGGCCTCAGTGAGCCAGAGCCCCCGAATCAGCTGCTCCTTTAACCCCATCCTGTCTGGGTGAAGAACAGACGCCAGAGGGAGACATGCCTATATGCAGAGGCAGGGTCAAATCCAAAGCTGAACCCCAGGAGCTGTGCGAACAAAGAAGAGAAAGGGAAATCTCTCCCAGCAGCCTCAGGAGGAGTGGATTAAATCTTCACAATCAATTTGATTTACGCTGCATCAGTGGAATACCTGAATCAACAACGAATCATCCCAAAATTCAGGGGATGGACTTTGGGAGCAACTGTAGACTTGAGGTTTGCTTTCTGGGTCAAATTTCTTTCTAGTTTTATGTTTATCTTAGTTTAGTATTTAGAGCTTATTATCATTGGTATATTTGTTTATTGATTTGGTTGCTCTCTTCTTTTATATATATATATATATATATATAAAATAAAAATAAAATAAAAACTTTTTTATTTCCTTTTTCTCTTTTTGTGAGTGTGTATGTGTATGCTTCTTTACATGATTTTGTCTGTATAGGTTTGCTTTTACCATTTGTCCTAAGGTTCTGTCTGTCCGTTTTATTAGTATAGTTTTTAGCCTTCTTATCATTGGTGGATTTGTTTATTGGTTTCCTTACTCTCTTCTTTTTTTTTTCAAATTACTTTTTTATTTTAATAATATTTTTTATTTTAATAAATTTATTTTTTTTCTTTCTTTCTATTTTTTTTCTTTTCTCCCTTTTCTTCTGACACGGGGGCTGATAGGGTCTTGGTACTCCACCCAGGTATCAGACCTAAGCCTCTGATGTGGGAGAGCCGAGTATAGGACACTGTTCCACCAGACACCTCCCGGCCCCTCATAATATCAGTTGGCGAAAGCTCTCCCAGAGATCTCTGTTTCCATGCTAAGACCCAGCTCCACTCAAAGACCAGCAAGCTACAGTGCTGGACACCCTATTCCAAACAACTAGCAGTACAGGAACACAACCCCACCCATTAGCAGAGAGGATGCCTAAAATTATAATAAGATCACAGACACTCCAAAACACATAGCCAGATACAGGCCTGCCCACAAGAAAGACAAGATCCAGCCTCATCCATCAAAACACAGGCACCAGTACCCTCCACAGGAAGCATACAAAACCCACTGAAACAAACTTAACCACGGGGGACAGACACCAAAAACAACGGGAACTATGAACCTGCAGACTGTGAAAAGGAGACTGCAAACACAGTAAGTTAAGCAAAATGAGAAGACAGAGAAACACACAGCAGATGAAGGAGTAAGGTAAAAACCCACCAGACCAAACAAAAGAAGAGGAAATAGGCAGTCTATCTGAAAAAAAAATTCAGAGTAATGATAGTGAAGAAGATCCAAAATCTTGGAAACAGAATGGAGAAAATATAAGAAATGTTTAATAAGGACCTAGAAGAACTAAAGAGCAAACAAACGATGATGAACAACACAATAAATGAAATAAAAAATTCTCTAGAAGGAATCAATAGCAGAATAACTGAGGCAGAAGAATGAATACGTGACCTGGAAGATAAAATAGTGCAAATAACTACCACAGAGCAGAATAAAGAAAAAAGAATGAAAAGAATTGAGGACCATCTCAGAGACCTCTGGGACAACATTAAACGCACCAACATTTGAATTATAGGGGTCCCAGAAAAAGAAGAGAAAAAGAAAGGGACTGAGAAAATATTTGAAGAGATTATAGTTGAAAAGTTCCCTAATACGAAAAAGGAAATAGTCAATCAAGTCCAGGAAGCACAGAGAGTCCCAAACAGGATAAATACAAGGAGAAACATGCCAACACACATATTAATCAAACTATCAAAAAATAAATAAAAAGAAAAAATATTAAAAGCATTAAGGGAACAGCAACAAATAACACATGAGTGTATCCCCATAAGGTTAACAGCTGAACTTTCAGCAGAAATTCTGCAAGCCAGAAGAATGTGGCAGGACATATTTAAAGTGATGAAAGGGAAAAACCTATAAGAAAGATTACTCTACTCTATGCCTACCTCAAAAAACAAGAAAAATCTCAAATAAACGATATAACCTTACACCTGAAGGAACTAGAGAAAGAAGAACAAATAAAACCCAAAATTAGCAGAAGGAAAGAAATCATAAAGATCAGAGCAGAAATAAATGAAATAGAAACAAAGAAAACAATAGCAAAGATCAATAAAACTAAAAGCTGGTTCTTTGAGAAGATAAACAAAATTGATAAAACATTATCCAGACTCATCAAGGAAAAAGGGGAAAAGACTCAAATAAATAGAATAAGAAGTGAAAAAGGAGAAGTAACAAGTGACACTGCAGAAATACAAAGGTTTATGAGAGATTACTACAAGCAACACTATGTCAATAAAATGGACAACCTGGAAGAAATGGACAAATTCTTAGAAAAGCACAACCTTCCAAGATTGAACCAGGAAGAAATAGATAATATAAACAGACCAACTACAAGCACTGAAATTGAGACTGTGATTAAAAATCTTCCAACAAACAAAAGCCCAGGACAAGATGGCTTCACCGGCGAATTCTATCAAACATTTAGAGAAGAGCTAACACCTATCCTTCTCAAACTCTTCCAAAATATAGCAGAGGAAGGAACACTCCCAAACTCATTCTATGAGGCAACCATCACCCTGATACCAAAACCAGACAAAGATACTACAGAAAAAGAAAATTACAGACCAATATCACTGATGAAAATAGATGAAAAAATCCTCAACAGAATACTAGCAAACAGAATCCAACAACACATTAAAAGGATCATACATAGGCATTTCTCCAAAAAAGACAGACAGATTGCCAAGAGGCACATGAAAATCAGCTCAACATCACTAATTATTAGAGAAATGCAAATCAAAACTATAGTGAGGTATCCCCTCACACCAGTTAGTATGGGCTTCATCAGATAATCTACAAACAATGAATGCTGGAGAGGGTGTGAAGAAAAGGGAACCCTCTTGCACTGTTGGTGGGAATGTAAATTGATATAGCCACTATGGAGAACAGTATGGAGGTTCCTTAAAAAACTAAAAGTAGAATTACCATATGACCCAGCAATCCCACTACTGGGCATACACCCAGATAAAAACCATAATTCAAAAACACATATGCACCCCAATGTTCATTGCAGCACTGTTTACAACAGCCAGGTCATGGAAGCAACCTAAATGCCCATTGACAGACGAATGGATAATTAAGGTGTGGTACATATATACAATGGAATTTGACTCAGCCATAAAAAGGAATGAAATTGGGTCATTTGTAGAGATGTGGATGGACCTAAAGACTGTCATACAGAGTGAAGTAAGTCAGAAAGAGAAAAACAAATATCATATATTAACGCATATGTGGAATCTAGAAAAATTGTACAGATGAATCAGTTTACCAGGCAGAAATAGAGACACAGATGCAGAGAATAAATGTATGGACACCAAGGGTGGAAAGTGGTGGTGGTGGTGGGGTGAATGGGAGATTGGGATTGACATATATACACTAAAATATATCAAATAACTAATAAAAAAATTATTTTTGAAAAGAAAAAAGAATCCAAGGGAGGCAAGAATATACAATGGAGAAAAGACATAAGTGGTTCTGGGAAAACTGGACAGCTACATGTAAATGAATGAAATTAGAACACTCCCTCACACCATACACAAAAATAAACTCAAAATGGATTAAAGACCTAAATGTAAGGCCAGATACTATAAAACTCTTAGAAGAAAACATAGGCAGAACACTGTTTGACATAAATCGCAGCAAGATCTTTTTTGATCCACCTCCTAGAGTAATGGAAATAAAAACAAAAATCAACTAATGGGACCTAATGAAACTTCAAAGCTTTTGCACAGCAAGGGAAACCATAAACAACAGAAAAAGACAACCCTCAGAATGGGAGAAGATATTTGCAAATGAAACAACCGACAAGGGATTAATCTCCAAAATATACAAACAGCTCATGGAGCTCAATATCAAAATAAGAAACAACCCAGTTAAAAAATGGGTAGAAGATCTAAATAGACATTTCTTCAAAGAAGACATACAGATGGCCAATAAGCATATGAAAAGATGCTCAACATAGCTAATTATGAGAAAAAAGCAAATCAAAACTACGATGAGGCACCACCTCACACTGGTCAGAATGGCCATCTTTAAAAAGTCTACAAATAATAAATGCTGGAGAGGGTATGGAGAAAAGGGAACCCTCCTGCACTGTTGGTGGGAATGTAAGTTGTTACAGACACTATGGAGAACAGTATAGAGGTTCCTTAAAAAACTAAAACTACAGCTACCATATGATCCTGAAATGCAACTCCTGGGCATATATCTGGTGAAAACCATAATTTGAAAAAATACATGCACTATTTACTGCAGCACCGTTTACAATAGCCAGGACATGGAAGCAACCTAAATGTTCATCAACAGAGGAATGTATAAAGAAGATGTGGTACATATATACAATGGAATATTACTCAGCCATAAAAAAGAAATAAATAATGTCATTTCCAGCAACATGGATGAACCTAGAGACTGTCATACTAAATGAAGTAAATGAGACAGAGAAAGACAAATATCATATGATATTGCTTATACGTGGAATCTAAAAAAAGGGTACAAATGAACTATCTACAAAACAGAAACAGAGTTACAGATGTAAGAAACAAACTTATGGTTACCAGGGGGTAAGTGGGCGATGGTTAAATTGGGAGACTGGGATTGACATATACACGCTACTATATATAAAATAGATAACTAATAAGGACCTACTGTATAGCACAGGGAACTCCACTCAATACTCTGTAATGGCCTATAAGGAAAAGAATAAAAAAGAGTGGATATATGTATATGTATAACTGATTCACTTTGCTATACACCTGAAACTAACACAACATTTTAATCAACTACACTCCTATAAAAATCAAAAAAAAAAAAAAAAAAACGCTGGAAACCCAAGTGTCCATCAACAGATGAATGAATAAACAAAATGTGGTATACACATAGAATGGAGTATTATACAGTCATAGAAAGGGATGGAGTTTTGACACCTGCCATAACATGTAATAACCTTGAAAATATTATGCTACATGAAATAAGCCAGACACAGAGGACAAACACTATATGATTTTACTATTATACGAAATACCTAGCGTAGGCAAATTCATAGTGACAGAATGTAGATTAGGGCTTAGCAGAGGCTGGGGTTGAACAGGGAATGGGAAAGTATTGCTTAATGGATACTGAGTTTCTATTTGTAGTGATGAAAAAGTTTTAAAGATAGTGGTGATGGTTGCACAGAATTGTGAATGTAACTAATGGCCATTGAAATATATATTTTAAATGGTTAAAGTAGCAAATATTATGCTATATATATATTTTTAACCACTATAATATAAAAGCAATTCTGAGGAAAAGCCCAGGCAAGACAATCAAGAAAGTATAGAGTCATAGAAACCACAGGCATTATGAAGGGTTTCCAGAAGAAAGATGTGGTAAATACTGTTAAGATTGACAGGGATTTAAACTAATACACTCTCAAGTAACATGTTGGGATATGAAGAGAAAGTCATGGTGCTTGCCACCGTTGGCTCATGAAGAGAAGAAGTATAGCTCCCCCAAAATACTACAGTCACAGTTACAGCTGTGCTAGTCTAGAGCTGTGGAAAATCCTGTCTTGCCTGCTTGACCAACTCTTCTTTCTTCAAAGTCCACTCCAGCCTACCAAGCTACCATATGTACAGGATATCTTTATCCTCCATGATATCCCAGTGATTGATATGTGACAGTCAAAATAAACACTTTTAATTAAGAAAGATCTAGGATTCAATCCTAGATCCACCACATTTTAGGTTTTGGTTACTGACCCAATCAACTAATTTCTCTTAGGTTCAGTTTTCCAGTCTGTTAAAACTGGATAGTGATAATATCTACCTTGAAGGAATTAGTGATAATTAGGGATAATATACATGCCAGACATCTTCAAAAGCTCTAAGGACCAAGCCTAATATGGTATAGGCACTGAATAAATTATAACATCGAATATATTTTACTTGCTTATGTGTCTGTTTTTCTTGGAGATCATAGAGTGTCTCTATAATTCTATTTCCAGTTTCTAACACAGTATCTGGAATATATTAGGTTTAACTGTAAGTCTGCAACTATCGATAGGGATCTTAATAGTAAAACAAAACTTCTGACTCACAAGTCTACCACAGGCTGTCTTTTGGCATCATCAGGATAGAGAACAGAAACCACCACTTGCCCACTTGCCAGAAAAGCAACATCAAGCATTGCTCTTCAGCAGGAATCCTTATAGTGGTCCAGCACATCAGTGTACAGAGTTCTCTGGGAGATACCTACTTCTCAGGTGACTGCTCAGATGCAAGAAGATGAAACTCACATAAGACAGGTTTACTAGTTATCTATTGATATATAACAAATTGCCTCCAAAATTTGCTGGCTTAAAACAACAGACTTATTTTTTAACCTCACAGTTTCTGTAGGTCAGGAATCTGGGTGCAGCTCAGCTGGGTCTTCTGGCTTCAAGGCTGTAATGCACTGATCTCAAAACTTGACTTGAGGAGGATTAATTTATAAGCTCATTGACTCCTAGAACTCAGTAACAGCAACAAAAATAACCTGTTTTTTTAAATGGGCAAAAGACCTGAATAAACATTTTTCCGAAGAAGATATATAAATGTTTAACAGGTGTGTGAAGAGATGCTCAAAATGACTAATTTTAGGGAAATGCAAATCAAAACCGCGATGAGATATCACCTCACACCTATTAGGACGGCTATTATCCAAAAACCAAAGAACAACAAGTGTTGCCAAAGATATGGAAAAAAGAGAACACTTTTACACTATCGGTGGGAATATAAATTGGTGCAGGCATCATGGAAATCAATATGAAGTTTCCTCAGAAAATTGAAACAGAATTACCATTTGATCCAGAAATCCCACTTCTGGGTATATATCCAAAGGAACTAAAACCTGGGTTTAAAAGAGATATCTGATTTCAAGTGTATCCCATACCTTCACACCTATTCCATATCTTGTTTATTTATTTGGATAATAGAAAAGAGTCTAATTTATTAAATTGGGATTCATATACCTCCCTCCCTAATCCTCATCTGGAAGTAATAATAAATAAAATACATATAAGAAGTCATTTAATTTGAAGGAATAACAGAAGCATGGGTTTACATAACATTCCCAGAATAATGCAAACCACAATGAATGCTGACTTTTTTTAATATGCCAGCTCTTATATTTAATTTGAAGCTTTTTAATGTCAGCAAAAGGCATATGGAATTTTCAACTCAAATATATCTTGCTGAATTTCTTTAGGCAATAGAATTTAGCAAAATATAGGTCATTTCAGTTGGCGGGGGAAACCTAGGCATTGATCATTACTCACTCTGCACTTATTTGATAAGCTATTCAGTTCTAATTGTGACAACAACTGACCATTTGCAATGTAAGTGCATAGAGATCTAACTGGAATTTAACTGTAACCAAAAAATAAGAGCTAAATAATTTTACTATAAAAATAGAGAGAGATTTGTATCCCCGTGTTTATTGCAGTATTATTCACAATAACCAAGTTATGGAAACAATCTAAATGTCTATCAGTGGCCAAATGGATAAAGAAAATGTGATATATACATGCAGTAGAATATAATTCCTCCTTAAAAAAGAAGGAAAGCCTGCCGTTTGCAACAACGTGGTATGCCATGGACCTAGAAGACATTATGCTAAATGAAATAAGCCAGACACAGAAAGACAAATACTGCATGATCTCACTTATATGTAGAATCTAAAATAGTTCCTTTAGGCACCTCCCTGGTGGTAGAGAGGTTAAGACTCCATGCTTCCACTGCAGGGGGTGCTGTTTCGATCCCTGGTCGGGGATCTAAGATCCAGCATGTTGTGCGGTGTGGCCAAAAAATAACCAGTTCCCTCAATCTTAATTGCAGTGCCTAAACATTTTTATCACAAGCAATGTTACTTAGTAATATCACTGACATTCTACCCTTATCAAATTACCAGGAACAGAAATAGAAATTTGAAGACCAAATTCTCCTTACTCACAATGTGAAGTTACCATTTTTGTAAGCTGAGTGGTCAAATATTAGAAAATTTATATGATTCAATCTAATATTGTGTGCTTAATGAATCCATGGCTATCAAATCTGATTCAACTGAATTGAACTCACAGGTCCAAGGCTGGGATAGTTAGATATCAAACAAACAATGTGAATCTAGGAAACAGAATAGGATACAAATGTTGACTTTACTGGAGAGGGGGCAAGGAAGATCAAGCCTAAGGATGGTATCTCAACGAGCAGAGTGAACTTGTCATACACCAAAGATGTGTGGAGGAAATACATCAAAATGGAGGACAGGTATCACATTCAGAAAATAAATAAATAAATATCAAATACTTATTGCTGTGGAAGGTCCCATTTCAGTTCAGGTAACTTACACGAAATTGCTTAAACACTCTCAAGATACTAAGTATGGTAAGAGCTAGAAATAGACATGTGTAAGGCATGTTCCCTAACCTCTATCAACCAAGGTGCTCTCACTTATTGAGCTTCTATTATCTGCCAGACATTATGTCTGTAATTAAGGAGAAAAGGATAAATGAGAAATGGTCTCTGTACACAAGGTATTTATGAACATGTGGAAACAGACTTAAAAATTATAATTTAATATACAAGGCTGAGAGTGGCAGAGATGACATTGAAGAGGTAAAAAGGGACAAAATAACAGAGAGCTTTGTAAATCATGCTAAGGAGCTGATGGAAAGCCCTTGAAGGTTTTCATCAGGGCAGTGATATTAGAAATATAATACTTGTTGCTGTGTGCAAGATGGTACAAGAGAAGTGAGGATGGAGACAGAAACATAAGTCTTTGCTGAGAGGAAGAGGATCTGAATTAAAGCAAGGGCAGAAGAATGAATACTTTTTTTACTTCAGCCTCTGCTCACAGAGATATCCAAATCAATCCACCCCCACCTCCAATCACTCACTATAAACAAGCATCACTGCCTTAGCCCTCCCCATGCCACTCCCGTCTCTACTTCCCTGTCAATGGCGAAGTCTCATCACATGATTCATTTAGGTAGACTTTTTGCCCAGTGCCGGGTAAACCGTAGATACCCAAGAAATTTGTTTTTGCTTGACTGCATGAATCAAGGAAGCTGCTACAGAGTGGACACATGCTTTGCCTCCTGTTTTGTTGGCTTCCTCCTAACTTGGATCAAGTCTATGGCCTTATAAAGAAGGGACTTGGGCTCAGAAACACTGAGGAGCATCTGTGCTCTGTGTACACAGCACTGTTTTGAAATCTCCTGTCCCTGCTTCAAGAGCTTGACAGCAGGCAGAACCAACTCTTTGGTTAATGAAACCACAAAGGCTAAAGAAAAAAGAAACCAAACAACCTATAACTAACTTCCTTTCAGAATAGTCACAGTGTTCAGAGCAAAATTCATTGCTCAGAAATCCTTTCATTATTCTGTTATTTAAGTACCTACTATGTACCAGATACTGTAAGGCCAAAAAACAAAAAAAAAGAAAATAATCATGTAAGGTCCTACCTTATGTGAGCTCATATTTTAATAAGTAAGAAGGATATGATAAATAGATGATGATGATGATAGATAGATATCGATAGATAGATAGGCTAGATAGATGAGAAAGAAAGAGAGAGAGAGGGAATGAGAGAGAAATTGGTCAACAAAGCAGGTTCTAAAACAAGAATAAAAAGAATTTTGTCAGAGTAGAGGGAGGGGTTAGACCATCACCCTCTTCCTGGGGCACAAGGATGGCCTTCGTGGAAGAGGGGCTGTCAGAGCCGGGTATTCAAAGATGAAGAGGACTGTAACAGAGAAGAGAATGGGAGGAAATCCCAAATTTGTCCACTAAAAGGCCAAGAACACACAATTGGAATCAGGCCAGATTGTGTAAAATGATGTATTAACCAAGGCGATGCCCTCCTGCCCCCAAATCCAGAGGCCTACCCATGTGCTTTTATGACGAAGACATTAGTTTGGATGTGCACCTTTCATTTATAATCAGCCAGTATCTAAATTGTGAAGTACAATGGCCTTTGTCTTGAGTGTTCCTGTATTTTCATCCCATTTCTGGATATTCATACTATTTATTGGCTACTCATAGTTCCCAAGAGAGAAGAAGAAAAAAAGTTTTACCCTCTCTATGAAAGGTGACTGAGAAACACGACATCTTTTTCAGAGAAAATAAAGTCTGTTGTTCTAGGTGAAGAGTGCAATCAATGCGGGAAGTTTTCATCATAAACTCAGAAAAAACCTTTTGTTTTTCCTGCATGCCATGGTCAACATTTCTTGATCCCTGAGGTAGAAGTTGTAATAAAATCCATGGCACAAACTTGGCAAACACAGCAAGGCCCCTACTGTGTGGGCAGTTCGGGATCTGCAACACAAGCCTCCAAATAGGTCTTTGAGTCAAGCCACAGATGGTGTGACAGCTCCAGCGCCGTCAACTGACCGGCTTTGTGCCCAATGTAAAGTGTAAATAACCATCTCTGTGATGACCAGAGAGTCCTTCTTTGGAATTCAAATAGACTGTGGCCCACTAAGCAACATGATCACCAGTGCTTTGTGAATATAACGGAAAAATTTTGTAATTGAAAAGTTCCAAATCAGTAGTCATCATTTTACTACTATGAAAACAACTGAAAATTGTTCCAGACACTTGGAAAGTAGAAAAAAATTCAAGTGTGCCAAGCACCCCACACTCTAAAGTCAGGTGATAGAACACACTGAGATATTATAAAATCAGTCTGACAGCATTTGCCCCGTGTATCTGCCCCATACAAGATACACGACGGAAGGTGAAGGGAATTATCCTGGAGACTCTGAAGTTCATCTGTCCTTTGGGCATTTTCCCCAGTGGTAACTGTGGGAAATGTTCCTGGGCTGGCTGGCAGAAGGTACCCTGCACTGCCATTGATCATGTTCTCTGATGTATCTGGGGTTATCGCCCACTGGGAGGATCAAATGGGTGATGATTGATTCCTTCAAAGGAAAGTGTAAGGAAAAAGAAAAACCTAAGCTTGTGGTATCATAAGTTAAAAAACGGACAAAACAGAATCACTCCTAAAAACATGAGGGATATGTGTGGGTATCAGAATTTGTGAAGCAATGGGCCCCATCTGGAAATTTGCGAGAAGAAAATAAAAATTGGGGCTTTCAACTACAGCGACATGAAGGTGGGAACTGTGACAATGGGAGCATGTGGAAATGATATCCTTTCATCAAGTTATTCAAATGTGACTTTTCCTTCATCCCATTATTGCTTAAGACCTCAAAGGTAGAGAAAATTTCAAGGCCAGGTGCCTGCACACACCTTTAGGGAGATGGTAGATCCCACATGCAGGCCGTGCTGTGAGGTCAGGAAATCAGTTTTCTTCTGTCATGCACATCCAAGTTGCATCATGGGAAGATTGATGAGAATGACAGCCAGTAAATAACTGTTTAGAGAACACTGTCAGGGTGCTGTGTGAAGTGGGGGTGGCAGTGGAGGGTGGTTGGGGGACCCTACAAGGATGGAAAGGAGGATGCTTCTCTAAAATGGAGGGAGGGCTTCAGTACAGAGGGCTTGACAGTTCTGAAGTTTGAAGGACCTGACTCCAGCCTGGAAAGTCTGATCGTTGAGAGGTGGTAGCTAAAAGACGATTTTCCCTGAAATGTAGAGTCAGGGATTCCCCTGAAAGTAGGGCCAAGGATCTATATTTCCTCTGAAAGTGGGGCAAAGGTATCAGATGAGAGTCAGGCTTGAGCATCCCCACTGAAGCTGGAGGAGAGAAGGCACACAGCAGAGTGGTAAAATGCTGAAAGGCAGAGGGCCCATGGGCAAGTCATGAACAACTAGCATGAAGAGACAAGAGACAGCAGGCAGGACTCTCCAAAGAATATACAAAACATATCATGACAAAAAAGAAAATCAGCACTTGGCATCTTCTACATCTCATGATCACTGCATCAGTTATCAATTCATCGCCTCTCAGCCCCAAATGCACCCTTCTATATATGCTCTGTGATGAACAATGAAATCCTTTAAGTATTTCTCCTTCAAAATGAGAATGATGTTAGCCTTTCTCGGTACAGGGTGCTGGAGGGACATTGCAGGAGGAAGAGGCTGTCCTGCAGTTTCCACCAAGGGTTGAGGTGGGAGGTGTGGGTGTGAGGTCATCTAGTAGCACACTGGCCCCAGCTGTGGGCCCTGAATGCAGTACCTCTTCAGCCTTGCAGCCTTACCAGGAGATAATCTTTCTGCAGCTCTCCAGACCTGCAAACCAGAGCTCCACTCAGCTCACACACTCTAAAGGCCTCCTGCCTATATCTGCACCGGGACTCCCACTACAAGCCCACACCCCCGCCACGGATCTCCTGCCATTCTGCCTGCACTGCACAATGTTGCCTATTTCTTGCCAGCAACTCCCACTCCAGGTCTAAACTGGACAAACAGGAAGATTTTTTGCCATCTGATGGGCTGAACCATTCCTTCTCCTGCAGGAAGGTCTGAAGCATTCCAAGTTTTTCCATTCTTGGGTACTCTCCCTCAGCCTTAGGGTACCATACAATTTCCTTTTATCTTATAGTTACTCTTTCATCATATTCAAAAATTCTTTCTGTTGAATTTCCTCTGTTTAACCTACTGTATAGTTTCTATCTCCCAGACCCAGATTGCTACTGTCAACAATACAAAGCTATAATTATACAAATCAGGTAAAACCTTCTGCCTCTTACCTCTGTCTTCATGCTAATCCCTTCCCAACTCTGGAGGGTCAAATGAGCCCAATGAGGGGAAGTGGGGATGATGGTGGAAAACAGAAGGAAAGCTGATGAAATAAAAAAACACATGCGCTCTGCCCCCACTTCAGGCTTCTGGAATCACTGCAGGCCCGATTCAATTCAATATACCATCAAATTATCTTATTCTGAGATGGGGATTTCACAGAACTGTTAGAATTGTACTCTGCTAACCTATAGGCTACCTTAAATGTGTCATTTTCACCACTACATCTTTTCAACTGTTAGCAAAGGAGATTGTCAATTCTCAGTAACACATATTTTAGTATTTTTGAGAGAACTGTTATGGTCAAGGGCCAAAGAAAGTAGAAAGAAAAGATAACCAATATTTAGTCAGAAAAAAGCAAATATATCCAGAAGTAGGAGTCTTAAAATGAACCAAATTCAAGTGAATTTTTAAAATTCAATCTCGAAGTGAAATTATTATAAATATATATTTTTCAGAGTACAAAATTTATTAAGCAGAGGGTATCCCCCGACAAAGAATCACAAAATGTTATTAGACTTAGGCTATCCTGTGGTGCCGAACCATTTTCCTGAAATTTCAATTTCCTTTGCAGCATCCCTGTAGCTTTTCTTAAACAATCAGGAACAAGGAGCCCATTCCCTCCCAAAGGGAGCTCAGCCCGGTTTCAGAGAGCATAAATGTTCAGAAAAAGCTTCCTTTAATTGAATCAGGAGAAGCACAAAAAGGTAAAGTCCCTTTTCCTTGGCTTAATTTAGTGTTTTCCCACTGTCCTAGTCACTCTCCTCTAAATTCCCAGCAGTTACAATGACTTTTTCTTATTTTCTTTATATATCTTCCTCTATATGTAATGAGAAACTTATACTATGGTTGGCACACTATATGGGCTACATGGCAGAACAGAGCCAGACTGTCATGTACCAGGCTCAATAAATCTACTTCAATGAGAAAAACTGAATTACTGCTCACACTCTACTCATGTTCCCTGGGCAAACCCATTAGCTTTGGATGGTTTCAACCACCACAGATGTGATCCCCTAGTGCCTGGTCCCTATCACCAGCTCAGGCCTCTTCCCAAGCTCCTGATGCAATTGCCCTATCACCTGCTCATCGTCGCTCCTGGATATCCCAGAAATGCCTCAAACTTGATAGGCTAAACAGGAAAATCTCCATTTTTTCCTAGAAATGTGCTCCCACTATATTCTCCATCTCCATTAAGAGATCTACCATTGACCCAGACAAACTAGCTTGAATGCACCATACAAAGGCAAACATTAATCATATGTTTTCTCTTTGTCACTCTCTAAATATCTCTAATAAGTATTCTTTTCCCCCTCCCACACTGTTTCATGATACTCTTCATATTGTTTCCTTTGTCTCTCCTATTCACCCCCCATCTCATTATTTCCTGCTCCTCATTCAGTAATTAACCCAGGCATCATCTCTTCCAGGAAACTGAGAGGAGCACAATGTCAAGACACTGTCAAAGCACAAAATACAAATATGGATAACTTGATGGTTTGTCTACCATATCCCCTTCCAAACCGTCCTCCCCTGAAATAAATGCACAGCACCCACTTCTCTCACCTCACCCTAAAATGCATTTGATTTGATCTTGGAATTATTCTTTTTGTCTTTTCTTTTCCAAGCATTTCCTAAGTCTAGCATTATTGGCTGAGTAATATTCCACTGTGTATGTGTATGTATGCATATGTGTGTGTGTGTATATATATATATATACACACATACACACACATACATACATATACACAAATACATACATACACACACACCAAATCTTCTTTATCCTTTCATCTGTTGATGGACATTTAGGTTTCTTCCATGTCTTGGCTATTGTAAATAGTGCTTCTATGAACATTGGGGTGCATGTATCTTTTCTTTTTTAAAATTAATTTTTATTGGAGTAAGTATAGTTGATTTACAATGTTGTGTCCATTTCTGCTGTACAGCAAAGTGAATCAGTTATACGTATACATATATCCACTCTTGAAGAGATCAACAAGGGATTAATCTCCAAAATACACAAACAGCTCATGCAGCTCAATATCAAAAAACACAAACAGCCCAATCAAAAAATGGGAGAAAGATCTAAATAGACATTTCTCCAAAGAAGACATACAGATGGCCAAGCAGCACATGAAAAGATGCTCCACATCACTAATTATTAGAGAAATGCATTTTTTTTCAAATTAGAGTTTTCTCTGGATATATGCCCAGGAGTGGAATTGCTGGATCATATGGTAACTCTATTTTTAATTTTTTTAAGGAACCTCCATACTGTTTACCATACTGGCTGCACCAATTTACATTCCCACCAACAATATAGGAGGGCTCCCTTTTCTCCATACCCTCTCCCGCATTTATTATTTGTAGACTTTTTGATGATGGCCATTCTGACCAGTGTGAGGTGGTACCTCATCGTAGATTTGATTTGCATTTCTCTAATAATTAGTGAAGTTGAGCATCTGTTCATGTGCCTATTGGGCATCTGTATGTCTTCTTTGGAGAAAACTGTATTTAGGTCTTCTGCCCATTTTTTGATTGGGTTGTGTTTTTTGTTATTAACTTGTATGAGCTATTTGTATATTTTGGAGA
Organism: Delphinus delphis; assembly: GCF_949987515.2. Classification (NCBI taxonomy): domain Eukaryota; kingdom Metazoa; phylum Chordata; class Mammalia; order Artiodactyla; family Delphinidae; genus Delphinus; species Delphinus delphis. Next base: position 50,947,626 of record NC_082690.1, on the reverse strand, counting down.
TTAATCCCTTTCAGTCTCATCATTTGCAATTATTTTCTCCCAGTCCGTAGGTGCTCTTTGTTTTTTTTTTTTTTCAGTACGCGGGCCTCTCACTGTTGTGGCCTCTCCCGTTGCGGGGCACAGGCTCCGGACGCGCAGGCTCAGCGACCATGGCTCACGGGCCCAGCCGCTCCACAGCATGTGGGATCTTCCCGGACCGGGGCACGAACCCGCGTCCCCTGCATCAGCAGGTGGACTCCCAAAAACTGCACCACCAGGGAAGCCCCGTAGGTGGTCTTTTTGTTTTGTTTATGGTTTCCTTTGCTGTGCAAAAGCTTGATTAGGTTCCATTTGTTTATTTTTGCTTTTATTTCTATTGCCTTGGGAGGCTAACCTCAGAAAACATTGGTACAATATATGTCAGAGAATGTATTGTCTGTGTTCTTTTCTAGGAGTTTTATAGTGTTATATCTTATATTGAAGTTTTTATGCCATTTTGAGTTTTTGTGTGTGTGTATAGTGTGAGGGAGTGTTGTAACTTCATTGATTTACATGCAGCTGTCCAACTTTCCCACACCACTTACTGGAGACTGTCTTTTCTCCATTGTATATTCTTGCCTCCTTTGTTGAAGATTAATTGATGGTAGATGTGTGGGTTTATTTCTGGGCTCTCTATTCTGTTCAATTGATCCATATGTCTGTTTTTGTGCTAATACCACGCTGTTTTGATTATGGTAGATTTGCAATTTTGTCTGAATTCTGGGAGGGTTATGCCTCCAGATTTGTTCTTTTACCTCAGGATTACTTTGGCAATTCTGGGTCTTTTATGGTTCCATATAACTTTTAGGATAATTTGCCCTAGTTCTATGAAAAATGTCATGGGTAATTTGATAGGGATCACATTAAATCTGTAGATTGCTTTGGGTAGTATTAGCCCTGCATTTCTTAAACTTCTCTGACATTTTCAACATTTTTATTTTTTTACAGTTCGAGTTTATGAAACATTTATTTAACACCTAGAATATGCTAGGCACCATCCTAGGTAATGGTTCATGTATATCCTGACCAAACCCTAAAATAAAATATTACACTCTGAAACAGCTACTGTACCATAGTTTTAGTTTAAAAACTGTATACAACTTTTTAAATTAATTTTTATTGGAGTATAGTTGCTTTACAATATTGTGTTAGTTTTTGCTGTACAGCAAAGTGAATCACTTATATGTATACATATATTCCTCTTTTTTGGATTTCCTTCCCATTTAGGTTAAAAGTTGGTATACAACTTTTTAAATGTGCCATCTGATTTATTTCAATTCCACAAACATCTGAATCCCCCATTACGTGCAAGGTACAATGCTAGGCCCTGCACTTCTCCCTTGCGCCTGCATATTTTTTGGTACAAAGACAGGCTGAAAGTATTTCTGTTGATATGATTAACACATAGTAAACCCAAACATAGGTTTAAATAATATGAGAAAGATTCACAGTTTTCACTCAAAAATTTTTCAATCTAATAATGGAGATGAAGACACAAATAACAGCTAAATAAGACAAACTTATACAGGTGCTATATTATGACATATAGAAGTAGCTATGGATAGATCAATGGAACAGGATAGAAAGCCCAGAGATAAACCCACACACATATGGTCACCTTATCTTTGATAAAGGAGGCAGGAATGTACAGTGGAGAAAGGACAGCCTCTTGAATAACTGGTGCTGGGAAAACTGGACAGGTACGTGTAAAAGTATGAAATTAGATCACTCCCTAACACTATACACAAAAATAAGCTCAAAATGGATTAAAGACCTAAATGTAAGGCCAGAAACTAACAAACTCTTAGAGGAAAACATAGGCAGAACACTCTATGACATAAATCACAGCAAGATCCTTTTTGACCTATCTCCTAGAGAAATGGAAATAAAAACAAAAATAAACAAATGGGACCTAATGAAACTTAAAACCTTTTGCACAGCAAAGGAAACCATAAACAAGACCAAAAGACAACCTTCAGAATGGGAGAAAATATTTGCAAATGAAGCAACTGACAAAGGATTAATCTCCAAAATTTATAAGCAGCTCATGCAGCTTAATAACAAAAAACCAAACAACCCAATCCAAAAATGGGCAGAAGATCTAAACAGACATTTCTCCAAAGAAGATATACAGATTGCCAACAAACACATGAAAGAATGCTCAACACCACTAATCATTAGAGAAATGCAAATCAAAACTACAATGAGATATCATCTCACCAGTCAGAGTGGGCATCATCAAAAAATCTAGAAACAATAAATGCTGGAGAGGGTGTGGAGAAAAGAGAACCCTCTTGCACTGTTGGTGGGAATGTAATCGATACAGCCACGTGGAGAACAGTATGGAGGTTCCTTAAAAAACTACAAATAAAACTACCATATGACCCAGCAATCCCACTACTGGGCATATACCCTGAGAAAACCATAATTCAAAAAGAGTCATGTACCAAAATGTTCATTGCAGCTCTATTTACAATAGCCTGGAGATGGAAACAACCTAAGTGTCCATCATCGGATGAATGGATAAAGAAGATGTGGCACATATATACAATGGAATATTACTCAGCCATAAAAAGAAACGAAATTGAGCTATTTATAATGAGGTGGATAGACCTAGAGTCTGTCATACAGAGTGAAGTAAGTCAGAAAGAGAAAGACAAATACCGTATGCTAACACTACATATGGAATTTAAGGGGAAAAAAATGTCATGAAGAACCTAGGGGTAAGACAGGAATAAAGACACAAACCTACTAGAGAATGGACTTGAGGATGGGAGAGAGGAAAGGGTAAGCTGTGACAAAGCGAGAGAGAGGCATGGACATATATACACTACCAAACGTAAGGTAGATAGCTAGTGGGAAGCAGCCGCATAGCACAGGGAGATCAGCTTGGTGCTTTGTGATCGCCTGGAGGGGTGGGATAGGGAGGGTGGGAGGGAGGGAGACACGAGAGGGAAGAGATATGGGAACATATGTATATATATAACTGATTCATTTTATTGTAAAGCAGAAACTAACACAGCATTGTAAAGCAATTATACTCCAATAAAGATGTGAAAAAAATAAAAATAAAAAAAAGAAGTAGCTATGGAAAGGAAACAGATGAATTTTATTTAAATAATCAAGAAAGTCTTCCTAAAGCAAGTCATATTTGAAATGGGCCTCCAAGGTTGAAAAGGATAAGTTGGTGGAAGTAAAAGCTTCCAGGCAAAATGAATGAAATAAATACAAACTCATGATCTTGTATTTGGGACAAGTGGATAGACTAGTAGGAAGAGACACCCTTATAGTCACCCAAACACCAGCACTTCATATCATAGATCTATATTCTATTCATCTTTGGGTACCTGAAACCTCTCACATATCTAGCACCCTCCCCACAGTAAATGGTGAAGGGAAGTAAGCAGGGGGGGAGGGGGAGGGAAGGAAGTAGAGAGAGAGGGTAAGCATCGATCAGAACAGATATCTTAGAAATGAGGATCTTGTTTGAATGCTGGTTCAAACAAATCAACTTGCAAAAGAAAAAAAGAAAAGAAAAGGGGTACCTAAGAAATATGAACACTGACTATATACAATGATTTAACTGTTAATTTTTATGTTTGATAATACTATTGTGGTTATGTTTTAAAAGTCCTTATTTTAAAGAGGTTCATGTTGAAGTTTCTGTAGATGAAATAATACAATGTTGGGTAGTACTTCAAAATAATCCAGTGGTGGAGGGCAAAACGGGACTGAGAGAATAAATGGAACTCTCTTGGTCATGTATCAGTGACTGTTGAAAATAGTTGATGAATACATGGAGGTTCACAATCTATTTTCTTTACTTATGTATAAGTTTGAAATTTTATACACAAATGTCAACAAAAATAATGTCTTTAGAAGACCTTTGATTTTAAAAGTTCTACAGTAAGTTCTATAGTAAAATAAGAATTTCACTATGAAAAACTATTTCTTATATAAATGATACCAGCAGACTTTACCTTTACCTGCACTATTTTATAAGAATATTTTAATGTATTTTTTACACAATAAACATTTAATTTTAGAAAATAAAATACCCAATCTGAAGCTGATTATCATATCACCTTTTCTCCAAAATATTCCTCTACCTTCTTTACATATATTTTAAATTCATAACTAAATTATATTTTGGCCATAGTCAATAACATTTACTTAATAAATATTTATTCAACACCTTCTACTTGCCAAGTACCTGCACCATGTATGAATAAGACATAGCTCCTATCATTAAAGAATCCATCATGCAATGGAAGAGCTTAGTGTCTATTGGTCAATTATAGATATACTTATTTTAAGGGCTGGATTGAGCATGCCCTTAGACTCTTACCACTATAACCTGAAAAGACGGTTAATAGAGGTTAGTTATCAGAATCAAATCAATGTAATCTTTTAGTAAAACTCATTGGTAGCGGTCAATCAGTTATCTAGAGAAACTTCTGAAAGCATATAGATGGTAATTTCAACCTATAAAGTATAGTTTAATGACCATTAAAGATATATTTTAGAAACATTTAGGATATTTCTTAGTTTGCTTTTGTGTAAAAAGTGATATTTTAGGTCCAACTAACTCAAATAGACATCTATACAAGGACCAAAAATCAAATAGTGAAGAATGTTACTTTCCTAATTTAATTTTAATGGCTTTGGAAAAGTTCATAGTTTTAGTTCAAGTACAATTGAGGGGAAATTTTTTCACAGTCTTTCTAAAGGAAAGAATAAAAATAAAGCCTATTAAAATTCTATTGTGCTAGTTATTCCAAATTCTATATACAGAACTTAACAGTATGTCCCTGGCTCCCTGTCTGCCTTTCCCCCACTTAGGAAAAAATAGCCAGGGGTATTTTAGGTTAAAAAACATGTTCTTCAGCTTGTTAATCTGCAGGCACCACAATTCAGAGTGATTCATTGCAGCCGTGAATAAGGAATGTCACTGAAATAGTGATATGGCCTGAACCACTTTAGAAATTAATGGACTGACTGTAATATACTGATGCCTCTTTCATGCATCTATAATTGGAGTGCCAATTTATTTCCAATCATTTCAAGCACTGTAATTAGAGAGCATCATCGTTGCCTGTTTAACATTCATACGGGAAGCTGTCACATGAATGCTGGCCAGGGACCAATATTTTGCAACTGAGATACATGAACAAAATATAAGGAAATATAAAAAGGTCTGGTTTGTTCTTTAGGCCTGAGCTTTGGCCAAGGTGGGCAGAATTACATGAGGCAGAAAAGCTGCTGATGGATTTTTAAATCACAAAAGTTTCTTTTAAAAGTATCATCAACATGTGGTGAGAAGAAAAACAAAGAATGACAACAGGCGATTGTTGGTGCACAGATTCAACGATGACATTTCAATAGGCATCCCTTGAGCATGTGCTATGCGCCAGGCAATCTGCTAGACACGGGAGATATTGAGATTAAAATGAAACAACGCCCATACACACACATTCAGAAAGATGTTAAAAGAGTGAGAGGTGGTTATACACTGCACATCAGGAGGGTACTTTGAAAATGGTATCTGCTGGATACTATTGTTTTCATTTCAAGTCTGCTGATGCAAAGGTGTATTCTGCATAAAATTTTACTAAAGGGCTTCCCTGGTGGCACAGTGGTTGAGAGTCCGCCTGCCGATGCAGGGGACATGGGTTCGTGCCCCGGTCCGGGAGGATCCCACGTGCCACGGAGGGGCTGGGCCCGTGAACCATGGCCGCTGGGCCTGCGCGTCCGGAGCTTGCGCTCCGCGACGGGAGAGGCCACAACAGTGAGAGGCCCGCGTACCGAAAAAAAAAATTTTACTAAAATTTTCTCATAATTCTGGAAACCAAAAATAGTTTGAATTTCCGGTTCAAACAAAGTTTTAACAAAAGAAATACTTAGACCTACATATGAGTACTGCTGCCAGCTTAAGTGTCCCCTCATCTGCTCCCATAATCACACCCTGTCTTAACCTCTGTTAAAACACTTATATCATCATATTATCTCCACTTCACATAAAGCAAGGCAAGGAACATGGCTTAATGTCAGTGCCAATCAGAGCACTAGGCTCATACAAGGGACTCAATAATTGTTTTTCCAAAAATGGAATTAACAAGTGCATGGATGAAATTACCTTTCATAACACCAGTCACATTTATCAGCTCCTTTCCATCCCATTTCTACCACTTAGGCAAGATCTTCAGCCTAAATGCCCTCCATTCTCTACCTAGACCATAGTGAAAGATTAAATCTTCCCAAAACACCTTTATGCATGCCACAAAACTTTCGCCATATCTTTTCATTACTCTCCATTGCATGAAAAATAAAATATTTCTTTAGCCTTTTATTCTGAGCCCTCCACCACCTTGTAAATCCACCTCTGTAAACTTATTCCCGATATTATAGAATAAATGTTCTGAAAAAAGAAATGAATGTGTTATTTTTTGAGTTATCATTATTTGCAAAACTTAAACTTCAATTCATCAAATATTTAGTACAAATTTAAGTGCCAGTTTTTATACTCATTATGAAGTTATAATTATGGGAATTTTATGGGTACCTAAAAATTATAATAATGATAGCTACTTGAACAGTGAGTTAGAAAATAACTGTATGCTATTAAATCAATAACGAAAGAGAAAGCTTATAGGAGAGGGTATGAAATAGAAGAGTTTGCCAGAGGATAGGCAGAATGGGGAAAAACAGAATTTTAACCATACTGCATAACCAAAGCTCTCATTTCTCCCTAGGAACGGTAAAATTGACTAAGCACTCTGGGCCCAATCACGGCTACTGAAAAGACAGTACAACCTTTCTTTTGAACTTGCCTGGTAATCATCAATTGTGTGAGCTTTTCAGAGCCAAGCCATTAACATTGACTAGGTAGTGGTAGATTTATATGGGTAATTGAAACAGTGATTGTTGACATCAATGTATATGAGGAATTTTATTATTACTATTAATAAAGCACAATGGTAATTATGAAGTATGATTAATATGAGTACATCTATTATTGAACTAATACTGATAGTCTAATTTGAAAAGCAAGTCTGAAGTTTTACATTTGCTATTTGAAGGGAAGAGAAAGTAAAAATAACAGTTATTTAGCCCACAGTGTGGGTCCCCAACTCTGTTACATACTTTGTATACATTATTTCACTTCATCTCACAAAAACCCTGAAGTCAGTATTATTATCAGAGATGAATAAAAGAGTTCAGTAAAGTTAAATAATTTGCCCAAGGTCAATCTGCTAGTAGATTCAAAGCTGGGATTTGAACTTAATTCTCTCAGAAGCCAAAGTTACATGTCTCTCATCTCATTAAAATTGGGAGAAAATGAAAAGCAACTGAGGAAAGAATTATAAAGTAGAATATGAACACTTCACATCTCATGCAATAGTAAGTTTTAGGAGGTGAATATTTTATAGAGAGTAACCTTCATGTGGACCATGTATCCACTGACACCACCACTGAAGCGTTTGACTGTTCTACTGACAACAGCTGGCCACTCTAAATGAATGCTGGTAAAGAAGAACTATCAACGAGGAAAGGGCAATTGTGTGATTAGATGTGGATGTGACTGTGAATGTGCCTGTGGATAAAAGCAAGTAAAAACAAACAAACAAACAAACAACTGTTGAAAATCAGAATTCTAAATACTAAGCCCTCTTCTTCAAGGTTTTGCATTCCTTTAAAAAAATAGATTTTTACTTTTTTTACTTGATGTGTATACATTAGATATTTTAATTTTCCAAAACAGAGACGAATAGAGCACAGAGCATCTTTGACATGAAGACACTGTGTGAAAAAAGAAAAAGAAAAGAAGTTAATAATTACTTATGTTTTGAAAAAGTATTTAAAAGTGGTAGCTCTTGTGTTCACTAGAAAAAATTTTATTTGAAACAATCCTTATTTTGAAAGTTCCATGGACTGGGAGACATGCAATACCCTTAACTGATATCCCACCAAGATGCCTATTATGTCTCTCACGCCATGTTGTTAACATGACATGGTAATATCAGCGAATGAATAAATAAAGATCACATTTAGAGTATTAATTAACATATTTATACCCAAGTGGACTACAAATATGTCTGTTTTGTTCTTTGCTGGTCAAATTTTTTTTTAATTAATCACTGGAAAAAAAAATCCTGAAGACAAGATTATCAAATCAAATTAGGAGAATGCTACTGGGGACAATAGAATTAAACATCTCAGCAGCCTTGTAAAATGGGCCAAATTACCATGATGAAATTTAATGAAGATAAACAATCCACTGAGACTCTAAAAATCAAATACACAAGTACATGATGATTAAAATATTAAGTAATTGCCATTTATGTACAAAAGGCCTAGACAGAAGTTCAGTATGAGTCAATATTGTGATATCAAAACACCTAATTTAATCTCAGACTTTAATACTGGAAGTGTAATATCCAAATAAGAAATGAAAATCCCCCTGTGCTTTGTGCTGATCACATATTAAGTATTGTTTCAGTTACGGACAAAAAAATTAAGTGAGGCACACTGAAAACAACACCTAGAAACACGGTCGAAGGACAAATAATTGAAAATGCCCAAGAAAAATACTAAAACTGTTCTCACATATTAGAAATACTATAACATAGATGCTACATAACCCAAGAGCAGAAAGCAGACCTAAGACTAAAGAAGATATGAAGTGAAATTTGGACACCTCACAATCTCATGCAATAGTAAATTTGAGGAGTAAAATATTTTCTAGACAGGAACTTTGAAAGGAACAACTCCATGTGGACCGTTTATCAACTGACACTAGCAAGACAAGGGAACACATTTCACCAGACCGTATCCGAAGAAGTGAATTCCCAGGCATCAGCACAGCAGGACAACCCCAGGTTTCCCTCACATGGGCAAGACCTGCTGTAGTAAGCTGACCCCACAGTGGAGAGCAGCCCCAAGTAAACTATTTCTGCAGGTAGGCAGGAGGTCTGTGCATTCTACAGCTTCCTTACCCCATTCTCAGGCCTGTTCTAACACTCCAGCTTCTCAGTACTGCTTCTAATACTACTTTACCAGACCTTAAACTATTTGAGTTTTATCAAAGCCTAACTGATATGAGGAAAGAGAAATACCCAACTCCAGCCAACTCCGGCCATTCTGACCCAACTAAGTGGGGGAAAACAGAACTTTACAACTCAAGAGCACAGGCTCATTAAAAGACTGAGACTTAGGGCTTCCCTGGTGGCGCAGTGGTTGAGAGTTTGCCTGCCAATGCAGGGGACACGGGTTCATGCCCCAGTCTGGGAGGATCCCACATGCCGCGGAGCGGCTAGGCCCGTGAGCCATGGCCGCTGAGCCTGCACGTCCGGAGCCTGTGCTCCGCAACGGGAGAGGCCACAACAGTGAGAGGCCTGCGTACCGCAAAAAAAAAAAAAAAAAGACTGAGACTTAATCATAGTACTATAGATTGCTTCTTCTCCCCCACATCTTACCACAATATTATTAAAGGCCAATTTTCTACAGGTCCTTTCACCCAGTACATTATGCTTGGCTTTCCACAAAAAATTACAAAGCCTACTAAAAGGCAAAAAGGCACAGTTTGAAGAGAAAGAGCAAGCATCAGAACCAGATACAGACATGGCAGGGATGCTGGAATTATTATACCAGGAATTTAAAATAACTATAATTAATATACTAATGGCTTTAATGGATAAAGCAGACAAAGTGCAATGGCAGAAAGGCAATATAAGCAGAGAAACGGAATTTCTAAGATGAATTAAAAAATGCTGGAGATCAACAACACTGTAACAGAAATAAAGAATAACTTTGATGGGCTCATTAGTAGACTGAGCATGGCAGAGGAAGAATCTCTACCTTGAGAATATGTCAATAGAAAACTTCCAAAACAGAAAAGCAAAGAAAAAAGACTGAGAAAAAAAGAACAGAATATTCCAAAACTGTGGGACAAACATAAAAGGTGTAACATACACATAATGGGAAAGAAAGACATAAAATAAATATTTGAAGGAATAATGGCTGAGAATTTCCCCCAATCAATGTCAGACACCAAACTAAAGATCAAGGACATTACAGAACACCAAGTAAGGTAAATGCAAAAAAAAAAAAAAAAACCCACAAACAAACAAAAAACACTACAACTAAGCATATCATATTCAAACTGCAGAAAATCTACGATAAAGAAGAAATCTTGGGAGAAGCCAAAGGGGAAAATCATCTTATCCATAGAGGAGCAAAGATAATAATTATATCCAATTTCTCCTCAGAAACCATGCAACCAAGAAAAGCAAAGTGAAATATTTAAAGTTTTGAGAGAAAAAACAGCCTAGAATTACGTATCCTGTGAAATTATCCTTTAAAAGTGAAAGGTAAATGAAGTCTTTCTCAGATAAACAAAATTTGGAGGAATTTGTTGCCAGTGGAACTGCCTTGCAGAAAAAGTCAAAACAAATCCTTTAGAGAGGAGAAAAATAATATAGTTCAGAAAATTGGATGCACATAAAGAAAGGAAGACCACTGAAGAAGGAATAAGTGAAGATAAAATAAGAACTTTTTTATTCTTAATTGATGTAATGGATAACAGTTTGTTCAAAATAATAATGGCAATACATTAGAAAATATATACAAATATATGTTATGTATAAGTGAAATGAATGACAGCAATGACACAAGGAAAAGGAGGAAAGAATTAGAAATACCTGTTATTATAATGTACTACTTGTGAAGCAGTATAGTGTTAGTTATTGAAAGTGAACTTGGATTACTTGTAAATGTATTTTGCAAATTCTAGAGCAACCATTAAAAAAAAAAAGTAAAATTGGTGTGAAAAGAAAAGAGAAAATAAAAGTATATAAAATATTCAATTAAAACCTGAAAAGGAACAAAAAGAGTGGAAAACAAAATAACAAAGAACAACAGCAATGAATAGAGAATAGTAACAAATATGGTTGTAATTAATTCAACTATATCAGTAATCATTTCAAATATCAATGTTCCTAATACACCAATGAAAAAATACAGATGTCAGAGTGGGTCAAAAAACAAGACCCAACTATATGTTGTCTACAGGAAATCCTCTTTAAACATAAAGAAACATATAGGTTAAAAGGAGAGATGGAGAAAGATATACCATGTGAACACTAATCAAAGGAAACGTAGAGGGCTTCCCTGGTGGCGCAGTGGCTGAGAGCACGCCTGCCGATGCAGGGGACACACGTTTGTGCCCCGGTCCGGGAGGATCCCACGTGCCGCGGAGCGGCTGGGCCCGTGAGCCATGGCCGCTGAGGCTGCACGTCTGGAGCCTGTGCTCCACAATGGGAGAGGCCGCAAACAAAACTTCAGAGCAAAGAAAGCTATCAGGGACTAAAAGAAGGGTATTACATAATGATAAAAGGGGTCAATTCTCCAAAAAAGTATAACAATTCTTTATATGTATGTGCCTAACAACAAAGCATCAAAATACATGAGGCAAAAACTAATAGAACTGCAAGGAGAAATAGATGAATTCACTACTATAGCTGGAGATTCACCCTATATCAGAAATGTACAGATCCATTAGTCAGAAAATCAGTAAAGATATAGTTGAACTCAAAAGCATCCTCGATCAACTAGATATCATTGACATCTACAGACTATTTCATTTAACAATAGCAAAGTACACATTCTTCTCAAGCTTATATGGAACATCACCAAGATAGACCACATTCTGAGTCATAAAAAGCACTTGGAGATTAAACAACACACTTCTAAACAACATGAGTCAAAGATGAAAGAAAAGGAAAAAAAGAAAAATTAAGAAATATTTTGAACTAAGTGAAAATGAGAATAGAATGTGTCAGAATTAGTGAGATGCAGTGCAAGCAGGGTTTAGAGGGAAACTTACAGTATTGAATGTATATATTAGAAAAGAAGAAAGATCTAAAATTAACCATCCAAGCTTCTACCTTAGGAAACTAGAAAAGAAGAACAAATTAAATCCAAAGTAAGCAAAAGAAATAATGTAAATTAAATCAGAAATCAATGAATTTAAAAACAGTAAATAAATAGAAAACAATCAACAAATCCAAACGCTTGGTCTTTGTAAAGATCAATAACATTGATAAGCTTCTAGACAGACTAAGAAAAAAAGGGAGAAAGAAAATACAAATTACTAATATCAGAAATGAAAGATCTCATGGACATTAAAATAATCAATAAATATTACGAACTCTTAGCCCACAAAATTGATAACGTAGATAAAATGGACCAACTTCTGAAAAAATACCATCTGTCAAATTCACACAAGAAGAAATAGATAATCTGAATATGTCTATATCCATTAAAGAAACTTTACCAATAATTAACAGCCTTCGAAAACAGAAAGCACCCTACGTGTTCACTGGTGAATTCTACCAAATATTTAAGGAAGAAACTACATCAATTTTCTATAATCTCTCTCAGAAGATAGAGGGAGAGGAAATATTTCCTAACTCATTCTATGAAGCCAGAATTATCCTAAATCAAACCCAAAAAGGTATTACAAAAAAATCTTACAGATCAATATTTCTCATAAATATAGATGCAAAAATCCTCAACAAAATATTATCAAATAAAATCCAACAATGTATAAAAAGAATTATACAACACGACTAAGTAGGATTTATCCCAGTTATGCTAGGTGGGTTCAACATTTGAAAATCAATGTAATCATCACATCAAAAGGCTACAGAAGAAAAATCACTTGGTCATATCAACAGACACAGAAAAACCAACTGACAAAATCCAGCACCCATCCAAGATAAAAACAGTCAATATCTTCCTCAATTTGATAAAGGATATCTACAAAAATCCTACACCTAACATCATACTTAATGTGAGAAACTTGATGATCAGGAATAAGGAAAGGATATCCCCTCATCACTGCTTTTCAACATCATACTGGAAATTCTAGTTAATGTAATTATGCACTGTGCAATTATGGATGGGAAATAAAAGATGTACATATTGGGAAGGATAAAACTATATTTATTCACAGATGATGTAATCATATATATATAGAAAGCTCGAAAGAATCAACAAGAACATTCCTAGAACCAATACGCAATTATTGCAAGGTTGAAGGATTCAAGGTTAATATACAAAAATCAATCACTTAAGTAAGCTATCAATGAACAAGTGGAATTTGAAATTTAAAATAGAATTTGAAATTTAAAATAGAAAGGTAAAAATCTCTACTGAAAAAAGTCCAAGAACTAAATACAGTCAACCCTCCATATCCACTTGTTCTACATCCACAGATTCTACCAACTATGGTTCAAAAATATCCAAAAAAAATTCCAGAAAGTTCCAAAAAGCAAAACTTGAATATGCTATACTGGCAACTATTTACATATCATCTACATTGTATTTACAACTATTTACATAGCATTTATATTGTATTTAGTATAAGTATCTAGAAATGATTTAAAGTAAACAGGAGGATGTGCATAGGCTATATGCAAATACTACACCTTTTTAAGGGACTTGAGTATACCCCAAATCCATGGATTTTGGTATCCTGGAACCAATCCCCAACAGATACAATGGGACAACTGTATACGGAGAGATATTCCATGTTCATGGATAGGAAAATTCAATATTGTAAAGATGTCAGTTCTTCCCAACTTGATCTATAGATTCAATGTAATCAAAATCAAATCTCAGTAAATTATTTTGTGGATATCAACAAACTGTTTCTGAAGTTTATATGGAAAGGCAAAAGACCCAGAACAGTCAACATGATATTGAAGGAGAAGAACATAGTTGAACAGGCACAACCCAACATCAAGACTTACTATAAAGCTACAGTAATCAATAAAGTGTGGTAATAGCAAAAGAACAGACAAATAGATCAGAATAGAGACACCCAGAAATAGACCCACATACATATAGTAGACTGACCTTTGACAAAGCAGCAAACTCAGTAAGATGCAGTACAGACAGTCTTCAACAACTGGTATTGGAACATTTGGAAATTCACATTAAAATAAAAAACCTAAACTGCTGGCCCTGAACCAAGATGGCAGAGTAGAAGCATGTGCTCTCACTCCCTCTTGCAAGAACACCAGAATCACAATTAGCTGCTGGACAATCATCGACAGAAGGAAGGACACTGGAACTCACCAAAAAAGATACCCTACATCCAAAGACAAAGGAGAAGCCACAATGAGATAGTAGGAGGGGCGCAAGCACAGTAAAATCAAATCCTATAACTGCTGGGTGGGTGACTCACAGGATGGAGAATACTTATACCACAGAAGTCCACCCACTGGAGTGAAGGTTCTGAGCCCCACGTCAGGCTTCCCAACCTAGGGGTCCAGTAATGGGAGGAGGAATTCCTAGAGAATCAGACTTTGAAGGCTAGTGGGATTTGATTGCAGGACTTCGACAGGACTGGGGGAAACAGAGAGTCTGCTCTTGGAGGGCACATACAAAGTAGTGTGTGCATCGGGACCCGGGGAAGGAGCAGTGACCCCAAGGGAGGCTGAACCAGACCTACCTGACAGTGTTGGAGGGTCTCCTACAGAGGTGGGGGGTGGCGGTGCCTCACCGTGAGGAAAAGGACACTGGCAGCAGAAGTTCCAGGAAGTACTCCCTGGTGTGAGCCCTCCCAGAATCCGCCATTAGCCCCACCAAAGAGCCCAGGGAGTCTCCAGTGTTGGGTTGGCTCAGGCCAAACAACCAACAGGGTGGGAACCCAGCCCCACCCCTAAGCAGTCAAGCAGATTAAACTTTTACTGAAAGACCAAAAGACAACCCTCAGAATGGGAGAAAATATTTGCAAATGAAGCAACTGACAAAGGATTAATCTCCAAAATTTACAAGCAGCTCATGCAGCTCAATAACAAGAAAACAAACAACCCAATCCAAAAATGGGCAGAAGACCTAAATAGACATTTCTCCAAAGAAGATATACAGACTGCCAACAAACACATGAAAGAATGCTCAACATCATTAATCATTAGAGAAATGCAAATCAAAACTACAATGAGATATCATCTCACACCAGTCAGAATGGCATCATCAAAAAATCTAGAAATAATAAATGCTGGAGAGGGTGTGGAGAAAAGGAAACACTCTTGCACTGCTGGTGGGAATGTGAATTGGTTCAGCCACTATGGAGAACAGTATGGAGGTTCCTTAAAAAACTACAAATAGAACTACCATATGACCCAGCAATCCCACTACTGGGCATATACCCTGAGAAAACCATAATTCAAAAAGAGTCATGTACCAAAATGTTCATCGCAGCTCTATTTACAATAGCCCAGAGATGGAAACAACCTAAGTGCCCATCATCGGATGAATGGATAAAGAAGATGTGGCACATATATACAATGGAATATTACTCAGCCATAAAAAGAAACGAAATTGAGCTATTTGTAATGAGGTGGATAGACCTAGAGTCTGTCATACCGAGTGAAGTAAGTCAGAAAGAAAAAGACAAATACCGTATGCTAACACATATATATGGAATTTAAGAAAAAAAATGTCATGAAGAACCTAGGGGTAAAGCAGGAATAAAGACGCAGACCTCCTAGAGAACGGACTTGAGGTTACGGGGAGGGGGAAGGGTGAGCTGTGACAGGGCGAGAGAGAGTCATGGGCATATACACACTAACAAACGTAGTAAGGTAGATAGCTAGTGGGAAGCAGTCGCATGGCACAGGGATATTGGCTCAGTGCTTTGTGACAGCCTGGAGGGGTGGGATAGGGAGGGTGGGAGGGAGGGAGACGCAAGAGGGAAGACATATGGGAACATATGTTTATGTATGACTGATTCACTTTGTTATAAAGCAGAAACTAACACACCATTGTAAAGCAATTATACCCCAATAAAGATGTTAAAAAAAAAACTTTTACTGAGCTCTGCCCACCAGAGCAACAGTCAGCTCTACCCACCACCAGTACCTCCCATCAGGAAACTTGCACAAGCCTCTCAGATAGCCTCATCCACCAGAGGGCACACAGCAGAAGCAAGAAGAACTACAATCCTGCAGCCTGCGGAACAAAAACCACATTCACAGAAAGACAGACAAGATGAAAAGGCAGAGGGCTACGTACCAGATGAAGGAACAAGATAAAACCCCAGAAAAACAACTAAATGAAGTGGAGATATGCAACCTTCCAGAAAAAGAATTCAAAATAATGATAGTGAAGATGATCCAGGGCCTTGGAAAAAGAATGGAGGCAAAGATCAAGAAGATGCAAGAAATGTTTAACAAACATCTAGAAAAATTAAAGAACAAACAAACAGAGATGAACAACACAATAACTGAAATGAAAATTACACTAGAAGGAATCAATAGCAGAATAACTGAAGCAGAAGAACGGATAAGTGACCTGGAAGACAGAATGGGTGGAATTCACTGCTGCAGAACAGAATAAAGAAAAAAACAATGAAAAGAAATGAAGACAGTCTATGAGACCTCTGGGACAACGTTAAATGTAACAACATTCGCATTATAGGGGTCCCAGAAGGAGAAGGGAGAGAAAGGACCCAAGAAAATATTTGAAGAGATTATAGTCGAAAACTTCCCTAACATGGGAAATGAAATAGCCACCCAAGTCCAGGAAGCGTAATGAGTACCATACAGGATAAACCCAAGGAAAAACACACCGAGACACATAGTAATCATGTTGGCAAAAATTAAAGACAAAGAAAAATTATTGAAAACGGCAGGGAAAAACGAAAAATAACATACAAGGGAACTCCCATAAGGATAACAGCTGATTTCTCAGCAGAAACTCTACAAGCCAGAAGGGAGTGGCATGATATATTAAAAGTGATGAAAGGGAAGAACATACAACAAAGATTACTCTACCCAGCAAGGATCTCATTCAGATTCAATGGAGAAATCAAAAGCTTTACAGACAAGCAAAAGCTAAGAGAATACAGGACCACCAGACAGCTCTACAACAAATGCTAAAGGAACTTCTCTAAATGGGAAACACAAGAGAAAAAAAGGACCTACAACAGCAAACCCAAGACAATTAAGAAAATGGTCATAGGAGCGTACATATCAATAATTACCTTAAAGGTGAATGGATTAAATGCTCCAACCAAAAGACACAGGCTCGCTGAATGGATAAAAAAAACAAGACCCATACATATGCTGTCTACAAGAGACCCACTTCAGATCTAGGGACACATACGGACTGAAAGTGAGGGGATGAAAAAAGATATTCCATGCAAATGGAAATCAAAAGAAAGCTGGAGCAGGAATACTCATATCAGATAAAATACACTCTAAAATAAAGAATGTTACAAGACAAAAGGAAGGACACTACATAATGATCAAGGGATCAATCCAAGAAGAAGATATAACAATTATAACTATATATACACCCAACATAGGAGCACCTCAATACATAAGGCAACTGCTAACAGCTATAAAAGAGGAAATCGACAGTAACACAGTAATAGTGAGGACTTTAACACCTCACTTACAACAATGGACAGATCGTCCAAAATGAAAATAAATAAGGAAACAGAAGCTTTAAATGACACAATAGACCAGATAGATTTAACTGATATTTATAGGACATTTCATCCAAAAAAAGCAGATTACACTTTCTTCTCAAGTGCGCACGGAACATTCTCCTGGATAGATCACATCTTGGGTCACAAATCAAGCCTCAGTAAATTTAAGAAAACTGAAATCATATCAAGCAACTTTTCTGACCACAACACTATGAGATTAGAAATCAATTACAAGGAAAAAAACGTAAAAAACACAAACACCTGGAGGCTAAGCAATACATTATTAAATAACCAAGAGATGACTGAAGAAATCAAAGAGGAAATCAAAAAATACCTAGAGACAAATGACAATGAAAACACGACGATCAAAAACCTATGGGATGCAGCAAAACAGTTGTAAGAGGGAAGTTTACAGCTATACAAGCCTACCTCAAAAAACAAGAAAAATCTCAAATAAACGATCTAACCTTACACCTGAAGGAACTAGAGAAAGAAGAACAAACAAAACCCAAAATTAGCAGAAAGAAAGAAATCATAAAAATCAGAGCACAAATAAATGAAATAGAAACAAAGAAAACAATAGCAAAGATCAATAAAACTAAAAGCTGGTTCTTTGAGAAGATAAACAAAATTGATAAACCATTAACCAGACTCATCAAGAAAAAGAGGGAGAGGACTGAAATCAATAAAATTAGAAATGAATAAGGAAAAGTTACAACAGACACCACAGAAATACAAAGCATCCTAAAAGACTACTACAAGCAACTATATGCCAATAAAATGGACAACCTGGAAGAAATGGACAAATTCTTAGAAAGGTGTAACCTTCCAAGACTGAACTAGGAAGAAATAGAAAATATGAACAGACCAATCACAAGCAATGAAATTGAAACTGTGATTAAAAATCTTCCAACAAACAAAAGTCCAGGACCAGATGGCTTCACAGGTGAAATCTATCAAATATTTAGAGAAGAGCTAACACCCATCCTTCTCAAACTCTTCCAAAAAATTGCAGAGGAAGGAACACTCTCAAACTCATTCTATGAGGCCACCATCACCCTGATACCAAAACCAGACTAAGATACTAAAAAAAAAAGAAAATTACCAACCAATATCACTGATGAATATAGATGCAAAAATCCTCAACAAAATACTAGCAAACAGAAGCCAACAACACATTAAAAGGATCCTACACCATGATCAAGTGGGATTTATTCCAGGGATGCAAGGATTCTTCAATATATGCAAATAAATCAATGTGATACATTGTATTAACAAATTGAAGAAGAAAAACCATATGGTCATCTCAATAGATGCACAAAAAGCTTTTGACAAAATTCAACAACGATTTATGATAAAAACTCTCCAGAAAGTGGGAATAGAGGGACCCTAACTCAACATAATAAAGGCAATATATGACAAACCCACAGCAAACATCATTCTCAATGGTGAAAAATTGAAAGCATTTCCTCTAAGATCAGGAACAAGACAAGGATGTCCACTCTCACCACTGTTATTCAACATAGTTTTGGAAGTTCTAGCCATGACAATCAGAGAAGAAAAAGAAATAAAAGGAATACAAATTGGAAAACAAGAAGTAAAACTGTAACTGTTTGCAGATGACATGATACTATACACAGAGAATCCTAAAGATGCCACCTGAAACGTACTAGAGCCAATCAATGAATTTGGTAAAGTTGCAGGATACAAAATTAATGCACAGAAATCTCTTGCATTCCTATACACTAATGATGAAAAATCTGGAAGAGAAATTAAGGAAACACTCCCATTTACCATTGCAACAGAAAGAATAAAATACCTAGGAATAAACTGATGAAAGAAATTAAAGGTGATACCAACAGACGTAGAGCTATACCATGTTCTTGGCTTGGAAGAATCAATATTGTGAAAATGACTATACTACCCAAAGCAATCTACAGATTCACTGCAATCCCTATCAAGTTACCAATGGCATTTTTTACGGAACTAGAACAAAAAATCTTAAAATATGTATGGAGACACAAAAGACCCCGAATAGCCAAAGCAGTCTTGAGGGAAAAAAACGGAGCTGGAGTAATCAGACTCCCTGACTTCAGACTATACTACAAAGCTACAGTAATCAAGACAATATGGTACTGGCACAAAAACAGATCCATGGAACAAGACAGAAAGCCCAGAGATAAACCCATGCACCTGTGGTCAACTAACCTATGACAAAGGAAGCAAGGATATACAATGGAGAAAAGACAGTCTCTTAATAAGTGGTGCTGGGAAAACTGGACAGTTACATGTAAAAGAATGAAATTAGAACACTCCCTAAGACCATACACAAACATAAACTCAAAATGGATTAGAGACCTAAATGTAAGACCGGACACCGTAAAACTCTTAGAGGAAAACATAGGAAGAACACTCTTTGACATAAATCACAGCAAGATCTTTTTTGATCCACCTCATACAGTAATGGAAATAAAAACAAAAATAAACAAATGGTACCGAATGAAACTTAAAAGCTTTTGCACAGCAAAGGAAACCATAAACAAGACCAAAAGACAGCCCTCAGAATGGGAGAAAATATTTGCAAATGAATCAACGGACAAAGGATTAATCCCAGAAATATATAAACAGCTCATGCAGCTCAATATTAAAAAAAACAAACAACCCAGTCCAAAAATGGGCAGAAGACCTAAATAGACATTTCTCCAAAGAAGACAAACAGGTGGCCAAGAAGCACATGAAAAGCTGCTCAACATCACTAATTATTAGAGAAATGCAAATCAAAGCTACAATGAGGTACCACCTCACACCAGTTAGAATGGGCGTCATCAGAAAATCTATAAACAACAAATGCTGGAGAGGGTGTGGAGAAAAAGGGACCCTCTTGCACTGTTGGTGGGAATGTAAATTGATACAGCCACTATGGAGAACAGTATGGAGGTTCCTTAAAAAACTAAAAATAAAATTACCATATGATCCGGCAATCCCACTACTGGGCATATACCCAGAGAAAACCATAATTCAAAAAGACACATGCACCCCAATGTTCATTGCAACACTATTACCAGGTCATGGAAGCAACCTAGATGAATGGATAAAGAAGATGTGGTACATATATACAAAGGAATATTACTCAGACATAAAAAGGAACAAAATTGGGTCATTTTTTGAGACGTGGATGGATCTAGAGACTGTCATACAGAGTGAAGTAAGTCAGAAAGAGAAAAACAAATATTGTATATTAACACATATATGTGGAACCTAGAAAAATGGTACAGATGAACCGGTTTGCAGGGCAGAAATTGAGACACAGATGTAGAGAACAAACATATGGACACCAAGGGGGGAAAGCGGCAGGTGGGTCGGGGTGGTGGTGTGATGAATTGGGCGATTGGGATTGAAATGTATACATTGATGTGTATAAAACTGATGACTAATAAGAACCTGCTGTACAAAAAAATAAAATTAAATTTAAAAATTAAAAAAAAAAACTAAACTAACAAGGAATCCAGACACAGATTCCAAATACATGACATTCTGGAAAAGACTGTTAGGGACTAGGGAAGAAGGATGGGTGTGAATAGGCAGAGCACAGAGGATTTTCAGGGCAATGAAACTGCTCTGTATGATATCATAATGGTGGATATATGTCATTCATTTGTCAAGGCCCATAGAATGTACACCACCAAGGTGAACACTGATGTAAACTATGGACTTTGTGTGATAATGATGTATCCGTGTAGGTTCATAGATTGTTAACAAATGTACCTCTGTAGTGCAGGACCTTGACAGTGCGGGAGGCTGTGCATGTAGGGGGACAAAACTCTGTACCTTCTGTTCAAATTTGCTGAGAACCTAAAACTACTCTAAAAAAGAAAGTTTATTTTTAAAAATGAAGCTAAGAGTACTTCTTCTTTAGGTTGCTGTGAGCATTAGGTCTACTATACATAATGTATCAAGTGCAGGGTCTTGCTGGCACATCACAGCTGCCCACTAAATCTGGACATGAAAGGTATTCAGTATTAAATCGGTCTTCAAACACCTTCCTTTTCCCTTCGATTCATGTTTTATAGATAGTCAAATTCCCTTGAGAAAATTTTCTCTAGACTCCAAATTTCCCGATAACTAAGGAATATCCAGTTGAAATGTCCTCATCAAGACATGGTATTGGTTCTTTTCCATCTATATTAATGGATCACAGTGGTAGTAAAAGCCCATAGCTTGACACCTAACTGTGGAAGCTGCTCTTGTCTGTAAGCTCTGCTTGAGAATTAGTTGTTGTTTTTTTTAAATAATCCTGGAACCTTAGTTGTCATTGATTAAAACAACTGGATGCATTTTTCAGCAGTCACTCTAAGACCCTTGGCAGGTTATTAAACCTCTCTTATCTCTTTACCCACCCTTTTGAAATGAGGTCATGATACTACTCTTGGGAATAAAAAAAGATAGCAGTAGGACATTAACTGCCTATGGTACTCTGGAAGAGAGACTGAGAAACTGTCAGCCAGGCTTGGTAACCCTAAGAGCTTAGCAGTATCTCTACAATGTCATAACTTTCCCTATAGTAACATTCTAAACTGCCTGTCTCCCTACAGTCTTTAGCAGTACAGTGCAGTGAAAATACAATGTACTTTCAAATTTGACAGGGGTGTCCATTCCTGTGTGACCTTGGGTACATAAATTCTCTGAGCCCTGGTTTCCTTATGTGCAAGCTGATGATAATAATACCTATTCCATTAGGTTTCTATGAATATTAAAGAAAAATAATGTTGCTGAGTTATATTCAATTTTTTTTTTCCTGGATAACTAAAATCAGAGAATCCTCAGGTATGTCATTCTTTTTTTTTTTTCAGACAAATAAAAAAGGAGGGAGCTAAATGATTATCAGTAAGACTGAAGCCGAGAGAAGACAATTAAAAAAAAAAAAAGAGGTGACTCCGTTGAATTCCTGAGGTCATAAGATCAGAATAAGAGGGTACAGATAAGAAATGTCCATCTGGTTAGTGACCTGCAATATGGTCTTCCAACACAGTGGTAGCAATTTAAGCAAACTTTCAATTCAAGAACTTGGTGATTCTGAGTCATTTCCTATAATAATACCTGAATAATACACTCCTAATCTCTGGAACCTGTGAATTTTATGGTATGTGGCAAGGGGGATTTTTTGGATTCTGGTAAGCCAAAAAAAAAAAAAAAAAAGCAGAGACGGGAGTCATGTGCTTTGAAAATGGAGGAAGGAACCCAAAGTACTGATAAAAGAATAAAGCCTAGAAGTTTAAAAAGGCGAGGAAACACATTCTCCCTTCCAGAGCCTCCAGTCCCACCTACACCTTGATTTTTAATCCAGTGAAACTGATTTTAGACTTCTGAACTGAACTGCAAGAGAATACATTTGTGTTGTTTTAAACCACTAAGGATTTGTCACAGTGGCAACAGGAAACTAATATAACTTTCATTTTGGAACATAGTTCAACACAATGAAACATAAAGTCCAACAAGCAAAGCAAAGCAAGATGATTAAGGATATACACTTAGGGCTTTAAAAGATCATGAAGTCTGACTTGATCATGCAGATTTGTCAGAACAGAAGGAATGTTCTCAACCGGCAGTCAAGTGTGGAGTAAGAAACACTGATAGGACCTGTATTACCTAAAGACAGGAGAGGACGCTCTGTAAAGTTAGCCTGTGATATATAATTGATTTCATTTGTTTTAGCTGGAGCTTAATTTGAATTGTCTACATCAATAGAATAGCTCATACTGATTTCTTTAAAATTTAAACGAACCTCCTGGGTACCTTCCAGGTTTTTTAAAGCTGAGATGAATATTGTTCTTTTATGTTTGCAATGAAAGGTACAGACAGTGAATTTGGGACTTTATAGCTTGAGGTTAAAATATGGTTTGCATGTACAAATATTAAAAGCTAGTTAAATCTATTCACTTTTCCTCAATGGAATGCTTATCTTCTAAGTACCAGCTGCTTTGCACCAGCATGAAACATACCTCGTCTCCTTTGCTTGGAATCCTACACCCCAACATTTCCAAAAAGTTGCAGTTCCTCAAATGCATCTTACATTTCTTGCTTCCATGTCTTTGCAAATACCATGCTTCCTCCTTGAAAACTTTTCTGTTCCTTCCCTCAATCCCCCATTATTAGGATAAAGGATGCCTACTCATTCTTTAGGCTCCAAACATAAAGCATCACCAACTCCATGAAGCTTCTGTGAACTCAAGTTCAATATACCCTCCTTTGGGTCCCACGGTATACCACACACAATGTTGACTTCTGCTTCTCCTCCACTTAGTGCTATGGATTGTCTGAACACCACTAGCCAGTAGGAAGAGGCAGAGAAAGAAGTCTAGGATGAAGGTTGCCACCTGCAGGAGTGATACATGTACGTCTGGGGTTTTATAGAAAAATGCATTTAATGAAGAATCACACTAGTTGGCCCAACGATGCATGCTGTTGATCCCCTTTTTTTTTTTTTTTTTTTTTTTTGTGGTTCGCGGGCCTCTCACTGTTGTGGCCTCTCCCATTGCGGAGCACAGGCTCCGGACCCGGCACAGGCTCAGCAGCCATGGCTCACGGGAGCAGCCGCTCCGCGGCACGTGGGATCTTCCCGGACCGGGGCACGAACCCGCATCCCCTGCATTGGCAGGCGGACTCTCAACCACTGCGCCACCAGGGAAGCCCGCTCTTGATCCCTTAATTTATGTAGTCCACTATTCTTCCAGTATCCTTGTTTGGTCTCTTACTCCACAAAGTTTTACTAACATCTGCATTTTGTTTTTAGATTTACTAACTATTCATTTTATTTCGGCCGACTAACACTGACAGCTGCCTCTCCTCCTATAAAATAGAATTCCCCACTGAATTCCTCCTCTGATCAATACCATGCACTCAACATTCTTCTATCTTTTATATATGTTTCAAAGCTTTTCACCTTCCTTGATTAAAAATTCTACCTCATTACTTTCCAAATCCATGCACTCTGATCAGAACTTCTCTCATTTCTCATTTGACCATGATTTCTGATTAATAACCTGTTAGTCTAAAATTCAGCTTATAGCTCACAGAATTTAGGTTGGTCCATATATGGCATGTTTATGCACAATATCAGAAAACTCATCTTTAGCTCATCTGTGTTAACTTTCCTATTTTTGCTTTATCATAAATTCATGGATAATTCTTAAGATTCAATTTAACTCTATAGACTGTAATTGTTGTTTCTTGTTTTCAAATTATTATTATTTGGACACTAGGATCACATGGTAACTCTATATTTAGTTTTTTGAGACATCTCCATACCATTTTCCACAGTAGCTGCACCAACTTACATGCCCACAAATAGTATACGAGGATTCCCTTTTCTCCACATCCTCGCCAACATTTGTTATTTGTGTTCTTTTTGATGATAGCCATTCTGACAGGTGTGAGGTGATATCTCATTGTGGTTTTGATTTGCATTTCCCTGATGACTAGCGATGTTGAGCATCTTTTCATGTGCCTGTTGGCCATCTGCATGTCCTCTTTGAAAAAATGTCTATTCAGTTCTTCTGCTCATTTTTTAATTGGGTTGTTTGTTTTTTTGAAGTTGAGTTGTATGAGCTGTTTACATATGTTGGATATTAATCCCTTACTGGTCAGGTCACATCATTTGCAAATATCTTCTCCCATTAAGTAGGCTGTCTTTTCATTTTGTCAATGGTTTCCTTTGCTGTGCAGTCATTTTTAACATGGATTCCCAACATTTTAGAGTAATTGAGAACCACAATATCTAATATCCACAATGTTGCAAAATTATAATTTCTTTGGTGGAGAGGGTAAATTGTCAGAAAAACTGAGACTACAAAACAAGGGAAATTTTTTAAATGCTGACAGTTTAGACGTTAATGAAGTAGGTTAACAAAGGCTCTGACTTCATTGATTGTTTCACAAAAGATGTTTTTTTTAAAGCTGGTTTCAAGTCAAGATTTAACTGTCAATATTTTGTTATAAAATGTGTCTGTGTTGTCTCTCCTTGCAGGCAACAAGAATCCTTGCATTTCTTATTTGCACAAACACTGGAAACTGTTGGATTAAAAGATATTGTTTAGTGGTTTCATAGTTGAATCAAGTGGGACGTAGCATTGTCGCTGATAAGTTGTTAAACATCATCTAACCGAACTGTGTTTATAAAAGGTGCATGTGGTCACTGTGGCCTGGCTAGTGGTTGCATGTGTGACATTTTTTTAAATTAGGAGATTCATAATTTTCAAGAAAGCTCATTCTTCCCTAAAATACTAAACTGAGATGATCTTAGCACAAGTTAATGAGAATATTATTATATATTATGCCTTATTTGGTATCACAGTATTTTATGTTTCAGGCATACATTTGTATTATGAATAACAAATTTGCTGAATTAGAGCTGATAGAGAGTGGGAGTGGGTAGGCAAGACGAAAATATACCGAGAACAATAATTACCAGGGTTCTTTTTTTCAAAAGTAAAATTTTGGAAGGGAAAAAATGACCTTCGGAGTCATTTTAGAGTTTACCTGTGAAGCTGTGACTCTGTCTGCCCTGGATCCTCTTACTTTCTTCCTCACACTGAACTCTTTCAGGAGGACCAGTAGTCCCAAGTCTGGGAGACAGGGCTCAATGAATCTCCCAGAACATCTACCTCATGGTTTATAGATTACCTTCCTGCTCTTGTGCACGCTGCCTGGGACTCTGCCCCAGCTGGTTTTTCCCCCTGGTTTGATGACTACACCCTTCAGAGGAGGTCAGGATGTAACAACGGGGATATACACTTCCTGGCCATCGAAGCTTCCATAAAAATTGTAGTTATTCTCCCTTACAGGGGATGTTCCTTTCCAGTTGGTCCTCCTATGCTTTCTCTTAGATTCAGCATAAGATCCTCTTGAAACTGGTTATGTGGCTACTGGGCTTACAAAGATGCAGTCAGCAGCACAGTCATCCCTGACTTTCTTGTCTTTTTGAATCATTCTGATTATCATCTTGTCCAAACCCTGCAGACAGATCCTATTAATTTACTGCCACCCCTTCCCATATATTGGAGACTCTCCACTCGTTCTAAAGTAATTACAAATCTATTCATTGAAGTAACTCCTTGCAGGTTTCTTTATGGACACGAAAGCTACATGCATTTCCAAAACCAAATCTGTATTAAACCAAACATATACGGCCTGAGAGAGACTATTCCTGTGAGAATTCCAGATGGATTCATTCCTGAAGTATCTACATGCAAGTCAATTGCATCTCTGGCAGCTCTTGTTCGTTGAGCTGGGACAACAGTCTCTCTTCAGTGATCAGCTCATACCCTACTCAAACACCGAGTTACTCATGCCAAGATCTAATCATACATGCTAATCCAGATGATTTCAGGTTTCCAGGACCAAAGTAAGGGACAAAGGGGTCAATAAAAGGCTGCTGAGATCAATGATTTCCCAAATTATATAGGAGTAACATCAAGAACTGTTCAGCCCTTCTGTATTCCCAAGTCCATTCCAGGTACCAACCCCAATGGGAAGAATAGGCAAGAACACATAAATATATATTTTCCCTGACTTACTGACTCTCCATGTAAACAAACCAGCAGGAGGAATTAAAAGGAGGCACTATTTACAGAAGCCCTCCAGTGGTCAGACAAGTTAACCTTTTAGTGTATCATTCACATTATCCACAGCCAACATTCTGTGGCAAGTTTCTCCTAAATCTTTTCTGACTTTTCACCAAAGGAGAGTTTCCTTTATCACATGTCTCCACTCTCTTGTATTCTTCACTGGCACCTCATCTATCTTATTATAATATTATCATCCTAAATTGGAGGGCACAGGGCCAGGGCAATCAGGAATGGTTGTAATAAGGAAGAACAAACCTGACTCCATATTAGATCTGTTTCTTTTACTTAACCTTTGTATTCTATTGCTTTTGTTTAGAGTTAAGAATGTCGCCTATAGCCTGAAATGTACAGGATAGCCCATTCTCACGCTCTGACCTTTAAGGGTATGACACTTTTCCATTCATACAGAGATAAAAAGTTGCAGAACATGTTATAAAGCAGAAACTAACACACCATTGTAAAGCAATTGTACCCCAATAAAGATGTTAAAAAAGAAAAAAAAAAGTTGCAGAACAGAGAGTAACACTTGTCTTGTTGGAGGTTTACAGGAACATCGTGATCTGACCTGCGTGGACAGCTGCAAGAAAAAAGGATTCTGACACCAGGAAGTTTGCAACAACGAACCACACCCCTCCCTCACCTTGCTTTTAAAAATGCTTTGCTGAAACCCTTCTGAGAGTTTGGGGTTTTGTGGGGGGGCATGAGCCACCGTCTTTTTGCATGGTTCTACAATAAACCTTTCTCTGCTCCAAACTGACATTTCAATTGGTTTGGCCTCACTGTGCATCAGGCACACGAACCTGCATTCAGTAACATGGTGTATGACAATTCAGAGATTATGGAATTCTTAACTCTAGTTGGTAAAGCTTTGTGACCATGTTCCCTTCATTCACACAGTTTAAAGAATGTAAGACATCCTGTCAGCTTTGTTTTTATCTGTCTTTCTCCCAGGTCTTATTAACCTGTTCATTTTTCTTAATTTATTATCTTAATTCATTGTATTTCTACTAGATAAATTTAACGCCCTTCTTTCCTACTACAAAAGAGATTCCCTCTCCAAATTTCCTCACTGATCAATATAGTACAGCCAAATTCTAACCCCAATTGAGCATCTGTTACAATTTGTGTGTGTGTGTTACTGGTCTAGGAACAACTTGTAAAGAAGAATCATGCCTTATTCTTTTTTATATAAATAGAATAATGTTCAAAATAGATGTTAAAAATGTTAGTGTATTAATTAATTAAATGACCAATTTTCTAGAACTTCGGGAGTGGATGTAATGGTAGCAAAAGATCCTAATGCGAAATTTATACAAGGTACAATATTTTCAAATTCAGATGCAAAAAAATTACACTTTACTTTTCTACTTTTGAACTTGATTTTTATCTCAAGTCCCCATGTGACTGAAGATGAAGAATGACTTTGGTCCAGTTCTTCTTGTTTTTCTCCCCAATGAATTCAGAATTTGAATGGCAATTCAAGATCTCCTCTACCCAATTTGCTGAGTTGTATCTAAGTTGTGGAGGAAAAAGTGAGGGACTTTCAGAGGCAAACAGTGTCTGGACCTGAAAATATTCTGTCCACATGGATGTTCACTGAGATGTAGATAATATGATTTTTTGCCTGCTGTCACCTGCTCACTCTGGCATCTCCAGAGATGTCTGCATTTGCACCTGGTCAATGGTTTTTAAGTTCACCCTGGCATTGAACTCTTCCCCTCATCCTGACCAAGAACTCTCTAAGGCCCAGCAAACCATAGCGGCCCATGTCTGCTCTACCCAGAGCTGTACAAGGTGGAGAAGGGTTGGAAGGGACATCAGTGTGCAAGTCCCTTTCATATAGGGACAGACACCAGCCCCTAATGATATTCCTCTCTTTTAGGTGGAAGAGAAAGAATTAGGGGATGACAGTGGATGTTTCAAGGGGAACACCCTCTTCTTTGTACAAATCAATTTCTCAGCTTAACCTTTAAACAAAACTGAGCGAAATTTCTTTGTTGTGACATTGCTTAGAAGCTTTCAGATGCTGGTATACATTATGAATCTCCAAGAGGGGGCGTACCAATGCAGCAAGTATCTAGTTTATTTGGGAAGCTCCCCTGGAACAAGCTGTCCCTAGAATTCTATTTGGGAAACATTGTTCCAATATGCCCTGCAATTATTGGTGTGTTTTGTTACTTAATCACCAACACAACTCATGGTAGAGCTCAGGGTATGAGGTAGCAGGTAGGGCCCCTTCTCCCTGGACCCTTCCTTTTTTCTTCTTTTTGCACAAAAACAGTCCATTTATTCAAGTGTTCTCCAGCACAAGTACATTAGAAAGGAGCTTTATTATATTCTCCTGGGCACAAAGAAAAAATGTGATGAAGGTGGAACTGACAGACTTTCTACATCTGCTGTACGCACTGACCTCTTTAAAATTATTTAATAACAGCTATGTCACAAGCATCACTTAAACAGAGATATAACAGACATCAGGGCGCAGGGGTGGGGACCCACGCAGGGCCCTCTCACACACGCCCTCCCAGAACCAGACTGTGAAATGTACATTACTATTGTCAATAAATAGAGAAGCAACCCTAAAAATATATAATGGTGAAAGGATGCTGGAACCAGAAAGAAAAAAAAAAAAGAGTCAGAAGAGGAACTGAAGAGAAAGGAAAGGGCTGCGAAGGGAAGGGTCAAGAGAGGTTGGGTTTAACTTTCCATTCTAATGATACTCTGCCTAGTGACCACTGTCATTGGCTAGTGGATCTACCTAGCAGACTGTCGGGTGAGAAATCATTCCTCATACTGCATCAGTAGCAGGAGGCATTAATATTGACAACTCCATGGGTTTACACTGCACTTTGCAGTTATTTACCCTCTTCACCACCATAACTTCATCTTATTCTTAGAACTGCTAATATAGAGAAGGGATTACTGTTCTTACAGACAAGGAAACCAAGTTTCAGATATTTATCCAAGGTCATCCAGCTGTTAAGTGACAGAACTGAGCTTGAACTCTGACCTTCCCACTTAGAGTCCCATGAGTATTTAATGATAACGGTGTTTCCTTTCCATTCTGAAACTCCAGCAGGGAGTAATTTGTTCCACCCTCCACTGCTGCCAGACAGTCACTCTAGGGAGAGCAGTACTCATTATTTTTCTGAAGGGAAAACACAGTGTTAACTCAGACAACATAATTTTATGGTCTGAACGAAAACACAGTTTTTTGCTCCTGTCAAATTCAATTTATATCACAAGACTAAATAAAAATTTTATGTACTGGGTGAAGGAAAAATAGAGAGAAAATGTCCTCAGTGGACAAGCTTAAATTATCTCCCATTTGAATGAGTTTATTTCCCAGATAGTTTCATCAGGCTTTTTAATTAAGAGAAAATTATTCATCTAGAGTCAGTAATTTGCCAGTGGCCTCTTCTTAACACTCCGGTCTAAGGTGACAGAAATGACAATGGGATTTTCAAATTAAAAACATCGAGCTTTTGCAGATACTGGGCCCTTCAGTTCAGTAACTGGGTCAGGGAAAGGAGGTGACCTAGGTGAAACAATGATATTTTAACCAAATTTCTCCCCTAAATTTAAGGCTCAGAGACGTTTAAGAGGTCTTAAGTTTGACAGGAAATGACACTGGAGATTGAAGACACCCGGTAACACATATAAACAAGAATATGTATGCAAATATACCAATATATATGTGTGTATATATATGTATACATGTGTGTTTATATAACATAATATGAGCATGGAAAAAATTCAGAAAGATACTTCCTAAGTTGTTAATATGATGTTATTATATATTATGCAGTAGTTGAAAGTGGGATGGCTGAAAGGTAAGGTGGAAAAGGAGAGGAGAGCAAAAGAAAAAAAAGAATTGAACCCCAAAGGGAATGCATTTTATTCATTTATGTAAGCTTTTATATAAGTGTGTACAAATCAAAATTTAGGGGAAATAATACAACAGGAGATTGTTCAGATACTAAAGCATTTGAGAGCTCTGAAGAACAAACACTGTGTCAGGCGGTTGTAGAAGATGGAGCTGGAGAGCTGGGCAGAGGCCTAAGTAAGGAAGGCTAAAATGCAGAATGTAGAGTCGAAACTTCCTCCTGAGGTCAAGGGAAAGCCACTAGAAGGGTGACTCGTTCAAACTCAGGTTTTAGGCAGGTCATACTCTCAGTGGTGTCATGATTAGACAGGGTAGGGGAGGAGGGAACTAATGGCCTAAGAGGTGATGAGCTCCTACACCAGGGCAGTGGTAATGGGATTGGTTGGAAGTATAGCATTCAGAAAAAAAAAGGAAAAAAAAGGTGCTACAACAATCATTATGTCCCCTACTACTACTTTACCATTTACTACTATTACTACATTACTACCACTATAACTTAACTGTTACTCTTTAATCAGCACTTACTGTGTACCAGGCACTGTGTCAAGAACTGTATTTTTTATTATCTTAATTAACTTTAACAGTAACCCTGTAAGACAGGCACTAGGCTGCCGATTATTATACAAAGCATCACTTGAGGCATGAGAAAATGAACCTCACAAAGAGAAGAATCAAACAGAAACCACAATTTGCAAGACAAACATGGCTTGCAAACCAAGCCATGATGTGCAACAGGAACTATCTACATTCAAAGTATTTTAACACCAACTCATTCATACCCAAATATTCCCCCAAAAGATCACCGTGTCACAGTGATTTCCCAAAGATTCATACATCCCCAAGGTAAGATCCTTAATTCTTCCAGCAAATCACCTAGTTTACAAATTCGAACCCTGCCCAGAACATACATATTAGTTCATACACTGAAACCACTCCATGACTCACTCCAGCCTCTAAAATCCTCTAAGTCCCATCCCTGATCATTAGAGAAATTCAAGTCAAAAGCACTATGAGACATCACCTCACACCAATTAGGATGACTATTATTAAAAAACAAAACAAAAACAAAAAAACCATGAAATAACAAGTGCTGGTGAGGATGTGGAGAACATGGAACCCCTGTGCACTGTTTGTAGGAATGGAAAATTGTGCAGCCACTATGGAAAACAGTATGGTGTTTCCTCAAAAAATTAAAAATAGAATTACCATATGATCCAGAAATCCCAGTTCTGGGTATATATCCAGAAACACTGAAAGCAGGATTTTGAAGAGTTATTTGCACACACATGTTCATAGCAGTACTACTCACAATAGCCAAGAAGTAACCCAAATGCCTGTCTATAGATGAATGAATAAACAAACTGTGGAATATACATACAATGGAATATTATTCAGCCTTAAAAAGGAAGAAATCCTGTCACATGCTACAACATGAATGAACCTCAAGGACATTATGCTAAATGAAATAAGCCATTCACAAAAAGACAAATATGATTCCACTTACATGAGCTATCTACAATAGTCAAATCCATACGGGCAGAAACGAGAATGGTGGTTACCAGGGTCTGGGGGAGAGAAAGGATAGAAAGTTATTGTTTGAGATGTATAGTTTCAACTTGCAAGATGAAGTTCTGGAGATCTGTTGCACAATGTGAGTGTACTTAACACCACTGAACTGTACACTTACAAAACACACTCTAAGCCCCTTTCTGTAACCTCCCTCTTTGGAGACTCTACTGAGACTGTCAAGATGCTGCTCTTCCATTCAAAACAAGTTCATAAACCCAGCTCTTTATGACCAGCCTTCCCTAACAGCCTTGGAGGGGCTGTGACAGTATGCTGAGTACACCCTGGAGGTCCCAAGTCCTCGAATGCAGGGGACAAGAACATGGGCTTTGCAGCCCTAGCTTGCTACTCACTAACTATGAAATTTGGGAAAATTTATGAAACGTCTCTGATCCTCATTTTTTCACCTAGGGACTGGGAATAAGAGTGTTTATTGCATAGGGCCATAAAGAGTATTAAATAGGATAAATGAAAGTGTCTGGCATGGGGCCGAACACCCAATAAGTAGGTGCTTAATCAGTGCAGCTGGTGATATTGCTCCGTGCCCATTAATTCCATGCCTCCCACCACTTCCATCATCCTGAATGAAAAGTGGAAAGGACTCCTGCCCCCCTCCACCTGATGTTTCCTTCCTGGTTATTTCCCTAACCACCATTTATTAATAAGCTCCTGCTAAGTGTCAGGCTCTGAACCACGTGTTGGGAGTCTGATACAGAGGTGCTCCATATAAAGGAGTTTCACCTCTGGTAGAAGAGGCACACATGCACCCAAGCAACACAAAGAAGTAGACTAGAAGCGTGGGGTGGGAGAAGAAATGTTGAGAGTGGAGTGAGCACAAGACCATCCACCTTCAGGGCTCCAAATTAAAACACCAGACTTATGAAACTGCTTTAAACCCCAACTGCAGGAAAAATAATATAATAAATTGGTTTAATTCTGGGAGCTTGAAAATAAGCTGGATAAAGAAATCAAAGGCAGAACCCATCAGTTTTGTTTCTTCTTCACAAGACCTTTGTTCTTTTAAAAATAATTGCACAGTGTGTGTGTGTGTGTGTATACACACACACACACACACACACACACACACACACACACAATGGAATATTACTCAGCCATATAAAGGAACAAAATAATGCCATTTGCAGCAACATGGATGGACCTAGAGATCATCATACTAAGTGAAGTAAGTCAGACAAAGACAAGTATCATATGATATCACTTATTTGTGGAATCTAAAAAAAATGATACAAATGAACTTATTTACAAAACAGAAACAGACTCATAGACATAGAAAACAAACTTATGGTTACCAAAGGGGAAAGTGGGGGAGGGATAAATTAGGAGTTTGGTATTAACATATACACACTACTATATATAAAACAGATAAACAAAGGGAACTATATTCAATATCTTGTAATAATCTATAATGCAAAAGAATCTGAAAAACTATATATATGTATCACTTTGCTGTACGCCAGAAACTAACTTAAAATTGTAAATCAACTATATGTCAATGAAAGATAATAATAATTCCACCAGTTCAAATCCTTGTTGAGAAGAGAATCCAGAAACAGAGTGTGATTAGTCCCAAAAGAGAGAAGAAGAAAATCAACTAATGGTGTGCACAGTGCTGAATACTTTGATATGGTCTCTCATTTCTCTTCACAGCATCTCTGCAAATGGAGTTAGTGTTCTCACTTTTCAGATGATGGAAAAAAGGCTCAGAGATGTTCTACAACCTGCCACTCAGTGTAAGAGCTCAGGCTGGTATGACCTGGAATCCTGTGTTTGTTCCAATCTCCCACCCTGGTAGGGCTGTGACAGCTCTTCAACTGCAGATGTCTTATTATTCTCAAATTCTTCAGAAAAGAAAAAACAGATCCAAGGGTAACTTTTTCTGGAGACACTTTTATAAACTGGAAAGGTGGGACACTCAGTGACCCAAAGAATCTTGAATTTGCAAGCTTCTCAAGTTGTTGTAACCAAATAGGTCACAAAAGAAAAGCTGTTATAAATATTGCAGTAAATTAAACTTTCTTTCAAGACAGTTCTGAATTCCATGCCCATGAATATCTAAGAATTGGGAACTGCAAATGGGTATCCATATAATGGTGTGTTAACATTCACTGCTCATTCTTTCTCCTGCTTCAATGGTGGAAAAGATTAATACATCATTCAGTTAATACAAAGTGTAATTTATTTCCAAAGTGATGTTTTTCCTTTGCAGCATCAAATCTGGCAGCTCTATGCTATGCTGTTCTGTCAACTGGAATAATGCCTTTAATGAACTTGTCTCTGGAATATCAAATGTGTTATCTGCTGCACAACTTGCAACTCTACTGCTCAGACCCTCGTCATCCGGCCTACTGTCTTCCACAATCAAAAAAAGAAGAATCCATTCCATGGCCCTGACCTCAGTAAGCCACCAAGCAGCCCCCAGAATCTGCAAGCTTACTTCAAGTTTACTCATGGCCCATCTGTAACTCCACTACTCTAACCAGTGAGCACAAATTGGGCAGGAATATCTCACCAGCCCTGAAGTGCTCTGCCCCTGGACAGACAATATTCTTCAGAACCACTGGATTCATATTGCCTCCCCCCAAGAAGTCGAGCATGGTCCCATGGCATCCTAACGCC
Organism: Delphinus delphis; assembly: GCF_949987515.2. Taxonomy (NCBI): domain Eukaryota; kingdom Metazoa; phylum Chordata; class Mammalia; order Artiodactyla; family Delphinidae; genus Delphinus; species Delphinus delphis. The sequence goes on along the minus strand of NC_082690.1, from coordinate 50,912,393 downwards.
CTCTGCTGGGGCCCTCACTGGGTAATGCTTGGATGCTCCAAAACCAACACTTTGGCCAGCAACTAGGCTTTGCCATCCTGCCGTATTGTTCCCGTCCTTTATGAGAATTTAATCCGTCTAGCCATTATGCTTCTAAGAACCAACAAAGGCAAGCCAAAAGTATCTGCTCTGCCAACAGCAATAATTCCACATATTCACTGCTGAGATGCTCTCAGTCTGATCCTTTTCTCGCTTGACTACTACCAGACCTCAAGATTTACCTCTGGCTCCCAGGGCTTCAGCTTTGTGTTGCTGTCTGCTCTCCCCCAGTGAAACCTCAGGATGACTAAGGGACTGGGTAAATTTGGTTCATACAATTCATTTAACAAAAAAAAGCTACTGAATACTTGTATGTTCCAGCATTATTCTGGGTGCAAAGAATAACAAAGAACAGAGCAACAACAACAACAAAAAAACACAATATCTGTTTATCTCATGGAGTTTCCATTCTATGGGGTGGAGCAGATAATAAACCTAATAAAATAACTAAGTTATATAAAGTGGTGGATGCCAAAGAGAAAAACTAATGCAGGAAAGTGGACGGGGGAGGATAACTCAACTGCAAAAAGGGCCCTCAAAGTAGGCCTCACTCTGGAAGTGATACTTTAGCAAAGAACTAAATGAACTGAAGGAGAGGCTCCTAGCTGAGCTGCCTCAGGTAGGAGTAACCTGCCAGATCGAAGGGTCATGGAGAGCAGGAGGGTTCGAGGGGCATGGCTCTACCACTGGCTAGGTTAGAGAGGGTCAACATATCACTTATCTCTCTGAGCCCCCATTCTCTCAATGTAACATAGAGACAACAGTAGCTTTCTCAAAGGAATTTTGAGATTGCAATGAGAAAATATACATAAAACATCTGTCACTTCATAGCAGCTCAATCAATGTTATCTAAATAGGCAGATGATATATAAGTAAACAGAGAGATGGGCAGATTTACAATAGGATGTGACACATTAGAATACGATTGATAGGACAGCATAAGATAGAAGAGGGGAAGACAGTACAGGATAGCTAAAGTTGAGCACATAGGTATATAGAGAGACCACAGATACCTAGGTCCACAGACTCCAACATTATTACTTGGGTCCCCTCAGCTGGGGCACCTAGCTACTGCATCCATAATTAGGTAGATTTCTGATTTGTGCCCTAGACCTAGCTCTAACACTAAAAATTAGTGTGACCTTGGACACATCACTCAGTGTCTCTGCATTTTACTTCCCTCATCATTTAAAGTGAGCAAGCTATGCTGAATAATTACTATGCCTTCTCCATATGCCTTCTCTCTTACTATACATTTCAATAAGGTCCAAAATTTGTTTTTATGGGCTTTACCACATCTAAATAAAGAAGCCGTAATTATTTATTCAAAAGGATGAATGTGTCTCCTTTACTTAAAAACAGTGAGCTATTTAATATTTATTGAGCACCAACTATATCCACAACCTCCTTGTAGGATAACAGGAAGAGTTAAAACAAAGAAACATGCAACAGTAAAAACAGCTATATATTTTTTAAACAAAAATACATGGTCCAAGGCCTGAAGATATTATGTATTTAAAATCTACAGTAACCCTGGCCTCTTGCACTTGTAAAATTTAGCATTTGAAAATATCTTCTATATCAATTTTCCATACACCTACAAGTATAAAGTTACCTTAATTTCAAGTTTTTAAACTTTACTCCTGGCAATAAAAATTAATTTCATTTGATTCCAATTTATCTAATAATCACAAAAACCTTTTGAATAACCATTCAAAATATGAAACAAACGAACATGAAAAAATATGCCAGCCCATTTCCCTGACCTCAATGAGATGACATGCTGTAATTTATAAATTTATGACCATTCATTCATTCATATTTGGAAGCAATTACTGAGAAACTAACATGTAAGTATCCACACACAGGGAACACAGATATGTCAAGGCCTTTGCCTTGGAAAAGCACAATTTTGTGGGAGAGAGAGAGAAAAAAGATTGCTAGCATATTGAATGATAAATGCATAATCAATGTGAATACATGATACAGGTATACCATAAAAAAAAAAGGTTGATAAATCATCCTTTGGGCAATCAAAGATTTCACAGAAACAATACATTCAAGAAGTTTTAAAGAATGAATGTGTCAGGAAGACAATTTTTCAACAAATGTGTATCACACTCAAAATCAGAAAAAAAAAGTGATAGTCATTATCTCAAGGTGATGGGAATACAGGTAATTAGTTTTTCTTTTGGTCCTTTTTTTTGGATTGTGTCCAAATCACGTTTTATTTCTATCATTAGAAAGTGATGCAATATTAATATTATAAAATGAACTATGTTCTGTTTGTGTTTAAGGTCCTTAAGCTTTACAGAGTTAAAGCTAATTTTTCTCTAATTCATCCAAAGTTATAGCAGTCTGGTGACTAAAAAGGTACAAATATAACTTTTAGTTTCCTGGCAGAGAAGTAATACAGTCAACATGTACTAGGTAGAGAACTGTCCAGAAACCACTGCAGGTTCCAGTAAGCAACAGCACCTGAGGAAGGGTCAGACTTCACACAGGTCAGAGTTACTCCTGCCTCTCCACCCCTTATCTTGCATCTTACCCAGTCCATGAACCTCACACTTCCTGTCTCCTCTGAATACACCATGCCTATTGGTGCTCTCTCCTACACTTGCACTTTCTGGACTGTTTGCCAAACTTCTGCACATGCTTCAAGACTTACCTTCTGACATTTCTTTTGTGATGCCTTCTACTATAAAAAGAGAAGTAAGAATGAGACAGATCTGTTAGTTTTCTTCCCCAGAAGAGAAACAAAAGGTCTTAAGAGAGGGCATTTTGAGTCCTAGTGCTACCTCAGCTCACTGCCTTGCCTTAGTGAGCCCTTTGTACCTATTACCCCTGCAGCTCTGCTCCTCAATGATCCCTCCCTAATACATTGTGCTATTCAACTCTTGTCTTCCTCACTTTCAACTGAGGATAAGATACTCTCATCCTCTGGCCTGGCCTCATGGATCCCTTACATACCTAGACTCCCCATGAGAACAGAGTCACTGGGCAACTTTAACACAAGAATATCAATTCTGTACAGTGATACTGATTCCATCATACTGATCAGAAGCTTTGTCTGGATAGAGAATAATTCAGAGGGATTTTAACTGATGCCTTGTTATATAGGTCTTCAATAAAAATGGAAAAACTATAGTTATGATTTAATAAATACAATTTGTAAAAAAAAAAACAAAAGCCTTTGAGATGTAGTCAACAAATTTTACTGCATTCTTACTATATGCCAGGCATCATACCTCATGGAGCATGTGTTCTGGTGCAAGAGACAGAGTAAGTATTTCCAAATAAAAAGGGGATAAACAACGGGATAAAGAACAGTCTCTGGCATGAAAAATGAATACTTGGTATAATCTGGAGAAACTCTTCATGGTTTAATCCATAAATGTCAACCTGACAATACCAGACTTGGCTGGGCACCCCTCCTCTATGCTCACAAGGTGCCTTTTCCCTAATAACACATTTCTTATTACTTTGAAATTATCTATTTATATTTCTATCTCTCCTGTTACTGTGAGCTTCTCACAAACAGGAGTCATATCTCATATCATTTTTTAGGGTGTAACATAAATTAATCATCCAGCAATATGTCATAAAAGCAAATGCACAATGGCTATAAACTATCAAAATCATTCACAGTAGTAGAATCATGTTCCAGCCTCTACGAAATCCATAAACCTCTACACATACTGATTAAACACGTAGCCTCAATAGACTGTGAAGAAAGCATTCAACACACAAAAAAAATTTGGCAAATACTGACCTAAATTATCAAAGCTGAGTAGAGATAAAAGCTCTCTGGTGGATTCTCTTTGGGCTTTCTCTTCCATATCAGCTTTTAAACTGGGATAGGCTACCCATAAAAATCTACATGAATGGGCTTCCCTGGTGGCGCAGTGGTTGAGAGTCCGCCTGCCGATGCTGGGGACATGGGTTCGTGCCCTGGTCCGGGAAGATCCCACATGCCGCGGAGCTGCTGGGCCCGTGAGCCATGGCCGCTGAGCCTGCGAATCCGGAGCCTGTGCTCCGCAGCGGGAGAGGCCACAACAGTGAGAGGCCCGCATACCGCAAAAAACAAACAAACAAACAAAAATCTACATGAATATGCACAACGAATGAAAAAAAATACAAGGTAAACAGATGATTCTTCTTATACCAAGAAAGTCATGTTAATTTCAAACTAGGTATATTATTTGAATAAAATTCAAACTTTGCATATGTTTTGAAGATAAACTGAAGACTTCAAAATAAAGTTATGCTTTCATGGGCTCACACTGAATGAAATCCTCCAAAAACAGGATGAAGGGGCAAGAAATTGGGAAGAGCCACACTATACTCTGCCACTGAAAAACTCTAATGAAAAAGCTTAAGATCCTCTAGTCAAAACCCATTCCTCATTTGAGAAAGCAGGTGTACCATTTTACTATACCATAAATGATAATTATTTAATAAAAATATGCCAGCTCTAAGTAATATGATTTAAGTTCTTCAATAACAATTTTCTTTTTTAGAACACAGAAAAATCTTTCAAGAGATAATATGATGAAGAACCCAGGGGCAGGTTAGGAATAAAGACACAGACGTAGAGAATGGACTTGAGGACATGGGAAGGGGAAAGGTAAGCTGGGACGAAGTGAGAGAGTGGCATGGACATATATACACTACCAAATGTAAAATAGACAGCTAGTGAGAAGCAGCTTCATAGCACACGGAGATCAGCTCGGTGCTTTGTGACCACCTAGAGGGGTGGGATAAGGAGGGTGGGAGGGAGATGCAAGAGGGAGGAGATGTGGGGATATATGTATATGTATAGCTGATTCACTTCGTTATAAAGCAGAAACTAACACACCATTGTAAAACAATTATACTCCAATAAAGATGTTTAAAACAAAACAAAAAAACGGTAATATGGGATAGACCAGTTCTATAAAAAGAGAAAGAATAAATAAATAATAAAGCCAGTTGGTTTCTTATTTTTGTCTTGATACATTTAAAGGGAAACAGCATTAAGAATCGTGTGATCTGGACTTCCCCGGTGGCACAGCAGTTAAGAATCCATCTGCCAATGCAGGGGACACGGGTTCAAGCCCTGGTCCGAGAAGATCCCACATGCCACTGAGCAACTAAGCCCGCAAGCCACAACTACTGAGCCCGCATGTCACAACTTCTGAAGCCCGCACACCTAGAGCCCGTGCTTCGCAACGAGAAACTGCAATGAGAAGCCCGTGCAACACAACGAAGAGTAGCCCCTGTTCACTGCAACTAGAGAAAGCCCACACACAGCAACGAAGACCTAACGCAGCCAAAAATAAATAAATACATTTATTTTAAAAAAATAGAACTGTGATCTGCCCTAAACTGGTATTCAGTATTCAAGAATTTCATATTGTCAAATATTTAAAGATCTAACCAAGAATAAGAATGGTGGGCTTCCCTGGTGGCGCAGTGGTTGAGAGTCCACCTGCCGGTGCAGGGGATATGGGTTCGTGCCCCGGTCCGGGAGGATCCCACATGCCACGGAGTGGCTGGGCCCGTGAGCCACGGCCGCTGAGCCTGCGCGTCCGGGGCCTGTGCTCTGCAGCGGAAGAGGCCACAGCAGTGAGGGGCCCGTGTACCGCAAAAAAAAAAAAAGAATGGCAAGGTATGTAGGAAAGTCTCAAGTCTTTTCCTTTTTATCATATATACTTTTCTTTCATATTTCACTCTACTTCCCAAACAATATAAAAGAAAACTGATTTTAAAAGTCCCAAAAAAGATATGTGGAGAGACGTGTGAAAAGAAAACTATTACTGTCTTTGCCTTAGTGACAAAGGTAAAATATGCATGATTTGAATGTACTAGTTTAAACCAACAATTCTCAAAATATTTAAAAATTTTTAATATTTAAAATTTTAGCCTACTTATCCCTATTTTTCAATTGGAAAAGAATTTAGCACTAAAAAATAACATAAGGAAAACAAAATTAAAATGGTGTGACATTTTTAAATGGCATAAGCAACAGCAACTGACCAAAACCATCAGCCTAAAACAACACTGATCATGCTCTAACAGCAAAGTTTTCTTCCCCAAAGTTTCAAAAATACCAACTGTCTCTCTGAGTGTGCATGACCAGTCGCATCTGACAAATTACCCAGCCTAGCATGGCAGCCAGAATTCTTAGCAGGCCACTGTGTTAGGGTTGTCAGTTCAAACTAAAGCCTGTCAAGTAAAGTCTAAAACCATGCCAATTAAAGGATACTGATACTTAGTCTTTAATCATACATTAAAAAATGAAAGTCATTTGTTCACCAGAATTTTAAAAAGGATTTTATTTTTTCAATTTTCAAGCACTAATTCTTAGTTGACCAAGAGACCAAGGCAACACTTCAGGTCTAATTTAATCAAGAAAGGTCTTTTTAGAATAATTTTGTCAAACTTACTTATTTCCTTACTAGTTCTTCTTCCCAACATTACTGTCTACCTGGAGAACTCAGGAAACACTGTCTATCTGTTCAACCATATCTAGCATCATTTGTGTCATTTATGGAGACTACCAATTAAATCAGCAATGGTGGATTCATCATCTAAGACTACCGTCCTATGATAGAGCTGTAGGATAAAGTAAATTTCTCATGAAATTTATTTTTCAACAGCATTTTATATCCTTTTTTTTCAGGATTTCTTTTTAAATTAATTTTTATTGGAGTATAGTTGATTTACAATGTTGTGTTACTTTCTTCTGTACAGCAAAGTGAATCAGTCATACATATACATATATCCACTCTTTTTAGATTCTTTTCCCATGTAGGTCATTACAGAATATTGAGTAGAGTTGCCTATGCTATACAGTAGGTTCTTATTAGTTATCTATTTTATATATAGTAGTGTATATATGTCAATCCCAGTCTCCCAATTTATCCCTCCCCTCCTTTACCCCCTTTTGTAGTATTTTATAATCTTCACAATAGCTCAGACCTTAAAGATGAGGAAGTCTTTGGGTAAGGCCTCTTTACACAAGCACAGTGTGATCAAAAAAGAAGTAGGACTTAGCTACCAAAAAATATACCCAAGTAGCTAACAGACTGCCTAGATAACTCTGTTTTGAAGTCTAATTCCAGAGCCCAGCTATCTGTACAAATATTCCTTGCTTATTAACTATAATTTGTTCCTAAAATCCTTATTGCTAAGTGAAAAGCCATTAAATAAGAGAAATAAATCCCACTGATTATAATGTGAAAATTTTGATATTTCAACTCAATCAAAAATTCTGAAACAATTTTCACAGGTAGAATAAATACAACCACTGAACAATAAAAATAAGTTGTTATATGAGGAATTCTGTTTTTGTTTTATTCCATCCCATTTCTGACTTGTTCCTATCATTATTCAGATGCTGACATCTTGATTCTTCTCATGTCCTACTTGACATGAAATTTCAGCAACATCCCTCCTTCCTTGGTTTGCCTCTGTTTTCTAACTGGTTGATCATTTTATCTCTCTCTACTTACCTCTTCACATAGCAGAGCTGATGCTGGTATGAATACTCACTTTTGAATGCCATTCTTCCTTCAAGACAACACAAATAGTACATCTTCTTTGAACGTTTTTATGACCGGTCCTGTCTCAGGCATTTATATCATCCCAGATACGATAAGACACACACAAACCTTATATCCCCAAAGAATTTTGTGGCTATCCTAGGACTTTCCTCACTTATATGGCAGCCTCCATACTCTAAGTTAGGATCTCCTTGAACATAAGAACCATGTCTTGTTCATTTTCATATCCTCAAAGCTTTACACACAACTTTGTTATTTATTAAGAACTTACCATATATTCAAACTCTAAACTAGATGCTAGAAATAAAATGGAGAGCAAAAACAGTCATGAGTCTGCTCTTATGAAGCTTATAGTCTGGTAGGAAAGAGATATTAATCATATAATCTCAAAATCATATAATCTCAAAATTAATTGTAAGTTGTAACCATGATGGAGACATACACAGAGCTTTGCACCTACAATTGAAAGATCAGACTTCATCAGGATGGCCTCTCTGAGGAAGTGACATGTGCACAGAGCTCAAAAAGATGCATTAATTAGGTGAATAGGTGAGAAATGAGCATCCCAGGTGGAAAGGGCACAATGAGTAAAGACCTTGTAGCAAGAGAGAGAAGACTGAATACGAGGGACTGAAAGAAGTTCAGTGTGGCTGGAGTGCTGAGGTTGAGGGTATGGGTAGAGAAAACTGAGGCTGGGGATGTAGGTAAGGGTCATATCTTGTAAGGATTTATAAATGTGGAAAGATATTTGTCAATTTTTAAAGAAAATTGTGAGGTCACTAAGGGCTGGAAGGAGGAGGATAGCATGATTAGATTAGAGATGCGTGTATACAATTGAGAGAGTCTTAGGAAAGCGCAGTAAGAATGGATAGTGGATTGAAGGTGGTGATTGATGCATAAGGGGCTATCAAGGATGAGCCTGGTTCTCTAGCCTCTGCAACTAAAAGGTTATCACTGCCATTAATGACATTGAAAATAACTGAATAGAACAAAGTTTGGAGGAGAATCGTGAGTTTGGCTTTGGACAGGTTGACTTTGAGGTACTTTGGGGATATACAGGAGTTAGAAGTAAATGGTCAATAGATTATGAGGATCTAGAACTCAGATGGGTGGTCTTAGCTATAACTATAAATTTGTCTATCATCTGAAATCAGATAGCAATTGAAACTGTGGCTGTGAACAAGATAAAAAGTATAGAGTGAGGAGAACAACAAGCCTAAGGCTGAGATTTCAGGGACCACAGTACGCTGGAGTGTGGGGACAGGAGTATTTAAAATAATTATTAAGTAGAAAGGCAAGATGACCAGAAAAATATAACATGATTGCCCGAGAATACCAAGGGCCCATTTGTCAAGACTGATGAACTTAAATTTATAAAGAAATAAATCTGTCTCTATTGAGAATTTCTCTAGGAGCATTAGTTGCTCAGATGTAGGCATGGAGAAAAAGAAATGATTGGGTTGATTGAGTTCACCCAGGGCTGGTGTTCTGCCAGGGGGTTGTGATAAAATACAGCAGAACAAGGACGTTTAGGTCACTATCAAAAGTGTTACTTAAATAATGACATCATAGAATCAAGACTGAATGAGGAAGAATATGAATAAATTAAAGGTTTTATGGTTGGGTGAAGGAAGAAGGGTCAATGCAATGGAGAGCTTTCTGAAGTTGAAGAATGCTCATAGGGTGAGAAGGACAGGCTGGAAGCAGATAAGCTTGTGGTGAAAAAGTGGAAAATTTGAACTAATCATAGTTTTAGGTAAGCAATTACAGGTAATAGCAAGGCCCAAATTATTACCTTGTCATCATTGGAGTGAGTGTCCAAAGAGGAGCAAAGCGGTAGGTCACTGAAGATGAGAAGGTGGGGACAGGTCACCTGCAGATGAAGTGAAGTCATTGAGGATGGTGGTGGGCTTGTGCCAAAGATGTGATAAATGAGGAAGTGGGATGAAGAGCTTTGCTTTGGGCTAAAATTTGAAAGATAAACCAAAGAGCAGTTTTAACACTGAGAAAAGTGAGAATTTTGAAATTTCTAACATTCAATGTATTGATACATCTATCTTGTAACAATAATATAATTTTAAATATTGTTATTAATCTATTTTAAAGATGAGGAAACTGGAATTTTAAGTAACTTGCCCAAGTCACAAATATTCTAAATGGCTGAACTGACAGTCCAAACAAATCTCCTGACTCTGGATCTTATAACCCCAAATTTAATTCAAACTCGATAGCCTCTAGACACTTAATGGTACATGTCTAGCTCATTCAGTTCAACATTAGACTCACACAGAACAACTGATGAATTTGGCCCCTGTATTACGTGTGATACTTAGAAAAAGCATACATAGCAAGAATATGAAGTCCTTTCTAAATTTGATATTCCATTTCAATGACTTAACATGTCTTTTGAGATGAGTAAGTTTAATAAGCTTGACCATTCTCCAAGGTCCTAGAAAAACTTAGGCCCAGACATTTCCTGAGGTCCTTAGTAATACAAGTGATAGTTCCTCAATGAAACATCCTCAGAAACCATAAATGTCGTAGAAACTTTTGTGCCACTTAATTTTCTGGTTATTCCTTGTCATCACACACTGCAGAGTTTAATTCTTCATTTAACTATTTTCAAAACCATAAGTTGAAAGAGAAGAAGTTTGATCTTGGTCCACTGAAGAAAATGATTCTAAACCCAGAATTAGATTCCTCACTTTGCATAAATCCTATTTTGTAAGAGTGAATTAATTATCCATAAAAAGAAATGAGTAGCTTTAGTCCTATTTTAAAGCTTGATATACCCTCACCAGCACTGGAAATTGAAAAGATCAATCTTGCAACAAATAGGAAATTGTCTTCAAGACATAAAAGAGGTTTTTAGAATGAGTAGCTCAAGGAGGCACAAGAGGAAAAAAATAAGGTGAATGGAATGTTGCAGCAAATTGGCATTTGCCCCATACTTTCTTGGGTCATGGTCTTCTTAGAAAGAAAAGAAATTCTGGGTTTTTTTTACATTAATCTCCAGATTCTAGAGGCTTAAAAGTTATCATGGTTCATTTCATTCAAAGCCTTTCATACTCAGAGAATATAGTATATATTGGTTGCATTTGGGCCACCAAGAATCCGTTCACCCTGACTACTATTGGGGAATTCCATTCTCCATTATTAGACCACATATTTAAGATGGAGCCTCCAACTCCAAGATCCAAGATCAGATCATGAGGCCTACTCTCCTACCCTGTCCTCAGTCAGTACCTTAGCAATAGTCATGTGACTTGAGCCAAACAAACAGGACCAATCAGAGCTGATCCTGGGGACTCTACTTGAGTGACAGAAAAGGCATTCACTCTTTTAGATTAAATTAGGAAGGATGTAGATTGGTGTATCTTTAAAACTTAAGGGGGGACTTCCCTGTTGGTCCAGTGGTAAAGAATCCACCTTCCAGTGCAGGGGAAACGGGTATGATCCCTGGTGGGGGAACTAAGATCCCACATGCTGTGAGGCAACTAAGCCCGCGTGCCACAACAAAAAGCCTGCACACCACAACGAAAGATCCTGCTTGTCGCAACTAAGACCAGACACAGCCAAAAATAAATAAATAAATACTTAACATTAAAAAAATAAAACTTAAAGGGAGAGTCTCTCTGAAAATAGTCAACAGAGAGGAAGTCAGAGTCAAAAGATTGAAAGAAAAACAAAGGGGGAAAAAATAAAATAAGTTGCGGTGGCAATTTTGTACATTGAACACAGACATACACAAACTCTTCTGGGATTTTATAATATGCAAGCCAATAAATGTATTTACTGCACTGTCAGTTAAGATTTTCTTGTTACAAGTCAATGAGTATTACCTGACACAGTGACTCAGTACCTACTGCCCAACTAAACATCAACATTCCAGAGACTTATGCTGGATGAGGGAAACACAAGTGTATGTTATTCTAGAATTGTGGTTTCAAGATGCCCAGTTATCCTCAAATTTTAAGCAGCAGAGTATGCTGTGATTGTGAGGGCCAGCTCCCCTGTATAATATAATTAGGCATGCAACTTAACCTCAGTTTCATCATCTGCAAAATGGGAATAATAATAGTAATATTTCGTGGAATTATTTAGCATAAAATTTGACAGTATATGTTCAGCTTCTAACAGAGTACCTAGAACATAGAGATATTCAATAATTGGTAGCTATTATTCTTTGTTGGTCTGTATATCTCCTCCATGTTGTTTATAAGCTACTCAAAGGTATCTCTATCTCTACAATGGCCCAGAGTCTTGCACTAACTAGGTAGTCAATAATTGTTTGTTGAGTGAATGAGTTAGTGAATAGTCTATACTCTTGTAGACCCAGTTCTTTTAGTCTCAATGGTGTCCTTGTTTGGATGGTAAGTTATTGGGTAACCCTATTTATACTATTCTTATTCTATGTTCCTAAGCCAATTTCTCCAGCTTTTAATCTAAGCAGGCTTCCTCTTACTTGGCCTTCCAAGGACACACAAAAAAACCTTAACTAGGATTATCCTACAAATATTTCTGTCAAATACAAGCTATTTTTTAATAAGTTTGTTAACAGAGGAAGACTTGGTGGTAGAGGACAGAGCACTGGATTTAGACTCTAAAAAGCCCACGTCCCGTAGCTTACTTCCTGTGAGACATTAGGCAGATCATGAAATTTCATTTTCCTCATTTGTAGTGAAATGAGATTAATAATCCCTTGAGAGATATATACCACCACATGATAATTTTAGGTGATTAAATGAAATAATGTAAGTGAAAGAGTGCTTTGAAAACCTTCTAACAGTATATCAATAAGTACGGATAGTGCTTTGAATTAATGACAAAAGGACTCATTCTCCTCTTCTTTCTACCTTGGATACAGTTTGATTAAAAATTTTCAACTAAATTTATTGTTTCAACAGTTGAAAAAGGGCGTGACTGCGCTTTAAATTTTAGTATGAGTTTTATTATGGAATAGGAAAAAAAAAAAAACAGAAGGAAAAAGAGGAATGCTTTTCACAAATGCCATTCCCTCAGCCTGGATTTTTCTTCTCTCCAACCCACCAACCCCATTCATCCATCCAGGCCCATCTGATGATTTCCTGAACACCATATAAGACTTAGATCACCTATCATCCACTATATAAAAACTTCTTCCCCAGGTAGAACTAACCACCAATTCTTTGAAGACCTCACTGTATGTGGTGCTTTATTTCTATTTTTGTACCTGTCACAGAAAATGGCACTTATCTGTTTAGATGCTCATCTCCCCAACTAAGCTATAATCTCCTTGTAAGAGGGGCCTATTTATTACTTTGTCTTTATATTACCAATAATTAGCATAAACACTGACACACAAAAATAGTCTGGATACCTGTTTACTGAATTGAATGGAACTGAACATTTATAAATCATGTACTGTGGATTAGAAAATATACTAGGTACTTTATGTACATTCTCTCATTTAATCCTCAAAACAGAAAAGAGAACTATCGGTTATCAGATTTTGTGACACTGAAACTCTGATCATTCCAAACTGCGTTGGAGGAGTTATTCCTGAGACATTATAGCAAACAAATGTAAGTATAGAAGCTCTGAAAAATCTAAAATCTAGTCATGTCCTTTATCTACGGGAGAAGAGCAGTAGTTAATCAATTTGAGCTAGGAGCTACAGGACCAAGGCTTACCAATAAAATAACCCACGGTAATCGAGCCAAGAATGAAGCATGGGGTAGGAAAAGATAAGGAAGACATATTCAGATAACAGGACTGTAATTATAAATGACTTATAGCCTCAGAAAAATTAATTGGGAAGCTCTTGATATATGGTTAAGACTGAGTCCTAAATGACACTGACTGTGAGTTATGGCTTTCTGGTGCTAACTCTGAAAAAATTTCCCTGAAATGAGTCAAAGCTAGATCTATTCCAGTGACAATGCAGGAGATGGATAGGAAACGTGTCAAATGATTGATCAGATGCTTGACCACAGGGTTGTTGACTATAATTTTTAGAAACTGAAAGGCAGTTTTTACAAGAAATTGGGCTCTAAACTATATCATGTACAGAGGAAAAAGGAAGGTCGCAGAGAATAGATCATCTCAGTGGCAGGTGATGGATTAGTCTCTGAATAATTTTTAAATTCCTCCATGATGACCTATCACTACCTTCTGAACATCCCATCCAACCATCACATTGTCACAAGCATTATCATTTTCAAACACAGAGCCACTCAAAGTATTTTAGAGCTCCCAGTTTCCCACAGGATGAAGTCCAACCTTCCTTGTATGTCATATATTGTCCTTCACAATGTGGACCAGACTAACATTTGCAGTACTAGTTCCTTTATCCCTAAAACAGGCTATACTCTTTCAAAAATATAGCACCTTCTGAATGCTATTCCTGTACCTGAGATGCTCTTTCCCTTTCCTGCTTTTTGGTGAGTCCTATATATCTCTCAAGACCTAACTCAGATGTTGCCTCCTCTGATAATTCCTCCTGAGTTCTCCTAGGTAGGACAGTGATGTCATCTTAACACTCATCTGTATAGCATTATCCTGTCACCTTATAACTATCCATCACCCCCTTCCAATGACAAGCAGAAACTCTGACTTAGGAACCTTTGCATATACTCCAGGGAGTAATACTGGGGATTGTGAGCATCATTATGTACTCTAGGCCCTTGAATACAGTACTAAGAAAAACATACCCTTGCTTAATTTTACAGAGGTAAGGAAGAAGGAAAAGTATAAAACAATCAAATATATGCAAGATGACAATAACTGCTATAAAAAAATAAAAGAGGGTAAGGGGATAAAAGTGACAGGAGTGGGATTACACAGTCAGGAAAGATCTTCTGAAAAGGTGATATTTGGTATTTATCAGAGATATTTCAGCAGAGACACTGAGAAAGTAAACTAGAGCACACCAGCATCTGGGTGGTACCCAAACAGGGGAGTATCTTAAGAGAATTATCCAATGTTCAGGAGCAAGAAAAGCTGGATGGAGAAAATAAACATCCTAGGAAGGACTGAAGGTCAAAGCTGAGGAACTGGTACAGAATAGAGAGACTTGACTCTAAAGTCCAACCAACCCAAGTTGGTATCTGCGTGTGTGTGTATGTGTGTGTGAGAGAGGAGAGACTGTAGATACCCCTAGAATTCTGAATTTCAAGTAGTCAAACTCAGAAGGCAAATAGATTTGGATAACAAGGGACACTTTCATTTTCTTGTGTCCAGTGCCACAGTCAACACCACATGGATATCTCAGGGCTGGGAATAAATTAGCAGATCAGGATCCCTGGAGTCAAGGGCTTCTCAATAGTGGCAGTACTGACATTTTGGAGCAGATTATTATTTGTTGTGAGGGGCTGTCTTGTGCACTGTGAGATATTTAGTGGCATCCCTGGCCTCCACCCAATCTCTACACCAAATGTCCCCTTGGGGAAGGGGGACAACATGGCTCCCTATTAAGAAACACTGCTGTACACAAAGGGACAGAGTGGAGAGAGAGGCAATAGTAGTAATGAAGACATAACCAGAGACAATTAAAGCAAATAGGCTTACAGAGTCAAAATCAAATTTTAATTTCAGTTTTCATTTATGAGATAGCTATAGATAACCATAAATGTCTTCAAAACCCTGCTCCTGGACCCTTGAAAATCTTTAACTATCTAAGAGTTAGCCATACCTATTTCACCATACCAAACAAATGAAAATAATTTATTTGAGAAGAATTTTGAACAACCATGTTTGAAAAGGTAACAAGCATTTATCAAATCCTACTTTCTAACATATTACAATTAAGATTGTGTTGACTTATAAAAAATCTCAGGCTTCTTTTTATCTTCCCTAAGGACTGGACTTTTTCTGGAAGGTGTTACTTTTCTTCCTTTTTTAGACAAGCCTATATGAATGATTACAGTGTGTTCATATATGGTAATCAAAAGGAATGAGAGTCTCTGACCTTCAGTATACATAATGAAAAAGATAGCTATATTTGAAGGCATTCTACTTCTGATTAGTTCATAACTTGGGGTGAAATAGCATGGACTGCTGACTCCCTTTCCTGAATCCTGATTAAAGATAACACAGAAGTGATAAGGAAGTTGATGGACCCCAGATACTAATCTAAAATCTATGAAAAACTCCTGGGTAGAGAGAGTGGCTGGCTTGTTATGGGTGTGTGCATGGGTGCGTGTGTGCGTGAGTGTGTGTATCTTTGGGAGTGGGGGTGGATAAGAGAAAGGACAGTCTAGAACAAAAGTGGATTATGTGTAATAAGATTTCATTCCTCTTTGCAGACAGACATTGCCTAACAAAGTAGCTAATACTTTCAGGGACACAGTCACCTGAAAAAATAGATCATTGGAAATTTACAGAATACAAATATTTTAAAAGAAGAACAGCAATCAGAGATGAAAAAGAAATAAAAGGATTCCAAACCGGAAAAGAAGAAGTAAAGCTGTCACTGTTTGCAGACAACATGATACTATATATAGAGGATCCTAAAGATTCTGCCAGAAAACTGGTAGAAGACTACTAGAGTTAATAAATGAATTTGGTAAACTAGCAGGATACAAAATTAATGCACAGAAATCTCTTGCATTCCTTACTTTAGTGATGAAAAATCTGAAAGAGAAATTAAGGAAACATTCCCATTTACCATTGCAACAAAAAAAATAAAATCCCTAGAAATAAACCTACCTAAGGAAACAAAAGACCTGTATGCAGAAAACTATAAGATACTGATGAAAGAAATTAAAGATGATGCCAACAGATGGAATGATATACCATGTTCTTGTATTGAAAGAATCAACATTGTGAAAATGACTATACTACCCAGAGAAATCTACAGATTTGATGCAATCCCTTTCAAACTACCAATGACATTTTTCACAGAATCAGAACAAAAAATTTCACAATTTGCATGGAAACACAAAAGACCCCGAATATCCAAAGCAATCTTGAGAACGAAAAATGGAGCTGGAGGAATCAGGCTCCCAGACTTCAGACTATACTACAAAGCTACAGTAATCAAGACAGTATGGTACTGGCACAAAAACAGAAATACAGGTCAATGAAACAGGATAGAAAGACCAGAGATAAACCCATGCACATATGGTCACCTTATTTTTGATAAAGGAGGCAAGAATATACAAAGGAGAAAAGACAGCCTCTTCAATAAGTAGTGCTGGGAAAACTGGACAGCTACATGTAAAAGAATGAAATTAGAACACTCCCTAACACCATACACAAAAATAAACTCAAAATGGATTAAAGACCTAAAAGTAAGGCCAGACACTATCAAACTCTTAGAGGAAAACATAGGCAGAACACTCTATGACATAAATCACAGCAATATCCTTTTTGACCCACCTCCTAGAGAAATGGAAATAAAAACAAAAATAAAGAAATGGGACCTAATGAAACTTAAAAGCTTTTGCACAGCAAAGGAAACCATAAACAAGACAAAAAGACAACCCTCAGAATGGGAGGAAGTATTTGCAAATGAAGCAACTGACAAAGGATTAATCTCCAAAATTTACAAGCAGCTCATGCAGCTCAATATCAAAAAGCCAAAAATGGGCAGAAGACCTAAATAGACATTTCTCCAAAGAAGATATACAGATTGCCAACAAACACATGAAAGAATGCTCAACATCATTAATCATCAGAGAAATGCAAATCAAAACTACAATGAGATATCATCTCCCACCAGTCAGAATGGCCATCCTCAAAAAATCTACAAACAATAATGCTGGAGAGGGTGTAGAGAAAAGGGAACCCTCTTGCACTGTTGGTGGGAATGTAAATTGATACAGCCACTATGGAGAACAGTATGGAGGTTCCTTAAAAAACTAAAAATAGAACTACCATATGACCTAGCAATCCCACTACTGGGCATATACCCTAAGAAAACCATAATTCAAAAAGAGTCATGGGCTTCCCTGGTGGCATAGTGGTTGAGAGTCTGCCTGCCGATGCGGGGACACGGGTCGTGCCCCGGTCTGGGAAGATCCCCCATGCCGCGAAGCGGCTAGGCCCGTGAGCCATGGCCGCTGAGCCTGCGCGTCTAGAGCCTGTGCTCTGCAACAGGAGAGACCACAACAGTGAGAGGCCCGCATACCGCAACAACAACAACAACAAAAAAGAGTCATGTACCACAATTGCAGCTCTATTTACAATAGCCAGGACATGGAAGCAACTTAAGTGTCCATCAACAGATGAATGGATAAAGAAGATGTGGCACATATATACAATGGAATATTACTCGGCCATAAAAAGGAAACGAAATTGAGTTATTTGTAGTGAGGTGGATGGACCTAGAGTCTGTCATACAGAGTGAAGTAAATCAGAAAGAGAAAAACAAATACCTTATGCTAAAACATATATATGGAATCTAAGAAAAAAAAATGGTCATGAAGAACCTAGGGGCAAGACAGGAATAAAGACACAGACCTACTAGAGAATGGACTTGAGGATATGGGGAGGGGGAAGGGTAAGATGGGACAAAGTGAGAGAGTGGTATGGACATATATACACTACCAAATGTAAAATAGATAGCTAGTAGGAAGCAGCCGCATAGCACAGGGAGATCAGACTGGTGCTTTGTGACCACCTAGAGGGGTGGGATAGGGAGGGTGGGAGGAAGGGAGACGCAAGAGGGAAGAGATATGGGGACATACGTATATGTATAACTGATTCAGTTTGTTATAAAGCAGAAACTAACACACCATTGTAAAGCAATTATACTCCAATAAAGATGTTAAAAAAAGAAAAAAAAAGACAATAGTAAGAGAATTAGAAGACACCCCACAGACTGGAAGAAAATTGTTTGTAAAAGACACATCCAATATTATCCCAAATATACAAAGAATATTTAAAAGTCAGCAATAAGAAAAACAGCTCAATTAAAAAATGCACAAAGATTTTAACAGATATCTCATCAAAGAAGATAAACAGATGGCAAGTAAGCATACACCCCACATCATAAACGCAAATTAAAACAACAAAGAGATGTTACTATATACCTATTAGAAGGGTTAAAATCCACAACACTGACATCACTGAATACTGCTGAGTACGTGGAGCAACAGGAACTCTCAGCCATTGCTGATGGGAATGCAAAATGGTACTTTGGAAACAAATTTGGTGGTTTCTTACAAAACTAAACACACTCGTACCATATGATACTGCTATTGCACTCCTTGTTATTTACCCAACGGAGGTGAAAACTTATGTCCACAAAAATCCTGCACACAGATGTTTATAGCAGCTTTATTTATAACTGCCAAAACTTGGAAGCAACCAAGATGTCCTTCAGTAGGTGTATGGATAAATAAACTGGTGCATCCAGACAATGGAATACTATCCAACCCTAAAAAGAAATGAGCTACCAAGCCATGAATAAACATGGAGGAATCAAATGCATATTACTAAGTGAAAAAAGCCAGTCTGAAAAGACTACATACTGTATGATTCCAACTAGATGGCATTCAGGGAAAAGTAAAACTATGGAGACGATAAAAAGATCAGTGGTTGCTACTGGACATGGGAAGGAAGGAGATATATATATATATATAGGCAGAGCACGAAGGATTTTTAGGGCAGTGAAAATATTCTGTATGATATTATGATGATGGATATGTCATTATACATTTTTCTAAACCCACAGATGTACAACACCAAGAGTGAATCCTAAGGTAACTTATGGACTTTGGTGATGTAGGTTCATCCTCTGTAAAAAATGTGCCATTCTAGTGAGCGATATTGTCTAACGGGGGTGACTATGCAATGTGTTGAGGGACAGGATCTACGTGGGAAATCTCTGTACCTTCCTCTCAATTTTATTGTGCACCAAAAACTGATTTAAAAAGTAATGTCTAAAAAATATATGTGTTTGGCTTCTCTAGGTCTTAACAGCTTCCTGGACAAAGCAAACTTCCATAGGGAAAAGTAGTCCCCAATGACAAATGATTGGCTCAACCTTCTGGGCTTCACTCCTCTGTAGTTTCTGGTTATTAATTTTCTACACTCTTGTTAGCTCTTCCCTATCTTTAAGCGGATCTATTTTTATATTTTATCTAGATCTTCCAGGTATCCTCAATTGTAGGGTTAGTCCAAATTACCCATTCTGCCATTACTGGGAACTGAAATCATAAACTACTTTTTGTCACCCAATATTTTATCTCAAATACATTCTCATATCAATAGCCCAAAGTTTATTTAACTAATGCACCTTTTGTTGCATATTTATACTGTTTCCTATTTTTTCTTATTCTAAATCCTCCAAAATATTAATAGTAACATTGATAAGAACAATAATAATTACAAATATATGTGATTAAAATGATCCATGCTTTATGCTAAATGATTTATGTCTATTCTTTTATATTTACCTCAAAACAACCTTATTCTACAGATGAAATACTGAGGCTCAGGAGAGGTAAACACATAGTTGGAAGGTTATGGGGTCAGATGATTTAGTTGTCACTGGATAAGGTACTTGCTGGAGAGAAATGGAAGGGCCTGACAGCCAGAATACACACTGGTCATATGGTACCTGATTAAGGGGTAACTGCCACACGGAATAATACAGCAGAAATAGACCCTCTAACAAAGGGTCTAGGTCAAAAGAAATGAAATTTTAAGACTAAAATCAATCTAGATATAGATGTAGGTCTAGATATAGATGAATCTATGAATTAGCTAGATATAGTAATAAATGATACAGAGATAGATATAAAAATATAGACCGATCTCTTTCAGAAAAGTTGCACCAAATTTTCTCTGTACTAGTAGAGATATAGTGGCTATTTCGACATGTTCTTTCATCTGTTGAATTACCTTACCTCTTTTTTTTTTCTTCAGTAGGAGTCAGTGTTTTCACACTTCCTTAAAGTAATAAAAACTGCTTTTTCACATAAATTGGCCTTTACAAGAAAGCCAACTGGCAGGAATGATGATGGAAATGAAGAAGCCTAAGAAGTGGATGGATCTCAGCCAGATCATAGACGTTTGAGATAAATCAAACAGCAGATGGCCTCATTTAATGATAAGGAAAAGCACATGAGGTTGGGGGAGAGGGAGAATATCCATCACCAAGGGAGGAAGATAACGAGCTCTATCCTTGAAAACAGAAAAGTGATGGAATGAGTGGGGAGGTGATACCAAGTCATCCAAAAAGGGAGAAAGGAAGGGGGTCTATGAGGAAGTAAAGTTATCCCCAGTCCCACGTTAAAGATTAGGAATAACTATCATTAGCTCAGTTATTGAATATTTTTTCAATTTTTAGCAGCTTGAAAGACCAAGCGTTTGATCACTCATTCTTTATCAGCTTCCAGTCACTAAAAACTTAAATACACAGAAACAGAGAAAAAAAGAGGAAGGCACTGTCTGGAAGACAGTAGGACTAGGCATTCCTATCTTCCTATTCTAAGGGACTTAGAGGTCAAGACACTCGGCTGGAGAGGAATTATACTTATAAAATGTATATTGTAAATGATTGAATTGCATTCAGTGAAAAGTATTCCTCAATAAATCTCATTTAAAAAATAAAAACTTCAGTGGCTTTCTGTCTCATTCAGAGTGAAACCCAAAATTCTTAAATTGTTTTCGAGGTTCTGGAAGATCCTGTGCCAGTCCTTGCCTTTTAAGACCCCTGGTGTTCTCTCCTGCAGTTCTTCCCCAAGTCTGTTCCTGGTATGCCAGCCTTCTCACTAGTTCTTGTACACTTTACACACCTCCCTGCTCAGGACCTTTTCACTTCACCTATTTTCTTCCCCCAACATCCAGAGACTCACTTTCTCACCTATTCAGGCCTTTACTCAACTGTTACCTGCGGAGTGAGGCCTCCCCTTGGTTACCATATAAAATTACCTCCTTCTCGTCCCACTCCCCAAAACACTTTCCTTTTTGCTATATTAATTTCCTCCTTTAACCTTAATTGTCATTAATATACTATATTTTTATTTATTTTGTTTTTGGCTATACTTCCCTGTAGAATGTAGGTTTTTAAGGGTAGATTTTTTTATGGTTCTAAAGAACCTAGGGGCAGGACAGGAATAAAGACGCAGACATAGAGAATGGACTTGAGGACATGGGGAGGGGGAAGGGTAAGCTGGGACGAAGTGAGAGAGTGGCATGGACATATATACACTACCAAACGTAAAACAGATAGCTAGTGGGAAGCAACTGCGTAGCACAGGGAGATCAGCTCGGTGCTTTGTGACCACCTAGAGGGGTGGGATAGGGAGGGTGTGAGAGAGACCCAAGAGGGAGGGGATATAGGGATATATGTATATGTATAGCTGATTCACTTTGTTATACAGCAGCAACTAACACACCACTGTAAAGCAATTATACTCCAATAAAGATGTTAAATAAATAAATAAATAAAAGGCAAACTTAAGTAAAAACAAAAAGAGTAGATTTTTTTTTTTTCTGTTTTATTCAGTGCTGTGTCCCCCATGCCTGGAATAATACCTGGCTCATAGTAGGCAACAAATAAGTATTTGCTAAACAAATGAAATTAAAATCTTTATTTTTTCTCTTGGATTTTCCATCAACTGAAATGTTTCTAAGAAAAATTCAAGATGCGCTATCAACTCCTTAATCTTGAGAGTCAAGATTCTTTCCACAAGACCTCTGACTGCCTTCCTTGGACCACCTCCTAACAGTCAGAGGCCACTTAGAGAAGATCTCCAGAAAGCAGAGCAAAAGGTCGTAATCCTAAAACCACAGCTCATTTTCAGTGTCTCCTGTTCTCAACTTTGGCTCTTACTGATTCTGTCTGAGCTCTTAGACTCGGTACTCAACCTTTGAATAGGCCTAACGTAGGTTCACGTTCTCAGTAGCAACTAACTTCTCTCAATCCACTGAATGCCTCCGCTCTGAACCTTCGTACTCCTGCTTCTGGGATGCTTCTCCATGCTATCTGACCAACAGCAACACCGACAAACTCTAAGCTAGAGAAAATGCCTGGTTTTAAGCCCTTCTCATCCCTTATGTACATACTGAGGGATTCCCTTAAGACAATCCACAGCTCCAAAAGGATGACACTCTTTGTTAAAAAATATTTATATGTATTATACATTTTATGTATAATACATATATATATAAAATATGGCATAGTACTAAACTATTACTACAGCAGGAGCATATATATATGGTGGGCATAGGAGTGATTGCTAATGGGTACAGAGTTTTGAGGGGCAGTGATGAAAATGTTCTAAACTTAGATTGTGTTAATGGTTGGATGACCCTAAATATACTAAAAATCATAGAATTGTATACTTTAAATGGACAAATTTTATGGTATATGAATTATATCTCAATAAAAATTTGTTTTAACTCACTTATGTATGCTGTTTTTGTCTCCTTGAGTATCCATCAACTGTCATTCTGATCTTTAGATCCAAAGCACTTCTTCACTCATCAAGTAAGTAGTGCGCCAGGGCCCGCTACTTGCCAGATACTATGCTAGGCACTAGGGATATAAAGAGAACAAAGAAGCATGGCTCCCTCTACCAGAGCTTACAACCTCATAAAAATAGATTGGGCAAGAGATAAGAAAGAGGATGAACTAGGTTTCTGAGAGGCAGTATACAGAGTGCTATGCCTAACCCAACAGTGGTCACTGTAGCATTTACCATGGTGGTTACCATAGTAGTTAATCAGTGAACCCAGAAAAAAATGTTGACTCTGTTTTTCTTCTCTCCTCAGGTCTTGGCAACCTCCATACACACACCTGGACATCTTTGCTGTTGCCAGAGATCTGATATGGTTCACTGTGTGTCCAGAAAAGACCCCCAGGCATAGTCTTTTCTATGGCTGACACATTACCTCCTGGCATTCCACAAAGTCTTAGATTTTTCCGTGCATATCCTCATTATTTAAGAAGAACGTGCTATCAGAAGATAATTCCTTTTCAAAATTACCCCCAAAAATTAAGCTCAAAATATGCCACATTGTTGTACCAGTCAATCCCCATGATTTGGCATGAGCCATTTCCTGCTGGCACTCTGTTTCAAAACATAGCATTGACTTCTTGCTTCAGTGCTGAAAATATATGTTCTCAACACAATCATTATGAAACAGAATCTTTCACTTCAAAGAGGATTGAGAGACCAGAGAATTCAGGAATTGAGTTCTTCTAGAACAATGCTACACTTATGAGATTTGAAGCAGTTTTCAAACACTGGCATCAAGGTACCCTTAAGTGATTTCATTCCACTCCAGTTTGTGAGGGAAACCATAGTGAAGTCTCATGTTGCCTCTCTAGTTATGTTCAGCTGTGTGCCCTTACTTGTGAACCTTTATAGCTGCAGTTTGAGGCATTTTTTGTTTATTTCCTCTTTATCAGCTCCTTCTCAGCTGGAGGAAATCAATGAAGAGAGGCTTAAGAAAATCCTCAAGAAATTAAACATAATCCATCTAAGCCACACTTGTAGTCTGATTCACCCAACAAGAGTATATCATTGTTTAGACATTAAAACATGTTAGAAGAGGCAGCTATATCATAGTTGGAAAACACCTGGAATTGAGGTCAAAAGACCTATGTTTGAGCCCGGCCTTGGCAAAGCACTTTGGGCCTCAGTGAAAGGGTGTAGTAATCTGTAATGCACTTGCAAATGTAAGGTTTTAACCTGAAGATACTTTAATAATTCAAAATGTTTTGATATTATTTCATATTCTCTATGTTCTAGCCTTCCCTGAACTTCACACTTCTCACTAGGATCTAATCTTGAACACTTCCATGCCTTTACTCATGCATTCTTTTTCCCCTTCCTCCTTATCTTCCCCTCAGAAATTACTTTTAAATTATTTCACTCTTCATGTATTCAAGAAAACACTCATCCTTGGTTGGAAATCATTCATGGTCTTTCTCTGTGCTCCCAGGCCACTGTTACGATGTCTGCTGACTTCACAAAACACAATAAATTATAATTATCTTTATTTTACTCTACTGGACTCAATTCCTTGAGGACAAAGACTGGGATTTTCATCCTGCTATCCTCAGCAGCAATTATGATTTCAAGGCACAGAGTTGACAAGTCATAAATATTGAACAAATCAATGAATCAGCAATTGTGTGAGACAGTACTCCCAAAATGGAAAAGTGGAAAACAAGCCAAAGGCATAAAGTCCCAGATGCTCATATCGCAACCCAGATCCAGGTTCACGCCTGAGTCAGGGCTGGGCCTTCATCAAAGGTAAGAACTCCTGCTGAGACCAATGACTTGAAAGCTGGTGTCTGTCAAACTAAATTTATGAACTCAGTCATACCCTTGATTCTGAAGGAGTAGCCATAGTGCTGAAGCGAGCTTGGCCCACTTGTCACTACTATGTGGCAGAAATAGCACTGGGCTTATGATCAGAAACCCTCAGTTCATTCCTGATCCTGCCTCTTCCTAGCCTGTACATGAAGCTTAGCATTTCTGTGACTACATTTTTAATTGGAGAGGGTCATCATCCCCACCTTACATCATCCCCACCTTACCTTATCTATAAATGAGATATTTATACAAAGTGCCTACTATAGCGGCTGCCTTTGAATAATAAATGGAAATTATAATAATTATAATTATTACTATTATGTGAGAGTTCCAGGCACAGTAAATACTTTCCACATGTTTGTTTTAAAGGAGTGTGGATGGCTCCAAAAAATTAAATTCTAAATGAACTTGACCCTGCTCAGGCTTAACCCATATTAGAGACTCATCTTGACTGGTTGGTGATCACTGTACAGGATGCAAGACATGTATACAGGATAGGAGATTTCAGAAACGGGATGCTGCTCTCACCCATACTAGCCACCAGTTACAGAGCAATGACTATAGCCAGACACATTGCTGCTTTCAATCTTCTCCACAATGATAGAAGGTGGATGTTATTATCCCCATGTTACAGATGAGGAAAGTAATGTTCCAAAAAGTTAAGCAATGTGCCCAAAGTCACCCAAAAGTAGCAAAACCAAGGTATTAAACTGGTCTGTTGTCTCCCGAACCCATGTGCTTTCTACTCGTGCTGCTTCTTCACTGAGCTTTGTCCTACAGTTTATGGGGCAAAACACGCATTTCATATACGTCATGCCTTTTGACCTGACACAACCCCCTATGAAATAACCAAATAAAGAAACTGAGACTCAGGACATTTAAGTTGCCTGTGTAAGGTCACAAAACCAGTAAACAGCAGCCCAAGAAATCAAACTCCTATCTTAGGACTCTTATCCATTGCACTTTCCTACAACGGAGTAACTGCCTTTTGGCCAGACTGAAGAATGTAGAGATAAGGAGAGAACTGCTTCTTCTCAAACCTAGTGTTATAAATTTACATAAGACCTCCTCCTGATGGAGTAGTTACACAAGCTATACTTACGTAAGAAAAAGATTATAACATATTACATATAAATTTCTTCCCAACTTCCTCCTCGTAGTAGAAGAAATTAACTAATATATGCAAAGCCATGCATTTACCAAAGAGCTCACCTGGAACTAAAGGAATCTGCTCATAGCTCATGAAGCTGTAATATTTTTAAGTGGGGTTTTATTTATTCAGAAGATGGGACTTCACTAAAAACTACAGAGATTTGGATGAAAATGTAAACGTGTTAAATACAGTTTTAGTAATCCTTGTTGTATTAAGTGAATTGAAAAAAATCTAATATTCAAAAACAGCAGCTATTCCATTTGTCTGAAAAGTTTATCAACCGTTTATTGAGCTGCCTCTTCATCTCTGGGACACAAACAAATGAGTATAATAAATTATGTTTTGTTCGCCTCCATTGTCATACTAGAAAGAGGATCACGGTACATGGAACAGCCAGTTATATGCAAAGATACAAACAGACTTCCAAAAATAAGGGACACTTAAGATGAGTCTTGGAAAGTGATAGGTATTGCCAAGGGAACAAGGGAATACAAGTGGCTGTGTAGGGGTCAAAGGACATTATAGCCTCTTTTATCCTGGGAACTTCAAATAGTGCCACGGAACTCATGCTTAGGGGACAAGAGAAGCAGACATGATAGGACTTAGAATGAAGTCACATTAAGAGCCTGAACTATGGCAGTAGCAGTGAAAATGAATAGGTAATACCTCACAGATGTCAACGATGTAGGGTTTTAGGTCTGTCTATATGTGAAGGGTAAAAGAAAGAAAGTTTTCTGCTTTTGTGGCTTGAGGATGTCAATAGCTGAGATACACAATAAGGAGGAGCATATGTATGGAAAAGACAGCAAGTTCTCTCTCTCTGAAGATGGGCTGGAAAGTCTAAGTAACATCTGTATAGAGAAGGAAAATAAGTAGGCAGCCAGCTAAATGAGACAGGATCTCAGAAGAAAGGTCCAGCCTAGAGATACAGAGTAAGGATCAATCATATTTGAGTGGTTGATAAAAATCACATGAATGGATGGTTTTGTTCAGAGAGGGTAGGCAGAGTGAGAAGAGAAAATGGACTGAGGACAGAGTGTTAGGTGCCAACATTTATGATATGGCTTAACGGTCAGAAAGAGGAAAATAAACCCCAGAAGAAGATGAAGAGGATTGATCATCAAGATAAAAAGAAACCAAGGGGCTCAGCATCACTAATTATTAGAGAAATGCAAATCAAAACTACAGTGAGGTATCACTTCACACCAGTCAGAATGGCCATCCTCAAAAAGTCTACAAATAATAAATGCTGGAGAGGGTGTGGAGAAAAGGGAGCCCTCCTACACTGTTGGTGGGAAGGTAAATTGGTACAGCCACTATGCAGAACAGTATGGAGGTTCCTTAAAAAACTAAAAATAGAGTTGCCATATGATGCAGAAATGCCACTCCTGGGCATATATCTGGAAAAGAGAAAAACTCTAATTTGAAAAGATTCGTGTACTCCAATGTCCATAGCAGCACTATTTACAATAGCCAAGACATGGAAGCAACCTAAATGTCCATGAACAGATGAATGGTTAAAGATGTAATTTTATATAGATAGATAGATACACACACACACACAATAGAACACTACTCAGCCATAAAAAAGAATGAAATAATGCCGTGTGCCGCATAATGGATGGACCTAGAGATTATCATACTAAGTGAAGTAAGTTGGACAGAGAAAGACAAATATTATGATACCACTTACATGTGGAATCTAAAAATAAAAATGATACAAATGAACTTATTTACAAAACAGAAATAGACTCACAGACATAAATAACAAACTTATGGTTCACAAAGGGGAAAGGGGGGAGGGATAAATTAGGAGTTTGAAATTGACAGATAACACACTACTGTATATAAAACAGATAAACAACAAGGACCTACTGTATAGCACAGGGAACTATACTCAGTATCTTGTAATAACCTATCTGAAAAAGAATCTTAAAAAGAAGATAGATAGATAGGCAGGCACATAGATACGTATGTATATATACACACATATATATACGTATGTAAAACTGACTCACTTTGCTGTACACCTGAAACTAACACAACATTGTTTAAAAATAAACAAAAAACAAGAGAAGGTGATTTCTTAAAAGTCAACAGAAGACAGAGTTTAATGGATAAGGAGGGAGCAGTCAGCAGCTCCAATGCCACAGCAAGCTCAAGGAAGGAAAGAGCGAGGAAAAGGAGGCCAGCCTTCTTCAGAAGACAGTGAAAAGTACCATTTAATAGACAAACAAAAGATGATGAGGAACTGCATTACCACAAGAATGAGGGGATAATAAGAATTCAAGGAATGGAAGAAACACTAAGAATTCATGTCTTGAATACTTAATGGGTATGAGGGTTATGAAAAGGAAGAGTCCAAAGATCACCTCACCAAAGTTTCTAGCTTGTGTGGCACAACTCACCCAAATAAGGAACACAGAAGGAGTTAAAATACTGCAAGAAAAGGCAAAGGAAAGAAGTCGCAACCCTCACAGAGGGAATGAAGAGTCAGAGGGATAAGGGGGATTATTGTAGTTTAACATTTCAAGAGTTGAAGTGGTACCTGCAACAACTACCATATGATTGGGGGCATGAAATAGCTGGAATAAAGGAGAAAATTATTGGAGTCCATGAGGTCAGGAAGATTTGAGGCTAAGACGGATCATCCACTTGGTTATGGAAATTATCTAAAATGACAACAGGAGTTGGAAGAAAAGTGAAAATAATGACCAGGATCAAAAAAGTCCTTGATGAATAGGAAGGAGTAACCAGGAGTTCAAGAAATGGGAGTCATCCAGAGCTATAAAAATGATATAACCAAATACTATGAGCCTCATACATAGAGGTGTTTTATAAAAGGCATCAAACAGAACAATAGTTTGTATGTGATAATGGGAAAAGACAGTAACATTGACAGAACCTCCAGGACCTTTCAGGCACACAATGGAAGACAACAGACAGTCTCGAACTAAGGGGGTTGGAGAAGAAAGTAGTATCCATGCCGAAGGGCCAGAGTTCTGATAAGAGTTTGAGAATGAACCCATGGAAAGAATGGGGAGGTAGAACCAGAAGAGAGTAAACACTTTGCAGAATGAGGATGGCAATACTTTAAAAAGTAAGCTGAGCATGGAGGCTCTTGCCTTTTACTCACATGTCTACAGAGATAGGATAAAAATAGCCTTAGAAATTATTGGTATCAAGCTTTGAATGGGTATGGGATGTCAGAGGTCTTATGAGGTTGTGGTCTTCATCCTACATGAATTAGCTGTGGAGGTACTGTTTAGGTACTCCTAAAAGGAGTCTGTGGTGACAAAGAGTACACATTCTCTGGTCCCTGCCTCTGAGAAGCCCACAGAGAAGGAAGAAAGCCAGCCTCAGAAGCAAATACCTACTCACATGTCATTGGTCTGATAGATTCAGGAATCCTGTCCTCACTTGCTATCTGCTACCCTTCCTCAGCACACGGAAATGTTCCCTATGGCAGCTTTAATAGTTCTCCCTTTTTGAAAGATAAGGTTCATGTGTTTGAGCGATGAGGTAGGAAACAGGGAGGATGGAGCAGCAAGTGACAATAGCAAGTGACTGGTCATAAAATACAGTTGCTAACACACTGCAGACATTCACCATCTTGGATGTCAAGTCATCCAGAATGACAGCAGGAATTGAGACAGAGATGAAAACCAAGATCAGGTGCCAAAGTCCTTAAGGACCCACAGTTTAAGAGATTCCAGATTATCTTCCCTCCCTTGAAAAGAGAAATGGCATTTTTTAAGGGTTGCTTTCACAGTAGAGGAGAGGGGGTAGCAGCAGCCATGACAGATTCAGAGGCTCAGTTTCCTTATTGGTAAAATGAAAATTATAAAAAGTACATTGCAGGGCTGTTCTGAGGATTCGATGAGATAATACATACAAAAATTCTTAGCATGATGCTGAACACGTTGTAGATTCCGGAATCTGGGAACACAGAACATATTTTTACGTAACTGTTCTCTCTATACTTCATTTTAATCCCATAGACGGCCAATGACTTGAAATAGTTTTGGTGGAGCCTGATATTCTACAAATCATCGCCCACTTAGTTGGCTTTTAACCATTCTCAATTAATCCCTATTTCTTTCTCTATCAATTCTAAATCTTTAGTTCTCTCTAGCTAACAGTTGCATCTCTCATTCCCAAAATTAGTATATAAATGCTAATATATATAACATAATCCATATGTATGTATTAAAATATGTGTGCATATCATGGTAGGAATTAATTTTCCCTCTATTACCCTAAACTCGTTTTGTTGCTTGTTTTCAATTTGCTTTGTTCATTGGTTTTTCAAACCAATTTATTGATGTGTTACACCATCATTCTAGAAAGTAAAGTAAAACTTTTTTAAAGTTTTTTTTAAAAAAAAACTCTAAAATGAGAATTAAACTTGCATCAGAAGAGGTTTTGTGAAGACTCAAAGGGATCATGTAACCTCATAGTTCAGTGCCTATCTCATGGTTGGACCTCCATATTATCATAAATATAATTTCTTTCCCTCTTGACATAGAGGCAGCATAGGACAGAAATAGAGTATGAGTTTTAACCTCTGAAAATCATGAACTAAAATCAGGGCTCTGCCTTTTACCAAGCACATGACTGTGGTCAAGTTATTCAACATCTCTAAGCCTTCTTCATAGAGTCATTATGGAAATAAAATGAGACAACATCTGGAAAGGGTCTGGAAAAGTGCATAACACACTGTAGTTGCTCAATAAAGCTGTTTTTTATGACTACACAGGTTTCTAACTGCATATTTTTTGGAGATTTTTATTTTTCACTTAAGCCCTATAGAACAGCAAATCAATCTTTTTGTGACTAGGAGAAACTGGCATTTCTGAGTAGTCATTTTCCCAGTGTCAGAGAAATGACAGCCTTGTCAAGGTTCACATTGGTTTGGGGACTTCCACCATTTCTCAATTCACCTCCTAAAGCAAAGGAAACAAAAGCAAAAATAAACAACTGGGATCTAGTTAAACTTAAAAGCTTTGGCACAGCAAAGCAAACCATTGACAAAATAAAAAGATAACCTACTGAACGAGAGAAGGTATTTGCAAATGATGTGACAGGTCATAAGGGGTTAATATCCAACATATATAAACAGCTCATATATCTCAACATGAAAACAAACAAACAACCCAATTTAAAAAGGGGCAGAAGAACTGAATAATATTTTTCCAAAAAGGAAATGCTGATGGCCAAAATGCATATGAAAAGATGCTCAACATCGCTAATCATCAGGGAAATGCAAATCAAAACTACAAAGTTATCACCCCACACCTGTAAGAATGACTGTCATCAAAAAGCACACAAATAACAAATGGTGGCAAGGATGTAGAGAAAAGGGAACCCTTGTACACTGTTAGTGAGAATTTAAATTGGTGCAGCCACTGTGGAGAACAATATGGAGATTTCTCAAAAAATTAAAAATAGAACTACCATATGACCCAGCATGTATACTCTTGGATATATATCCAAAAACACACTAATTTGAAAAGATACATACACCCCAATATTCATAGCAGCATTATTTACAATTGCCAAGGTATGGAAGCAATCCTAAGTGTCTGTCAGCAGATGAATGGATAAAGAAGATGTGGTATATCTTCTTTATTCAATGGAATACTACTCAGCCATCAAAAAGAAGGAAAATTTTGCCATTTGCAGTAACATGGATGAACCTAGAGGGTATAATGCAAAGTGAAATAAGTCAGACAGAGAAAGACAAATAGTGTTTAATGTCACTTATATGTGGAATCTAAAAAGTACAACAAAGTAGTGAATAAAACAAAATAAACAACAACAACAAAAAACAGACCCACAGATATAGAGAACAAACTAGTGGTGACCAGTAGGGAGAGGGAAGTGGGGAGGTGCAATACAGGGGTAGCGGGAAAAAAAGGGTTATTATGGGATCATATGAAATCATGTGTGTGAAACTTTTGAAAACTGTAAAGTACTATAGAACTGAAAGAATCTTTTATTCAATTAAAAAAAACAGCCTAAAAGTCTTTATCATTCGTACTGCTTTGCTCCTTTTAATCAATACTAATACCTTACATCAGTATAGTAATTTTCACTTCTACAAAATGCTTTCAAACAATTCACGTTATAATATTCACATCATACCCCTCAGTATGAGTCAGGTCATACATTATCATCTTCATTCTAATGATGAGGAACTGAGGATCAGAAATGAATTCATCAAGGCCAAACAGCTGGTAAGTGTCAGAGCTGAGATCTGAATCTGGCCTTTCCAGCTCCAAGGCCTATGTTCTGATCACACAAGGAGTTAGAGTGACAGAGTCCAAATTAAAATTCTATCTCCGTATTCTAATTTCACGAATTGTTCTATTATATCATAGCTGCCTCTCACATCAGTTAATAGTATTTCAGAGTGTAAATTTTCCCTGTGTGACACCACTAAAATCAAAAATCTAACGCATTTCTATAACACAGTCATAAAGTCACAGAATGTCAAAAATGGAAGAGTCCATAAAAAGCATCTAGTTCAATCTTAGGTGAAGAAATCAAGATCAAGAAACCTTTAGAGACTTGTTCAATATCATACTTATTAATATCAAGTCACAGTCAACCATGGACATGACTTCTGTCCAATGGCCATTTTAACCATTCTATACTGATCTCTTGGGAAAGGAAAAGAATGACATTGCAT
Organism: Delphinus delphis; assembly: GCF_949987515.2. Lineage (NCBI taxonomy): Eukaryota > Metazoa > Chordata > Mammalia > Artiodactyla > Delphinidae > Delphinus > Delphinus delphis. The sequence continues at coordinate 50,879,660 of NC_082690.1, read as the reverse complement.
TCTTTTGTTTCTGTTGAAATACTGTTTGCTCAGGATTCCTGACATAATTTTGTCTTCTATTAACTCAAAATTAAGTTGTTAGTAGGGAAGCCAGAAATTTCATTTAAATTTGTTGAGCATTCTCTTTAAGAACTGTTCAATATGCAGGGGAGTATTGCTCATTCAAACGTATCACTTTTATTCCATAAGTTCAGATTAAAGTAAATACCCTATTTTAATTAAAAAGAGAAAAATGAGAGCAATTCCCTGACATTCCCAAGGTTTCAAAGTATTTGCCTAAAGCAAATTTCACTTTAGAAATGAAATCTGGAGTACTTTGCCTTGATACCACACGCAATGTAAAATTTTTCCAATTATTCTGCCATCACAAATGCGTTAACTAGACACATTTGACATTGTCATGATATATTATAACTAGAACTATTAAAACATCAGAATCTGTTGCAACATTCCCAGCTCAGCATTTATTTTCCTTTCTTTTCACCTTTCTATCAAAGCAATAGAGCATTAACCCAGACATAAAATTCATTCCTTTTTACCTGCATCTTTGAAACACTAGTTCATAGAACTGTCCTTTCTTGTAACGGTTATTTTCTTGTGCTTGGAGAAAGCTTCTGGGACCTGACATATACCTTCTCTCTTCCTTTTGGGCAATTTAAACTTTAGAATTGCCTTAACACAAAACTAAAATAAAGGTACAACTTATAAGTGTATTTCTTGCCTAGGAAGTAGGATATATGAAAAACAGTGTCAGCTTTGAAGTCAGATACATGGAGGTTTAAGCCCCAGTTCCTCACATATGAACTTTGTGACCTTGAATAAGCCTTAATTTCCACATTTTTAGACTATGGATAATAAAACCTATCTTAGAGATAAGTTGCAATTACTAAAGGAGATAAGGTTTATGAAGAACAAAATATAATATTTAGTACACATTCATAGCATACCTTCAAGAAATACTGAAATAAAATAATGGTAATGAAAAACTAAAGTACTCAAGAGAGTCACTAAATTGGAAACAGTTCAGCCAGACTATGCTGCCAATGTGGATTACCTTTTCCTAAGTTTGAGGCAAATCATTCAAAAGAAGGGAGCAAATAATTGGGGATTTTGTCCCTGTTCTTTAACCATTCACTCAGTAGTGATTTAATGAGAGCCTCCTAAGGCCAGGCACTGTGCAAAACACAGAAGCTAGAGCAGTGAGTTCTAACACACTGTCCTCATGAAGTTCATAAGTGCACAGTAAGTAGAAAAAAATAAGGAAAAGAAAAGCATACATGAAGATATCTAGTTGGGCTTCTATCAAAAAGAGACACTGATAAGGATCTGGGCATGTTTGTTATTTTCAGTGTAAGAATCTTTGCTGCAAGCATTTTGTCACACAACTAACTGGCCATAAGACAATTCTGTCATAAAAGACATAATAACGAAAATAAACTAAAAGAGGAACACTAGATAGGACGTGATGAAACATGAAAAATTAATAACAAAAATTTAAACTAAAAGACGAGGGATGCTCCTATTTTTTAATCAATGTATGTAACATATATAACAGGCAGTACATATCTGGACTACATTTAAATGTTCCATCACATCCCCGGTCCTTATATTTCACCAAATCATTGAAGCCAGATTCTGTCCCAAATATCAAAATTCTGTCTACATCATGTTCTCCAATAACAAATAGCAAAAAAAATTTACACCAATTTCAAGAAACTTATATTCACTAGGAATCATGTAACCATTTCTTTTGGGGGGGATAGAAGGAGCCTGATTCTTCTTTTGCCTCCAGCTTCTAATACTGCATGACAAATTTGGTAAAGACAGTTTTAGAGAACAACCTGTTGTACTGAAATTAGCTAAAGAATCAATAATTAGGGCTCTCAAAGACTGTTGTGAATTACTAGCTTCCTGCTTTATATTTGCATAACCTGGCACATTTTGGGGTTTGAAGCATGGGAGTGATGATGCTGCTCACCAAAGGATTTGCAAACCGATCTGTTATTTTCTAGTATAGTTTGCAATCTGCCTTTACACCCTCTTATTTCACACTTCCAGTAAGTTTTCCTATCACCATATTTTCCATCAAGTTGATAAACGTTGAAACCAAACTGTCAGATCAAACTGTCAACCAGTTATTGTATCTTCAATGGCAAATTGCTTTATGGCCAATTAGTTGTGCGGCAAAACTGCTTACAGCAAAGATTCTTACGGTGAAAGAATCTAGAGCCAGATTTGGGTACAAGTAATTTATTTAGTATATGATCCCAGGAAACAAGGTGAGGGAGCAGGGAAGTGAGAAAAGCCAATAAAGAATGCCTTAAATAATACTGTGTCTTATGTTTGAAATTTGCTAAGAGAGCAGATCTTAAGTGTTTTCAACACACAACACAGACACAAAATGATATGAGATGATGAATAAACTCAAAAAGGATTAAAGACCTAAATGTAAGGCCAGACACTATAAAACTCTTAGAGGAAAACATAGGCAGAACACTCTATGACATAAATCACAGCAAGATCCTTTTTGACCCACCTCCTAGAAAAATGGAAATAAAAACAAACAAATGGGACCTAATGAAACTTAAAAGCTTTTGCACAGCAAAGGAAACCAAAAACAAGATAAAAAGACAACCCTCAGAATGGGAGGAAGTATTTGCAAATGAAGCAACTGACAAAGGATTAATCTCCAAAATTTACAAGCAGCTCATGCAGCTCAATATCAAAAAAACAAACAACCCAGTCCAAAAATGGGCAGAAGACCTAAATAGACATTTCTGCAAAGAAGATATACAGATTGCCAACAAACACATGAAAGAATGCTCAACATCACTAATCATTAGAGAAATGCAAATCAAAACTACAATGAGGTATCACCTCACACCCTTCAGAATGGCCATCATCTAAAAATCTACGAACAATAAATGCTGGAGAGGGTGTGGAGAAAAGGGAACACTCTTGCACTGTTGGTGGGAATGTAAATTGATACAGCCACTATGGAGAACAGTATGGAGGTTCCTTAAAAACTACAAATAGAACTACCATATGACCCAGCAATCCCACTACTGGGCATATACCCTGAGAAAACCATAATTCAAAAAGAGTCATGTAGCACAATGTTCATTGCAGCTCTATTTACAATAGCCAGGACATGGAAGCAACCTAAGTGTCCATCGAAAGATGAATGGATAAAGAAGATGTGGCACATATATACAATGGAATATTACTCAGCCATAAAAAGAAGTGAAATTGAGTTATCTGTAGTGAGGTGAATGGACCTGGAGTCTGTCATGCAGAGTGAGGTAAGTCAGAAAGAGAAAAACAAATACTGTATGGTAGCACATATATATGGAATCTAAAGGAAAAAAAATGGTTCTGAAGAACCTAGGGGCAGGACACGAATAAAGACACAGATGTAGAGAATGGACTTGGGGACACAGGGAGGGGGAGGGGTAAGCTGGGACGAGGTGAGAGAGTGGCATGGACTTATATATACTACCAAAATAGATAGCTAGTGGGAGGCAGCCGCGTAGCACAGGGAGATCAGCTTGGTGCTTTGTGACCACCTAGAGGGGTGGGATAGGGAGGGTGGGAGGTAGACACCAGAGGGAGGAGATATGGGGATATATGTATATGTATAGCTGATTCACTTTGTTATAAAGCAGAAACTTACACACCACTGTAAAGCAATTATACTCCAATAAAGATATTTTTAAAAAATGATATGAGATGGTGGATGTGTTAACTAGCTTGACTGTGGTAATCATTTCACAAATCATTACATTGTACATTTTAAATATATACAATTTTTATTTGTCGATTACATTTCAAAAAAGCTGGGGGGTATTCAAGCCCTTCCCATCCCCCCAAAAAATACCTAAGTGTGATCCCACATAAGCTACTGGGGATAAATCCCGCTTTAGACCCTCAGAGAGGCAGTGTAGCACATACCTTGGAATAGTTCCACCAAGAGGAGAGGTAGCTGGGGTGTGTATCCACCAAATCCTGCCCCTAGTTGGTTGAGGGTTGCTCCTTAGGAGAGTAAATCTAGTACTTCCAGCCCACCCCACCTACAAGCCAAGCAAACTCTTGTGGCCTGAGAAAACCTTCCCGCAGAGACACAAATGTTTGAGGGAGCAAGCTATCTCTGCGTATACAGGAAACTGTCCACCAAAGCTGCAGAAGACATCTGATGTAGGCTGAGAATATACGGGTGGGCTCCAACAGCATTTTCTATAGATGGCTTGCCAGTGAAAACAGGGCAGTCAACAAATCCTTTCTAAGCAGTAGAAATGTGATAAAAGATACAAATAAAGGAAGTGAGCCATGCAAACATCTAGGTATAGAGCATTCCAAGCAAAGGGAAAACAAATTAAAAGACCCTGAGGCAGAAGCAAACTTGGCATGTTCAAGAAAGCTTCGATGGTTGGACTAAAATGAGTAAGAGGAGAGTGCCAGGAGGTAGAGATAAGCAATGATTCTCCAAGAGCCAGATCATACCTTGTGAGGGTATAAAGAGCTTGCACTTTATTCTAGATGAGATGGAAATCCACTGGAGGGGTGTTGGGCCAAAGAGGATGTATTATCAACTTACATTTGAAATTTAAATTCTGGCTTCTACTTGGAAAATGGGCTAGAGAGAGGTAAGACTGTAAGGAAGGAGACTCCTTAAGAGGTTAACACAATATTGCAGAAAGAGGAGTTTAGTATCAGTGGAAATGGTGAGAAGGGAACAGATTGGAGATATATTTCATATAGTAGAGCTAACACATCTTTCCAATAAAAGAGTCAGAGTTCTATGACTGAAAAATAGTCATAGAACTAGAAACATAAAAGAAGAATTTTTTGGTCACTGAGAAATTGAAGAACTAGCTCCCATTTTTGATGGAAGTTCTATAATTACCTGTATCAAGCACTGTTGGGAAAAAACAAGAGAGGAAATACAAAACGGCAGATTCACATCACAGGGAGGTAGCCATCTCTCCAGATCAATGGCAAAGAAGAGAAAGGTTGCCTTAAGCCTAAAGCATGAGAAGCTGGAGATTAAACAGACCACAAAGGAGCTATTCCTAGTAGGTACCAAGGAAGAAATAAGATGCAAGTGGTCTGCCCTGGAAGCGAGGAGCATGGCATCACTGACAGTGATTAGAACTGCCAACCCATGGTGATAACAAAGAGCAGGCAACTTTCCATCAGTTTGACTGTTGTCTGTATATTCTTACAATACACGCATTTTTGCCTGCACCAGGGGTGGACCGCTCACACCAATCCTCCTTGGTAGCCACCGCCAGCACCCAGAGAATGGAATGAGTATAATAAGATGATAATAATAGCTAACCTTTATTAAATGCTAAATAGGTGCCAGAGGCTCTAAGCGTTTTACATTTTTATAAACAATATCTAACACACTATTTAATTAATTCTTATAATAACACTAAGTAGTAAATCCTGTATTCCCATTTCACACATGAGAAACCTAAGGTTAGGAGAGCTTAAGAAATTGGATCAAGGTCATACAATTGCTAAATGGCAGGACCAGGGATTCAAACCCAGGTCTGAGCAACTCCAAAACACAAGACCTTAACCAACATTTATTTAACTGAGAATAATACAGCCTATTTTAACCTTCATCGATTGAAAATTCAGTTTCAACTTTCCACAAGTGAGCCCAATGATGTGGTTACCCTGAATGCTGCTGAGGCAGGAACTGAATCACGTGTGCTGAGGGTCTTGTGAGACAACATCACTCTGTTCATGAGAGAGCCTGGTCTCAGCCAGCGTCCCATCTCAAGGGCAGGATGGTCAGCTTCGCTCATGGTTAATGAGTAAGTTGTGTGAAGTAACGCCAACTCTTGCTTCTTTGTGGGGGGCAAAAGACGGACCCTCAAAGAAAACAGCTTATGTTGCTGACAAATTTTAAAAGGAGTTGAAGATATCTAAGTAACTAATAGTTTACCAGAAAAGGAAAGTTTTGAGTAGCTTAAAGAATGTACAACGCTGCATCTAGTAGTCTTCACATCTAGGGCAGGAACAACTGTACCCAGCCCTCTGAAATTAAGAGACATAAAGTAACTTATAGAGGGCTAAGGAATGGTTAAGTAGCTAATATAATTGTTCCAAGTTCCAGAAACTATCCAGAGTCACTCTGTGTTAATAGAGCAGCAACCTGGCACCAGGCTGCATTCTACATCTATGTGATAAAACATCACACGCAGGGGCTGGCTTCTCAGAGGGTTCTGGCTCTCTCTCTCATCTCCTCCACACAGTCCGTCGATTAGGTAAGTTTAGCCAAAGTCAACACCCATGCAGACACCCATATGCCCATTCAGCCAGCCAGAGGGGTGCTAAGAGCCTGGCACAAGTCTCATGCTGGAACCAAACTCCCTAACTAATCTTTACCAGAGGTTTATATTAGGAATCAGGCACTCATACAGCTAATGACAAAGTGGTACTTTGCTTTGCTTCCCAATCTGCCGCTGTCCCCTGTGTATACAGCCCTCTTTGGAGTCTCACAGAAGGAATTACTAGCACTGCAGGATTTACAGCATAATAGCATTAACATCCACCCCAAATGATAAAGCCAAAGTGACAGGCTGTTTTCCAAGTTACTACCAAATGCCATATGTTAGTTAGTGATAATTACTGCTTATGATAACACCAACGGAAACAATGATAATTACATGGTGAGGCAACCGTGTTATCACTCGTGCACCTGGAATATAATACCTGTCATTACAGTGGCAACAAGAAGGATTAGGTTTCCCTCTGCTCCAATGCTCTCATGGTGATGTTTTCATCTACTGGATAAAAAGCTTCCCTGTCATTTTAATAATACAACTTTGTAGGCTTTAACAGTTCTGAAGGAAGATGCTGGGCATTTTTATATCATCCTTTGATTTTAAAAAGGTTAGAGGTATTTTTTCCCAGAGCAAATATGCAGAAACACAAAAGTGATGACACAAGGGGACCCCTTCTGTCCAGTCTCATGTCCTGGGCAGAATGGTTGTGCACTCGGGCTCTGGACTTCAGTGGCTGAGCTCAAATCTGGACTCAGTCACTTGCCAGCCAAAAGACCTTGACAGACGGCTAGTGGTCCTTGTCACCTCACCTCTCCAAGTCTCCTCCCTCAGTTATACAGTGGACATGGTAATAACTACCTTACAGAATCGTTATGAAGATTAAATGAGATTAAGCTTCATATAAAGCCCGATACAGAGTGAGTGCTCAAAAAATATTAGTTTACTATTAGACCAGCTTTGCCCTAGATCTTAGGGGTGACCCTCATTTCCCCTTCTTTTCCTCGGCACAGTTTTTCTTAAATTTACAGAAAATCTAAATAGCCAAAAAGGTCCATCTGTGGGTTAAGGGGAAAGGGGACTAGAAACTAGCCTAGAAAAGACCTTTGATCTGCCTCAGCTGCCATGAAAGGATTCCTCATGGTTCTGTGTGGTTCAGCTCAGCGCACCAGGAGAAATGTATATATTGGGACTTGGAACCAAACTTGAGCTAATGATTACAAACATCCCCACCACCAAGCATTCACTTGACCTTGTCCCCTGTGTGGCACCTCATACCTCTGGCATCTCAGGCAACTGACATCTTAAATCACCACCTACCAACATAATCCCTTCATTTAAACCATGTTACAAGACTGACAGTTCAGCATTAGGATCCTCCTTTCACAGGCATGAGGAATCTGAGATTCAGAGAAGTCATTACGTACCAAAGGCCATGCCATCCGGAAGCTGAGATCCAACCCAGGTCTTCCATCTACAGACCCAAGTCTTTCCCTTGCTGCTTATCCACGCGAGACTTAGAGCAATGAGAATGATGCACTGACCAAGTCATCTTCAATAAAAGCAATTACACTGTCCCCTGACAAAGCCACTGTAATTTATCATGTTTGTTTTTAATGATCAGAAAAAAAAAGTTTAAATAAAGGTTTTTAACACCCTCAAGCTAAAACATAAAAACAGCATTAGGCTCAAATATTTACATCTATACTGGTTCTACAGAGTCTATTTATGAGCCAAATCAGAGCAGCAGGGCTCAGTGACAGAAGCAGCATAATTGGTCTCCTGCTCCCTCTTTATGGGTTTCCACTTCCCCGTCATCCAGCCAGAGCCCATGTCTCCTCCTCCCCAGAGAAGAAGAGAATGATGAGCATTTTAACAAAGACCTTTCACATTTTTGTTGTTTCTCTGGGCATTTCCTGTCACTTTTATATGTTATGCACCACTGGAATCAGTAGCTCCATAAGTCGTAGAAATATCGTCAAGGGAATGCGATGTTTGCTCAAAAGTGGACCAGATTTATCAGGCGAATAGGTGTAAATGGAATTATACAATTCTGGAAATGTCCTTGGTTACAATCTGAATGGTTTTAAAAAGCGATACCATTTTCATTTCCAATCCTTTCCTAAGTTTCTCTCCTCCAAAGCCAGCTCCCTGACACCTGCTTTGTAAAGTCCCTGCTGACCACCGGGTCAAAGGGATCATCCTCCTTCTGGTAGAGAGACTTTCTGCTCATTTGTCTCACCTGGAGTCAGGCATCTCATAGTTTTCCTGCCCATAGTAAATGCCCAATAAATGCATATGAAAAAAATATGTATAAGAATAGACATAGTGGGGGGGGAGAGATCAAATTGGTGAGTGTGTATCTGGCAAATTTGCTAAAATGCTAAGACTTAAGTATGCAGTTTTTAACAGGCCCTTGGGCAAGGCTCAAGAATACAAAAATGAGGAAATGAAGAACAGTTCCTGACATTGATCTTCACAGTTCACGCATGGTAGTAGGTAGGGTGCAGGAATGGTGAAAAAGAGACGTAAACAAGCATGACAATGTGGTAAATGCTATACAGAACGATATGTAAGATGCCATAGGATAACAAAGAAAAAGTATTTCACACTCCCTGCGGAGGCCAAGAGAGCCTTCACAGAGGAAGTGAACTGGGCCCCAAAGGCTGAAGAGTGTTTTGCTTTGTTTTTTTTTTAATTTTTCAGTTTTTTTTAACATCTTTATTGGAGTATAATTGCTTTACAATGGTGTGTTTCTGCTTTATAACAAAGTGAATCAGCTATACATACACATATATCCCCACATCTCTTCCCTCTTGCGTCTCCCTCCCACACTCCTTATCCCACCCCTCTAGGTGGTCACAAAGCACCAAGCTGATCTCCCTGTGCTATGCAGCTGCTTCCCACTAGCTATTTTACATTTGGTAGTGTATATATGTCCATGCCACTCTCTCACTGCGTCCCAGCTTACCCGTCCCCCTCTCCGTGTCCTCAAGTTCATTCTCTATGTCTGCGTCTTTATTCCTGTCCTGCCCCTCGGTTCATCAGACCTTTTTTTTTTAGATTCCATATATACGTGTTAGCATACTGTATTTGTTTTTCTCTTTCTGACTTACTTCACTCTGTATGACAGTCTCTAGGTCCATCCACCTCACTACAAATAACTCCATTTCGTTTCTTTTTATGGCTGAGTAATATTCCATTGTGTACATGTGCCACATCTTCTTTATCCATTTTAAGGCAGACAAGGAGAGGAAAGATCCTCCAGGCACAGGGTACTCCATATGCAAAGACGGAGTGGTACTTAGATAGAAAAGCACACTGTATTTCAGTGTGACTTGAGCATGAGGCATGAAGAGGATGGGCAAGACCAAAGACTTAGAAAAATAGGTAGGGGACAATCCATGAGAGGGCTTGTGTATCATCCAGAAGTTAGAATGCAATGCAGAGCCACTGAAAAGGTTAAATGGTGCTTACCACTTGCTGGGAGGACAGTCTGTCTTTTGAAGCAAGGAATGGGTTTGGAGTCAGATGCTGGAAATGCGCTACAAACGAAGAGGACCGGAACACTGAGACCCTGGCAGTCATGGAAAGAAGCAGCCTATGAAGATGGAAATGGAGGATGCCCTGGAGCCAAGGATCAAAGCGACAGATTAGACTGCTTCCTTCAAGAGCCTACTTTCAAGGTGTCTCAGTCAAGTCTTCCAAGAACATGACTCACAAGAGGGTGCTGCTATCTACCAGCTGCTAATTGCATATAAAACAAGAAAAGGGTCTCAGAAACTGGGAAGAGACCATTGTAGTTCATGTCCAGGATCTCTGTGGCACAGTTCATACCCAGATCCTCATAAATCTGAATCCATTTTGTAACTCATGTCTCAGGTCAAATGTCATCTCCTCACTGACCCCTCAATATTTAAAATAGCCCCTACTCATTGAAGCTCTATTTACAATAGCCAGGACATGGAAGCAACCTAAGTGTCCATCGACAGATGAATGGATAAAGATGTGGCACATATATACAATGGAATATTACTCAGCCATAAAAAGAAACAAAATTGAATTATTTGTAGTGAGGTGGATGGACCTAGAGTCTGTCATACCGAGTGAAGTAAGTCAGAAAGAGAAAAACAAATGCCGTATGCTAACACATATATATGGAATCTAAGAGAAAAAAAAAAAAGGGTCATGAAGTACCTAGGGGTAAGAGGGGAATAAAGACACAGACCTAATAGAGCATGGACTTGAGGATACGGGGAGGGGGAAAGGTAAGCTGTGACAAAGTGAGAGAGTGGCATGGACATATATACACTACCAAATGTAAAATAGATAGCTAGTGGGAAGCAGCTGCATAGCACAGGGAGATCAGCAAGGTGGTTTGTGACCACCTAGAGGGGTGGGATAGGGACAGTGGGAGGAGGGAAACGCAAGAGGGAAGAGATATGGGAACATATGTATATGTATAACTGATTCACTTTGTTATAAAGCAGAAACTAACACACCATTGTAAAGCAATTTTACTCCAATAAAGATGTTAAAAAAAAAAGAAGTACTAGGGATGTAATGTACAACATGATAAATATAATTAACACTGCTGTATGTTATGAAAGTTGTTAAGACGGTAAATCCTAAGAGTTCTCAGTACAAGAAAAAAAAATTTTTATTCTTTTTTCTATTTAACTTTGTACCTATATTAGATGACAGATGTTCACTAAAATCATTGTGATAATCAAGAAAAATTAATTAATTAATTAAAAAAATTAAAATAGCCCCTACTCAACCTCAAGTCACTCCCTGGGAATTTATCATCATCTTCCTAGCACTCATCAGTATCTGAGTGTTTCTGATTTACTTATGTACTTCTATATTTTCTGTCTCTCCCCACTAGAATAATAACCACATCTGTTTACTAATATCAGGAACAAAAAAAGTTCTTGGCATGTGAAAAGTACTCAATGAATATGGAATTAAATAATTAAGAGTTCAGAAGCACCTTCATTCTGCAGGGCTAATTCTGATGAAGCAAAATGATAGACAGGCACTTGATAATGTCAAATTGTCTTTCTATTTGCAGGAAAATTACTTCCACTCAATCTTCTCAAGCTGAAGATAAGACAGCCTCTACTTTCCCAGCCTCTGCTGCTTTTATTACTAAGCATCAACTGAAATAAGCATCAGATGAGGAGACCTGCAGCTTTGACCATTTGTTGGAACTGTCAGGGCACTGGACTGTCACAAGATATTTAGCAATGTTCATTCATTCACTGAACTTCAAGAATGATAAGCACCTAGAATGCACTAGCTTCTGGGACATACACAGAATAAAGGATGGGTAAATGATGACTAAGCAAGAACAAAATGTGACAAGTGCCAAGGAGATTCAAAGATGGGAAAGGCCACTTCTAGCCCCTGGGAAGAAGACTTGAAAAGGTAGCATTCTCAAGCTTGACACTGAATGGAAAGAAAGATTTCAGTAGGTACAGATTCAGTCATGTTTGCTCTCTTTAGATGAATATTTATTAATATTTTTCTATATGTCAAACACTGGTTAGGTCCTGGAAAAGAACAAAGATTTTTTTAAAAGCAGTCTTATATTCAATCAGCTCAAAATGTGATGGAGGAAAAAACTACCAGAGAAAATTAAAACAGGATAAGATAAAAGCTAAAATAAGGAGAAACAGTCTATCATGGTAACACACAAAAGAGGGTAATAGGCAGATGATGCTTGATAAAAGGGTCTTTTAAGTGACTCTGCAAGAATGAGGAGTAGTTCACACGCCAGAGAAGTGATGACAAAGGCTGTATCCAGAAGCTTAATGTGGTCCTGTGCATCTGGGATGCTGCAGGGAGTTTAGAACACCTGGAACCAAACTTATCAGAAGGGTCCCAAAGGGTGAGGTTAGAGAGGTAGGTAGGCCAGATCATGAAGGATTTTTAGGCCATAATACGGAGAAGAGAAAAACAAAATGCACATGTACAGAATCAAAAAGAGGCCAAGGGAGGAGGCCATTAGGAAGAACAGTCGAGCCATCCTGGAAGGAGATCAGAGACTTGATCCTGCAGGGTGCCCGGCTGCAGAGCACAGGGCTTCTTTGCTAAGCAAAGGCAGGGAAGCTACTGCAAGTGCGTTCAGCTTCCTTATTGTCCCTGTAGCTGCCTGATAACATATGCTGGCTTTGTTCATGACATTTGATATCTCAATTATTTGGCTTCTGATATCATTGTGAGAAAAAACATAGTTATATCTTTATAGCCATGTATTTTTTTCATTGAAATCATTTCCTTGGTGTCTTTACTCCAAAGGTGAAATAAGGTAGTTAAAAGGTTTAAACAGTTTTATAGCTCTTCTCATATATAACTATCTTGTGCTCCAGACATGTAGAAACTAGTTTTTGTCCTCAGCAAGGGTATACTTGTTTCTCTAAATCTTAATTAACATTGAGATGTATGTACCATGTACATTTATTTTGTTAAATTAAAAGATGTACTTTAATGATATTTTAACTAATATTTAGATATTGACGGTAAGAGAATACATTTTTTTCAATGTGATGGTATTTTCTATTATACTTATTAAGCGGAAGCGTTTTAGTGCTGAGGCAAGATTATGGACACTTATTTTGGGAAGGGGCTCATGAAGATCAGGCACACAGGGAACTGCTACGCTGTCCCCAGCCCTGGTCAGTACAGGGACACACAGGGCATCCATCAATATGTATCATGTTGATAAATGAATAAACCAATGAATCTGTAGTTAGAAGACCCAGAAATCAAACTTCACTATTTTCTGTGATTCTGTGCTCTTTGATAAATTACTCAAACTTTCGAAGCCTCTGTTTCAATAGGTTATTTAGAATAGCGTTTCTCAAACTTAAATGTGTATATGCTTCGCCTGGGGATCCTGTTACAATTCAGGTTATGACTCAGTGGGTCTGAGGTTGGGCCTAGGCTTCTGTATTTCTCATAAGCTCCAGATGAGGTCAACACTGCTGGCCTGAGGACCACACTTTGAGGAGGAAGGTTTTAGAAGATCTAGTGAAGTACATAAACACTTTGAAAGCTGTTAGGCATTACATAAAAGTTAGTTGCTGCTATATGTTCAGTTAGTAATTTTTTATCAGTTATGTCTGCCATATATCCAGTGTTCTATCTTTTCAATATTTCTTTTATTAGATCTTGGCTTGCAAAATATATCTTCCATCCAAAGCTAGCATAAATATACTATTTCACTTCCTTCTAGATTTTTGCTGGCTCTAAAAGAAATATTTAACTCTTTTATCCCTCTGAAAGTTCTTAGCATACAGAATAAGGAATTAATTCAAGTTTATATAGTTTGTACTGACATTCAAGTGCCCAACAGTACATTTAATAATCATTTCTTTTCTCATTACTGTAATACTTTCGTTAAATCTTCAGGCCCTAGATGTATGAGTCTCTCTTTAATATTTTTAAACATCTACTAAGGTAACAAATCTATTTCTGAATTTATCAAAATTTCAATTCCCTACTATGTAGTCTTGATAACTGTCATTTTCTAAAATGGCTTAAAATCTATCTAGCAATTACACTGTTACTGACTTAAAAATTTTTTAAAAAGCTTTTGGTACTCTTGCCCACTCTTACATAAAACTCACATTTCAAATTTTTTAAAGTCTATGGAATATCCTGCAAAGCTTCTAATATTGCACTAGGTATAAAATTGAACTAGGGGATATTACCATCTTTACAATAATTAGTTTTATCTGCCAGGAAGAAAGCATAGCTCTCCTTTTATTCATATCTTCTTTTGCTTTTCCCATTGAGGCAACATAATTTGTTTCTATGAAAAAAAAACTATTGTGTTTTAGGAAAAAATATAAAGTATCGATATAAATATAAAAGTGAAGGGCAATGTGGTGGTGGGAGAGACGGGCCAGTTTCATAAAAAGTTATTTTTTTCAGTAATTTCCAAGTTCTACATTAATAGAAGATACGTAGGAATGCCACTGATTATTCCATACCTGTTGTATATCTATGTCGTATTGGTATCAGTAATTTTGGTTGAATGTTTAGGGGTATAACCAAGATACCTGCAAAAACAACTCATTCATTTCCTATAGTCTTTTCTTTCAACCACTGAAAACACTTTGTTGAGTGCCAAGTATGTGCTAGACACACTGGACACATGCTATTCTCTGCTACACACGAAGGATGCAGAAACAAACAATGACAACAAAAAGCAGCCCTTTAAATTGTCCAGAACCTGAAGAGGAAATCACACAAGCAAGCCAATGACGGAAAGCACAGGATGGTAAGGAGAGTTCATTGTTAAGTATAGGATGTAATATATTTTCTGCAAGAAAGAGACTACCAGCGTCTTGGACCAGCATCTGCAGGAAAAAAAACTAACAGCTGTCTTAATACCAGTTAACTTATTATATCAAGCAAGTGGCTTCTGAGGCACACCGGCAGTAAGCTGCAGTGTACGCCCTGGTAGGCCACCTAGATACTCCTAGTCTGAGGCACTCATCTTCCCAGCTGCCAGGAGTGTTGGGTGCTGCGATCTCACTGGTGAGTCCCTCCACTAAAATGAGCTGTCTCACCCAAGGTTATACAGACTCTCTGGTTACCCCCCTGTCCATCTGAATGGCTGAATGACGCAGGGTACAAAAGCCACCATGTGACACATCTCTGAAAGGCCACTCCAGCTCTACAGCATCAGGTAGGTTTGACCAAGGCCTCCATTGCAACAGGTCTCCAGGGAACTTCTCCCTCTACTCAATCCTGTGTCCTCAATACCTTAGCTGGTCCTACAGGCAAATCTCCATCCCAGAGTCCCTTTTCCAAGAATCTGACCTATCTCAGTTTTGCATTTGTTGTTGCTTTGCCTTTCTTTCTTTCTTTCTTTTTTCTCTCCCCTCTGGTTATAGAAGCAGGGCTCTTTGCTGTCATTATACTGCTGTACCTCCAACACCTAAAATAGTACTTAGCAGGTAGGTGTGCTCAAAAAACATTTCCTGAGTAAACAGAAATGGGATCCTCCTTTTCTCTTTCCAGCTACACCAAAGGCTGGACCCTGCCTCTGAACTTCAGAAGGCAGCTGAGAGCTGCTGCCTGACAGACTTCCTGGGGTCTGAATGCCTACTGGTCTGTGCAGATCTCAGGACATTGCCTGCTCCTGCCTGTGACACTACTTTGCCTGAGGAAATCATTACTTCCTGTTTGATCTCCCTTCTGCAGACACTTGCCTGAACCTGAAGTTCATGCCCTTCTGTCCAATTACCTTCTTTTCCTTCTGCCTGTGCTCCACTCCATCACCTACAGTTGATTTCCTCCAAAATTACACCCACTGCCTGATAAGTACCTGAGACAAGATTCAAACCCAAAGATATCAGAGTTCAAAATTACATTCTGTCAACACAAATACCATATGATGTCACTTATACGTGGAATCTAAAATATGACACAAATCAACTTATCTATGAAACAGAAAAAAAATTAGGGACATAGAGAATAGACTGGTGGTTGCCAAGGGGGAGGGGGGTGGAAAGGGGAGGAGTGGGAGTCTGGGGTCAGCAGATGAAAACTGGTATAAATAGGATGGATAAACAACAAGGTCCTACTGTATAGCACAGGGAACTATATTCAATATCCTGTGATACGCCATAATGGAGAAGAATATGAAAAAGAATGTATACATATGTATAACTGAGTCACTTTGCTGTACAACAGTAATTAACACAACATTGTAATTTAACTTTACTTCAATAAAAAATAAATTTTAAAAAATTACATCTGTCTACGTGAACATGCTCAAGACATGGCAATTACTCAAGACATAGCAATTACGTCTGTGCTTATAACACCATTTGTATACCACTTTACAGTTTACAAAGTACTATTACTTCACAGCAAGGCCAGTGCTTAGTGACATTAATTGCACGGCGTATGCCCTTTGTTGTCAATGTTGCCACGTCTGTCCCTCCTGGAAACATCCCACATCCTGGAAATCTCTTCTAACTACAAATTTACTTCAAGATAAATATAATTAAAATTCACATATTAAAAATAACAATAATAGGGGCTTCCCTGGTGGCGCAGTGGTTGAGAGTCTGCCTGCTGATGCAGGGGACACGGGTTCGTGCCCCGGTCCGGGAAGATCCCACATGCCGTGGAGCGGCTAGGCCCATGAGCCATGGCTGCTGAGCCTGCGCGTCCGGAGCCTGTGCTCCGCAACGGGAGAGGCCACAGCAGTGAGAGGCCTGCGTACCACAAAAAAAAAAATAATAAAATAACAATAATAAAGTTGGTAACATCACACAGACCCCAAAATGCCCCCTGCTGGCTTAACTTCCATCCGTGGATGCCCTTCCCTGCACTCAGAGGGCTGAGGAGAAAGGCAGCCTCCTGGGACCTTCTCCCAGAGCCTCAGTTTTATTTTTATTTATTTATTTATTATTTTGGCCTTTTTATTTTTTTAACATCTTTATTACAGTATAATTGCTTTACAATGGTGTGTCAGTTTCTGCTCTACAACAAAGCGAATCAGTCATACATACACACACGTCACTATATCTCCTCCCTCCCGAATCTCCCTCCCTCCCACCCTCCTCATCCCACCCCTCCAGGCAGTCACCGACCTGATCTCCCTGCGCTATGCAGCGGCTTCCCTCTACCTACTTTACATTTGGAAGTGTATATATGTCCATGGTACTCTCTCACTTCATCCCAGCTTACCCTTCCTCCCCCCTGTATCCTCAAGTCCATTCTCTAGTAGGTCTGTATCTTTATTCCTGTCTTGCCCCTAGGTTCTTGTGACCATTTTCTTTCTTTTTTTTTTTTTTAGATTCCATATATATGTGTTAGCATACAGTATCTGTTTTTCTCTTTCTGACTTACTTCACTCTGTATGACAGTCTCTAGATCTATCCACCTCACTACAAATAACTCAGTTTCGTTTCTTTTTATGGCTGAGTAATATTCCATTGTTTATATGTGCCACATCTTCTTTATCCATTCATCTGTTGATGGACATTTAGGCTGCTTCCAGATCCCGGCTATCGTATATAAAGCTGCAATGAACACTGTGGTACATGACTGTTTTTGAATTATGGTTTTCGCAGGGTATATGCCCAGTAGTGGGATTGCTGGCTTGTATGGTAGTTCCATTTTTAGTTTTTAAAGGAACTTCCATATGTTCTCCATAGTGGCTGTATCAATTCACATTCCAACCAACAGTGCAAGAGGGTTCCCTTTTCTCCACACCCTCTCCAGCATTTATTGTTTCTAGGTTTTTTTTTAACATCTTTATTGGACTATAATTGCTTTACAATGGTGTGTTAGTTTCTGCTTTATAACAAAGTGAATCAGTTATACATATACATATGTTCCCATACCACTTCCTTCTTGCATCTCCCTCCCTCCCACCCTCCCTATCCCACCCCTCTAGGTGGTCACAGACCACCTAGCTGATCTCCCTGTGCTATGCGGCAACTTCCCACTAGCTATCTATTTTATGTTTGGTAGTGCATATATGTCCATGCCACTCTCTCACTTTGTCACAGCTTACCTTTCCCCTTCCCCATATCCTCAAGTCCATGCTCTAGTAGGCCTGTGTTTTTATTCCCGTCTTACCCCTAGGTTCTTCATGACCTTTTCTTTTTTTTCTTAGATTGTATATATATATGTGTTAGCATACGGTATTTGTTTTTCTCTTTCTGACTTACTTCACTCGGTATGACAGACTGTAGGTCTATCCACCTCGCTACAAATAACTCAATTTCGTTTCTTTTTATGGCTGAGTAATATTCCATTGTATATATGTGCCACATCTTCTCTATCCATTTATCTGTTGATGGACACTTAGGTTGCTTCCATAACCCAGCTATTGTAAATAGAGCTGCAATGAACATTTTGGTACATGACTCTCTTTGAATTATGGTTTTCTCAGGGTATATGCCCAGTAGTGGGATTGCTGAGTTGTATGGTAGTTCTATTTTTACTTTTTTAAGGAATGTCCATACTGTTCCCCATAGTGGCTGAATTTACATTCCCACCAACAGTGCAAGAGGGCTCCCTTTTCTCCACACCCTCTCCAGCATTTATTGTTTCTAGATTTTTTGATGATGGCCATTCTGACTAGTGGGAGATGATATCTCATTGCAGTTTTGACTTGCATTTCTCTAATGATTAATGATGTTGAGCATTCTTTCATGTGTTTGTTGGCAATCTGTATATTTCTTTGGAGAAATGTCTATTTAGGTCTTCTGCCCATTTTTGGATTGGGTTGTTTTTTTGTTATTGAGCTGCATGAGCTGCTTGTAAATATTGGAGATTAATCCTTTGTCAGTTGCTTCATTTGCAAATATTTTCTCCCATTCGGAGGGCTGTCTTTTTGTCTTGTTTATGATTTCCTTTGCTGTGCAAAAGCTTTTAATTTTCATTAGGTCCCATTTCTTTATTTCTGTTTTTATTTCCATTTCTCTAGGAGGTGGGTCAAAAAGGATCTTGCTGTGATTTATGTCATAGAGTGTTCTACCTATGTTTTCCTCTAAGACTTTGATAGTGTCTGGCCTTACATTTAGGTCTTTAATCCATTTTGAGTTTATTTTTGTGTATGGTGTTGGGGGAGTTCTAATTTCATACTTTTACATGTAGCTGTCCAGTTTTCCCAGCACCACTTATTGAAGAGGCTGTCTTTTCTGCACTGTATACTCCTGCCTCCTTTATCAATGATAAGGTGACCATATGTGCGAGGGCTTCTCTCTGGGCTTTCTATCCTTTTCCATTGATCTATATTTCTGTTTTTGTGCCAGTACCATACTGTCTTGATTACTGTAGCTTTGTAGTATAGTCTGAAGTCAGGGAGCCTGATTCCTCCAGCTGCATTTTCTGTTCTCAAGAATGCTTTGGCTATTCGGGGTCTTTTGTGTTTCCATACAAATTGTGAAATTTTTTGTTATACTTCTGTGAAAAATGCCAGTGGTAGTTTGATCGGGATTGCATTGAATCTGTAGATTGCTTTGGGTAGTAGAGTCATTTCACAATATTGATTCTTCCAATCCAAGAACATGGTATATCTCTCCATCTACTTGTATCATCTTTAATTTCTTTCATCAGTGTCTTATAATTTTCTGCATACAGGTCTTTTGTCTCCTTAGGTAAGTTTATTCCTAGATATTTTATTCTTTTTATTGCAATGGTAAATGGGAGTGTTTTCTTAATTTCACTTTCAGATTTCTCATCATTAGTGTATAGGAATGCAAGAGATTTCCATGCATTAATTTTGTATCCTGCTACTTTACCAAATTCATTGATTAGCTCTAGTAGTCTTCTGGTAGTCTCTTTAGGATGCTCTATGTATAGTATCATGTCATCTGCAAACAGTGACAGCTTTACTTCTTCTTTTCTGATTTGGATTGCTTTTATTTCTTTTTCTTCTCTGATTGCTGTGGCTAAAACTTCCAAAGCTATGTTGAATAATAGTGGTGAAAGTGGGCAACCTTGTCTTGTTCCTGATCTTAATGGAAATGGTTTCAGTTTTTCACTGTTGAGGACGATGTTGGCTGTGGGTTTGTCATATATGGCCTTTACTACGTTGAGGAAAGTTCCCTCTATGCCTAATTTCTGGAGGGCTTTTATCATAAATGGGTGTTGAATTTTGTTGAAAGCTTTCTCTGCCTCTATTCAGAAGATCATACGGTTTTCTCCTTCAATTTGTTAATATGGTGTATCACACTGATTGATTTCCATATATTGAAGAATCCTTGCATTCCTGGGATAAACCCCACTTGATCATGGTGTATGATCCTTTTAATGTGCTGTTGGATTCTGTTTGCCAGTATTTTGTTGAGGATTTTTGCATCTATGTTCATCAATGATATTAGCCTGTAGTTTTCTTTTTTTGTGACATCTTTGTCTGGTTTTGATATCAGGGTGATGGTGGTCTCGTAGAATGAGTTTGGGATTGTTCCTCCCTCTGCTATATTTTGGAAGAGTTTGAGAAGGATGGGTGTTAGCTCTTCTCTAAATGCTTGACAGTATTTGCCTGTGAAGCCATCTGGTCGTGGGCTTTTGTTTGTTGGAAGATTTTTAATAACAGTTTCAATTTCAGTGCTTGTGATCGGTCTGTTTGTATTTTCTATTTCTTCGTGGTTCAGTCTTGGAAGGTTGTGCATTTCTAAGAATTTGTCCATTTCTTCCAGGTTGTCCAGTTTATTGGCATATATTGCTTGTAGTAATCTCTCATGATCCTTTGTATTTCTGCAGTGTCAGTTGCTACTTCTCCTTTTTCATTTCTAATTCTATTGAATTGAGTCTTCGCCCTTTTGGTTTATCAATTTTGTTTATCAATTTTGTTTATCTTCTCAAAGATAAATGGTTTATCAATTTTGTTTATCTTCTCATAGAACCAGCTTTTAGTTTTATTGATCTTTGCTATCGTTTTCTTCATTTCTTTTTTCATTTATTTCTGATCTGATCTTTATGATTTATTTCCTTCTGCCAACTTTGGGGTTTTTATAGTCTTCTTCTCTAATGCTTTAGGTGTAAGGTCAGGTTTTTTATTTGAGATGTTTCTTGTTTCTTAAGGTAGGCTTGTATAGCTATAAACTTCCCTCTTAGAACTGCTTTTGCTGCATCCCATACGTTTTGGGTCGTTCTGTGTTCACTGTCATTTGTTTCTAGGTATTTTGTTTGTTTGTTTGCAGTACGCAGGCCTCTCACTGTTGTGGCCTCTCCCGTTGCAGAGCACAGGCTCCGGATGCGCAGGCTCAGCGGCCATGGCTCACAGGCCCAGCCGCTCTTCGGCATGTGGGATCTTCCCAGACCGGGGCATGAACCTGTGTCCCCTGCATGAGCAAGCGGACTCTCAACCACTACGCCACCAGGGAAGCCCTGCTTCTCGGTATTTTTTGATATCCTCTTTGATTTCTTCAGTGATCTCTTGGTTATTAAGTAGTGTGTTATTTAGCCTCCATGTGTTTGTATTTCTTACAGATTTTTTCCTGTAATTGATGTCTAGTCTCATAGCCTTGCGGTCAGAAATGATACTTGATATGATTTCAATTTTCTTAAATTTACCAAGGCTTCATTTGTGACCCAAGATATGATCTATCTTGGAGAATGTTCCATGAGCACTTGAGAAGAATGTGTATTCTGTTCTTTTTGGATTATAAATATCAATTAAGTCCATCTTGTTTAATGTAACATTTAAAGCTTGTGTTTCCTTATTTATTTTCATTTTGGATGATCTGTCCATCAGTGAAAGTGGGGTCTTAAAGTCCCCTAAAATGATTTTGTTACTGTCGATTTCCCCTTTTATGGCTGTTAGTATTTGCCTTATGTATTGAGGTGCTCCTATGTTGGGTGCATAAATATTTACAATTGTTATATCTTCTTCTTGAATTGATCCCTTGATTATTATGTAGTGTCCTTCTTTGTCTCTTTTAATAGTCTTTGTTTTAAAGTCTATTTTGTCTGATATGAGAATTGTTACTGCAGCTTTCTTTTGATTTCCATTTGCATGGAATATTTTTTTTCATCCCCTCACTTTCAGTCTGTATGTGTCCCTAGGTCTGAAGTGGGTCTCTTGTAGACATCATGTATACGGGTCTTGTTTTTGTATCCATTCAGCCAGTCTATGTCTTGTGGTTGGAGCATTTAATCCATTTACATTTAAGGTAATTATCGATATGTATGTTCCTATTAACCATTTTCTTAATTGTTTTGGGTTTATTATTGTAAGTCTTTTCCTTCTCTTGTGTTTCCTGCCTAGCGAAGTTCCTTTAGCATTTGTTGTAAAGCTGCTTTGGTGGTGCTGAATTCTCCTAGCTTTTGCTTGTCTCTAAAGGTTTTACTTTCTCTGTCAAATCTGAATGAGACTTTTGCTGGGTAGAGCAATCTTGGTTGTAGGTTTTTCTCCTTCATCACTTTAAATATGTCCTGCCACTCCCTTCTGGCTTTCAGAGTTTCTGCTGAAAGATCAGCTGTTAACCTTATGGGGATTCCCTTATGTGTTATGGTTGTTTTTTCCTTGTGCTTTTAGTATTTGTTCTTTGCATTTAATTTTTGATAGTTTGATTAATATGTGTCTTGGCATGTTTCTCCTTGGATTTATTTTGTATGGGACTCTCTGTGCTTCCTGAACTTGATTAACTATTTCCTTTCCCATATTAGGGAAGTTTTCAACTATAATCTCTTCAAATAGTTTCTCAGTCCCTTTCTTTTGCTCTTCTTCTTCTGGGACCCCTATAATTCGAATGTTGGTGCATTGAATGTTGTCCCAGAGGTCTCTGAGACTGTCCTCAATTCTTTTCATTCTTTGTTCTTTATTCTGTTCTGCAGTAGTTATTTCCACTATTTTATCTTCCAGGTCACTTAACCGTTCCTCTGCCTCAGTTATTCTGCTATTGATCCCTTTTAGAGAATTTTTAATTTCATTTATTGTGCTGGTCATCACTGTTTGTTTGCTCTTTAGTTCTTCTAGGTCCTTGTTAAACGTTTCTTGTATTCTCTCCATTCCATTTCCAAGATTTTGGATCATCTTTACTATCATTATTCTGAATTCTTTTTCAGGTAGACTGCCTATTTCCTCTTCATTTGTTAGGTCTGGTGGGTTTTTACCTTGCTCCTTCATCTGCTGTGTGTTTTTCTGTCTTCTCATTTTGCTTAACTTACTGTGTTTGGGGTCTCCTTTTCGCCGGTTGCACGTTCATAGTTCCCGTTGGTTTTGGTGTCTGTCCCCAGTGGCTTAGGTTGGTTCAGTGGGCTGTGTAGGCTTCCTGGTGGAGGGGAGTAGTGCCTGTGTTCTGGTGGATGAGGCTGGATCTTGTCTTTCTGTTGGGCAGGTCCATGTCTGGTAGTGTGTTTTGGGGTGTCTGTGGCCTTATGATTTTAGGCAGTCTCTGTGCTAATGGATGGGTTTTTTTTCCTGTCTTGCTAGTTGTTTGGCATAGGGTGTCCAGCACTGTAGCTTGCTGGTCATTGAGTGGAGCTGGGTATTGGCATTGAGATGGAGATCTCTGGGAGATTTTCGCTGTTTGATATTACGTGGAGCTGGGAGGTCTCTTGTGGACCAGTGTCCTGAGCTTGGCTCTCCCACCTCAGTGGCACAGCCCTGACGCCTGGCTGGAGCACCAAGAGCCTGTCCTCCACATGACTCAGAATATAAGGGAGAAAAAAAAGAAAGAAAGAAAGAAAGAAGAAGATAAAATGAAATTAAAAGTTATTAAAATAAAAAATAATTATTAAGAAAAAAATTTTTTAAGTAATAAAAAAATGGGCAGACAGAACCCTAGGACAAATGGTAAAAGCAAAGCTATACAGAGAAAATCACACACAGAAGCGTACACATACACACTCACAAAAAGAGAAAAAGGGAAAAAAATATATATATCGTTGCTCCCAAAGTCCACCTCCTCAATTTGGGATGATTCGTTGTCTATTCAGGTATTCCACAGATGCAGGATACATCAAGTTGACTGTGGAGATTTAATCCGCTGCTTCTGAGGCTACTGGGAGAAATTTCCCTTTCTCTTCCTTGTTCGCACAGCTCATGGGATTCAGCTTTGTATTTGTACCCGCCTCTGCGTGTAGGTCGCCTGAGGGCGTCTGTTCTTCGCTCAGACAGGATGGGGTTAGAGGAGCACCTGCTTCGGGGGCCCAGAGCCTCAGTTTTAGATACCATCTAGATTTGTCCTCCCAAGGGTGCCCAGTTGCAACATGGCCTCAAGTGTACACATGGTTCCCTGGGTCCTTTTTTCGGAATCTGCTGCTCTCCCTTCCTATTCTCCTTGTGAAAGAAACATGGAGTAATTGCAGTGCTTTTCCCTTCCGATGCCAGCCTGTTGTTCTCAGCTCATTACTGTCTTCTTCCTCAGCAGCTGTTCCTCCCTCCAGACAGTAACTTCAGGCTTCCCTTGGCCTGGTTTTCCCTAATAAGATTTTCAGTCTTTCCATACACATCTCTGAACGAGAGCCACGTTAGACTACATCCAGTACTCAGAAAAGTCCTCCAAGGTCTCTGGCGCCGTAATTATTACATGCTAATTAGCATTTGATCAAGGAGAAAACTAAGTCAGTGATTCACCCAAATTCACTTGTCACTAAGGGATCGAAGAGGAAACTGATCCTAGATTTTCTAGCTCCAGATGTTTGACCCAGCCATTGCAACATCCTGACATATAATAGCAATTACATCAACAGCCATAAAAGCTGCTTACTATATGCTAAACACTCACCTGAGCTGCTATCATACACTACACCTCCTTTCACCCTCAAAACAATCCTATTTTCATGGAATAGGTAAATGATATTACCATCCACATTTCACCTATGAGGAAAATGAGGTTCAGAGAGGGTATATGCACTCTGCAGACTGGTCACATAGTCAGGAAGTGTCGGAGCTGAGACCTGACCCAATGCTAGGCGATTGCTCTATCATGGTTCAAAATGTAGCTGTTATTCTAACAGAAGTCATTCCCATTTGTTGGTTTTATTTGTGACATTATGTCCACAGGATGTACTGTCCAGAGCCACCATGACTCATATGGTATTTGTCTCCCATTCTCACCTGTCACATTATAAAACTTCAATTGCTTTATAAAAACACAGTTACTTCCCTATTCTCCCTTGTTTTCTCAAGTAATATTGAAACATTTATTTCAGACAAATTCTCACTTGAAAACTCTCTTACAGACACCATAAACATGGGTCATCTGCCATTTCCTCCCGTCCAGCAGCATGTTAAATAGAGGAATGGAACTAGTATTTACTATCATAAATGGGTATCACAAACCCATTTTACAGATGAAGAAATAAGGTTCAGGAAATTTAACTCACCCAGAATCACACAACTTCCAAATGACAAAGAATTCAGATTCACAACTGCCTGAGTCCAAAGCAGAATGCTTTTTCCACCACACACGTCTGCATCCAATACAACAATGTATTGTGGAAAAAGCAGAGAATTTACCTTTTAAGCAACAATACAAAATTTCCAGACTGAGTCTTTTGCATTTCATCAGGATTTCTACTTTTTATTTATCTTCCCCCAGACCTCATAGGACCTCTTGGACACTTTTCTCTGTGAAGCAGAGGCATTCTGAATATTAGTACTATTTTAAAATCTAAATACACATAATTCCTAAGTACCAGAAAGCAGACATCTAAAGTCATCAAACTTGTTAGAAAGACAATTTGTTACCCTGTACTGAGAAAATCATATTTACTGCATATATTGATGGGGGGGGGGAAGCAAGAAGATTTCAAAGTTAATTTCCCCTCATAAATAATACATGGCAAAGCCTAACACACACACATACACACACACACACACACACACACACACACACACACTCACACACACACACACAGGCCTTCTCCTCTGGCTGCATCTTTGGGCCACTGGCGCCATGTATCGGCTGTGTGCCGCCTGCAGCAGTGCCTGGAGGTGGGAGCGGTGAGGGTCCCAGCACACGCCTAGCCTGGTGTGACTGCTGCTCTCCAGACGAGAAAAGATTGAAGCTTAATGTCACACCAGATGTCCTTTAAAGGGATTCATTTCAAAAGACTGCTCTTGTTTTTCTTCAGAAAGGATGTCTTGTTCCGAACAGAGTGGCCATAAGGCGGAGAGATCTCCCCACGGAGGACAAGTACAGTGAAGATGTGATGCTACCACAGAAATATGGGCAGAAAAAAACAGGAGCCGGAAGAGAAGGCTTTGGCCAAGACAGCCTATGAAATGAGTAAGAGAGGAAGGAGAATGCAAAGAATTCTCCGTGTGGAGAATGCCACGCGGCCAGCACAACAGTAAATCGTGATGGAAAGAAAGCTTGTTATCTGGTAGACTATATGTGAGGTGTTTGCACATCTTCAGGGCTCTCAACCTGGTCCTAAGTGGATTTCAGGCGCCCTGTGAACCCCCTGAAATTTTATGCAAAATGGCTTTCAGGTGCTTTTTTTGTTTCTCAGTGGCAAATTCATAAAGTTCACTAGTTTATCCAAATTCCAACACATCAAAAGGTTAATAACCACCACCACTGTTACCTTGGAAGACTAAACCAAATCAGCAAAGAGCATGGAATTGGGAGTCATACAGGCCAGAGGTGAACCTCCTCTGCCACCCTTAACTGCCTGACCTTGAACATGCACTCATGGACACACAAATTCTCTACCTCTCAGTGTCCCCACTTTAGGGATGCAGATAAACTCCACCTGGGAAAAGGGAACTTGCCAGAGCTTAGACATCAGTGGATGTTGGAGCCAGACATCTAACCATGTGTCCCTCCCAAGCCTAGCAACTGCTTCACTAGTTTCCATTTTCTTCAATGAGAACCCTGCCCTGCCTGGTCCACTGTCAACACTGAAGGACAGTTCCTCGAGCAGGACCAGATTCATGAGCTTGTAACCTGTGCAGCTGTGCAGGGCTCCATGCTCAGAAGGGCCCCTGCACTTGGGGTTTAACGCTCTGTAGTCACCATCTTGAAATTCTTAATAATTGTGTCTTTGAATTTGTGTTTTGTAAGTGATGTCTGATGGGACAATGGAGCGTGGGGGAGGGGAGGGGCTTGGAACCTCAGCTCACACATGGTCCTGCCTCTTGTCACCTCCCCAGCTCCGTGACAGGCTTAGGCCTCCTTCCCAGACCCCTCACTCCCACACCTCACGTCCAGCCCTGCTCCCTCCTTCCCTGCCCCAGCTGGCTGCCAACAGCCCTCCACTCAGGGAAACAAGCCTCCACCGAGGGCAACAGCCACCAGGTCTCAAGGCCCTGTTCTGTCCCCTCCCTCCACCTCCTTTGAGGAGCCTGGGAGCAGGAGACAGGAGGGAAGGGTACAAATAGGGGCTGATCTGGGGGTGGAGCAAAGCAGTGGCCATCCCCGCCACAGGCTAACAGCACCATAGTGAGTTTGCTGGGCAATTCAAAGAGGGCCTCTCATCCAACCCCAATCCCAGCGCCAGTCACATCCGTGCACAGAGGATGCAAATCCTTGGGGGATGCTCTTTGCCACAGAGGATTAGGGCAGGGGACCCACGGGAAGAGAAGGTGCACTACTGTACCATGCCAGGGCCTCACATTTTGGTTTTGCACTGAGCCCCACAAATTATGTAGTGACCTTGTCCTTAAAGGAAATATATGTATGTTTTAATCCTGAGGAATAAATGCTAATAACCTGCTATTACTTGAACTCATACCTTAAACTTCTTCCCGTTAAATCCTCTGTCTGCTGCCATTAGCACTCTGGCCTCACATTTATATAATATCAATTATTTGGGGGTGAAAGTGCAAACAAATAAAAAATTCGACTGTATCAGAAAAAAGACTACATATAACACTACATTAAGATGTCCCATCATAGGGAACCATACGGTATTTCTATTGTAAAGATTGAGGGGAGAGAAATGGGCCAGTTGGGATAATGCTAATATTCTTTTGTCGTCCTTGCTGTCTCTTCTCCGCAGCGCTGTTCTGGTAGTTAGCACTGACAGGAAGGCCTGTTGGGGATTAGTTCATTTTACAGACTAAACAGCAGAAAAGCTTGCTTGCTTGCTTGCTTTCCCTATTTTTTCTTGAGGAAATTGGCTGCAAGCTGTATTTTCTGGTCTCAGCCAGAGTGCTCAATCCATGGTACTTAAGAAATAACATGCATCTATTCATATCACAGGGAAAACTCAAAGATTCACCTACTTTCTTCCTTTTTCCCAATTCACATCTGAGAGGACTTGTTCAAGCAAAACTAGAAGTAGGGGAAGTTGTTTTCACGGCCCCATTCTCCCAATTCCAAGTCATCCTTTTCCACCTCAGATCTTTATCTACATTACTACCCAAGTGATCAGTTTAAAGACAAATATAGGGCTTTCCTGGTGGCACAGTGGTTGAGAGCCCGCCTGCCGATGCAGGGGACACAGGTTCGTGTCCCGGTCCGGGAAGATCCCACATGCCGTGGAGCAGCTGGGCCCGTGAGCCATGGCCGCTGGGCCTGCGCGTCCGGAGCCTGTGCTCCGCAACGGGAGAGGCCACAGCAGTGAGAGGCCCGCGTACCGCCCAAAAAAGAAAAGACAAATATAATTACCTCATTTGTGTGACTACAAACCTAGTGAGGCTCCAGTGCTTCAAGAATCTGCTACCACTAACAGAACCATCCTGCCCCTGCCTTCGGGGTCCTGGAACAACTTACTATGAGGTAAGCAGAATATAGAAGATTTTATTAATTGCATTATAACACACACACACTCCATAGGAGCTAGACAAGGTCACAGTCCAAACCTAATTCAAAGAGAGAGGCTTTCACAAAACAAACAAACAAAGCAACCTGCCAATTCTGTGCCCCTCCCAAACCCATGGAACCAAAGGGTCAAAAGGAAAGCTCTCTCACCCTATCCTTTCAATATCAGAGACATTTAACACCTTGGCTTTATTTTTCAAAGAGAAGGTAAACTAAGTGTCTACGTCAGTGGGACCTAGTCCCTTGGTAGGAATACTAGAGATAACACAGGCTAATTAAAGCAATTAGCTGGGACAGGAGAAGGGCAAAAAGAAGCTTCTGTGCAGAGACCTGGCAGGTTAGCTATCCAGCCTGTAGTAGGACAAAGAGAGGAGGACAGCAAAGGTATCAGCAGCAATGACAGCCAGCTAGGGACGCCCCAAGAGAAATCTCTTTAGTAGCTCCATTATAGCGTTCATCATACCCTATTATACTCACACGCTCAACTGTCTATCACCCCTACTAGGCCGTGAATTCCTTCAGGGCAGAGACTCTGCTTGCTTCTTGCTACCCCAATGCTCACGACAACTGTGGGCTCTATTCCCAACTGTCTATGGGGGTGGTAAAGGCTTGAGAATACACATCTTTAATTGAAATCTGGGCCACTGAATTTTCTTAAGACAATTTCACCCTGAAGAATCAAAATCATATTGTTTTTTCCCTTTCATACAATTTCCCAACTGCCAGTCCTCAGAGCAGCAACAGTTTGTTCCTAGCACCTAGATTGGAGCCTGGTTGTGAGCACGTACGCCACACATTTCATTAGGACTAGCCCCAAATTACCGAATTTGAGCACCCTCTGACCAGGAGAGGAAAAGGTTTATGACCCCTAAATGGAACTTAGAAGCGTCAGCCAATTCCGTAGCCCCACCCAAGTGCATCCACTGTCTGTCTGAAGCCTTGATGGACCGGCTGGCATATTTCATTGCCAGCCAGCCTCCAATAGCCTCACTCCACCTAAGGCAGACTATTCCAAAGAACAGGACGAATGGGGCTTCAGCGTGGAGCTCCCTCCTCCCCCCAGTTTCTGCCGGAAATACCAATATAGACCAACTGTCCGATTTTCTATGATCCACACCACAACTGGTGAACATTCTACCTGCCATCTGTCCCTTTTTTTTCCTGTCAGATTTCTCACAAGGCAAAGGAAACTGATTGTGTTTTTATATATAAATTAAATTGATACCAGTAACAAACAACTGACTGAGGTGTACAACTTAATGAATGCAGCCTGTTCAGGATAATCATGTCTGCACAAGATGGAGTGGCAGTCATCTATCAGAAATGGCAGGCCCTGCCGCCTGCCCGCTCCCAGCTTGGAGCTGATCTCAGCAGCCCTTGGAGTGTCTACTGTTCTCTCTGTCCTACACATGTTTCCTCTGGAGTATGGATGTCATGGGGATGCCAAACCTTGTAGAGAGCCTGTCCTCGGACTGGCAGTGAAGTGGGAAGAGCACCCACTTTGGGGCCAGGCAGATCTGGGTGCAGATCCCCACTCTCAACTTAAAGAAAAATTCACAACATGAGAGCTGTGAGTTTAAGTTTTACTCGGGGTCTCACTGAGAAACATAGACCAGAGATGGCTCTGAGGAACTGCTTGCTCTGAAGAGGTAGGGGTGGGGCCACTATATATACGAATTTTTTGGCTAGGAAATACATGCAGTCAAGCATACATCTTGGTAAAAGATTACTGCTAAGCATAAAGAACAGATATCTCAGGTTAATGATTTTAGTCCTTTTCTACTTATGGGAAGATGCAAGAATCTGGGGTCATTGAAATTCTTCCTGAGATACACATCTAACTATCTAGGGTACCATTTATTCAAAGAACAGAGTGCCTCATCCTGTTTTTCATCCTGAATTCCTCTCAGGGTGCAGTGTAGGTGGGCAACTGCAGTGCGTTGCAGCTTAACGCTTGTAGAACCAGATGATGAGTGATACTCTTTGTTCTTGTTTTTTTGTTCACACCACTCTGAGTACTAATAGTAGGATGCACTTAGACAAGTCACTGGTCTTCTCTAAGCCTCACCTTCCTTAATATGTAATTCAAGTTTTGCAATACCTACCTTTGAAGATTCTTATGGGATCAGAAATGAGGTCTGTAAAGCACGTGGCTTGCTACTGGACTTCCATAAGTGGTAGTCAATGGTAGGCTGTAAATAGTCATGTGTGTCCTGGTTAGTGGGCATCATCAGAAAATCTTCAAACAATAAATGCTGGAGAGGGTGTGGAGAAAAGGGAACCCTCTTGCACTGTTGGTGGGAATGTAAATTGATACAGCCAGTATGGAGAACAGTATGGACGTTCCTTAAAAAACTAAAAATAGAACTACCATATGACCCAGCAGTCTCACTACTGGGCATATACCCTGAGAAAACCATAATTCAAAAAGACACATGCACCCCACTGCAGCACTATTTACAATAGTCGGGTCATGGAAGCAACTTAAATGCCCATCGACAGACAAATGGATAAAGATGTGGTACATACATACAATGGAATATTACTCGGCCATGAAAAGGAATGAAATTGGGTCATCTGTAGAGACGTGGATGGACCTAGAGACTGTCATACATAGTGAAGTAAGTCAGAAAAGGGAAAACAAATATTGTATCTTAAGACATACTTGTGTAATCTAGAAAAATGGTATAGATTAACTGGTTTGCAAGGCAGAAATAGAGATACAGATGTAGAGAACAAACATATGGACACCAAGCGGGGAAAGAGAGGGGTGGGATGAATTGGGAGATTGGGACTAACACATATACGCGAATATGTATAAAATAAATAACTAATGAGAACCTGCTGTATAGCACAGGGAACTCCACTTCGCTGTACAGTGGAAACTAACACAACATTGTAAAACAACTATTCCCCAATTTAAAAAAAAAAAGGCATGTGTGTCAACCTCCATTAAAAAACTACATCTGGGGTCTTCCCTGGTGGCGCAGTGGTTGAGAGTCCGCCTGCTGATGCAGGGCACACGGGTTCGTGCCCCGGTCCGGGAAGATCCCACATGCCGCAGAGCGGCTGGGCCCGTAAGCCATGGCCACTGAGCCTGCACGTCCGGAGCCTGTGCTCCACAACGGGAGAGGCCACAACAGTGAGAGGCCCGCGTACTGCAAAAAAAAAAAAAAAAAAGAAAACTACATCTGTATTGTTATTGCCGTTATTTTTAATCATTTTAGTATATTATTTGGGAGTATAGAAGACTTTTCCAGAATGAGATTAACAGGATTAGAATGGAAGGGTAATATCCACTTGATGGAATGAAATAAAGAATCATCAGTCATATAATATTCAAGCAGCCTTTTTCCTATGTTAGCTAGGTCCTTTATTTTAGTTCATTTCAATCCCCTTATCTACAAGCAAAAATAAGGAAAATGGGATTTTAACCATAGAGCCAGACTTCACGTAGAGGAGAACACTGCTAAAAGCCTGGAATGTCATTCAAGATTCAACAGAGCCCTAGCAACCCAGTTTTCCTGTCGCTCCCTCAGCAGCCAGGTTCACTGAGTCCAGTCTTCTGCCACTCAACACTCCCCTTACGGACTCGTCCCGCTCCTCTTGTTCTCACTGACACTGGATCCCCTTTCTGACCTTCTCAAGGTTTCTGCTTATACACAGCTTCTACTCATTCATGGCTCTGACTGCTCACGACTTCTACGGTTTCATGAAGTCCTGTTTATACCTCTCATGGCGCCCTTTTTGTGTTCTCTGCCTCCACAGTCAACTGCCAATTCTACATCTCATATTAAAACTCCCCAGTGGAGAAGAACTTATTGTTCAGTTTATCACTGTCAAAGATAATCACCATCAACCGAGCGGGGAATACCTTATATCAGGCTACCTCAAATCAGATACCTACCAGCCTCAATTCAGATATCAACCCCTGTCCAGTCAATTATGGTCAGGACCTCAGAATCAAACTCTACCTATGCACAGGAACCCCTAGGGCTGCTTCCATCTACGGTAGGCTGTAGGCTTGGCAGGCACTCAGCACAATAGATTCCTCTCCAAAACATCTATTTCCTTAGGCATTTTTATTTCAGAGAGGGCTTGTTACATGAAACAGAGAATTGATTACTGCACCAGAGATCATACTTATTATACAGGGTTGCCTGTTTCAGAAATTTCAGAGTAAATCAGAACAACAAAATGCCATTCCTAAACCATGTCCTTCGGAACAGGGAGCTTTTGAATCATAAATGACTTTGTACTTATTTGCAAATCCAACCAAGTTAATACAAAATCCATTTGCAGAGTTTGGATAGAGGGTTCATAATGTTACCAAGTAAACTGGGAAATGTTCCAGGTGCTGTGTCATAGAAGCAGGGTGTGATACCTGACTTACTCTCATTCTCAATCCTGTAATGGTAACTCCTCCGTTCAATAAGTACTTATGGGTCAGATACTAACAAAAAAGCAACTGCTTACTGATTGTTTTGATACCTATGGATGAGGAGAGACAGTCTCAAAATAGCTTTGGTGGATGCCAGGTGGTGAGCCTTGTGAAAATTGGTAAAACAATTGCATTTCATGCCTGAAATTCACACCTCTAATCGTGATGTTCCACTGCTTTATTTCTTGGCAACACATCCTTAACTGATTGCATTGCAGCACAAAAGACTAACAATTCAACAAAGCCAACTCTCTTTGCTTGTAATCTGGATGAATTTCTGTTTTATTCTGTCAAGAAAGAAGTGTGAGGGAGCGGAAAAAAAGTTGGCCAAACCAGGAGCTTTTTTTTAAATTAATGTTTGGGAGCATCATACTGCGCTTTATGGTAGTTGAAGGCAATTTGCTTGACTTATTAAATGATGAAAAGCAAAGTAACATTGTTTTATGAATGATCACAAGGTCAGAGGACTCAAGGGTGGTATATAG
Organism: Delphinus delphis; assembly: GCF_949987515.2. Lineage (NCBI taxonomy): Eukaryota > Metazoa > Chordata > Mammalia > Artiodactyla > Delphinidae > Delphinus > Delphinus delphis. The sequence continues at coordinate 50,846,233 of NC_082690.1, read as the reverse complement.
CAACAGGAACAATCTCGCCTGTTAAATGCTGCTGAGAGCCATTACCCAGATGTCATTCTTATAAAAGAAGTAGTCTAACAATTTCATGTCTCACACAGGCTGGACAGACCATATCTGAGCAGCCCCAGTGTGGTGCTTTTGTAATATAGAATTTGTTGAATGAACGGCATGAAGAGGCTTAGTAGGTACCTCCATGATGCCCCAGGCAACAAAGTCCTTTTGCTTAGAAGAATAAATTGAAATGATCTACTTAAGGGGCTGTCTCTCCAGTTAGAAGGAGGGGACCCTTCATCTCTATTGTCTCAGTGCCTAGTAGATAGTCAATGCAAGCTTTTTGAATTACATGGGGTGGGGTTCAGCTCAGATATCTCACATACCTCTTATGAGGGATTACCGATAACATTTGGAAACAAAAGGGTTAGCTAAGGACGACTTACTGGGGTGAGTGTATAGTTCCTTATAAATTCATATATATGTACATATATGATCTATAATATAAATATCACATGTATATTTATATGCATTTATACATACATATATCATAAACTATACAGTGGGTTCTGGTATCACCAGAATGACTGGGTCTATTTGGGGGTCAACCCAAACTGCCTCTCTGCTCATTCACTGCTGATTTTCTTCTTGTTAGAGACTGTTCTACACTTGAATTGCCCCAGATTGGCTTAAAATTTCCATCCTCAGCATTACTAAGGATTGTCCCACCCTCACCCAAAGTGACACTTTTCAACCTAACTTGTTAGCTCAAGAAGAGCTGTCCTGGGCTGGGTCTTTAAGCAGTTCCTCTGCTCTTGGGAGGCTGCTTAAAGAGTTGGGAAGAACACTTGCAAAATACACAGTCAAGGACTTGTGTCCCTAGTTACTTAATTTCTTTAAGTTTCTATTTCTTCTTCTCTACAATGAGCATAATAATGTAGCTATCTAGTAGGGATATTGTAGAGATTAAATTAGATTATATGTAAAGTACTGAATAGAGTTTGGGGCACATAATAAACCCTTTAAAAGCAGTAGTTACTTTTAATCACCATTTTTTCCACATGATTCTCTTCTCTGAACATTCTGACTTATAAGTCATAGGACTGAATCCGTTTCTGCTCTTCTAAGAGGGTGAAGTGAGCAATGTAGCTACTTTTCATTAGCATGTGAACTAAAAAACCAGAGCCTCTCCCAGGCAGAGACCACCTGGTATTTCTTCTCTAATATTATGAAACGCAGTCCCCATTCCTGATTGTGTAACTACTTCAAGCTCAGCATGGTATGGGCTATACTTCAAGGTCTCAGCAAACAGGATTATTGATTGTCATATAATCCCTTAATTTATAGATGAGAAGAAAAGGTCTTAAACTCTGAATCTTTGGGACAGTGAGTCTGATTCTCTCCTTGAACCAACCTAAATCCCAAATCTCAGGTATGGACATCCTGAAATATTTCCTTTGGCAGATATTAAATGAGTGCCCATTCTGTGTAAAGTGCTGTGCTGGATCCTTCCCTGATGCCCTAGCTTGGGTCACCTGTCCTCCTCGTGTCCCACAGAAACCAGGATATGACTGAACTGGCCTATCACACACGCTGCATCAAAACTGCCTGTTTACTTGTCTGACACTCTTTATGTAATACCAGCTCTTTTAACCAATCTCTACTTCATCAACTCTCAGATTAAGCATTCACCTCTACAGCCTGCTGACTGAGGACCACTGACGCTTAGGACTGATAGGCTGTTTGCCTATCAGTGTTCACACATTTTTTGCTCCTGACATCTAGGTTGTGAATTTGCCAAGAACCAGTGATGCTTGCTCCCAAATCTTTTTCTGCTTATTATAGCTGATATTGTAATATATAATTTAATTAACTATTAGAAGCCCTTTAAATATGGGTACAAAAAGAGGGCTGTTATACCAATAATACTAAACAGAATGTTTTGAAAAGACTCAATGAAGGTGAGTCATCTTTTAAATGCTATTAAATTAGCAATGAGAGAAAAGGTTTTTAAAAATTGGGGAAAAAATATATAAAATCTTTTAAAGATTGTGCATTTGGTTTGCTTGGCAAGTACCTAACTTTTAGAACTACTTTAAAGAAACAGAATTTGGAAATTGTAAGCAGTGCAATGCGGGTGGGATTTATGCACGTAAAATGGCAAGACCTCCTATCAGCAGACGCAAAGAGAAAAGTGACCCTACATTAAAAGATTGATGATTAAATATGCCCTCTACTGTTATAAATTAAAATGTTTTAGGTATGTATACATCATTTTAATGGTACTTTAAGCAATTGTTTCAATTAACCAAACAATAACTTATATGAATCACATAGTCTCATATTGCCTTGGTTATACAATGTATCCCAAGTCTAATACAGTGGTTGAAACATCGGGGTGTGGGGGGGACAGTGGAAAAGAGGAAGGGGGGAGGGAGGGAGAGAAGAAAGAAGGAAGGAAGGAAGGGAGGAAGGGAGGGAGGGAGGGAGGGAGGGGAGGGAGGGAGGGAGATAGAGAAAGGAGTGGCTTTGAGTGATTTAAGTGAAAATTTGGTTCTTAGGCTGCCAAAGTGGCAGGTCAGGAAGATGTAACACTTTTCAAGTCCGTCACAAGGTGAGAAGGGCTTAGTTTGCCCCTATTCTCCCCCTGACCCCAGCAAAAAAAAAAAAAAAAAGTTTCAAGTCAAAACTCAAAAAATTTGAAAAGATTCTCTCCGACTACTGTTTCTCCTGCATTTATTATTTATATATATTTATTATGCTCTTCTTCCAAACTTCTGCAAATTAGTCCATTGTGCACACAGGAAGAGTTGGATTTTACATATCTCCACAGCCAGAGGAAGGTGAGAGAAGAGACTAAAACTAGCACAGGAGGAGGTAATTCTGACCTGACAACTTCCAGCTCCAGATGTGTCGAAGGTTAGGAAGTTCCTCTTGTATGCATAATTGTTGGGGTGAACAAGAGAATAGGAAACTAAGGAAAACTAACCCTAATTAAGCCTTACTGCATCCCAAGCCCTGTACCAGTCCTTTGCTTATTTAATCTTACAGTGATCCTGTGAGGGAGGCATTGTTATCCTCACTTTATAGGGGAGAAAACGGACCCACTGAAGTCAAGTCGTTTGCTCAGAATCACACAGCTGGTAAAAGGAAGGAAATACCTGCACCTTCCCTGACCCCACCTTGCTCCCCAGCCTCATCCCTGATATGCTTGGGCCAGTTGGAATTGGTTTGCATTAAGTGCTGAGCCCACAAGAAAATCTAGAGATTTAAAATTTTGTCTAGTCATGACCAAGAGCAGAAACATAAGGAAAGACACAATGAAGCACACCCACTGTCTCCATTCTCATCACAATGCAAGCATCACTGTCTGGCACTCCAAATTACATGAGGTGTGAAGGACCACTTGAGTACAGTGGAGGGTTCTTGTACATATTTGGGTAATTAGGGATGGGATTCTTCTAACCATTCATTGACCAAAGCAATTCCTATCACAGAAGCTTCTGCTCACACACCTTTTTTTTTTGTTTTTTTTGTTTTTTGGCGGTACGCGGGCCTCTCTCACTGTTGTGGCCTCTCCCGCTGCGGAGCACAGGCTCCGGACGCACAGGCTCAGCGGCCATGGCTCACGGGCCTAGCTGCTCCACGGCCTGTGGGATCTTCCCAGACCGGGGCACGAACCCATGTCCCCTGCATCAGCAGGCGGACTCTCAACCACTGCGCCACCAGGGAAGCCCTTGTTTGTCTTTAAATCTGCATGAAAACAATTTCCCAGGGTAAGAATCCCACCTGGAGGATGAGAGCAAATCTGGACCATCCCTCCACAAAATTGTAAAGGAGATAAACTATACAAAGGCATAATGCAGAACAAATGCTCAAAAAATACTGCTAAGTATGAACTTTATGGCATGATTATATTGAATCCTCAATAACAACCCTTTGAGAGAGATGCTATTATTATTCCCATTTTGTTGATAAGGTAACTGAGGTTTCAAAGCAAATCATTTTTCTGAATTCACTCTGCTATTAAGTATTGACGAGGGAATTAAAACTCAAGTTTCCATGAACAAATTTCGGACTTTTAAGGGGTATTATATACTGCATATCTAAGCAATAGAAATACTAAAAGATTAACTAATGGGCTCAGAAGTCAAAACATTATCCTTTGCCTCTAGCCCCAATCCCAAGAAACTCCCAAGCCTGGATGCTTCCTTCACCCCTTTTTGTGCTACTATGCTCTCCCTAGAAACTATGAAACTCCTGTCACAAGCAATCTGACTTAAGCCCATTCACACTCAAGTGTAAATAAAATTTAATCAATAAGGCTTAAGCTTTATTTATTCATTTAAATTGATTATTTAAGCTTAAAAATAAAACTTAAGTAAAAATTCATTATTTCTTTACCAATGCAATTAATTATTCACATCTAAATTAAGATAAACAAGGCTTAATATATCAACCCTGGATAGAAAGCCCCAGTCAGGTCCGGGTTGGCTTTGGGTTCTCCTTCCTTCTCTCTGCCTCAGTGGTCTACTTTCTCCCTTTCCTCTAGGCTGCCACCACCTATCCCATGCCTCAGGAGTCTTCTCCCCCAAGCCCATCTCCAAAATAGGATACCATCTCCCCAAAAAGCCCAATTCTTATAATTTTTGAGAGAAATTCACAGACCCTTGGTGATTTAAGAATTCCCTTATGCGGTACAAAGGATAAATAAACAGAAGATAACATGGGGTAATGTGGCAGGTTTTATTTTCTAAGATAGTCACAATATCTCCCAGCCCACATACTCTTATTAAAATGTGACCCTGGCACCCTTCTCATTAAGTAGCAAAGTCTTGTGTCTACTTCTTTGAACCTGAGTGGATCTTCATGACTGCCTGACAATAGAGAAGGGTGGAGATGATGCTGTGTGACTTCCCATTAAACAAAATGCCATAACCTTTCTCCTTGCTTTCTGACAACAATTGCTTTTAGAACTCAGACATCACGCTATCAATAACCCCAAATCAGCCCATGGTGAATGACCATATTGAAGAAGTCACAGTAGGTATTCTGGTCAACAGATCAGCTAGACTGGTTTTCTGTCCTCCACAGCCTCACAATCCTTTAACTACTATCCAGTTGACAGTGTAATATTATTGCCTTATTTCTTATCTCCCAACAGGACTGAACTTATTGAAAGTAATCAGATCTAGACCCTAGTTCAATGTACATAGTAGCACTGTTAAAATGGGTTTTTTTTAATTCAATAACTAAATGAAATATTAATTCTTAGTTGTTGGTCAAAGAAGGTTACCTGAGAAAGGTGACATTTGAGCTGGGTATAGAAGAATGGGTTAAACTGGAACATTCTAAGGAGAGAATTCTATTTGTGTAAAAACAGAGACAGCAAACTGATGGGCATTTATGGAGGACAGCAAAATATGTGAAGTAGGCACACAGATCATATGGGAAGAAACAGTGAGAAGAATGTGGTAAGGTAGGGTGTGATGAGTCATGTATTGATATAAATGAGTCTTTAGAATCTCAACTTCATTTGGTGGCCATTGGGAGATACTGAAAACTTCTAAGAAAGGAAAACATGATACCAATATTCCCTAAGTCACATTTCCAAAGTTTAAATCACTTGTTCACGACTTAAGTGTTGATCTAATTAATCACATCTTACATAAATGTTTGGACACATTGTTTCCATACTTAATCGTCAACGATGTTAGGATTCCTGGTCAAAATCATGTTCCTGAGTTGAACAAGTGCTAATCCTTGGCTTTCTCTGAGAACCTGGGATGTGCTTAGAAATAACTGGCACCTTATGACAAGTTTTCCATGTCCCGGTGCAACGGAGCTCCAGATGGAATCACCAGCCAGGCCTTCCCGTATGCCCCTCAGCAAAGGTAATGTGATGAAAGAATCATTATCCAGAGAGAAGCAGAATATTAACTCCAGCAGCACCTCAGACAGTGCTTTGCAAAGACTCCTTTCCAAATAGCCTGAAGCTGATGTTTGACAAGTGCAGGCTGGGACCAGCTTCCCTTATTTGTGGCTCTGAAGGAAAACTGTGAGATTTTAACATGATTTCTAAATGACATCCAGCTTTATCGCTAAAAACAGATTCTTCTTGTAGATCCAATTCATGTGTATTCATCAAACACGTAGAGAAGATCTACTATAAGCCAGCCATTTTATACACACTACTTCATTTAATTCTTTCTTCATAAGAGATGGGTCAATTATAATACCTGTTTTAGAGATGATGAAGCCTAAGTTCAAGGACATTAGATAATTAGGCCAAGGTCACACAGTCAGTAAAAGCTAGTTCCAAACACTGGTGGCTATATTTTTTTCCTCCTCTACTCACCAATTCTGTCTCTATGTGACAGGAATCAGATTGGGAGTACAAAATTGAATAAGATGTCATCCTTCCAATAAAGGGCCTCACAAACTATGCAGAAGACAATAGGTACGCAAAGAAGAAATAATTAAGAGCCAAATAGAAAGACCAATAAATGTAGTAGAAGCATTAAAAAAAAATGACTAATTACTTCCAGTCACAAAAGATCTGGGAAGGCCTTACAAAGGAGAAAAACTCAACATGGATTTTCATGAAAGAACAGGATTTTGATTGATGGTGAACTAGAAGACCACTAAGTGACCACCCTTGGAGTTTTGAGGTGGTACTGAGCTGTCAAACAGACCTGAGTCCAACAGAAATCTCAGGATCAATTCTAGATATTGGAGGTGTCAGATACATATCTAAAGAAACATACTTATTGTGCATAAAATGTAAAACAATATATTGGAAGACTAAGAAAAAGAATAGCATGTATTAATAAATTTAAAATCAAACAAAATTAGCAAACCCAGTGCATCAATTCATAAAGGGGTCTAGGAAAAAACCCAGCCGACATGACTAAGTTTCCTTTCTTCTAGGAATGCAAAAAATCCCTTAATGTAATTCACCAAATAAAATATTCCAGGAGAAAAACCGAAACAGAACACAATTTTAATTAATATTCCTTTTTGGTTAAAACTCTCAGCAAATTAGGAGTTGAATAAAATTTCCTTAAACCGATAAAGGATATCTACCAAAACAAAATACAAACAAAAAAGACATATTCAAAGGTAAAATGTTAAATGTATCTCCCTCTAAAATCAAGGAGACACTTTGCTGTAGAGCAGAAACTAACACAACATTGTAAATCAACTATACTGCAACAAAAAATTTTTTTAACTGTATAAAAAATGACAAAACAGGAACTGAAATAATACCATCGATAAATTGCAATTATCATGAAAAAATAAAATAAAATCAAGGAGATAACAAGGGTGTCCATTATCACTGTTAATCTTTAATACTGCACTTAAGGTAACTGTCCAGAATAATTACCCAAGAAAGAAAAAAAGATGTGTAAGCACTGCATTGAAATGAAGAAACAAAACTATCACACTTCGTAAAAAAATTAACAACAGAAACCTCAGTTAAATAGAGTTGGGAGACCAGAAGGGGGAACTCTTACACCCTACCACAATAGCAGAGCCCTACAAGGGGAAGAAAAGCCCCCTTCACTCCTGGCAAGAACTCAGCCAATGAAAAGCCACGGACTCTTTGTTTACTATAGCCCTCCCAACTTCCTTTTCCCCCCTATAAAAGAATTCTACTCTCCTTTTTGGCTTGAGACTTGCACATGACTCTCCATGGTTGCAGACCCCAAGTTGCAATTCCCTGCTTATCCCAAATAAACCCTTTTTTGTTGTCATTGTTGCTAGAGAAATAATTGGCAGTCTATTTGTTTTAGGTCAACAGGTTGATATGAGTATCTACTTAGAAAATTCAAAAGAAACTTCAGACAGATTAGCAGAATGAATATTCTAATTTGAGAAGAACAGAACTTGGCTAAACTTTTAAAATTCGACTCAATATTATAAAGTCAGTTTTCTCCAAAACTACCAAATTTCAATCAAATCTCAGCAAGTTTTTCTTGTGACTTTACAAGCTAATTCTAAAATATATTTGGAAGAACAAAAGCTAAGAAAAATTATCCAAGTATGCTATATGGAAACAGAGTTACATTACAGATCAATGGGGAAAGTATAGTCAAGACTTTCTTACAACAAGATGCATGAACTACAAAATCTAACAGGACAGTATTAATAAATTTGATTACATTATACTTAAACATCTTAATCAAAAGAAGCTATGAAGAAAATTTTTAAATAAACCATGAAATGGCAGAAGATACTTATTCTAAAAAAATTATCCAGAATATATTAGGTTGAACAATATAAAACTGCCATTTTTAGAGGTGAAGAAAGGTCAAACATTGACAGTTAATTTGGTTAAATCTAATATAAAGAATTCCTATAAATCATTAAAAGAAAGCTAAGAAGGGAGTGACATCAGCATCATGGCTGCATAAGGCGTCCCTCACTTTTTGTCCACTTACCCTCCCAACAACAAATACCAGCATCCATCTAGAAACAAAAGCGTGTGAGAGGTGTGGGATTTAGCACCCTACACCGAGGAACCCAGGGGAGTCTCACCCACCTGTGCATCAGGTAATAGGCCAACAGACCACAGTCCTGGCTGTAGACCCTGAAAAGTGACCTGTGAATCAGCTCTAGCCCCTCTGCATCAACGTCCAAATCCCTGGAGAACACTGACTTAGACAATCACCCATGTTAGGGCAGAGACAGCCTCTGTGGAAGTCCAGGTTCCCAGAGAAGAACCAGCAAAACAGTACAAGTTTGGAAGCCCTGGAGTGGGTAATATAATAGGGAAGAACAAATCTGACTCCATATTAGATCTGTTTCTTTTACTTAAACCTTTGTATTCTTTTGCTTTTGCTTAGAGTTAAGAATGTTGCCTATAACCTGAAATATACAGGACAGCTGATTCTCAAGGCTCTGACCTTTAAGAGTATAACACTTTTCTATTCATATGGAGATAAAAAGTTGCAAAACAGAATAACATTTGTCTTATCGGAGGTTTACAGGAACATCGTGACCTGACCTCCATGGACAACTGCAAGAACAAAGGATTCTGACACCAAGAAAATTTTAACACCCAACCATGCCCCAACTCATCTTGCCTTTAAAAATGCTTTGCTGAAACCACGTGCTTGTGTTCAATAACAGTAAGAAGAACAGTTTGGCTTTACCTGCATCACCCCTTCTTCAATGTGGCGGAGTTCAGGGCCGAGAGATCTTCCTTGGCCCCCGATTTCTCCCTTTGGGGGAAAGAGAGCCGGTGAGTGACACCTGGCTTTCCCAGCTCTGCTGATGCCGCTGAAGAGGATCATTTCTCTCTCAGCCCCACCTTCTAGAGATGGGTTCCATGAGCCACTGTGGACACCAGAATACAGGGATGCTCAAGTCCCTTATAGGAAATGGCGCAGTACACTTGGCCCTCCATATCGGAGGGTTCTGCATCCACAGTTCCACAAACAACAGAATGAATTTTGGTCGGAGGTTGGTTGAATCCCCAGATGCGGAACCAGCTGATACAGAAAACCAGCCCAGTGCATTAAATCAGGAGCTCCAAGACTGTGGGATGCGAAGAGTCTGGGAAAGTACCCAGGACTCTCAGAGGGCACTGAAGGGACACAGAGCTTATTAAGTGTGTGGTGGACTCCATCTAGAAGCCTGCCCACCAGCTGCTGGGAGAGCCCACCGATGACAGCCCAGCTGACCCACACACACTCCTAGCGCCACTCGTGCTGACTCTGCAGTGGGAAACTGTGTGCCCTCCTGAAGGTGGTGGCGAGGGACAGCTCTGGGAGATGACCAGCGATCACTTGCAGAAAACAGGCTCTAATCTGTGGGCAAGGTTGACACCACAAAGTTGAGCTGTAGCGCCACCTATGAGAAAACAAAAGAGGCTGTCAGCATGGTGTGTTGTAGGATGGAGAGAAGGCATGCAAGCTTAAAACATTCTGCCACAAGAGGGAGAAAGAAATCTGGAGCAGGTGTGGCCACAGAAGGTCTGAGAAAGCCTCAGAATCTCTAGCAGGGCAGATGGAAGGTATTTCTCCCCAGAAGTCAGTAAAAACTGGAGGAGGTGACTGCCACTTCAACTGTGAAGTCAATGATGCAAAGCTCAAAGGAACATCAAAATCAAGGTAATGTAACACCAAAGGACCACAATAACCACTCGGTAACTGAACCCAGAGACAAGGAGACCTGCAATTTACCCAAAAAAGAATCCAAAATAGCTGTTTTAAGGAAACTCAGTGAGTTACAAGAAAACACAGAAAGGGCTTCCCTGGTGGCGCAGTGGTTGAGAGTCCGCCTGCCGATGCAGGGGACACGGGTTCATGTCCCGGTCCGGGAAGATCCCACATGCCGTGGAGCGGCTGGGCCCGTGAGCCATGGCCGCTGAGCCTGCACGTCCGGAGCCTGTGCTCCGCAACGGGAGAGGCCACAAAAGTGAAAGGCCCGCGTACCGCAAAAAAAAAAAAAAAAAGAAAAGAAAACACAGAAAGACAATTGAATGAAATCAGGTATATATGTGTTATATATAGAAAATGGAATATTATTTAGCCATGAGGAAGGAAACCCTGCCATTTGTGACGGATGAACCTTGAAGGCATGATGCTAAGTGAAATAAGTCAGACAGAAAAAGACAAATATTCCATTTATATGTGGAATCCCAGAAACAGAGAGTAGAGTTGTGGTTACCAGGTGTTAGGGGGTAGGGGAAATGAGGATAATGGTCAAAGAGCACAAGCTTCCAATTATAAGATGAAAAAGTTCTAGGGGTCTAAAGTACAGCATGGTAATTATGGTCATAGTATTGTATTATATATACTTGAAAGTTGCTCAGCTAGTAGATCTTAAATGTTCTCAACACAAAAAGGAAATGTACTTATGCGACGTGCTGGAGGTGTTAGCGAATGCTATGGTGGTAACTATTTTGCAATATGTAAGTATATCAAATAAACACACTGTACACCTTAAACTTACACAATGTCGCATATCAATTCTATTCAATAAGTTTGAAAAAAAGAAAAAGCTAAGCAGTCTTATAGGAAAATGACTAACAGACATAACCAGCATTTCACAGAAGTGTAAGCAACTGGTCAGTCGATAATTGAACAGGCAATAACCACTAGAATCAGGAAAATAAAAATTAAACCTAGAACTATATGCAACCTCATGTCCTTTAGATTGGCAGAAGTTATAAAATCTGACAATAACAAGAAAAGCAGAGTGGTCCAAGCATTGCAAAAGGAATAGAACAAAGAGACTTTTCATTCAGCACTGGTTTTCCATTTTGGAATCAGCCATTATTGCTCCTTGCCCTTTTAATCCCATCTCTCTCCAGGACAAAAGCAAGAACAGAGGGCATACCTGGGCATTATACTGGAGAGCTAGACTCTTGTAACCTGTGCAACATTCACATTTTTTCAGACATGACAAGAACAGTAGATACAAAATTGTTGTACTCTACTTTAAAACAGGAAGCCTATACTTTAAGGCAGTGGTTCTCAAACTTTGTACCAGAATCACCTGGAGAAATTCAGATTACTTGGTTCCACTCTCAGCATTTTCTGATACAGGTGTTTGTGATAGGGCCAAGAATTTGCATTTCTAACAAGCCCCTAGGTGATGCTGATGCTGTGGTCTGTGATGATGATGATGATGATGTGTTCTGGGGACCACACTCTGAGAACTCTCGCTCTAGAGAATGAACTTTGGTATATTATAGGCTGAGAAGAAAGGAATGATGCAATGGAAGGGAAGTTAGCATTTATTTGGGGCCCACTATGTGCCAGGCAGTGTGCTTTTAAATAAGTCACTAATAGTCACAGCAAATCTGTAAAGCAGGTGTTGTTAATCCCATTTCACAGACGAGGAAATAAGGCTCTCAAAGGTTATACCTTTTCCAGTATCCCACAGGTAGTATATGACAGAAAAGATTAAAATGTAGGTCTATCTGACTACAGCTCTGATATTCTTTGCCCCACACTCCATGACCCTCAATGAGAGAAAACATCCTCTACTATTGGTATCACTGGATAAAATGTGAGCAGGCCACAGTTGCCTGGTATGGGCCAGTGCAGTCAATATACATAAGCTGGAAGTGTAGAACCTAAATAATGAAGGTAGAGGTGGCATTCCAGGAAAACAAAAATACTAGCCCAGCCCTAAGGGCTATCCTCACTCTAATGTGAAGAGTAAGAAAGAACATTGTAGATATTCCCATATATTTTTTCAAGTTTTATAGAGAACTGTGAACACACAATTATGCTTATTTAAGATATAAACAAACTTAATACAATTTATTTCAGTTTATGTTATCTTTTTAGCAAATGTTTATGCTATTTATGTAAAGTCTCAAAATAAAGGATTCCAACAGAGGTTATTGAGAAGACATCACTCAATGGAACGGACCCAATATCTTTCTCCAGTCCTTCTCTGGTTGGAGCACTGATGAGATTAGAAATGTTTAAAAAACAAACTCAACTCTTACTCTTAATGTCTCATGTTTCCATGACCATAGGTGCTATGGAATACAATAAGGAGTGCTTTTTACTTTTTTTTTTTTTTTCGGCCATCCCACATGGTTTGCATGATCTTAGTTCCCAGACCAGGGATTGAACCCAGGCCCCCGGCAGTCAGCACGGAGTCCTAACCACTGGACTGCCAGGGAATTCCCAGGAGTGACTATTTATGCCAGATTCTTCAGACTCCTCTTAAAGCTCAGGTAGAAATCCCTCCTCAGGGATATTTGAAGTGGGAACTGATAGCCAGAGCTCTTTAAGGTGTCTGTGGTTTCTGAATAGGATTACACTACACCTTGTGTGTGTAGTAGTAGAAGAGGCAAGGCATTAAGCAATGCAAACATTTATTACTATTTAAGCTGTATGTTAACATCACATACATCTCTGCAACTCTACAAAAAACCAAAAGGATCAAAATGGCTCACTTGAATTTGTAGTGCTTGCTTGCATGAATAACTCTCTACCTCTGTTATCTCTTTAAAGCAGGAAAAAAAAAAACCCAAACCTTCCTATGTGAACAAAACCCAGACTTAACAACGAAGCATAAAACAGCAAACTGCTACTCAGCAGAATTAGTCTAGCTTGTCATAGGAGTCCAGGTACCAATGCTAAGGTAATCAGCTAATTACACTGTATATAGGTGTTCTGATCATCAATTCCAGTGTGTCTTTTTTGCAGGGGGGGATGGTCCCCATAAGAATAAGCAATGCTCAGAACACCAGCTGGGTGTCCTATAATTCAAGTCAGTTCTGACACTATCCACCCAGAACTAGCATCAGATTCTACAGGTTGAGGGCTGAGTCCCAGAAGACTGCCCCCTAACGCATGCGCACGCACACACACACACACACACACACACACACACACACACACACACGTACGCACGCACGCGCACACACACACTGCAGGTATCAGTAGCAAGCCCAGGTTATTACCTGTGCTTTTTGACCAACTGGCTATAGATCAGAGGTTCCCACAACCCGCTCCTCGGGTTCAATTAGTTTGCTAGAGCAGCTGACGGAACTCAAGAAACTCATCTACCTACTAGATTACTAGATCACCAAATTATTATAAAAGGATATAACTCGGGAACAGCCAAATAAAAGACGTGCACAGAGTAAGGTATGGGGAAACGCACAGAGCTTCCATGTCTTCTCTAAGCACCATTCTCCCCAAATGTCCATGCGTTCCCTAACCTAGAAGCTCTCCAAACCCTGTCCGTTAGAGTTTTTAATGGAGGTTTCATTTTATAAGCAGAATTGATTAAATCATTGGCCATTTGGTCAGGGAGATGGGACTGAAAGTTCCAACCCTCTGATCACATGGTTAGTTCTCCATGCAACAAGCCCCCCATCCTTAGGTGACTGAGGGGCATCCAAATAGTCGCCTCATTAACACAACAAAAGACATCTTTATCACTCTCAACACTTTAAAAATTCCAAGGGTTTTTGGAGCTCTGTGCCAGAAACGGGAGGAAGTCCAAATATTTCTTATTATAAATCACAGTATCACACACTATCATAGCATACTAGGATCTAATATGTTGTCCATTGTAAACCACACCATTTTATTACAGCTTTGGGTTGGGGGGAAGAATCACAAATATTCACCTTTTTAGATTTAACAATAATCTGTATTCATCCATACTTTTTTCTTCAGTGGCCTAATCAAGTTTGGAGGCTAAGTTTTGGACTTTGCATAAACTATGCTCACAATAGTGGCCTTTTCAAATCTTGAAAATTAATAGTGTTATTTTCACGCATAAAGAAGAACATCGATGTTTCATTTGCATAGCCCCCTAGCTTTATACTTTTTCTTAACTGAAGGAAGTATCCTGAAAGTTAGCCAGCTTCTCTTGAAATTCAGCCAAAAGCTTTAGAGAGAGCTGCTTGCCACCAAAATTATAGTCCTTCAAATACATAAACTGGTCACCCCAGTTTCTCTAAGATTCTTGTGATCTATTCTGAGAAATTTTGCAGTTTCTATTTGCTTTCATTGCATTGCCTGACATGTGTCAATCATTCTTCTAGAGACAAAACATATATTTTTAAAATTTTAATGTTGCATCATAAGGCAGTATTTTTGAAGGCATTTAAACCAATAATTAGGATCCAAATTTAAGGTAAAAATGCAGGCCCCCCCTGTAATGACGTTGATATGAAATATTCAACTGAATTAACAATTAAGTGATTAAATAACCTCCATGTATAGACAAGTTCATATATCTCAGGCAACAGAACAGTCCAATAACTAACTCTTCTGCTTGCCACTGACAGAATTGCTTATCTTAATTTTGAGATGCACCTCAACTGCAGAAATATTAATATATAGGGGGAAGTATCTCATTGTCAAGGGAATATTCATAATAATAAGGAAGGGCTGCCATTTACTGAGCACTTTTACATGAAAGACACTTTGTAACCCTGTAGTGGTGGTATTAAACCTTTATGACAGGTGATAAAACTGAGGTCCAGAAAGGTTATGGAATTTTCCCAAGATCAACAAATAACAGGTTTTATAATGAGTATGACCAAAAAGTCTATGAACCTCTTTCTACTACAACCATGTTTCCTAATCTGAGGCTACACATGAGAATCACTAGTGAGTGTGGGTTTTGTCCAGGTGGACAGACCTAGTAATCCTTCCTAATCATCTGGCAGACAGTCAGCAGATCAGGCTTTAGGATCCACCAGATTGTCCCATACTGGTAATAGCTTGCTTATACCTTCTCCCAAGTTTGCCATAATTCACAGAAGTCTCGTTCTGCCAACTTTGAAAGACTGGTTATTTAAAACCTAGGGTAATAAAGAAAAATGTTGTCACAATCTTACATATGGTGTGGGTCTATCTAACTTTACAATAACTTTGATCTATTCAATGTATAACATTCATATGAACTTTCAGAACTGAGTGCTTAATCACAGCTAAGCATCATATCCCTTGAGTGCTGTTTTCAAAACCAAATAAAGAGAAAAGGAAAGATAAAAAGAAAGGCTAAGTAATTTAAGTTCATAAAATTAGGAAGTAGATGATCCAAAACCAGATAAGTCCGATAAGACAGGCTGCCTTGGTGTATCCGCTTAAGTCAACCATTTTTATGAATATGGATATAAAAATCCCAAATAAAATTGTGGCAAAGGGAATTCAGAGTCCATCACAACCAAGTAGAATCTATATCAGGAATGTAAGGATGGTTTAAAAATCAGGAAATGCATTAATGTAATTAATATATTACCTGATTAGAAGATATTTCAGTGTAGTAGAAGCTGAAGTTTTAATAAAATTTAATACCATTCACAGCAACAACCTAAATGTTCAATGGCAGGAAAAAAGCTTACAAATTATGATCTATCCACTCAATAAGTATAGGTAATCATTAATAACTCCTTTTGGAAGCTATGTAATAACCTAGAAAATGCTTAAGATATTTTCATTGGAAAATTCAGTGAATGAAATTGTATATAAGATGACAATTATACAAGGGAACAAGCCTAGAAGGAAAAGTTGGAAACACAAAAACCAAAATGCTAGAAGGGATATGATAATGTGCAAGCATTATAAGTGTTTTTTCTTCTTCAAGGTTTTAGTTCTAATATTTCAAGATGAAAAATATAATCTAATGTAAATAAAAAGCTTTTCATCGTAACTATAAAAATGTGTTGAAGCCACTTTCATCTTTCTTCTAACTACTTATATTTATTTTCTTCCTCATTCTCAGGGCAATTTTGATATAACAAGGATCCACGTTTTTCAAGAATTGCAACTATTTCATTCCGCACATCGCCTGTTTTATACCTCATCGGGGGACTGCATAAAGTGCAGGCACTATTTATGTTTACTGGGCTTTTACTAGTGGTCACACGGAGAAAAGCATTTTATCTGCTGTCATACGTAATCCATTCTGGAAATAAAACTACATTCTGAATGTCAGATTTGCCAACTCTCCTTGGGATGGCACAAGAAGCTTTTTAGTTAAAGAGATTACATTGATTTCGTTTTTCATTCCAAAACTCAAAACTCCCATGGCTTCATGATCTGTAAGAATACAAGGCAATGTATTATATTTTTTCCCATGTGTCAGTTGACCTGTCTTCCCTCTTGCAGAAACTATACAGTAGTTCTACTTTTAGTTTTAGAAACTTCCATACTGTTTTTTTTACAGTAGCTGCACTGATTTACATTCCCACTAAAAGTGTATGAGGATGCCCTTTTCTCTACATCCTTGCCAACATTTGCTGTGTTCTTTTTGATGATAGCCATTCTGACAGGTGTGGTGATACCTCATTGTGATATTGATTTGCCTTTCCGTGATAATTAGTGATGCTGAGCATTTTTCCTTATGCACAATTTTTTAAAGTTATAATAAATTTACTTTAAACCTGAAACAAAGGATGTTGCCCATGGATTATATATCCATGCCATCATTCCAAAGAAGTCCATTGACATATTTGTTCTGGCTGACAGGGAATCCAAAGGCCACCTACAGCCAACACTTTCTCAACTACTTTATTTCAGCCTTCTCCTGTCTAGCCCCATCTGGTTCTTCTCCTTTCTTCCAAATTTTTATTCATAATCCCCATAGATCCAAGAAGCCAATCCTCAGAGATAGCATCATATCTTGGAAAGCGTGGGGGATTCTCTAATCAGAGAGAGGGAAGTTGGACCACTTACTAGCTGTGTAACCCTGAGTAAGTTGTGTCACCTCTCACATCATCAAGGGTAACAATGTCTGCTCATAAGATTGTTGTAAGCATTAGAGAAGGTCATGTATATGAGGCTGGCACAGCAGGAGGCTTCAAATCATATATGCTGAATAGTGACATATCAATATTACTTACTGCGTCGCAGAAGGAGAAACTAAAATGACAGAAATAACAAAGAAGCGTGTGATGAAAAACTAATTTGCCCCTCTGTCTAAATCTGGGTTCTAAACCCTTCTCAGATACTAACAACTATGTGACTTTGGGGAAAAACCTTTTCCTCTGTGGGCACCAGTTTCTTTGCCTGTAAGGTATTGAATCAGATTACATGATCTCTTAGACCGCTTTCTGCCTTCATGCTCTGCATTCTTTGGTTTTCTTTCTTTTTTAATCATACCAAGTGCCCAGCTTTCAAACGCCGCTCACCTCCTTGCGAGAAATCCTCGGCTCTTTTCTTTTCGCCTGATATTTTTCGGCAGCTGTCACTTCCCACACAGAGCTACAGAAAGGGCTTGTCATCACCCCAAGCAAGCACGGCTGGTTGGCAGCCAAGGTGCAGAGCTGAGTGAACAGGGCAACTTCTCTAACCTTCCCACCTTGAACAGGGCAGTAACGCACAGTGTTTGATCAGACAAAGCTTTCTCCAGCCCGTTAGTCTGCAACTCCCTCTGTGTACAACCAGTCACTCACATTCTTGTTACAATCTCCCCACAAGCCAGCAGCAAGTTGGAGCCAAAGGGGCTGAGTGCTTTGTGCATGTGGGAGCCTTCGCCGCCTGGCAATCTCCACCAGCCTGCCACAGTTCATCTGCAGCAATACACTTGCCTGGTCAGGGCTCACATGGGAGGCTGCAGCATGCACTTCATCTGGGGACGAGGGAAGGAAGATCCCTGCTCACTGAAGCAAAGGCTATTTCTACAAATGGTTTAAAGGGGCCCTTCCTCAAGCAGAGGACCCGCCAGAGAGAGCCCAGAGGCACAACTCAAGGGGCAGGGTAAGGGCAGGCATTGGGACCATATAACGTTGACAAGAAGACATGGATCCTGGAATTTTAAAGTATTCAGTTGTACAGAGAGCTAACCCCAACATCAGGTTGAACTGGTCAATCTGGGCTGCCCTCCTGTGTCCTAAAATAAAGTTACCCATGCACTTACTTGCAGAAGGCCTCACTATGTACTTAGAAATAACCGTTAGCATTTACTGAATAACTACTATGATTCCATAACCATGTGTGGTAGACGATACCACCTTCCTTCTCCAGATGAGGAAAATGAGCTTCCTTGTGAGTAACTCACATTACCTAAGGGTATACCATTAAGTTGTCCTAGATGAAGTTCCCTCATCCTGAGATAAGAATTATGTGCAAGTCCTGATGAAGGAGAAACTAGGAGAAACCAGGAACTGAGTTGGGGACAAAAATAATAGGGAAGAGGAAGGAGACAAGCAACGTGAGATTTCAGGCAAAATTCTGATCTAACAGGGAAACTCTGCAGGGTTAATTCTGTCTCAGAGTCACACCACCCACAGCAAGGGAGCTGAGCTGACATACTAGTCGTTGGTTAAGGGCCTCCAGAGGGTTGTACCCTTCCAGCACTTGGCAAAGTGGCAATCCTCTGCACATCACAGATGCAGGCCATTAGCAGCAAAAGCCAACCAAAGCCGGGAGAGGGACAGGGAAATGACAGGAAGGACCCATCCAGTGGGGACCTGGGTGTAGCCCTGACAGTGTACCCTACATAAGGAGACAAAGGAGGGCTCAGACCCAGGTCTGTCTTCATCCTAAGCCCTTTCACCACAGTTTCATTTGTTCTTGACAGCCACTTTGGGGAAAAGACAGATTAGCAAAGATAGGAAAAATGACGCTCAGATTAAGTAACTAATCCAAGGTCATATCGCTGGAAGCACACCAACCAGCACACATACCCTGATTCTCTGACTCCAAATCCCCTTCTCTTTTCTCCACACTGAGCTGCTTTCTGGAGCAGAACAGAGGAATGGCTAGGCAGTGTCACATGAGGAGTACTTGAAGCCATTCTTGCCACCAAGTATTTACCCCCTGAAGCACTTATAAATCCACAATCAGGAATATATTCCTTTGAGCAAGTACTGCCTCTCCACGGGACCTCTGTTGAAATGTCACCGCTGCACTGCAGATGTTTCCTGTATACACACATCATGCCCAAGAAGAAGCAGACAGGAAGGAGACAGGTGCTGGAGGACCTCAAGTCTCTGGGGGGAACACCATTTGTGCGTAGAGCACCGAGGGTTCCCTTAGGCCCTCCCAGTAGGCATATGCAGTAGTTGGGTGAGGAGCTGTATCCTCCTTTTACAGTTGAGAAAATCAAGGCTGACAAAGGTGACTTCTCCAAGTTACACAATACAGAGTAGAAGAACCAGGAGGGGAAGTCCTCAGTGTCGTACCATCTTGAAGACTGTCTTACCTATGAAATCCCTTGTTACGATATAGTAGCTCTGGGTTTTTCCTGTGCAGAATTCTTTATTCGTCTCCTATCTCTTGATAACAGCACCTACTTCTCTTTGAGGAACAACACTCCCATCCCATCAGTCACTTCCCCTACTGCAGCATTGGGCCCCTGACCCCAGCTGTCAAACCAGAGTACCCTGTTCAGACTCATTTGCTCACAAGAGGGCACTTGACCCAAGCCAAGACCAATCACTGTTTTGGAGAATATTGATATGGATGCTAGGAGATGGCTGCGATTATTGCTGAGATTGTAAATGCTAAAAGCCATGTAAATTTCAAGCTTCCAGAGCTATCTTTACAACCGAAGAAAGAGACTTTGCCTGTAAATAAAAACAATGCAGAATGAAACAGAGATAGAGAAATAAGTGATGGAAGACAGGAAGGATGAAGGGATGACAAGAGGGAGGGAAAGAAGGGAGAAAAAGAAAGAATTTTTGGAATCCCCTGGATCTAGCCAAGGCTAAAGGGAACACAAACTACCTTAGACTATCTAGTTAATGGAACATTGCATGCTCTAGGTTTTTAATGAAGTTTACATTCAGTTCCTGTCACTTCACGCCAAAAGGGTTCTTACAAATATTATACTATATAACTTAGAGTCATATATATATATATGACTGGGCTGGGACCGTGAGCCATGGCCACTGAGCCTGCACATCCGTAGCCTGTGCTCCGCAACGGGAGAGGCCACAACAGTGAGAGGCCCGTGTACCGGAAAAAAAAAAAAAAAGAGAGTTTAGACAGAAGTCAGGGGCAGAGACATGGATTTTGAGTCATGTGACTATTACTTACCTTAAAGCCATAGGCCTAGGGAAAGTATGGGGAGAGATAAGGGAAGAACAGGGGGTTTGTGACAGAGCCCTAGGCATTCCATAACAGAGGATGAACTTTTGAGCCAGATGTCCATGTTCTATGTTACACTTTGTAAATATCATTTTTCTTTTATTATTGTCCATTTTCAGTTAAATGTTGCTTAAATATCCCTCCTAGTCCCAGTTGAGCTGGGCCATTAAATGGGAAACAGTACCCTGTGAGGCCAGCAGGGAGTGGTAGTTGCCATTAGAGAGCAATTGAGAAGGTAAGAGTGATCCGGCAGATTAAGATAGAAGAGGCGTTTTCCAGCTTTCCCTTTACCTCTGGAAATCCTCTCTTTGGGACCAGACTCAAAAGACCTGGATATTATTCTATGATGGGTCTGTGTCTGTCTCCGATTTGTGCCCAGGAACCAAGCACAACTTGCTGAAAACAGAAAGTACTCAATGCATATTTTGAATAAACAGACAAACGAATGAATGAACTTCTCACTATGCCTATTGGGCACTGTCCTATGTCCCAGGATCAGACTTCCTTCCTGGCTTAGGTTCAAATGTTAGTTCCCAAAGACAGGACATGCAATACTATTTCAATTAGATGGGGAGACAGACTCAGGAAAGTTAAGTGACATCTTTAAGGTTATATGGCTGGTAAAGACACACTGGAAAGCATGGTCTGGGCTGGGGAGTAGCTCTGAGAACAAATTGCTTCCCCCACTGTGCACTCCATGAGTGTTCTCCTCTTCCACTAGAGGGTGTGGTTCCCATTCCCCAGAACCTGGGGCTGCTCTTTCCACTCCTAGGGGCTGTTCAGCAGGCCCTGAGGGCTGGAATACAGCTGCAGGAGGGCTACAAGTCAAACTTCAGGGAAAATTCAGAAAAGGACTTCTGAAATCTTCCATAATTTCTCAAAATCCTTGCCTTTGTTTTTGTCATTTCTTCTCCCTGAGATGCCTTCCCTCTCTTCTCAGACCCTGCTTTTTTGGGTCCCTATAGCATCCTCTTCTTATCCTCCTCATCCTACCATCCTTACCATGTAGTATTGTATTGGTTACTTTCAGGTTTATCCTTCATGACTGAGAGGTTGACTAAAGGAAGACACATCTTTTTTTTTTTGTGTGTGGTGCGCAGGCCTCTCACTGTTGTGGCCTCTCCCATTGCGGAGCACAGGCTCCGGATGCGCAGGCTCAGCGGCCATGGCTCACGGGCCCAGCCGCTCCGTGGCATGTGGGATCTTCCCGGACCAGGGCACAAACCCGTGTCCCCTGCATCGACAGGTGGACTCCCAACCACTGCGCCACCAGGGAAGTCCTGCCTAAACTCTTGACTTGTATATTCAACTTGTTATCTCCTCAGTTCCCTGCCTGACACCTGCAACCAAATATCTAATAAGCATCCTAAAATTAATGTGGTTAAATAGAAATGCTATCTCTTCCCTATACTGTGTTCTCCCCAATCTTCCCCATCCCTACAATCAGCACTTGTTATGATCACATACTGTCCTTGTTTATCATCCATTTCCCCCCAAAAGATGTAAGTCCAGTGAGAGCAGGGACCTTGCTTGTTGAATCATTACTCTATGTTCTACACCCGCAACTATAGCTGGCACACAGTAGGAAGCTCATAAATAGTTATACGATAAATGCATGAATCTTCAAATTGGACCTTGATATAGCATACTTCATCTACTAGCCCCTGGTAGCTTCCAAGTGACAGATTTTTGCCATCACTTTGCTATTTTTTTTTAAATGACTCCCTCACAGCAGCCCATTTGGTTGGGATGAACATATGTGCCTACAGACAGTCACCAGGGGCTCAGTGTCTCTTTTCTTCCAGAGATTAATGTGATTCACATTAATACAAGGCTCATTCTTTACCCCATCCATTTCAACAATGAAGGAAGATGCCACCCTTGTACCCCAAAAACCCTCATTCAATTTGGAGAGACACACACATGCCTAGATGCCCCTTACAGAAGACACAGCCGATTATACAGCCTGACTGAGGTACAAACAAACATATAAGGTATGAGTGCTAATATAAATTGCACCTTGGGAAGAAGTGGGAATCTAAAGGAACATGGAATTGAGCTGGGTATAGGGTGGTGGTGAGGGCAGGGAGGATGGTATTGAAAGTGGAGTTACATATTAAACATGTTTATGAAGGATTATCAGGAGCTTTCAAGGACAGTAAGTAGAGGTCTATGCCTAGAGCTCTGAGTACACAAGCTGAGGAAAAGTCAAGACAGTACATAGATAACATAGTGAGCATATACTGTGAACAAAGTCAGGACATGTGGGAATTAATAAATCACAAGAGTCAAGAGCATGAATTTTGCCATCAGAAGATCTGGGTTCCAATTCTGGCCCTATTATTTCCTATACTTGTGACCTTGTGAACATAAATTAATCTCTCTAAACTATATCCAAAATTGATATGGTAGTAGTACCTGTCTCAGAGGAACATGGCAAGAATTAAACGAGATAATAAAGCTTCTGAGACATATAAGTTCTTTTTTTTTAGATATTTTTAACATCATCACTGTCTCAAAAAAATTGCTTTTTCCTGCTTTTAAATTTGTTTCATATCCTTAGAAAAGTAGAAAAGTTCAATTCTTTCTGTGGTCTGTTTAATAAGCCATCTTTATTGAAAGTGTAAAATGAAATCGAATACAGATTCATGTAGAAAATACCGTATTTAGTATGCAAGGAGGGAGAGGGAAATGCATTGAAAGGTAAGAGTGGTGAAAAGCTAACAGCAATGAAAATTTTCTGAGTACTTATGACGCCTTGAACTATATGCCAAACACAGATAATTCCTGCTTCTTAGTTGCCCCATATTCTGTATATCAAGAATGAAGCTGAATCAACTCAAATCACAGATATTTTCCCGTAATGTAGAGAAACTATTCCTTCTACTGATAATAGCTAGGGAAAGAGCAAGCCAGAACCACAGAGGTGTTTCCTCAAGCCCAAAGCAAAAAGAAAATCCTGCTCCTTCCAGCATAGGAAGAGAGAGTAGAATTTCTGTTTAAAAGGAAGGAGAAGCAGGCAGATACCATGTCAAAAACCAATACCTCAGGGGCAGGGTATATGAACTGTGCTCTGCTCTCCATTTGAAATTTGAGGACAATGCCGAGAGGCAACCCACAAGGTAGTCCCTTAGCAACATGGGATAAAAATGGTCACAATCATTTTAGGTGGAGGAGAGCCTGAATCAGCATTTCCAAAACTCCCTCAACTCCAATGTTGTATAAAATCCAGAAGTTTTCCCCTTGGACCATGGGACGTACTGTGGCCAGAGAAAAGAACCCTATAGATGAGGGCTACAGAAGGGGTTGCTTCCAGAGTTAACCAGGAGCATCATCAGCACCAGTGAAAAGGGACAGAGTTAGCAAGGGGGCAAGAGGACCACCGGACCCTGCTGGAGGATAGTGAATAGACCCATGAGTTCACCAGTCACAAACTTTGACCTCTGTGCCAACGACCAGGAAAAAAAAAAGAAAAAAGAAACAAAACAATAAAAACCAAAACTATTGCCATGAGCCATCAAGATGAGAAGAGACAGAAGGCAGTAAAGGGGCCTATATGTGGGGAGCTAGGCCCCCTCCAGCTGCTGCAACAGGTGCCTCAGCCCCAGTCTCCCACACTCAGAGAACATCTTGGACAAGAGCAGAGAGGAGGCTGGATTTAAAAGAGGAGCATTTTCCAAAGAGACCCAATCACCCAAAAGCTGTGATTTAAACTGGAGACAACTGAGATAAGAGTCACTGGAAATTTTAGCATCCTCCCCCCGCAACCTTTCTTTCCAGCTTCCTGGTAGCATGGGGCTTTTGAGGAAGATGAAATCAGTTATAAAATAATACTTTTCTATGAGCAATAGTGAGAATAAAATTATGACCCTGGAATACATGCAATATCACATCTATTCTTACAACAGGTTTGTGAGATGGACACAATTACTACCCCTATGTTACAGATGAGTGAACTGAAGCTTAATGAGGTTAAGTAAGTTGCCCAAAGTCAAGGGCCAGGGGCAGAGAGATCAAGATGGTGGAGGAGGAGGACACAAGGCTCACTTACCCTCACAAACACATCAAAACAACAACTGCGAATAGAGCAACTCTCCCTGAAATCAACCTTGGAACTAGCAAGACTGCTCTTCTGCAACCAAAGCTTGGAAGAAAGAGCTACACGGAGTCTGGCAGGAGGAGAGGAAAAGCGATCTGGTTGAATCTGCACCCCTAGCAGGGGACACAGAAGAAACGGGGATAACACTGTCTTGGGGGTCTTCCCTGGGGAGTGAGGGATTCGAGCCACACATTAGGCACCCCACCCCTGGGATCTAATACTAATAAGTTAAGTCCCCTTAGCTGATTTGAAAACCGGTGGGGCTTACTGGAGGGCTGTAAGACAGCCCTTGAAGGGTGCAAGCACAGTCTGGCTTACTCCCAGTCACAGCACAGAGGCAACAGACTGAAAACTGCCTGGTCTCTGTCTGGCCTGCCAGGACCACCCCAGCGTGCCCCCAGGCCCTCACTGGGCTCCTGCTCCAGCCCCTCTTGCTCTGACACTGCTCCCCACTAAGGTGGAAGCTGCTATTGCCAGCAAGAGTGTACACACTTGGAAGGAATGAAACCTGCTCAGATCCCAGCCTTGCCTCTGACTAGAGTGAAGGCAGCCATCGCCAGCTTGTTCATCAGTGCACACACTTGGGGGGAGCCAAACTAGCTCCACGGCGAAGACCGCCATCACCAGAGTGTGCAGTCCCTGTGCACACTTTGAGGGGAGTAAAGCCACCAACCCCTCCAGCCCCAATTCAGCCTCTAACCAAGGAATGCACACCAGGGAAAAAGCGAAACCAGCATGGAAGTGCAGCCGCAAACCCTCAGGCCCTAGCCATGTCCAAAACCAAAGCAGAGACTACCATCACACTCCAGAGAAGCCCATCTCTCACAGGGCTCCTACCCCAGCCCCTTGGGTCATACCCCTGTCCCTGAGAGCGGCAGCCATGGAGCACAAAAGCCCCAGTTCACACCTGGCTCTGGCTCTAGCTCCTCCAATTACAGCCCTACCTCCCACCAAGGCAGCAGCTGCCAGAACATCCCAGGGGAAAACTCAGGCTGTGCTCACTTCAGATTCAGGTCTCCCACCAAAGCCACTGGGCACATGAAGATTGCACAGGGACACTCCCACACGAGGACACCCCTTCAAGACCAGATAGGTACCTGTTTCACCTCATGAAAATAAGAAATGCAAACAATCTTAAGAGAATACTATGAACAGTTATATACCAACAAATTGAACAACCTAGAAGAAATGGGTAAATTACCAGAAATATACAATCTTCCAAGACTGAATCATGAAGAAATAGATAATCTGAACAGACCAATTACAAGTACTGAAATTCAATCAGTAACCAAAAAACTCCCAACAAAGTCCAGGACCAGATGATTTCACAGGGTGACTCTACCAAAGATATAAAGAAGAGTTAACACCTATCCTTCTCAAACTATTACAAAAAAATTGAACATAAGGAAACACTCCCAAATTTATTCCGAGGCCACCATTAGCCTGATACCAAAACCAGCCAATATCCCTGATGAATATACTTGCAAAAAAAATATTAGCAATATATGAAAAGGATCATACACCATGATCAAGTGGGATTTATTCCAGGGATGGAATTTGTTGAATATCAACAAATCAGTGTGATACAACACATGAATAAAATGAAGGATAAAAATCACATGACCATCTCAGTAAATGCAGAAAGAGCATTTGACAAAATTCAACACCCATTCATGATAAAAACTCAAAGTTGGTATAGAGGGAACATATCTCAACATAATAAAGACTATTATGACATAATAAAGGCTATTTATGACAAATCCACAGCTAACACCATATTCAATGGTGAAAAGTTGAATGCTTTTCTAAAATCTAAAATCAGGAACAAAATAAGGATGCCCACTCTCACCACGTATATTTAACATAGTACTGGAAGTCCTAGCCACAGCAACCAGACAAGAAAAAGAAATAGAACGCATCCAAACTGGAAGGGAAAAAGTAAAACTGTCACTATTTGCAGAGGACAAAAGACTATATATAGTAAACCCTAAAGTCTCCACCAAAAAACTAATAGAACTAATAAATGAATTCAGTAAAGTTTCAGCATACAAGATTAATATACAGAAACCTGTTGCTTTTCTATATACTCATAATGAACTATCAGGGAGAGAAAGCAAGAAGACAATCTCACTTACAATTACGTTTTTACTTTTTCAGTGCATGAGTAAACGTAACCAAGGAGGTAAAAGACCTATACTCTGGAAACTATCACACATTGGTAAAAGGAATTGAAGATGGTATGAATAAATGGAAAGATACCCTGTGTTCATGGATCATACGAATTAATATTGTTAAAATGTCCTTACTACTCAAAGCAATCTACAGATTTAATGCAGTCCATTTCAAAATGTCTTTAACATTTTTCACAGAACTGGAACAGATAATTCTAAAATTTATATGGAACCACAAAAGGTCCCAAATAGCCAAAGCAATCTTGAAAAAGAACAAGGCTGGAAGTGCCATGCTCCCTGACTTCAGACTATACCACTAAGCAAAAGAGTCAAGACAGTGTGGTACAGGCACAAAAACAGACACAGGGGTCAATGAAAGAGAATAAAGAGCCCAGAAATAAGCCCACAAACCTATGGTCAATCTATGAAAAGGAGACCAAAATATACAATGGGAAAAAGACAGTCTCTTCAATACATGGTGCTGGGAAAACTGGACAGCTACATGTAAAAGAATAAAATTAGAACATTTCTCATACCATATACTATATATATATATTTCAAAGTGGATTAAAGACCTAAAGACCACAAGCCATAAGACTCCTAGAAAAAACATAGGCAGTAGACTCTTTGACCTAAGTCTTAGCAATATTTTTTTGGATCTGCCTCCTCAGGCAAAGGAAACAAAAGCAAAAGTAAACAAGTAGGACCTAATTAAAAGCTTTTGGACGGTGAAGGAAGCCATCAACAAAACTAAAAGACAAACTACTGAATGGGAGAAGATATTTGCAAAAGATATGTCTGATAAGACGTTAATATCCAAAATATATTAAGAGCTCATATAACTCAACATCAAAAATACAAACAACCTGGGCTTCTCTGGTGGCGCAGTGGTTGAGAGTCCGCCTGCCAATGCAGGGGACACGGGTTCGTGCCCCGGTCTGGGAAGATCCCACATGCCGCGGAGCGGCTGGGCCCGTAAGCCATGGCCGCTGAGCCTGCGCGTCCAGAGCCTGTGCTCCTCAGCGGGAGAGGCCACAACAGTGAGAGGCCCACGTACTTGAAAAAAAAAAAAAAATACAAACAACCTGATTAAAAAATGGGAAGATCTGAATAGACATTTTTCCAAAGAAGATATACAGATGGCCAACAGTCACATGAAAAGATGTTCAAAATCACTAACCATCAGGGAAATGCAAATCAAAACCACAAAGAGATATCACCTCACACCAGTCATAATGTCTATCAAAAAGACAACAAAAGATAAACATTGGCGAGGATGTGCAGAAAAAGGAACTGTGGAAAACAGTATGGAGTTTCCTCAAAAAGCTAAAAATAGAACTACCGTATGATCCAGCAATTCCACTCCTGGGTATACAGTCGAAGAAACTAAAAACACTAATTCAAAAAGATACATGCACCCTAGTGTTCACAGAAGCATTATGTACAATAGCCTAGATATGGTAGCAGCTTAAGTGTCCATCAGCAGATGGATAAAGATGTGATATATATATATATGTGTATACACACACACACACAGGAAATATTACTCAGCCATAAAAAAAGAATGAAATTTTGTGATTTGCAACAACATGGATGGACCTGGAGGATATTACGCTTAGAAAAGTCAGAGAAAAAAACTGTATGTTTTCACTTATATGTGGAATCTAAAAACAAACAAATGAATATAACAATACAGAAACAGACTCAGAGAGAGAGAGAACAAATTAGTAGTTACCTGTGAGGAGAGCGATGGGGGAGAGGAAAAACAGTGGAAGTGGAGGAGCTTCAAGATGGTGGAAGAGTAAGACATGGAGATCACCTTCCTCCCCACAAATACATGAGAAATACAACTACAAAACACCTACTGAACGCTGGCAGAAGACCTCATACCTCCCCAAAGGCAAGAAACTTCCCCGTACCTGGGTAGGGCAAGAGAAAAAAGAAAAACCAGACAAAAGAATAGGGACGGGACCTGCACCAGTGGGAGGGAGCTGTGAAGGAGGAACGGTTTCCACACACTAGGAAGCTCCTTCGAGGACGGAGACTGCGGGTGTTGGAGGGGGGAAGCTTCGGAGCCACTGAGGACAGCGCAGCAACAGGGGTGAGGAGGTCAAAGCGGAGAGATTCCCGCACGGAGGATCAGGGCCGACCAGCACTCACCAGCCCGAGAGGCCTGTCTGCTCACCCGCCGGGGCAGGTGGGGGCTGGGAGCTGAGGCTCGGGCTTTGGTCGGATCCCAGGGAGAGGACTGGGGTTGGCCGCGTGAACATAGCCTGAAGGGGGCTAGTGAACCACAGCCAACTGGGAGGGAGTCCGGGAAAAAGTCTGGAGCTGCCGGAGAGGCAAGAGAATTTTTATTGCCTCTTTGTTTCCTGCTGCGCGAGGAGAGCTCCGCTTAAAGGAGCTCTAGAGACAGCCACGAGCCGCGGCTATCAGCGCGGACCCCAGAGGCGGGCATGAGACGCTAAGGCTGCTGCTGCCGCCACCAAGAAGCCTGAGTGCAAGCACAGGTCACTCTCCACACCTCCCCTCCCAGGAGCCTGTGCAGCCCGCCACTGCCAGGGTGCCGTGATCCAGGGACAACTTACCGGGGAGAACGCACGGCACGCCTCACGCTGGTGCAACGTCATGCCGGCCTCTGCCGCCGCAGGCTCGCCCCGCATCCGTACCCCTCCCTCCCCCCAGCCTGAGCGAACCAAAGCCCCCAAATGAAAGGCTCCTTTAACCCCGTCCTATGTGGGCGGGAACAGACGCCCGCAGGGGAACTACATGTAGAGGCGGGGCCAAATCCAAAGCTGAACCTTGGGAACTGTGCGAACAAAGAAGAGAAAGGGAAATCTCTCCCAGCAGCCTCAGGAGCAGCGGATTAAATCTCCACAATCATCTTGATGTACCCTGCATCTGTGGAATATCTGAATAGACAACGAATCATCCCAAATTGAGGAGGTGGACTTGGGGAGCAACTATATATATATATATATATATATATATATATATATATATATATATATATACACACATATATATTTTCCCCCCTTTTTCTCTTTTTGTGAGTGTGTATGTGTATGCTTCTGTGTGTGATTTTGTCTGTATAGCTTTGCTTTTACCATGGGTCCTGGGGTTCTGTCTGTCCTTTCTTTTTTTTTTAGTATAGTTTTTAGCACTTGTTATCATTGGCGGATTTGTTTTTTGGTTTGGTTGCTCTCTTTTTTTTTTTTTTTTACTATTTAAAAAATTTTTTTAATAATTCTTTTTTACTTTCATTATTTTATTTTACTTTATCTTTTTTCTTTCTTTCTCTTTTGTTTCTCCCTGTTATTCTGGGCCGTGTGGATGACAGACTGTTGGTGCTCCAGCCAGGCGTCAGGTCTGTGCCTCAGAGGTGGGAGAGCCAAGTACAGGACATTGGTCCACAAGAGACCTCCCAGCTCCACATAATATCAAACGGCAAAAATCTCCCAGAGATCTCCATCTCAATGCCAAGACCCAGCTCCACTCAACGACCAGCAAGCTACAGTGCTGGACACCCTATGCCAAACAACTAGCAAGGCAGGAACACAGCCCCACCCATTAGCAGAGAGGCTGCCTAAAATCATAATAAGGTCACAGACACCCCAAAACACACCACCAGATGTGGACCTGCCCAAGAGAAAGACAAGATCCAGCATCATCCACCAGAACACAGGAACTACTCCCCTCCACCAGGAAGCCTACAGAACCTACTGAACCAACCTTAGCCACTGGGAGCAGACACCAAAAACAACAGAAACTACAATCTTGCAGCCAGCGAGAAGGAGACCCCAAACACAGTAAGTTAAGCAAAATGAGAAGACAGAGAAATACACAGCACATGAAGGAGCAAGGCAGAAACCCACCAGACCTAACAAATGAAGAGGAAATAGGCAGTCTACGTGAAAAAGAACTCAGAATAATGATAGTAAAGATGATCCAAAATCTTGGAAATAGAATGGAGAGAATACAAAAAACGTTTAACAAGGACCTAGAAGAACTAACGAGCAAACAAACAGTGATAACACCACAATAAATGAAATTAAAAATTCTCTAGGAGGGATCAATAGCCGAATAACTGAGGCAGAAGAACGGATAAGTGACCTGGAAGATAAAATAGTGGAAATAACTGCTGCAGAGCAGAATAAAGAACAAAGAATGAAAAGAATTGAGGACAGTCTCAGAGACCTCTGGGACAACATTCAATGCACCAACATTTGAATTATAGGGGTCCCAGGAGAAGAAGAGAAAAAGAAAGGGACTGAGAAAATTTTTAAGAGATTATAGCTGAAAACTTCCCTAATTTGGGAAAGGAAATAGTTAATCAAGTCCAGGAAGCACAGAGAGTCCCATACAAAATAAATCCAAGGAGAAACATGTCAAGACACATATTATTCAAATTATCAAAAATTAAATACAAAGAACAAATATTAAATGCAGCAAGGGAAAAACAACAAATATAACACAAGGGAATCCCCATAAGATTAACAGCTAATCTTTCAGCAGAAACTGCAAGCCAAAAGGGAGTGGCAGGACATATTTAAAGTGATGAAGGGGAAAAACCTACAACCAAGATTACTGTACCCAGCAAGGATCTCATTCAGATATGACAGAGAAATTAAAATGTTTACAGACAAGCAAAAGCTAAAAGAATTCAGCACCACCAAAACAGCCTTACAACAAATGCTAAAGGAACTTCTCTAGGCAGGAAACACAAGAGAAGGAAAAGACTTACAATAACAAACCCAAAACAATTAAGAAAATGGTAATAGGAACATACATATCAATAATTACCTTGAATGTAAATGGATTAAATGCTCCAACCAAAAGATATAGACTGGCTGAATGGATAGAAATATAAGACCCATATATATGCTGGCTACAAGAGACCCACTTCAGACCTAGGGACACATACAGACTGAAAGTGAGGGGATGTAAAAAGATATTCCATGCAAATGGAAATCAAAAGAAAGCTGGAGTGGCAAGCCTCATAACAGACAAAATAGACTTTAAAATAAAGACTATTACAAGAGACAAAGAAGGATTATCACTACATAATGACCAAGGGATCAACCCAAGAAGAAGAAATAACAATTGTAAATATTTATGCACCCAACATAGGAGAACCTCAATGCATAAGGCAAATGGTAACAGCCATAAAAGGGGAAATCGACAGTAACACAATCATAGTAGTGGACTTTAACACCCCACTTTGACCAATGGATAGATCATACAAAATGAAAATAAATAAGGAAACAGAAGCTTTAAATTATACATTAAACAAGATGGACTTAGTTGATATTTATAGGACATTCCATCTAAAAACAACAGAATAGGCATTCTTCTCAAGTGCTCATGGAACATTCTCCAGGACAGATCATATCCTGGGTCACAAATCAAGCCTTGGAAAATTTAAGAAAATTGAAATCATATCAAGTATCTTGTCCGACCACAGCGCTATGAGACTATATATCAATTAGAGGGGAAAAATCTGTGAAAATTACAAACACATGGAGGCTAAACAATACACTACTTAATAACCAAGAGATCACTGAAGAAATCAAAGAGGAAATCAAAAAATACCTAGAAACAAATGACAATGAAAACACGACGACCGAAAACCTATGGGATGCAGCAAAAGCAGTTCTAACAGTGAAGTTTATAGCAATACAATCCTACCTTAAGAAACAAGAAAAATCTCAAATAAACAATCTAGCCTTAAACCTAAAGCATTTAGAGAAAGAAGAACAAAAAAACACCAAAGTTAGCAGAAGGAAAGAAATCATAAAGATCAGATCAGAAATAAAAGAAAAGAAATAAAGGAAACTACAGCAAAGATCAATAAAACTAAAAGCTTGTTCTTTGAGAAGATAAACAAAATTGATAAACCATTAGCCAGACTCATCAAGAAAAAAAGGGAGAAGACTCAAATCAATAGAGTTATAAATGAAAAAGGAGAAGTAACAACTGACACTGCAGAAATACAAAGGATCATGAGAGATTACTACAAGCAACTCTATGCCAGTAAAATGGGCAACCTGGAAGAAATGGAAAAATTCTTAGAAATGCACAACGATCTGAGACTGAACCAGGAAGAAATAGAAAATATGAACAGACCAATCACAAGCACTGAAATTGAGACTGTGATTAAAAATCTTCCAACAAACAAAAGCCCAGGACCAGACGGCTTCACAGGCGAGTTCTATCAAACATTTAGAGAAGAGCTAACACCTTTCTTTCTCAAACTCTTCCAAAATATAGCAGAGGGAGGAACACTCCCAAACTCATTCTATGAGGCCACCATTACCCTGATACCAAAACCAGACAAAGATGTCACAAAAAAAGAAAACTACAGACCAATATCACTGATGAACATAGATGCAAAAATCCTCAACAAAATACTAGCAAACAGAATCCAACAGCACATTAAAAGGATCATACACCATGATCAAGTGGGGTTTACCCCAGGAATGCCAGGATTCTTCAATATATACCATCAATCAATGTGATACACCATATTAACAAATTGAAGTATATACACCATATGATCATCTAAATAGATGCAGAGAAAGCTTTTGACAAAACTCAACACCCATTTATGATAAAAACCCTCCAGAAAGTAGGCATACACAGAACTTACCTCAACATAATAAAGGCCATATATGACAAACCCACAGTCAGCATCGTCCTCAATGGTGAAAAACTGAAACCATTTCCACTAGGATCAGGAACAAGACAAGGTTGCCCACTCTCACCACTATTATTTAACATAGTTTTGTAAGTTTTAGCCACAGCAAACAGAGAAGAAAAAGAAATAAAAGGAATCCAAATTGGAAAAGAAGAAGTAAAGCTGTCACTGTTTGCAGATGACATGATTCTATACATAGAGAATCCAAAAGATGCTACTAGAAAACTACTACAGCTAATCAATGAATTTGGTAAAGTGGCAGGATACAAAATTAATGCACAGAAATCTCTTGCATTCCTATACACTAATGAGGAAAAATCTGAAAGAGCAATTAAGAAAACACTCCCATTTACCATTGCAAGCACTGAAATTGCAAAAAAGCACTGAATTTGCAACAAAAAGAATAAAATATCTATGAATAAACCTACCTAAGGAGACAAAGACCTGCATGCAGAAAATAATAAGATACTGATGAAAGGAATTAAACATGATACAAACAGATGGAGAGATATACCATATTCTTGGATTGGAAGAATCAACATTGTGAAAATGACTATACTCCCCAAAGCAATCTACAGATTCAATGCAATCCCTATCAACCTACCACTGGCATTTTTCACAAACCTAGAACAAAAAAATTCACAATTTGTATGGAAACACAAAAGACCCCGAATAGCTAAAGCAATCTTGAGAAAGAAAAACAGAGCTAGCTGAATCAGGCTCCCTGACTTCAGACTATACTACAAAGCTACAATAAAGACAGTATTGTACTGGCACAAAAACAGAAATATAGATCAATGGAACATGATAGAAAGCCCAGAGATTGAACCCATGTACATATGGTCACCTTATATCTGATGAAGGAGGCAAGAACACACAGTGGAGAAAAGACAGCCTCTTCAATAAGTGGTGCTGGGAAAACTGGACAGCTACATGTAAAAGAAAGAAATTGGAACACTCCCTAACACCATACACAAAAATAAACTCAAAATGGATTAAAGACCTAAATGTAAGGCCAGACACTATCAAACTTTTAGAGGAAAACATAGGCAGAACACTCTATGATGTAAATCACAGCAAGATCCTTTTTGACCCACCTCCTAGAGAAATGGAAATAAAAACAAAAATAAACAAATGGGACCTACTGAAACTTAAAAGCTTTTGCACAGCCAAGGAAAACATAAACAAGATGAAAAGACAACCCTCAGAATGGGAGAAAATATTTGCAAAGAAGCAACTGACAAAGGATTAATCTCCAAAATTTACAAGCAGCTCATGCAGCTCAATATCAAAAAAACAAACAACCCAATCCAAAAATGGGCAGAAGACCTAAATAGACATTTCTCCAAAGAAGTTATACAGATTGCCAAGAAACATATGAAAGAATGCTCAACATCATTAATCATTAGAGAAATGCAAGTCAAAACTA
This sequence comes from Delphinus delphis, assembly GCF_949987515.2. Lineage (NCBI taxonomy): Eukaryota > Metazoa > Chordata > Mammalia > Artiodactyla > Delphinidae > Delphinus > Delphinus delphis. The sequence goes on along the minus strand of NC_082690.1, from coordinate 50,811,315 downwards.
CAATGAGATATCATCTCACACCAGTCAGAATGGCCATCATCAAAAATCTACAAACAATAAATGCTGGAGAGGGTGTGGAGAAAAGGGAACCCTCTTGCACTGTTGGTGGGAATGTAAATTGATACAGCCAGTATGGAGAACAGTATGGAGGTTCCTTAAAAAACTAAAAATAGAACTACCATACGACCCAGCAGTCTCACTACTGGGCATATACCCTGAGAAAACCATAATTCAAAAAGAGTCATGTACCACAATGTTCACTGCAGCTCTATTTACGATGGCCTGGGCATGGAAGCAACCTAAGTGTCCATCAACAGATGAATAGATAAAGAAGATGTGGCACATACATACAGTGGAATATTGCTCAGCTATAAAAAGAAACGAAATTGAGTTATCTGTAGTGAGGTGAATGGACCTAGAGTCTGTCATACAGAGTGAAGTAAGTCAGAAAGAGAAAAGCAAATACCGTATGCTAACACATATATATGGAATCTAAAAAACAAACAAACAAAAAAGATCATGAAGAACCTAGGGGTAACACGGGATAAAGATGCAGACCTACTAGAGAATGGACTTGAGGATATGGGGAGTGGGAAGGGTAAGCTGGGACAAAGTGAGAGAGTGGCATGGACATATATACACTATGAAATGTAAAAGAGATAGCTAGTGGGAAGCAGCCGCATAGTGCAGGGAGATCAGCTTGGTGCTTTGTGACCACATAGAGCGGTGGGATAGGGAGGGTGGGAGGGAGGGAGACGCAAGAGGCAAGAGATAAGGGGACATATGTGTATGTATAACTGATTCACTTTGTTATAAAGCAGAAACTAACACACCATTGTAAAGCAATTATACTCCAATAAAGATGTTAAAAAAGAAAAAGACAGTGGAAGGGGATTAAGAGGTACAAACTACTAGGTATAAAATAAGTAAGACACAAGGGTGTAATGTACAGCACAGGGAATACACCTAGTATTTTATAATAACTTTAATTATAATGTATAAAAATATCAAATCACTATGCTGTACACCTGAAACTAATATAACATTGTAAATTAGCTATACTTCAATTTTTTAAAGTTATTTTTTGATGGATATGCAAAAGAAAAAAAAAACATCAACAGCCTAGACTCCATCCCATATCTGACTAATGCCAAAGCCTCCTTTTTAACCACTCCGCCAAACTAAAAATTAAAGTCCAATCCTAGAATTACTGAGTATCAGTCTCTGAACTCTGAGCTTCACCTTACAGAAGAGGTGAGAAATAAAAAGTTCTGCAACAGGAAAGGAGATTATTATACTTGAGGTTTACGAGAATCCCTCTCATGGTGATGTATGGAAATATTGATGGGTAGAGACTGCTGCATGAAATCCAGCTGAGACGTTTACAAAAATCAGAATGAGAATTAAAATTCAGGCCCATTTGATGTAAAAGTCAGTGAGTTTTCCTTTGGCCCAATCTGCCCCACCAAGATAACCTCCAAATTTGGAGACAGAAGGAATTCAAGTATGGTGTTACCATCTATTTACTGTTGGGGGTTGTGTCAATATAGAAAGAAAATATTAAAGTTGGTTTTGGATATGTGCCATCCCAAAGTATTGATATCCTGGAAAATAAATAGGATTCCATAAATTCCAAGAAACCATTTCCAAACCTCTTGATACTTAAATAGGGTATCATCATTATTATGGTATATGTCTCCATCAATATTTTCTCAGCATGACTCTTTGTTGGTATTGCCTCGATTACTTTTAAACTTTAAAACATGGGAGTCCTATTTAACACAGCTCATGAATTTAATGAAAATTTTTGTTAAGTTCTTGTAATCACTTCGGAAAGGTAGAAAAATATTTTTAACTGATAGATGACCCGATTTCAGGTAAGTCCTAGGAAAGGAGCCTTTGTCATTATTACTGAAGTCAAGACATCTACAACTAGAATTGTAAACAGGAATGCAAAGGATAGTGATAAATTTATCATTTGGTTCAATTCAATCCAATTAAATAAACTGTTATTGAACAACTACTTCATGCAGGGCACTCTGCTAGGTAATGGGATTACAAGAAGGCTTGAAATAAAGTTGCTCTCCCCTAAGACTCAGAAATCTATCTTGCTGCAGAAAGAACATCGCTTTTACAGTCACAATGTCCTGGCTTTGAATCCTGGCTCTGCCTTGCAGTGGTGCATGTCCTGGGGCAAATCACTCAAACTCTCCAAGTCCCCACTTATTCCCCTTTGAAACAGCCAAAGTGATATACTATATGTAACTTGCATAGTTGCTATAAGATTTAGTAACAAAGTAGGTAAATCCCAATGCACATTAGCTATTAGCCTTAGTAGATAAGACTAGCTTTTAAACAGCTATAACAAATGACCCTGTAAAAGAAATTTATATTATAGAGAAGCAGAGTGATAACACTTTTATTCTTTCAGAGTTTTTTTTAAGGAGATAATTTTATGAGAAATGAGTAGACAATGAAAAGTTTTCTTCAGTCATTCAATAAATAGCAGACATCCCAACTGAAAAAGGAAACTAGACATTTATCAAACCAACCACATTCTCATATGTTGCATTATTTAATCCTAACCACAGCCCCATAAGGATGTACTATTTTGTCTATCTTCCAGATAAGGAAACAGACTCAGAGAGATGAAATTATGTCCAAGATCACAAGCTAGCAAGTAGCAGAACCAGAACACAAACCTCTATGCACCCCGTGCCTTGCATCCCTGGGCCACCTCCCAGCCTATTTGGAGATGCCTATACGAAGAATTTTGTAGAAAGTATTCCATGAACGTTTGCTAATCTGAGTGGAGTTACTATCTGGATGTAAAAGGAATACAGAGAGATATCTCACTAGAAGGGCTGGTGAATTCAGCAGGATTTGGGGATCTTTGGGATAAGGAAGGCAGGGAGTTACAAGGTGTTGAGATGGGCATGAATGGAACCCACCCATCTCCAAGTTACTTTCAGAGTGTTGGTGAAACGATGCTTCTGTAAAGCCTCTTTCAAAGACAAAGAAGAGTAAGATTTTTATTAGTATGCAAGAAACTAGTACACTAGTTTCTTCAAATGTTTCTAGATGGCCACCATCTAAGCCCTCCCACCATTCTGATTTACCCTTTAACATGCTCCTTCAAGAGTGTATTATACCCTTCTTAAAATCATAACTTCTAGAGATGAACGCAATGACCCAAGTTGTGGTCAGTTTAAAATGGGGTGAAAAGCACGAAACCTCCTTCACTTTGAACACTATCAAAATTAATGTGGCCTAAGGTGGTATAGGTATTCTGTTGTGTTTTTAACAGCCACAAACCATTTAAGTGACCCTTAGAGTCTACACAATTTCACCTAAGAAACACGTTTTTAATTGACACAAAAAAATTCCATCCTGGTATTTCCCAAAGTCTTTAAGAGATACCCAACAAGAAGACTTCCTATTTCAGACTGTAACTAGGGTTAAAGAGGTTTCAGAATCACAGCATTGTTTCCTAAATAGAGTTGACAGCTAATCCGTTTCTCTTTGGTGAGTCAACAGGAACTGAGCAACCACCTGGAGAACAAACCCATCCTTGGGGGCAGCTCTTCTCTTCCCCATTTGCTTTCATTCTGTCTGCATCACAAATTGGATACAGCTTTTAGGGGCAAGTTCTCTAGGAAAGAAAAGTGATTAAAATAGAAAGGTTTCCCATAAAAAGAAATCTCTGCATTAAAGATCACTTTTTTCCTAAGAAAAATAAATGAATAAATCACTCCATGGATCTGCATTGCTAGTTTAATATTTCTGAATTGAGGCTTTCTGAGGAGACTTTGTCAAGGTTTGTTAGAAGGCTTTGACGTATGAGAAAGATACACAGTCTGCCGCGTACTGCAAAAAAAAAAAAAAAAAAGATATACAGTCTTTGGCTCCTTCTTATGATACCGTCTTAGGAATAGAGAGAAGAAGGTGCCCCTTGGCCCCGGTTGGGGTTTCTGCAGAAACACACTATGAACTAGTATTATGCAGAATATAAGCCTCATGATCTATAAGGTCAAGGACAAATGAAGCATCTAAATGGTTGTGTAAGAGAATTAATTTCAAATTCTTAATAGGCAGGAATACGAATAGAGGGAAGAATATGGTTATTACAGTAAGGAAAAACACAGAACCAAAAGAGCAGCTTTTCCCTTTACATTCAGAATAAAAAATAATACTAAAAATATTCTTTAACTCGGCCAGTCATGTGCTAATTTCTTCTCAGATCACATTTTCAAGAATTAAACATTTATTGAGTACCTACTCATGGCCAGGAAATAAATATTGAGAATCCAAAGAAAAATAGGACAAGTTTCTTGACCTCTTGTAACTCTCATTTCAGAGTGGTATAAAATGACAAATTAGGGGCTTCCCTGGTGGCGCAGTGGTTGAGAGTCCGCCTACCGATGCAGGGGACACGGGTTCGTGCCCCGGTCCGGGAAGATCCCACATGCCGCGGCGCGGCTGGGCCCGTGAGCCATGGCCGCTGAGTCTGCGCGTCCGGAGCCTGTGCTCCGCAACGGGAGAGGCCACGACAGTGAGGAGCCCGTGTACCACAAAAAAATTTAAAAAAATAAAATGACAAATTATAACACAGCATATTTGCCAATAGGTTTCCCTGGTCCCAAAGGCTCTTTCCATGAAAAACCTGTGTAGTTTGTCTTCAGGATTCTCTGATTTTCCCTTTATGTAATATCTTCTTCTTCTCAACCATCATCTTACCACAGACTCCCAGAGCTCATAATTGCTATCATGGGAGAATCTGACCACCCCATGATGAGCAGATATCAAATCTGCAGTCACAATTCCCAGGCTCTCATCCTGGGTTTATGACTAATAAGCTATGTGATTCTGGGCAAGTCATTTCTTCTCTCTAGACCTTAAATTCCTCACTTGTGAAATAGAGAGAGGGTCTGAAGCATCTTCAAGGCCCTTCCAGGTGTGACATTCCATGGTATGCTCTACACCTGCCAGAAGCATTAGAAGAGAAACAGCAATGTTTGACCAAAAAGCAGCAACTCTCTAATAATGAAATTTCAGATACTATGCTGCCTCTTGGGGACATAGAGCAGCTTGAGGCTGAGGGTACCAGGTCTATCTGATCCCAATCAATTCAACAGGCATATGAAGAGAATATACTATGGGCCAGGTGAAGAAAATAGCTTCTGACTTCAAGAAGCTTTGATTTCGGTAGCAGAAGTAGACTTGTAAACAGTGTAGAAGATTAAGAACTCAGAGTGGAAAGCACAAGACATTGGGTAAAGCCAGAATACCTGAAACAATCTAGAGTTTCAGGAAAGGCCTCCCAAAGTCCATGACAATTAAGCTGAAGCAAGAAGGACAAGGAACAAAGTTCTTATAGGAGGGAAAGGGTGGGTGGGACTGTCTTCCAGGCAGAAGCAGCAGGAGGTTGAAAGGCTTAGAAGTTCCAATGAGCAGGATGTCTTCAGAAACTTCGAGGTGCTCAGCGTGGTTAGAGCCCAAGGTTCACATTGCAAAGAAGCAGTGCCTAAGTTGAATATGGAAAAGCGGGCAGGAGCCTGAAACTGGGGGCCTTGGGTTTCACACTAAGGAGCTTAGATTAGACATTATTCTGCGGGTGTCAAGGGAGTTGAAAAGGTTTAAGCAGAGATGGGTGATCCATAAGGAGCTCCTCCCTCATCCACATCTTGGACCAGGTTGTCTGTCTCAGATAAACCTATAATTTGGGATCCATCTGCCTGCCTTTTCCAGTCTTCTTGAAACTCTACCAAGCTGCGCCTTCCACCACCATACCCCTAAGATTCCCTGCTATGAAGACTCCAGGAGAACCCATTCTGTATGAGCTAAGCATTTCTGCATGGGCTGCTTCCCAAGCAAGACAGCCAAAAGCTGAGCACAAGCTCCGAACAAACTCGGCAGCTCCTGAATTATTCAGGGCACTATTAAAATGAGACTCACAACTCACAGGGCAAATTAATTTTAATTTTTAAACAGGCAACATTTTAAACTGTTCATTTCCTTGAAATGTATCCATCCTGGTATTTTTATCATCAGAAGAGTAAGTAAAGCTCACATCAGAAAGGAAAAAAGAGCTGGCATGCCCTAGATTGGGACTCCCTAATGTCCAGGAAGGAGCCCTCCAGAATGACCAGTCACATCTAGTCTCAAAGGGTATGTATCTTGAAAATCCAGCATCAGTCTAAGAAATTCAGTTCTAGAAAATTCACTATCCCTCTGCTTTTGTTAGAATAGCATGTGGTCAGTAGCCTGAAATTCCAACACCTTCAGCCAGAGTTCTTTAACTCTGCAGTTGATTTCCACACAAAAGCAAGAGGAAAGCTGAGTCAATGGCTTACGGTATTGAGACCTAAGAACATCCCCCTGAACTATGATCTTCTCTCCAGGACAAGGACTGTGTGTTGCCATCCTTTGTTAGGTTCCCAGCACCTCACACACAGTTGGGCAAGTAAGATGTACTCTACTGAACTGAAAATTCACATGGAAAACCCTTTTCAAACACAGGATGTCTTTTATGTTTTTCCATTTCTTCTGAGCTATCTCTGCTCTCTAGGACTAGGAGTTTAAGTGTCCTCAGGATGCAGTGGCCCCAGAAACAAAATGAAATACCATCACTGCTACCTAAACTTTGCCTAAAAATGACCAGATTCTGATTCTTTTGTCCTTCAGACATTCAAGATCAGTGTGGCTGCCATACACGTGTAAACTGAAATGAGGAGGCCATGTTAGGGGGAGGGCAAGACTGATACCCCAGCTTTCTCCCTCAGCTTTCTCCCTCCCAATCCAGGACTTCTACCATTACACTCCATGGTCTGATGGAATCAGGACGTTTCTCAGACACTCAACTGACTTCCTCCCCTACTCTTTCCCTTCCTGACTGCTGGGAATCACAGAATGAAATGTGAACCAAAAAGAAAAAAAAAAAGAAAGAACAAAGAGCGTTGCAAACCACCTAGTCTTACAAGGGTTTAGTCTCAACCCACTGAAGTTGCCCACTTACACTGCACCCTGAAAGGAATTCAGGATGAAAAACAGCATGAGGCACTCTGTGTTTTGGGTAAACAATCCCCTAGATAGTTAGATGTATATCTCAGGAACAATTTCAATGACCCCAGATTCTTGCATCTTCTCACAAATAGAAAAGCACTAAAATCACTAACTTGAGGTACCTGTTCTTTGTGCTCAGCAGTAATCTTTTGCCAAGATGTATGCTTGACTACACATATTTCCCACCCCAAAAAATTATGTATATACTGGTTCCTCCCCTACCTCTTCAGAGCAGCTCCTCAGAGGTGGCTCTGGCCTAGGTCCTCAGGAGACCCTGAACAAAACTTAAACTCACAGCTCTCATGTTGTGTGTCTTTCTTTAAAGACAGAAGAAAATAAGTGAATGTCTTTGAGACCCCCTCACTACAAGTCCAATTTATATACAATATATATACAATTATATACAATATATATTACATACAATTTATATACAATATAACATTATTTAACCTTTTCAGTAAGTCTTTGAGGAAGAATATTTTTTTAATTGGCATATAATAGACATATAACACTATTAGTTTTAGGTATACAATATAAAGATGATACATGTTTATATTGTGAAATGATCACCACAATTAGTTAATATCCATCAACACAGATAGTTGTGTTTTTTTTTTTCTGGTGGTGAGAACTTTTAAGACCTACTCTCTGATCAATCTTCAAATATATAATACAGTACTGTTAACTACAGTTGCCATGCTGTATGTTACATCCTTAGGACTTATCTTCTAACTGGAAGCTTGTACCTTTTGACTATTTTCCTCCATTTTGCCTATTCCTTAACCCCTGCCTCAGGCAACCACCAATTTGTTCTCTGTATCTATGAGTTTGTGGAGGTCTTTTGTTTTGCTTTGTTTTAGATTCTACATAAAAGCAAGATCATACAGTATTTGCCTTTCTCTCTGACTCATTTCATTTAGCATAATGCCAGGAAGAATTTTTTTTTTTTTTTTTTTTTTTTGCGGTACGCGGGCCTCTCACTGCTGTGGCCTCTCCCGTTGTGGACCACAGGCTCCGGACGCACAGGCTCAGCGGCCATGGCTCACGGCCCAGCCGCTCCACAGCATGTGGGATCTTTCTGGACCGGGGCACAAACCCGTGTCCCCTGCATTGGCAGGTGGACGCTCAACCACTGCGCCACCAGGGAAGCCGAGGAAGAATTTTTTTATACCTATGTTGTATCTGAGAAAAACTGAGGCCCAACAGGATTAATTAGTAAACCTAAGGTCACACAGAAAACCAGTGGTAATACTGAGATTTCAATCCATGTCTGTCTGACTCCAAAGTTTTTGTTCTTTCTACTCTACTGAGGAGGTTCTGGGTGGGGTGGGGTGACCTTTCTGGACAAGCAGGGAGTCGTTCTTTTCACAGCCCCTACTCAGGCTCGCAGCCTACGTGAGCAAGGTTTCTTGACACTGGTGTCCCCTCACCCCTAGGCAGTCAGGATTTTTCATGCCCTGCCCATCTGTGTCTCACCACAATTTCTCAGACTCACCAATGCCCTGCCCATGGCACCACAGGAATGATAGTCACTAGCATTTTGGAAAAGGCTCCAGTGTCCAGAAAGGCAGCTCTATTCAGTTCTTTTCTACCCACTCTCAGCTATACTCTCATTTTCAGACCACTGACACAGTTTTAACTAAGGGTCTCATGAGCTCTTCTACTTGACAACTTCCTAATTGGTCTCTCTGCCTCCTGTCTTTCCCTCTTCCAAGCTGTACTCTACACTGATTTCAAAGATGTGGTTCCAAAAGGTAAATATGCTTATAAACTCTCTTCTACTTGATCACGTGCAAATCTTAAGCAGGGTATATAAGGCCCTCTGTGTTCTGGCCTCTGACTCTTCTCTTGTCCCTTGCTAATCTCCCTATACCCATTCCTTTTGTTTTGTTATATTACAACTTTATTGAAGTATTACTGAAGAACAATAAACTGCACATATTTAAAGAGTGCAATTTAATGAGTTTTGACATATGCATGCACCCATAAACAGCACCACAATCAACACCACCCTCAAAAGCTTCCTTTGAAATCCATCCTTCATCGGACCTCATTCCCAGTTAATCTCAACTCAGTTTTCTGTTACTATAGATTAATTTATATTTTCTAGAGTTTTATTTGAATAGAGTCATATAGTATGTATTCTTCTTGATAAAACTTTCTTCATTCAGCACAATTATTTTGAAATTTGTAGGTGTGGTTGCTTGTATCAATAGTTTATCTCTGAATTGATACATAGCATCCTGTTGTATGGATATACTATAATTTGTTTATCCATTCACGTATTGATGGACATTTGTGTTATTTCCAATTTTGGCTACAAAAAAAGATGCTATGAACATTTGTGTGCAAATATTTGTGAGGATCAATGCTTTCACCACTCTTGAGCAATGACTGGGTTGTATGGTAGGTATATGTTTAAATTGTTAAGAAACTATCACACTGTTTTACAAAGTGGTTGTGCTGTTTTACATTTCCAGTGCCACATGATGAGAGGTCCAGCTTAATCAACACTTTGTATGGTCAATTTTTAAATTTCTGTCATTCTAATACTTGTATATTACTATCTCATTGTGGTATTAATTACCATTTTCCTAATAATTAATAGTATACAGTAATTTCCTTTGTGCTTATTTCCTACATTTATATATATCTGTGTAGTGTATATTCAAATCTTTTGCTTACTTTGTTGGGTCATGTGTCTTATTACTGAACTGAGGAAATTTTTTACCTAACACAAACACGTTTTTTGCAAATATTTTCTCCCAGCTTTTTCATTTTCTTTATACTGCATTTTGCTTTTTTTTTTGTTTTGTATATTTTAACATGTTTATTGGAGTATAATTGCTTTACAATGGTGTGTTAGTTTCTGCTTTATAACAAAGTGAATCAGTTATACATATACATATGTCCTGATATCTCTTCTCGCTTACATCTCCCTCCCTCTCACCCTCCCTATCCCACCCCCTAGGTGGTCACAAAGCACTGAGCTGATCTCCCTGTGCTATGCGGCTGTTTCCCACTAGTTATCTATTTTAGGTTTGGTAGTGTATATATATGTCCATGCCACTCTCTCACTTTGTCCCAGCTTACACTTCCCCCTCCCCATATCCTCAGGTCCATTCTATAGGAGGTCTGCATCTTTATTCCCATCTTGACCCTAGGTTTTCATGACTTTTTCTTTTTTTCAGATTCCACATATATGTGTTAACATACGGTATTTGTTTTTCTCTTTCTGAGTTACTTCACTTTGTATGACAGTCTCTAGGTCCATCCACCTCACTACAAATAACTCAGTTTCGTTCCTTTATAGGGCTGAGTAATATTCTGTCGTATTTATGTGCCACATCTTCTTTATCCATTCATCTGCTGATGGACACTTCAGTTGCTTCCATGTCCTGGCTATTGTACATAGAGCTGCAATGAACATTTTGGTACATGACTCTTTTTGAATTAGGTTTTCTCAGGGTATATGCCCAGTAGGGGGATTGCTGGGTCGAATGGTAGTTCTATTTTTAGTTTTTTAAGGAATGTCCGTACTGTTCTCCATAGTGGCTGTATCAATTTACATTCCCACCAACAGTGCAAGAGGGTTCCCTTTTCTCCACACCCTCTCCAGCATTTATTGTTTGTAGATTTTTGATGATGGTCATTCTGACCAGTGTGAGATGATATCTCATTGTAGTTTTGATATGCATTTCTCAAATAATTAATGATGTTGAGCATTCTTTCATGTGTTTGTTGGCAATCTGTATAACTTCTTTGGAGAAATGTCTGTTTAGGCCTTCTGCTCATTTTTGGACTGGGTTGTTTGTTTTTTTAATGTTGAGCTGCATGAGCTGCTTGTAAATTTTGGTGATTAATCCTTTGTCAGTTGCTTCATTTGCAAATATTTTTTCCCCATTCTGAGGACTGTCTTTTTGTCTTGTTTATCATTTCCTTTGCTGTGCAAAAGCTATTAAGTTTCATTAGGTCCCATTTCTTTATTTTTGTTTTTATTTCCATTTCTCTAGGAGGTGGGGCAAAAAGAATCTTGCTATGATTTATGTCATAGAGTGTTCTGCCTATGTTTTCCTCTAAGAGTTTGATGGAGTCTGGCCTTACATTTAGGTCTTTAATCCATTTTGAGCTTATTTTTGTGTATGGTGTTAGGGAGTGTTCTAATTTCATTCTTTTATATGTAGCTGTCCAGTTTTCCCAGCACCACTTATCGAAGAGGCTGTCTTTTCTCCACTGTATATTTTTGCCTCCTTTATTGAAGATAAGGTGACCATATGTGTATTGGTTTATCTCTGGGCTTTCTATCCTGTTCCATTGATCTATATTTGTTCTTTGTATTTAATTTTTGATAGTTTGATTAATATGTGTCTTGGCGTGTTTCTCCTTGGATTTATCCTGTATGCGACTTTCTGTGCTTCCTGAACTTGATTAACTATTTCCTTTCCCAAATTAGGGAAGTTTTCAACTATAATCTCTTCAAATAGTTTCTCAGTCCCTTTCTTTTGCTCTTCTTCTTCTGGGACCCCTATACTTCAAATGTTGGTGCGTTTAATGTTGTCCCAGAGGTCTCTGAGACTGTCCTCAATTCTTTTCATTCTTTGTTCTTTATTCTGCTCTGCAGTAGTTATTTCCACTATTTTATCTTCCAGGTCACTTATCCGTTCTTCTGCCTCAGTTACTCAGCTATTGATCCCTTCTAAAGATTTTTAATTACATTTATTGTGGTGTTCATCATTGTTTGTTTGCTCTTTAGTTCTTCTAGGTCCTTGTTAAACGTGTTTTGTATTCTCTCCATTCTATTTCCAAGATTTTGGATCATCTTTACTATCATTATTCTGAGTTCTTTTCCAGGTAGACTGCCTATTTCCTCTTCATTTGTTAGGTCTGGTGGGTTTTTACCTTGCTCCTTCATCTGCTGTGTGTTTCTCTGTCTTCTCATTTTGCTTAACTTACTGTGTTTGGGGTCTCCTTTTTGCCGGCTGCACGTTCGTAGTTCCCGTTGTTTTTGGTGTCTGTCCCTAGTAGCTAAGGTTGGTTCAGTGGGTTGTGTAGGCTTCCTGGTGGAGGGGACTAGTGCCTGTGTTCTGGTGGATGAGGCTGGATCTTGTCTTTCTCTTGGGCAGGTCCACATCTGGTGGTGTGTTTTGGGGTGTCTGTGACCTTATTATGATTTTAGGCAGCCTCTCTGCTAATGGGTGGGGCTGTGTTCCTGTCTTGCTAGTTGTTTGGCATAGGGTGTCCAGCACTGTAGCTTGCTGGTCATTGAGTGGAGCTGGGTCTTGGCATTGAGATGGAGATCTCTGGGAGATTTTCGCCGTTTGATATTACGTGGTGCTGGGAGGTCTCTTGTGGACCAGTGTCCTGAGCTTGGCTCTCCACCTCAGTGGCACAGCCCTGACCCCTGGCTGGAGCACCAAGATCCTGTCCTCCACACAGCTCAGAATTAAAGGGAGGAAAAAAAGAAAGAAAGAAGGAAGAAGATAAAATAAAATGAAATAAAGTACGATAAAATAAAGTTATTAAAATAAAAATTAAGAAAAAAAATTTAATATAATAAAAAAAAAATTTTTTTTAAAGGACAGACAGAACCCCAGGACAAATGGTAAGAGCAAAGCTATAGAGACAAAATCACACACAGAAGCATACACATACACACTCACAAAAAGAGAAAAAGGGGGGAAAATATATATATATATATATATATCTCGTTGCTCCCAAAGTCCACCTCCTCAATTTGGGATGATTCGTTGTCTATTCAGGTATTCCACAGATGCAGGGTACATCAAGTTGACTGTGGAGATTTAATCCGCTGCTCCTGAGGCTGCTGGGAGAGATTTTCCTTTCTCTACTTTGTTCGCACAGCTCCTGGGGTTCAGCTTTGGATTTGGCCCCGTCTCCGCCTGTAGGTCACCTGAGGGCGTCTGTTCTTCGCTCAGACAGGACGGGGTTAAAGGAGCCGCTGCTTCAGGGGTCTGGCTCACTCAGGCCAGGGAGCGGGAGGGGTAAGGAGCACGGGGCGAGCCTGCGGCGTCAGAGGCCGGCGTGACGTTGCACCAGCCTGAGGCGCGCCATGCGTTTTCCCGGGGAAGTTGTCCCTGGATCACGGGACCCTGGCAGTGGCGGGCTGCACAGGCTCCCCGGAAGGGGGTGTGGAGAGTGACCTGTGCTCGCACACAGGCTTCTTGGTGGCGGCAGCAGCAGCCTTAGCGTCTCATGCCCGTCTCTGGAGCTCCTTTAAGCAGCACTCTTAATCCCTTCTCCTCGCACACCAGGAAACATAGAGGCAATAAAAATTCTCTTGCCTCTCCGGCAGCTCCAGCCCTTTTCCCGGACTCCCTCCCAGCTAGCCGTGGCACACTAGCCCCCTTCAGGCTGTGTTCACACAGCCCACCCCAATCCTCTCCCTGGGATCTGACCCCCGAAGCCCGAGCCTCAGCTCCCAGCCCCCGCTCGCCCTGGCAGGTGAGCAGACAACCCTGTCAGGCTGGTGAGTGCTGGTCGGCAGCGATCCTCTGTGCGGGAATCTCTCCGCTTTGCCCTCCGCACCCCTGTTGCTGTGCTCTCCTTCGCGGCTCCGAAGCTTCACCCCTCCAACACCCGCAGTCTCCGCCCGCGAAGGGGCTTTTTAGTTGTGGAATCCTTTCCTCCTTCACAGCTCCCTCCCACTGGTGCAGGTCCCGTCCCTATGCTTATGTCTGTTTTTTTTTCTTTTGCCCTAACCGGGTACGTAGGGAGTTTCTTGCCTTTTTGGAGGTCTGAGGTCTTCTGCCAGCGTTCAGTGGGTGTTCTGTAGGCGTTGTTCCACATGTAGATGTATTTCTGATGTATTTGTGGGCAGGAAGGTGATCTCTGCATCTTACTCTTCCACCATCTTGAAGCTCTCTATCCCTATCCCCATTCTTAATCCCGGTGTTCCAACAATATCAAAATACTGCCATTTCCCATTCTGCAGCCTACCTGTGAGTTTTACACATATTGCAATACACACACACAAATACACACCTCTCCAACTAGTAAACTTCTAATTATTCATCAAAGCCTAGATTAAATGTAGCTCTTTCATGAAGCTTCCCATAATCATTGCAGAAGTTTATCACTCATCTCTGGGCACCCACTGTCCTCTGTACATCCTTAAATTATAAGACCTATCCCATGTCAATCTGTCATTTTAGAACTCTTTTCCTTGTTAGATTTGTGTGTGTTTGTGGTTTGTTTGGTAATTTTTGTTTGTTCTTTTTTTAGATTGTGTTTAAGGAAATAGAAACTGTCTCATTTATCTTTGAATCCCAGTTTGAACGTACCAAACACTCAAACATTTTAGGAATGAATGGGTTGAATCAATGGATAGTTTAATAATTAATATAACAAGGAATAGGACCAGGGTAGCTGAATTCTACCCTTAGTTCTCTTAATAACTTGCTGTGTCATCAGTCTTCCAATATTTTCATTTTCCAACTAAACCATTTTCTGTATGAAAAAAACATGCTAACCAGCTAATACTCATAGTTTTTACCATGTGGTAGTTTTATCAATTAATAAATGGGCATTCTGATTTATACATCAATCTTCTATGAATGTGGTTAGCGTAAGCCAATCCTCATGATGCAAACTCCAGCTTCCTTGGGAAGACTATCTTTGGGATCAAAGCAAGTGAAGAACCAGCTTATAGGACTGTGTTAAACTGGCTGGTCCGATTCTATCTTTATGGAATTGCTCTTTAATTGAAATTTAAATTGTTGTCAGATCTTAACCACTGAGTCTCTAATGCTTGTTAATTATAAAGTAGAGGACTAGATTAGATCCTGAATCACAAAACTCAAATGCCTGCTGTTAGCCCAAATGAACAAACTCAGCTGGGTGTCAGACCAAAAGAAGCTTGGTTGCATCTATGACTATCACAATCACGATTTCTTCCTAGTTGCATTGTCCATTAAAACATAAGACACCAAACCAAGCACAGCCATTGACCTCGTATAGCCATCAGTCACCTGGTACAGAGGTCTTGTTACCCTTATGACCATAATATGCTTTAAGACTATAATACTGTGGCCGCCATTTCTATGACCTACATTCTTCATTTATTTCTGTGATAGTTAAGTATTGCATTTCCAGAACTTACGCATCTTCTAACTGGAACTTTGTACTCTGACAACATCGTCCCATTTCACCCAGCCCCCAGCCCCAGAGTTCATTCTACTTTCTGTTTCTGCAAGTTCAGCTTTTTTAGATTCTACATATAAGTGACACTACACAATATTTGTCTCTGTCTGACTTATTTCACTTAGTGTAGTGCCCTCAAGGTCCATCCGTGATGGACATGTTAGCTAATGCTACAGTGCTAATCACATTACAATATATAATTGTGTCAAATCAACATATTGTATACATTAGATGTAGACAGTGTCTTATGTCAATTATATCTCAGTAAAGCTGGGAAAATAAATAATTAAAATTTTTTAATAAAAAAATGAAAATAATAAGTATTACAGGCACTGAAGTAAGTGCTAATGATACTGGTATCAATAATCCTGACCCTGCCATCAACAGACACCAAGGTCTGCTGGAAGAGATGAACTTTTCTTTAATTAAAGACATTAAGTGGTGTCAAAGAGGGTTACAAGGAGCAGTGGGAACACAAGAAGAGGTATTGTCTATGCACAAGAGAGTGGCCCCAGGAAGGCCAGAAAGGCTTCACAGAGGAGGTGACATGTGAGCTGAATCCAGGAATAGAAAGAGTTTTTCAGGCAAGGAAGGGCATTCCATGCAAGGTGAACAGCATGGGCAAAAGCACTAAAAAGTGAAAAAGCTCAGAGTGGAAACAGGGAGGATATAAACACTCAATTATCTCCTTAGTCCAGAAACTGCAGGAGGTGAGGAAACAGAAAAGAAAGGAAAAGTACTCTGGTTCCACTGAGGCTTGTCCCCTGCCTCTTAAAGGACAGTAACCCCCCACCACAAGCACCACCATTCTTCATCTGCACTCTTGGTCCAGGTTTTCCAAAGAAGTAAGATGCCTCTCATTACCAAATACAGTGTGTGCTCGTGCTGCAGCTTCCTTTCCCATGGGGAGATGTTCAGCCCAGCAAGCAAGACCCTCTTCCTCAGAAGCCCTAGCCACCCAGAGGGGCTCTTCACTGAAAGCCATTTGATCGATGTTTATTCTTTGTAGCAATAGATAGACACTGAACAGTTGGTTTAACATTTTCCTTAAATAACTGCTTACTATATAGGTTGTTAAACTTTTTATTAACGCTTCGTGTAACCTTCTACACCCTCAAGTGGAAAACTGTAAGTAGGGAGAAGAAAAGGGAATTAACAGTAAGATCCACAGCTTACATAGCACACACAGTGTTCTGGATATGACTGTGCATCACACATGTTAATTCACTTAATCCTCACTACAGCCCAATGAGGCAAGTCCTACTATTAACTTATTTTACAGCTGAAGCAACTGAGGCTCAGAGAGCTTTCTTCTCATCTATCAGTACTTGCTGGTAAGTGATGAGAACTAACTTTTGAACTCAGGCAGGAGACTGCAGGCTTTGCTCTTTAAAGCTGTGATATACTGCCTTGGGATCAAGTAGATACAATTGCTTCTGCCCAATGCTTTGGATAAAGTGTATCATTTAATCCTCATGACAGTCTATATTATGAATTAAAAACTGAGGCTTACATTTGCAGCAACATAAATGCACCTAGAGATTATGTTATTAAGTAAGTCAGAAAAAGAAAGACAAATACCATATGATATCACTTTATGTGGAATCTAAAATATCATCCAAATAAACTTATTTACAAAACAGAAACAGACTCACAAATGTAGAAAAACTTACGGTTACCAAATGGAAAAGGGGGAATAAATTAGGAGTTTAGGATTAGCAGATACAAACTACTATACATAAAATAGATAAACAACAAGGTGCTCTTGTATAGCACAGGGAACTATATTCAATATCTTGTAATAAACCATAATGGAAAAGAATATGAAAAATAATTATATATATATGTATATACACACATATATATAAAATCTGAATCACTTTGCTGTATACCAGAAACACAACACTGTAAATCAACTATACTTCAATTAAAAATTTAAACTTTTTTTTTAAAAGCTGAGGCTTAGAGAGCATAACTGGCCCAAAGTTGAATAGCTAGTAAATGAAAGAGGTGGCATTTGATTTCCAGTCTACCTAAATTGAAACTCCTGCCACCGTGTCTGTCTCTGTAAGGGCTAGGGGTTTTCACAGAAGGAAGAGAACAGGTTAACAAAGCAGAAGGCCTGACTTCCCCAGATGACATTATCTGCATTTTAATTCCAATATCTGGTAGAATTGAAAATACCTGAAACTGAGACTTCATTAAACAGGAGTTTTGCCCAGATCACTGGCCGTCAAGTAGCGCTCCTTGAAGCCCCAGGGGCTTCTTCAGTGGGGAAGTCCAAGTACCTCACATAATCCCCCGTATTAGTCAGCTTTTGTTGCACTGACATGCAGCTCTCAAACCCTGGGCCTCACAACAACAAAGGTTTATCTCTCACTCACCTTGCATGTGGTCTGGACTATGACACTGCCAGCAATTATATCACCTCTAAAATTATAAATTCAATCTCCTACTCACCAGCTATGAACTCCTATCACTCTCCCAGATCATATGCTCTAGCATCCCCGTATCAATTATTATTCAACCTCATTGAGATCACCAATCCACTGACCCTCCACCTGTGATCTAATTGCCAGTTTTCTATCACATAGACCCCAGCTGAGATCCACGGCCCATGGTTATTATCAAGGTCCTATTAGTATCCCTCACTCCTTTGTCTACATCTACTCTCAACTGTGCTCATCCCAACCCCTAATGAACCTAACCTTCTGCCTTCTCACTCATTTCCTCATTCACACAGCTGAGTTTACTGAAGGACATCATATAATTAGAAAAATTGCTTTCACCCTATATTCATGATCAACAAACCCGAACTCAACACTGCCTGTCCGTGAATGTTACTGCATTCTTCTAAGAAGCTCAGCCTCCTACTCTTCACAAAGTTCTCCAGTTTCCTCAAAGATCCCATACTTCACCCATATTCACAGTAGTGGGTCTTACTTTGTATTTTATGTGGGAAGAAAAAGAGAAGCCACCTGACAGTAGCTCCCACACCTTCAAATCTACCAGAACACCTAATCTGCAGCCATTTCTCCTTCCCTCCTGTTATAACCATGAAACATCCCTTCTACTAACGATGGTCACTGTCCCTACCCTTTACACATGCTCTGGATTTCACTCTCCCTTGTGTCCCCAGTTATCCTTTTCTCCCTTGCATCTTTTGTCTCTCTTCTCTAATTGATTTTTACATCATCATTAAAACTGTTATCACATCTCCTATATTTTATTTTTTATTTTATTTTATTTTTTGCGGTATGCGGGCCTCTCACTGTTGTGGCCTCTCCCGTTGCGGAGCACAGGCTCCGGACACGCAGGCTCAGCGGCCATAGCTCACAGGCCCAGCTGCTCTGCGGCATGTGGGATCTTCCCGGACCGGAGCACAAACCCATGTCCCCTGCATCGGCAGGCGGACTCTCAACCACTGCGCCACCAGGGAAGCCCCATCTCCTATATTTTAAAAAAATTCTCTCTAGCTTCTAAATCCCTCTCTAGCTACCGTCCCATTTTTCTGCATAGCAAAACTCAAAAAAGTTACAATGATATATGCCACATTTAAATGAGGAGACGTGAACAAAGCACCTTTAACCATGTCTGATCAATGCCAGCTGCTCAATAAATGACAGAACTGGTAATAAAACAGTAACAAAGATAATGACTGCAACCGACACAGAAATCTTCTCATACGGGAGCACAGCCCTTAGCATTGTAAGTGGATTACCTCTGTTTGCTCTTACAAAAACCTGTGAAATAGGTATTAATTTTTTCCCAATTTTATAGATTATGTATCTGAAGCTTAGAAAGTTCATTGGCCCAAGGTCACAGAGCTAGTAGCAGAGATGAGTAGGATTTCCTTCCAAATCCGTCTGACTACATAAACAAAAATTATCACCCTCTAAATCACCCTCATCTTCTGTTTCTCTAGCACTCTCTATATACCTCTCTCTCCTAAGAACAGAGACAATTTTTTTTACCAAGAGCAGAGGGATGACAGTCAGGATGTACCTGTGTGAAGCTGAGTCATGCCGGCATCCCCTCCAGATCCCTTAGAGCGTCCGTCCTCGAGCACATCCACCAGGAAAATGCCGAGGAAAGCGTTTTGTCGGGGAAACACCAGGTTTAACTCATAAGTAATGATGGAGGAAACACCTGTGGATAATGAAGATGTTAGAAGAGTTTCTAATGCAGAGAATTGAAGTTTGGGGAGGAAGCAAGCTTTGTGAGTCTGGGTCGGGGAGAGACAGCATAGGAGTGGACCCATGATGATAATACCAAACATGCACTAAAGATGGATGCACCTTTTGGGTGGGATGAAGTGCTAGCTACAATGGGAACGGTGGACCCCAAGTTTATGAAAGGACTTTAGACCATGAGCTATCTGTACCCAGCTAAATATGACCCTGGTTCAGGGTTTTTTGTTTCGTTTTGTTTTTGTGGTATGCGGGCCTCTCACTGCTGTGGCCTCTCCCGTTGCTGAGCACAGGCTCCGGACGCGCAGGCTCAGCGGCCATGGCTCATGGGCCCAGCTGCTCCGCAGCATGTGTGATCCTCCCGGACCAGGGCACGAACCCGTGTTCCCTGCATTAGCAGGCGGACTCTCAACCACTGCGCCACCAGGGAAGCCCCGGTTCAGGGTTTTAAACAGCTCTCTTGAGTTCATTTAGGTAAAGCACCTAGCACAGCCCCTGATAAATTGTAGGAGATCAGCAATGGTGGCTATTACTTTTATTGTTCAGGATCTTCACATGGTGTTTACTGAATAAATGCTGATTCCTCTTTTTACAGTAAATTTTTAAAATTGCATATTAGTAGAATTCCTCATGCATCAGAGATGAGTAAAAATAGATAATACTTTTTAAGCACTCACTTTGCCAGGCTGTTAAATTAACTCATTTAACCTTCTCAATAATTCCTTAAAGAACATGCTATCATTATTTCAATTTTACAGAGAAGCTAAGTAGCTTGTATAAGGTCACACAGTGAGTAGATGTTAGAGACAGAATTGAACCTATTTCCTTAACTACCATCCCACAATGATCAATATAGGCATTATACAATCCATTTGTCTGATGCATATAAGAATACTGTGCTAGAAACACGAAGTGTGTATATATAGATAGATATAGATATAGATATATACGTAACAATAACAAAAGATTTTGTGTCTATTCCCAACAAAAAATAATTTTTGGTTAACGTGCAAAAAAAGAAAGAAAGAAAACAAACAAAAACTCATTAAATCCAGCTCAACACAGAGGGAAGGAACTATGAGAAGCAGAAAGTATTCAGTGGATGAGGTGATAACCTTCTCTACATATTAGACCTGGCAGAGTTGGAATGTCCTCAAAGATGTTCTCAATCAATAAGGAAATGTCAAGACCAGAGGGAAAAGCTGATTGTGAATGGATGCATCAGAAGTGCTTACAATTAGGTAACAAAAAGCCAAGTGGGAAACATTGGAGGTTAGGACATATTGATTGCGAAATCAGTGGCAATATGAAATGTGTACCCTTGAATGCCTCAAAGGCCAAACCAAAAATCTGAGGAAAGTATGGGAGACTAAGTAAAACTAGAGACAGACAGAGGAAAAATAAATTTTAAAGGTGGGGGGAGGGTTGCCTAACCCGGCACTTAATTTTTATATCCACCCTTTGAGACACATGTAATATTCCCATTTTACATGAGAACATTGAGCCTTACAGAAGCAAAGTGAATTTTCCAGGGTTATTCAACTATTATGTAAATTTCAAGCACAAATACTAAAAATCTGAATTGCGCTATCTTGACTTACGAATCTTTCCATTCCTAGGGATTGCCTCTGAAGCAAGAACTGGAATGGTATGGAGAGCATGTCCAACAGGTTTAACTTGGAGAAACAAATGCTGTGGAATCTTAAGCTTTTTCTTTCCTGCCATCCAAATGGGATTCCTCATGCTTCAGAATCACCACTGTATTTTGAAAGCACCAGTTGTGGGACAATCAGCCTGTTACAGCTTTGTATTAGTTACTTGTAGATCCTTGTCATGTTCCTTGTTTTCTTTTTTGCATTTTTATATTTTTCATGGCACCAAGTACAAGGTGAGCTAGTGACTGATAGAATATGAACACAGGGACATGCACGCACACACACACACACACACACACACTCACGCTCATTTCCTCATTAATTTAGCAAAGGATGCTGAAGGGAGGCTGCAGAGTAGCAGGAGTTACAGCTTGTCTCACCACAGCTTTTCTACCGAGGGCTTACGGTCAGAGGTTATATTATTCATGCAAAGTAGCATCTTTCTCCAGCCAATAAGCTTAATTTTATGCTATACCACATCATTTTATACTTGGAGTTTATATCACTATTCTGGAAGAACTTAATCCCTTTAAGGGGATATTTACAGATATTGGGAATATTACAATTCTCTACCTATCCTTAACAATTCCAAAATTTCAGGATCTGTTCCTTGCAATATCCCATTCCTAGTACCAAATTATTTTTCAGCTAGAGTTCTTTGGGTTGAAAGCAATAGAAAGTTCAACTCAAAAAGACTTAAGCAATAAGGAAAATTTATCATCTCATGGAACCATTAATGTAAATCCTAGGTAAGGTGACTCCAGGAGTGGTTAATTCAGTTACTGAACATTATTAAGGACCCAGGTTCTTTCCATCCTCAACGTGTCAGCTTTATTCTCAAAGAAGCTCCTCTAATGATTGAAAAATGCTACTGAATTTTCCAGTTTCCCAAATAAGCATGATTACATCCCTCTTGTGTGTTCTTTTTAAAAGGAAGAAAATCTTTCCCAGAAACCCCTCATTAGACACTCTGTTTTACCTAAGTGGCTTGGATTGGCTCACATGCAATTTGAAAAATGTAAGCTCAGTGAAGGATGTTGTTTGTCTTATTTACCTCTGTATCTTCAGAACTCAGAACAATATTTGATACATGGTTTATTTAAACAACCTATAGAAACCTATTTCGTTTTGGAATATAACAATAACAACAGTAAAGTAGTAGCATAGCAGTCTATTGAGACTACAGACTCTAGAGCCAAATGACCTGGGATTTTTTTTTCTCTCTTTTTGGATCTCAAATGAACAAAAATGGATTCATCATATTCCTACATTCATGACACACTCTTATTGCTCCAAGGTATACCTTGTTTATCCACTTATTTTCTAATAATATCATAGAAACTGATGAACTCACTTCTCAAAACAAAAGTTAGGATCTTGACAATAGCCTACATCTAACTTTGACCACCATTCACATTCCCTACCTGCCCCACCCAAGACAACAGTCATAATTCATTGTGTCTCAATATTCCTTTGATTTTCTTTTTTTTTAAGTTTATTACAACTGTATGTATTTCTGAAAATATTTTATTTGTTTTCAAATTTACAAAAAGATAATCAACTTATAAGTAATATTTTGGGATTCACTATTTTACTTAATCTTATATTTGCTAATATTCACCCATCTTTTTATGTCACTCTAGTTCATTCCCTTTGACTGCTCTATAATAGTCCATTCAGGGAACAGACCACCATAAATTCTCCTACTTTCCTGTTGATGATCACTTGAGCCATTTGATTTTTGCTGTTATGTAAAAAGCTGCTGTAAACATTCTTGCAGAGCTACTGTTATACACATGCAAGAGTTTCCCTTAGGTGTTTACATGTCAACATGGATTTGCTGGATCATAAGGTACATGACTATTTAAATCAAGTAGATAAAACCAAACTGCTTTCCAACATGGTTGACCCAATTTACATATATAATAGCAGCATCTAAGAGAGCTTGTGGCTCCACATCCTGTCCAATATGTGCGATTGTCGTTTCCTTGATTCCATTTTTTTTCTACTGAGTTATTTGTGCTTTCCTTATTGATTTGTAGAAGATTGCATGCATGCGCGCACACACACACACACACACACACACACACACACACATATTCTTGATACAACCCCTTTTTTGTCTGTCCCCTGTATCTGGGACAAGTAATTTAATCTATCTGCGCCTTTGTTTTTCACTCTATAAAATAAGGGGAAATAATATTAACTGTGATGGTTAATTTTATGAGTCAACTTGACTGGGCTTAGGGATACCCAGAAAGCTAGTAAACACTATATCTGGGTGTGTCTGTGAGGGTGTATCTGGAGGAGATTAGCATTTGAATCAGTGGACTAAGTAAAGAAAATCATCCTCACCAATGTGGGTTGGCATCATTCAATCCATCAAGGGCCTCAATAAAACAAAATGTGGAGGGAGCGTGAATTTGTTCTCTGCTTGAGATGCGACATTCATCTTCTCCTGCCCTTGGACATTAGCACTCCTGGTTTTCAGGACTTCAAATTCAGACCGGGACTTATACCATTGGCTCCCCTGGTTCCCAGGCCTTCAGGTTTGGACTAGAATTGCACCACTGGCTTTCCTGGGCCTTGGCTTATAGATAACAGATCATGGGACTTCTCAGCCTCCATAACCACATGAGCCAATTCCTCATAATAAATCTCTTTCTATACATCCCTATCCATCTATCTATCTATCCTATTGGTTCTGTTTCTCTTGAGAACCCTGACTAATACACTACATAATAAGACTGTTTTGAGGAATATTACTGATATTAGTTAATACATATATAGATAATAGTTGATAGTTGTGGCGAGCGGGGGCTACTCTTTGTTGTGGTGCGCAGGCTTCTCGTTGTCGTGGCTTCTCTTGTTGCGGAGCACGGGCTCTAGGTGCATAGGCTTCAGTAGTTGTGGCACATGGGCTCAGTAGTTGTGGCACACGGGCTCAGTAGTTGTGGCGCATGGGCCGTTGCTCCACAGCATGTGGGATCTTCCCTGACCAGGGATCAAACCCATGTCCCCTGCACTGGCAAGTGGATTCTTAACCACTGCGCCACCAGGGCAGTCCATGTTAGCTTTTATTATTTCATGGAACTTGCTACATGCCAGGCACTATAATACCCCATCTAATTTAATCTTACAAAATCCTATGAAGTATCAATGTTATTATTCTCACTTTACAAATAAGCAAGTTGAAGCTTAGAAAGATTAAATAATTTGACCAGGATTATACAGCTAAGATATGATAGGGCTAGATTGTATACCCAAACTGTCTGAAACAGTCTCCATTCTTAACCCCTCTACCATACTGCCTCTTTTTATATCATGAAATTGAAAAACTCTTGTGAAATTCTGCAACAAGGCAAGACAATGGAAAATAACACTTTGACTGCTATGCTCATTACGTACATGGAAAATATAGTTTCTACCTTACAAAGTAATTACTAGAACTCAGACTGATCAATATAATATATATATGTATGCATAATAACTAGCACAAAATAGGTGGTTAATAAATGCTGGTTGTGATTATTATTATCTCATAATATCTCACAAATTCAGTGTCACAGATCTTCTCCTCATTTTATAAACAGGAAAAGTAAAGCTCTAAATTAAAAGGGTAAGTTGCCCAAGGTTACATGTTGTAGAGTAGTTACAGACCATTAGCCTGTCTAATTGTAAAGCCTGTGTACCTCTGAAAAAATGCTATATTTTACTATCAAAAAGTCTGAATTTCTCCAGTTCAAAGGATAAGGATTACATAGCACAGATGCAGAAATGTAAATATGGACAGCTGTTATTATTAAGAAATGACCTAACAGGAAGATGCTCAACATCACTAATTATTAGAGAAATGTAAATCAAAACTACAATGAGGTATCATTTCATACCAGTTAGAATACCCATCATTAAAAAGTCTACAAACAATAAATTGTAGAGAGGGTGTGGAAAAAAGGGAACCCTCCTACACTGTTGGTGGGAATGTAAACTCGTGCAGTTACTATGGAGAACAGTATGGAGGTTCCTTAAAAAACTAAAAATAGAGCTACCATATGATCCAGCAATCCCCCTCCTGGGCATATATCCAGAAAAGATGAAAACTCTAATTCGAAAAGTTACGTGCACCTCAATGTTCATAGCAGCTCTATTTACAATAGCCAAGACATGGAAGCAACCTAAATGCTTGTTGCCAGATGAAAGTATAAAGAAGATGTGGTACAATATACAATGGAATACTACTCAGCAATAAAAAAGAATGAAACAATGCCATTTACAGCAACTTGGATGGACCTAGAGATTATCATACTAAGTGAAGTAAGTCAGACAGAGAAAAGTGAATATCATATGCTATCCCTTATATTTGGAATCTAAAAAATGATACAAATGAACTTATTTACAAAACAGAAATAGACTCACAGACATAGAAAATAAACTAATGGTTACCAAAGGGGCAAGGGCCAGGGGATAAATTAGGAGTTTGGGATTAATAGATACACACTACTATATATAAAATAGATAAACAAGGATCTACTGTATAGCACAGAGAACTATACTCAGTATCTTGTAATAACCTAC
The DNA here is from genome assembly GCF_949987515.2 of Delphinus delphis. Classification (NCBI taxonomy): domain Eukaryota; kingdom Metazoa; phylum Chordata; class Mammalia; order Artiodactyla; family Delphinidae; genus Delphinus; species Delphinus delphis. The sequence continues at coordinate 50,785,673 of NC_082690.1, read as the reverse complement.
AATGGAAAAGAATCTGAAAAAGAATATATATGTGAAAAAGAGTATATATATGTATAACTGAATCACTTTGCTGTACAATAGAAAGTAAACACAACATTGCAAATCAACTATACTTCAATAAAATTTTTTAAAAAGAAGACTATAGGGCTTCCCTGGTGGCACAGTTGTTGAGAGTCCGCCTGCAGATGCAGTGGATGCGGGTTCGTGCCCTGGTCCGGGAAGATCCCACATGCTGCGGAGTGGCTGGGCCCGTGAACCATGGCCACTGAGCCTGTGCGTCCAGAGCCTGTGCTCCGCAACGGGAGAGGCCACAACAGTGAGAGGCCCGCGTACTGCAAAAAAAAAAAAGAAGACTAGATAGATAGATAGATAACTGAATCACTTTGCTGTACACCTGAAACTAACATTGTCAATCAACTATACACAACCCAATCCAAAAATGGGCAGAAGACCTAAATAGACATTTCTCCAAAGAAGATATACAGACTGCCAACAAACACATGAAAGAATGCTCAACATCATTAATCATTAGAGAAATGCAAATCAAAACTACAATGAGATATCATCTCACACCAGTCAGAATGGCCATCACCAAAAAATCTAGAAACAATAAATGCTGGAGAGGGTGTGGAGAAAAGGAACACTCTTGCACTGCTGGTGGGAATGTGAATTGGTTCAGCCACTATGGAGAACAGTATGGAAGTTCCTTAAAAAACTACAAATAGAACTACCATATGACCCAGCAATTCCACTACTGGGCATATACCCTGAGAAAACCAAAATTCAAAAAGAGTCATGTACCAAAATGTTCATTGCAGCTCTATTTACAATAGCCCGGAGATGGAAACAACCTAAGTGCCCAACATCGGATGAATGGATAAAGAAGATGTGGCACATATATACAATGGAATATTACTCAGTCATAAAAAGAAACGAAATTGAGCTATTTGTAATGAGGTGGGTAGACCTAGGTTCTGTCATACAGAGTGAAGTAAGTCAGAAATAAAAAGACAAATACCGTATGCTAACACATATATATGGAATTTAAGAAGAAAAAAAAAATGTCATGAAGAACCTAGGGGTAAGACAAGAATAAAGACACAGACCTACTGGAGAACGGACTTGAGGATATGGGGAGGGGGAAGGGTGAGCTGTGACAGGGTGAGAGAGAGTCATGTATATATACACACTAACAAATGTAAAGTAGATAGCTAGTGGGAAGCAGTCGCATGGCACAGGGATATCGGCTTGGTGCTTTGTGACCGCCTGGAGGGGTGGGGTAGGGAGGGTGGGAGGGAGGGAGACGCAAGAGGGAAGAGATATGGGAACATATGTATATGTATAACTGATCCACTTTGTTATAAAGCAGAAACTAACACACCATTGTAAAGCAATTATACCCCAATAAAGATGTTAAAAAAATTAATTAATTAAAAATAAAAACATTTAAAAAAAACGAAATGGCCTAACAATAATAGAAAAGAATTAGTTCAAATTTCAGGCAAATCAATCTATCGATACTTAGAACACTTAACTATAAGTGTATATAACTATATTTTTACTCTTATTTCAGAATCAGATCACTGTTTCATGATGCAAAAGGGAAAGACATTAATATATATTCAGGGCACTTCAATAAATATATACACACTAGAGTGATTACGATAAATATCGAGTGGGAAATATGGTGTTAAAATATCAAATCCCATTACATAACATTAAAGTTTTAAATGATCTACTTCATCTTCTTTACCTCTACCTACTCAAAGAACATAATAATCATCTCCAAATACTTGAAAGTCTTTTGATGAAAGATGAATTAGATTTGTTCCGTGTGGCTAAGACTAGCGGCAGACTATATAGTGAGAGAATAATTTTCTTAACAACAATAATAAGCTAACATTTATTAAGCTTTTATTACCCAGCAGGCACTGTACTAAGTACTTTATGTGAACCATCTCATTTAATCCTAACAAGGCAAGTGTAGGGCTCATTCTGCAGCTGAGGAAACAGAGGCTTAGAGAAGTTAAATAATTGGTTAAGTAGTTTATGAGTGATGAGCAGTGGATACTAACCTAGGATTGCTGGAGTCCAAAATGCATATTCTCTACCACAATAATATATGCTTAATAGGAAGAAAAGGTTTGAAACAGAACTTTCCAAATACAGTAGGATCCCTATCACTGGAGATATAAAAGAAAGGGCTGAGAAAACTCTCCACCAGTATCTTACTGAAAAGATTCGTGTGTTTATTCATTCAATCGATGTTTATTAAGTGCCTACTACATAGAAGCCATACTATTTTACAAGTTAAGGATTAAATGAAAAGCAAGGTTGTTTCAGGAAAGCAGATTTAAGTCTGAGGTAGAAAACTGAAGTGAATAATTTTTTAGTTTCTCCAGCCACGCAATTCTGTAACTCTTTATTTCCCTTGTTCAGCAGTTCCTAAAGCAATTAAAACAGAAGGAATTTGTTCCTTCAGCCACCTGATTTTCCTCTCTCCCAACATGTTTATTTCTTTTCCCATTCAACATGCTGATTTGAATTAGCTTCGATGCCACCCAGAATTGAGGCATGAAATACAGGCGTTCCTACCGAGCTCTTTACAACTGATGCTGAAATCGCAAACTGTGATATAGTGTGAACTGCCCGTCTCCCAAGTATATCGTATGCTCTCACTACCATTTCATGGGCAAAAAAGGTTGTCTATTTTTCTGCTTGAAATCATCATTTCATTCCCTGTCTTCAGTTAGATAACTTACCTATTTTAATAACAAATGATATAGGTATCACTTTTGTTGGTTCTATCTACCAAATATGAGGAGACATTTCACCCACTAATTATGGAAAGGAGTAAGACAAGTACCAACTCAAAATACAGTACTTCTCTTTTTCTTTTTTTTAATTGTGGTAAGAACACTTAACATGAGATCTACCTGTGTAACAGAATTTTAAGTGCACAATACAGGATTGTTAACTATTTTATAGGTAGATCTTTAGATCTTATTCACCCTGCATAACTGAAAGTTTATACCATTTGAACAATAGCTCCCCATTTCTCCCACCCTCCCTTGCCCCTAGAAACCATCATTCTACTTTCTGCTTCTATGAGTTTGACAACTTTAGATAACTCTTGTAAGTTAGGAACATGCAGTATTTGTCCTTCTGTGACTGGTTTATTTCATTTAGTGTAATGCACTACAACTTCATCCATGTCAGTGCATATTGCAAGATTTCCTTCTTTTTTACATAAATTATGTAATTAGAAAAAAATTTATCTAGATAGTCTGATTTTGTGATGAAGTTTTTATCAACTTTTTCAAAATTGTAATCTGTTGTTAGTCTTTTTCTCACTTCTAAGTAAATATTGGTTTCCATGTCTTAAAAAAAAAAAAAGACAAGCACCAAACTTCAGTACCTGATTCGTTCATAAAAATCTATTGAATTATTCAATTATATACTGTGGGAAGATTTTTATAACTAAAATGGTTTTGAAAAAAAAATTCATGGTCATTTTCACATTATCAGCTTCTGGCAAGGTTACATCCACAAAGGAGGTTGATTCCACAGTCATCGCATTCCATTTATTCTGTGCATTTGATTGGAAAACGGAAACTGATTATTATGAGGTTGGACAGTAAGCATTACAATCCCATTTGTGTTTTTTTGCTTGTTCGTTTTTGTTTTTTTTAAAGGGCTTCAAATGCTTGGCTTTTTATTTATTTTATTTTTTTATTTATTTATTTTTGGCTGTGTTGGGTCTTCATTTCTGTGCGAGGGCTTTCTCTAGTTGTGGCAAGCGGGGGCCACTCTTCACCGCAGTGCACGGGCCTCTCACTATCGCGGCCTCTCTTGTTGCGGAGCACAGGCTCCAGACGCGCAGGCTCAGTAGTTGTGGCTCACGGGCCTACTTGCTCCGCGGCATGTGGGATCTCCTAGACCAGGGCTCGAACCCGTGTCCCCTGCATTAGCAGGCAGATTCTCAACCACTGCTCCACCAGGGAAGGCCCCATTTGTGTTTTTGAAGACAGGTAGGTGTAGGTCACTCAAACAATAGAAAAGCAAGACAATAATTTGTGTAGCAATGAAAAACATTTAAACTTTCAATGATTCCTCCATTCCCTAAAGTGCCATTGCATCAGATTGGTCCATAGAGCTTTGAAAATGACCTACACTGAAGGGTAGTATGGACTTTCTAATTCAGGAGACGTAGAGTGAGCCCAGAAATCAGAATTGTATTTGAAGCCTTCAGATCATTCTGATGTGTGCCCCCACTTGAGAACCACTGATTTGCCTGTTAAAGTCCAAAGTTTTTAGCATGGTTACTAGAGTCATGATGACTGGCTCCTGTTTAGCCCCATCTCCAAACTGCCTCAACACTTAAGCCTAAGAAATACTGAGCTTGGGGTTTCTTGGAAACAGCGTGCATTTGCTCATAATGTTCTTTTTCCTAGAATAAATGTTTCCCCTTGTACACTTGGAGCATTCTATTCCTATTTCAAGACCCAGCCCAAGAATCATCAACTTTCTTACACTTTCCTAGTGACCCCGAAGGAAAATTAATCACACCCTGTTCTAAGTCCCAGCCTAACTTATTGTCACTTAAGTGACAATACTTAATAGTATTGTCACTATTTGTCTCGATTTATGTCTTGCCTACTAAGCTGTGAGCTCCTAGAAGGCCTATAACCTTTCGTCTTTTTAACCATAGTGTTTAAAACAGTGGTCTGTCAATGGCAGGTGTTAAATCAATATTGATTGAATAAAAAAAAATCAGTGAATGAATGGTATCACCAATTATCCAACATTTCAGGGCAAAAACTTAAATCTTAAACTCTTCTCTGTTTTCAGTAGCCGTAGTCACAGATTTCACTGCTATAATATTTATTCTAACCATGGTTTACTCCTCTTCTTCTCCACTGCAAACGTATAAATTTTCTTCTATGGACTAGTGCCACTTTAATGCTCTTCTGTGGTACCCCACAGTCTTCAGCAAAAAGTCTTAACACCCTGTCATGCCATACAAGGCCATTTCTGCTCTGTGTCTACTTGCCTCTAAGCCTCAGTTTCTACCATTTCCACAAACAGAGCCTATAGTCCACTTACATGGAACTATATACTCAGGCCTCCAAAATGGGTCACTAATCTCTCTCTTACCTCTGTACTTTTATATATACTTCTTCCCTTCTTCGAAACTGCTCCTTCTTCTTTGATTCTACCCACCATAAAAAAAAATTCAGCTCAACTGTTCACATTCCCTGAAAGGCTCAGCTAATCATCTCCCTCTTAGATTGGGCTAGAGGCACAGTCCTACTCAGGCTTCCCATAATTCCCAGTGCAGGCTTTCAGGCTCAAGTCATTACAATCGCTGACTTCTCTGTCTTTCCCAGCAGGCTAAGAAATTTTCTAAGAAAGAGACTTAGGCACCTAGTGCCAGCTTATTTCATGTCTAGAATGTAACTCAAAACTTAACTCACATCAATTTGTTTTAAATGTATTTAGTTTCAAGCATGTAAATATAGTTTTTCTTAAACTAATACCATGTGGAAAACATTGTCATGAGATGCTTACCTTGTAATCAGAGAAGTTTGAGAATTAAACACTAAGGACCATTTTATCAAGAAGATGTCTTCTGAGGGACTTGCACAGAATGAAAGGCCTTTCATAATCTAAGCACAGAGCTCCAAACACAGGAACCACCACAGGAGAGACACAAGCGATCCAAAGATGCCTGAGACATGACTCTTGCCCTCAAGGATTTAGCAGGCTGAACTTAATAGTTCACTAAGAAACAAAATCATCAGTGTTGATCAATATTCTTCAGACATAAATGTGTGACAAGAAGCCATTTTTGCGCTGAGCCATAGAAATTTAAACAAACTTATGTTTTCTCCTTGTTTTTTCTTTTTGTGATTGTGAATCCTGCTTGACTAAAAAGATGCTCTGTCAGATTCTTTACCTCACTCATTAATTCATTCATTTAATAAATAGTTCCTGACCATGCCCCACATCAGACACTTTGCCAAGCACAGATGGTACCAAAAAAACAAGATAAATACTTTTCCTTAGAGGCATTTTTAATGAAAACAGATAAATACATACACATAGTCAACCTAAAAACAAAGCAAACTTAACTATGCATGGGGACCATGAAAGGCTTCTCAGGGAAGGTAACATTTAACTTGAGTCTTCAGGAAGCAGTTGAAGTTTGCCAGAAATTTTATTAGAGTCAATGATAGAATTGAATACGGAATTTGTTTTTACTGTGCATTCTAACTAATAAAAGCCTCTAGCCATGCACACACGATTAACAATCTATAAAGGTGACAACTTTCCGAGAGACATGTGTTCTGCCATTTTCCTGACTGGAATCCCTTAGATTATTTTCCCAGGCACTTGAATTAAAAAAAAAGATTTTCCCAATATATGTCCTCAGGAGTGCTAGGGGCCAAATTACTCATTTATTTATGTTTTACACCTGTTGACTAAATGATTTTCAACAAACCTTTGTATAAGCATATGGGTGGAAAACACTTGAGAAACTATAATATTTTTTAATGCCGTAAAAACTTTGACTTGAGAATAAACTTACTGTCTCCAGAGTTTGCAAACATGGGCATTTCAGTCCCTTCCAAGCATTAAAAAGTGAGGATTCATGGAGAAGAAAAAGTCTCACAATATTTTCAAAAAGTAGAAGATATTTCAGTGAACAGTCAGTGGATGTATTTCAAATTCCTAGCTGAAACAAATGAAAAGGAAGACATTCAATATACCAATTTTTAAATTTTTCCTTCTTAAATTTGATTTTTCTAATCATAAATGAATAGAGTCACATTGTGGAAAACTGGGAAAATACAGAATGAAATAATAATGATCCTGATTGTTGTCATTTGTTGCACACTTTCTCTGTGCCCACGATTGTGCTTCACATACATTAGGTCACATCATCCTCACCACAACTCTGTGAGGTAAGTATTATAATCGTCTTTGTTTTACAATAAAGGAAGAGGCTGAAAGAGACCCTAGAGATACCAGGAGGGGTAGCAACAGATGACAGTCTTATGATGTCTGATTCCAAAGCCCTCACGCTTAATCGTCTTCCACAAGGCCACCACCACCCCCATCTAGTTGCATATTTTCCTTTTTCTTAATTAATTTATTAACCCATTTAAATAATATTTATTACATATTTATACCAATCATAAGTTGCTGATGAAAGAGCTTTTGCACCATAGCCTTGTCGAAGAGACTTTTTCTAAGCATATTCATACACCATTTTGCCCTGGACAGAATTATACAACTCTATCATAAGATTCTTACAGACTGTAACTATAGCCCTAAACTGTACTGATTTGGGTTTGCCATACACCACCCAGGACTTCAGATAAAACTCTAACCACTATTCATCTAAACATTGAGTCATTCCACTGAACCCTTCTAGTACCTCAAATATAACCACAACTATAACGTTCAGTCATGTAAAAATTGGACTTGACTGTAAAACATAACAGCAAAAATACTTCTATAAAAATAATTACAGTGCTGTCAGGAGAAGCCAGAAACACAACAAGCATAGGAAAAAATATTGAGGCTATATTTTTGTAGTAGGCTACTTGTCCTCTTTGGAGATTCTCCAACACCTTTACAGAAGTTCTTTAACTCCATTTAGAGGAACTGTCTTTCCAAAGGAAGAGGTAACTGGCATACTCCTATTATGTTAAACATCTATTCCCACAGCAAAATTTGTGCTTCATTAGGGTACTGTCCTATGAAGTCCTATGTCCACTGTCTATGTGGCCATCAAGTCCTCACTTGTTTACTATAAACAAATTTTACTTTTATATATTGGGTAATTGGTCAAGACTTTCAATATGAAACTACTATATGCTACTCTGAAGAATTACTCAGAATAATCACTGATTCACTTTTTACATGCGCCATCTGAGCAACAATTTCTACAATAAAGCTTATGAAATTAGAAAAGGTGGTCAGAAATCTATCATTAAACTTAGCCAAAGTTATAAATGATATTCTCCTAGTGCTCAAGCCTGAGAAGGCAGGTCTAAAACTCTTTAGCCCAAGTAGAAATAATTAAAAGGCTTTCACTTTCCATTAGCTAGCCACGGTGGTATTTGTGTCATTTCCAATACTTCATGTTGAATTTAGATAAACACAATTGGTCAGGTAGAACAACTCATCTCTAAACTGAAGGTGATGACCCCATACCTCTCCAAGGTAGACAAAAGGGAGGCTGGGACATGTTTTATTTCATGGACTCTGGCATTTGGGGATCCATGGCTTCAAAATATTCAGGTTTTCATTCTTTATATATTCTACAGTTGTCAAGTGTGGCTTCTCTTGAGTCTTAAATACCTCTGCATAGGCTGCTGTCATGTAAGATGACACAACCACTGATCATTTGACAAAGGAGCAAGAAAGTCAGACCCTGGCTTGACTCTGAACTGCTGTGACTGAGATAAAGATGTCACCTAGAGATCAGGACAGTGTTGTAGACCTGGAATGAGAATGATTTTGTGGTTGACCCTCTAGCCTAGTCAGAGGATGGCCAAATGATAGAGGTCTGAGAACCTATACAACAAACCCCATCAGTCATGCAAGACTGAGAACCAGAAAAACTGCTCCCATCAATTATTCAACTATACTCTACTCAGAACCTCATGTCACTTAGATTGACTCTACCTTAAAATTCAACAAATCCAAAGACTTCAGAAGTGTCCCCCACTTCTGATGTTCTGGCCTAAGAATTTCCAATCCCAGCATATAAGCGATGAAAAGCATGTATTCATTTCTCCTAACAAGATGCTATTGAAGAATTGTATTTAAGAGTACAAGATGTATTTAAGAATTGTTCTCCATTGCTGCAGTAAATCAATAAAACTCAGTCTGTATATATTGTAACAGGTATTTTTAACTGAGAATGGAGCGTTCTACACCGCAAATAGGCAAAAGAGGATGGAATCTAGTGGACAAGTGTAGGATCTGTTGATCTAAATGTAGAATCACTTCTTCACAGGTAAAAGGAAGGAAAGCAGAATATATTGATATATGGTATAGATACACTGCCAGGTCATTTCCATGATCTGGCCTCGAGAAGACTGGCAGATGCCCCAGGTTAGACAGGCCTTCTCATTCCTGCACTGACATAACACTGATTAAGCTGGGCTCAGACTCACATAGTACGAAATCAATCCAAAACGATAGACATGTATGGCCATGTGGATTGTAGATGGGGGAAAGAGCGGCCTATATTTAACCTTGATGATTTAAGCAAGCTATCTGGTTTTCAAAACAACAGGAGAAAAGTAAATTACAGACATACATTTCCCTGTTTAGATGCAAAATCACTAACTTAACAAGGTGATTCTAGAATTTGTCTGATAGGATATGTAAGTGAGAATAACCCCAAAACTTTTTGATATAGATTTGTAATGAGTAATCAACACATAGGCCATTTTTTAAAGATAGCGTAAAAATAACACATATCATTTACATTACAAAGGAGACATCATAAATAAATGAAGAAATCAAAGACTATTCAATACAGAGTACAAAGACAATCACTTTAAAGCCTAATAAAGTTAGATCTTGATCTACTACCATACACCAACATAAATTCTTGGTGGATTAAAAAGCCAAATGGAAAATGAGAAATCATTTACAATTTTGAAACATATAGTTTAAAATATATCTGATCTTATGTTGAAAAGAACATCGAAGCATAAAACAAAAGAAAAAAATCACAGTGTTAACAATACATTAACCACATAGAAATTTTCAGACTTTGAACATCACAGGTTGTCACAAACTAAAATAAGTGGTAAATAACACACTCAGGAAAAATATTTGAAATATATACTATAAACAAATATTCATAATCTTGTTATATAAAAGTTCATACAAATTAATATAAAGAAAATTAAAACTCTAATAGAGTTATAAACACAGTATATAGAAAAATGATCCACACAAAATTAAAATTTTAAAGGGAATAAAACCAATAACCAAATGAGAATGTCATCATTACTAGTCATTATGAAAATGCAAGTTAATTTTAAAATTGGCACTCTCTAAAAAGCATTTTAATTGCTAATGCTCCAGATGGTGGTGAAGCAAACTTTTAGATCTATCACTGGCAGGCCTATTACCAAAAGCTTTATGGAAATAGTCTACCAGTGCTAAGAATCACAATAAGTCTTCCATACATTACGATTCAACAATTCCCTTTGTAGCACACTCTACCCTCAAGGAATTTAAAGCCCATTTATAAACAGTATTCAGCACAGCATTATTTAAAAGAGCAAAAATTTAGAAACAACTTTAATATCCAGTCATAGGAGAATAGCTACACTAGTTATAGAAGGTTGAACACATATCATTTGTGGATAACCAACATTTTTTAACAACTTCCTAAATTTTGGCAATTTTTTACATTAGAAATCCTGCCTCCTGATGTAGAAGTAAGAAAACTAACATCCCTAGACTCCCTGTAATAGAATGCAGGCATGTGATTGCGCACTCTTGTAAGACGACGTAAGAAATGAGCAACAAGGAGAGGCTGCAGTACATGGGAAATCAATCCCTTAGCAAACTCAGTTACAGAGCTACTCAGTTCTCCAGTGGTGGCAGTGATGGGGAACACAGGAGGAAGAGAAGCAGCTTTGAAATAAACAGAATTTAATTCAGTTAGGCTTCCCCAAACAACAGATTTCCAGATAATCTGATTACAGACCGGCTGGAAAGAGGCTCTGAATTGCTTTGGAATAATTAGAACCATTTAACCTTAATTCCAAAATTGGTCCATTCCCTTCTTTTTAATCTCCTTGAATTCTCATAATAACTCTTATCCATTGAAATATATTGCTCCCTATATAAGTAACTGGAATATTTCATGAAACACTTTTCATCCGAAGACACTTAACCAACTGAAGAACTCTGACTTAGGTCAGTAACGGGAGGGAAGAAAAAAATCAAGTGGTTGAGCACCAACTATGCTGGAAATAATAAGCATTAGGAGCATTACCTACCTTTGCTCATTAAATCCTCACAATTACAGAAGTGGATGTTAATATCTCCATTTTACAAATAAGGAAGCCAAGGAAGGCTAAATAATCTGCTAACAGTCACTCCTCTAGTAGAAAGATGATTTTCTTATTTAATCTTTACAACAAGAATTATACCCATTTTCCAGATGAAGAAAGAAAGGCAAAATCACGAAGCTAGGATATGATACAGTCAGGATTTCAATCCTGGTTTGGTTGATTCTAAATGAGGACTTTTAACACTTACTCTATTTTGTCATCACTTAGTACAGTGACACATACATACTGAGCTGTCGATTCCTGATAGTTTTTATTAAGACTTGAACTACTATCTGTCTGCTCTAAAGTCCACCTACTTAGGTCTCTATCATACTGCCTTCCAAATTTCATTGAGTTTGATAGATACACACATGTATCCAGAAATGAAAATATTCAGTAGATATGATGTCCCTTGGTCATTGATATAGCTTCAGTTCTAGATTTAAGTCATATTTATTCAGGATTACATTGAAATTACACAGGAATGGCAAAATGATACATTGTAAGAGATTTATTCTAAACTACTCTTCACCCTCGTGCTAAGTGAAATGCAAATGATCTCCAGCTGGTAGTTTATTATTGTTACTTTATCTTACCAATACTTTATGAATATGTATTGAATAATCCTAAATCAACAATTTGCTGTCAATAAAAGGATGATTGATACTCAGCAAAGCTACACAATCAATTTTTTTATCTCCTGCCTCAAACACAATGTCACCATGTGACAGGTTGATTTGCATTGATGTTAAATGTCAGTTTTGTGAGGTTCCACAGTGATGTGTGCAGGACCAGCACCTGATTGAGTAGTCTGCACTTCAGGGTAGAGCAAGAGAACCAGGTACACCTGTCAATGTCAAAATGTCTCCATTAGCACTGCTTGAGAGGCAGTAAAGTATGATGGTTAAGACCACAGACTATGGAGCCAGACTGCTTGAGTTCAAATCTCAATTTGTAGCTGTGTGACCCTGGGCAAGCTACATTACCTCTCAACTCTAAGATGGGGATCATCGTACGTTCAGCAAAGGTTTATGAGTTTAAAGAGCTAAAATTTCTAAGTCTCTTAGAAGAGGGCCTGGCAGGTAGAAAACACTATGTAAGTGTTACCTAATACAGGTACCACTTGCCATCAGAAACAAAGACTTTGGGAAGGTGGAATTTATACTGTTGCACACACACGCGTGTGTGTTTAGAAAGTTTATTTCAATCGGTGAGAACCCTGATGTGCAGAACCTCGATGGGAGGAATCCTTTCACAATGTATGTGTGTATCAAATCACTGCATTGTACACTTTAAATATATTATGATTTTATTTGTCGATTTTACCTTAATAAAGCTGGGGAGAAAAGAAACAAAACTGGGCACAGGACAGGTATACAGAGAGAAGCAGAAACTGGAAAGCAGGGAGCTCCTCAATTGTGTTCCCACTATTGGGTTCTGTGAGTTTTCTGTGAATCTTTCTGATTAAGCTCTCTTTTTTGATCTGCTTTCAGTAACTTTTGGTTCTATGCATCCTGAAAATCCCTAACACGGTCACCTTATTAAAGGGAGACAGAAAGAAAAGAGAGAAGAGAGCTGTGAAGGAAGGCTTTGCCCCAAGCCAGTGAAGACAAGTTTCTCCATGTCTTAAGCTGGCCCAAAGCTGTCCCTTCCACCCACTGGTGCCTTACCCCATATTTCCCCAACACTGTTATCCAAAGGTTAACCCAAGTTATTTACCGGGCCCTGAAAACATAGCCCCTGCTGATGTGTAGAAATCTTTAGGAGAACACAAATTAGAAGCTTGAATACGTGTGTATTGAAGTTTTTATTAATAACTGAAGGTTAGAAGATGGTGAGATACCACATTAGCACTTAATTCAGTTTACTGGAGTGTGGAGGGCTGATTAGAAAATATAGTACATGTGATCTTTACCTCTCCAAGAAGGAGACTGAAAGCCACAGCAAGCCAACCTCCAAGGCCCCAAAGAAGTAATGAATTTCAAGAGTCCATAGATTTTTCTGTGTCTGTTCAAAGGTAAATCTTTAGGGGATTTTTTATTTCTTAGATTTCTTCCCTCAGCATCAAGATTTTCTAACTACTATATTGAAGGATTTTTTTCAGTCATATTTAATTAAATTCAGTTTCTCCCTGCCACAGTATTTTCTATGGGCATCCTTATTTAAAAAAAAAAAAAAAAGGAAGGAGGATTTCAGATGACTTACCACATCCTCCCTTATTATATAATGCAGTTCTTCCAAATGTAAACTCCAGAAGAGGATTTATCTATTTGTACCACCTAGAAAAGTACATAGCACATCACAGGCTCTTAATAAACTTTGTTATTGAATCCATAACAATGATAAAAAGAAAAAAGGCAAACGGAGATCTGTGATCACTAAAGCAAAAAGTACAGAGAAAGTTTGCAGGCCTTGGATCCAGATAGACAACCTAGCTGTATTTCCTTAGCTCTAGTACAATAAAGTACATGGCCACACAGTTTATGAACCACAGCCACCTTTTCAATTATTTTTATACAAAATTCTCTTAAATTATACATTGAATCTTTCCCATTGTTTAGGGGATTTTGTTATGCCTCTTGGCATTTTAATTTAATATAAAATTTAAATTTTATTTTCTTAAAAAAATGGTGCTCTGAAATATTGATAAATAGGTAGCATCCACTAAGACACACTATCTTAAAACAGAAAGAAAAAATTGTGTTAGCTGATTCCCTGTGATAAAATCATAAACCCAAAGAGTTACAAAATTGGAACTACATCTGCTCCAGTCTTCTAACTTCTAGTATAGAAGAAAAGATCTAAAGATTTGATGACATGAACATTCAAAATTTCTTGAATGTCAATGGTAAATTTTAAAAAGATTACAAGGAAAATAAATTGTGGGAAATATTCACAGGAAATATTATTCAGGGAAATAACTATATTATATATAAAAGTCTTATAAAGTAAGAAACCACTAAGACTATAATATAATAAATAATCAGGGGACATAAACTAAACAATTCAAAAAAGAAAAAGCAACAAATAAACAAATATATAAAAATTTAGTAATATATCTCCAATTAAAGCAATATAGTAATTAATTCATTGCAGCAACAATAAGGAAATATCTTTCATATTATATGTTTCTTTAATGACTTTACACATTACTTGCCGGTGATCAGTGAACAGTAATTCTTCTATATATTTGGTAGGCTTGTGTACTATTTCAAGGCTTTCAGAGACTTTGGAAATCAAGAACTTAAAAACAGTTTTATTGACAGTCAGCAATTATATCTCTAGGAATTCAAAATATGGAAAAAATCTAATCCAAGTAGCTAATCACAGAATTATACAGGTGAAAAAAATAGAAATAATTATTCAGCCCTGGGAAATGGTGAAGTAAACACTGATATCAATTCAATGAAATAGTCAATCATTTAAAAATTTGGTTTTGCAGAATCTCGAAGCGATATCTGCACTGTCATATTATTGCAGCATTGTTCACAATAGCCAAGAATGGGAACAACTTAAGTGTCCATCAATGAAGAGTGCAAAAAGAAGATGTCATACATATATAAACAATGGAATATTATTTGGCCGTAAGAAAAAAAGGAAATTCTGTTATTTGCGACAACTTGGATGAATCTTGAGGGCCTTATGCTAAGTGAAATTAGTCAAAGAAAGACAAATACTGTATGATATCATTTACACATGGAATCTAAAGAAGTCAAACTCAGGGAAATAGAGAGTAGAGTGGTAGTTACCAGGGGCCAAGGGTGGCCGAAATGGAGAGATACTGGTCAAAGGATACAAACTTCCAGTTATAAGATGAAAAAGTTCTGGATATCTAATGTATAGCATGGTGACTGTAGCTAATAATACTATATTATATGCTTGCAAGTTACTAAGAGAGTAGATCTTAAATGTTCTCACCACAGAAATGGATGGAGGTGTTAGCTGATGCTATGGTGGTGATCATTTGGTAATATCCAAATGTATCAAATCCACACATTGTGTACCTTATACTTACATAATGTTGTATGTCCATTATATCTCAATAAAGCTGGAAAAAATTGATTTTGAGCACTGTTCAAAGTGCAGAACAAAGCAATATACAAAATATTATATGGATTTTTATTATAATAATATAAAAATGTTATGAAAATTTTCTAGAATGAAATCACCAAGTATTAATAGTAATGACTGTGACAAATAACAACATTAAAATCAAGCTAAGCACATACAGATTTCTTCCATTCAAATTAACACAAATCCGCATCCAAAGAGCCATGAAAATATTAGCCACCACAAACAAAATAAAGCAAATAAATCTATCTTTAGATGTGTAACTATTTGAAAACATAATGAAAAGTTGGTTTAATACTTCCACAGGCCTCAGACACTTTCTATGATAAAATCAGAAAGAATGGGAGAGACCTATGAAGAAGGTCCATAAGTCAAGAAAAAAGTGGAAAATAGGCTGTCTTTTAAACATTTGCAAAACTGACATTTCATTACAATTAACTTAAAGTCTGACTCAGTAGGCCCACCCCAGGTTTTAGCAGGCCCCAGTCTCTCATAACAAAGTTAAATTCGTCATGCTCTAGTCCATTAAACTTTTAGTATTGGCTCTCAGTAAAGATAAATTTACAGAGGGGGAACCTTCAAGATGGCGGAGAAGTAAGATGTGGAGATCACCTTCCTCCCCACAACTACCTCAAAAACACATCTACATGCAGAACAACTCCTACAGAACACCTACTGAACGCTGGCAGAAGACCTCAGACTTCCCAAAAGGCAAGAAAATCCCCACGTACCTGGGTAGGGCAACAGAAAAAAGAAAATACAGAGACAAAAGAATAGGGATGGGATCTGCACCTCTGGGAGGGAACTGTGAAGGAGGAAAAGTTTTCACACACTAGGAAGCTCCTTCACTGGCGGAGATGGGGGGTGGGGTGGGGCGGGGGGAGCTTCGGAGCCACGGAGGAGAGCACAGCAACAGCAGTGAGGAGGGCAAAGCGGAGGGATTCCCGCACAGAGGATCGGTGCCGACCAGATTCACCAGCCCGAGAGGCTTGTCTGCTCACACGCCAGGGCACGTGAGGGCTGGGAGCTGAGGCTGTGGCTTCGGTCAGATCCCAGGGAGAGGACTGGGGTTGGCGGCGTGAAGGGGGCTGAAGGGGGCTAGTGCACCACAGCTAGCCGGGAGGGAGTCCAGGAAAAACTCTGGACCTGCCTAAGAGGTAAAAGACCATTGTTTTGCGGTGCGTGAGGCAAGGGGATTTCTTCCCCATGTGCCCACAGAAAAGCAGAGCACCACCTAAGCAAGTCCAGAGACGGGCATGAGCCATGGCTAACAGCTCAGACCCAAGAGACAGGCCTGAAACGCTAATGCTGCTGCTGCTGCCACCAAGAATCCTGTGTGCAAGCACAGGTCACTATCCACACACCCCCACCGGGGGAGCCCGTGCAGTCCGCCACTGCCAGCATCCCATGATCCAGGGACAATTTCCCTGGGAGAACACACAGCTCACCTCAAGCTATTGCAATATCACACTGGCCTCTGCCACCACAGGCTCGCCCCACATTCCAATTATAACTACTGTAACCCTCTCTCCCCCTGGCCTGAGTGAGCAAGAGTGCCCTAATCAGCCTCTGCTTTAACCCCTCCTGTCTGGGTGGGGAACAGAAGCCTGAGGGCAACCTACACACAGAGGTGGGGCCAAAACCAAAGCTGAACCCCAGGAGTTGTGCGAACAAAAAAGCAAAAGGGAAATCTCTCCCAGCAGCCTCAGGAGCAGTGGATTAAATCTCCACAATCAACCTGATGTACCCTGCATCTGTGGAATACCTGAATAGACAATGAATCATCCCAAAAATGAGGCAGTGTATTTCGGGAGCAACTGTAGACTTGGGGTTTGCTGTTTGCAACTGATTTGTTTCTGATTTTTATCTTTAGCTTACTTTAGTTTTTAGCGCTTGTTATCATTAGTGGGCTTGTTTATTGGTTTCCTAGCTCTCTTCTTTTTTTTCTAATTTTAATAATATTTTTCTTTTTCTTTTCTTTATTTTTTTCTCCCTTTTCTTCTGAGCCATGTGGCTGGTATCACGCCTGAGCCTCCGAGCTGCGAGAGCCAAGTTCAGGATATTGGACCATCAGAGACCTCCCAGCCCCACGTAATATCAATTGCTGAGAGCTCTCCCAGATCTCCAGCTCAAGGCTAAGACACAGCTCTACCCAACAGCCAGCAAGCTCCAGTGCTGGATGTCCCATGCCAAACAACTAGCAAGACAGGAACACAAACACACCCATTAGCAGACAGGCTGCCTAAAATCATACTAAGTTCACAGACACCCCAAAACACATGACTGGACACAGTCCTGCCCACCAGAAAGAAAAGATCGAGCCTCATCCATCAGAACACAGGCACCAGTCCCCCTCAGACCTACTTCTGACCTACTTCAGACCTTCACTGAAAGTGAAGGGATGGAAAAAGATATTCCATGCAAATGGAAATCAAAAGAAAGCTGGAGTGGCAATTCTCATATCAAACAAAATGGACTTTAAAATAAAGACTATTAAAAGAGACAAAGAAGGACACCACCTAATGATAAAGGGAGCAATCCAAGCAGAAGATATAACAATTGTAAATATTTAAGCACCCAACATAGGAGCACCTCAATACATAAAGCAAATGCTAACAGCCATAAAGGAGGAAATTGACAGTAACACAGTAATAGTAAGAAATCAAAGAGGAAATTTTAAAATACCTAGAAAAAAATGACAACGAAAACACTCTCACTGCTATTATTCAACCTAGTTTTGGAAGTTTTAGCCACAGCAATCAGAGAAGAAAAAGAAATAAAAGGAATCCAAATCGGAAAAGAAGAAGTAAAGCTGTCACTGTTTGCAGATGACATGATACTATACATAGAGAATCCTAAAGACTCTACCAGGAAACTACTAGAGCTAATCAATGAATTTGGTAAAGTAGCAGGATAAAAAATTAATGCACAGAAATCTCTTGTATTCCTAAATGCTAATGATGGAAAGATCTGAAAGAGAAATTAAGGAAACACTCCCATTTACCACTGCAACCAAAAGAATAAAATACCTAGGCATAAACCTACCTAAGGAAACAAAAGACCTGTATGCAGAAAACTATAAGACAATGATGAAAGAAATTAAAGACAATACAAACAGATGGAGAGATATACCATGTTCTTAGATTGGAAAAATCAACATTGTGAAAATGACTATTGTACCCAAAGCAATCTAAAGATTCAATGCAATCCCTATCAAACTACCAATGGCATTTTTCACAGAACTGGAAGAAAAAAATTCACAATATGTATGGAAACACAAAAGACCCCAAATAGCCAAAGCAATCTTGAGAAAGAAAAACAGAGCTGGAGAAATCAGGCTCCCTGACTTCAGACTATACTATAAAGCTACAGTAATCAAGATAGTGTAGTACTGGCACAAAAACAGAAATATAGATCAATGGAACAGGATAGAAAGCCCAGAGATACACCCACGCACATATGGTCACCTTATCTTTGGTGAAGGAGGCCAGAATATACAATGGAGAAAAGACAGCCTCTTCAATAAGTAGTGCTGAACGGAAATCAGCTCAGTGCTTTGTGACCATCTAGAGGGGTGGGATAGGGAGGGTGGGAGGGAAACGCAAGAGGGAGGGGATATGGGGATATATGTATATGTATAGCTAATTCACTTTGTTATACAGCAGAAACTAACACAACACTGTACAGCAATTATACTCCAATAAAGATGTTAAAAAAAATGAAGAAGCATTTTTTGCAACTGTAAAGGGGACCACTTAAAAAATATTATTAGGGCTTCCCTGGTGGCGCAGTGGTTGAGAGTCCGCCTGCCAATGCAGGGGACACGGGTTCGTGCCCCGGTCTGGGAAGATCCCACATGCCGCGGAGCGGCTGGGCCCGTGAGCCATGGCCGCTGAGCCTGCGCGTCCGGAGCCTGTGCTCCTCAATGGGAGAGGCCACAACAGTGAGAGGCCCATGTACCACAAAAAAAAAAAAAAAAAAAAAAAAAAAAAAAATTATTAAAATCCTGTTAGTAAACACATGAAAGGATGCTCAACATCAGTAATCATTAGAGAAATGCAAATCAAAACTACAATGAGGTATCACCTCACTCCAGTCAGAATGGCTGTCATCAAAAACTCTGCAAGCAATAAATGCTGGAGAGGGTGTGCAGAAAAGGGAACCCTCTTGCACTGTTGGTGGGAATGTAAATTGGTACAGCCCCTATGGAGAACAGTATGGAGGTTCCTTAAAAAACTACAAATAGAACTACCATACGACTCAGCAATCCCACTACTGGGCGTATACCCTGAGAAAACCATAATTTAAAAAGAGTCATGTACCACTATATTCATTGCAGCTCTGTTTATGATAGACAGGACATGGAAGCAACCTAAATGTCCATCGACAGATGAATGGATAAAGAAGATGTGGCAGGCTTCCCTGGTGGCGCAGTGGTTGAGAGTCCGCCTGCCGATGCAGGGGACATGGGTTCGTGCCCTGGTCCGGGAAGATCCCACATGCCGCGGAGCGGCTGGGCCCGTGAGCCTAGGCGTCCGGAGCCTGTGCTCCGCAATGGGAGAGGCCACAGCAGTGAGGGGCCCGCGTACCACAAAAAAGAAAAAAAAAAAAAAGAAGAAGATGTGGCACATATATACAATGGAATATTAGCCATAAAAAGAAACGAAACTGAGTTATTTGTAGTGAGGTGGATGGACCTAGAGTCTGTCATACAGAGTGAAGTAAGTCAGAAAGAGAAAAGTAAATACCATATGCTAACACATATATATGGAATCTAAAAAAAACAAAAAATGGTTCTGATGAAACTAGGGGCAGGACAGAAATAAAGATGCAGACGTAGAGAATGGACTTGAGGACATGGGGAGGGGAAGGGTAAGCTGGGATGAAGTGAGAGAGTGGCATGGACATATATACACTACCAAATGTAAAATAGATAGCTAGTGGGAAGTAGCTGCATAGCACAGAGAGATCAGCTCTGTGCTTTGTGTCCACCTAGAGAGGTGGGATATGGAGGGTGGGAGGGAGATGCAAGAAGGAGGGGATATGAGGATATATGTATACATATAACTGATTCACTTTGCTATACAGCAGAAACTAATACAACATTGTAAAGCAATTATACTCCAATAAAGACATTAGAAAAAAGAAATGCATATTTTAAAAAATAGATAAAGTTACAACCTTTTAAAAAGTCATAAATGTTATATCAATATATAGCATTATATTATAGCCGAATTTTTAATGTTATTTAAAACAAAACCTGATTGTAGATACTTCTGCCTTCTAAAAGTTTGGATGAGGTACATAAATCATATTAATGGAGGAGAAAATGTCTCCACCCTGGTTCTTTCCACTTGCCATGAATAAGAGAATAAAACCTAAAATTTCTTGTTTTTTATCACTTCTATATTGTTAAAGAGTAAGACCTGGGGCAGATGACAACTTTTCGTCAGAGTACCTCAATTAATTTTTGGTTTTAGAATGTATGCCTGTAAGTGAATACGGGAATGGAAAATTTAATTGTTCTGAAAAACTATTGTGAGAAATTATGATACGATTGTGTCTTGAAGATTCAAAGAGATGAATGAGCCTAGCAGAAGGCTGGAATTCACTGAGAAATTTGGTCAATTCCCAGTGGTGGAGTGGTAGAAGAACTTTTAATAAAGGAGATGTATAATCTTGAATTTTATGATATTTTCAGTTTCTGAATGTAAAAAGCCTTCTATAAAAAAGGCTGCTACCACATAAATGCTTTGGTGAATGGTCTGAGCGGAAATTAAGGAAAAGGGAACTGTGTTTCTTGTTTGAATTGATGGCAAGAAACTGGTAATTAAGACAATAAAGCGATGAGGAGTGTTGACTGAGCCGTAAGCTCTGAGAAGGCAGGGACATGTCTGTCTTATTCATCAATGCTTAGAGATTGAGCCCATGACTGAGCAGATCTCCCATAAACATGTGCTGAATTAATTAACAAATTATGCCATCAACATACAAACATTAAACACAGTAGTGTGAAGATACATGGAAGAAAGTGCTTACTTCTTCCCAGAGATTTTAGGGAAAAACTTCTGAAGGAGTTTAATTGAATGAGGTGCAATTTGAGCAAAATCTTGAGTTCACCAGAACAAGCAGAAGGAGTGAATTCTAGCCACTGGGCACAAGATGTACAGAGGCGTGAAATGACCTCGTGTGTCTGGGGATTTGCAGACTGTTTGGTGTGGCTCCGTCTCCGAGTGCATGTGAGAGAGAGCTGGAGGTAAAACCCAAAAGAAAGTCAAGGCCAGAGCATACAGATGTGGTGTGATACACTGTGATATAAAGTAAAAAAGAAAAATAATGCCACTTTCAGCAACATGGATGGACCTAGAGATTATCATACTAAGTGAAGTAAGCCAGACAGAGAAAGACAAATATCATATATCACTTATATGTGAAATCTAAAAAATGATGCAAATGAATTTATCTACAAAACAGAAATAGACTCACAGACATAGAACACAAACTTATGGTTACCAAAGGGGAAGGAGTATGAGATTAAAATATACAAACTATTATATAAAAAATAGATAACCAACAAGGACCTACGGTATAGCACAGGGAACTATACTCAATATCTTGTAATAAGCTATAATGGAAGAGAATGTAAAAAAAGAATACATATATTTGTGTATATATATGTATATATAACTGAATCACTTTGCTGTATACATGAAACTAACACAACATTGTAAGTCAACTATATTTCAAAAAAATTCTTTTTAAAAACACATTAAACTTAGTAAAAGAAGTCATAAATAAATAAATATAGTAAAAAAAAAGACATTTTATTATACAGGGAGAGGACTGTGTGTATGCAAAGAATAGGACTGTTAAACCTTTTGTTCAGGACACCACACTCCTATGAATACAACTTACTAAAATAACCAGTGTGGTAATTTGGAGATGCACTCTTTTGTCCCTGTTAATTGAGGAAGGCAGCAGTTTGTGCCATCCAAGATGTATTCATTTAGAGGCCCAGAGGTGTGGACGTGTTCCACTATACACAACTTCAGAAACAACACAACACACTGAACACTGAGGCTAGGAGACACTCCCTGCCTGTCATTGATGAATCGACAGACATCAGATGATCCATGAAATGAGATGGCATTCCTTTCTGTTCATAAATTGATACACATATAATCATAATTGAAATCCTAACACATATGGGAGAAAATCTAATTAGGATCATCAGAATGTACTTTGGAAACAACACTGAAATACGAGGAGATTGGGAAAAGAACCTCCAGGTCTTTTGATTATCATATGTCTAAAATCTGCATATTCATGCTCATCTGGAAAGCTACCATGAGCTATGTGGTCCTTATGCTCCAACTGCATTTGCCATCTTCCTTTCCCTACCCCCTGATGCTTCCACTAAATAACTGTTTATAAAAAAAATGCAAGATGGGGCTTCCCTGGTGGCACAGTGGTTGAGAGTCCGCCTGCCGATGCAAGGGACACGTGTTCGTGCCCCGGTCCGGGAAGATCCCACATGCCACGGAGCCGCTGGGCCCGTGAGCCATGGCCGCTGAGCCTGTGTGTCCGGAGCCTGTGCTGCGCAACGGGAGAGGCCACAACAGTGAGAGGCCCGCGTACCGCAAAAAAAAAAAAAAAAAAATGCAAGAAATGGCAAGGGTAGGAAAGCAAAATTTATCACTGCATTTTGCAGCCCCAAGCCAAACTAACAGCTCAAGCTTCCTTATTCTTACAGATGCAGTTAATTTATTCTGATATTAGTGACAATCCAAGATATTTAGACAAAACTATGTGACAATGCGGAAGGCCCAGAGGCCAGGTCACGTTGACCTAGTAAAGAGAGAGGACAGCTGACAGAAGTCCTAAGACTGAGTCTTCATTTGGGGTCCAGAGACCACCAATAGGACTATTAAGAGATTTCTGGGGTTCGTGGACTTGGATACAAGAACATATTTTTTATTTATTTCTAACTGAAATTTAGCATTTCTTTAAACTGTGAATGTAAGTAATAAAGCATTGTAGTGTCAGCCATACGTATGACTCTGTCACCAAGAGAAATAACAGATATTTTCATATCACATTAGAGTTATTGCAAATATATCACTTATACACACCACTAATTTGAAATTACAGTAGTATTGAGGACTCGCCTCTAATCACACTGAGGGGATTCAGGGCGAGAAAGCACGAGATACTGGCCCCAGAGAGCTGAGGTGCTTATCAAAGGAATGATTTCAGTGAACCCAGTCT
Organism: Delphinus delphis; assembly: GCF_949987515.2. Classification (NCBI taxonomy): domain Eukaryota; kingdom Metazoa; phylum Chordata; class Mammalia; order Artiodactyla; family Delphinidae; genus Delphinus; species Delphinus delphis. Next base: position 50,762,235 of record NC_082690.1, on the reverse strand, counting down.
CTTGCATCTTCCCACACATAGAAAAGAGCTAACTTCCTTAACTTGAGATATCTGGTTTTCTTTAATTAACAGTAACCTTTTGAGGTTCAGACTACCTGGTCTTTGTTGCAAAAACTCCTATATATACTGGATCCCACTCCCCAACCCCTTGCCTCTTTGGAGCAGTCTCTCAGAGTTATCTGAGATGCTATGTCCCGGGCTTGAAGTCCTCAGAATGTCCGCCGAATAAAATATAATTCTCAACTTTTAGGTTGTGCATTTTTTTCATCAACATTACTAACCCAGTTTTCAGCAAACTGAAACTCAGAGGGATTAATTAATTTATTCAAGTTCATATAAAATAGTCAAGGCTGGTTGACTCCTATTATTCTATATCTACCACACTGTGTTATGTAGGATTGTAGAAAAGAGTTCACATTATGGAACCAAAATGCAAGCATCTGCAATTTTACAACATTGTGATTTTGGTCAGATTTCTTTATCTTTCTTTGCCTCAATTCCTTCACTTACAATGTGGATCATAGTATCTACCTCTCTTAGCCCCATGCACTTGGCACATAATAAGTGGGTGATAAAAGTTAGTTATTTTCGTCATGGCACAAGAAAAAGAACAAAACTCAGAAAGGGAAGGCAGCAAGAAAGTAAAATAGCAAGGACTGACCTACGCCTCACATGATTTGCACAGCATTTTGATCCTCTCAGTTTTAATTCAGGAAATATTAATTGCACATCCAATATCCACAAGGAACTCTGGAAAATACAAAGATGACTTGGAACCGGATTCTATTTTGAAAGATTTATTCTCTAAAAATCATTGTTGAGGTGTTACCATGGGCCAGATGAAGGCGACACATACAATTAAATGTAAAACAAGACCTTTATCACATTGTATTGTAATTTGAGACTTGACATGCCAATTTCCATTTATACTGTGAGCCATTTAAAAGCAGAAACTCTTAGTCTCCAATGTCTTCCCTGTGTTTATCCCAGTGCCCTGAACACAGATGTTATGTAATAAATGTTCCAGGGAGGGAGGGAGGGAAAGACGGAAGCTGGGAGGAAGAAGTGAAGGAAAAAGCATGAGGAGCAGAAGTAAGTAAGAAGGGAGAAGGGCTACAAAGAGGCACAATCACAGGACGTGGGGCTTCAGAGGAAGGCAGTATTAACTGAGTGAGAATTCTGTGGCATTTGAGATACATTAGATGACTTGAGGAATGGGTCGGAATGTAGTCTTGTTCATTGTACCTGATACGGAGCAGACTCATTATGCATTTGTTGATTGAATGAGTGAATGAATGAATAGTACAGGGGTGGGAAAGTGTCTTGGGAAACCACTGTAGGAATCTGAGCATGCCATATACCTTTCCTATTCTCAGACTGCTCACCAGACAAAATGAAGGATGAAATCATGCATTTCAGTGTCTTCTACTAACATTTGCAATCCCAAACTAATCTTACCACTTTATCTTTTGAAAAATATAAAATGGAGAAACTTTATTCTCTGCTAGATGGTGGCTAACCCACCTTTTTATAATCCTATGCTAAACTCTGGCTCCGCCTAAATAGTTCCCAACACTGGGGGCATAAGAGTTGTAGGCTCCACAACTTTTTACAATGTCTGAGACTCATTAAGCATGTTAAACCAGAGAAATGTATCTAATGCCTTTTAAATGGCACATTTTTATGTCTCAGGGAACTAGGAAAGCATGTACAGTACAAACCAAGAAGCTGACAAGTTACTTGAACAACTTTCTTTGATATCTTTTCTAGACCAGCAGCTCAGATGTTCTGCCTCATTAAGTAAAACTACTTTCCACTCCCTGTATCATTGAAGAGATAGGTACCTTTGAACTGAACGACATTTAGAGATCATTCTCTCGTCTACAAATGTTGAGCAGTTGGAATGCAGTCTCCAACAAAGTTGGTGAGCAGGGAAAGATAAGATAGGAAGGAAGTTATTTAAACACATCCCTGGCAGAACATCACGGTCCTCTAACAAATGTTAAGATTGCTTGGGAGAGGGCTTCCCTGGTGGCGCAGTGATTGAGAGTCCGCCTGCCAATGCAGGGGACACGGGTTCGTGCCCCGGTCCGGGGGGATCCCACATGCCGCGGAGCGGCTGGGCCCGTGAGCCATGGCCGCTGAGCCTGCACGTCCGGAGCCTGTGCTCCACAACGAGAGAGGCCACAACAGTGAGAGTCCCGCGTACTGCAAAAAAAAAAAGATTCCTTGCGAGGAACGGAGGAAGGGAGAGAGGGGAAGGAATGGAGGTAGGGAAGAGGAAAAATAAGGAAATAATATGGTAGGTAACAGCTTGCGATTTTCGAAAAGGGGATATTCCATTTATTGAGATGCATTCTGTGTGAATCACTGTGCCAGGCATTGCAGATACTAAGATGAAGGAGACACAATCTCTCTTCTTGAACACCTCACAGTAGAATGTTTGTAAGCGGATGTTTTCAGTGTAATATGAGAACCATATCAGTCATATTTACCATGTGTGAGGACCCCCTTTGAACTCTCAGTATGTCAACAGCATGGAGAAGAAGAGAAACCATGTGAATTCCAGCACTGACTCTTACTACCTGTGTGATTTTTGGACAAGTTACCTAATTTCACTTAGATTCAGCTCCCTGTTTAATAGGCATACCTACCTCTAAGGACTGTTGAGGATATTAACAGTCCATGCATGGCCATAGAAGTTGTAATATGTGTTTGCTCTATTATTTGAGAATATTTTATTTTGCTCTAGACAACAAGAAAAATAAATGGGATGGATGGAAACCCTTTAAAAGTGTCACACTTAGGCAGGAAGTAAGCAAGTAGTTTATAAAACAGAGGCAGAATTCACAAGATATATTAAATATCAATAGTAATTTAGTAACCTATAAGATATGTTAAAGGTGGATAAAATAATAGAATGTATAAGAGAATAAATGAGTGCTCCTAATAAATAGAAAGGGATAAAAAGACAAATTTATTAGGTGTTATAATGTATCCTCTGGGCTGACAGCTATGTCATCCAAAACTCAGCTACCCAATATGGGCCCAGTCTATTCTTTGCCCACGAAACAGAAATAAAATCCCTAACAGTTCATCAGGCTAATGTGTACTTCGCCTACATATCTATAAAAGACAGACTACGTGTTTGGGCACCAGGTACCTTCCGTTCATTGGGTTCCTTTGCTCAAACCTCAGTTCTGGTCCTTGCATGCACAGCATCGGTGAGGAAGGCTGATACAGCAAAAGGAGAGAGACAAAATATACAACATGGTATATTTTGGGTAGTGTGGTCCATACAACTCACTTGCATCTTAACCTAAGTATATTAACCAAATTTCTTCTTTTGTTTCTCTTTCCTTTGCTTCTCATATATGTTTTAAACTGATGTGATAAGCTATGTGATTCAAGCATCTTAATTTGGCCTATGAACTCTTCTGTCCCATGACCTCAGAGATGGCGTGCCTGGTTGTATAAGTGGAGACTCTGCCATTGCTCCCAGGTGGCTTCTTACATGTCAGAAGCTGTGCCTCCAAAACAGAAATATGGATCCATGGAACAGGATGGAAAGCCCAGAGATAAACCCACGCACATATGGTTACCTTATCTTTGATAAAGGAGGCAAGAATATACAGTGGAGAAAAGACAGTCTCTTCAATAAGTGGTGCTGGGTAAACTGGACAGCTACATGTAAAAGAACGAAATTAGAACACTCCCTAACACCATACACAAAAATAAACTCAAAATGGATTAAAGACTTAAATGTAAGGCCAGACACTATCAAACTCTTAGAGGAAAACATAGGCAGAACACTCCATGACATAAATCACAGCAAGATCCTTTATGACCCACCTCCTAGAGAAATGGAAATAAAAACAAAAATAAACAAATGGGACCTAATGAAACTTCAAAGCTTTTGCACAGCAAAGAAAACCATAAATAAGGTTTTCTTTGTTTATTCTTTGTGAGGGAAAAGACAACCCTCAGAATGGGAGAAAATATTTGCAAACGAACCAACTGAAAAAGGATTAATCTCCAAAATTTACAAGCAGCCCATGCAGCTCAATATCAAAAAAACAAAAAACCCAATCCAAAAGTGGGCAGAAGACCTAAATAGACATTTCTCCAAAGAAGAAATACAGATTGCCAACAAACACATGAAAGGATGCTCAACATCACTAATCATTAGAGAAATGCAAATCAAAACTACAATGAGGTATCACCTCACACCAGTCAGAATGGCCATCATCAAAAAATCTACAAACAATAAATGCTGGAGAGGGTGTGAAGAAAAGGGAACCCTCTTGAACTGTTGGTGGGAATGTAAATTGGCACAACCACTATGGAGAACAGTATGGACGTTCCTTAAAAAACTACAAATAGAACTACCATATGATCCAGCAATCCCACTACTGCGCATATACCCTGAGAAAACCATAATTCAAAAAGAGTCATGTATCACAATGTTCATTGCAGCTCTATTTACAATAGCCCAGACATGGAAGCAACCTAAGTGTCCATCAGCAGATGAATGGCTAAAGAAGATGTGGCACATATATACAATGGAATATTAACCAGCCATAAAATGACACGAAACTGAGTTATTTGTAGTGAGGTGGATGGACCTAGAGACTGTCATACAGAGTGAAGTAAGTCAGAAAGAGAAAAACAAATACCATATGCTAACACATATACATGGAATCTAAAAAAAAGAAGGTTCTGGAGAACGTAGAGGCAGGACAGGAATAAAGACACAGAGGTAGAGAATGGACTTGAGGACACGGGGTGGGGAAGGGTAAGCTGGGACAAAGTGAGAGAGTGGCATGGACATATATACACTACCAAACGTAAAATAGCTAGTGGGAAGCAGCCGCGTAGCACAGGGAGATCAGCTCGGTGCTTTGTGACCACCTAGAAGTGTGGGATAGGGAGGATAAGAGGGAGGGGATATGGGGGTATATGTATATGTATATGTATAGCTGATTCACTTTGTTATAAACCAGAAACTAACACACTATTGTAAAGCAATTATACTCCAATAAAGATGTTAAAACATAAAAGAAGTTGTGCCTATTAGTTCCTTTCCTTCTTTTTTTTTAATTTAATTTTTATTTTATCTTGGATTATAGTTGATTTACAATATTGTGTTAGTTTCAGGTGTGCAGCAAAGTGATTCAATTATACCTATACATATATCCATTCTTTTTCAAATTCTTTTCCCATGTAGGTTATTACAGAATATTGAGTGGAGTTCCCTGTGCTCCTTCTATCGTACTGAAAGATATGAAAGAATGAACCGCAGCTCATTTTGGAATGGGTATGGCTTAATTATATTTTTCTGCTTGACTCTACTTATATAAAATATGTCTATCATTGCATGTCCCACTCAAAATTCCTGCTGTGTAAACATCTCCCCACACAATGCCAGCTCTCTGGCAGTAGTGCATTGGACCAGGGGTGGATTGATTCAATACCAGCCAACCATTGGCTAGCCAGTGACCTGAGACTTATGAGATATTACTCAGAATGATCAGCTCCGAGGCCAATCAAATAATGATGTTGAGAATTTGGACCTGAGACACTGAAGCTAGCATCAGTTATATAGCGGCCCTAAAGTGCACGGGCCATGCTGTGGCTGAGGGCTGGTGTCGACTGTGTGTGAAGAGATGAACAGGGATCTATTAACCACATTCAAGATGATAGGAAAGGAAGAGAATACTGGTCTTTGGAAAGTGGCAACACAGTAGATGTCCAGGAAGAAGCAGAGATACCAATGAAAAGTGACTACAAATTCCCCAGGAGAAAAAAGGATGAGGAAATTTGCCTTAACTGCAGCTTTCCATTTCCAGCTTTAGTGGGACCCAACCATTCAGAAGTTCCCAACCTGGGTCCCTCAGATCAGTAGTATATAAGAAACTTCCATTTACCTTGTAGTAGGTTTTTTTTTTTTTTTTTTTTTTTTTTTTTACCATTTCTGTTTCTTGTAAGCAAATAAATAAAAGCTTCCATTAGAATAGTACTTGTTCATTTTACTGTTCACAGATAACCTCATTCAGAAGCCACTTACACGTATCTGTCTCTAAGAGTGTGTATTGATGGTAAAACTGTATGATTCAATTAATACAGTGTCACTAATATATTTAAGTGCCACGTTCAGTTGGTATGTCATAAAAGACACCATCTGTGCAGACCCTAGTAAATTAGGTTACTTGCTGATGACATTGAAGGAGCCAACAGAACCCCGGTCCCCTTACACCTATCCCATCTAGAAGGATGAATCCCAACAACCTTCAGAGTCTCATAACAAGTTAATGACAGAGAAAAAAGTAGCATATCCCCAAACTCACCCAATTTATAGAAATGCCAACAAAAATTGTCGTGAATTAGCAAATTGAGTGTGAGAGAGCAATAATGTTGCTTCTCCAGAAAACTTACTCCATTTGATAGTTGGATCACATTTGGCCTAGATGAAATTATTTCTTGGTGAAAAATTAATTAGCAAAAAACTTAATCTGCTTGTCTCCTTTTTTTATGGAAAATGAACTGTCAGGGCTTTACAAGGTCACATAAAAATGTTTGTAAGCATGTCACAGTCAGGGAACCTAAAGATGAATTCCGCAGCCAAAGTTTTATTATATGTATATTAACCATTGAACTGATTTCCAGCTTTAAAAATTATTCCTAACTCAAATATTATTTTAGATGGGGGCATTAATTGCTTTAACTCCATTGCCCCTCTACTACATTCCAAGCACTGCATTCCAATCTGTTGACAGATAGTTATCCCCATGTACAAAAGAATAAACTGAGATTCAGAGAAATTATATTACTTGCTCAAGGATACACAGCAAGTTAATTAGAGCACTCATATTCTGTAATTAGACCATGTCTAGCTCCAAACCTAGATTTTCCATTTCATCATGCTACTTTAACTCAATTAAAATGTGTTAAATTGATGCTATTTAAGCAATAAAATGTGTTTTACTTTAATCATTTTTATGGAAACATGTTTGGCTCTAGCCTTATTTAAACACAATAAACAGTTTGGGCTTTTTCATTGATTTGGAGAGAGAATCAGGATCATTATCTAAAGTGTAAAAAGGCACAGGTATGTGTCTCTTCAAAAAAGGTAAAACTTCCTATCGTTTTTCTGGTACACTGAGCGGCTTGTGGGATCTTAGTTCCCTGACCAGGGATCAAACCTGGGGCCCTCAGCAGTGAAAGCATGGAGTTCTAACAACTGGACTCAGGGAATTCCTAAAACTTCCTATCTTTAAAAGAAATGGCCTTCAGTCATCACAGCGGGCTGCCACCACAGGTTTGTTAAATGAATAAACGAAAGTCCCTCAAGCACTTGAAACTCAGCATCTCCAAAACTAAACTCATTTTCTCTAAGTTTTTCCCAAAAATATAATAATAAACAAATCTGCCTTGTATTTCCCCATATCACTGGATGGGATCACCATCCACTCTGTTTCCCACACTGGAATTCTTAGAGTCATCCTGACTCCTGTTTCTGATCCCCTGTATTCAGTGTGTCACCATGCTAGATAACTTCCAGATCCCCTCTCCAGATGCCCTTTCTTCTCATCTTTCTTAAGTTGGCTTCAAATGAAGGGTATCAGTGGGCTTACATTCAGCCAATGCAGAGCCCCAGGAAGACATCAAAGAGAGGGAAGAGACTGAGGGCAGTGGGGGGTTGCCCACAGCTGCATCTCTACTAGGACCATGTGAGCTAGCTGTGACCTCTGACCAGCCTTTCTAGAGTTCTTTCTCACCAGGTTCTAGGAACTACTCTCTCCTCTTGCTGTTTGAGGCTAGGGGTGGAAATAACTTCCGGCTGTATCAATGTTCTTTTTTGCATACCTACATTTTACCCTCACCTTTCTAAATAGTTACTTTACTAAAACTCACCTCTAAATAACTAGTTTGAGTGTGCCCTCTAGTTCCTGTGTTCTGACGAATACTGTAATCCAATCCTGTTTATTCTAGATATTTCTTGAATCTGTCTTCTTCTCTACCCAAACCCTTTGCCTTAATTTGGAACTTCATCTTTTATTTTTGGATTGCTGCAATGCCCACTTGGCTAATCTTTAATCCATTCTCCATAGTCTAATTAGTGACATCTTTCTAAAAAATATATCTTATCAGGTCTCTACATCATGGCCCTGTTTAAAACCCTTAAATGACTGACTCCTCATTGTAGCATTGTAACTCCAAACTCCTCAGGATGTTCTACAAATTTCTGTATCAGGAGATCAGCTTGGTGCTTTGTGACCACCTAGAGGGGTGGGATAGGGAGGGTGGGAGGGAGATGCAAGAGGGAGGGGATATGGGGGTATATGTATATGTATAGCTGATTCACTTTGTTATAAAGCAGCAACTAACACACCACTGTAAAGCAATTATACTCCAATAAAGATGTTAAAAATAAATAAATAAATCCTCAGGGGAAAAAAAAAGTTTCTGTATCACCTGGACCATGTTCACTTCATCAGACTCATTGCTCAACACTCCTCCTTTCTGCTGCCTTGAACTCTTTGTTTTAGCCATGCTGGCTAGTACAATAGTTCAGCAGGCCTCCATAATGCACTGTGCTAGGTCCCCCAACTCCAATTCCATCTTACACAATTCATTTCCTCCATCTACATCAAAATTCCCACTCAACTACCGATGGCTAATTCCTGTTCCCCCTACAGGACAGGCTTTGGGAAGCCTTTGCTGAGATTTCTTCCCATGTTAGATTAGTGTTCTTTCCCTGTGTTCCTATACGCCTGTCTTGGTCATAATACCGATCACACTTATTGCTCCCACTAGACAACAGTTTCCTTGAAAGCAGTAACCAAATCTGTTATCTCTGTATCCTTAGCTTCAGGGAAGTACCTGACATAGAATAGGAACTCAATAAAGATTTGTTGAATGAATTAAGTTAGCCCCCTGAACATTCTTCCCAGCAAAACCCAAACCCTACAAAACATATTTTTTCTATACTTTCTTTATCAAGGTGTCTTTGGTAAAGAAGTGTTTGTGATGTACATGTTTATCTGAAATATGAGGCGATATTGATTTGTATGTATATTTATATTTCAGGCAGTCAAATTATGCCATGCTTTGGTAATAGTTGTATAATTCTCCCACTGGGAGAGCAGTTTCTATAATCGCAGTTGATGAGTTCTTTTTATAGACTTTATATTTGATGCACTGTTTTTTATTGTCAGAAATCAAATTTAAAAAAATGAATTCTTCTGAAGTGAGAGTTCTGGCCCTGAAAACTGTAAATTCAAAGGTGGAACTTATCTATCCCAGTGAAATACCAGGTAAATTACCACCAGAGATTGCAAACTGCTTGAGAAAATAAAGTTCCAATTCACCAACACAGAGTAGAAGATATAAAATCAGAATGAATAGGATGTGGAGAGGAATACTCGCAGAACCTAGGATCTTGAACATTGGGGATTTAATTGCTGATACACTACAAATAAATTACGCCTACTTCTATTATGGATATCAGCCTTACAGTTAATTTTTTCCATCTCTACTCTTTTTCTTGATGGGCAGACTCCATAGGTACAAATTGCAAGAAGTTAGGTGTGGTTGTTTATTCCCTCTTTATCTATAATAAAATACTAGTTGTTATGGAATCTCTGGCACACTGTCATTGCCCTTCTCCCATGGAGGCCATGAACTTTCCATTTTGTGGAAATGTATCCTCCCCATTTGTCAGTTATATACTCTGCATAATATACCACCACAACTTAGTGGCTTAAAACTACCGTTTAATTCTATCACAACTCTGTGCATTGGTAATGTGGGCTGGGTTCAGCTGGGTGATTCTTCTGCTGGACTCTTTCATGTGGTGGGTGGTCAGTTGGTGGATCAGCTGGGGCTTGTTCGATTATGAGGGCCACCCTGAGATGCTGGGATGGCTAAAGCCTCACTCCATGTAGAGCCTCACCTTCCAGTAGGCTACCTGCTCTCGTTCACATGGAGGTCAGAGTCCCAAGAACAGAAAGGGAGGGCAAGCACCAAAGCAAAGCACTGTCCAAGCTACAGTTTTGGTCATGTTTGCTACTTTCCCACTTGCCAAAGCAAGGTACATGGCCAAACCCAGAGTCAATGTGAGAGGAGCCTAGTGAAAGTTATGGATACAGAAAGGCATGAACAAATTCATGACCATTACTACGATATTCATGCATGCCATTCCTGACATTTCCTTCTACGTGGTGGAGGCTGAGTTGTGTAACACTCCTGGCCTCTCTTGCTCCTTCACTCACTCACTGCCAGGAAAGGAGCAGCGATTTTTTTTTCTTGGAAATTTGGGTGAGAATAAAGCAGACATGCCCAGCTAGCTCTTCTCTTTTTCCTATTTGGGTGGGCCAACTTCTGTACCCTAAGAGTTGCCTGTGTCTATTGAATTTAGGGGCTTAGTAATGAAAACTCCATTTGTCTGCAGATAAAAGTCATATTCTCCAATACCAAGATTTTGTCAATAATGAAATTTTGGGCCCCATCTATTTACTCTTGTCAATTAGTTCAAACTCAGTGAAAGACCCTACCCCTTCCGTCCTAATACTCTCCAAGCACACACACACACACACACACACACATGCAAAATAGCAGTTGAATGGAAAACTTCACTATTGTGCCAAAATGGCCAGTCTCTTAAGTGAAGAAAAAGGGAGGGGAGTTGATAAGGGAGAATTCCTAGGAATGACTATAAAAAATGATTATAGACACTCCATCATTGGGAGTTCCCTGGTGGTCCAGTGGTTAAGACTCTGTACTTCCAATGCAGGGGGCATGAGTTCGATCCCTGGACGGGGAACTAAGATCCCTTATGCCACGTGGAGTGGCCAAAAAAATAAAACTTCATAATTGAACAATGGGCAATTTGATAAAGTCTTTAAGAAAGACTTCAGCATCAAGCATAGAAAGAACAGAACAAAATTTGAAGAGATCTAATGCCATTACAGAACCCAAATAAAGATAATGAACCAGTGCACTGAGGCAGGAAAAAGGCCAAACCCAAGGTTTCTCAGTGAGGGTGACTAAGACTGAGTTTATCAAAATAATTGGAGTTGGAACCAAAGATAAAATTAACAAGAGTGGGCTGGCAGCACCCACATGTATGTAAATGAAGAGACTCGTAAACTAAAGGAAGAATGGCCCATTTTTCACTTTCTACTTCTGTAATCTTAAGTAGTTTATATATCAATACTTCAGCATCAATCTGTGTAACACCCCTAGCAACTACATGATTAGTCTTGTTCTATAAGTGAGGGAATAGAGATAAAAGGAAATTAAGGGATGTTCCCAAGTGTGTTGTAAAGAATTTAATCTTGCCTAAAAAGAGGTCTGGGCTTTGTCCTAGCCTACTGGGTGGTAAAGTATCTGTGTTTGCTTGAGAGCCTTGGGCTACCCAAAGAGTAACAGTGTGAGTTAAACTGGGGGCTTTGACTCATACTAACCATGTGATTTAGGGTAGGGGCTTTGGATCTCACCTGGGGGGCTAGAGACTAGAGACTGAGATCAATCACACGGACAATCAATCAGTCAATCATGCCAATGTAATGGAGTCCAGTATGGACACCAAGGCCTGGCTGAGCTTCGTTTGCTGGCCACACTCCATGCGTAGTGCCACGTGCCACTGCCAGAGAGTAACATGATTACCAGGAGACTGATGAGGAAGCTTCACGTTTGGAACACTCCTGGACTCTGTTCTAGGCATCTTTTCCTTTGGCTGATCTTAATCCCTGTAATAAACCATAACTGTGAGTATAACAGCTTTTAATGAGTTCTGTGGGTCTTTACAGCAAATTATTGAACCTGAGGGTAGTTTTGAGAACCCTCCCCTCACCCCAAATTTGCTGCTGGTGTCAGAGGTGAGAGCAGTCTTGTGGAGGACTGTGTGCTCTCTAATTCTGTAGTTGACCCTAACCTCTCACACAAATATAACCCGTGATCCACCACGTATGGCTCTGCAATTTGCACACAGAAACCTCTAGAATGTGCCACTTACAACTAATACTACCAAGTGAGATGGATAAAACTACTACTCAATAGATCTTTTGAATAACAGATATCTTTACTTTTCTCATTAGAGTTGACGATTACAAGAATAATGAAAAATCCAATATTAATTGTTCAGTCCACGTACGAGCCTATTGGTAATAAGCTATAAGCCAATAAAAACCAAATCTAGACAACCAAAACTTGGCACCACAAGATTAAGTATCTTGGGGCAACTGTGCAGTTCTTGACAATTCCTAGACCTGTGTGCATTTCTGTATGTGATGGTCCTGATAACCCAGCTAGGAAGCAGTAAAATCATAATTCAAACCAAGTCCTGGCATAAGATCAAAATTGGTCCTAGAAACCAAGGTGAAAATAAGTCTATATGAGGGGACAAAACAAGATAAAATAAACAGGTGTGGGAACAGTTAAGATTCAAAAGCTTGGAGCTTTGTAGGGCTTAAATCTAAATAATGAAACATTTTAATTTTACCAATAAGAGAAAAGACTATTGTTCCCAAGATAGAATGATGATCTACTATGAAGTCTATCACTGGAAATTTGGGGGGCACCTTGGATTAGCACCTGAGCAAATGTCTAGAGTATATCTACCCATTGCACAGAAAAGCTAGTGGAAGCCAATAAGTTAAACATGCAACAAATAAAAAATAAATAAATACCAATGTTTTTAGGTATTGGTACCGGGGGAATGTTTAATGTATTATTTAAAATAAAAGAATGGTGCCACACAAAGAAGTATCCATTTTAACTTTGGACTTAGAAAAGAGTAAATTTTTCTCCCAAGAGGCTTCTAAACACCATTTCTAAAGGGTAGGACCTGTGTCTTAGTCTTTATTGTTTGCCCAACTTCTAGCATGGGGGTAGAACATAGCACTCAATAAAGGATTGTTGCAGTTGTTAAATTAATGAAAACACGTGGCAAGGGATACTCTAATCAGGGTCTTATTGCTTGAGAGACTCTTCTCCTTCTCGACCCTCCACCTTTTAAACTGGGCAGCTCCCTCTCACTCAGGGAATGGAATGGAATGGAAAATAATAAAAATAATAGTAATCTCTAATATTCCTTCAGCACTAGAAACACGGTGGTTCTGACTCTCTGTCTTCTGCAGTTTATACTATCAAATGAAAAAATATACAATATCTATAAAACAGACTTCTTAAAATAACTTAGACCCTCATTATTTTTATTACAGCTGTTGACGAAAAGAAGCAATTATGGGACATTGGCTAAACACCACCTTGATATGTTCAACATCAAAATCCAATATTAGTTGTTCTGAACATATAATAGTCTTATTAGTAATAGGCACTAAGTCAAATACAGTCCAGGGCAAGGCAAAGCAAAACTTTGTACTCCATCATCAAGTCTCTCAAGACAGCTGTGCAAAACTTGACATTTAATTTAAGAAGCATAGAGGCATGATGGAAAAGCATCTCTGTGTGGAGAGTGGAAAGCAGTGGTGCATTTTATTTGACATGGTGGATTTGCTTTCCTTTATTTTCATATTTTAATAAGTTCAACTCATGAAAGCATAATGAAAATAGATCAGCTATAATCAGGATGCATGGACATTTGGGGATCTTGATTTAAAAAGCAGTTGCCTTCCTAAGGCCTTCAACAAAATGTAAATTAAACAGATGAAATTGCCTAAAACAGCACTGATTCCCAAGGGAATGTAATCATGCTTAAATGCCAACACTAAATTAATCAGTGGAACAGAATGCAGAGAGGAGAAATTTCATTTTAAGCAGCTTCATGTTTCATTAAAGTAAGTGGACATGGCAGGTCAGGTTAAGACTTTGCAAAGAATGATTTGAAAAGCAAAAGGCAAAGGTTTCTGTCTCAAAACTGTGCAGCCATAAAGCTTATTCAAATAGAACTGAATGTTAATTCATGTGCGTAGTATGCTCCATAGTTGATCATTTTCCCAAGATATTTCTTTTTTCTCAGTGCAGAATTCTGGGGGAAAAAATGCATTAATATTTGTGTAACTATGTTGTTTTCCTCAAAATAGCTTAGTTATAGTTTTATATTCTATACTTACATTGCTTATAAATAATCACATTCTTCCACACTGAACCAGTCTACAAAAATAAAATTGAGCTGTCAGTCGAAACATGTATGTATTTAAGTTGAACAAGCAGAAAAAAAGATTTGGACAGGATGGTAAATGGATATAAATTTTGTCAGAAGTCATTTATTTGTTCAACAATTTTTTTTTGAGTGCCTATTTTGTACCAGGCACTGTTCCAGATGCTTGGCATTTACATTAAACACACACACACACACAAACACGCAGACACAGATCTTTAGATTTTAACAAGTAAATTATGTATAAATTATGTATAGTAGAATATAGTAACCAGAATAGAAAAAATGTAGTTTGGGATAAGGAGAAAAGGAAGTGCATGACTGAGGGAAGGAAACAAGTTGTAGTATCGAAGAGGGTTCTCAGGGCAGGTTTCATTGTAAAGGGGATTTGAAAGAGATGAGAGTTATCCATGGAGATTCCTAAGATCGTCCCAGAGGGAAGTGATGGTCAGTTCAAAGCCCCTGAGGCTGAGGTGTGCTTTTTGAATTGAATTTAATGTGAGATGTAAAAAAGAAAGTCCAAGGTGACTTCAAGATTTTTGGCAGGAGCTACTGAGAGAAGTTGTCATCAACTGAGATGAAGAAGATTGTGAGTATGACAAGCTTGGGGATGAGGAAGATAAGTTCAATTTTGAACATGTTGAGTTTGAGATGTCCAGTAGAAATCCACATGGAGATATGGAGAAAGTGATTAAACATACTAGTTTACAATCCAAGGGAGAGATCTGGCCTGGAGGTATAAATTTGGCAGTTCTTAATGTATAGATGAAAAATTATACTGGTGATCTCAAAAATTAGGACTCACTTATTCAGACTTGCCAAGAAATACAAAATTTCCTAATTTTCAATCCTTGTCTTTGGTCCTTTCTCTTTTGATCTCTTCCCACAACATCATACCCCACCTGTTAATAATTCATCCAGCTCAAGTAAAATCTCCTCTAAAAAGCTTTACACTAACATAACAGATTAACTAACATAATAGACTAACATCTATTCTTGCATTTTCATAGCTCTTTGTTGGGCCCTCTATTTCTATCTGTATCATAGTCTATCTTATAGGACAGCCTCTATGCTCACATCTCCCTACTTGACTGTGAGAAGCTTGGAAAGAAAGATTTATTTTAGTCATTGTTATGTTTCTACCCAAAGGCCTAGCCTATTGCCTTACACAGTGCCTAATGTATTAGGTGTTAATTAAATATATTAGGTCAAATTGAATTTAAGTTTTCAGGTCAAAATACAAAATCATTTAAGTAAAGCAAGGAGAGAAAAGTGATGCTTTACCTAGTTTGTGTGCAGCTTGAAATGGAATTAGAGAATTATAGAGAGAAATTTTTATCCTACATGGGTACATTCCTCAAGTGGGGAAACATACAAAGTCATTTTGCACTTACTTTGTGTGAAACACTTTAAATACATTATCCCATTTTATTTATTCAATAAACTTAAGCTGGTAACATTCACCCATTTGACAAATGAGAAGACTGAGTAGTAAATAGAAGAGCAGGAATTTGAGCCCAGATGTATCTCACTCGAGAGCTCATGTTCCCTCCACTGTCCCACTGCTGGGCATGGGGTCATCAGAGCTCTGAACATAACAGCAAGAGTTCATGGGCACCCAGTAGCATCTTTAGACTTCTGCCAATATGAGACTGAAGCAGGGCCATCAACTGTTTTCAAATTGAGACATCATCATCCTCCCCACTATCCCACCCTCATTCACCATCTTAAAAGCTTCATAGTTTAGGAGGACGAAGGAAAATTAAAGTCAAGCAAGGATGAAAGGGGAAACTCAAAGAGCTGGGCCAGCCCTTAGAGCTCTCCCACAGTCGACTATGACCCTTGTTCAGGTCTGTGGCCCAGACCACTACAATGCCTCTTCACCTAGAGCCCAAGGTTCTAGTTTGAGAAATATTATTTTGGATTGTTTATGACCAATCTGGTCTTAACATCAGCCTGAAGCAAGCCAGCCAACTAGAGACAATGTGTGCGGTGAATCAAGAGATGGGTCTACAGTCACAAAACCTGGGTTCAAATCTCAGTCCTACCACTTACATAGTTGTGGGGCCTCACAGAAACCACTTCAATTCTATGAGCCTCAATTTCTACTTCAGGTAAAAGATGTAGGCCCTGCTTATATCATAGGACCATTGTGAGAATGAAAGAAATAATGAAGGACAAAGTGCTTCAGAATCTAAGGATATTATTCTAGTTTACCTACCTAGCTTCACGGTAACTATTTCTGAGGTCTGGTTTTCATAAGTTCTGTGTACAGCGTATGAGAGGCAGGAAGAAGGATCTGGGTTCAAGGAATTTAGGTATCTGAGGTAAGACCCAGGAATGATCCAGATATGGATAAGAGGCTTAATATGATAATTCCATAGGAGGGTTCTTTTAAGCACAGAATGATTCAATGGACTTCAAACTGATGGAAGCAAAACCTTAAAACAAAACCACAAAGGACACCAAATGGTCGGTTACAGCTTTTAATTACTTGCAGCTTCTCCCATCAATGGTGGAATATATTTCTCCTCCCTTATATCCATCTGTGCTGGTGATTTGCTTTGAAGAACAGCACACAGTGAACATGATGTTAAGCAAGTTCTGAGCCTAAGCCTCAGGAATCATTGCACACTTCTATCTGTTCCCTTGGATCCTTACCTTGGCCACCAGGTACAAGTCTAGGCTTGTCTGATAGATGATTAGAGACTACATGGAATTAAGATGAGCTCTCCCACTTAACCATTTTGGACCATCCAGCCCCCAACCAACCCTGCTGGCTATATATGTATGTATCAGAGTCTAGCCAAGATCAGACAAACCTCAAACCTGGCCCTATGCCACCAATCCCAGGCCAAGTTGCTGATCCATAAAATCATGAGTTAAGTAACTATTTTTAAGCTCCTAATTTTGGAAGTGATTTATTACATGGAAAGTGATGACTGTTCCAACAACTGAGCTTGTAGGAATGGGAATTTACAGTAGCATCTGAGTTGCTACCATGTTCTTATACCATGTCCTCTCTTTGGAAAGATTAGAGTTGCTCATCATGATAGTTGGCTGGATATGCACAAAGGAGTAGAACTCTCCTTTGCCTCTTAACAAGTAATCTTGACTTGGTAGTGTGAGCAAAGTTGGAAGGGCCATTTTACCTGGTCATAACTGAATCTCTGAGAAGGAAAATAAATAAACCAGTGTGACAAGAAGCAGGAGGAATGAGTAGTAGACTCTATTTGAGCTGAAAGCCAGTGACTTCCTGGAAAGAAACCCAATAATTCAGACTTCAATGGCTCACTTTGTTCACACTGATGGGGATTCAGCACAAACACAAATCTCACAATGTAATGATGCAGAGTCCATTTTCTGCCTATCCAGTGGAAACTGAAATTGCAATACGCCTCCATTGTAAATCAAAATGCCTTTCTAACCTCAGTTGTTAATAACAAACGTATATTTCCCATTTCACCACCAACTCTTTAGAGTTCACATATTAAGAGACTTATTTCATACAATACTCTACTTTGTTCAAATTGATTTTCAAGACTTTTTCCAGAGGCACTGAGCCTCTTGTCTAAATAGATTTTTATAAGTTATGAAGTTTAGATTATTAAAAAACAATCTAGAAATGTGATCCTTAAAGTGCCTGACAAATCCCCATTTTAATTTTTCATAAATAATGTTTATCTGAGGAACATATTCCTAGCTTTTATTTTCCTGCAACTCTGATTCCAGTAATGGCATTTGTTTGGAGGCAGTAAAAGAATAGAAAAAAATCAAGAGAGCAACTGAAAATGTCTGTAAGATAGTGTCATTTTACTTCAGAAATTTACAGACATGTTGACCTTGTTCTATTCATTGATCTTGAGGCTTATCATAATTGACCTTCAACCTGGAAGATGAACCATCTTCCACTCCCAAATTTATTAGAACTAACTTGCCCTGTCAGCACGTATTCATCCCACTGTCAGGGATTTTGCTGGGATTTAAGTCCCAGGAGGGGCTGTGTGAAATACATAAGTAGTTGAAGATACTGCCTCTATCCTCAAAGTGCTTAGAATCCTGTCATGGAGATAACAATAACACAAAAACACACTGACAGAATAAATGTTGAATTGAAAGGTATAGATGGAAGTGACACTAGAAGGAGAAATGTCATTTATTAATCGCCTCCTATGTGATACTGTGTTGCAAATATTATCTCATCTAATCCTACCAACAACCCGAAAAGAAAAGTATTATGATTATTAAACAATAGGAAAGCAGAAGATAAGCATTAGTGAACTTCCCCAAGGTGACCCACCAATAAGAATAGAACCAGAATTCATGCTCAATTTTATCTGCCCAAAGATCACATGCCTTTCTTTCTACACTGAATTGCCTCTCAGATTCAAGTGGAAAGGAAGCTGCTTTATGCCTCTCCAAGTCTCCCCTAACACTATACTTATATGCCTCCTTATGAGAGTTACTAATAAGGAGTAGTCAGTATACTGAAATCAGAATCACCTCTGGAGTCAGAAAGATATGATTTCAAAATCTCCACTGTTTCTGATTAGCTAAAAGAATGTAGGCATGTCACTTAACCTCTAATAATACCGACCCTACAGCACTGACATAAGTAATATGTAAAATTAATTCAGTCACTCAACAAATATTGAGTATCTACTATGTCCTAAGCATTATTCTGGATTGTGTTCACAACAGTGAATGAGAGACAAAAATCTCTGTTATCTTGGTGCTTACACTGTCAGTGAAAGAGATAGATAATAAGTTAATAAATAGATAGCACAAATTTAAGCAGTGGGGTGTGGGAAGATGTGGAGTTCGTGTCTCCCCACAACTAGGGCACCTGCCAGATGCTGGTGGGGGACCTCGATGCCCAAGGAGATGGGAGGAGCCCCCAAACAAACCAGTAGGACATGGGGGGACAGAGATGGAGGATAAGTGGACACCAGACAGGACCAGGGCCCCTGAGGGTTGGCTGAAAGGAGGGAGGGGTTCCCATGCCTGGAGGGACCCTTGGGGACTTGGATCGGGGCGGGGAGCACACTGAGCATTTCCCCTGCCCAATCAGCCGGGGAAGTCTGCCTGGATATTGGCTGGGTCCCCCACCCTCCAAGGCCCCCTCCAGGCTGCACTGGTCCTAGAGGCATAGGAGGGAGGCTGGGGGAGAACAGGAGAGGCAGGTGGGAGGGCTCCGCCAGGACTGGAGGAGCAGGAGAGGAGCAGGAAAGGAGCAGAGAGTGTTTGCCCTGTCCATTCAGGCAGAGGAAGACTGCTGTGCTTCCAGGCGGGGTCCCCTGCCCTCTGAGACCAGAGGCCTGGGCCCCTTCCGTTCCATTGAGCCTAAGCCCCACCCCCAACCCCAGGGCCTTTTCCAGCCCCGTGGGTCCTAAGCATAGGCCCTACCTGTCACCCAAACCCTGCCCCTGCCTAGGTACTGCCCTCCATAGCCAAGGCCTTTCCCACCTTTTTCTTTCTTTCTTTCTTTCTTTCTTTCTTCTTCTCCTCTTTTTTATGATTGTGATTCTGTTTTACCTTCCGGTTTTTGTTTCATCTACATTTTTATATTCTTTCTAACATATCTGTTAGTTTCCTAGTCTAATTTTAGTTTTTACTCTTTGTTATTGTTCTCCTTTTTTTTTTTTTTTTTTGGCCACCCCGTGCAGCTTGCTGGATTTTGGTTCACCAGCCAGGGGTCAGGCCAAAGTTTCTGTGGTGGGAGCTCTGAGTCTGAACCACTGGACTAACAGAGAACTTCAGACCCCAGGTAGTATTCATTGGAGCAAGGTCTCCCAGAGCTCCTCATCTCGGCACCAAGACCCAGCTCTACCCAACAGCCTACAAACTCCAGTGTTGTAAGCCTCAGGCCAAACAACCAGTAAGGCAGGAACACAATCCCACCCATCAAAAAAAAAAAAAAAAAAAATGAGACAGCAAAAAATATGTCACAGATGAAGGAGCAAGGTAAAAACCTACAAGGCCAAATAAATGAAGAGGAAATAGGCAATCTACCTGAAAAAGAATTCAGAGTAATGATAGTAAATAGGATCCAGAATCTCGGAAATAGAATGGAGGCACAGATTGTGAAAATACAAGAAATGTTTAAAAAAGATCTAGAAGAACTAAAGAACAAACAGAGATGAACAACACAATAACTGAAATGAAAAATACACTAGAATGAATCAATAACTGAGACACAGAATGAATAAGTGAGCTGGAAGACAAAATGGTGGGAATGACTGCCGAGTAGCAGAATAAAGAAAAAAGAATGAAAAGAATTGAAGACAATCTCAGAGACTTTTGGGACAACACTAAATGCACCAACATTCGAATTATAGGGGTCCTAGAAGAAAAAAGAGAAAAACAAAGGATCTGAGAAAATATTTGAAGAGATTATAGTGGAAAACTTCCCTAACATGGGAAAGGAAATAGTCACCCAAATCCAGGAAGCACAGAGAGTCCCAAACAGGATAACCCTAGGAGAAACACACCAAGACACATATTAAACTAACAACATATCAAACTAACAAAAGTGAAATTCAAAGAAAAAAATATTAAAAGGAGTAAGGGAAAAGCAAAAAATACCATACAAAAGAATCCCCATAAGGTTATCAGCTGACTTTTCAGCAGAAACTCTGCAGGCCAGAAGGGAGTGGCAGGATATGCTTAAAGTGATGGAAGAGAAAAACCTACAACCAAAATTACTCTACCCAGCAAGAATCTCATTCAGATTTGACAGAGAAATCAAAAGGTTTTCAGACAAGCAAAAACTAACAGAATTCAGCACCACCAAACTAGCTTTATAACAAATGCTAAAGAAACTTCTCTAGGTGGGAAACACAAGAAAAGGAAAAGATCTACAAAAACAAACCCAAAACAATTAAGAAAATGGTAATAGGAACATACATATCGATAATAACCTTGAATGTAAATGGATTAAATGCCCCAACCAAAAGACACAGACTAACTGAATGGATACAAAAACAAGACCCATATATATGCTGTCTATACGAGACTCACTTCAGACCAAGGGACACATACAGCCTGAAAGTGAAGGGATAGAAAAAGATATTCCATGCAAATGGAAATCAAAAGAAAGCTGGAGTAGCAATACTCACATCAGGTAAAATAGACTTTAAAATAAAGACTATTACAAGAGATAAGGAAGGACACTACACAATGATCAAGGGATCAATCCAAGAAGAAGATATAACAATTATAAATGTTTATGTACCCAACATAGGAGCACCTCAATACATAAGGCAAATGCTAACAACCATGAAATGGGAAATTGACAGTAAAACAATAATAGTAGGGGACTTTAACACCCCACTAACACCAATGGAAAGATCATCCAAAAAGAAAATAAATAAGGAAACACAAGCTTTAAATGACACAATAGACCTGATAGGCTTAATTGATATTTATAGAATATTCCACCCAAACATGGCAGAATACATTTTCTTCTCAAGTACACATGGAACATTCTCCAGGATAGATCACATCATGGGTCACAAATCAAGCCTCAGAAAATTGAAATCATGTCAAGCATCTTTTCTGACCACAATGCTATGAGTTTGGAAATCAACTACAGGGAAAAAAAAAAACAGTAAAAAACACAAATACATGGAGGCTAAACAGTGCACTACTAAATAACTAAGAGATCACTGAAGAATCAAAGAATAAATTTTAAAAATATGTAGAAACAAATGACAATGAAAACACAATGACCCAAAGTCTATGGGACACAGCAAAAGCATTTCTAAGAGGGAAGTTTATAGCAATTCAATCTCACCTCAAGGAATAAGAAATATCTCAAGTAAACAATCTAACCCTACACCTAAAGCAACTAGAGAAAGAAGAACAAAAAAACCCCAAAGTCAGTAGAAGGAAAGAAATTATAAAGATCAAAGGAGAAATAAATGAAATAGAAATGAAGAAAACAATAGCAAAGATCAATAAGACTAAAAGCTGGTTCTTTGCGAAGACAAACAAAATTGATAAATCCTTAGCCAGACTCCAAGACAAAAAGGGACAGGATGCAAATCAATAAAATTAGAAATGAAAAAGGAGAAATCACAACTGACCTCAGAAATACAATGGATTATAAGAGACTACTACAAACAACGATATGCAAAAAAAATGGACAACCACAATCAAATGGACAAATTCTTGGAAAGATACAATTTTCCAAGACTGAACCAGGAAGAATTAGAAAATATAAACAGACGTATCACAAGTAATGAAATTGAAAATGTAATTTAAAATCTTCCAACAGGGCTTCCCTGGTGGCGCAGTGGTTGAGTCTGCCTGCTGATGCAAGGGACACGGGTTTGTGCCCCGGTCCAGGAAGATCCCACATGCTGCGGAGCGGCTAGGCCCATGAGCCATCGCCGCTGAGCCTGCGCGTCCGGAGCCTGTGCTCCACAACGGGAATGGCCACAACAATGAGAGGCCCGTGTACAGCAAAAAAAAAAAAAAAAAATCTTCCAACAAACAAAAGCCCAGGACCAGATGTCTTCACAGGAAATTCTATCAAACATTTAGAGAAGAGTTAACACCAATCCTTCTCAAACTCTTCCAAAAGATTGCAGAGGGAGAAACACTCCCAAACTCATTCTATGAGACCACCATCACCCTGATACCAACACCAGAAAAAGTTATCACAAAAAAAGAAAACTATAGACCAATATCACTGATGAACATAGATGCAAAAATCCTGGACAAAATACTAGGAAACAGAATCCAACAACAGATTAAAAGGATCATACAACATGATCAAGTGGGATTAATGGCTGGGATGCGAGGATTCTTCAATATACACAAATCAATCAACATGATACACCATGTTAACAAATTAAGGAATAAAAACCATATGACTACCTCAATAGATGCAAAAGCTTTTGACAGAATTCAACACCGATTTATGATAAAAACTCTCCAGAAAATGGGCATAGAGGGAACCTACCTCTATATAATAAAGGTTATATATGACATACCCACAGCAAACATCATACTCAATGGTGAAAAACTGAAAGCATTTCCACTAAGATCAGGAACAAGATAAAGATGTCCACCCCACCACTCTTATTCAACATGGTTTTGGAAGTCCTAGCCACAGCAATCAGAGAAGAAAAAGAAATAAAAGGAATACAATTTGAAAAAAAAAGAAGTAAAACTGTCACGGTTTGCAGATGACATGATACTATACATAGAAAATCCTAAAGATGCCACCAGAAAACTATTAGAAGTAATCAATGAATTTGGTAAGGTTGCAGGATACAAAATTAATGCACAGAAATCTCTGGCATTCTTATACACTAACAAAGGAAAATCAGATGGAGAAATTAAAGAAACAATCCCATTTACCATCACAACAAAAAGAATAAAATATCTAGGAATAAACCTACCTAAGGAGGCGAAAGACTTGCACTCAGAAAACTATAAAACACTGATGGAAGAAATCAAAGATGACATAAACACATGGAGAAAAATACCATGTTCTTGGATTGGAAGAATCAATATTGTGAAAATGACTATACTACCCAAAGCAATCTACAGATTCAATGCAATCCCTGTTAAACTACCAATAGCATTCTTCACAGAATTAGAACAAAAAATTTTACAATTCATGTGGAAACACAAACGACCCTGAATAGCCAAAGCAATCTTGAGAAAGAAAAACAGAGCTGGAGGAATCAGTCTCCCTGACTTCAGACTACACTACAAAGCTACAGTAATCAAGACAGTATGGTACTGGCACAAAAACAGAAACATAGCTCAATGGTACAGGATAGAAAACCCACAGAAAAACCCATGCACATATAGTCACCTAATTTACAACAAGGGAAGCAAGAACATACAATGGAGAAAAGACAGCCTCTTCAGTAAGTGGTGCTGGGAAAACTGGACAGCTATATGTAAAAGAATGAAATTAGAACACTCCCTAATACCATACACAAAAATAAACTCCAAATGAATTAAAGACCTAAATATAAGGCCAGACAGTATAAAACTCTTAGAGGAAAACATAGGAAAAACACTCTATGACAAAAATCACAGCAAGATCTTTTTTGACCCACCTCCTAGAGTAACGAAAATAAAAACAAAAATAAACCATTGGGACCTAATGAAACTTAAAAGCTTTTGCACAGCAAAGGAAACCATAAACAAGACAAAAAGACAACCTTCAGAATGGGAGAAAATATTTGCAAGTGAAACAAAGGACAAAGGATTAATCTCAAAAATATACAAACAGCTTATGGAGCTCAGTATCAAAAATACAAACAACCCAGTTAAAAAATGGGAGGAAGACCTAAACAGACTTTTCACCAAAGAAGACACACTGTCCTGCTTAAAACCTTCCATGACTTTCAACAGCCGTGACAAAGTCTGAGATCCAGGCCCTCCCCAACCTAAACCCTTAGCACTTCACACTCAAACTTTACACTCTGGCGACACTGCACTTTTAGTCACTCCCTGCTCATGAATTTCTGTCGCTGCCTTCCCTTCTGTCCCCTCTCCCTGACTGCATTAACCAGCCACCACTCCTACCCTCACTAGTTGAACTCACTCATCTTTTAACGACTCAGTTCAAGAAGCACCTCAGGGGGCTTCCCTGGGCTTCCCTGGTGGCGCAGTGGTTGAGAGTCCCCTGCCGATGAAGGGGACGCAGGTTCGTGCCCTGGTCCGGGAGGATCCCACATGCCGCGGAGCAGCTGGGCCCGTGAGCCATGGCCACTGGGCCTGCGTGTCTGGAGCCTGTGCTCCGCGGCAGGAAAGAAGCAACCTAAATGTCCATCAACAGATGAATGGCTAAAGCAGATGTGGCACATATATGCAATGGAATATTACTCAGCCATTAAAAGAAATGAAATTGAGTTATTTGTAATGAGGTGGATGGACCTAGAGTCTGTCATACAGAGTGAAGTAAGTCAGAAAGTGAAAAACAAACACCGTACACTAACACATATATGTGGAATCTTAAAAAAAAAAAAAATGGTACTGATGAACCTAGTGGCAGGGCAGGAATAAAGAAGTAGACATAGAGAATGGACTTGAGAACATGGGGTTGGGGGGGAGTGAGGGAAGCTGGGGCAAAGTGAGAGTAGCATCGATATATATACACTACCTAATGTAAAATAGAGAGCTAGTGGGAAGCAGCAGCATAGCACAGGGAGATCAGTTCAGTGCTTTGTGATGACCTAGAGGGGTGGGATAAGGAAGGTGGGAGGGAGGGGATATGGGGATATATGTATGCATATGGCTGATTCACTTTGGTGTACAACAGAAACTAACACAGCATTGTGAAGCAATTATACTCCAATAAAGATGTATTAAAAATAAATAAATAAATGTAAAAATATATAAGCAGTGGTAAGATCTATGAAGGAAAATAAAGCAATGCAGGGGGCAGAGGGTACAATGGGTGCATTCATTAAGCATGTAAGGGCACAATTCACTGAACTAATAATGTAGAGGTTCATATAAATCCATGCCTGACTTCAAGGAATTTGTGCTGCAGGAGGTGGGGACAATGGGGGCAGGGGGAGGAGAACCACACATACAGACTGTTGGCTATACCACCACCTGGTGAGCATGCCAGGCGGGCAATGTACAGGCACTTGGGACAAAAGATGGGGCAGAGATCAGTTCTACTAGGAGGAGAGAAGGTGAAGACTGGTGATAGCAATAAAAGGAAGAAGAACTCACTGACAAAAAAAGCCCCCACTTTGTGCCAGGCAGTTTCAACACATTGTTCTATTAATCATCTCAATATCTTAAAGATGTGGGCATTCTTATCCCTATTTAACATAAAAATCTTGGTCTGTGAAAACCTCGGTACACATAGATTAGTCATTCTATACTAGACACTGTGCTGGGCTCTGGGGACAAAGATAAGATTTCAGGGAGAGTCTCTGTCCCCAAGCAGAAAACATCATTGAAGGAGGAATAGCAAACACTCTACCACCAACAATACAAGGAAGAGTGAGGCGAGGGTTCTGAGAAGACACCATCCAAAGTTGATCACCATGCAGAGCCTGGAGGCATCCATTCTGTGAAGACCAGGGAAAGCTTGATCCCTGGCTGAGAATTTAATATGGAGGAAGCTGACATGCACATCCATTCAGTACATGTTAGTGGTTAAAAGTCTAGTTGACAGGGGTGGGGGAAGTGAGTGATGAATAAGCAGAGCACAGAGGATTTTTAGGGATGTGAAACTATTCTGTATGATACTATCATAGTAGACACACGTCATTATAAATTTGTCCAAACCATAGAATGTATAACACCAAGAATGAGCCCTGATGTAAACTATGGACTTGGGTGATAATGATGTGTCAGTGTAGGTTCATCAGTTGTAACAAATGGACCACTCTGATGGGAGCTGATGATAATTGGGAAAGTATGCATGTGGGGGGGGGTAGGGGTTATATGGGAAATCGCTGTTACCTTCTGCTCAATTATGCTGTGAAACTCAAATTGCTCTAAAAAGTAAAGTTTGGAAAAGAAATCTAGTTGGCACCCCAACTCTGTCACTTTACAATTGTGTGAACATGAGCAAGTTACTTTAGCTCTTCTTGTCTTAATTTTTCACTCATAAATGGGTATAATAATACATCCTACATACAGATGTTCAGAAGACTAAATGAAAGTAAATGATGTCATATTTAGGTCAAGTGCTCTAGCATATGGTCTGGCTATATTCATGCCCTCAGTAAATTAGAGCCTCTTTTTTTAAGATCATTCATACAATAGTGAAGAATTGAAAGAGTATAGTCCAAAGACAAGAAAGCTAGCTGGAAAGCTAAAGCCAGGAATCCAGTGGGAAATGGCAGAAGACTAAACAAGACATCAGTTGCTTCCCAAATAGCTCCACAAGGCATGGTGCTGCATGGGAGCTAATAAAGACAGTGTATGTAGACTGAATTCACTGTCTTTCCCTCAAAACCTGCACTCCCTCTTGCCTATCTTGATAAATGACAAACCCCCCCTTCAGTCACCTAAAACGGAAACCTGGAAGTCAACTCTGACTTGGCTCTCTCCTTACCTCCCGGTCACCAAGTCCTGTAGAATCTACCTACTTTGCATCTTCCCTTCCACAGTCTCAGTCAGTGAGAATGAGTCAGTACTCTGTTGGTTTAGTCACCCATCACCTCCCCTGTGGATTAAGGCAGCGGTGGCATAACCAGTCAACCT
This sequence comes from Delphinus delphis, assembly GCF_949987515.2. NCBI lineage: Eukaryota > Metazoa > Chordata > Mammalia > Artiodactyla > Delphinidae > Delphinus > Delphinus delphis. The sequence goes on along the minus strand of NC_082690.1, from coordinate 50,734,910 downwards.
GATTCTGTAGGCAAGTAGGGTTGGGTTCCCCAAAGAAAGAGAACCTGTCCCAGCTTTCTTGACATACGAGGAGCTGTTTTAGGCCATTTTAGGTCATTTTGGGATCCAAGCCTGGCCATAGGACTTGCACACGCAGAAGAACAGGACTCAATAGTTAATGATTTTAAGGGAACAAACGGATATAGGAACAAAGCAGCTATTGCCAGGCCAGAGAAATAACCATATCAGAGACAATAAAACAGTCACTAAGAATCCCAGTTCTGTTTCAAAGGTAAAGGATAGCCTGACTCATATTCTTGAGCTATTTTACAGGGTCTGAATCCCCTAGAACAATCATCCACCAGACTAACTTGAGCCAGAGAATTGATGATGTTGACCTTTGCTGGCCCTAGTGATTTCAATCAACTAAGACCTGGGCTCTGTCAATCCAGGGTGACTCTTGCCCCAATTCTATGCTAAATTCCTCTTTGCACAAGTCTCTTCATAAATATGCATGCTCCCTTAGCTTAAAACTTCCCCAATTTTGCTGTTGGGAAATATCCCCAGTGTTCTCCATACTCATTGCAAGTAATAAAATCCCTTCTCTTCCTGCTCTTTGGCTTGGTTGTGTCTTTCAGCTTGACACCCCGCAAAAGGCCAACCCCGTTGTCGGGTAAAAATTTCTCTAGGCCTCAGTCCTTCAATTATCACCTCCACACTGAAACCAGAGCAATCCTTCTAAAGCATTAAATCTGATCATTTGTCCACCCACCTTAAAATATTTCAGTTCGTCTCATTGTCTATGATAAAGTCTAAACCGTTTACAGTGCTCCCTGTTATCTGGCCCTTGATATATCCCCCTCCACACACCACAACTATGGTGAACTACTGATAGGTCCCCAAGCCTGGCAGAGGTATTTCATGCCTCTGTGCATTCACACACACCATTTCCTCCACGTTTTCCAATGGGTAGTTCACGAAATACTAGTCTCCTAAGATGCTCTATGAAACAAGCGATCCTTACTCAAATGAGTTTTAGAAAAACTCCACACTTTTTTCCTCTGGAAAACTCTTTTAGGCTCTAAGATGTCCTATAATCAAAAAATCTATTTAACTTTGTTTAATCCTTGTGATACTGTGATTTACAATAAAAAATATGTATTTGGTCTTTGACCTGTTCCTGGTACAGAGCTCTGAAAAATATTGGAATTTCCTGTGATAAGAGCAATAACAAGTGTCTTTTTAAATGTTAATTGGTGACTTTTGGGAAGCCCTTAGATGACCTAAGTATGAGGGCTGGTTGCCAGGAGAAACAACCACGTGATTAGAGGAATGGAACTTTCAGTCCCACCCTTTCCCCCAGAACATCCCCAGAGGGGAGAGAGGCTAGAGGCTGAATCAACAGCCAGTGGCCAATGATTTAATCAATCATGACTGTGTAATGAAGCCTTCATAAAAACTTAAGAGAACAGGATTCAGTGAGCTTCCAAGTTGGTGAACGTGTGGAGGTGCTGGGTAAGTGGTGCTCAAGAGAGCATGGAAGCTCCACACCCTCTCCCCATGCCTTGCCCTATGCATTTACTTCCATCTGACTGTTCTTGAGTTATATCCTTTTATAATAAACTGGTAATCTAGTAAGTAAAATGTCTCTCTGAGTTCTGTGAACCACTCTAGCAAATTAACCAAACCGAGGAGGGAATCCTGGAAACCTCTGATTTATAACCAGTTAGAAGCACAGGTAACAACATGGACTTGCAACTGGCATCTGAAGTGGGGGCAGAGAGAGGGAGACTTATAGGACTGAACCCTTAACCTGTAGGATCTGATGCTATCTTCTGGTGGACAGTGTCAGAATTGAGTTGAAATGCAGGACACCAAGCAGGTGCCTCAAAAATTGCTTATTAGTGTGGGGAACCCCCCCACACACACAAATTGGAATTGGTACCAGAGCGTATTTAACCCATTATTAAGGTACTTGTTAATAGAACTCTTTTTCCAATTAGAATTCCCAGAGACTTACATACCTCAGAAGAATCATTTTGTGAAACACATCTTAAAAACTCCATCTGAGCCTGATAAATAATTAAAACTTTTACTTCCAGGAAATAATAGTGGATCTTTGGTTGTAATTTTGTTAATTCCACCTATCATCAAATTAAATAGATTTTGCAAAATCCAAGAAAAAGCACATCAGGTTTGAGTCTTGCTAACTCTAATGGTATGTTCTTAAGGTTGATGCACTGATAATTTTTTACATCAGAGAAGCAGTGAAATGCAGAGAACTATCCCTTGCTAAGTATGCACTCAAATCCTCTACTCCAAATTTAGAACTTACTTACTGTGTCATTTGTTTGAAATAATAACTCCATTAACCTCAATAAAACATGCAAATCCAAATCAAATTAGACATTACCTGCTGCTGTTCTGTCCATCAACAATTTTATCTCTCCTTTGAAGAGTGGATAGGGCTATAAGAAGTGAGACTGCTAACATTAGCAAAACAGAGAGAAGCCAAACGCTGAATGTTATAACTGAATTTGAGTCTAAAAAGGATTAAAATATTGAGCCTCTCCAATTCAGCTTAGTTCCCATAGTCAGTATATCTTATTGTGATTAGGACTCAGAAAGAATAAACGGAGAACAAGAAAGACATCTCTCAGTGTGGAACAATGGGGACTGGAATCGGGAAGACTTGGCTTCCAAACCTAGCTTATGCGTCGTGTGAACCTAAATTTCTTAATCTCTCTAAACTCAGTTTCCTCATCTGTAAAATGGCGCTAATAATACAAAGCCTACCATGTTATTTCAAAGTTTAAACAATTAAATACACATTAAACACCTAGAGTAGTACCTGTACCATAATGTAACACAGTAGATGCTTAATAAATATCAATTTTCTTCTTTTCTCTCTAATCTACCTACAACTCCCATTGCTCAGATCTTCATTCTGTTATAGACATCTTTATCCACAAAATACACTTAATTTTGCTGTAGATCATAAACCAGGGGTTAGCAAACTATGCTCCACAGGGTAAATCTGGCTGACCACACTGTTTTTGTAAAGTTTAATTTGGACATAGCCACACCCATTTGTTTACATATTGCCTGTGGCTGAGCAGCTGACAGATTTGAGCAGCTGTCACAGAGACCTATATTAGTTGTCTGTTGCTGCTATAACAAATTATCACAAACTTGGTGGCATAAAACATCACATTCATTATCTTACAGTTCTGTAGATTCAAAGTCCCTGACACAGGTCTCACTAGATTAAACTCCAGGTGTCAGTAGGGTTGAATTCCTTCTGGAGCCTCTAGGGGACACTCAATTTCCATGCCTTCTCCAACTTCCAGAGCCTGCCTGCATTCATTGGCTCTGGCCCTGTTTCTCTATCTTTCCTCGGATGGAAAAGTGATGTGTTAAGGAGAAACTGCCCTCCTCCATCCCTGGGGAGTATAACAAGGACAGTCCCCATTCTGGGTTCAAGCTGATTCAGTCACCACCCAGGAGTCTCGAGCTCTAGCCTAGATTCCACTCTGCCTTCTCCAGCAGATGTGAGGCTTACATGGGACAATTGGCCTGGAGGAGAATGTAGCTTCTTTAGTCTACATGAACAATAACCAGCCATAGGTGACAGGGCCCTGAGTGGAAGCCTAAGCCAGGCTGTGGTCATAGTTTGATTCATAACTTTTAAATATTTGGACAGATGGTAGGTGAGCCTCCATTTATATCCTTGCCCTGGACCTTGCCAACGTTAGAGGCACCTCCCCCTCACAGCACCCACCTCTGAGTTCCCTTTCTTGGCTGTGCTGCTAGGGATGGATTCTGAACCACCAATGACTACAACTCTGAAACAGGGAGGAAGCAGTGACTGTGAGATCATGATGGTTTTCCAAGGCCAACATTATGCATCTTTGTGGACACATATACCCCTGTAACAAGCATTCTATTATTTAAGAGCAATCCATCTCCTCTTGATGAGGGGACAGAGTAGGGTTGCTACCTTTGCTTTTAGCAAACCTATCAGAGGAATTATGAATTCACATCAGCTGGAGAGTCAAATACTAAAAGCAAAATCTAATTCAATACAGCCAGACCACAAACATATACTGAAGAAATATGAACAGTTGGATTACTGTGATCAAAAACGTGTTACTTTCTTCCTGAATCCAGAAGTGAGTTTTAAAAGAAGTACCAAAAGATACCCATAACTGAGTATAAAAACAAAGGTTTATACATTTGGGCAGCAGGAAAAAAAAAAGAGAACAAAAATCAATATGTTTAAAATAAAAAGCTGCCTTGTACTTTCAGGTATGTCTTCAGCCATCAGTTAATTGTGTGATCAATGCAACAAGATCCAGGCAGCTTAACTGAAGAAAATTAGCCCTTAAGAAGCTGATATCTACAAAAGATTCTATCCTGCTGATAGAAGGTCAACAACCCTTTCAGCTGCAGCTGCCTCGGTGGGTTCAGGAGAGGAATCAGAATGGAACCACATATGAGGGTGTCACAGAAAATTGGCAACCAGAAGATTCCAGAGAGAGATTAAAATGCCTCTGTCTTTGGTCTTAACGATGGTCTGCCAAAAGAGATAGAGCAGTTTAAGGAGAAAATTTGAGAAAATTTTTTCAATGTATTTTCACACTATTAAGATGCATTTAACAGCCCTGGTAGAGGGGTTTTTTAAAGATTATTTTGAATTATACATCTATTTTGCTTTGGTTGTTTCAATTCAGCCAACATCTTTTTGAATACTAACCAGGTGGCTAGTTAAGTTGCCGAACTTTGTGGTTTAAAACATAAATATGTATATTCTACTGTAACTATGGCTACATTTGAAAAATTAGTTGATAAATTACCAAAAAAAAAAAAAACAAATAAATAAATAAGCCCCTGCCTGCAAGGAATCCACAGTCTAACAGGAAGTGAAGCAGACAAGTCCAGGGGTAATTAGAGAGAGAGAAAGAGCAGTTGTACCCCAAAGTAAGGTCATCTAATCTAGTCTGGCTTCTTGCCATATAGATAGAAATTAATACAGGGTTAGCCCAATATTATTTGTGTGGTGGGATAAACTGACCAGCCCTCCTCACTACCACCCATCCACCAGCTTTCATCAGAAGGAGACTTAGAATCAAAAATTTAATCAGATCCAGCCAGTTCAAACTGGCACCATCCTCCCTCCCTTAAGGTAGCAAAAGAATATCTATTAGCAGAGTAAGAAGTCTGAGATTCTTAAAGTCAAGAGATTCTCAACTCAGCAACCAGAGAGTTTATATTTCATAAGATCAAGGACAAAACCCTGCTGACAGGAGAAATATCATTAATATGGGATTGTACTGCATAATCTCTGAGAAAGAATAAGGTTTATATTTACAAGGTCTGCTTACTTCACAGGTGATGTTATAAAGAAAATTATCCAGGTCAAGATTCTCAGTGGTTGAAAGACTAAGCGGGACCCATATTACCCTAATTCAGGAAATCAGATCTCACCTCCTTTCTGGAGCCCTTTTTGGGTCACAAGCACCAGTGTGCATCCAGCTATAATCTGTAGTGTAGCTCAAGTTTGCAAGCTACAGGAAAATACAAATTTGCAAGATCCAAGGAGTTACACCTCATCCTTTGCATGGGATAAGCAGAGTGTTCTGAGTGAGGAGGGTGGGGTCATAAGCCTGAGAAATTTGAAGTTAGCTGCATAAGAAAAGTCTGCCTAAGAGGAGGGTTAGTTCAGGTGTACCCCAAGGAGACATGCTCACCAAGGCTCACACCCAGTAGAAGGGATGATTATGTAATCTGGAATTTCAGTCTCTACTCTCCCTTCACAGTGATACACTTCTGAGATCTGCTTGATTCTTTAATAAGGAATCTTGCATGTGTGCCTTAAAGTCCTGGGTGCTTAGGATGGAGAAAGTAGGTAGACAGGGTGAGTTAGCCTGTGAAGGACATGGGGCCCAATCCTCCCCCACCGTCTTGAGAAGTTGGATAGCGGGAGCTTGAGGGGCATTAACCCCTTTGGTTGGAGTAGGGATTGGGATTATTTGGGTCATCACAGCAGCAAAGAGACCTGGGCAGAATGGAAAAAATTCAAGAAGCCCAAGACAGACCACAAATTGTCTGAAGAATGCTGCTTCAAAACTGAAAAAGTGAGTCTTGACTTATCAATGTTACGTTTAGATTTATGCAAAAGTATAAATTTGGCAAATACGAATGAAAGGGCTTTTTTCGCACCCTAGTTACCCAAAGTTACTGGATCCTGGGATACTAACAAGGTAGCCCTAGCCACGAACACCCTGAGTTTGCTCCCGGTAGGTCTGGTCATAATCAGAGCCAAGCTGAGGGTTGGCCAGGTGTCAGGATATATCTGTTGAGCACTTTCAAGACTCGGTCCACTGATTGCCATCTTATGAGGTCTTCCCATTCCATTCCAAGCTAAGATACATGGTATGGTCTCTGTTCCCATAGCAACATATTACATTCTGAATTATTAAATTCTGCACATTACTCTGTGACTATTTCCTGATATGCCCTGGACTCAGGGCTTTGATCTCCTATAGGAAATGATTTTAGTTTGCTCTTCCTGTGTCCCAGACATAACAGTAAATAAAATTTCTAAGGATCTTGAATGGTCTTCAGTAGGTTACAACAGGTAGTAGGAGTCCCTGTTTTGTTCACAGTTCCTTTTCTGACTATAGCGACATTCCACAGGGATGCTATGGTCCCTGTTACAACCCAGGATCCACAGCTAGTCCTGAACAATGTCTTCACAACTAATCCACAACAATGTTAGTCCCTGCTGTCCACCCTCAGCAGGGATATACCTATGGTGGCTGATCCATATCTAGCATCTGGCAGGTCCAATGCCATCTCAGCTCAGAAAGCTTAGACTGTGAGCTCCTTGAGGACAAGGATTTGCTTTTTATCTCTCCATCAAATACTGGGCATTCACTAAACATTTGTTGGCTGAATAGCATCCTTTCTGATGGTCTAGCTTATTTTTAGTTGCATTTCTGTATTTCTATGGAACTTAACTACTTAAAAGAGGTAAGTTAACATGCCTGTGGTCATCCAGCCAGTAAGGTGCAGTCCAGGAATACAATTTTATATCTATGTGAGCCAGAGACCATGCTCCCTCTGCTACTTCACATTGCTTCTCACAGAATAATTACATTAACCAGTCTTTCATTCTTGACCACAAAGGAATAAGTAAAAAGTTGGAATAAATAAGGTAGTGAGGAAGAAAATTTTGCTTAGGAGGATTTTCCCTGGTACTTCTCCCATAATAATAACAAGCTTAATACATTTCATAGTGAGCTTACTCTCTTCCAGACACCATGCTAGGTGTTCTACGCTTATCAATCCATTTAATATCCATAGGAGAAAGGCTGAAACGATTCTTCCTATTTTATGGATATGGAAACTGAGGTTCAGAGAGGAAGACTGCCAAAGGCATGAGGCTATCAGAGCTGATGGAACTGTGACTGAATACCACGTTTCTCTGACTCTTTACAATCCTCACAGAAGCCTAAGTACATACTGAATTCGCTTCTCTGGAATAAATATAAAGTTCCAAGTTACTATGAACTACTCTAATGATCAGCGAGAATCAATAATTAAATGCACAGATAATCTTCAATCAAGAGGAATGACAAATACATGTTAAAGAGGTTTAAAAATGCTAGATTCATCCTAACTGATAAAATGCTCACTGGGAACAGTAACAACTGAACAAACTCACTGGGAACAGTAACAGCTGAACAACTTAGAGGTTAAAAGGAGTTGCAGGTCAGAGGGTTACAAAATGAGATTTGCATTCAAAAGCATTGCTCTAGATACTGCATGGAGACGATTTAGAAAGGGGCAAGAATGAGTGCAGGTAGTGCACTGGAAGGTCATTGCCATAATCCTGGCGAAAGCTGACACCATTCTGAACTAGGGCATTAAATTCGGATTGGGTATTTCAGTCTATATATAAGCCCACTCCTGCTCTTTCCTAGGAAATGTCTGATAGAAGACACAATATAACAAACAAATGTTTTCTCTTTCCAATATTTTCTTGGGAAAAAAAACCCCTGAGGAAACAGATCATTCAAGGTTCTGTAGCATCTGGGTGTGTTGGGTAACTCCATTTAGAGAAGCTCCTTAATCATCAACCCATGGCAGCACAGAAGCTCTTAGAAGCAAAACTTGCTGGGGAGGCAATAAAGAGACAACGGAAGACAAGCAGGAGTTATCTGTGGCGCCAATATGCTACACAAGAGAGCTAAATCTAAGGGCCATGAAAAGGACTGCAGACATTATAACACCAAAGAATGGCAGCCCCTGCCAATAGTCTGTGTGAGAGCAAAGATAATACAACCATACACCTGGGAGCAATTCAGAGTCAATGAGAATGAACCTGGACAAGTGAAAACAAAGTTAAAGAGAAGAAAATATAATGTACTTCTAGTTCTGTTTTTCAATTAATAGCTAAGGAGCAGTAGCCATCAGTACCATTCATCTTATACCAAGCACTTTCCCCATAAAATAATGTGGAAACAGTTAAGATTCCTGTCTTAAGTTTATTTTAAATTGAATTCAAGAATCTATTAAGAATCCACCATGTCTCTAGGAAACAAAGCAAAGATGAAAAAATGAGTAAAATGTGATTCCAACCCTCCAAGCACTCACAATGAAAAGAGAAAGCAGTGATATAAACTGATAATTATGATAATAGCAGCTATGATTTTTCCAGGCAGTTAACCTGTGTCAGACAGTGGTGCCAGGTGCATCCATGTTTTATTAACTTAATCCTTAAGCAACTCTGAGAAGCAGTTATAATTATTTTCATTTTTATGATTGAGAAAATTCAGACTCAGTGAGGTCATATAGATTGCTCAAGGTCATATACTCAGATGACAACAGAGTCTCACTTATTACAAGGCTCATGTTCTTTCCATTCTGTCACGTAGTCTTTCCAAAAGTATAGACCACGGAGTGAAATAGACTACATACAGGAGCAAGGTGTCCAATGTTACCTTGAGGATGTCTGGGACACCAGCTAGATTGGCTAAAAAATTAATTAATTAAAATAAAAATTTTTAAAGAGGGCATACCAAGTTGGGTCTTATTGAGAACTGTTGCAAAGCAGTCAGAATCTGAAAGAATATGAGACTGAGCCATGATGTGAGGGTTGCCAAGGATAAAACCTAAGGGCCAAATTCTGTCTCTAAGCCTAAAATGCAACCATGGCACTAAGATTGATTAACAAAACAAAATGGGGAAGTATCCACTAGATACCTAAAATGGAGCAGGGAGACATATGCTTAGATTCTTTACTTGTAAAATGGAGATAACACCTCCTAATGGGATTGTTGTGAGACTCAATAATGTGAACACCCATCACAAATGGTAAAGTTCTGTATAAACATTAAAAAATCACTATTATTACAAAGCACTTTGTAGTATACAGAATCCTAAAGTTATCTCCCCCAACATTTCCATTCCCTGGTTACTCAGCCAAACACTAATCTAGGGACTGCTGTGAAGGGATTTTGGAGATGGAATTAGACTTACAAATCAGCTGACTTTAAGAGAGGGACATTAGGGCTTCCCTGGTGGCACAGTGGTTAAGAATCCACCTGCCAATGCAAGGGACACGGGTTTGAGCCCTGGTCCGGGAAGATCCCACATGCCACAGAGCAACTAAGCCCCTGCGCCACAACTACTGAGCCTACACTCTAGAGACCGCAAGCCACAACTACTGAGCCCACACGCCACAACTACTGAAGCCCGCGTGCCTAGAGCCCATGCTCCGCAACAAGAGAAGGCTCTGCAATGAGAAGCCTGTGCGCCGCAATGAAGAGTAGCCCCCATTCGCTGCAACTAGAGAAAGCCCACGCACAGCAATGAAGACCCAACGCAGCCAAAAATGAATTTTAAAACTTTTTTAAAAAAGCGAGAGACATTACCTTGATTATCTAGGTGGACCCAAGGTAATCACATGAGCCCTTAAAAGCAGAAGAGGAATTAGAGAGATGTTATAAAAGAAGAAGGCAGGAGAGATGAAGCAGAAGAGGAGGTCAAAGAGATTCAAAGTGTGAGAGACACTTGATCTACCATTGTCAGCTTTGAAGACGGAGGAGAGAACAAGCCAAGGAGTACAGGCAGCCTCTAGAAGAGTAGAACCCGTGGCCAACAGCCAGCAAGGAAATGGGGATCTCAGTCCTAACTGCATGGAACTGATTCTGCCAACAATCTGAATGAACTTGGAAGCAGATTCATCCCCAGAGCTTCCATAAAGGATTAAAGCCCGGTTAACACCTAGAGCCTTGGGGACACTAAGCAAAGAAGCAGCTGAGCCCCATTGTGCTTGGACTTCTGACCTACAGAAACTGAGATAATAAGTTTGTATTATTTTCCGGTGCTATGTTGTGGTAATTTGTTACAGCAGCAAGAGAAAACTAATATACACGTTGATTATTATTTATCCATCTAGCTAATTCGTAATCTAGACAATGTCCTGAAATCATCCTTACCCATATTTTTCCCTAATAAATTCTAACTTCAAGAGTCCCAAAACTGGCCCCCAAAGACATTCAAAAGTTCATCTGCCAATTTGTGCCGACAGGTCTAGACATAAGCAAGTGAATTGTGAGACTGATGATTTACACTGGCAAATACATGGACATTGAATACTAGAATTGCAAAGTTATTTTTATTTTAAAACATTAACAAGAATTAATTATACTTTCAAAGAAATAAATTTCCACCTTAAACAATTTTGATTAATATCTCCAAATATTGCTCAACATTTATGTACAGCTCTTGTGAATATCATGCTGATTCATGACAACCTCTGGGACCACATATTACAAAACAAAAAGAAGCATTTCCTAATGGATGCTGGGCCATACTGGAATACAAATGAATTGCTAGGCAAAAAACCTATTACATATGTTACCTAAGAGGAGAGATGTAACAAGATAGTTACTTTGCCTTTTCTCTTGAAAGTTTCTGCTACTCAACTGTTCCCTGCATTGGAAAGGAGTGTCCATCTCTGACATGAATTGAGGCAAACCCACAAAACTTCAAGTATTCAGATACAGTTGTCTCTTATTTCGAGAACACAGGGCAAGAGATATAAAGAAGTATTTCCCTGGGGCCTGAATGATGGTAATCACAGGAGCTGATGTTTGAGATAATAGGTTACAATATGTCAGTGTTAAACACCAGATTCTACATGAGACAGCTATCCATGTGCTTTTAAATAAGTTTTATTGCGTGTGTTTGTCATCTGCAGGGCCCAATAAAGCACAGGGCCCAGTATAGGGACCTCTCTTGCCCCAGTTTAAGGGTGATAACCCTCCTAAAGATGTTAGTCTGAAACCAAAGATGTGACTTTATTTTACTATCTTCCTGAAGAGCATACAATTGTCAAGGTTAGATAAGTATCTCTGCAATGATACACAAAAGAAATTTAAATCTGTGCTCCTTAAGCCATACATGCATACACATACACACACACACACACACACACACACACACACACACACACATTTCTATTCATATTCTGAAACCAGTAAGAGGCGCTTTCGTAAAACTGAAGTGCATTCATTGGCTTTTTTAATGTAATCAAAGTTTGCATTATTTTGTGGGGGTCAAGAGGTGGATTCTTTATTGATCAATAAAGGTCAATTGCAATATTACTTCTAGTGCCACCACTTTGTCATTGGAATCAACCAAATTACAAACAGAAGTTGGGAGCACTATGTGTCTAGAAAAAATCTTGAGTTCACAACAGACATAAAACTTGAATAAAAGATCCATTAGAAAAATGTGCCTTCAGATTGATGATAAATGCTTCACTCATCACTTTTATTGCCAGATTCAAATGATTACCAGATGATTTTAGCAATTAATTTGCATTCAGCACACAAGTATTGAGCAGTTAACATGCATCCAGTGCATTTTTCTGATACTTTCTCAATAAAACGAATGTGGGTTTAAATAATCTATGCTCTGTTTTCCTTCCCAAAGGTCATACTCCCCCAAAGGCTTACTCTATTTAACTTAATCTTTCTTTTCATCATACATTCCTTCTTCTTAATATTCTTCTCCTCCTCCTTCTTCTTTATTTTTTTTAATTCAAGTATAGTTAATTTACAATGTTGTGTTGGTTTCAAGTATACAGCAAAGTGATTCAGTTCTACATATATATATTATTTTTCAGATTCTTTTCCATAATAGGTTATTACAAGATATTGAGTAAAGTTCCCTGTGTTATACAGAAGGTCCTTGTTGTTTACCTATTTTATATATAATAGTGTGTATATGTTAATTCCATGCTCCTAATTTATTTTTGCCCTACCTTCTTCCTTTTTGAAATGAACGTTTGAGATGGAGGTGTCCATTCAAAATCCCTTTGGCCTGTCCTCCAGCACAGAAGGATGAGATATGAAAAATTATAGCATAGTATTTTATTCATGATATGTCAGAGACTATGTGTACACATATATAAGAAATAGGAATACTCTTTGGATATAGATATTCAAATTCACACTCAAGTTCAAAAAGGAGAAAACACAGCACAATGGAAAGAGCATGAACTTTAGAAACAGCCCTGAGATTGAATTCTAGTTCTTCCACTTGCTAGTTATGTGACATTGAAGAGTTTAATTAAATTCTCTGAAACTTACAGCTTCATTAGTAAGATGTGAATAATTAACACATGTATTTTAAGCTATTTTAAGGATTTAAAGAGACAAAGGTTATCAATCACATAGCACAATGCCTTGCAATACTTTTATTGTGCAATACTTTTAAGTAGCTATGTTGGATACTTAAAAACTGTTGGTTCCTTTATCTAATAGTTATTAAACTGCTATCACATACCAGGCACTCTGCTACACACTTTTATGTTTATATTTCACTGAATGTATGCGTATTTCATGAATGTAGCCTGTGTGCAGAGAGTTCCCAAAGCAGCCTGATGTAGGTGTCCATTATGGTAGTGGGAAGTTGGTGGGCAAGGGAGGGGGGTCAGCTCAGGGTTCTGCTTGCTGAAACTTGGTATATATTTTAACTCAGCCTTAGGACTGAAATTCATAATCCAATCCATTCATAGGGGAACAAAAGCCTCCCCTACCTCTCCAAGAGATTCTCAGACAGACAACTGACCTGTCCTGAAATCGGAAGGAGCTAAATGTGGTAAGAGTCAGGGGTATTAGCTAAGTGTAAATGAGATGGGACAATTCCAAGTAAGAGGCCATGTGGTATCACTATCTTACCACCAGTCCTAGGGAGAATTTGTCTCTAGTTTTTGATTGTCTTAGTCTGTCTGTTGTTTTTTTTTTTAACCTCTTTATTGGAGTATAATTGCTTTACAATGTTGTGTTAGTTTCCACTGTATAACAAAGTGAATCAGCTATATGTATACATATATCCCTATATCCCCTCCCTCTTGCGTCTCCCTCCCACCCTCCCTATCCCACCCCTCTAAGTGGTCACAAAGCACCGAGCTGATCTCCCTGTGCTATGCAGCTGCTTCCCACTAGCTATCTACTTTACGTTTGGTAGTGCATATATGTCCATGGTATTCTCTCACTTCATCCCAGCTTACCCTTCCACCTCCCCATTTCCTCAAGTTGATTCTCTACCTCTGCATCTTTATTTCTGTCCTGCCCCTAGGTTCATCAGAACCTTTTTTTTTTAGATTCCATATATATATGTTAGCATATGGTATTTGTTTTTCTCTTTCTGACTTACTTCATTCTGTATGTCTTAGTCTGTCTTAGGCTGCTATAACAAACTAGCATTGACTAGGTGGTTTATAAACAACAGAAATTTATTTCTCGGAGTTCTGGTGGCTTCGAAGTCCAAGATCAAGATGCTGGCAGATTCAGTATCTGATGAAAGCCTACTTCCTGGTTCACAGACGGCTGTCTTCTCAATGTAACCTCATGTGGTGGAGTTCTCTAGGGTCTCTTTTATAAGGGCACTAATCCCATTCATGAACCCATGTGGAGCCCTCATGACCTAATCACCTCCCAAAGGCCTCACCTCCTAATACCATCATGTGGGGCACATATGAATTTGGCGGGGGCACAAACATTCAGACCACAGCACTGATATATGGAACTCTTAATAAAAATACAAAAACAGTAAAAACTTAATCAAATAAAAGTTGAAACAGTAGAGGCATTGTAGGAAACAGATCACAGCCTCTCTATTTAGGAAACATAGAAAGGGCCAGCACAGAAAGGATTATTTCCTGGTCTCAGGGAAAGCAATTATTAGAGCAAGAAAGTAGGAGGGATCACCCAGGCCCAGGAGGAATGATGACAGGTTAGCAACTGGAGGAGTGGAGGAAGAGCCCAGGCCTCAGGGACAACGGGAGCCACATCATCTCAGCTACCATTCAAGCCACCCAGGAACAGCAGTGGGAGCCCCAGCCAAGAACAGGAAAAGACCTTACCAGCAAGTGGTCATAAAAGTCCACCCAGTGAGGGCAATTCCCTCCAGGACAATGCCAGGAGAAGGGAAGACCTTCAGCTGAGCTGAAGCTCTGGAAGCTCACTAATAGACTTCACCACACCCCCTTCTCTCCCATTGATTAACTTCACCCAGTTGTTTGGCTGGAGGATGAAGGGACAGCATCAGTTTCAAAAGAATATGTGAATTAGATAATACATACATTACTATAGCAGACAATTCCTATTTAACAAAATAAACATTCATTGGGCAACTACTAAGTACCCAGCTAGGTGGAAAGGATGGAAAAATAGATACATAGACAGTAAACTATGATAATATAAAGAAGTGAAAAAAAATTAGCCTGTGGAGAAGAGGAAATGGGGAATAGTGGGTTTCAGGTTGCAAACTCTGTTGTTATTTACTTCACATGTTTTGGACAAATAAAATATTTACATTTTCATTCAATAATTCCTTAATTTTTTTTATTCTCCTGTGAACTCCATATGCATACTAAATATTGAGACTGCCTGGCCTGTTTCCCCACTTCATATGCAGAACTCTATAAACCAGGCTTATGCCACTGTATTAGACAATGTGGTATGCCACCTAGATGCTCTCTCAGGATTGTAATACCCAAGGTTCTCCAGAGAGACAGAACCAATAGAAAGTACATGTATCTTTGTTATGGGAATTGACTTACACTATTACGGAGGCCAGAAAGTCCCATGATCTGCCATCTGCAAACTGGAGAACAGGAAAGCTTGTAGTATGATTCTGTCCAAGTCCCAAGGCCTGAGAACCAGGAGTACTGATATCTGAGGGAAGGAGAAGATGGATGTCCCAGCTCAAGCAAAGAGAGCAAATTCTCTATTCCTCCACCTTTTCCTTCTACTCAGGCCCTCAACAGATTGGATGATGCCCCCCACATTGGCAAGGGCAGTCTTCTTTACTCAGTCTAGCAATTCAAATGTTAATGTCTTCCAGAAACACTCACAAAAATACCCAGAAATAATGTTTTATCAGCTATTTAGGCATCCATTAGCCCAGTCAAGTTGACACATAAAATTAATCATCTCAAGGACTAAAAAATTTCCCCCAAGTGCCAGAAGTTCTGATGGCAGGCAACTCTCAGCTATCAACCCCATTCAGGAAATGTCTCAGCTAAAGAAACCTCCAAGGCCATGGCCCCATGGCAAGGGCAACTACATTCAATGACTGACCAACATGAGGGTATGAAGACCCAGACACCCTCATACACATGCAGACAATTTAGAAGGGTCATCCCAGTTTCAGAATTCCCATAGGGTCAGCTGAGGCCTTCACTGAGAATGCATTATAGCCCAAATTCTCTTTGTCCAATCATGCTTTTTCCTCTTTACTTCTATAAGTGTTGATCCCAAGGGTATTCTCTAATAAACTTCTTGTATTAATCTCTGCTTCCCATGGAATACAAAATACAATGCCTTTCATGCAATGAATGGGAAGATACTTTTCTGGGGTCTGACCAGTCTAAGGAAAAAGACCTAAAGATATTGATATAAAGGGCTCCCAGTGAAACTGTTCAGCCACATCTCTCAATGGTAAAGCTCATAGTTTACAAAAAACCCACCCATAGTTGAAAAAAAGCCCTACCCATGTGCACACAGCTCATAATTAGTTTTTTGTTTTGTTTTGTTTTGTTTTCATAATTAGTTTTTTACGTCCCACTCTTAAATATGAATGGTCGGGCTTCCCTGGTGGCGCAGTGGTTGAGAAACCGCCTGCCGATGCAGGGGATGCGGGTTCGTGCCCCGGTCCTGGAAGATCCCACATGCCGCGGAGTGGCTAGGCCCGTGAGCCATGGCCGCTAAGCCTGTGCGTCCAGAGCCTGTGCTCCGCAACAGGAGAGGCCACAGCAATGAGGGCCCGCTTACCACAAAAAAATATATATATATATATATATGAATGGTCAACAATGATCACCAGCTATTTGAGAAAAACATTTAAAATGAAACACAAAGGTCAGAACAGAAATTAACAACTCAATATGGAATCAGATTATGCAGAAAGATATAACCAGAAAAGGAAATATTGGGGTAGAGATAAGAGAAGACATTGCATCCACAAAACAAAAATAAAAGTATATTTAAAATAAAAATGAATATTCAGAGGACATAATGATTGGAAATTTCAAAATAAGATAACAGGAATAAAAAATTCAATGAGGGCTAGAACACAACATTGAGGAACTATCACAAAAAGCAGAATTTCCTTTAATATGAAATTAAAACACTGGTTCCATTTTTTGACGTTAAATACTAGGAGTTCTAGAAAGAAAGAACAAAGAAAATAAAAATAAAGAAATTATCTTAGAAATAAATTGATAATTTTTCCAGAAAAACAGGAGTTTTGTATGTTAAGAGCTCACTAGGTGCCGAGGATAATGGATAAAATAGACCTATACCAAAGCACGCCAACAAGAAAATTCAGAGCTATGTGGATAAAGAGAAGATTCTAAAAGTTCTATACAAGTTTCATACAAGAAGAAACTAAATGGTCTGTACAGCTTTCATACAAAGGAGAATCAGAATGGCATTGGACCTCTCAATGTAAACTAGAACAGAGTAATACTCTCAATATTTAAAGAGAAATTTATTTCCAGCTGAGAATTCTATACCCAACCGAGCTATCAATTAAGTGTGAGAGCAAAGATATTATTTGACATACAATGTTTCAAAATATTCACTGTGATGCACCCTTCTTTACGGACTTTTGGAGGACATGTTAGTTTTAACCAATAAAAGAACAAGATACAGAATCACAGAAATAAGGAAGCCCTCATTAGGGAGAGGAAAAGGGAATGCCCATAATGATGAAGAAAGGAAATACCAGGATGACAACTCACAAGCATAGACTTCAAACAGAAAATTCCGAGGCAAACTTCTTTGAGAGGATAAAGTTAATAAAATATCCAGTATGTTTTAATGTGTAAATACCGAGAAAACTAAACAAATAAAAATCAAGACCTTTATTAACTACACATAAAATAATCATTTGAGCAGGAAAGGAAAAGTTTACCTTATTTCTAAGCTCTGAATAGAATTGACATAGTCATAATAATGTAAACTCTGAATATTTACTTAGCTAAAGCTACACTGTAGTTTGGGAAACTGGGGGATGGTTAGTTCATATGTGTATGATGGGGCCAGGATGAGGATGAGAAGTGAAAAAGAGATAAATTCTTATTTTCTGTAGTGGGAAGTTGATAAATATCAAAAACTAAAAAATTAGAGTAGCAAAATTGGCATCTTATTTAGAAAGCTGGAGGTAAATATCTAAAATCAAACAAAATTGTTAAAAGTGGTTAATTCTCTAAAGTGAGAAAATGGGGGTAGGGTGCAGAGCTGGGACTGTTCTTTTTTTTTTTCTTTTTTTTTTAAACAAAAGCATTGTAGAATAAATTAACCCTTTAAATCTTGTGCATATGTAACTGGATAAAAGTAAAAGTTATTTGAAAATCTTTTCATGACTCCATTTCTCTAAAATTACAATCTAAATATATGAAAGTTATTTACAAAATCCTTTCTAATCTGGACTCTAATAGACTTTAGTCTCTTTTCTTATCTCTCTCCACACTCACATTCTATGCTCCAACTAAACTATATGACTTGTGTTCTTTTCAGATGAAGAAATAGTTCATATGCCATGAAAGGACCTTTGACTTTATTCTTTAGGTGAAGAATGGGAGTTTCTGAAGGGTTTTAGACAGAGTGGTGTATCAATGTGGAGGCTAGATTAAAAGTAGGGAAGTCTATAAACTTAGAAATCACTTAAAAGGCTGTTGCCATGGCAGTGAAGAGGAGGAAGAGAAAATGAACAATGAGATATACAAAAATCTAAATACTGGTCAGCACTAATTTGCTGTATAACTTGAAGCAACTAATTTAATTCCTCTAATTCTTGGGCTCCTTAGGTGCAAGATACAAATGTAAGATGGTTTTCACGCAAACTTGGTACTTTTTCAGAATCACCATCTCAGGGGATGTCATCATCAAACAAACACCCAACGGTCAGAACTCTGTGACTCATCCTTGACACCTCCCTCTCCTCTCCATCTATACATATCCTATCAATCACCAAGTCCTTTTGATATAACCACTAACATTTCTTGAGTCTAATTCTCTCCATCTCCACCAGTTTGACCCTAGTTCAAGACACTTTAGTCTCACATTTGAACTATAACAACTAGTTTCTTATATCCACTTTTGCCCTCCTCCAATCCATTGTCCACAGTGTATCTGGAGTTGTTTTCAAAAAAGTAAATCTGATCACATAACATGTCAATGCCTTCCTCTTGCTTTCAAGATAAAGATCAAAATCCCAAACATGGACTCCCATTCATGCATAATCTGACTCCTGGGAAGCTCTATGGCTACAATTTTATGCCATTTTTCTTCTCTGCTCTCCAATCACAGTTGTCTTCAAAAGTGGCATGCTTCATCCCACAGGACCTTTGCACATGCTGTTCCCTCTGCTTAGAATGTTTTTCTACTCCCTTTCCCCATTCCCCTTGCTTATTCCCAATCATCCTTCAAATCTCATTCATTACTTCTATAAGAAAGAATTATTTTATCTATTCCAGGCTGGGTTAGTTCTCTCATTATTCACTTTTAGAACACCCTGGAATTTTTTGTTATAGCACTTGCCACCATTGTGAATAATTATTTTTTGTGTGTAATTAGCTATTTAATAACTAGGTCTTAAATCAAAATATAAATCTCCCAAGGACAGAAATCATATATTTTATTTAACACAATAGGTACCCTGCATACCTAGCAAAATAAATATTTGTTATATGAATAAATGAACAAATGAATGAATGAATGAACTGGGAATATGGAATTCTTTCTTCTCTTCATGCAGTTTAGTTATTCTTCATCTCTAACTTGTAGGGAAATGGTTTTTTAGCATCATAACACAACAACACTAGTTTTAAAATGTTGTCAGTATTAGCAAGTAAAAAGTCAGTTTGTCATAGAGACGCTAGACTGAAAAAAAAGGGAAAAAAGGTGAAGATCCACGCCAGGCCAGCCAATTGGTTTCTCTGGCATTGGACAAAGGAGATGAATAGTTTTAGTAATCCCTACCCCTCTCCGTCCCTCCCTCCCCCCCCTCCAGCCTGTAGGAAAGGGATTTCCAGGAAACAATGGCATGTCTGAAATTGACCTAAAGAGAAACAATAAGGAAATATTTGGCGCCATTCTCTCGACTGAGGGTAAGTATATAATAAGCTCCAAATAAGATTGGATTCTTTAAGGTAATGGACTATGCCTGATTCTTTTCCAAACTTTGTGTGCATGATGACAGAACTACACATTTTAAAAAATTTGTAAAGTTTACTCAGCCCAGAACTTGAGAATTTTTTAGTCTAGATCCAATTTTAATTTCCAGCCTCCCCCCCCCCCACCTAATTCCAGAAACACTAAACAGCTCATTATTTTCCCCAGATGCACCACATACACTCTGGTGCACCACCTAAGCTCAACTCCACTCCCCCTTTGCCTGAACTGCTTATCCCAAAACATTCCTCAAAACCTAGCCTCTAAAATGGTCCCCAATAATCCCTGCTTGTATTCCCCTGTATATTCCCCTCCTCTTGAGTGTAGACTATATTTAGTGACTTGATTCTGATGAATAGAATAAGGCAAAAACTGATGGGTTGTCACTGTCGAGATTAGGTTACAAAAAGACTATGGCTTCCATCTTGCCTTCTCTCTCTCAGTTCTCATCCTGGGAGAAGCCAGCTGCCATGTTGTGCGTAGCTCTGTGGAGTAGCCCACATAACAAGGAAATGGTATCTTTTGTCAGCAGGCAATGAGGACTCAAGGCCTGTCAATAGCCATGTGAGTGAGCTTGATAGTAAATCTTCCTTTTTTTGAGCCTTGAGGTGAGACTGCAGCCTTGGCTAAGAACTTGACTGCAGCCTTATGAGAGGCTCTCAGTGAGAGGCACCCAGCTAAGCCAAGCCCAGGTTCCTGACCTGCTGAAATAGCTTTAAAAGTCGTTAACTTTTGGGGTAATTTGTTATAAAACAATAGATGACTAATATAGGGCCTGATGCATGCTTGTTGCAAAATAACTTCTCTTTGGAAATACCTAGATAATTTTCTATTAGTGAGAATCTGTCACACTAAAAGCTTCCCTTCTGCTTCCCCCTCCAGTAACAGCTTCGCTTTTCTCATTCCCTTTATCAACAACACTAACAGTGTGTCTGGAGGACTAATGTACTTGAAGCTCTGCAATTTCACCCATTTGCTAGATGTTCACACTGGCTTTGGAGGCAGTTCTCATATGGCAATGAAATCAAGATATCAAGAAAATCCTCTTTAAGCCAATTCTTGTTGGACTCTCAAGTTTCTTAGAACCTTCTGTGTCATCAGCCAATTCATCAAATTTCATCAAGCATCTGCAGAGAAAAATCAGATTCTTGTCTTTTTCTCAAAGACCTTTTGGTTAGGAAGAGAAGCTAAGATATGTTCACACACTTATATTCAAGGCAAGACAGGAAACGAAGATAGTCAACTGGAAATAATGGAAGGAGAAAAGTATTGGGGGTCAAAGAATCTGAATTTAAATCCCAGGCCTAATCCACTGTACTTCAATTAAAAACAATCTTCTTTCCAAATAAATTCACATTCTGAGGCACTGGGGGTTAGGACTTCAACCTACGAATTTTGTGGGGACACAGTTCAACCATAACATCCAGGAACCCACCCAGTTGGCAGTCCTCTCAGCCTATTCCCACCTCTGATGGGCCTCTGGCAAGGTCCCCTTTGCTGGTGAGGCAGGTATCCCCCTGGCTTTGCTGCTGGCAGCTGTGGCATGCACACTGCAGTGATGGCCTTTGCCTGATGGGCTGGAGTTGCTGCCAGGGGCAAATGTTCTTCCCCCACTGCCAGAGCCAGCTACATCTTTGTCATCACCACCATGTCTTGCTGACCTGCTGGAGAACCTCCTGCTATTATGTTCACCATCCCCGTTTGTTGTCTGCAAAATAGACTCCCAGCCTCCATCTGCGTGCTTCTGTGTCTGTGATGCCTGGGTTATCACTTAATAAATGCTTTTGGAAAATGAAAATCCATCCATCCATCCATCCATCCATCCATCCATCCATCCATCCATCCTAAGTCTGTCACGTATTAGCTGTGTGACCTTGGACAATCATCTGTTCATCTTCCCCTTTAAACTGAGTTATCTTCCTTGCCTATCACAGACACTGAGCTAAGTAATATATACACATTATCTCATTTGATCTTCAAAATTTTGCTATGAGGTATGTATAATAATCTAGGTTTACATTTAAGGAAATAAGGGCTCAGAGAGATTAAGTTATTTATGCAAAGCCGTATAGCTAATGGGAATGAAGTAGAAATTTAAATCTAAGACTGATTCCAAAGCCAGTGAGTTACAGGTAGAGTAATCAACACATCCTGTTCACCTATAACAGGTTCAGTTATGCCTGTTGTACCAATGTAATTATTAATAGCAGACACTTTTACCTCCACAAAGATTCAGGTTTGGATGATAAATTATGGCACCATCCTAGCTGTAGATATTCAAAGGAAGCTCATTTCAAAGTCAGCTCCTCCTGGACTTTTCTCTGATCCTCCAGGGTAGGGCCTTACATGGAATGTGTGCTCAATCCTGATTAATTGAACTGAATCAAACTGATTTCTCAATGTAACTGAACTTGAAACACTTAGAAAACTTCAGTAGAGCTATGAATTAATAAAATACGTAATACCATCAGAGAGACAAAGGGAAGACTAGACAACTTTCATTCTTTCTACATATATTCATTGAACACCTACATTGAGCTAGGTGCCGTGGAGACGTGAATCCGTGTTTCTTCCCTCAAGGATAATAATCTAGCAGAAGCCTAGGATTCAGTAATACAGGTGATCCATACAATGATAATGTAAATAATTTTACACTTCCCTGTCTTTACCTCTCTCTGTCTAGAATTCTCTCACTCCAACTGCCCACCTACTTGATTGATTCCTAACTAGCTTTTAAAATTAGTTGAAGTATCATCTCCCAGGAGTCTTCCATGACGCTTTCCCCAACCCTCCAGTAGAGTGAGCCATCCCTTCCTTTGTTTCCGGGCATGTTTTATCCTAATCTCTGTTATGTTTATTAGTCTCATACAGCAAGGATTGGCTAACATAGCAGCCTCCCCTACTCACTGGACTTTAAGCTCCTGATAGCAAGGACCCTAACATCTTCCAGAACATAGTATGTGCTCAAGAAATTTCTAGGTTGAACTGAACTAAGTAGAAGGCTAAACATTTATCACTATCATCATCATCCAGTATGGACTGACTTCCACATCCAGGGCAGAACACACTGAAGTGCCCCTTTTTACCCCAAATCTAAAACTACACAGAGTGACTGACCTAGAGCTTTCATCTTATCAGTCAGTTCTGATTAGCTGGAAGTGGCTACTTGAAGTGCTATATTGAGAAAGATTCTGGAGCTAGATCCAGATTCAATAAGGAACAAAGACATAGTTAATTAGCTATGTCTGAGAAAGGAGCAAGAGGAGAAATAATAGCCCCTGTGCCTCTATCAGCAAAACCTGACATCCAGTTACTTCTGTTACAAGAGCACAGAAGTATCCATCTATCTCCACTCACACACACACACACACACACACACACACACACACACACACAAATATACAGAGAGAGAGAGAGACAAGGAAAGAAGGGAGCTGCTTTTCCAGCATCTGGCTGGTGTGCAGTTAGAACAGTGCCAGGTACTCAATAAATATTGAATGAAAGAATATAGTTGAAATTGTACTATTAATTCAATATTTCAGATCCATTATTACTAATATAGAATATGTATCTCCTCTGGAAACTTAAGCAGCATTTCTTTCACACTGAGTCCAAGGGAAAAAAACAGTCTGGGTGCTTCACAAAAAATCTGTGTAGAGGTTTAGGGGATGCTTCTGCGCCTTGGCACATGCTTTTTTTCCCTTGTTTGGAATGTCCTTTCCCTGTTTTCACATAGAAAACTCCTATGCACCCTTTAAGGGCCAGTTCAAATGTCATCCCTGTATGAAACCTTCCCAGATTCTCTCAAGCAGAGTTCATACTAACTTTTCTATGTTCCTATAGCATTCTGTTGACTTGTATACTTCATAAGGAGCCCATGTCTCCAACTCTAGTCAGATAAAATCTTTTTAAATGAACGCAAGCCTTTAAAATGATTCTCCTTTTTCCTTTCAAAAGCACAAAATGCATTAGATGCGTTCCTGAACATGCTTAGGAAAAAAGAAAACCAACTAAAAGCTTTTACAAGATGCCTTTTTATCACTGCATGGCAGAGAATAAAATCAGTTCTTGTTATCCCTTAGACAGACAGCCCTTTTTTGCCTCCTGGGTTCTATAGATTTCAGTTCTCCCTATTGTTATAAACCATGACACAGCATGTGACTCGCAAAGGAAAATTACTTTTTCAAAGAAGGCACTGAAGCTGCCCTTGTGAAAGTGATGCCTCCAGTTTGTGAAGGTCAGTTTACTGAGGGCAAAATCATAAGGCAATCTTCCCAAGCATCTTGAGTACCATCTATCACCTACGTGTTGAGACCATGCATAAAAACCTGGATTTCAACTTATGGACTGGAGAGACAGCATCTGACCAAACCCCCTCAGTGACAAGGCAACAGAAAAGGAAATGGCTGCAGTCTGATTAAAGCCAGCCCATTGAGTGAGTTCTCAGAGTTCTAAAATCCCCCTAAGAAGGCACGACACTGTAGCTGTCCAAAAGAAGAATGAGAATGGCTGACTTACTCAAAAATACTGTATATCTCAATTTCTCAAATGGTTCAATTTCTTCTTCACTATTGTGTTGACATATCCATCTCCCTAAAGTGCATAAGGCACTGTCCTTATGATCAGAATTTTTCTTTGTTTTGGTTTCATCCAGATGGAGCTGCTCAAACCTTAAAAACTTATAGAAGTCCCCTCCCATCATCCCTCTGTTCCTCTGCTATAACCCAAAAAACCTTGGTCACAAAACGTGCAAGACCTTAATGTGGTCCAAAAAGAAGAATGGAGTAAGCCATTCTTATTGTTCAAACGGGCTTGGAAAACTCAGGTCTCATCCAGACTGGCATCAGTAGGAGAAGGGTCCAATTTCATGGGATAGGATACAGGGGCAGGAGCCTACAGTTATTCATGATATTCATTGTCTCTATTTATCTAGTTATGTCTGGGTTGAAGCTGGACTGTAGATTGACCAGTAGAGAATGTGGATCCAAGCCCCAGGTCATAGGTGTTATCCAGCATTAGAGATCTAGGGATTTACTTTCTTGAAAGTTCAAGGAAATTCATGGGAAATAACTATCCCTAAAAACGAAATTTTCATTGTATAGTCAGTCATAAAGCCTGATTGTATATACACACACAGGGAGTTAAGGAAAACGCCCAATAGACGCGTCTACTTCTGGGCTTCCCTGGTGGCACAGTGGTTGAGAGTCTGCCTGCCGATGCAGGGGACACGGATTCATACCCCGGTCCGGGAAGATCCCACATGCCGCGGAGCGGCTGGGCCCGTGAGCCATGGCCGCTGAGCCTGCACATCCGGAGCCCGTGCTCCGCAACGGGAGAGGCCACAACACTGAGAGGCCCGCGTACCACAACAACAACAAAAAAAAATGAAATCAGTTTTTGATCTGAAATGACTCCACCATTTATCATGTGATTTTAGGAAACTCAGTTAACTTCATTAAGACTCCCTTTTCCCTATCTCTAAAATGGGGGTCACCACACATTACAAAGTTTTTGTGAGGAATACGTGACATAAAAGATTTAAATGTGTTGGAGTCATAACACAAACCCAGTACAAAATCAAGACTCTTGCCAATTATGACTTCTGCCTACTCTAAGGGTTTTGTGACAGGATAAAACAGTCTTCACAGAAAAGAATATTAATGGAGAACCTCTTCTTCACTATCTTGTTATACTGAATAAAAAAATAAAGTGAGATTATCCTTCCCTACAGTTTCATCTGTAGGTCATCTGTTCTTCCTACAGTAGAGCATCAATAACTTGCAGTATATAGGAGCTGACTGAATGAAAAGTTTTATTTAATCGGGAAATCAATGAATAGGAAGAGGTCATCAAGGTCACAGAGACTGTATCATCCTGACCAATCTCGTTCCCTTGCCCTTTCTCTGGGTCTTCCATCATCATATCACAGTTGCCAATTCCTCAGCAGTCTTAATTATGGGCACAGTCATTTGTCTTCAAATATCACAGCTCTGTGAAATCTATGCATCGATAAATACAGCTCAAAAGCTGTTTTCCACACTGCTGGAGAGTTCATTGCTTCTGTGGTTAAAGCAAATGTCATTCTTTACCTTTGAGGGGGACTTTCAAGGTCTCCGAGTGACTGGAGGCTTCCTATGAAGTCAGAACAAAGAACACCTAGTTTTAGGACTTGAAGTTATGCCTCAAAAAAATCTACACTTTCAGATTAGCTCACCGTGGCCAAAGAGTAGCAAGCCAAGCTTCCAGGGTTAAACAGAATCAAATAATCAATTCTGTGCTTTGAAATAAACGTCTTCTTTGTGCCAACCATCTTTCCTTTGCCCACTTCCCCTTTCAGAAAGCATTTACGGGGTATGAGAGACGTGTCATATATTTGGAGGGGAAATAGAGTAAAAATGAGAAATGGCATCTACCCTCAAGATTAGCGGAGGAGGCAAATACACTCAAAAGAATTTAAAGCAAGCATAAGGGCACTATGACAAAAATCTTATCAGTACATAATATCTCAAGACTAATTCAAGTACAAAATGGGCATCAGAGGAAGCACCACAGAAGGTGTGAAACCTGAATTGAATCTCAAAATGAATATGTATCCAGCTGTCAGGAATGGGAATTAAGGAAGAAAAAGCTTGTCATATACATGTAGCAGAATAAATGAAGGGACAGAAATATGTTGAACATATATGACCAATCTAGGGGCTGTAAGTCATTTGGTATGAAGGGCACATGGGGTAGGAATAGAGGCAGAAGGAGAAGGGAGGCAAGAAGGAAACAGATCATAGAGTGTCTTGCATAGTTTAAGAAAGTTTAAGGTCATTGATAAACTGTAAGCATGAAAATTACATACTAAATATATTTTAGAAAAATCATCCTGACTGCCAGCATGGATAATGAATTAGAGAGGGAAGAGGAAGGAAAACCGTTTGGGGGCAGGTGCAATAATTTAGGAAAGAGACCATGAGAACCAAACTGTGGTAGTAGTAGTAAGGATATAGATGAGTGAACAAGCATGAATGAGGATGACAATTCCAAAGACATGGCTGAGAGCTGGCAAAGAATGTTCTTGGTTACCTCTTTCCACAAACAGGTGAGTACAGGCTTGGAAATCAGTAAGATGGGGACTAGTCAGAGCAAAAAGATGGCGAGACAAGAGAGTGGAGAATTTAATTCTGTTAAATGCATCTGATTTTTATTGGACATCCAGATTATATCAGGAACTATGATACATCATGTCTCATCCTGTGCAGAGATGAACAAGACCAGATCTCTGCCTCAAAGCACAGCAAAGACACATGGGCTAAGTGGCTGTATAAGTACTAGATGACCAGAAGATAAGTACAATTCTCCCACTGCCCTGCTATATTTCACTTGTCTATTGTGTTTATTGTCCATTTCTCCCCACCCTCAACTAGAATGTAAGTGCTATGAGAGCAAAAGTTTTTTTGCCACCTGTAACAGTATTTGGCGGTTCTCAGTAAGTATTTACTGAATTAACAAATCAATTTATCCCAATCAGGACTTAGGTGTTCTCTCAGTTTATAGATTCATATATTTAAATCTGGAGATTCTAAGCTATTGTTTCTTTCAATACTGCCTCTACCCTGTTATCTTCATCTATTACTTCTATTATGTTGGAATCTCTGACTTCCATGTCTCAATTTCCTCATTTTCTATCTCTTTGCTTCTTGTGCTACATTCTGGATAACTTTCTCAGAACTATGTTCAAAATCATTATTTCTCCCCTCACCTTTCAATTGAGTGCTTTATTTTAATGACCTTTTTTTTCATTTCTAGAATTTCACTTTGGTGCTGTTTCAAATCTGCCTGTGATTTTTCAAATTACCTGGCTTGTGCCTTGGTTTCTATTCCTCTTGATTCCCTGTAATCATTTTAAATCTATTTATTTTAACATCTATTTTAGATTGTTTTATTATTTCTCTATCTTGGGTGATATTTAGTTCATCTGTTGATGTTTGTTTCACCTGCTGAATTCTCTCAAGGCAATTTAGTCCATTGTGTGATTTTTAATTTGTGACTGTGTGCTCATCTTTAACAGTACTGTGGGAGTCTTGGTGCTCTGGAAATACCCCTGTAGGAGGTGTTAAATCTGCCTCTGTTGGTCTCCACAACCTCTGCTGGTTCTAGACTAGTTTTTAAGTTAACTTTTTGGTTTGATATTCATAGTACCTCGGTACTACTTTGAATCGTATTCCACTGCCATGTGGTGCACATCTGGGGTTCTGATTTCTCATTGGCATTTTGTTTACCAGGCACAGCCCCAGGTGGATTACAAACTTCCTTGCTGCCTCGCAGAAGAGACAGACCAGGTTTTCCTGGTCCTTATTCCTAGAATAGACAGATCTTCATGGCTCCTCCCTTTAGTCAGATTGTTCATCTATAACATGAGACTGAGATCCAAGGCCTTAAATACCCTCCTGATACCAATATCAGAGAATGCTAGTCCCCAGTCTCCAGACTTTAAATTCTACATATTACAGTAACCACATAGCTTTCTTGGATTTACTGCTCTGATTTTGAGCTCTTTGTTTTGGCATTTCTGTGCATTTTCTGTTCTTGGTTTATTCTTTAGCGATGTATGCAAAAATTCTTTTCTATAATTGTATACATTTTCAGAAATTTGAAGTAGGAAGAGCATCCATTTCACCTCAATCTGCCATATTCATAACTCCATAATCCTGAAACCAACAACTGTAGCTTCAATCTTAGTTATGCAAGTTGCAAAAATTTATATTTACTCTCCTTAATTAAGTCTTTTACTGATATAATCTGGGGTGATGTATTCATTTCTTGATACCAAAGCTTGAGAGGGAAATTGACAATATGATGCACTTCTGGAAAAGATCGAACATGATGAGGAATCCGGAAAATTGGCCATGATAGAAACATTTGACCAATGAAAGTCTGCTTTGTCTGAAGAAGATTCAGGGGCACCAAGCACTGTCACCACATATTTAAAGGGCTGTCATATAGAAGGAAAATTAATCTTTTCTCATGTAGTTCCAGAGAACAGACCCAATATTGTGCTGCAGAGAGCTAGGATTCTGGTGAGCAAACTCTGACACTGATTCATCACATAACAACCTTGGACAAATCACTTTCCCCTTATGGACTCCAGAGTACTCATCTGTAAAATGAGGAGGTTGAATCACATGAGTGCCAGATTCCTTCAGCTGTAACAGACTTGGTTCATTTCTCACCAAAAGTAGTGAGCGGGATTTTTCCAGCAATGAATCAGTGGGCACACTTGACAAATGATCTTGACCTCCTTTGCTTCACCCTCACTCAAGATAATATACTGCTTTTTTTTAGCTCCACCAAGACTACAGACCCCAGGCTAAGTCTCCATAACCCCCCTTCAGGCCAGAAATTGTAGTTTAGGAGCACCTGAAAGGCAGAGTGGGATGAGGAAAAGACTGCGGATTTTGGTGTCATACAGACCTGAGTACCAAGCCAAAGTTTCACCTTATCAGCTCTGTGTCCTTGAGCACCATTTAACTTTTCTGAATAACAATTTCATCTTCCATAAAATGAAATAATATATACCTTAATGGTTTTATGATTATTAAAATTTTTAAGCCAATATAAAAGTTTCTGACACATGGTAGGCATTCAATAAATGTTAGCAAAATCAAAAATCAAAACCAAATGTTCTGTATTGACAAGGGACAGAGTGGTGTCTATGACAACAGGATATATTTTAATCCTTCCAACATGTTATACCATCATGCCCTCACACTGCAAAATATCTTCTATCCCCATCACAATTTGCGTGCATTCCAAATTCTAGTGATTAATTATTTTCATACAAGGTACAGTTATCTGAATTACTCCAACACCTTGGGCATTTCTAGAAAATAATCTTTCCTTGAATTGTTAAACCATGGGTAATCAAATCCCAGTCTCATAAATATTTGATTTAGCAAAAACAATTGCTATGCCTCTTGGTAACCAGTGTTTCTTCCAACTTATCTCTGGCCTCCTTCATTATCTCTTAGCATGGAGGAATTCCAGCTTCTCATATTTCCACTCTCACACCAGAGCTGTACTTTATGAGCTGACATCTACGCATCTATCTCCTGACATCTGAGAGGATCTTAACTTGGTAAACAATACAACTGGATTCATTAAAAGTTTCTGACTCATAGCAACTCCATGAAAACTTCCTCTATTTTCCTGATGAGATTTCTCTCCTGGGCTCCTTTGTCTTGAGGGTCTCACTCTGGTAAAGTTGTTCTTGTCTATGAAAAAAAGGAAATTAAAATCATCTACACTTCCTACATATATAGGAGTGACAATAACTAAATCATGAGGGATGGAATGAAAATGTTTAAGAGAAACCAGTTGAGCTAATATAGTATAGTAATTAACAAATGGGTTTGACCTTGGGTTCTGAAATTGACCGAGTTCAATTTCAAACTTTAACACTCACTAGTTAGATGACTTTCAACAAGTTGAGAAAATATTTAAGCTTCAGTGTCCACATCTGCATAATGGGCATCTTCAAATATGCAGCAGGAGTGGAAAAAGGAAATGCTGAACCCCCTACAGCAGCAGAAAGTACATGAAAGTCTGCCCCTGGAAACATCAAGAACAAACTGGAAAAAATAAAGGGGTTAAGCTGGAAGTTCCTCAATCATAAGTGGAGAGGATCCAAAGAAATCCGTTTTACTATATTTTTTTACCCTTACACTGAAATGACCAGCAGAAAAAAAATCACATTACTATATTAAAACTCAGCCTATAAATTCATAAATAAGATGTGTGATACAGAATTCATGATGTAAGCCAATGAACAGAAGTAGCGATACCAGAAGACCTAAATAGACATTCCTCCAAAGAAGACATATAGATAGCCAAGATGCATATGAAAAGATGCTCATCATCGCTAATTATCAGAGAAATTGAAATCAAAACTACAGTTAGTACCACTTCACACTGGTAAAAATGGCCTTCATTAAAGAGTCTACAAATAAATGCTGGAGAGGGTGTGGAGAAAAGAGAATTCTCCTACACCATTGGTGGGAATGTAAATTAGTGCAGCCACTGTGAAAAACAGTATGGAGGTTCCTCAAAAAATTACAAATAGAGTTGCCATATGATCCAGCAATCCCACACCTGGGCATATATCCAGGCAAAACTATAATTCAAAAAGATACACGCACCCCTATGTTCATAGCAGCACTATTTACAATAGCCAAGACATGGAAACAACCTAAATGCCCATCGACAGATGAATGGATAAAGATGTGGTATATATATACAATGGAACACTACTCAGCCATAAAAAAGAATGAAATAATGCCATTTGCAGCAACATGGATGGACCTAGAGATTATCATACTAAGTGAAGTAAGTCAGAAATAGAAAGACAAATACCATATGATGTCACTTACATGTGGAATCTAAAATAGGACACAAACGAACTTATCTACAAAACAGAAACAGACTCACAGACATAGAGAACAGACT
The DNA here is from genome assembly GCF_949987515.2 of Delphinus delphis. Classification (NCBI taxonomy): domain Eukaryota; kingdom Metazoa; phylum Chordata; class Mammalia; order Artiodactyla; family Delphinidae; genus Delphinus; species Delphinus delphis. The sequence continues at coordinate 50,703,678 of NC_082690.1, read as the reverse complement.
TGTGGTTGCCAAGGGGGAGGGGGGGAGGGGAGGGATGGATTGGGAGTTTGAGATTAGCAAGTGCAAACTATTATACATAGAATGGATAAACAACAAGGTCTTGCTGTATCTCATAGGGAACTATATTCAATACCTTGTGATAAACCATAATGGAAAATAATGTATATATATGTATAACTTAATCACTTTGCTGTACAGTAGAAATTAACACAACACTGTAAATCAACTATACTTCAATTTTAAAAAACCCTCCATGATGTATCTCCCACTTACCCCTTCAGTCTCACCTACCTCCACTTTCCTCCTCACCCTCTACACTCCAGCCACACCACAATACTTGCATGTCCTCAAAGAGGTTAAGTGGCTTTCCCAAGTTCACAACCTGGTAACCCTAGTCTGGGTGGCTCCAAAGCCCAACTTCTTATCAATACTACTCACTGTATTTCTGCAGCTTCCATTAAAGCAATCTAAGATTGTATCAGTCAACCGATAGCTTTACATATTTGATAGCTAGCAGGAACCTGAAAATCAGCATGGCTGAACGTTTCCAGTTATTGGGAGTAAGGTGATTGGGCACCAGGAACCCTCAGTTTTAGTCCTGACTGCCTCTTACTCACCGTGAGATCTTGGGCCTTCCTGCACTGCCTAGCTCTGGGTTCACTGTCCTAGTATCATGAATTACTGAGTTAAAACAAATCCTTGCCAAGGTCCCTTCCAACCATAATGGTCTATGCATCTGAGACTATTATAAAAACAGATCAGAATTTTTCCTTTCATTTTCTCTTCTCATTCCTTTCCTAGAGAATGAGGAAAAAGGGAGGCAGGATAGATAAAACCCCACACTTCTGGCTTGTCCTGGGCAGGATGTCTATGGGCACTGAAAGTCAAGACTGCTGGGGAAAGGCCTGCAGAGTCAGGAAACCAGATCACACCATACCTGAAGTTCATCTCATAAACTTCTTTCCAAATCAGGACAGCTGTCTAATGAAAGCACCTCCTTAGAATGTTCCCACTGTAAGAGTATGTCCCATAGGCACATGGATTATCAGGGCAGGGAGAGACCAAAGAGGTCATCATATCTAAGCTTCTCATTTGACTGGTGAATACTTGAGGCCCAGAGAGAGGGGCATGACTCCATGAAGGACCCATCACGACCTGGTCACTGTGATTAGAGCCCCTGTCGTCTGACACAAGCTGGTGTTCTTTCTACAGCATCACACCATCCCCTTGAGGAACAAGATTGTTACCCAAGATCGTTACTGAACTGGGCATCCAAGACCTGGGTTCGAGTCCTGGTTACTCTACTTTTCAATTATTTGTCCTTCATCAAGTGTTGAAAATGAAAATTATAAGAGAAAGTTATGTGGAAGTGTCCAGTAACCAAACCTAACATATACTGAGGGTTTAATAATAAATGCCTTTTGAATCTCCATCCCTCAAGGAAATGTAGTAAGATTTGGTTGAGGCAATTCATGTGAACATATTATATAACATATAGAGTGGTAGAGCAATGGTAAGAATTGCTATATTTTTCAATAGTAAAACAGAGACCTTTTTAGATAGGATTGCAATGGATTAGAGAAGTTATTACTTTCCAGATCATAGACAAGGTGCAGCACTATTTATGCTCTTAAACTACCAATGCTTACAATTCTGCATCAAACTCTGAGTCTTAGACATAAGCATTCATCTTGACTTGAAGATAAATCCATTCTATCTGAATCAACAGGAAAGGCACAGCACATAGCAAATACACTAAAATGAATAGCTTAAGTGTTGGCTCTTACCTGCTGAATATAGCCAACTGAGCCAGCCAATCTCCAGAAATAATTCAAGATGCCCTTGAAATAAGAAAACACTTCTTTCAATACTCCTATTTCATGGATACCAAAATAAAAGACATTGATGCTACAGTAAAGTCTTACTCCCTTGAAGCTTCTGAAAAATAAAATCTGTGAAGATACCTATTAAGCTCTCATGGGATATGGCAGCTGGGAAGAACTAACCTACAGATGGCTGAGTGCCAAGCATTCTGCTGGACATTTGACTTACACTGTCTCATTTCATTCTCGCTTGAGCCCTGTTATTATCCCCACTTCAGAGAGGTTGTCAAATTTCCCTAGAGTCGAATCCAGGTCTATCTACCGTGTACAATCAACCAACTAGACAACACACAACTTCGCTACCACAGGACATACCTTTCTAATGAGCCAGACCTAAAAGTCAAAGCAGAAATCTAAACCCTCACAACACTCTTTGGGAGTTTAGACCCATCTGGATAATTGGATTTTTTTTCTTTCTCTAAAATAAAAAAAGTAATACCTTGCTATATAAAGAATTTTACAAAGTATTTTTCATAAATGGCATGGCTAAGGTTAAAATCCAAGTTTTTCTAACTCAGCATCTAGCCCTCTTCCCATCACAGCCTGTCCCAAGGGAATCTAAACCAGAGTTCAGGATGACAACACAGTCCTCCAAAAAGAGAAGCCTCCCTTCTTTACTGAGTAAATTATCAGAGAAGAAAACAATTCCAACAGTATCACCTCCAGGATAGGGCCATCATAGAAGCTGGAGCCTTGACAGGATAATTGACAAGCAAGGGATAATGATCTATTGTTTTCTAATTTTCTGTCTATAAAATATATATTAGCCATTTGGTGAAACCATCTCAAGCCATAAACACGAGCAAAAAAAGGAAGCAGATTTACTGACTCATAAAAAAATTTTTAATCCAGTAGAAACACTCTTAGGAATTGTATTACGGAGGGGAAAATCCCTAAAAGAAAAGTTGTATATGCAAAACACTCATTTCAATGACATGTAAACCATGAAACATCGAAAATAATCTACAAATTCAACCATGGGATAATTGTTACATGAACTGTGGTACGCCAAGCAGATGGTATTTTATGTAACTATTAACTATAATATTTCTGAACACTAGATAAAGCTAAAAAGTTTAGCATATATTAAATTTAAGAAGAAAAAAATTGCTATGCCATGCAAAAATAACATGAATATAAGCAAAGAGCAGAAGAGAACATTAAAATGACAGCTATTAATTTGTAAGTTGACATGATTACAGATGTTTTTGTTCATTTTTCAATTTCCAATCCATTTATTATAATTTATTTCAAGCAGAGATTAGCATTATTCCAAACTGACTTTCTTTTAGCCAAATAACAGTTAAAGACATTTAGGATCTCTTTGGGGAATCAGTGATTTTTTAATCCACTGGGTGAAAGTTCTTATAATTGACCTTTGTCATTCAGTTCAATGTTGCCCAAATTTACAGATCTTTGTTTCAAGATAATGTAGATAAATGAAGCTCACGTCAGACTATTGACATCATCTCGGGACCTGGGCACATCAGCACTTCGGGTGTTTGATTAACACATAATCCAGGCTCAGGAAAGCTAAGAACTTGGTGTAAGAATTCATCTCTTCTAATTTTCGTGGCAGCAAAGAAGGAACACTGGACTCAGAATTGCGAGACCTGAAGTCTACTGTACCCTGGTTCTATAACACACTAGTTATATGAATCACTTGGCCCCTGGGTGCCTAGTTTGTTCATCTCTGACAGAGCAAGAGTAGGAGTCCCAGCCCCACTCACCTTGCAGGACTATGGCAAAACATAGATTCTCTGATGGGCAAACATGTGCTATGCAAAGCTGTAGGCAGGGGCACCCAAGAGAGTAACAGCTTTCTAAGTGCTTTACAAATAATAAAAACTGCCATTTAATCAATGCTGTCTACATGCCAGGCCCTGTGATCAGAACTTTACACGCATCACTCATTTATTTTAAAAGTACATATCAAGCATCCACTATGTAACAGATACTGGTACAGGCTAGGTACATAGAACACAACAGAGAAGTTAATTCTCTGCCCTCATGGAGCTGACGTTCCTGTGGGGCAAGACAAACAATGAGTAGCAAACATTAAAAAAGTAAATTATGTGGTGTGTTAGAAGATGATGAGAAAAAATAAAAATAGAATTGAGTAAAGGAGGTCCTGAGTAAAGGGATGGGGGAAGAGGATATTTTAAATAGGGTGGTCTGGGGTGGGCATCATTGTGACATTTGAACAAAGACTTGAAGCAGAAGCAATTGGTCGTGCAGTTACCAGAGAGAAGAGCACCTAAGGCAGAGGGTATTCCAGGACAAAGAAACAAAGGTTGCAGCTTGATTGACGTTTGTCAAAAATTAAGGGGGCAGAACCCTCCTACACTACTGGTGGGAATGTAAACTGGTACAGCCACTATGGAGAACAGTATGAAGGTTCCTTGAAAGACTAAAAATAGAGCTACCATATGATCCAGCAATCCCATTCCTGGGCATATATCCAGAGAAAACCATAATTCGAAAAGATACATGTACCGCAATGTTCACTGCAGCACTATTTACCATAGCCAGGACATGGAAGCAACCTAAACGTCCATCAACAGAGGAATGGATAAAGAAGATGTGGTACATATATACCATGGAATATTACTCAGCCATAAAAAAAGAACGAAATAATGCCATTTGCATCGACATGGATAGACCTAGAGATTGTCATACTGAGTGAAGCAAGTCTGACACAGAAAGACAAATATCATATGATATCACTTATATGTGGAATCTAAAAAAAAAAGGGTACAAATGAACTTATCTACAAAACAGAATTAGAGTTACAGATGTAGAAAACAAACATGGTTTCCAGGGGGTAAGGAGGTAGGGATAAATTGGGAGATTGGGATTGAAATATACACACTGCTATATATAAAATAGATAACTAATAAGGACCTACTGTATAGCACAGGGAACTTTACTCAGTACTCTGTAGTGGCCTGTATGGGAAAAGAATCTAAAAAAGAGTGAATATATGTATACGTGTAACTGATTCACTTTGCTGTACACCTGAAACTAACACAACATTGTAAATCACCCATACTCCAATAAAAATTTTTTTAAATAAATACATTTTTTTAAAAGTTAAAAAAAAAATTAAAGGGGCTTCCAGACTATTAATGCTATGTATGTAAGTTAAACCTCTCTACTTACTATCCCCACCTCAAGGCAATAATCCATTTGCTAAGGGAGATAATAGAATATAAGAAATAAAGTTGGGAAATCTCTGAAACTTGCTATGTACAAACCATTTAGACGTAGGGCAATTAAACATACCACCAAATAAGATAATGCATTCAATTAATATACAGTTTCTATGATAGATCCTTAGTGCCACATATAAAAATAACCTATATATAAAGTAAAATTGCAAATATACATTTCAGAATGGAAAATATGTCCCTCCTGGTAGATGCTAGATTTTTGTTTTATAAACCAAGACTTTAGATTATGCACAGAAGCTAACCTGCCCTGGAAATTAATCCCTAAAGAAAAGTGTATGCTCTTTTATTTAAAAAATATTTACCATAGACCTATAAGTTTAAGGTTCTTCCAAAAAGTACATGCCTCTTAATGTCTCAGAATGAGAGTTTAGAAAAAGATGACCAGAAAGATAGCATTGGTGTAGGGCATCGTCTTATTGGAAGGAAGTCAGCAAATATGGTTTTCTCTTACTTAACACCTTTCACACTCTCTGACACATGATTGCACCAAACTGCACCCCCCCCCCGAAAAAAATAAGAGGACTTCCATGGCTGGAGTAGGGTGTGGAGGAGAAAAAGTAATCAGAAATGAAGCCAGAGAGGTAACAGGGAGTCTGATCATATAGGACCTTGTAGAAGACCATGGTAAGTACTTTGGCTTTTATTGGGAGAAAAAGGGGCAGCCATTGGAGGGTTTGATCAGAGAGTAACATGATCTACTTACATTTTAACACAGTCACTCTGGTTAATATACTGAGAATAAACGATGGTGGAACAAGAGCAGAGCCAGAGAAACTAGTTAGGAAGTTTTTACAAAAACAGCAATGGTGGAATGAACCAGGAGAGCAGTAAAGGAGTTAGTGAGAAGTGGCTGGAGTCTGTATTTACTTTGAAAGTGAAGCTAACAATTTGCTGATGGGTTGAATGTAGGATATAAGAGAAAGGAATGAGTCAAGGATGATTGTACGGCTTCTGACCTGAGAAGTTGGAAGGATCAAGTTGCTACCATCTGATATGGGAAAGACTAAGAATGGAATTGTTGGACTTAATAATCCTCATCATAAACCTATGATATAGGTAATGTTATTTGTATTTTACAGATAAAAGAACCGTTTCTTATACAGCTAAGTGACTTATCCACAGTCATACAACTTTTCAGCAGTAGAGCCAGGATATAAGCCCTGGTCCATCTGACCCCTAAGTCTGAGCATTTAAACCATGCATGTTGTTGCTTTCCAAAGTGAAATCCAGGAGCATCTGAGTTTTCCCATAAATGGCCATGTGACCAGAACCCCAAAAATGTGTGGATATATTTTATTGGATAACTGTGGTAAATGGAGAAGTGTTTCTAATACTGGTTATGATGTGAATCAAGTACCCAAAGAGACTTGACTCACTCTTGTTTATCCTTCTGTCAGTGAGCCTCCATGGTGCCCAGTTTCATGATGTAGCACTCAGGATTGTATATGATTCATGTTCAATTTTAATTACAATAACTAATGGATATTGACGTACTGGCCCAACTAGCAGCAGTTGTTACATGGCTGGGTCCCATTAGGATCACATAGGATGCTTTTTAAAAATACAGATTCCAAGCCCCATCCCTCACCTACAGAAAAAGAATCTCCTGGGATAGATCCAGGAATCTTTATTTTTACAGTTGATTCTTCTGCAGTTGATTCTTCTGCGGTCATACAGGCACCAGTTGGTTAAATTGTGCTTGAGAACTTCTGAGTTAAGCAAGGGCAGTAGAGGACAGGTGAGTGGCGTCTGCTAGCTGCCTAGGTTAGATGTGCTCGCTAAGGTTAAAAAGCATTAGTACTCAAAATATAGTGCTTGAATAGTAGCAGCAGCATCACCTGGGAGATGTTAGAAATGCGGAATCTCAAATCACACTCTAGACCCACTGATTTTGAACCTGCATTTTAACAAGATTCCCAGCTATTCTGTAGACATAGTGCAGCTTGAAACACTCTGGAAAATACTTAGCAACAACCTTAAGTAGGGATCAGGTGGGATGCAGATGGCTCACTGCCATTTGTTGGATGGTTGACATTTATGTACAGCTCATCTGGTACTAGACTTTGCATACATTATCTTACTTACTCCTCACAAAAACCCTACGAGGTGGATATTATAATCCCCAAACTCATCATGATGCTGAAAATAAAACTCCTTATCAAACCCGGCTGCAGGAAGCCTTATGGACACCCCACTCCTAAGCATTGCCATAGAATCAGCTGGAGTCAATAGAGAGAATGCTGTAAGCCTTAAGGGCAGGGGATAGAAAAAGGAAAGACAAATCCTGATGACTTGGAGGTTGACTTCCTTCCCCCTTTTGATAACTTACTAGAGCTCTGGCTCAGAAGGTATAGGTTATCTCGCCAAAAAAAAAAAAAAAAAAACACACTGTGAACAGTTCCTGGACTCTTCTGAAGGCTTCTTGATTCTAACAAGACCAGTTACTCCACCATTCCAATTTGCACGAGACTAAGGGCTTTCACAGGATGCAGGACTTTGAGTGCTAAAATCTGGACAGGCAAACCAGGATGGTTGGTCACGCTATTGACCAAGGACCTTCTATCCTAACAGCAATGTAGATGTCTCCTGCCTCCATAGTCTGCAAACATATAGAGCACTTTGGAGGTGGAGATAGGATCCCTCTCTACTAGAATTCTAGCTGTGGAACCCTCTCTGAGCACACCTCCCTGTGGGGTAATGACAGTGTGGGGTGTGGCTCTTCCACAGCTCTGCTTGTAAATTTTTCCCTGATAACATCTCATTTCTATTTGCCCAAAATGGCGTGAGTATGTGCACATCCCTTTGCACATCACTGTTCCTACCAAACGAGCGGGCTTCTAAGATTCTGCCTCTAACTATTGCACAGGCAGCAGGCAAGACACGAAGTCGACAGGTGAGAGCAGTCAAGAAAGAGGCAGAAAGTTGCAGGTCTATCCGAACACAGAGAAAAACCATGTGCTCTACAGGCATGGATCTCAACAACTGAGCACGAATACAGAGCGCAGCTCACAAGCATCTATTGTTCGGGCCACCCGTGGTTTGATTTTTCTCTAATTGACTCTGAAAGTCTAAATGGCCTGGCAAGAGGTCTGCAGGTCATCATGACTCTCAAACCTTCTATTGCCTCACTCTTGGTCACTGCACGCATTCACTGCTCCTTGTAGACACAGAAGTGCACAGCTGGATCCCCTAACCAGTAGCATCAGAGGCACTTCCGAAGAACAAAAGAAGTCTTTAGCTTAGGGTATAGCTAGGAGACGGAGGTTTAGCACAAGGTAAATAAATATAGAAGCCCAGAAGGTGAGGAATAAAGAGTCAAAAGTGCTGCTTGATAGTGTTTGTTCCAGATGTTGTCAGTTCGTGTCAGGATGACTGAAACCTGCTACTCACCTGTCTCCAAGCTTGCAGGTATCCTTCCCCACAACCTGCCCTGCGCACAGCTATTGAGCAACGTTCCTTACGTCACTGCCTTACTCATCTGCACATGGCCCGCTGCCCAGCATATGATAGTGCAAGCGCCCGACGATGATTTATGAACTTAATTAAAGAACTCATCCATTGACTTAAAATTTAATGGCTCCCCCACCACTACTACTGTGATTTTTGGTCTTATTTTTTTTACTCATAGAAATCTTTGGTAAAAGAATTTTCATTTGGAAACCCAAAATGCAAAAGAAATAAAGTAGCACCACGCTAGTTAATGTGGTTGGGGAGGCCTGGGAACCTTTCCCCACTGTCCCCCCATCACCCTCATCCTTAGCAATGGTCTTTGACGGGAGGTAGGACACTTCATGAGACATGCTTTGCAAACGACTTGCTTACAGCATGAGAGCTGCATTGGAAGGCCTTTCATAAGCTATATCACATACCTCTTCACTCTCTCACCCCTCTCTAACGCAGACCTTCTCCTCCAGGGTGGTCAGTGTGCTCTGAGCTTGCTCTGTTCATTCTCACCTCTTCCTGTAGTGACTTCCCCAACTGGAAGTCTTTTTGTGCTCCCTTCTGTCTCTCTAAATCCTACCTTATCCTTCAAAGTCCAGCTCAAACCCTTCTCCTTCCCTCATCCCCACCCATTAAGCCCACATTGATTCTTCCCTTTAGGAAAATTACTGTTGTTAGTACCTCTGTCACCATTTTGGAAGATTCAGTACTTAGTCTTATGGGTGTATCATGAATTCAAACCTAATCTATCAGCTCCTGGAGAACAGGAGTCATATCTCACATTTGCACAGTATCCAGCACATGGTAGGTGACCCACACATATAGCCAGACATGTGTGACTGTTAGGTTATGGGTCCTTTTAGATCAAGAGAGAAGAGTCCTATGGTCCAGTCTCTCCCTATTACTGGAGAGTCATGCTACCAGATGGGACCAGGTGTTGGTTTTATAGGTGTGTCTGGTTTGTGGAGCTGAAACACTATGAAAGGCAGGGGATTCGTAGATGAATTTCTGTGAAATTTGGAATAAGTCAGGAACTCTACAGCTAAGTCGCCAAGACCATGTTCTCTGTCCTAAATTTATTTATCCATCTTCTTCCCATCTAAAGGGCTATGAACTGGAACTAGAAGGAATCTGTCCACCAAACAGCTTCAATGACATCTGGTAGAATCATCAGCAATATGATAGTACAGGGTATTACAGCATCATGTGATGCTAAGGCCCTAAGTGTAGGAGATGTTGGTGCTCCGCCCACATTCCCCTCAGATTCCCGTCACTCTTACATTCATTTCAGCACCTCTTTATCTCAGAGAGCTAGCTCAGGCTAACAGAACCCATCCTGTCTGCCCAGAGCACAGGCTGGAAGTGGCTGGCATCGAAGACACACACACTCCAGAGAGGAGAGGGTAGGCAGCCTTTAACCAATAGCTACCCCAGCTCCCACTGACTGGGAGAACTGTGAGACGTGTGTTTTCTAACATTTTCCAGAGTTTCTCCATGGAATTAAGCAACAATTGCCACTATGGTAACAGGCTTAACAACTCAGCCTTTAATGGTTGACATCTTTTCTCCCAGTACTTCCCCTCTCACCTTCCTGTTACTTGCACCTTCCAATAAACTAACTGCATACCAATCCTTGTTTCAAGGTCTGATTCTGGGGAACCCAAACCAAAATACCAAAGCCACCAACCCGGAAATAAGAGTCATCAGTGATAGGCCTGGGTCAACATGAATGTCAACATGAGACAATGTGGCCAAATAAACACGTGCCGACCTCCTTCCCTAGAAAAGAAAGCCCATGTTTCCAGACTCCACCTCAGAGACTGCTTATCCCTCTTTCTCCTTCCAGGTAAGGAGAGAAGAGCATAGCACAGGAGACAGGTGCCTGGCCCTTCCCACAGTGACAGAGACGTTTTGCTCTGACTCTTCTCCTGGCTGGCTTCTACTCATACAAATTAAGTTCTTGGACTTCCCTGGTGGCACTGTGGTTAAGAGTCCGCCTGCCAATGCAGGGGACACAGGTTCAAGCCCTGGTCCAGGAAGATCCCACATGCCATGGAGCAGCTAAGCCCACGAGCCACAACTACTGAAGCCTGCGCTCTAGAGCCCGTGCTCCGCAACAAGAGAAGCCACCGCACTGAGAAGCCCGCACACCGCAACGAAGAGTAGCCCCTGCTCGCCGCAACTAGAGACAGCCCGCATGCAGCAACAAAGACCCAATGCAGTCAAAAATAAATAAATAAATATATTTTTAAAAAAAATTTAAGTTCTCACCTTGCCCCAGACACATGTCCTAGGATGCCTTCTCTGAGCCCTCCCTGCCTCTCCGTCTCCCTCCCAGAGCACCCTCTGCCTGCCCTGTCCTGGCACCAACCGCCTGCTTGTAGCTGCTGCTTGCTTTACTCCACACTCAGCTGTAAGCTCTCGGTGGAGGCAGAGACTGCGTTTCATCTTCATGTTTACCTTTACCCTCAAGATATAACACGGCATCTGGCACAGAGCAAGTGCTCAAAGCATGACTGTTGCATGAGTGAATGAAGGAATGAATGAATGAATGCAACTTTCCAAGTATCTATGCTAATCCTAGTCATTGTTTATGATCTTGGATCATATTCTTTTCGGGTTACCTGAGTGACCGACCTAAACTCGTAGGATGTTTGAGTTACAAAGAATCACAGAGATCCCTTAGGAGGTCATTTTCACAGGTAGAAAAGCTCAGACCCAACACATTACAAGGCCACAATTTAGAAAAATGGGCTTCTCCCACTTTTAGATGAGAGACCTTGAACAAATCTCAGTTTAATTCTCTCATTCAATAAAGCCCCTGGATCTGTTTTCCCAGCCATAAAACTGGAATAATTAAATTTGCCTTACCTACTTCAAAGAACAGTATTCCTTCTTTCAATATGTATTGAGAACGAACTAGGTGCCAGGCCCTCTGCCAGGGACTGAAAATATAACACTCAGGACTCAGACTGTTTCCTCAAGGAGCTGATATCGGTGATGATCCAGTGAGATGAAGATTGCATCCTCCAAAGGGAGAAACTAACATTCAGAAAGGTATATCACCTGCCCGAGTTCACACAGCTCGTTAACAGAAGAACCAAATTTCAAACACAACTCAGTTCTAAACAAAACGCTACCTTTCCGTAGCCTAGAGTTTCACTTTCCTCTCTTCCAGCAACCTCCAGTATGAGGTTCATATGCTTCTGCCCTTACTCTGGATTTTAGTGCAGCTTTATATTTCAGCGTACAATATAATTTTGGCAACAGGCTGGGTGGTATGGCCAAAATTAGCTAAATAGTGAAGGAATAAAATGCCAGGCGCTCAACAAGTGCTGGCCACATTGAATCAAATTGAATAGTTTTGATCATTTGGTTTCATGAGACTTGGAAAGTCCAAAGATGTGGACCACATCAAGTGCTCCAGCTGCATTTAATCAGTTCGGTCCCACTCCATTCCATTCCATTCTATAAGCCTTTATTGACTGCCTAGGATGGCAGGACACTCTACCAGGATGGATAATACAAGGATGAACCTGGAAGACCAAAGAATTTAATAGGACTAATTTTAATTGAAAGCAGCTGTTACCACGCTGGTGCTTAGGTGCTGCCTGGTCAGTGTTTAGTGAATGAATGAGAGGATGAGTTCTTACATCCCTATTATATTTGCCTTTCTAAAAGAACAGATGCTCTGAGTCACATAAATCTTTATTTGAATCCTAGCCATGCTACTTACTATTTATTGGCTGTAACCTGGAGCAAGTGTGTAGCCCCTCTGTGTCTCAGTTTCCTCACCTTTTTTTTTTTTTTTTTTTTTTTTAACGAATAGTCTCTTGAACATTTACAGGAACCAAAGTTTTGAGAAAGTAAGAGAGGGTTTGGTGCTGGCTGCACTACTAAATGACAGTTTTTAAAGCTCCTGTCTGTACCCTTCTTCCTACGTTTTTGGGATCTGGTCCTTGGAACATGTCCTGGGACAGAATCCTGGCTGCAAAGCTGACCTGCCTAGTGACCTTGGGCAAGTGACTTCATCTCTCCAAGGCTTAGTTTCTTTTATTTATAAAATGGGGACAATAATAGCTGCTTAAGTCACAGGATCATTGTGAGGACTAACTAAGACAACGTGGGGAAATCTCCCCTCTCCGTGCCTGGCATAGAGTAGCCATTCAAAAAATAATGGTGGGCTTCCCTGGTGGCGCCATGGTTGAGAGTCCGCCTGCCAATGCAGGGGACACGGGTTCGTGCCCCGGTCCGGGAAGATCCCACATGCCGCAGCGCGGCTGGGCCCGTGAGCCATGGCCGCTGAGCCTGCGCGTCAGGAGCCTGTGCTCCGCAACGGGAGAGACCACGGCAGTAAGAGGCTCGCGTACCGAAAAAAAAGGTTCCCTTTCCTTATGCTGCTTCCTCCTTGCTGCCTCCACCCTAGCACACCAGGGTCTCGTGGTTTATCATCTACTTCCTGCCTTTGCAGCAGGACCTTCCAATCCACAGTTAGTAACTGCTCCTGCCTGCACCACAGCAAAAGCAGTGGCAGAAAGATCTCCACCCCACCTGAAATCTATTACCTGTTACAACTGGGGATGCAACCACCCAACAGTACTGGAGCCCCATCCTAATTGCCAAGGAGAAAGACCCTATACCAGATCCAGGTTATGAAAGGGAGAGGGATAACCCAGTGCCTTCTTTAACCCAAAAGAGAGCCAACACTGCTGTGCCCCACCTGGTAGTTCAGAATAAACATAACAGGAAATTCCACCTGCTGGGGGATGCTGATTCTGTACCCAGGTCCCCAGAGGTGCCTGCGGGCTCTAGGCTAATGCTGCTGGAAAGCTGACTCCATTGCTGAGCTCACAGTGCCACCTTGTGGGAATTCTGTGCCACCACAGCTACTTTTAATCTCAAGGTCAAAGCCATCAGGATCTGAAGCCCAGGGGTTCCACCAGGGACAATTTTTATAGCTTTGTACGTGATGGTCTATGGAGGGAAAGAGTTACATTACCCCTCTTCTTAATTAATCAAGAACATGCTTATGGACATATATACACTACCAAATGTAAAATAGATAGCTAGTGTGGTGTGAAGCAGCCACACAGCACAGGGAGATCAGCTCGCTGCTTTGTGACCACCTAGAGGGGTGGGATAGGGAGGGTGGGAGGGAGACGCATGGGGGAGGGGATATGGGGATATATGTATATGTATAGCTGATTCACTTTGTTACACAGCAGAAACTAACACACCAATGTAAAGCAATTATACTCCAATAAAGATGTTAAAAAAAAAAGTACATGCTTAGCTACCAATCAGATCTTCCCCACTGGGGAACTGCAGTGTGGGAAGTACAGGAAAAAAGATTTTTGTGTGGACCTGAGATGAAATCCTCCAGTTCAAACTAAGTGACCTGCGGGTGGCCTAGGGCAAGGCACCGCTTTGCTTTCACATCTTCAGAATGGAGATAATTCTGCTGCTCTCTCTAGCAAGGCTGGAGAAGAATTAAATCAATTACTATAGGCAGAACCCCTGAAACTCAGTAAATGTCTCTTCACTTCCCCCCAACCAGCATAAACTAATGTGAGCTCATTGTGTAGACAGACATTTTACCCAAAGCAAGGGTAAAAATCAGTCCGTGGGCCCCAATTTTCATAAAGCTTTTCAAGTGTTTAAATAACATCTTCCCATCACCATCTTCATAACCCTCTGTCCCCTCAAAGATCCTGGAGACTCAAGTTAGAACCACTTATTAAGACCCTTTTATTTCCTTCTGCCTCACTATGACAGGCCACACAGGAATTTATGTAAGGGACAGCTTAAGCTTTCAGAGTTTCAAACATAATCATTTCATGAAGAAAAAGGTTACAATAAAAGTGATGCAGGCACAGCCCTGGAAGTAGACCCCAGGCACTGGGTGCTAGGTGAGCGGGTCCCGACAACGGGTTGAAAAAGACCCAGGGAGGAGGAGGGCCTGATATCACGATGGAATTGTGGCATCAACTCACAGCGTTAAGATTAGATGGGAATTTAAATATCATCTCTCCCAACCCTTCATTCTACACAGGAGTAAAGCCCTTAGGATGGGGCTTTGTAAAGATCACAAAGAAGTTAGTGACACAGCTGGGTACAAAATCCAAATCTCCTAAGTAGAGAGAGAGAGAACCTTTGATATATGAAAGAGCGGGGATTTCAAACCAGCAAGGAAAAGAAGGATTAGCCAGTAAATAGCATTGGGATAACCGGCTGGCCATTTTAGAAAAGCAAAAAAAAAAAGCTAGATTCCTATATCACTTCCTACATTAAAAATTCCAGAGAAATTTTTTCAAATGTAAAAAATTAAAGAAATAAAATCATAGCAGTAACAGAAAAGAATGGGTTAATCATTTTATGATCTTGGAGTGGAAGCCCTAAAGAAGAGAGTGATAAATTTGACGACATAAAATGTTTATACTTCTGTACAAGAAAACAAAGTTAAAAGAACACAAAAACTTAGGAGAACATTGGCCATTCATTTGCTAGACAAAGGGCCAATTTCCTTACTATAAAATTTTACAAATCAGATTGAGATTTTACAAATCAATAAGGAAACACACAACCCAATAGAAGTGCTAATGTCCAATAAGTAGACTTTAATATGCTCAATTACACTCATAATTAAGAAAATACAAATTAAATCAACTTTGGGATACCACTGCATATCCCTATCAGTTTGGCAAAATACGTAAAGTTTAATAATCCTCACTATTGTCAAAGGTGAAGAGAAATAGGCACATGTCATCCACTGTGGGAGTATAAATCAGTCCAAGTGTTTAGAAGAACAGTTTGGGAAAGTCTACTCCCTCAACTCAAGGTGCAAATACCAGCATCTTTTTCGTTTTTATACACATATGCTCTCATGTGAGGGTCCAGAACCTCCTTCCTGACAGCCTGCCCCAATTTTCTACAAGTTTCAGTCAGAGGGAGAGGATGGCTGTCAGCCCTGCTCACAATTTCCTGCTAAAAGAGTACTGAAAATTAGACCTACCCGCTCCCATGGTTGCTTCTCATTCACCACAGCTCCAAGTCACTGATGAAGGCTAGTTCTGGAAAATTCCTCAGACAGTTCTTCCCCACTGCTCGCCTTGCCCTTGTGGTCCCTGCCTCAGTCACTGGGATTCTTTGAGAGTGGGAGATGCCCGCTTCCATGTCAGCTCAGGGAAGAGGGCTCCTGGTCACACCAGGGCCCTCGAAGCCAAAGCCCTTAGATTTTCCTTATACGGCTCTTCTGCTTCCACAGGGCTGGACGATGCCCCCTTGTGAAGAGGGGGAGGGCCAGGGTCTGTCCATCCTGAGCTGCGTGTGGCGGAGCTTCTGGCACCAGTGGAAACATGTCCCACAGGATTTGGGGCTGAAGGAGGCAGTGTACAGAGTGTGGTGGCAGATCTGGCCCCTACTGGAGTATGTGGTGTTGGACCCTCTTCTAGATACCAGTGATTCTGTGAAAATCTGTGAGCTCCAGTGTTACAGCCAGACCAGAGGGCTCCACCCAGGGCCAGGATCCCAGCTGTTCTCTGAGCTCTCATAGCCACGTCCCCAGAGAGCAAGGGAGCCACAGGAGGGCTGGATCCTGCACACTCTTACTCTTCCCCATCACTAGGCTGGAGCTAGGGCCACCAAGGTCCACCCCAAAAGCTCCCCTGACTCTGAACCTCAGGGAGAAGATGAGCACAGGATAAAAAGGAAAGCGGAACAGAACCCCCCGCCTCCCAGACAGGCTGCCTACATCCTGGCCTAACTCCTCCCCACGGCTTCCCCCCCACTCCCCCCACCCCCTACCCCCCGCTCCATTAGACCTTTCATCCATGGTAGGGACCCAGCCTGGGCCACAACTGCAGATTTCAGATCTGTCCCTCGAGATGTGCTTCAGGGTGAGAGCAACTGGAAGCTGCCTTCACTGAAAAGAGAGCAGTGCATCTAAGACAGGGCTCTCCCTTAAACCAGAAATGTGATTTGTAGCAATTTGCCTTAAAGATACGCTGGAACGACTGCACAAAGATAGCCATGGTAGCATTGTGAGTAAGAGTGGAAAACTGGAACCAACCAGTAAATAAATACGAGAGTGGTTAAATAAATTCTAGTATATCCATACCACACAGTGCCACGCAGCATTCAAAGGAAGGAGGTGGATTTATGTTTACCGATGTGGAAAGATGCGCAAGATACTTTAGTGAGAAAAAGCATACTGGAAAGCAGTATTATAATATCCTCCTATATTACTTTTTAAGAGATTCTCTATAAAAATAAACACTATAGGCCAGGCAGTCTGAGTGCAGAGCTTTACATATATGAACTCCATTAACCCTTGTAACAACCCTGTGGGGTAGGTGTCCATTTTACACAGAGGAAAACTGAGGCACAGGCAAGTTATATAACTAGGGTAAACACATAAAGCTGCAGGGATGGAGAGTTATTATGGGAACCCAGGCAGGCTGGCTCCGGAGTTCAGCATCTTAGCACCACACTGCGTTTTTCTGGGAAGGTGGGTCTGCCTGCCCTTGTCCGGAAAGAAATCCAAGAAAACTCTTAGCGTCAGTTACCTTCAAGAATCAGGAGTGGGAGGGCTTCCCTGGTGGCGCAGTGGTTGAGAGTCCGCCTGCCGATGCAGGGAACATGGGTTCGTGCCCCGGATGCGGGAAGATCCCATATGCAGCGGAGCGGCTGGGCCCGTGAGCCATGGCCGCTGAGCCTGCGCGTCCGGAGCCTGTGCTCCACAACGGGAGAGGTCACAACAGTGAGAGGCCCGCGTACCGCAAAAAAAAAAAAAAAAAAAAAAAAAAAGAAGCACCTCAGCCCAGGAGCTTTCCCCAAGCCCCTCACTTCCACTCCTCCCCAGCAAGACCGAGTTTGGTGCCCTTCCTCCGGCTCCCATTAACCCTGCGTGTACCTCCTCCTAGGGCTTCACACCTCGATTTTTAAGTGCCCAGCATGCACACCTGTCTCCTGTGTGTCCATTTTGCTTCCCAGGCAACTAGCACAGGACCCTGCATAGTAGAGATGCTCAGGAACTAACAGACAACATTCAAAATAATAGCAAGCCCTGCCATATGCCAAGGCACTCATCTTAATCCTTTACATGTATGGCTCTCAATGAATCCTCACAGCCCTGTCACGGAGGAACTATAATTATAGTTCTATCCGAGAGCTTTTTTTTTTTTTGCGGAACGCGGGCCTCTCACTGCTGTGGCCTCACCTATTGCGGAGCCCAGGCTCCGGACGCGCAGGCTCAGCGGCCATAGCTCACGGGCCCAGCCGCTTACGCAGCATGTGGGATCTTCCCGGACCGGGGCACGAACCCGCATTCCCTGCATCGGCAGGCGGACTCTCAACCACTGCGACACCGGGGAAGCCCTATCCAAGAGCTTTTTAAAGGCACAATGTAATTATGTCATTTGCCTAAATTCATACAGCTGGAAAGTAGTAGGGGTCAGACGTAGATCCAGGCATCTGACCCCAGAACCAAGGGCTTAACGCTTGTGCTACAGCTGCCTCTTGAACAGAGAAGTAACCTAGCTCCAGGCTTAGTTCTACGACACCCCTCCCCCAACCACTCCCGTAACTCTGACTTAGGAAGGTAGCACCCATGAAACTTATATTTGGGGCCACACACCAATGCCATTTCATTGTTTCATCAAAACTCACATAGAGGAAGCCAGATATTGTTCATTTGTGTTACCCCAGTGATCAGCCAGAGCCAGGAACCCAGGAGCAGGCACTAAGGTGAGTGTTTTCTGAAGGAAGGAAGGAAAGACGGAAGAGAGACGGCTCCGCTATCCCCCCGTCTCCTCCGTACCTGTCAATGGGCGCGCGCGCGCGCGCGCGCGCACACACACACACACACCCTTAGATCTCACCTCTTCTGAGTATTTTAGCTGTCAGGGGGAAAACAACTTTAAAACAGCATCTCAGCCTCTTTCCTTTGGTTTTTCTTTGTAAAGAGAATGGGATAGTCCTTCGGTATTCCTAGCTGCATCAAAGCTCCTCAAACTGACGCTGCAGCACCACCTTGCGTTCAAAGGCCATTACGCCACCCCAGCTGAACCAGGTAAACAGGGTGAAAGTCTCCTTTTCCCTTCTGATTCATGTTAATGATCACACACACGCTGTCACAGACACCTGCCCCTTATAAAATACCATCGTGTGGTGGGCACAGCGAGCTCTGATTACATTCCCCTCATTAAAGAACTTGCCACCCAGCTTCTGGCAGTGTTCAGTTGTAGACAGCCTCCAGGTGTCAGCCCCAGGAATTGCGTCTGCTGCAGACAATTGCCTGGCCCAAGGTCATGCCCTCCCCAGGGTGACCCACATACAGTGACCAACTGATGCAGTGGGGTAAGGATCTGGCCATCTCTGCCCAGCACAGAATCTGCCTCTGCAACACTGTGCCTCCGAAATGCAGAAGTATTCCTGTTTACCCATCTATTCAAGCATTTATCGAGCCTGCATGTATGAAGGAATGAATTAGAAGATCTAACTCTATTGCTGTAATCTGGAGCCCAAACTAAATGTAGCTCCTGGTTCTCTCAGCTAATTAGTAGGCAGGTGAGACTACATATAAAGTAGGTGAATCCATTAATAGCCCCAAAAGCCTCTTTGAGAGCCTGGAGTAACCAAAAGGAATAGAACATCAGGTCCACATAGCCTTATATTTTACCGGTCATGTGACCTACCACTCATGGGGAAAAGGGCTGTACATTTCCCACACAGATTCAAAGAGTGCATTTTGAAGATATTTATTTAACTTAGAGTGGGCAGCATTTCATAACCCCCTCCTGGCTTTAGTCCCTTGCCATAATCACAGCAACTAAGAGTGTTCTCAGAGAAGTATCAGCTGCCACCAATACCTTGACCCCTAATTCAGAGACGGAGGTCCTGGGAGTTCCCCACCCATCTTCTAAATGGGAGTTCCTCACACCCTGAATCATGCATTTCAACATTAGGGCACAAAAGCATCTTTATTCATGGCCAGCCTTGTGAATACTGATACTGTATAGACTCTCCATACCACCTAAAGGGAGGAGAAAGCCAGGCGTTCTAAGGGCATGCATGTTGTCACTAGTAGCTCTGAATAGCTAACAAAATGCAGAAGTATAAGAGCTCTAACGCTACTGAGTGGACACCCGTTGTTCTGTTTAAATAGACACCCGCCCACTTTACACATTTGGGGCTTTTTCTTCTGGGAAATATTCTCCCCCTGCTCTAACCTCATGGTTCACAGGAGTTGTTGTGTCTGGACATGATAACATCACCTTCATCAGCACCGCCATTGGGGAGCAACCGCACCTTTGCCAGCCGCTTCAGGAGAACTATAGCAGAGTGCCTTCTAGTAAGAAATAAACATAAGCAGCAGGGGCTGGTTTTGTTACACTCTAAACAAGTCATTTACCTCTCTGGGCCTTCTTCATTTGAACCAAGAGATAAAATTGTAGCCATCTGATGGCCTGCGATGTGTCAGGTGCTGTGCTTGGGCTTTACTTACACTGCTGACCTTACTTCTCTCCACTACTCAGCCAGGCAGCTATTATTTATTCCCATTTTACAGATGAGGAATTGGAGGCCAAGAGAGGTTAGGTAACTTGCCCAAGGTCACACAGCTGGGAACTAGCAGAGCTCATATTTGAACCTCAGTTTATGTAACAACAAAACCCAGCCTCCTGACAGCTTACGATATAACTTCCAGATGAAGAATCAGGAGTGATGAGGAGGCATAGTGACAGATGCTGTTGGGAGTTAACTCAAGGACAAATCCCCTGGATTTTGTTAGCAGAAAGTCACAGGTGGTTTCAGACAGAAGAAACTATTTAGGTGTGGATGGGGAGATTCAGGGATGGCGTGGGCAGGGTCCTTTAAGAAAGAGATGGTGTAGGCGGAGGGTAGACATAGCAGGTAACAAGAACATCTTCAGTGAGTTGTACACTTGAAGGAAAGAGGGCAGTACAGGGCAGCCCACATATAGGTGGTGGATTCAAAAGAATATTTTTTTAGAAGTGAAGAGAACTGAGAGTATTTGAGAGTAGGTGGGAAGCAGCACTTGGAAAGAGAGCTTGAGAAACAATTTAGAGCAAAGGGCTATTTTGAGAAGTGACAGTGCTGAGAAAGCATGAACTTTAGGGTCCCAGAGGAAAGAGTGCAAGATTCAGAATCAGATTGCTCAGTTTGACTCCATTTTGGGAATGCCACATAGGATGTGATTTTTCCGTGATCAAAATGTGTGGTTCTGATTAAATTCCTTCACCTCCCTATGTGTCAATTTTGCTTCTATAAAATGGGCATAAGAATAATATCTTAAAGGGTTATTGTGAAGAATATAAGAGTAAATACAAATAAATACTTTAAAACAGTGTGAAAAAAAAAAAACCAGCCTCCTTACTCACCCCTCCCCCATTGCTGTCTCTTAATAGCACCACAGAAGTTCTTGAAAGAGTGAATGTGAAAGCCCTGCTTTCACAGGAGAGTGCCTGCACATCATAGGCACTCAATAAATGCTACAGGGAATGAAGCTGAAGTAGAATAGTAGCTGTTCACTGAAAACTTGCACAATGGATGGTACAGCACAGCTCACCACCATCACGTGTTTGAATCTGTCAGTCAAGATGGTTAACCTACCGTGAATTTGGAAGAGGCAGTGCGTGCTCCCTCACCAAAGATTCTGTCCAGAATGCCGTGTCAGGTGCTACCTAGACCCCAGCAACCTTGAGAGTTGCTCCCTGTCACTCCCACACTTTGATTCCTTGAATACCAGCTTCCTTTCCCTCGGGTGCCAGGTTTATAGGCCTCTGTGTCTTTTCATCATCTCCCTCCACCTCTGTGATTGATGCTTTTAGAACGAACGGTCCTCCTCTCAGCCACTAATTGCCTGAGTGTCAGGAATCTCTTCTGTGGTCTTGGGAAAGCCAGTGAGTCGTCACTCACCCCCTACCTCAACCTCCTTCTAAGGCAAACCCGAAGCAGTTTCCCAAACAATAGTATTTTATTGACAGGTTTCTGCAACCCAAGATGGTGAAGCGTCTCTTAACTGACCTAAGAAATAAGAATAGGGAAGAGAATAGTATTAACGGTCCACAGCCAGCATATGTGACATCTGATGAGGATCATTTTTTAACACCTCCCTCCTCCATAAAATAACTTCATTTTTAGTAATAATTATGAAAGAAAACAAATAATCAGGATGATCAGACAAGGAATGCAAGCAGTGAAAAAAATTTTGTACCATATATATGTATGTATATTCATGACAGTAAAAAATTTTAAACTGACATAAATATTAAAGTAGAAAAGGAGGATAATATAATTACTTCACTTTCTTTTTAAAGAAGAGGGAGGTAAATGCATGAAGAAAAGTTCCCAGTAAAGTGAACCCCACGCTATTCCAAGAATGATTTGCACAGAGAAGGAAAGAAATGAAGTAACTCAAGTTCTGTTTATTCATTTTACAATCACTGTGCTATCTGTTTTTTATTTTTAGTCTACTTGCTTAAGTGCAGAAATATGTAGGACCACAGGGAACTCTGCCCAAAACGGGCTGGAACAATTTCACATCATTATGAATTACTTTCCAAACTCACACCTGTAACTGAGTCCACATGTGTTAGGAGCTGACTGAATAACTGGAAAGTCTCTGAATTAACTTCCACGTAAATTACAATTTTAGATAAAAGATAAATAACAAAAGTATACTAGATGGAGCATAAATATACATGTGCATACAGCAAAGGAAACCATCAGCAAAATGAAAAGACAACCAACAGACTGGGAGAAAATATTTGCAAACAGTGCAACCGAGAGGGGTTAATATCAAAAATATACAAATAGTTCATACAGCTCAATATCAAAAAAAAAAACCCAATCAAAAAATGGGCAGAAGACTTAAATAGATATTTTTCCAAGAAAGACATACAGATGGCTAACAGGCACATGAAAAGATGCTCAACTTCTTTAATTATTAGAGAAATGCAAATCAAAATCACCATGAGGCATCACCTCACACCTGTCAGAATGGCCATCATCAAAAAGTATACAAATAATAAATTCTAGAGAGGGTGTAGAGGTAAGAGGTCCCTCCTACACTATTGGTGGGAATGTAAATTGGTGCAGCTATCATGGAGAACAGTAGGGAGATTCCTTTAAAAACTAAAAATAGAGCTACCATAGTATCCTATAATCCCACTCCTGGGCATATATCCAGAAAAGAAGAAAACTCTAATTCGAAAAAGACACATGCACCCCAATGTTCACAGCAGCACAATTTACAATAGCCAAGACATGGAAACAACCCAAGTGCCCATCAACAGATGATTGGTTTAAGAAGATGTAGTACATATATACAATGGAATATTACTCAGCCATTAAAAAAAGAATGAAATATGGTCATTTGCAGCAACATGGGTGGACCTAGAGATTATCCTATTAAGTGAAATAAGGCAAGCAGAGAAAGACAAATACTGCCTGTTATCACTTATATGTGGAATCTAAAAAATAATACAAATGAATCTATATACAAAACAGAAACAGGCTCACAGACATAGAAAACAAATTTATGGTTACCATAGGGGAAAGGGAGGTGGGGTGGGAGTAAATTAGGAGTATGGGATTAACAGATACAAACTACTATACATAAAATAGATAAGCAACAAGGATTCCCTATATAGCACAGGGAACTATCTTCAATATCTTGTAATAACCTATAGTAGAAAACAATCTTTTAAAAATGTATATATACATAACTGAATCACTGTGCTATATGCCTGAAACTAACACAATATTGCAAATCAACTATACTTCACTAAAAATGTGTGTGTGTGTGTGCATATTGAAATTATTCAACCTCCACAGTATCCACAGCAAAGGTTGTTTTTTTTTTCTTTTCTTCCAGGGACCAGTATTTTGTAAGTGACATTGTTTAGAATTGCTAGTTTATGATGACAATAAAAAGCAAACCCATTTCCAGACAGCTCTGTTACTGTTTATAAATCCTCTCCTTATTGCTTACACATGCAGCAGGTACCCAACAGCCCCACCTTTGGTACCACTGTCGATGGACACTGTTTTTAGATTCCTGCATTGTGCCACCAATGGTGCTACAAACTTTAAATATATTAGCTCATTTAATCCTCACAACACTCATTAAAGGAGTTAATATATTCAGGATGTTGCCAAGCATACAGTGAGGCCTCGAAAAATCTTTGTTCTCATCTTCATCATCATCATCATCAATCCCACTTAATCATTTGAAATTGAGTCACAGAGAGGCTAAGTAACTTACCCAATGTGACTCAGCTAATAAGTGTAGAACCAGAATTTGAATTTCAATCTACCTGACTCCAAAAGTGAGTCCTGGCGGCAACGCCATTTGGCTAAACATTTGCAGGCTAGGTATTGTGTAGCAGGAGAAGCTGCCTACCTGGGAGTGATTCAATAGATCCCCAAAACTTCAGTTTGCTGCTCAGTCCCTCTTGCACTAGCTTTTTGTGATATCTGAAATTCAGCCATTCACCCCTCTTTTCAGTTTTAAGTAACATTCTTAGCATTTATTAGAGTGTGATGTTAAATAAGTCTGTGATCATTAGATAAATGTGTGTCCCCCATAGGCTGACAGCTGCAAGAGGGCAGGGTGGGACCACATCTGCTTTGCTTCCAGAGTGTCCCCAGCACCTAGCTTAGGTCCTAAGATATCATAGGCACCAAAAATGCCTGTGTGGTATCCAAACATTGGCATTTAAGTCTCCAATACTGATATATCCCTCATTCAAAAGATCCAAGAGCCTCAATGAACTTCAATTCAGCATTTACAGTGTCAGGTACTGTAAAAGGAGATGAAGGAAGAGAATATTAAGCAAAATTGCTGCTCTTAAAAAACTTGCATTCTAGCAAGAGACAGGAATATAATCTACAGGGCTGGATATAATTTGCTTTCAGTCATTTTCATGTGCCAGGTACCACAACCTAATTTCTTTCCTACACATGGTTCTGGAAGCTGTTTTTGTTTTGGTTTGGTTTGGTTTGATTTTTTATTGAAGTATAGTTGATGTACAATATTATATAAGTTACATGTGTACAGTATAGTGATTCACAATGTTTAAAGGTTATATTCCATTTATAGCTATTATAAAATATTGGCTATATTCCCTGTGTTGTACAATATATCCTTGTAGCTTATTTTATACATAGTAGTTTGTACCTCTTAATCTCCCTAGGCTGCCCTGCCTTTCCTCTCCCCACTGGTAAGCACTAGGCTGGTCTCTGTATCTGTGAGTCTGTTTCTTTTTTTGTTATATTCATTAGTTTGTTGCATTTTTTGGATTCCACATATAAGTGACATAAAGTCTGTTTTCTTTTCTTGCCAGTCCCCATGCTTCTCTCTCTCTCTTTCAATATGAGAGTAGCTACCTCGAGATCATCTGAAAGAAAAGGCTGAGTTGAAAATAACACCCTTAATTTGGCATTTGCCTAATGTTCCTTTATTTAATGAAGAAACTTTCATGCAACAAATAATTCAAAATTTCTCAGCCATATATTCTTCCATTGCATAGAACAGACCCCCTTTTATGGACCCCTGAACTGTTAAAAGAACAAGAAATAAACTTCTATAAGTCAGAAAGAGAAAGAGAAGTACCATACGATATCACTTATATGTGGAATTTAAATTATGACACAAATGAACTTATCTACAAAACAGAAACAGACTCACAGACATAGAGAACAGGCTTGTGGTTGCCAGGGAGGAAGGAGGGGAGGGGAGGAAAGGATTGGGAGTTTGGGATTAGCAGATTCAAACTATTATATATAGAATGGATAAACAACAAGGTCCTGCTGTATAGCACAGGGAACTATATTCAATGTCTTGTGATAAACCATAATGGAAAAGAATATAATAAAGAATGTATATACATGTATAACTGAATCATTTTGGTGTACCACAGAAATTAACATTGTGAATCAACTATACTTCAGTAGAAAAGGAAATAACTTTTATTACGTTGAACCATCACATGCATGGAGCTTTTTGTTACCAGAACCTAACCTACACATACTAAGTTTAAAACTGACTATAGTATAAAGTAGAATGCAGTAAATGCTAAGTAAGTAGGGATATACGTCATACACTTAGCAGAGGTGAAGAAATGATGATATTTTCTGATCAATATTTATTGTCCTGTGCATCAGATTTTATCCTCACAATAACATCACTGAGTATATTTTATCTCCTTTGTATAGCTTGGGAGACTGAGATTAGAAAAATTAAGGAATTTGCACAACTTCACAAAGCTAACTATTTGTAGAAGTAAGATACAAATTTAAGTGTCACCTCAAAACCCTCAGTCTTTCCAAGATACCATGTTACCCCTTGTACTGGAGGTCAAGGATGACTTGAAAGGGGGTTGGTATATGAACTGGGCCTGAAACAATGAAAAAAGTGTACAAACCAAGTATCAGAGGGATCTAATTTATAATACACTTTTATGCAAATTAAGCTTTGCCTGAGTGACCAAGAGTTATTTTGTGGTGCTTACAAAATTGGAAACAAAACTTGTTTAATACATAAAGCTACTTTCTGGAGAGATAATCAGTATTCTCAAGCTGAGCATGCATTTGTCCTCTTCTAGGTGGACACATTGCTGGGGTGATGGACCATCCACCATCTGTCTGGGTAAATAATAACTGCCAAAAATCAGGGGCTGAAGCTCTTAGCAGAGTAAGGACACTCTAAGAGCAGCAGTCGGCTTGAGCCTTCTCCTAGAGAACATACCAATTAAGGGGACTAATTAGGCTTCTGTTAGATCCCAGTGGGATCCATTAAAAGAAAATCTTGTAAAATATTTTATCCCGGAACATATACTTGGATAATCCAGAAAAGTAACCTAATTAAGAGATTAAAAGCTCATTGAAGTAGATTCCAGAACAGAATTGTTTCTGTCAAAACAACATGGGGGAGAGAGGATCTTCAAGATGGCAGAGGAGTAAGACATGGAGATCACCTTCCTCCCCACAAATACATCAAAAGTACATCTTCATGTGGAACAACTTCTACTGAACACCTACTGAACACTGGCAGAAGACCTCAGACTTCCAAAAAGGCAAGAAAATTCCCACGTACCTGACTGTGTGGCTGACAGGGTCTTGGTGCTGTGGCCAGGTGTCAGTCCTGAGCCTCTGAGGTGGGAGAACAGAATTCAGGACATTGGACCACCAGAGACCTCCCGGCCCCAAGTAATATCAATCAGCAAGAGTTTTCCCAGAGATCTCTATCTCAACGCTAAGACCCAGCTCCACTTAACAACCAGCAACCTGGTCTCCAGGGCTGGACACCCCACACCAAACAGCTACCAAGACAAGAACACAACACAACCCCTTAGCAGAGCGGCTGCCTAAAATCATAATAAGTTCACAGACACCCCAAAACACACCACCAGACGTGGTCCTGCCCACCAAAAAGATAAGATCCAGCCTCATCCACCAGAACACAGGCACCAGTCCCCTCCACCAGGAAGCCTACACAACCCACGGAACCAACTTTACCACTGGAGGAAGACACAAAAAACAATGGGAACTATGAACCTGCAGCCTGTGAAATGGAGACCCCAAACACAGTAAGTTAAGCAAAATGAGAAGACAGAGAAATATGCAGCAGATGAAGGAGCAAAGTAAAAGCCCACCAGACCAGGGCTTCCCTGGTGGCGCAGTGGTTGGGGGTCCGCCTGCCGATGCAGGGGGCACGGGTTTGTGCCCCGGTCTGGATGGATCCCACGTGCCGCGGAGTGGCTGGGCCCATGGGCCATGGCTGCTGGGCCTGTGCGTCCGGAGCCTGTGCTCCACGGTGGGAGAGGCCGCAGCAGTGGGAGGCCCATGTACTGCAAAAAAAAAAAAAAAAAAAAACCCCACCAGACCAAACAAATGAAGAGGAGATAGGCAGTCTACCTGAACAAGTATTCAGAGTAATGACAGGAAAGATGATCCAAAATCGTGGAAATAGAATGGAGAAAATACAAGAAATGTTTAACAAGGACCTAGAAGAACTAAAGAGCAAACAAACACTGATGAGCAACACGATAAATGAAATTTAAAATTCTCTAGAAGGAATCAATATCACAATAACTAAGGCAGAAGACAGATAAGTGACCTGGAAGATAAAATAGTGGAAATAACTACCACAGAGAAGAATAAAGAAAAAAGAATGAAAAGAATTGAGGATAGTCTTAGAGACCTCTGGGACAACATTAAGTGCACCAACATTAAAATTATAGGGGTCCAGAAGAAGAAGAGAAAAAGAAAGAGACTGAGAAAATATTTGAAGAGATTATAGTTGAAAACTTCCCTAATATGGGAAAGGAATTAGTCAATCAAGTCCACGAAGAGCAGAGAGTCCCATACAGGATAAATCCAAGGAGAAATATGCCAAGACACATATTAATCAAACTATTAAAAATTAAATAAAAGAAAAAATATCAAAAGCAGCAAAGGAAAAGCAACAAATGACATACAAGGACATCCCCATAAGGTTGACAGTTGACTTCTCAGCAGAAACTCTGCAAACCAGAAGGGTGTGGCAGGACATATTTAAAGTGATGAAAGGGAAAACCTACAACCAAGATTACTCTACCCAGCAAGAGTTTCATTCAGATTTGACGGAGAAATTAAAACCTTTACAGACAAGCAAAAGCTAAGAGATTTCAGCACCAAAAAACCAAAAGAACTTCTCTAGGCAGGAAACACAAGAGAAGAAAAGCCCTACAAAAACAAACCCAAAACAATTAAGAAAATGGTAATAGGAACATACATATTGATAATTACCTTAAATGTAAATAGATTAAATGCTCCAACCAAAACACACAGACTGGCTGAATGGATACAAAAACAAGACCTGTATATATGCTGTCTACAAGAAACTCATTTCAGACCTAGGGACACATACAGACTGAAAGTGAGAGGATGGAAAAAAGTATTCTCATATTACACAAAATAGACTTTGAAATAAAGACTATTACAAGAGACAAAGGAGGACACCACATAATGATCAAGGGATGAATCCAAGAAGAAGATACAGCAATTGTAAATGTCTATGCACCCAACATAGGAGAACCTCAATACATAAGGCAAACACTAACAGCCATAAAAGGGGAAATCGACAGTAACACAATCATAGTAGGGGACTTTAACACCCCACTTTCACCAATGGACAGATCATCCAAAATGAAAATAAATAAGAAAACACAAGCTTTAAATGATACATTAAACAACATGGACTTAATTGATATTTATAGGACAGTCCATCCAAAAACAACAGAACACACACTCTTCTCAAGTGCTCGTGGAACATTCTCCAGGATAGATCATATCTTGGGTCACAAATCAAGCCTTGGTAAATGTAAGAAAATTGAAATAATATCAAGTATCTTTTCCAACCACAATGCTATGAGACTAGATATCAATTACAGGAAAAAAACTGTAAAAAATACAAACACATGGAGGCTAAACAATGCACTATTAAATAAGCAAGAGATCACTGAAGAAATCAAAGAGGAAATCAAAAAATACCTAGAAACAAATGACAATGAAAACACGACGGCCCAAAACCTATGGGATGCAGAAGAAGCAGTTCTAAGAGGGAAGTTTATAGCAATACAATCCTACCTCAAGAAACAAGAAAAATCTCAAATAAACAACCTAACCTTACACTTAAAGCAATTGGAGAAAGAAGAACAAAAAAACCCCAAAGTTAGCAGAAGGAAGGAAATCATAAAAATCAGATCAGAAAGAAATGAAAAAGAAATGAAGGAAGCAATAGCAAAATTCAACAAAACTAAAAGCTGGTTCTTTAAGAAGATAAAATTGATAAACCATTAGCCAGACTCATCAAGAAAAAAAGGGAAAAGACTCAAATCAACAGAATTAGAAATGAAAAAGGAGAAGTAACAACTGACACTGCAGAAATACAAAAGATCATGAGAGATTACTACAAGCAACTATGTGCCAATAAAATGGACAATCTGGAAGAAATGGACAAATTCTTAGAAAAGCACAACCTTCTGAGACTGAACCAGAAAGAAATAGAAAATATAAACAGACCAATCACAAGCACTGAAATTGAAACTGTGATGAAAAATCTTCCAACAAACAAAAGCCCAGGACCAGATGGCTTCACAGGAGTATTCTATCAAACAATTAGAGAAGAGCTAACACCTATCCTTCTCAAACTCTTCCAAAATATAGCAGACGGAGGAACACTCCTAAACTCATTCAGCGAGGTCACCATTACTGTGATACCAAAACCAGAGAAAGATGTCATAAAGAAAGAAAACCACAGGCCAATATCACTGATAAATATAGATGTAAAAATCCTCAACAAAATACTAGCAAACAGAATCCAACAGCACATTAAAAGGATCATACACCATGATCTAGTGGGGTTTATCCCAGGAATGCAAGGATTCTTCACTATATGCAAATCAATCAATGTGATACACCATATTAACAAATTGAAGGATATAAACCATATGATCATCTCAATAGATGCAGAGAAAGCTTTCGACAAAATTCAACACCAATTTATGATAAAAACCCTCCAGAAAGTAGGCATAGAGGGAACTTACCTCAACATAATAAAGGCCATATATGACAAACCCACAGGAAACATCATTCTCAATGGTGAAAAACTGAAACCATTTCCACTAAGATCAGGAACAAGACAAGGTTGCCCACTCTCACCATTATTATTCAACATAGTTTTGGAAGTTTTAGCCACAGCAATCAGAGAAGCAAAAGAAATAAAAGGAATTCAATCAGAAAAGAAGTAAAACTGTCACTGTTTGCAGATGACATGATACTATACTTAGAAAATCATAAAGATGCTACCAGAAAACTACTAGAGCTAATGAATGAATTTAGTAAAGTAGCAGGATACAAAATTAATGCACAGAAATCTCTTGCATTCCTATACACTAAGGATGAAAAATCTGGAAGATAAATTAAGGAAACACTCCCATTTACCACTGCAACAAAAAGAATAAAATACCTAGGAATAAACCTACATAAGGAGACAAAAGACCTGTGTGCAGAAAACTAAAAGACACTGATGAAAGAAATTAAACATGATACAAACAGATGGAGAGATATACCATGTTCTTGAATTGGAAGAATCAACATTGTGAGAATGACTCTACTACCCAAAGCAATTTACAGATTCAATGCAATCCGTATCAAACTACCAATGAAATTTTTCACAGAACTAGAAAACAATTTTCACAATTTGTATGGAAACACAAAATACCCCAAAGAGCCAAAGCAATCTTGAGAAGGAAAAACAGAGCTGGAGGAATCAGGCTCCCTGACTTCAGACTATACTACAAAGCTACAATAATCAAGACAGTATGGTACTGGCACAAAAACAGAAAGATAGATAAATGGAACAGGATAGAAAGCCCAGAGATAAACCCAATAAACCCACGCACATATGGTCACCTTATCTTTGATAAACAAGGCAAGACTATACAAAAGACAGCCTCTTCAATAAGTGGTGCTGGGAAAACTGGACAGCTACATGTAAAAGAATGAACTTAGAACGATTCCTAACACCATACAGAAAAATAAACTCAAAATGGATTAAAGACCTAAATATAAGGCCAGACACTATAAAACTCTTAGAGGAAAACATAGGCAGAACACTCTATGACATAAATCACAGCAAGATCCTTTTTTGACCCACCTCCTAGACAAATGGAAATAAAAACAAAAATAAACAAATGGAACCTAATGAAACTTCAAAGCTTTTTCACAGCAAAGGAAAACATAAACAAGATGAAAAGACAACCCTCAGAATAGTACAAAATATTTGCAGACAAAATCAATATCATAAAAACAAACAACCCAATCCAAAAATGGGTGGAAGACCTAAAGAGACATTTCTCTGAAGAAGATATACAGATTGTCAACAAATACATGAAAGGATGCTCAACATCACTAATCATTAGAGAAATGCAAATCAAAACTACAATGAGGTATCACCTCACACCAGTCAGAATGGCCATCATCAAAAAATCTACAAACAATAAGTGCTGGAGAGGATGTGGAGAAAAGAGAACCCTCTGGCACTCTGTACATTCCTCTGGGAATGTAAATTGATATAGCCACTATGGAGAACAGTATGGAGGTTCCTTAAAAAACTTAAAATAGAACTACCATATGACCGAGCAATCCCACTACTGGGCATATACCTGAGAAAACCATAATTCAAAAAGAGTCATGTACCACAATATTCATTGCAGCACTATTTACAATAGCCAGGACATGGAAGCAACCTAAGTGTCCATCAACAGATGAATGGATAAAGAAGATGTGGTGTATATATACAGTGGAATATTACTCAGCCATTAAAAAGAATGAAATAAAGCTATTTGCAGCAACATGGATGGACCTAGAGATTATCATACTTCACAAAGTTAGAAAGAGAAAGACAAATACCGTATGATAGCACTTATATGTGAAATCTGAAATATGACATAAATGAACATATCTACGAAACAAAAACTGACTCATAGATATAGAGAACAGACTTGCATTTGCCAAGTGGGAGGGGGTGTGCGGGAGGGAAGGTTTGGGAGTTTGGGATTAGCAGATGCAAACTATTATATATAGGATGGATAAACAACAAGGTCCTACTGTATAGTACAGGAAACTATATTCAATATCCTGTGATAAACCATAATGGAAAAGAATATGAAAAAGGATATATACATGTATAACTGAGTCACTTTGCTATACAGCAGAAATTAAACACAACATTGTAAATCAACTACACTTCAATATAATTTTTTTCAAAAGATTATGGTGCAAGGACCCTTTGGTTTTTTAGACCCAAGACCAGGAGAAATGATCACAGTAGTTACTAGGACACAAACCCCAGCATGGCACCACAGAGAGTTTTCCTAATAGATGGTGACAGTAGTAGGGAGTCTCCCACACCACCTGTCAGTAGAACCCATAATCATGGCCCAGTGGGTGGCAGAAGTGAAGCATGTTGTCCAGCAAAGGACCTGACTTCACTAAGCAATGTCACACGGTTGGGCAGCCAGCAGCAGAGAGTAAAGACAAGCTTCAACTTTGTGCCAGGCAATGTCTAGGAAGAAGCTTGGTGGGTGAGAAGCAGAAAGGCTGATATAGAACAAAGTCACAGACACTGCTCCAGATCCAGAGACAGCCATTGGAATCCACACATGCAATATGGCATGGCAGGTAAGGACACAGTTCACAAACTGCAAGTGCATCAGAGTCAACTGGAGGGCTTGTTAAAACACAGATTGCTGGGCCCCACCCTCAAATTTTCCAATTCATTAGATCTTGGGTGAGCTCTCAATTTTACATTTTTAACAAGTTCCCTGGTGATGCTGCTACTGCTGGTTGGGATCACACTTTGAGAACCACAATCCTAAATAATTATATTAGTGTTGCACTGGAAAAGCTACCCACTGAGTAGGCACTGTCCTCATGGGGTGGGGGCTTCTCTGAATCATGAGTCAGGAAAAGTAAGAGAGCCAGGGAGTCTCCTTTACAGTATGCTATCTCTCCCTCCCCATGTATTTTCTCTCCCTACCATATTTATCCTAAAAGGTGTTTGCTGCATTATTTTGAAATAGACAACTGTTTCTATACCATCAAAAATAAACAATGGAATGGGACTCCCC
The DNA here is from genome assembly GCF_949987515.2 of Delphinus delphis. Taxonomy (NCBI): domain Eukaryota; kingdom Metazoa; phylum Chordata; class Mammalia; order Artiodactyla; family Delphinidae; genus Delphinus; species Delphinus delphis. Next base: position 50,670,423 of record NC_082690.1, on the reverse strand, counting down.
TGGTGGCACAGTGGTTAAGAATCCACCTGCCGATGCAGGGGACATGGGTTCAATCCCTGGTCCAGGAAGATCCCACATGCCACAGAGCAACTAAGCCCATGCACAACTGCTGAGCCTGCACTCTAGAGCCCACAAGCCACAACTACTGAGCCCACACGCCACAACTACGGAATCCCGCGTGCCTAGAGCCTGTGCTCTGCAACAAGAGAAGCCACTAAAATGAGAAGCCCATGCACCACAACAAAGAGTAGCCCCCACTTGCCACAACTAGAGAAGCCTGTGCACAGCAATGAAGACCCAACACGGCCAAAAATTTTTTTTTTAAAAATTTTTTTAACATCAGTTGACTGTTAAATAAATAAACATGGAAGAGTGAAATAAATACAAAATACTTTTTTGTTAACGGGGAGGAGGAAAGAAAATTGTATCCATAACTTCTGGGATTTCTGACTCTAGATATCATGATAAAAAAACAGGAAAAGAAAGGGCAAGGGAGCCCAAATAGCACACAGGTGAAACAGACTGAAGCCAGCCTAATTTGGTTTACCCAAGCATGGCACAGGCAAAAAACACACACATTCTTGCTTACTCCTAGGAATACAGTAGGAGAAGCAGACTGAAACTGCTATCTCTGGCTAGTTCCCATGACCTTCCCAGAGTGCAGCTTTTACCCTTGCCAAGTGCCTGCCCCAACCCCTGTAGCTCCGCTCAGCTCCCACTACAGCAAAGGCTGTCATTGCTGAGGAACATACGCACTTCGGAGGTATGGAGCTGGCTCAGACCCCGCACTGCATCTGAATAGGGTGAAGGTGGTCATTGCTGGTGCTCACGATGGCAACGGATCAGGAGTCTGGAGCTCTGACTGACATGCCAGTATCATCCCAGTAAGCTCCTTTACCACACAGGGGCCCCACTCAGGTCCCTCATGCCCCAGTACGGCTCCCTTCTGAGGCAAAGTTACCACTGCCAAGAGGGGGGAAGAACACACACTTAGAGATAACAAAACCAGCTTGGATCTGACCCTCAGAGCTTCTGCTCCAACACATTGGGAACTGACCCCATTCCCAATAGGGCAGCAACAGCCACTGAGCATAGGAGAAGCCCTGGCTTACACCTGTATATGTCTCTACCCCCTCCATCTCCAGCCACACCTCCCACCAAGGTGATAGCTGCCAGCACACACTAGGGGAAGACATGACCCATGTTCACTTCAAATCCAGCTCTCTAACCCAAGCCACTGGGCACACACAGACTGTAAAGAGATGCTTCCACACAAGACACCCTTTCAAGACTGGGAGAGGTAACTGTTTCACCTAATTTCATAGAGAAAAAGGAAGTTTAAAAAAATGAGAAAACAGAGGAATCTGTTTCAAATAAAAGAACAAGAAAAAAAAACCTGAAAAAACAACGAATGAAACAGAGATATATAATTTACCAGAAAAAGATTTCAGAGAATTAGTAATAAAAATGCTAACTGAACTTGGGAAAAGAATAGATGAGCATAGTGAGAATTTTAACAAGGAAATAGAAAATATAAAACAGAACCACTCAGAGCTGAAGAATACAATAAATGAAATGAAAAACACACTCAAAAGAATTAATAGCAGATTAGATGATACAGAAGAACACGTAAATGAACTAGAAGACAGAATAATGGAGATCACCCAATCAGAAAAGAAAAACAAATTTTTAAAAATGAAGACACTTTAAGGGACCTCTGGAACAACATCATGCATACCAACATTCACATTATAGGAGGTCACAGAAGGAGAAGAGAAAGAAAAAGCGGTCAAGAATGTGTTCAGTGAGGGCTTCCCTGGTGGCGCAGTGGTTGAGAGTCTGCCTGCTGATGCAGGAGACATGGGTTCGTGTCCCGGTCCGGGAGGATCCCACATGCCACGGAGCGGCTGGGACCGTGAGCCATGGCCGCTGAGCCTGTGCATCCGGAGCCTGTGCTCCGCAACGGGAGAGGCCACAACAGTGAGAGGCCCGTGTACCGCAAAAAAAAAAAAATGTATTCAGTGAAGTTATGGAAGAAAACTTCCCAAACCTGAAGAAGGAAACAGATAACCCGATACAGGAAGTACAAACAGTCACAAACAAGATAAACCCAGAGACACACACCAAGACATATCATAATTAAAATGGCAAAAGTCAAAGGTAAAGAGAGAATTCTAAAGGCAGCAAGAGAAAAACAAAGAGTCAAATACAAGGGAACCCCCATAAGGTTATGAGCTGATTTTTGCTGCAGAAATTTTGCAGGTCAGAAGAAAGTGGCATTATATATTTAAAGTAGTGAAAGTGAAAAACCTACAACCTAGGATACTTTACCCAGCAAGATTACCATTCAGAATTGAAGGAGAGATAACTTCTCAGACAAGCAAAAATTGAAAGAGTTCATCAACACTGAACATACCCTAAAAGAAATGTTAAAGGGTCCTCTCTATGTAGAAAAGAAAAGGCTATGACAAGAAGCAAGAATCTATAGGGCAGGGAAAATTCCACAAGTAAAGGAAAATATATAGTGAAGGCTGTGGATCAATGACTTAAATAAGCTAGTACAAAGATTAAAAGACAAAAAAATACAAAATCAGCTATAACTTCAATGAACAGTGAAAGAATAAACATGAAGATGTAAAATATGACATCAAAAACACAAAACATGGGAGAGTGGAGTAAAAAAAATGTAGATCTTTTAGAATGTGTTTGAACTTAAATGACTATCAGTTTAAAACAAGTAGATATAGTTATAGATCAACATACCTGATACCCATGATAACCACAAATCAAAAAACCTACAATAGATAAACAAAAGCTAGAGAGAAAGGAACTTAAGCATTCCATTAAAGAAAATCATCCAACCTCAAGGGAAGAAACTAAATGAAAAAGAAAAGAATAGAGAATAATTGCAAAACAACCAGAATTCAAGTAACAAAATGGCAATAAGTACACATCTATCAATAATCACTATAAATATCAAGGGACTAAATGCTGCAATCAAAAGACAGCATGGCTGACTGGTGGGGGAGAGGGAACAAGACCCATCTATTGATATATGCCACTTATAAAAGACTGACTTCAGATCTAAAGACAAAGACTGAAAGTGAGGGCATAGAAAAGGATATTTCATGCAAAGGAAATTGGCAGAAAGCTGGGGTAGCAATATTCATATCTAGGCAAAAGTAGACTTTAAAACAAAGTCTATAACAAAAGACAAAGAAGGGCATTATATAAAGATAAAAATATCAATATAAGAGGATATAGCACTTGTTAACATATATTCACCTAGTATAGGAGCACCTAGTTATATAAAGCAAATATTAACAAACATAAAGGGAGAAATTGACATTAATACAATTATAGCAGGAGATTTTAACACCCCACTTACATCAATGGAAAGATCATCCAGGCAGAAAATCAATAAGGAAACAGTGGCCTTAATTGACATATTAGACCAATTGGTCTTTATAGATATCTACAGGACATTACATTCAAAAACAGCAGAATACACATTCTTTTCAAGTGCACATGGAATGTTCTCCAGGATGGCTCACATGCTAGTCACAAAACAAGTCTCAACAAATTTAATAGGATAGAAATTATATCAATTTTATGACCAAAAGGGTGTTAAACTAGAAATCAATTACAGGAAGAAAAATGGGAAAAACACAAACACATGGAGACTAAACAATATGCTACTAAAAATCAATGGGTCAATGAAGAAATCAGAGAGTAAATCAGAAAATACCTTGAGACAAATGAAGACAAAAATACAACTTTCCAAAGTCTATAGGATGCAGCAAAAGCAGTCCTAAGAGGGAAGTTTATAGAGATACAAGCCTACCTTAAGAAACAAGAAGCAATTCAAAACAACCTAACCTACCATCTAAAGGAATTGGTGGAGGGAGCCCAAAATCAGCAGAAGGAGGGAAATAATAAAGATCAGAGAGGAAATAAATGAAATAGAGACCAAAAAAACAACAGAAAAAAATCAATGAAATCGAGACCTAGTTTTTTGAAAAGATAAGCAAAACTGATAAGCCTATAGCCAGACTCATTAAGAAAAAAAGAGAGAGGACCCAAAATAAACAAAATAAGAAGTGAAAGAGGAGAATTAAAACCAATAACACCAAGATACAAAAAAAATCATAAGAGAACACTATGAACAGTTATATTCCAAGAGAGTGGATGACCTAGAAGAAATGGATAAATTTCTAGAAACATACACTCTTCCAAGACTTTATCAGGAAGAAATAGACAATCTGAATAGACCAATCACTAGAAGTGAAACTGAATTAGTAACCAAAAAACTCCCAGCAGACAAAAGCCCAGGACCAGATGGTTTCACAGGGGAATTCTTCCAATTATATAAAGAAAAGTTAATACCTATCCTTCTCAAAGTATTCCGAAAAACTGAAGAGGAGAAAACACTTCCAAATTTATTCTTCAAGGTCACAATTACCCTGATACCAAAACCAGACACAGACACTACAAAAAAAGAAAATTACAAGCCAATATCTTTGTTGAATATAGATGCAAAAATCCTCAACAAGATATTAGCAAACCAAATTTAACAACATATAAAAAAGATAATACACCATGATCAAGTGGGATTTATTCCAGGGAGGCAAAGATGGTTGAATTTCCACAAATCAATCAATATGATACACCACATTAATAAAACAAAGGATTAAAATTATATGATCTTCTCAATAAATGCAGAAAAAGCATCTGAAAAAATTCAACATCGCTTCATGATTTAAAAAACTCTCATCAAAGTGAGTATGGAGGGAACATATCTCAACATAATAAAGGCAACTCATGACAAACCCATAGCTAACATTATGCTCAATGTGAAAAGCTGAAAGAGTTTCCTCTGAAATCAGAAACAAGAAAAATATGTCCACTCTTGCCACTTCTATTTAACATAGTATTTAACATAAGAAGTTCTAGCCACAGCAATCAGACAATAAAAAGAAATAAAAGGCATCCAAATTGGAAAGGAAGAAGTAAAACTGTCACTATTTGCAGATGACATAATACTATATACTACAGGAAACCCTAAAGCCGCCACTAAAAAACTATTAGAACTAATAAATGATTTCAGTAAAGTTGCAGAATACAAGATTAATATACAGAAATTTGTTGCTTTTCTACACACTAATAATGAACTATCAGAAAGAGAAAGCAAGAAAACAATACTGTTTAAACTTCATCAAAAAGAATAAAATACCTAGGAATAAACTTAACCGAGGAGGTGAGAGACCTATACTCTGAAAACTATAAAACACAGGAAATAAATTGAAGATGATATGAAGAAATGAAAGATATCCTGTGTTCATGGATTGGAAGAATTAATATGGTAAAAATGGCAATACTGCCCAAAGCAACCTACATATTTAATGCAATCCTTATCAAAATACCTATGACATTTTTCACAGAACTAGAACAAATAATCCTAAAATTTATATGGAAACACAAAAGACCCCAAATAGCCATAAAAATCCTGAGAAAGAACAGAGCTGGAGGAATCACACTGCCTGAATTCAGATTATACTACAAATCTACAGTCATCAAAACAGTATGGTACTGGCACAAAAACAGACACATAAATCAACTGAACAGAGTAGAGAGCCCAGAAATAAATCCACACACTTATGGTCAATTAATCTAGAACAAAGGAGGCATGAATATACAATGAAGAAAAGACAGTCTCTTCAATAAGTGGTTTGGGAAAACTGGACAGCTGTATGTAAAAGAATGAAATTAGAACATTTTCTCACACCATATACAAAAAATAAACTCAAAATGAATTAAAACCCAAATGTAAGATGAGAAACCATAAAACTCCTAGAAGAAAACATAGAACACTCTTTCACATAAATTGTAGCAATATTTTTTTTGGATCTGTCTCCTAAGGTAAAGGAAACAAAAGCAAAAATAAACAAAAGGGACCCAATTAAACTTAAAATCTTTTCCACAGCAAAGGAAACCACCAACAAAACAAAAAGACAGCCTACTGAGTGGGAGAAAATATTCATAAATGATATGATTGATAAGGGGTTAATATCCAAAATATATAAGCAGCTCATATAATTCAACATCAAAAAAAAAACCAATTAAAATATGGGCAGAAGACCTGAATAGACATTTTTCCAAAGAAGATATACAGATGGGCAACAGGTCAACATGAAAAGATGCTCAACATCACTAATCATCAGGGAAATGCAAATCAAAATCACAATGAGCTATCACCTCACACCTGTCAGAATGGCTCTCATTAAAAGACCACAAATAACAAATGTTGGTGAGGATGTGGAGAAAAGGGAACCCTTGTACCCTGTTGGTGGGAATGTAAATTGGTGCAGCCACTATGGAGAACAGTATGGTGGTTCCTCAAAAACTAAAAATAAAACTACCATAAGATCCAATAATTCCATGCTGGGTATATATCTGAAGGAAACAAAAACACTAATTCAAAAAGATACATGCACCCCTACTTTCATAGCAGTATTGTTTACAATAGGCAGGATATGGAAGCAACCTAAGTGTCCATCAACAAATGAATGAATCAAGAAGATGTGATATATATATACAATGGAATGTTACTTAGTCATAAAAAGGAATTAAATTTTGCTATTTGCAACAGCATGGTTGGACCTGGAGGGTATTATGCTAAGTGAAATAAGTCAGACACAGAAAGGCAAATACTGTGTGTATAAATGTATACGTGGCATGTAAAAAGTAAACAAACTGGTGAATATAACAAAAAAGAAACAGACTCACAGATATAGAGAATAAACTAGTGGTTACCAGTGGGGAGAGGGGCAAGATAGGGGTAGGGGATTAAGAGGTACAAACTACCACGTATAAAATAAATAAGCTACAAGGATATATTATACCACACAGGGAATATAGCCAATATTTTATAATAACTTTAAATGCAGTATAATCTATAAAAATATTGAATCACTATATTGCACACCTGAAACTAATATAATATTGTAAATCAACTATACTTCAACTTTTAAAAATGAAGGATCAGCTTTTGAACATAAGGAATCTGAGCCCAGGCCTGGTGCTCTATCCAAATCAGGCAGATATAATTACCAGACTTCATCCTCAGCACCTGTGGAACAATACAGTCTTAATCTGAGTCCACAGTAGCAAAATTCCTTCCTCTCCCTATGGGTTTCCTCAGGCCTAAGATCTAACATCCTCTCTGTGTATAAGGAGAACACAAGAGTAACAGCATCTCAACAAACTATGTTTTCCCAACTCCATCAGTCAGAGTCTCCACAGTAAACAGATGATATGCTCAAAGGAAGAAAATAAAGAGAGTTTTACAAAGGTCCTACCTAAAGATACGTGGGTGAAAGTAAGGGAACTGGTGATGGATGAAGAGCCAGGCACTAGTTGCAGCAGGAAGGCTTCACCACCCCAGGCATGAAAGAGCCCGGGGAAGAAAAAGAGTGGTAGCAGAACCTGGACCGAGCTGGAGCCCTGGAGTAGGACCACCAAGCAGTAAAGGCAGCCTGTGGTAGGCAAAATTTCTAGGAGTGGCCCCAAGATTTTATACTCTCACCTCCAGAACCTCTAAATGTGATGAGCTATACCTCCTGAGATTGTGTTATATCATGTGGCACCAATGGCCTTAACTAAGGGAGATTACCTAGGTGAGCTGAATCTAATCACACAAGCATTTAAAAGCAGAGAGTTTTCTCTACCTGGTAAGAGAAGAAGGTAGGAGGAAAAGCCAGAAAGACTCAAACTTTGAGGACTTGACCTACCATTGCTGGCTTGAAGGTGGAGGGGTCATGTGGGAAGGATGCAGTCTCCAGGAGGAGTGGGCAGTTGGGCAGACAGCCAGCCAGGAAACGGGACCTCAGTCCTGCAGTGGCGGGAGCTAGATTCTGCCAGGCTGAATGAGCTTGGAAGCAGACATCCCCACCTCCATCTCGAGCCTCCAGATAAAAACCCAACCCAGCTGACACCTTGATTTCAGGCTTATGAGACCCTGAAGAGAGAACCCAGCTGAGTCCACCTGAACTTCTGACTTCCAGAACTGTGCGCTGATAAATGGGTGTTGTTTTAAGCCCCCAAATGTGCTGATTTGTTACAGCAGTGATAGAAAACTAAGATACAGCCAAAGAGGAGCACAGCTTCTGCCAGAATCAAAGACCCAGACCCTTGTGGCGGAGGCAGGGAAATAAGTACCCCAACCTCTGTTTTCTCCTCCAGGGCCTCCCATTGGCCAGGCCATTGAGATCACCCCTGATGTCAGTCTCCCAGAGCCTCACTCAGGGAAGGTACCAACAGGTTCCAGGCCCAAGGGTGAATTTGGATTTTGTAGAGAACAAAGCTTATACAACTTTAGGACCCTCGCAAGAAAAAGAATACAAACTTATAAAAAAGGGGGGAAAAATGATGTGATATATACACAGTGGAATACTACTCAGCCATAAAAAGAAACTTTCCCGTTTGCAATAACATAGATGGACCTGGAGGGTATTATGCTAAGTGAAATAAGTCAGACAGAGAAAGACAAATACAGTATAAAATTACTTATATGTGGAAACTATAAATACAACAAACTAGTGAATATAACATAAAAGAAAAACGGATTCACAGATATAAAGACAAACTAGTGGTTACTAGTGTGGAGAGGGAAGGGGGAAAGAACAGATAGGGGTAGGGCATTAAGAGGTACAAACTACTACGTATAAAATAAGGTACAAGGATATATTGTACAGCACAAGGAATATAGCCAATATTTTATAATAACTTTAAATAGAATGTAATCTATAAAAATTTTGAATCACTATGTTGTATACCTGAAACTAATATATCGTAAATCAGCTATGCTTCAAGGAAAAATAAGTAAGTATTAAAAAAAAAGACAAACTTATGAGATTAATCACCACGCAAATATTTATTTCAAATTTTTAAAAATCACAACAGATGACAGATTTATAAAAGTTATCAAATGCCACAAACACCACAAATTCTAAAAAGTAAATTAATATTTTTCTGAACCGCTCTCAAAATGCTTTTGTCCTACATTTTGGCAGTGGTTTTCTTTAATTGCCCCTTCATATGGCAGTGATATTGTAATCTTATTTTCTATGGAGAAAATAGACGATTTAGTCTTTCCTCTAGCATGGTGATTCATTTTTTTTCTCTTGATTTTAGGAAAGTTACTTTCACCCTCACAACTTGTTACTTATAATGTCATGTGAAATTTTAGAATTGCTGTCAAAATTTGGGGAAATCTCTATTAATTTTCTTTCATGTGTGAACTTTAAGATTTCAAGATATTTCAAAATTTTTGTGCAGTGATTAGTCTTAAACCATCCTTGAATTGTTATACTTGTTAACCAGTTTGCTGTTAATATTCTTGCTGTACTGGTGTATTTTGAGCTGTATGTTATTTTTTCAACGTTAGAATTATTAAGAAATTTAAATCTTTTCTGATGTGTTCATATAATTTACTACTCTTCAGTAAATGGATTACCAAATAATCCAAGAGCCTAATAGTTACGTCTATTTGAAATTTCTCTCTTCTAGTGAATTACTGTTTGGGGCATCATCTGAAAAAAACATTTTGTTTCAACTCACTTCTTGTAGTCAGAATAATTTTTTATTATTTTCCTCATCTTATTTATTACTTTCATATTTGATATTCTGTCATTTTTATCTGTATCTTCTCTCAGTTCTTTGAAAATAACTAACTTTAAATTTGTTAAAATACGGTCATAGGGCTTCCCTGGTGGCACAGTGGTTGAGAGTCCGCCTGCCAATGCAGGGGACACGGGTTCGTGCCCCGGTCCAGGAAGATCCCACATGCCGCGGAGCAGCTGCGCCCGTGAGCTGTGGCCGCTGAGCCTGCGCATCCGGAGCCTGTTGCCCCGCAACGGGAGAGGCCACAACAGTGAGAGGCCCCGAGTACCGGAAAAAAAAAAAAAAAAAAAATACGGTCATATCAGAAGTCTGTAATTTCTGTAATTCAACTTTACTGAAATGTTCCAAAACATCTTTCAGAAAAGCAGTTTAAATGCATATTAAAGTTTTATCAATTAACTATTCCAGTCAAAAAAGAGGAGAAATGTAAAATGTTTAGAACTGTATATGCTTTTTAAAAACTACCAAGTATATTTCTGACAAGGGAGAAATTCAATTTTGACAAAGCATCAATGAGAACTGAATACTCTATAGTTTTATATACCTAATGGATTAGAAGAAATTTCCACAGACTGCCTTGTGACTCCACAGAAATCAAACCTTGTTTCTCCTCTACTGCTCATATTTTTCCTGGACCAGGCACTTTAGAACAGATTCTATTATAGTGCAACCTCTAACCGTGCACCTTCTTTTAACAACTGCACAGTGAGTGTATGAGCATTCCTGGAAACCATTCCTATGCTGAACAACTAGCAATAACTTAATTCTCCACGGAAGAGAGAGAAAATCATATAAATATATCCACTAAACTCAGACTACACGTATCCCACTCAACTTCCCATTAAATTCAAAAAATTCCGTGACTTCCCGGGTGGTGCAGTAGTTAAGAATCCACCTGCCAATGCAGGGGACACGGGTTCGATCCCTGGTCTGGGAAGATCCCACATGCCACGGAGCAACTAAGCCCATGCACCCCAACTACTGAGCCTGCGCTCTAGAGCCCACAAGCCACAACTACTGAGCCCATACGCCACAACTACTGAGGCCCGCGCACCTAGAGCCCGTGTTCTGCAGCAAGAGAAACCGCCACAATGAGAAGCCCATGCACCATGATGAAGAGTAGCCCCTGCTCGCCACAACTAGAGAAAGCCCACACGCAGCAATGAGGACCCAATGCAGCCAAAAATAAAAAATATATATATATAAATAATTTTTTTAATAAATAAAAATTATGAGAAAAATTCCCATGGCCTCTCCAATAGAATACAATACAAAGGAAATTGTGATGGAGGGAAGCTGAAAAGGTAGGAGACAGTCATCCTAACCAGCTGCATGCAGTTAAGGATATCTTACTTCTACAAATTGCACAAAACATAACCATATGAATATATTGCCAGGGACACACACAAACACACACACTCACACATGCAGATACACACGCCCTGGGCCTTGGAAGGGTCCTGTGCAAGTGAAGAACCCTAAAGATACAGTTTCATTGGCTTCATGGTAAACCATGGTAAACCTGTCTCTAATTCCCATTGTTGATCTGATTAGCATAACCAGCAGGCACACCTGTATTGGTTAACTTCACTCTAACTTCTGTAACAAACAAACGCAAAGATGACTTACAGCTGAAGCACAATACAGGTTTATTTCTTGCTCATATAAAGTCCAAAAGAAGTTTTCTTCATTGACTGGCAGCTGTCCTCTAAATAATGACTTGGAGATCTAGATTCCTTTCATCTTGTGGCTCCACCTTCAGCGCATGAATTCCAAGACTGCCATGCCCATTTGCATCAAACCACAAAGGAGAAAAAGCATGGAGGATCACACAAGGGAAGTTTTAGGGGGCCAACCTACAAGTGAAGCACATCACTTTCACTCACATTCCATCACCTAAAACTCAGTCACATGCACGCGTCTAACTACAAATTGGGAGCTGAGAGTGGAAACCGTGCTTTGTAGCAGTTCAGGTCTGCAGGAATTCCCAGCTTTCATTCAGCATCACTCGGCAATCCGGTTTACAAGCAGAGAAGAGGCACAGTTACATCAATCTCCGTTCGGTGGTTGCCAGGGTAGGCACAAATTTAAGAGAGGAAGAAAACAAATGCATCCTTATTACCTCTATGCCAATGAAGCTACTGACGAAAGACAGTCCTTTGCATGTGTCATCACTAGGTGGCTCCTTAGGCCTTTGGATTCCCCAAGTTTTTACCTCAGATGGTTTTCAGCGGTGCAGGATAAAAGGATTTTCCAGTACCTGAACAGAGATGTAAATGGCCCTATTCTTCCTGGCCTCACCCAAAGAATGGGTCTGGGCCTGCCTGCACCTCAGAAAGATTAGCAACTGAGAGAAAAGAGAAGGCAGTGCAGTTACGAATGGCACTGGGAATGTCCACCAGAGGCAGAGACGCTGAGCCCACCAGGCCTGGTTAGAACCCCAGCTCTGCCCCGGATGCTCAGTGGGACATCGCCCCACACTAACTTCATTTCATCCTCGTGAAGTGGAGACTCTAACACTACAGCCATTTAAGACAGGTTTCCAGGGCTTCCCTGGTGGTGCAGTGGTTGAGAGTCCGCCTGCTGATGCAGGGGACGCGGGTTTGTGCCCCAGTCTGGGAAGATCCCACATGCCGTGGAGCGGCCGGGCCCGTGAGCCATGGCCGCTGGGCCTGCGCATCCGGAGCCTGTGCTCTGCAACGGGAGAGACCACAACAGGGAGGGGCCCACGTACCGCAAGAAAAAACAAACAAAACAAAACAAAACAAAAAGACAGGTTTCTGGCTTTTCCAAGTGCTTTCACAAACACCCTCTATTTTGTCCCCGTGACATCCCACTGAGACAGTCATTAGGTATTGTTGGTCCCACTTTGCAGGTGGGGAAACCGAGGGACTAAAATGAAAATTAACTTGCCCGAGGTCACAAGGCAAGTTAGAGGCAGATGCAGAATTTGTGATTTTTTCCATTGTTCTGTGCTCTGCATTTTACAAAACACTGCCAATTCTTTGATTCCCTCCCTCCTCACTATGGCATAATGAAGTAAACAGGACAGGTAGTGTCTTCACTATATTCATCTCACAGAGGAAAATACTGAGATTCAGGGAAGTTTAGGAACCTGTCCATTTTGACAGGGCTAAGACTATAATCCACATTTCCAGATTTCCTCTTAAAACAGCCTTTTTAAACTTAACACCAAACACTTTAATTGGCCCAAAGGCCAATTTTATCCACTTGCTGCCACATAGAGTATAAATATTTAAATTCTTTTTAAATGTTTAGAAAAGAACTATTTCCTCTCTCCCAACAAACATGACCCTATAACTTTGTCCAGTGTCAAGATTAGCCCTAACTTGTACACGCTCCAGTTGTACATTTTGTCAACTATGTGAATAAAGAAAATAGAAAAACAAAAAAGATATTGACAGAGGCTGAGGACCAAGCAGGTAATAGAAGAAGCAGCCAGTCCTCAGCACCCTATGAGAAGCATGTGGCACAGAACAGTGGTCTTCAAAGTGGGCTCCAAGCCTGGCCCAGCTGAACCAGTCACTTCAGGGAGTGTTGGTGGAGCTGGGGCTGTTTTTCAAGCCCTTGCCTCACCACAGGTGATTCTGAAGATCAGCCAGGACTGAGGACCATTCTGCTCACCATGATTTGCTCTTACGTTGGAAACTTTTCCCTTAGCCGAAAGGAAATGACAAGTCTCATGCAGAAGAAATGATATCAAACTGACCTAGAAGTCAGCTACAAGCATTAGCTTAGAGTTGGGAACCATTAAAGAGCCAACAGGACTTTGATCTTCCTCAGACTCCAGGTGAAATGGAAATAAATTCACAGCTAAGGAGGGGATCGTCTTCTCTGACCCCATGATTTTCAGATTCCGCTAATATTTACTAAACGCCTTGAACGCTGCAGACACTGTGGCAGACTGGCTGTTTACGTTTCAGTTCATCTCACAACCATCATGTGGAGACACCAGTGTCCTCGTTTTATAGATGATACTCAAAAATGGTCAACTGACTTGACTTACCCAGTGCTTGTAAATAGCAGAGTTGGTTGCATCCTGGTAAGAAACAAGGATACCGACCGTTGCCTGGGAGTCTGCTGTGTTCCTGACCCTTTGCCAATAGCCATATACATGATTTCTTATGGTCAGACCTGCCCTGAACAGCAGGGAATGTTTTTATTCGCACTCTGGAGATGAGAAAACCAACACTCAGAAAGGTTCTGTAACTACCAATGGCATCACTAGGAAAAAGCCGGAACAGAATTCAGCACAGGTCCGCCTGGGTCTGTGCCCAGTGCAGGTCCAGGCGCAACTGGCGTAGCTGTGATTGTTTCCCAAGTCTCCACTGTGTTCAAGCTTGCTCTTGGCCGTTGGTGTGCAGTGGCACATAGGAGCTAAGGTAAGCTCCCCACCCCTACCTCCGCTCAGAGAGAGGACAGTAATTAAGGTCAGACTGCAGGCTCCCTGTTTCCTCATGCAACCGGGGAGGGGGGTAAGAGCGGCTGCTCTGGCAGCCACCCATGACCCGGGCCTTTGCCAAGGTGATTCAGATTCCGCCCGAGTGCTGGGTTACTGTTCAAACGTGTCCGGGGCTCTCTGGGCACTTTGGTCCCCTGCCACGCAATGAAATCCTGTTGTCATGGGCAGAATTGATTGAGAGATCGGATTCTGAGCAGCATTCCGCACCGAGGACTCGGGTGTCCTGCACCTCCCCGGGCACAAAGCTGACCACCCGCCATCGAGCCCTCGGAGGGAGGCCCGGCCGGGAGAAGGACCAGTGCGCAGAGCGTGGGCAGGATGCACCACTCCCGCCCGCCGCCGCTGCGAGTCCTTTGTGCCGGTTTCGTTTTGTCTTCTGGGGTAAAGGCTCCCTCCGCCGCCATCGCTTCTTTAGGAACCAGCTCATGTGAAGGGGCCCGTTAGTCACGGATTCCGAGTCATTGTGGAGGGATCGGGCGTTTTCAGTGCCAGAGCTTCCAGTGACCTTTTAAATCCTGGGATGAAAATCTCGGGGCATCCAGAGCCCTTCCTCACGGGATGCAGGGAAGAGAAACGACCGCAAAGTCTGAGGCACTTTTCCTGCTCTCTACTGAGGCCTCTCTGGTCAATAGTAGTTACAATAAGAGTGACAGGTTTGTAGGGGTAAGACAGGAATAAAGACACAGACCTACTAGAGAATGGACTTGAGGATACGGGGAGGGGGAAGGGTAAGCTGTGACAAAGGGAGAGAGTGGCATGGACATATATACACTACCAAACGTAAAATAGATAGCTAGTGGGAAGCAGCCTCATAGCACAGGGAGATCAGCTCGGTGCTTTGTGACCACCTAGAGGGGTGGGATAGGAAGGGTGGGAGGGAGGGAGACGCAAGAGGGAAGAGATATGGGAACATATGTATATGTATAACTGATTCACTTTGTTATAAAGCAGAAACTAACACACCATTGTAAACAATTATACTCCAATAAAGATGTAAAAAAAAAAAGAGTGACAGGTTTAAAAGGGTCTTTATGTAGTGCCTGGGTCTCTATATACATCATCTAATGCAGCCACAACCCTATGTGATATCATTATTGCCATTTGTCAGAAGAGAAAGCTGAAGCTCTGGTTTACTATTCTGCCCAAGGGCACACAGCTAAGAGAGCAATGCAGGAATTAACATTCAGTTCTGTCTGACTGCCTGGCTCCAAAGATGCCCCTCAACATTCAGACCACCTAAGAAATGTAGCCAGGACCCACCCACAGTGGCCCCTACCAGAAGGTAGGAGTTGCCAGCTAGGTTAGAATAGGCTGGGGAACTTCCCTGGTGGTGCAGTGGTTAAGAATCTGCCTGCCAATGCAGGGGACATGGGTTCGAGCCCTGCTACGGGAAAATGCCACAGAGCAACTAAGCCTGTGTGCCACAACTACTGAGCCTGCGTTCTAGAGCCCGCAAGCCACAACTACTGAGCCCGCATGCCACAGCTACTGAAGCCCACGTGCCTAGAGCCCATGCTCTGCAACAAGAGAAGCCACCGCAATGAGAAGCCCACACATCGCAATGAAGAGTAGGTCCCGCTCGCCACACCTAGAGAAAGCCCATGCACAGCAACGAAGACCCAACGCAGCCAAAAATAAATAACTGAAAAAAAAAAAAAAAAGAATAGGCTGGAACAGGAAATCAACTGTGAACCCTGAGGAAGCCTCCCTTAAAAGTAAGGGGCCCCATTGCCTTAGTCAGCTCGGGCGGCTATAACAGTTACCATAGAATGGGTGGCTTAAACCATAGACATTTATTTCTCCTAGTTCCAGAGGTGGAAAGTTTGAGATCAGGGTGCCAGCATGGTGGAGTTCTTGGTAAGGCCCCTGCTTCTTTCTGTGTCCTCACAGTAGAGGACGAGGAAGAGAGTGAGCTAGCTTTCTTGCCTCTTCTTTTAAGGGTACTAATTCCATTCATAAAAGCGCCATCCTCGGGCTTCCCCGGTGGCACAGTGGTTGAGAGTCCGCCTGCCGGTGCAGGGGACGCGGGTTCGCACCCCGGTCCGGGAAGATCCCACATGCCGCGGAGCGGCTGGGCCCGTGAGCCATGGCCGCTGAGCCTGTGCGTCCGGAGCCTGTGCTCCGCAAAGGGAGAGGCCACACAGTGAGAGGCCCGCGTACCGCAAAAAAAAAAAAAAAAAAAAAGCGTCATCCTCATGACCTAATTAACTCCCAAAGTCCCCAACTCCAAATACCACAACATTGGAGATTAAGGTTTCAACATACGGATTTGGGGGTGGGGGGGGACACACACATTCAATCCACAACACCCATAGTTCAGGGAAAGGGTTTAAAAGGAAAAGCTGATGACCCAAGTAGATCCTAGAAAGAGAGAAGGGGAGTGTTGGTGGTACTGGTCCCTGAGGTAGCGGTTCCAGACTAGTCCTGACCTGGTGCTCCTGGGAGGAGATTGTCTTCCCACAGTGCACATGGGACTTTTGCAGCAAATGGGTTCAGCTGCACCAACAGGTCTGTTCTTCTGGGTAAGACCAGTTTTCAGTGGTGACACCCAGGGTCAGAGCTACCTATTTAGCGTCTTTGTATAAATTTAAAAAGAAGAAGGCATCCCCTTCCTTGGGTGCCAGTTTAGTGGCCCAAGAGTAAGCACGGGCTGGATTTTAGTTTCCACTCATCTCCTTGGATGTGTAAGCTCCGCAGTGTATATGATCTGTACAACTCTGTGAAACCGAGCTGCATGACAAGCAATGACAGTAGCAGATTTATAGACCCCAGTTCTAGACTCACTTGAATGGCAAAGCCAGTCTGAATCCCCTTTTTGGACTATATGTCTATTGGACCATGTAAGCCTCCAGGTTCTGGCATGCTCTGGGGTGAGGGGAAGACTCTAGCAGAGAGATACTAAGAATTCATGCAAATAAGGCAGTAGGTGGTTGAGCAATTAATTAAACATAAAGAAACCTAGCTGTAAGTTGTCCCCAAATTGTGGTTTTGTTCATGCAAGTTAGACCAATCCTGCTCCAAGTCCCTGCTTACCGCATGCTGTTACTGTGTTCTTGTCTTCTGTGAAGGTAGATACTAGGGATTCTCCTGGTCAGGCGTGAACTGATTGATGGAAAAAATTGCACTTAATCATAATGTATGATCCCTTTAATGTACCGTTGAATTTGAGTTGCTAATATTTTGTTGAGGATTTTGCTTCAATATTCCTCAGGGATATGGCCTTTAATTTTCTTTTCTTAGAGTGTTGTTATCTGGCTTTGGTATGTCAATGGAAAAATTGTTGCCTGCCATATCAGATAAAAAAGGATGCTGCAGCCATAAAGCTGCTATAGCCACCCAGACCACCCAGACGGTGAGCTCTGAGGGAACTCAGGATGGAGACAAATAGGCTGCCCATAGCCAGGCCCTCACTCCCAACTACGCACCCTGAGGGGATTCAGGGTGAGAAAACATGGGATACTCGCCCCCGCCCCCGGAGAGCTGACATGCATATCAAAGGAATGATTTCAGTGAGCCCAGACTCTTGCATTTTCCCACACATAGTAAAGAACTAACTTCCTTAACTTGAGATGTCTGGTTTTCTTCAGTTAACAGTAATCTTTTGGTGTTCCAACTACCTGGCCTTTGTCGCAAAAACTCCCACATATCCCGACTCCTCCCTTACCTCTTTGGAAGCATCTCTCCTCTGAGATGCTGTGTCCCGGGCTGAAGTCCTCGGTTTTGCCTGCTGAATAAAACATAACTCTCAACTTTTAGGTTGTGCATTGTTTTTCAGTCCAGGGGTATCAGGGAGATGCTAGCCTCATAAAATGCAGCTGGCTTGACTGTATGAATCAGACAGGGCCACAGGCTGTGTCCCATCGTTTGGTAGGGCCACAGGCTGTCATCCACAGTTGGACAGGCCGCTGGCTGTGCTCTGCTGTGGGCCCGGCTCCCTGCTCGGGTTGGGCCACCAGCTATGCTCAATAATCACCCTGGGCCTTAGGCTCTGAGACTGGGCAGGATTAGTGCCCAGCCTCTCTGGTTGGGTGAGGCCACAGTCTGTGCTCTGATGCTATGTAGGGCTGCGGGCTTGGCTCCCTGCCCAAACAGGGCAGTAAACTGGGCTCGGAGGCTGCTCAGGGTTCTCTCCCCATGCCCTCTTGTCAGGCAGGGCTGGAGGCTATGCTCAGCAACCAGGCCAGACTGAGGGCTTGGCACCCTGTCCAGGTGGGGCCATAGAATGAGATCTACAGCTGGAAAGCCCATTGGCTGTGGACCCAAACCGGACAAAACTGCCCAAAGAGCTCCCTGGCCAGACAGGGGCACTACCTCAGCTCTGTGGATAGGCATGGCCACCAGCTGGGCTCTCTGCTCAGGTGCCACCACCAGCAGGAACACAGTCGGCCAAGAGCCACATGCTGCTTTACTATGATCCTCATCCCCTCCTCCGTCTCTAGCTGATCCCTGCTGGTCTAACCCTACTGATTCCCCCAGGGATTCCTGTAAGGCAAGACTGAACTGGGTCTCCTGGGAAGCATCCTGGAATGCTGGGGAAGCTGGATGTCCACCTTGAGCTCTCTTTTTCCCACAGGAGAAGTTGTAGGCCCTGGGGGACCTTCTAGGTACAGAGCCAGGCCAGCCTGGGGGAGGAGCAATGCAGTCAAAGGGAAGTCCTGCTCTTACCCTTCTAATGCAGTTTTTCCTGGTTTCTGTGATCCAAGGGTATGCTTCAACCCCACTCCTGGGTTCTGGAATCTTCAGAGGTGTTTTGTTGTACACAGTTGCTAGTTGGTCTTTCTGTGAAGGAGACAAACTGGGACCACCTATTCCGTCATCTCGCTGACGTCCCTCCTCCTGACTGATATTTCTTTACTACTATTTTTGACCTTGAAAAAAAGTTATTTTTACACTGCTGCCAAACAAATAGAATCATGACTTATATAGTTAATTTCACATGTGTTTAGGAATTCTACTAACTTCTGACTTTAACAAAAACTTCTCCTTTTGGGAAATGAAAAGCGGGGGGCTTTCGTGGGGTGAATATTACAAAGAAACTGGAACAGGGCTAGAGATACTGATTAGGATCAGGGTCTAGGAAAGCAGCTTAGTCACAAGGTCCCAGAGGCAAGTGGGACTTGGACGTGGAAATGTGTTGAGGGGAAGTGAGGATGAGAGGGGCAGGTGAGACATTCAGAGCTGTTAGAATCCACGAACAGCAGTTCCATGAGAGGCAGCATTTTAGTTCCAAGCCATCTTTGAAGGCATCTTGAAGTAGTGGCTGGAGCCGGCAGAGAATTTGGTAGCAAAGGAAGGACAGAGTCTGGCCAATAGCAAGGAGGGCCGGCAGTTCATTCACTTGATAAGGGTTTGAGTCCCTGTATGTCAGACACAGACAGTCCCTGGAAGTACAACAATGAACAGGACACACACAATGCCTGCGTTCACAAGCCTCAAGTCTAGTGAAAACAAAGGGCCAGGCCCCTGCTAAGTGAACCGGGTGTCCCAGTAGAGCTCCAGACACGGCCGAACATGAGTAGGAGACAGGGCAAAAGCAGTGCCATACTGATCAAGCACACACCAGGAAGACAGGGGAAAGGCTGCACCAACTTGAGCACACAGATGCTTGTCCAGTAGACCCACTTCTTGGTGAGGAGCAGACCCCCTTGCACTGTCAGGGTAGGTTCTTCCTGGTCCAGAGGCTGAGGATTTGCAGCCAAGTGACACTGGATGTGATGAGGTTCAACAAGAGCCTCAGAGTGCGTAACAAGTCAGCAGTCTCTGCCAGATGCACCCCATTCTGACCAAGCCTGGGCATGAACTGAGCTGCCCAGTCTGTTCCCTAGCATTCTTTTTTTTTTTTTTTTTTTCAGTACGCGGGCCTCTCACTGTTGTGGCCTCTCCTGTTGCGGAGCACAGGCTCTGGACGTGCAGGCTCAGCGGCCATGGCTCACGGGCGCAGCCGCTCCACGGCATGTGGGATCTTCCCGGACCGGGGCACGAACCCATGTCCCCTGCATCGGCAGGAGGACTCTCAACCACTGCGCCACCAGGGAAGCCCTCCCTAGCATTCTTGGCTGCTGACAGTCCATCCCTCAAATTGTGGACAGCTTCTAGAGGTTGTGTTACATCTGTTCAGAGTCCCTTTCCTAGTATTTCCTAAAATGAAATGAAGTGAAATGAAATAAAATATGGCATAGTTACATAAGTCTTGTTTAAGCATGCAAAAAAAAAAAACAATGCTGTGTGGCCCAATAAGTAGGATTTAATTTTGTTTGTCATAGTGTTCATTACTTTATTAGTTTCCTAGGACTGCTATAACAAGGTGCCATTAATTGGCTTAAAACAATAGAAATGTATTGTCTCACGGTTCTGGAGCCTAGCAGTCTGAAATCAAGGTGTAGGGTCTCTATGAAGGTGCTAGAGAGAGGTGCTTCCTTGCCTGTTCTAGATTCTGGTGTTTGTGGGCAATCCTTGGCGCTCCTTAGCTTGTAGATGCATCACTTCAGTCACATGGCTGTCTTCTCCCTTCGTATCTTCACATTGTCTTCTCTCTTTGCGTCTGTCTCTGTGTCCAAATTTCTCCTTTTTATAAGGACACCAGTCATATTGGAGTAGCTCCCACCCTAGTGACCTCATTTCAACTTGACAACCTCTGATTAGGTAAGACCCTATTTCCGAATAAGGTCACATTCTGAGGGCCGGGGAGTTAGGACTTCAACATGTCTTTTTGAGGGAACACAATCCAACTCATAACATTTATTCTAGGTAATAAGTGGATCTTGAGTCCATTGCCAGGAATCTAGCCACATATTCTCCCTCCTTTCTCTCTCTCTCTCTCTCTCTCTCTCTCTCTCTGTCTCTCTCTTTCTCTCTCCTCTCCATCCCTGCCATCACATTCTATGAAAAAATAAATATGGTGTTTCTCAACCTGGAATATGTCTCTAGTAACATCACATTTTTTAAGCAAAAAAAAAAAAAAACCTGCCTATACTATTTATTTAGGAATTAAACTATCGAGTACTTTGTGACATCCCTCAGATTATTTTCCTGTATTGCTTCTTCACTCTCATATTGGCACTAAACATCTCTTGTACCTATAGTCTGAACTGTCCAACTCAATTTTAGATTCATTGAGAACAGGGCTTCTAGTTATTGTTAATCTCACAGAGGAAAATTCTGGTCACAGTCTATGGGTGGAACAAATGATTGAAAGCATGTCACAATATCCCCTATGCCTGCTACCAAACACACTGCTCCAGGCAAAATAACTCTGTCTGGGACAGTCCTGTGCAAGCTGGGATGTTTGGTCACCTTAGGACTCAAAATAGTTAAGGTTTAAATAGCAGGTGAGATGGAGGCAAAAAAGTGTGGATTGTTTTTCTGAAAGACTCAACTCTAAAGAGAAGAAGATAAGAGTAATATCTAGAGAAGGAAACAGGGTCAAGAGAATTTTTCACCTCTTTATTCCCCCTTTCTTATTTTTTAAACCATGCTGAAGGCCTATTTCTATAATGAAAGGAAAGAGTGAGGATGAGGCTGGAGATATAGGAGGCTAAGGATAACTGATGGAGCAGCATCTTGTCCTCATGAAGTAGAAGAGGCAGGATGCTAACTCCCGAGGGTAGGAGAAGGTCCCACCTGCCTGAGAGAAAATCCCATGTGTGAAAGTGGGAATGGGAAATGGAGGGGGATTACAACAGATGCTTTCCATCTTGTCAGGATGCGGAGTGAGGAGAGGGGTGGGGTTGAGGCTTGAACGGAGATGAGCAAAGGCTTGGAGATGTAAGAAAACAGTAAAACACATTCCAAGAACACAGGAATGCCCAGCTGAGATGGGGAATCCTGAATACGCAGCATATAACGTAATTATTATCACCAGCTAGGCTAAGATCCCCAGCCTGTCCAAAGTCATACAACTACAAGCATATCATAACATATTTCCAGTCTTGAAAAATATCTACCATTGCATTTAAAAAGACTTGTCTGTGGGCAAGTACGTGGCTAGACAGGAGAAAAAAAATACTTTTTAACAGGTTTCAGGAGAAAATGAAACATGAGAGGAAGCAAAAAATATACTCAGCCTTTGGCAGGACTATTATTAATGGGCACTCCTTACTGTACTGTGGTAGGTGGCACAGTCAGGCATACATGAGCTCAGACTGGAAAGCAACATGGGGAGAAGAGGAATCAGAGATGGGACAATTTGGAGGCTACATAGGGGCCAAGCACACATTCTTGGCATCCTGGATGGTTTGGAACCTTGACATAATGCCAAGACTTGGCTGCCTGGTACTAAGAACTATCTTTCTCTGGTGGTGGGCATTTATACATACCCTATGCCAAATCCTCATGATAACCCTTTGGGATAGTTATCCAATTTTGCCAAGGGGAAGACTTCCTTTCAATACAGTTAGCTAGTCCATAGCTGGTAAATTAGCAGAGATGAGATGTAGCTAAGCTGATTGATTTAGCCCCTCCCTTTGCCCTTCTTACTTTTCACCTACAACAGTGAGGATAATAACAATACCCAAGCACAAACCTTTGTAAGTATTAAATGAGGTCATGTACGTGAAAGTGTCAGGCACCCCACAGATGCTGCTTATATATTTGTCTAGCATAGTAGTTTTCAACTGGTAGCAATTTTGCCCCCCAGGGGATTTGTGGTAATGGAGATATTTTTGATTGTCACAAGTAGGGGAGTACTATCGGCATCTAGTGGGTAGAGGCCAGGGATGCTGCTAGACATCCTACTATGCACAGGGCAGTCCCCACAGCAAAGAATTAACCTGCCTAAAATGTCAATGGTGGTGATGTTGAATCCCTGCTAGTAGCGTAATGCAGGGGACTGGAAACCGTACACACTAACAAAGCACGGCAGAAGCAAAGTAACAGACAGGTCTCGGTGACAGGACACTTACAGATCTGGATCTTGGACCCACTACTTGCTTTTGACAAGTTATTTTAACCTGTCTGAGCCTCACTTTTCAAATGAGGATCATAACAGCATAAAGTCATTTCAATAAATTAAATAATTGCTGAATAATATTCTGCTAGCACAGTGGAATTAATCATTTGTCACCACCTCGCAATTTAATAGACACCAAGTTTCTAAACTTGCAAACGTTCTTTTCATAGTTAACAGGACTCTCTGCTGTATTTCTTGTGGTGCTTTCTTAAGACAGGTTTTATTCAGAAGAAAGTGACTTAGGGATAGTATTGAAAGCTGTCTGCCATGGCTCAGTATCTTGTTTTTTTCCCCAAATTCTTTTCTGAAAAGATCGCAGTACTTTTGATTTGGGCAAACACTGATCTAGACTTTAAAATCTTTTGCATAACGCTGGGTTTCAACTTTCTCACATGTGGATACTCTTACAATCTATCTTGGCTGCCTGAACAGAGGCAGCTCTCTCTCCACCGCAACATAACCAGTAGGCAACATCTCGTATTGTCTGGGTGTTGGTCTCTCCTGACATTTTCACCGGCAAGGCTGCAGCACTGAAGGGCTCACTTTTTTCTTTCCAGCGGCTCACTTCCCACCCGGTCTTTCCTCCTCTGCCCTTCAATGATCCTGATATGCCATGAGTGCTGCCACTTCATGGCTGGTTAAAACATTTCTGATTTTTCCCCAATCTCCCTCTGATGAATGGATCAGACTCCAGGGGACAGTCTGGGAGAGTCTCCTTGGGAAACTTCACACCTTCACTATGCCCTTTAATGGAGAGAATGTGGGTATAAGGGTGTGAGGAAGCACAGGGAGGCAGAAACCAACGGGGGGGGAGGGGCAGAGTGGAACAGAATGACAGAGGGTAGAGAGAGTGTACAGCTTGTAAGGGAAAGTGCAATCACCAAGCAAATAGATGGACCAACAAAGAGCATGGGACTTACAGTCCTAATGGCTTCCATGTGTAGAAAACATTTATATAGGTATATAAAGTATATATACCTGCAGACCCAATCAAGCACTGGCCTGGGGGTGGGGTGCTCAAGGCATGTTATGTATTTTCCCTCTGAGCTACCCAACAAGCTGTGAAGAAGTGAAAAGTGGAGGAAATATCGTCGTCCCCACCCTCTCAGATAAAGAAACTTAGATGCAAAGATGTTATAACTTGCCCAGTCTCCCCCTCCCAAAGTGGTTGAAGAATGGGAAAAGGAGAGAAATGGACCCCAGGTTTGCTAAATTTAAGCCTCCTACATCAGAAATTTGCAAGAAAAGCCCACAGGAAAAAATAGAGCAATGAGAGGCCAGAGAAAGAAAAGTGAACAAGGGCACTGATAAGAGTGGGAAAGTTAAAGAGATGGAAGAAAGAAGGGAGCCTGAAGAAACCTAGGAGGAAAAGTGACAGAGACCCGGGACCAGCACAGGGGAGGTCGGCAGTGCCCACTGGCCTCACGTCCTCAATAACACTCTCACCTAACAAGGCAGAGACCACACAGGAAACCGTCCTCTAAGAAAACACCCAAATCAATAACAACATACCTCTGCTCCATTCTTTTCAATACAGACTTTAATTCATAACGCACTCTAAGGGCAGGGGAGGGGAGGGACCAGGGCACTGTTTGGAGGGGGCAAGCACACTAAATACACTGACCTTTTGATGAAAAGTTGGAGAAGGGACAGGTGGCTACAGAAACCACCTCCTGCCCCTTCCGACATCCCCACCCCATTCCCCAAATCCCGTCTTGATTTCTTGGCTTGTCTGATCCGGTAAGAACCTTCCAACGGCTTTTTTTTTTTTTTTTTAAACACGAGGCTGTGATTAAAACAACCCCCAACTTCTCTTCATCTCTTTTTCTTAAGTTTCTTTTATTAACTGAATTTTTAAAATCCCGTTTCAACTCCACGTGCATTTGCCCATCGTTCTCTAGGCTTAGGAGAGACCCAGAGGCGGCCGCCTCCACAGCAGTCTCCACTGGGGGAGAAGGGTACCGCGCAATCAGTCCCGGTGCGCCCCCTCCTCCCCGGGCGCCCCTTCCCAAATCCCGTCCGGTCTCCAAAGGCTGGCGTACGCAGTGCGGCTGTAGCCCGCGCTGTAGTCGTAGGACACCTGCGGGGGCGGCGGGGGCAGAGCGCAGTCTGAGAAGAAGGGGGTGAAAGAGGCCAAAAGGCCGGGCCCGTCGTCCCCGCCCGGAGAGTCCGCGGCGGCTGGGTACAGGGGACGCAAGGGCTCGTTCAAGGTCAAGCCACCGCGGGGGGCAGCCAGGGGTGACTTCTTGGTCGTGGGGCCGCCCGGGGCGCTCCAGGGCTCGGGGTACAGTAGGCTCCCCCCCATCGCGGGTGGCGGCTCAAAGAGGCCGGGCTCCAGCTCCGGGGGTCCCCTTAGGACGGCGGCTCCGGTGAGGAGCACATCGAGAGGCTCCGCGGCGAGCAAGACGCCCGCCTCGGTGCCGGCGCCGTAGTCGGGCCCCAGCATCTCGAAGAACTCCGCGGCCTCGGCGCCCTTCTGCAGGTCGCCCAAGCTCACGCCGGGCCCCGACGGGCCGCACCCGCCGCCGCCCGCCCGGGACGGCTCGGTGAAGAAGGACGGGGGCAGGTTGCGGGCCCGCAGCGGGACCTTCCTGGCGCCGGGGACGGCCGGACCCCCTGCAGGGCCGGCCGCGTCCCCTCCCACGCCCCCAGCGCCCGCTCCCACGAGCCCGGCCGCGGGCGCCGCCTCCGCAACCCCGGCAGGATCTGCTGCCCCAGGGACGTGGCTCAGCGAGTCGAAGAGCGCGGCCAGGCTCTGGCTTTGGAGGCTGGCGGCCGCCGCGGCCTGCGACGCCTCCCGCCGGGGGGCCGCCTTGCCGTGGGCCTGGACCGGGACCGTCTGGGCGCTGGCTGCGGCGAGCGGCCGCTTGGCGGGCGTGTCGGCGGCGCCCGGGGAGGGCGGGCCCGGGGGCGCGGCGCCCATGAGGCCGCTGCAGCGCTTGATCTGCTTCTGCAGGTACTTGCGGTGGTTCACCTTCCGCTTCGACTTGCCGGGCTTGTCCAACGCCAGCTTGATGTTGCTGGACGCCGAGTCAATGAAGCTGAGCAGGTCGCGGGTGGCCTCGCGCACGTCCCCGCCCTCGGCGCCCGCCAGCAGCGCGCCCGCCGGTGTCCCGGTCTCCTCGTCCTCGAAACAGCAACCCTTGTCCAGGGCTCCGAAGGCGCTTCCCAGCCCGTCAGGGGAGCCCCCGAAGCCGAAGGGGACGAAGGGGTGCGTGCTGAGGAGCGCCGCCTGGACTGCCATCGCCGCGGCTCCCGGGCGGCCCGCAGCGCCGCCCGTGCGCCCCCGGCCGCTTCCCGCCCGCCGCCCAGGCCCGGCTCCCGCCCTGGCGCTGTGCGCGCGGCACAGCTTCCTCGCTTGGGGCCGGGCTCGCTGCTCGGCCTCCCGGGGGAGCTCATTAGGTCTTGTAAGCGAGGGGCGGAGGGAGGGAGCGCGCGGCGACCGCCCCGGTGGCGAAGGGGAGGGGCTTACTTAGCTGGGCTAAGCCGGGGGTGGGGGTGAGGGGATCGCTTTTCTAGTTTTCTGGGCTTTCTCAAGCTCATCGCCTTAACCCCTTAGTTTCCCTTCGCCCCGCGCGTTTCTCTTGGCTAGCTCCAACCACAAGACGTGAGGATGGGATGGCGCGTCCTCAAACTCCAGCTCCGGTACAACCACGCCCTGGCGCTGGGCACTCTCCATGAGGCTGAGAAGGCAAGAGTCCAGACCCGTGGGTTTCAGTCCCAGCTCTGGTAACAATAGTAACCATCAGCTACGGGGAGCTTGCTTATGCCAGGCACTGTCCATGCATTTCCTCATTTAACCTTTGAACAATAGTCCTATAAAGTACGTATCAGTATTATTATCACCATCTAACAAATGAGTAAACTGAGCCTTAGAGAGTTTCAGTGAGTTGGCCAAAGCTATATCCAGTCCAGGCTGACTCCAAAGCCATTCCTAAGCCCTTGACAAAACTTATGTTCTCTCTCGGCTTCCTCACCTATCAGATAGGAGAAGGAAACTAGTGTCTCTTCAAGCTCTAGCCCTGGTCCTAAGATTCTAACTCGAGTTCCTGCAGGACTCTCAGCTCTGATGCTCTTTCTTCTACCTGTTAATTGTTTATAGCAAACTGAGGCCAGCACTTGACCCATCTTTTATTAGCAGTAGACAGCAGGAGGCAAGGAAGTCACTCCCACTAAGCTAGCTGGTGCTTTAGAGAAACAGCCCTGTGTGTGTATAAAACTCTCAGCCTCTTAGGACAAAATATGGACTGGAACCTCTCCCTTAACTGTCATGCCATTTAAGTTGCCCTTTTGGGACTTCTGTTGCATTTCAAGAATCACCTTGAAGTTCATTTAGACCCACTTTCACCTGGGCAAGTTTCTTGGGATAGAGGAAATGAGTAATTTGGCAGAGCATGAAAGATGATTCAGAAAAGACGGGTTCTGGTCTTAGCCTCACCACTCAATAGCTCTGTGACAGGTTGAAATCCTTGCTCTGATGGGTACATAGCTTCGGGCAAACCAGCTGACCTCTCTCTGCCTTAGCTTACTCATGTTAAATGCAGGTAAGGTTGCCCACCTCACAGGGCACTTGTGATCTTTAAAGGAAACATCCTGTGGAAAATCCTTATCTATTGACTGTTCTATAGCCTGTGATGAGTATTTGCCCTTATTTCTCTAAAACACAAAAAGGTGACTATGTTTCCTTACATGAACATCTAATATGTGATATGTGATAGAACACCTCAGTCAGAGGGTGTTCATGAGGATTAAGTGAGGTAACATGCATGAAGATACTGTGTGTGTGATAAAGTGTTCTCTAAATAAGTTATTATAGTTTAGGTGCAGAGTCTACCCGGGGCACCATCTCTTTTTTTCTTTCTTTCTTTCTTTCTTTTTTTTCTTTTTTTTTTTGGGTGCCGTGTGCAGTGGAAGCCAGAGTCTTAACCACTGGACTGCCAGGGAAGTCCCTAGACCATCTCTTTCAAAACTCTTTTCTTTAAGCCTCATTTTTCAGGATGTAGCAAAACCATTTTTGAGCACCCTGAAGGTACAGCCTTACCAAAAGGAAAGGGCCAGATGAACACTTTTCATTTGGGAGATGAAGTACTTTTCCCAAGCCAACATGCTGAAACAAACTTTTTTTTAACTCAAGTTGGCTCAATTATAATGTACCTTTCGTTTGAGTAACACACAAGATTTTGTCCTCCATGATTCGACTGTTTTTTTTATTGTTGGTGACCTTGCACTCAGAAAATTGTGTGGGCTTGTCACTGAGTTGTGTTTCTCCCCCCTCGGATGTGGATGTCAGCACTTCCCTTTGCCTTTCGGCAGGACCATTCCATTGACCTCTGCGTCTGGCAGCCAAGAGCACTAACTCTTTTTTTTTTTACTTTCTTTCAACTGAGTAGCTCTTACAAATCCCGAGATTGCAGAGGACAATATATTTAATTGAAATCTTTAGTCTGAAAAATCTCTCGTAATCCCCACAGAGTTAGCTAAGCCCTCACATAATCACATTCAAAATAAATAGAATATGAAAATATTAATATGTAAAAGTCTGTTTCCAGATCATTGGAGTTCTGAGCATCAAAATTGATTTGGCATTAGATGAGGACAGGTTCAAATTCTGGCCTGCCACTTGCTAGGTGAGTGCCCTTGGACAAGTCAATCTGTCTTCCTAAAGCTCAGTTTCCTCATCTGAAAAATGGAAGTGGTCCTAACTGTTCTCAGAGTCTTTGTGAGAATGAGGCATCCTAAGAGGCAAATAATACCCCTGAATCTTGCTTGTTTTATGTGCTCAATGGAGATCATCTCAGCTCCTCAGGGTTGTTGTGAGATGCTATATATGAAAGTTCCTGGCACAAAAAAGCAGCTCAACAAATGCCCATGTTTTTGATTCTTTAGACTCCACCTACTTCTTACCAACATATCACCCTATAAAATCAGCATCATTTGTTCTTTCTCCCAACAAAGTGAGTGACTATTTCCAAATGAAAGAGAGCAGCTATACTTGCAGGTTATAGAAACAGAAAAAAAGCAGTGTAATATCATAGAGAGAGTGCTAAAATTAGAACCAGAGATGAGACTGGAGTCCAATATACCCTCTCATTATCCAGCTGACTATAAAATTTCACTTAACCTCCTGTACCTCAATATTCCCATCTATAAAATGGGAATAATCATGTGAATCAATTTGATGAGGCTATTGTGAAAATCAGTGAGATAATGGAAATGGAAGTTCTTTGTCAACCATAAAGCTCTGTATACAAATATAAGACATTCATGGATTAGAATTTCTATAGCCTGATTCACAACATTGATCCTTATGCATAAAATATCCATCCAATCACTTAATCATTCAACAGAAAGATACTGACACCAACAATGTGCTCAGCACTGTGCTGGTACTGTGGATACAGAGATAAGAAGCCATGATTTCTACCCTTTCTGGTGGACAGACAGACATGCAAAGAAGCCATTGTAATATAATGTGATACTTCTTAATAGAAGTAAATTAAAGGTACAATAATTGATGGGATAAAAGACCTTCAAGTTGACCAGAGGAGTTGGGGAAGCCTGCATAAACAGGTACCATTTGAGCTAAGAATTAAATGATACATTTGAGTGTGCCAAGCAAACAAGTAGTATCTCTGGGAACAGCCGGGCAGGAACATGGTCATATGAAAGCAATGGTGTCTATGGAAAACTATAGATAAGAAGGCAACAAAGAGCAACTTCTACTTGAAATAGCTCTATAACTGAGACCAAAATAAATCCTTAGTGCTTCCAATGTGCAGCTAAATGGCACATGTGGACCCCACCTCAAGGTCTCAGTTGCTTTTCCCCTTTTCTTTGGGGAAGAGCTCTATTTCGGATGGAATGAGCTTCAGCAAAGTAAGAGGCCAGCTCCTGCCAGCCCATCAGGCCCCTCCTCCTGTACCCTGAGCAAGCACGCTCACTTGAGTGGTTTTGACATCAATCCATTTCACTTCCTATGGGGCCAAGGGACCTGGCTCCAGCCTGCACTCGGGCCTCTCTGCAGAGCTCCAAACTAGAGCTCTTTTGCCCCACTGATACTTAATGCTGAGCAAGTGGGATTAGTCTCCTTGGGAACCAAGCCCCCCAGGGACTCAAGGGCTGAACTTGCCCCAAACCGTTTGGGAGAATTGAGGTTTCATATTGTTCTTTTACACTTGGATTTCAGGACATTACTTAGACAAAGGCCCACCTGAGAGCTGCCTCCTTTCTTGTGGGTAAATATAGCAGCAGGATCAAAAGCTGACTTACTTATTTTGTTTTCCTCTTTGTAACTTTAATCATATTCCCTGCAGGACAATCTTAGTGCTCAGGGCTGTCAGGAATGCACATTCATAAAGGGAGAAATAATTATGCATCTTTTTTTACTCTCTTTCTCTCTTCCCATACCAACTGCTTGTCATTCACTATTTTTCAAACCTCAAATAAAACAAATTAATTCCTCAGTATCACCACACAATTTATAAAGTATCAATTTCATCACAAAATAATGTTGCCTTTCAAATTGTACACTCCCTAAAATGTATCTCTTGTTTTCTTTCTCATCCTTTCCTCCATCCTTCTAGTCCATGTGACATTGACAATGGCTAGTCTGGAGGATCCAAGATGGCGTCATTCACATGACTGCACCTGCGCTTACACATGCTGGCCTATCCACCAGTAGCTGGTGTAAGAGTACTCAGACTTCTTACATGGAGGCTCAGGAATCCCAGAGACAGTGTTACAATAGGCCCCATGTGGCATCTGTCAGGCTTCTTATGATCTAGCTCCAGAATTCCCAGAACATCATTTTTACTACATTCTATTGGTCAAACAAATCACTAAGGCCAGTTCAAGAGGAGAGAAATTAGAATCCAGCCCTCAATGGAAGAAATTGCAAATAATTTGTTTGGTATGTCTCTTAAGTCTCTTTTCATCTATATCAGCCCCCACCTTTTGTTTTCTTTGCAATTGGTTTACTGAAGAAACAGGTCATTACCTTGTCATTTTCTCCCACATTCTGGATTTGGTTGATTGCATCCATCTCCCTGGTATCACTTAATATGTTTCTCTGGCCCCTGTGTTTCCTGAAAATGAGGAGTAGATATAGGGGCTTGGTCAGATTCATGTTTTTTTTTATGCTATAGTGCTCACACACACACACACACACACACACACACACACTATAAAATATATGCTATAATATTTATAATGGTTTCAAAATAACAATGCCAATATTCTTATTAATAATATAATTACTACAAAGAATCTTATTTTTTCTCCTTTTTCCATTATTTTGTCCTCAAAACATATCCCACTAGTGATGAACAGTCCAATTACTATGTTTTAAATTCACTTTTAAAAATACTATCTGTGTGGTTATACCAAATTCAATACACAGTTAGGTTTATTTGTATTACTTTGCTTTATATAAAATTGCTTTATAAATCTTTAATTTGTTTTATATTTTTTTTTAATTTACATGATTTTGGGCTTCCCTGGTGGCGCAGTGGTTGAGAGTCCGCCTGCCGATGCAGGGGACACGGGTTCGTGCCCCGGTCCGGGAAGATCCCACATGCTGCGGAGTGTCTGGGCCCGTGAGCCATGGCCACTGAGCCTGCGCGTCCGGAGCCTGTGCTCCGCAACAGGAGAGACCACAACATTGAGAGGCCCGCGTACCGCAAAAAAAAAAAAAAAAAAAATTCACATGATTTCAAAGTCAAAACTATATCACAAGACATATTCAAAGAGAGTTAGCTTCTATTGTGGTCCCCTCCACCCAATTTTCTCCCCCCTTCCTAGAGGTAATCTTTGTTGTTGTTTTGTTTTGTTTGGGTTCAGCCTCATTCTTTGTTAGATAATCATATTTTTATTATACATTTTCTTCTTCCTTGTTTTTTTTACTTAACAGCAATACATCTTCATTCATTTTTTTTACAGTTGTGTAGTATTCCACTGAGTGGGTCTACCATAGTTTACTAAACCAGTTCTGTTATGATTAAATTACTTGGGTTTTTCTAGACCTTTTATATTACAAATAGCACTGTGATGAATAGCTTCAATGTAAAACCAAGATCTACTAACTACTGGTCTGGTGCTCCTTTCATAATATTGATGTAGTTGTGAAAATAAGGCATACACTAATTTACATTTCATTCCTTCTTTCATTTATTTAACAAACATTTATTGAACTCAGATTATGCGTCAGAAAGTGGTATGATTTTGCAGGAACATAAAGATGCATAACACAGAGTCCTACCTTCAGGGAATTCATGATTTTGTAGACAGTGCAGACACATATTCAGCAGAATGCAAAGCCATGTAAAATAAGGTGTAAACAAATCACTGTGAGTTCAATAGAAAGAGAAATCCACTCGGATAAAGGAAATTGGCAAGGAGACATGGATAATGTGATATTTGAATACAGCAGGAAGAGCAGAATTTCCCAAAGTACATAAAGACAAATAAACACTCGATATAGACTGCATGGAAATTTAGTTCTAATGCTTGTCCTTAGCTAAGATCTTTTCATTTTTACAAGGAGAATGTTTTATTGACTATTTATTTATATACATTATATATTAGTTAAAATACTGATTTTTCAAATGAGTGTGGATGGCATTTTCAGTGAGTAATGAGGATTTCTGTGTTCCTGGATATGCATAGGAAAATAGTAGGAGACAACACTAACTGGGCTGGGATTATCAAATGTCAAGCCAAGAGACAATGTAAACTCTGTAGTATGTCTCTTTCTTTCCATATCTGAGATATTGTTGGGCTTGGTTTATGCCAAAGGAAAATGAGACCTGGAGAGAAAAGATCTGGATTTAAGGTTTGGATCTACTTTTTAACTGTGTCTTGTTTATTAATTTATTCTTTTCTACTTTATTTCAGAAAGAAATATAGACCAATTATGAGAGTACATAAAATGCGATGAGATAACACAAATTAAACTGCAAACTAGTGCCCAAATTTTGGTTCCTAATACCATTCCCCAATAAGGGGAAGTAGACCTCCTTGAGAAATGGCTGATTCTAGGACTGGAGGTAGGGAATATAAAAGATGAGCCTGGAACATTTCATAGTACCAGAAAAGTAAAGAAGTGCTCAAAACACTATGTCAAAGAGACACAGGAGCCAACTAAAAGAGCTCCCAATGACCAAAATTGGAACAATTTAAGCAACAAAATAAATAACGTAATATTGGATTATGAAACAAAGAATAAAATAAATATCCATTAGTCCATACTGACGTAAACAAATGATTGAATAAATAAATGAGGGTAATAGATAAATCTCCCATAAAGAGGAATTCCAAATAATTTATATGAATACTCTGCTCTCAAGGAGATGAAGCATAACTTCTCACTCTTTAAGTGTAAGTTGTGCATAGCGACCTTCTTCCAAAAATAACAGCATGGAAAGAAGGGGAAAAGAGTGATTTTATAGTAAAGAAACCTGGCAAACACCACTTCAGCCAGGTGATCAAGGTTGACAACGGTGATGTCATATTGATAATATATACCCTTGATGGGATGAGAATGGCACTTTACTAATGTGGTTTTCCCCAAAACCTATTGTTGCCATCTAATCATGAGGAAAACAAATCAGCCAAATCCCAATTGAGGGGAATTCTACAAAATGTCTGACCCGTACCCCTCAACACTGCCAAGGACACCAAAAACAAGGGAAGTCTGAGAAACTGGCACAGACAAGAGGACCCTAAGACACAGAACTGTAATGTAGTCACCTAGATGAGATCCCAAAGCAGACAAAAAGATATTAGGTTAACTAAGGATATCTAAAGTATAGACTTCGGTTAATGATGATGTACCAATGTTGGTTCATTAGTTGCAGCAAATGTACCATAGTAATGTAAGATGCTTACAATAGGTAGGGAAACTGGGTACAGGACATATAGGAACTCTCTGTGCTGTTTCTGCAATTTTTCTGTGAATTTAAGACTATTCTAAAATAAAAGACTTATTTTAAAAAGAAAAAAGGTAGGAGGATTTCATGAAGAAATAAAAAGGTAAAGTATTAAGTGGGCCCTGGGACCTAGAATGAGATTAAACCTTATAAATATATATTATATCCTTGTGAAATAATTGCATATTCGGCACTCATCTTCCTAAGAGCCAATGGAAAAAGTGCAATCCGGTCAGTTACCATAATTAACACTACCCAAAACATAAAAGGAAACCAATCACTTAGGATAAATAGAAGGATCCTTGGTTCTAGAGCCAATCAGGTATTTCTCTCAAGCGTCCTCATGAGGAGGAAAATGTAAAATGGAGTGAACAATCTTCAGAGACAACAGCTGTGGCTGATCCTTATAATAACGGCTCTAACGGATCACTGATCCCTGGGCCCAAGCCCCTTTGCAGTATGACATTGCCCCTCCTCCCATCATGAGCTAGAAGTCTGTTTCTCCACACCTCTGAATCTATGCTGGAGACAGTGCACAAATTCCAAACCTTTGCAAACATGCAACATAAGAGGCTTTGCAGCTTCCACTTTCACACTCTCGCAACACTAAGATCCCATGCTATGAACGATCCCAAGAGAATCAAGGTGCCCCAGATGAGAGCTAGCACCACTGCCAGACATGCCTGTGAGACTGTTCTGCACCCTCCAAACCCAGTCAAATCATCATATAACTGAAGCCACATGAGTGGTTCCAAGAAAGACCTGCAAAAGAACCACTCAGGTTGGGCTTCCCTGGTGGAGCAGTGGTTAAGAATCTGCTTGCCAAGGCAGGGGACACAAGTTCAAGCCCTGGTACAGGAAGATCCCACGTGCCGCCGAGCAACTAAGCCCGTGTGCCACAACTACTGAGCCTGCGCTCTAGAGCCCGTGTGCCGCAACTACTGAGCCCACGTGCCACAGCTACTGAAACCCGTGCGCTTAGAGCCCATGCTCCACAACAAGAGAAGCCACTGCCGTGAGAAGCCCACGCACCACAAGGAAGAGTAGCCCTCCGCTCGCCACAACTAGAGAAAGCCCGCGTGCAGCAACGAAGACCCAACACAGCCAAAAATAAATAAATAAATTTATTTAAAAAAAAAGAACCACTCAGGTTGCCAACCAATACCATCATGTAAAATCATAAATTTTGGTTTTAAGGCAATACATTTTGGGATGATTTGTTATGCAAAAAGTTTGATGAGCTATTTTTAAAATAATAAACTTCACTATAGAAGAATAGCACCACACTCCAATAAATCTGCTAAAAGCAACTGAACAGAAAGCCTTCATTCTAACTGAACACCTTGGAAATATCTCTTAAGCAAGATAATCCCTGCCCTGCCCACTTCAACTGAGATAATGAATGCGAAAGCATTTTGCAATTGGAAAGCATCCTACCAATAGCCATTTGTCCAATTTTTTAAAAAAATGTTATGGGAAAAAAAAAAAATGTTATGGGCTTTCCAGAATATTGCTAAACCAGGGCAGGAAGCAGTACATGCATAAAAACAACAAAGGAAAACAACAACAACAACAAAGGATTCTCCTTACCCTGGACAATCATTAAGTCAGTGCTTTCTAAACTGTGCCCTCCTCCCCCCTGCTTGTCACCAGTGATCACTCAGGTGATCCCCAGATGGCTTGGTGTTTTCAAAAGAAAAAAAGCTGAAACAATTTTGTGTACATATATTTTATAAATTTTAAATTAAAAATTATGTAAGTGAGACAATGTAAACACCTAATACAGTGCTTGACATGTACTCTATGTAACATGGTAAATGGTGACTATATTACTAATGTCAGGGTTTTTTAATATTATTATCATTATTGATATAATAAAATAGAACACTTTTTGTGGTCATAATAAATAAATTATTAATAAATAAGGGAGTCAATAGCACAAGAAAAAAAATTATGGCTTTTAAAGAAAATTTAAAAAAAATTTCTTTATAATCATAACCTAATGGTTACACATGTATATCAAAGACTGCATACATTTGTTCCAGCTAAACTGCATGATCAGTCAGTTAATAGATATGGTTTTTACCTCAAGTTTATGTAATTTACACATTAGAGTTTTTGTTGGTTACATTTCCATTTTCTTTATTATTAATATATTACATCTATATCTCAAATTTATGAAAGCAGATCAATGGCTTCAAAGCAATTTTGTAGTACTAAATTAGTGAGAAAAGTAGTAAAAAACATTATAAATATATATAGTAAACAAGACAAATGAAAATATAAAATATACATGCTGGCATAAACACATCTGTAAGTAAAATAATTTGTATAAGCATGGCAAAAAAAGAAATTTGGAAACTAACTGATTTGAGCGACAGAACCCAGGAAAGCCTCAGTACTTGAGAAAGTAAGCGTGAGGAGAGGGAAAATAGAATTGGTTGAAAGCCTGTATAAGAAGCAATTAGAATTCAAGATCCCCTCCGCCATCCCATATAGCCCCTTGGTTGAAAACAAGAATTTTATTTTCTACGGGATTGAACCAGAATGGTTCTAGCGTAGGGGATTCCATGTACAATGTAGAGTGAGCAATGATACACCATACTGAAAACAAAGGGATTAAATGAAATTCTACATTATAAATAATGAATAATGACCCTCAGCCTCATTTTCCAGTCAGTTTCTAGAATGTTTGCAGCAGGTCACATACTCCCCAGTCAGGAAATTGGAGTAGTCTTCTCTGAAGGGTTACTAGCAGAAGAGAAAGACTGGGTGGATTTTCAATAAGATTTTTATAATAGCTATCCAATCTTAAATATAAATTCACATCCAGCGTTCATCAAATATTTTGGCAATGCCTCCAACATGGATAATAGAGAGCCCCCCCCCCCGAAAAATTAGGGGGAATAATCCCACAGGAAACTAACAATGCAAAGAGCAAAAGTTCCATATAAATTATAATTCAGAGATAAAATAAGATTAATGATTAAAGAGATAAGAGAAAATATTGCAACCATGAAACAAGAATTAGATGCTACAAAAAAAAAGGAAGGGAGTAAATCAAAAATAAGAAAGCACTCTTGGAAATTTGTGGTAATATATTTTTAAAAGTCAATAAAGGGATCGGAAGATAAAGTTAAGGAAATCTCCTAGGATGAATAAGAAGTCCAAGAAACGTTCAAAATTAAGCCTAGAGGAATTTCAGGGGGGAAAAAATAGATAAAATGGAGTAGAAAATATTATCAAAGAAATAAAACATGTAAATATTGTAGGACTGAAGGATATGTATTTCCAGATTAAAAGAATTTATTAAACGCCTAGTAAACAACGATAAGATCCACACCAAAGCACATTATTATACATTTTCAGAATATTAAAGGACTCTAAAGAGAGATAAATGTGATGTACAAAAAATAAAAATAAGATAATAACATCAGACCTCTGATTAACACCACCAGAACTTGAAAAAAAAATGGAGCAATGCCCTTAAAAATCTGAGAAGGAATTATTTCCTAGTTAGAATTCTATACCGAATCCAATGATTCATCAAGCATAAGGATAGGATAACATTTTCAGACATACAATATCTTATGAAATTGCCTTTCAAGAAACTTTTCTCAAGGGACCACTAAATAATGTGCTCCATGAAAAACACAGAAGAAAATGGTATCCAGAAAACAGGGGATGCATCACAGGATAGAGTCAAAGAGAATTACCTGGATAGTGACAGAGAGAAGTATTACCACAGCCATATAGCAGGCTGGATGGTGACGATCAGTTAAATTAGAACAGGAAAATGGAGAATTCCTGGAGAAGGAGGGGATGTTGCAAAGAAAAATCAATGGAAGTGATCAATTTTCTTATTTATTTGACAGTGATGATAGGAGATGACAGATACTCTTGCTACTTTTTTAAAATGTACTTATTTAATTTATTTATTTTTGGCTATGTTGGGTCTCTGTTGCTGTGCGCAGGCTTTCTCTAGTTGCGGTGAGCTGGGGCTACTCTTCTTTGCGGTGCGCGGGCTTCTCATGGCGGTGGCTTCTCTTGTTGCAGAGCATGGGCTCTAGGCACACGGGCTTCAGTAGTTGTGGCTCGCAGGCTCTAAAGCACAAGCTCAGTAGTTGTGGCGCACGGGCTTAGTTGCTCTGCGGCATGTGGGATCATCTTGGACCAGGGCTCGAACCCATGTCCCCTGCATTGGCAGGTGGATTCTTAACCACTGCACCACCAGGGAAGTCTCACTCTTGCTGCTTTGAATATCCTAACCTTATTCTTTTTTTTTTTTGCGGTACGCGGGCCTCTCACTGTTGTGGCCTCTCCCGTTGCGGAGCACAGGCTCCAGACGCGCAGGCTCAGCGGCCATGGCTCACGGGCCCAGCCGCTCCGCGGCATGTGGGATCTTCCCGGACCGGGGCACGAACCCGCGTCCCCTGCATCGGCAGGCGGACTCTCAACCACTGCGCCACCAGGGAAGCCCCCTTATTCTTATTCTTACCTGACAGAGCGCACCTCTCTCTGTGGAGGCTGAAAATGACAGACAGTTGCATCTCCCCTTTAACTACAGCAGGGACATGAGAGCCAATCTCAGCCAATGAGACATTAAGAGAAATCTACTCTTGGAATTCTAGGAAAGTCCCTCCTCATGTACATATTTTAAAAAGAGATAAAAGGAGAAAAAAGAAAGAGAGAGGAAGGAATGCCCTCCTTCCTGCCTTTGTTATATATGTGATACTTGGAGCTGCAGCAGCCATCTTACAACCATGAGGATTCAAGCCTCAAAATAAAAAAATCAACATGCTAAGGTTGGCAGAGCAGAAATATGAAAAGCACCTGAATCCTCAATGATATCATAATGTCACTGAGTTAACCAACCCCAGAACTCCCTAACTCCAGACTTCTTTAAGAGTAAGATAATAAACCTATTTTTTTAGGCTACTTTTAGTTGGGTATGGTGTTACTTTGCAATCAAAAGCATTCTAAATTCTATAAGAAGGTGTTCTCCTTCTGTTAATGTGTTTAGGGAAACACAAAGTGAAATATACATAGAAAAATAAATCCCCCCAAAAATAAGGCAATTATTAACTTCAGGCAAAACAAAAAGCTGTACAAGAAATTTTAGTAAAATGTAGAGGAACTGTGAACAATATTCACATAATAATAGAATAATCATTGAAAATTTAACCAAACTGTGTTATCACTGTACTGAGATGACTGGGAAAGGGAAGAGGGGGAGTACCACACGGGTGGAAAAGATGTAAGTGTTCTATAAGTAATAGAGTTTTCAGGGCAAGCAGTTTTTTGAGGGGTAACACTTATGAAAGGTAAGAGGGAAAGAAAGTGGAATTGGACAAGGAAAGCTTACAGACTGCAATGCAGATCTGAGATCTGTAAAAGGAAAGGAAAGAGGAAGCTGAATCCCGCTGGGAGGGCCTCAGACAGTTCCATGGACCTGACAAAATTCTCTGCAAGCCCGGAGGGGATGTTTGGAGTAAAGATGACTCAGTAAAGGAGTAATACACCAGTCAGAAATGGCTAGGCCTGTGCATCACCACTTTGCCCAGTCATCGGATGGAGTCACCTCCAGAAGAGCGTGGTGGCCTCAGCTTAGAAGAGCAAGAAGCCTGAACACGTTAACACCTGAAGGCTGTCAGCTCAGTGTACTTGCAGCAGCTGGGCAATGAATACTTTCTTGAAGAGGAATCTGAGCAGTGCATCTCCATGCCTGCCACATGAGATTATTTTGAAACGTGTAGGTAAAAATAGAAAGAAAAAAAAAAGTTGTAAAATATTTAAAGTAAGAGTCAGAAATAGGGATAATGTGGGAGAAAATTCTAATACTTTTCTTTCTAAACCATGCACATATTTATTTTAATAACAAATTAAAATTTTAAACTTAAAAAGTCATTCTATAGGAGCTTTTCCACAATTACTCTATTCCAAGTAGAAACAATTACACTATGATAACACTTAACAATTACACTATGATACTAATAAGGGCATTTGTAGCAATGTCAAGAGTATTTCTCAAGTGCCTTATCTTAGCAACATATTCAGTATCCTGAGTAGCCAGGACTAATCACGTTAGAGCTGAAATATCAAGACTGCTTTATGTTGAGGATAAGGTAACAGGATTTTTAGGAATAAAACTGTGGAGAAAGCAACTTGATTATCTAAGGATTGATTTTTTTTTTTCTTTTTAGGTGATGGTTTTCTTCACTTATCCAAGAAAGTAATTAAGGCACATTATTGAAAAATATTTCAAAATTATATCAACATAATCCAATGGAGCATAAAAAAGTACTTTCTAGAGCCATATGCAGCCAGTAGTGGAGTTGGAAGTCCATTCATCTCCACCTCCCAAATTAAAATGTTCAAGCATGTTATGCTTATTAAAAGTAACATCTCATGGGATGTTAAGTTAGAAATCTCTTTATAATTTCTTGGTCTTTATAATCGGACTGGTGTTCATAGAAACCAGATAGATAGATAAAGAATGAGATCTTTATCTATCTATCTAAAGAATGAGATACTAATGTGAGCAAATCCTGACATTGGTTCAGCTGCACATTGGTACCACCATGAGCCCAAACTCTTTTATCTGCTCTGTCTTCCTTAATGTGTTTGTTTTCATCCTTATGTGGGTGCCTCATGGTTGCAAAATGGCTGATCCACTTCCAGCCATCACACCCCTATTCCAAAAGGGCAAAGGGACTTTTCCTCAGGGCCTTTATGATTTTATACAGAAAGGGAATCCCTTCCCAGAAAAACATCTCATTACCCCAAACCGGATTACATGCTTACTCTTATACGACTCAGTGACCATGGGAAGAAAATTACGATTTGTTTAGGACAATCATAATTTACCCATGGATCATGTAGGCATCTACACTTACTGAGATGGAGGGCTCTTTGCCCAATACCTAAACAGATCACTGTTCTGCTAGCAGAAAAAGGAGGAAACATGGTTTTGGGTGTAGAATGAACAAGATGTCTCATTTGATCCAAATATCCAGAACTGTCTAAGAAAACCACCAAACATTTGCTGTCATTCCCAACAACCTACGATTGTGTGTGTAACCGAGAAGGACCCTAAGAGACCTTCCCAAAATAGACCCCACCCATGTCCTCC
Source organism: Delphinus delphis (assembly GCF_949987515.2). NCBI lineage: Eukaryota > Metazoa > Chordata > Mammalia > Artiodactyla > Delphinidae > Delphinus > Delphinus delphis. Next base: position 50,629,255 of record NC_082690.1, on the reverse strand, counting down.
ACCTGCCTTTTGTCTGTAGAAAAACTTTAGTCAAAGAATAAATTTGGGCTTCCCTGGTGGCGCAGTGTTTGAGAGTCCGCCTGCCGATGCAGGGGACATGGGTTCGTGCCGCGGTCCGAGAAGATCCCACATGCCGCGGAGCGCCTGGGTCCGTGAGCCATGGCCGCTGAGCCTGCGCGTCCGGAGCCTGGGCTCCGCAACGGGAGAGGCCACAAAAGTGAGAGGCCCGCGTACCGCAAAAAAAAAAAAAAGAATAAATTTAATCAGAGAAGTGAGAAAATGCAGAAAGAAAGGAAAACAGTCAAGCATGACAAAATAATAATACTTTAGCCATTAAACAAAGTCAAGGACCTTTAGTTCCTCCTCAAGGGCTAAAGATAATATTCTGAGCCACATCCTTTGAGCTGTTTCGCAGATACTGAAAGCCGCACCAGGTGGGAGAAGTTAACTGTATGCTGCCCACAAGCACGTAGACCCCAGACGGGTTGGAATCAGGAGGTTGATGATGCTGACTCCACATTACCTAACCACCAGCCAATCAGAATGTCCAGCTGTTGAGCTGATGTCGCCCTGCTCCTTGAACACTATAAGATTCCTCACTACCCCCTCCAGGATGGGACACATAGTCTTGAATGTATTAGCCCTCTGTGGCCCCCTTTGCCTGGCAAAACAATAAAAGCTACTCTTTTCTACTTCACCCAAAGCTCTGTCTCTGCACTTTTATTCACGGGTGAACAGAGGCTGAGTTTCAGCAACAGGAGTAAGAACTTCTAATTGGTATAAATAGGGAAAAAGAAATATTGTCTAGTTGTAAAATCTGACCTATAGCTGAAGCAATCTGTTACTGATCTAGACAGAGTCATCTTGCTGAAAAACTGCATATGATTTCACTCCTCTGACTGATACAAAATATTTTTATTTTTAAAGCTGTGTTCTCATGCTATAGTCCATAATTAATTTTTTAACATTTTATTTCATTTGTCTAAAATTAGTGATCTGTATTAATGGGAGTGAGGTTTCTCTCTGAGGTGATAAAATATTCTGGAATTAGATAGTGGTGATGGTTACACAACTTTGTGAATATACTAAAAACCACTGAACCTCACATTTTAAAGGGGTGAATTTTTATGGTATGTGAATTATATCTCAAAAACAAAAAATTAGTGGAATGCATGTGTGCTGAGTTCGCACTGAGAACTTCTCCGATATCAAAAGTTTGAGAAGGAGCCCCCCCAAAGTGATCTAGAGATGGGCACTAGCTCTCTGAAGCAATGGGGTCAGCAGTGAGGTAGTACACCTGCATTGCCTGATTTTCCAGCCAGTTTCACAGACTGTGAAGAGACCCTGATTCATGCAGGCTGTTAAAGCTATTCTGCATAACGCTGAACAACCGGATCCCTTACCCAACCAAGGAAGGTATCAATTTGCTCTCTGAAAATCCTCTCTTCTCAGAGCACAGCACTGTTCTGCCCCTAGGACTGCCAAGAAAATTTATGCACTATCTCACTCTCAAGGACCCCAATGTCCAGTCTGTAACTGTGGGATGTATAAGGGGTCATGGCCACACAGAGGTCAGAGGTGAGTGAAGGCTTCACACAGGCTTGAAGTCTGGGATGGAAACTGCCATGGGGGGAAGAGCAAAGAACATTTCAGGTGAGGACACAGCCAGGTCAGAATACACAGAGGTAGGAGACAGAATGTATTAGCAGAACTGTGAAATGTGTACATGGAATATGGTTTGCATGGGTGGAATTGGCCGGGGATGAGGCCATGGTCAGAGGAGAGAGACCTGAATGCCATCCTAAAAAGTTTGGGCATTATTACATAAGCAATGGGGGACTGATGAAGGACTCTAGGCACCAAGAATGGTCAGTTCTTTATTTTAGAAAAATTATTTTATACATATATAGCATAGTATATATGTTTTTATATATAATTATTTACATATAGTGTATATATTTTAATTATATATATATAGAGAGAGAGACTGAGACAGAGTATTCTGTTGAATATGGAGTATATATATATATATATATATATATATATATATATGCAATGGAATACTATTAAGTAATAAAATGGTATATAGTTCACAACACAGAATATAGCCAATATTTTATAATAACCATAAATGGAGTATAAACTTTAAAAATTCTGAATCACTATATTATATATCTGTAAGTTTTATAATATTGTACAGCACCTACACTTCAATAAAATAAATTTTTTAACTGTCTTATAGTTTTTTAGTGAAGTATAGTTAATTTACATTGTATTAGTTTCAAATGTACAGCAAAGTGATTCAGTTATACATATATATATTCTTTTTCAGATTCTTTTCCATTATAGGTTATTATAAGATACTGAGTGTAGTTTCCTATGCTATACAGTAGGTCTTTTTTGTTTATATATATATATATATATATATATATATATATATTTGTTTTGTTTTGTTTTGGTTTTTTTGTTTACATATTTTATATAAAGTAGTATGTATATGTTAATTCCAAACTCCTAATTTATCTCCCCCTATCCTCCACTATCCCCTTTGGTAACCATAAGTTTGTTTTCTATGTCTGTGAGTTTATTTCTGTTTTGTAAATAAGTTCATTTTTATCATTATTTTACATTCCACGTATAAGCGATAATCATATGATATTTGTATTTGTCTGACTTACTTCACTTAGTACAATAATCTCTAGGTCCATCCACATTGCTACAAATGGCATTATTTCATTCTTTTTTATAGCTGAGTAATATTCCATTTTGCATATATATACATATATATATATATATATATATATATATACACCACATCTTTATCCACTCATCTGTCGATGGACATTTAGGTTGTTTCCATGTCTCAGCTATTGTAAATAGTGCTGCTATGAATAAATAAAATTTTTTAACTAAAAAAATAAAAAATTACAAGCTACTGATGCAACAAGATGGATGAATCTCAAAAACATTATGTTGGACCCAATAAGCCAGCTGTAAAGGTGTGCATATGGTATGATTCCACTTATATGAAATTGTAAACAGAAAAACTAATTTATGGTGCTGGAAATCAGAACAGTGGCTGCCTGTGGGGGAAGGGATTGCCTGAAGGGGGGCACAAGGGATCTTTCTGTGGTGACAGAAACGTATATCTTCACTGAGGTGTTGTTTACATGGATGTGTGTGTCTGTCAAAACTCATGGAACTGTACACTTAAGATGTGTCAAGTCTGTGTCTGTAAATTATATATAAAAAAACAAAAAGAAATCTCACTTAGGTGTGAGAATGAAGGATGGATTGGCAGAGAACAAGGATGAAGAAGATGGACCTGCTTTTCCATCGCCTTCTCTGTCATTACAGTTCATTCAGCGCCTGCTCAGTCACCCAGCCAGTCTGCAGCAGGCCCATACAGAGGCGTACAGGATGGAGCTGAAGGGCTTGATTTCCAAAGAGCAATTGTGCCCCCTCCTTTCCCTGGAAATGAGGAAAATCACAACAGACCCTCCAGGCGGAATCTTCTTTTGTTCGGATTTCATTCAAATACCTGATATCTTACTCCTCTTGAATCAATGTGGACCAGTTCTATCAGAGCAGAGCAGAAGGCTGCTCTGAGCCCAAGAAAATGTTTACACCAAAATGTGACAAGTGCAGGCACCAGGGAGACCCAGGGCCTCAGGGAGGCTGGGTAACTTGAGCAGCCCCCAGTCCAATATCCGGTGTGCCAGACAGAAATGCTTAAAGACCTAGATCCTATTATATGAGGTTGAATTCATTCAATTAGACAGCTTAAGCAGCTCCGATCAGCCGCAGGAACACTTCTCTGAGGAGTGCTAAAACAATGGCCCGGGGGGCAGCTGAAGTTTGCTTTCTCTTGTGTGAGGCCAGCTGGAGTTGCCAAGCACATGGCCACGCTGGGGAGGGCCAATAGCACATAATTGCATTAAACCTGCCTGTTCTTTCCAGAAAGCACTTCCTGACCGCATGGAGTAGGAAATGAGTTAAGGGGGAGCTTTGGAGTCTTAGGACACCACACCTATCTTTCAATCCCCCTCCCCCAACCCTTCAAGATCACTTTTATAGAAAGAGAATCTAAATTTAGACTGCCCTGCCTAGGGCTAGTTTTGCTATATTATGTTTGGTCGTTCCTCATTACTACGAAAGTGGCTTTTGTTGGCCATAGCATTTGGGGCAGCAGAAAATAGATTAGAATAGATTTCTATAAGGTAGAACTGGGGTGTCACTAATTCCATTGCACTTTCTGAAGATCCTAGTCTGCCTGCAAAATCCACATTCAATGTTAACCTCTCTCTCAAAAAGCCCTTCCACGTCTCTGTTACCAACTCAGGCTGTCGTATCTCCCTCCCTCATGCTTCCCTGATACTTTACCTTTATCTCTTCTATGGGACTTCTTTATTCATCTGTCCATCCACTCATCAAGCATTTATTGAGCTCTCACCTTACACTGGAATCAGTCCTGGGCACGTTCACATAATATTCATTTAATCCTCACAGTAACCCTTTCAGCTAGTTAATATCGTCCCCCTTTCACTGAGGACGCCTAAACTCACAGAGCTTAGGCAGCTTGCTGAAGGTCTAACAGCTGGTGCTGACAGTGTTTAGCTTCAAATCTAAATTTCCTATCCCCAAACTCAGACTTCCATGAATCACCTATTTGTGTACTTGTCTGTCTCTGTCACTTGATAAATATCTAATGGGACCTACTATGTGCTAGGCACCATCCTAAGCACCAGGGATACATACATAAGTCCTGGTCCTGAGAAGACAGACATGTTCCCAAGGATCTCTTTGAGTCTGACAGTCATGTCATTTATTTATTCAATAGGCAGACATTTGAAGAGCATCTGCTGTATCCTAGAGACACCATGCTCTGGGCCTGGAGAAATGGCACAGACATGCTGCTGTCCTCAGGAGGCACAAGCAGATCATCACTGGAGCACACAAGAGGGTGTGATTTGCTGTGTATGGCAAGTTTGGAGAAGGTTTCATAGAGAAGCCATTGAGTTGGACCATACAGTTTAGGGAGAGTTTTGATAGATTTTTTTTTTTTTTTTTTTTTTTCAAAAACAGGGTAAGGCATCCTAGAGAGAAGTCTTCATGAGCCAGGGCATGGAGGTAGAAAACTGCAGGGTGGCGTCAGGGTAGTTTAAACAGTACTATGTGGCTGGAATGCGGGGTGTGAGGCAGGGATTAGAGGGACAAAAAATTGGAAAGGGTGCCTCGAAAGTTGTGTAAAGGAGCTTAGATTTGATCTCAGGAAAATGGAGAGAACCATTGGAGATTTCTGAGCAGAGGAGCTTATTTATCTTTGTGTTCCATGGCGTGTGGCAAACTGCCTTGTTCCTGGTAGCAGTTTCTAGCATTTGTCACTTTCCTGGCACCAGAGAAGATTCTGGCCCCCAACATGATGTCATGCTCTGTTTACACAGGAAAAATAATGCCGATGCTCTTGCGTATAGCAGTTTTCTCGCCAGCCCCTCTGCCAAGTCATCCCAGGTCTGAGAGCAGTCGTTCTCTTTTATCCCAGGCCAAATCGCTGCCTCCGTGTTGTTGTCACTGCTACTGACCCTGTTTTTTCTCCTTGGAGAACGGAATTTGGTCCAGTGGAAGTAGTACTAGCCAGGGAGGCTTAAGGAACTGGGGTCCTGATCCCTGCTCTACAAGTACCTAGAGTGTAGCCTTTGCCTGCTGCCCTTCTGTGAAATGGAATAGATGATTTCTACATTCCCCTCCAGACTTGAGTCTCTCATTTTAAATGTAGGGTCAACACACGTTCACCCAGGCCAGACAGTGGTTATATCTGCAAAATTCTGCTTTAACATTGGCAGAATAATTTTCTATGTTTGCAGCCTGTTTTATCTTCTCTGTACTTTGTCTCACATCTCCACACTCCACCTCCTCCTTGCCCATTCTAGGAAGGTTTCCAGGGGTGTTTGCACCTATGCCTCAAGAGAGATTTGTGTTGCTAAGCTAGAAGCAGAAGTTGCTAAAGAAAACTCTGTCTGCCAGTCTTCTTTGAAACCCTCAGTGCACTGAGGATACGAGGCCACTTGTCCCAAATGGAGCCCAGAGAGAGAAAGGAATACTTTTCAGAAGAGAGAGGCAAGAATAGCAAAATTGAGAAGAATCTCTTTCTTAGGATAACCATAAAACCAACCTTGTGGAGGAAGATGTTTGTGAGAATAAAAGGTAACATTTATTAATTATTAACCTGGAATGGGAATTCCCTAGCTGTCTAATGGTTAGGACTCAGCGCCTTTACTCCAGTGGGCCCGGGGTTCGTTCCCTGCTTGGGGAACTAAGATCCCATAAGCTGTGTGGTGTGGCCAGAAAAAAAAAAAAAAAAATTACCCTGGAAACATAAGCATAAACCAGGATGGTCCCAGCAAACTGTGTGTCGTAGTCAACCTACACCACCATTAAGTCCAAAAAGAAACACAGCATCACGCCCGCACTGTCCTACAGACATCACTAATCAATCCCACACTCTTCCCACTGAGCTCAGATGAGCCTAGAACCCTTCTGAACAAGTACTCCCGAGACTGCTAATCCATCAGTGTTGGCCCTTGAGTTGAAATCTCTTTATTACAGTTAATCTTGTAGTAGAAGCCAGACATAGTGGATACCGTGATGCTCTGCCCAGATCCTCTCTGGGGGGCTGAGGAACCCATCCCTCAGCTGCTGAATCTACTGTCTGCTGATGGCTGACAGATGGACCCCTCACCAAGCATTGCCCACAGCTGAAGGACACTGCCTTGCCCCAGGTCACGTCCTCTCCCAAGTGCACTGGAGACCAGTGACTGGTTGATGGAAGGATACAAAGGCCAGACCCCACCCCCCCACCCCACTTCCTTCAATTTGAGTCCAGTCTGAAAGGCAATCCCAGCTCCAGAACTTTCTGTAAGAGCAGCTGAGAGTGATGGCTTCCTTCTCCTTCCACTCAGTCTTGACTTCCTCACTTCCCTACAGATGTATCTCCCAGGAGTCCTCCTCAATCAACCTCTACCCACAACTCTCCATCTCAGGATCTGTTTGCAGGGATCCCACTCCAAGAAACCAAACTACCTCTGTGCCATTAGTAAGAAGTAAACCCAAGGTTAACTTCCTAATTTGTACCTCAGTAACATAGGTCAATTAGCATATATTTCTTATTCTCACATTTAACTGACCTTAATTTAAAACCTGTCCCAGAAAATACAATGCCCCTTCACTCTTTGCAATCAGAAGAGTGCAAGTTCTCTCCTTCTCTAGTCTTCAGTGGAGGAAACAGGATTGTTATGTGGTTCCACAGCAGTAAAGTGGAACAAACATTTTTAGGGAGATAGGAGACCTGGGTTTTAGTTCTGACTTTCCCACTGTCATGCGAGCAAATCATTTCCTTTCTCTAGGTGGGTTCAAATCTACTTGTCTATAAAATATAGGGATTTTCAGAAAAATTATCCACTTGGAAATAAGGCAGAAAGGTGGGTCCCACATTCTTTCAATGTTTTACGGGAACAAAGACCACTCAGAGATTGTCTGGAGGTATGAATCTCATTTCTCTCACAATTTGCTATTGATTGAATGTCCCTGATTTAGTGAAATCACTTATTACCTGGTAGGGTTTTGTCTCATGGATATGCAAATAATTTCTGCCCATGGAACAGATAACCACAATGATTTATAACCCAGTTTTTTATGTAACCCAGTAAATTTATCCTAATATTATATAATATATAACTGACTTTTCTAATGTTCTTTGAACCAATCATAACATCTTAGTGGTTCCCTCGCTAATTCATGAGTTCAATAGAATCTCTTACCTGTGGTTCATTTTATATTTGTAGTGATTTTATCTTTTTAAAAATTAAATGTCAACAGGCTTAATCTAAGCCATGGTACTGGAAGAAAACCAATCCACACACCCACCTTGAGAACTCAGGGATCATATGACGTCAATGTAACACAAAGCGTCAAGGACTCCTTTCTGCAGAAATCCTCTGGACCATATTACCCTTCAGAGAGTAGTTGGCAATACCAGAGTCTCCTGAGCCATCATCCCTTGATCACTGCGTGGCTGGGGTGGAGGCTGAGGAAAGAGCAGCACAGCCAAGGCTTAGTGACAGGGACTTCCCCAGTGTTTCCCAAGGTCTGAAGTTTATGAAAGTTATACATGGTCAGAGCTGGGATTCAAACCCAGGCCTGTCTAGCACAAAAAGCAGGCCTGTAACCACACTCCTCATACCTTCATGCCTTGACTCAACAGCCTGTATCCCCAATGTATATCACATATGCCTAGCACATAGGAGGTGCTCAACATATATCCCATGCAATTAAAAATTTTTACATACTCCTAGTGGCCAGAGCTTGGATATTTTCAAAGGACGAAATCTATTGGTAAGCCTCACTTCAGAGCACTGGAAAAGACGAACACCTGGGAGCCAGACAGGCCTATGGTCTAGCCCATCATTGCCATTTCATGGCCACTTAGTAGTGTAACCTTGAACCAGAAATGAAAGCATATGAGCCTCAGTTTCCTCCCCTGTCACAGGCAAGTAATGCTCATAGGCTTGTTATGAGGATTAAAGTAGAAAAAGGAATGTGAGCACACTTAGCACAGGACCTAGCAAAGGTGCCCCCACCCCCAGTCGTCTTTTGGTCTTTCCATCCACTCTCAGAAGACCCTGGAAGGCTATGAGACCTTGGCTGTGCTGCTGATTCTACCAGCCCCCGCTCCAGCCACACAGTGATCAAGGGATGGGAAAATGCTCTGTTCAAACAGGTGTCACTGTTCTCAACCTACAGTCTCATTTCCTGATCGTGTCTTAATCTGCTCGTCGGTGGTGAAAGTTGATTTCTTGCACATTCTTATATCAGTGGGAATTTCTGCCCTTGGCTGACAGGCATTATGGGCTGGCTTTGACATACAGCCCTACAGGGCCTGAACAGCCCCTATTCTTTCCCAGTCCTGAAAGGGAGCTTTGTGCCAAGGATTCATTAAACTGCACTGCACAGCCCCTTCATAAATGGGGCTCAATAATGAACAGTCGATTTAACTGGAAAAGCTGCTGGAGCTGTTAAATTAAAGGGAAATAAAGTGCACTTTAGACTCAGTCTGCCAGAAGAAATGGTGACCTAAAAGGAAAATCTTCATTTTTATTGAATTGAAGTTTTTAAAAAAGTGTAAAATGTCCAGGAAACTTCCTTGTGACAGGCAATGAGACATAAAAGCGGAGAATGCACGCTTAAGATAGTGATGCTTTTTATTCACTAGCATCGCCCCAAAGTGAGTCTTGGGTTCTCGGAGGAGACAAAGGATTGACCTAATTTTGGGAAGGAAATATGAAGGGACTCTGAAATATGCCCCAAGAAATGTTTTTTTGTTGTTTGTTTTTTAATTTTTTAAATTAAGGATTTCTCTTTCATTCTTGGGACATTTGAGGGACCAAGGGCCATTCTTTTCAGTTTTTCTGCTCTCTTTCAGGAATAAGGAATCTCTCCAGGAGGAGATCCAATTGTTTCTCCTCACACTACAGCTCAGAGTTATATTTGATTTGAGTATTGTGCTCTGACATCTAACTCAGCAGCCTCTCTCTTAGGTTTGAGATTTCAGCAGTATGCATAAGTGCACCAAAGAACTTTCTCTTCAACTTCTTCTTTTGAGTTATATCACTTCTAAGCATGGTGAGATAGAACTTCTACTAACATATGCTGGAATGTTATGGTTTCCAATAACTCTCATGTGCAAGAAGTAAAAGCCACTGTGTTTTGGCAGATAACATAACTATATGGTGGTCTTAGTTTTTCTCTGCTAAACTGCTGTGAGCTGGGAATTATTCTTTTCAAGATCCCCTTATCCTTCATGTTTTCAAATCTTTATACAGAATCGGCTCCTGGGTACATTAGAGGCTTCCCTAGTCAAGGCCTGGTTTTCATCTTTAAGCATCGTTTTACCATAAAAACGACAAAAGTCACTCATCACAGGGAATTTAAAGAGAAATCTGAAAGGCAATGTGAAATAAATAAAGGCCCACTTCCACCCTCATTGTTCAGGGTCACTGGAATCCAAACACAGATTTTCAGTTGCAAAGCTGTATAGAAAAGGCAGAACTTCCTTTCTAAGAAGTTTTATGCTCCCTTTCTGGAACCCACTTTATTTTTCATTTTGAATTCTAAGCCATCAATTTAATTTTTTTAGGATTCTGCTTTGAGCAATTCAAAGCCGCCTTGAAAATATCCTGAAGTTGAAAAAAATAAATCTCTATATGTGCTCATTTTTAATAGTAACTATGGTGACCCACTAAATAGTATTGTTTTATTCTTCGTCCATCTACCACCAATGAGTCACGGTTGACCAATGTAAAGCATGGGCTCTCTACACCATGAAATTCTGGGTTCATAAAAAACTGCTGCCTGTGACAACTTCTGGGGAACTTTGCTCAGTGTGAGCCCCGATGGTTATTAGGGTCTACACCTGCATCAGAGCAAACAACGTTTCATTCACTTTCCATAAAAGATTGCCAGAGTCCAAAATGGCTGTGCCATCCTGTGTGAGCCTGATTACATTTTGACATTTAGCAGTGCGGTAAATATTCATTAGAAAATACATATTAGAAGGGTCCAACTTTTACACATGGCACGAGTCACTCAAATGCACTTTTCCAGTCATGACTTGTCCTACATAAACAATCATCAACCTACTCAAAAGACATTTAGCCTTAAAATATGGGAAATAAGAGAACCTTCTGGATCTGACCACAGCCAGACCACAGGTTAAGGAAAATGTTAATATGTTACAATTTGTCTAAAGGAAAATGACCAGGAGAGTGATGCTGATCAAAATTAAAGCACAGGAGAAAGTACGCTTCTATAGGATTCAGAACATCCTTGAATTCTTCTATTTATTTTAAGAAATAAAATTTTATGTGCCTTTTTTCCTACCCGCGTGTAATCTTTCTGAGGAAAGGAAAAAGATATCCTCAGTGCCTGACGGAAAGTATGACAGATAGAGGTTTAAGAAATATTTGACTAGAGAGTAAAAAAAAAAAAAAAAAAAGGAGAAGAAAGAAAAGGGAAGAGAAAAAAGGGAATGTGAGACAATGAAAGGAAAATGTTAGCCCAGGGAATCTTAGAAATGACACAATAGCTTTCTTCACATATTTAAAGTATATCATTTAGAAAACAGATTAAAATTTATTCTTTTAGAAACCAAATAATTTAACTGGGAGCTATGTATAAAAGTTAAAATATTTCTGGGTCCTGGATGAAAGGACCCTAGAAGTTGCTACCTCATCCAAAAAAGTAAAAAGCTGAAGAAAAAAAAAACTGAAAAAAATCAACAATTCTTTCTAGCTCCATAAGAGAATTGAGGTCACAGGGCAAAACACTACCCTCCAAACTGGAGAGACAGACAGACGAATACAGAGAAACACAACTTACTAGAACAGAAGCATCTATGGGAACCAGTGTTGAGGTAAGATGACCAGAACTGTAATTGACAAATTGCTGGAGGCTCAGTGTGAAAAAGTCCGAGAGATAGAAACTCCAGGGGGACACTGTCATCTTGGAATCTCCAAAATTTTGTAAATTTTACTTGTTGGAGTTCTACCCATTCTCACAGTGAATAGTAGAGAAAAATCCTGTTGTGCTTTCAGCAGGGGGAGGGGAGAAGAAGCCGTCTTGAAATATGCCAGACCATTCTGTTCTGAACAAGGTCAGTTCTCAGAAGAAACTATTTAACCAGAGCCCAACCTACCTGGGGAAAGGAAAAAACCTGAGAAGGACTTACAGAGCTTACAGTCTAGAGGCATAGGCTCACTAAAAGACTGAGCCCTAATCGTAGGTCTATAGAATGTTTCCCCTCCTCTCACCACCACATTACTAAAGTCCTATGTACAGCAGTTCCGTTTACCCAGTACAACATGTCCAACTATCAAGAAAAATTATGAGGCATACTTAAAGGCAAAAAACACAGTTTGAAGAGACAGAGTAAGCCTCAGATCCAGACTCATATATGGCCAGACTCATATAACTCTGATATTGGAGTTATCAGACCAGGAATTTAAAACAACTATGATCATATGCCAAGGGCTATAATGGATAAAGTAGACAGCATGCAAGAACAGATGGACAATGTAAGCGAGAGATGGGACTTGTAAAGAAAAAAATAAAAAGAAATGCTAGAGGGCTTCCCTGGTGGCGCAGTGGTTGAGAGTCCGCCTGCCGATGCAGGGGACACGAGTTCGTGCCCCGGTCCGGGAAGATCCCACATGCCGTGGAGCGGCTGGGCCCGTGAGCCATGGCCACCGAGCCTGCGCATCTGGAGCCTGTGCTCCGCAACAGGAGAGGCCACAACAGTGAGAGGCCCGCGTACCGCAAAAAAAAAAAAAAAAAAAAAAAGAAATGCTAGAGATCCAAAACACTATAACAGAAATGAAGAATGCCTTTGATGGGCTTATTAGTAGACTGGACATGGCCTAGAAAAGAATCTCTAAGCTTGAGAATATCTCAGGAGAAACAATCAAAACTAAGAAACAAAGGAAAAAAACAGAACAGAACTGTGGAACAACTATAAACGGTATAAAGAGAAGAGAAAAAGGAACAGAAAAAATATTTGAAACAATAATTTCTGAGAATTTCTCCCAAATTATGTTAGACACCATATAAAAGATTCAGAAAGACCAGAGAAGAGCAAGCAGGATAAATGCCAAGAAAAAACAGAAACAAACAAAAAAAAGCTACACATAGGGATATAATTTTCAAACTACAGAAAATCAAAGATAAGGAAAAAATCCTGAAAGATGCCAGAGAGAAAAAAAAAACACCTCACCTATAGAGGAGCAAAGATAAAAATTACATCCAACTTCTCCTCAGAAATCATGAAAGCAAGAAGAGTAGAGGGAAATATTTAAAGTGTTGAGAGCAAAAAAACTCACCAACCTAAAATTCTGTACCCTGTAAAATTATCCTTCAAAAGTGAAGGAGAAATAAATACATACAAACATTTTTAAAATATCTTTATAGGAGTATAATTGCTTTACAATGTTGTGTTAGTTTCTGCTGTATAACAAAGTGTATCAGCTATACATGTACATACATCCCCATATCTCCTCCCTCTTTCATCTCCCTCCCACCTCCCCTATCCCACCCCTCTAGGTTGTCACAAGGCATCAAGCTGATCTCCCTGTACTATGCAGCTTCCCATTAGCCATCCATTTTATATTTGGTAGTGCATATATGTAAATGCTACTCTCTCACTTTGTCCCAGCTTCCCCTTCCCCCTCTGTGTCCTCAAGTCCATTGTCTATGTCTTCGTCTTTATTCCTGCCCTGCCACTAAGTTCATCAGTACCATTTTTTTATATTCCATATCTGTGTGTTAGCATATGGTATTTGTATTTCTCTTTCTGACTTACTTCACTCTGTATGACAGTGTCTAGATCCATCCACCTCATTACAAATAACTTAATTTCATTCCTTTTTATGGCTGAGTAATATCCCATTGTATATATGTGCCACATCTTCTTTATTCATTCATCTGTCGATGGACACTTAGGTTGATTCCATGTCCTGGCTATTGTAAATGGTGCTACAATGAACATTGTGGTACCTGTCTCTTTTTGAATTATGGTTTTCTCAGGGTATATGCCCAGAAATGGGATCGCTGAGTCATATGGTAGTTCTATTTTTAGTTTTTTAAGGAACCTCCATACTGTTCTCCATATGGCTGTATCAATTTACATTCCCACCAACAGTGCAGGAGGGTTCCCTTTTCTCCACACCCTCTTCAGCATTTATTGTTTGTAGATTTTTTGATAATGGCCCTTCTGACTGGTGTGAGATGATACCTCATTGTGGTTTTGACTTGTATTTCTCTAATGATTACTGATGTTGAGCATCGTTTCATGTGACAAACAAACATTGAAGGAATTTGTTGCCGGTAGACCTGCCTTGCAAGAAATGTTTAAAGAAAGTAATTTAGGGCTTCCCTGGTGGCGCAGTGGTTGGGAGTCCGCCTGCCGATGCAGGGGGCACGGGTTCATGCCCTGGTCCGGGAGGATCCCACATGCCGCGGAGCGGCTGGGCCCATGAGCCATGGCCGCTGGGCCTGCGTGTCCAGAGCATGTGCTCCACGATGGGAGAGGCCACAGTGGTGAGAGGCCCATGTACCACAAAAAAAAAAAAAAAAAGTAATTAGAAAGAAAGAAAATAATATAGGCCAGAAACTCGGATCTACAAAAAGAAAGAAAAAGCATTGAGGAAGGAATAAGTGAAGCTAAAATAAAACTTTAATTTTTCTTATTCTTAATTGATCTAACAAATGTTTGTTCAAAATAATAATAGCAATAATGTATTTGATTATATATGCTTATGTACACATACATATGTATGTGTATATCTATATGCTTATGTATAAATGAAATGAATGACAGCAATGACACAAGGGATAGGAAGAATTAGAATTATTTTGTTATTATGAGGCACTTGCACTACCTGTGAAGCAATATAGTGTTATTTGAAGATAGACTTGGATTAGTTGTTAATGTATGTTGCAAACTCAAGGGCAACCACTAAAAAAAGTAAAAAAAGAAGTATAACTGCTGTGCTAAGAAAGGAGAGAAAATGGAATCATATAAAGTGCTCAGTTAAGACAACAAAAGGCAGAAAAAGAGTGGAAAACAAACAAAAAAGAGCAGGGACAAAGGGCAACAAACAATAAGCTGTAATAAATATGGCAGATATTAATCCAACTATCAATAATTACTTTGAACATCAGTGGTCTAAAAGCATCAACTTAAAGACACAGATTGCCAAAAATTATGACATGTTATCCACAAAAAAAGCCCACTTCATTATTTTTTCTGGTGGATTTCTTTTTTTCTTTAGCTGCACTGTGCAGCTTGTGGGATCTTTAGTTTCCCAACCAGTGATTGGATACCAGGCCCAGCAAGGAAAGGGCCAAGTCCTAACCACTGGACCACCAGAAAATTCCCCAAAAGCCCACTTTAAATTAAAGCACATATAGATTAAAGGTAAATGGAGAAAAATATACCATGCTAACACTAATCAAAAAAAGTGGAAGTGGAAGTAGCTATATTAATTTTACACAGGTAAGATACCAGGGATAAATAGGGACACTACATAATACTAAAGGGCTTAATTCTCTAAGAGAATTACTCAGAGAACCTTCTCAGAAGAATCTGATAAGTTCTGTCTGGAACCCAGTACTGAATCAAAATAAGGAGGAACAGTTGTGCATAACAGGTCATTTTTCTATATTCACAACATACAACCTCGAAAGTGGGTTTTTTCCTTCCTGAACTGTGTGTCCCCACCCACCACCCACCACTGAATTATCTTCCTTTTATTATAAAGGATAGTTCAGCTTTCTCTAACTCCTACCTCCGAATTTGCCTCTCCAAATCCATCAAGGCCTCAGCTGAACTAAGGGCCTTCCATCCAGTAACCATACTCCTTAAAAGGAGGTTAAAATAAAAGTAGTATGAAAATAATGTGTATCTGCCATTACAATTCCTCATACATTCCAAAGAGAAAGTCAGAGAAATTGACATGTAGGAAGGGAATAAGACTTGTCTAAGACAATTTATCAATCCAAGCCAGGTGTAGCTGAACTTCAAACTCTCACCAAACTCAAGTTCTCTGTCTCCTAGGCCAGAGCTACTTTCACCAGAACGTTGTACCCCATGTGGTAGTTTTTCAATTATTCTCTCCATTCTTTGTCTGGATAACTCTTGCTTGTTCTTCTATGCTTGGATGAAATATTAATTCCTTAGAGAGATTTTCTTTTATTGCCCCTCTAGCTAGATTAGATTCCAGCATTATTCTCTGTCATAGTAACTGTTTTTACAACACTGGTACCAAAATAATGCAATTGTATATTTCCTTGTGCATTTATATTGACTGTCAGTGTCACTCAGTACAGAGTAAGTTTCATGATGATGGGAGGCATGATTTTTTTAAATCATTCTCAACCCCCTATGTATTATAGTAAATGAAACAAAGAAAATATTCAATAAACATTTGTGATAAAGAGTTCAATAAAGAGAAAGACAAAGGTTTTGGATGGCTTGTCCATGTAGACACTAATGTCACTAGGATAATGAAAGACATTGGCCTGGAGAGTGGCATGGAAGCCAGTGTCTGACACCATCAATGAATGAGGAGAATGACCATGAGACCAGGCAGCAGGAGATAAAGTGTTATGAAACAGAACTCGAAAGAGAGAGCTTTTATATGATCAAACTTTAAGTTGTGATCAAAATTTGTCATCTCCATTCATCCTCTGATTTGAATCAACCTCTCACTGTTCCCAATCCTTCCAACCCAAATTTTTCCTCAGGGCCTTCTAGAAAGCTATTCCATTGAAAACAACTCTCGTGATATCTTTCAACTCTTCCCTCAAATTCCATCTACCATCTTGCCTTAATGAAAACCTAAATTTACCCTAAGCATCCTACTTTGCCTTGCATTTCATTCAATTCCCAGGGCCAGTTCCAGCCTTTTCTCCTCTTCCAATCATGCAAATACTTCCTATAATTTAAGGTTTTGTCACAAGCCAGTCACTTCTCTCCATTTACTGAAGACTGAGTTGTAGTTTGCCTCTCCACTCTAATACCTGCCATTGCCTTCGTTTACTTTAATGTTCAAGTACATCTAACCCACTAGCATCTCAGTTCTATGCATGCCACATTTCCATTGTTAAATATTTATCCATGCACTTAACCAACAAATATTTATTGGGCAACTTTTGTAGGCCAGCACAACGCTAAACACTGAGAATACCATAACTGCTAAGATATAGTCTTTATATTTACGAGACTTGCACTCTGGTAAGTGGAGAAGGCTGTGCAACAGAAAAAGTCCTTGAGGGCTAGACCATATCTGACTTGTTCAACACAGTATCACTAGCACCTATCACTGTATGTGGCACCTAGGAGGAATTTAATACGTATTCCTCAAATGAATGAAACTGACAGATATAAAATGCAATGTATGCAGTAAGCACAGGATGCTATGAGAACAGAAAGGAGAGACAGATAATAGAAAGATGGGGAGAAAGACTCAAAGTATAATTTTCAAAATGTTAAAAATATAATTCTCATTAAAATACTTAAAAATTGGGTGCCATAATTTTAATTAACTCACAAGTAAGGGAAAGAGTAGGATAACAAAATCAGTTCAAAATCAGTGAAAAAAATAGAATCCTAAAATAAGACGGCTAAGTTAATGTTCTACAGGGCAATAAAACCATAACAAAGTTTTATCAGATGATTCTTAGACAAATTTATTGGATAATGTTTTTTAGTATGACACTGAAAAGGCATAGAATTACCTTTTTGCTGTATTTCCATGTTTTAGACACTTTCTCAACAAAGGCTTCTTTGAGATAATATTGCACCTGATACCTGAAGACTGAGCAGAAGTTGGCCAGTAGGAATGGCAAAGGGAAAGGTGACAAGTGTTCCATGGAATAGGGAAAGTACAGAGACCTGCTTCGCTTCAATCACCCACAACCCTTGTCAGACCCTGGGCTTGATCCAAATGTGAAAATGTTTCAGTTCTGAAATATGAAACCCTAATATCTCACTTTTTGATGACAACTTCCAATTTTTCCAACTTTTTAGTTTACCTCTTCTTCTTTTTTTTTTTTTTTTTACATAGGCTTTTCCACCTCATAGAGGCCTCTGGTTCCTTGATTCTTCCATGCTATCCCAGGCTACCAGCCTCAGCCCCATCTAAACTCCATGGCTTGACTCTACCCTACTCTTTTTCGATATTCTCAATTCTGTTACAGCCTGTTATACTGCTATTTTTCCATTGAAGAAATGAATTTACTTGCTTAAATCTATTGGCGGAATAAGTAAGCTAATATTTAAATGGAGGCTTGAATTATTTATGCTTAAATAATTAACTGTAATTTGAAAGGGAAATGGAGGTAGAGTCTTATGTTTTTCTAGACAAAAATGCCATCTGCTTCAAAAGCCCTGTTAGTCTAAATTGAGAAAATAAGCTTTTCTTAAAGTTATTTCTGGGAATTTCCAGTGGGTGAGATGTATACAGAGACACAAGTCTCCATAGATCTTTTACTACCTACTGCATGGGTCAGTCTATGAACAATATTTTCATAGTCATAAAAGGACTGAAAATTAATTTCACTAAGAAATTATACATAAAGTCCAAAAATAATATCTATAACTGCAAAAAAACTACAGCTAACATCATATACTTAGCAATAAAGGACTGGACGTTTTCCCCTCTAAGATGAGGAAAAAGGGAATAATATCCACTCTCACCTCTTCTATTCAGTATTGCACTGGAGAGTCCAGATAAAGTAATTAGGCAAGAAAACAAAATAAAAAGCATCCAGACTGGAAAGCCAGAAATATATCTATTTGCTAACGACATGATCCTATATATAGAAAATCCTAAGGAATCCACATAAAAACTATTAGAGCTAATAAACTAGTTCAGCAAGTTTGCATGATACAAAATCAACATAAAATATCAGTTGTATTTCTATACACTAGAAATGAACAATTCAAAAGTAAAATCAAGAGAACAATTCTGTTTACAATAGCATCAAAAAGAATAGAATACTTAGGAATAAATTTGACAAAAGTACAAAACCTATGCTCTGAACTACAAAGCATTGTTGAAAGAAATTTAAGAAGGTCTAAATAAATGGAAGATATGCTATGTTCACAGATCAGAAGACAGTATTGTTAAGATGACAATACTAACTAACTCATTCTACAGATGCAATACCATCACTATCAAAATTTCAGCTGACACCAAAGGGAGCTGAAAACAGGGAGGCAGTCCCTTCTCCTCTCTTCTCTCTTTGCAATTTCCCACCAGTGCCTCTCACTGGCACAACCTAACTGAGGGAAACCAGCTAGCAAGGAAATCTAGGAAAAGTAGTTTGCAGAGTCCCACCCCAGCATCACAGTACAGAATATAGAATAGTGCACTTAGATCTAGGAGACAATAGGTAAGTAAAAAGAATGCACAATATACCCCTTTACTCAGCATCCGATCAAAGCTCTCTATGCATATTTAAATTTTCATACAACAGAAGTAACGGCCTCAGGCTGCCTCCTAACAAGATGCAACTAACATTTATACAAAGGATGACATTCTCACCCAAAAAGGGGAGACAGAGTCCCAACAGCCACCATATCCATCTCTGGATGAAGTTAACTTCTGTTTTAGTTCAGTCAAAATTGCACGTGAATATTTTGTGGCCTAAATAGTAAATTGTAAAGTTAATCCCAACAAACAATTCCATAAAAAATAAGAGAAAAGGAGGGAGGCAAAATAGTTAACATATACTAAAATACACATAAAATCAAAAAGTGAAATAATATCTGCTATAATTCTCATTTCTATAAATGATCACAATGCTCTAGTTGAGGTTTACACTTTTTTTATTCCACTAACTTTCCATGTTCCTCTTTCCTTCATCCATTACCTCAGTTGATTAAGGTTCATAATCTTGTGGAACGACCCAAATCTTCATTCTTAAAGGGTCTGAAGCTTTAGCAGTCTTACCTTTATTGGGTCACTATAGTACACCTGGAGAATCCCCTAGTTTCCAGACATTGTTCTCTTTTCCCCACTGTGTAGCAGCAGCCCAATTTTCCCTTGGAAATTAGAATCAATCACCTCAGCCCCGGCAGTCACACCCTTCTTTGTATGTTAGATCAATAACATGAGGAGCCCAAAATAGCCAGGTGACAGTCTCAACTTCCAATTCAATGGAACCATTGCATGTTTCCTGATGAAAGCATACTTTCTTTGAGTATTAATACTTTTAAAATCAGCAGTAGCCAAATACATAAATATGCGAAGAAAAAATTCTGAAATTTTTGGGGTGATGAAAGGAGCAACTCCCACTTTAACTCCTTGATTTCCAGGCCTGTGTATTCTAGCTATGAGATGAACAGCATCATATATTGGCCACTAGATTAGCATATACTGCAAATTGTAGGATAGCATCCGACCTCTAAAAGTGTTGTTTCCCAGCTGATATTCTACTGTCCTATAACGCCAGCTTCCTCTGGATAATGAGATATGTGATTGCACAATAAAAACAATGATTCCCATGAGCCAGAGCCCTTAGCCTCACTCTTTTGCTGTAAATCATTATTTCCTTGGACAAAACGACGAAATGTGAGGTGCTATGGTGGAGAATAAGGCATTCTGTAAGTCCATAAATGATGGAGCTGGCAGAAGCATTTGGGAAGGAAAGCAAATCTATACCCAGAATGACTATTCTAGTGAGAAAATTTGTTTAAAAAAAAAAAGAAGAAAAGAAAATGTGTTCCCTCAGTGATGGAAGGGAAATTTTAATCAACCCCCTGGGTACAGTGTGAAGTAAGGGGCTCAGCATTCATGTTTGCTGTTGGTAAGTTGGGCTTTCAGCTGTAGTGATAGGTAGGTCAGCCTTACAGACGGGGAGGCCCATGTTGTTAAACCCATGCACAACTTTGTGCAAGCAGAGTGGCTGGGAAAAAAAGAGACTGACTTCTACAAAATTGCTCTTAAATGTGCTCCTAAAGCACACTTCTGGCTGGAGCCAGTAAAACATGTGGAACCACATGTAGACGAGGCTAGAATTTTTTTAATGGTAACAGAGAATTCCCCATGAAGCCATGGGTATGGGTCATTGTGAGCACACCACTAGTACACAGTGAAGCTAGCATTTAAATCTGGTCCTGATTGACACCTAAATCTATCCTCTTTCTACTATACCTCCATTGCTTTACAGCAAATTAATGACAACTACGTGAATCTTTCTCCCAAATTGCTTTGTTACAAACTGAGGTTTTTATTAGGTCTAGCTCTTTGATAAGCCCTAAACTGAGGAAAGATTTATGAAATCATATACATCTGTGCTTATGAACATCAGAACCAATTTCACTACAGAGTGTGGGCTTCCAAAAATTTCTCTGGAACAAGCTGTATCCTGATGAACCCCAGATGAAGCTCTTTTTTTTTTTTTTTTCCAGTACGCAGGCCTCTCACTGTTGCAGCCTCTTCCGTTGCAGAGCACAGGCTCCGGACGCGTAGGCTCAGCGGCCATGGCTCACGGGCCCAGCCGCTCCGCGGCATGTGGGATCTTCCCGGACCGGGGCACGAACCCGTGTCCCCTGCATCGGCAGGCGGACTCTCAACCACTGCGCCACCAGGGAAGCCCCAGATGAAGCTCTTCTATATCATGCGGGGAAGATTTGAAGGGTCAGTTTGGGAAGTGGATGACTTATCTGAACATTTGGGTCTTGTAAGCCCCTTTAAACTAGGCTCACTCACTTACTGACTTGAGACTTTTTTCCAAAGCCCCTATGTGTGATAACTCCCCCAAGTTGTGTCCCAGTAAGAAATTAAGCCTTGTTAATGGGAAAGGACTATCACCCACTTCTATTTTGATGCAAATTGTCCCGGCAGAATAAAAAAGGGGACAGTGAAAGTGATGACACTGATCTAATTATCTGCAGGCCAATATCACCAAGTTTTTGAAAGGAACACACAGAATGGCCTGACACAGACACACAAAACAGCCAGGAAACAATCAGGACCTTAGCAACAAGGCAAAAACTGGCTCCTCTCTGCATAAAGAGCTGTTTTATGAGCATTTCTTGTTACTTTGCATTAAGTCCCACAACCTCCCCCAAAGAAGGTTGCAGTCCATTTTTAATTGATGCCCCATTGCCCTATAATCATTGACATGCACCGTTTCACCAACTTCTGCTTTCCAGGCCTATTGTCCACAGACCAATTTCAAGCCCTGGTTTTATAGAAAATGTAACACATAAGAATAAGACTTCAGTGGATACAGAGCCCCAGCATCCAAACAGTGTGGTACTTCACAAACTGTTTCTCATATTATCCTATTAGTCACAAAGTGAAGCCAATGTTAAAATCTCCATGTTTAAATTGAGGAAAAAGAAATCCAAAGAGATGAAGCCACTTGACAAAATGTTCAAAGCCAGCAAGTAGAAAGAAGGAGGCCCAAGTCTAAGATTCTTCATACGACACCACACTGCAGCTGTGTTATTAAGATATTGGCAAAAAGAGGAAATGAGAGGTATACCCTAAAAATGACCTTCAATGAAATTTAGCAAATGGTTCCCTGCTTTGCACTTTAGTTTCCTGAATCCAGCCTACTTTACCTGGGTTCCAAGGCCCTACAAACCTTTGCTAAGAGGCTTCTTCTCTCAGCCCTGGCCCTGCCTGAGTCCAGATCCATCCACTGCTCCAAGACCTAACATTAGGGTTCCACACGCTCTAGCACAGGCAGTGTAGGATAGGCAATTATCATAGACTTTGGAGTCAGGCAAACAGACCTGGGTTTGAATCCCATTCTATGAGCTGGGCAAGTTATTTCAGCTCTATAAAATTCTATTTTCTTACTTGCCTATGGAGAACAATACTATGTATCTTGTGAGGAATCAGCACATGATGATTGTTCAACTAAGGGTAGGTGTATCCAAGGTCATACTCTCATTTATATTTAATCAAAATTCTTCCTACGGTTATTGAAGGATAACTGCATTCAAATTAAGTGGTGATAAATTGCCTTACTACCTAAAAATAGCTAATGCTATTTAAGGAGTGAATAAATAATTAAATGAATGACTATATAATTGAATGAATACATAATTGAATGACTCAATCAAGCCATTGGATATACCTGGTATAATTGAATCAATTTAATTAAACAAATACATATTAAATACTATTATGTCCCAGGTAGTGTGCTAAGTTCAAAATATATAACGGTGAATAAGATAGACAGGATCTTTGCTCTCATAGATCTTAACAGTCTAACAATTACTCTCTCCTTTGGTTTTTGTTATGAAATCTATTAAGACATTGAACAAAACTATTGGAACGATTTGCTTTGGAAGATACCCCCTCCACTGGCCTATGAGCACCATGAATATAAAAGCTGGGTCTTGATCACCTGTCTCAGGTCCTGGTAACATTTAACAACTTTATGTACTAGCTCAGTTTCCCATTCCTGACAGATTTTGCCATCTCCTCTGGACTTTCCTTAATTGTGCACATTCCTGTTGCTGTTCCCTGACAAAAATATTCAGACAGGAGGCTGCCCTAGGATTTATTCCTCAAGATAGGGTGGGAATGGGGGGCTTTGGCAGGGAAACACTTTTAGGCCCAGATATATATATATATATATATATATATATATATATATATATATATATATATATATATATATCTTAAAATAAAATGATGACCTTGTGATGGAAAATGAGTCCAAAATAGTATGTCAACTAAAGAGAGCCAAGGGATCAATGAGAGACAAACTGGGCACCAGGGAGCAAGGAACTGGGTTGGAGGAAGCTCGTGATAATGCCCAAATTACCTCTGGAGACCGGAAGCCAATCCTGCTGCTCCTTTTGTATCCTCCCACCATGAATTTGAGTAAGTAGCCCAGGATAGTTAAAGAAAGAGAACAACGTGGACACTGTTAATCTGTGGCACTTCAAACCTACCCCAGGGACCAAAGAAAATTTGGACCAAGCCTGAGAAAACTTGAGTGACCACCCTTTTCCTGACAGGAAAATTAGCTCTACCTTCAGAGACTTGGGGCTTGACTTAAAAAATGAATTCAATCAGCTGTCAGACACCTGTACAAACAGGATGCACCAGGGCTCCTTCACCTTCTTTCTAGTGTCACAGATCGGGGGAGGACCGATAACAAGGGCTAACAATGATTTGTACTTACTTATGCAATGGGTGGAGAACAGGAAGCCTGAATGCAACTGCCTCACCCCTGTCAGGGCTTGTAGCTGGAGATCGTGAACATCTGAGAGCGTGTAGTTTTCAACTGTTTCACAGAGGAACACTTCGGAGTACATTGTGCCCCGTAGGTCATTTCATAAAGCTCCTATGGGTAGAGTGAGGCTATGAGGTCTGGAAGGCCACCTGCTCAGCCCCCTCCTTATCCCATGCAGTTGGTAGGGGTGAGAGGAAGGGAGAGAGAGCTGGGGAAAGGATAAGGATGCTGTGGTTCCTAAAGAGAAACTCACAACGCAGCAGAGCACTGGGGATTTCATATTCTTTCAGGGTTTTATATGCCAAAACAATGGTGAATGAGAATGGTCAGGAATGAATAATAACTGGCTGCCAAGAGCCTTGTTAACCATGGTGATTATCTCCCAGCCAAAGTCAACAGGCAGCAGACTGATAAGAGACACATCAGTTCTTCTATTCACAATTCATTTAGAGCTTTTTTTTTTTTTTTTTTTAATGTGGAAGCCAAATAATTCAGACTTCCAATCTAGGTCTCTAGTCAGCAAGAAAGCATTTTCCCTTATCCCTCACCCTCTCTGATGCTTCAGAACCAGGGAGGAAAAGGCACCAAACCAGCTGGTCAGAAAGGTCTGCATACAGGCAGGAGCTTCCTTCAAAGGATCCGAAAGCAGAGCCCTGTGTAACTGTATCTGCCTGTGGCCAAGCATCTTCGGAAGCCCCCTCTCCCGCCTCACCCCAGCTTTGGGCAGCGGCTTCTCTGCTGCAGTGGTTACCAACCCTCAGACTACAGAAAGGGAAATAAATGGTTGCCATTTATCACCTGTCAGATATTCAGCCACCATTAGTCCTGAACAGCAAAGCCAGACACAAAAAGGCAACTACTAGTCTCTTGCGTGTATCTTGATGTCTTGGGGGTAAATGCTCAGGCTTTTGGCTTTCTCCTCCTACTTGTAATCCACCCCAGGAATGGTATTTGGATCTGTGAGGAGGGGGTTACACAGGTCCGGGGCAGCTGGGGAGGAAGTCCCTCATATCTCTTTAGGAAGTTCCTTATGCATCACCCTCACGTCTGGTCCCTAGACTGGTACACACAGAGGTGTTGTTGATGCCATCAGATCTTTGGGGATATCATATCAGTGTCTGCTGCTATTAAAGTTCAAACTATTAGTCATTTGCCTGTGGTTGCAAAATTTCTATTGCTATCTGCCCTATTGTTTAGTCCACCAAGCTTCTCAGCACATCTCAGCCCCATCACCAACCCAAGCAGAAACTTTTAAATTCCTTGTGT
Organism: Delphinus delphis; assembly: GCF_949987515.2. Taxonomy (NCBI): domain Eukaryota; kingdom Metazoa; phylum Chordata; class Mammalia; order Artiodactyla; family Delphinidae; genus Delphinus; species Delphinus delphis. Next base: position 50,604,172 of record NC_082690.1, on the reverse strand, counting down.
TCTTTACAAGCCAAGGGAACCAGCAGTGCTATCTTACACCATCTATCGAGACCAATTCTCAGGTACTGTTACACTGTACAGTTCCTGATTCTGGTCAGGTTTAGTACTAATCCAAATGCACAACTTCTCCTAGAGACTTGAAGCATCCCTAGGCCCTGCACCCAGGCCACTAGTTCCAACGCTTACCGTTCCCTCATACCTATCTGAAGACTTCTGTGGTACACGTACACATTCATACACATAAATGTGACATACACACACCTCAAGCTTGTACCCTACAGGAGGGTGGGCATGATGAGGACTCCAGTGTCTATCTTACTCTACCTCTTCCATGGTCTCTCTTCTTCCAACATTAACAATGCTAAGACAGGTGGAATTTCTTCAGTCTCATGAGTCAGAGCCTTTCCCTGTGTACTCTGACTGTTCCCTGGACTATGATTTATAGGAGCTATTTAAATTATGTTATAAATTATTAATTTGTTGCAAAATCAATTTAGTGGGTCAAGACAAGCATTTTTATAAATGAAATAAAATAGAATTGAACAGAATAGAAAATATTAGAGGGCATCCCCTGAAGTAAGAGTAATACTATTTTCTGAAATTTTTTTGAAGTATAATTATTTACAATATTATATTGGTTTCAGGTGTATAACACAGTGATTCAATATTTTCATACATTATGAAAAACTACAATTAATCTGTTTACCATCTGTCACCATACAAAGTACTGATTATACATATTCCCTATGTTGTACATTAAATTTCCATGACATGTTTATTTTATAACTGGAAGTTTGTACTTCTTAATCCCCTTCACCTATTTCGCCCATCCCCATACCTCCTCCCTTCTGGCAACCACCAGTTTGTTCTTTGTATCTATGAGCCTGTTTCTGTTCTGTTCTGTTTGTTCATTTGTTTTGTTTTTTAGATTCCACATATAAGTGAAATCATACAGTGTTTGCCTGATTTATTTCACTTCGTATAATACCCTCTAGGTCCATGCGTGTTGCCGCAAGACAAGATTTCGTTCTTCCTGAGTAATATTCCATTGTATATATACACCACATCTTCTTTATTCATTTATCTATTGATTGACACTTAGGTTGCTTTCATATATTGGCTACTGTAAATAATGCTGTAATGAACATAAGGGTGCATATATTTTTTCGGATTTGTGTCTTCATTCTCTTCAGATATATACCCAGGAGTGGAATTGCTGAATCATATGGTAGTTCTAGTTTTAAGTTTTTGAGGAACCTCCATACTGTTTTCCATAGTGGCTACACCAATTTACATTCCCACCAACAGTGCACAAGTGTTCCCTTTCCTCCATATCCTTGCTGATACTTGTTATTTCTTGTTTGTTGATAGTAGCCATTCTGATAGGTGTGAGGTGATATCTCATTGAGGTTTTGATTTGCATTTCCTTGATGATTAGTGATGCTGAGCATCTTTTCAGATGCCTGTTAATCATCTGTATGTCTTCTTTGGGAAAATGTCTATTCAGGTCCTCTGCTCATTTTTTAATTGTACTGTTTGTTTTTATTTCCTGAAATTTTTGTTTCAATTTTACATGAATATAGGCATGTGTGTGTATGTTGGATGATGATTTTAAAAATTCATTTCCTACAATGGGTTGTGGTCAAAAAGTCTGAAAACCACACTAAAATTAAATGTTCACATTAGGAAATCTAAGCTTCACCTTTGATATATAAAGGTAGCTCAAGACCTTTAGAAGTCAATCTTTTCTTTCAAAAATGCCTGATTCTCAAAAATATTCTCCTCCTAAGCATTCATGAATGAATTCAGGTCTGAAACTGAAAGCTGAATAATAGACAATTTGTTCTAGGTGGTATCTGCCGTCCCAGTGCTTTTGCCCTGGGTCCCGGAATATGTGAGACCTTGTGTGCACCCTCCAAGAGTGGAGTCTCTGTTTCCCCAGCCCTGTGGGGTTCTTGCAATCAAGCCCCACTGGCCTTCAAAGCCAAATGCTCTGGGGGCTCTACCTCCCGATGCCGGAGCCCTAGGCTGGGGAGCCTTACGTGGGACTCAGAGCTCTCCCTTCTGCGGGAGAACAACTGCAATACAATTTTTCTCCAGTTTGTGGGTCGCCCACCCAGTGGTATGGGACTGGATTATAGAATGAGTGTGTCCCTCCTACAGTTTCACTGTGGAGGGACAGTGAAACTGTCCTTTATGTCCTAAACCTCTTTATGTCTTTGGGTGTAGAATACCTTTTTTTGGTAGGTTCCAGTCTTTTTCATCGATGGTTGTTTAGCAGTTAGTTGTGATTTTGGTGTGCTTGTGAGAGGAGATGAGCCCAAGGTCCTTCTACTCTGCTATCTTGTCTCTCTGCCCTCCCAATGAAAGAGTCATTGAGTCATTGAGCAAGGAGCTACAAGGTAACAAGATTTATATTAAAATTCATCTGAATGTCCAAAAAGTATATTTTTAGAGAGGCATGTATACCACTAGCAGAGCTGGCCCAAGGAACATATTAAGATTCAATGAACTGTTACTCCCTAGTGTTTTGCCAGACATCTCAAAATCAAAGATATCCTGCCTCAGTTATATCCTATCACAAATGTTCTGTTTTAATCTAGTGATTCTCTTCAGCCAAACTGAGTTATTCATTATTCCTAGAGTCAAATTTAGGGGCAGGCCAACCAGGCCACTTTCCAAGACCCCAATTTATCCGGAGAGCTAAAGCAGGTCTATATTATATAATATCAACACAGATGGTTTTAAAAAGTGACAGCAACCCAGTTTCACCAGAAAAATCCACCAACAAAGTCAGAAGAAAGCCTCAGAGGGACTTCCCTGGCAGTCCAGTGGTTGCAACTTCACCTTCCAGTTCAGGGGGTGCAGGTTTGATCCCTGGTCAGGGAGATAGGATCCCACATGCCTCACAACCAAAAAACCAAAACATAAAACAAGCAATATTGTAACAAATTCAACAAAGACTTTAAAAATGGTCCGCATCAAAAAGAAAAAAAAGAAAAAGAAAGCCTCAGAGTACCTTGTGCTTTATAAATGAGAAGAGTGTTTTGGAGGCTGGGTTGAAACAGACAAGACCGCCTCTCTCCGAATTCTGTGCTTCTGATGGGACCCTGACCTCCCCCTCCTTCCCGTCTAACACTCACAGCCTCACACTATCTGCCTTGAGACCTTCAAGCTTAATCTCATACACACTTTATACCTGTTTAAGTCAGACACCCTGTAGTCAGGGCATCCTCATCCTCTGGGCTCTCATCCCTCACTTGGCTCTCTATATCCAAACTTCTGATGCCTTTGACTTCAGGAAATACCTGAGGAGACCCTTCCTCTGTATCCCTCTGGAAGTCAGAGCAGTCATCAGCAAATCCTATATACCCTCAATCTTGTACTGTCCCTTTGCCTTCTTATTCTAACAGAAATCTGACTCTCTTGGCAGGGCACTGCTTACCCATCAATGCTCTCAAGTGGTTTTTGTCTTATCTCCAAACCCCTTGTACCACAGACCCAGGCTAAGTAAATGTTCTCCTTTCCCATCCTAGTGTCTCTTGACCATGCTTACCCTTTCCTCCTAAAACTCCCAACTTTGAATAATGTTGCCAGACCATACTACCCTCTACCCTCTCATTGTTGCTGTCACCTCCTGACCTTTAAGTCATGCTCTTTCATTTCCTGGAGACTGTATCTCACTTTTATTCTCAGTTATAATTCAATAATTTCACTGAGACATAATTTCAATAATCATATAGCTGTTCTTCCCCATGTCCTGGCTTTTGTGTTCCTTGACCTCATCTCCTCCAGTGATATTGTCTTACACCCCAACGTAATCACTCATCCCCATAGTCATATCCTACACCTTATTATTACAAAGAGTTGCAACTTCTACCTCATCTCAGTTCCAAGCATGCCAATTCTGATCACCACCACCTCTTATCTTTCCAGTTTGGGTATTCCAATTCCAACAAGTCTTTGACCCCACAAAGACCTACAATCTATAGATCCTACTCTTTTTCACTATTCCCCACTATAGCACCTTGCTGTGGCTTCCCTCCCATCTCTATCCAGCTTAGCGTCTATAATTCAACATAATAATTTCTCCCTTACATGCTCCTTCGGCTCTCTTTTCCTTTCTCGCTTCATTGTACTCTTCTTGAAAAATTCCAACCTCAGCAAGATCCACCTCTTCACTTCTCCTAGCCGGCACCTAAGCAGCTGAACCTGGCTGGAAATAAACACACAACTATGCTGACTGGTCTGAATTAAGTTCATGACTCCTAAGCTTGAGCAGACCCTCAGAGCTCAGGAATTGTCTCCCTGATCCATTCACTCTCCCACTTTCTCAGATAAGTATTTCATATGTTTTCCTCTCTATAACCTCCACCCCTCTTCCATCATTGCTGCCTTTCACATAGAACTTCAGAAGCTGCATCACCACATTTGCCCTCACACATGTGTCTGTGCCCACGTTCTCCACCTTCCCTCTCATTACTGTGAATGGACAGTCTCCTCCTACCAAAGGCCAACCTGTCTACTCCTATAGTGATTCTTTCTCCTCTCCCTATAATCAAGGGCATCACTCCAGTCATTCTCTTCTCTCTTTTATGTCATTGATTACTATCTTTCTATAAAATCATCCCCATCTACATAAACAGCACCTGAAATTCTTCCATTTATTAAAAAATATTAATTTATTTATTTGCTGTAAAGCAAAATTCTTGAAAGGTTTGTCTCGTGTTCATTTTCTCCAGCTCCTCTCTTTGTGTTTTCTAGGGAATCCATCTCAAACAAGAATTCACTCCTACCATTTCATAGCTACTACTCTTATCAAGGTCTTTAGTAATCAACACTACCAAATCCAATGACTAATTCTTAATCATAGTTTACTTCGACAATCAGGAACATTTGATATATTTGGTTCCTCCCTCATTCAAACATCGTGTTTACTAGGAATCCAAGAAACTGAAAACCTCCTCATCTCACTGACTGCTCCTTCTCAGTGTCCTTTTCTGGTTCTTCCTTATCTTCCTGACCTCTAAACATTGGCATACCCTAGGGCTTAGCCCTTAGATCTGTTCTCTTTCCTTCATGTACTCATATCCTTGTGATCTCATCCAGTCTCATGATTTTAAGTACAACTGCCTGGCTGACAACTCTTAAATTTATAAATTCAGTCCAGACTTCTCACCTGACTTTCACACTTAAATATCCAACTGTTTAATCAAATAACTCTATTTAGAAGTCTAATAGACATCTGAAATTAACAGGTCTGAAGCCAAACTCTTGATCTTCCCTTAAAACCTCTACTTCCAAAATTTTCTCTATCTCAATTAATGAAAACTCCAAACTTCTGGCTTCTCACGTCAAAAACTTTGGAGTCAACATTGACACCTTTAATACCAGACATCGAATCCATCACCAAGTTCTGCTGTCTGTGTTTTCCAAATATCTACAATCCAACCTCTTCTCCACACCTACATTTTTAGCTCTTTGGTCCAAGACAACAAACCTGGTTTATTGCGATAAAACTACTAACCAGAGTCCTTATTTCCTCCCTTGCCTTGCCCTGTAAATCTATTCTCCAAACTTTTTAAAATGTGTAAGATTGTGTCACTTCTCTGCTCAAAACTTTTCAGCAGTTCCCATTGCACTCAGAGTAAGAGCCAAGGAGTTCCATGAGGAATAAACTAGTCTCTATTTCCTCTGAGTCCTGTATGTACCTGTAATAACACTTATCACACTGAATACTAATGAGCTTGTTTACCAGTCTGCCATTGCCTACTCTGTTAATTCCTTGAGGACATGGAATGTGGACACTTTTTTTACTTTCTCATTTCAGTATTCAGTATGCCTAGTACATAGAAGGAGACCAACACATAGCCATTGAATTCTAATTGCACATGACCACAGTCAGTCCTCCTAAATACCCAATTTTTCTTGAAGAAAAGGCCCAGGTACATTCCCAGATAGACTATAAGCTCCATGACGAGACAGACTGCATCTCCCTCTTTCACAGTTCTGTCCTCAGTACCTAGTGTGATGCCTACTACACAGTGGGTGCCAGGTAAATGGCTATTGAGTGAATAAGTGAATAAGTAATACAATAAATGTCCCACAGCTCAGGCTGACTACCCCTCCCCACAACTGTCATCTCCAGAACAGCTCCCTGTACTTTTCTGAAAGAAGGCTTCGAGCTCTTAGCTTCTTTCAGAAGTGCCCTGTTGGCAGAGAGAAACTGCTAGCCTCGTTTCCCTGGCTCAGCTGGCCGGGCTCCGAGCTGCATGGCTGGCCCTGGATTGGGGGAGAAAGGGAAGGGCAACTATAGATCACTGTTTCAGTGAAGTGAGCAACACTTGCTTCCGCAGGGAAAATATCTTCTTTATTCACCTTCACCTCGATGCCGAAGTGCTCCCGACCAGCCAGCTTTGTCCCCAGACACTTTCTCCTCCATCTCAGGAAGCCAGGAGCCAGGGCTCACTCTCTCTTTTCTGGTGTGTGGTCTGAGTTTCAATTCTGTCTGGCAGACAGTATGGAGGACTCCAGGTCAGCAGGGTCATCAGAATGCTAAGAGGAAATCTGATTGATGAGCAAGTGTCAGCAGGAATGAATGGGAGCCTTAATTAATGACTTCTGCCCTGTTTCAAAGAAAGGTTCCCTTACACCCAGTTCTCTCTTTTCTCTGAAAAAAAATTGGGGTGGGGTAAGGAACTGAGGAGGAAAAAGAGGAAAAAGCACCCCTATAATCCAAAGTTTTCAAAACGACATAAAGGAGACTTCAAAGACAGACATGGTCAGTTTTTTATGTGCGAGACTGGTTCAGTGATTCTCTCCTCTCTTTGTTTCCATGGACAGCTAGGCTCCATTCCAAAGCTAAAAAAGAAAAGGCCGCATTGTTCTGAGGGGAGCTCGCTTTTACAAGAAATTTCCTCCTCACCACTGGGGCAAATTAACTGCCTCGGCCCTGGGTGCTCCTGGAGCATTTCTTCCCAAGCTGGCCCAGCAGGCCAGCCTCCCAGCCCTGCCCGCTCAGACCAGAAGAGGAGCGTAATCCATCTACTCGACTCAACACACTTAAAAAACTGACCTGCCTAGTGGAAGATCACAAGTCAGAGTGATAAGGGTGGTAACAGAGGATTGATCAGGATTTATGTACAACAAAGAGGTAACATTAGGGTACAGAAGGGTACCTAGAACAGGTGGTATCTAAACAGGTTTACATTCAGGAACTTTAGCTTGTCACTCAGCAATGGACATCTGCCACATGCCTGGTCACTGAGTTGGATGAAACAACAGAATACAAAGAGGACATTTCCAAACCGCAGCTCAGCAAGTCACTTAAACTCTCTGTTCTGGGAGATCAGCCCGGTGCTTTGTGACCACCTAGAGGGGTGGGATAGGGAGGGTGGGAGGGAGACGCATGGGGGAGGGGATATGGGGATATATGTATAGGTATAACCGATTCACTTTGTTATAAAGCAGAAACTAACACAACACTGTAAAGCAATTATGCTCCAATAAAGATGTTAAATAAATAAATAAACTCTCTGTTCTTATAATTCTCACCTCTAACCTGGACTCATGATATCTATTTCCAGGGGTTGCTGAGGAAACAATAAAATGAGATAACATAGGTACAATTCTTAAATAGTACTTGGCACATAGAAGTTCATCAATAAATGATAGTTTAGAAAGGGGGAGGGGAGTTAATCCCTGTTTGAAGGATTTCCCAGCGTAGTGAGAACAATAAACATGAAAAACAAGTAATTACATTGTATCTTAGTTCTAGTTAACAAATTACCATAGACTGGGTGTCTTATAAACAACAGAAATTTATTTCTCACAGTTCTGGAGGCTGGAAGTCTAAGATTAGGGTGCCAGCAAGGTCAGGTTCTGTGAGAGTCCTTTTCTGTGTTGTAGTCTGCTGCCTTCTCACTGTGTTCCCATTCATGAGGGATCCACACTCGTGACCTAATTACTTCCCAAAGGCCCCATCTCCTATCTCATTGAGGCTGAGGATTTCAACATATAAATTTGGTGGGGGACACATTCAGTCCACTGCACATTGTGATATTATGAACGCTACAAGAGGTGTGTACAAAATATAAGTGAATATATATACAGATGGCCAACAGGCACATAAAAAGATGCTCAACATCACTAATTATTAGAGAAATGCAAATCAAAACTATAATGAGGTATTACCTCATACCAGTCAGAATGGCCCTCATTAAAAAGTCTACAAGTAACAAATGTGGGAGAGAGTGTGGAGAAAAAGGAACCCTCCTACACCATTGGTGGGAATGTAAGTTGTTGGTGGGAATGTAAGTTGGTGTGGTCACTATGGAACACAGTACGGAGCTTCCTTAAACAACAAAAAATAGAGTTACCATATGATCCAGCAATCCCACTCCTGGGCATATATCCAAGCAAAATTCTAATCCAAAAAAATACATGCACCCCTATGTTCATAGCAGCACTATTCACAATAGTCAAGACACGGAAACAACCTAATGTCCAGTGAAAGATGAATGTATAAAGAAGATGTGGTACATATATAGAATGGAATGCTACTCAGCTATAAAAAAGGACAAAATCATGCCATTTGCAGCAATATGGATGGAACAAGGGATCATCATACTAAGTGAAGTAAGTCAGAAATAGAAAGACAAATACCATATGATATCACTTATATGTGGAATCTAAAATATGACACAAATGAACTTATCTACAAAACAGAAACAGACTTACAGACATAGAGAACAGACTTGTGGTTGCCAAAGCGGGTGGGGGTGGGGAGTGATGGAGTGGGAGGCTGGAGTTAGCAGATGTAAGCTTTTATATATATAATGGATAAATGACAGGATCCTACTTTATAATACAGGGAACTATATTCAATAATATACTGTGATAAACCATAATGGAAAAGAATTTTTTAAGCCTTTTTTTTTTAAACTTATTTATTTTATTTATTTTTGGCTGTGCACGGGCTTTCTCTAGTTGCAGTGAGCAGGGGTTACTCTCCATTGCAACGCACAGGCTTCTCATTGCGGTGGCTTCTCTTGTTGTGGAGCACGGGCTCTAGGCGCACGGGCTTCAGTAGGCTCGCAGGCTCTAGAGCACAGGCTTGGTAGTTGTGGTGCATGGGCTTAGTTGCTCTGCAGTGTGTGGGATCTTCCCAGACCAGGGCTCAAACCCATGTCCCCTGCATTGGCAGATGGCTTCTTAACCACTGTACCACCAGGGAAGCCCGAAAAGAAGATTTTTTTTAATGTATATATATGTATAACTGAATCACTTTGCTGCACAACAGAAATTAACACAACATTGTAAATCAACTATACTTCAATTAAAAAAAATAAGTATAAAGCATAGTATACAGTATAGTAACCCTCAAGGGGAAGTTTCAGCACAGATTTAACAAACTGGCCAAATTTAATCTGAGTGTTAAAAATCAGGTAACACTTCACCAAATTAAGGAAGCTGGGAGGACAATTTGAGGAGCGGGCCCAGTGAAATCAGATCAAGCTGCTACTATGAGCTTTATGAGTGGAGATGAACAGATGAGACAGGTATTGGGATAACAGAAGAACCAACTTGGCAATGGGTTGGATGTGGGGTTCAGGCCAGAGAAAGAAGTCAAAGATGGCTGAGATTGGGCTTGATGGCGGGAAGCTGTTGATGCACCAAATTAGTCTCAAAAGGAACAAGGCACAGTCAGGACAAAAATGAAAAAGCAAATTGAATGGATCCAAAACCCAAACCAATGGGGTACTTTATATTCTCTTATGCTTCTGGAAGTGATGAGCTAGAGGGAGGACACTTGGCTAACTTTCGCTTAGCAGCCTCAAATGATAATATACCCCATTCTACAATTCCATTACACTTATGAATTACTGATTCAGCACTGCTCCCTTCTGTGGCAACCATCCCAGTGAGGAGAGAAGGGAAAACACACAATTAAAGGAAACAGAGCCAGCTTGGGCCAGACCCTCAGGGCTTCTGCTCCAGCAGTTGGGATTAGATCATACCGCCAGTGGAGTGGTGATAGCCAGAGCAGAGGGGATGTCTCACCTTACAAAGGGCTCCAGCTCTAGCACTTCCATCTCTAGCCCCACCCCCTACCAAGGTGATAGCTGCCAGCACAACTTGAGGAAAGACGTGACTTGGGTCCACATCAAATCCAGCTCTCTCACCAAAGGCATTGGGCACATGCAGTCTGTATATGAATGCTCCCACGTAAGAACACCACTTCAAGACCACAATAGGTAATTGTTTCACCTAAATTCATAGAAGCAGAGAAAGTTAGGCAAAATGAAAAGGCAGAGTAACTGCTGCTTTCAATTGAAAGAGCAAGAGGAGACCTTCAAGATGGTGGAGGAGTAAGACATGGAGATCACCTTCCTCCCCACAAATACATCAAAAATACATCTACATGTGGAACAACTCCTACAGAACACCTACTTAATGCTGGCAGAAGACCTCAGACTTCCCAAAAGGCAAGAATATCCCCACGTGGTAGGGCAAAAGAAAAAAAGGAAAAACAGAGACAAAAGAATAGGGACAGGACCCGCACCAGTGGGAGGGAGCTGTGAAGGAGGAAAGGTTTCCATACACTAGGAAGCCCCTTCACTGGCAGAGACGGGGGTTGGCAGGGAGAATCTTCAGAGCCATGGAGGAGAACTCAACAACAGGGGTACAGAGCGCAAAGCCGAGAGATTCCCGCATAGAGGATCGGTGCCAACCAGCACTCACCAGTCTGAGAGGCTTGTTTGCTCACCCTCCAGGACAGGTGGTGGCTGGGAGCTGAGGCTCTAGCTTAGGAGGTCAGATCCCAGGTAGAGGACTGGGGTTGGCTGCGTGAACACAGCTTGAAGGGGGCTAGTGCTCCACAGCTAGCCAGGAGGGAGTCCAGGTAAAAGTCTGGAACTGCCTAAGAGGCAAGAGACCATTGTTTCGGGGTACGCGAGGAGAGGGGATTCAGAGCACCGCCTAAACAAGCTCCAGAGACGTGCGGGAGCTGCTGTTATCAGCACGGACACCAGAGACCGTCATGAAATGTTAAGGCTGCTACTGCAGCCACCAAGAAGCCTGTGTGCAAGCACAGGTCACTATCCACATCTCTCTCCCGGGAGCCTCTGCAGCCCACCACTGCCAGGGTCCTGTGATCCAGGGACAACACACAGCGTGCCTCAGGTTATTGCAATTTCACGCTGGCCTCTGCAGCCACAGGCCCAACCCACATTCCATATCCCTCCCTTCCCCCAGCTTGAGTGAGCCAGAGCCCCCTAATCAGCTGCTACTTTAACCCCCTCCTGTCTGGGCAGGGAACAGACGCCCTCAGGCGACCTACACACAGAGGAGGGGCCAAATCCAAAGCTGAACCTCAGAAGCTGTGCAAACAAAGAAGAGAAAGGAAGTTTTCTCCCAGCAGACTCAGGAGCAGTGGATTAAATCTCCACAATCAACTTGATGTACCCTGCATCTCTGGAATACCTGAATAGACAATGAATTATCCCAAAATTGAGGTGGTGGAATTTGGAAGCAACTGTAGACTTGGGTTTTACTTTCTGCATCTAATTTGTTCTGGTTTTATGTTTATCTTACTTTAGTATTTAGAGCTTATTATCATTGGCAGATTTGTTTATTGATTGGGTTGCTCTCTTCCTTTATATATATATATATATATATTTCTTTCCTTTTTCTATTTTGTGACTGTGTATGTGTATGCTTCTTTGTGTGACATTGTCTGTATAGCTTTGCTTTTACCATTTGTCCTAGGGTTCTGTCTGTATTTTTTTTGTATTTTAGTATAGTTTTTAGCACTTCTTATCATTGGTGGATTTTTGTTTTTAGGTGAGGTTGCCCTCTTCTTTCTTTCTTTTTATTACTTTTTTATTTATTTTTTTTAAATAACATTAATTTATTATTTTTTCTTTCTTTCTTTCTTTTCCTTCTTCCTTTCTCTTCTGAGCCGTGTGGCTGACAGGGTCTTGGTGCTCCGTCCGGGTGTCAGACCTGAGCCTCTGAGGTAGGAGAGCTGAGTTCAGGACACTGGTACACCAGAGACCTCCTGGCCTCACATAATATCAAACAGCAAAAGCTCTCCCAGAGATCTCCATCCCAATGCTAAGACCCAGACCCACTCAACGACCTGCAAGCTACAGTGATGGACCCCTATGCCAAACAACTAGCAAGAGAGGAACACAGCCCCACCCATTAGCAGAGAGGCTGCCTAAAATCATAAGGTCACAGACACTCCAAAACACACCACGGGACATGGTCCTGCCCACCAGAAAGACAAGATCCAGCCTCATCTACCAGAACACAGGCACCAATCCCCTCCACCAGGAAGCCCACACAACCCACTGAATCAACCTTACCTGCTGGGGGCAGACACCAAATACAATGAGAACTACAAACCTGCAGCCTGCAAAAAGGAGACCCCAAACACAGTAAGTTAAGCAAAATGAGAAGACAGAAATACACAGCAGATGAAGGAGCAAGGTAAAAACCCACCAGACCAAACAAATGAACAGGGAATACACAGTCTACCTGAAAAAGAATTCAGAGAAATGATAGTAAAGAGGATCCAAATCTTGGAAATAGACCGGAGAAAATACAAGAAGCATTTAACAAGGACCTAGAAGAACTAAAGAGTAAACAAATAATGATGAACAACACAATAAATGAAACTAAAAATTCTCTAGAAGGAATCAATAGCAGAATAACTGTGGCAGAAGAAGGGATAAGTGACTTGGAAGATAAAATAGTGGAAATAACTACCACAGAGCAGAATAAAGAAAAGAAGAATAAAAACAATTGAGGACAGTCTCAGAGACATCTGGGACAACATTAAACTCACCAACATTCAAATTATAGGGATCCCAGAAGAAGAAGAGGGGGAAAAAAAGGGACTGAAAAAATATTTGAAGAGATTACAGTAGAAAACTTCCCAAATATGGGAGAGGAAATAGCCAATCAAGTACACGAAGAGCAGAGAGTCCCATACAGGATAAATCCAAGGAGAAAAACGCCAAGAGACATATTAATCAAACTATCAAAAATTAAATACAAAGTAAAAATATTAAAAGCAGCAAAGGAAAAGCAAGAAATAACATACAAGGGAATCCCCATAAGGTTAACAGCTGATCTTTCAGCAACTCTGCAAGCCAGAGGAGAGTGGAAGGACATATTTAAAGTGATGAAGGAGAAAAACCTACAACTAAGATTACTCTACCCAGCAAGGATCTCATTCAGATTCAATGAAGAAATGAAAACCTTTACAGACAAGCAAAAGCTAAGAGAATTCAACACCACAAAACCAGTTTTACAGCAAATGCTAAAAGAACTTCTCTAGGCAGGAAACACAAGAGAAGGAAAAGACCTACAATAACAAACCCAAAACAATTAAGAAAACAATAATAGGAACATACATATCTATAACTACCTTAAAAGTAAATGAAATAAATGCTCCAACCAAAAGGCATAGACTGGCTGAATGGATACAAAAACAAGACCTGTATATATGCTGTCTACAAGAGATCCACTTCAGACCTAGGGACACATACAGACAGAAAGTGAGAGGATAGGAAAAGGTATTCCATGTAAATGGAAGTCAAAAGAAAGCTGGAGTAGCAATTCTCATATCAGACAAAATAGACTTTAAAATAAAGACTATTACAAGAAACAAAGAAGGACACTACATAATGATAAAGGGATCAATCCAAGAAGAAGATATAACAATTGTAAATATTTACGCACCCAAAATAGGAGCACCTCAATACATAAGGCAAATGCGAACAATCATAAAAGGGGAAACCAACAGTAACACAATAATACTAGGAGACTTTAACACCCCACTTTCACCAATGGACACATCATCCAAAATGAAAATGAATAAGGAAACACAAGCTTTAAATGATACATTAAACAAGATGGACTTAATTGATATTTATAGGACATTCCAACCAAAAACAACAAAATACACTTTCTTCTCAAGTGCTCATGGAACGTTCTCCAGGATACCTCATATCTTGGGTCACAAATCAAGTCTTGGTAAATTTAAGAAAATTGGTATCATATCAAGTACCTTTTTCTGACCACAATGCTATGAGATTAGATATCAATTACAGGGGAAAAAACTATAAAAAATACAAACACATGGAGGCTAAACAATACACTACTAAATAACCAAGAGATCACTGAAGAACTCAAAGAGGATATCAAAAAATACCTGCAAACAAATGACAATTAAAACACAACAACCGAAAACTTATGGGATGCAGCAAAAACAGTTCTAAGAGGGAAGTTTATAGCAATACAATCCTACCTCAAGAAACAAGAAAAATCTCAAATAAACAACCTAACCTTACACTTAAAGCAATTAGAGAAAGAAGAAAAAAAAACCCACAGTTAGCAGAAGGAAAGAAATCATAAAGATTACATCAGAAATAAATGAAAAAGAAATGAAAGAAACAATAGCAAAGATCAATAAACGTAAAAGCTGGTTCTTTGAGAAGATAAACAAAATAGATAAACCAATAGCCAGACTCATCAAGAAAAAAAGGGAGAAGACTGAAATCAATAAAATTAGAAATGAAAGAGGAGAATTAACAACTGACACTGCAGAAATACAAAGGATCATGAGAGATTACTACAAGCAACTCTATGCCAATAAAATGCACAACCTGGAAGAAATGGACAAATTCTTAGAAATGCACAACCTGCCAAGACTGAACCAGAAAGTGAGCATAGAGGGAACCTACCTCAACATAATAAAGGCCATATACGACAAACCCACAGCAAACATCATTCTCAATGGTGAAAAACTAAAAGCATTTCCTCTAAGATTAGGAACGAGACAAGGATGTCCACTCTCACCACTATTATTCAACATAGTTTTGGAAGTCCTAGGCATGGCAATCAAAGAATAAAAAGAAATAAAAGGAATACAAATTGGAAAAGAAGAAGTAAAACTGTCACTGTTTGCAGATGACATGATACTACACATAGAGAATCCTAGAGATTCCACCAGAAAACTACTAGAGCTAATCAATGAATTTGGTAAAGTTTCAGGATACAAAATTAATACACAGACATCTCTTGCATTCCTATACACTAATGATGAAAAATCTGAAAGAGAAATTAAGGAAACACTCCCATTTACCACTGCAACAGAAAGAATAAAATACTTTGGAATAAACCTACCTAGGGAGACAAAAGACCTGTATGCAGAAAACTATAAGACACTGATGAAAGAAATTAAAGATGATACCAAAAGATGGAGAGATATACCATGTTCTTGGATTAGAAGAACCAATATTGTGAAAATGAATATACTACCCAAAGCAATCTACAGATTCAATGCAATCTCTGTCAAATAACCAATGGCATTTTTCACAGAACTAGAAAAAGAATTTCACAATTTGAATGGAAACACAAAAGACCCCAAAGAGCCAAAGCAATCTTGAGAAAGAAAAACGGAGCTGGAGGAATTAGGCTCCCTGACTTCAAACTATACTACAAAGCTACAGTAATCAAGACAGTATGGTACGGGCACAAAAATAGAAATATAGATCAATGGAACAGCATAGAAAGCCCAGAGATAAACCCACACATATATGGTCACCTTATCTTTGATAAAGGAGGCAAGAATATACAATGGAGAAAAGACAGCCTCTTCAATAAGTAGTGCTGGGAAAACTGGACAGCTACATGTAAAAGAATGAAATTAGAACACTCCCTAACACCATACACAAAAATAAGCTCAAAATGGATTAAAGACCTAAACATAAGGCCAGACACTATAAAACTCTTAGGGGAAAACATAGGCAGAACACTCTATGACATAAATCACAGCAAGATCCTTTTTGACCCACCTCCTAGAAAAATGGAAATAAAAACAAAAGTAAACAAATGGGACCTAATGAAACTTAAAAGCTTTTGCACAACAAAGGAAACAATAAACAAGACGAAAAGACAACCCCCAGAATGGGAGAAAAGATTTGCAGATGAAGCAACTGACAAAGCATTAATCTCCAAAATATACAAGTAGCTCATGTAGCTCAATATCAAAAAAACAACCCAATCCAAAAATGGGCAGAAAATCTAAATAGACATTTCTCCAAAGAAGATGTACAGATTGCCAACAAACTCATGAAAGGATGCTCAACATCACTAATCATTAGAGAAATGCAAATCAAAACTACAATGAGGTATCACTTCAAACTGGTTAGAATGGCCATCATCAAAAAATCTTCAAACAATAAATGCTGAAGAGGGTGTGGAGAAAAGGGAACCCTCTTGCACTGTTGGTGGGCAGGTAAATTGCTACAGCCACTATGGAGAACAGTATGGAGGTTCCTTAAAAAACTAAAAATAGAACTACCATATGACCCAGCAATCCCATTACTGGGCATATACCGTGAGAAAACAATAATTCAAAAAGAGTCATGTACTACAATGTTCATTGCAGCTCTATTTACAATAGCCAGGACATTGAAGCAACCTAAGTGTCCATCGACAAATGAATGCTTAAAGATGTGGCACATATATACAATGGAATATTACTCAGCCATAAAAAGACACGAAATTGAGTTATTTGTAGTGAGGTCTATGGACCTAGACACTGTCATACAGAGTGAAGGAAGTCAGAAAGAGAGAAACAAATACCATATGCTAACACATATATATGGAATCTAAAAAAAAAAGGTACTGATGAAACTAGGGGCAGGACAGGAATAAAGACGCAGATGAAGAGAATGGACTTGAGGACATGGGGAGGGGGAAGGGTAAGCTGAGAGAAAGTGAAAGAGTGGCATGGACATATATACACTGCCAAATGTAAAATAGACAGCTAGTGGGAAGCAGCTGCATAGCACAGGGAGATCGGCTCAGTGCTTTGTGTCCTTCTAGAGGGGTGGGATAGGGAGGGTGGGACGGAGATGCAAGAGGGAGGACATAGGGTGATGTATGTATATGTATAGCTGATTCACTTTGTTATATAGCAGAAACTAACACACCATTGTAAAGCAATTATACTCCAATAAAGATGTTAAAGAAAAGAAAAAAAGAGCAAGAGAAAACCCCTGAAAAATATGGAATAAAACAGAAATAAATAACTTACCATGTAAAGAATTCAAAGCATTTGTTATAAAAATGTTAACTGAATTAAGGAAAAGAGTAGATTTACACAATGATAATTCTAACAAGGGACTAGAAAATATAAAAAGACCCAATCAGAAGTGAAGAATTCAATAGCTAAAATTAAAAAAAAAAAAAAAAACACACTAGAAGGAATGGATAGCACACTTAGAGATGCAGAAGAATGCATAAGTAATCTGGAAGATAGAAAAATGGAAATCACCCAATCAGAACAGCAAAAAGAAAAACAAATTTTAAAAAATGTAAATAGTCTAAGAGATCTCTGAGGTAACATTAAGCACACCAACATTTATATTATATGTCTCCAAGAAGGAGAAGAGAGAGAGAAGAGGATTAATTATTTATTTGAGGAAATTATAGCTGAAAATTTCCCAAATGTGAAGAAGGAAACATATATCCAGGTACAGAAAGCACAGAGAGTCCCAAACAAGATGAACCCAAACAGACCCATACCAAGCTATATCATAATTAAAATGGCAAAAGTTACAGAGAGAATTCTAAAGGCATCAAGAGAAACACAAAGAGTTATACATAAGGGAATACCCTAAGGCTATCAGTTGATTTCTCTGCAGAAAATTTGCAGGCCAGAAGGGAGTGGCATGGTATATTTAAAGTGCTGAAAAGGAAAAACCTGCAATCTAGGATACTCTACCAAGTAATATTATTATTTAGAATAGAAGGAGAGATAAAGAACTTCTCAGACAAGCAAAAACTAAAAGTGCTCATCAATACTAAACCTACCCTAAAAGAAATGTTAAGGGGTCTTCTCTAAGAGGAAAAGAAGTAAGTATATATCAGAAAGGGAAAACCCCACAAGGAAAGGCAAATATAGAGTAAAGACCAAGGATCAACCACTTAAATAAGCCACTATGAAGATTAAAAGACAAAAAAAAACTGTAAAAGCAACTATAACTATAATAAACAGTTAAGAGATAAACATGAAGATGTAAAATATGACATCAAAAACACAACGTGGGGGAGGGTAATAAAAAATGTAGACCTTTTAAAATGTGTTTTAATTTAAATTCATATCAGTTTAAAACAAGTAGATATAGTTATAGTAGACATATATGAACCCATGGTAACCACAAATCAAAAACCTATAATATAGGGTTTCCCTGGTGGCACAGTGGCTAAGAATCCGCCTGCCAGTACAGGGGACATGGGTTTGAGCCCTTGTCTGGGAAGATCTCACATGCTATGGAGCAACTAAGCCCATGCGCCACAACTACTGAGCCTGTGTGCCACAACTACTGAAGCCCATGTGCCTAGAGCCCGTGCTCCACAACAAAGAGTAGCTCCCACTTGCCGCAACGTGTGAGAAAGCCCACGTGCAGCAACAAAGACCCAACTCATCCAAAAATAAATAAATAAATGAAATGTATTTTTAAAAACTGTAATGTATACACAAAAACTAAAAAGAAAGGGACACAAGCATACTACAAAAGAAAATCATCAAACCACAATGGAAGAAAGAAAAAGAAGAAACAAACTGAGAAGAACTACAAAAACAACTGGAAAACAAGTAATAAAATGACAATAAGTACATACCTACTGGGACTTCTCTGGTGGTGCAGTGGTTAAGAATCTGTCTACCAATGCAAGGGACACAGGTTTGAGCCCTTGTCCGGGAAGATCTCACATGCCGTGGAGCAACTAAGCCCGTGCACCACAACTATTTAGCCTGCCCTCTAGAGACCATGAGCCACAACTACTGAGCCCGCATGCCACAACTACTGAAGCCTGCATGCCTAGAGCCATGCTCTGCAATGAGAGAAGCTACCACAATGAGAAGCCTGCGCACCACAGCGAAGAGTAGCCCCTGCTCGCTGCAACTAAATAAATAAAAACAAATAAGTAAATTTATATAAAAAAATAAGTACATACCTATCAATAATTACTTTAAATGTCAATGGACTAAACACTCCAATCAAAAGACACAGGGTGGCTGATTGGATAAAAGAACAAGAGCCTTCTATGTACTGCCTACAAGAGAATGACTTCAGAGGTAAAGACACACACGGGGGGGGATGGAACATGAGGGGACGGAAAAAGATATTTCATGCAAATGGAAACAACAGGAAAGCGCAGGTAGCAATACTCATATCAGGCTAAATAGACTTTTTTAAAAGGTTATAACAAAAGACACCATATAACGATAAAGGGATCAATAAATGAAGAGGATATTACACTCGTTAACATATACACACCAAATATAGGAGCACCTAAATATATAAAGCAAATACTAGCAGACATAAAAGGAGAAATTGACAATAATACAATAATAGCGGGGGACTTTAACAACCCACTTACATCAGTGGAGCAATCATCCAGACAGAAAATCAA
This sequence comes from Delphinus delphis, assembly GCF_949987515.2. NCBI lineage: Eukaryota > Metazoa > Chordata > Mammalia > Artiodactyla > Delphinidae > Delphinus > Delphinus delphis. The sequence goes on along the minus strand of NC_082690.1, from coordinate 50,584,672 downwards.
AAAGGCAATAATGGTCTTAAATGACACAATAGACCAGTTGAACGTAATAGATATCTACAGGACAATATATCCAAAAACAGCAGAATACACATTCTTTTCCAGTGCACAGGAACATTCTCCAGGATAGATCACATGCTGGGCCACAAAGCAAGCCTTGGTAAATTTAAGAAAATTAAAACCATATCAAGTATCTTTTCCGATCACAATGCTATGAGATTAGAAATCAACTACAAGAGGACTTCCTTGGTGGTCCAGTGGTTAAGACTCTGTGCTTCCAATATAGGGGGCATGGGTTCAGTCCCTGGTCAGGAAACTAAGATCCCACATACCACGTGGTGTGGACAATAAATAAATAAATATATACTAAAATAAATAAATAAATAAATATAATTTTTTAAAAACTCAAATACACGAGAAAACTGCAAAAAATACAAACAGCTGGAGGCCGAACAATATGCTACCAAACAATAATGGATCACTGAAGAAATCAAAGAGGAAATTTAAGAATACCTAGAGACAAATGACAATGAAAACATGATGATCCAAATCCTTTTGGATGCAGCAAAAGCGGCTTTAAGAGGGAAGTTTACAGCAATACAATCTTACCTTAGGAAACAAGCAAAATCTCAAATAAACAACCTAACATTACACCTAAAACAACTAGAGAAAGGAGAAGAGACAAAACCCAAAGTTAGTAGAAGCAAAGAAACAATAAAGATCACAGCAGAAATAAATACAACAGAGACTAAGAAAACCATAGAAAAGATCAATGAAACTAAAAGCTGGTTTTTTGAAAAGACACACAAAATTGATAAACCTTTAGCCAGACTCATCAAGAAAAAAAGGGAGAGGGCCCAAATCAATAAAATTAGACATGAAAAGAGAAGTTACAACTGACACCACAGAAATACAAAGGACCATAAGACACTACTACAAGCAATTATATGCCAATAAAATGGACAACTTCTAAGAAAGGTACAATCTCCTAACACTGAACCAGGAAGAAACAGAAAATACAAACACATCAACTACAAGTACTGAAATTGAATCTGTGATTTTAAAACTCCGAACAAACAAAAGTCCAGGACCAGATGTCCTCACAGGCAAGTTCTATCAAACATTTAGAGAAGAGTTAACCCTTAACCTTCTGAAACTATTCCAAAAAATTAGAGTAAGGAACACTTCTAGAGTCATTCTAAGAGGTCACCATCACCCTGATATCAAAATCTGACAAAGATACCACAAAAAATGAAAATTACAGGTCAATACCACTGATAAACATAGATGTAAAAATCCTCAACAAAATACTAGCATACTGAATCCAACAATACAATGAAAGGATCATACACCATGATCAAGTGGGATTTGTCCCAGGGATGCAGGGATTTTTCAATATCCGCAAGTCAATCAGTGTGATACCCCACATTAACAAACTGAGGAATAAAGATCATATGAACATCTCAATAGATGCAGAAAAAGCTTTGGACAAAATTCAACACCAATTCATGATAAAAACTCTCCAGAAAGTGGGCACAGAGGGAACCTACCTCAACATAATAAAGGCCATATATGACAAACCCACAGGTAACATCATACTCAACAGTGAAAAGCTGAAAGCATTTCTGCTAAGATCAAGAACAAGACAAGGATGTCCACTCTTGCCACTTTTATTCAAAATAATTTTGGAAGTCCTAGTCACAGCAATCAGAGAAGAAAAAGAAATAAAAGGAATACAAATTGGAAAAGAAGAAGTAAAACTGTCACTGTTTGCAGATGACATGATACTTTACATAGAAAATCCTAAAGACACCACCAGAAAACTACTAGAGCTCATCAATGAATTTGGTAAAGTTCAGGATACAAAATTAATGTACAGAAATCTGTTGTATTTCTATACACTAGCAATGAAAGATCAGAAAGAGGAATTAAGGAAACAACCCCATTGCAACAAAAAGAATAAAATACCTAGGAATAAACCTACCTAAGGAGGCAAAAGTTATAAGACACTGATGAAAGAAATTGAAGATGACACAAACAAATGGAAAGATATACCATGTTCTTGGATTGGAAGAATCAATATTGTCAAAATGACTATACTATCCAAGGCAATCTGTTTCAATGCAGTACCTATCAAATTATCAATGGCTTTTCATCAAACTAGAACAAATTTTTTTTTAATTTGTATGGAAAGACACTAAATAGCCAAAGCAACCTTGAGAAAGAAAAATGGAGCTGGAGGAATCAGGCTCCCTGACTTTAGACTATACTACAAAGCTACAGTCATCAAGACAGTACGGTACTGGCACAAAAACAGAAATATAGATCAATGGAACAGGATAGAAAGCCCAGAAATAAACCCACACACCTATGGTCAATTAATCTACAACAAAGGAGGCAAGAATACACAATGGAGAAAAGACAGTCTCTTCAATAAGTGGTGATGTGAAAACTGGACAGCTACATGTAAAAGAATGAAATTAGAAACTTCTCTAACACCATACACAAAAATAAACTCAAACTGGTTTAAAGACCTAAATGTAAGACCAGATACTATAATTCTCCTAAAGGAAAACATTGGCAGGACAGACTTTGACATAAATCACAGCAATATCTTTTTGGATTCGTCTTTCATCTCCTAGAGTAATGGAAATAAGAAAAAAGTAAACAAATGGGACCTAATTAAACTTAAAAGCTTTTGCACAGCAAAGGAAACCATAAACAAGACAAAAAGACATGGGCTTCCCTGGTGGCGCAGTGGTTGAGAGTCCGCCTGCCAATGCAGGGGACACAGGTTTGTGCCCCTGTCCGGGAAGATCCCACATGCCGCGGAGTGGCTAGGCCCGTGAGCCATGGCCGCTGAGCCTGCGCGTCCGGAGCCTGTGCTCCGCAACGGGAGAGGCCACAGCAGTGAGAGGCCCGCGTGCCAAAAAAAAAAAAAAGAAAGAAAAGCCCGCAGGTGGCAATGAAGACTCAACACAGCCAAAAATAAAATAAAATTCTAAAAAGTAAATAAATAAAATAAAAGCCACCGGGGTGTGTGTGCATAACAGAAAAACCATGTGAGGACACAGCAAGAAGGCAGCCATCTGCAAGCCAAGGAGAGGCCTCAGAAGAAACAAAACCTGCCGACATCTTGATCTTGGACTTTTAGCCTCCAGAACCGTGAGAAAATTAATTTCTGTCATTTAAGGTACCCAGTCTGTGGTATTTTGTTATGGCAGCCCTAACAAACCAAAGCAGATGCAATCCATTTCAAACATGTTCTCAAGCAAAACAAGAGCTAGTCCTCAGGTAAGAGGACTTGTCACATATAGTTTATCCTATATTCACCTGGTAACTGAGGGGGCCATCTATGTCTGCTAATTGGTTTTATCCAAAAGAAAAATAAACTTCTCATATCTTTATGAAAGGAGGAAGTTTTACAACTTGAAGCAGGTCACCCACTGAGGTTAGGCTCCTACCTTCTCCCAGAAACTGGGATATAGGTGTTCTGTCTCCCTTAATGGTTACTTTTCAAAGAGAAGTCTCCCAGGATGGATGGTGATGCAATTGTACAACAATGAGAATGTATCTAATGCCACTGAACCAACCACTTTAAAAGGGCTAACATGCGGGCTTCCCTGGTGGCGCAGTGGTTGAGAGTCCGCCTGCCGATGCAGGGGACACGGGTTCGTGCCCCGGCCCGGGAAGATCCCACATGCTGTGGAGCGGCTGTGCATCCGGAGCCTGTGCTCCTCAAAGGGAGAGGCCACAACAGTGAGAGGCCCGTGTACCGCAAAAAAAAAGAAAAAGAAAAAAAGGCTAACATGAAAAAAATAATAGTATAGAAATAAAATGGCTAACATGGTAAGTTTTATGATATATATATTTCGCCACAATTTTAAAAAGAGAGATGGTTCCCAAGTCCTTGAAAGGCATTCCTGGGTTGTAAAACTGGCAAGATGCTTTTTAAAAGATTTATATACATCTCAAAGGGGTAGAGAAAGAATTTGTAAGTTTTCTTTTTAAAATGCTCTAAGGAAAAGGAGGGGAGAAGTCTCTTTTCTTATTCTCAACAGTGCCCTTACAACTTAAATTCTATTCCTTAATTTCATACTTAAGGAAACTGAGGTCCAGAATGATAAAAAGAACTTGCCTGAGGTCACACTTGGTGAATTGCAAAGCCTGAACTTGAATTCAGATGTCCTGATACCTGGGCTAGTCCTCACTTCTGAGATACCTCCAGAGAGAGTAAAGCCCCTATACCTATACCTGGACAAACAGCATCTTATCCTGAAGCTCACTGCCTGGCTGCTGTGCATATTAAGGAGTCAATGTCCTTTGGCAATGTCTGTGTGGCTAGAGACAACACAACAAGTCATCTCAGTTTAGGCCAAATACAAACCACCAAGCAGGGCCCTCACTCCCTGCTGCAAGGGAGTACCTGCTCACAGTGCTTAGGGAAGTGTCCCTGCCTTCCTTTCTAATCTGTCTTGACTTGGATAGATGGTATAAATTCTATACTCCCCCTCTGCTTCTAGGCCAAGGAGAACCCCTTTGAAGGCAGGGCTTTGAAGAAGCAAAGCCTTGAAGGGGTTAGGAGAGAAAATCCTGGTGCTTGGCCCAACGTGGTGCCATCTCCAAGAGGCTGGCTTATATTGTTCCAGGCACTAACGATAACAGCGACTACATTTCTACAGCACTTAACTTTCTAAAATCCTGTAAAACCTCCTTTATCATCACAATAACCTTCTGAGTAAAAACGGAAGGCTTTACGCACATCCACTACCTACCTTCCCCTTCCCCTAATACATACACACACACACACACACACACACACACACACACACCACCACTACCACCACCACCACCACAACCACCACCACCACCACCACCACCACACATACCACTTCACCCTCCTGTCAAAATATACACATACATCTTTTCCCTCCACACCCAACCTATTATTTTTTAGTTAAAAACCTTAAGGACATTCAGGAGTTTGACCAAGTTGCTGACACAGGAGGCTGCTGAACTCCCGTGCTCCCATGCACACTCCAAACATATAGCTATAGACAGAGCAGTTCCCTCTGAAATAAATACAGAAACTAGCTGAGAAACTCTTACACATCAGGCAAATGAGAAAACACCCATATCAAAACAGGTAGGAAAAACTGAGACACACTTACCATAGACTCTACTACCAGCACAGCACCATGTAGTTGGGAAGGAATTCCCAACATCCAGCTTCTCCCTGAAATGCAACGGGTTTGGACCCACATTTTGTGATCTAACTTTTAACCTGAGGGATAGGCCCCCAGAACACCAGGCTCTGAAGGCCAGTGGGGCTTGCATCCACAAGTCCCACAGGACTGTAGCAAACAAAGACACAGTTCTTAATGGTTTCAGGAATACACCGCCCGGGTTACACACCTCAGGCCAAGCACAGAGGGAGCAGGCAAAAATGCTCATCTACCAGTTTCTTCCTGAAAGGGACTTAAATACATACTTTCCCAGCTGCTGCCTGAGGGGCCAGCTTCCAATCAGCCTGCATGTAGGTACTGAATGCATTCCTCCCCTTTGGCACACTGACAGGTCTTGACACGCCTACTACTAAATAGTCATTAAGAACAAAGAAGGCACTTTGGATAATCACAAAGGTTTGTGAGACAATTAAGAGCTAGGGCTGGGCTGAGCAATAAGGTTCATCTCCTACCTGAGGCCACTCCATCAAGACTGGGAGAGTTGGCTCTTTTATCTAATTTACATAAACCAACACAAAGAGTCAAAGAAAATGAAGAAACAGAGATATATGTTCCAAACAAAGTTAAAAGATAAAACTCTAGAAACAGACCTTAATGAAACAGAGATAAGGGATTTACCTGATAAAGCATTCAAAATAATGGTCATAGTCTCTTCAGCAAGTGGTGTTGGGAAAGTTGGATGCTGCATGTAAATCAATGAAGTTAGAACATTCCCTCATACCCTACACAAAAATAAACTCAAAATGGCTTAAAGACTTAAATATAAGACATGACACAATAAAACTCCCAGAAGAGAACATAGGCAAAACACTCTCTGACACAAATCAAAGCAATGTTTTCTTAGGTCAGTCTCCCAAGGCAATAGAAATAAAAACAAAAATAAATAAATGGGACCTAATCAAACTTATAAACTTTTGCATAGCAAAGAAAACCATTAAAAAAAACACACACAACCTATGGACTGGGAGAAAATATTTGCAAATGATGTAACTAACAAGGGCTTAATTTTCAAAATATACAAACAGCTCATACAACTCAATAACAAAAAAAAAAACCAACCAATCAAAAAATGGGCAGAAGACCTTATTAGACATTTCTCCAAAGAAGACATACAGATGGCCAATAGGCACATGAAAAGATGCTCAACATTGCTTATTATTAGAGAAATGCAAATCAAAACTACAATGAGGTATCACTTCACACCAGTCAGCATGGCCATCATCAAAAAGTCTACAAACAATAAATGCTGGAGAGGGTGTGGAGAAAAGGGAACCCTCTTGCACTGTTGGTGGGAATGTAAACTGATACAGCCACTATGAAGAACAGTATGGAGGTTCCTTAAAAAAATAAAAATAGAGCTACCATACGACCCAGCAATCCCACTACTGGGCATATACCCTGAGAAAACCATAATTCAAAAAGAGTCATGTACCACAATGTTCATTGCAGCTCTATTTACAATAGCCAGGACATCAAAGCAACCTAAGTGTCCATCGACAGATGAATGGATAAAGAAGATGTGGCACATATATACAATGGAATCTTACCCATAAAAAGACACGAAATTGAGTTATTTGTAGTGAGGTGAATGGACCTAGAGACTGTCATACAGAGTGAAGTAAGTCAGAAAGAGAAAAACAAATACTGTATGCTAATACATATATATGGAATCTAAAAAAAAAAAAAAAATGGTACTGATGAACCTAGGGGCAGGACAGGAATAAAGACGCAGACATAGAGAATGGACTTGAGAGGGCTTCCCTGGTGGCGCAGTGGTTGAGAGTCCGCCTGCCAATGCAGGGGACACGGGTTTGTGCCCTGGTCTGGGTAGATCCCACGTGCTGCAGAACGGCTAGGCCCGTGAGCCATGGCCACTGAGCCTGTGCATCCGGAGTCTGTGCTCCGCAACGGGAGAGGCCACAACAGTGAGAGGCCTGTGTACCGCAAAAAAAAAAAAAAAAGAAACAAATCAACAAAATGAAAAAGCAACCTATGAAATGGGAGAAAATATTTACAAGCCATACATCTGATAAGGGGTTAATATTCAAAATATGCAGGAAACTTTTACAAATCAATAGCAAAAATACAAATAACCTGACTTCAAGATGGGCAAAAGACCTGGATAGACATTTCTCCAAAGAAAAAAATATTTGAAGATCATAATAATGAGTTCAACTAAAACACAAGCCATAGGTACGTGATGCATGGCAACCTTTTCAACAACGGTCCCCCGATAAAATTAAATCTTACAGAAAATATTTCGAATGACTTTTTTTTTTTTTAATTCTCTTAAGGATGGTGCCATTTCTAGATGCAATGGAGAAAAGTTAATTCATTACACACAATAGATACTTTAAGCATTGGGGCATAATTCCTTCATTGAATACACAAAAAAGACTTGAATTGAGAGTCTGAGAAACAGAGAAGGGTCAAGAAGGAAGCCTGGGCTTCAGGCTTGGCACCTGAGAAGCTGGGAGTTCTATTTACTGAAACTAGAAACACAGCACTCCACCCCCACCACTCTGGTTGTAGAGAGTTCTGCTGCAGCTACGGTGATATTTCTTGTCCTTTCTGTGCAATCTTCTTGGATGTCCCACAAGCAGAATCACTCCTCATGTCCTGAAACCAAGTTCTCATTTTTCATTCCCCTACATTCCTTCTCTACCCTCAGTTGGTTGGACTTTACCCTGGAGATGACAGAAAGTCCGTGTTTTGCAATCATCAGTTCAAGGGCAGGCCCTATGCAGATGTATCTGTGCAATCTCACAGTGCCTGCCACAGGGCAGGTGCTCCCTATATATTGAGTGAATAACTAGTTATGCATTTATGATGACTAAACCCTTTGGAACTTCCTAAGCAAGAAAGTGACTTAAGATTTGTCTTTAATTGGATTACTCTGGCTGCAGTGTGTAGAATCTCCTAGAGCAGGTCTTCTCAACCTCGGCACTACTGATATTTGAACTGATTAATTCTCTGCTGTGAGGGGCTGTCCTGTGCATGGTAGGATGTTTAGCATCCTACATCCCTGGCCTCTACCCACTAATTACCATTAACTCTCCTGTCCCCAGTTATGAAAGCAAAAATGTCTCTTCAGACATTGGCAATGTTCTCTAGGAAGCAAAATTGTCCCGGAATGAGAACCACTGCCCTGAAGGGAAAAGAAAATGAAAGATCAGTCAGGAGGCCATTCACCACATAATATCATAGGAGGAAGAAGAGGGAGTACAGTCACATTGATTGAAAATGTCTACTATGTGCTGGGCACTTTGCATATATTATCATATTTTAAAGAGGGATATGGGATAAGAGAGCTCTACTCCCATACCAACTGCCCCCTAAAATCCCTTCAGGGTTACCTGAGGTCAAGCCCCCAAATGATTAAACCCTAAAACAGACACCATCACTTTCCCTGGCCCCATATAAACGCGGTGGAGTCTAATTCCCACGCCATGTCAAAGAGAAGTGTTTGACATTGCTCCATGGATATTAATTTAAGTTATTCTGGGGAGGCCTCAAAGTCACTTTCCAGTCAGATCCAAGGGGGGACAGGACAGAGGTTCTTTGCACAAGGTGGTCAGACTCCAGACCTTGGGTATCTTATTCCTTTGTCCAAGCCCTCAGCCACCCTTGGGGAGCCTCTCCCTGGGGACCGCACAGCAGCTGGGCAAAGAGCTGAATGTTGGAGCCGACCGGTTTTCCTGGTGAGGTCCAGCTCAGAGGGCCCTGGAAGGTGCCTGTGCATTCACTCAGCAGCCTGGGGACTCGGTTTGCTCCCACCAACGCCCGCTGATTGCTGCTGGTATTAATAACATAAGCAGCAGGAGGCTTTGCACCAGAATCAGGGCTGTCTGGATAATTATCTAGTGGCCTAGGACCAGTCAGTAAATTACTCTGTGACCTGAGAATTCAGCAGGTTACCACCATCACTCAGGCCTGCTCACTTTATTGCTCTCCCCTCCTGCTGCACTGACATTTATTTGTCTCGTTTACATTCAGAGCATTGATTTCATGCCTTTTGTTTTCTGTCTTAGAGGTGAGAAGTAGTTTCTTTAGGAAGGCTGGTTCTCAGGTCAGTGGGATAGCTGTAGTGACACAGGGAGGGGGGAATACTGGAGTTTTTGTTTTCTGCAATCATTTAGTGTGCTCCTAGCACGTCAACACCTGCTCTCTGTGGTACTCCCAAACACATTTCTATCTTTTTTGTCAGAGTTGTGACACTCTCTAGTAAACCGCCTGTATATGTAAACTTGCATATTGGGGAAGGGGAGGTCAGAGAAGAAAACTCATATCACTCCCTCCTCACACACTACACTTCAGCTATACCAAATGGGAATGGTACATTCAAGTTAACTTTCCCAAATTACTTGGGGTATTTGCCTAAACTGTTCCCTTTATCTAGAGCACTCTTTGCCCTCTCCTGCATTGCACTCTTACTCATCTTTCAGGTCTTACCTTAGATGTCACTACCTGCACCCCGCACCCCCACCCCGACCCAAGGAAGCTTTTCCTTGCCCATCCAGAACACAGTTACTCATGCCCCTTCTGGGCTGCCATAGCATCCTATACCTTATTTTTATTACTAAATTCAGTTGGTTGCAATTACCTGTTTTCTTGTCTGTCCCATCTTTCAGACTGTGAGCTCAATGAGAACAAGAACCAGCTCACATCTGTTCCAGGTCCCCATTTAAAGTGGCCAAAAAAATGTAATAAGTAGACGTAGGAAGATATACCTTAACTCTGTTTTCCGGCAAACTCGTTTCCCAGCTTCAGCTCAGCCAAGACACTCACTTACATATCCAACACCACTCTTCAAAGAGAGCTGTCATGAAGTTTGCCAGTGGGGAACCTACAGCTTCAGCTAAGGACTTTATTCCCATTCCCTGCAATTATCTACTTTATCTATCCCTCTTTTCAATTCACCAATTTCTATAAATGCACCTGAAGATAATCCTGTAACTATCATTTATTGTTCACTTTAACTCCATAATCCATCTGAAAAACACAGATATTCCTGGCTCAGCTGATTAAACTGCTCTATAACCTTGATTAAGACATTTACACACATTCAACCTTGATTTCCTCTTGCATAGAATGAGTCCACGATCTCTTAAGTGCCTTCCATCATGAAAGTTTTCTGATTCTAAAATTTGAAGTATATTTTGTGATTCTGCACCATAAAAGTGGCTACCCTTCCCACTTTCTGCAAAACTCTTCTAAAAACTATTTATTATTATTTTTTTTTTTTGGCTGCATTGCATGTGGGATCTTTCGTTGCGGCATGTGGGCTCAGTAGTTGCAGCATGAAGCCTCTCTAGTTGTGGCACTCAGGCTCCAGACCATATGGGCTCTATAGTTGTGGCACACAGGCTCCCCAGATGTGGCACGCAGGGTCAGTAGTTGCAGCACACAGGCTTATTTGCCCTGCGGCATGTGGGATCTTAGCTTCCTGACCAGGGATCGAACCAGCGTCCCCTGCATTGCAAGATGGATTCCTAACCACTGGACCACCAGGCAAGTCCTGTAAAACCCTTTTTGATAAACAAAATATGAATCAAGTAATTAATTAAAGTAAATAATTTACATACTTTTTCCACAAAGGTGCAGTGTGAAAGATCATAATCTGGCCCCAACTTACTCATCCAACCTGCCCACTCCATTATCATCACAAACTGCTTCTAACTCCTCTCTGCACAAATGCTTTTCTAGCCAATGTGCTCTCTTACCTATGATATTCCATCTGCCTTTCTCCTCTATACACCTGGAAAACTTCTAATTCTGTTTTGAAACCCAGCCGTGGTTAACTCCTCAGGGAAGTCTTCCTTGATTTGAGATGCAGCATGGCACAATGAATAAGCGTTTAAACTGTAAAGTCAGACAGATTTGGGACTCTAATTTGGCCCACCACCTATGGTGGTGGAAATCTGACTTAATTGATCTGACCAAGCCTCAGCCTCCTCATCTGTGCAATGGGCATAATAGTTCCTACCTCATAGGGCTACAAGGATTGAATGAGGTAACCTAAGGAAGACATTTGACTCAGCTCCTGGCAAATAATAAGTATTGTATAACATTTAGCTATTATTATTGACTCCAGGTTAAAATTAATCACTTCTGATGCATACTTATCAAGCTGAATTTTACAGGCCTGTCTTCCCTACAAGATTATGACTTCCTTAAAGTTCAGAGACTTATTCATATCTGTATTCCCAGAACTGTGCCCAGCACATAGTAAGTAACGAATAAATGTTTTAAGATAAACTGAATTATACATTTAGAAAAGAAAGGTATTCTTAAAAGAACAAGAATTTAAAATAATACTTTAAATAAAGGTAAAATAAAAGTGTACAACATGTTATCTGATCATGCTCTAGACTGGCTGTGACACTTTCACATTCACGTTCAGGTTTTCACTTTGGTTTTCACAGTGAATTTATGTGGCAGGTATTATTATCCTGAGTTCACAAATGAGAGAAAGGACCTTGATTTTGCTTCAAATTCACAGAGCAATTTGCAGAACCCAAACCTGTATCACTTTTCTCCCCTCTTATGCTTCTCTTGCCCACCCCCACCCCCCAAAAAGGAGCAGCTCAACCACTCTTAAAACTCAGGTGTAAGATTTTAAGCTTCCACAAGTGATCCCTCACCCAGCACCCAATGAAAGCAGGCACAAAGACAGGGCCCTTCTCCGAGATGCCATTCCCGCTGGTTACTGCGGCCCCTACTTCTTCGCACGCTGGAGGAGAAAGCATGCATGGGCTGTACATTTTGCCCTCAGCATTTAGGAGACACTTGGTTTCTGCCAGTGCTTTGAGCTCCTCCAGGCTTTTCCTGTACTTTTGTGCAGCTGAGAAGGTGAAGCATAAGGGTATCAAAAGCTGCAAACAGTCCCTACCTCTGGAGACAGGCATTTACTAGAAGAAAGAACGGACCAATGGCTCCCCAGAGCATTGTTCAGCCACATTAGAGAAAGGATTAAGCAGATACATTCAGCTATTCTAACAGATTTTCTTTAAGCTTTGAATACGCCTCTCACCCTCACTCAGATAATCACATTAGTTTTGTCATTAAAAGCTCCCTTTTGTAGAAAGTACCTAAACCGCTTAAACCACCCAGAGAGGTCGCATACATTATCAAACACCAAGACAAACAAAAGGGATTTTCTGTTCCACATCTCAGTTTTCCTTATTCCTCAAAAAATCTGGGAAATCAAGGTAGAAATTATTTTGCAAATGGATAGTGGCAGGACAGCAATTCTCACTCCTTCCTTCCCCGGGAAGTCCCTTAGCAATCAGAACTGGGAAGACTGAAAAACTTCTGCGCTGGGGCCAGAAAAAAACAAAAGTTTAGCCAGGGATGAAGACAGCAGAGAAAGGAGTGGGGTAGAAAGAGTGTGCTTGCCTCTCTGCCACAGGAAATTGCATTTGGAACCAAGGAATGGTAGAAAAGCACAGGATTTGGGATCAGAACATGCCATTTACTAGATCTGTGGTTAGTGGTTGGGGGTGGAAGAGTTTCTTCATTTTTCTTGGCCTTATGGTCCTCCTTTATAACATGGAGGTAGGTAATATCTGCCTTGCTTCCTGCACAGGGATGTTAAGGGGCTCAAAATGAGAAAAAGCAGGCAGCAGAGTTCATGTAAACTATGATACAAGCACTACAGGGGAGGTATCTTTTGGCTTTCTTTTTATAACCCCCATGATGATAGGAGCTATGTCTATCTTTTTCACAATAACATGATGGGTGCCTAACCCTTGGTACATGATGAGTGCTGAAGATTTTTTTTTAAATAGTGCTTTTATTGCCTTTCTCACCAAGCTCCATCCTCCCTGCAAACTTCCATCCTTCAAGTCTCAGTTCAAATGTTACTTCTCCTTTAGAGCCTTCCTCAAACTTTCAGGATGAATTCATCACTTCAGCTTTCATGCTCCCACAGCATTCTGAATGCAACCCAAATTCTTAGCCCAAAGTATTTAATCATCTGACATTGTGACCGTCTCTCCCCTTTAATAGTGAGCTTCTTGAAAACAATAGGGCTTTGCCTTTGAATTCTTACTACCTAACACTGTACGGCATAGAGTAGCCATTCAATAAACGTTTGAATGAACAAATGATAAATGAACAAACAATCCAAAGAATTGCAGTTATTTGGCCCAGTGAAGAGAAATTCAAGGAGTAACTTAAGAATCAGACTTCAAAATAAAGGTTATTAAATTTTAGAGAAGATAATGTGTCTGTACTGCACACTGTGTTATTGTTATTTTTAGAGTTTAAGACTATTGGATGAGCTGAATAAACCATCAGTTTTTCATCTCCTTTGCTGGGTAAAACTTGAGGAAAGGGCCTTAAATTATAATGGAGAAGATTTAGGTTAGACTAGAGTTTCTCAACACCAACATTATTGCCATTTGGGGCCAGACAATTCTTTGTTGTGAGAGGCTGTCCTTTGCACTGCAGGATGTCCACTAAATTAGATGCCAGTACAACCCACCCCCTTACCCCACACACACATACACATCGACTTGTGATGACCAATAACATCTCCAGACATTGTCAAATGTCCCTGGGTGGTAAAATTGACACCAGTTGAAAACCACTGGCTTAGACCTAAAGAATAAACTCCTGCAGGTGAGGGTTTTGTGGCATCAGAAAAGAAGACAAAACAGGTAGTGTAACTGACCATGAGTTCCTTAGAGATAAAGCAGAAAATTTACTTTACTGCTTTATATTGTACCTTCCATTCTGAAGGTAGATGATTAACTAAATGAATTGACATCATGATAACACATGAAATGTCCCCTGTCGACCGTGAGATTTCTGAAACAAGAATAATCTGATAGCCTGTGTCAATGAAAAAGGAGGCCATTTATCAAATCATCTGGCTATTTCCACTGTACTGCACTTATTCAAGGGCATTTACTATACATCCTCAGTGTCATAGCACCTTACATATCACCTGAGCAAAAAGTTTCACTTGGAGTTTAATATCTTGGAGTTACTGATGGATGGTTTTCTGCACGCCTTTCTTTGGCTCTTTGCATCTAGATTTCAGGGGCTACAAAACAAAGAAAAGCAGTTAAAACCACTCTCCCAAAGCTAAGGAGGAAGTTTGTTAACAGATGCAAACATCACTGCATAGAATCACCTGATTCCCTATCTCTGCTCTGCCTCCACATGGCTGGTGAGCTGCTACTGGTCCCATAGTTCATCTGTGAGCCAAGTAGTGTAATAGTAGATACAAATGTCTGAGTAGATTCAGAAGCAGTTTTTCAAACTACTTCATTTGTTACAAAACATCATTCTTCCCCTTATTCAACTACCTACAATGACATTTAAACTGGCCAACGAACATCTATTCAGAAAAATTTTGACTGAGAGTGTTCCTCCAGACACTGTAAAATCCATATATTTCTAGATTAAGTCAGATCAGCAAATACACACACACACCCCAAGTATATATACATACCAGTAGTATATTTCATTAGTTCATTACAGTTTAATCATTATACTTTGGTGTTATGACTTTCCTTTATACTGAAAGGTCATATAAGAATGAATACAGTGAAATTTAGCAATATGTATAGAGAAATTGAAAATCTTATTCATTACATTACATTTTTCCACTTTCTGAGGCTCTTTCAGGAAGTTCCTGCCTGGGACTCTCCAGGCTGACTGATCTTAAGTACAGTGTGAACTGTTTGACTTTGTTTTCCTCTTTGTAGATGGCTGATAAAAAGCTTAGAGCCAAATTTTCTCGGCCTCTATCATCAGAAAACATCTAGAATTCCATGGCAGCGTTTCCCAGTGTGTGTTTGGCAGAGCATTAGTTCTTAAATGTTGTTGAAAAAGGGGTTCGAGATCAGTTTGGGAAATGTCACATTCTTGTTGATTTCACAATGAACGTGGCATATCAAAGTTTTGAGAGATTCTGTAGTAAAGATAATCTGTTTAAATTTATTTTAACCATATTCAAACAGTTTGATCATGTACCTCTTTTTTATATAACACCCACTCACATCTGGCCTTACTAGCATTCTGTGGAAACTGTTTTATAAATGCTGCTTTATGATTTGCATTCCTAGATAAATTTTACATCCCTATCCCTTTTAAATCTCTTCTGTCCCACTTATGCTGTGCTTACTGTATATCTTTAGATCACCCGAAATCCTTTCAGAACCAGGTGTGACAAAAATCTTAAAATAAATAATAAATAAACACGTGAGCTGTATGACCTTGGGCAAGTAACTTTCACATTCCAGGCCTGGGTTTCTTATTTATTTATTTATTTATTTTTTAAGAAGATGTTGGGGATAGGAATTTATTAATTTTATTTATTTATTTTTGCTGTGTTGGGTCTTCATTTCTGTGCGAGGGCTTTCTCTAGTTGTGGCAAGCAGGGGCCACTCTTCATCGCGGTGCGCGGGGCCTCTCACTATCGCGGCCTCTCTTGTTGCGGAGCACAGGCTCCAGACGCGCAGGCTCAGCAGTTGTGGATCACAGGCCCAGCCGCTCCACGGCATGTGGGATCCTCCCAGACCAGGACTCGAACCCGTGTCCCCTGCATTAGCAGGCAGATTCTCAACCACTGCGCCACCAGGGAAGCCCGTGGGTTTCTTATTAAAGACGTTAGCCATGTTAAACACACATGTGTTTGATCCCAAGACTGCTTTTCAGCTCTGCAATTTTATGTGTCTCCACTATTAGGCAGCAATATCTGTTAGAACCAGCCCTTTCCTTCACCCCCTTGCATTGAAAAGTGGCTCCAGAGAATCTATCCACTTGAATGGCTATTTCTAGTCAGTGTTCTATTCCCACCTAACATCAAGGCAGAGTTATATTCAGCTCCCTTGATAAAAAGTGCCAGGCTGATGGAGTAGGAGAGGGAGGCTGGGGCATGAGCAGTTGAAGTGAGGGAAAATCAGTGGGTCCAAGTTTTAGAGGTATTGAGTACTTGGAGACCTAGGGAAGCCCAGGGTAGGAAGTACTTTCCAAAATCCAGGGGAGCCCAGGACAGGAGGTCATGTGAGCACATCAGAGCTGTGAAAGATGCTTGGCTATAGAGATGAACAGAAAGCTTGGCCTTTCCACCCTGGAAAGTATCCATTCGTATAAATTTACCGAGGGCCTACTGAGACCAGCTGCCCAGCGTCACGCCATTACTAGATGCTGATTACTAGAAGAAGTAAGGCATAGTCCCTGCTCTCAGATAGGTAATCAAGTTGATCTGAGCTTTGAAGTATGCAAAGAAGTTTGCCAGTGAAAACACATTGGAGGGTAGTGATAAGAAGGGAATCAGACAGAGAAGCAGTATTTTATTTTATTTATTTTTTAAAATAAATACATTAATTTTTTATTTTATTTATTTTTGGCTGTGCTGGGTCTTCACTGCTGCGCACAGGCTTTCTCTAGTTGTGGCGAGCGGGGGCTACTCTTCGTTGCGGTGCGTGGGTTTCTCATTGCAAGTGGCTTCTCTTTTTGTGGAGCACGGGCTCTAGGCCTGCGGGCTTCAGCAGCTGTGGCACGTGGGCTTCAGTAGTTGTGGATTGCAGGCTCCAGAGTGCAAGCTCAGTAGTTGTGGCGCACAGGCTTAGTTGCTTTGCAGCATGTGCGATCTTCCCGGACCAGGGCTTGAACCTGTGTCCTCTGCATTGGCAGGCGGATTCTTAACTACTGCGCCACCAGGGAAGCCCAGGAACAGTATTTTAGAATAACAGAAATTTTTGTGTTTGAAGTGCAGGTTGTTAGGAAAGTCAAAGGCAGCAGTAAGAACGGGAAATGAGTGCAGAGAGGTAGATCCCAATTTTAGCAAAGGCTGTACCAGGGATCAAGTGATGGGTTGGCTCAGTGGAGTCAAATGTACTACAGTTGTAGGAGAATTAGGATGTTTGGGGTCTTCTTAAGAATGTATTGTGGTAAGTACAGTATAGTAGCAGCTCCTGAAGTATATTTCCTGAACACTATTTCCTTGAGCTCACATCCCATGCTTTGATTACCATCTATTGACCATGGCTCTCCAGCCCAGACCGGGTTACAGATCTTTACATCCAACAGTCCTACTTGACAGCTAGCTCCACTTGGTTATTTCAAAAGTATATAAAACTCAGCATGACAAAACTGAACTCATAATCTTCCTGCCAAACCTGGTCACCCAGTGGGGCTTTCTTTCCAGTTTATGACACCACCATCTATCCAAGCGCACAAGTCAGAAATCATCAACCTTGACATCTCCTGCCCAACTCATATCTCATATAAAACTCATCACCAAATCCCACTGGCATTCCTTACCAAATCTCTCTCAAATTCATCCACTTCTCATTTCCACCTCTACCACCCTAGTCAAAGCTCTCTTTCTCTTACTTGGACAACTGCAGCTGTGGCCTCCTATATTACATGCTTACCCCCTCCAGTACACTCTACAATTTATAGCCAGAGTGATCTTTTTAATGAAAATCTGTTCATGTCACTCCCCTGAATAAGGACAGTCGACGGTTTTTCATTCCTTATAAAGACTCCTTATCATGGTCTACTTGAATGAGCTTCCTCCCTGCCCAGGTCTCCAGATTCATCTTATGTCACTTTCTCTGTGGTCATGTGGTCATCTGCTGTCCCATACAGAGGCCTTCTTTCAGTTCCTTGAGTATACTACACTCGGGGCTTTTGCGCATGCCGTTTTCTCCACTCCTCTTCTAGCATAGCCCCCATTTACCGTTTAGATAACCTAAAACATCACCTCTCAGAACAGCATTCTCTTGCTCCCACAGACCAGCTCAGACTATTCCCTGCTAAATTTCCTAATAACACCACTCTTCATAACACTTATAATTGTACCCTCTGTCTGTATAATTTGACATTTCGTGCCTTCCTCCCACTGGAATGTAAACCTTATTAGTAGAGACACTGTGTTTGCTTTTTCACCATTGTATCCTCCAGGTTCCAGAACAACATCTTATGCCTTGTAAATGCTCTGTAAGTAAGAGCATTTCTGTAAGCAAAAGTTGTATTCTTTTTTTTTTTGCGGTAACGCAGGCCTCTCACTGTTGTGGCCTCTCCCATTGCGGAGCACAGGCTCCGGACGCGCAGGCTCAGCGGCCATGGCTCACGGGCCCAGCCGCTCCGCGGCATGTGGGATCTTCCCGGACCGGGGCACGAACCCGTATCCCCTGCATCGGCAGGCGGACTCCCAACCACTGCGCCACCAGGGAAGCCCAAAAGTTGTATTCTTGATCACCATTTCAGAAAGTCACACTGCATATTTACAGTTTTAAAAAAAAACTACTTAACTTTAACCCATCATTTTCCAACCTTGCTTAACTATGGATCTTTCTATTACGTAAGTCATTGGCATTTTGTGACACCTATGTTCCAAGAAACACTGTTTGATAGATATACACTGAATTGCTTGAGATGCTCTTCCTCCACCCTCATCCTAAATAGTGTGTCTCTGAAGCCATGCGTTTATGATTTTATCCCTCCCTAACCATCTGAGAGTTGTGGGCTTGCGAGATGGTGCAGCCTCAGGAGCCTGAGGACACCATTCTGGGAAGTCGTCACAGGCCTTTTGTGAGCAGAGAAGAGGAAACTGATCTGCAGAGATGAAGCAGCCATGGGAAAGGAAGCGTTCGGCAGGGCTCCCCTACTCAAATGGGATCAGGTAGGACAACAGGAGTGAGGAGAACTGAAGGCACATGCCTTGTCTGAGGAAATTCAAATTCAGAATTCTCTTAACTAGTGGTGCTCAAGGTGTGATTCCCCAGCGTCATCTGGAAACTTGTTAAAAATGCAACTTCTCAGGATCCACCCCAAGACATATTATTACAATTTCTGGGATGGGGCTCAACAATCAATGTTTTAACAAGCCCCTCGGGTAATTCTGATGCACATGCACACTTTAGACTGCTAACCAAACTACAAATAAGAGAAGCAAATCGTATGCACTGGTTGACAACTGGTGACCTCTGCTGTAAGCGAGAGAAAGTAGCAGTCTTGACTTTTAATGACTTTCCAGACCCTAATTCCATTCTTTCACAATTCCTCATTACACAAGTCCTGTAGCTATTACTACATAGCTTCAATAAATTCCCTCTTTTGCTTAAGCTGGTTTAATGAGGTTTTGTTGCTTGAATTCAAACAAAGATTTAAGCTACACCAATAAAGTGAAAGCAACAAAACAACAACAACAAACAAACTTGGATGCAAAGCTGGGTTCTGCTAAAAGTGAGCTGTGAGGCCTTAGACAAGTCCCTTCTCTGTGGGCCACAATGCCATCACCTACGAATGATGTGGTTGGACTGGATGACATCAGAGTTGCCTTCAGAACTCTCTAATATACTAGACTAGACATTGGCTCCTCTGGATAATCTCTTGACTCTACAGATCCCTTAAGAAAGATCTCTAAATTTCTTTAGTTCTGCCCATTGACTCTAGGTAGTTAGAGTAACAAAGACACAGAATAAAAAACACTCCAACTCTCTGTGTCTCTCTTTCCTGGTCTTCAAAAGCATCATCTAATAATTAGATGGATGCTTTAAATAAGGCTTATTTGATGCTTCAATTATTTTTCAATTTAAAATTAAATTTTAGCATATTATAATTAGGCCAACTTTAGTTAAGGTTGCTATCTGTCATGAAATGTACATAGAAAAAACATGTACATAAAAAACAATCATTTTTTGACAACTTTTCTCTTCACAAAAATGCAACTCATCCAAACAATCAATATTAAATGAAGTGGCAAAGTATTTTAAAGATTTTAAGTAAAAAAGGTTTCAATGAAAATATCCTAAAATCAATATAGCCTAAAATAAATAGTAAGAATATTCTCCATTAAGCCCATAAACCCTGCATTATATAACTTCTTAGTTGACAAAGAATAAAAACTAGTATTGTCTTGACCCTTAAATTCCCACCCCAGCAGACTTTTCTCTGATGCTGAAATGAAAATAGTGACCAAATGCTTTGATGGACAACTTATCACAATGAGAACTGAAGGCTTCCGAAACCAGACAAAGATTTTTCTGTATCTCCCAGATGCCAGGGAAAGTAAGGGGAATATTTCAGTCTCCCACCCGAGAATGAACATTATATCTGCATTTTATAAAAAAAAATAAGTGCTTTAGAAATACTCAAGCTCAAGATACAGTTTTTAAAAAGCAGAAAATGTTCCCAAGGCAGAGTGAAGAAAAAAAAAAACTGAGAGAAAATAAAAGGAAACAAGGGAAAAGAAATCTTTCAACAGAGTAGAAACTGTTAGTCTCTCTCTCTGTCCCTGAAAGGTTTTGATCCAACCCTATTTGTTATCCTAGAAAAGCCCTTCTGAAGAAAGGTCTCAGTGTAAGAACTGCTTGAAAGAAGCCAACCCCTTGGAAATAGGAATGGCTCAGCCATTTATTAATGTCAAATATGCTGCCTGCATGAATTAGTCAGCTTGTCTTTTGGAAGCCACACAGAAAAATTCTTGTGCACCTGCCTCTTAGTGTCCTGACACTTCTGGCTTTAATGACAGCATAACAATCACCAGAAAATAAAATTAAAAAACCAAAATGCTGAACATAATTATATTTTGCCTTCTGAATAGCTGATTCATCAGTTTTTAAAGGCTTCTTACTGAAGTATCATCAGTAACCACAGAATATAACCTGCTCAGATGTAAAAAGAAAAGGAAAACAGAGTCATTTTCCTAAACTGGCAAAACCTGACCAAACTACCACAAAACTGACCTCAGAAACAAAGAGAAATGGAGCAGAAAAAGGCCAGATTTCTTACTGGCAGTACCATGGTGGCAAATATCCCAGAACTAAGAAAAGCTGCCAAATAGAAGAGAGAAAATTAAAGGACTTTACAAAAACAGCCAAGCCCAGCGCACACAGCATTCCCAACAGCTGGAGTGAGCTTCAGAAGCAACACACAGGTATAAGGTCCAGCCCTATTCTTTATTTACAGCACAGTTCAAAGTCATTAAATCAAGCACAAAAGAAATGGTTCCCATTTCCTGGTTTGGCACTGGATATCCTTCCTACCAGCTGCAATTACATCATTTTTATCCATCTTCTGCTTTTCCTTTTGGGAAAGTAGAAGAGGGGCTAGTGACAAATGGGCCAAAGAGACTTCAACTTCGAAACCAATAAATCCCTGCTTTCAGAGAAACCAAGGAAGTGACTCCCCCCTCTTGTGAAAGGCAGTCAATACTCTGCTCTAGTTATCAAGGCCACTGATGGTGTGGGAAAGCTGTCATGAAGAAATTCTTCCTGGAGGTGGCACAAAGATGGCAAGGACTCAGGTCATTGGATGGCTGCTATCACCACCATCACGTTCTCTTCTGTCTCAACCTTCACCACACCAAATCTAATAAACAAGGGAAAGTAATTATGTACAGAAAACCAAAGTGAATGGAAGTGTGGGTGGAATGAACTTAAAAGAAGAAACTGAAAATGATCTAACGTTACTCAGTGCATCTTTCCCAGACTTGCATAGAAATCTTTGATCCACTGCTTCATGTGTCTCACTTCCAAGGAGCGGGCTAATAGCACAGTGACGGGATCAAAGGCATTGTTGGCTCGGAGATCTAGATGATGCGCTCCCTCTGGGATGACGATCGCAAGTAAGGTGTCTGTAATATCCTTAGTTACTCCACCTCCTGACCACGGGTCTATTTCACCATTGCTAAGTGAGGGAAAGAAAAAAAAAACAGATTATTAGTTTTTTATATCTACACAAATATAAGATAGGAGAAACCTACTATAGGCATAACACCTAAAATTATAAGCTTATAACCTGGGGGATTTGATCTGAGGATTTAATCTGTCATATAGAAAGGTGCTTTATCCTGGAGTTTGACAATATTTCTGCAAGCAGGTACAGAAATAGGACCAGAGAAGACTGAAGGTGATGCCCCATGAATCAACCTAGATTGTACTGGGACTTGGAATTTAAAAGACTGAATTCCAATCCTGGCTTCATCACTCAAAAGCTGTATGACCTTACACAAGTTACCTGACTCAGTCTCCTTATCTGTAAAGTAGAGTTAACAAGGCCTACCTCATAAGGTTGCTTCAAGGGTTAAATCAGATGCTACATGTGGATATGTTTAATAAGTGTCAGGCACATAGGAGTCTTTCAATTAAAGCCAGTCTCCTTCTTTCCTAAGACCCAAATACCAAAGTGATAAAGAAAAATTTCCATATTTAAAAATGTTAATTATCTCTTGGCTCTTTAAGAAAACAAACCATTTTTTTTAAAAAAAATGTCCCTCTTAGTATAGTACTTTGGGAAATAGGGCGGTAGGACTGAAAAAACTGCTCTGAATCTAGAATCAGAACTTTTGGGCATTACTCAAGATACTCATTTTACATTAGCTTTAAAATTAAGGAAATGCTATTAGGTTATTAGTCCTGGCTGGTTCACACAACACATTTCAGAATGATGTAAACAGGATCAGTTATTGAAACAGGATATTTAGTTTAGCTGAAAAAAAAGCCAATACAAACACAGACAGCATCCCTAATAATATTTGTTAACAGCTTTGTTGAGCTATAATTCATCTCCCACAAAAGGGACACTTATATCGTACAAATTCAATGTTTTTTAGTGTATTCAGAGATGTGCAACCATCATCACGATCAATTTTAGAACATTTTCATCACCCCCAAGAGAAACCTATACTCACTGGCAGTCAAATCCCCATTCCCCTCTACTACTTCCCCTCACTCTCAGCCCCAGGCAACCACTAATCTACTTTCTATCTCTATAGATTTGCCTATTTTGGACATCTCATATAAATGGAATTATATAATGGGTGTTTTCTGTGATTGGCTTCTTTCACTTTGACATATATTCGTTTCATCCATGTTGTAGCACGTATCAGTACATTTTTCCTTTTTATTGCCAAAAATATTCTATTGTATATGGATATGCCACATTTATTTATCCATTCATCAGATGCACATTTGTGGTGTTTCCACTTTTTGGCTATTATGAATATTACTCCTATGAACATTTGTGTACAAGTTTTCACATGGATGAATATTTTCATTTCTTTTGGGTATATAACTAGGAACGGAATTTCTGGGATATATAATGACTTAACCTTTTGATGAACTGCCAAACTGTTTCCCAAAGTGACTGCACTATTTTATACTCCCACAAACTACATCTGAGGGTTCTAAATTCTCTGTATCCTCACCAACATTTATTATGTGTCTTTTTGATTATAGTCATCCTATGTGGGTGTGAAATGGAATCTCATTGTGGTCTTGATTTGCATTTCCCAAATGACTGATGGTATTGAGAATTTTTTTCATGTGCTGACTGGCCTTTTGTATATCTTTTTTGAAAAAAATGTCTACTCAGATCCTTGCTCAGTTTTAAATTGAATTATCAATTAAATCATTTGATCCATCTTGAGTTAATTTTTTTGTATAGTATGAAATAGGGATCAAGCTTTATTCTTTTGCCTGTGAATATCCAGTTTTCCCAGCATCATTTCTTAAAAAAAACTATTCTTTCCTCAATGAATTGTCTTAGCATTCTTGTCAAAAATCAATTAACCACACAGATAAGGGCTGACTTCTAGACTGTCAATTCTCTTCCACTGATCTATATGTCTATGTTTATGCCAGTATCACACTGTATTGATTACGGTAGCTTTATACAAAGTTTGAAATCCGGAAGTATGAGTTCTTCAAATTTGTTCTTCCTTTTCAAGATTGATTTAGCTATTCTGGGTCCCTTGCATTTTTAGATGAATTTTAAGATCAGTTTGTCAATTTCTGACTGGTTTAAAGTTTACAAAGCCTTTCATATTTGACCTCACATTATATCAACCATGTGAGGTAGGTTTAATTACAACTCTTAGAGATGAGAAAACTAATGCCTAGTGAAGTTAGATGGCTTACTCAAATCAAGCCTCTGAGATACAAACTCAGATCTTGTAAGCCTATTCCAATGCTCATTTTATACTACACATTGCATTTCATGGACACATGATTGCTGTTGGAAATCAACAGCACATACCATCTTGGCTTGTGTGGTGCAGAGTAAGAAGAGCACAAACTTCGGGATCAGACACACCTGGGTTCCAGTCCCAGGTCTGCCTCTCATCTTACTAATCTCATGGAAGCTTAGATTCCTCAGGATATAACAGGGGCTGAAACAGCTGGATTTAAGTACCTGGCCCATGGTAGGTATTAGGTCACTTTTCCCTGTACAGCACCTCTTGGTATGTCTATCTATAAATCACTTGAAATCACTTACAGAACATTTTAATGTGTGTTCTGACATTTGTTTAATGCACATTCTATTTTGCTGATATTGTTACAAAGCCTGAAATAACAAATCTTCAAGGTCATATTATCAGACATATGAAATTATTTCCATAATTTGCATAATCATTTAAGAAAAACCCTATCATCTATAAGTACGATCTATACACAAATGACTATCAAATAATATCTTTAGCCAGGACCTTTCCCCTAAACTTCAGGACCAATATTCAATTATATACTTGACATTTTTACATGGCAGTCTAACGAGACATCTCAAGCTTTCAGGTCCAAAACAGAGCTCTTTATACTCTCCAACTCCCAACCAGCCCTGCCACTATCTTCCCAATCTCTGTCAATGGCAACCTTATCTTTCCAGTTGCTGGGCCAAAAACTTGTTACTTTTTAATCTCTCTTTCATATCTAATCTGTCGACAAATCTTGTCAGCTATAAATTCAAACATACCCAGAATTTGAACTCTTCTCACCACCCCACTGCCACTGCTCTGGTCTAAGTCACCGTTATCTCTAGCCTGAAGAGCTTTTTTTTTTTTTTTTTTTTTTTTTCAGTACGCGGACCTCTCACTGTTGTGGCCTCTCCCTTTGCGGAGCACAGGCTCCGGATGCGCAGGCTCAGCAGCCATGGCTCACAGGCCTAGTCGCTCCGTGGCATGTGGGATCTTCCCAGACCGGGGCACAAACCCGTGTCCCCTGCATCAGCAGGCGGACTCTCAACCACTGCGCCACCAGGGAAACCCAGCTGAAGAGCCTTTTAACTGATCTTCCTGCTTCTACTCTTGTCTCCCTGCGATCTAATATCAATACACCAGCCAATTTGATGCTGTTAAAATCTGAATCAGATTCTGTCACTCCCCTGCTTAAAACACTCCAAGTTTTCCCATTTCCTTCAGAGTAAAAACCAAACATGCAGGACCTACAAGTCTCTAAATGATCTGGGCCCTTCCTGCCTCTCTGATTTCATCTCCTGCTACTCTCTCCCTCCTTAACTCCACTCCAGCCACACTGACCTTCTCACACTGACCTTCTCCTCCTACCTGGAGGAGAACATGCTGTGGGACATTTACCTCTCAAGGCCTTTGCCTCTGCTTACCTCTCTGCTTGGAGTATTCTTAGCCCACCGAACTCGTGGCTAGCTAGCTCCTTCCTCCACATCACTATTCAAAAGTCACCCCTGGGCTTCCCTGGTGGCGCAGTGGTTGGGAGTCCGCCTGCCGATGCAGGGGACACGGGTTCATGCCCCAGTCCGGGAGGATCCCACATGCCGCGGAGCTGCTGGGCCCATGAGCCATGGTTGCTGGGCCTGCGCGTCCGGAGCCTGTGCTCCGCAACGGGAGAGGCCACGGCAGTGAGAGGCCCGCATACCACAAAAAAAACACAAAAAACAAAAAAACAAAAACAAAAGTCACCCCTTGGTGAGGTCTTCCTTAGTCACCTCATCTAAAACTTCAAACTTCTCCCCACCCTCACCAAGATTTCATAACCCTCTTCCCCTTATTTTTTTTTCCCTTAGCACTTATCTCCTTCTAACATGCTTATAAGTGCTATCTTGTTCATTATCCATCTCTCAAACTAGAACTCCCCAAGGGCAGGGCTTTTTGTCTGTTTTATTACTGTATCTTCAGCACCTGGCACACAGTAGGAGCCATACAAATATTTATCGAATGAATGAAAAAAGAATGTATGTAGTTATTTGTGGCCTTACATCAGATGCCCTACACAAAAGAGATCTATAAATACACGCATGCAAGTTTAGGAACATGTAAATCACTTCAGTACTTTTTACATGGGAAAGCAGAGTTCACCTAAGTGATTCATATAAATATAGAGAGACTGACCTTCAGTTATGTGTAATACTGGCAAGAAACAATGAACTAAGTCAGCAGACCTAAGTTTTATACCCTATTAAGCCACATGACTTTGGGTAAGTCACCTGACCCCTCTGAACCTCAATTCTCATGTGTATTACCAAAAAAAATTTTTTGAAAGATAATGCCCCTCACTCACAGAGATATTGTGAGGCCCAAGTTGAATAATATATGTGGAAATCAGGTATAAACTATAAAACACATGAATGTGCAGCATTATTAGAGTTATTATCATATTCTGTAAGCATAAGAAGTGTTAATACTTCTGAGAGGTAAATGAATAATGAAAAGGGATGCAATAGCATTTCTCACAGAAATTTGGTCAGAAAACTAATGCAATCAATTTTCTAGGTAAATGTACAAATTAAAAAAGAAATATGCATTTAGGTACGTTAAATACATGTGTATTTGAAATACAAGTTTAAAACCCCTGTTCTACCCTCACCACACTTTTAACCACATTTTTCTTCTTAAAAAAATTAATTCAATTGCAACTTAACAACATCATTCTTGGGGGAAAAAATCACTCCAAAAATGTACTTTTTTTGGCGGGTTTTGTTAAAAACAAGAGGAAAAACTCACATGCAAAATAGGAGCCTTAGTTTTCAACTATGAGATAAATTTTTAAAGTAAACTACACAAGGGGTTGGATTCTCTTAAGTGAACAACTGGCCTTTATCATTATTGCAATTTGACAGGACCAACCCAGATAGGAAACTCTCCATTATTTGCAAAACAAAAAAGCTATCCCAACAGCCACATAATAAGCAAACTGCATTTGATTTAAAAGGTCATTTGAATCAGCCTAGTGGCTTAGCAACAGTGTTTGGAGTTGCTGAGAGACCTAAGATGCACATGGACTTGAATTTCTTGGTTCTAGACATGTGAAAGCTAAACCAGTCACTGGGAAATTTACAGGAAAAAAAAATACTGGCTTTCATGAGAGAATCTAGATGCCTGGATAAAATTCCCAACAGTGAGCCTCACTTAATTGCTGGCAACAATTAATTTGCCTGAGAAATGATGTTAAAGTAACCAGTTTCTCAGAGACTCCTTTTTGAATTTATATTTAAATAACTGAAAATGACCATTTGTAAGATAATTTCTTACCAACTGGAGTTGGGGAAAAAAATAAATCCTTCCAACAAAACCACTGTGGAATAAGAAAATTGCTGAAATGGAACTATTAATAGCTACTATTAAATCCTCATTCATTCAACACATTTACTGAGTGCCTACTATGTGTCAGGTACTGACTGGGTACAGGTGACTTAACCATGAACAGACAAAACCTCTGCCCTCACAGTGCTCACTTCTATGATAATCTATCTACTCCTCAAAGTAACTCTGGCAGGTAGTCATTATTTCTAACTCATAACTCATAAAAATTGGCAATTTGCCTGAGGCCACGCAGCTAATTCAGGGTAGAAGCAGAATGGCACCCAGGTCTCCCTGACTTCAAAGCCCAAGCTCTTAACTGGCAAATCTCTAATCCAACCATTAAAAACAGACTGAATTTTCTAACCAGAAAAGCAGTCACAGTTGGATTTGTGTGAGGTGACTTGAGAGAAGCATGAACATAAAATACACTTTCCACATGGTTCCTTAGACATTTTCTTACTCATCAACCAGTAATGTTTTCTAGCTGATGGCCACTAAGTAGACAGAACAGACACACCTAAAGCTGCTCTTTTACTTTCAGAATATGCTTTCTTCAGAAAAGCAGTAGAATTTTGAATTTTTAAATAACTTAAGTTTTACATTGAATTCTTCACACCTAGCAGCATATGGGAAAAGATTTCTTTTTAAAAGTAGTCTTGCCACTGCACAAAGGTAAACCAGCATTTTCATATAGTTCTGCCTTTAAACTTTCACATGCCTCTGAAGCCTTTCTGAGCTTTATATCATTCCTCATCCTTATCAAACATATTAGGCATTCACTCTGTGCCAGTCACTGTAGCAGGTGCTAAAGGCACAGAGATGATTAAGACAAAGTCTCTGTCTTTGAGAAGTTTACAGTCTCATGGGGCAGATAGAAACACGAACAGATAATTTCCACAAAGGGTGCTAAGGGATAGTCACAGGCCTTAGCGGAGCTAAGTGTGTGGGGGAAACCTAACCTCCCTGGAGGTGTCAGGGAAGGTTTCTTGGAGGATGCCCGAGCCTTAGGAAAAAGAAAAAAGGGGAAGGAAAGGACATTCAGGGACAGATAAGTCCCCTGTTGGCTAGAAGGTAAAGTACAGGCTGAGAGTATACTTCCATTTATTCATTCAACGTACATTTTTTGAGCATATATATTTGCTAGGTCTGGGCCAAGTACTTCACTAGGTTAAATTTTTTAAGCATCACAACAACTCTGTGGGTGATTTTACAGAAGAGAAAACTGAGGGTCAAAGAGCTTAAGTAATTTAAGACAGCTCATTCTGCCTTTGCACAACTCTGTTAGGAAGTCCTTTCTTACACTGAGCTAGAAGTTTTTAACACTGAGCCATAATTTCCACCTACTGGCTTCAGTTCTACTCCTCAACCTTTTTTCACAAAATCTATCCTTTCCACCGATGATGATGATGATGATGATGATGACGATTGTTATTTTGATACCCTGAGGAAAACAGTATAAAAGGACAAATGGATCACTAAAATACTCATCTGTAATGGATGAATCCAATAAAAAAGGATAATGTATTTGACGAAAACTCAGATATTAAAACCTTTATATAAGGATTTAAAGACTCCACTTTACAATTCAACTTGAACTTCAGATTTGAGCTTACAGCATCAGCACGCTAGAGAAATCCATACAAATACTACTTGGAGGTAAGGTCCTAAAGAAAAACAAGAACATGACAAAGTACTTCCTCCTCTGAGGCAACAAAGATGACCTTGGACACCCAAGGCTTATACGTAAGCCTTTTTCAGTCCTCTCAGTCCTTTCATGTTTTCCTGATTTCAAACATCCTAACTTGGCAGTTTCCTTAAATACCTTAAATATACTTATTTGCTCAACTGTCACTTCATAAGGTTGAGATGAAAAGTATAGTTTTGCAGACTCCTATTGAGGACAAGGAAAACAATTTCAGGAAATTAAAAAGAATCTTTAAGTTTTCCATACAGTGGGGGCAGGTACCCTACTGAGTGAGAAAATAGCATGAACCCAATAAGACAGAGGCTCTTTTGCAAAATGGGCAGTGCCACTGGCCTAAACCCAGAGAGTGATCCTTCAGTCAAAACAGCATTCCTCACTCCTAAAAGCTATTGGCCATGTCTAGAAGGTCAAATGTAACTCTGTTTAGAAGAGTTTGTAAAAGAATGACATTTACAATTTAAACAATAGGTCCCGTTTAAGGGATATGTACAGGTATCTCTCTACTATCTCCATATAGATTTGGGGAAATTTTTAATTAAATGGTTGCTATTTTAATAACTAACAACCTAATATTCAAGCCAAAACATGGAAATTTTGAAGTTGCAATCAGACACATAGAGTCTACTCAATTAACTCCAACGTGAACCAATACCAAATATGACACTACTAGTGCAGCAGTGTAACAGAAGAACAAACACGGGTTTTGTAGTCAGACACACCAAGGTTGCAAACTGACTTTATCACTTGGTAACTAAAACAAAGCTGGATGAGTTTTGGCAAGTGACTGCTCACAGTGACCTTCACTTTTCTCCTCAGTAAAAAAGGGACTATAAAAACTGCTTCCAAGGGTTGTTGTGAGAATTGAATTAAGTAATTTATTTAAAGTGCCTCATACAGTGCCTGGGACAGAACAGAGTGGGCACTTCAAAAGTGTTTGTTAAATATATATTAAAATTTTTTATTATCATTGATAACAATAGTAACACAAATTGAGAACAACAGATGATGCTTCACTTTGTGTTGGAGAGTATTTTTTTAATATTTTAACTTTGCTGCTGTTGTTTTTAAGCCTTTAAGCATACTGGTAATAGAGCAAAAATTCATATCACCTCTCAGCATCCTCTGTCTTTCAAGAAGTAGAAAAACATGATGGATACCACTGCTGTATTCTATATTGTTCTAACTGTGCAGCATTTTCCTGGTTCTCTTTTCTCAGCTATTCTAAAAATGTCTCCATCAACCAAAGTTTTCTTTGGATCAGCAAAAATTCACCTGAAAATGATGTTCGTGTGTGAACTGATGTTTTTGCCTCCATACATAGTAGGGATCCAAGAGGGCCTTGGTTTCACACCCCACTGTTTAAAACAGTCATCAGAAAATTCCTTAAAGTTCCACGAGTGAGGTTCGAACATGTCATCAATACCATTAGAACAGAAGGGCATGACCATTTCTGTGCAGGTCTGAAAAAGCAAACCAGGAGAGATTCCAGTGAGAAGATGAGGCATAAAATGTTAAAGAAATTGACCAAGATCATACAGCCTGTAAGCAGTAAAGCCAGGGTTTGAACTCAGGGAGTCTGGCTTCAGAGCCCCTGTTCTTTATGCCATACCACCTCTCATTATTCCTGGAAAGGCTCAGCTGAGAAGTCACAGAAGTTGGGGCTATACATTCCTTCTTTGCAAACTGCTTCATTTCACATCTATTATCACATTTAATCCTCAAAACAACTCTGGAGGAAAGTATTACTATTATTATTACTAGTCTCATTGTACAGATGAAGGAATGAATGGAGGCTCAGACAGAATCAAGTTAGACTCCCCCTTCTTTTCTATGTCCATAAAATGCTACCTTTATGGGACTTACCAAGATCTATTGTAACCATTAGTTTAGTTACCTATCATTTCCACCAAGCTATATTTGATGATTAGATCGTATCTCATTTACCTTTGTGTCTCTGGAGCCTAGAAAAGTGCCTGACTTGTGGTAAGTACTCAGAATATATTCTGTGATGATTAAATACCAAACTGAACTAGTATATATAGTATATATAAGACAGATAAACAACGAGGTCCTACTCTATAGCACAGGGAACTATATTCAATATCCTGTGACAAACCATAATGGGAAAGAATATGAAAAAGAATATATATATGTATAACTGAGTCAATTTGCTGTACAGCAGAAATTAACACAACATTGTAAATCAACTTTACTTCAGTAAAATAAAAAAAAAAATGGAATTGGTATTTAATGAATGTATGAATGAGGAAACTTATCCATAGTCTCAAAGTATAAGGTAATAGAACTCAGATTTGGATCCAGGTGATAAAATCTTGCAAATTCTCTGTTATAGCACAACCATATCAGTGAAAAGTAAGTTCCGCTTGGGGAAATATACACACTTACCTGATAGCTCCAACCCAGGGCTCCCAGACTGCTGGTTGCTGTCTCTGATATATTCAGGCATCTCGCCTGGCCCGAATAATTGTAATATACATTCAGAGCTTGGAAAATATTCTGCAGCAGCCATGTATCAGATACATTGGGATTTTTCAAATACTGGCACACTACCTGTCATTTTAGAGAGATAAAAGGGAGAAGAGTCGAATAAAAATATAAAATTACAGTTTAATAAAACAAAGAAGAAATATGAGTTTGATTTGATCATAAAACAATCTTAAGCATCTAACGGCATTGCCTGACAATTTCTATCTATTGCATATAACCACCTTCATAAATGAATAAACCTTTCAAATTACTCCCCAAACTACAGAAATAAACCAAAGTCATTTGCATGGTATGCAAAGTCCTCCCCACTTACCACTCTAGGTTTATCTTCTGCAGCCTTTGCTCCAGCCTAGCAAAACCATTCCCACCACACCAACTTCTTTCCCTCCTCACTGCCTTCGCTCACACTGAAATGCCCTTTTCCCACTCCACTATTGCCTGGCAAACACCAACTCATCTTCTTCAACGCAGCTCAAGTGTCACCTCCTCTATGAGGCCATTGTTGCCTATGCCCTCAAGTCAGGGAGAACTAAATCACTCCCTTCTTTGTGCCTCCTCATCCTGTGCTTATTTCTATCAGAGCTGGTACCGCACTCATTTGATTCCAGAATGTCTCCCATGGTACTTAGCAAGGCATCTGGCAGCTAGTTTGCTGAATGAATGACTATATTTTTATGAAAATGCAAAATTTATGAAATTTCTTTTGGAAAAACTACACCAAGCTCCTACATCTGTAACATTATAAGAAGCATATCAGGCAGCTCCCCAGTTCAAAATACTCCTAACACTCGACTATAATCAGAGCTAAAAGTCACAGGTAATACTTGGGGTTGGGAGCAAAGGCAGGACTGACTAGTCAGGGACATGGGGAAATTTCAAGGTTATGAAAATATTTCTTATCTTCATAGGGGTCTGGACTATACAACAAACAACACACAATTTGTATGTAAATTTTACCTCAAAAAATTTATAAACAAATATTGAACTCTAGATAGTGATGTTAAAGCTGAAGTATACAGTCTATATTTCATTTATTTCTGCTCTAATCTTTATTTCTTTCCTTCTACTGACTTGGAGCTTCACTTGTTCTTTTTCTAGTTCCTTGAGGTGTACATTTAGATTGTTTATTAGAGACTTTTCTTGAGGTAGGCATTTATCACTATGAACTTCCCTCCCAGAAGTGTTTTTGCTGCATCCCATAAATTTTGGTATGTTACATTTCCATTTTCATTTGTCTCAAGGTAGTTTTTAAATTTCTCTTTTAATTTCTTCTTTGACCCATTGGTTGTTCAATAGCATGTTGCTTTATCTCCAAATATTTGTGAATTTTCCAGTTTCCTTTGTGTAATTTATTTCTAGATTCATATCACTGTGGTTGGAAATGATGCTTCATATGATTTCAATCCTCTTAAATTTACTAAGACTTGTTTGTGGCCTAACATTTCATCTATCTTAGAAAATGTTCTATGTGTACTTGAGAAGAATGTATATTCTGTTGCTCTGAGATAGAATGTTCTATAAATATCTGTTAAGTCCATCTAGTCTAACGTGCTGTTTAAAATCAATGTTTCCTTATTGATTTTCTGCCTGGATAATCTATCTATTGATGTTAGTGGGGTATTAAGGTCCCCTACTGTTCATGTACTGCTGTCTATTTCTCCCTTTAGGTCTGTTAATATCTGCTTTACATATTTAGGTTCTCCTATGTTGGGCACAAAAATATTTACAAATGTTATATATTCTTGTTGAATTGACTCCCTTATCATTATGTAACACACTGTTTTGTATATCATTATAGTCTTTATTTTAAAGTCTATTTTGTCTAATATAAGTATAGCTACCCCAGCTTTCTTTTGGTTTCCATTTGCATGGAATATCATTTTCCATCCCTTCACTTTCAGTCTGTTCGTGTCCTTACATCTAAAGTGAGTCTCTTATAGGCAACATATTGATGGGTCTTGGTTTTTTATTCATTCAACCACTCTATGTCTGTTGATTAGAGAATTCGGTCCATTTACATTTAAAGTAATTATTAATATATATGTGCTTATTTGCCATTTTGTTCATTGTTTTCTGGCTGTTTATGTAGCTCCTCTAGCTCCTTTCTTTCTTTGTCTCTTGCTCTCTTCCTCTGTGGCTTGATGACTTTCTTTAGTGGTATGTTTATATTCCTCTCTATCTTTTGTATATTTACTATAAGTTTTTGTTTTGTGGTTACCATGAGGCTTACATATAACAATTTATATCAATAAAAGTCTATTTTAAGTTGATAACAACTTAAGTTTGATCTCACTGAAAAGCTCAACATTATTACTCCCCCATTTTATAATTCTGAAGTCACATTCTACATCTTTTTCTTTTGTATATCCTTAACAAGTTATTGTAATCGTAGTTATTTTTACTACCTTTGATTTTTTTGGCCTTCATACTAGTTTTGTAAGTAATTAATCCACTACCTTTACTATATATTTGCCTTTCCAGTGAGATTTATTCTTTCATATGAGTTCTTGTTACTACTTAGTGCCCTTTCTTTTCAGTTTAAAGAAGTACCTTTTAACATTTCTTATAAGGCTGGTTTAATGGTGATGAACTCCTTTAGCTTTTGCTTGTCTGGTAAACTCTATCTCTCCTTCACTTCTGAATGATAACTGCCAGGTAGAGTATTCTTAGTTGAAAGGTTTTTTCTTTCAGCACCTTATATAGTGTGTCTTTCCCTTCTGGCCTGCAAAGTTTCTGCTAAAAAATCTGCTCATAGTCTTATGGGAGCTCCCTTGCCTGTAACAAATTGCTTTTTCTTGTTGTTTTTTAATATTTTCTCCTTGTATTTAACTTTTGACATTTTAAATATAATGTGTCTTGGTATGGGTCTGTTTGGATTCCTCTTATTTGGAACACTCTGGGATTCCTGGATCTGGAAGATTAGGGAAGCTTTCACCTATTATTTCTTCAAATAAGATTTCTGCCCCTTTCTCTCTCTCTTCTCCTTCTGGGAACCCTATGATGTGAACGTTAGACCACCTGATGTAAATGTTAGTCTATAAGTCCCTTAAGCTATTTTCACTTTTTTTCATTCTGCTGCTCTCACTGGGTAAGTCCTACTGCCCTGTCTTTGTGTTGACTGATCCTGTCTTCTGTTTCATCTAATCTGCTGTTGAACCCCTCCAGTGTAATTTTTTTCAGTTATTGTATTCTTCAGCTTTGTGACTTCTATGCGGTACTTTTTTTATATATTCCATCTCTTTGCTGAAATTCTGTGTTCATCCATTCTTGCTCCCCAGTTCAGTGAGCATCTTTATGACCATTACTTTGAACTCTTTATCAGGTAAATTAATATCTCTCTCATTAAGATTTTTTTCTGAGGTTTTATCTTGTTCTTTCATTTGGAACATATTCCTCTATTTCTTCATTTTGTTTGACTCTCTGTGTTAGTTTCTATATAATAGAAAAAACCACCTCTCCCAGTCATGAAGGAGTGGCCTCGTGTAGGAGATGAACCTTGTTGTTCAACCCTGCCTTAGCTCTTGGGTGTCTTTCAAACCTTTGTGCTTATCCAAGCAGCCTATTATATTTTTAATAACTCCAAGTAGTTGAGGACATGCCAAAACCTGTCAGCATCCCAAAAGGGAGGATCTTAGCCCTTTCATTCAGGATGACTAGAAGCCAGACCCTCAAGCACTAGCTTTTAAAAGTATGCAAATATATACAGTGCTGTGGGACTGCAAGCATAAGCCCTGTTGGCCACCAGAGTCAGGTGATCTGGAAGTGTCCACTGGGCAGTCACAAAAAACAGGGCTCCAGATGAGTGTATAAGCTCTTTTCTAGGTGATATCAGCAAGCTGAAGCAAGGCAGAGGGAAAGCACCAAGATGGCATCCATGGCCTACATCCCTTAAGAGCAGCTTTGCAGGCCACTAAATATGTGTTAAACCTGAAGCCTGCCCCTCAGGCAGAAGCTCCAAACAAGCAAAGAAGTCTCCTTCACAAAAAGACTAGGGGGTGTACCTCAGTCTGCTGTCTATGCAGTGCCCTGAGGGTGGCAGCCTGACAAGAACCAGAGCTCCAATAGCACAGTCCCATGGGACTCAGGAATGTAAGACCCAACCCCCCAGCCACCAGAGCCAGGTGATCAAGGGGTGTCCCCTGGGTGGGAGCCACAAAAACTGGGGTGCCAGACATAAAAGCCAGGGCACCAGACACATGTAAAGCTCCCCTCCAGGAAACACTGCAGTCCGGAGAATGGCAATAGAAAAAAAATTAATAAAACTAAGACCTGGATTTTGAAAAATAAAATTAGCAAATCTTTAGCCAGAGTGACCAAGAAAAAGAGAGAGAACTCAAATAAATAAAATCAGAAATGAAAGAGGAGATACTACAGATACTACAGATCCTATGTATTTCTGATACCACAGAAATACAAAGGATCATAACAGAGTACTATAAACAATTATATGTCATCAAATTCAACAACCTAGAAGAAATGCATAAATTCCTAGAAACATGCAGCCTATCATGACTGAATCATGGGGGACTTCCTTGACAGTCCAGGGGTTAAGACTCCACACTTCCACTGCAGAGGATACAGGTTCAATCCCTGGTTGGGGAATTAAGATCTCACATGCTGTGCAGTACAGCCAAAAAAAAAGACTGAATCATGATGAAACAGAAAATCCAAACAGGCTGAATACTAGTAAGGAGATTGAATCAGTAAACAAAAACCTTCAAAAAAACAAGAGTCTAGGACCTGATGGTTTCACAGG
This sequence comes from Delphinus delphis, assembly GCF_949987515.2. Classification (NCBI taxonomy): domain Eukaryota; kingdom Metazoa; phylum Chordata; class Mammalia; order Artiodactyla; family Delphinidae; genus Delphinus; species Delphinus delphis. Next base: position 50,548,160 of record NC_082690.1, on the reverse strand, counting down.
TGAATTCTACCAACATTCAAGGAAGAATTAATATCAATCCTTCCTAAACTCTTCCAAAAAAATAGAAAAGGAGGGAACACTTCCAAGTTCATTTTACAAGGCCAGAATTACCCTGATACCAAAACTACATAAGAATGCCACAAGAAAAGAAAATTACAGGCCAATATCCCCGATGACCATAGATGCAAAAATCCTCAACAAAATATTAGCAAACCGAATTCAATGATACACTAAAAGGATCATATACCGTGATCAAGTAGGATTTATCCAGGGAAGCAAGGATGGTTCAACATCAATAAATCAGTCAATGTGAACCACCATATTAACAAAATAAAGGATAAAAATTAAATGATCATCTTAATAGATGCAAAAGAAGTATTTGACAAAATTCAACATCTATTTATGATTAAAAATAAAAACTCTCAACAAACTGGGTATAGAGGGGACATACTTCAACATAATAAAGGTTGTATATGACAAGCCCAGAGCAAACATCATACTCACAGTGAAAAGCTGAAAGCTTTTACTCTAAGATCAGGAACAAGACAAGGATGCCCACTCTCACCACTTTTATTCAACATACTATTGGAAGTCCTAGCCAGAGCAATTAGGTAAGAAAAAGAAATAAAAGGCATCTAAATCTGAAAGGAGTAAGTAAAACTACCTCTATTTGCAGATGACATGATATTATATATAAAAAACCATAAAGGCTCCATCAAAAAACTGTTAGAGGAAATTCCCTGGCAGTCCAGTGGTTAGGACTCCACACTTGCACTGCAGGAGGCATGGGTTCGATCCCTGGTCAGGGAAGTAAGATCCCACAAGCCGTGTGGTGTGGCCAAAAAAAAAACTGTTGGAAAAATTAATGAATTTATTAAGAAAAATCAATGAATTCAGTAAACTTGCAAGAAACAAAACCAACATACAAAAATCTTCTGTGTTTCTATATACTAATAATGAACTATCAGAAAGAGAAATTAAGAAAACAATCCCATTTACAATTACATCAAAAAGAATAAAATAGGGCTTCCCTGGTGGCGCAGTGGTTGGGAGTCCGCCTGCCGATGCAGGGGACAGGGGTTCGTGCCCCGGTCCAGGAGGATCCCACGTGCCGTGAAGCGGCTGGGCCTGTGAGCCATGGCCGCTGAGCCTGCGCGTCCAGAGCCTGTGCTCCACAGCGGGAGAGGCCACAGCAGTGAGAAGCCCGCGTACCACCAAAAAAACAAAAAAACAAAAAACAAACAAACAAAAAAGAATAAAATACCTGGGAGGAGGTATTTTAGACATGAAAGACCTATATATTAAAAAATACAAGACATTGGGCTTCCCTGGTGGCGCAGTGGTTGAGAGTCTGCCTGCCGATGCAGGGGACACGGGTTCGTGCCCTGGTCCAGGAAGATCCCACATGCCGCGGAGTGGCTGGGCCCGTGAGCCACGGCTGCTGAGCCTGTGCGTCCGGAGCCTGTGCTCCGCAACGGGAGAGGCCACAACAGTGAGAGGCCTGCGTACCGCAAAAAAAAAAAAAAAAACAAGACATTAATGAAAAAATTGAAGAAGACACAAATAAATGAAAATATATTTCATGCTCATGGATTGGAAGAATTAATATTGTTAAAATATCCATACACAAAGCAATATACAGATTCAATGCTATCCTTATCAAAATTCCAATGATATTTTTCACAGAAATAAAATTAAAAATTCTAAAATTTGTGTGGAACCATAAAAGACCCCAAATGGCCAAAGCAATCTTGAGAAAGAACAATAGTAAAGGCATCACACTCTCTGATTTCAAACTATATTACAAACCTGTATTAATTAAAACAATATGCGGCTTCCCTGGCGGTGCAGTGGTTGAGAGTCCGCCTGCTGATGCAGGGGACACGGGTTCGTGCCCCAGTCTGGAAAGATCCCACATGCCACGGAGCGGCTGGGCCCATGAGCCTGGCTGCGGAGCCTGCGCGTCCGGAGCCTGTGCTCCGCTACAGGAGAGGCCACAACAGTAAGAGCCCAGCGTACCGCAAAAAAAAAAAACAAAACGAAAAAAAACCAATATGGTACTGGCATAAAAACAGACACGTAGATCAATGAAACAGAATAGAGAGACCAGAAATAAACCCATGCATATATGGTCAATTAACTTATGACAAATCAAGAATATACAATGGGGGGCTTCCCTGGTGGCACAGTGGTTAAGAATCCGCCTGCCAATGCAGGGGACACAGGTTCGAGCCCTGGTCTGGGAAGACCCCACATGCCGCGGACCAACTAAGCCTGTGTGCCACAACTACTGAGCCTGCGCTCCAGAGCCTGTGAGCCACAACTCCTGAAGCAACAAAAGCAAAAATAAACAAGTGGGATTTCATCAAACTAAAAGCGTCCTGCATAGCAGAGGAAACCATCAACAAACGAAAAGGCCACCCACTGAATGGGAGAAAATATCTGCAAATCATATATCTGATAAAGGGCTAACATCCGAAATATATAAAGAACTCATACAACTCAACAACAACAACAACAAATCCTATTAAAAATGGGCAGAAGATCTGAATAGACAGTTTTCCAAAGAAGACATACAGATGGCCCACAGGTATATGAAAAGATGCTCTACATCATTAATCAAAAGGAAAATGCAAATCAAGAGTACAATGAGATATCACCTCACATCTGTTAGAATGGCTATTATGAAAATGACAAGTGTTGGCAAGGATGTGGAGAAAAGGGAACCCTATGCACTGTTGGTAGGAATGTAAATTGGTACACCACTTTGAAAACAGTATGGAGGCTTCCTCAAAAACCTAAAACTAGAAATGCCATAAAATCCAGCAATTCCACTTCTGGGTATTTACCCAAGGAAAACAAAAACACTAATCCGAAAAGATATATGCATCTCCATGTTCATTGCAGCATTATTTACAATGGCCAAGATATGGAAACAACCTAAATGTTCATCAACGGATGAATGAATAAAGGAGATATGGTACATGTATATGATGGAATATTATTAAGCCATAAAAAAGAATGAAATCTTGCCATTTGTGACAACATGGGTAGAATTTAAGGGCATTATGCTAAGTGAAATCAGTCAGAGAGAGAAAGGCAAATACTATATGATCTATCTCTCTTATATGTAGAATCCAAAAAAAAAAATTTTTTTTTTTTAAATTTAAAAAACCATGCTGGGACTTCCCTGGTGGTGCAGTGCTTAAGAATCTGCCTGCCAATGCCTTCCCTGGTCTGGGAAGATCCCACATGCCGCAGAGCAACTAAGCCTGTGCGTGAAAACTACCGAAGCCCATGCACCTAGAGCCCGTGCTCCGCAGCAAGAGATGCCATCGCAATGAGAAACTCACGCACCACAACAAAGAGTAGCCCCCGCTCGCCGCAACCAGAGAAAGCCCCCGTGCAACAACGAAGACCCAACACAGCTAAAAATAAATTAATTTATATGTAAAAAAAAGAAAGAAACAGAACTGAACTAAACTGAAAGCTGCAAAAACCTATCAAGCCTAAAGCAATAAGGAAATGCATATTGAAGAGAAAAGGCAAAAGATTGTTTTGCTATTCTGACAACTCTCAATTATTCATGGTAAGTCAAAAATACCTAATTGCATAGCCCTTTTCTCAGAAAATGTTCCTGAGAAATATGCCAATTAGAAATACTCAAGAATATATGGAAATCAAGAACCAATCATAGAATTTATTAAACTATCTAATGCCAACAGTTGATCAGCATTCTTTCCTGCATGTGGACACCCCACTGGACTTAGCTCTTTCAAAATGCAGCACAAAACTACGGAGTAGACCCATGCAATGCAGAGAAGAGCATTAGGTTCAAGCACAGCATGGTAGATGAGGCCGGGTGACAGTGCAAGCTGGGCAGGGGGAGAAGGGAGTGCTGATATGCAGCAGCAAGTGGCCTAATACTCTCGAAGAGAACAGTAACAAGTGAGTGTGACTCACATGCTGGCATCAGATCCCCTCTCAGAGCTAGAACACTGGGCCTCTGTCAGGCAAAGAAAAGGAGTCCCTATGAATAGCCATCTCTGCAAACAGCAGTTACTGTCACTCCCTAAGAGACACAAGCATGGCTGGGGACTGGCACCAGCTGACAATACTTGGGTTTTGGCAGCCCCACTTACACAGAGAGAACATCCTGGTCAGAAACTTGGCCTCTGCTGATAGAAATTCCATGTCCAGATTAAGGGCAATCCTGGGCCCACTGTCCTCTGTGAGGTCAGAGCACCCTTGGAGTACTGTGTCCAATTCTGAGCACCACACTCTAATAAGGACACTGACCAACATGAGGAAATTCACAGGGGAGCAATCAGGATGGGGAGTTGAGGAATAGTTGAAGAAACTCTATAATTGGTCATTTGAATCATCCCCAATCTTTTACTATTGCAAGTAAGGCTACAATAAATATCCTTGGGGCTAAATTTATCTATCTATCTATCTATCTACCTATCTACCCTTGTTTTCCTGAGATAAATTCTTAGAGGAATTATTGGTTTGAAGGAAATAAACATTTTTTAGGCCTTTGCTACATCATGTCAAACTGCCTTATAGGAAGGAAGTACCAGCTGATAATTCTACCAGTAAGATAGACAGTAGGCCTGAAAAATATCACTTAAAATTTGTTTACAAATATTTAAAATAAGAGAATTTTGTTGTTTTAGGTGTTTCTAAATTTCCTCTCTAACTCAAAGGTTCTGTGAGTCTAAGCATCATCCTCTAGATAAAAGACACACTCTCTACATTTCTCTATGTACAGTTGACCCTTGAAAAACACAGGTTTGAACTGAGTGGGTCCATTTATACACGGATTTTTTTCAATAAATATATAGTCAGCCCTCCATATCCACAAGTTTGGCATCCATGCATGGACATTTCCACCTGAGGTTGATTAAATTCACGGATGGGAAACCCATGAATACAGAGGCCCACTGACTATACTACACCATTTTACATAAGGGACTTGAGCTTCCATGGATTCTGGTATACACAGGGGCTCCTGGAACCAATCCCCTGAGGATACCATGGATACTGAGGGAATTCCATTAAGAATTTTAGTAGCCAAGAGTAAATAAAGTTTTCCCCAAAATACTTAAATTATACTAGCAAAACCTCAGCACTATTCCCATGTTTATTTAAAGACTAGTAATTCAACAGGATATAGTCATATACTTTTATTAAAGATCTATAGGATACACAAAATATGTAAATGTTAAGCCGAACCATATGAAATTGCCATGTTTATAAGTCAAACACAAATATTGGCATTTTTGGTTCAACCTCATATAACACTTCAGCTTACGCCTGATAATTTGCAGGTATTACCCATCTGATGAGGGCAAGCACTTGGTTTGTTGATTATTTACTTAGGGACTGTCATCTAATCAGACAAGGAAAGCTTCTCTGCCAACCACTGCCATCCGAAATACTCAGCACTGAGGTAGCCCCTGTACTACACTTTCCATTTATTTTGTAGACACTAGCAAACAGTAACTTCTAAACAATTTCTACAAAAGGCACAGCATTACTACTTAGACTATAAATCTACTGATAAGGGGGCAGCTGGGGCTGAGTCTGCTAGTAAAACTATTGACTATTCCTTGAGGTCAGGTGCTTTCCCTACAATGACCCGGGGAGAAACATATAATAACCATCTGCATTTCACAGGAAAGGAAATAAGCTCAGAGAGGTCTGCTACAGACACACAAATTTAAAACTGTGAATATAAGTTCTGAACCCAAACTTTGGCTACAAAGTCCTGGTATACGAATATCTCTTTGATATCATATAATAATAATTATATGCATATAACTAGCATCAACTTAGTGCTTACTATACACCAGGTCCTATTAAATCCTCATAATGACCCTAAGAAGCACTATAATTATTATTATCCCCATTTTGCAGTTGAGGAAATTAAAGCACAGAGAGGTTAAGAAACTTCTCCAAAGTCAAACAGCTAGGAAGTAGCAGAACGGGGATTCAAATGCAGACCCACTCTGAAGTTTCCATTTGTAACCACTACACTACACACACTCAACCTAGAAGTTATAATATAAGAGAAAAATAACAACACGTACAGTACCTAAACATACCTGTAGCCTCATGCTTAATTTTTTAAACAAATATTTTTTTATTCTTAGATTATATTTTTCTAAGTTTATTTGTTTTAGGTAGAAACTTAGATAGAAGGGATTCTGTGGCAATATAAAATTATAAAACTTCTTATTATGCAATAGTGAAAAGGAAACTGTAAAAGAGTAGAGCAAAATGAGGTTCAGGAAATGGACAGACTTAATTCACTTTCTACTTCCTAGAACAAATGTGAACATTCAGGAAAAATGTAAAAAGAGCATAAGAGGTCCATTTTAATAATTCTGTGTTAAAGAGTGTAGAAATTATGGAGATAGTAGAACATTGTAATCTTAGTACCAAACTAATCAACTCTGTACCCAAATATTTAGGTTCTGCTTTTTGACCCATGTACACCAGAGAAAGTGAAGATAATGAATTGTTTAAAAGCTTTAAGTGTCCCTGTACCTATGAGGATAAGTATTTGAATAAGAGAGAAAAAGAAGGCAAAGAAAATGTTTTTAAAGGAGAAGGAAAGAAGATAGGTTTAAAAAAAAAAAACAACCCATCTCTTCTCAGAGAGTATGGTCCATCCACATTAGAGAAAGGATTAAGCAGATACATTCAGCTTTTCTAACAGATTTTCTTTCTCTAAGGCTTCAATACGCCTCTCACCCTCACTCAGATAATCACATTAGTTTTGTCATTAAAAGCTCCCTTTTCATAGAATGCACCTAAACCGCTTAAACCACCCAGAGAGGTCGCATACATTATCAAACACCAAGACAAACGGAAGAGATTTTCCATCTTATATCTTATTATTTCACTGTATCTATCTGCATGCTCAGGAGGCTAAGCCAAAAGATTTGGTGAGTTATCAGCTGAAAAATGATTCCAAAATAGACAAACTCTACAGTATCCTTTAAAACTGGTCATTAAGCTGAGAACTGAGAACTAGCAGTTTTTATGCTGACAGAGCAGTCAAATGACACAGAGGTTTTCTATTTCCCTTTTCTCTTCTTCCTTGTGTTCTATCAGCCAAGTCCATGATTATTTCTGCATGAATGTTGCAGCTTCTGTTAACAGTAAACAAAAGCAAATGGAGTCTGAGTGTGCATGGCTCAAAGATAAATTAGAAAGAATGATATTTGAGTTGACATGGAAAATGGCATTCAGTTGCTGCATGTGGATACTTCAGAACTGTACAAGGTCCAGGCAGAATTGGAAATCATCTGCTTTTTTCATAACCCAACTATTACATATTATCTCACCATCCTAAGCCTGAGTTACAGGCTCAGAAAAGGACGACTGTTTGTCAGCCCTTTAAAAAGGAGGAAGTGTATCAGAGGGAGGAGGAGTCCTGGTTAAATGGAACTATCCAAGTGAAAGAGCAGTCCCCAACTGGGTAGTGTTCCAGGGATTAGGGGGTTGGGAGAACAGAGAGGGGGTCAAGAAAGGAGAAACAGAATGAACAGTGAAAGAAATTGATCTGAAGCTAAGAGTTGGGAAGAGAGGCATGTAGTGGAAAAATTCTGAAATCAGATAGGATAAAATTAGAGATAGTTGTAGGCAATGGAAGTTTCTCAAGCAAAAGTCAAAGAGAGATTACTTTCGGTGGGGTGCAGGCAGGAAACAGAATTATAAATATATCATAAGCAATAAAGAATTCCTTAGTATGTCAAAAGAAAGGATAAAGTTGGTAAAAAAAATATTAACTGGAGGAAATGACAAAAACAAGTCCTGGATAAAAGAAGAGAAAGGTGGGCTTCCCTGGTAGCGCAGTGGGTGAGAGTCCGCCTGCCGATGCAGGGGACACGGGTTCGTGCCCCAGTTTGGGAAGATCCCACATGCCGCGGAGTGGCTGGGCCCATGAGCCATGGCCGCTGAGCCTGCGCGTCCGCAGCCTGTGCTCCGCAACGGAAGAGGCCACAACAGCGAGAGGCCCGCGTACCACAAAAAAAAAAAAAAAAAAAAGAAGTGAAAGGTGATTGTGAGGCAAAGACACAAAGTTATCTTGCCTTAAAAATAAACTTTTGGGCTTCCCTGGTGGCGCAGTGGTTGAAAGTCCGCCTGTGGATGCAGGGGACACGGGTTTGTGCCCCAGTCTGGGAAAATCCCACATGCCGCGGAGCGGCTGGGCCCGTGAGCCATGGCCGCTGAGCCTGCGCATCCGCAGCCTGTGCTCCACAACGGGGTGACACCACAGCGTTGAGAGGCCCGCGTACCGCAAAAAAATAAAAATAAAAAAAAATAAAATAAACTTTTAAAATACATATGTACACAAAAGATAAAAGAAAGACTGTGCTAAATCAAAAACAGATGACAAAATATTTGAGATATACTCCACTAATTTTGAGTGATTATTTAGGAGAGAGAGAGGATAGAATATATATTTACGTTTAAGACTCAACAGCAAAATATCTCAAAAGGAACATTAAAGAAGCGGAGATAAAACCAGTTAGACTGTTCACTGTTCCAAATCATAAACAAATGAATATTAAAAAGCTGTATTCCTCTGGCATTTTTTCTAAGTCAGGGCGGTAAACTACAGGCCCCAGGCCAAAGCCAGCCCACTGCCTGTTTTATAAATAAAGTATTGTTGGAACATAGTCTTCCTCATTCATTTAAATATCGTCTATGGTTACTTTCTGCTAGAACTACAGAGTTGAGTAGCTGTGACAGAAACTACATGGCCCACAAAGCCTAAAATACTTACTATATAGTTCTTTACACATAAAGTTTGCCAACCCCTATTCTAAGTAATGAGGGAATTGCCCATATGTTTTTATCATCTGACAACTCAGTTGTTCTCCAAGTGGGCATAAAGATGCAAATGTAATTCTCACTTTGTACACAGAGTTCAAAGTTAAATCTGATAGTTGTCACACTGTGGCCAGCAATCTACCCAAATCTTCAGTCAAATCTTCTAGTTCAGTGCAATGTGGGAGAAGATCATAGCCTCTGAACAATGGTAGACTTGAGTTCAAATCCCACTTCCACTACCTCTTAGTTGAGCTTAAATATCCTCTACCACTACCTCTTAGTTGAGCTTAAATATCCTCTCCATAAAACTGGAATTATAACTCTTTTTTCCCACAGTATTTTTGTGGGGATTAAATGAGATAGTATATATGAAAGTGCTTTGTAAATAGTAAAATAATACAGAAAGATAAGACATTATTAGCACATAGACATTTATGGAGACTCATCGGTTCAGATTTAGTTTTTTCTCATTATTTTGATCTAGGTTTTCTTACCATGAGAGAGATCTGTTCTTTAAAATAACTTTGTATTGTCAAAATTCAATTTAATTCAATATGCATTTACCTCTGGCTTGCTATGTGCAATATACTCACTGGTCATTCTACTTTTTAGATGAAGAAAAATATCTCTAATAGCAAATGATCTTGTTCCATTTAGGCTACAAAGTTTTAAACAAGGTGTGCATTTAATAATTCAAAGGGACAGTTAAATTAAAAGTGCTTTTGAAACCTGGTTCTTGTATTACCAATTCTACCTACATTCACAGCATTCATTCTAGCTGTAGAGTCTGCTGTATTCTCTAAATTTAATAACCATCAAGTTGGCCAGCTTTTGTTTTTAAAACTAAGAGGAATGCTCTTTACAAAGGAATGCTTAAAAAGAACACATACAATAAAGAATTCTGGCATGAAAAGAACCTTAAAATTTATTGTGTCAAGTGTCTTTAAATTTTCCAGAGTGTTTTCACATCCAATATTTTATTTGATCCTCAGCACATCCCTATTGAGAACATAGGTATTGTTATCCCATTGTGCAGAGGAAGACACGGAGGCCCAAGAAGAGAACAGACTTGCCCAAGATCACGCAGCTGGTAAATGGTAGTTCTGAACAAGGAACCAGAGTCAGTGCTCTTTCCACTCTACCTTGCTGTGTGGGGATCATGCCTTTATGATATATGTAGCACTTAGAATGTGTTAGCAGTTGACTGAATCATAGCACTTTGATAGCAGCTGCGATTTATTAAGCACAGACCATGTATTATATAGCTCTATGTGTCTCACATATATAAACTGTGTATATGAAGTGCAGAGCACAGAATTTGGTACACAGTAATTATTCCATTAACAGCAACTATTGGTCTTATTTCTAAGAGTTGGTTCTTAGTTCTAAGAGTTGTAATTCATACAACTCTGTAATCTCTGCATTTTATCTCCATTATTCAAATGAGAAAACTGAGGTCCACAAGAGCTAGGTAACATGTCCAAGTTTGAGGAACCAGAAAGTGACAAAAGCCAGGATTTGCCTAGGTTTGAGGTTTGACTAACTTCAGAGCCCCTTTGTCACTAGGACTTCCTCTGATGTTGAAAGTCAGAGAATGCACCAAAAAAAAAAAAAAAAGAAAAGGAGAGAGAGAGAGAAGTATGTGATTAAAAGTGATGAAAGGACATTTTCCTATTACCTTGATAGGCCAAGCAGGCAAAGGCTGTAAAAAGTTGGACTCATAAGGGTAGTCCACCATTGCCAGATTCACCCAGGTTTCAGAGATCCAGTCTTTCAAATGCTGAACATCCTGAGATTCTGTTAATGGAGTGCATAAGTGAAGGGCTTCAGAAAGCCAGTGCAAGCCAGTACCTGAGAATAGAATCAAATTGTTGGAATCTAATAAGCACTGCTCAACAGAAGGGCTTTACAGATCATTCATTCTTCACTTGGTATTTTAGAAAACTCAGTCTTCTATACAGTTTCTCCAAGAATGCTTTTTCAACATTGAACAAAATATTTTTAGAACTGGTTAATCTCGTGATAGATAAGTTGCCTATCTTCATGAAGCTTACCAGAATTAGTATTCTGAATCATTCCCTTTTGTAAATAAATAAATGGAACATATAGAGCAATGAGAATGCATAAACTACAACTAAATAATACAAATGGATTTATCTGACAGTGCCGAGCAAAAGACAGCAGAGACAAAAAATACATACTATGCAATTCTGATTACTAAAAAATTCAAGAGCAAGCAAAATTAATCTATGGTTCTAGAATGCAGGATAGTGTAGCCTGATAAATGCAGAGGTAGTATCTGAAAAGGGCTTGAGGGGATTTCTTGATCTGCATACTCATTACACTATATATTCACCTTGCAAAAATTCACCAAGCTGTGTATTTTGATTTGTGTACTTTTCTATATGTTATATTTAAATACATATGTTATAATTAAATATATAAAAAGTTTACTTAGAAAGTGGGAAGTGTTAAATTTTATACTTAAAAGGTAAAAAATCCCAAGATTCCATTCTCTTAATTAAAGCTTACCCTTTTCTGTGAGTCGACTAATGGCATCCCAGGACCTGCGGATACTCTCTGAACAATTTGGGCCACTTTTCCTAAAATCTGTAGTTACAATCTTCATAAATACACCACAAGGTACCATATTCTCAAACTGCCAGATGGGGGCAGAGGATGCAAGAGCTCTAAATGGTAAGAAGTCCAAGGAAGGAGAAAAGAAAAAAATGTAACTCATCGAATTCAAGTTTTAAAATTGAAACTTATATTGAACAAAAATGGTGAGAAAATAACAGCTGTTAATGAAATAGAAATGAAAAATCTCAGTACAACAGAATAGAACATGTTTTACCCAAAACAAATCCCTATGGTTGCCTTGACAATTATTAAGAAAGTGCTCACATCCAACGTAAGTGCATTTACCCAACCACCAAATGAGGATACTTCATCCTGAACCAGGCTGCAAGCATGCCACCGTAAGAGCCCCCTAGGGCAATGACAGGTTGATTTCTAGCTCCTGGGATTGTTCTTTTCAAGTATTTGATTAACGTTGCAAAATCAGCCAGAGCTTGCTCTGTTGTCAGAAAATTCAAGTGTCTGGAATCCTAAAGAAAAATAACAAAGAACATGGGTATAAATGTGCACATAATAGCAGCTTAGGCATAGCATAGATCCAGAAAAAAGCCAGATAAGCTTTTCTCCAAATAGAATTTCTAGGCAACTGAGTTAAAACGCCCAGTCAAAGCAACAGCAATGCTGATTTAAACTCATGAAAAAGTGACTTTAAGTTTGTGGGAAGAAGATAAGGTATTTTGCATTCAATGTAATTTCTATTAAATGCTATTTACCAAAGACCTTGTTGAGGTAGTAGAAACAGCAGAGACAAACTGTAAGTAACAGTTAACAACAAATGTGATAGAATACAATACTAATCTTAACAGACAACTACTCTATTCTAATTTTATTTCAAATCTTGAAACATTTACAATGGCTACCATATAGGCAAAGGTAAACTAAACCCTGTGGAAAACTGAAGTAAGAATCATCAGTAAAAATAAAACTCATCCTTCCTCATCAGAAAGATGATTATTACGTCTGATATACCAACAACTGGAACAAATCAGCCTGCCTGATGTACAAGTATAAAATTGGAGTTAAAAAAAAAAAGAAAAACAGCAACCTATGGAACAACTATTTTCAGACATTGGGAAACAAGCAACACAAGACTTTGAGTCCTGAGAGAAGGATACTCCGCAAGTAAGTTCCATGATCATCTAGTTCTCTACCTAGGGAGAATTTCCTCATTGCAGTATAGGGAGGTGGAACTGAGAGTCCTGCTTAGCTGAGAAGGCTAATGAAGTGTCTCCTTTGAAAAGGTGAAAACTAATTCTTCTCCTTTTGAACTTGGGCTGGACTTAGTGACTTGGCTCTAACACGAATAGAATGTGGCAGAAGTGATATGTGACTTCCAATGTCAGGTCATAAAAAGCACTGCAGTTTCTACCTTGCTCTCTTGGATTGTCAACTTTGAGGGAAGGTAGCTGCCATGTCAAAAGGTCACTCAAGCAGGCCTTTGGAAAAACCCAAGAGGGAATACCCTGAAGCCTCTTACTAATACCCAGAATCAGTTTGTCACTCATGTGGATCTTCCATATGAGCAGAGAGGGTCCTCCAGCCTCACTCAAGTCTTCAGATGACTGAAGCACTAACTGACATCTTAAGCTCATGAGATCCCCTGAAACAGAACCACCTAGCTGAGCCACTCCTAATTCCTTACCCACAGGAACTGTAAGATAATAAATGTTTTAAGCCACTAAGGTTTAAGGTAAACTGTTATGTAGCAATAGATGACTAACACACCTACATACCCATATCAGACTATCCTATTTGACCTTCATACTTTAGTCTCACCACTCTGACTACTCCCATCACCTGGTATATTTTGGAAACAGAGTTCCATCTTTCCTCTTTCCTACTCCTTTAACCTTCCCTCTTATCCAAGATGTACGCTTTCTGGCTTCTTACCTTCTCTCTCATTGTCTGTCACTATTCTTTACTTACAGTTTTCATGGCACTATGTATAGCTGAGTGCAGTTTTTTCCCAATTCTCACAGTATATCTGTAATACTCCCCTACGCTACTGACAAATTCTGTGAGTACCTGAAGGGAAGGAAGCATATCAAAGACAGCCCTTACCGCCATTTTGCTAGCAACATATGAACCACAGGGACCTAGGAGAGGAGGTTATGTTTCTACCTGCAACAAGCTGACTACCTCCCAATGGTTTCAGGACCTGTCAACTCCCCTAATCAGATAATTATGCAAAATAATAAGCTAAAGGATAGAGTTTCCCATGTAGCCTAACAAATATCAGCAAATTGCTCTGCTTTTCATTTATAAAACAAGGACTATTTATTATTTATTTATTTATAACATGAGATAATAAAACCTCTGAAAATAAAAATAAAAAGTCCTTGAAAAACAGGAAGCCTAGAAAATGATTAACCCCAATCATTCCTAACTCATATTTCTCCAAAAGCATGGTATGTGTATAACGGTGGTATGCATGATGATCTTAGGTAGTGAGCAAACATTTTTAATGTAATACTTGTTTTATTTCAATGTAATTTAGAGAAAAATAGTACATAAAGCCTTACTAAGATAACACTAAGTTTGAAAAGTGAGTTGTGGGACTTTCCTGGCAGTCCAGTGGTGAAGACTTCACCTTCCAATGCAGGGGGTGCAGGTTTGATCCCTGGTGGGGAGCTAAGATCCCACGTGCCTCGGGGCCACAAAACCAAAACATAAAACAGAAGCAATATTGTAACAAGTTCAATAAAGATTTTAAAAATGGTCCACATCAAAAAAAAAAAAAAAAAAAAAAAAAAAAAGGGGCTTCCCTGGTGGCGCAGTAGTTGAGAGTCTGCCTGCCGATGCAGGGGACACGGGTTCGTGCCCCGGTCCGGGAAGATTCCACGTGCCGCAGACCAGCTGGGCCCATGAGCCATGGCAGCTGAGCCTGCGCATCCGGGAGCCTGTGCTCCGCAACGGGAGAGGCCACAGGAGTGAGGGGCCCGCGTACCGCAAAAAAAAAAAAAAAAAAAAAAGTGAGTTATTTAAAGAAAAATAGTCAATGAATAATAATACAGATGGCAAATTCATATAGCCAGAATCACAAGGGTAGTACATGAGTGACTCAGTTGAGGAAAAGGTGTCCTGGCTTATTAAGTGTAGATTTGTAGCTTTGGCTGAGGCCAAAGCTCCTTGTGAGAACAGAAAGGCCAGAAGGGAATCCAAGTGGCCAGTTGGCCTCACTGAATCACAGTGATGATTTGTCCTTATTGTATTGAAAAACACCTTACTAAGCAAACATTTGCGCACTCATTACATTTTTTTCCAGTGGTAGACCCAATAATTTAAGTGTATAATTTATAAAGCAGATTATTTACTGACATTTTTTAAACACTGAAAAGTTCCCTCCAATCTCTGCAGCCATAGATTAAGATTTGCCTGGTGAAGGCTAGCCTCATCACACTGAGTTAAAGGCTGATCATTATACATAAAAAGTAAAGATTAAATACAAATTACTGAAATTTCAGGCAGTTCAACTTAAAGCTATCATTTCTTTCTTACAGTGGGACATGTAATTAGAAAATGTTCTAAACTTAAAAGTAGAAAATACACTTACCTTGAAGGAGTTGGCACCAAAGGGTAGGGACTCTCCATAATATCGATGTTCAGCAAACACCAACATAGCTTTCAGTTCCTCAGCCACATCCCACATGAACCCCTAGGAGGAATTTACAAATTCACAGGATAAAATCAGGTCGTGAAAAAAAGTCTGAATCTCTTTGCAACTCATGAAATGGACCAAAAAGAGTTCTCTGAGAAGCTGCACAATTCATATTTGTTCCACAGGTAAACAATATAATTGCTGTTTCACTGTTGCACATCAATCTCACACTGTATTAGAGTGAAACAATTAAAAATAAGCCCAAGTTGCTCAACTATCAGTCATTCCAACTCTCCTTATTCTGACACTCTAGCCTCAGAATCAACATTATGTCTAAAATAGCCTTCAAATTGCACTGTGTGCCAAAAAATCTAGGAAAGACCTGTGGATAACTAAGTTATCTGTCTACTCACAGATAACTTTTATTTATAACATGAAAGAGAACAATACAAATAAACATATTGGACTCCCTTGGGTTTTAGGTTAATCTTATTTACATGAAGATAAATAGTAGCTAACCATAGCTAATATTAATTGAGTGCTTACAACTTGTCAGATACTCTTCTAAACACTTTATATGTATTCACTTAATTATCACAACAATCTAAGAGATAGGCATTTTGATTATACCCATTTTACAGACAAGGACACTGAAGCACAAGAGTTTAAATAACCTGTGACAGTCACACAGCTAGAAAGTGGCAGAGCTAAGATTCAAGCACAGGCCATCTGGCTCCAGAACACAACCACATCAAGTGCAGTAAGACCTCCTTATTTCCACACATAATGCTGGTCATTAATCAACCATTGCATTTTTTCACTTACCTCAAATTGTGCCTTCAGAATCCTTCTTAACAAAGCATTCTAGGTGCCCAACTTCAATCGACTAGATTTAGCGCACTCGATCTAGACAAATCGACTAGATTTGTCATTCCCTGTGTACATTATTGCTTTTTAATGAGCTGTTGCTCCCTAACAAAGACTAAGAACCTCTAAGGTTTTTTTGTTTGTCTTGACCAATAAATGAACAATTAAAAGGGCTGTATGCATGTGAGGACAGAGAATTTAACCTGATATCTGTGATGGTTTCAATAACCCCCATTTTCTCTCTTAACACCTTGCTCATTCCCTGCCATGAATCTACAGATTCTGTAACACCAGCTCAAGATGCCCTCCTCTGCCTGTCCCCACTATGGCTTACTGATCACACCCTCCGCTCAACACCACTGTGCTAGGTATAGATCTCTATTACTCTGCTGCAATATTTGCTTACATGTGTGTCTGACCCTACCAGACTATGAACTTCTTAAGGGTAAGGATCATCCATCAAAATAGCCAGAGGAGTTGACCTCAGGGTTTGAGAGGAAGCAACTGTATTGATTATTTACCTGCACCTATTTCAGGGTGTTTTATTTTTCAAAAGAGGTCCATGTAACATATTAATATTAAATAACATTATGTGTCAGCATTGTTCTAAGTTCCTAATTCTTATTTGCCCTCATAACAACTCAATTAACTAGACATTATTATAACCGTTTAATATATAAAAACTAAGGCACAGAATAAGAAACTTACTCAAAGTCATAAAGCATAGTGGTAAAACCAGAATTCAAATCTTATCACTGGCTGACATCTTCACTCTTGACCACTATGCTATACTACCTCTCAATAAATAAATGTCCAGAATATGTAAATATGCAACCCAAACATTTTAGTATGTAAAGGAAGGTGTGTCTAGGGCTGGGAAAGGGTCAAGATCTGTCCTTCTAGGATCTGCCTCTATCAGGTACCTGGAACTCTTCCTACCCTGAGTAGCTCTTCCTTTCTACCACTTCAGAGGTCAGAGATTCCCAGCAAGTCTTATTAAATTATGCTGCAGTGCCTGTCAGAGCAGTGGGGTCTGTGGAGGCAGGAACAGTTGCCTACCTATGATAAAGAACAGGAGCTGGGAAAATAACTGGATAGGAGAAGCTGCCCCGTGGCCTTGGCATAAAAGAGAAATCACATTAGAAAGAGAAAGGGAGACAAGGCAGCCTCAGTTGTTTCACAGAATAACAGAGCAGGAATCTGATGGAAAGTAAGTCCTGATTTCATCTGTCACTCATCTAAGAGAGACAGATATCTAGGATCTCAGCTCTTAGGGAATTATTTTATTTTCAACTAACATATTTAGACTATTAGCATTCCTAAGGAAATAATCAGAAATGTGGAATGTGATAACACAGTATAATTGGGTTCATATCTTTGCTTTCAGTGCAGTTCAGTTCAACATTTACTAAGACCTCCTGAATACCAGGCACCATGCCAGACATTGGCAGTGGAGAAAATACGATTCAGTCCTCACTTTAAGGTAGTTCACAGACTAGCTTTTTGGTAGAAAGTTGCCATTTTCTAGTCTTAGCTCTGGAACATTAAAAAGGAAAATTTCTTCCTTCCATGTGTCCTCCTAAATTAAGTTTTGTTAACAGATTCAAGCATTACTATAAAAGATGACAGAATATATAGTCAGGGAAGCAAGATAACAGCTACACTTTTTTACCCTCACAAATATAAGAAAAATGGTAGAACAGGGAAGCTAAAATACAGCTACAGTTTTACCTTTGTCCATTCCTATTTGACAATCAAACTTGTATTATTTTTTCTTATTTGCACTGGCTTTGTTTAGATTTTATTAATTCATTCATTTAACAAATATTTATTGAGTACCTACTATATGCCTAGCACAGTCCTGGATCTGAGCATACAACACTGAACAAACAAAAATTCCTGCCCTTGTGTTCACATTCTAGAGACCATAATAATAATAATAAACTATATGCCATAACATTCCCACTCCCATTTCCCTCATATCCTTGTTCAATCGTTAAATAAGCTGGGATATTTTTTTTAAATCTTTTAAAATTCAATTGTCCAAAAACAGTATTTCATTCTTTTCATGTGTAATTCTTTAAGGCTGAACAGGCTTGTTGGATATCTGTATTTATTCTTTTGTGAACTGCCTATTCATGTACTTTTTCTGTTTTTCTATTATTCGTGAGTTTATCTTTTTGTTATTTTTTAAAAAACTTCACAATACAGAAATACTCAGTCATATATACTGCAAAAGATTTTTTCCAGTTGATGATAATAAAAAGGAAATTGAGCCCAGAGTTTCACAAATCTGCACATACCGTATTATTGCAAAACCAGATAATGTCCCCTTCATTACCAGTGTAGAAAAGTATAGATCCACCATCTTCCTTCCAATGTTTATCAGCTATTAGGTACCGTTGTTTGAAAGTTTTATCAGTATGAAATCCAAAATGATCAACCTATGACAAAAAAGAAACAGACAAGACATATTTCAAAGGAAAGTAATTAAATATCAAACAAGTATTTATATTTATTCTTCCATTAAAATCAATCTATGCTACAAAAATCACAAAAAAATTTAAACTTCACTTGGTTTCATTAGTAGTAGTAATATTGATATTGTTATTTTGAAATTATTTTCTTTATATTTTAAGATAAAGCAATGTTATTGGTGGTCAAGATTTTCAGTGTAACACAAAAGATACAATTATAAAATCAAGTAGCTACTTAAAAACAATAATGTTAAAATTGAATGAAACAGTAGAACCTATTAATTGGAACCTATTCATTTTTAAAATACAGACATTCCTTACTACCTGAATTTTCATTATTGAAACTTTTAATATCAAAATTCAAGGACTAAACAGACCACTGAAAAGGTCTATAAACATTGTCACCCCAATAACAATTAACATTCCAAGGGCCAGGATTTTGGTATCTAATACTATTCCCCACTAAAACGAATAGGGCTTGTTAGTGAAATGGCTGCCTGACATTTGGGACAAGAAAGCTACGAGATAAACCAATGCATCTTCCTGTGCAAGGAAGCACTCAAAAATTAATGGAGTTATATCTAACAAATATAGGAGACAACTATAAAGGACTATCATTGGCTAAAGTTTTAATAAATTGAACATAAAACAAATTGAACATAAGAATAATGATTGTAGTTGATTGAAACGTTCAATTCATGAAAATCCATTACTCCATAAGGATATCAAAAAAGAAAAAGCAAGAAAAATATTCGTTCGCCACCACTTAAGTTATTAAACCAACTCCTCACTTAGAAGTTGTAAATAAAAAAGTAAAGAACTCAACATTTAACCTGCCTTTCCAATAGAATTATATTTCAGGGTACCAAATAGTCCCAGTTGATGAAAAAGAGCTCTGTTTTACCAAATGTCAGCTAATGCAGAAGGAATGACAGAATTAGAAAAATGATATTTGGCAAACCCTAGTGAAGTTACTGATTCAGGCAAGAATTACCAAATAGTGTTAAAAGCATTAGGAGAATGGATGACAGGAAAATGAACATTCATATTATTTCCAAAGTAATACCATAGAGAATACTGTCACAAGATCAGGCTGTCATCACCTTAACCTAGTAATCAAAGTTAGCATCACTAATAGTGGTGTGAGCAGGAATTATGTATCTCCTCACATGGTACAACACAAAGCACATTTCACCTATGATGAATTCTTGCCAAAAATGTTCGACTTCTAGCTTAGTCCAGTCTTTAGATCTAATTTCCAGTTTCTGGGAAATACAAAGGGTAGAAAAACAAACTGAAGATACTCTGAAGAGGCAATCAGACAAATCCAAAGGTAAGACATTTTACAAGAAAAAGGCAAGGCAATATCCTGATAAAAGGACTGTTTTAGATTAAATAAATTTTAAGGAACATAATAATCAAATGCAATGCATGATTCCAGATGGTATCTTGGTTTGAACAAACAAGATATAAATGACAATTTAGGGACAACTGGGTTAATTTAAATATGGACTAGGTATTAGGTGAGACTAAGGACTTGTTAATTTTGTTAAGAGTGATCATATTGTTTTGGCTACATAAAAAAATGTTTTTCTTTTTCTACAGCTGTACATTGAAGGATTTAGAGAGAAAACGTCATGCAGTTTATAATTTACTTGAAAATACTTCAGCATAAAAAAGTAAAATGAATTTAAAGGAAAAAATATAATCTACACTGAGAGAAAAAAACACACTGGATACTGAGACTTTGTGAGATACAATATAAAACATGTCAGAATGACACAATTTTAAGCTTACATTGCACTTTAAATATATTTTTTGAGCTTTTTCACCCTTCTCTTAATAAACTCACCATTTAAAAAATACAATTATTAAACCCTATAATATGGTAAAGTTCATATACAACTATCTGAATTTAAAGAGTTACCCAACAGTACAGAGCCCACTGAGCCTTTAGGGTCATAGTGTTTGAATTCTTCAGTGCTTTGGAGGGACAGGAGTGAGAATGCAGGGTGCTCTGGGGCACACATAGGCTGATCCAGTACTGCTCCAGCCTTCCTGGGGCAGGAGCTGGTTCTGACCTAATCCAGATCTTGTAAGATTTCCCTTGGCTGTTCTAAAACAGATGGAACTTCCTGCATCCACTCCATCTACACACACACACACACACACACACACACACACACACACACACACACACACACACACACACACACACACACATGCATACTTCACATTTATACCAGAGGTCCCAAAATGCAAGTTTCTCAAAACTGCACCTAATGCACACATCCCAATGTCCACAATCATCACCATATATAGTCCTAAAATACAAGCTATTCTAATATAAAGACTATCTACCTTTCAGTAAAATAAGCAGTCTGTATGGAACAGGTATATAATAATGATGTCCATGTGCTAAAAAACCCCTCCCATGACATATGTTAACTCTCTCAGTCACTTATTCAACAAGCATCTATTGAATGGGCCAAGTACTTGTTCTAGGCCAAGTAGTAAACTAAGCAACAGGATAAAGCATTAGCTGAGCCACAGCTCCTTGATTTAACTTAAACTAATTCAATTATACCCACTAAGGCTAAAAGTAAAAAAGAGCAAGAGAAACAGGCAAACAGTGAAGGGAAGATAGACAAGTGATTCCACTTGCTTCCATTCAAATTAGTAGTGTTTCTCCACATGAGGTCCCTAGATATCAGTATCAGCTTCATCTGGGACTTGTTAAAAATGCAAATTCTCTGGCTGAATCCCAGGCCTACTGAATTAGAAACTGTGGGGAGTAGAACTCAGTAACTTGTGTTTTAACAAGCCCTCCAAGTAATTCTGATGTACAGCTAACATTTTGAGAACAATGAGTTAGCATAAGCCCCCAAATAAGACAAGAATCTGCTATTCCTTCTCTTGATCTAGGTTTCAGAATACTTCTAATATGTAAGCATCTCAGTATGCTGAATGAAACTCTGATGTTTAAAGATGTGAATTACCACCCAACATGGCCCCTAAATACAAGCC
This sequence comes from Delphinus delphis, assembly GCF_949987515.2. Classification (NCBI taxonomy): domain Eukaryota; kingdom Metazoa; phylum Chordata; class Mammalia; order Artiodactyla; family Delphinidae; genus Delphinus; species Delphinus delphis. The sequence goes on along the minus strand of NC_082690.1, from coordinate 50,526,704 downwards.
AACTGCATCATTTGAAGCTCAACAGGAAAAACCATCATCTGTTTCAACAAAGGAGGAAGGACTAGCTGTGTTGGACTTAAAGGAAGGAAGTACACAGCTCTCTAACAAGACGCCTTCTCCTGGTATTCTCAAAGATAATTCTGCCATAGTGATTTTCAACTTACCCACTGACTTTAGAGCCTAGCCTTGTAAAATGAGATATCACTGTTCCCTTTAAAAGCAGCCCACCAAGAAACCTATTTCAATAATACAGTCTAAAGGTTTCAAATTTGAAAACATGGGTATGTGTTTGTATATATCATGTTAAATGTATATGGTGAAAAAATTCTCGCCAGAGGAAGAGCCTGTATCTAGAATTACAAGAGCCACAAGAACTTTAGACAGAGAAAGCCAAACCTCCTTCTGTGGCTGCTCTCAGGGCACTCCTGCTCCTAGCAATCCCTAACTGTTTAGCTTGGGGAAAAGCGGGTGGAACTCTGGTATGACAGAAAGAAAGCAGGTTAGAAGTCAACAGATCTAAACTTGAATTCCTACTGTGGGGCCTCAGGCAAGTCACTTAACCTCTGTGAGCCCCACTGTTGTCCTATATAAAATAAGGATAATAACACATAACTCAAAGGATTGCTGTGAAGATTAGAGAAAACATATCCAAAGTATTAGGTATAGTCCCTGGTATATAATACATGCTCAGTGAATGTTAGCTCTCCACTCCATCCCATCTGCACACCAATCCTAAGCATGGAGTACTTAGATGGGGTAAATAAGGCAGAGAGTGATGAAGCTCTTCACAGAATTATAGGACATACCCTTAGAATGTCAAAATCTCCTATCTCTTGAGTGCTTCATCTAAATATTAAACAGCTAGAAAGAGGCAGTGAAATATCATTTACAAAACATTAATTTGCAGAATTTTCTTGACTCTTCCTAATTATCAACGATATCAACTTCGGGCTACACAGCTATAGATATTTTCCAATACCTAATGACCCAGCATACTAGGTGCAGCATGCCCTCTGCTGTTGAGAACTGAGGCCTGCACGCCACTTACAGTCCTGTGCTCCTGAACAGAGATTTTATAAATCACAACATAAAAGGAGACAGGGGCGTAGAAGCCATTTGATCTGCGTTGTTCAACTGAAGAAACCAGACTCAAAGAGGTCAAGTGCCTTGGTCAAGGTTACAAGTCAGAGGCAAACCTGGAATTTTTAATTGTTTTTTCAATTTAGTGTATTGAGATAACTAAAATAATTAATAGCACTGTAAAAGCCACACAGGCATGACCTCAAAAAGTGAAAACACCTCTAGTCACACACAGCAGTCCTTTCTAGAATGTGGTCCTAGAAATTCCAAGAGATGCTCCCCTTCTTCACCTTGTAGAGGATAAAGAGATCCATGAGAATGGGTAGGCAAGAAGGAATAAAGAGAACAACATCCTTTAAATAGTTTATTGTGGCAAAAATAACTATTTGGACTTTAAAACTGCTCAAAAATAAAATTTACACCCAGAAAAGCCTGTAAGAACATCACATCTATTAGAAACAGTTTTGGTGGCAACTTGGAGTGAGGGTTAACACAGAGCACCTGCTCTGTGTCTGGTACTGTGCTGGTGCTTTACACAAATCACCTCACCATCTTCCCCATTACCCTCTGGGGGCACGTTCATTATACCAGTCTTACATAATAAGGACACTGAAGCTCAGAGAGGTCAGATAACTTGTCCAAGGTAATATAACTAATAAATAAAAGTCAAATACAATTGTTTTTCATGTGCTTTATCCACTACCCAATCCTACTTCTGACAAAATCCAGCCTGCTTTTTTTCACTGTAACACACTATGGCAGATAGGGCTGGCTACAAACTGCAACCTTCAGCAGGGGACACTAGAGTATCTTCATTTGCAAAATGAAGTACATATCCCCAAATACATACTAACAGTTATACTGAAGCATATGGTCTTTTCACTGACCTGACTCAAGAATTGTTACTATATTGTTTTTAACTCATTTAATCAGGCTGCTGATAAAAAAAAAAAAATCACGTTGACTCTTAGTAGCTTTTAGTTTTAAGAAACTCAGTATACAGTTGGTTTCATTTACATACCCAGATATACGATAATAGTTAATTGAAATTTTACTAAACATATGAAAAGTATACTCAGAGATATACAAGACAAAAAAATAGACTCACACCTCCAATACATTAAAGCACCTTGAAAGAGGGCTCTCTGGTCTCCAATTCTAATCCAGAGATGTTAAAATGAAATAAGATGTTCTTTCTTCCATTTGATGTATGTACCCTGTATTAATTATGGAATTATGGCATTACATTCTATTAGAGTTCCTAAATGGAGACCGACATTGTTTCTGGGCAAGCTTGATCTCCCCTGAAGGGGTAGACACCTTCATGTTAGAAGGACACAATTTGTCAAAGAAGGAACCAAAACCTGAAAGGAAGGTGGGGTTTAGGCAGGATCTGGGTCTATAGTTGGAGAAAAGTCCTATGAGTGGGGTCCTACTAAGTTGTCCCTCACCCCGGAGTAGCCACAGAACTGGGTCAAGACGGGAGAGCAAGCCATATCTTATGAGTCAGATCATGGGTGACTAGGTTTATTTCTACTTTATTATGTCAGAACCTTTCAAGAATCTTTTGAACGTTCTACCTTTGTTCATCTGTACTACAAAGATACCAGGAAAGATTGGAGAGTAAATCTGACTTAAAAGAATTAAAAGGGAAACAGTATCCCTTGATGAGAGTGGTGGTGGTGATAAGGAAAAGAATCACAAGTCTCTCCAAGAGGAAGGTGAATCCAAGAAACAGGAATGTCATTCCCTTCCCACAGGGATGCTCCCTTTATAGCCAACCTTAGCAGGTCTAGTTTCCATTTTAACAAGGAAGGTGGAAGTTTCCTCAGAGATAACCTTCAAGTGAAATCATCCTTCTATGTAATAAGATGCTGCATATCTTCACACATCTTTCTGTCCATATTAATATAAGAGAGAAAACTGTATTCCTTCCTTCTGTATATTATTTGTAACCTGCTCCTAGTCTCAAAAAAGAAACTCTTAGATATAAATTATTTACTTAAAGATAAAACAAACTGGGAAGGGAATAAAAGGATATGAGAGAGTCCACTGTGGAAAAAGTTTGGCTATCCAGCTTCCTACACCTACAAATGAATTGTTAGAAAGGCAAGAACACAATAGCTACCACAGTGCCCCTGTACAAGACAGATACTTTATAAATAATTATTAAATGAATGCAGTCCAAATCTTCCTAATGTGGTCCCCCACATTTCTGTGTAAAAGGTCCTCTTGTTAATGTTAAAATTCTCATAGACACTTTATATCGTGTTATATCAAGCCAGTGCTTGAGAAAATATAAGAGAAGCTATTATAAATTCAATAGTGGTATAAATAAATACCACAACAGCATCTAAAAACAGTATATACTATTCTCAATAGTATATACTTGGTAGGAAAATGGATTCAACACAATTCTACAGTGTTCAGGAAGCCTCCTTTCCCCTGACCAAAGACTTGGACCCCAAAAGGAGAATCCCATTCTAAATTACCAAAATTCTATGACATCAAAATATTCTCTGCTCTACTAAAACAAAGGTGAAGATATCCTGCCCTTAAGAACACCTAAAACATTCCAGTAAATCAAGAAATAACATGTTTTGTCCAACAATAGTCAGGTGTTTCAGCAGAGGAAAATTCTGGCATCATCTACTGGCTAAACAGCTCTGTGAGAGCACCACACGATCAATAACTTCCTGTGGCTTCAGGAAGCTCTGTACCACTAGAATTACCTGAGCACATTTTAAGCTCGCAAATTAGAGATAAAGTGTCACTGCAATTATTAAATATCTAAATTTTAGTAAATGTTACATCGTCAGAGGGCGCTGTTGTATAAATATTGGATTGGCCAAAAAGTCCGTTCGGGTTTTTCCGTGTTATGGGAAAAACCCGAACGACTTTTTGGCCAATCCAATAGTAAAGCAGGAGAACCGTTAGGTTTTCTTCTTTTTTGAACCGTTAGATTTTAAATATTAGATACATAAAATTTTAGGACAGTAAGGGAACTTAAATCTCAAGTCCAAACTCTTAAATGAAAAAAACCTGAGATACAAAAATGTCAATTATTTTACATCTTTCTTTTTAAATAAAGATATATTCACATAGTTTAAAGTCAGGGTTCAAAATGCATGTTGTTAGAAGTCAGACTAGTGGTTACCCTTGCGGGGGAAAGTCACTCTAAAAGAGAATGAGAGGATTCTGGATTTAGGATGGTGCATTTTTCTATACCTATAAGATAATTAGCAAATAGATTTGTAAACACTTAAGATTTCCTTTAAGATACACGTATTATGTACATATGATGTTTATATTTCTATTTCACTATAGTCATATGTAAATTATATTATACTAAATCACATTTATATTAAATTTTTCTCCAGACTATTCTACAAAGCTACAGTAATCAAGACAGTATGGTACTGGCACAAAAACAGAAATATAGACCAATGGAACAGCATAGAAAGCGCAGAGATAAACCCAGACACATATGGTCACCTTATTTTTGATAAAGGAGGCAAGAATATATAACGGGGAAAAGACAGCCTCTTCAATAAGTGGTGCTGAGAAAAATGGACAGCTACATGTAAAAGAATGAAATTAGAACACTCCCTAACACCATACACAAAAATAAGCTCAAAATGGATTAAAGACCTAAATGTAAGGCCAGACACTATCAAACTCTTAGAGGAAAACATAGGCAGAACACTCTGTGACATAAATCACAGCAAGATCCTTTTTGACCCACCTCCTAGAGAAATGGAAATAAAAACAAAAATAAACAAATGGGACCTAATGAAACTTAAAAGCTTTTGCGCAGCAAAGGAAAACATAAGCAAGATGAAAAGACAACCCTCAGAATGGGAGAAAATATTTGCAAATGAAGCAACGGACAAAGGATTGATCTCCAAAATGTACAAGCAGCTCAATATCAAAAAAAACAACCCAATCCCAAAATGGGCAGAAGACCTAAATAGACATTTCTCCAAAGAAGATATACAGATTGCCCACAAACACATGACAGAATGCTCAACATCACGAATCATTAGAGAAATGCAAATCAAAACTACAATGAGGTATCACCTCACACCAGTCAGAATGGCCATCATCAAAAAATCTACAAACAGGGGCTTCCCTGGTGGCGCAGTGGTTGAGAATCTGTCTGCTAATGCAAGGGACACAGGTTCGAGCCCTGGTCCGAGAAGACCCCACATGCCGCGAAGCAACTGGGCCCGTGAGCCACAATTACTGAGCCTGCGCGTCTGGAGCCTGTGCTCCACAACAAGAGAGGCCGCGACAGTGAGAGGCCCGCGCACGGCGATGAAGAGTGGCCCCCGCTTGCCGCAACCAGAGAAAGCCCTCGCACAGAAACGAAGACCCAACACAGCAAAAATAAATAAGTAAATAAACTCCTACCCCCAACATCTTCTTAAAAAAAAAAAAAATCTACAAACAATAAATGCTGGAGAGGGTGTGAAGAAAAGGGAACCCTCTTGAACTGTTGGTGGGAATGTAAATTGATACAGCCACTATGGAGAACAGTATGGAGGTTCCTTAAAAAGCTAAAAATAGAGCTACCATATGACCCAGCAATCCCACTACTGGGCATATACCCTGAGAAAACCATAATTCAAAAAGAGTCATGTACCACAATGTTCATTGCAGCTCTATTGACAATAGCCAGGACATGGAAGCAACCTAAGTGTCCATCGACAGATGAATGGATAAAGAAGATGTGGCACATATATGCAATGGAATACTACTCAGAAACGAAATTGAGTTATTTGTAGTGAGATGGATGGACCTAAGAGTCTGTCATACAGAGTGAAGTAAGTCAGAAAGAGAAAAATAAATACTGTATGCTAACACATATATGGAATCTTAAAAAAAAATGGTTCTGAAGAACATAGGGGCAGGACAGGAATAAAGATACAGACATAGAGAGTGGACTTGAGGATACAGGAAGGGGGAAGGGTAAGCTGAGACAAAGTGAGAAAGTGGCATGGACATATATACACTACCAAATGTAAAATAGATAGCTAGTGGGAAGCAGCCACATAGCACAGGGATATCAGCTCGGCGCTTTGTGACCACCTAGAGGGGTGGGATAGGGAGGGTGGGAGGGAGACCCAAGAGGAAGGAGATATGGGGATGTATGTATATGTATAGCTGATTCACTTTGTTATAAAGCAGAAACTAACACACCACTGTAAAGCAACTACACTCCAATAAATATGTTTAAAAAAATTTTTTTTTCTTTCACTTAAAAATGTGTATTGAGTATTCATTAGTGACAGGCATTAGGAAGGAGAACGGAGTAAGATACAATTCAATCTCTCAAGTTTTGAATGTAAAAAAAGTGATGAGCATACTAATAAACAATCACAAGATGGTATGGTTTAAGTTCTATATACAAAGTGCTGTGGGAGCTTAGAAGTTACGTTCCGACCTGCAGGAATCATGCAAGGCTTCACCAAAGAAGTGATATCTGAGGTGAACTCAGAAGAGTAACAAGAATTTTTCCAAGTACAGAAAAGCATGTCAAGCAAAGGGAGCATGAGGAACTCTGCAGAACAAGCATATTCAGGAACTGTTGTTGTTTGTGGCAGAAGATATATAATTCATGAGGAGAAGAGATGGGAGATGAGATTAGATTCACCAGGCTGCCACCTGATGTACATAGGAAAATCTCCCTATAAAGAGAAACCTAACTGAAATCTGAGATTGCCTCTCTAAACCAACAGTGAATGAAATAGGTACGCTAGAAATAGAGCCTTAATGAGGCAGAGACTTTCATCTGTTGTGTCCACTGCTAAGTCCCCAGTGACTAGAATAATGTCTGGCACATGGTAGAAGATCAGTGACCATACACAGAATAAATGCACGCATGCATACATCCTAGCTCTGCAGATGGTATTAAAATAAACCCAACACAGCTTCAGAGAACAGCATGACTCAAAGCAATGAGAATAGAAATCAAAGTTCCCACGATCAAGTTTGTGAGGATTCATTTATTGCATGGGTCTGTTACTGGCTTTGGAAGAGTTGCAGAATGCTGTAGTCAGATGTGCCTTTTGCCCAGTGACAAATCACGTGCCTGAGGAAGAACCCAAGCATAAAACCTAAACCCGACTCACAAGAGTTTAGCGTTATCCAGGCTGCTGAGGAACCAGGAACTGCATGCCCTCTGCTGGGAGGAGAAACAGGAAGATTTAATATAGACAAAAGGCCAGCATCTAGGTGGAGGAGCAGGGGAAGGACTAATCAGCATTTTACTGAAGTATATAACCTAAAAGGTCAGGTATGACCTTGTGACAGGGTTATAGTCACAGTTTTTAGGGCTGTAAAGGACTTAAACCTGTGGCTCTCTGGCAGTGCACAGTTATTTAACCTGAATGACAGCTTCTTGTAAAATGTATATTATACTGGATCATTCAGCAGCATACTAGTGTTCAGTACACCCAAATGTGCTGCAAAATGTCGATTTGAGCAATGTGTAAGATACGTTTTTCCACAAAGAGTTTTATGAAGAAGAAAGAAACATGGTAGAGGTATAATGCCCAAAGGCAAAAAGTGATTAGAGGGAATAGTTGAGACTATAGGTGAGAGGGGGATTAGTGATGCTGGGAGATTCTGAGGAGACAGGAGAAAATGAGGTCAAGACACATATGGAGGGATTTGATTTGGACAGGAGGAACCCCTCCTCCTTTGGGAAACAGATGGGTACAGAAGGAACTACATCTCTAGGTGGAAAAGGAGAACACTGACGGGGTTCTGGCTAAAACGCCTCTCGTACAACAACTAAGTTTTTTAATCACTGAAGTAGGGGGCAAGGCTATCTACTAAAAGAGAGTAAAAGGGCATAGTGTGGCAATGATTTGAAGATAGAGGTGAAAGTGCAGCATGGAAGAAGGAACTGATGCTCAGGCCTTCCATAGGATCCCTGAGTTTAGAGACTAAATTTGCAGGCACAACAATCTACCTAGTTGTGGGTTTGCTTCAACAGACATCCACCACCCAGGACAGGAGTAGAGAAGTTTAATGGCTAGATAAAACTAGGATAGGAATTTCATAAAGAGGCTGTGACAGAGAACAGGAGGCAAGGGAGCTGAGGTCATCCCTGATGTCCATGCATCCCCAAAGCCATGAATACCCAAAGCCATGAATACCCAAAGCCATGAGGTCCTCTCCATCACAGGCAAATGCTGCTGAAATCTGCTTGCTGAATTGCAAGGGAATCTAAACTATGTTATATTTATTCCATTTTAAAAAGTGAAAAATCTTGCCAGAACTCATATACAGTAATCCCCCCCACATCCATGGTGGGTACATTCCAAGACCCCCAGCAAATGCCAGAAACTGTTGGTAGTGCTGAACCCTATACAGTCAGCAAACCCAATATAGTCAGCCCTCCATATTCTTACCCATATATTTGGCTGCAGAACCTACAGATACAGAGAGCCAACTGTATTATGCCATTGTATGGTACGATATATAAGGGCCTTAAGCATCCGTGGATTTTGGTATCCGCAGAGGGGTCCTGGAACCAATTCCCTGTGGGTACAAAGGGAATATATTCTATGTTTTTTCCTATACTAACAGATGGGTAGCATATACAGCGTGGATACGCTAGACATAGGGATGATTCAGGTCCTGGCAGGACAGAGCAGAAGGCGTGAGATTTCATCACACTACTCAGAACAGCATACAATTTAAAACTTATGAATTGTTTATTTCTGTAATTTTCCACTTAATATATTTGGACCAAGGTTGACTGCAGGTAACTGAAACTGTGGAAAGGAAAACCGCAGATGAGGGGGACAAACTAATGTTTTTCTTCCTTTATGATGGAAGAGATGGAGGCTGGTATCTGGTAAAAGGTAAAACGATAAAGACCCCCACCCCCACCCCCAAAAAGGCAAAACCATACTTCTCAAGTACAGGATACAGACCTGTGTATGTATGTAATTTACAATCCAATCGTCCGTATTCCCCCTCCTCTGAAGGGATGGTCCTCCTGCAGAGGGCTGTGATGACTTCCCAAATCTACTCTTCTCCAACTGAGCAAAACCCCAGTTCTTACCCATATAACATGATTTCTAAAATCTTCACAACCCCATTCACATCCTAGTTCAATTATCTTCCCTTTCATGGATGGTGTGCCCAGAATTGAGCACAATGCATGAAATGTGGTCTAATGAAGTGCCTTGCTCACCAATGGCTAGAAATAAATAACTTGTGAGTATGTTTATAGATATAGATCCACTAATGCAGCCTACTTTAAATTGAGAGTCAGGGAAAGTGTACTGCGTTGAATAATGTCTCCCCCAACATTCATGTTCTTCCCGGAACCTCAGCAAGTGACTTTATCTGGAAATAGGGTCATTACAAATATGATTAATTAAGATGAGGTCATGTTGGAATAGGGTTAGCCCTTAGTCCAATATAACCGGTGTCCTTATAAGAAGAGAAGAAACACAGAGACAGATACAAAGAGAAGGCCATGTGAAGACACAGTTATACAAAAGAAAGACAGCCACGTGATGACAGAAGACGACACTGGAATTATGCAACTGCAAGCCACTAAGGATTGCCAGCAACTACCAGAAGCTAGGAGAGAGATGGAACAGATTCTCCCTAGGAGGAACCAATCACACCGACACCTTGATTTTGAACTTCTGGCCTCTAAAACTGTTAGAAAATAAATTTCTGTTGTTTTAAGCCTCCCAGTTTGTGGTACTTTGTTACAACAGCCCTAAGAAACTAACATAGATGGCCTCTCTGTGGAGGTGGCACTGGGGGTAAAGCCTGAAGAAGCCAGCCAGGGGAAGAACTCTAGAAAGAAGGAACAGAAAATACAAAGGCTCAGAGACTTGGCATGTTGTAAAAACAGAAAGGAGACCACAGTGTCTGGAACATGGTGAACAAGGGGAAGCATTGTGGTATGGGATGAGGCTCAGGGCCAGGTGGGCCACAGTAGGGAGTTTAACACAAAGAGCAATGAGAAAGCCTTAAAGAGCTGTAGGAGTTATTCTGATCTATGTTTTACAGAGATCGCTCTGGCTGCTCTGTGGAGACTGGCCTGGAGAATGAGATGATAAAGAAAGGGAGAAGAGTAAACAAAAGGCTACTGAAAGGTCCAGGTAAGAGATCATGGTAAGACTGAAAAATAAGCCAGGTTTCTTCAGTCACTATATATGTAATATATATAACATCATACACCACTTTCTAAAATCATAATACACCCAGGAAAGATCACAATGAAAAAAGACCCAATGTATGACATCAGTAGTATTTGCATAACAGCAATCAACAAAAGGAAGTCTTTTGAATAGCTATAACCACCACTATTGTCCTTTAATAACTGATTCTGCACTGACCCTGACTCTGGGCATTCTAAATAGCAAGAGCCCTGCTAAAATGGTGAAAGAGTTCCAAGGCCATCAGGCTCCCAGTAGCATTTAATGGATGTGAACAAAGCAGATTTTACTTCTACCCTTTTCATCCAGAAACTAAAGAAATTATACAACGTGAGAATGTAATTGTTCTCAAAGCTGATGGTCTCTGTTCCTCTCTGGTGTGACAAAAGACATCAGGGACCACAATCTTTACCTGGTTACCTCTGTCAAATCAATAAACTACATTTTTAAAAAGTAGTGTATACAAAGAAGATACTACTACACAATGCTAAAATGCACCTCTTCCTCCCCCACAAAGGACCTTCTGTGAATCATACCGTGAGAACTGCTGAAACAGAAAACTTACAGCATTCTCTCTTTAGAGATTGCTTTAAAGAAATAATTTTTTATTACACTAATACATGACTTTAAAGGCTTTTAGCATTCCAAAAAATTAAACTTTACAAAATGCCCACATGAAGATCAAACACAAAAGGAAGCATTGAAGAAAGTAGCAGCCTGAGCTTTTTCCTTCTGGGGAACTCCAACATCCAATTTTCAGTCCTGGTTTCACTATAAAATGGCCTCTAGAGACTCTTAATCATCATCTTAAAAATACACTCTATAGACTGCTCATTGTTTTCAGCATTCATCCGGTCTGAATGATAAGGGCGCTGTAAGAAAGATAAAGGAAGGGAAAAGGATATCCTCAGCTGAAACCAAAAAGCTCAGAACAATGGCAGCAAGTTCAAACAGGACCAAGTTGCTCCTTGATTACTTTCAGGTGCTTTTGTCATTAGGCCACAGTCCTGCATAGCAACTGCCCAAAGCTAATACGATATATAGATAAATGACAGTCATTGTTTACAGTCATTCATTCATTTCACAAGTATTTCTTGAGTGCCTACCAGGGGTTAGTGCTAGAGATACAACAGTGAACAAGGTAGATATGGTCACTGCCCTCACACTGCTTATAGTCTAATGAAAGAAGCAGATAATAAACAAGCAAATACACAAATAAAGAAACACTTAGAGGGACTTCCCTGGTGGCTCAGTGGTTAAGAATCCACCTGCCAATGCAAGGGACTCGGGTTCAATCCCTGGTCCAGGAAGGTCCCACATGCCACGGAGCAACTAAGCCCAGGCGCCACAACTACTGAGCCTGTGCTCCAGAGCCCACGAGCCACAACTAGTGAGCCTGCAAGCCACAACTACTGAAGCCCACACGCCACAACTACTGAAGCCTGTGCGTTCTAGGGCCCACGTGCCGCAACCACTGAAGCCTGCACGCCTAGAGCCCGTGCTCTGCAACAAGAGAAGCCACTGCAATGAGAAGCCCGTGCACCACAACGAAGAGTAGCCCCTGCTTACCACAACTAGAGACAGCCTGTGTGCAGCAATGAAGACCCAACGCAGACAAAATAAGTAAATAAAATAAAATAAATTTCAAAAAGAAGAAACACTTAGAAACTGTAATTGTGCAGGTTTGACTCTGACAGAGAATAACAGAGATAGACCTAATTTTAATAGGGTGATCAGAGAAGGGGTCTCAGAACAGGCAATAGTTGATTAAGCCTTTAATCTCCACAGCCTTCTAGTTAGGTATGTCAACTGTGTGAAAAGGGGATTCTATTCAATGCCACTTCCTCCACAAAGCATTCCTTGGTCTTCCTGCCTTCTTTGTGCTTCCATGGTAATTTCAGCTCTATTATAGTGCTTTTCAAATGTAGCCTTTGCACTGTATTTACCTATTTACACATGTCATACACCTGCTATTCTATTATAAACCCTAAAGTAACCCTATATAATAAGATGCTAGAATCTATTGATCAAAACCATGTGTATTATTCCCACCTGCCCTGTGAATAATGTAAGGCCTGCACTAAGGGCTAAATGTACATTCTCTCATTTGTCACAGGAACCCTATGAAGTGAAGAGGCTGCACCGTGCCATACTGCCTCCCCTTTCTTGTTCATGTCTGAATCCTCATAGCACAAAGTACAATGGGCACAGGACTTGCTCCATCAATGACTGCTGAGTTGAACTGAGCAGAAAAAGTGAGAAGTGTGATGTGACACCAGGAGACCAAGTAACCCAGGCTGGACTTAGGCTATACCAGTTAACTCTACTCCGGGCCCTTGGGGCCACCAGTAAGGCTCTGTTAGCTTTCTTGGCTCACGAGCCCAGCCGCTCTGCAGCACGCGGGATCCTCCCGGACCGGGGCACGAACCCGCGTCCCCTGCATCGGCAGGCAGACTCTCAAACACTGCGCCACCAGGGAAAGCCCCTCTGTTAGCTTTCTATCAGGTGTGTTAGCCTCAGGAAATGTGAAGAGATCCTAAAATTACCAAGTTAAAATCCTACTCAACTGTGAAAGAGTAGAAGAGTGGCAAACAGAGGTGACCATGATTAATATTGATTCTCCTTAGCAAGGACAAGGCCCTTTCATACACCATCACTTCCTGAGTGCCTACTGCATGTGTCTGGCTATACTAGATACGATAAAAAGCACAGTCTTTGCTCTCAAAGAGGACACAGACTAGTGGAAACAAGTGAGTAAAGAAACTATTTCTACACAAGGGATGCACATTATGCACAGGATGCTTGTTACGGCAGCCAAGAGGAGACAAAACCCAACTAACTGCCGGTAGAGGAGGCTACAGAAGAGGCAAACTCAGAGAAGCTGACAATGCCTGTGCTGGGACCATGCCCACCTCTTTTCCAACCTCATCTTCTGCCACTTGCCCCTCTCATAATTCAGAAATCATTGGATATAATATGCTTTCTCAATTCTTCAAAATTCAGAAATCATCTGGATATAACATGCTTTTTTATATCATCTGGATATAATATGCTGCACACAGATTTACCCCTGCCTGGAATGTCCTCCTCCCTCACGTCATTACAGAAAACTCCTACTTCACCCTCCATGCATCCAGGTGTTCACTCAAGCACTGTCCCCTCTGTAAATCCTTCCAAGACAACCCTAGGCCCAGAGGAAAATGCTCCTTATCCAGTGGAAAAAGCCCTGCTTTGTAGTCTGGCAATCCTGAGTTGAAATGCTGATTGTACCACTTTCCAGTGAGGTAGATTCCAGCAAATATTTTCACATCTATGAACCTCAGTTGCCTCATTTCTAAAAGGGGCTACTAATATCTTCCTGACAAGGTTGCCAGGATTCAAGTATGTATACAAATCCCTGACCACAGTAAAGGCTCAAAATTTATTGAATTATAGCAAATAACCCCTGAGGATTGATGGCCATCAATAATTTTATTTTTTGTATTTAAAAAAACACACAAAAGTACATTACAACCATATGGATATTTTTACAACATTTAACATGTGACCCTGGGGAACCTAAAAAGCAATTTGACAATGCATTTTCCCCAGGTATAATTCTGTCTTTACTAAGGCAGTAAAAATCATGCAAGATAGGGGCTTCCCTGGTGGCGCAGTGGTTGAGAGTCTGCTTGCCGATGCAAGGGACACAGGTTCATGCCCCGGTCTGGGAAGATTCCACATGCCGCGGAGCGGCTTGGCCTGTGCGCCATGGCCACTGAGCCTGTGCGTCCGGAGCCTGTGCTCCGCAACGGGAGAGGCCAAAACAGTGAGAGGCCCGTGAATCGCAAAAAAAAAAAAAAAAAAAAAAAAAAAATCATGCAAGATAGCCTTTACATAAAGGATCTTCTACAAGAGAAAAGAGCTGCCAGAAGTATATAACCAAGAAAAGCTTCGCCTCAAAGGCTTATTTCATTTAAAAAAGAAAGGAAGGAAGGGAGGAAAGAAAGGAAGGGAAGGAAAAAATCAGTGGAAAAGAAACAGCACATTCTTAGGAAAATTATTCAGGGGTAAGAATTACAGTCTGTCAACACTACTTACTATAGGATATCCCCTCCCTTGGGACTTCCCTGGAGGTCGAGTGGTTAAGACTCCACACTCCCAATGCAGGGGGCCCAGGTTTGATCCCTGGTCAGGGAACTAGATCCCACATGCTGCAACTAAGACCTAGCGCAGCCAAATAAATAAATGTTAAAAAAAAAAAAAAAGAATATCCTCTTCCTTTAAAACTATAATTCAAGGGCTTCCCTGGTGGCGCAGTGGTTGTGAGTTCGCCTGCCGATGCAGGGGACATGGGTTCGTGCCCCGGTCCGGGAAGATCTCACATTGCTGCGGAGCTGCTAGGCCCGTGAGCCATGGCCGCTGAGCCTGCGCGTCCGGAGCCTGTGCTCCGCAAAAAAAAAAAAAAAAAAAAAACTATAATTCAAGAAGGCTACAATGAAAAGGTAATTACCACCATTTGTAAGTGATGGTGTTTTCATCTCATAGCATAGTACCTCTTAAAGTTCCCCATTTTAAAAAGTCTTTTTTGTTCATTCTCAAAATGGATGAGTATTAAACAAGAAATAAATCTTCTCCCTTACAGTATCCTGCTTTTGCTCCTTAGTATTTAGAAATACAATCCAAGTCAGGAAATCTCTATTACAAGCCCTGCTATTATGCAAGCACATAAACACTAAGGAAGAAAACAAGTAAAGAGGAAATGAATGTGTGTTATTCCCACCTGCCCCTGTGAAAGGAAAAATCCCTGAAAGGAATGATTTAACTACCAAAGGAAAAATCTGTAAGACTACTAAGGGATACCCAAGTCCCCAAGTCCCTTCTTCCCCAAACAGAATCATCTCCCTACAGTAGGAATAGTTTTCACCGTGCAGGTCTCTCTCCTTTGAACTCTCATGCTATATACCTCTCCTGCAATACTTTACACTCACCCTTAGTAAAGATTTTTGCTTCCAGGACTTAATCTCTCCATTACAGGAGAAAGATTCATCTTTGTAAGGTCCATCTAGTCTAGATTAGTGTTTTATAAAATGGAGGTTGTGATCCATTAGTGGGTTATAAACTCCATTTAGTGGGTCACAGCCACTAAATGCTTTGTTGAAGCATTTCTCTTTAACAAAATTGCACATTATTCAGCAAGCTAGCTACAGAATCTATGCCTACCAAGAAATTCTTAAAATCTAATAGCCTGAATCATTATGCTCCTATGGGTGTATTAATTCTAAGGCTTTCTACTTGAGGGATAGCTATCTATTAAATCACATTCCAAGATGTAATTATAATTCAGGCAACAAGAGCCATTTCACAAAGTAGAGCACAGTTAACAGTCAAATGAATGCTACAGACATCAAGTACTAGGGAAGCCCAGGGAAGGATAGCTCATGCTAGGCTAGGTCAGTTGGGGAAGGTTTCCCTGAGAAGTGAGGCTTAAGCAGGGCCCAGTAAGATGTGGATTGGAAAAGAGGAGAAGAGAAAAAAACACAGTGCCAGCTAGCCTGGACAGAGGCCTAAAGAACAGAGGAACTCAAGAGGCTACTGTAGTAGTTTACTTTGGGCCTACACAAGGTAATAATTCTGGGAATGTAAAGGAAGGGGCAAAAACTAGGAAGGAATCATGGACAGTCTTCATGACTGATTGGATTTTTGGCATGAAGGTGAAGGTGAGGGAATCAAATGATTCTAAAGTTTCCTATTCTGGGTGACCAAGAAGAGAGTAGTGCCATTAACAGTAATGTGAAAAAAATCAAAGGCGTTTTAGACGGGAGTCTCATGCAAAATGTAATAAAACATTAATATTTGTTATAAAAGTTTATCTTATTCTGAATGCTTATACCTCTGAGTTGTACCTAGGTAGCCATATGAGGGATACTAAGCAATGTAAGTAGCATCCTATTCTTAAGGCACTCATTACCTGGAAGAACCAAGGCTTGACACTCAGCCAGTTCTTAAAATATTAAAACACTTCCATACCTGTTGGCAAATAATTACCTTAGCACCTTGAGTGACACCATCCCCTTCTCTGTGCCTAACTTCCCAGCTGCCCCAGTCCCTTCTCCACACCTACAGACCTAAAGAACTAACCTACAGCACTCTAAGAGGCCTCAGCTCTATGACCAGTTTCTGCTTTGATTGGGCAGTGTCTATGTCACGCTGGTAGCACTAGGCAAAATATAATAAAAGCAAGTGTTAACAGCGTTCAGAAGACGGAGTAACCACTTCAGCTTGGGCCAGTTATTCATTCAAACAGCTGTTGAGCGCATACACTGAAGATACACTGATGGATGTGGTCCCAGGACTCAGGCTGCTCACAGGCTAATGGGAACACAAACATATAAACAAATCATTGCAATCCAGAGTAGTAGCACAGAAGTACCTGTAGAGTGCAATGGGAGACACAAAGGGGATGAAGTCAATTACCCAGCCCATCAGAAAGAAGAAAAGCAGTCCCATAAAGTTTCACAGAGAAGGTGGTGCAAGACATGAGCAGCAAAGGATGAACAGGAGCGTGCCAAGCAGAGAAAGGAGAAAGACAAACCATTCCAAGCAGAGAGATACCAGCACTGTATAAACCACATCCCAGCATAGTGTGTACAAAACAATGAGATGACCAATGTGTAATGCATGGCACAAAGTGTCAATAATAAATAACAAGTGTTAGAGATTTTTTTCCTAGCACATTTATGTTTGTAAAGGTTGATCCTAAAATGTATTTCCATTGCCTAAGCCTACACTAGCTAAGCCAGGAATGGGGCAGTCAAGATATCCTGAGAGGCATGGATTCAGTCAGTTTGGAATTAAATGAAGTACATGGAATCTGCACGTCAACTAAAGTTGCCTGCACTTGTTAGATATGTGTAATCAAAGGTGAAGGAGGGACAGTAAATGAATTGGAGTATGAATTAGGAGCAAAAGACCAACAGAAGACCTCACTACTTTTCCAATTAACAAAAAAGGGCTTCCTAGAGGGAGACATTTTTTAACAGAAGGGAACATGCGAGTGTTAAAACAAGCCAGACACCTCGAAAATTGAAGTATTTAAAGAATAAAGCTTTGCAGGAAGACCAACAGGAAAAAGCGTACATATATATTTGCCTTGAGTGTGGAGTAGAGAAAGGTCACATGAAGAATAGACACTACAGACAAATGACTATAAATTCAAATTAATAAAAGGATTTGGCAATGTTATAGAATTTGACTGCAAAAAGCCTTTCTGGAAATCTTTAAAAACCATGATCCATATTTTTTGGAAAGTAACTCCCCTAGCATCTCAGCCAACATCCATTTCACCATGGTAACACTCACATTCTTCAGAGATGGACCAAAGCACTGGGGGTATATAAGTAACAGCAATAGGCTCTTCTATACCTTGCCTAAGGTCAGATATTTGCATTTAATGTCTGCAATAAAACAGGACATAATACGCAGTGTCATTCCATCAGCTCAGTTCCACATATACAGAGCTTGGTGCTGTGGTCTCCCAGAACCACAGATGAGTGAAACCCAAGATTGTTGCCTTTGAGGAGATCATGGAGAGATGCTCGGTAAATATGAATTCCCTTCTCTTTTAAAGTGTGGTCATTTTCTAGATATTTATATAGTCTAGACTATATAAAAAGGCAAACAAAAAGCCTGTTTTGGTCTGCACTGGCTGCACCAGTCATGGTCATTTAAAGCCAATTGTTCAAGAGAAAGGAAGCATCCGACGCCAAGGAGAAGGAAGTCATCATCACTGCTTTCCAAAATTGTTGTATGAGCGGCTCCCTCAAAGGAAGAGGCCATCAGTGCTCAGGAAGTGACAGAGGTTTCCGACAGTTTTAAAGCACAGTGTCTGCAGTGTGACCCATGGTTCAAACTGCATAAAAATAAAAATTAACTGACAAATGATAACAAGTACTTCCTCACTTTCCTATCTGATGAATCAGCCATTGTTTGGGTTGCAGTTCCTTGTTTAAATTAGGTTATTAAATCACAATGATGCTGGCCAAACATGCTAGTCATATGCTATCAGCAAAACTTATCAAAAATGCCAAAGTGTGTCAAGGCTTAAATACACACACACACACAAAACACACACGTGCTTTTACACTAATAAAATCTAACCAGTACCAAGGGCATCTTTCAAACACTTTGTTTTTTGTTTTCCTCCTGAAAACCACAAATGTTCTGTGATGTAGTGGAAAGAGATGGGAATTTGAAGACAGATTTGAGTTTGAGTGCCAAATCTGCTATCTATTAGAGCTATCTGAACTTGAACAAGGTACTTCATGTCTTTGGGTTTGTTTTCTTATCCGTAAAATAAAAAAAAATAATAATAATGATACCTATCCCAGATGTGTCTTGTGATGATTAACTTGGATAATACATTCATGCAAGTGCCCAGCAAGGGCTGGCAGGAAGTGAGAGCTTGGTGTATTATTAATATATTTTGCAGTGTATTATTAGCATGCACCTCCCAAGTCTGAAACCACTTCCAAAAACACACACGAACATACACAATTTATATTATGTATTTAATATTGCCACTTAGAAGGAAGAAATTAATATATGAAACCTCAGCAATTTGTTCTGAGTGTTCACTTAAAAAGCCATAACCTTGCAAAGTAAAATTTTAAATAAATTTTTTTTCAGCTCTCTTAGGTAATGACTTGGTGACAGTGAGAGCATCTCACACACCAAATATGTTGTGGTCTAGTATGGGATATGCTTTTGCTTTTGACTTTCTGCCCACTTACCAGTGCTAGGACAGTGCAATATATTTTTGGTACACATTCATTGCTGTATAAACTACGTAGCTCTGAGGAAAGGTACATACTGCAGCAATGAAACATGGTGGCTTTGGATATCTTATTTATAAAGAAATTTAAAATAATCTGTGATATCCCCTTCATCACTTCATATGCTGAAGATTATAAATCCACATCTCAAGGAACTACTTATTTCCTCTTAGGTGGCAAAACAATGGTTCAAATAGCCGGCCTTCTCATAAAACTGGTTAAAGAGATTAGCTTAAATTTTCAGTCTAATATCCTTTAAAACAATAACACTTTCTTAAATAAACAGGAGCCTAGTACTATTATTCTAAACAGTGTGTTTAAAGATGAGACCAATATCCAGACTTCTAAAGAAAACAAAATACATGGGTAGAGTTAACTGGACTTGACTCCCTAACCCAGAGACTGGGAGACTTTCAAAAACAGAGTGCCAAACAGTGACCTCTGTCCTTTGGAGTTACTGGGTAGGAGGGGGAACATGCAAAGCCCTCTGCAAGTGGAGTGGAAGATGAAGATATGGCAGGGACTAGTCCATGCAGCATAGATTAGGGACCTTTATATGAATTCTTATTAACTTATTCCAAGCCAAATTTTGTACATGGACTGCTGGGAAAGCTTAAAATGGAGGATTCGCTAATGTATTTATGGTAAACTGTATTAAGCACCAAGCTTAAGGGGACAAAGTTCCACAGTAGTGACCTCATTACTTTATTCCCCATGGAGAATGCCTTTTTGTGATCATCAATGGAGGTCTCTTAACATCCTTTACTCTAGAATGTACAGAGCCACCCAAAAATATTTCATAGTACATTTTGTCTCAGGTGTCATAGTCCCCTTCTGCTACTAACGTAGTTCCCATTCATTTTTTTAAATTAACTTTTATTGGAGTAGAGTTGACTTACAACGTTGTGTTAGTTTCTGCTGTACAGCAAAGTAAATCAGTTATACATACACATATATCCACTCCTTTTAAAATTCTTTTCCCATGTAGGTCATTACAGAGTATTGAGAAGAGTTCCCTGTGTTATACAGTAGGTCCTTATTAGTTATCTATTTTATATATAGTAGTTATATATGTCGATCCCAATCTTCCAATTTATCCCTGCCCCCTCCTCCCCCCGGTAACCATAAGTTTTTTTTCTACATCTGTGACTCTATTTCTGTTTTGTAAATAGGTTCATTTGTAACATTTTTTTTAGATTCCACATATAAGCAATATCATATGGTATTTGTTTTTCTCTCTCTGACTTACTTCACTCAGTATGACAATCTCTAGGTCCATCCATCTTGCTGCAAATGACATTATTTCATTCTTTTTTATGGTTGAGTAATATTCCATTGTATATATATACCACATATTTAACCATTCCTCTGTCGATGGACATTTAGGGTGCTTCCATATCTGGCCATTGTAAATAGTGCTGCAATGAACACTGGGGTGTATGTATCTTTTTGAATTATGGTTTTCTTTGTGTATACGCCTAGGAATGGGAATGCAGGATCATATGGTAGTTAGAGCTACCATATAATCCTATAATCCCATTCATTTAAATTCTTCTTTCCATAACAGAAAACCAAAGCCAGAAGAAAGCTCTGTATTGTTAAAAACTCTGTTATGTTTCTTTTTACTCTCCAAAATCACCCAACTTGCTGTTAAAAAGAGAATTGAAACTCCTCTTATTCCTCAACTTTATTAATGTGTAATCTGGATTTCCTTAATATAATATGACTTCCACAACTATCTCTAAATCAGACCATAAATTACGAAATCTTCTATCTATTCCAGAAATACAGCTATTACAGAGGCAACATGGAGTATGGGTTCTGATGACACAAAAGCTCAGTTTAAATCCTGGTGTTATCATTTATCAGCTATGTGATCATGAATAAAATTACTTCATCTCTGAGTCCTCTATTCCTCTGTAAAAGAGATGTAGTACCTTCATGCAGGGTTTAAGATAATTATATGAAGAGCACATATGCAGTACCTGTCACAAGGTGAACATGTCGTACTATGGTGAACAGAGCAGTGCTCTGTCCCAGCACCAACTCAACACCAAGTTATGTTCTTAAAGTCAATGAAAGCTTCAAAGAAGGAATACCCACATCATGAGTGTGTAAGTGGAAACAGTGACAACACTGACTTCACAGTGTTGATCGCCCACCTCCTGCCTCATCATCTCTGCCCCCTGTCCCAGTCTTACTGACCTCCTTTCAATTCCTCCTACTCTTTCCTAAATTAGTATGTTGTACATGATACATCCTCTACCTGGACAGAAATCTCCATCACCTCCCTTCTCCTTGCCAACTCCTACTCAGCTTCTTGTCTCTGCTTTAACACCATTACTGACCAGAGGAAGCCCTAATACGCAAGACTTAGGACCGTACCGTAGATTCCGCAGCAAACTACTTCCTTAAAACACACATCACACTTGTAATTACTTGTCACTATCTTCTTTCCCACTAAACTGTAAGCTTCATGATGTACATTTTTGTTTTCCCCTTATCCCTAGCTATTGACACAGTATATGGCACATAGGGAGAGTTCAATAAATATTTGTTGAATGAATATATAACTGTGCTGCTTTACTCTATAAATGTTAGCTATCATAACTTCTGTAATAGTTATACTTTCACACATATAAATTGTATCATATAACCAAACTGCAGGGCTGCTCTGGGAAAAGTTCCTAAAGAAATCTGACTTTAATAAATCTGCCTTATCTTAACCCCACGTGGGCAGTCCTCACAATACAAGCAGCAAGAAAGAGATCATGAGCCTGACAGAGACAGGTCAGCTGCTTCTCTCCAGTCACAGCACTGAAGGGCAACTTGGAACTAACTGATTCATACACAATAGACAGCAAGGATTTACAAATACACATAGTTAATTAGCCTCTGTTTACAAATGAAAAGCCAAAACCATAAAAAGTACTCCCTTTACTTTAGCTCTCTAATAAACAAAGGCAGTACACAGCCACCACAGAAGCAGCTTTTAAGGAGATATTGTTCCTGATACATTCATTCTTCACCCTTCCCCTAGCCCACATCCTCACACAAAGCAGAAAAAACAGGGGCTGCGGCACTCCCTCCCACGACTCCTTCTATGTAGATACTTTGGGAGAAGGGTCAGTACAGACAACCAGCTTCCAGATCATCCAAATAAGAGGATGAGAACAAGTAAGCCTGTTTTTATTTGCCTGGCTTCCTACCTTCTTCCCCCAAAGCCTTTTAGACAGTTGAGAATCAAGTTTCCACACTCTTTCCTTCCCTATACATACACACCCCTTCCTTACTGCAATGTGCAGAGAAGCAGAAAAAGGGAAGGGGGAAGATATAGATTCAAAAAACGTTTGTGTAAAAAAAAAAAAAAAAAAAAAACGTTTGTGCAGATGACACTCTAAGTAAAAGAGCGTGCTGTATGCTGTGGAGGGGTATGGATCCTTCAAGACAGGCTTCCTGCTTTAAAAAGGGAACAAAAGGTTTTAACACAAGGCTAGAGTAAGACACATGCCATGAGAGAAGTACAAAGAAAGATCTGACCAATCACACACTTTCTGGGCGATTGAGAAATGGCTCCTGGAGGAGGCAGTGTCTGAGATGGGGCTTAAAAAATGCAAGGGGTTGATAAAGGAGGGAAGGGCCAGAGAAGAGGCATTCCAGGCAAAGGGACAATGTGGATTAAAGCATAGAAACAGGAAAGAAATGGGCATGTGTGGAGAACAGATTAGCAAACTGGAAAGGTGGGTTGCAGCCAAAGGGTGGAAGGCCTCAAACATACAGGATTTTGTTCTTAATAAAGCAAACAATCAGGAATCATTGCAGGTCCTGAGCGGAAGAGTGGTTTGACTGGAGGGGAGGTGATTAATGTGGCCCAGTGGGACTGCAGTGGAGGGGGAACTGTAGGTTGCAAGGAAGGCCAGTTAAGAGACTCTTCCAGTCCAAGAAGGCAGTAATAGAAGCTGCAACAAAGCATGACGGCCATACAAGTGAAAATAACAGATATACTCTGAGAATAGAATCAACGTAACTTGTTGTTACAAAGAATATGGGAGAAAGAAGAGCCAAAAATACCTGACGTTTCAAGCTTTAGGGACTTTATACTTTCTGCTCCCTCTCTGATCCAGTGTCCCTTCCTCAGGGAAACCTTCCTGAGATAAGCCTTTCCCATCCGCTGTACCCCATATTTACACATACATATCACCTTGCTTATTTCCTTCAAGGCAATCATTACAATCTATAATCATCTTATTTATTTAATGTTTATTTGCTTACTATCTACTTCCTAACCAGAAAATAAGCTCCACACGAGCAGTCCAACTATTGTCTCAAGAACCATGCCTGGCATATATGTAGCCCTCAATAATTTTTTTAAAATGATAATAGCGCCACCAGGAGAAAGTCACCACTTAACCAGATAAGTCTGGTTTTGAGTTAGAACTACAGATCCAAGTAGAAATATAAGGAGGCAGATGAGGTAGTAATTAAAATGCAGTTGGTGCTTCAGTTTCTCCATCTATAAATTGGGGATAGCAGTACCGAGACCTTGTGAGGTCACTGTGAGAATTAATTAGCTAATATATGTAAAGTGTTTAGAACACTGCCTTGTACATAGTAAGAGCCCAATAAATATTTTCGATTATTACTATTATGATTATTCTTAGAGAAATATGCCAAAAGTGAGACAGAGACAGATCGATCTACAATTATGGATTTGGGAATGATCTGCAAAGCAGCCATGAGAGGAACCATGGGCTCCTATCTGTGAAAAGCACAGATAGGAGGGGTTGGAGACTTAGGGAAAATATATGCCTTGGTTCTACTTAGGTGGCCTGAATTCCCCCCCGTCTGTTTGAAACATGTACAATTCCTCTGGAAACCTTTCTTCTTTCCTGTCACCCTCTTCTCCCCTTCCTTTCAGTAAAACCTTAGGTTGAAATGGGGTTATAAAGGGCCATTGTTCTTTTCTTCCTCTATCTCCACTCAAATGAGTTCTTCATCCTTGTTTCAGCTGTGTATGGAAGATAAGGATGTAAAATATTCAAGGAAAAAATGGCAAAGCAGCCATAGCCAGGCAACGAAAGAGAAACAAGAGTAGTCTGAGCGTTTACCCAGAGATGTGGTGCTGGGTAGTGCAGTCTGGAGTCCTGAGGCCCAGGTTCTGACACTGCCACATACTGCCTGTGTGAGCCAGGACAGGGCAACTGCTTTTTTTTTTTTAATAATACTCTTTTTAAATGGATTATAAAACAATGCAGATTCATCACAGATAATGTGAAAAATACAGAAAAGTATAAAGAATAAAATGAAACATCACACATCTTTCCACCATTGTTACTATTTTAGTATATTTTCTTCTACTCTTTCTCTGTGCAGCTATAAACATATTGTTAAACATATCTGACCCTCTCAATTGGTAGTTGATTTTTCTCTCAAACCTCTCCCACCACTGGGTCTGGAGGTGGAATAGGTATTTCCATTGTTCCTAATTCTTCCTCCATCTTCCCCAATTCGCTACCTTTAAATATTATGTCATCAAACTATAACACCCCACTACCCTTCTCACTACAATCATCTACTGACCCCTGGTTCACTTCCCTTCATGCCTTGAAGATTTTAGCTCCTTGTTCACTGTCGCTCCAACATAACTCCTTTCAAAACTCTTAGTGATGGGATTCCCTGGTGGTACAGTGGTTGAGAATCTGCCTGCCAATGCAGGAGACACGGGTTCGAGCCCTGGTCTGGGAAGATCCCACATGCCGCGGAGCAACTGGGCCCGTGAGCCACAACTACTGAGCCTGCGTGTCTGGAGCCTGTGCTCCGCAATGAGAGAGGCAGTGATAGTGAGAGGCCCGCGCACTGTGATGAAGAGTAGCCCCTGCTTGCCGCAACTAGAGAAGACCCTCGCACAGAAATGAAGACCCAACACAGCCAAAAATAAATAAATAAATAAATAAATACTTACTAAAAAAAAAAAAAAAAACTCTTAGTGACTTCAGTATCTTGGCCCTTTAGTTCCTTTTGCTCCTCTCCTCCAAGGACCTTGTCCTTCACCTACCTTGGTCACTAACCCATGGTCAAACCCTAGACCTTGTCACTCCCAGTAACTGTAATCCTGCCACACCCTCAATTTTAAGCATTCTACTTCCTCTATCTTTCCAGCTCATTCCCTCTTCTACTATGATTCTCCAAATCCTTCAACCTCACATTATCCACCTTTTCACTGTCCCTCACCCCATCCTCACTCACCTCCCTACTTGGCTTAAATCCTTTGCATACACCCCTCAGCTTCCATGTCTCTCTCTCATTTTGTTTTACTCATTTGGCAAAAGGGCAAAATCCTAGTTGAAAAGAATTCTCCACCAACCCCACACCCATACCCAAGAAACTGAATGTAGCTATAGAAACATACAGCCATGTCATGTGGTCTTACTAACTTGCATAAGACTTCACAACGGCCCTGCAGTCAAACTCTATTTCCCTAGTTCATTTGCCTTCCTTCTCTACTAGAGGAGTATGTACATTCTCTCTCCTCCTCACTGTCCTCATCCCCTACTACTCTCTCCCTTGGGCACATCCCTCCAGCCATACTGGCCTCCTTGCAGTTTTTCCCATCAGGCACACACCTACCTCATGGTTTTTGTACCTGCTCTTCCCAATGCTTTTAATGCTCTTTCCCCACTGCCTAGAATAGTGCCTGGCACATAGTAGGCACTTAAAAAAAATTGAGTAAATGAATCTGGAAATACATTGTACATTCAGTTTTCCATTTTGTTTTTTTCACATCATTAATTCATGACTATTTTTCCACATCATCAGATATACTTCAAGACCATCATTTTTAACAGGTAATAATATTCCATTTAATGGATACACCACAAATCACTTACAATGATATATTTACAGTCAAAAACCAGTAGATTTACAAGTAGGATATTTTGGATGTTTCCTTCTTTGATCTTTTTGAACCTTGGTAGTTTCACATCTAAAAATGAGGATGATATCTACCTCACAGGATTGTTGTAAAGACTGAATGTGGAATATAAATAGATACAGAGATGTGAGTTTTGTTACTACTGCTTACAACATAGAGGCATCATGGTGTGAACTGAATGAAAGGTCATAGATCTTGGAAGCAAGAGATTAAAATATAACTCACAATTTTCTCCCTTAATAGCTTGATCGAGACATTTAGCCTATATGAACCTCAATGAAGCCATCTATTTTTAAAAGTGATTGTAATAATTAACCAGCATGTAAAAGATTTTAGCATAATATCTGGCCCAGATTAGATAATCAATAAATTTCATTGTTCGCTGCTCATAAACAATAACTAGGACTTTTCTTAAATTGTGAACTAGAAGAAAAAAAGATTTTTATATATTCCCCAATAAAATATATATTATCAATGCAGAATTTTCCTGTTTTGATGGACAATTATATAATACCTACAAAGCACAAGTAAGATTTTTTGTATAAATCTATATATTGTTTCTTTTATTAAAAAAAAAAAAGCAAAACAATTATTATTATTTTTTTTTTGTGGTACGCGGGCCTCTCACTGCTGTGGCCTCTCCCGTTGCAGAGCACAGGCTCCGGACGCACAGGCTCAGCTACCATGGCTCACGGGCCCAGCTGCTCCATGGCATGTGGGATCTTCCCGGACCGGGGCACGAACCCGTGTCCCCTGAATCGGCAGGCGGACTCTCAACTACTGCGCCACCAGGGAAGCCCCAAAACAATTATTTTTAATTACTGAATGACAATATGAATAAATTAATTCCCTTTTTTATTATGTGCTTCAATGTGTACATATATGTGTATATGTACATATATATGATGATGGTAAGCTGAGCAAGAAAATACTAAGTAGACCAGCCTCACTTTAGGGCTATTTTTTGAAGCAATCTGTGAGCTGCAGCCATATATTGGGTTGGCCAAAATGTTCGTTCGGGTTTTTCCGTAACATCAAATAAATGCTAAGACATTACAAATTTATTAGTGCTTTTCCATATTTTTCAGATACAACTTAAGTATGTGCTATTGGAATGGTCAAAAAATGTAATGTGAAGTCCTCCAGGATGTAATCATCTCTGCCTCCCCAGGACCTAGCCTGGTGCTTGAAATACAAAAGGAATTAGATAAACATTGAGTAAGTGGATGGGTAGGTGAGTAAGTGACTGATTAAGTATGGCAGTCTTTAGTGCCTTCTCTCCTTCTAGGCACTCCAGAGTCAATACTTTTTGTCTCCCCACCCTGTGGTTAGAGAAAGCAATGTAACCTGTTCTGGCCAATGACTTATGAAAGGAAGTGACCTATCATTTCCAGGCTGGAGCATTTACATGCTAGCAGAAGCCTTCTATGTTCTTTCTCCACTGCTACATTGATCGTGAAAGCATAAATTGAGAGGAAGCCTCTATCAGACCCTCAGTCTCTAAGTGAATGTAATGAGCAGAACCCTCTGCTCACCTGAATGGAAATACACTGTGAGCCACAAATTTCTATTGGGTTAAATCACTGAAATTTTGGAGTTTTGTTACTGCAGCACAACCTAGCCTATCCTGCTTACTACAACAAGCAGGGTAATGACATTCATTTTAGAACTCATGAGTTTATTTTTAGAAAAACAAAATGGTACAGATAAGTGGTTTACCTTGAACATGTAACTTAACCTCTCTGTATGATAGTTCTCTCACCTATAAAGCTGGACAATAATAGCATCTACCTTGTAGGATGGCTATAGGGATTAAATAAGTGAATGTCTATTAAGTATTTAGCACAGTATCTAGAGCATATAAATATTTCAATAAATGGTAGCAGATTATTATTATTATTAATGCATTAGACACTTATGCACTGCATATTTCAATTTACTCTCCCCCCTTACTCCATATTCATTTTAATTTATAGCCAATTTTTTTCTATTCAAAAAATCTTTATTAAGAAATACTATGTAGAGGGTACCATGCAAGGCACTGGGAAGGAAAACAAATAACACATATCATCAGTTATTCTTCTTACCTCTGATTCTTCTTTCTTCTCCAATCCACCTTCAACCAAGCAAACTTTAAAATCATAAACATAAATACCATGTTCTATGTTATAAATATGGTATCAGTGGGAGAGCTAATTTTTTTTTTTTTTTTTTTTTTTTGCGGTACGCGGGCCTCTCACTGTTGTGGCCTCTCCCATTGCGGAGCACAGGCTCCAGACGCGCAGGCTCAGCGGCCATGGCTCACGGGCCCAGACGCTCCGCAGCATGTGGGATCTTCCCGGACCGGGGCACGAACCCGTGTCTCCTGCATCGGCAGGCAGACTCTCAACCACTGTGCCACCAGGGAAGCCCAGGAGAGCTAATTTTTAATTTAAAAAACATTTTACATGATTTGAGTCTGTATCTTATTCAAAGTTGACATGGAAAAATTGTTTAGGTCTGATTTACCAAAGGCAATTAATGGGTAGGGCAAAAAATAGAACTTGTGCTTACATCTCCACAGCTCCTGATATAATGCCCTATAGACAGGAGGCAGTTGTGAACAGAATTACAGATGCATCAGAGATCAGCAGATCTAATCTTCTTATCTTACATATTAGTACACTGAGATCTAGAGCGAAGCAATTTTCCCAAGGTATCAATATTAACACAAGTTAGTGGCAGGGCTGATACTAGCACTCAAATTTTGAAAATGTGTTTTATGTGGCTAAAGCACAAAGTCCCTGTATGCTGATGGATACAAACATAACAGTACAAAATCTAAAATTTTTGCTGAAATTACATTTTAGCATTAACTGATAAAATATTCAAAACTCTTCTATCAGAAAGACAGGTTAGATTTAGTATTATTATCAAGAAGAGATGGTATTTGCAAAAACCTAAAAGGATACATTTATTATCATATATTTTCCCCTCCACAATTTACCAAAACTCAAAATAGCATAGAAAAAAAATAGAAATAGCTTCAGATGACTTTCTTTATATATCAGTCTTATGTGAAAGAAAATGATTTCAAGTGAGGAAAACAATTAATTTCTATGCCTTATTTACAAGTGTACTATATTATATCCCACTGGTAAAAAGACACATATGTACTACTTATGTAACAGAAAAGAATTCACAAAGATTTTCATATTTTCAAGAATAATTATTTTAGGTATGACAAGGAATGACTTAAATATTTTATTCTGAGTGGAGAGGAGGTAAGTTAAAAGCCATATTAAGAAACTGCAAGATAAAATAAAAATAACATTTACCATTTATTGAGTGTTTACCAAGTGATCTAAACTGTGCCTGATAAGCACTTTACACATATCAGCTCATTTCACAAGAAGTCTGTGAGATGAGTAGTATAATTATCCCTATTTGGCTGATTATAAAAATGGAGGCTCAGAGCAACTTGTCTGAAGTTACTCAGGTAGTGTTAGAAACAGAATTCATTCTCAAACCTGTATGGTATTCAAGTTCTATCAAGTTCTTAACCCTCCATAATTTTGATCACAGTCAATTCATCATATCTAAGGGGTGGACTACAATGACCCCTTCTGACAATGATTCTGTGAGCAAAAACAGAAATCAGTTCAGAATTCACATAATATTTGTGACGGTATGCTCCAGGCCTCAGGGGAAGGCCATCAACAGATGAACCAATAAGAAAAAGAGAAGAAGGGAAAAATGAAAAGAGGACAAGGAGAAGAAAAAGCAATAGGCCCTTCCAAGAGGCCTGACACAGCTCCATTTTACTAGACATCAGGGCCACCATGACAAGAAAGGGAAACCCAGAAAAGGAATTGAAAGTAGAACTGTAAGGGACATACATAAATCAAAATAGCTTAGTCCACTGTGATGGTCTCACAGTAGATAAGGAAGGAGCTGTGGGAAGGCCCTGCAGGAGTCAGCAGCCATGAGTTCAATGCTGGGCCAAGATGCAGAGCTCTCACATAAACACTGTTCAGTAGTTAAATAAGAATAGTTGAGTGTAGATGACTGACCACTAGGTTTCTAGAACAGACATTACCACAACTGTCAGCATCTGGATCAACCTGAAAGGTATAGCACTACGGAGAGTGTGGTTTTAAGAGAGAGCAGGGGAGGAACCAGCATTTACTCTATTAAGTTCCTTAATTTCCTAATGTTCCAGGCACCATGCATGTGCTTTCCTGAATTACCATATTTAACCCTCACAACAACCTTGGTAGATGTAATGGTGAATTTTACATGTCAACTCAGCTGAGCCATGGTGCCCAAAAGAGTCAAACATTCTAGATGTTTCTGTGAAGATGTTTTTTGGATGGGATTAACATTTAAATCAGTGGACTTCGAGTATAGCAGCTTCACCCTTCATAACGTGGGTGGGTCTCATCCAGTCAGGTGAAGGCCCAAATAGTAAAAAAGACTGGGGCTTCCCTGGTGGCGCAGTGGTTGAGAGTCTGCCTGCCGATGCAGGGGACACGGGTTCGTGTCCCGGTCCGGGAAGATCCCACATGCCACGGAGCGGCTGGGCCCATGAGCCATGGCCGCTGAGCCTGCGTGTCCAGAGCCTGCGCGTCCGGAGCCTGTGCTCTGCAACGGGAGAGGCCACAACAGTGAGAGGCCCGCGTACCGCCAAAAAAAAAAAAAAAAAAGACTGACCTCTCCTGAGCAAGGAATTATGCAAACTGACTGCCTTTGGATTCAAACTGCAACTCTTCCCTGGGTCTCCAGCCCACTGGCCAACCCTGCAGATTTTGGACTTACAAGGCTCACCAATCATATGAACCAAGTTCTTAAAATTAATCAATCTCCCTCTGTGGAGAAAGATATACATAAACACACACACACACACACACACACACACACACACACACACACACACACACACACACACACACACACACACACACACACACCCTATTGATTCTGTTTCTCTAGAGAACCCTGACTAATTCAGTAAACACTGATTTCTACTTTCACCAGTGAGGAAAATGACAGCCTGAAAGGACCCATTCTCCTTCCTCACTACATCACATAGTAAAATGCCCTCAGGATTCACATTCCAGTCAGAGGGGCTCGGGTGGGAGTAGGAGGGTAATGAAGAGCAGGGAAACCTCATAACCACAAGCCATGCATCCCAAGGAGCCTTTTACAACACTGGCATCACACATGTACCCAGAGCCTTGATGTGCCCGAGTGATGTGCTTATCCTTTGTCTGGTCTCCTGATTCAATTATTTTGGATAAAAGATATCAAATATTCCTACTAAATCAACAACATTTGAAGACGCTGAGAGAAGAGGAAATATAATTGGTAAAGAACAGAATTAAAAGATAAAAAGAAAAATAAACAAAAAATGATTTGTGTCAATTAAATAATGGTAGACTTTGCTTTGTTTGGGTTTTCATTGGATAGTCATCCATTCACTCCCTCAACAAATATTTATTTTGTACTTTATATTTTTATGGGCTCTTCTGGGTACTGGACAGTGCTATCTAGCTGAGGAGACACATACAAAATAGTACATGTGAAAAAAGACCAACTAAAGTCAAGAAAGTTGACATTTCAACTGGGATAGAGGTATGAGTTTAACTAGCGGAGAAGACGGATGGTATTCCAGACAGAAGAGGTGACATTTCAGCTGGGATACAGGTATGAGTTTAACTAGCGGAGAAGAGGGATGGTATTCCAGACACAATTTCTGACACAGTCAACTTCAATTCTATGTTCTATGTTGCTAAAAGTATACGTGTACAGGGAAGGCGCGGGGAGGCGGGGGCCTATGGCAGGATATGAAGCTGAAAGACCAGCTGGGGTTATGAAATGAGGAACAATACCAAGGACTTGGCCCTTCATTCTGCAAGTAATCAGAGTTATGAAGGAGGGCTCAGCTTTTTTACCAAGACCATTCATGGAGCTTATGTGCATATAAGGACAGCTGGGAATCGCTTGGTCAGCTGGACAGATATAACCACAGATAAATAAAATTATTATAATGTTTGATGAAAATTAAACCTTGAATAAAAACTACACCTTAGGGGCTTCCCTGGTGGCGCAGGGGTTGAGAGTCCGCCTGCCAATGCAGGGGACACGGGTTCATGCCCCGGTCCGGGAAGTTCCCACATGCTGCAGAGCGGCTGGGCCCGTGAGCCATGGCCGCTGAGCCTGCGCGTCCGGAGCCTGTGCTCCACAACGGGAGAGGCCACAACAGTGAGAGGCCTGCATACCGCAAAAAAAAAATAAAAATAAAAAAACTAAACCTTAGTTATAATAATAATTGTTTATTATTAAAAGGCATAAAAGTATTTCATGTGCTCTAACTAAAAAAATTAAAGTTGAGTTTACACATACTTTTCAGTCCCAACTTAAAATCTATGGTCCAGAAAAGTTGGCAATTACTATAAAACCATTATTATGCAACAAATATATATGTGAAAGTTTTTCTCAAAAAAATGAAATAAAACTCAATTGGAGTTGATGTAAAGAAAATTATCATGGTAATAAAACATTTGTAGAATCTGTGTCCTAAAATATGAACTAAATATAAGCCAGAGGGCAAAACATGGCTAAGGCCAGATCTTATAAATCACCAAAAATGGAAAAAGAACTGGCCTCAACTTATATATCTAAAGAGTGAAGTGGTCAAGAAAGGAATCCACAGTGAAGGAATATAAATTAGGACCTAAGAGATCATTCAGTCTCTTCTACCCTTTCATTCCCTACCCCGCTTTTCTGCTGATAGTTCTCTCTCATCATTCCTAAAAGGATTGTAGAGATCTTCATTCCAATAGTTCCCCTTCAATTTCACTTTAATTATGGGACTCTGCAATATCCCAGTATATAAAACAGATAAAAACATAAAGTTCAGGCTGAAAGAGGTCAGGGAGAGAGGGAGTTCTGGGGTACCCTAACTTGGGATTCCACTTGGGCCTTCCCCATCCCTTTGAGACAGCTCCATAAAGAGCCCTTAATTTTCCTCAGTAAAATGTGAAACACACTGGTCCTTGTCCAGATCTCTCAATTTACAAATGAGGAAACTGTAGCCTAGAGAGTTGCCTAAGAAAAAGACCCCTGTTTCCTCGTACTCCTGCTAAAACTAGAATGCTTTCTTTTCCTCATAATCTCTAAATTTCTGGGTTAAAAACAATTTCTTACAAATTATTCTATAAGTTCACACCATCCCTCTATCTCAAATTCCTATTCAGAATTCATAGGTCAGTAACCATGAGTTTAATAAGTGCCTACTTGAGGCCAGATACTCTGCTAGGGACATGTGATCTGCTCTCATTTAACCATCACCAAATCCTCTGGAGATCTAGAAATTGCGCACAGAGAAGTACTTGAAACTTCCCAAGGTCACAGAGGTAGTAGATTGGAATCCTGGTCTATTTGACTCCTAAAGCCAAACCTCAGACTCTTGCACTTCTAATCCCAACCTTTCCCAAATCTTTGCCTATCTTTTCACAGGCTCCCAGAAATACAGAACTGTAAGGGATCCTGTCATTTCACACAGGATGTACTTCTTCATCCAGGCTTCTCAGGGAATACCTACCTCATGCTTCAGCCAAGCACAAAGGCATTATGCCTACCTTAAACCCCTAAACTCAGGCTTCAGAACTATAGAGATGCTCACCTTCACCCCCCTCCCCAAATCTTGAGAAAATCCTACAACTTCTTTTACAAGTGTGAGCTACATATATGTTCAGTTTCACGGAGAATAGGGAAGGTTAAAAACTCTTAATAAAAGGGCTACACGGGGCTTCCCTGGTGGCGCAGTGGTTGAGAATCCGCCTGCCAACACAGGGGACACGGGTTCGAGCCCTGGTCCGGGAAGATCCCACATGCCGCAAAGCAACTAAGCCCGTGTGCCACAGCTACTGAGCCTGCGCTCCAGAGCCCGCGAGCCACAACTACTGAGCCCACGTGCCACAACTACTGAAGCCCGCGCACCTAGAGCCCATGCTCCACAACAAGATAAGCCACCGAAATGAGACGCCCGCGCACCACAACAAAGAGTAGCCCCCGCTCGCCATCACTAGAGAGAGCCCGCATGCAGCAACGAAGACTCAACACAGCCAAAAATAAAATAATTAATTATTTTTAAAAAATAAAAAAATTTAAAAAGGTCTACAAAATCAACTCTGAGCTGAACATGAGACAACAGGCTGGTAATTTAGGTTGAATAAATACTAGATATTATCTAATAAGATATTGGAAGTTTGAATTTAGGGGCTGCTTTGGGACAAAGGATGACTGTCACCTTGAAGTAGGTGCCAGAGTTGGGATTAAATAATTTGAATTTGGCGGGAGGCCAAAGGAGTTTTCATTAGGGCAGCCTCTGGAAGCAGAAGGCGTTGGAGTCACTGCTGTGGCCAATCACAGAAGAGAGTGTAGAGCCAGAACTGATAATAAATCATTGGTAATGGGAGGACAGAATTTAAACAGACTGGGGACCTGGGGCCACCATCTGTAAAGTGTAAGCCAAAGTTCAGACAAGTCCTAGGCATTAGGGGTCCGAAATTTCAGGTGAGCTCTGGTGCCTGGGAACCACGAAGCCAGTCCTCGCCACCCGCTCCGCCACCCCAAACCCCTTCCCCCTTACCTTCTGTTGGATGTAGTGAATCGAGTACTTCATGGCAACAGCGGGACGGGATCTGAAGCTGGTTGACAAGTGCAGGCTGCTGAGGGCCCTCAGGGCCGGCGGGACGGGTGTGGCGGCCCCAGGAGTCAGGAAAGCCAGGAGCAGGAGCAGGAGGGAGCGACGCCCCATGGCTCAGGCTGGCTGCTGCAGAGAGGGTAAAAGGGAGACTGGCAGATGCGCGCAGCCCGAGCCGGGCCCGCCCGCAGCTCCGCCCGCGGCAGACAAGCTCCTCCTCCCCGGGGGAAACCCAAAGCCACACCCCGCCCCTCAGCAACTCCGCACAAACCCGGGTCGCCCAAGCCATACAGACCCCGTCCCCGTCCCCGTCCCAGAAGGTGCCACCAGATTTTACTTCTCTCTTGTACCATCCCCTCTTTAGAGTCCACCTTTATTCCGGTCGCACTCTAATTCCATTGCCACAGCCTTGTCCTCCACAAATTCCATATAATAGTAATAATATCGATAATAGTATAGCCAACTAAAAATTGGTACTTGCCATCAGCCTCTACAAGGATTAAGTCACTAGCCACTGCAGCCTTGACCTTCAACACACCCTAAAAGGAGTTCAGGGTGATCAGGAATGAGGCACTCTGTGCTCTGGGAAAAACTGGCAGGTCAGGCCTTTCAGATATAGTTTCAGGAGGTTTTATGAGCCCAAATTCTTGCATCTTCTCATATCTAGAAAAGCACTAAGATCATCAATGGTGACATCTGCTCCTTGTGACTAGCAGCTAGCCTCTGCCAAAATGTGTGCTTGACTGTGCATACCCCCTTTCACTAAAATCATATGTAACACTGACCTTCCCCCCTACCTCTTTGGAGCAGCTCCACAGAGCTATCTGAGATGCTGTCTCTCGGGCTCTAATCCTCATTTTGTCCCCAATAAAAGTTAACTCACAACTCTCACTGTGTGCTTTTTCTTTTTTTCCCAGTGGGCAGTACCATGACAATATATTGATGGTTCACTACAGCACTAGGCTTAGTGGCACACCATCTCATCTAACTCAACCATCCCACCTATTTTGTGGGTCCTGTATGATTGTTATTCCCATTTATAGCTGAGGAAACTGAGGAAACTCGAGAGGTGCTGGGACTTGCACTAGGGGTCACTCAGGAGGCGGTGGAGCACTGGCTTCGCAGACCGCTGAGTGTGGCTCCTTTGCACCCCACCTCCATGATGTCAGCCTAACCACCTCCTATGGTACTCTGTTGGTGGGTCACCCCAAACCTCCGTGTAGCCCACACAGGCCATCCCTCACCGACAACGGAGGTCGCCCGGGAATCCCACTAGATCCAGGGCCCTTCTTCCACGTTACGCCTCCTTTCTTCTTCCGGCAACCCGCAACCGCTTCAAGCCCCGCCTTCCCCTCCCCCCGCACCCCGGCAGTGCCATCCCTAGCCGGCAGAGGCCCCTTTTGTCTTCGCGGCTCCCCCAGCACCCACGTCCGCTTCTCCTTCCAGTCAGCCCGCTGAACCCCGGTCCAAGGGGCGCTCCCGCCCACCCCCACCCCTTCCTGGGGTCCCTACGCCCAGCTGGCTCAACGCTACCCGAAAACCAACTTTACAGACTGTACTAGTGCTCCCCCAGTCGGTAAAGAACCTTCGTCAAACCCTGTCTGACAAAAACGGTCATCCGCAAAAGCTCACAGGCTGCTGTGCTAAATCTCCACCATCGGCGGCTCCTTCTTCTGATTGGCTCTGAGGAAGGACGGCTATAGCGTCACTTCCGGCGGAAGGAAGCGCGGGAGATTCGATTGGAGGGCGCTCGTTTTCCGCTGAGTCTTGTGGATCTGTGTCACTGTGCTTCGCCCGGGCAAGGATCCCCGTCCTGTGCCTCAGGTGAGGAGCTGGGAGAGGAGGTTCTCGGGGAGCAAGGGCCGGAGACTCCTAACGAGACCCTTAACGTCGTTCTGAGTGAGACTCAGTGCATTCTATGTTGTTTTTTCAGGAGTCAGTCTCTTCTAGAAAAGGGCGGTTATGAGCGTAAAAGAGTAAGAAGGTCAATTATTTTAATTTGAGACGGTGCTGCTGCAGTCACTCAGCTAGCTTTTGTATGTGCCATCAGGTGGACACGGGTGAGCGTCTGGAACCGGACATACAGAGAGGAAAAGGTGCTACTTGCGACTTTTGAGGTGCTCGGAGATAAGTAGGCAGCTGGCTTTTCCAAACTGCTTTGACGACCCAGAGGGAAAGAGCTTAACTGAGCAGTGTGCTCAAACCAGAAACTTGAAAGTTTACTTTTTTAAAAAAAAAATTTTATTCAAGTATAGTTGATTTACAATGTTGTGTTGATTTCTTCTGTACAGCACAGTGACTCAGTTATACACATATATTCTTTTTCATATTCTTTTCCATTATGGATTATCACAAGATATTGAATATCGTTCCCTGTGCTGTACAGTAGGACCTTGTTGTTTATCCATTCTATATATAATAGTTTGCCTCTGCTAATCCCAAACTCGCAATCCTTTTCTCCCCTATTCCCCCTCCCCCTTGGGAAACTTGAAAGTTTTCTAGGTGCCTTTCTTATCTCTCACATCCAGCCAGTCATACCAGCCTCTTGAATATCTCAGATCCATACACTTCTCGCCACTTTTA
The DNA here is from genome assembly GCF_949987515.2 of Delphinus delphis. Lineage (NCBI taxonomy): Eukaryota > Metazoa > Chordata > Mammalia > Artiodactyla > Delphinidae > Delphinus > Delphinus delphis. Next base: position 50,489,411 of record NC_082690.1, on the reverse strand, counting down.
CTGTCATTACTTTGGTTTAGCACGACTACTACATAACTATGCCAGTAGCCTCCCAGCTGGTTCTTCTTCTTTCAATCCTGTTACATTTCAATCCAGACACCACATTGGAGGCTGATAAAGCACAAATCTGATCTGGCATGCCCCATTAAAAACCTTTCCTTCAGCCCCTCCTATTTGCCCTCAGGTTTGAGTTTAACATGGTTCACAGGGCCCTTCTTGTCTTTCTGAGTTCCTCAAATGCACCATTATCCCTCACCTCCAGACCTCTTCTAAATCCCATCACCAACACAGCTAATTCTTACTCATTCCTTGGGTCTCCGTTTATGAAGCCTTCTAAGTTAAGAAGCCTTTCCTAACCCTGCAAGATTGGGTCACAAAGCACCCAGTAGTTAGTTACTCATTCTACAGATAGTTTTTAAATGCCTCCCTTCTCTGTTCCAAGAACTGCTAGGTACTAGGATTACAATGGTGACCAAGATGTGAGATTCCTGTTCTTTCTTTTTTTTTTTAATTTTATTTTTATTTTTGGTTGCATTGGGTCTTCGTTGCTGCACGCAGACTTTCTCCAGTTGTGGGCAGTGGGGGCTACTCTTCACTGCAGTGCACGGGCTTATTGCGGTGGCTTCTCTTGTTGTGGAGCACAGGCTCTAGGTGTGCGGGCTCAGTAGTTGTGGTGCACGGGCTTAGTTGCTCCGCAGCATGTGGGATCTTCCCAGACCAGGGATCGAACCCATGTCCCCTGCATTGGCAGGCGGATTCTTAACCACTATGCCACCAGGGCAGTCCTAGATTCCTGTTCTAATGGAACTTAAACCTTTTATGGGTGGACTTAAGAAGAGTAAAGTGGAATTTGTTTGATTTGGGTTGGTCTGAGAAGGCCTCTCTGAGGAGTTGACAGTTAAATTGAGACCTAAAAGACAGCCATGCAACAGAAGAAAGGAAGAGCATTCCAGAGTGAATAGGTTATGCCAAGACCTTAAAGCAGGAAAGAGCTTGGCATCTTAGTGTTCAAGAACCTAAAAAAAGACCAGTGTGGCTGGATCATGTTCAGAAAGAACAGTTTTATGAGATGAGTCTGGAGAAATGTTCAGGGACCAGATCACACAGTTAGGATTCTAATACAGCAGCATAAGCAGGAGATGATGGTGGTTTGGATTAAGCTGGTGGTAGAATATATTAGGGGAAGAGTGAATGACGGTTCTTATTTATTTATTTATTATTTATGCTGCGTTGGGTCTTCCTTGCTTTGCGTGGGCTTTCTCTAGTTGCGGCGAGCAGGGGCTACTCTTTGTTGCGGTGCGCGGGCTTCTCATTGCAGTGGCTTCTCTTGTTGAGCATGGACCCAAGAACATGCGGGCCTCAGTAGTTGTGGCATGTGGGCTCAGCAGTTGCGGCACACGGGCTCTAGAGTGCAGGCTCAGTAGTTGTGGCGCACGGGCTTAGTTGCTCCGCGGCATGTGGGATCTTACCAGGCCAGGGCTCGAACCCGTGTCCCCTGCATTGGCAGGCGGATTCCTAACCACTGTGCCACCAGGGAGGTCCCAGAATGATGGTTTTTAGATGCGGAAATAGACTGAAGGGTGTCAAAAAAGACTGATGAATGTGATGTGGGACTTGAGGGAAAGAAAGGAATGAAAGATGACTTGACTCCTGGGTATCTGGCTTGAATTACTAGTTGGAGAGTACTGCCATTTACTGAGATGGAGAAAATTACTATTAAAGAGGTTTGAAAGGAAACTAACAATTCAGATTTTTTTTTTTTTAGCCTATTAAGCCCTGAGATGACTATGAGATATCCAAATACATTTGGCTGTCAGATAAGCAGTTGAGATATGGAAGTCTGGAACTTACACATATTGTGTACCTTTGTGTCACTTTGTTGGTAGTTCTACATTGTCTGTCTTAGCCAATAGATTATAAATTCTTTGAACAGAGAACCTGTTTTTTCTATCTGTAACCCTGTTCCCTTCCCCATCCCTAGAATAGTACTTTACCTATCATAAATGCAGTGGACAAACTGTGCATTATACTCACTAAGATTTTCCTGGCTAATGTTTTAAAAATATTTTTCACCAGTATTTCTCCAAATAAAAGAGGTTTTGTCTGGTTTTTGCTTATTTAATTTTCTTATCTCCTGCCTGCCTCTCCCCTTTCCAGATTTTTCATGTTAACGTCAGAAAATCATTTCTCAGGGACTTGTTATGACTGCCTTTAGAAAATTAGACAAAGTATGTACCCTTTGAGGAGACCATTAGTTAGTCTTAATAAAGCAACTCAGAATACCCACCCTTTCCATAGCTGAGGACTCTGTCCTGTAAAATGTGAAACGGGAAATCTGAGAGCAGCAAAGTGACAAAGATTTTCTTGCAAAGCAAGAACAGTTTGGGAAGGAATGAAGAAAGGGAGAAGAGTTAGTCATATCTCCTTTTCTGTATGCCATTAGAAGTGGGGAGTAGTTTTTTAAAGGAGTGATTTCATCCTTTGGTCACAGCCTTGAAACAAATACAAATAGTTTGTGTGAAGCTTGAGCAAACAATGTAATGGACTAGAAAGACTGGTGAGCTACTCATCAGAAGGCATGAATTCCAGACCTGATGCTACCTGCTTCTTGACCTTTAATTAGTTACTTAATTTCTCTGAGTGGATCAGATAATCGTATAAGAGAGAGAACTGTAAAGCATTCAGAAGAATTTATGAGCCCAACCAGGTTATAAACTTCATTAAAATAGAATCCACATCTTACACTTCTCTTCACCACCCTCCCCATAGGCTAATTCACATTAAATACTTAATTAAATTTTTTCTCCATGATCTAACACTTAAGAAGAATTATTCTAGTAGACCAATTATTTTGGATTTTCTAATCTAGTCCAAAGGAGGAAAAAACTGTATCAGTGTGTGTGCATATATGAGCGTGATTTTTTTATAGGCTATTAAGTTACCTTCTAAAAACTTGGTAATGAGGGAATTAAGCTGAAAAGCCTTAATAGTAGTTTTCACGTGTAGGCAACGTAAGCCTTATTTGGAAACTTGTGAGACGTGCAAATTCTCAGGCCCTCATCCCAGACTTAATGAAATCAGACTCTGACATTGGGGCCCATAAATCTGTGGTTTAGCAGTCCCTCCAGGTCATTTTGATGCACACTAAAGTTTGAGAACCCAAAGCATCTCTAGTGTGAAAAGGGTGCATCACCTGTGTTAGCATGATTCCATTAAATATTTGCTTCACCTAATGCCCCTTCTTCAAGTAACTTTGTTTATAATTTAGCTTAATATGTTTTTTTTTAACATCTAGTTTTATCCAAAAGAAGATATGGGCTTAAGATGAGTTCCTTCCTTGTGACAGTAATTTTTTGTGATAAATTAGTAAAGCATCTTGGATTATAGTTCATCTCCCATGGCTAGAAACAGAGAAAGCAAGTAGTCCAGAGTATTCCATGTTAAATTAAAAATGCACTATAATATGTCCACCTGGACCCAGCATATTTTCATAAGCATAAGTCTATCAGAGTCTTCAGTCCTGGACATTGACTTGAGCAATCTCTGGCCGTCAAAACAAAAGCCAACTGAGGTCCTAATTAATTCCCTAACATTTATACTTTTCTCCCTCTCTCTCCATCTCATTCTCCTGTTTCTACTTCTATATGTGAGAGATTAAGAGGACCCAAGGTTTTTATTATATTTATTGATTTTTCTAATTTAAAAAGTAATACATTTATGAAATATTTAAAATATTTAAATAAGAAATATTTAGAAAATATTTAAAATGGAAATAAAAATCACCTTTAATCTGACAACTCTGAGAGAAAGTACTTTTTAAAAGAAGGTTATCTGTGTGCCTAACTATTCTCTTTCTCCCCATCCCCGCCAAGCTAAGACTAGATCAGTCCCCTTGTTGTATTTTCTCATGGTATTCTGTACTTTTTCTTTATAGAATTTTCCACAATTTCAGTTTTTTGGTGTGATTATTGGTCACTATAAGTCTAGTGACCAGGTAGGGACCTTGTATATTTTGTCCATCTCTTATATTATTCCCATCACCTGGTATTTATCAGCTGTACAATAAATGATTGATACATAAGTAAATATATTGGACTTATTAAATTGGAATATGGTTTGCTGACCGTTATGGAACTGAAAGTAATGTAATGCAATATCACCATCCTTCCCAATAAAATCAAGAGGAAAGATAAATTGCAATAGATACCACATATGGAATTGTTACTAAGTCTGTGATCATGTTTTCCTAACTTTAATATTCGCTCATTCCTGATGCTTCATTCAGTTATCCATCAAACATTAATTCAACATACTTTAAGTCAGGCAGTAGAGAGAGAGGCAAAACAAACTAGATGACAAGAATCATAAGGAAATACTATGAAAATAACAAAAGGAATAACTAATAGTGACTGTCTAAAAGGATCTTATTGCATTTTTTTCACCAGCCAATGAATGGAAAGTCTTTTAGCCATTTGCTGGAATTTACCAAGTGAAACGCAAATAGTAAAAATACTTCAATGACCTTTTTCATTTCAGTTCTCAAATTTATTTATTTCTCCACTAGAGGGCAGTAAACCCTTAAATAATGACAATTTAACCTTCCTTCCTTTAAAAATAACAGCAGTTAGTGCTTGCACAATTAATTTAGAAATTAATTCGCAAATATTTCTGCTTATATATGTTTTTCATTTATAGGTGACATGATAGACCAGGTCTCCATCTTCATGAAAATTTAAGATTAATGGGGGTAGAACCAACAAAAACAAGTAAGCATGTATCATCTGATATATAATTTTCATGACTGCATATATCACGGGCACGATTAGTACCATGAAGGAGTAAACTGTGTGATATCATAGAAACTAAGAGGAAGGAAGTATTTACCTGAGATGAAATGGGGCTCTCTAAGGGGTAACATTAAAGATTGAAGGATGAGAATGAGCCAGCTATTTGAAGTACTGAGGGAAGAGCATTTTAGACAAAGAGAAAGGTAAGCACAGAAGCCTAAGAAAGATTATTTGGTGTGTTTGAGGAGCAGAAAGAAAGCTAGCATGGCTTGAAGTGCAGTGATTAAGGGGGTGAGTGGTACAAGGTGAGGTCAAGGAGGTGGGGCTAGATGAGCTAGGGCCTGACAGGCATTGTGAGGAATTGAGGCTTCATTCTAAACTGCAAGATTTTAATCAGGTAAAAGACGACATTTTCAGGAGGGAGTTTTGCCCTGTTTTATCTCTCCTAGCTCATAGGCAGGTGTACCACCTTGTTACACCCTACCCCACACTGGATTTTAGAGGAAGTGTAGAGGGAGGATGCCTTTGCTGACATACATTCCATCATTTGTTGCATTGGTAAAAGGAACTTGAGGTAAGTAGCACTAAAAATAGCAGTGTTCTCTGGCCTTTTCTTTCTGCCTTTTCCTTGTATCCTGTATCACCTCCTCTACCTTGTCCTTAGAGATTGCCATGTAGCCTAAAGTGACAGCCAAATCTAGGAAGACATATCTGCTTTTGGTAGAACCTTATTAGTCATGTATACCTAAGGGTTCAAAAACAAGGATAACAACAAGAATTAAGCAGAGTTAGATTTTTTTTTCTGTGCCCGCTTTAATAACATAGATCGGTGATTTATGTAAATCCATTTATCTATAATCTTTGTACGTTTCCATCTTACTGCCTTAGGTGGCAAGATTTTATTTTCACAGGAATATTTTGATTGGTAGACAGGATTAGAAACATTTTAAGATACCCATTCCATAATCACATTTCTAAATTCGTGATCATCCTCAGGAGGAGCTATACCTAAAAGATTCTTTTATGATTTTGAAACTGATGACTTACACTTTGTCAAAATTTGCTGATGCCAGTCTCAGAAACAGTTTCACCCATTTGCAGAAATTGAAAGCTTTTGCCATGTGTTTACAAATGAAAATTTATTGGTATAGCTTTATCTTGAACATGTACAGAGATTTTTATTTCAGAGCATTTATATTATGCTATAAATAAGCTAATCAATTTTAAAAATTTTGATAAACCAACATTTGAGTTTTTAAAAGGAAAGTATAAAAGAGGCAAACTGCTATTTTATTGTTTTACTTCTCTGACGTGTTTTATACAAGGCTCATAAAGCACTTTGAACTCTCATTTGACCATGCAACATTTTTATTTTTCTATCTGTACACTCTAAATTGTCTTTTTTTCCCTCTTCAAGCTGTGTAGAAATGTACATACTGAAATCTAATGAAGTGATTTTTTTTTCCAGCTGAAAAGAACTATTTCCCACCAATTTCGTTTCTTTTAAACATTCCTGTAAGTTCATTTAAGTTCCTTTCTATTAATAGTGGAAACAAGTTCTATATAGCTCTTCTTATAAAGATGTTGAAAGAAATTAAATGATACCTTTCTTGAATTACTGGGGTGGAGCATTTATTCAAAAACAGAATATTTGCTTGAACTACTCTGTTTTAAATCTTATTTTCTTAATTAAACAGAAAAAGAAAATTAGTTTTCCAATACACTAACATTTACTACAAAAAAAAACATCTATTGACTTTGCAGTGAAGTTTAAGTGATTTTCCTAAGAAATGAATTACACACATGCAATTAAAGATTTGCCATTCATCCCATGGTTATTTTGTTTTGCAGACCACAGTGAGGACACATGAATAGAAGAAGAAAATTTCTTCTTGCCTCAGTTCTTGCTCTCCAGAATTCTAGTTTTATATATCCTTCATGTCAAAAGTGCTTCTCTCGAATACTCCTGGTCTCCAAAAGGTAAAAATAAAGCCTGAAAGTGTGAGAAAGAAAATGCAAGTGTACACTGTAGATTTCCTATGGCTCAAAGGCAAGTAAGGATTAAATTTGTATCAGGACGTAAGATTCTCTTAGATTGGTTCTTCTGTAAATCCTGGAATAGAATTGGCTGGTAATCCTCTATTACTAGAGGGATGTTTCACATTATCTCCAAGTCTTTACTAAGTACCTGCTTCAGAGAAGAAAACTAATTTCTCAGAGAGGAAGTCACGAGCCTGATGCAAAAACTTAATACACTTCTGGGATATCCCTGGAAATAGTGTAGGGGTTTTTTGTTTGTTCATTGTTTGCTTATTTTTGCATAATCTCCAGATTATTTTTTAATAAATGAATAAACTCCCTGAGAACAGGGACTTTGTTATTGTAACCTCTGTATCCTTCAGCACCTAGAACTGTGCTTGGCACATAATACTTCCTTATGGTGCCCAGATTCAGGCCAACTAGACCTGAGAGCCTAGGATTCTTCTCTGATCTTTATAGAGTACAGGTGAGAGGTTAGGGTTGGAGTTCCTTAAGAATACATTCTCTCTTCCTAGGGGTGAGAATAAGAATATCTAGTAAGTACCTAGTAGTATGTAAGTAGAGTAGTAGGCCAGCAATATGCTTAACTAGTCTTTTTTGTCTAGTTAGCATTGTATGGGGAGGAATTGACAGTTCCAACCCACACCTGGACTCTTAAGTCATCCTTCCAGTAGTTTTCACTATTTCTTTATTAAGCTATTCTTTCAAGTACTCATTTGTAAATTGAGAGAAAGAACCTATTTGTGTTATTCATCATTAAATCCTCAGCATTCAGCCTATGGTTTAGTTCATAGAAAATACACAATAAATGTTAAATGAATGAATAAATGACAATGTGATAGTGTCTGGGTTGTCTTCGATCTAGACTTAGTTTCACTCATTTTCAGGTTCCTACCTATTTTCTGAAAAAACTAAAACACAGGGACTGTTTTCCTTTGATCAGGACCTATTCTTAGAAGCAGTGTGGTAAAATGGAACGATTTCAAGCTTCGGAAAACACAACAGGGTTGTAGATAGGCTCTGGCACTTGATAGTTGTATGATCTTGGGCAAGTATACTTTACCTATTGCATTATATCCTGGTGATTAAAAAGCACAGTTCTCTGGAGCCAGACTGCCTGGGTTCAACTCTCAACCCTGCCACTTAAAGCTTTGTAGCCTTGGGCAAGTCACTTAAATTATCTGGATCTCAAAATGGGGAAACTAATAATATCTGCTTCATAGGATTGTTGTGAATTAATAAATGCTTCAAACATTGTTTGATACATAATTAGTAATATATAAATGTGAAACATTTTTAAAACTAAGTTTTTTTCCCCCAAGTCATTTCTTTTAAAGATAATCTATAACAACCATTTAGGTTGAACAATACTGCCATTTTTACCTCTTTAGACTGGTAATAACAATAGATAACATTAATGAATGTTTACTATATGCTACACATGGTACTAGGAACTTTGTAAGCATTATATCTTTTAATACAACAGCCCTGTGAGGTGATGCTACTGTTAATGCCAACTTTCAAAGGAGAAAATTAAAGCTTAGAAAAGTAAAATAAATTGCCCCAAATCACAAAGCCAGATAGTTAGTGGCAGAAACATATTCAAGCCTAAACAGTCTGACTGCTATCTAGATCCATAATTACTATATTACCTCTAAATTAGCAGTGAAATTTGTATCCAGAATGATACCTCCCGCTCTCTTTCCCAGAGTTTAAGATGCCCTCAGAAAACTGAGCTCTAATTGGACCATTTAGTCACATAAAATCCACAGCACTTTGTCCTTGCCTGTGGAAATGTAGTCCACAAAAATATAGCCTCTCCTCTACAGATATTACATTAACAGTGCTACACAAAGTCTATTCCCATAATTTCCAGTGCTTATCTTTTCTACTGTTATCTCTGCTTTCCTTTTTTCTTACCTGGAGTCAGTTGTAAGCCAGCACAGGAAACAGAAATTCCTCACTGCTGCAGCACAGCAAGTTTATGACAGAGGAATTCCACACTGTAGCCTTTGCAGAAGATTTTAGAGACAGTGAAGAACAAAAAGACTGCTCCCTAAAAGTTTTTCATTGAACCCCAAATCCTTAGTGACAACCACCATAATACGTTTTGTGTTTTATGGGATTAACTTTTTTCTCTTGTTAACCTCCAAGATTAGAGCAGTGGTGGTTTTCAAATTACTGTTCTGCAGAGCCTTAGGGTTCTATGCTTCTAGAAGGAGATAGGATTAGAGAAGTAATAGTGGATTGTGCTGACTAGTAGGTAGGGCTTTAGGGCCCCCACTTTAGTTTCAACAACAGCTCCATTCTCAGCCTTGAATTAGGGTTCCAAATTAGATTTCTTTTCAAAAAAGATTCCATGACATAAAGATGCAGATAAAGAAATAAAAATGTAAAAACTATATGTACAGTTGACCCTTGAACAACACGGGGCGCCAACCCTCTACACAGTATAACTTATAGTTGGCCCTCCATATGTGCAGTTCCTCCATTTATGCAGGTCCTCCATACCTGTGGTTCCTCCATATGCACAGTTCCACATCCAAGAATTCAACCAACCACAGAATATATAGTACTATATAGGATTTACTCTTGAAAAGATCCATGTATAAGTGAACCTGTTGCAGTTTAGACCTGTGTTGTTCAAGGGTCAGCTGTATAAAAGTTAGTTTGGTCCTTCATTATCATATTCATATATATGTGAATATGTATATATATATATGTACACATTTGTATATGTGAATATGGTAATCTCATATAAAGGAACAAACATATGTGTGTGTGTGTGTGTGTATATATATATATATATATATATATATATATATATATATATATATGATTTTATATATGTATGGGGGAGGTGTATGTACTCCCAAAAATTATGAGCAAGAAAGGGGACTCATTTGTCCATATAAGCAATCTGGCCAGCCCAAACATGTAAATTGCCCTTCTGATTCACTTAAAGGAACCCATTATCCCTTTGGTCTAGAAATCTGTCTCTGCACTAAGAACTTTCTTTTCCTGTTATTTTTTAATATTTTTCATTACCTTTACCTGTGAAATATGTAAAATATTGTGTGTTATGGTTATGTGTGCAGTTTTCTGGGAGAGAAGAGAGTCCATTGCTTTCATCAGATTTTCAAAGAGTTACTAATCTCATCAATTTTTCTACTTTGGGGCTAAATATAAGTACACTAACCTAGAAAAATAAATGAATGAAAGAATGTTTTAACTGGTATCAAACAAAAAAGGTAGCAAATATAAGTATTATTTTAGATAGATCCTTTCAGAGGCTTCTTGGGGTCAAAACTTTTCATAATAATTCTAAGGCATAATTTGCCTTTTCACTCTCATTCTTGTAAAAGTGCATAGTGGAATTTTCCAGAGGCTCCATGACATGTGATATCACAGCAGAGTGAGCAGAGAAGGAGGTATGAGAATCCAGCTGTCTATTAAGACACACATTAAATAGGTTTGCAAAATATAAAGCAATGCCACTCTCTTCTCACTGATTTATTTTGGAACACAGTTATTTTTTGTAAAAATATGTTCTTTTTGTTAACTATGCAATGGATCTATTTTTTAAGGTATTAATAAGTATTTTTTAGAATTCTCACTTTCATTTAACTTCTCATTTTCAATTGGAAATATAGATAGATATTACCCACATAAGCAAAAGCTCTTTGGTATTCTCAATAATTTTTAGGAGTATAAAGGGTCCCTGAGACCAAATATGTTTGAAAACTGCTATTCCATAACAAATGACATTTTGGAAATAGGGGTGCCTCTAGAAGTTAAATCAGAGGACTGTGATTTCAATGTGTTGTCTCTACCCCTGCTTCTCAAAATGTGGTCTGAGGAACAGCTGCATCGGCATCACCTGGGAGCTTGTTAGAAATGCAGAATCTTGGGCCTTGTCCCAGACTTAGTGAATCAGTATCTTCATTTTAAGAAGATTCCTAGGTGATTGGTATACATACTGAAGTTTGAAAAGCTGTGATCTGTATTACTCCATACTAACATTTATTTCAATTCAGACTTATTCCCAAAAGGATTAAAGGAAACTACATAAATATCTTCATTTTATATATAACATAAAAGTATAAATAATTTAGTGTATATATGCATTAATGCTAATAATGCATTAATACTAGTCTTTCTTAGGCTATCATTGATACTCTGTATTTGTAAGGTAGTTCATTATTAACCATACTGTTCTTATAGTTAAACAAGAAAGAACTCCAGGCAAGGAATCCAAAGCCTTGGATTTGGTCATAAAAATCACTAACTTTGTCACATTGGGCAAAAATTCACCCCAGTTTCCCAGTTTGTGAATGGGAGTAAATGCCTTGTTTATGTATCAGAAGGAAATAATGTATGTTGAAAACATTTGTAAACTGTAAAACACTGATGCACATTAATTGTAAGATTTGCTAAGAATTTTACATTAGATCTGAATGCGTTATTAGTACATAATTTTTAAAGAAGTTCTAATATATATTTAAAACACTTAATTCATTTCACTAGAGCTTGGTACTAATGAGGTTTTATGCCCCAGTAAGTCGATTACCTTCACTTCCTTCTATGGCCAGACTACAACACAAACTCCAGCCAATTTGGTTAAGATTATATGAATGGATTGGCACAGATCCATCATCAGTGTGGAAAAAAAAATTAATAATTAGCGCAGATGTAATGATGATGAATCAGTAACTTCTTTTTTTAATTTATTTATTGTTTTTATTTATTTATTTTTTTGGCTGCGTTGGGTCTTCATTGCTGCGCGCGGGCTTTCTCTAGTTGCAGCGAGCGGGGGCTACACGGGCTACTCACTGCGGTGGCTTCTCGTTGCGGAGCACAGACTCTAGGCGCATGGGCTTCAGTAGTTGTGGCATGCGGGCTCAGTGGTTGTGGTTTGCAGGCTCTAGAGTGCAGGCTCAGCAGTCGTGGCGCACGGGCTTAGTTTCTCCGCGGGCTTAGTTTCTCCACGGCATGTGGGATCTTGCCGGACCAGAGCTCGAACCCGTGTCCCCTGCATTGGCAGGCGGATTCTTAACCACTGTACCACCAGGGAAGCCCCAGTAACTTCTTATATGAAGGATTAACCTTTGTTCAAAAGAGTCACCTTGTGAGCCATGGAATTCAGGCTCCCCCTAGTGGCTGTCTGGGAGCAATCAAATTTATACAACTGTCTCTAACATTTTCTATGCACATTTTTAAGCCAGATCATTAGCGACATGAAGAAAAAACAGTTCTAGGATTAACCATTACCATAAGATGTTTTAAGGGGTCAATTTGTTAAATTAAGAATGTGAAAAATGGATAGCAGAGTTCTAAGATATTGTAAACAACTAGAAAAGAGGGGAAGCATAAGTAGAAGTGACGGTAACCATCACAATACTTAATATAATTATGAGGGAGAAGCAGACTAAACACATTAATTTGACAAGATCTGTACTAGATTCTTTCTTTACTTTCTTTTCTTATACTTTGTCTCATTTTATCCTTCTTCAACCCTGGATTTCACAGATGAGGAAATCTAAATTTAAGGGATTTAGTATCTATCCTAAGACCAGACTGCTAGTACATAACAGTAGTGTTATACTTGACACACAGTAGTTTTTTTTTTTTATAAATTTATTTATTTTTATTTTTGGCTGTGTTGGATCTTCATTGCTGTGCGTGGGCTTTTCTCTAGTTGTGGCGAGCGGGGGCTACTCTTCATTGCAGTGCACGGGCTTCTCATTGCGGTGGCTTCTCTTGTTGCAGAGCACAGCCTCTAGGCCTGCGGGCTTCAGTAGCTGTGGCTCGCGGGCTCTAGAGCACAGGCTCAGTAGTTGTGGCACACGGGCTTATTTGCTCCGCGGTAGAGGGATCTTCCCAGACCAGGTCTCGAACCCGTGTCCCCTGCATTGGCAGGCAGATTCTCAACCACCGTGCCACCAGGGAAGCCCATACACAGTAATTTTTGATAAGAAAGGATTTGGCCAAAAAAAAAAAAAAGTGTTTGATAGAATTCAAACTTGAAAAAAAGAAAACCAACTAATGTCTAAACATGACCTAGGCCATCTTCACTATTAAACATGAACCACCACCACCACCCCCCAAAAAAAAGAATGCCTTTGGCCATAATTGCCTTACAAACAAGTTAAACAAGATGTTTTGTACCTATTTTTTGTAATCTAATAAATTCTCAGCATATTTCAATGAACTAAATTAAAGAAAGTAAAGTTATTCTTATAATAGTGAGAAAAATATGACTAGGTACTTTGTGTATAAATATTTGTTAAATGTTTTGAGATTATTCATTGTCCTTTTAACAGAAGATAGACTCAGGTCTTCTGTTGGTGTGGTGCTTGCTTCATTATATCTAGTTTGCCCCCACCCCCAACCTCAGACTATAATATGCCTCATTTGTTAATGATGACTTAGCTACCCAGTAACAACCAACCAGCCACCCTCCCTCCCCACACCCCTCTCTCTCCCCACATACACACACACAGTTTTCCTTCAATTTTTATCAATTTGGTGCTACTTAATTTAAATCAGTAAAGTAACTGTTATGAATAGAGAAAATTCAAAAGAGGTTGATCTGAAATCGTTTAAGAAGGATGGAACTTGTACATTTTGTACATAAAATATTATTTTTAATCTTTACTTTTCCAGATTTGTTTTACATCATATTAAAAAAAAGTAAGTGAACGTCTCTATGCTTTTTTTCCTCCACTTTTCCAGGTCTAATTGTCCAAAATGTGGCTCTACTGGTGAAGCTGAAAATGCCAGTTACAGATATAAGCTTACCTTAAAAGTTGCAGAATCAAACAAATTATTTGGTATTACTGTATTTGGAAGCTGCTTAGATGCATTTTTTGGTCTTACAGCCACTGGTTTGCACAGGTAAGAATATTTAAAGCATTCTTTTTCCTAGCTACTACTTTAGAACATCAATAGAATTTGAAGACGTGGGTTTTTTTTGGTTTTTTTGTTTTATTTATTTTTGGCTGTGTGGGCCCTTTGTTGCTGCTTGTGGACTTTCTCTAGTTGTGGTGAGTGGGGGCTACTCTTCGTGGCAGCATGCGGGCTTCTCACTGTGGTGGCTTCTCTCTTGTTACGGAGCACAGGCTCTAGGCGCACGGGATTCAGTAGTTGTGGCGCGCAGGCTTCAGTAGTTGTGGCTCACGGGCTCTAGAGCGCAGGCTCAATAGTTGTGGCGCACGGGCTTAGTTGCTCCGCGGTAGAGGGATCTTCCCGGACCAGATCTCGAACCCGTGTCGCCTGCATTGGCAGGCGGATTCTTAACCACTGCGCTACCAGGGAAGCCCCCAAAGATATGTGTTTTTAAGGTAATATGCATTTAGTAAAAACAGATGATCACTCGACCTCAGATCATCAGTTCATTTAAAAGATAATCAAGTGAGAAATAGAAAGATGTTTATTTACTGAATACCTATTGTGATGATGTTAAACCATGCTCCAACCAAACTGTAATTAGACTATTAAATTACAAAACTCTAATCCAAGTTAGAGAAATATATAATAAGAAAGTAGGGCTTCCCTGGTGGCGCAGTGGTTGGGAGTCTGCCTGCCGGTGCGGGGGGCGCGGGTTCGTGCCCCGGTCTGGAAGGATCCCACGTGCCGCGGAGCGGCTGGGCCTGTGTGTCCGGAGCCTGTGCTCCGCGACGGGAGAGGCCACAGTGGTGAGAGGCCCTCATACCGCAAAAAAGAAAAAAGAAAAAAAGAAAGTAAAATTGTTTCAAACTGAAGGATTTTTCAAATCAAGTGGCTAAGGTCTCTTGAGGTGGAAGAAGCTATTTGAAGGAATATTTGCATATCAGAAATTGAATTTTGTCATTTATTTCATTTGCATTGCAAGTTCATCTGCATAGTTTGACCTGTTAAGATGTTCTGAGAATGTAAGGAGATATGTAAGCAACTGAAACTTTTTCTCCCCTTCAATCTTCTGCCCTCCTCCCCTAATACTTAATAGAGGAAATCTCTGTTCATCTCCTTATAGTTGAGAGCAAAGTGATTTGAAGAAAGGGAGGGCCAAGGGACCACAGCCAGGATTGCCAGCGATGAGGAAAGACTTCCCCCTCTGCTTTGAGGAGAAGGGTTAAAGATCCCAGCACTACTCCCACTGACACTTTTAGAATAATTGCTGGGCCTGATTACTAGGCAGGCATCTACTTTATTCACATTTGATCAGTTGTTTTTGTCTTTCTAGGCTATAAGAACCTAGAGGGAACAAAATGCGTAGCTCTTAAAGTCACTTTTTTCCCCCCTATATGTAACTCAAAAGTTTCATGCTGTATTTTCAAACTAATTGTGTCTTTGTGGAAAGTTAAAATTTCAAAGCTTATCTCTTCCCATTTTTTATTTTCTTTCCAATCAAGGTACATTCAAGATCGTAATGAAATTCCAGAAACACTGGACAGTGATGCAGCTCAGACCCTATTAACTAAAGCAGTTGAAACTTGCTTTGTTGGACAAAGCTTTATTTTTGGAGTGACGGTAATTGAGACTAGCTTTCTTTTTATTATTATGCTAACATTTCCATTGTAATGAAATGATTTTAATTTTCTAAATAGTTTTTAGGAGTCATAAGTGTGAGAGCCTGTGGAAGCACTTTAAGCGTTGTAAAAATAGGCTATAGGTGATCTGTTAAAATACCATGTATGACAACTTCCTCTTTCAAAAGTTAGAAGAGCCCCATTCAAATGCATTCAGAACTTTAAAAATCTAAATTTATTATAAATTCACAAGTGCTAGATATTTTGTTTTGATATTTGGTATTTACTGTACCCTCTAAATTCAGTTCAGGTTCTGTAGTAAAACTTTCGTCAACTCTAGCTTTTTAATCTTATCTATAAAGGGAGAAAGAGGGAACTAACCTTGAAGGCAAAGTAACTGAGTGTTGATAACTGTAAGAATAGGTTAGGAAGGATCATCTTAAATAATTATAAAAGTGACTATAGAAAAAGTCCAGAGAATGTGCTGACTGAAGGAGTAATCGTTTTCTGTCTCTTGTATGCTAAAGGGAACAAATCAGTATTTTGCCTACACTGCAGTCAGTGTTTTAAAAAGCGGAATACAGCACTTCACAGCTGAACAGTGAGAAAACCCAAAGGGAAGATGAAATTAGAAGCTACAGAGGTTTTCTTTCTTAAAATCTCAGACGGCTCTTTTTCTTCTTTTTTTTTTTTTAAAGTGAGAACATTCCTTTAAACACTGAAAGCTTATGGAAGCTAATGAGAAATATAATAGTAGTTACCATTTATTGAGCAACTACTATTTGCTAAGCACTATAGTTTTTTGTGTGTTATTGCTAATACAGTAATCCTGCATTTTTATCCTTATTTTATAAATGAGAAAACTAAGGCTGCTAATAACTTGTCCAAAGTCCCAACACTAGGAAATTTTAGAACCAAAATTTAAAGACAAGTCTCTTTACTCCAAGGTTTACTTCCCCATAATTTCAATTCCTCTAGCGTTAAACCCTATAACTCTAGAGGAATTGAAATTACAGTGGTGGGGGTTATAGTTGCATCTGTTTTTAACCTTTTAAAACCCTGTTTCACATTTGAGTCAAAGGAAGAAAATATTATTCTGATTTAAATTCATTTACTTCTTTCACAGAATTTTGAAAGCCAACATCGACAAGGTTCAGGTTCCAGTAACCTCTTAGAGCAGTGCTCAGACCACAAGAGAGAAGTTAAAGCGCTAGTAGCTTGCCAGATTGTTCTACCAGACCCAGGTGTCCTAGGCTTCACTGTCATTGACTATTTCCATCGGCTTTTGCAGCTTTCTGATATCAGGAAACTTCGCTGTGGCTCCCAGGCACCTAATAGCCACCTACTTGCTTTAGAAAATTCAAATAGCGATGTCAGCAGCATATGTGGCCCTGACAGCAGTTCTTGTTGTTTTGAGTCCCATGGCAGCGATGATTTTTCAGGATTCTGGCAGCTATCACTTGAACTCACTTCCGTTGTTTCACAACTAACAGATGATGATGATTTTTCAGCTTCAGAACAAAGCGAGGCCATTGATACTCTTCACCAGAACAGAATGTGCATCTCCTCTGCAGAGGCCACTGGTTCCAATAGCTGCCATGATACCATTCAGGGTTTATGGAGCCCTGTTTCTTATATGGATCAAAATAGTGCAGCACAAAAGCTGGGTGAAGAACTTGGCTTACAAGCTGATCAGCCAAGTGCGGTTCATAGCAATCATCATGAAATTGGAGTTCCTGGTTCTAATTTATTCCCTTTGAAAGTGCAAGAGCCCCTTGAGCCAAGTAATACAAAATCCTTCCACAGTGCAGTGGAAGTTAAAAATATATATTCCCAGCGTGAGCTAACATGTCACCAGTATCATGATGTAGATACCCCCGCTAGCTTTCAGGAGAGATCTGTGTGTTGTCCACCTTCATCACTCAGACTTGAAGAGATAGCTGGGGGTTCTCAGGACTATGACCCTGAGATCTGGGCTGACCTTCCACTCTCTGAAAGCCTAAACAAATTTCTGGCAGCTATCGAAAGTGAGATTGCTATAACCCAGACAGATGGCAGTAGCAGGAAATGTCATCTAGATAATGACGTCAGTAAATTACATGCAGACCACAGCAGGATATCCGTGACTCCACAGAGAACTACTAGATCCTTGCATGCACCACCTGTAGGCTTAAGATCACCACAAGCAACAGTCAAAGCAAACTCCAGCAAAAATAACTTCCTTTCCAACTGTGAAGCAAATCCAAGTCCTAGCATTCATAAGGAGTCACAACCAGAGAACACAGCAGAGACTATCTCTGTAAGTAGTAGTGAAAGAGGCATTTCTGAAAATCTTCTACCAAATGTTTACCTGTCAGTTCTGTTTCCATCTTCAAAAGGCTCAGGCACAACAGTTACTCTTAAGTCTACCAGAATTCCACCACATGAGGCTGAAATTTCACTTAAGCACGATACTTCAGAGACTGACCATTCTTGTCTCAATAGCAAATATTTTAATGGATGTGGAGAAAAATCACTATCCGAAAGGAGTGAAAAGTTGACAACTTTGAGTTCTAGGAGATATAATGATGTTTCCAACCTTCACAACTTAGAAAATAAACAATACTGTAGGCAGCCAAAGAACCAGGGTGACAGTTTGACAATTTGCAGGAAACTCACATATCCTTTAGAAGCTCTTTGCAGTATGCCAGATAGAAGTACGAACGCATTGAAAGAAATGTCTTATGAGCACACTGGTAATAACCTAACAGCAAACTGTTCTGCTGGTCATGAAGGTGGCTACAATGCTTCTGCTGATCTCTTTGATGATAGTCCTAAAGAAATGGACATGGCAACAGAAATGACCAAAAAGTCACAGGATATTTTGTTACAGTGGGGAAAGTCTTCGGCAGAAAGTCATCCTACAGAATCTGATTTTTCATTGAGATCATTCTCTGAAAACTCCAGCCAGTCTTCACAAAAGTTATCCTTGCAAAACACATCTGCCTCTCTGTATCTAAAAACATGTCCCTCTCCACCTCATTTTCAGTCAGATTCAGAATATGATTTTGAAGATAGCCAAGACTTTGTTCCATGTTCACAGTCAACTCCAGTTATAGGATTCCACCAAACTAGAATTCATGGAATGACAGGAGCTTTCAAAAAATTACCTGCCTTTTATTTGGACCTTGATGCTAACTATAAAAAGACAAGGATTTCCACTGTAAATGATGCACAGCAAACCACCCCAAGCTGTCCAAAAAATATAAAGACAACCAGCCAGAAATCCAGAAGCCCTACTATATCTAGTATTACACAACCAGAGATCTCCAACAACTGTCCTGTTGCTAAGTACCTTGAAACTGATGTTGATGAATGGGTCCCTCCTACCACACAAAAAGTATTTCCTTCAGAAATGCTTGGATTCCAGGCCATGGGTCTAAGGAAATGCCCAGCTGCTTATAATTCTCCTGATCAAAAAGAGTTACCAAGAAAAAAACTGAAATATGTCAAACAAAGAACTGATAAATGCTTAATTAAGAAAAAGTTAAATTTGAAGAATATGCTTACAGCAGCAGAACAGAAATCTCCTGACTATAGCAGTACAGGGTTAGGCTGGATTTTCAAGGAGTCGGTTTTGGGACTTTCTTCGCATTCAGAAGTCAAATGTTGCCTTCCATTTTCAGAAGGTTGGTCACCTTCAGTGCCTGAAACTAAAAGTGCTTGGTCTCCTGAATTGTTCTCATAAAATGTCACCTGAACCCAATTTCTGAGCTTTTAAAGGTAAGTCTGTTTGGAAACTCTTGCCTCCAGTGTCATGGAAAGCATTCTTACCATTTTGAACGCTTGAAGAGAAGCAAATAGAAAAGAGGTGCTGTTGTGCCTTTTTATATGGGGGGAAGCCATTGTTCTTCCCAGTGTTTTATCCAGAATACTCTGATTTCAGATAATTTGGCACTTTATCTTATATTATTGATTGTACTTATGTAATATTGTCAGTTTTGCTTATTGAAAGTATTTGTTAAAATCACACATACATTCAGAAATAAAACCTTTGCAGACCAAAACTTAAAGTCTTTCTTAATTGTTCAGCTTAGATCAGAAAATGTCTACCATGTATTAAGCCAACTACTGTTCTGAGTTTGTGATACAAAGCTACAACGCCACTGATCTTAAAAGATTTTAGTCTACTGGGTAAGACAGAAATACAATGGACAATTTCAATACAATGCAGTAAATGCGATGATAGAAGTTTTTAACGGATATTAAATTTATGTTGCTCTGGGAGCATGGCAGAGAATCAGTTAACCCAGCAGCATCTATGGGCTGGGGATAAGAAGAAAGGTCAATAAAAACTTACAATTTAGAGGTAAATGTGAAACTGTCACTATTTTATCCAGTAATTATTTGTTGAATGCTTACTACATGCCAGGCACTATGCTAGGTGCTGGGAATTCAAAAATGAAAGTCAAGCTCTTACCTCAGAAACTCATGGTCTAGAAGAGTAAACAGGTCTCTGATAGGGAGATAAGCTCAAAGGGCTAATAAGGAGCAAAAATGAAGAATAGTTTCTAGACATTCACGTCCTTAGCAGCACCTCAGCTGCACCCTGTAAAATATTTGTGCGTCTCTGGTCAGCTCTCTTTGCCATTCCCCACAGCAACTATTCCAGATACTCACCATTCTTCGTGCCACCGACCTACCTACTCTTGCCTCGTACTTCACGGAGATCACCTGTATTCCCTTACCTTCCCACACCCATACTTACCCACTTGTCTGTATCGACTCACCCACAACTCTTCTTCCTCTAACCTCAGAAATAATGCACACCTCCTATTTAGTGCTAATCTTTCTTTTTGGGCTGTTGATCCATTATACCCATCTTTATCGTCTTGCTCTACTGGCTCTCTCCCCTTCCCCCACTTTTAATTTTGAAAACTTGCAAAAAAGTTGAAAGAATGATACAATGTTACAGCATCTATACATACGACCTAGATTCAATCATTTAACATTTTGCCTTTTGTGTATGGGTGTATTTTTTCCATTGTGTCTATAGATACATATAGTTGTTTTCTGCTGAACCTTTTTTAATTAGCTTATTTATTTTTGGCTGCATTCGGTCTTCGTTGCTGCGCACGAGCTTTCTCTAGTTGCAGTGAGTGGGGGCTTCTCTCCATTGTGGTGCACGGGCTTCTCATTGTGGTGGCTTCTCTTGTTGCAGAGCATGGGCTTTAGGCACGTGGGCTTCAGTAGTTGTGGCACGTGGGCTCAGTAGTTGTGGCTCACGGGCTCTAGAGCTCAGGCTCAGTAGTTGTGGCATGTGGCTTAGTTGCTCCGCGGCATGTGGGATCTTCCTGGACCAGGGCTCAAACCCGTGACCCCTGCATTGGCAGGAAGATTCTTAACCACTGCGCCACCAGGGAAGTCCCTTTGCTGAACCTTTTTAAGGTAAGCTGCAGATATGACATTTTACCTTGAAATACTTCAACATGAGTTTTCTTAAAATAAGGACTTTCTTCTACATAATTATTGGTACAATATCATTATCACACTAAAAACTATAACAGTAGTTCTACAACATTGTCTAATGTTTAGCCCATATTTAAGTTTTTCTACTTGTCCCTAAGTTGTAATTGTTGTCGATGTTGTTTAACCAGGATTTCATTAAGGTGACTCCATGGGGTTTGGTTACGTCTCCTGTGTCTTTTTCTAGAAGTTCACCTCTTTTTTTCCACAACATTGGGTTTATGAAAATATCAGACCATTGTTTTGTAGAATGTCCCACATACAGATTTTTGTATTTGCTTCTTTGTAGTATCACTACCTTGTCTCTCTGTCTCCAGTGTTTCCTGTAAATAAGGTCTAAAGACTTGATTAGATTTAGGGTTTGGGCAGAGATATTTCATGGATTTATGTTGTGCACTTCATATTGTATCAATGGAGACACAGTATCAAGTTATCCCACTATTAATGATGCTAAGTGAGATTGCTTGCTTAAGATGTTGCCCACCAGATCTCTCTAGTCTACAGGTACTTTTTTTCTTTTTTTTCCTTTTTTTAAGAGTAAAGAGTCTGTATTATAGTTGCCTACCAGTGGTGTTAATGAGTTTCCATTTCCTGCTCTCTATCACTATGTACTCAAGAATTTTTACTTACTCAGTGATGTACAGTCGGTTTCACTCATTCTTTTTGATACTCCATGTAATACTTGCTCTCTCACTTCTAGCTACTATTGTTTATAGCCAGTCTCCATCAAAAAATAGTCACTGTCAGCTTTCACATCACTCACTATTCAACCTGCTGCAATCTATTCTCTCTCCCCCACCTCCAGTGGCTATGGTGTTGGTAGTTTTCTAACCCTCAAATCCAATGGATTTGTCATTCCTTATTTTATTTGATCTCTTTGCACTCTATATACAGGTAACATTTTCATGGTTTCTGGTTTCTCCTAGTCTCTGATCAGGTATGCCTGCAGGGCAATTTTTTTTTTTTTTTGCTGGGCCCTATATAAACAATTTGATTTTAAGATGTATTACAAAATTCATGGTCCCATGTAAGGTAGAGTTCATCAATGAAGATTTAGAATAATGGATAAGAAAAAGATGTGCATTTATTGACCAGTCAGTGCATGTGAAGATTCTTTATAGTATACAGGCAACACCCCTTTCTCAGGCCAAGGATATAGTCTCTTCATGTTCTTTATTGTCAAATGTGCCATTCCTGGCTAATTTCATATCTCCCACTGTGATTAAAGAGTAGTAATGTAGTTACTATTGTATTGAACTATGTAGATCTTACCTCTACAGTTCCCTAATGTCATTTATTTAATGCTGGTTACATCTTTACTCATGCTGCATCCATTGTGCCACCGTGAGTACTGGCTTCCAGTAACTCTCTCAGATGTTGTTACTCTGCTTCACTGATGATTACCAAAAATGCAGATCTTACACAGAGTATGCAGGAAAATGTGAATAATAATTCATTTTCTGGTGATATTTAGCATTTGGACTTTTCTAGCATAAACGTAGAGCACATGTTCTAACCGTGTCTTCTCTTGAACTTTTTAGGCTGTAATTACTGCATTCCCAAACTGTGATCTCTTAGCCACACCCAGGAAGAATAGTCAAGAGGCCCACGGATGGAGCAAGAAGAATAGTTTCATTTGTGCAAGGAATGCCCATTCCTCCATCAGCATGGCTTAAGCCCATACCTAGAGGGCACAAGGTCGCTGTCAATTGGAAATGAGAGGACATTGATTGGAAGAGCCAGTTGGCATAGCAGAGCAGCAGTCTTAAAAGGCCTCAGATTAGATGGGCCTGTCCTGACACACAGTGCAGAACCTGCAGAGAGGGTAAGGGGACCTCCCTGGTGCCAGTGGTGGGAGGTGGACAGAATTTAAGAACAATGTCACCATCCTCACAAACTTGGTGGTCTACAGACCAAAGACAGTCCCATAGTTGGAACACAGACCAGTGGGAGCCAATGCACAGACCCACACATACAACTCAATCTCAAGGGTCAATAGTTTGGTAACCCAAAACCCTGAATTCATTCTGTGTCCAATATGAGAGTCACCTAAAAGCACCATTCTGGCAGCTCAGTTTCCTACTATTGTGTGAAGGAAATATTGCTTCGGCCAGTAGAAATGGTCCACTCTTCAGACCCAGGGAAATTCCATAGGCACAAGACCCAGAGCTCCTTAGAGCATTTGTTCCACATGAAGAGTAGGTGAATGGGTTAGAGGGTCAGAGAGTACCTCAGATGGGAGAAATGGCACGTGTCCCAGCACCAAAGTGGGACTTGAAAATCTCAAGAGAGGCATTCTGGCGACCACGTCTACGTGGGGACCAGATCCAGGCTCAGGGTGCCTTCCTTAGTTCCAGGAACTGGAGGTGAATTTAGAAAATCTTGAGGAAGACACTCCAAAGCATCAGTCTCCCTGAAGCATGGGGCTGGTCAGGGTCCTTTCTTACTCAGCTCTTAGAGGTACTGTCTGATCATCCCCTCTTATTATCCTTGACTGCTTCATTTGCCTGCCTTTTAAAAGATGGTGCCTCAGTGTTCTGTTATTGGCCCTTCTGTTGAAAACCCGAATGAACTTTTTGGCCAACCCAATACATGTACTCTTTGGTTGAATTTATCCACTCATCTGTAGTTACCACCCATAAGCTGTTTAATTCAAAATCTGTCTTTTATCTAGACTCTCCTGAGACCAAACTTGTATGTTAGTGTTTTATTATTCAGCTCAAAATGTTTTATAATTTCCATGTGGGTTCTTTGACCCCTGAATTTTTTACAAATGTATTTCTTCATTTCCAAACAGAAAGGATTCTTTCCCTAGCTATCTCTTTATGAATGATTTCTACCTGAATTACACTGTGGTCAGAAAAATTATTCTATATTATTTCAGTCCTTTGAAATTTGTTGAGACATTTTCTGGCCCAATCTATAGCCAGATTGTAAATGTTCTAGGTGTGCTTGAAAAGAACATATATTCTGCAGTTACTGGGCACAGAATTTTATATGTGTGTATTAAATATATTAATCATGTTCAAATTATCTATATCTGTACTGACTTTTCCCTTGTTTTATTAATTATTGAAAGAGGGATTTTTAAATCTCCCTCTATGATTATGAATATGTATATTTCTCCTTTTAGTTCTGTCAATTTTTATTTCATTTTGAGGCTATGTTATTAGACACAAATTCAATCTTGTGTCTTCCTGATGGACATGGGGAAAGTCACGTTTCATTGCTATTAATGCTTTTTGTCCTAAAATCTAATTGTTATTACTGTACTACATTAGTTTTGTCTTGGTTAGTGGGTTTTGTTTTTCATTTCTCTTTTATTTGTTTGTTTATTTATTGGCTGCATTAGGTCTTAGTTGTTGTGCACAGGCTTTTCTCTAGTTGTGGCAAGCAGGGCTACTGTTCATTGTGGTGCGCAGGCTTCTCATTGCAGTGGCTTCTCTTGTTACGGAGCGTGGCCTCTAGGGCGTGCAGGTTTCAGTAGTTGTGGCTCGTGGGCTCTAGAGAGCAGGCTCAGTAGTTGTGGCCCACAGGCTTAGTTGCTCCGTGGCATGTGGGATCCTCCTGGACAAGGGATCGAACCCATGTCCCCTGCAGTGGCAGGCGGACTATTAACCACTGTGCTACCAGGGAAGTCCCTCATTTCTCTTTTAAATCTTTCTGTAGCTTTACATCATAGAAATGTTTCCTGTAAACCTCATATAGTTTGGTTTTGTTTTATTGTCCAGTTTGACAATCTTTGTCCTCTAGCTGGAATATTTCATCCATTAACAATTAATGTAATAATTTAAATATATTTGAGTTTATCATATGTCATGCTTCCTGTTTATCCTGTCTATTCAATGTTCTGTGACTTCTTCTTTTTCTTATAATCCTTTCCCAAAGACCTTAAATCTTTTTAATACATTTACTATTTCTTTTAATTATGTTTGTCATAAGTTTTAATTCTATATTTTTAACTCCACAAGATATAGTTTCTATAGTCAGTTTTTTATATTTTTTTTGTTTTTGTTTTAGATTTACCCACATATTTACCATTCTCTTTGCTCTTCAATTTATGTTTTATCCTAGATCTTATATCACTTTCCTTTGGTCTGAAATAAAACCTTCAGTATTTTTTTTTTTAACTTTTATCTATGTAGTTTTTTCTTTTAATCCAGAGTTGTTTTTTGAGTTTTGAGTGTCCTAGCTTTGGCAGTTTACTGTTTATTTATTTATTTGGTTGCACCAGGTCTTTAGTTGGGGCAGGCGGGCTCCTTAGTTGTGTGCGGTATGCATGTGGGATCACCAGCAATCAAACCCAGGCCCCCTGCATCAGGAGCATAGAGTCTTAATGACTGTGCCACCAGGGAAGTCCCCAGAATTATTTCTTCTGTTGAGATTTTCTTGATGGAAAACTCAGGTTTTTTGAATTTGCATATTTATTTATTTGTTTGAAGATGTCTTTATTTTCACTCTCAATCTTTTTCTTTTTTTGGCCACTCCACACAGCTTGCAGGATCTTAGTTCCCCAACCAGGGACTGAACCTAGGCCACAGCAGTGAAAGCACCAAGTCCTCACCACTGGATCACCAGGGAATTCCCAATTTTTCACTCTCAATCTTGAAAGATATTTTCTCTGAGTGTAGAATTCTAGGGTAGGAGTTATTCTCTTTCCACTCACAATGCCATTCAACTGTCCCTGGCTCTCATTGCTGTTGAGAAATCAGCTAACTGCCTTTTTTTTTTTTTTTTTAAGTAATCTGATATTTTTCTTTCTGGATATTTTTATTCTGCCTTTAGTGTTCCTCAGTTCTATTAATGATGTGTTGAGATATGGATTTCTTCTTTTTTTTTTTTTTTTTTTTTTTCTTTACGGTACGTGGGCCTCTCACTGTTGTGGCCTCTCCTGTTGCGGAGCACAGGCTCCGGACGCGCAGGCTCAGCGGCCGTGGCTCACGGGCCCAGCCACTCCGCAGCATGTGGGATCTTCCCGGACCGGGGCACGAACCTGCGTCCCCTGCATTGGCAGGCGGACTCTCAACCACTGTGCCACCAGGGAAGCCTCGGATTTCTTCTTTTAATTCTTCTTGAGATTCATTAAGTTTACTGAATCTGTGCATTAGTGCCTTTCAACAGTTCTAAAGATTTCTCAGCCATAATCTTAAAATATTGCCTCTACTCCATTCACTCTCATTTGAGAATTCCAATTAAACATGTTATGCATTCTCACTCTTTCATTTCTCTTAACCTTTCCTTGATTGTTTTCCTCTTTATATCTGTGCTGCATTCTATACAATTTCTTCTGACATCTTCATCTGTGTCTAATCTACTTTTCTACCTACCCATTGAGTTTTTCTTTCAAAAATTATATATTTTCTGAAAGCTGGATTTTTTTTTTCGAATTTGCTAGATCACATTTTAAAGTGTTCTTTTTCCTCTAGACATTTTCAGGTTTGTCTGTTACTACTTCAGACACAGTAAGCATAGTTGTTTTACATTCTGTGTTTGACAGTTTCAGTAACTAAAGTCTTGATAGGTCCCTATTGTCATATTTTTTTTCTGCTGGTTCTCACTCATAGTGCCATGTTTCCTTGAGGCCTAGTTTAGCTGGAGCTACTTGTTTTCTTTGGAAAATTATTTATAAGAATTCTGAGGCCTAAGAAAATGTTTTCTGGGGAAGGATTTCCATTTGCTTCTGCCAAGTGCCTGGAATCACTACCAGTATAAAACAACTTAAACTAAATTCATATTTGAGGGCTTTTTATTTTTTTAATTTATTTTATGAAGTATAATTGATTTATAATGTTGTGTTAATTTCTACTGTGAGAGTTTTTTAGATCCGCCAAATGAGCTGAATTTGGGTTGCTAAATCATACAGGGGTCAGATTATGACTATAACTTCTTAGGGACTGTTTCCTTCCTCCACTGCTGAGGGTTTATATCTGATTCCCCCTACACTGAAGACCTTCTGAGGTCCTGCCTTGATGGGCAATTCCTAATCCTATTAGATTCCTTACCATGAGCAAGTTATCTTCTGTCCCCCATACCTCACACAACAATGAAAACTGAGTTAAGATTGTCCCCTAAGCATTTTGTCCATCTTTTATGGCTGAATTATTTGTGACTATATTACAGTATTTGACCTGCCATGAATTATCATTTAATAATAAATGTCCCAGGATTTTTACTCCTTTTAGATGATAAAAAAAAACTACCCTCAAAGTTGCAGCTACCTTATTAGACTGTTAAACAGTTACTAAATTTCTAAATATGGCATCTCATCAGTTCTTAGCATTTTAGACCTGGAGGGGACCTTGGAAAACATCTGAATCAGTGGTTCTCATCCATAGGCTGCTCATTTAAATCACTTGGGACCTTTTAAAACCATATTGATGCCTAGATCTCATCCCAGACCAGATTTATCAGAATTTGTGAGGATAAATCTCACATATCAGTAGTTTTTTTAAACTCTCCAGGTGATTCTAATGTGAATCCAAGGTTAAAAAGCACTGGTCTAAACCTCATAGATGAGGAAACTGAGACCCAAAGATGCTAAAAGTCTTCCCAAAATTGACATTTACATAAGGTAGAGATTAGAACGTGAAGTACCCTAAGTCTTACTCCAGGACTCTATTGCCCCATTCTGCCTCCTTTATTATTGAATACTAAATAAAGATTGGCAACAACATTTCTTTTAATTCAAGAATTCATACAACAAACATCATGTGTTTTCTGGGTACTTGGCACTAATGATAGGATTATTAAATAGAAAAACACTCTGGAAACTTAAGGTTAGAGAAAAGCTGATGGAAAACTAGAAGGATTATCTAGTTAGCGTTTGTTCTTTAAAGTCACTGCCTAGTCTGGATCTTCTACCTAAGATGCAATGAAATGTTTTGGTTATAATTTAATACCAGGAGCAAAAGAACCTGTCTTCCCATTAAAACTGATATGTTTAATTATTTTCTAATAATGAGAACTGCATCCTTGACTGTTTTTCCTTTTTCTTGTAAAGAATTCAAAACCAAACATGATGCTCAGTTATAGCCACTGTACTGGGTCTTATGGTTTGCTCCCTCCTTTTAAGTGATCTGAATTTTATTTCCATTTTTATTAACATTATGGCATAAGTGCCTTTTATTATAAAAATGCCTTTATTAGTTTTGAAAGGAAGTGGTGAAGTAAATTTTTAAATTTAAAAACCAACCTCAATTCGTTAATAGATTGTTACCATTTAATGAGTAAAGTATATGTAAACTGCTGTTTTTTATTTCCCTAGAGTGTTTACCAAGGAAAACATAAAATATAGACTCCTAAATTTATCTAAGAGAGAAATTTTAGATACATGGTTTTCTCAATCAGCATTATTCATTTTATAGATTTCTTTGATAATTATCAGTTGTGAAAGTCATACCTATACCTATTAGATGACTGATTATGTATGCATACGTACCAGAATCTAATGTGATACCACGGCCAGCCAGACTTTTCTTTTAGCTGCTGGTCTTTAAAGAGTCGATAACCATTTCTTGATAGCCATAACTTATGTGGCAGACCTTTGTTAGGTTCTATCATTCATTAAAAGTATTCAGCAAATTGTTTGTTGCGTTCCAGAATGTACCTGGCACTGTGCTAGGTTTAAGATAACTGCTATCAAGAAGCTCACACTCTAATACATGATGTCACATACATTATATCATTTAGCTTTCATTCAATCCTGTAAAATATTGTTATCCCCATAGCCTCTACTATCTTATCTGTAAAACAGAAATAATACCTCTTAAAGCTACTGTGAGAGTTAAATAAGACAGTAAGTGTGGAACATGTTCCTGCCATCAAATTCAGTGTTCTTTCTACACCACCACACCTTCCAATACCAGAATTTCCTGTTTGCTTTCACCTACCCCTTTATTCTTCAGACACCATTTTGAATTAGCATCTGCTCTATGGTTGTAATACCTTTAACCAATTCCGATTCCTCACCTCCACCATGGCTTCTTCCCATCTTTCTCCCTCTATTAAAATCCAATCCTTTTCTGACCCCTTGCTTCCCCCTTGCAACTCAAAGTATTTTTGGAAATGATCCCTTATCACTGATTCATTGTTGATGGCAATGTAATTGGTATGAATTCTGTGTAAGATAATTTGGCATTATCTATGAAAATTATAAAAGCATTTCCACTAGTAAAAAGTTATCCCACAATTATATTCATATATAAAGAAGTATTAAAGAAAGATATTCCAGGGCTTCCCTGGTGGCGCAGTGGTTGAGAGTCCGCCTGCCGATGCAGGGGACGCAGGTTCGTGCCCCGGTCCGGGAGGATCCCACATGCCGCGGAGTGGCTGGGGCCGTGAGCCATGGCCACTGAGCCTGTGCGTCTGGACCCTGTGCTCCGCAGCGGGAGAGGCCATAGCAGTGAGAGGCCCGCGTACCACAGAAAAAAAAAAAAAAAAAAAAGAAAGATATCCCATATCGCATTGTTTTTAATAGCAAAATAGTGAAACAAATAATCATCAACATTTATAAATGGTTTTATATGTGTAGAATATTACTGGAAGGATACAAAAAAACCAGTGAAAATTTTTTTAAAAAGTGAAAATCAGAGTGTATGGCATTATATGTATACACGTACACATATATACACATATAGACATATATATGTATATATCTTTCATGAGTATAATGATACTTTAAACACTAGGTGCCTTCAAATGATGATAGAGAACCAATTCATTGTCTTGAAAACTTATAAAAACAAAGGGAAAGAATTAAACATTTATCTTAATTTTCTTATATAAACTGTACCATTGGATAACCAAATAGCTGTAGGGAGATTCTCCTTATAAAGACTCCAACTAATACATTTCATAAATGATAGAAATGGAATATCACCATTTTGCAATCCCCAATGAATAATGGATGTGCTCATTGAGCATCAATGGCTGCTAATATTCCAAAAAGAGACAAGGAGCACCTGTCTATTTACTAGATGACTTGCTGCCTGATTCATAAATCATTCAATAAAGTCAATTAGATCTTCAAAAAAACCAAAAAGACAAGATATTATATGCTTCCAGATGAAAGAATATATCACTTCCTTTAATCTTGCCAAAAGTATTGAACCTGAGTCTAATCTCGCCTCTGTATCTAGCTGTCAATTTGCAAAATACACAACTGACAAAAGAACATGCAGACCTACACCAATAAAAATGAAATCAGCAAAATCCAGACTAGGAAACTGCATATCAGACAATGCATGTTCTTCAACAGATGATTTTAAGGAAAAGACAAAGATGGTGGAGGAGCCTGTAAATCATTTAAAAGGCTCATGAAATTTTTTTTAATGGGCAAGACTAAACTCCAGTGCCTTGAGATGCACACTTGAGTATGTCAATTCCTTGATCACTATGAAGTCAAGATAGTTTCTTTGAGAAGGAGAGGAGATTCAGGAATGGTTGACAAAGTTCTATTTCTTGACTCAAATACAAGTGTGTTTACCTTATAATAGTTTACTAAATGATACACTTGTTTTCCTGCATTTATGTTTTAGTTTATATTTTTTAATGTTTTAAAAATAATTGAAAAGAATGTAAGTAGGTGCATTGTAACGAGGGAAACAAAAGGCACAGACAGGTGGAGCATCTCTCTTTGGGCCAGTCCTCATAGTTATTTTACATACTTTGTCATTTACAGAAGTCAGGTAACTCACTCAAGGCCAAGGCCACATCACTAAGTGGCAGAGCCAAAGCTCTGATTTTTCCAGTGCACTGCACCGCCTCTCAGGCCTTAGGGGGAATGCTGCAAGAGCCCTCACCTCTTAGGCCAGGCATTTCTCTGTGAGACAACTTCTGCCTTCTTGTTGACCAGTGGCTGCAGCCACTTGAATAATTTAAGGTTGAAGGCAGGTGAAGTATTCTGCACTGTTTTTATCTGATCCATCACTTGCACTTTCAGCCTAAATTAATTTGTTATGTGATAAGAGAAAATTATCTCCATGGGAGAGAAATGAACTCACCTATAAAAATATTGCCTTTTCCCTAATAGGATTCAATCTGTTTCCTGCAGTTCCCTTTAGGTGCCAAGCTGAAGTGTATGACCACTTGGCCTATCTCCCTTCATCACAATTCCTTCACTGGCTGAAGAATTTTCTGCTAACTCGAGCTACCAGCTCTGCCAAGAGCCAGGTGTTTGTCCATCCCTTGCCTGCCTTGGGTGGGAAATGATAACTCATGACATTGCAAAACCCAGGGCTGACCAGCAGCTTTCTCATTTTGTATACAGCAAATACAGGGGCTCAGGGCCTGGGTTGATGGACACAATAGCACCTGTAATTAGATCCAGGTGCTGTATACACTGGCCATTGACTATGACTCCAATAATTACAAAGTCAACCAACCAAAATAGATGTTATCAAAGATGGCTAAAACAGAGACCTAAAAATCAGCAGGAGCTGGAGAAGCATTTTCCCACTCTTTGAAGATCTAAGCTTAAGATACATGTGTTTGGTAAAACAGGCAATTTTTCAGCAGGCCTTAACCAGATTACTTGTCTCAGGGCTTGCAGCTTGGCTGGTATCAGATAAAGGGATTCATTGAAAGCATAAGCTTAAGGGACATGATTAAGTTAACTGGAGTCAATAAATGCCATTGACAGTATGTTACAACTCTCTTAGATCTTGGGATATTTCTTATGTAACAAAGGGGAAGTGGATATGGTAACTCTCATATTGAACCTGTAACTAAGCAGCCAGTCAGCCCAATTAACTAATACAATCTGCTGTAGATTGAATATTTGTGTCCCCCCCATCCCCGAAATTCCTATGTTGAAACCTAATCCCCAAAGTGATGATGTTTGGAGGTAGGGTCTTTGGGAGGTGATTAGGTCATGAGGGAAAAGCCCTTATTAAAGAGGTCACAGAGAGCTCCCTCACCCCTTGTACCATGTGAGAACACAGTGAAAAGATGGCCATCTATGAACCAGGAAACATACCCTCACCAGATACCAAATCTGCAGGCACCTCGATCTTGGACTTCCCAGCTTCCAGAACTGTGAGAAGTAAATTTCTGATGTTTATAAGCCATCCAATCTATGGAATTTTGGTATAGCAGCCTGAAGAGACTAAGACACCATCTCTCAATGGCCTGCTAGATGACTAATTTTTATTTCATATATGTAGTGTTATTTATTATGTGCCTATTATATGCCAGACACAATGGCACTTTACTTGTATTATTTCATTTAATCCTCAGAGTAGCACTAGTATTCTGAGCACTAGTATTAGCTCAATTTTAAAGAAGAGAAAATTGAGGCACAGAGATAAAATAACTTGTTCAAGGCCATAACCAGTATATGGTAGAGCTAGGGTTCAAACATAGGTCTTTTGTCCATGCTCTTCCCACAAATACTAAGGCAAAGATTGCTAACAGCCTACCCTAATATCCATTCTCTGCTTCTTCCTTTGTAATAAAACCCCTATTTTATTCAGGAGAGAAATATGCCCTATTGAAAGACTGTATTTCCCTGCCTCCCTGGCAGGTCAAGTTCTGGTCAGAAAGATATAAATGGAAATGTTGTGTGGAACTTCCAAGAAGTTTCCTTAGAATGAAGGGATCAAGCCCTTCTTCCTCCTTCCTTTCTCTTTCTTCCTTCCTGCTGTGGAGACTGGGACGTGATGGCTAGGCCTCTAGCAGCTATCCTGGACAGGAAGGTGGTCTTGAAAATAGAGACCAGAATGAGAGAGAGCCCAAGTCACTGATAACACCATGAAACCACAGTACTACCCATTCCAGGCTTCCAACCTCTAGACTTCTTTCACATGAGAAAAAGAAACCCTGCCTTGTTTTCTCGGGTTTATTATTATATGTAACCAAATATGCCACATATATCTGTATTTCACCCACATTTTGCCTTGCACAATTATCTAAAGCTAAATAATTCTGCTCTCGATGCCCACTAGTTAGTAAAATAGCTGTCTGTGGCTCCAGCTTGTTTAACTCTTTATTAAAAAGGCCCGAAGAGAAAAGAACTAACATTTGTATGCCTTCTATGTGTTAGGTACCCATATATATTATTTAACATTTTCACTGTCTCATTCCATGATCATTCCCATCAGTGCTAATATATCCTGCTTTAAAAACAAAACTCTTTTTTTTTTTTTTTTTTTTTTTTTTGGCGGTACGCGGGCCTCTCACTGCTGTGGCCTCTCCCGTTGCGGAGCACAGGCTCCGGACGCGCAGGCTCAGCGGCCGTGGCTCACGGGCCCAGCCGCTCCACGGCATGTGGAATCTTCCTGGACCGGGGCACAAACCCGTGTCCCCTGCATCAGCAGATGGACTCTCAACCACTGTGCCACCAGGGAAGCCCCCAAAACTCTTTTTTGACTTCATATTCCTCTCAACACCCCTTATCAGCAAAAACTCCTTAAAAGATTTATATTATAGCCACTGTTCATCTCTCTTCTGATTCTCCTGAACCCAAGCAAGGCATTCTCTCATCCCCGTCACTCTGATAAAATAACTCTTTCAGCATCATCCATGACCTTCACCCTTGCTAACTCCATGGTCATCTCTTAGTCCTTGCCTCTCTTAATATATTAGCAGCATTTGACACAGGTGATTGCATCCTCCTTGAAATACTTTCTTCACTAGGCTTTCAGAATACCACTCTGTTTTCTTCCTGTTTCACTGGTCATGTGTTCTATCCCTTGCTGGTTCTTTCTTATCCCTGACTAACTGTTGGGAGTACTCCAGGGTTCAGTCCTCAGTCCTCTTTTCCACTTACATTCACTTCTTTGGTGACATCAAACAGTTTTCTGACTTTCAGTACCATCATTGTGGTATCAGCTCCCAAATTTCTACCTCCAGCCTGATCTTCCCAAATTTCAGAAACATATATATAGCTGCCAACTCAATATCTCTATTTGGATATCGAATAGACATCTCAAACTGGACAGGTCCTAAACCAAACTCCTGGTTCACCCTGCCCGCCATAACTACTCCTCCAACAGTGTTTTCCTTATAAATGTCAGTAAAACACTACCAGTTGCTCAAGCCAAAAACTTCAGTGTCATCCTTGGCTCCTCTTTCTCTACATCTAAACCATGAGCAATGGGAATTCCCTGGTGGTCCAGCAGTTAGGACTCAGTGTTTTCACTGCCGAGGGCCCGGGTTCAATCCCTGGTCAGGGAACTAAGATCCCACAAACTGCTGTGCAGGGCAGCCAAAAAAATAAATAAACCATGAGCAAGACCTGTAGGCTCTATCTTTAAAATATATACAGAATCCATGTTTGAGGGCATTAAAAATTATTTAAAACTTTTTAGATATGATTATAATATTGTTGTCTTTTAAATTCTTTTAGTGATACATTCTGAAGTATTTTTAGATGAAATTACATGATATGTGGGCCTTGCTGCAAAACTACAGAATGGAGAAAATGGGAATATAGAAGAAACAAGATTGATCATGAGTTGGTAATTGTTGAAGGTGAGTGATGTGTACATGGAGGTTCATTATATCAATACTAGTCTACTATGTTTTACCTATGTTTGACATTTTCTATAATAAAAAGTTAAATAGTTCTCATCACACACAAAAAATTGTTTCTGTGTGTGGTGATGGATGTTAACTAGCATTATTGTGGCAATCATTTTGCAATATATACATATGTCAAATCATTATGTTGCACACCTGAAACTAATACAATGTTATATGTCAATTATAGCTCAATTTTTTAAAAATATGAGTAGCTCTATTTTTTAGTATTTTATTTTTAATTTTTTTTTAATTTATTTTTTTTAATTTATTTTATTTTTGGCTGTGCTGGGTCTTCAGTGCTGCGCACGGGCGTTGCAGTGAGCGGGGGATGCTCTTCGTTGAGTGCACGGGGCTTCTCATTGCAGTGGCTTCTCTTGTTGCGGAGCACGGGCTCTAGGCGTACAGGCTTCAGCAGTTGTGGCATGTGGGCTCGGTAGTTGTGTCTTGCAGGCTCTAGAGCACAGGCTCAGTAGTTGTGGTACACTGGCTTAGTTGCTTCGCGGCGTGTGGGATCTTCCCAGACCAGGGCTCGAACCCATGTCCCCTGCATTGGCAGGTGGATTCTTAACCACTGCGCCACCAGGGAAGCCCCAGCTCAATTTAAAAAAATTTAAAAAGGTAAATAAAATAGAGCCAGAATAGGAGCACTTCCCACAATCTCCACACCTACTCCCATGTCCCAAGTCACTTTCTTTCACCTGGATTATAGCAGTGATCTCCTTAAATAGTCTCCCTGGTACTGCCTTTGCCTGTTTATAATCTACCCTCAACAGGGCATCAGGGTGATCTTGTTAAAATGTAAGTAAAAAAAAAAAAAAAAATGTAAATAAAGTCACTCCTCTACTCAAAACCCTCCAAAGGCTCCAGCTCACTCTAAGTCTAAAAACCAAAGTCTTTGCAGTGGACTCCAAGGTGCAATGATCCATGCCACCACTCCCCTCAAACCTTTGCCCCTCACTTTTTCATTTTGTTTTAGCCTTGTTGGCATCCCTTTGCCTTGAGGCCTTTGTACATTCTGTTCCCTCTGCCTAGAACACTTTTCACCAAAATGCATACACCATTCACTCTGTCACTTCTTTCAGGTCTACTATTAAATGACATATTATCAATGAGGGCCTCCCTTAACCACCTTATATGACGTATCAATACTCTACCATCACTGCTTCTCTCCTTGCCCAGGTTCATATTTTCTACCCCTCCCATGCTAAATCAATTCCATGAAATTAAGTTGTGTTTGTTTTGTTTTTTTAAACTTTGTTCACTGCTATAGTTTCTGTGACTAGAACACTACTTGGGACATACTAGGTGCTTGATAAATAAATGAATACCAATGTTGAGACCCTCATTTTATAATGAGGAAACTGAGATAAGAAGAGGTTAAATAACTTGCCTAGAATGCTTTCCATGTTCAAAGCAGGGTCTTAATCTTTGTCTTCTATACCAGTGCGCTTTTTTTTTTTTTTTTTTGGGCACACAGCATTCAGGGTCTTAGTTCCCTGACCAGGGATCAAACCCGTGCCCCCTGCAGTGTAAGCACAGAGTCTTAACCACTGGACCACCAGGGAAGTCCCTACCTGTGCAGTTTCTACTCCAAAAGTGCTGAAAGTATTTCACAAGTTTACAATCAGGATTAAATGTAAATATGAACATCAGTAAACTTTATAGAATTTTAGGCCACATGCAAGTTGTTAGTTCTTGTGGTTTCATCTTTAAGATCAAAGTCAGAAAGACTAGCCTGTTTCCTCAAGCTTATTTTTATCTAGATGTGAAAATACAACTATTCTCTGGGAAGCCTGAATAAATTCCAAGTATTAAAATTTAGATAGTCTGTCTTATGTTACTAATATGTGGTTTCCTGCAAGTAATGGAAATAAGATATTTTGATTCTTGAAATCTTCAGAGGTGAGCACCTGGCCAAAAGCACAGCCACATGATTGTGGTTTAAAAATAGCTCCAGGTTTCATCTCTCAGCTGCAGATGTGTTTGGGAGTATATAGATAGCATATAGCAGGTATATTCTGCCAGTCAGAAGATGTGAAATAATGGAGTAAATTAATGACAGTGATTCTCAAGTTTTTTCAAAACACTGATTTCCAATTTGCCAAAGAATTATATATCTGAATCATTACATTGCCCAAATGAGAAACACAGTGACTTAAACATTTAGATAGTTGGGGAATAAACCACATTTATAATTTTCTTCCAGTGATCTGTACTGATTTGTATATGAATAAGCATTTAAAAATTCTATTCGAGTTTGCAATTTGTTCCATTTAACTAATGGAAAAAACCAATGCACAAGTTGAAATAAACTTGTCAAAATTCCCTTAATGGCAAAAAACCCCCCACAACAACAGAATGAAAACACTTAAGAGTCAAAGTTTCTCCTCCAACTGGTGGTATTTGCCTCCCAGTCTTTGCTGCTTAGGACTAACTAGGTCATATTAGAATCATATGAAATTGCCAATATCTGACTGATTTTGACCTAAAAAACACAATTTCACATGGTTCAAATTAATATTAATAATAGAACACTTAAAAGCACAGGATATATAAATTCAGAAGAGA
The DNA here is from genome assembly GCF_949987515.2 of Delphinus delphis. Lineage (NCBI taxonomy): Eukaryota > Metazoa > Chordata > Mammalia > Artiodactyla > Delphinidae > Delphinus > Delphinus delphis. The sequence continues at coordinate 50,452,480 of NC_082690.1, read as the reverse complement.
AATTCCTGCAAATACATCTTTTTAATAAACATGTTAAAAGAGCAAAATTGAGTCTCATACCAACTGCTGAGAAGCTATCATTGGACAAAAACAAAATTATAGTAAGTGATTTTGCAAAGCCCAATATTTATGAATGTTAAAATGTTAATGTCAAATAAGGTTACAGAGTGCCTATGCTCAGTTAACTGAAGAACACCATGCCAGGGAGCCCAAAGTCATAGTGCGATTCCTTTTTATCCTGTTAACTCTACCATGCTCCATGACCCACTGTACTCAGTCTTAATCCAGGACATTTGTCTCTCAAACGCATATCGCAAGGCAGAGTGAGAGGCAAGAGGTGAAGTGGGGATGAGTTTCAAGAAAAGGTGCAAATCCGTGACTCCTGCAGTGGAGGTGAGAGACATCTAAAAGCAGATTCCTGCACCTACCCTATAGTATATGGTCAATAAATGGCGAATGAATGAATGGGTGAATGAGTGCCTTATTAGTAATGCATAAGTAGTCTTATTCCTAATTATGAAGGATAATATTTTAAATGATATCTCTAAAAAAATAGAACCATATAATGTGTTTTAGCTGGAAGGTATCTTAAAGATATCCAATCTAGTGCCCATATTTTACAGTTGGGAAAATAAAGGCTTGAAATTAAATGATTACCCTGAAGTCACACAGCTTCTCAGTATCAGCTGGGACCAGAATTTGACTCATGCTTCTCAGTGTAATACTCCTTCCAATATATGATAGGATAAAACATTTTTCTCACCATTAGAAATAACTAGCATATAATTTTCACATCCTGAATATAGCAGAGGAATCTTATTTACTGTTATAATTGGAGGAGGCCTTACTCAATGTAGCCCCGTATTTTATAAGAAAGAAATCCATGGTGCAAAATGTTAAACAATTTGTCTAAGGTTAGCCATTTAGAGAATCGACATTCAAACTCAAGCCTCCAGATCCCCAAATCCAGAGCACATTTCATGCTGAAGGACATTAGTGTACTTAAAGCTTGTATGCTTTTTACATAGTTTGATGGCATATGATTGTCCAAATGTGGGCAACAGGAAATGTTTATTTATTTACAAGTACATGGGAAAGCAATTTCTATTCACCTTTTTAAAAAATTATGTTACAAATAAAAAGTTGTTAATACATTCATCCTTTGCACACAAAATACATTCTTTTTACTTTTACTCTCAGTATGAATTATTTCTTAATAACAACCGAAGCTACAATGGACAGTCAAGTGGTTTGGCAATTTGACAATGTTTTTTCAAGAAGGAAAACCCAAACTTTAAAAGACAGTCGATATATGTAAAGGAAATTGGTGGCGCAGTGGTTGAGAGTCCACCTGCCGATGCAGGGGACACGGGTTCGTGCCCCGGTCCGGGAAGATCCCACATGCCACGGAGCAGCTGGGCCCGTGAGCCATGGCCGCTGAGCCTGCGTGTCCGGAGCCTGTGCTCCGCAATGGGAGAGGCCACGGCAGTGAGAGGCCCGCGTACCGCCAAAAAAAAAAAAAAAAAAAAAAGTGCTCCTTCATTGAATCCTAGAAGATTGAGTGCTGCTCTCCAGCATGATTTGTAGCCGCCCTTTCAAAAAATGTGGAGGACTTGGAAATTCTCTAGTGATAACAATTCAATTTCTACAAGACTGAAGCAGTCTTCATGAAATTGACTATCTAAATGATAGGCTCATAGAAAAATTCTTATAGCCATATTAGGGTGTTAGCCATTATTCAAGAATCTCCTAATTGACCAGTTGATCTAAGATTATAAGTTGCATTCTCTAAGTAGGATTTTAAGAGGCCCTGCTTAAATGAACCCAAGTGACTTTGATTTGCTAGACTAATTAAAAGATGTGAAAACATATGCCCACACAGAAAACTTGTACACAGATATTTATAGCAGCATTATTTATAATAGCCAAAAAGTGAAAATAACCCAAATGTCCATCAACTGATGAATGGACAGGTAACATCTGGTACATATATACATACAATGGAATATTATTTAGCCATAAAAAGAATGTATTGATTCATGCTATAACATGAAACATGGTATAACATGAAACTTGAAAACATTATGCAAAGTGAAAGAAGCCAGACACAAAAGAGCACATATTATATGATTCTTTTTATATGAAATGTCCAGGATAGGCAAATCTATAATGAGAAAATAGATTAGTGGTTGCTAGATGATGGTGGGGAAGCAGGGAGAGTGATTGCCAATGGGTACAGAATTTCATTGGGAGATGATGAAAATGTTCTGGAGTTAGATAATGGTGATGGTTGCACAACTTTGTAAAAATACTAAAAAAACCACTGAATTATACACTTTAAAGGGGTGAATTGAATGGTGTATGAATTATATCTTAATTTTAAAAAGAGAAATGCAACTTCATTTTAAAATATTTTGCTCAGATTCCTGCTCCCTCATCCCCCTTTTTAATGTTGAGTGACGTTTTCACACAATCACCTTTCTATACAATGTTTTCAGCTAATTGCACTCAGGTCATCATCAGCTTATATTTCTAACAGGCATTTTATTAAAAAAATACATGAACACATAAGACATGATACAGCAGCCTGTTAATATCTGCATATTAACATTTAAAATCAAGTATTTTGCTTGTGTTGAAATAGATTTTATATTCAGATGTATTCAGATATTACTGAGAGCCTATGCTTGAAACCAACAACCAATTAAGAGCTGAGTTCATATGATTCCATGATGAACATGTTTGTGAAAACTATGTTTACATTTTGATCGAAAGAGATAGGAAAAGGGAAATCAGGGATTCTCTAAGTCTTCATAAAACAGCTTCTCTAAATATTTTAACTAGCTGCTGAGAAGACCTCCAGAATTATATATTTTGTATTTTATTTCATCCCTATACTAAAAGTCATGCATTAAAATGTATGCAACAATATATATGGGCACACTTTTTCCCTTTAGATGATCTAAAAAAAACTCAACCCTTTATTATCTGAAATTTTTTTTATCTGAAATTTTAAGCAAAGGTTTTTGTTTTGTTTTTTTTTTGCTGAAAATAGCAATTTTACTCACACACTTACATTTATGTAAGTGTATTTAAGTAGCTCCCTTACATATCAACAAAGAAGCCCCAACCTTCTGGTATGTCTAGAGGACACTTCAGTGAGCAGAAATTAGGAGTCAGCATTCCAGTCATTTGAAATTTTCTACAACAGGAACATGAAAGCCCCAACATACCTTAAAGGGATAAAAGGGTTCACACACAAAAAATTTTTTTAATAAATCAATTGACATTCATTGCCAGGGAGCCTACAAGAAAGTTCTACTAACATTCTGCAACTGTATAGGACAAGAGAATATATATTCTTAATGATTACTTTCCAGAAAGCAGTATGTTTAGCAGCTGTTTTTCAGAGGGCTTATCAAGTTTTGCTGTTGTTATTTAATCCAGGCATGACTGTGTAACCTTAAACAAAAGCTCTGTACCATTCAACCAACTAGTGACAAATTATCCTAGCAGACCGGATTCGTATCTTTTGATATTCTGTGCAGGAATTTTTGCTTTATTAGGCATTTGGTATTCCAATTTTTATTTCAGAACTTAGTGCACATGTAGAAAGGGAAAGAAACCCTGCTAAATTTAGGTGTTGGTAATTACGTCCATCAAATAATGTCATGTATGAAATTACATCCTAAAAGCAGTTGACAAAACTGGGATTCATGACTCCATTTTTACCAAGAGGAGAAAACAAGAGCCACATAACCAGAATAATTCTTCAGAAGCATACTTGGTTATCAATTATATGTTAACTAAAGAAGAAAATACATGGATAACTGAAGAGTTAATCAACAGTAAGATTGTGATCTAAATCTGATATCAATAAGAAGCTAAGAATTTATAAATACCTATCCTGACATTCCCCAAGGGAATAATAATTATCACCTTAATGAGATTTTTCTGTCAATTAAAAAAAAATTGAGGCAGAAAGGCTATAATAAATGGCAAACATGGCCCTTTAAAAAGAAAACAGGATGAACACATTTATCTTCTAATGGAGAATGGGATCAAGAAGAGAGAGGTTCAAATTGCACTGTGAGGTATCTCGGTAATAAGGTTAAGTTTCCTGATAATGAGTTTACGACCCTGGAATTGCCCACTGGGTAGAGAGAGAGAATACCTTTCTTGAAGTAGGTAAAGAAGTGGAGTCTCTTGGGTAACAGTTATGCCCTAAGGCAGAAGAATGGACCAAATGAGTGATTTTCTTTTAAGGCCCTTTCAGAAATGGAGTTTTTTTTTTTAAGTCAGGAGGATTCCTTGTTTTGTTCTAAGGATCTATAGTTGTATCAGACCATCCAAAGTCTGCTCTTAATCAAGGAGAAAACTAATATTTGAGTGTTTACTGTTTACCAAGCATTTTCAATTTATCTAATTTTTACAATAATTCTGACAGGTATTATTACTATTAGTCTATCTTGTGGAGGAGGAAACTGCAAGAGATTGTGCTTTGCATAATGTTATAGCTAATTCATGGGAATATTAGGACCCCTAACACCTAGCCTAGTGTTCCCCCCTTCTAAATACCTCCCTACATCACTCCCTGAAGTGTCAAAGTCACAACCCGCCCTGAAAATTCTGCTTTAACTCAGTGGGAAAGTAAAATTTTGACTCTTGCATGTCACAAAGTCAGTTAAAGAAGAGGGTAGCTTTTGTGCTCTGACTTCTTAACCAAAGGAGTCAAAGAAATTCTCACCCAAACTGAAGTGTTTCTCACCATACTGATGCAAGACCAATGACTTTTTTAGAAAGACCAATGAAGAGCCATCTACCAGCCTTCCAAGGTTGCAAGTTACCTTGCAGGTGGAGGAATCACTTGGGTAATGGGCTTTATTAGCAAGTGTTGCTTATAGTTATCTCTGATTTTCAAATCAAAGACCTATATTTTGTTACTTTCTACATAGAGCAATTTGGCCTCCGTTCTTTTAAAATTATTTTCAGATCATGCTTTTTCAAGAGAATCAAATCGACTAACCAAATGTCATTTGAGACTTTTCCAAAATAGATTTTGGGGCCTGCTTTTTGCCAGTGACCATCAGCCCATCTGTGACAGGAGCTGCAAAACTTTACATTGGTAATTTACGGGATTTTAACTGACGATTCCGCTCTGCTAAAGAGGCCTATCCTGAAATCCTGAAGAAATACCAACTACTCACTAACACTGAGCTTGGCCTATGTTTGGCAAGTGACAAATACATAATTTCCATGATTTCATGTAGATTTCAACTTCTACTAAAACAATACCTTTTTAATCTTTAACTCAAGAATCAGTTTGTGATTTCAACAGGATATCAATGAATGGACTTGGAAAGCAATCCCAGCCTAGGGCATAACAGCAAGCCAGTCTCAACCTAATGACATGTAACCACCCTCCTTCCTGGAGAGTAGGATGCACTTTGGGCAGAAGCACAAAGCCTTAAAAAAAAAAAAAAAAAAAGCTGTGGGTCAGCAGATATTTAACTGAACGTGTTACGAGAAGCAAAGTACTACAACATAGAATTTTAATAGGTCATCTGGGCCACCCCAACAAATGCTGGGATCTTCTCCACATCATCTTTGCCAAGTTCTTATCTAGGCTTTGCTTGACAGAGGCAGCCCCTTCCATGGTGAACCAACTTTTTGAGAAAGTTCTCCCTTACGTGAAGTTCAAATCTGTGGCCCTATGACCTCTATTCAGTGGGCCTCGTTCCACCCCTTTGAACAACAGAGTCTTGCTCTAATGTACTGTGTTCCTCTCTCTTTCCCAAGCTATATTTCCCTAAATCCTTCAAATATTCTTCAGATGTCTTAAATTTTAAACTCCTTCACCATCTTTGTTATGCCTCAGTTTGTTTTTAAACTATGGCTCCCCAGAATGATTGCAATGTTCCCATGGGTTTAGGAAAGGAGATGAAGTATCATCTCCCTTGCTCTAACATTATTAATGAGCTGTTGGAAGGGATGATAATTTCTTAATTCAGTATGCTTTCTCCCCAGTGTGAGAATGTCAGGGAAGCCAGTTTTCCCTCCAAACACAAGTAGGCTCATGTCACAGATATGAAATCCAAAAAGAAGAAAAACAAAAAACAAAAAAACACATCCCTCTCTTATCCCCAAATTAGTGTTCAGCCACACACTGCTTACATGGAGTACATTTTGTCAGAAGGATGAGATAACACATGTTTTTTCACTGCTTTTCATTTTCAAGTTAAGTCTCAAGAGGATTATAGTTGCACTGAAACACATCTGTCGGGGCCATGGTTGAGGAGAATAAGTAACCAGTTGAAGTTAAAAAAAAAAACTCTAGAAAAAAAGGGTAAACCCTAGAAGAGCTCTTCTACAGGCTAATAGGGCAGTAGTCCCTAAAGTACTTATGGTTATGAGATACAGAGTTCTGCAGGATTAAGAAATAGAAAATGTCTATCTTTAAAGCTATTGGTTTGATACATGGGGCAAAAAATTAAATAGTTTTTTCCTTATTATAATATGATCTCATTCACGTAGCTTAGTTTATTATTAAAAAAAAGAAGTTTCCATTTTAGTCAGAGGACCAATTCAAAATCACTTGCAACTGGTGTTTTTTCAGAAAGATGCATTAACTGAAACTTGATGCTGGATCTGGAAGAATTATGGGATAGCTTAAAGGGCAAACGAGGCAAATCATGATCTAACACTGGATGTCACCAGTGTCCTCCAAAGACATAAATTCATAAACAGAAGAAGAAAGAAGAATCCAGCCTTTGGTTAAATTCTGCCTCCCCTCTCCAGCAAGTCTAAATTGTTTACAGGAAACAGCCCTAATCCAAGTGTCTTATTTTGGCCAGTGGTTTTTACCTTTCTTACCAAACTCTAACTCAGAAATTGACACATTGTCAAATCAATCCATTTCACTTTCATTTTTAGTTATTTTCTTTCCTCTTTACTCAGGTAGAGGTGCTAACATGAAATGACTAAAAAAAAACAGAAGGAAAAAATGGCCAGGAAAAACTAATGGCCTATCTAAGTAATCCACAGAAAGGATAACTGGCCCCATATAATCAAATTTAAATGTTAATATAATTCAATAGATCTAACACAAGCACATAAAGGACTAAAAAGCCTTGCATAGGTAAAGGACAAAGCATAAAATCCTTTGAGGATACAGTCTGGACAAAGCCATAATATCATTAATATAAGCAAACTACATGATTTCACAGATTCCCCAAATCTGACTATATGACATGAATACGACGTGTTGTAAATTGAAGAAAAGTTCGCCATATATTTAGTAACATTATTAAAAAAAAGAAAAAGATCACACCCAAATGGAGGCAGACATGGACTCTGGTAGTCTTATGAGTCAGATCAAGCCATACTGAATTATGAGAAAGCAACTCTCTTTTTCATCCACCATTAAATGAGAATTCATTTTTATTTAAGAAGGTTCATCTTAGCAAATATTGCCAAGACAATAAGGACTAGTAGGCAAACCAGTAAGTTTAGGTCCTGGCCTGTGTTAAGATGGCCACATTTAATTAGTGTCCTTTCTCAAGTTCTATTTGATAAATTTCTGTTTAACTGAAAAAGCTCCTCTTGGCACTAAGTCATTTATTCAACTAATATTTATTGAGCACCTACAATATTGTCAGGGCTTGTTCTCAAACTTGAGATACATCAGTGAACAAGTGTCCATAAGGCCTAATCTAGAATTCATACAACTAAGAGAAAAAAAGAAACAAAGCCCTGCATTCTCATGTGTCCTTGCTGATGTGCCATAGATGGGTGACTGTAAGTACAGAAAGGCTGGGAAGGGTAACAGGGAAGAAAGGGGCCAAGAGCAGAGCTTTCTAATACCCTTCTGAGTTTGGCCAAAGTAGATAAAGGAGACTGAGCCCTAGGAAATAATCTCAGAATGCAAGAGTGGCCCTACAACCTGTTATTTTACAACTAAATTTGTCCAATCTAACAATGTTCTATTCTCTGAGTTCATAAAGCAACTTTATTTTCAACACACTTATGCTGTGAGACAAAGTTGAGTCATGATATGCTGGGGACTTTGGATTTTTGCCCTAAATGACAGATAGTAAACCTAAACTTAGGGACATTTCCTCAACATTTAAAAAGAGTTCTTCTGCCCACTTTGATGAACTTTTCTGAACACCTTTACTTGCTGGCTTGGTGGGGAAAATGGGGAGGGAAAGGCAACCATGATAAATTATTTTGTTTGGTGTTTATTAAAATGATTTTTCTTTCCTATAGAGATAGGTTCTAAAATAAAAGCATTTCAAACTTCTGGGATCTCTTTCTCTTACCCATAGGATCAGGACAAGCGTGGTGAGGCCAACCATAAGTATCAGTCCCTTAAACAATATGTACAGTCCCCATGTGCAGATAGGTTGCTCTGAAACCTACTAAGGAAATGCTAGAAAGGCTTCACCAATATTGTGTCTCCACATGACTCATTGCTTTAAAACTCAGTAGCTTTCACACATCAATATATCAGGACCAAGACTGCCACCATCTACAGCAACAGTGGAATTATGTATCATATCCTTATCCCATTACTCATCCCTCAATTATACTAAGCAGCAAGCTACAGAAACATCTGACAGCATCAACAGCAAATAGGTTTAATTATTTTCCCAATTTGCATTTATATCAGTGAACAAATTGGAAGGTATCAAAGTATGGCACTGAAGAAACAGTAACACATATTCAGCAGCATGGCTTCCATTTTGAGTTCTGTTTTTAAATTGGCTAAGTAAAGGCATATATACCTCCATTTGAATTGGAGATTTGCAGTAACACATGTATATAAGGAAGGGAGGGAAGGAGGGGGATAAGGAGGAGAGGAGGTAAAAAGGGAAGACCAGGAAAGAGAGAGAGGAAAAGAAAAAGAAACAGGAAAGAATGAATGGTCATGAGTCAGAGAGTAATATTACTACAAGGAGATGACAAATGACTACTCAATCTGCTTCTAGAAGCAGAATTTTTCTAAGGTTATCATTGCAGATACAAAAATTGTGAGACTTTTCATCTGTTGCTATTCTCACTTACCGTACTAAAAACTTCTACAAAATCCTAAGCCTTGGTCTGTCCAAGATGGATAGTACCAGGAAGTAAAAGATGTGACCTGCTATCAAGGACTGTGCTCTGCTTGGAACTCTGCACGGCAGTCCATTAATCCACAGTATTTTGGTCAGATCGGGTCTGTTTTCTCACACTACTCATAATGTTTTAGAGCTAATCTTTTATATTAGGGTATCTACCATTCTCTCTTTTTTTTTTTCCATTTTTCAAACTTTCATTTACTTAAAGGGCAGGAAAGATGGGAGAATTGAAGAAGAAAGTGGTAGAGATTTAGAGGGGAACAGGAAAGGAAAGTATTCTCTTTCCCAACAAATCTACCCTAGAAAAGGTGATAATGAGACTTTGAGAAAGACAGCTGATTAATGGACTTCCCTTTTTTCTTTTTTTGTTTTGTTTTGTTTCGTTTTTATTTCTATGAAATGTATTTAAGGACATCAATGTACTAAAATGTTTGGTCTGTGAAAGAGTGGAATCATTAGCACCAAAAGGAGTCATGGAGCTTGTATACATTAATAAAACAATGATTGCTACTGTTGTCACGGGTAAAGGTTTCGTTTCATTTTTACATCCCAAAGTTCTTGAAAGTGCCCATGGAAAAGAGAAATAACACTTTTCAAAATCTCCATGGAGCTATCAACACGCACCAGAGACAGGACTTGGCGTTCCCAGTTTTGGTTTACCTGGTAGACAAGAAAACCAGGGCCCCCAGAAGCCCTAAAGAGCAGCCCCCACATGCACCCACTGACGTGCAGGAGGGATCCCTACAGTACGTCTCCCCCTGGACTGTGTTCAGGAATGCGTTTTACTTGCTTTTTTAAAAAAAACAAAAGCAACATGCTCTGCAGATCATGGAGCGCCTAGTGCAATTTTCTCCTTGATCCGACTCCAGACTGCAAAAGGGTGAAACCATTATATGTTCTGCTAATGCTGGCCTGTGGACGAGGCCCTTGGCCTGCCATGCTTTGTAAGCTCAGGAGCCCACAGGAGTCAGAAGGTCCTAGAGCGGGACCCATAGTCATCGCCAGATCTCCCCAGCAATTGGTGGCCCATCAGGGCAACTGCTGATTCCTTTTTTTGCTTCTCCTTGCCTCAGCCTTTAGTTGAAATTACAACAAGTCAAATAGCTGATACTTTTCCCTTCTCCAGGTAAGGGTGAGGATACATTGTTCACAAGTGTGTTCTGCCTGGCTTCACTGATGAGGCGGCACGCCAAGTCAAGGAAGAGTTTCTCCACGTTATCGGATTCCTTGGCTGAGGTCTCCAGGTAATACATGTCCTGAGCTTCTGAGAATTCTTCAGCTCTCTGCTGGGAGACCTCTCTCCTTTCAGCCAGATCAATCTTGTTGCCTAAAATAGTGGTAAAATCAAAGAGGAAATCGTCATTTGACTTTTTTGCAAGTTTGGAAACATCAAAATTCAACTCCGTATCTGAAGTCACCCAGAGAGATGGGCAAGTAAAGCAAAACAAATGTGACTGTGATTCCTGGATTGTTTATTTTAAAATACCAGTGCCATTTGTAATGGCAAAGAACTGGAAACAACCCAAAAGCCCATCAGTTGGGCACTGGCTGAATAAACTATGTCACATCCATAGTTATTTGGAGCTACTTAGCACCATAAAAAGCAATGAGGAATATCTCTGTAGGCTGCCATGGAATGAGACATTAGGATATATTGTTAAGCAAATAAAGCAAAGTTGAAAGAAGTGTATATAATATACAATTCTCTAAGAAAAATGGATGAAAAAATACACTTTATTCTTATTTTTTTAATGGGAGACTAAAACAAAATTTTAATTTTAAAGATAATGGTTACCTATGAAAGGAACAAGCTTGAGGGATGAAAACCAGCCCTTTCTAAATATACTTCATTTTATAGATTTGACTTCAGAATCTTATCAATGTTTTACACGATTACACAATTAGTATGAAATTAAATTTAAAAAGCAATTCCTAAAGTTGAAAGCAAAATTAAACAAATGAACCTGTTTATCATGAAGTGGCATAACCACACAAAGAGGAACTATTTCAGGTGAGTTGAAGATAATTTAACCAGTAATTTAACCATGTATCCCCAGTGGCACATACCCTAAGGACAAAAAGAATTGAAGGAAAAAATCTTGAACTGTCCAGTAATTATCTTGTCGGTGGTAGTGTTGGCATCATTTATCTGGGGCTACTATACCTGTTTTAAGGGATAAAGCAAATGAGTAATTATGCCAGTGGCATTAGGACAGGGATTTTTAGCATGGGAGAAAGGAAATACGGATATAAGATTAATGAGGTTAAGTAAAATTTCTGTAGTCCTGAATTACAAATGGAAGTATCAGTGTGAATAATTCATGGTGTTATTTTATCTTTAAAAAATTTTCAACTTCTGTTTTGGAAATCTGACAAAGGTGATATGCCAACTGTGTTACTTCCCAACATTGCTCATGGTAAAAGTGACCCTTGATTGATAAATTCCATCGGGCCTGGGAATTCTATGTATGAATTATAAATACCTAATGGAAAGCCTTAACTTTAGGCTTCCCTGAGTGTGATGATTCTTCATCTGAAGAGACCCTGAAAGTTAGGCCTGTCGGGTTGTTACAAGAGCGATGGGCTCCTATGGGGCATTGAGGCTTCTAGCCAGGGCAGATCCTGCACTTGCCTGAAGTGAGCCTTTTCCCTTCACATCTGAACTGTCCCGGGAGGTCCTGGACAGCTCTGTGGACTGCTATGAGGGCTGCTTCCACTGAAGAGGAATGCTTGATGCTGGCTTACTACTAAGCTGTGTTTCCTGTCCTGTATCCTTCTAAGTGACTGTGATACCATGTGGTCTATGGTAGTCTCGTCAATCAAAACGTTTCACAGAGCCTAATGAGACAACCCCCTGTGGATGCCACAGAATTCACCATATACGCACACACACACCAGCTCTGTCCACTGAAAAGCCTAAAAGCCATCACCTAGTAAAGACGATTCCTATCACCTTGGTTGTAGCCTCTAAATACAACTTCCCATTGAAAAGAAACAGCGCTTCCTGAAGAAATGCCTAATTCCAGGTCTGGGGTAGGAAATGCACTGGATGTGCCTCGAACACTTGTCATCCCAGAAATAAAGAAAATTATCAAAGATTCCTGAGTCATGTCAAAAGGACTCAGGAGCCCAGTTGAAGAAGCTCCCACTGTCAAAGTTGGAACAACTGAAGCATCAATAATAATAATTGCAAGGGGCTAGAATACATCAAATATATTTAAATCTATAGCAATATTCAAAATATAAACAAACTTCAACAGTTGCTTTTGGAAGACTAGGGAACCAACTCATTACTTTGGAAAGTAATAAATGGAAAAGAAAGAATCAAGCATTTTTCTTGACTGTCCTATGAGAACAGTACCTTGGAATACCAACTATAAAGTATATCTGCTAAAACGAAAAACAAAACCTAAATCTGACCAGGCTTTAGATTTACCTACATATCTGCCACAAATTTAGGTGATAGAGGAACATATCAAATGATACCACCAGGGTGAAATAACAAAATTCAGACTTGAAAACTCCACAGGACAAACAAATGCTTTAACAAATAAATTCCCAGGGAGCAAAAATGGAGGGATAAGCTATAGCTAAAAGGAGAATCAAAAGACATAAAAATTAATTACAACATACAGACCTTATTTGGACCTTGATTTGAATAAATTTCTGATGGATGAGTCAATCAAGGACTCATTAATATTTTTTAGGTGTGAAAATGGCATTGTGGTTAGGTTCTCTTTTTTAAAAAATTTTATATCTTTTATAGAGATACACACTGAAATAATATAAATTGAATTAATATGACATCTGGGATTTGCTTCAAAATAATCTGAAGGGGAAGGCAGATAGAAGAGATGGGGAAAAGATAAAATAAGATGGGCTATGAGTTGTTAATTGTCAAATCTGAGAAATGGGTATATGGGTGTTCATTATACTGTTTTCTCTATTTTGCTTATATTTAAAATTTTCCATAATAAAAAAAATTTTTAAAGCCAGTGCTGGAGCCGCATAGCACAGGGAGATCACCCCTCTTTGTGACCACCTAGTGGGGTGGGATAGGGAGGGTGGGAGGGAGACACAAGAGCGAGGAGATATGGGGATATATGTATATGTATAGCTGATTCACTTTGTTATAAAGCAGAAACTAACACACCATTGTAAACCAATTGTACTCCAATAAAGATGTTAAAAAAAAAAAAAAGGCCAGTGCTGGGACTTTCCTGGTGGTCCAGTGGTTAAGAATCTGCCTTCCAATGCAGGGGAAGCAGGTTCAATCCCTGGTTGGGGAACTAAGATCCCACATGCCACGGGGCAACTAAGCCCTTGTGTTGCAACTACTGAGCCCATGTACCATAACTACAGAGCCCACGTGCTCTGGAGCCCACACACAGCTAGAGAGAAGCCCACACACCGAAACGAAAGATCCTGCATGCTAAGATCCGATGCAGCCATAAATAAATAAATAAACTTTTTTAAAAATAAAAAATAAATAAAAAGGTAGTGCCGGGCGTCCCTGGTGGCGCAGTGCTTGAGAGTCCGCCTGCCGATGCGGGGGACACGGGTTCGTGTCCTGGTCCGGGGAGATCCCACATGCCGCGGAGCGTCTGGGCCCGTGAGCCATGGCCGCTGAGCCTGCGCGTCTGGAGCCTGTGCTCCACAACAGGACAGGCCACAGCAGTGAGAAGCCCGTGTACCGCGGAAAAAAAAATAAAAATAAAAAGGTAGTGCCTCTTTCATACTGAGCTGACTGATCATGTCCCCTCATACATTCATTTAACTTCCTTTATATAGAATCCCAAGTAGTAATGCTTTGACTCATGTTCTCAAGGACTTTATGTCCGAAGTGGAGGTCTTTCAAGCTCTTCACAGCAAAGGTTCTCCATTGTGCAGGAGGGTTTTCAGGACCGAGCATGGAGCATTAGCTCATAGAGAGGCAGATACTTAACCCAGCAGCCTGAAGGAAAAGTCCAGCAATCTGTTACAAGGCAGCACGTTACAGCTGGATAAACACAGGCTTTGAAGTCAGTCTTACATGCTGAGTGACCTTGGGGAAAGAACTTCACCTGTCTGAGCCTTGCTTTCCTCATCTGTAAATTTGGGATCATGACACATAATATTCCTAATATGATTCCTGGCACATATACACTAGCTATAACGCTTTCTATAAAGTGTTTAACTTACTGTTAACCATGATTTTTAACTTAATGTTTCTGAGGTTCTCTACTGGATTTCCAAAATTCAGGTCTTTCTAGAATATACAACAATGTTCCTTCTTAGGAAGAAAACTTTTTCTTTTTTTTTTTTTGGCCACACAGCACAGCATGCAGGATCTTAGTTCCCTGACCAGGGATCAAAACTGTGCCCCCTGCAGTGGAAGCTCGGAGTCCCAACCACTGGACTGACAGGGAATTCTCAGGAAGAAAACATTTTAACAACCAAATATTATTAACATTTTTCCATCACCAGTAGAGGATTTTTAACAATCTAATCTGTTTCGCCGCAATTTCATTTTTAATGGGTGCATTTGTCACCACAAAAAAAAACCATGGGTTATTTTCTGCTTTCCCCCCACACTAAATAGAGGTTCTACCCTCCTACAAGAGGAAACAAACTGCAGAATTTCCCTTATTCTTTCTGAAAATTAGAATTTTTCAAATCAGTATAAATGTAAGAAGGGAAAAAATTAACCAAAGTCCATTTTTTTAGGCAAAAAATAATTGCTTCAATAATGGATTCCTTATCAACGTAGATATATTTTACTTCTAGACCAGCAGTTTCCATGGCCTAGATTTTTTTGTAATGTTTAGCAGCCCACATAACTTTCATGGCAATCCACCTTCTTCCCTAGAGCCTGCACTGATAGGAAAATCAATCAGCAACATTTTCTACTTTACTTTTCTAAACCATCACCATGGGATAGGATCTATTTCATTTTCTCTTCAATTTCATTTAGAAGAACTGAATGTTGACCACATGAATTATACAGCTGTAGACTATACTCTCGGAAGGTACCAAGGCATGTGGCCTTATGTGATTCTAAATTCTCTGATGCTCACAAATCAATGTCCCTCCTCATTAGTCCTTACTTACCCACTAGCACAGTGATGACCTTGTTGCTAGCATATTGTTCTATCTCCCGCAGCCACTCAGGAAGGCAACGGAAGGATTCCTCACAGGTTATGTCATAGGTGAGGATCAAGGCATTGGCGCTTCGGTAATAACTCTGGGTGATGGACCGAAATCTCTCTTGACCTGCTGTGTCCCAGATCTGGAGCTGTAAAGGCATAAGAGAAGGATCAGGTTGGTGAAGCAAAAAAGAAAGACAGCACTGCCTTGCTTTAGTTTAGAAACAGAAGCACCTTCACCCAGATAATTTCATGGTTATTTTTTGCCCCAAGAAAAAGGCACCTACAATTTTTTTAAAGATTTGTTGGGTGAGCCTGGTTAAAGATAGGGATTCACTTTGATTTTTGTTTTTTAGTTTGTTAAATTATTTTGAGTTTCCCCTTTATTCTTTTTTTTTTAAGGCATTTAGATTATTTTTGTATAACTTCATTTAAAAGGTAAAATTAGGGTATTTATAATCTACTTAATTTTTATTATAAGCCTATTTCCCATAAGAATTGCTTTTTTTATCTGTAGACTCTTCATTGCTCATATCTTTAATTTTCCATTTTGTTTATTTCCTAAATCAGAAAGTATATTCCTATGTCTTATTAAAGCTTTGCATTCATATAACATATTTCAAACGTTCTCCTTTTGGTCATAAGCAATCCCTTCTATTCTTTATAAAAAATCTTAAAAAAGACAACCAAACTATTGAGCACTTACTTGCCAAGCTCTATTCTAAACACTTTACATAGAATAACTCACTTAACCCTCACAACAACTCTATGAGGTAAGTACTATTCCTATATCCATTTCTTACATGAGGAAACTGAGGCACAGAGAGATTAATTAACTTGCTCAGTGTCTCACAGCCAATATGTCCTAGAGCTGATTCAACCAGGCAGTGTGGTCCCAGAGTCCCTGCTCTTAATCATAATGCATGCCCAATTACAAAAGTCGGGATCCAGGGCAAGCTGTCACTGTGATTGTTGGCATTTCAGTCAGCAACTGGAGAGGGAAAAAAAAAATCCATTCAAATGAATATATTAAGGTATTATCTTTGTTAATGAAAACAGCAACAATGCCATGGCAGGCAAAGAAAATAATTTCTCTCCACCACTTGTAAGCTCTGTGACCTTGGGCAAGTCATTTAATCTCTTTGGGCTTTGGTGGCTTCTTTATAAAAAGAGGTTAATAATATGCAAACTTGCTGAAGTCATTTACCTGATGGTTCTAATAACAAAGAAGGCAAAACACTTCTCACTTCAACCTGAATTTCCCTGCACAGAGCAGACCTCTGAAAGAGAACTCTTCCCCAGAGCGACTGCTGAGTGCAGAACAAATCCGAGACCTTGAAAAATAACACCAACAACAATCTTCCCTTCTAACTGCATCAATTTCACATGTCACAAAATGCCTTCACCCCCATTAACAGAACATCATTTCCTCAAGGGAGACCTTCTGGAACCTTCAGATTAGGCCAGATTCCCCATCCCCACCCCCAAATAATCTCTCCTGCAACCTACCCTGCAATTCTCCCTCACAGCACCTGACACACTTGAATCACTTAGTTACTTGTAATAACTTGTTTCAGAACCGTCTTCCTCACTAGACTGAAAGCTTCATGAGGGGGAAGCTGGGGTCCATTTTACTCTCCCTTATCCCCTATACCAAACCCAGTGTCTGGCAAAGAGTAAATGTTCAAATATTTATTCACGGTCTCATTTCATCCTTACAACAACCCAGTGAGGTAGGCAAGTTTATGCCTCTCTTTCATTAACAGGTTACTTGCAAGGCTGGGACACAGACTCCAGGCCTTCTGACTCCCAGGAGAGGACTCAGTCCATACACCGTGCTGCTTTGCTGCCAGAGACTGATTTAAATGTACATCTGCATCCAAAGAGGATGAGGCAGTTGGTATCACCCTCTGCTCAGACCAGTTTAGCTGAGGAGACTGATGAGTGACCGGTGGTCCCTGCCACCAGTCAGTGGCACACAGGCTCTCCTTTGATTTGGAGTCACAGCTGCCCTTTGATGATGTACATGAAAGCCTGTGTATGCTGAAGGCGACCATACAGATGTTACAGCTTTTGCCAGGACAAAAGCTACTTCTGTTCTCTGCCTCAAACCTAGGGACATGGTTCCCCTCTGCCAGGCTGTGTCTTAGAACAAGAGACTATTATTTTAATGCCGCACGGAGCCTCGAGAAACACTTGTGATTGGATTTAGTACTGCCAATCATTAGAAATCAGTATGTTCTCATGACTGGCACATCTTGAGAACAGCTCTGAGAAGGAAAACCACTGAGATATTTTCTAGAATACTGACTGTATGTCTTGGCTGAGATGTAGGCTGTTTTCCCAAAGAGGCTGCCCGTTTCTAGCCCTATGGTTAATTCCTGAGGAGATCCATACTCCACTGCCTTTATTATTCAACTTGGTTTCACTATTCTCTCTGCAATTCATTTGCTCTTTTTCAGCATTTATAGGTCATTAACAGATGCAGAACACTGTGCTAAGCACAGATAGGATGCAAAGATAAATAAAACACAATCCCTGATCTCAAAAAGCTCCTAGTACAGGGAGGATGAATACATAGTTGACTAACCATGGTAACATATGAGATGTTTTATTAAAGAGGGGCCAGCAGGAGAGTGTCTCCTGGTGTTAGTCTTATGTCCATGAATACGTTCTCAATACCACTGCCCTGGGCTTTCTAACCACTCTCACCTCCAGTATGGGGCTGCACCGTTGTCTACTCTTTTCTTTGTACCACCACTTACACCTCTATTGCCTCTGCTACAAGAACGTACTGCAATCGTTGGTTTACTACTATGTCCCCTTGTTAGACTAGGTTCTCTAAGGGTAAGGGCTGCCTTTTATTTAACCTTATACCCCTACTGCCTTCCTAAAACAGGCCATGGTATGTGGTGGACACATTGGAATGATGGCTAACTGAATGAACAAAGGATGGTGGAATCACAAAGGAAGGATGGATTCATTCTGCTTAAATGATTAGCAGAGTATTAAAGAAGATTTCACAGATGAAATGTTTCAGCAAGATGACAGTAAGTTACTAGGGAACAAAGATGCTTTACCTAACACAGTGCCTGGCACAAATCATCCACCCTAACACAGGATGGCTGGATAAATGAAAGGATGGACAGATGGCTGAGAGAGGAAATACAGATGCATACTTTCAAGACTTTCCTATCTATGCAGTATATGTGACTGCATATATGACTCAAGTTTGAGTGACATGGACTCAAACTTGGGATGCTGAGGTTGGGATCTGGCTGTAACTCTGATGCCAGGGTCCTCACTGTGCTGCTGATGCCAGGGTCACCCCTTCTTTCCATGGGACTCAGCTCTGAAAGATCTGACCATGGAATTTCACTAACTCTGAGGGGCACAGTGCCAAAGATCAGTATCTCTACCCTCCTTCCAAGTAATTTAGTCTTTTTTCTTCTTCTTCTTTTTTGGCCACACCATGCGGCGTGTGAGATCTTAGTTCCCTGACCAGGGATCGAACCCATGCCCCCTGCAGTGGAAGCACAGAGACTTAACCACTGGACCGCCAGGGAAGTCCCCCAAGTAATTACTGCACACTTCTTTCCATCACCTCCCGCTTTCCTTGCTCCAAGATAATGGGCTTACTATGCTTTCATTCTCCCCTGCTCTCAGAGCAGTAGAGACCCCTGTCAGGGAGGCAGTGAGGTGCACTGGCCCACACAAAACTGGTTCAGATCCTGCCTACCTCCCTTGCTAAACTGTGTAGCCCTGGATAAATAAGTCACTCAACCTCTCTGAAAACTATAAAATGAAGACAATTTACCACTTACCTCACAGAGTTTACAAAAAGGATTAAGTTAAATGTAAAAACAGGTAGCAGGGGGATTGATGCATATTAGGCACTCGAAAAATACTACCTCCCTTCTCCTGTTACTGAACTCAGACGCCATAGCTCATACAGGTACCAAACCATCCAGAGGCCACAAAGGGGACGGGGCAGATCATGGACCCTTCCTGGACCCCTCATTTAGTATTTCTCCCTTACTAGGGATAGGGGTAGGGTGGTAGACAGAATAATTCTAATAAATGATTCATACAACAGAATGATCCATAATGAATGTAGGAATCGGGAGGCTCTTTCATGAAGCTGCTATTAAGAAGAAACAGGGAGCTCAGGTCCGTGCTCTGTGATGACCTAGATGGGTGGGATGGGGGTGGGGGAAGGGAGGTCCAAGAAGGAAAGGATATATATATATACACATAGCTGATTCACTTTATTGTACAGCAGAAACTAACACAACATCGTAAAGCAATCATACTCCAATTTAAAAAAAAGAAGAAGATATAGCTCTGCATAATGGCCCAACTCAAGAGATCCCCAAAAGAAATTTCTTCCTTTTTTTTTTTTGGCCATGCCACACAGCATGCGGGATCTTAGTCCCCTGACCAGGGATCGAACCCATGCCCCCTGCAGTGGAAGCACGGAGTCTTAACCACTGGACCACCAGGGAAGTCTGACATGACAAGAGACAGGACAAACTTGCCTCAGCTCTTCTCTCTCTGTCTTCCCATTTGTAAACACATCACCCATAACCCCTTCCTGCCCCTATAAATGGAAGAGAGGAACTCTGTTTGGAAATAAGCTGCCATGGCTGAGTATGTTATTTTCAGTGTGGGTTTCCATTAGGTGATTTAATAAATGTTATGAAAACACTACTTCCTCTCACACAACACAATGAAACCCTTATTGAACACTTAGTATCTTACCTTTACTTTTTCACCATTAATCTCCACTGTCTTAATCATAAAATCAACTCCAATTGTGGCTCCTTGTCCTGGGGGGAAAAGACCCTAAAGCAGAAATAATAGAAAATAACAATAAGCAAATCTTTCAATTAAATGAGATTCTCCCCCCACCCCACCCCATTACTACCCATCGCCAGCTCCTTCCTTTGGCTGAGTTAACTGGTAGAAGAGAGAACTCTGGTTAGTGTCATGGGAACCCTGTTTAATTTAACTTTGTGTGTATGTTTTGAGGGGAGGAGAAAGGAGGGTGGATGGGGGAGAGAGAAATGCTGAAAGAAGAAGGAAGGGGAAAGGGGTACAAAGAAAGGAGGAAGCAGACAGAGAGGGTAAAAGAAGAGAACTGGGAAAGGACGGGGGACCTGACTTCAAAGAATGAAACAGAAAAATCAGACACAAGGATAAGACATGGAGCTGCAGGGATGAGATCAGGATGGTCTGGGTGGGGGCAAAACAGACAGGTGCTCTAAAAGGTAAGCTCAAGGAAGATTCAAACTGGCTATTAGTCTAGGGCATGGACAGCCATGGGGGTGAACAACCAAGATGAAAAAACAAACAAGAACTCAACACAAGAAACATGAATGAGACAGTGATCCTCTGAATTTCCATCCGCCCTGAGAGTGATAACTATTTCTGTACCATACAGATATAACTACATGAGATCAGGGCCAATGACCCTGGGAAGATAACTGAAGAAAAGCAGTCATCCAGGGAGACAGTATAGTAGAAATAGCACCAAACCAGGAGGCAGCAGCCTAAGGATCTCTGAGTGACCTTAGGCAAACCAGTCCTTCTCTCTGGTATGATGTAAGTATTTCAAAACAAAGCTTTACATCAAATTGGAAGCTGAACTAGAAAGGTATGATTTTAGTAAAATTACATGTATAATGTAATTTACTGTCACATAATATTTCCTGTAAGCTTAGGGAGGGAGTTGAAGTGGGAAGGAATTCTATCAAGAAAGAACCCTTCACCTAGTTTCTCTTCCCTCTTCACATTCATACTCCAGAATTTCCAGAAATTAAAGTAAAATGGACTGTATTAGCTCTGGGAGCTAAGACTGGGGCATCTTTAATTAAGTCCATTCCCTAACAAGAGGGTTCTTTAATTAAAGTATGAACTTAAAAGACTGAGCATCAGACCAACAGAAACTGTTCCACTGCACGTCTGCAAAAGATGTAAATATAAACATTCACAACTTTGCTTACAAATATTGAATCAATTTTCTTCTATTTTGGTTTGGCTCAAACACAAGGCTGCCAAGCTTCAAGTTTACAGCTCCAGCTGTTTCGCAGTATAACAAATGCCAAAAAATAAAACAAATCCTTCCCAGTGTCTCCCTCATCATTTTGTTCCCCAATTCCTCATGCCTCAAAAACAGCTGAATCCAATTCATTTTAACTGTCTACTAAATAACAAAACTAAACATAATCCTGTCTATGAAATATGAACTTTGGGGGGAGTTAAGGGACTGGGAGGGGTAAAAAGTAAACAGAAAAGAAAAATAAGGGGTGGTGTGCTTATTGGTAAAAATTACTGTTTAAAAATCAAAGTATTTTTACCCCTAATGACAAGAATTATGCTTTTAAAAAGAAAAGCCAGACTCCTACGGTCTCAGAAGTTAGAACATGCAAAAGATAAAAAATATCACGCTGTGAACCGGAAGATCTGGATTCTACTCCTAGCCTTGCCACTAACATGATATGAGATGCTAACAAGTCATTTCATCCCTCTAAGACCTGAGTTTTTTACCTATAAAATGAGAAGAGCGGGCTGAAAATTCTCTAAGGGAACTTTCAGTTATTAGACAAGGTCAAGGGAACTTCTGACAAAGGGACTGAAAACTTTACGTCTCTGCAGTCTTGTCCTCCTGCCAAAAGCAGAAAGGTTACTAATGGTAGAGGGAAGTAAAACCAGTTGGAGTTTCCAATATTACGCCATGGCGGTTGACTGAGCCCAGATGCCTGTCAGCTTGTTACTTTTGATTTCACCAGGCCATGGCTTAGTAAAAAGTCCTATTCTGCGTTCATTATCATGGGAAAAACCTTGACATTTCCAAAGATGACTCTCTGCCCTCAAGCTATTTGTGTTAACCAATCTGTCTCTCCAGTTTTCCAGAGAACCACAGACTGTCAGAGCTAGAAGGGGCCTTGGAGATCACAGAGAGGCAGGAAGGCCCAGCAAGGGGGCGGAGTTTCCCCAGGCTTACGGGGCAAGAGCTGCGACGAGGGCCCGTGTCTCCACTCTCGAGCCAGTGTTCTCTCCTGGGCACCAGGTTGCCCTGTGCCTTAGACAGAAGAGCTATTCTCAACCTTCCCCATTAGCACTTTATGAAAATGCAAGATGCATGCATGATAAATCCTGAAAAGGATGCCATTCATAATTTTCCAGGAAAACACAGAAGAAGGTCAACCTCAGAATGATTTCCCACCCATTTCTGTGTGAAATCAGGTATATAATCTCTGGCAGTAATTCTCAAAAGGGCAGCCCCAAAGGGAACTTGTACTTAGAACAAATGATAAGGACTCAACCCAGAGGGAACATTTAATTTAGTTCAAATAGTCCTTCACTGTTCTCATTTCATTCCCGTGGAATAGATTAGAAAAATCAGCATATTTGGTTCTAAACCAAAACGATTTGATCAGCTTTCTGGGAGGAACTGAGAGGGCATCAAGCAGGGAGCTTGAGGGGTTTAATTTGAATTTGAGTTTTTAAAAAGTTAACATTTAGGTTTAACTTGACATCCAGATTCATTTGTTTCGACCTTTGGATTATTATTAACAAGTAATCTTTTTTTTTTTAATCTGATAAGCTATTTTTGATACTGCGGACTGAAAGCAAAACCACTCACCCCTTTTACTAAAAGAAGCCATGAGAGGCGTGGGAGGGCTGGTGGAGACCCACTGAGCCGTGCTCCCTGGAAATGGTTCAGAAACTCTAGTCTATACGAACTCTTACGTATAAAATAAATAAGCTGTGAGGATATATTATACAACACTGGGAATCCAACCAACATCTTATAATAACTATAAATGGAGTCTAACCTTTAAAAATGGTGAATCACTATGTTGTACACCTATAATATAATACTGTACATCAACTATACTTCAATTTTTTTAAAAAGTCAAAAGAAAAGAAAGAGCAAAGGATATTTCACAGAGAAAATAGTGGTCATGTTCACCGTTGCTGAGACTTCAAATAAGATGAAAATTTTTAAATGTCGGAAAAAAACCCTCCAGACTAGGCTATGGAGCTGGTACACTTGCAAAGGGCTCGTTAAGCATTGGCAGCCAAGAGGCTGGCGTAGGTACCACTCACCCATCCTGTCAGGATCCCCTAACCCCGAAGGCCAGATGGAAAAACCCGACCCCAGACTTCAGACTTCTTACCTGAGTGAACCGTCGGACTAGGCACGTCTTCCCCACACCAGCATTGCCGATTAAAACAATTTTAAACAGGAAATCATAATCTTCCATACTCATTTACACAGCTGCAAGGCAAACACAGGCACGAGTGAGATGGGCCTGGTCAGACTTGCCCACAGAGCTCAAGCTGCACCACCCCGTCTCCTCGGGAACAGCAGGGCTGACTCATTTGAGGAGCAATTTAACACTCCCCTCTGGTGACCCTGCCAGTGAGAGAGGAACACAGGTGTTTGGTCACAGACGGACTTTATTCCTTCCCAGTCACCTCACACCACAAAGAGCAAATGACACAGAGGTCATTTCACCTGGTAAACTTTATTCTTCCAAGCAGTCAGGTCACAGGTCTCTCATGTGATAAGATGTTTTCTTTTAGCATCAAAAGGAGATTGCAAATCTCTGTGCAGACAAGCTGGGGGTGCAAGGAAGCAGAGCGAAGGGGAGCCCATCCAAAGCTGAAAGGTGGTTTATGTACATGCTGTGAGTGCCTCTGGGAGGAAGGGCTAGAAACTGGGAGACTGAACAAAGGGAGGAAGCTTCCAGTCTCCTGCAAGCCCTGGGGGTCTTGGGGTCTTACCAGTGGGAGTTACTGCCATCTTCCCTTCTATCACCACCCCGTTGCTATACACCTCCTGCCAGCCTTGCTGATGCTGCAGTATCTCCCAAGGTGCTGGTCTTTTCATTCCCATAGGCTGTGTACATGGTATTTCCTCTATCTGGGATGCCCTCCCGCCCACCCTTTCTGTGTTGTGAAGTCAACCCTTTAAGGACCAATGCAAGCGTCTCTTTCTCTCTCAATTTTTCGCTGATCTTCCCCCAATAAACACGTTCATTGTTCCTCTGTCCTGAAACTTCATACAATTATTTGTTCAAACATCTGCCTCATCCTCGAGGGAAGGGATGATGTCTTTCAGCTCTATTTTCCTAGCCCATGGGACTGAGTTAAACTCAGTAAATATCTTCTCTGTAGAATTAAATAATCAATGGACCTATGGCTGAAGTGTAGGCCTTAGTTTCTTAATTGTGCTAAAAAGAATACTACCTGCTCTGTCTACTTCAGAGGACTGTGGTGCAGATTTGAAAGAAAAAAAAAAAACTATACAAAAGAGGCTTGGTTAACCACAAAGCCCTACCCGCGTAAAAACAATTATTGTCTACTGAGTACCTACTACAGCACTGTGCTAGTCACCATAGGAAATACAGAGATGAGACAGTCTCTGCCCTTGAAACCAACATGAGAAAAGTTAGAAAACAATAACAGGGCTTCCCTGGTTGCGCAGTGGTTAAGAATCTACCTGTCAATGCAGGGGACATGGGTTCCAGCCCTGGTTCGGGAAGATCCCACATGCCGCGAAGCAACTAAGCCGGTGCACCACAACTACTGAGCCTGCGCTCTAAAGCCTGCAAGCCACTACTACTGAGCCCATGTGCCACAACTACTGAAGCCCGCGCGCCTGGAGCCCGTGCTCTGCAACAAGAGAAGCCACCGCAATAAGAAGCCCGCACACTACAACGAAGAGTAGCCCCCACTCGCCGCAACTAGAGAGAAAGCCTGCAGGCAGCAACGAAGACTCAACATAGCCAAAAATAAATAAATTAAATAAATAAATTTTAAAAAAACAATAACAAAGTTAAATAAAATTGAGAAAACCAGAAAAAAACTCATTTCATAAGGTGAAGGCAGAACAAGCCCAAGGGACTCTGGAGGAAGAGGAAAAGGATGATCAGCGAGCCCAAGATGGTAAGGGTGCCTGGGAGGCTAGAGCAGCCCGGAGTCACTCCTACCAGCCAGCTGAAGCTCAAAGGGCTGAGGGTTGCAGGGTGGAAGGACAGAAGGGGAGTCCACTGCACTGAGACTTGTGAAGGAGCCAGAGGAGTAGATTCCCTGTGTGCAAAGGTGGTTTCTATGTGGATTCCAATGATCCTTGGAAAGATGACTGACGGCCAAGCCAACGTGCAGGTGGCAGCCCAGGGGGTTCTGTCTCTGTTCACCGGGACTGTGAAGGAAAAATATCTCTCTGTCAAGAATCTGGATCCAGGGCTTCCCTGGTGGCGCAGTGGTTGAGAATCTGCCTGCCAATGCAGGGGACACGGGTTCAAGCCCTGGTCTGGGAGGATCCCACATGCCGCGGAGCGACTAGGCCCGTGAGCCACAACTACTGAGCCTGCGCGTCTGGAGCCTGTGCTCCGCAACAAGAGAGGCCAAGAGAGTGAGAGGCCCGCGCACCGCAATGAAGAGTGGCCCCCACTTGCCACAACTAGAGATAGCCCTCGCACAGAAACGAAGACCCAACACAGCAAAAATAAATAAATTAATAAACTCCTACCCCTAACATCTTCTTTAAAAAAAAAAAAAAAAAAGAATCTGGGTCCATAAACAGTCACTGAACTCACTATATGCCAGGCACTATACTTGGCACTTTATGTCTATTTCCATTTGTTTTTACAAGTTTATGAGGCTGGTATTTTATGTTACCTGTTTTGCAGGTGAGTAAATTGAGGGTCACCCAAAGTCATAAAGCTAACAGCCAGACTTCAAGTTCAGAAGGTATACATGCCATCAAAAGAAGCCTCACTGCCATATGCTCCCACAGTCCCCTCCCCTGCCCTATAGTAACTCACCAAGTTTTACTGTACTTAATTATTTATATCTGTCTCACACTCCACGTTCATCCCTCAGCATGCACGTGCACGCGCACACACAGCTGTGAGCAGCATGAGAGCAGTGAAGTCTCTGTCTGATTGAGCCCTGACCCCAGCCCCTCCCTATCATCACCACTGTCACCGTCATCATCATCATCACCTCATTCTTTATTATTAACTCATTGATCCTCACAACACTCCTATCAGGTAGACACTATTAGCATTCTAACTTGACAGATGGGGAGACTGAGGCACAGGAGAAGTTAAATAAGAAGTCATTAAGGTCCTACTTAACGGTGGGTCCCCCTTCACTGATGGAAGTGCAATTCAAACCCAGATAGCCTGGGTCCAGCTCCCACATCCCTGAAGCACTGCCCTACGGTGCCTTTCAGAATGCCTGGCTTATAATAGCATCTTAAGAAAGATCTGAAGAAATGGAATGATGAAGGGTAAGACTCAATAAATGTGATTTCCTTTTTCTCTTCCCCTCTGGCTTCAAATCCAGAACTCTTTCTACCACACTGTAGCAGTTTAAATAAGAACCAAGGTCACACTCTGGCTAAAAAGGCAGGGATTAAAACTCAATAAAGCTGTTAAAAGTGAAAAGGAAATATATCTCAGGGCTAGGTGCAAGGAGAGCAGGAAGATGTGAGGCTCTGTGGCTCATATGCGGACCATAACTCACTGCTTCCTAAGTCAACAAAAAGAGAACACAGTACTGGGCCACATTCTTTTTCTGTGCTTAGATTGTTTGCAACACATTTATTTCTCCATCTTTGGCAGAGGTCAAAGAAACAAAGCAGAGAATCGAGAGAAGAAAGTCCAAAAACAAAGACCTGAGAAACAGGGCTCTTAAGAGAAGGTCAACAGTGCCCAAATTATGCACCTTCAGAGAAGGAAGGCAAAGAGTTACGTGGCCAGAGTCACGTTCATAGTCAAGTCTCGGGTAGAGACCACCTGGAGCAAGCCACAGACTAAAAGTGAAGGCCTGGGCTTCCCTGGTGGCGCAGTGGTTGAGAGTCCGCCTGCCGATGCAGGGGACACGGGTTCATGCCCCAGTCCGGGAAGATCCCACATGCCGCGGAGCAGCTGGGCCTGTGAGCCATGGCCGCTGAGCCTGCACGTCCGGAGCCTGTGCTCTGCAACGGGAGAGGCCACAACAGTGAGAGGCCCGCATACCGCAAAAAAAAAAAAAAAGTGAAGGCCCTTCTCCTTTCTATAAGAAATTATTTTAATGCTCCGTTAAATGTTTTTTTAAATAAACTTCTGGGAGAAAAAGTGTCTGGTCTCTTTAGAAATGCAGGCTGCCTGTGGCTACGGCTGGACTGTAAACTCCAGGTTACTGGCTGTGGTTACTGTTCTGTTTCTAATAGAAAACACATTGCTGGATGAAAAGCTCACAAGAATCTCTGGAAACTATGCTCTGAGGAAGCCTTTCTGTTTGGGAAGTAATGTAACAGCTCAGGCATCACCAATCACCAAGTGACGAGACAGCATCCAAGGAGGGGGATCCCACTCAGTAGCAGTTAGTTACACGCAGCCCTAAAACTGAAAACAAAAGTTGCACCTTGTCTGGGGAGCAGACATGTCACAAGATATGCTACTGGCCAAGCACAATTCTAAGAACTGTATATTCTATTATTGTTAATAATAGCTGACACTTAATTCAATGTTTATTATGTGCCAGCTATTCTTCTACATGTATTCACTCATTTAATCCTCACAACAACCGTATGAGGTAGGGTACTATGATTACCATCCCTAATCATAGCAGAGGAAACAGGCACAAAGAGTTTATCCTAAAGTCATGCAGCTAGTTAGTCTTAGGACCAGGATCCAAAGACAGATCCATCTGACTCCAGAGCCCTGCTCCTACTGAAATAGGATGCTGCGGCCCCCTGCTTCGTGGCTGACAGCGTTGCTGTACTGTCATGAGGGCTGCAGGGTCAGTTGAATATGCCCTGAGGTCCCTTGGAGCTGCAGTGTTCTGGAACCTCCCTGGTCTAGGAGCAATGCACCCACATTGAAAGGACCACACACTGATTCTAGGTCATACAAGCACAGCTCCTCATGATGCCCTCCAAGCCCAGGTCTCTTTTAGGAGCTGGACCCAGACTTTTCCTTGAAAACCACATCCACAAGTCACCATTTGTCCCTGTAACCAAGTATCGGCACAGGGAATATAAACAGGAACACTACTCAGATAAACAAGCGAAACCTCAAATATCATCACCACAATAGCTCTAAATAAATGGATATGTACAGAAGATTCAAAAAAGGAAAAAGAGATGAAGAAAAGAAAAAAATGAGTTTAAAAAGGATAAGGAAGCAAGATGTACTATGAAAAGCTTAAAAGAAAAAAAATTCTAAGCAATGTGATTTTGGCAACATAAACCATTTATCAAAGTGACCTTTTAAAAAAACAAAACAAACTGTATTCACTGCTGTACATCAGAACATTTTTTCCCCTTGCCCTTTTGGGCTCAGGGTAACAGATAAAGTCAAGGCTTCTGGTGAACACAGGGCCAGATCCCTGCCCTGGCTTCTGACCCCCAGCCCCTGCCCAAGAAAATGATACTCGGGGGACTTGTCCTCGTTCAAAAACCGTGTGTCTCACGCAGGTCCTTTTCTCTTTCAAGGTCTCAACCTTGGTCTATAAATGGAAGGGGTGGGTGAACAGGCGCCAGGGCCCCTCCTAGGACAGCCCCTCCCCAGGACAGCCCCTCCCTCAGGACAGCGTGTGCTGCCCCTTCTCTAACCCAAAGAGGCAGTATGAGAACTGGGTCTGCCAGAGAGCCGTGTAAAGTTTCCTCATCCCTAAAATCGGGATAGTATCAGAACCTACACCACTGAGTTGCTTGAGAGGCAAATCAGGTAATATATGGAAAAGTGATTCATAATCAAATGTATAATAATCAAATGTTTTAAAAAATATAATAATCAAAAAAATTTTTTTCCCTCAACCCTCTGACAAGAGTCACATATACTGATTGCAGAGCACATAGCCAAACAAAAAGGAAAGAAAATCACCTGGGGGAAATCTTTTTCCCTACCCACACCCCACCTGGGGGTAAGTACAGTTAATATTTTGGCATACATCCTTCTAACTTTTTTAATATATATATTCTCACATCTATGCGTTTTTTCATTTATGGATTTTTTAAACAAAAACAATCATAATATTACAAGAAGTTTTTTTGTTTTCTACAGAGTGCTATTTTCCCAAAACCCAGAATCAGAACTCACGGTCTACAAAAAGAATGGACACCCAGAATGCCCATCAGCCTTCACTCAACACTTGCTCCTATGACCCTAAAATCTCAGGAAGGGGGAGGGGGAAGATAGTGACATAACTGAGAAATACTAAATACTATAACCCAATGTTGGAGATTTAAAAGGTTTTGAAAATTTCCACAATGAAGAAAACTGGCTGTTTAATCCAGGATTTACCAAACATGACTTTAGCTGAAAAATCTTTTCTTATATTAATACCTTTTAACATCCCTTGCTACTAAGCCTCCACGAAACATTAGTGTCAAATGCTATTTTATAGCATTTGAAATCAGGGCTACCCAGGTAGGGTTGCTAGAGGGAGGGAGGGAAGAAGGAAGGAAGAGGAGACCTAGCTAAATTTCAATTTCAGATAGCAAACAAATAAATTTTAATATGTTTGCTCCAAATATTACATGGGACCTATGAATAATTTTTTAGTATATAAGTATGACCCAAATACTTCCTATGACATACTTTTTTAGGCTGAGCTGGGTCTTCATTGCAGCACACGGGCTTCTCTAGTTGCGGCGCGCGGGCTCCTCTAGTTGTGGCACGCGGGCTCAGTAGTTGTCGCTTGTGGGCTTAGTTGCAGTATGTGGGATCTTAGTTCCCCAACCAGGGATCGACCCCGGGTCCCCTGCATTGGGAGCGTGGAGTCTTAACCACTGGACTGCCAGGGAAGTCTCTGGGCATTCTATATTTTATCTAGCAACTCCTACCCAGGGAAAATTCGACTCATCAGGTCTAGTAGAAACAGAGGCCCTAAGCACAACCCCAGCTGTGGAGGAAGATGGGCAGGACATTAGAAACATCAAAAACAACCAAACAAGGAATAAAAAAGGGCAGCAAGTAATATTTGAAGAAAGCATTACTGAGCTGGGGTTCTTCAGAATCTGGGCCAGACTCCAGGGACTGGGTTCAGACTGGCACACAGGGCTGAGCAAGTGAGTCTCTCCCTCCTGGACAATCCCAGGGCACTGGGGACCTTCCTCCAAGTACATATCCACACGTGCTCTGTCTGGTGGAGGGGCCGTGCCCTACACATCTATTGCTCCTACTGTCTGTCCTTAAAGACAAGGACCACGCTTCAAGAAGATACTCGTGTCTGCATACTCCACTGGCTGTGTTCAAGAAGTACAGGATGAATTGGAACTGTTTGATCTGTCTTTTGCTCTAACAAGGTTCTGTCTCAGGAAGCTCATTATTGCTTAATTACTAGAAGGCAATTACTAAACATTACTTTAATCAACTGCTGCAGCTCACTTGCTTTACATCAGCTGCTAATTTCAAGTTACTGTGAGTTAATTATTCTTCTTGGCCAGGGATGGCAAACGCCCACCTGTGCCATGGCTGCTCCTCATTCATCAGGCCATAATCCCCAGCATTTTCATAGGGCCCTTTACAGTTTACCAAATGCTTTCACAGACATGATCTAATCTGGACCTGCCAACAAGAACTGGTTCTTATCATTCATTAGGCAGGTGAGGAAACCAAGGGTTTAGGTGATGACGTGATTCATCCTAAGTCACACACTGGTGAGTTGCAAGGTGACCTCTGTATCCTACGCACCTAGAACTTCTCCCCGTTGCATGAACACACTGTTTTCCCAGGTTCCTGGGTATTTGGAACATGATTTGAACACTTACGATGTGCCAGGAACTGTGCTGTTTCCATATATAATCTTATTTAACTTTTTCAACAACCTCATTAGGTAGGCTAATTTTTAACATCTTTATTGGAGTATAATTGCTTTACAATGGTGTGTTAGTTTCTGCTTTATAACAAAGTGAATCAGCTATACATATACATATATCCCCATATCTCCTCCTTCTAGGTAGGCTTATTATTCTTATATATAGATAAGGAAACTGAGGTTCAGAGAAGTTAACCTATTTGTTCAAAATTACACAGCTAATGAGTAAAAGTATCAGGATTCAAGATCCAAGTTTTTCTGTGACAAAATTAAGTTGGAACTCTGTGAGAGTTATACTAAAATAAATTCCATATGGATTAAAGATTTGGATTTTTAAAAACGAAAACATGAAAGTGCTAGAAGAAAGCAGGATATACATAAATATATAAATCTTAAAGTGGGGCAGGCTTTCTAAGAATTGCTCAAAATCAAAGCCATAAAATAAAGATAGTGACCCATCTGACTAATTTTTTTTAAATTCTGCATTGCAAAAGAGTAAAAGATAAACTGACTAAAATACCTGAAATGCATATAACTAAGGGCTAATTTCCTTAAATGCATAAAGAGTTCCTACAAATCAATAAGAAAAAATGAATAACCCAATAGAAAAATAGGGCAAAGGACATGAGCAGATAGTTTACAAGAAGGAAATTAAAATGGTACTTACATTTAAAAAAAAGAAAAGATCAGCCTCACTCATATAGTTTGAGTAAATTCAAACTAAATGATTTATAATTATAAATAATAATTTATAATGAAAACTATAATCAATTTGTAATCAGAGGCCATTTTTCATATCAGATTGGCAACATTCACTCTGTATTGGACAGAGTGTAGAGAAATGGGGCATTGAATACTGCTGGTGGGAGGCAAATCAATGCAACTTCTATGGAGGGCAATACGGAGTTAAAACTAAAAGGGCTATTATAACCCCTCCGACCCAGCAATTTCACTCCTAGGAATCTGTCCTACACTTATACTGATACACATGTGCAAAAACACATGGAGTAGGATATTCCTTACAACAATGTTTGTAATAGCAAATAAGAAATCAGCCTAAATCCATCAGCAGGAAAATAGTTGTACATATGGTGAAAACCACGCAGCCCACTATGGATATCTGTAAGATACATTAAGTGAAAGAAGCAAGGTGGAGAATGGTGTGTATAGTATGAAAAGAGGGGCATATAATTATTTATCTGCATATGCATAAAATATCTCCGAAAAATACAAAAGAAAACTAGCAACAGTGTTTGCTTCTGGAGAGGCTGTAGTATGTAGCTCTTTCTGGGAAAGAAGACAACCTCTAACTCTTAATAGACTCTGCCCTTTCATTCAGTCTACAATAGTGCTTAAAAGGCAAGGTAGGGCTTCCCTGGTGGCGCAGTGGTTGAGAGTCCACCTGCCAATGCAGGGGACACGGGTTCGTGCCCCGGTCCGGGAAGATCCCACATGCCGCGGAGCGGCTGGGCCCGTGAGCCAAGGCCGCTGAGCCTGCGCGTCCGGAGCCTGTGCTCCGCAACGGGAGAGGCCATAACAGTGAGAGGCCCGCGTACCGAAAAAATAATAATAATAATAATAAATAAATAAAAAGGCAAGGTAGTTGTCCTAATACAGAGAAAGGGGCCCTTTTAAAAATATCTGTTTGGGGTGCTCCGTCTCTATTTGTTTTTCTCTTTGTCTGCCCTGCTGCACCCCTTCCTGTGACAGAGATTCAGGAAGGAATGTTCCACACAAGTTCTGCAGTTGCTTTTTCTAGTTCATGGTATATATTAAAATATGTCTCAGAGCAGCAAGACTCGACATGGTAGGCTCATTCTTTCACATCAACTTCCCTTAAAACCAAATACCCATCGTATGACAGCCAAATCCAATGGACAGAAAAATAGTCTATTTGTGTCACTAATAAAAACAAAACTCTCGCCCATGTAAATCATGTATTACCACTCAGAAATTACTCTCACTGTACCCTGACACAGAATCTTCCTGAGGAAGCAGGAGAAGCCTGTCCTTTTCTCCCCATTTCACAGAAATGGCATTTGAAACTAAGAGAGTGACTCACCTCAGGCCACTCAGCATGCAAGCAACAGAGTCAGAAGAGACACGTGGGTCCCCTGACTCTAAATCAGAGCTGCCGCCAGGACAAATAAAGTCTGCAAATATAAATCCCTACTGGGCGAGGCCACGGGCCTAACCACCAATGGAAGCTGGCATGGACCCGTGGATGGGAGGCAGGTCAAAAGCAGCCCTTGGCTTGCTTGCATTGGGAGGGATATTACATCCAATAAAAGGAATCTCGAAGAGAGGAAAAAGAAAAAAAAAAGCAGCCCTTGGGAATAGTTTTTAAGACATGCAAAAAAAATAATAAAGTAGGCCTGAGATCTCCACAATATTATTTTCAAAACCAAGACAATAAAATAGTTTACCTTCTTCTTTGTACATCTTGTCTTTTATATTTTCCTATTTCCTCGAAATACAAAATGGATTTGGGATACCGGACAAAGAAGAAAAATGAAAAGTAATCCAAGAAACAGCATTTCATCAGAACTTTAACCAAAGCACACTTCCAAATGATCTTGTTTAAGTAAACAAGGCTCTTTCACCTTCCACAGTGAGAAGGTGTCACTGCCCTGAGCCCAAATGCCAAATGTGTTTTCCCACATATAAGTGAGAGGAGGAGGGAGGGCCACTGCTGAGGACCCACTTGGGCCCCCATTCAGTTCACTCCCCAGGCAGAGCTAATTTGTTTTGTACCACAGCACCTGGGGGCAGGTGCTTGACCAAGAGCCTTGGATGCGCTTGGTAGTATTGGCACCTTGATTTCCAGGGGAAAAGGAAGATACCCGTCCCACTCATTAATCCCTTTCCAAGATTGGGAGCCTCAGTCTGCAAAACATGTTTGTTGCACTGATCTAAAAAAGGCCTTCCCCAGACCCAACTTGCTGTTTCCAGCTTCTGCACAAGCCCAGGCCAGGCTCCCTCTATTGTTCTCCTCCAACAATAAACAATACCACCCACAAAGAGCTCCGGGGAGGGGGGGAGGTTTGTCCCCCACCCCCCACCCCCACCATCGTGTTCTCTAAATCGGGGATTGTGTCTAATCTTTCCTCTGCAGAAGCTTTCCTGCGCCTGTTTGGCTGCACCGGAAGGGCCTCATTATCAGCATCTTTAGGCTCCTCCCCCAGGGTGAGCGCACAATGTGGCCCAGCCAAGAGACCAGAGGTCACGGCTGCAGCCCCAAGCACTTCCCTCTGCCTTAGGGACCCAAGGCAGACCAAGCATGGAGGTATCTCCTTCCCCGTCACTCCAGGCTGGACCCTACCCTCAGCTGTTTAAGCTGATTCCCTCCTCACTGGAAGCAGGAGACAAAGGAAAAGGAAAGCAAGTGTCCACGTGCTCTATGACTCAAACGGATGAGGATAAAATGTAGCAATTCTCCCAAGTTTATCTCCCAAGATTGTGCCAGGTCACAGGAGAATGACTATTTGCCTAGAACTTAGAGGCTTCATACACACCAGCCCATTTCATCCTTGAAACAGCCTTTTGGGTGGGATTTCATAGTTACTATCAATAAGCTTTTACATCTATAGAGCACCTCAAGTTTGCTAGGTGCTGTCCTGTAAATTATCTTATCTGCATCCTGGCAAATCCTATCTGGAAGATGGGGTAGAAATTCTCCCCCAGCCTGGTCCCCCAACACACACATACACGCGCAAGCACACAGCCTGCCATAAGCCATTTGTTGCCAAGGCCTGCAGATGTGCTGTCAGAAATGTATCTTGAATACCCCTCTCTGCACTACCTTTGTCTCTACCGCACCAACCTGGCTCAGGCCCTTGCCACCTCTCACCCAGCCAGTGACGTCTAAGCAGGTGAAGTATAAAGTGGCACAACTTTCCTCACTAGCACGTTTTCAATATTTATCAAAAGCCTTAACAACATCCACACTCTTTGATATAGCAATTTTGCTTCTGGGAATTTTCCTAAGGAATGATTCCAAGATGTGCACAAAGGTTCATTCACAGTAGCACACATAGAAAGTTCATTCCAGTATTACTTAGAATAGACCCCCAAAATGGATCGAGTAAAGCCTGTATCCAACAATGGAGAAATGGTTACACTTTTACTGAGCAACATGATATAACACTATGAAATATATACTTGGAAGAAAATACAGTTTTTAATAGATCTTTATTGGAGTATAATTGCTTCACAATACTGTGTTAGGTTCTGTTGTACAACAAAGTGAACCAGCCATATGCATACATATACCCCCATATCCCCTCCCTCTTGAGCCTCCCTCCCACCCTCCCTATCCCACCCCTCTAGGTGGTCACAAAGCACCGAGATGATTTCCCTGTGCTATGTGGCTGCTTCCCACTAGCTATCGGTTTTACATTTGGTAGTGTATATATGTACATACCACTCTCTCACTTCTTCCCAGCTTACCCTTCCCCCTCCCTGTGTCCTCAAGTCCATTCTCTAGTAGGTCTGCATCTTTATTCCCCTCCTGCCCCTAGGTTCTTCATGACCATTTTTTTTTTTTTTTAGATTCCAAATATACGTGTTAGCATACAGTATTTGTTTTTCTCTTTTTTTTTAACTTAAAACATTATATTTATTTACTGTTTTTGATATAAGGATAAAGTCTTCTCTTTGACAATGGTACTAGTCATTGAACCTCTGATTTACCTCTTTACATAAACCACATTCATCAAGTAGCATCTAATTTCCAGTTTCATTTCTTTAAAATAGAGATATTTGTTTTTCTCTTTCTGACTTACTTCACTCTGTATGACAGACTCTAGGTCCATCCACCTCACTAGGAATAACTCAATTTTGTTTCTTTTTATGGCTGAGTAATATTCCATTGTATATATGTGCCACATCTTCTCTATCCATTCATCTGTCGATGGACACTTAGGTTGCTTCCATGTCCTGGCTATTGTAAATAGAGCTGCAATGAACATTGTGGTACATGACTCTTTTTGAATTATGGTTTTCTCAGGGTATATGCCCAGTAGTGGGATTACTGGGTCATACGGTAGTTCTATTTTTAGTTTTTTAAGGAACATCCATACTGTTCTCCATAGTGGCTGTATCAATTTACATTCCCACCAACAGTGCAAGAGGGTTCCCTTTTCTCCACACCCTCTCCAGCATTTATTGTTTGTAGATTTTTTGATGATGGCAATTCTGACTGGTGTGAGGTGATACCTCATTGTAGTTTTGATTTGCATTTCTCTAATGATTCGTGATGTTGAGCATTCTGTCATGTGTTTGTGGGCAACCTGTATATCTTCTTTGGAGAAATGTCTGTTTAGGTCTTCTGCCCATTTTTGGATTGGGTTGTTTGTTTTTTTGATATTGAGCTGCATGAGCTGCTTGTAAATTTTGGAAATTAATTCTTTGTCAGTTGCTTCGTTTGCAAATATTTTCTTCCATTCTGAGGGTTATCTTTTCATTTTATTTATGGTTTCCTTTGCTGTGCAAAAGCTTTTAAGTTTCACTAGGTCCCATTTGTTTATTTTTGTTTTTATTTCCATTTCTCTAGGAGGTGGGTCAAAAAAGGATCTTGCTGTGATTTATGCCATAGAGTGTTCTGCCTATGTTTTCCTCTAAGAGTTTTATAGTGTCTGGCCTTACACTTAGGTCTTTAATCCATTTTGAGTTTATTTTTGTGTTTGGTGTTAGGGAGTGTTCTAATTTCATTCTTTTACACATAGCTGTCCAGTTGTCCCAGCACCACTTATTGAAGAGGCTGTCTTTTCTCCATTGTATATTCTTGCCTCCTTTATCAAAAATAAGGTGACCATATGTGTGTGGGCTTATCTCTGAGCTTTCTATCCTGTTCCATTGATCTCCAGCATTTATTGTTTCTAGATTTTTTTTTGACAATGGCCATTCTGACCCATATGAGGTAATACCTCATTGTAGTTTTGATTTGCATTTCTCTAATAGTTAGTGATGTTGAGCCTCTTTTCATGTGCCTCTTGGCCATCTGTATGTCTTCTTTGGTGAAATGTCTATTTAGGCCTTCTGCCCATTTTTTAATTGGGTTGTTTGGTTTTTTGATATTGCACCCCATGAGGTGTTTGTATATTTTGGAGATTAATCCTTGTCCGTTGTTTCACTTGCAAATATTTTCTCCCATTCTGAGGGTTGCCTTTTCATCTTGTTTATGGTTTCCTTTGCTGTGCAAAAACTTTTTTTTTTTTTTTTTTTTTTTGCGTTATGTGGGCCTCTCACTGTCGTGGCCTCTCTCGTTGCGGAGCACAGGCTCCAGACATGCTGGCTCAGCGGCCATGGCTTATGGGCCTAGCCGCTCTGCGGCATGTGGGATCTTCCTGGACCAGGGCACGAACCCGTGTCCCCTGCATCGGCAGGTGGACTCTCAACCACTGCGCCACCAGGGAAGCCCTGTGCAAAAACTTTTAAGTTTAATTAGGTCCATTTGTTTATTTTTGTTTTTATTTTCATTACTCTAGGAGGTGGGTCAAAAAAGATCTTGCTGTGGTTTATGTCAAAGAGTGTTTTTCCTATGTTTTCCTCTAAGAGTTTTATAGTGTCTGGCCTTACACTTAGGTCTTTAATCCATTTTGAGTTTATTTTTGTGTATGGTGTTAGGGAGTGTTCTAATTTCATTCTTTTACATGTAGCTGTCCAGTTTTCCCAGCACCACTTATTGAAGAGGCTGTCTTTTCCCCATTATATATTCTTGCCTCCTTTATCAAAAATAAGGTGACCATATGTGTCTGGGTTTATCTCTGCGCTTTCTATGCTGTTCCATTGGTCTATATTTCTGTTTTTGTGCCAGTACCATACTGTCTTGATTACTGTAGCTTTGTAGTATAGTTTGAAGTTGGGGAGCCTGATTCCTCCAGCTCCGTTTTACTTTCTCAAGATTTCTTTGGCTATTTGGGGTCTTTTGTGTTTCCATACAAATTGTAAAATTTTTTGTTTTAATTCTGTGAAGCATGCCATTGGTAGTTTGATAGGGATTGCATTGAATCTGTAGATTGCTTTGGGTAGTACAGTCATTTTCAATATTAATTCTTCCAATCCAAGAACATGGTATATTTCTCCAACTGTTTATGTCATCTTTAATTTCTTTAATCAGTGTTTTATAGTCTTCTGAGTACAAGTCTTTCACCTCCTCAGGCAGGTTTATTCCTAGGTATTTTATTCTTTTTGTCGCGATGGTAATGGGATTGTTTCCTTAATTTCTCTTTTTGTTGTTAGTGTATAGGAATGCCAGAGATTTCTGTACATTTTGTATCCTGCAACCTTACCAAATTCATTGATTAGTTCTAGTAGTTTTCTGATGGCATCTTTGGGATTTTCTATGTACAGTATCATATCATCTGCAAACAGTGACAGTTTTATTTCTTCTTTTCCAATTTGTATTCTTTTTATTTCTTTTTCTTCTCTGATTGCCATGGCTAGGACTTCCAAAACAACGTTGAATAACAGTGGTGAGAGTGGACATCCTTGTCTTGCTCCTGATCTTAGTGGAAATGCTTTCAGTTAGAAAATACATTTTAAAAATGCTTAGTCTAGGTGGTGGGATTATAGATTTTCTTCTTTATATATTTATATCTTTTCTAAATTTTCATCAATAAACATGACTCCTTTAGAAACAATACACTTTATTAAAATACATGGACTCAATACTGGTGAGTGAAACAGGAGACAGGTACACACAAACCCAGCTAGTGACCATCCACATTTTCAACTGGCTCTTCTAGAAAGCAGCATCTTCCTTGGTACAGACCAAAATCCATAACAGAGTTCAAACCTTCCATGCCCAGAGCTCACTACTGGGAATTCACTTTAAGAAAAGAACTGAACAAACTCAAAAAGCAACATGATCAAAAATTCTCATTACATCTTATCTAAAAGAACTGGAAACAATCCAAATGTCCAACTTGGGATAGTTCTGTATGGAACATCAACACCATGGAATGCAGGGCAGCCATAATCATGCCAGTTATGAAAACTATGTAGAAATATGAAATAATGTTGAAAATAGGCTGTAAAATTAAAAGAAGACACAAAGCTGCATTTGTCAGAACTGCAGCTATAAAAAATAAGCATGTATGTGAACAAGGGCATTTCAAAAGCAAGAACATATACTGTGTTTGGATTATGAGATCACAGGGAGCTTTTTGTTTTTTAACTTTCATTCCCCCCCACACCAGCTTTATAAACAAGCTTTTAACATTTTGCATGTACCACAGACACATTTTTTTAAAACGTAGAGAACGTAGAAAAAGGGAAAATGAATTACCAAAAGGAACACAATCATTGCCAGCATTTTGATGTGTTCTTCCCTGTCTCTTTCTCCTGTGCACTAGATGGTTTGGTTTGGTTTTGATCACTGGAATCATGACAACATTTTCTTTAAAGTAGTCACAAAATCATTTCAATTTTTTTTTTTTTTTTTTTTTTTATTTTTTCAGTACGAGGGCCTCTCACTGTTGTGGCCTCTGGAGCACAGGCTCCGGACGCGCAGGCTCAGCGGCCATGGCTCACGGACCCAGCCGCTCCGCGGCACGTGGGATCCTCCCAGACCGGGGCACGAACCCGCGTCCCCTGCATCGGCAGGCGGACTCGCAACCACTGCGCCACCAGGGAAGCCCCATTTCAATTTTTAAAAACTGGAGAACGTAACATAAGACCTGTAGGAACATACAGCGACGGGTTTTTTGAAATACTATCAAGAGAAATGACCTCATACAATGTCTGACTGTAAGCAAAAAACAGCAATATCGTACCATTGTGACAGAACAGATGGAATGATCAAAGTTCCTAACACCTGCAGAAGACTCGCAGGCCAGTATCAGTAACCATAAGTGGGGAGCATGGAGAGTGCTGTGCTACTAAAGCTGACATCATTGGAAATTAGAAGGAATTTTCTCAGACTTGGAAAAGATAATAGATATGACAATGGACTAAGTTTTCAGATCAGAAAAAGCTTGAAGGAATCAAATCCAATTGGTCAGCTGACCCAGAATAGTTAACCTCCTTGATACCTACTGATATCCAAGCCAGCATGGACCCCTCCAGCGAGAGAAACTGCAACAGGGAAAATCACTATGTAAGCAATGCCTGGGCTCTGCTGCCCATTGAATGTGGTCCCTGGAGAGAGTGAGGGGAGGCTGAGTATGCTGTCGTCACGGAGGGGCTCGGTTTCTGCAGGAGTGTGACACTTTGGGGCTTTTCAAACAACTGACAAAGGATTAATCTCCAAAATATACAAGCCGCTCATGCAGCTCCATATCAATAAAACAAACAACCCAATCCCAAAATGGGTAAAAGACCTAAATAGACATTTCTCCAAAGAAGATATACAGATTGCCAACAAACACATGAAAGGATGCTCAGCATCACTAATCATTAACAGAAATGCAAATCAAAACCACAATGAGATATCACCTCACACCAGTCAGAATGGCCATCATCAAAAAAACTACAAACAATAAATGCTGGAGAGGGTGTGGAGAAAAGGGAACCTCTTGCACTGTTGCTGGGAATATAAATTGATATAGCCACTATGGAGAACAGTATGGAGGTTCCTTAAAAAACTAAAAATAGAACTACCATATGACCCAGCAATCCCACTACTGGCATATACCCTGAGAAAGCCGTAAGTCAAAAAGATACATGCACCCCAATGTTCATTGTAGCACTATTTACAATAGCCAGGTCATAGAAGCAACCTAAATGCCCATCAACAGACAAATGTATAAAGAAGATGTGGTACCTATACACAATGGAATATTACTCAGCCATAAAAAGGAACAAAATTGGGTCATTTGTAGAGATGTGGATGGACCTAGAGACTGTTGTACAGAGTGAAGTAAGTCAGAAAGAGAAAAACAAATATCGTATATTAACACATATATATGGAATCTACAAAAATGGTATAGATGAACTGGTTTGCAAGGCAGAAAAAAGAGACACAGATGTAGAGACCAAATGTATGGACACCAAGGGGGGAAAGCGGGGTTGCGGTGGGGGGGGGGGTGGTATGAATTGGGAGATTGGTATTGATGTATATACACTACTGTGTATAAAATAGATAAGTAATAAGAACCTGCTGTATAAAATAAATAAGTAAAATTCAAAAAAAAATTCTAGAAATGGCTCAGTCTATACATACTCAGTAAAATTTGATCCATAGTTCAACCAAATTCATGGTAAAATAGAGTTTTTAATTGTAAGATTTTAAAAAAAGACATGTACCACAATGTTCATTGCAGCACTATTTACAATAGCCAGGACATGGAAGCAACCTAAGTGTCCACCGACAGATGAATGGATAAAGAAGATGTGGCACATATATACAATGGAATATTACTCAGCCATAAAAAGAAACAAAATTGAGTTATTTGTAGTGAGGTGGATGGACCTAGAGTCTGTCATACAGAGTGAAGTAAGTCAGAAAGAGACAAACAAATACCGTATGCTAACACATATATATGGAATCTAAAAAAAAAAAATGGTTCTGATGAACCTAGGGGCAGGACAGGAATAAAGACGCAGACATAGAGAATGGACTTGAGGATATGGGGAGGGGTAAGGGTAAGCTGGCACGAAGTGAGAGAGTGGCATGGACATATATACACTACCAAATGTAAAACCGATAACTAGTGGGAAGCAGCTGCATAGCACAGGAGTTCAGCTCGGTGCTTTGTGACCACCTAGAGGGGTGGGATAGGGAGGGTGGGAGGGAGGCTCAAGAGGGAGGGGATATGGGGATATATGTATATGTATGGCTGATTCACTTTGTTATAAAGCATAAACTAACACACCATTGTAAAGCAATTATACTCCAATAAAGATGTTAAAAAAAAACAAAACAAAACAGGGTCCCTCAATACAAACTGACTCTTCATCTCTTACATGCATATCTAGCAAAGCCTCTGCCTTCTGTTGCAAGGTTGGGGGAAAGCTGCTGGGCTGATTGAGACAATGAGATGCCACCGCTAACATAACAAACCTCACTCAGATACTCCCCACTTCGAGGAAAAACGTCACGCTGCATTCTTTGCTTTAGAGGCTTTTAGACACTAACCCCCGGACAAGGTGCAGTGTGACTCCACTACATTTCCAAAGAACTAATCTGACCATGTCACTCCCACACTTCAGTCTCCTCAGGGCTCCCGGCTGCCTACACAAGCCCTCTGTGAGAGGAAGGACAGGACCCTGGTGAAGAGGGCGAACGTAGGAGCCAAACTGCCTGAGTCTGAGTCCTACCTCTGCCCTTCATGAGTTGGGTGACCTTGGGCAAGTTCCCTATCCTCTTGGTGCCTACATTTCTTTATTTGTAAATAGGGATAATAACTGTACCTACCTCATAGGGTTACTGTATGGCTGAAAAGAATTAATACAACAAAGCACAAAGAAGAGAGCCTGGCATACAGGAAGGACCCAATAAATCTTAGGTGTTGCTCTTATTATTGTCACTGTTGGAGAAAGTTCAAATTCCCTAGTAGGGCATACAGAGCCACCCATGACCCAGCCCCTGCTCATATCTCTGGCTTCATTTCTCGTGACCTTTGAGTTACCATCACCACGATGATCACATAGCCATGCCCAGCTCCCAGAGTGTGGCCCCCAAGGCAGGTTCATCCACAACTTGACTCACATGGGGCCATTCTCTCCTTGTTGCTGGCAAGGAACCACATAGCTCTGGAACCTTCCTCCCCTCCCCCCATGTGAATTAGCCGCTCTCTCCTTTACGCCTCCACTGTGTTCTGTGGAGACTGTCTTCATAGATACTTCATTATCCTCATTGGTTTAGGTATCCTGCTTCCCCCACTAGACCTAAAGGACAGAGGCCCTTATGAATTCCTATCTGTATCCCCATTGCCTGGCACTCAGT
This sequence comes from Delphinus delphis, assembly GCF_949987515.2. Lineage (NCBI taxonomy): Eukaryota > Metazoa > Chordata > Mammalia > Artiodactyla > Delphinidae > Delphinus > Delphinus delphis. The sequence continues at coordinate 50,409,518 of NC_082690.1, read as the reverse complement.
AGATCCTGAATAAATATAAATGCAAAAGAAATATTGATCAGAACATGCAAAAGCTAGGAATACTTTTCAGAGAACCTAAACACAAGGATGAGGAAAGCAAACCCCAAAACACTTTGATCCTAAGGAGAGTTAATTGGCAAAGATCATATAACCAAAGAAAAGAAAATGATAATTTCCCAGTGGAAAGCCAAACCTTGTTATAATGAAGTGTCTCTGTGTGTACTGGAAGAGGGGGAGGGAGAAGTGACATTAATAATGGTTCTAAACTTACTGATGTTGACTAGTTATTGAACAGCACTTTTTAAACCTTTTCTTTAGGGAAAAAAAAAAAGCTGATTGGGAAGTATTTTTTAACCTTGTTCAGAGTGCAGGTTATTTCAATATAAAATATTGCAGCGGACCCAGACTGCAAGAAAAAGAGAGAATTAATCTTTGCTCAATGTCTATAATGAGCTAGATACTTTAAAAATAATATAGTTTCTATTTATTAAGCAGAAGGTGCCAGACACAGAACCGTTCACTTTAGACGCATTATCAAATTTGATAACGCAAGTCCTCAACATCTCTGAGACATAAGTATTAGCCTCTGAATTCTACAGATGAGATAAACATATTCACTCATTCCATACACTTGTAGTGAGCACGTACTATGTGCAAGTCACCGACCCACGAGCAGAGGATACAGTGATGAACAGGCAGACAAGTTCCCCCGCCACACATCTTCATAGAGTATACATTCTAGCTAGGCAGAAGAGAGAGCAATGAATGAATGTGGAAATGAGCACATACATAAATAAACAAGGAAAATTCCTGATAGTAGCAAGCGCTAATGGGAACATATGTGTATATATAACTGATTCATTTTGTTGTAAAGCAGAAACTAACACATTGTAAAGCAATTATACTCCAATAAAGATGTTAAAAAAAAAAAAAAAGTAAAGGAAGGGACAGAGTGTACCCAGACAGCAATTTTAGAGTGAGTTGTCACAGAAAGCCTCTCTGAGGCAACTCTATTTAAGATGAGATTTGAATAAGAAAAGGACAAGCACATGAAGACTGGAAGAGCATTTTAGGCTGAAGGAATAACTATGCAAAGTGCGCTAAAACAAGAATGGACTTGGCATGTGCAAGGAGCCAAAAATAGAACAATGAGGCTGGGTGCATGGTCAAGGAGAAGAGGGCTGAGACTGACATGGGGCAGGTCACATAGAGCTTGGTCAGCCAGGACAAGGAGTTTAGACTTCATTCTGAGTGCAACAGGAGGCCACCTGGAGGGAGAGGGGTGGTTAGGAATGTGACATAAACCAATTAACATTTTTCAAAGATTTCTCTGGTCCCTGCAATGGAGGGTATTGCGGTATAGATACCGGTTGAAGCAGGGCAACTAGTTAGGAGGTTACTGCAAGTAGTCTAGGTGAGAGATGATGTAGCTTGGACTAGGGTGCTGGTAATGAAGATGGAGGGAAGGAGATAAATTTGGGAATGTTTCTGAAGATAGAGAAGACAGAACTTGCTGAAGGATTGGATGATGATGGTGAAGAAAGAAAGAAATCAAAAGTAATGCCTAGACATTTTGGCTTGAGCACTTGAGGGGAATACTAGCACCACTTACTGAGGTGGGGAAGATTGAAAGAAGAACAAGTTTAGGGTAGAGACTAAATCAAGAGTTCTCTTCCGCCCACGTTAAATTTGCAATGTCTCTTAGAGATCTACCTGGACATGAATCTGGAGTTCCAGAAGAAGTTTGAGGATGAAGCTACAGATTTGAGGGTCATTAGCAAATGGATGTTAGGGAAAGCCATTGGATTAGAAGAGGACATCTGTGGAGGGTGAATAAATAAGAGAAGGGGGCCATTTCAGAACATGGGGCACATCTCCATTTAGAGGCTGAGGACAGAAGGAGACTGAAGAAGAGACCAGAGTGGTAGGAAGAGACCCAGGAAAGTAGAGTGTCAAAGAAAACAGAGATCTACTTTGTCACATGCTGCTGAGAGAATAAGTAAGACTAAAACAAAGCAGTGGCCTTCGACTTGGCAACATCAAGGTCACTGGCAGACACAGACAGGAATAGTCCCTGTGGAACGATGAGAAGAGATTAGAGTCAGGGGAAGCAGTCAACGCCAAAACAATGGACAACTTTTAGGTTTTACTGAGAAAGGGAACAAAGAAACTAGAAGATAGCTAGAGGGTGGGTATAAGGTCAACAGAGTCTTAAATTAAATAACGAATTTATTTTATAACATTTGAGAGACAAAATTAGAAAACATTTTGGATTGTTTTGGGGGGGGATTGTTTTCAGGTAAGAAATACTAGAGAATGCTTATTTGCTATTGAGAATTATCCTGTGATGAGGGTAAATTTCATGATGGCAGAGAGAGAGGGGGCATAATTAGAAGATCAAGGATCTACAAGACTTGGTCTTAACCCAGTTAATAATGTGCCCAAGGCAAAAGAAATGGTAGGCAGGGAGATGGGATACTAATCCAGGTCTGTTTTGACTCATACATGCATCCTTTTTCCACCACACCAATGACTGTAATCTAATAGAGTAGCATTTGCAAAAGATCACAACTCCAGGCTCTGAAGGTAATCAGAACAGAGTTAGAAGGGATCTTAAGAGAACCTGGGAGAGCTAACACAAACACACCGCTTCTTGTATGTAACCAAGCTCTGTTCATCATACAGAATTCTATTATTGCATCTTCACTCAAATGTCATTCATGAGTGCACATCTAGCTGTAGTCCTACTAGAGGCAGAACCCTCCAACACTGCCCTTTAATGTAAAGAGTGGGTTTGAGGACGGGAAGGGGACACTGAGATAAATCACAGAGCAGAGTAAGGGGGAACACTGCAGGGAATAAACTCTCTAGTGACTGTAATAAGGTAGTTAAAAATACTTTTAGAAGGTTAGTTGTGTATTTATATTCAGCAAAGTGAAGACGGAAATCATTATATGATCGTTTTGTTTCTTTCCTATTTACATAGCGACCTCAGGAAGCAAGTGACTATGGCTGTGCCAGGAAGTGGCCTCTTGTCATCTGTTTCCCATGCCCACTCCTGCTCTACCACATGGGCACGGCACCACCCCTTCAACCCCATCTTTCTCTCACCTGGTTTCTCACTATCTGTTCTAGTTTACTTCTTCCTTCAGGGCAACATACATGCCATCTCCCCCATGACGTCCTCCCTGATTTCTCCCTCTCTGAAACTTTATAGCACTAAGTACTAGTACCATGTAAATTTAGCTCTTGCTCACATTAAGCCTTTTGTTTTTGTTTTTGTTTTTTCGTGGGGAGGGGAACAGAGAAAGGTTTACTGCAAGGTCCAAGCAAGGAGAACGGATGGCTCATGCTCAAAAGACTCGAACTCCTTGATCACGTTAAGTCTTAAAACTATTCTCTGAGTCAAATATCAGAATGAGAGTACTTTTCAGTAGGAAATTCCATGCAATTGTTGGCCACTGTTACTTTGAGAGGAAAGATCCAGATTGAGTTGAAATTGTGGCTCTGTTCCACATCTGATACACTGAGTGATCTTGGGCAAGTCACTTTCTGAGCCTCAGTTCCCCCACCTAGAAAACAGGAATACTATTACCTACCACCCACCACCTGGGTAGGTATCCAAAATGTGCTGGACAGCCCACTCTTCTGCTAAAAACCCTATGATGGCTTCCCATGGTTTTCAAAATCAAGTCCCAAACTCTTCAACCTGTTTATTACATCCTATCAACTTCTCCAGCCTTATTTCTCACCTACCTCACATCCTGTACTCTAGTAACAATGAATTCCTCATGATATTTCTCACCCCCATGCTTTTGTTTTTTTGGTCCCTGCTGTCCCTGCACTCTTAATCCACCTTGCTCAGGCATCGCTCTCCTCCTGGGAGCCTTCCTGGATTTGTCAGCTTCCACCCTTTCCCCACATACACAGGTTAGGTTCTCCCATTTGGTTCTCCCATATGACCCTGACCACAGCTTAATCTCTGTAGTTACCCCACTGTTTATAATTATTTATTTACAGGCCCACCTACTCCATAAAACAAGGGTTCCTTGGGGAAAAGGACTGGGCTTTATTCATCTTTGTATCCCCAGCACAGGCACTCACTTCTGCTTCACCTTTTTGATGCTCCATTTCTGCATCTAGGAAACAGAAAGAATTTCACCTACTTGAAAGGTCAGGATTAAGTTTAAATATTCAAAGTTTACTGCAGGGTGTCAGGCACACAACTGGCCTTCAGTACATTTGATTTATATTCTCAGCATCTCCAGATTTTTCTCTTTTTCTGTCCTTCATGCCCAGGCTCTTACACTGGCCCTGTGCCTTCGCTGTGAGCCCTCTCCTTGGTCCATAGCCCTGGTTCCTACCCCTGACAGTGCCCTTTGAACTCTGAGGATTACTCAGTTAAGGCACTAAAGCAGTACTGCAACCACCTCGAGTACCTCCGTGCAAGACAATGTCCCAGATGCAGTGAAATTGTTACAACATGTACAAGGAATTTATGACCTACTAGGGGGTAGAGAAGAGGTAGGGAGACAATTAGACAAATGAAGCCCGGGCAATTCAAAGAAGGAAAAGTTTAGATATCTCTAGGGGAAGATGGGAAGGCTTTAGAGGAAGTGGCATTTCAAGTGGACCTCAAAGGATAAACTTAAGTTGAGGAGCTGTTTCTAGAGTTATATGTGTTCCACAAAACACATTACTAAAATGCTCTTGGCCCCTCAGATGAAAAGTAAACTAAACTTAGGAAATGCTGCCTACTGCATACCCCTCTAGGAGATTCACAATACACAGCAGCAAGGCTCTGGGAGGTCTGGAAGGGACCCTATTTAACTTTGCTTAACGTAGCATCCCATATTTGTTCGGCCACTAGTTCTCCATTTCTTTCCCCCCTGGAAGATATCTATAGCATCTTGAGGATCATACGTTAAGAAACAGGTTAAATGGTACCCTTTCAAAGTTATACATTTGCATCTTAACAGGACCTCTCCAAAATAATATCTTAGCACCATATTTCTTTAACAACATCATCAGCAATTTAAAAAATTCTCCTGGCATCATGTCCAAAAGGAAGAAGACCCTGCAGGGCTGAGTGAGTAGCTGAGACAGAATGAATTCCCTCCCTTCTCTAGTGAGAGGCAGAGTGTAGACTACAAGCCTTTCAATCAAGGGAGGGAAAACGAGCCCTCTTCTGAGTGAGTCCATTCCTTCTTTGGTAGGATGTTTACACCCTTACAGCCACCCTCCCACCCTTTCCAACCTGCTGACTGGGTAAAAAAACACCAGACTTGAAAGCTAAGGGCACAATGTTGCATAACAACAAGCCGACAAGGTATGTTTTGCTCCTTAATATTTATCACAGTCATGACCTGTGAGAGGCAAGAAGAAAAGGGGCATTGTCTGCTTGCCTGTCCCCACCCTGGAAGCATGGTGCTCAATTACGCAGTCTGGGGGTTAACAAATGTTTACTGGGAGCAAGGTACAGTACAAGCTTTACTGTGCTCATGGTACAGAGAAAAACAAGATATAGTCCTAGGCACAAGTCCTGCTTCCCCGACCAACAGGGAAGATAGGTAAAAACCAACTGCAATGCAGCACACGGAGCTCAGGCAAACAGTGCTGGAATCAGAGGTGAGGACAAAATGCCAGCAAGGCATAAATGCAGGGACTCCTTAACTTTGCCTGGGCATAAGGTCAGAAGAGAGGCGTGTTAAAACAAGGACATTCCTCTTACTCCTCAGAAGATCGGAAAGGAGTTTTCCAGGCAAATAAATCAATCATCTGTAAATAAATAAAAGAGGGTTCTAGGTTTGATTAGAATAGGGATGGACATAGCAAAACTGAAAAACAAAAAAGCAGCCAGTCTTCCTGAGAAGGGGGCACGCTGAACAGACGCATCTAATTTCACCGACCCCTGCTTTTTTTCTTAATAACAAAACCGTTCAGGCCAGGGAGACAGGAGAGATGATGGTGTCAAATTTGGGAAGCCTGGGAAACAGATGAATAAGTAGTTAACAGACTTAGCAGACTCAAGAAATCTGAATCCTAAACCAGATGCAAGGAAAGCTGAGAATTTGGCTGATTTAAACCACAGAATCTTTACCGGGCCCAGGACTGGCGGTACCAGGTATCCCTAGAGCAGGCGTATAGGATGCTTATATAGAGACCACAGTGAAAGCTGCCTGAAAAGAAGTTAGAGCCCCAGACACCACCTCCACCTCCCACCCCCGCCGACTGACGAAATTCTGGAGGCTCAGTCTCTAGAAAGCATAAAACAGAAATGTCTAGTATGTGCTTTAAAATAATCTGAGGAAGGGGATGGGGGATACAGATGAACGGAAAATGTTCATGAAGCGATCATTTGTGAACCTGGGTAATAGGAACGTAGGGGATTATTGCACTATCCTCTCAACTTTTTGTAAATCTTTGAAATTTCCCATAATAAAAAGTAAGAGTGTCTCTGGCCCAGGAATGCCCAGCACAGTTGAAGGTGAACAGAAAAAGACAGGGCGCTGTGTCTACTGAAGGTGAAATGTAACAGGTTTTCATATGCCCTTTCCTCTTGACTGCCAGAACGTTGTCAAGTGGACCACATTCTGCTAGGAGGATGGAAGAGTCCTCCTGGGTGAACAGAACCAAGGGAAAACCTGAAGATGCTGTCCCAGGGGCTCCCAGCAAACAGCCCACCCAGATCAAGCTACAGGGAGGCCCAGAGATCATGATCTCCATCCTATATTTGGTTTCTTGAAAGCTTTTTTTTAAATACAGCAGATTCTTATTAGTTATCCGTTTTATACATATTAGTGTATAAATGTCAATCCCAATCTCCCAATTCATCACACCACCGAAAGCTTTTTTTGTTTTTGAGAGTTTTATTAAGATATAACTCACAACTCATTTCACCCTTTTAAAAGGTGTACAATTTAATGGTGTTTAGTATATTCACAGTTGTATAACCATCACCACTGGGGTGGTTTATTAAGCTATAATATTAAGCTTTATTAACATGTAACTTACATACTCAATTCAGTTTTTTAAAGTGTACAATTCAGCGGTGTTTAGTATATTCAGAGTTGTACAACCATCACCACAATCGATTTTAGAACATTTTCATCACTGCAAAGAAAACCCTATAACGTTAGCAGTCACCCTACTCTCCAGCCTCAGGCAACTACTAATCTATTTTCTGTCTCTATGGATTTGCCTATTCTGGTCATTTCGTATAAACGAAATCATACACTACGTGGTATCTTTCACATACCAAAATGTCAAGGTCTCAACAGCTTTTTTTTTTAGTATATGTGCTGCCAAAGCGAGCACTCAACAGCTTTTTTTATCCAACCGCCCTGCCCTTAATTAGAAGCAACACAACCAAGGATCACATTCAGAGTGACATATTGGGGAAGTCTCTAATGAAGATACAGACCACAGCAAACACAGAAAAGCAACTGGAAGGAAACAGCTACTATGTGGAGAGGAGTGGGGTTTGGGGCAGGGAATACCATTAATATTCTCACAAAAATGAAATAAAACTGTACCCATGAAACAAAAATAGGACACTATAAAAAAAGACACACTAAGAGAACAACAACAACAAAAAAAACTTTTAGAAATTGACAACTTAACAGCAGAAATTTTAAAAATTCAACAAAAAGATTGAAAGACAAAACTGAGGAAATCTCCTTGAGAGTAAAATCAAAAGATAAAGACATGGAAAAGAGGAAAGAAAAGTTAGGAATATTCTAGAGGACCAGTACAGGGGGCCCAATATCTGAATAGGAGAACTTTCCAAGAAAGAGAAAACAGAAAAACGAAAAATTATAACAAGATAGTAATTCTCAACAGCATCAATAAAAACAAGAAGACGATGAGCAATGCCTTTAAAATTCTGAAGAAAAATGATTTCCAACTTAGAATGAAATCTAAGAACCCAGTCAAACTATCGATCAAGTATGAGAATAGAACAAAGACATTTTCAGGTATATAAGATCTCAGAAATTCACATTCCATGAACCTTTTCTTAAGAAGCTTGTGTAGGAGGTCCTTCACCAAACTGTATAAAAGAAACAGTGGATCTAGTAGAGACAGGCAGCAGAGGACCCCAAGAGGACCACATAAAGAAGTCAACCAGACTGGAGAAGTACAACTCAAAGGGCAGACATGTTGAAGACAGTCATCACCAACAACCCCACTGCCATTAAACCCTCTTTGCTATTGTTGACCTAAATATTTAAAATATATGAGTATAAAATTTTCAAACATACTCAAAAGTAAGCCCCTGATACCCATCACCCAGATTCAACAATTATGAACGTTTTGGCCTATTAATTAATCTATCCTCTTTTTTCTATTTTTTTCTTTGTTTAAATATTTTAAAACAAATTTCACATCATAGCATTTCACCTCTGCATACTTCAGAATCCATCTCTACATTACCATTTTCTAACACCACATTACTATTATTGTGCCTAGAAAAATTAATGATAATTCCTTTTTATCAGTCCATAACAAAATTTCCCCACCATCTCAAAAATGCCTTTTTATACTTAGGCTGTTGTGGGCTGAACTGTATCCGCCCTCCCCCCCAAAAAATTTATATGTTGAATCCCTATGTGCTGGTATACTTCAGAATGTGACTATAATTGGAAATAGGGGTTTGAGAAAGGTAACTAAGCTAAAATAAGGCCTTTAGGGTGGGCCCTAATCTAACCTGACTGATGTCCTTATAAGAAGAAAGGAGATCAATGGAAAAGAATATGAAAAAGTACATATATACGTATAACTGACTCACTTAGCTATATAGCAGAAATTAACAACATTGTAAAACAACTATACCTCAATAAAATAAGTTTTTAAAAAAGAAGAAGAAGAAAAGAGATTAGAAAATACAGAGAGACACCAGGGTCACCTGTGTGCAGAGGGATGACCATGTGAAGAGGCAGGAAGAGGGTGGCCATCTGCCAGCCAAGGAGAGAGGGCTCAGAGGAAACTAACCCTGCCAGGACCTTGCTCTTGGGCATCTAGTTGCCAAAACACTGAGAAAATAAATTTCTGTTATTTAAGCTACCCAGTCTGTGATATTTTGTTATGACAGTTGTAGCAAACTAATACACAGACTATCTGAATCAAGATAAGGTTCATGCGTTACATATAGCTACGATTCTTAAGTCACATTATTATTTTTTTCAGATTCTTAAGTCACATTACTATTTTTTTCATGCTGTTGACTTGTTGCAGAAGCCAAGTCAGTTGTCCAACACTCTGAATTCATCTGTTTGCTTCCTTAGAGTGTAATTTAATTTGTCACCCTTTCCCCTCTCTAATAAATCAAAGTTGGCACCATAAAAGAGTAAACCCTAAGAGCTCTCATCACAAGAAAAAGAAATTCTTTTTTTTTTTTGGCCATGCCATGCAGCATGCAGGATCTCAGTTCTCTGACCAGGGATCAAACCCACATCCCCTGCAGGGAAAGCACAGAGTCTTAACCACTGGACTGCCAAGGAAGTCCAAAAAATTCTTTTTCTATTTCTTTAGTGTTGTATCTATACGAGATGATGGATGTTCACAAAACTTATTATGATAATCACTTCATGGGATGTGTAAATCAAATCAGTATGCTGTATACATGAAACTTATAGAGTGCTGTATGTCAGTTACATCTCAATAAAACTGGAAGAAAAAAAGAAATTTGCAGAAATGTAAACAAGGCATTCTTGCTGATTTCTTTTTGTTTTGGCAAACAGAGTTTTTATTTATGTTACCATACGATTCAATTTGTTATTGTTATTTTAAAATAAAGTAGTAAATTTGAAAAAAGTTAGCTCTAGAGGTTTGATTGATTTAGGGGTCAACTTTTAGGTAAGAATATTCCATAGGTGGTACTGCATACTCTCTTTTTAATCTGACAAGAATGACGGGTAAACTTGGTCCATACTCTTTCTGGCACTATTGACCTTGACCATATGCTAATGAAGCATCTGCTCATCCCCTCCATGCTGTCCATCTGGATTAACTGAGGGCATTCACTTCACCCCACAGAAGAGATGGCCTGCTTTGGCCTACTTGCTGAGAGCTGGAGGTGGGCCACAAAGAAAGCAGAAGTAGAAAAGACATAGCAGTCCATTCTCCGTGCCCATATCCTACCGGATGTCCAGTGTCTGGCCCACACTGAGCCCCACCAGATGCCCCAGGAGTGGTGAGCCTTGTATTTCCAAGGATTCACTCACAGCCTTGCCCTCTGACTTCCCCATCAGGATCCTCTGCAACCCCCAGGGAAGCTACTGCCAGACTATGAACCTGAGTCTGTTCGGTTTATATTTAGATCTAATAGTGGCAATGTTGCCCTTTTTCAACAGGTTTGTTAGATTTGCACTTGATCCTTTGTTTTAAAAAAACTAAACAATGTACAGTTTAGTAATACAAACATGGGTGGTTAAACCATAAAGAAAAGTAAGGGGATGCTCAACGCAAGAGTCAGGATAACCATTGCCTTGATGAGAAGAAGAAAAAATAAAAATTAAAAAAAAAAGCGGGGGGAGATGTGATTTTGGGATAGAGGGTACACAAGCAGTTTCTAAGGAATCAGTAATGTTCAATTTGATAAATTAGATGGTGGATATACAATTTTCACCATATTGTTCTTTACTTGTAAATATATATTTAAAGCATTCTTTGGTATGTATGATAGTTTCCATTTGAATTACCTTTTTGTGAGCAGTCCACTGTGGCTAGAACATAGGATTTGAAGAGTGAAAGGAGAAAAGACTGGAAATGGAGTTAACTCTGAAGGCAAATGGGAGCCTCCGTGATGCTCTCTTGGGAGGACCATCAAGGACATGTATACCCGAGATCAATTAAAATGGCTTTCTCACAACCTATCCATCGAGAAGGATAGGAAAAATTCTTTTTTTTTTCTACTAAGTTACCTGAAGATGAAATATCCAACATTGTAAGCCTCTCATGGGGAAACATCATATGGGTTTGATGTATTTTTCCAGTGAAAGGAGATTCAGCTTGCCCTAGGGAACACATTTGCCTCAAATTCTTAAAAGACACAAAGCTGAGACGGACATGGAACAAATGTTTTAGATGACAGAATTGGCATATATCTTGGTGAGCTGGAGTGACAGGTCAAATCTAGCCCAATTTATCTCAACATCTACCATCTACTGTGAACATACGATATGCCAAGAGTTTAACAGAGTTTATCTCATTTAATCCTTACAACCCCACTGGGAAGCTGAGACCCAGGGAAGTCACTTGCCCAGGGTCACAGAGCAAGTCAACAGCAAAGTCATGATTTTGAACCTAGATTTTCAGATTCAAGTTCCAATCTCAAGTGAGATTTCTTCAGCTACCACAAATTAACATTTAAAAACAGAATCTTCTTTACTCTAATACCGTCTGTCACCCTCAGAGAAGTGACATCCAACCCCAATCCCTTGGGCATATGAGAGTATCAGCACCTTAGAAAAATGATTCGACCAGACTGATTTCATTCATTAAACATTTGGGGATCCTCTGACAGCTGCCAAGAAACCTTTATCTGCTCTCAAGAGCAAGTCTGTCATTAGGAGTAAGCTCTAAGAGGATTCTCTCTGCTACCAATTCCCAGCTCAGCTTTGTCTATCTCCACATCGGTACTTAAGAATCTGCGAAACTCAAGCTCTGCAGTTGTAGATGGGGGTCCCTTATCACAAAGACTGCTGAGCGAGACCCCTTAGCCAGCCTGTTCCCCACCTTCAATCTTCTCTCATCCTCAGGGCCACTGTGATTTGATGGGCCTGTGTAGCTGAGAGAACAGTACAACTGGCTCTGTTGCAGAGTCATAGCCAATGACTATGGAGCAATCCCAAAAGACAGCCAGAGAATTTTAATGAAAACCAGAAAACTCCTGGCCACTAAGTCCAACTGCATTCCAGGCCCACCAGCCCCTCCCCCTGCTGCTAGGAATCCCTGAGCCAGCTTCGCCCCAAAGAGCAGGGAGGAAGATCCATTTTGTATTCAGCAATGCTTTCCATAGCAGCCACCTTCCAGGGTCATTTAGGTGAGAGGCAAGGCACACGCTAATTGCAACAGGACCAAGGGACCCTGAGAAGCACAGGGTGTGGCAGCAGCAGGTCTGAGCCAACAGATTATGAAACAGTCATTAAAAAAAAAAAAAAAAAAAAAGGGCCTCTTTCTTTCTGCCAAAGCTGTCTGAACACAGCTGCATACGAGGCTAGTGAGGAATCTTAACAAGCTTAAAGGGACAGTATTTCGGATATTCAAGAACCAAAAGGGAGGAAATGAATATTTTGATCACTTACTACGTGTCAGGCGCTCTGGTCTCATTCCACCTTGACTATGAGGTGGGAATTATAAACTGCATTGAACGGATAAAGCCCCTAACTCAGAGAAGTTAGATAGCTTGTCCAAGGCACACAGCTGGCAAGTGGGGAACCAAGACTCAAAGTTCAATATGGGTGAGGCGCATCATAAATAAACTCAAAATCCTGACCTGTCCTGTTTAATAAAAAAAATTATGTGCCTGGAAGTAAGCTAAGATTTCTGTACACACTATATCATCTACTCCTCACAGCAACCAGACAAGATAGGGGTCATTATTATCCCCATTTTCGATGAGGAAACTAAGGCTAGATGCTAAGTAACTTGGCCAAGGTCATGACGCCACCAGGATTTGAACCCAGGTCTATCTAATTCTAGAGCCCACCCCCATGTGAAACCAGTCACCCTACAGCCTACAGATGGGAATCACAGAGGCCAGTCATGCCAAGCGAGCAAGTTGCATAGAGACTTCTGCCAGCTTCTCAGCAGGTAATTCACATTCTGGGGTCACCTTTCAATTCCTCCAAGCAATCCACAGAATCGTGGCTCTGGGAAGGCTGACAGGGTTGTTTCCCATGGGCTCTGTTGACACTGCAAGTATGAAGGAGAAGGCCACCACCGTGACGGTGTAGCCTGTGATACCTGTGCGTGTAGAAGCCGACAGCTCCTTTCCGCAGGCTCTTCTCCATAAGCCCACACACCTCACAGCAACCCCCCTCCCTCTCCCATCAATGGCTCACAGGCCTATTTCGTATTCCTAACAGGAGAACGTGTGCCTTCTCTTAGAGCAACTCTGATTTCCCAAGGGAGACTACTGTCTAGACAGAGCATCCCGATCCATCCTGGCAAGAGACGGGCCACACAATGTCATGTCTGCTCATTGCGTTATTTGGGAGTCTGTGTTCAGCAGCCCAGTGAAGGCCCTGGGCTTGGCACCTCTGAGTTATCTGACTGAGCAACACTCTGTATCACAGCCGATATGCAGGGTTGGAACGGTCTTCCCAGGCAGGCAAGTGTTACCCGAGGGGAGTCACAGGCATCTTACACCCAGGCTACGGGGTCACGCACACACAGGCACACCATACAAACAGTTCCATTAATCAGGCTGAAACTTGATAGAACTCTTCTCCACATGTTTAGAATCAAGCACCAGGCTGGGAGGAGGACTGAACCCTTAATACTGCCAGGTGCTGCGGCAGGTACCTTCACAGCCGCTATCTCAATTAATCTTCATAACATGCTGTGAGGTAGATAAGACAGCTATTGTACAGATGAGGCACCTGAAGCCCAGAGAGGTAACATAAGTTGCCAAAAGTCACACAGAAAGTGGCAAAGCTCAGATTCAAATGCGTTTTTTGGGGGTTTTTTTTTGCGGTACGCGGGCCTCTCACTGTTGTGGCCTTTCCCGTTGTGGAGCACAGGCTCCGGACGCGCAGGCTCAGCGGCCATGGCTCATGGGCCCAGCCGCTCCGCGGCATGTGGGATCCTCCCGGACCGGGGCACGAACCCCCGTCCCCTGCGTCGGCAGGCGGACTCTCAACCACTGCGCCACCAGGGAAGCCCTCAAATGCATTTTTAATAGGACTCCAACATTCAGTCATGAGGCCATGCATTTATTCCTCAGATATCTATTGAGCACCTTCTCTGGGAAGCTATTGTGCCGCTTGTAGAAGATCCGACTGCTAACGTGTAATGTAGGTCCAGTTACCCAAGAACTTAACGTTCTCATTAGGAGATAAGACAGGCGATCTGAAAGAGAGGTGCAGATGATGAGATTAGGACCTCAACTGGGTGATCAGGGCAGGCCGCTCTGAAGAAGTGGCATTTTAGCTGAGATCTGAAAGAAGAGAAGGAACCGGGCATTTGCAAAACTAGAAGAAGAGTGCGGGCAGAAGGAATATGTTAGGAGGGCAAGTACCGCCTGCAGAAGAAGGCTTGGGACGTCTGAAGAACATAAAGGACACCAGGGACCAAGGCTGAGTGAGCAACAGGGAAGAAAGAACATTTGAGATAAGGCAGGGCCTTGCTGACCACAGAAGAGAGTTTGGATTTTGTCGGGAGGTCCATGGGAAATCAAAGAAGAGTTTTAATTAAAGCAGTGACACGATCTGATCTGTGCTTTAAAGGGATGATTCTGGCTGCTGTGTGGAGGACAGACAGCAGGGAGGGGGCAAGAGTTAGGAATCAGGGGAGAGATGATGGTGGCTTGGCCCAGGATGATGGCAGTAGAGGTGGGTTTTACATTTGGAGATAGGTCTGAACAGACTCGATGATGAACTGTATGTGAATGGGGAAGGAAACAAACTCCTGGGTTTATAGGTTGAACAACTGGGTACATGGAAGTACCATGTATTATGAGAAAGACTAGAGAAAAAGCAAAATGCTCATGAGATAGCATGCTTCTTATTCTTATCACATCAAGAAGAAAAAAAAAAGTAGACCCAGTTGTTTGTTCAGGGAAAGCTGTGAATTAAAGGCTTGAAGCTACTTAATGGGGAAGAAAAGGTGTTGGGGGTGAAAATGGAGAATAAATGCCTTAGGAAACAGGGATTCCACTTACTTCATGGGCCATCCATCACTGCCACACCGGGACAAATGGATGGAACGGAGATTTAGGAACAGAATTCAGTTATATATAAGGAAGGGCTGTCTCGTGGTCAGAGCTGTGGGAAATGGAATGAGGTGCCCTGGGGTGATGATGACTTCCCTGACACTGCAAGAGTTAAAGAATAAACCAGATGACCCCTTGGCTAGATGGTTAGAGAATTCAATAATTGGGTGGGCAAATCCTTCAAAACCTAAAATCCTTCTAAACCCTAGAATTCTATGGTTTTACGATAAAATGTTATTAATCTGACCTTCAGGACTAGAGTTTGCCCAACAGGGCAGAGCTCTCCTACCCTCTAGAAGGTAAATGAGAACAATATTAGCTTATTTCATTCACTGTAAAGTGACTCCTAGTTTACTTCTAAGTGTCATATAAGATGATGAAAGGCTTTTTGTATAAGCAAAAGGTACAAGCTATGGAATCAGATATCCTAGATCTGCAATTTATTAATTCTGTGACATCTGGCAACATATTTAAATCCTCTAAGTTTCAGTTTCTCTCTTTGAACAATGAGAAAAACAATACCTAATTTAGGATGTTTGTTGTGTGGACCCAAGTCCAGCATCTGACACATTATAGTGAGAATAATAATGATAACCAATATTCATTAAGCTATTACTACATGCTAGGCATATGCTGTGTGTTCTCAGTGCATTTTTTCCATTTAATCCTTACAACAACCCAGAAGGTAGGCACTTATTATCCCTGTATTAAAAATTAGAAAACAGACTCTAGAGCTTAAATAACTTATCCAAGAGTCATATAGCTAGTAATTATTCAAATTAGGAAAACAACCAAGCAAATAAACAAACTTCAATAAAGGTTGAAAGAAAAAGACAAAGAAGCCATATTTCAATAATTTGAAAGAAAGTAACTTACTGTTAAATTTCACAAACAATTCAATCCATTTAGTAAATATTTTTGAACATATAAATGAATAATTGAATGAATAAATGATTCCAACAAACATTTATTGATTTCCTACCAGGCACAGCATCAAGAAACTAAGGTTATAGAGAATTTACATCGATTTAATTGAGAATTTGCTTTTAGAACCACAATCTTCAAACTGCAGATAACTATGACCCATAGTCCATGAAAAAAGGTACTAAGAAATGTCATTCTCATACAGACCAAAAGAAGCTGGAATTACTGTTGTTCTTAAGTCAAAACTGTTAGAGGGACACTCAGAGCGGTAGGCAGATGACCAAGAGCACACGATAAATGGAAGCTGAGGGAAGAGAGAGTCTCAAAGAAAAGATGAGTAAGACTTCCAAAGGAAGCAGAAATCTAAGAGAACAAAGGCTAACTTAGTAACTCGGAGTTTGCTGATGAACTTCACTAGAATGGTGAGGAAAGAAACCAAGTCGCATAAGGCGTTTGGATGAATGGGTTAAAGAGGAAGAGGAGGCAGTCTGTTAAGAAGTTTGGGGGGCTTCCCTGGTGGCACAGTGGTTGAGAGTCCGCCTGCCGATGCAGGGGACACGGGTTCGTGCCCCGGTCCAGGAAGATCCCACATGCCGCGGAGCGGCTGGGCCCGTGAGCCATGGCTGCTGAGCCTACACGTCCGGAGCCTGTGCTCCGCAACGGCAGAGGCCACAACAGTGAGAGGCCCGCATGCCGCAAAAAAAAAAAAAAAAAAGTTTGGGGATAAAAAGGAGAGGGAAAGAACAGCAGCCTGATGAGGAGAAGCAGAAGGACCACTGACAAGTATAGAAGGTTAAGGAGCAGGAGACAAAAGACAGATGGAGGAGATAGAAGAAATAGGAGGACCAGACCCAAGGAAGTCACGAGGGGAGGGACAGAAGGCATAGGGAAAGGCTACCCTTGGGAAAGGAGAGGTCACCTTCTGCTCTGGGACAGGAATCAAGGAGGAGAAACTGGTGTATGGACATTCTGAAAGAGACTCCAAATCAAGCTGGATAAATACAGAGTGATCAAGTTAGATAACACCATTTTGAAATCAGTATCAAAATGACACTGATTTTTTAATACTCAAAAATTAGTATTAAAAAAGATAAACCGGGCTTCCCTAGTGGCGCAGTGGTTGAGAATCTGCCTGCTAATGCAGGGGACACGGGTTCGAGCCCTGGTCTGGGAGGATCCCACATGCCGCGGAGCAACTAGGCGCGTGAGCCACAACTACTGAGCCTGCGCGTCTGGAGCCTGTGCTCCGCAACGAGAGGCCACGACAGTGAGAGGCCCGCGCGCCGCGATGAAGAGTGGCTCCCGCTCGCCGCAACTAGAGAAAGCCCTCGCACAGAAACGAAGACCCAACACAGCAAAAATAAATTAATTAATTAATAAACTCCTACCCCCAACATCTTCTTTAAAAAAAAAAAGATAACCATCATTTTGATACAAGTTCTCTATGGTTAAAAATCAGACTTCCTGAGATATGCTTATATTCTGTTTCTTAACCTGGATACTGTAACTCTGGTATGTTCAGTTTGAGAACTCCATCAAGCTATATGCTTATACATGCACTTTTCTGTATGTACATTATACTTCAATAAAGTTTTTATAAACCAATCATTAACTTAGAATCACCACTCCTGTACTCTGCTCAGTTTTTAAAAGAGTAACTCAAACTCAAACTATATATTCCTTCCGACAGTCAACATTCCTTACCATTCTTTTAGATTTTCCATAGCACTAAATTCAAGATTAGATACACAGTAGGTATCTAATAAATACATGTTGATGTGACTGAAAAAACTTTAGCACCCAATGTTCAGATTTAATACAAATCTATCTATAGGAAATGGCACCTTTAGGATTGCAAAATCTTGCAGACCCTAACTTAGCCAAGTGATTACACAGAATATCACCAATAATGGGGTAAACTAACATTATGTGCCTCCCCTTGTGAAGCAGTGGGAAGTAAACAACATCAGCTATTTAGAATTCTTGCCAAAAATGGCTAACCTGAATATAATCATGGAGAAATAATTAGACAAATTCGGATTGTGAGATATTCTTAAGAAAACAGGCCTGGGATCTTAAAAATATCAGTGTCATAAAACACAAAAAAGAGGAAGGGAGAATCATAGATTAAAAGAGACTTAAAGGGGACTTCCCTGGTGGCGCAATGGTTAAGAATCTGCCTGCCAATGCAGGGCACACGGGTTCGAGCCCTGGTCCGGGAAGATCCCACATGCCGCCGAGCAACTAAGCCCGAGCGCCACAACTACTGAGCCCATGTGCCACAACTACTGAAGCCCACGCACCTAGAGCCCGCGCACCACAACGAAGAGTAGCCCCCTCTCACCGCAACTAGAGAAAGCCCGTGCGCAGCAACAAAGACCCAACGCAGCCAAAAAATAAATAAATAAATTTTAAAAATAAAAAAAATAAGAGAGACTTACAGAGAGAGACAGAGAGAGAGAAAAACTAAAGATACATACCTAAATTTAATACATAGTCCTTGATTAGCTCTTGGATTAAAAACAATTAACTGTTATCAGCATTATAAAATTAACAATATTATTCCTATTATTTGGACAATAGGGGTGTGACAGATTGCTTGCAAAAATGCCTGCACTTGTTCGTTCCCCTGTATCCATGCCCTTGAGCAATATGACTTTGCAGCACCTCCCTTCAAAAGGAGCTTGTGCCTTGCTTTGGCAAAAAGACTGCAACAGAAGTTATGCTGTGCCAGCTCCAAGCCTAAGCCTCAAAAGGCTTTGCACACTTCCACTCTCTCTCAGAATCTGCCTGTGTGCCGTGGATAAGTCTGGGCTGTACTGCTGGAGGCTGAGAGACCCTCTAGAGTAAAGACCAGCCATCCAAACTGAGGCAACATAGACCAGCCAGCCCCTAGCAGATCCAGCACAGATTCCAGATTCTGAGGGGGCCCAGCCAAGGTCAGCTGAGCCTGATCCACATTAGAAGAACCACCCCGTTGACCCACAGAATTATGAGCATTAATTAATAGTAGTTGTTTTAAGCCACAAAGTTTTGGCAGGATTTATTATGCAGTGAAAGGTAACTGATCAAAAGTGAGATTTAAATATAGACTGTATATTAGACAATATTAGGGAATCAATGTAAGTTTCTAGGGCATGATAATGGTATTGTGGTTACGCAGAAGGATACCCTTATACTTAGGTGATAAATACTGACAATATTTAGAGACCAAGTATGACGATGTCTGCCCCCCTAAAACATAAATCTGCATATAGAGAGAAAGCAAAGGTGGCAAAATGTTAACAATTAGTAAATCTAAGAGTTTTTGAATGTTCTTTGCACTAATCTGTTCATTTGAAATTTTTCAAAACAAAAAGTTAGAAAGAAAAATTACCACCTCTCTCCAGAACATGGTGACATTAAATATTTATCTGGTAACCCAGCACACCACTATGTAGTGAATAGATCCTTCTCATCCTTTTTTTGCCATCCTCTGCCTCCCATCCCTTTAAACAGATAGAGACTACTGTTGTTGAAGGGGGAGACAGAACAGATAGAAACTGCAGTAAATCAGGGGTACTGTAGTTTAAAAGTAGCAAGCAATCCCTAAGTGAGGTTTTCTCCCTGATATAATCAGAAAAAAATTGTGGCAAGGGCTTCCCTGGTGGTGCAGTGGTTGAGAGTCACCTGCCGATGCAGGGGACATGGGTTCGTGCCCCGGTCCAGGAAGATCCCACACGCCGCGGAGCGGCTGGGCCCGTGAGCCATGGCCGCTGAGCCTGCGCGTCTGGAGCCTGTGCTCCGCAACGGGAGAGGCCACAACAGTGAGAGGCCCGCGTACCGCAAAAAAAAAAAATGGTGGCAAGTTGGCTAAAGCATGAAAAGAAAAAAAGCTTTGGCAAAAACCATGGGCAGGTCTTTGAATTATTTTGTGTTAGAAACAAATATCAAATGTTTCTCTATTTTAAGGGATTTCTCAAATGCCTACAAATGAGAAAAGTATCTTGTATTACATCTCTTCCCCCTGAAAATCCCTCAAGATTCTTATCAATATAATGGAAATGTGTTTTTTCACAACCAGATGAAAGCCTCCTTTATTTAATTTGAATTTTCCCCCAAGTGATATGCAGCAATTATTAATGCTGTGTATTGACTTATATGAACCAACCCAGGGGCCTAGGTTCAAAGGATATGGTTTTCTGAGATGAAGTCCAAGGACCTCGGCTTTCCTGTGCCATATAGAGGACGTCTGCCTACAATGAACAGCAAACAAAGCCCACACTGTTCTTTACATAAAAATAGTAATCTAGATAGAGTGATTAATTTTTCAGAACAATCTCTACAAATCTATTAAAATGTCTTCGACTTCAGAAAACTCCATTCAAGCATTCCCATGTGTTACCATTGTCAGGTAAGAAAAACATTCAATTTATATAAGAAAGGAAAGAAAATGTCTCAAGGTACTGTAACTTTAATGAGCTGTTGTTCTCATCCATCAAAACTGAAAGTTTAATGCAGCAAAAATATTTGTTTTAGGCATTATTTGACTCAAAGCCAAATCCATGCCCACTTTTTCTTACAGAATCCCTCAGTTCTTTAACCCACAAACCCCAGGATGTCTCAGACTATAGTTTGAAACTAGAACTTTAAATTAAAATGGTTGTGCAAAAGGAAGAAGGTACCACATACAGACAGCATCTTCCAGTGGCTCCACAAACTTCATCCGAATTAGAGAAAACAACCAGGCTGTCATGTCTTCAAGGGACCTTTGATGTTCAAAGAGAATTCTGTGCACATTAATTCTCAAAATTGTTCACTGACACTGTAAAGACAGCTGCAGAATGATGGGCTTTCCTGGCCCACATCTGCATATTAGCATATGTGTCTGGTAGAAGGACTAGACATCAGCAGACCTGGGCATGGGTCTGGCTCAGCCAGAGTCCCCATTTACTTGTTACTGCTTAAAGCATGTTAACTGCTTAAAGTCCCCATTTACTTGTTACTGCTTAAAGCAGTGTTAACTGCTTAAAGCATGGGTTGATTGACAGACGCATTGATTCATTCATTGAGAAAACATCTGTTGAGGAAATTTCACATGCCAAACCCAGAATGGGGAAACAGAGATGAAGGGGACATGGCCCCTGCCCACAAGGAGCTCATAAGCTAATGGAGAAGCACAGTCCAAACACTTAGACAAGCTGGAGTAAAGGGCTCTGAGCAGGTTAAGCACTTGAGCCTGGACTTGAATCCTGGCTCTACCACTTGGCTGGGTGAATGTGGGCAAATTTATTTAATCTCTTCAAGTTTAGTTCCCTGAGCTGTAAAGTGGGGACAGTAATCATATCTCTTACATTGAGTTACTGTCAGAATTAAGTGAGATAATATATAGTCCTATACATGTCAGTAAACTTTCAGTAAATGTTGGCTATGATTATTATTATTTATTATTATCTGGGTGGTTATACTAGATATCTTTTTAGGTCCTTTATAACCCTAAGATTCTATTAATTAGCTGTGACCCAGAGTAAGAAATTTAACATCTCTGGGCCTCACACTCTTTGTCTGTTAAATGAAAGGGTATAGCTAAGGGACCTCTAAAATTGCTTCCAGCACTAGAATATTAAAAGGCTCTATGACTGTTCTTATATGATTTTATATATGTCTCAGTAACACTGCTTAGATAAACTGGTACAACAAATAAACCATCTTTCTCTGAGTCGTTTTTCACTTTTGTTCCTTTAACCTCATAACCTACCTCTGCATACATAGGATGCGCACAAGGTATCAGTCCCCAGAGAGAAAAATAGGCAAGTGCAGGGGAAGCCAGGTCCCTGTCCCCTTCCTTTAGGCTGGGTAGTGGTTTCCAAAATACAAGTGTGGGAGAAGCATTGTATGGATTCATTCATTCATCCACACAAGCATCCCACATACTGAGGGAAGAGAGCCTTCCTGTGCTCCCGTGGCACCCACAACTTGTCCCCATATGCTACTCTCCACACTGCCATCTTATCTGCCTGCACCAGCAACTAAATTGATTGAGGGCTGGGACTTTGTCATGCTAACTTCGCATCCTCAGTCCCAAACACAGTGCCTAGAATGTGGCAGACACCTAATGACTTAATTAAGATTCAAACTTCCCTCAAAACCAAAACTATACATTTGCAAAGTTACTAGGCATTTTGAGATGTGGGCCTGAACCTCTGGGGATTCTTTACAAAGGGTCACCAATCTAGTAGTGTCAAGAAATAGCTGTGTGACCCTGGGTGGGACGGGGAGGGGGCAGCCACGCAGTGGGAGGATCATTTCAGTTTCCTCTTTGATAAAATGAGGGAAATGGATTAGATCAGAGGTTGGCAAACTATGACTCCTGGGCCAAATCCAGCCTATGGTCCCCCCCAGTTTAGAGTGATTTTTACATTTTTAAAGGGTTATGAAGCAAATAAAGAATAATATGCATCAGAGACCCCCCTAAGCCAATGCGGTTCTCTAAACAAAACATATTTACTTTCTGGCCCTTTAAAGCTTGCTGACCCTGGATTAGATGAGCTCTAAAGTCCCTTTAAACCCAGAAATGTTAGCATTCTAGTTCTGCTCAATCAATCCCATTCTGGCTCTGCACACAGAGCATTCCCAAGTCTGAATCAGTACGCACAGCAGGAGCTCAATTGTTATTTGTCTAATTGAATAAATGGATTCTGCAGCAGTAACCCTAAGAACTAAATCCCCCACCAAGAGGGTACACTGGGTCAATGTGTATCAAATGATACAACACGGGGACCATGCAGCAGTTCTACTGGCCCTTTGGATGACAGCGGCACCAAAAATGGCCCAGAGCTCAGATAAACAGGATTAAGATTCACCTTGCTCCACCAAATCAAAAATACACTTAGCCGTCCCCTGAACAGACGCCTTGGGCAAATTGTAAAGCTGTCTAGAAGTTACTATCAGAAACCCAGATCATCTAAACAGATAATCTTTTTTTTTTTTTTTTTTTTTTTTTTTTGCAGTACACAGGCCTCTCACTGTTGTGGCCTCTCCCGTTGTGGAGCACAGGCTCCGGACGGATGCGCAGGCTCAGCGGCCATGGCTCACGGACCTAGCCGCTCTGCGGCACGTGGGATCTTCTTGGACCGGGGCACGAACCGGTGTCCCCTGCATCGGCAGGCGGACTCTCAACCACTGCGGCACCAGGGAAGCCCCTAAACAGATAATCTTAATAGCCATGGGCCCAAGAGAATAAATCCCATCCAAAATAAGGCATATAGGATAATTTAGCTCCCAACATTCTGTTTCTCTTTTCCTCTCTTGTTAAGAATACACAATACCGGGACTTCCTTGGTGGTCCAGTGGGTAAGACTCCATGCTCCCACTGCAGGGGGCCGGGGTTCGATCTCTGGTCGGGGAACTAGATCCCGCATGCCGCAACTAAGAGTTTGCATGCCACAACTAAGAAGTCTGCATGCCGCAAAAAAGATTCTGCATGCTGCAACTAAGACCCGGCGCAGCCAAAAATAAATAAATAATAAATTAATAAATTAAAAAAAAAAAAAGAATACACAATACCAAAACAAGGAATTCAAACATTTATGTCAGGGCAGCCAGCCAAGGAGAGTCTAGAATATATGATCCTATTATCACTAATGGAAGTTGGAGCAAGGTAATGAGACAATAAGGCCTACCTCCACTCTCACTACACATACTTTTCCAAAATAAACAGCTAGCAGTTATTCTTTTATTGTTCCTGCTCTCTACACCCATAAATCACTCCTGGGCATATACCTTTTGCTGGTTTCAAAGAGGGGGTTTCTGGTTTTTCTTTTTTTTTTTTTTTCTTCCTTACCTTCACTCTTCCTCTTTCTGGATGCTACCAAGGAGTCCTGAATGGACCTGGCTGTGCTTGTCTACAATCCCTCAGTTGAGCATCTCCAGTCCACGTGCAACACACACAAACCCAACTTCCCTTGTCAGACTGTCCCTTAGGAAAACAAAGTTGATCTGGGGATTCTGCCCTCTACATTCTCTGCTAAAGAAGCTACTTGGAGCTCTCTCTTCTCCCAGATGACCAGAGAAGTCTGAAGGCGCCCACACCCAATGACGAGGTGGATTCATACATCTCACTCCCATTCCCACCCCCAGGCACCATGCTCCAAATATACTGGCCCGGAAGGTTAAAACAACAACAACCTGTATATCTCAATCCTTAATTCCAGGCTTTTCAGAAACCTGAGGAGAGAAGAATAGTTTCTTTGGATTCTCTTCCTGACACATTAGGTAAGCTTTTTCCAATAGCCAGAACAGACAGACAGACACTGACCCTCTGCTGAGCTCTGCATAAGCTTCAAAAAAAAAAAAAAAAATTAAAAAAAAATCCCATTCCTTCTCAGTCTTGTTGTTTTCATGGGTTTTTCAACCAATAAAAAGGGTTTAATCTCAGTTGACATCTTTGCTTTAAAGATAAGAAGCCAACACTTGGGGACTTCCCTGGTAGCGCAGTGGTTAAGCATCCACCTGCCAATGCAGGGAACATGGTTCGACCCCTGGTCCGGGAAGATCCCACATGCCGCGGAGCAACTAAGCCCATGCACCACAACTACTGAGCCTGCGCTCTAGAGCCCGTGAGCCACAACTACTGAGCCCGCGCACCACAACTACTGAAGCCCACTCACCTAGAGCCCGTGCTCCGCAACAGGAGAAGACACCAAAATGAGAAGCCCGTGCACTGCAACAAAGAGTAGCCCCCACTCACTACAACTAGAGAAAGCCTGTGCACAGCAATGAAGACCCAATGCAGACAAAATAAATAAATAAAATAAATTTCTTTTTAAAAAAAAAAGAATCCAACACTTGGATTATATTATCAGAGCTCTAAGACCCTCCGCCCCCCGCAATGATCCCAGGGCCAAATAGCCTCACCCACATTTCCTCCAAATTCCATCACTGTAACCCCTGCTGCGGGACCCAGCACAGCCCTGAGCACCTGTTCCTGGCTCTTCTCCCTGCTGGAGCATGTGATTCAGAACCGCTAGGGCCAAAAAAAAAAAATCATCACGTGGTTTTCAAAAAACCACTGGAAGGAGTCTAGGTAATTAACGTACAGAAATGCAGACTGACTGCCTCTACCATAAGATAAATCTGATATCTACTCACTCTGTCTCTATAAAAGGTTTCGCAGACTATTCATTATCATTTGAACAAAGAAAAGGGACCCACACGTGCCTTTTGAATGTAAAGTTTCATAGGAAGCTTGAGGTGATTCAAATAGGTGTTGGAAGATACGTTGGACTACTCAGATATTATCATCAAGTATATATGAGAAAACTACATATTAATACTCAAAATACACTACTGCTTATTCTTTTAACAGTGCACAATCATCTTAGTAAACATGGTACAACCATTCTCACTCCTCAAAGCAGAAATGACCATTTCCTCTACTTTGTGGGCCCACTGGACCCTGTAAGGATGTTAATAACAGGAACTGTGACCCTTTATTTACTCGTTTGTTTGTATGATCATCTCCCCACACCCCACTGCTTCCACTACCCCAGGCTGTAAGTCCCTTGAGGACAAGGACCCCATCATATTCTTTTTGTTTTAATATTTATTTATTTATTTGGCTGCATCAGGTCTTAGTTGCGGCACGGGGTACCTTTCATTGCGGTGCACGGGCTTCTCTCTAATTGTGGCGCATGGGCTCTAGAGTGTGCGGGCTTAGAGCATGTGGGGTCTTAGTTCCCCAACCAGGGATCGAACCCGTGTCCCCTGCACTGGAAGGCGGATTCTTAACCACTGGACCACCAGAGAAGTCCCCAATATTCTTTCTTGAGTCCTCAGTGCCCAATAGATTGCCTAGCACCCAGCAGGTACTTCATAACACCAGGATGAAAAGCAGGAGATGCAGTAGGTACTAAGAGAGCAGAAACTGAACCTGTCTTATTCGTTGTTACCTGGCCTATACATATTTTTTGAATGAATGGATGTACCGAAGAAATAAAAGACCAGTGGTACTAGGGCATGAAAGTATAGAGCTTGGTTGTGGAGTAATAAATATCATCTTTCATCAATTCTAAAAACATGTTTTCTTACATTTTGGCAGCTTAGAAATTAGGATACATTTTACAATGGATGGCATCTTGGCATTGTGTCATAGTTTATTTGGAATCTTCTCTTTCTTTCTCAGTCGTACATAGAACAGTCTTACATGTTCAAAAATAATAGTGTCATAGATTCAGTGAAATACAATTATTTGATGTGGCTGCAGTAAGAAGGGTTGGAAAGATGAGTGTAAAGTTGCACTGAATTTTCCACAAGAGTAGAAACAAAAAGAGAGCTTGGGACTTTTTAGTGGCTGGCAAGTGGAGTGGCTATTTCTTTCAGAATGACTGCTCCTTCTCTAAAAGCAGCCCAATGGCCAGTCTATGCTAAATAATCCTGTCCTTCTGCCTACCACTGATTGGTCCAGGGTTGGTCACATGATCCAAAGTGAGCCAATCATTATTACTCTGAGACTTTTTTACTTGAAGCCAATGAGAGTGTAGGTCAGTTTGTCTCTGATGTTAGCAACAGTGAGATTTAGTGTTCAGGAGCAATCCCTGGCCATGCTCCCTGCCATGTAGGAGAGAAGCAAAGGCAAGAGACACAGTCTTGATATAATTTGAGTGCCTGTGTGGCTCAAACTAGCTACAGGCTCACAAAACCCATTTCTTTTTCTTCTTAGGCCATATTTCTCAGCCTCCTTTACCATTAGGTGGGGTCATGTACTGAGTAATAACTGACGGAATGAGGACAGAACTAATATAAGACACTTCCAGACCTGGCCCATGAAAACCTCACACGTGAGATCCTTCCACCTTCTTCTCCATCTTCAGGTTAAAAGGAGAGAACTCTGAGATACCTAAAAGAGATGGGAGCCATAAGATGGCAGGAGCCTGGGTCCCTGAAACATAGAAGGTAGCCTAACCAGAAAAAACTATGTTGAACTGTTGTATGAATGAGAAATAAACTTCATTTGTGTTAAGCACTGAAATTTGGGGGGATTGTTAAGGCAATTACCTGCTCTAATATTTCCTGGTTCCAGCTGCACCCAACGTTCATATGGTTACATGAAACATGCCAGGATTCTTCCCATAAATTCGCTCTTTGCCCAAGCTAGTTTGAGTTGGGTGTCTTTCATTTACAACTCGAAGAATTCTGAAGAACACAGCCAAGAAAAATGAACTGCAGTCATTTGAAATGGCAAGAAGATAAAAGTAAGCAACAATCCCTAAGTGTCAAGGGAACACCTAGAAAATTTCTCAGAACAGAGTAATAATTCCAACAAACTGATGACAAATCACAAAAGATTCTTTTCAGTTTCTAAGGGCTTCTAGCTCTGAACTCATAAGCCACTTACAGTAAGATACTCTCTCCATTCTCATTTTATTAACAGAAACATGTATGAAGTTGTAATAACCCTGCCTTAAGGTATACCCTCATGAGTTCTCACCCATCTAGAATCCTAGCAAGATAAACGTCGCTTACCATACATAGTCAGCCCTGCTGTCCCAGGATTTATTGGGAAATGGATCCACATGTAACTCCAGAAAGTCAGATAATTACTCTGGGGCACAGAGCTCTGGGTATGAGTACACAAGCCTGACCAAAATTTTCAAAAATAAATATTCAGGAACCACCAAAGCTTAAGGGAGCATTTATAAGACTATAAATGAAAAGATTACAAAAATAAACAGAAGAGTGACGCCATGAATGCCTACGTGAGCAATGAAAAGTTTTGCCTGAACTGGGAGCCAGAGATGACAGAGCATGTATCCTGCTCAGTTTCCAGAAATGTCTCTCAATGAGCCCAAGTTTGTTTTAAAGCAAGCACTGACATCTATAAAACTTTCTAGGGGCTCGTTACAGAGCTCTTCTACACTATACATTGAGTAATCTGACTCTCACAATGACAGTAGGAAGCTGGGATTGTCGTCAGTTCTCCATTTACAGCTAAAAACACAGGCTCAGACAGGTCAAGTGCTCACAGCCTCAGGATTTGTGGTTTGAGCCAAGACTTGAGCTCCAATTTCCTGACCCCATATCCTCTGTCCATTTCGTTGTCACCCAAACTATGGAATGCCAGGGTTGAGAAAGCTGGAGAAGACTTTTCCCCACTGCCATAATTCATCAACCCATTTGGAGAGTAGTTTTCTATGTTTCATGCAGTCATATGTGGGAACTTTCCCGGGGGGGTGCGGGGGAGCGTTAAAGGGCCTGGGATAAATGCCTGGTCTGCCTGCAAACCCAGCTGGGAAAACACTCCCTGACAAGACACCACAGCTTGTGCCCACAGGGAGGCCTTGACAGAGGAGAAAGGAGCCTGAAGCAGGGGGTTAGGAGTGCTGAGACCCTCATGTAATCCTGGCAGAAACTCATGGTTGGAAGCCTCTGAGAATCAGGCAGCAAGGTCTCTCAGGACCCCAAAAATAGAATCTGGAGCAAATGAACTGAAGTTACTCTTTGCTGGGGAGGGAGAGGGGATCAAATGCATAAACTTAGCTGGCCTCAAAAAGCATTCTCCGGGCTTCCCTGGTGGCGCAGTGGTTGAGAGTCCGCCTGCCGATGCAGGGGACACGGGTTCATGTCCCGGTCCGGGAAGATCCCACATGCCGTGGAGCGGCTAGGCCCATGAGCCATGGCCGCTGAGCTTGTGCTCTGCAACGGGACAGGCCACAACAGTGAGAGGCCCGCGTACCGCCAAAAACAAACAAAAAAAAAAGCATTCTCCCAGATGATTTTCATGAGCCACTTCTGAGAGACAAATTGCCGATATCAAACACACACATATTACCTGGGAAAGACGAAAAAGGAAAAAAAAAAAAAGTGCTTTAGTAAAAGCCATTTATCCCTGGCAGCTGGTGATCCACCACCTCGGAAAGAAGACATAGGAAATTGGGGGAGCTGCCCTTTGGGGTGTTGGGAAAACTGAGGAGTTGGCCTCTCCTGAATATCACTATTTCCCAGGCTCCAAGGATGAGAGGGAGGTCCTGTACCCTGGTACAGTTCCCCCAGAAACAGAAAAATCCAGGATCCTGAAGAAACATGGGATAGTGGAAGGAGCAAAGGCCTTGATTTGAACAACTTGGGCTTGAGCCACTGCTCAGTCTCTTGGTAGCTGGGGCTTTAAGCAAGTCACAACCTCTTTGAGCCCCAGCTTCAATATCTGTAAAGGATACAACACTGACCTTACAGGATTGTGGGGAGGATAAAACAAAATTATTAATGTAAAGGGCATAGCACAGTGTCTGATATATAAGAGCTACTCAATAAATATTAGTTCTTTTCCCCCTCAATCCTCACTTCAATTCCTTAGTATTAGAATTCTAATACTTGGTCATTCTAATTCTTAGTAATTCACCAGTCCTTAGTAGTCTTGAGAGGATCATGTATATTATCCAATATCTTGGCCATTTCACTTGCCTCTTAGAAATATAAGCATCTGCGACTTTAGCTGTGAACATCTCAAATAACTCCAGGCCCTTGGGCCTCTTATTAGTCTACTTCATGCTTACTAAATTCCCTTAGACAAACAAACAAACAACTGTAACCTTATAATCTTTCTCCAGTCTGAAAGAGAATCCAAACCTTATGGATATTTGGCACATAGCTGCACTTAACAACTGGCAAATTCGACTAAACTTTCCACAAGGCTTAAAATAAAAGAGTTTTGAGTTCACCAAAGCTTTACTGAATTTAATCAATATGTAGTGTGCCTATGAACATAGGGACAACAGGAATGATGAGGATCTTGTGGTCTTCTTCATTACCTTCCTGGTCTTTGGGACCATTTCCTCTTGACATCCACCTATCCAAGACAGGGCCATGCCCCTCCTCTAGGTCTTCTATATATACCACTACCAGTGCTTTGACTGTACTACACAATAGTCATCTATTTTATGCCTCCTTCACTAGTCTACAATCTCCTTTCAGGCAAGAACAGTGTTCTGCCAAATCTCAATTACCAGAACCTACCAACACAGTACCTGGTGCGTAACAGATACTGAATTAACATTGGCTCGATGGATGGATAGATGGATGAATAAACAAACAGGGTTTTTAGATCTGGGAGAAACCTTAGAAATAATCTAGTCTAATACAAGGGCTTCATTTCACAGATAAGGAAGCTGAGGCTCAGAGCTGTAAGATGACTCAGCCAAGGTAGCCTCAAAGGCAGCAAGAAGATGACAAGTGGTGGCCGTCACATGCCATTTTGACTGTGAGTTCAAAGGCAGACATCACTTCACACTCACCTCCAAGGGGAGGCCGTGTAGCTTGGTGGACACAGCATGGGCTCCCCGGTGACGTCTTCTGCTACCTATCAGTCATGTGATTTTTGATAAATTGCTACATCTCTCTGAGTCACAGTGGCTGCATCTGTTAATTGGGGCTATTAATAACTCCAGGGTTGTTGGGGGTATTAAATCTGCCAACATACATAAAGTGCCTCGCATAGCATCAGCACTATGTGCTAAACAAATGTTTACTGAATGAATCATGAATGAGTCCCTGTCTAGCATACCACGACTTCATGATCCTGGCTTAGACTATATACTTAAATCTCTGCCCACGTGGAAGGTGGCTGGGACACCCATAATTATAGAGCCATGTACTTGGAGTTTGTTTCTTGCTGGAATTGGATTTTAAAGCCAAGTAGCCTCTGTAATGTTGTTCACTGTTCCTTTCACCTGGGTTGCCCTTCCTACCTTCCTCATTGCCACACAATTGTTACCCATCTTCCATTACCCAGCTATATATGCCCTGTCCAGAAAGCCCTCTCTCGTTCCTATGATGTCTTCAGTCCTTCCTGTCTCACTAATTACTTTCCACCCTAGAGTAGAGGGGTGTATCTGTTTTGTTTTTTAAATTGTGGCAAAATACATATAATGTAAAATTTACCATCTTAACCATTTTTAAGTGTACAGTTCAGTGCTGTTAAGTATATTCACATTGTTGTGCAGCCAATCTCCAGAACTTTTTCATTTTGCAAAACCAAAACTCTATACCCATTAAACAATGACTCCCCTATTGCTTCCTCCTCCCATACCCTGGCAACCACCATTCTACTTTCTGTCTCTAGGAGTTTAATGACTCTAGGTACTTCCTATAAGTAGAATCATACAATATTTGTCCACTTGTGTCTGGTAATGTCCTCAAGGTTCATAGCGTAATGTCCTCAAGGTTCATCCATGTTGTAGCATGTGTCATAATTTCCTTCCTTTTCGAGGCTATTCAGCTTTGAACTACATTCAAGGCTGAATACATTGAATGATTATCCAATATTCCACTACATGTACATTCTACATTTTGCTTATCCACATATCTGTCAATGGACACTTGGGTTTGCTTCCACTTTTTGGTTATTGTGAATAATGCTACTATGAACATGGGTGTATAAAGGTATATCTGTTTTATCTCCTCTACTTAAGTGTGAATTTTTCAATGACAAAGAGTGGGTCTCAGTCACCTCTATAGTTCTCAAGGTATCTGACACATGATGAGCACTCAATAAATACCTATCAAATAAATAAGACAGTAATCTGCTCCAAAGATGAAGTAAAAAAGTAATGATCTTCCACACACAAATTTTCAAAATGGCAGAATTACACAGCAGAAAAGCACAGTCTTTGCAGTAAGACAGTCTTGATTTCTGGTCTTGGATCTGCTTCTTCTTAGTCATGTGATCTTAGACATGTTGCTTAAGCTCTTCAGTTTCTTTATGTGGTTTTTGCCACAATTAAATGCTATAACTTATGTAAAGCAGTTAGCACAGCACTTGGCACACCATAAACTCAAAAAATGTTTGCCAATATTACTATTATAAAATTATATAATAAAAGTAACTTATTGCACATACAAACATGCCATTTAGCTTCCTGGCCAAGATGACTTTAAAAGCAAAGAACGTACAGAATTCTGAAACCAAACAATTATGACAGGTCATAGTCAAAACAGAAAGAAACTATACAGCAGTTACAATGAATCCAGATTGGTATCACTAAACATGGAATCTTGAGCTATACAGTTGCAGTTCTGGGAGCTGGAAACTTTGTCACATCAAAGGGACAGACTTAAATGTTGTACTAAGAATCATCTCACTCAGCAAAGCAGCCTAAGATCTCATAAACGTTTTTTGTGTTTGTTTTTAATTTTCTTTTTTTTAAAATAAATTTATTTATTTATTTATTTTTGACTGTGTTGGGTCTTCGTTGCTGCACGTGGGTTTTCTCTAGTTGCGGACAGTGGGGGTTACTCTTCGTTGCAGTGCGTGGGCTTCTCATTGCAGTGGCTTCTCTTGTTGCGGAGCACGAGCTCTAGGTACGTGGGCTTCAGTAGCTGTGGCACGCGGGCTCAGTAGTCGTGGCTCGCAGGCTCTAGAGCGCAGGCTCAGTAGTTGTGGCGCACGGGCTTTGTTGCTCTGTAGCATGTGGGGTCTTCCCAAACCAGGGCTCGAACCCGTGTCCCCTGTATTGGCAGGCGGATTCTTAACCACTGTGCCACCAGGGAAGTCCCTCATAAACGTTTTTTTAATCAGGATGACTTGAGGGTTTTTTTGGTGCCTGGGCTAAATCTATTTTGGATTTGATCATTCATGTTTTGAACATTTTAACAAAACGATGAAAGAAATAAATAGATCTTTATTACTATTTCAGACAGAAGTATTTATTTCGATCTGTCTCAAAGGAAATTGAGTGTCCCCACCCCACTCCCAGATCTTCTTGGACATTAATTCCTTTTGAGGTTGCTATCCAAATTTTCCAGACCAGAAACATTCCTTCCAAAGCCAGCTCTTAGAAAGTAGCGTTCTTAAATGTTAGAAGGAAAAGCTTATTCGAGTTTCTTTTTGTCTGCCAAAACAATTAACATTTGCCATGGCTAATTTAAATGGCTCTCTGAGACAAAATCAGAAACTCAGTTGTGTGGTGGAGGAGAGGGAAGGGAAGAAAAAGAGAAGGTAAGACAGAGTTGCCTGAATGCTAATATTGGCCCAAATGTGACCCCAAGGGACCATAACTCCTAACTTTCCTAGGACAATCATGACTTCATGTAAATTTAACTCTATACTGAGATGATCTGTTAAATGGATGACTAAATGTGATGATATACATATATTTTATAAGACCTTGCAATTAATTTATAAATAAGGGTAAAAATTCTTTGTCAGACCATACGTTCCAATTTTGAATTCAGAACAATACTTTCCCCATATGTTATGTGTCAATTTTAACAGATCATCTCAGTATAGAGTTAAATTTACATGAAGTAAATTTAGTAAATCCCAAACAACCGCTAAGGGCTACTGCTGCCTTACCCACCCAGGATACCCAAATGACGTCGAGGCCTATTAGGTGAAGGGCACCAGGGTGAGACTTGAAAGGCAGGGCCCTGTTTAATCTTCACAACAACACTATGCTCTAAGTATTGATTTTGGTGATGACTGCACAACTCTGTGAATATACTAAAAAACTACTGAGTTGTATGTACAGTTTAAATGGGTGAATTGTGTGATGTGTGAATTATATCTCAATAAAGCTATTTTAAAAGTCAGCATGATAGGGCTTCCCTGGTGGCGCAGTGGTTAAGAATCCACTTGTCAATGCAGGGGACAGGGGTTCCAGCCCCGGTCTGGGAAGATCCCACATGCGGCGGAGCAACTAAGCCCGTGCACCACAACTACTGAGCCTGCGCTCTAAAGCCTGCGAGCCACAACCACTGAAGCCCGTGCGCTTAGAGCCCATGCTCCGCAACAAGAGAAGCCTCTGCAATGAGAAGCTCAATGAAGAGTAGCCTCAGCTCACCACAACTAAAGAAAGCCCGCGTGCAGCAACAAAGACCCAACGCAGCCAAAAATAAAATAAATAATTTTTTTAAAAAATTTAAAAGGCAGCGTTATATAAAATAGTAAATCTTAAGAAAGCTCACTATGTACACACACACCCCACTCACTCCTACTGCCCTGTGCCTGTAATCATTCTGTTATCTTATATCCTTCCAATTTCAAATGTATTCTCTTTTTTTTTTTTTTTTTTTTTGGTACTCGGGCCTCTCACTGCTGTGGCCCCTCCCGTTGCAGAACACAGGCTCCGGACACGCAGGCTCAGCGGCCATGGCTCACGTGCCCAGCCGCTCCGCAGCATGTGGGATCTTCGCGGACCAGGGCACAAACCCGTGTCCCCTGCATCGGCAGGCGGACTCTCAACCAGTGCGCCACCAGGGAAGCCCTAAAATGTATTTTCTTATCCCCACTTCTTTCACAAAGTATGCACTCTTCTACACCAGCGTTCTTCTTTTCTTCTTCTTTTTGGATCATCCTTCTTTCACTTAAAATATGCTTGGAGATCTTCGCATATCAGTACTTAGAGAAACCCTCATTTGTGTTTGTAGTTTAATAGCTTTCCCTTTTGTGAACATACCCATTTAATTAACCAGTTTCCCACTGATGCACACTTAAGGTTGTTTCCAATCATTTGCTATTAGCAACAATGATACAATGCTTGTGCTTTTTATTTATTATTTTTGCTGTGTTGGGTCTTCGTTTCTGTGTGAGGACTTTCTCTAGTTGTGGCAAGCGGGGGCCACTCTTCATCGCAGTGCACGGGCCTCTCACTATCAAGGCCTCTCTTGTTGCAGAGCACAGGCTCCAGACGCACAGGCTCAGTAGTTGTGACTCACGGGCCTATTGCTCTGCAGCATGTGGGATCCTCCCAGACCAGGGCTCAAACCCGTGTCCCCTGCCTTAGCAGGCAGATTCTCAACCACTGTGCCACCAGGGTGTGCCTTCTTTTTAATTTGGTTTTATCAGGTAACATTCTGCTCCTGGACTGTCAGGAGACAGCACCAATAGCAGGAACCACTTCAGAGTTAGTTGGAACCGGGTCTGCATCTAACCTCCTCTGCTAACTAGCTACTAGCTACATGCCTCTAGGAAAGTTACTTGTATTTTCCGAGCCTTAATTTCCTCACTTCATAAAGTGGGCAAAATTCCACCTACTTTATCAGTTTGCTTTTAGGGCTCAATGAGATAAGACTGGCTCCCACTGGCCAAACTTGGGACAATTTTTGTATCAAAAAGCATAAATACTGGGGGAGGGGAGGCAGAAGATTGGTAATGGACTATAACACATTGGGGGGAAAAGAATCCAGGAATCCAAGTGATACTAAAAAATAAAATAAAAATACAAAAATAAAAGAGGAGGGGAGCTGAAAGCTAATCTATCAGAAAAATGCCAGGAAACAAATACAGAAAAAATTCACTGCCTAAATTTTTTTTAATAAAATAAATAAAATTTATTTATTTTATTTAAAAGAAAAATGTCAGACTCTGACAAGTACAGGCTTCTGGTAACTGACTATACTGCTGAACTGAATGAATAAGCATTTTCAGAACTCTAATGGAAAACTGATGAATTCATAAAAGTTCTAACAAAAGATCAAGATGAAAAAAAAATTAATTACATGGGACTGAGTGAACTGATGAGGATGATTATAATTTTTGTGACTTTCTGTTTGAATAAAAAAAAAAAATCCCACAAGGACTCAGAGGCAAAAAAAACAAATCAATTTTCACTGCAAAGTAAAGGAGCTGTTACGGTGGAGGATTACCGGACTGAATATCAATATTATGACACAGTATGAGTGTGTTTCATGTTTGGTAATTGCAATCATTGTTGCTTTTGTTGGTGTCAGTTTACAATGCTTGGTGTCAGTTTATTTATCTCTTGTAAAAATAAAATACAGTGTGTGTGTGTGAAAAAAAAAAGAAAAATGTCAGGAAACAAATACAGAACGGAAGAGCAAATTAGAAAATCATCCTTTAATAGATGTTAATTAACCTAGGTCAGGATTATCAATAGATGTTTAAACCACTGAATGAAAGTTTTTGAGAAACAGGATATCCAAACAATCTCAAAGTATAACCCCACAATTTTATTAATTACAAAGAGAAAAGGGTTCCTTTACAATGCAGGTATCAGGCAATGTCACCTCATCCAAAATACAAACCTCACATCACCAGTGACATGACAAACTGACAGAATGTGTCACCTAATGTGATGCAAGGGGAGGGATGCAGCATCGCCTCCAGGGAATTCTTACCACGAATGTTTAATCTGAGTCTAAGAATGAGAAAACAATTAGACAAATCCAATCTACAGTCTACAAAGCAGCTGAGATCAAAATGTCAATATTATGAAAGACAAAAAAGGCAGGGAAACTTTGCTACATTAAGAGAAACTAAAGAGACACGACTACATTGTGTAAGTAATCCTTATTAGATCCTGGGTCCCCCTCCCCCCAAAACGTTATAAATAACATTGGAACAACTGGGGAAATCTGAAGAATATTATTGTTTCAATATAATGATATTGTGGTTACAGGGGAGAATGTCCTTGTTCTTTAGACATACATGCTCCCGTGCTTAGAGGTAAAGTGTTGTGGTGTCTGCAACTCACTTTCAAATGGTTTAGAAAAAAAAAGTGTGTATGTGAGTATGTGTGCGTGTGTGTGTGCATAGAATGGTAAAGCAAACAAATCTAGATGAAGGGTGTAGGAGTGTTCACTGTAATACTTTTGCAATTTTTCTATATGTTTGAAAATTTTCAAAATAAGTTGGGGAAAAAAAATCAAACCAAACATGTAAACCACTTGACACCCAGTAGGTGCTATGATTGTTCCCATCATGGCTTCAACTAACTCAATACATCTACAAAAAGCTCCTCCCCTGTGCCCATGGGTAAAATAAACCAAATCAAAGTAAACACCACCAGCCAGCCAGTCCTGCCTTCAGAATGCTTATACTTTTGATCAGATGGCAAGGCAAAAACAGGAAGCAGCTGGAGATGAAGTAAGGTTTCAGTTCCAGAAAATCTACCTGGGGCCTACAACTGCAAATTTTTTTTAAATTAGGTAACTTTAAAAAACAGAACAGAACCAGTTACTTACCGTCACTAAGAATTGTTTCCTCATTTACATGGAAAAGTGGAGCTAAAATCTACCACCCAGGTTGACAGAATAAGACAGCATACATAATACACCTTTGTAAAGCATATATTATTGAAGACTCTCATTAAAAGATATTAGTCTCCTAGAATAAAAGCAGAGAAGGAAAGCTCCTCGATGGTTCCACCTTTGTTTTCCTATCAGAACACCCAGCAGAAGAATTTGCATTTAGCTTATGCTCACAAATATTGGATGAAGACATAATAATAAGACATTATGAAACAGAATGCATAAAGAAAGTCTTTTGGGTAACAGATGCCACTGGAATTAGAGGAAAGATTAATATGAGCTGGCCCAGCCAGAGACAGCAACACCTTAACAAAAGCACATATTTATGTGCACATAAATTTGCCAAAGCCCTATTACACACATTATCTCATCTGAGCCTCACAATAATCCCCATTTTGGAGATGAATAAACTGAGGCTTGAAAAGACAAATTACCCACCTAGCACACAACTCAAATTTGTGTTTGCTCAACCCAGCCACAGAAGAACAAAAATAACTGGCTAAAAGAATGGAAATAATTCACAGCTCAGCGATCCCAGGGTCTCTGCTGGGACAGTGAGTCACTGATGGCCACTCCTAAACTCAGACCTTTTACCAAAAAAATGCCAAAAATCTGCCTTGGGATTGCTTCTATGAATATTCAGAAAGATGAAAAATCAGGCCTTTTTACCATGTGCTTCAGATATTAAAACAGTGGAGCTTAAATTCCCCTTTCTTGTGTGGTTATGTGAAGGAGATGGAGAG
This sequence comes from Delphinus delphis, assembly GCF_949987515.2. NCBI lineage: Eukaryota > Metazoa > Chordata > Mammalia > Artiodactyla > Delphinidae > Delphinus > Delphinus delphis. Next base: position 50,371,895 of record NC_082690.1, on the reverse strand, counting down.
GAAGTGAGCAGAAGAGGTTATTTTCACTTCAAGGTTGATGGTGTCTGCATTTTAGTGAAGTTAACCTTAACTCAAAGATAAAATTTTTCTGCAGAATTTTCTGGGGGAAAACTCTTGGCTGCTTTACTATTTCAGATCACTTTTTAAACATCCTGTTGTGTTGCAGACTGGGAAATATATTTTATTTCTCTCTTCCAGAGGTTTCCATGTTATTTACATATCAACCTTTACTACAGCCATCACAAAAACCAGCAGGAACTCTTAATTCCATTTTTCCCCACTTTCTGTCCACCCATCACAAATTCCTTCCCTTAGTAAGAGAGGGTAGCCCAAGTGGCTAATGGACTTGACAAACGGCAGTGTCAAAGACTACGATACGAATTTTTTTTAATACTTATTTTATTTATTTTGGCTGCACCAGTCTTCCTTACGGCATGCGGGATCTAGTTCCCTGACCAGGGATCGAACCTGGGCCCCCTGCATTGGGATCTCGGAGTCCTACCCACTGGACCACCAAGGAAGTCCCTGCGATAAGAATTTAAATCAGGAGGCAATTAAAGGGAAACTGTCCGTGCCCTTTGACCCAGCATTTCTACCCCAGAAATGAATCCTACAGAAATATTCCCACAAGTTCATTACAAAAGGATGCATGCTCAAATGCTCACTGCAGTAGTGTCCAACAGCCACTGAAAAGGGCAAGTTAGAGGAACATGCAAATACATGGGGCAAATGCCTGAAAATATATTAAGTAAAAGAGCAAGCAGAATACGTATTATAATAATATCATGAGCATATGTGTGGGACAAAATGACAGCCATACACATCAAAATCGCAACAGTTGACTATGGTGGGGTGGAATCAAGGGAATTTTCCCTTTGTACAGTAGTTTGTTGTATATTTCTGTAATGAATTTTGCTTAATCTTACGTTATGTCTAGAATCAAAAAACTAATTTAAGATATATATTTATGTGCTCTTTCATGGCCTTTCCTCTTTGCAGTCAAATGCTCTACTCCTGAGTTATAGCCCCGCTTATCTTCGCTCTTCACTTTGGAAACAGCTAGCGTTCTACCTGCATTACTACCTCTAGAAATAAAGAGTGCTGGCTGTAGAAGTTTGCACTCTTAGGGAGTGACAGAATCATGGTTAGAAAGGACAGAAAAGGTCACCTACAATATCTGCCAACAAATGGTATTCCAGCCCATAGGCTAATTAAATATGTGCTGTTATCAAGAAAATCACTATCTTCTGAAGCAGGCCTTGATGTCTTCTAGCTTTGCTGTGACATTCCTAAACATGACATTCAGGAACGGGCAACTGACCTGGACACCAATGTCCACTATGTGGCAGGCTAAGCAGACAGAATCATTATCACATCCAAGAAAACTAACATTGTTACACTGTCATCTCCTATGCAGCTCCCATTCAAATTTCCCCAACTGTCCCCACAATGTCCTTTATAGCTTTTTTTTTTAAGTCCAGGATCCAATCAAGGGTTGCATGTGGCATTTGGTTGTCACAGCACTTTAGTCTCTTTTAATCTAGATTAGTCCCCCATTCATTTTGTTTTGTTTTGTTTCTCTTTCATGACATTGACATTTTCGAAGATCGCAGGCCAGCTGTTTTGCAGTATGTCCCACAATCTGGACTTGCCTGATTATTTCCTCATGATTAGATTTAGGTTAAACATTTCTGTCAAGAATTCTACCTTGGCGATATTGTGTACTTCCCATTGCATCAAGTTGTCTAGTTACACTGAGTTATCTTTTTCTTCATTGTGTCACTGTGGGTACCAAGAAAGCATCAGCCAATAAATAAAATATGTAAAATAATAAATAATGTCAAAAACAGCTTCAATGAGCACCAGCTATTCCAGGCACAGTGCCAGACATTTCAAAATGTATTATCTCATTTAAACCTCACGACAATCATGCAAAGAAAGAGGTTCAAAGAGGTTAAGTCACTTGCCCAAGGACACACATGTAGTGATAGAAAAATGCACAATGCACATGTGAACTCACACACACACACACACACACACACACAAATGATCTCTGGGGTTCATGGTCTCCCTGAGGATCTTCCAGGGACAAGTTAAGAAGCCCTACCTTAGGGCTTCCCTGGTGGCGCAGTGGTTGAGAGTCCGCCTGCCAATGCAGGGGACATGCATCCATGCCCCAGTCCGGGAAGATCCCACATGCCGCGGAGCGGCTGGGCCCGTGAGCCATGGCTGCTGAGCCTGCGCGTCCGGAGCCTCTGCTCGGCAACAGGAGAGGCCACAACAGTGAGAGGCCCGTGTACCGCAAAAAAAGCCCTACCTTAAACTAATCTTGAGGAGTCCTACCTAGCTTTCGAGGGTTGAATTCCTGTGAAGAATAAACTGAAAATAAATGATCTGTGGTCCATACAAAATTCTTCCACACTTGGAAATGTTTGGAGATGGGCCACCTTTCCACCACAGCCAAGAAAATAGGGCAATGGTTCCATAAATTATTTTAACATTCTGGTATTTGTTTGTCTTGTTTTTTACTATTCTGCAATAAAATGAAAAAAATAGAGAATTTTTCACAAAGCTAAATATATTTTTAATTTTAAAATTATGCTCTTTCTACAACTTTTGATATAAAATGTCCTTTATTTCATGAGATAAAGCGAAGGAGGACATATTTTTTAAATATCTTTACTACAGAAAAATAACCATTGGCAACAACTCACCCAATTTTATCTTATTTTTTGTATTTTTACTTATCTATAAAATTCAAAAGTCTGAAACCCATTGATCTAGGGAATTCTATACAATCAAAATTATTTTTGAGAAACTAACTGGAATAAATGAAGTTCAGCCCAAAAAGAAACCAGATCTGAAATATTTCTGAAATTTCCCTTTAAGTCAACCAAAAAACATTTCAGAAGCTTGGGTGTCCTCATTTTAATGCATTTGTTAAAACCATTTTACATTTTGTATTTGCATTACTCATTGCCATCTTCCGATATGTTGATATTTCCTGCTTTTGAATGGGCCCTTATGACTTAGATTAGTTTATTCAGTCTACAAACATTCACAGAGTCCCCAGTTTGTGCAAGGCACTCTATTAGGTGCCTGGGAACCCAGACTGGTGAGTTTTTTCTTGCCTCCATGTCTCAGGTCAAAGGTCACCAACAACTTTGTGAACACTGCTCCTCCCCCACCAAGGAAGCATGAAAGTCCCCCTTGGGGCTGTGCTCTCCTAGCACTGCCTACAAACCTCTCTGTGTGTGATTATATGTTTATGTTCCACTCCCTCACCTGAGCAATTTTTCCAAAGCAAATACTATCTTATTCAATGCTGTATTCCTAGCACAGTGCACGTATACCTGGTGATCAGTATAAATTAGTGGAATAAATATATCTTATGATGAGGAAACTAAAGCTCACCAAAAAAATATGACGTGTCCAAAATCATACAGCTAATAAATAAGTAGTACTCAGTCTTAGAAAGCCTCACCAGAGCTCTCTTCCATTCCACCATGCTGCATCCTACACGCAGACAGTGAGTGAAAGATCTTAGATGTCTTCCTGGAACCTGAAACTCAATATGACCAAAAGTCCCTCCTCCTTGAAAAAACAAACAAAAATCTGGTCCCCAGCTAATGTTACCTTTCTCTTGTAAGCGGCATCTCCAGTGGCTCAAGGAAAAACTCAAGTCATCTCGACTCTCTCTTTTCCCTATACCCACATCCAATCAGTCTACAGTCTTATCACTTATAATCTTCAAACTTAGTGTCTCTCCAATCTCTTCCCTTCTGTCCTAGCCCCTGCCACCACCCTAGATCCAAGTCACCACCATTCCATACGTAGACTACAAAAATGACATGCTACCTCATCTCACGTTCACTTTGGTTAATTCTTTCCAGTCTCTTTCCCACTTAACAGGCACCGTGATGGTTTTAACATCATTCTACCTGCATATGTAATTCATCTAGCTAAGTAAAGCCATTCACTTAAGATAAAGACCAAATTCACCTGTGGCTCAGAAAACTGCCCACTCTTTAGACTCTGTCCACCTCTCCAGCCTCATTCGTCTTCATTCTGGTCTCTCTCCCTTGCTCGGCCCCCATATACTAACCTTTTAAATCCTCATATTTATCGCTTTCCTTTGTACTTTGAACATGCAGTTGCCCTTTGTCCCCATTCTCAGCACCACCCATTGCCGTCCTAAATTACTTACACTCACTCTCCAAGTCTTCTTGAAATGTCACTTCCTACAGAAAGCCTTCCCTGATTCTCCCAGACAAGGGAAGCACACCACATTAGGCACTTCTATCCCACCTAGTAGTACATCCCCCTTTGGCAGGAGCATTCATCACACCTGCAATTACTTCTCCAATGATTATCTCCCCTATTAGAACAGAAGCTCCGTGATGGCAGTGGAAGCGTCTCTTTTCACTGAGGTATCCAGTCCTTAGAATATAGTAGCTGCTCACCATATCTGCTGACAGAAGGACAGGCTGAGGCCATAACATCAGGCGAGGTAAACCAAGGGGAAAGGATTCTTATCCCTTTGCAAAGGATTTAAACTAATGGAGAGGACTTCCCTGGTGGAGCAGTGGTTGAGAATCCGCCTGCCAATGCAGGGGACACAGGTTCAAGCCCTAGTCCGGGAAGATCCCACATACCGCAGAGCAACTAAGCCCATGCGCCACAACTACTGAGCCTGCACTCTAGAGCCTGCATGCCACAACTACTGAAGCCTGCATGCCTAGAGCCCGTGCTCCACAACAAGAGAAGCCACTGCAATGAGAATATGTGCACCGCCACAAAGAGTAACCCCCGCTCACCACAACTAGAGAAAGCCCGCGTGCAGCAACGAAGACCCAATGCAGCCATAAATAAATAAATGTTTAAATAAAATAAAATAAGCAAGAAAGGAATGCACAGTTTTTCAAGGTCACAGGGATAGCAGTGATAGGGCCAAAACTAACCTTCCATTCTGCTCATTTCTCCTCCCTAAAACACTAAAAAGCCTGGGTAGGAGAGGGCACAGCTTAGAAGAAGGGATGAAAAGATGGTGAGTGAGAGGTCCAAGATGACAGCTTCTGAATCTGCCTGTCACACTAATTGCCTCCAGATGGGCAGCAGTTAGACTTTTCATGCCTAGAGCAGCACTGTCTTACACAAACATAACCACTACCACATCCTTCTCCTTAATAGGAAGTTTATAAAATAACAAACTTCTTTCATCCACAAAGGAGAAGAAATAACAGGAGGAAAAGCTGTTGCTGCTCCAAGCACTTTAAGAAAAAAAAAAAAAAAAAAAACCAAATGGCTAGTTTGGCCACCTGGACCTGCTCCTCAGCAATCAACAGGGAAGGGAGGGGAAAAGACAGCCTTCCTACCACATACTAAAGCAGGGAAAGGAAAAAAAAAGTATTAAATGAGGCAGAAGCCATTCGAAGTCTACTTATTCTTTGGGAATTATGAGAACATTTTGTGTAGAGCATTTAAAAACCTTGCTAATGCATTGGCAGCTCTTAATACAGGTACCAAGGAAAGGAAAAGTGGCATGAGCTCAACTGCAACAGTTAACTGTCCACGTGCTGCTGAGGCCAAACTATGTCTGTCACAGAAGCCACAAACCAGGCCAAGGGGTCAGGTTCGTTGCTGTTCATCCTGCCAAGCACCAACTGCAAGAAAAAGAAAAGGCAAAGCCTCTTCAATGAGGACTCTGTAGAATAACTATTAGCACAGTCTCATTCACCCTGGAGTTTCTGGGTGAAGAAGAGAAGGGATGAGAGGGTATTCAGAGACTGGAAAGTGACTCAGAGAAAGAGATGTCATCTACTGGTGATAAGAGGGAGATTTTGAAACACAGAGGAAAAATGAGAATTGCAAATGGAGAGGCAGGGAAAGAAACTGGAAGAACTTCAAGAGACACAGAGGGGTGGGGAAAGGAAGGTACAGCGGGAGGGATGCTCAGCAAAGCAGACAGTAAGCAACAGAAAAACACAGAGGGAAGCAAAGCCAAGCAGTCCATCTTTTCCCAAATCCCAAAGCTGCTCATTGCATCCCAATAAATCACTCTACCACAAAGCCCATACAATGAATTGTCCTTTGCATCCAGTAACAAGCAGCATTTAACGAAGCATCGCCCAGCTGCAACTTTAGAGACCTAAGGGTCTGAATTAAAAATGTACAAAATTGGTTCAGCAACAGAAGACAAACAGTAATGACTTTCCCCCAATGCCTGCCTTGGCTATGAAAGGTTTAGCATTTTGAAGTTAAGCATAAAACACTCTGGCATTTCTCCTTTTGACATTCCAAGAGGGGGTGTGGTTGACCCCAGGTCCATTCATTTCCAAGGTTGTAGATCTCTCAGCTAAGACTGGCCCCATCTGTTCTGGAGTCAGCCAGCTGTTTATTTCAAAATAACATATTTATTGTACTAATCATCCTACTAACTCTTACAAGAAGAGAGCCAATATCATACGGGTCGAAATGCTCTCTGTCTTGTTAAACGTGTCAGTTTGTTTAAAAACCAAAACCAAAAAGCAAAAAAAACTCCACTATCCTCCTCGGTTTCCACCTCCAGGATCACTCTTCCATGCGTACCTTTCAGTAACGGCAAATGAAGGTTAATGGCGCTTCTAACTTTTCCTTTCCCTAACGCTTTAAAATGAACCAGAGTGTACCTAATGATCCCTTCTCCAAACCGTTATTTGTGACTGGTGACTGTGCCTCAGGAAACGGCAGCTCATTATGGTACCATTGTCAGTGGCAAGGAGCCTATTGCAATGTAATTTAAAACACTCACACAAGCACAAATCTGTCGGCTCCACTTCCAAACAATCCTGAAATCCTGCAGTTGGGAGAAGAAAAACACTTAACAAAAATGCTGCATCTAGAAGCCCAAGAGAACCTTCACCAGACACGTGAAATGTTTCTGACAGGCACGGAGTGCACCATTAAAGGACACTGTCACCTCAAATCAGCAGAAAAGGCGAGACAAACGACGTAGACACACATACACATAAAATAAAGCCCCACAAAACTTAACCTACTCAGAAGCACGCTCATCTTAAAAATGAATAGTGTGTGCTCGCCCAAGTGACATGAAATGTTCCAAAGTAGTGCGACCACATTAAATCACTGTCTCCATTTCTCCCCACGCATCACCCCTTCCCACTCAAATCTCAGCACTCGGGCCGTGTGTGACAGGACTGCAGTCCCCCAACCTCTGCCTTCCTCTGATTTTCCAAGAGCACTTCCCAACGTCCTCCGCAGCCCAGCCCCCTCTCCCAGACTCCAAAAAGATTGAGGGGAGTTGCGACTAGGGAACTGGCAGGCATAGGTCCTCCGGCGGGGGAAGGTTGCTGGAGTTGTTCTTTGCAGTGACCCAAATTGCACAGAGCTTTTCGCTTAGCAGCGTTTGCGAGCATCTCCCCAGTCCTCCCGCCCCCATCTTCCCAAAAGAAAGCCTTGAGAACTAAGCGGGAGGAATAACTTGGTAAGAATCATTTGAATAAATCACTTCAACTCACCTGGTTTGGGATTTTTCTCCCCACCCCAGGCATAAACAGAAAGGATGTGCGAATGAGTCACGCACGCAAGGGAAGGTGTTGCGATGTCCTAAGTCCAAGGGCTGGAGTCAGTCCCTGCCCTGGTGCTGCTGCTACTCTTAGCTCAGCTGGAGCGAGCGGCAATCGCAAGCCTAGCAGCAGCAGGGGGGTGGATAGACCTTAGCACAATGAATGCAGTGGGGTTTTTGCAATGACATCATCCCTCTGTCCAAAAGGCCCCAATAGCCATGCTCAGGTGCGGTGCATTCTGGGAATTGTAGTCTCCTCAAGGGCTGGCGGGGACACCGAGGCTGTTGCCGGAACTACAATGCCCAAAATGCGCCAAGGTCGGACGCGCCCAGAGCGGGCAAAGGGAGCGAAGGGGACTCGGCCGCCATGTTAGGAGTGCTAGGACGTTTCTGCGGAGCTGGCTGAGGTTTTAGGGAACGCGGGAGCCGAGTGGTGGTGCAGAGGGGACGGTGAGGAGGAGGACAACCCGGTCGGAGAGCCTGGGTTCCAAACCTGGGCACCGGGGGATGGAGGCGGCATCTGGTGACTGAGTAGGACGCGTCTGGCTGGTGGCGGCATGAGAGACCGAGTGGGCCTTGACCTCACGGTCTTGCAGGGGTTGCGGAGGCCCTCTACTCCTCTTGCTCCATTTTATAACTAAGGGATTGAGGGAGTCAGTTTACTCCTGGTCTCAGAGCATCATTGAGACCCGCTAACAGGATAGTCGGGGGGGGGGGTTGTGAATTTTGGGGAGTGCGGAGACCCCGGGTGGCGATTCTGTCGCCTTTGGTCGGAGAAGGTTTCACCTAACGGAGTTGGGCTCTCCCTCCCAAATTTATTTTTATCTTCTTGTCATTCATTTTTCAACCATCCTTACCCTTTCCCAGGGTGTCGTACCCTCATTGGTTTTTCATACAGCAATGATTTGCAAAAGGTTCCAAAGAAATCGATGTTGGAAGGGAGCTAAGGTGGAAGGGAACGGTGCTTTGGCCCCGAAATAAAGACAAGACAGGAAGAGTCCTACAGGAGTAACACACCCGGTTTAAAACGACATCTTCATACCTGCCAACGAAAGCAGGGAGATGTTGAAAGGGAATATTGATGATAGACCGATTGGCGGCTGGCTATTGGTTCCGGAGTAACTGGGATTCTTGAATAAACCTAGAGCGTTATGCTAAAAATACTGCGGAGACGGGATCTTCAGTAGCATGGATCACGGACTTATTTAAAAAATACATTTAGTGTTTAATTTGTGGAACTCCATATATACGACCATTTTAGGAACTAATTTTCTGTTGAACTAGGTAGCTGAAACCGAAGTCATTGGTCTTTAAGTTGTTTTGCCCAGTATTTCAAATGGACTGTGTTTTTTCCCCGATTGTGTTACTAAAACAATGCTGTGTGTTTGTTCTTTTTCAGAGTCTGTCTACACTATGAAAAGATGGGAAATTTCTTTCTTCCTGAGGGTGTCCGAAGGGCTAAAAATGCCGATATATTTGTGCTGTTTTTCTCCTTTCCTTTTGTGTATTATCCTGAAAAACAAAATTAACTGACACTTTGGGTCATCAGGGGTATGCACTTCACTTGTTAGGAGTTAAAATTATAGCTGATAAATGGATTATCATATCAAGGAAAGACTAGGCAGAGTGATTATAAACAACAAAAGCATGGTCCAAAAACATGTCTCAAATGTATGCAGATGATAACTACAAAAACAGTTTTATAAAGAATGATCTTATATATGTCATGTTTCTGGGAACAAGGCAGGTGAGTGGCTTTGTTTCATTTTTAAACAAAGGTAGTATGTATTGACCTCACTTATCCATGGATACAACAATGGGAAGAGCTTATGAAATCATTTGTTATTCAGAAATACCTTCTTTGCAAATAATGTTGGTAAGTATAGGAAAAGGTACAGAATGTTTACTGTTTTCTTTCTGATCATCAGTATAACTATAGACGTGTTTTAAGCATAATAGAGATGAAATAGACTGAACAGGTTTACATTTAGGCTTAGTTTCAAACTCTTACAAATTATTCTTAGGGCTTGGTGATTCAGGGGTGGTATTGTGTCTTATATGAACTTACGTTGTTCATTTTATAATACTTCTTTATGTAAGCAATAACCTCAATTTGAGTTACTATGGAAGACAAATGGCGGGGGGTTGGGGGGAGGGACCCAGCAGATTTCACAGAAATACTGTATGTGAGAAATGAGACCTGTATAATGTAGTGATTTCTATAATTTGTCATGTGATTGGATAGTTAGAAATTTTTCCAGCCTTATATCCAATGGACATCTAACCATAAAGAAATGAAACAAGTCTAGTTACTATCTCAAAAAACAACTCCATGACCCTTAACTTTTAGAAAAAAAAATTATGTACTCTGTGTAGAAATTTCATTTAAAAAATTAGTACTAGAGGAATTGATGATGCCAGCTTCTGAAAGAATAACCTCAGTGTCCCAGAGGAAAAACTGGGTTAGAAAGCTGAAAAGTGGAATTAGGAATGCCTTAAGTAAATAAAGAAATCTACCTTCTTTTTCTGTCAAAAGGGAATTAGGACATTGATTTGTATTATAATTATAGGTAGTTCATTAAAGAGTATTGAGTTAGTTGCTATTATATCAAGGGTTTTTTCAACAGGGTCAAGTGTCTGGAACACCTGTAGAACTCTAGAAATGTGTAGCTTTTGCCCACCATTCATCCAGCTGAATTATTGTCCAGGGTTGTAACCAGCTGTTGTGTATTTTTAAAACACTAGAGGTGAGTGCACAGGGGTGGGGTAGAGCAGCCTTCCACATCCCATATTTGTGGTTTTTTGTGGTGTGTCACACAGGTAATAACAAAGTTTTGGCAAGGATTTTAGGTTTATTACTAAATATATTAATAAATGAATTTTGAAGATGTGTAGATGACCTAGGGATCAATTTATGCATGGGGTGGAGGAGGGGACATCAATTTTAGCTTTAAGAATACCACAATATCCTGACTTCCTGGATATTTCTTTTTTTTTTTTTTTGCTGTACGCGGGCCTCTCACTGTTGTGGCCTCTCCCGTTGCAGAGCACAGGCTCCGGACGCGCAGGCTCAGCGGCCATGGCTCATGGGCCCAGCCGCTCCGCGGCATGTGGGATCTTCCTGGACCGGGGCGCGAACCCGCGTCCCCTGCATCAGCAGGCGGACTCTCAACCACTGCGCCACCAGGGAAGCCCTGGATATTTCTTAGAGTGAGGGTTTAGTCTAATACGAAGAAAGTCTGATCATAAGAGACACTTAACCAGTAAGAGCTCAAAGCTATGACAGAATTATGGTAAAGTTACTCAGATATTTAAAAGAAACTGAAGTATCTAGACAGAGGCAAAAAGATATTAGAATTTTCTGAAAATAATTTTTCTTTAACTCCTTGCCCTAAATCCTAATTTTTTTTAATTATTGATGTTATTGTAGTATTCTTGGTATTTGGGTACATGATATATGAGTATCTTTTTTTTTTAGCTCAAAATTCTTTGACTCATTACTACATTTGTGATCTTTTCATTCAAAGTCATGTAACATTCTTTCATTCATATCTGCTAAAGGATAAAGACAAGACAAAGAGAACAAGCATATGAAAATTTTAAAGCAGCCCCAAGAGTCAAACTCAATAAGTCTTCCTTCAGAGGAGGGAGGTCCTCTTGGAGATGGTATATGAAGACTGACTTTAGTGTGTTGGGCAGTAATATTAGTGGCCTTTCTGGACTCCTGTTGCTTCAGTTTTAAATCTATCTTGAATAGCTTGCTAATTTTTTACAGAAATTCGTAACATTCTAAGCCTCAGTGGTAATAGCAGCCTCATGGGGGTGATGGTTAGGATTAAACAAAGTTATGTAAAGCATTTAGCAGAGGACTTTGGAACATGTAAGTTTCTTGTGGATTTTTTAAATTTTTAAAAAGTAGTCTCAAAGTACTTAGGACCCAAGGACAGGGATTACCTCAGCTGAACTCTTAGCAATTTGTTGATAAGTCAAACTTGTATGACCAAATTGTTAGGAAAATACAGTTCCAGTTTTTCCTTTGATAAAGTGATGATATAGGGCAACAGTTTTTTTCAGCCCATGCCACGTAAGGAATGTAAAATTCTTGTTATTGAGATCGTGTTAGTGCCTGGGATGGCTGAAGTCAAAAAAATTACAATAAAATTTTGTTTGTGTTCTTGTATAGTTTGAAAAATCCCGACAGTTGATTATGAAAATTAGGCCCTGTCTTTACTGAGGATCAGTGTAGTTAATTAATTCTGTAAAAGATGATGTCCTAAATTATGAAAAATGTTAGAATTGTTTCATGCCTTCAAAGTTCTAAAATGCTTTTATATTTTAAGCTATGAAATTTGAGAGAACAGCCGTCAGTTATGTTGTCCACCTGTCTGTGTCTCTTCCAAAATAGAATCAATTTTCTTAGCATTCTCAGAAATGAAATGCCGGCAACCCAAAGGTGATGTAAACCCAGCAGTTACAGTAAGAATTATTTTAAGCTGATCACAGAATTGAGACAAGCGAACTTAAGGGGGAAAATGAAAAACATTTTACCAAAAATTATCTTTATATTATAATTATTATAATTATAGCTTTATATTGAGTTAAATGTTTTCAACAGCGTGTATTTTTAAAGTAGACACAGATGAGCCTGTCATACAGGGTTCAGCAGTTGTAGTTTCTCCAGGGAAGATCTTTAACTCATTCAGCAAACTTTAATGTTTCATATTTTAAGCATTTTACTTTAACAACATTCAGAAAACTAAAGTGTATGTTTTCTAGTCTTGTTTAGTTGACCCACTGTTGTGTTTGTAACAAGTTGGCATAATTTTACCTGCTGGGTTTAATAGGCCACAAAAGGTATGTGTAGTAAATATAAATATCGCAATGTCAGGATGCAAAATCAAGATGCTCATAGCTAATGATTAACCAGAAAAGTGAGCCCTCTATCCTATGATTTTTTATTTCTCAGTTTTTAATAGGTTTGGATAATTAAAGTGGCACTAGAAAAACATTTCTTTGCAAGAATATGAACTTAATCCAATATAAATATGTTCATGAATATAGCCACTTAAGGAAAGTGCAGAGATATACAGTTGTAAGAAATTAATGTACAGTAAGTTGGTACATATTCATAATTCTTAATTTGATATGGACTATTTGATGGTGATGTATGTTATTGAACTTGCTGTAAAGATTAGTCCTCAGTGAGTTCTGTCTTAAAACATTTTAGGAAATGTTCGTCAGAGTCACCCTCTTTACACCTAAGTCATGATTTGGTGAATTTGGTACATAGGTGCTTGTAAATGGAACAGCTTGGAGACTTTTGAGCTACTCCACCACCATAAGATAAAGTTCAGTAACCATAACCCTTAGCATAACCTAAATGATAATATTTTTTCACCTTTGAGCCAAAATAAAACTCAGCTTTCCTCCTTCCTTACCCTGCACCACCAGACTTTTAGTCATTAATGTAGTATTAAGTGGGATCTTTCATAGTTTCTTGGCAGTTGTCCCCATTGAACTGGACAGCATTTATGCTGTTGGGTCGGTGTTAGCATATGTAGAGCCATTTTCTTGTGAATGTTTCATAATATCTTATATACAAGACAGAAAAATTATAGAAAAACTTATTTTTTAAACATGCTGAAATAAAGCAGTTGCCTAAGTGGTGATGTAAAAAAGTATACAATTGCAAATAACAACATAGTAGAGTACTTCATTACAATTGCTAAGCTGCAACTAAACGTCTTACATAAGTGTGATATAAATGACCTTTACCAGTCCTATACTATTTCAGTGAAATACTTCCCTAATAATAGGATGGTACAGCATTTACTCTGTCCCAAAAATTGAGAATGCAGTGAAAATTAAGTGCTTTTTTGTTTGTTTTTTGTATTTCAAATCGGAAGATGTTTATTGAGCATCTACTATGTGCAAGAAAGATACTTGTCTAATACTGCAATGGATTAAAACAAACAAATCTGAAATAACAGTTCCTTCCACCAAAAACTCCAAAAAACATAAGATACCTCTGAAGTAATCAACACAGTTCTATATGTGTTTGTAATACCCTTTGGGGAATTAAGCAACATTTACTAAACACCTAAGCATATCAGAGTGCTCTGTTAGCAAGCATTCTAAACAGAACGATCTGAAATATTAAAATAACGCAGAACTGACAAATATTAGTCTATTAACCAAGATTTGATGAATGAATAAAGAAATCCATACGAACTACTAAAAGGAAGGCTTCAAAGGTGCTTCAGAGGAGATGGATTTTCTTCTTGGCTAAATAAAACATGATAGAAATGCTGGTCCTTTTCTGGGGTTCGGCTTACTAAAAAGCCTATACTTGGAGTTTATGACGTTTTTCTTTGAGCTTGGGATATTAAAGTTGCAAAGGTTGGAGAGTTCTGACGTAAAGCCTGAGGACAGCTAGGTGGATTGGTTGAAATCTGGTCCCTGAGATGAAGGGACAGAAATGTGCTGTTCTGGGCCCAGCATGGGTAACACATGGGTAGGAAGAAAATTGGCCTGGAAGGCAAGAAACCTTGGTTGAAAAGTTGATTTTGATACTAACCTGCAGTCTCAGTTTTTTAAAGGTCATTTGAAATCTAAGTACAGGAAGTACTGTTTTTGATGATGAACTTTACATTTATTTATTTAACATTTGGCAAGCTCAATGGAAGAATCTCCATTTCAACTCTGCTTTGTTTACTCTTTGTATCTTTAATATTGGGTATTATGCCTCTTGAGTTTCAGTCCCATGACTATTCTGTTTTCAGTATTCATGTTTTTGTCTTTCTAAAATTGTTTGCTTCTTTGTTTCTTACTAGTCCTGAGATAATTTATGAGCAATTATTGTAGCATTTCATCTGGCAGTGTATTTGCCTAAGATGGGTTGCTGGATTTTCTTGTTTTCCGGATAAACTCTGCACTCTCGTCTTTCTCATTCTTGGAATCCGTTTTGCATTCGTTGCAGTTCTGGGTTCTTGTATGGAAATTCTAATATTTATGGAGTACTGAGAGGAAGCCAGATTTCAGGAGTTTAAGGAGTGAGTGAAAGGAATGGGGAAAGAAGTAGGCACTGCATGTAGATAATTTTTAAGACGTTTGGCTCCAGGGCTTCCCTGGTGGCGCAGTGGTTGAGAGTCCGCCTGACGATTCAGGGGACACGGGTTTGTGCCCAGGTCCGGGAGGATCGCACATGCCGCGGAGCGGCTGGGCCTGTGAGCCATGGCCGCTGAGCCTGCGCGTCCGGAGCCTGTGCTCTGCAACAGGAGAGGCCACAACGGTGAGAGGCCCGCGTATCGGGGCGGGGGGGGGAAGAAGTTTGGCTCCAAAAGAGGTAAGAAGTAAGAGTTTACAGAGGGCATGTGGGATTGAAAGAGGGTTTATATTTAAATCTTCCTACTTCGGGGTCAAAATCACATTCTACTTCACGCGGTCTGATCATTTCCCAAAGGAATCAGGACTTAAAATTCTACCTTGCCCTGAAATCGGGCCAGGAGGAGAGGAGGAAGAGCTCTGAAGTATTTTTGTGATTTTTTTTTTTTTTGTACGTAATACTCAGCTTTTCATTTGATTTGATTATTTTTCCTTCCCAGTTTTCAGGTCTTTTCATTTAACCTAACTTGTACTCCAAGAATAGTGGTTTTTATCACAGTTCCAAAAAAAACATAGCAATGACCATGAGCCTCAGCTTTTGAAAAATGCATTGTTCTAAAAGGTGGTGTCTGCCCTTTATACCTGTATCATTAATTCTTCCTAGCCAGACTGACTGGGATGATCTTCACAACCACTTTTAGAAAAAATGGTGCTCAGTTGAACCAGGAGGTTAGACTTGAACAAGACATGTCTGTTTCTTGTCCAATGTACATTTACCTAAAGGAGGAGAAATCTGAGATAGTCAAATTCTTTAGATTACTTAAATGAGGAGGGTATAATTGTCACAAGGAGAGAAAAGCAACTAACACCTTAGGGCAACCAGGCCCTCCACAAAAGTGGAAAATACAATTCTGACTGATATGAACTAAATTTTCCATAACCTGTACTCACTCTCATCCCATTACCCAGTAACGTAAATGAGCTGCTGTTTCTCTCTGGGAGTTTAACTGGCAGAATAAATGGAAAGATGTCAGCAAAAGAAGGAAGCAGGTAAGACAGATAAGATTTTGTATAATCAAAAAATATATCCAAGGTGTTGGTTATTACTAGATCTTGGCACAGTAACCCAGGTTTCATTGCTTTCCATGAGATGTACCAGAAGAAATAACCTGAGGTATTTCCATGAAAAGAGAAACTTAGGGCTACCCGTGAATTGCTCTGCTATAAGTTACATTTTGGATTGCAGTGCATAGTGCAAGCCTCCATACATCCAGCAAGATGCCCCATTTTAGGCTAAAACTTGACTGTCCAGACTAATAATCTATTTCTAACAAATTTAAGACTATCTCATAGTCTCCCACCTCTTCAACCATCTGGAGAGAGGAAAAGATAAAACAGTATTACTTGAGTAATTGTCATGGGCCCAAAGTTGTACCCAGATTCAGAAAGTTATTGGACATCCCTGTTTACTGCTGAGTTGTTTATTTAAGGTGTTACTTATTTAATTGTTAATTATTAATACCTGCTCAGTGGTCTGATGAAGATAAACTTCAAATAGGCTGTTAATTTACATGCCTGAACCCATTCTGCCTTTCAGTAATCTGAGTAGAAACTTAAAAGTTATGTGTAACACATCGTAGCTTGAGAGAACCCTGAATTTCTAGAATATATCTTGATACTGTGTAAAGTTCACTTAAAATGCACTTAACAGTTCAAATAACTGGAAAGTAATTCCTCTGATAACACTGGCAAGGACATGCTATTAAAATATTTTTGTGCTAGTTGAAGTCAAAATAGACCTACAGCCTATCTGTCACATTGTATGTGTTTATATTATGCATTATGATGGTTAAATCCACTTAAGATCATCACCATAGGATCATGAGAAGTTAATTTAGTAGTTGAGAGTATGAGCGTTAGCAATTGAAAGACCTGGGTTTGAATCTCAGTACTTATGTGATTTGGGGTATATTCATCAGTCTGAGACTTTGAATCCTATAAAAATAGTATTTGTCAGCTTCATTGAGTTTTCCAAAGAATTAAGAAAATAATATGAAATTTAATAAGCTCTCAAAAGGCAGTATACTGTAGTGGCTTAGAGCATAGTCTCAGAGCCAGTCAGCCTGGGTTGAAGTCACACTTCTGCCCATTGTGTTGACTTTGAGCAAGTTATTTAACTCTGCCTCAGCTTCCATCTGTGCAGTGGGAATAGTACCTCCCTCATTGGCTTGCTGTGAGAATTGAATGCATATATAAAGCAGTGTCGCCTGTGAGATCACTTTTGAGGCAAAAACTAGTTTTTTACAAATCTCACCATGTATTAGGATTCACTGAAAGTACATATATCCTTCAAAGTTAAACCATTTTTAATCATGGAGAGTATGATTCTCTCTGCTTTAGATGTTATAAGTTAATGCCCCATCAGTTTTAACAGTTTACCAAATACCTAGCTTAGTAAATGATACTTTATACGCTATATATTTTATGCATAACATATATGATATTCGTACCATAGTTTATAATTAGCAGGGATTCTATCACAGTTTAAAGATTGAGAAGATAAGGAAAGTATTGTCTAAAATAAAACCATTTTCAGGGTTTGGTCTGCAGATACCTGAAGTGAGTTCAATCTTTATGGTTCACTTTAAGAATGTTGGGTCTGTAAGACATTCCAAAGGCAGAGCTTGAAAGAACTGCCTTTGAGTCAGGCCTGGGTTCTGGATTTCTGGTCTAATAAGCTAGGAAGTAAGGTATCAGCTTAGGCAAATTAACTTTTTTTTTTTTTTTCCCTTGCAGTACGCGGGCCTCTCACTGTTGCGGTCTCTCCCGTTGCGGAGCACAGGCTCCGGACGCGCAGGCTCCGGACGCGCAGGCTCTGGACACGCAGGCTCAGCGGCCATGGCTCATGGGCCCAGCCGCTCCGCGGCATGTGGGATCTTCGCGGACCGGGGCACGAACCCGTGTCCCCTGCATCGGCAGGCAGACTCCCAACCACTGCGCCACCAGGGAAGCCCGCAAATTAACTTTTGAATCTGTTTCCTTATCTTTAAAAATGCAGTAACATTTAACATAGAACACCAGATACATAGGGTTTTTTTGTTTTTTTTGGCCACGTACCACATGGCATGTAGGATCTTAGTTCCCTGACCAGGGATCAAACCCACAACCCCTGCAGTGGAAGCACAGAGTCTTAATCACTACACCACTAGGAAGTCCCTGGGGACCTGTATTTTTAAGGCACTCACCATGTGATTTCCTCTTCACCTAGTTTTACTTGAAAGCACCGTGGTAAATTAACTTGCCAAAGTCAGGCCTCAATACATAGGCCCCCTCTCATTTTTGTGTTCCTAACTACTTTCCATTGTGCTCACTATTTCTTATTGCTGCAATTCCAAGACACAGTTGCCAAAACTTTTTAAATGTTTCTTTGTAGGTATGTTCAATGAAGAATGTAATCCACCCACATCAAGTATTGCTTAATTCAGGTGTATAAAGTTTATTTTAGGGAAATGAACAAATTATATGATCCATGTCTTCATCTAAAGCATTTGATTAAAAAATTTTGAATAAGAAGCAGCCCTACGGTATCCTATTATAGACATCCAGAGTGTCAGTATTTGGGGATAGGGGGTACTGGTTCAACCAGTTCTAAATCCATTTATTTTGTTCTGTACATACGTATTGATTAGTTACCAAGTGAGAGGCTGTGGAGGTACAAAGATTACTATGACCCTTTAGACCATTAGACTCAACCTTTTACTGTCATGTACCCCTTGGTCAATCTAGTGAAGTCTATGGATCACTTTTCAGAAAAGTTTTTAAAAAGCATAAAATACAGGGCTTCCCTGGTGGCGCAGTGGTTGAGAGTCCGCCTGCCGTTGCAGGGGACACGGGTTCGTGCCCCGGTCTGGGAAGATCCCACATGCCGCAGAGCGGCTAGGCCCATGAGCCATGGCCGCTGAGCCTGCGCGTCCGGAGCCTGTGCACCGCAACGGGAGAGGCCACAACAGTGAGAGGCCCGCGTACCGCAAAAAAAAAAAAAAAAGCATAAAATACGGTATATTGGATAATAAAGGGAGACAATGATATTGAAATAATTATCAAAAAATTTTAATTTTGGACGTAGAAATATATATGCTTTATAATTCATTAACAAGCAAGTTGTCTGCAGCAATCGTAATAGGAAAACATCAGAGTTCAGCTGTGACACGTTTACGCCTAACACTACTATGATCTGTTGCCTGCATTCAGATTTTATTAGAAGTTATTGAAAATAGAGATGTAATTTTTCCCCATCCAATTTCATGGACCCCTGAATTCTGACTATGAACCCCTGATTAAGAACCCTGGCTAAATTTTTTAATAATAGGAACTTTCTCTTTTTCACTGTTGTACCCAAGACCCAATTAAGATCTTTAGAGACCCAAGCACTGAAAAACTTGTGACGCTCTACCTCATATATTCAAAATCAAAATAGTTGCACCATGAAGTGGACTTAAGGAAGTTCTCAAATTTCTCATGTTGAGGACATAGATACTTTTAGAAGGTACTAAATTATCTCCATTTGTTTCGTGGGGGCAGGCAGGGAAAGAGGCTGCTTTGCTGTTTTCTGAAAGTATCCAAGCTTGTCTATATCTGCTATACTTGGTACGTGGTTAAGAGCTCGATAACAGAATAAATGAATGAACCTTTACCATAAGGGGTTCACGATTTTAGAGAATATTAAATTCATCAAGGTATAAAATGAAAAAATGGAATACCATGCTAGGGAGTACATGCTCTGCTCCATAAATGGACAGATTAGAGGTGTTTGTAACTAGTATCTCTTATAGATAGAATGAAAGAATAGGGCTGGTATCTTCAAGTGGTCGCACTGGAGTGTAAGCTCCCTGAGGGAAGGATTTTTGTCTTTTTTCACTGTATCTGATATATTTCAAAAACCTAGGAAAGTTCCTGGCACGCTCAACTAGTTTATCCTTACCTAATCAGCCTCAGATCTGTGGTACCTCTATTTCTCTAGACACTGCTCAAACATTTCAACATTAACCTACCTGCAACTATGGAAATTTTTAAAAAATACCTCTTCTTCCTTAGACATTCAATAAGTGAATCAAGGGTTATTGTTTTTCTCAGTAGCAAGCTAGTAAGTACTGCCATAAATATATGTTTAGCTACCACTTTCATTCAACAGTACTTCAGGGTAGAAATCACCTGCATTTTAAAATTAAGGGACAAATCAGCTGAGGGTCACCTGTTAACAAGTAGAGAGGAATTGAAAATAGAACCTAGGTTTGTTTGACATTTTTTAAGTCTACACAAGAACTGCTGCTAGTATCTTTTGCTTTTAGGTGAAACAAAAAAGGAAAAAGGAAATGTCCCAGACCTAAGTAGCTTCCATTTGGCCAAGACTACAAATGTAGTGTTTTCCCTTCATTTCCCAAAGAGGTGCAACAACCATGTGACACCAAGGCCTTTTGATGACAAAACAGAAGTTCCATAACTATTTAACACATTTTTTAAAGTCTCATTTGAAAATACACATTTTTTAAACTTTAAATATAGATAAGCTGTAGTTTATGCTTCAGTAATCTCTGCTTTATTTTCACAATGTATTAGTACTTGATATTCCTTTCATATTTTCTATTCTGCCCTCCAAGAAAAACATTTCAAGGTTTCTGGGGTTTGTTTTGGTGATTTACAGCTAAAAGGATTTTTTAATGCCCTTCTCCTACCTATACCCACCAATATCAATGGGTACATTTTCATATAGCTTGTTTAGAAGGCAGTAAAGCAGCTTAGACAAATCATCATTGTTTAGACTAAGGAAATGTTTATGAAAGTGGAGTGATTTTCAAGCCCTTTTGATCCACATGGGGAGCACTAGACCAATATCTAAATTAGTGCATGATACAGATACATATTTCAGTTCTGACTCAGCATTCATGTTGGTCAATCCATAACTTGGAGAAGTTCAATAGAACTTCATTTTACATATGAAGAAATTGGGTACCTGGGAAGTAAAACCTGGCTTGGCCTGTGGTTACGTGAAACCATTTATAGGCTTTATCCATGCTGCTTAGTGTGAGCATTCATTCACTTCACTGCAGAAATACTGTTTGATCACAGCGTGCTGCCCCAGTCCCTGCTGGAGACATTCCATAATATGTGGTATATGGACCTATTGCCATTGTAAACTATAAGGAGTTCTGAATTCTGAATCACACCTGGTCCCAAGGGTTTACAATAAGGGATTGTTGACCTGTAGTTATTTTCTTTCCACAATAGTCATCTAGGTGATTTGGTACTTAGAAGCATAAATACAGTGACAATATTCTACCTTCTAACCTCTCCCCTTTCAGCGCAAAGCTGCAACATGACTGGGTCATAAGCCAGTAAACTGCCTTTGGCCGCCAGATGTTGTTAACAGTAGGTAATACGCTCTTTTCTTCTGCCAGGCACATACGCAGTTAGGCATGCAGCAATTGTTTAATGGATAAATAAGTTGTTAAATTTTAACACTTTGCTGGATTGCTCAATCCTTTAAGTAATAGTTGACTTACATCACCTCTTATAACCTGATTCTTTTGTGACAGATGTTAGCTAGTGAAGTGGACTGTTACAGACAATGAAGGAAATAGAACATTGTTTATGAAACCCTAGATGGCCTGGACAGGAGACTAAATTGGAATCCTTAATTCCCAGTGCAGAGAGGGCCTTGATATTTAAGAATAAAAATATTAATAGCTGAGCTTTATGTCATGTGTTTAATGTCATGACCATAAAGCCATTACTGTAACACTTAAGTTTATCTTCTAAAGGAAGCCTGTGAAATGTTTCCAGAATGACTTGGTTTTTAGTGATATTAATTATTGTTTTCTTTCGGGACCTGATTCTTTGTAGATTCCAAGATGATGCAGTTTCGTCAAAGGCTGTTCCATCCTCAGTTTCTTTAAAAATAAAAAATACTCTGCAATTAGGTAAAACATTTTTAGATGGACTACCGCCATCTGGTCTCTTTTCCTGTCACCCAGGTTTTTCATCAACCACAGCTCTATGAAAGGACATTGAAGGGTCTCCTGTTACACACAATATACTAATGCTCATTAGAGAACATTAAAATAAGATGACAGCTTCCATTATCAGCCTACACAATAATCTTTCCCTACCTTCTGTCCTCTTATTTCCCACTTAGTTTGTGTACTACTAACTATATTGAGGTAACATGACCACTAAGTTTGAAGATTCTTTGAGACCAAGAGCTATACCGTATTTGTTTTCACATTTCCTTCTGTGCTTAAAACAGGACTTCTGTTTCTTCAGTAAATATTCATTGAGTATCCACTAGGTGTCAGATATTATACTAGGTAGATTCTGGGGACACCAAGGTAACTAAACAGGGAACATGCTATTCAGAGTCTAACAGTCTTGTGGAGGAGAAGTGGAAAAATAGATCTGTAAGTCAAAAAAGCTGCAGTGTAATATTATAGTGGAATAGATGATTTCCTGGTTTAAGAGTTCTAAAAAAATCATTTCCAAAAACATCTCCCCAGTAAGTCTGACTCAGTGACTAAATTTCCACCACTAGAATGTCATTATAAGACATTACACTGTGGTTGCTTCTGGGCAGGAAAACTAAAGGATATTAATGGGCTGTGAAATCACTTTTTTATTCCCCTTTTTAAAGTTTTTAGGTTTACATAGTACAATTCACTCTTTTTTTTTTTTTTAATAAATTTATTTATTTATTTTTGGCCGCATTGGGTCTTTGCTGCTGCACGCAGGCTTCTCATTGCGGTGGCCTCTCCTGCCGCGGAGCACAGGCTCCAGGCACGCGGGCTTCAGCATTTGTGGTGTGTGGGCTCAGTAGTTGTGGCTCACAGGCCCAGCCGCCCCGCAGCATGTGGGATCCTCCCGGACCAGGGCTCGAACCCGTGTCCCCTGCACTGGCAGGCGGACTCCCCACCACTGCGCCACCAGGGAAGCCCCAATTCACTCTTTTTGATGTATAATTCTACAGGTTTTGGCAAATGCACAGTCATGTAATCACCACAATCAAGATATAGAACAGTTGGATCACCCCCCAAAATTCTCTCTTTTTATAATTTGTGATAAAAATTAATTTTATTTTTCAAAAATTAATGCTGGAATGTTCTATGTATATCTACTCTTAATTCAAAAAAGTATGTCTTTTGGGACAGCACCTTTTATCTTAAGCCTCTTTAGAAATACAGATATCCAAGGAGGGGCTGAATCATTATACCATTGTTAGTTGTCCACACCTTGGTTTGTAGATGAAGCTGTTGAAAGGAATTAGGACTCAGAAAAGGTAAAGGGTGCATTGTGTATGTAGTGTGTGTGTCTTAGGTTAGAAAGAGGGTAGGGGTCAGTGGGCAGAATTGGAGATTAGGGCCTGACAGTGGAACAGTGTACATGGAAGGGTAGATATGGGTAGTGTGTTTTGTGTTTAGTATAAGGGCCCTGGGTTCTCAGAGATAAGAAACACCAAATAAAGAGATGAGCCCTGAAGAGGAGGTCCTCACGTGAAGATGAATTTTTATCTGGAGCTACAGAACTGGGATTCTAGTACTGATTCTGCCAGTAACCTGTTCTCAAAAAGTCATATCCCCTTTCTGGGCCTCAGTTTCATCATCTATAAAAAAATTTGCATCAAGTATATTCTAAAGCCCATTTCAGTTTTCTTCAACTAGAAACAAACCTTTGTGTGTGTGTGTGTTTCTGAATTTCTGTCCTCCAGTTTCAACTAAAGAGACCCATCTGTAGATAACAATAACCAAACTCTAGCAAGCATTATGATCCCCTAAAATTTCATGTAGTTTGATGTCAGAAGCTGCAGAGCACAGTTAGGGCTGATCTGAATTGGGCTTCAGTGACACAGCTCTCTGACCCTCAGTCTTCTCATTTATAGAATGACTGTATATACTCTATGGTTCCCTGTAGTTCTCACATTTTATGACTATGAAACCTATTAAAACTACCAGTGTTGGGCTTCCCTGGTGGTGCAGTGGTTGAGAGTCCGCCTGCCGATGCAGGGGACACCGGTTCGTGCCCCGGTCTGGGAAGATCCCACATGCCACGGAGCGGCTAGGCCCGTGAGCCATGGCCGCTGAGCTTGCACATCCGGCGCCTGTGCTCCGCAATGGGACAGGCCACAACAGTGAGAGGCCCGCGTACCGCAAAAAAAAAAAAAAAGAATTCATTTAATCTTCCTGATTTACTAGTGTGGTAGAGACTAGTTGTTCATCAAAACATGGGCAAGTAAAAGGACTACATTTCCTGGCCTCCTTTGCAACCACATTACTGTGTTCTGGCCAATGAAATACGGGCAGAAGTGATCAACACCACCTCCAAACCTGAGCCATGAGGCTTTCCCATGCAATTGTCCATGCTCTCTTCCTTCATCTATCAGAGGATCCATTAGAATCGTTATGCAAGGGGCTCTCTCTTTCTCCCCCTACCACCTGCAACCTCCATTGGATTGTAATCTGAGTCAGAAATAAACTCGTTTTGTTAAGTCACTGAGATGTGACCGTTACAGCAGTTAGTGTACCCTGACTAAAACAAGGTTTGACAAGAACCCAGAGAAGGAAGAGAGAAATTGTTCACAGTGTCTGGCTCATTATGTACAATAAAAAGGGTGATTAACATCATTAACTTAAAAGATGACGATTACTTTTATGGGAGATATTATGAGCAAATAGCTGTTAAAGTACTTCAGGTAAAGTGTGAAAAACGTAAGGATTTACACTCTGGTTTCCAAAGATTTTCATAGACACCCTGGGGACACCTCAAGGAATGAAGATACCATCCCTACAGTGTCTCGTACGCTGTGCTGCTAAATCAAGTGAACACATTTCACTAAGTTTTATAAAGATGTAATAACAAGTATGAATACATTTTTTATGCTGCATTGGGAATCCTTCCTCCATTTTCTTTTTGGTGCACGCGGGCCTCTCACTGCCGTGGCCTCCCCCGCTGCGGAGCACAGGCTCAGCGGCCACGGCTCACGGCTCACGGGTCCCCCGCTCCGCGGCATGTGGGATCCTCCCGGAGCCGGGCATGAACCCGCGTCCCCCACATCGGCAGGCGGACGCCCAACCGCTGTACCACCAGGGAAGCCCCTTCCTCCATCTTGATGTTTTTCTCTTGTTTATTCAAATCCAAGAGCTGAAATGTGGGTTTTCAATTTCTCCCTCGAGTTAGCCTATATATAATCAATAGCTTCCTTCACTCTAACACATTTTCTGAACATTGCAGTATTTAGCTGGAGCCATATTTTTATCTTGAGGAATTAAATTTCTATAATTTGGTTTACCCTTGGTTTTTGAATGATCTAATGTCATATATATATATATATATATATATATATATATATAATTTTATTTATTTATTTATTTATTTTTGCTGTACGCAGGCCTCTCACTGTTGTGGCCTCTCCCGTTGCGGAGCACAGGCTCCGGACGCGCAGGCTCAGCGGCCGTGGCTCACGGGCCCAGCCGCTCTGCAGCATGTGGGATCTTCCTGGGCCGGGGCACGAACCCGTGTACCCTGCATTGGCAGGCGGACTCTCAACCACTGTGCCACCAGGGAAGCCCCTAATGTCATATATTTTTAAATTTATTTATTTATTTATTTTTGGCTGAGTTGGGTCTTTGTTGCTGCGCGGGGGCTTTCTCTACTTGCAGAGAGCGGGGGCTACTCTTCGTTGTGGTGTGTGGGCTTCTCATTGTGGTGGCTTCTCTTGTGGCGGAGCATGGGCTCTAGGCATGGGGGCTTCAGTAGTTGTGGCTCGCGGGCTCTAGAGCGCAGGCCCAGTAGTTGTGGCACACGAGCTTAGTTGCTCCGCGGCATGTGGGATCTTCCCAGACCAGGGCTCGAACCCCTGTCGCCTGCATTGCCAGGTGGATTCTTAACCACTGCGCCACCAGGGAAGCCCTCGTGCCATATTTTTGATCTAGCAACTTTTTGCTGTGTTTTCTCTTTTTTATGCTTATTTGCAAAGTTGATTCCTATGGAATTGCACGGATAGCTACTTAGGCTTTTAGCTTCACATTTTCTCCTCAAATGCAGATGAATTATTTCTTCTTGACTTTGGTGAATCAGAATATTAGCACAGCCTCCCAAGACTATTTGCTGCTATTACCCTTATCGTGCTCCTTCTCTGAATCTTATGTTTTCAAAACATTTAGGAGCTGGGCAATTGGTTTTGAAGCCTTGATAAGTGTTCATGGAAGCTATGTGGCTTAGAGGAGACAAACAGGCTTTGTATTCAGACAGACCTGATTTCCAGTACTGGCATAGCCACCAACTATCTATATATGACACTGGTCAATTATTCACTTCTTAGGAGTCACAACTAAAATTAAGATGGTAAAACCCACTTTGCAAAGATAAATGGGATATATAGGACGATTTCTTATTTTTCTTTCTTTTTTTTTTTTTTTTGGCTATGCGGCATTGCATGCTGAATCTTAGTTTCCCCATCAGGTATTAAACCCACGCCCCCTGTGGTAGAAGGGCAGATTCTTAACCACTGGACCACCAGGGAAGTCCCTGATTTCATTTTTTTTAATATGGATACAATAATCTTAAAATACTAGCAAACCAAACCCAGAATGTACATTATAACCATGTATTTATATCAGGAATATGTTTGGTTTAATATTTTTAAAAATCAAAATATAATTTATACCTTAACTGATTGATGGGATAAACACATTTCGTCATTTCAATAGAAGCAGAAAATTTTTAATAAAATTCAACATCCATTCATAAAACCGAAAACCTCACCAAACTGGGACTAGAATTTATCTTTTTCTGTTTTTTGACTGCATCAGGTCTTCGTTGTGGTGTGCAGGCTTCTCTCCAGTTGTGGCGTGCAGATTCTCTCTAATTGTGGCACGCAGGCTTCAGAGCGCGTGGGCTCTGTAGTTTGCAGCACGTGGGCTCTCTTGTTGAGGCGTGCGAGCTCAGTAGTTGTGGCTCACAAGCTTAGTTGCCCCTCGTCATTGGGATCTTAGTTCCCTGACCAGGGATTGAATCCACACACCCTGCATTGGAAGGCGGATTCTTAACCACTGGACCAGCAGGGAAGTCCCTAGAAGAGAAGCTCTTAAGCTGATAAAGGATATCTATTTTTTAAAAACTTATGCTTTAGGAAGCAAAAGCTGTATTAAATTGATAAAGGATAACTTTTAAAGTATATAATACTTAATGTTTAAAAGATGAAAAATTTTCCTTTGAGATCAAGAATAAAAGATTTATTTTATTCCCCATTGTCCTGGAGGTCCTAGCCAGCACAGTAAAGCAAGAAAGAAATATAAATAAAGGTGTTAAGGATTGGAAAGGAAGAAAGGAAAAACAACTACATTTAAATTATTAGACTTAATAAGAGCTTAGAAAGTTTACTGCATACAAGACTAATTATAAAAATCAATTGCATTTTTATATACCAGCCACAAATAGTTGTGGTTTTTTGTTTGTTTGTTTTTTGTTTTTTTGCGGTATGCGGGTCTCTCACTGTTGTGGCCTCTCCCGTTGCGGAGCACAGGCTCTGGACGCGCAGGCTCAGCGGCCATGGCTCACGGGCCTAGCCGCTCCGCGGCATGTGGGATCTTCCTGGACCGGGGCACGAACCCGTGTCCCCTGCATCAGCAGGTGGACTCTCAACCACTGCGCCACCAGGGAAGCCCCACAAATAGTTTTTAAAAGTATCTGAAATGGACAACTTATAATAGCATTAAACATAACAAGTACCTAGGAATAATCTAACAAAAGATGTGTCTATCTCTAGAGAGAAGACCAAAACTTTATTCAGAGACATTAAAGAAGACATAATAAATATTCCATGTTCAGACTAACTATCTTTCACCTCACTTCTTAATGCTCTGAATATAATACCCTTTCTGAAGCCCAAGTCCTGGTGCTTCAGAAACCTTCTTGTCTCCAGCTCTTTGTTGCTGTAAACAAATGTCTGGATAAGAAGGAAGAACTAAAACTCTGCACAGAAATGGCTCCTAATAGTCTCAGCACTGTTGTGTCGAATCCTGGACACAAACTTAACTGTCACCAGCTCTGATGACAAGGGACACTCTACTGGGACTACATGGTACACCCTGACCTTTGAGAGTTCTGGGGAAGCCCAGCACATCTCCAAACAAAAGAAAAGTCAGCATTTATAGATGGGTTCACGCTATCCAAATCACATTCCTTCTTTTGATCCTTAGTACAAGCCTATGGGGAACAGTTTTGTATTACCCCCATTTCATATGTGAGAAAGCTGAGTTTCCTCAAGGTTAATGACAACCAAAAATAGTCAACTATAAAGCTGGGACTCAAATCCAGGGCTTTTGACATCAAATTTGATGCATTCAAACACAGCATTTTTTTTTTTTTTTTTTTTTTTTTTTTTTTGCGGTACGCAGGCCTCTCACTGTTGTGGCCTCTCCCGTTGCAGAGCACAGGCTCCGGACACGCAGGCTCAGCGGCCATGGCTCACGGGCCCAGCCGCTCCGCGGCATGTGGGATCTTCCCGGACCGGGGCACGAACCCGTGTACCCTGCATCGGCAGGCGGACTCTCAACCACTGCGCCACCAGGGAAGCCCCCAAACACAGCATATTTTTGAGAGCAACCCTGTCCTACCACTTTTCCAGGGCAAATACAATGTCTTACAGATTCTTGAGTCTTTTGACTGGGCAAATCTTTTCCTGATGCCTCTCTTCTCAAACAATTGAGTTTCTAAAGGCATTATATTTTTACATCTTAGAAGGAAAGCAAAGGAGAGAAAGGAGAGAGAAAAGTAGGGACTTTAAAATACTTGCTTCACAAATTGGCCGTTGATTTTTTTTTTAATTGAAGTATAGTTGATTCACAATGTTGTGTTAGTTCCCCGACCAGGGCTCGAACCCGTGATATATATATATTCTTTTCCCTTATAGGTTATTATAAAATATTGAATATAGTTCCTTGTGCTGTACAATAGGTCCTTGTTGGTTATATATTTTATTTATAGTAATGCGTATCTGTTATTCCCTACCTCCTAATTTATCCCTCCTTCTCCGGCAGTTAAATTTTATAGTCAAGCCAAAACTTTCTTTCCCTTACCTGTGACATGAGATAATAGATTTACGTCTCTTTCTCAGACTTTTTAGGATTAAATAAAGTAAAAAATGGAAAGGGCTTAGCACAGTGCCTAGCACATAATATGTGCTTAGTAAATGTTGTTGGCATTTATTGTTATTGGCAGCTACTATACCACCAGAAGATAATCCCACAGGCTTTACAACCAGAGTATTGCCCAGATCAAGGCAGAGGAAGCACAACCCCAGACTAACTGCAGCCTTTTTTTGCCAGGTCTTTTGTGCTATTCTTAAAGAGACATCCTTTCCCTAGAGAGCTGCAGAGGGGAGGAAGACCCCTGGAAACTAAGTGTTTTTGGTTCTCAACATGTGGTTCACAGGGAAGCTATATTGTTTAAGACATCTCCTTTGTTCATTTGTTCATTCTTTTATTTTTTACTCAATGGACCTTTATTGAAGAGCCAGCTATGTACCAGGAGCTGTGCTAGTCACTGAGAATGGAGAGAAATACATCATAAAATAGCGTTGTAGAGGGAACTCTGGGGCGATCATCTCAGGTGCAAAGCTCTGGGGGTCCAGGACTGTTCCTTTGGAGGAAGAGGGGGCAGACTACCAGTTATGGCGGGAAATGTATGAGCTTGACATCAGAGGGATCAAGGTTTGAATCAAGGTGCTGCTTACTTTCTTGTGTGAACTAGAACAAATTCTTCATATCTCTAACCCCCCATTTCTTCATCTGTTAAATGGAAACTAAATACTTACCATGAAAGGGTATTATAGAGATTCAGTGGTGTCATGTAAATGATACGCTTGGCCTTTAGTGGCTCCCACTCCTCATGAAATTGATCCGCCCTCCGCCCCACCAACCTCTCCCCTCCAAATTGCATTTTTCTTTGTTGTGGTTTCTTTTTCCCTTTAAACCTGACTTTAATTTGCTGTAAAACTGCTCTCCAACAAATAATAATAATAAAATAAGTGGAGAAGTGAGTGGGACACACAGTGTACTTTGCCCCCAACCAGGAAGCCACCCTCCCACTTCTCTTCCCACACAACCATCATGTTTCAAGAACAAACTACTGGGTCTCAAAGGCCAGTCATCCTTAATTGCCCATAACCAAGCATTTCAGACCATCTCTGATTAGTACATCAAAAGGAGCCCATTGCGTGTAGGTGGACTATTTCCACATTTGCTCTTTATCCCTCAGTAACTGGTCAGACTATTCAGAAGGGAAAAGGATCTTGAAAGGTTGTTGACTCTAGAAGAATGCTGAGTATGTCATCCTGGGCTCTTGATGCATCAGGACAAATATCCTTTGTTCTCTCCTGGATAGTGATGCCATAGCTTCTTGGTTTCTATTTGAACCCTGCTCTAAACACTGAAAAGTTGTGTTTTTCATTTGTTTACTTCACCATTTATTCATTCATTCACACTAGACATTTATTGACCACCAACTATGTACCAGGCCTGTGCTAGACCTTGGGGATATATCAATGAAAAAGACAGACAGACTAGACCAGGGTAGACAGACCAAAAAACCAAAAATCGTGTCATCAAATAAATTAACAAGAAAATTGTGATAGATAATTACTGCAAAAGAACTAAACAGGTAATGTATAAAAGAGTAAGTAAGTAGAGAGGGGAAACAGAGTGGTCAGAATGGGCCTATTTAAATTGAGCCCTGGGACTTCCCTGGTGGTCCAGTGCTTAAGAATCTGCCTTCCAGTTCAGGGGACGCGGGTTCGATCCCTAGTTGGGCAACTAAGATCTCACATGTCACGGGGCAACTAAGCCCATGTGCTCTAGAGCTCGCACGCCATGACTAGAGAGAAGCCCGCAAACCGCAACAAAGAGCCCGCGCACCAAAACGGAAGATCCTGCGTGCTGCAATTAAGACCCGATGCAGCCAAATAAATAAATATTTTAAAATAAAAATGAATAAATTGAGCCCTGAGGTGCCAATATGAGAAAAGCCAGGAAGAAGCTTTCTCAGCAGAGGGAACAGTAAGTGGAAAGGTCTCTGAGAGGGGGGAGAGCTTGGTATGTTTAGAAAAATTAAAGGAGTATGAAATGAAGACTAAATAGGGTTTTATAAGCTAGGACTATGGATTTTACCTTAAGTGTAATTTACTAACTATTCAACAAACACTGAGTGCCTAACCTGTGCCAGGCATTGTTCTAGGCTCTGGACATGCAACATGTAACTCTTGAAAGTTACATTCTAGTGCGGGAGACAAGGAGTAAACAAAATAAATAAGTAAAATAGATAGCATTTTTAGGTAGTGCTAAGGAGAATATTTTAATAAACTAAGAAAAGGAGTTACGTGTAGGGTCGTAATTTTAGATAAGGGTGGCCAGATAAGGCCACACTGAAAAAATTACATTTATGTAAAGATTTGAAGTGTCCATGTGCTGTCCAGGGGCAGAGCCCAATATTTAGAGGTCAAGGAAGATGAAGAGCACCAGGAAAGGGGAATGACAAAAGTATCTGGAATAGTAAGAGAAAAATCAGGCAATTGTCCTGGAAGCTAGAAAATGTTTCAGGGAGGAGAAAGATCAACAGTGTAAAATGCTGCAGATAGTAAATAAAGATAAAAACTGAGACACAATCATTGGATTTAGCAATGTGGAGGTGGAGGTCATTGGTGACGTTGAAAGATCAGTTTCACTGCTATAGTGGAAGCAAAACCCCAGTAGGAGTATGTTCAGAGAGCATTGGAGTAAGGGAACTGGAGACCTTGAAAATAGAGACACTTTCAAGGAGTTTTGCCATAAGGAAAGGGATGAAATTAGGTAGTAGCCACAGGAGAAGTTAGGTCAAAATAGAGTTTTTCCTCCAACTTTTAAAAATGCTCATTTACATTTTTGTAAATGTAAAAAGTTGAAAGAATAGCACCGTACCCATATATTCTTCACCTCGTTGTAGCAATTGTTGACATTTTGCCATATTTGCTTTCTCTCTAGAGAGAAGGGTTTCTTTAAAGATTTTTTCAAACTGTGAAATATAATGCACATACAGAAAAGTCCACAAAACAAAATGTATAACTCAATGAATGACCACAAAGCTAACACCCATGTAACCAACATCAGTATCAAGAACTAGTACACTGCCTGCATCCCTACAGCCCCCTTGTGCCCACTCCCTCCCATTAAAAGGTAACCACCATCCTGAATTTTCATAGTAATAACTTCTTGCTTTTCCTTCTAGTTTTACTGCATAATAGTGAATTTCTAAACACTACAGTTTCATTTTTTGCTTGTTTTTGAGCTTTAAGAATGGAATAATACATACAGCGATATTCTGTATATCTAACTTCTTTAGCTCATATGTTGTGGGTTTATTTCTCCATTGTATAGTATTCTGTTATAAAAATATGCCACCATTTATTATTCATTGTACTGTTTATGGTCATGTTGATTGTCTCCAGTTTTTCACTCATACGAATAATGCTGAATGCTGCTGTGAATGTGCCTGTATATGTATCTTGGTGCACATGTAAATGCATTTCTATTGGGTATATTCCTAGGAGTAGAATTGCTGGGTCATAGGTATGTATAAATGCAACTTCCACAGCGAATACCAAAGAGTTTCCCCATTGGTTGTGCCAATTTACATTCTCATCAGCAATGTTTGAAAATATGTTGCTCCACACCCTTTTCCTTCTTTTTCTTTTAAATGCTTGCCATCTTAGTGAATATGTTGTGGTATATCATTGTGTAATTAACATTCCCCTGAGTACTGATGTTCTTTGACCATTTGGATATCATCTTTTGTGACACGCCTTTGAAGATTTTTGCCCATCTATACATTTGAGTTGTTTAACTTCTATTGATTTGTAGATGTTTTTTCTATATACTAGATATAAGTCCTTGTAGATTATATGTGTTGCACATCTTCTCTCAGCCTGTGCTTTGCCTTTTCATTTTCTTAGTGCTGTCTCTATATGAATAGAAGTTCTTCATTTAATGTAGTTAACTGATCAGTCTTTCTGTATTGTGCTTTTTTGGGTTCTGTTTAGGAACTTTTCCTCTATCTCAAGGTAGATATTCCCTGAGGTAATCTCCTAGAAGTTGTATTGTTCCACTTTCCACATTTAGGGCTATAATCTACCTGGTGTTGAGTTTTGTATATTGTCTTTCCTTTTTTTAGTATATGGATATCTAATGACCCAGTACCATTTATTGAAAGACCATCCTTTCCTCACTGTTCCACCTCTATGATAAATCAGATGTTAATGCGGCAGTTCATTCCTAAGCTTCGTGTTTTACCCCATTGGTCTATTTTCTTGCCTTGCCGTTACCATACTGACTTAATTACTATAGCTTTAAAATAAGTCTTGATATCTGATGAAGCAGTTAGTCCAACCTTGTTCTTTTTCAAAAGTGTCTTAGCTGCTATTGGACCTTCCATGTCCCTACAAATTTTAGAATCACCTTATGGAGTTTCATAAACAAAACAAAAGTCTTCTTGGGATCTGGATTGGAATTGCAATGCATCTATAGATAATAGAATTGATGTCTATAAAATAATCGAGTCTTCCAACCCATGAATATAGTATATCCTTCCTTTCTTTTTTTTAGTTCTTCTTTAATTTTTCTCAATAAAGTTCATAGTTTTCTGTGCAAAGATCTTGCACATTTTTTTGGTGTGAATTTATTTCTAAGTATTATTTGAAACTTTAAAGATTTTAATTCCTGTTTGTTGCTGGTGCATAGAAATACAATTGATTTGTATTTTGGCCTTTATACTGCAACCTTCTTAAACTTGCTTTTTAATTCTAGTAATTTATCTGTAGGTTCCTTTGGATTTTCTATGTATGTAACCATGTCATGTGTGAATAATGACAGTTTGTTTATTCCTTTTCTTCACTCTGAAATTACAAAATACTTCCTTATGTCTGTTAGTAATTTTAAAATGATAATGAAATCTTTGATTTATCTGGAATTTATTTTTGGTATACGGTATGAGGTATGGATACAAGCTAATTTTTTTTCCCCAGATGAATATCCTGATTTTTTATTTAACAGTTATTGAATAAACCATCTTTCCCCAATAATTTGAAATGAGACCTTTATAATATATTAAATTCCTATGTGTATTTGACTGTATTTTTTATGGTTTTTCCTCTGTTCACTGATCTCTTTCTGTCTTAGTTATTGTAACTTTAAAATGTTTTAATATATGGTGGACTTTTTTATAGAGTATTTATTGCTATTCTTTTAAATTTTATTTATATGAATTTGAGAATCAGCTTATCTACTTCCAAAAGAAAATTCTGTTAGGATTTTTATTAGGAGAGCTTGAAATTATACATTCTGTTTCTGATGTTGAGTCTTCCTACCCATGAAGAGGAGCTGCCTTTCTAATTGTTCTGTGTTCCTTAGTATTATAATATAGACCTTGTGCATTTCTCATAATTTATTCCTAGACATTTGTCTTTTTTGTTGATATTGTTAATGAAGATATTTACTGCATTATATTTTCAAACTGGTCATTGTTTGCTTGAAGTTTGCATAGTAGTTTTTCTGTGAGTTAATTTTGTAATCCAACCACTGAACTAAATTCTCTTCTTGTCTGTAATAGTTATTCAGTTGATTCTCTTGTTTTTCCCCAGGTAAGCAATTATATCATCTCTAAACAATATTTCTCTTCTTTTTTTTCCATTAAGGGGTTATAAGCAGGAGGGCTATCTAATCTGATTACAATATTAAAGAATACATTGTCTGCAAAAGCAGAACCAAGGAAAGTTTTTTGGAGTCCAGTACAGTAATTCAGGTACGAAAAGATTGTGGTTTGGGCTAAGAGACTGACAGCAGAGATGGACGGAAGTCAATAGACTGGAAATATATTTCGAAGGTAAAATATGTGACAGGGAACAGGCTGATCATATTATGTTAAAGATTTGCAAACATCTTGGAAATCTTCAGAATATAAGAATCATAGTTAGTTAGAAAGGACCATAAATATAATCAAGTGTGTACTCTAATCCTATCTTTTCTTGGATTCACTCCAACTTCCCAGCCACCTCCAGTGACAGCTCCCTACCTCCCATGTAGTCTATTCCATTTACTCAATTTACTCCGCAAACCCTTCTCTTCGTCAGGTACTGGGTGGGAACCTAAGAAACATGGGTAATCAAGATTCACTCCCCTCTCTGGGGGAACTCAGAGAAAAGGACAACTCTCTTAGAAAGTTTCTTTCCTGGCAGATTCTACCTTCTAGTTTCCTGTCTAAATTCTCTTATAGAACAAGGCTGATCTCTCTTCCTATGCTGCTCACACCCCAGATGTTTGTAAAGCTAATCATAGCCTTTTGGGGTTTCTTATCCCCTTTTTCTTTTTTTCTTTTTTTTTTTTTTTAACCTGATCTCACTCCAAGTTCCCTCTTTATCCTGGTCCAAATTTAAGAAACTTGAAACTTGTACTTTTGTGTTATTTTTCTGAAGAGTTATTATGTCATATCTTTACCTTTACTCCATAATTCAATACCTGGGGAATTAGTGTTCATTATATATAGTTAGATATTCTTGTTCATATTTTTTTGTTTTGACTTAGTGTTTCCTTTTTTTAAACTGTCTTCATTAAGGAGTTAGTATGTGAAGTGTATAATTAGCTTTGGAAACAATAGACTAAAGAGCCATGTAATCAATTACCTTGCCAGGCTCAGCAAACACTAGCTGGTTACAACGATAAAAGCATTTATCCAATGAAAAGACAGAATAAAATAATAATGCATATGGAAGGAAGCTCGCAAGTTGATTTGTGCTAAGTGAAATATAAATATATGATTTCTCCAAGATAAGCAACGGTATAGAATCTGCTTTTATGGATACTATATAACATCCAGTCCAAATAATAAGAATTTTTTTTCCCCAGTAGCCCATTACTCTTCCAAAGTAGTTACATTAATTATGTGTTCACAATCCCCATCCAATTTAACAGTCAATATATTTAATGAACATGTTATCTTCTTGGCCAGGCATTTTTGTGTAACATTTGAATATAACTGTATTTACAGTATCAAAGTCTTAATGCAATTTGACATGTTTTCCCAAGTGAGTTGCAGAGAAGTGACAGGGGGGAAGGCAAGAGGTTGTTTTCTGTGAAGAGGGTGACTGACCTTGGTCAATTCAGAATGGAGACAGCTGTGAATTATAATGGGTTCCTCTGATAATTGTCATATTTAAACTAAACTGATGATATGATAGCTCAGGGAATAATTCCTGGTGCTTTGCAAGTGTTGTGGGCAGTTTGCTTCCCTGCATGATGTAAGATAATTTTTTCTCCTTAAATCTTTTCTTTAAGCATGGGTAACTTGAAATAGTGTAAATGGTTTTGCAGTCAGATATGTCCGACTTTGAATTCTGATATGAATCAGGACAATTCAATAGTTTTTTATTTTGCACGTTACTTAACTTTTCTAATTTGGTTTTTAAAAATTTAAATGGATTATAATATTTCCCTAATAAGGTTATTGTGAATTGAATTAATACAATGTGTGTGTATTATTGTCATTGTTCAATGTTCATATATATATAAATATATATATATATAAATATATATATAAAACCAACTAACAAAAACCCTTACTTAGTAGGTATTTAGTAATGTTAGAGGCCAAATTCCCCATCATGTGTTCCCTTTCTTTGCAATCCATTCATTTGCCTAAATTACTTCTCTCTTCTTTCATATCTGACATTTATTGGGTTAAGTTTTTTTGATTCTGCTTCTGAAATGCTTTTCAAATTAGTTTCACCACCTCCATTCTTTTTGGCAGTGCCTTAGTTCAGGATACTATTGTCTTTAGCCTAGATTATTGCATCAAGTTTTTAACTAAGGTTTTTCCCTCCCTCCAGTTCCCTTGGCACTTCCAGTACATCATCCACACTGTCCAAAGATTCTCAAAACACTTTTTTTTTTTTTTTTTTTTTTTTTTTGCAGTACACGGGCCTCTCACTGTTGTGGCTTCTCCTGTTGTGGAGCACAGGCTCCGGACGCGCAGGCTCTGGACACGCAGGCTCAGCGGCCATGGCTCACGGGCCCAGCCGCTCCGCGGCATGTGGGATCTTCCCGGACCGGGGCACGAACCCGCGTTCCCTGCATCGGCAGGCGGACTCTCAACCACTGCGCCACCAGGGAAGCCCCTCAAAACACAATTTTGACTATGGCAACTTCTCTTGCGTAAGTACTATTAATAGCCAGTCTTCACTGCACAGATCTTGTCTTCTTCATCTTTCATCTCCGATATCAAACAGGGTGTTCTATGTTATCCACCCTCTTCCATTAGCTTCTTTAACTTTCTGTTATTGCATTAGGTTATAGCAAACTTTCTGAACAAAAAATGGCTTTTGAACATATTTTATTTTTTTAATATTTATTTATTATTTATTTATTTTTGGCCGCACCAGGTCTTAGTTGTGGCATGCGTGCGGGATCTTAGTTCCCCGACCAGGGATTGAACCTGGGCCCCCTGCATTGGGAGCATGGACTCTTACCCATTGGGCCACCGGGGAAGTCCCTGAACATATAATAAAGATGTTCAGCTTCACTTAGAATGAGAGATCTGAAAATTAAAACTACATAAGATATTATTTTTCATCAGTTTGGCAAAGATAAAAAAGTTTGACAATACATTATTTTGGCTAGGGTATGGGGAACTATTCTCATACGTTGTTGATGGGAGCATAAATTAGTACAATCTTTTTGGAGAATAATTTGACAATATGTATCAAAAATGACCATAACTTTGACCCAGCATCCTATTTATCCTACAGAAATATACATACAAGATATATATGGAGAGTATTCACTGCAGCATTGGAACAGCAACAGGTGGAGAATAACCAGAATGTCTATCAACAGGGTGATGGTTATGTAAATTGCAGTATATCCACAAAATGTAATTCTAAAGAGTCAAAAAGAATGATGCAATCTCTGTGCAATGATTTTTTTTTTTTTTTTTTCCTTTCTTGCGGTATGCGGGCCTCTCACTGTTGTGGCCTCTCCCGTTGCGGAGCAAAGCTCCGGACGCGCAGGCTCAGTGGCCATGGCTCACGGACCCAGCCGCTCCACGGCATGTGGGATCCTCCCGGACCAGGGCACGAACTCGTGTCCCCTGTATCGGCAGGCGGACTCTCAACCACTGGGCCACCAGGGAAGCCCGTGTGCAATGATATTTTTTAAAATCTCTAAAATAAAATAAAATGCAGAGCAGTATATGTAGGATGCTATCATTTGTATAAAAATTTTAAAAGATACATATGCATGTATATTAAGTATTAAAACATCTCTGGAGTAACATACAAAGGATTGAAAAGAGTGATAACCTCCAAGGAGGTAAACTAGGAGAGACTTACACTTTATGTTCTTAACTACTGTTTGAATTTTTTTTTTCACCAGGCACACATATTATTTTTTTAAAAAAACCCCAGAGTAATGGCTAAACAAACTATGGCAGATCACCTTGATGATATATGAGTCTGGTACTGTGCTGAATTCAAAACAGTCCTATGAGATGGCATTGTTCATCTCTAACAAAAAGCTAAACTGATGATGGATGAGATGGAATGTCTGGACAAGGTCCCCATGTCATTAAGAAGCAGAAGGGATATGAGCCTGGCCCTACCTGGCACCAACTCCCTGCAGCCTGCCTCGGAAGTACCTAAATTGTGAAAAATACCCTATTTTATTCTAGGTATAACTCTGCATGTCTGTGCTGTTTTTTCACTAGATTGGAAGCTTCTTGAAAGCAAGAGCCATTCATCAGTTTATCATCAACTACTATCACAATGGCTGGGGTGTGGTAAGTGCTCAGTAAAAGTTTGTTGATATCAACAGATGATTTTCTTTTAGCAACCAGATATTTATGAGATGTAAATGCTAGAACCTGTCATCTTTTGTAAAAGGTAGAATATTTTGTTTTAATTTTTTTCGGCTACACCACACGACTTGAGGGATCTTGGATCCCCGACCAGTTATTGAATCCGGGCCACGGCACTGAAAGCACCAAGTCCTAACCACTGGACCACCAGGGAACTCCCAAGGTAGACTATTTTAATTTCTGTCTTCATTGTACCAAGCAATTTAAAATGGAAAAAATTGAGCTTGCCTGGTGGCACAGTGGTTAAGAATCCACCTGCCAATGCAGGGGACACGGGTTCAAGCCCTGGTCCGGTAAGATCCCACATGCCGTGGAGCAACTAAGCCCGTGCGCCATAACTACTGAGCCTGCGCTCTAGAGCCTGCGAGCCACAACTACTGAAGCCCACATGCCACAACTACTGAAGCCCACGTCCCTAGAGCCCATGCTCCACAACAAGAGAATCCACCACAATGAGAAGCCCGTGCACTGCAAGGAAGGATAACCCCCGCTCGCCACAATTAGAGGAAGCCACGCACAGCAACGAAGAACAAAAGCAGCCAAAAATAAATAAATAAAACAAATAAATTCATTAAAAAAATAAAAAGGAAAAAGTGGAATCTTGATGGTAAACACTGTAGCCACAGAATTCAGGAGCAAGCTATTCTCTTTGATGTTTGGTTTTCTAATGCATAAGAGAATAATACGAAACATTCTAAAAACACGTGCCTCTCCACATAGCTGACAGAGGCAAGTGTGAGACTGACCTTGTGGATTATCCTGTGAAAAATTTCACTCGATGCCTTTTGTTTCTAGCTCCGTTTGGACTACTCAGAGCAGGAGTTGTTGGCCCCAAGACTGTTCATGCCTGGGGGAGCTCTGCCTCATGTCAGAGGATTTCTGGCCCTATCAGCTCTAGTGACCTGCTTCTGAGATGTACAAACACTACACTCATTGCAGAGCTTCTAGACTTTGGAAAACTGTGGTATTTAGACTCTCCAGAGCAATCAACAACTCCTAAAAGGCATTTGTTCAAAGCCAAACTGAAAGTTACTAGACATTTTCCAAAATAGTGCTTAAAGCAATACTTAGT
The DNA here is from genome assembly GCF_949987515.2 of Delphinus delphis. Lineage (NCBI taxonomy): Eukaryota > Metazoa > Chordata > Mammalia > Artiodactyla > Delphinidae > Delphinus > Delphinus delphis. The sequence continues at coordinate 50,332,179 of NC_082690.1, read as the reverse complement.
TCACTGAATCTGAATTTATTGGTCTCCTCTAATTTCCCATCTTTTCTGGAGGTGTGAGTCAACCAATGGTGAACAAGGGTGAGGGGCTAGGATGTGGTTTGGGTCTATCAACTGGGACTTAAAACTTGGGTTTATCAACTTAGAATCTCAGAGAATTCCTTTTCCAGCATCACCTGGGCAAAGCAGAAAGGTAATAAAAATAGCACAGACTGAAAGCAGGCTGACCAGAGTTTGAAACTTGGTTCTGTCAACAACCAGTCATGTGACCTTGGGCAAATTACTTAACTTCTTTGAGGTTTTGTGTCCTCATTTTGCAATGTTGTGGTAAGAATTTGGTAGATCATCATCAGCACACTTCCAGGTGTGTTTTAGGTGCTCAATAAGTCTTGATGAGCAACATGAGTTGAATAACATACTTAAGATGACAGGCATATAGAGGAGTTTAATAAATATTAATTCCCTCCCTACTCTCTACCCTCTCACTTTCAGTTCAGGTTATATGTTGCCCTTTGGTGAATTTTTCCCCTTCAAGATTGCTCCCAAAGGTCATCAAAGACTATTTTTAGGGCTTCCCTGGTGGCACAGTGGTTGAGAGTCCGCTTGCCAATGCAAGGGACACGGGTTCGTACCCCGGTCGGGGAAGATCCCACATGCCGCGGAGCGGCTGGGCCCGTGAGCCAGGGCCGCTGAGCCTGCGCGTCCGGAGCCTGTGCTCCGCAACGGGAGAGGCCGCAACAGTGAAAGGCCCGCGTATCGCAAAAACACACACACACACACAAAAAAGACTATTTTTAACCAGAGAAAAAAAATTAAGGCAAAAAGGGAGCATGCAGTGGAAATGTATTCACTTTAGCTTCCAAGCCCCAAAGGGATGACCTTGTTTTTCTATTTGTTTGGTCAAGAATAAACCTGTGCAACGCTGTTGAGCAGAGAAAATTTTTAATTTTAGTTTTTAAAACTGTTTATAGTGTTGCAAAATAGATTAGAAACTACAAATGGAGAGCGGCCATCGCCAAACCATGCATTAGAATCTTCTTACACTTTTATTACAAAGGCACCATGGATCAGTAGCTGAGCACATAGCTTTAATCTCTGACCAACCTAGATTAGAGTCCAAACTCTGTCCCTTATTTTCCTTGTGAGCTTGGGCAATTTACTTAACCAATCTGAGCCTCAATGTGCTTATCCGTAAAATGAGGCTAATAAGAGTATCCACCTCATAACAGCACTATTTACAATAGCCAAGACGTGGAAGCAACCAAAATGTCCATCGACAGATGAGTGGATAAAGAGGATGTGGTATGTATATATATATACATACATACATACACACACACACAATGGAATATTATGGAATATTACTCAGCCATAAAAAAGAATGAAATAATGCCATTTGCAGCAACATGGATGGACCTAGAGATTATCATACTAAGTGAAGTAAATCAGACAAAGACAAATACCATGTGATATCACTCATATGTGGAATCTACAAAAATATAAATGAACTTATTTACAAAACAGAAATAGACTCACAGACATAGAAAACAAATTTATGGTTACCAAAGGGGAAAGTAGGGGGCTGGGGGAGAAAGGGATAAATTAGGAATTTGAGATTAACATATATACACTATATAAAATATATGAACAACAAGGACCTACTGTATAGCATAGGGACCTACTGTATAGTTATTCAATATCTTGTAATAACCTAAAACGAAAAAGAATCTGAAAAAGAATATATATATGTATTATATATGTATATACATATAACTGAATCATTTTGCTGTACACCTGAAACTAACACAACATCATAAATCAACTATACTTCAATTAAAAAAAGAAAAGGGTATCCACCTCATGAGTTTTGTAAGGATTTAATTAAATAATTACTATGCTTACAATGGTGTCTGGCATAAGGCTCACTCTCAACAAATTGTAGCTGTTATTTTCATCATCTCATTTAATATAATCCCGCAAGCCAGCTACCATTATTGCCTCTATTTTACGAATAAGGAAACAAGAGTCTGAGATGATGAATATAAAAGTATTTAGCATATCACCAGGCAAATAGTAAAAGCTCGAAATATGTGAGCTTAAAAAAAAAAGAATAAAAGCAATGTTCCCCAACCTGCAGATCAATATCTGTGATTAGAACTTAAAGTCGAGTACTGATCCTTTATGCTCTGCAGGCATTTTGAGTAGAAAGAGGAAACTAAAATGACCTATTAACTTGTCTATCTACTCCCATGCGCTAGGAGGATATGGCCAGAGTCCCCATACAGCTAGCACGTAGGTGCTGCACGTGCTCAGTAAATATTTGCTAATCAACTAAGTGAAGCAGTGAGCACACAGCGGCCCTGTTCTGAATCTTTCCCATCAGGAGATGTTGTGCAGTTCCCGTTCCTGACCTACCCCCTCTCTTCATTGTGACTTCCTTCCTCATCTTAAACCTTCAGGAAAATTAACACGGGACCCTCCTCGCTGAAAGATAAGAGGATGTGTGCCTTCAACAAAACACTTGAGCATTCCTGGAGATGTCAACCCTGCAAATTTCACCCAAAGTCCAAAAACTGGGCTGACCACATCTAGTTGAGAAACCGTAGTAGAGTCTTTATTAAAAGTAGGCACCTGATGGACTTCCCTGGTGGTCCAGTGGCTAAGACTCCATGCTCCCAATGGACGGGGCCCGGGTTCGATCCCCGGTCAGGGAAATAGATCCCGCATCTGCAACTAAGACCGGCATAGCCAGATAAATAAATATTAAAAAAAATAAAAGCAGGCACTTGAAAGATTGTAACATTTTGAGGGGATGAGCAGGACTCATGTTGTTTTGGAAAGGAGCATGTTTAAAGCCTGAATAATAAATAGTTAAGCATTGAAAAACTTACTTGCTTCAGTGATGCATAGTACAGGGAATGTGCCCAGCAAATGGTAGTTTTTATTACCAGAAAGAAGGGCAAGGGTTGAGGCCAAATCCCTTAATAATAAGTTCTCATATCCAAAAGCTCAAGTCCTCAGAAGATGGTCCTCAGAAACAGGATTTTATTGGTATGTTTACAAATTGCCTAGAAGACAGGCAGCTGTGATGGGAGTAATTGTGAGATTTAAGGTTAGAAGAATTTAGGTCCCAAATCCCAACACTAACATTTTTAGGCAGTGTGAATTGGATTAATCACCTGTCATCTCTGAGATTTGGGTTCCCCATATGAAAGTAATTCCCAGGATTTTTCTGAGTAACAAGAGAAACGTGGATTATAGCCCTTTATAAATTGTGAAGTACTCTTAAAAACACTAGCAAGTCCTTTTGTCTCTGGCCCTGTACCAGCGATGCCCTAAGGAAGGAAATACGGTGCTGTGCCTGAGGCGCCAGTTTTCCCATCAGATGGGCTGCAGAGATCTCCTGAACTCACAGCCACTCTTGTATCAGATGCTGAGTTACTGACAGGGTAGAAGAGGACATGAAGGGGATCTGGGACACAGGAAATTCCACATCAGCTTTCTCAGATCTATCTAGCAAGGAACTCTTCGCCATCGTTCACCCTCATCAGGAAAACTCATCTGCACTCTCAACTTTCTCAAGGAAGAAATCCCTCTTACAAAGGATCCAGGAACTTGGAGGAAAAAGGGAAGCTGGAGGAAGAATGTTATTGCTCAGCACTTTGTTTTCAGGATATTCCTGCAGTGACTTTTCATCTTCAGACTTTTTCATCTTCATGTCAGTGTGAACAGCTGGCATGTTTCATGAGATCTTTCTTACAGCAGCAGTGTGGTGTCACACACAGAGCTTTAGAGTGACTCAAGGCTTGGCTCCAAGGCCCTATCCTTTCACTAATGTGTGACCTTCAGCTGATTTCTACTCCCTTTGAACTACGGCTGCTTCTGAAAACTAAGCAAAGCCATGGAGATAGAAGAAACATCACTTCTTAGCTCAAATTTTTGCTCTCAGAAGCCACACTTTTAGTTCCCAATTAGATTTCCTCTTGAATTGGTCTCCAAATGATATTTTCTGAGTTATTCTAGTCTCCTCTACGGTTGTGACCTCCAACACGATCTTCTTAATCTGAGTACTTAGTGCCCAGGCCTGAACCCAGCACACAATATGTTCTCAGTACATGATTGTTAAATAACCAATTATAGGTATTAACTTAAAACTCATTGTAATCTCTTTGAGTGAAGCCCCCAAATTACCCACACAGTGCAAAGCAGGTGCTCAAGAAACACAAATTGATTAATTCATCCGTTCTGCATTTATCATCTCTTCCTCCTGCTTCATTTGCATCTTCTCATCTTTGGGAAGTTGAGATTTCCTGCTGTGTTTTCTGTTTCCCAGCTGTCACCAACCACTAGTACAAACTGCCGTCTTCTTGGAAAATCTCCCCTTAAAGGTAGGGTTTCCAGGTTTAGCAAATAAAAATATATGACAGCAAATTAAATGTGAATTTCAGATAAACAGTGAATAATTTTTTTAGTATAAAGGTGTCCCATACAACATTTGGGTCATACTTATACTAAATTTTTTAACTGTTTATCTTAAATTCAAATGTAACTGAAATCTATATTTTATCTGGCAACCCTACTTAGAGGGTCTTACCCCAAGCATAGACACCAATATGAAAGCTGTCATTTCTCAAAATTACACCTTTTAGGCTCCATGCTCATTAACTAGTCAGTCCCCAAACATGCCTAAGGAGAGAGCAAGCTGTTTTATTTTCCTTCAAGCACAGGCCCTGCTCAGAGTGATATGTTGGAGAAAAGAGAATCAAGTCTCTTAGTTTCCTTGCTGATCTCAAGTTTCCTTCCTTCCACCAATGAGCTTCTCTCTCTCTCTCCTCACCCATGGGATAGGTGCTTATAGAAATATTCCATCAGCACCCAGAAATCAGAGTATCCAAACACTAAACTTTGCCACTCCCAAAACCAGTTTATCCTTCCAAATCTCCCTGCTGCTGTCATTGAAACAGAAACCTCACCTTCTCCAAACACAGGAGATGTTTTAACTTCTTTTAACGTCTTTTGTATGTCTTTTTGTTTAATGTCTTTTGTATGTCTCCTCCTTTTGTGTGTATTAAGTCACAAAGTCCTGGGTTTGTCCTTTTTTTTTTAAATTCATTTATTTTATTTTATTTATTTTTGGCTGCATTGGGTTTTGTTGCTGTGCATGGGTTTTCTCTAGTTGCAGCGAGCCAAGGCTACTCTTCGTTGTGGTGCGCGGGCCTCTCATTGCGGTGGCTTCTCTTGTTGCAGAGCATGGCCTCTAGGCACAAGGGCTTCAGTACTTGTGGCACGCAGTCTCAGTAGTTGTGATGTGCAGGCTCAGTAGTTGTGGCTCATGGGCTTAGTTGCTCCGCAGCATGTGGTATCTTCCGGGACAAGGGCTCAAACTTGTGTCCCCTGCATTGGCAGGCAGATTCTTAACCACTGCACCACTAGGGAAGCCCCTGGGTTTGTTCTTGCTGCTGTTTTTTATTTTTTGTTGTTTACCCTGCAGAAACATCTCTTGGACCTGCCTCTTCCATTCCACTTCTCCAGCCAGCCCTGCTGATTTAGTGTCATCACCTGGGGCCTGGATTGCAGCAACAGCATCCCAGTTCTTCTGGCTCCCTGCATCTGTGCAACTTCTAGTAAATTCATTGTTATATAGTGCCCTTTTCCCATCTGTGATTCCCTTTTGGGAGAGGCTGGCATGAGTCTCTATTTCCTGTTTAACAAATAAATACCAGGCTTCACAGCCCAGTCTTCAAGGCCCCAAACCTATATAGCTTCTTCTCCATGTTTGCTTTCCATAGACTGATGAAATCCAATTTCTATTTGCCAGTACCTGCTTCTGGCAACACCAACCCCATCACTGTATTAGCTTTGAGTCCCTAAATCCCTTCCTTCTCCTCCTCTGGGTCAATCCCCATCCCTTGCCTCCTTCAAAACCCAGCCCATTAGAAGATAACAAAGCCAATCTTGGGGTGAAGCAGGTCTTTCCAAACGAAAGAAAGCAAAAGATGAAAACATAAAGGGATTGTACAATAAATTTGATTACACAAGAATGAAAATTTTCTTTATGTCAAAACGTCCTATAATCAAAACAAGAGAAACTAGAGAAAATGTTTACCATGTATAACAAAGTTAATATTCTTGAAATAATTTTACAAACCAATTAGAAACAGACATTCCAAAAGAAAATGAAGAAAAGATACTAGTGTGTAACACACACACAACGTAGGAGAGGCCAAGGCCGAAAACATGAAAAACCATAATACTTCAGTAGTAATAGAGAAATGCAATTAAGATAAAGATGAGCTTCCCTTTTCCTTTATCAAATGGGCATTTTTAAAAAGGATGATGGGACTTCCCTGGTGGTCTGGTGGTTAAGAATCCGCCTGCCAATGCAGGGGACACGGGTTTGAGCCCTGGTCCGGGAAGATCTCACATGCCGCGGAGCAACTAGCCCGTGTGCCACAACTACTGAAGCCCACGCACCTAGAGCCTGTGCTCGACAACAAGAGAAGCCACCACAGTGAGAAGCCTGCGCACCGCACGAAGAGTAGCCCCCGCTCGCCACGACTAGACAAAGCCAGCGCGCAGCAATGAAGACCCAACACAGCCAAAAATAAATAAATAAATAATAATAATTAATTAATTATTTAAAAAATTTTTTAAAAAGGATGATGGTGTCGATATGAGTGCAAGAACAGGATTTTTCACACATGTTTTAGCAATCAATTTCAGGGTGTTTCTTGTACTTCTTTAAAATTGCATAGATTTGAAAAAATATTACTTTTTTACCTTATTAACAGTGTTTCCCAATTTTTCTACAGTAAATATGTATCCTTTTTATGGTTAACAATATACACAAATGCATTTTTTAAAATCCTATAAAAATTAAAATGAAGATGAGGAGAGAGAAGAAGGAAAGTACATTATCTTAACTCTGAAAGACATGGTTTGGGAATCCCTGATGGCCAGTAACTAGCTGTGATTAACCTCTCAAGTCTAGAATCCTCACCTCAGAGAGCTGTTTTTAAGATGAAACCAAAAAAATGGTGTGTAACCTGTTGCCACGGTACCGGCATTTTGTAAACATTCAAAAAATGGTGGCATCTATTATTATTCTGTTGTATCCTCAGCATCGAGTTTCAGTGTTCTGCGTATAGTAGGTGCTAAATTAAAATATCTGACTGATGATGTGATTTTATCTGGACCTTTAATATTTTTCTCTACTGACCCCAGACTCTCTTTCCCCTTTTCCTTTCCTCCTGCCTCTTCCACATCTGTCTAGCCATCCCCTTTCTCCTTCTCATTACACTCCATGTCTTATGGAACAATATTTCCCAAGTACTCTGAACAGCATTTTTCAAAATGCAACTCCCAAAGCCACTGACTTGTCAGCCTTACCTGAAGGTCAACAGCAATGACAAAGGTTGCCAGTCTTCTCTTCACTCTTTTACTAATATCTGACCTGAAACTCACCTGTCCTCGGGATGCTTCCTTTGCTTGACTGTACCTGAGTCTGCTCACATGAGTGCTTCCTGGTGGCTTGTGAAATGTCTGGCTGCTGGCCTTTTCTTTCCTCCAGGCTGAAGCTAATTCTATGTTTCTTATGATGCTTCCTGCATGTTCGTGTTCATCAGTCTTGAAAATTGTTTACAGCATTTACTAGTCAGCAAAATATCCCCCTTCCCTTTCTTGTCTTCCCCCCTTCATCCCTTCCACTTCTTCACCCTCTCCTCCTGAAAATATAATTATTAATTTTTTTTTCTCTGACATAAATTTGTATTTGCTTTGGGAAAGTAGGATGAATGCTTTTGTGCCTATGACCCATAGGCACAATATTGACTATATGTCCTTGTGTTATATTGATATTTCAGAAACATACACTAAATACTTTAGGGCAACTGATAAGAGATAATAACAGCAGGATGTGATGCTGCAACAAGCTCTGGATTCTCTCCCTCATAACCTCATAGCTGTTAAAGTATGTGATTATGGGATGTATCATTAGACCAGGTTTGAATTCTGTCTCCAATACTGTACAAGCACAGGCAATTCACCCATCCTCTCTGAGCTTTAGCTTCTTCATCTATAAAAAGAAAATGATAACATCTATCTCAGAAGGTGAGAATTAGGGCTTCCCTGGTGGCGCAGTGGTTGAGAGTCCACCTGCCAATGCAGGGGACACGGGTTCATGCCCCGGTCTGGGAAGATCCCACATGCCGCGGAGCCGCTAGGCCCGTGAGCCATGGCCGCTGAGCCTGCGCGTCCAGAGCCTGTGCTCCGCAACGAGAGAGGCCACAGCAGTGAGAGGCCCGTGTAACGCAAAAAAAAAAAAAAAAAAAAAAAGGTGAGAATTAAATGTATGTAAAGCATGTAAGAGACAATCTAACACAGAGTAGGAGTAGGGACACTCTAACATAAAGAGAAATGTGAATTTCCCCCTCCCTTTCCAAATTCATTCATTCCATGGGGATTTATAATCCAATAGAAAAAACCAAGACCTGCATAGATGAAGTAAACACTAAACACAGTCAAAATGAATTTATCAAACACATAGCATATACCATGTGCCAAGCACTCTACTAAAAGCATTTTGCAAACATTACCTAATTTAATCTTCACAACGGTTACTATTATATCTCTGTTTTAAGATGAGGAAACTAACATCCCACAGGTCCCACAGTTAGTAAGAGGTGGAGCCCAAGCAATCTGGTACCAGTGTTCATGTTCATAACCACTGTGTCGTACATTTCTCACTCATGCCTTGCACATAGTAGGAACTGAAGAATTATCTTCAAGTCTCTCCTAGCCTTTTTGACCAAATCAAAGAGTAATGACCACACATTCCTGGAAAAGCACACCTTACCTAGTCTTTGATCAAAACAATTGACTACTTTGCAGACAGGCTAAAACTCCAACCCAGTCTGGTGCAAAGGAACCAAACTGGGGTATTTTTTTTTTACTGTCAATAGGCTAGCTCCCCTAGGGCCAGTGACTCTGTAATAATAAATACCCTAGGTTGTGAAGAGGTTGACATTTTTTAAAGGTCCCTTTGGACTCCACAGATTTTTTCAGAGAGATATCATTTGGTAAGCCCCTTTAATATTTGTTTTCTCATTTAATTCTCACAGCTACCTTATAAAGTATCATTTATAGATCTAATTTATACTGACAGAGAAACTGGGGCTCATAAATGTTCAGTTCCCCAAGTTCACCCTAGCCAAGAAGTATTTAGGATTTGAACTTTGGACTGTCCAAAGCCACTGAAGTTTCCACTATCCTACTCTTAGAAATGGCAATATCTATAAGGCTGTCCTTATCATCACTGGGTCCAGATGCCTCACCTGTGGACTCAGAGTTCTGACTACTTGTGTGAACCCAGTGTGCACATTTGGAAGTACTCTCTGTTCTCAATCAACAATGAAGGAGTAACTCTGGCAATAACATTTTCTCTTAAAACAGAGCATTTAGAGTAAGTCTTCAGGACACCAAAGTAGTAGCTGCAACTTAAAGCCATGATAAGGGGCAGAGAACATTTTGTTCTAGCCAGTCTGTGACTCTATCCGTCAAATTAATGATTCCAAAAGACTTTGAAGGTTCAGACTGCTATAGAAAGACTAATTGGAAAAGCCCTGGACCTTGATTGTATTTAACCCTGATTCAGTAATATTAACTGCTTGCCTTGCTGGGTAAGTTTTGTTGTGAGTGCCTCTTTAAGACATTTGAGGATGTGGCTAGGAATATGGTTGACACCTCCGGTGTTGATATTTCCTATTGAAATCATTATGGACACCGACTTAAAATTTTTTCTATTGAAGTATAGTTTATGCACAATATTATATGAGTTTCAGGTATACAACATAGTGACTCACAATTTTTAAGATATACTCCATTTATAGTTAGTATAAAATATTGGCTATATTCCCTGTATTGTACAATATATCCTCATAGCTTATTTTTTGTTTTTTTTTTGTGGTACGTGGGACTTTCACTGCTGTGGCCTCTCCTACCACGGAGCACAGGCCCCGGACACGCAGGCTCAGCGACCATGGCCCAGCCACTCCGCGGCATGTGGGATCTTCCCGGACCGGGGCACGAACCCGTGTCCCCTGCATCGGCAGGCGGACCCTCAACCACTGCGCCACCAGGGAAGCCCGCTTATTTGTTTTATGCATAGTAGTTTGTACCTCCTAAAACCGTATCCCTAACTTGCCCCTCCTCCATCCCTCTCCCCACTGGTAACCACTAGCTTGTTCTCTATATCTGTGAATCTGTTTCTTTTTTGTTATATTCACTAGTTTATTTATTTATTTATTGGCTGCATTGGGTCTTCATTGCTGCACATGGGCTTTCTCTAGTTGCAGCGAGCAGGGGCCACTCTTCGTTGAGGTGTATGGGCTTCTCACTGCAGTGGCTTCCCTTGTTGCGGAGCATGGGATCTAGGCGTGCAGGCTTCAGTAGTTGTGGTGCACAGGCTCAGTAGTTGTGGCTTGTGGGCTTAGTTGCTCCGCGGCATGTGGGATCTTCCTGGACCAAGGATCGAACCCGTGTCTCCTGCATTGGCAGGCGGATTCTTAACCACTCCACCAGCAGGGAAGTCCCTACTTTATTTTTTACATTCCACATATACGTGATATCATACAGCATTTGTCCTTCTCTGACTGACTTATTTCACTTAGCATAATGCCCTCCAAGTCCATCCATGTTGCTGCAAGTGGCATTATTTCATTCTTTTTTATGGCTGAGTAGTATTCCATTGTATATGTTTACCACATCTTCTTTATCCATTCATCTGTTGACACTGACTTTTCTTGAAGTAAACAATGCAACCCCTAGAAGTTCCACAAATTTATGTTTTTAAGCAGAACCTCAGCTCTATTCAAAAAGAAATTCCGAAATTATTCCATCTCAAGGCTTCTTTTTTTTTTTTTCCTGTACGCGGGCCTCTCACTGTTGTGGCCTCTCCCGCTGCGGAGCACAGGTTCCGGATGCGCAGGCTCAGTGGTCATGGCCCACGGGCCCAGCTGCTCTGCGGCATGTGGGATCTTCCCGGACTGGGGCACGATTCCGTGTCCCCTGCATCGGCAGGCGGACTCTCAACCACTGCGCCACCAGGGAAGCCCCAAGGCATGTTTTTTTAAGTTAACTGTATTGAAGTATAGTTGATTTATAATATATTAATTTCTACTGTACAGCAAAGTGATTCAGTTATACATATATATACATTCTTTTTTGTATTCTTTTCCATTATGATTTATCACAGGATATTTTATATAGTTCCCTGTGCTATACAGAGGACCTTGTTGTTTATCCATTCTATATATATTCAATAATAATTTGCATCTGCTAATCCCAAACTCCCAATCCATCCCTCTCCCAGCCCCCTTCCCCTTGGCACCCACTAGTCTGTTCTCTATGTCTGTTTCTGTTTCGTAGATAAGTTCATTTGTGTCATATTTTAGATTCCACATATAAGTGATATCATATGGTATTTGTCTTCTCTGTCTGACTTACTTCACTTAGTATGATAATCTCTAGGTCCAACCGTGCTGCTGCAAATGGTACTATTTCATTCTTTTTTATGGCTGAGTGGTATTCCATTATATATATGTACCACATCTTTATCCATTCATCTGTCGATGGACATTTATGTTGTTTCCATGTCTTTGGTATTGTGCCACAGTGAACACTGGGGTGCATGTATCTTTTCTAATTATTGTTTTCTCCGAATATATATCAAGACATGTTTGTTTTTTTTGCGGTACGTGGGCCTCTCACCGTTGTGGCCTCTCCCGCTGCGGAGCACAGGCTCTGGACACGCAGGCCGAGCGGCCATGGCTCACGGGCCCAGCCACTCCGCAGCATGCGGGACCCACCCAGACCGGGGCACAAACCCGTGTCCCCTGCATCGGCAGGCGGACCCTCAACCACTGCGCTACCAGGGAAGCCCCCAAGACATGTTTTTAATGAGAAAATTATCTAGGTCTAAGGTGAAGATCAAGCTAAGCATAAGAACAAATGGATTCTGAACCCTCATTAACCTAGATATCACCTATTTAGACTTGGTGATAATTTTGACTGCGTTTAGGGTAAATTAATCTTAGCTTAGCAAACCCTTTCTTCTTAAGACTAACTCACAACGTGGAGTTCCTGGATACTTAATGGATCTGTGAAAGTGGTTATGGAGGTTTCAGAACAATTTCCAACCTCAAGTGGGACCTATCAGGCTAACTCACATGTTAACTTTGGTGTTGTAATGATCTATTCAGTGTGACAGATCAGCTCCAATGGGCAGTCACAGATGATCTTAACTATTTAAATAAATAATGAAACAAATAATTATCATGAATTATTGTAGTTTGGTTGACAACATTTTTCAAAATTTGGGATACATGGTGTTAGGGGGTGGGGTCTATGTGTACAAAAAAGAAGTCCTTGATGGTGAAAAGTTTGGGAATTACTGTCCTAGAGTATAAATTAACAAAATCAGCAAGACCACAGAGGGATGTGTAAAATGTAGTATACTTTTATGTATATTACCCAAAAACTCGAATGGGAATAACTGAAATGTAACAGTGGTTGTTTTTGGTTTATAGTCTGTAGGCAATTAATCATTTTCTTGTTTTCTGTATTTTTTGGATTGTATTTAATGAGTGTGCATTAATTTTTAATTGTAACTACATATAGGTTTTGTAATTTAAAAATCAGATCATGATTTCTAAGCAAGTATTTTAGAGAACGCTAACCTATACACATTTATGTATTATTCTTTTAAAAAGTTTTATTTTGTATTGGAATATAGTTGATTTACAATGTTGTGTTAGTTTCAGGTGTACAGCAAAATAATTCAGTTATACATAAACATATATCTATTCTTTTTCAGATACATTTCCCATATAGGTTTTTACAGAATATTGAGTAGAGTTCCCTGTGCTATACAGTAGGTCCTTGCTGGTTTTCTGTTTTATACATAGTAATGAATATCTGTTAATCCCATACTCCTAATTTATCCCTCCCTTTCCCCTTTAGTAACCATAAGTTTGTTTTCTATGTCTGTGAGTCTGTTTCTGTTTTGTAAAAAAGTTCATTTGTATCATTTTTTTTTAGATTCCACATATAAGTGATATCATATGTTATTTGTCTTTCTGTATTATTAACATGTTTCATTTAATCAGGTCCTTAACACCACTACATTTTCCCCTATTTTATCCAACTGAGACCCAAAACGTATACCTAGAAGTATTTAATACTTTTAGATTGATGGTGAATGACCTCTTGGGGGTCTGAATTTTGATATTGGCTTGCAACATCCAGAAAATAACATCAAACCTGTCAATTGATTGGTAATAATCTAAAAGCGGGTAGGCCGGGGACTTCCCTGGTGGCACAGTTCTTAAGAATCGCCTGCCAATGCAGGGGACACGGGTTCAATCGCTGGTCCAGGAAGATCCCACATGACGTGTAGCCATAAGTACTGAGCCTGTGTGCTGCAACTACTGAAGCCCGCATGTTCTAGGGCCCATGTGCCGCAACTACTGAGCTCGCATGCTGCAACTACTGAAGCCTGCGCGCCTAGAGCCCCTGCTCCGCAACAAGAGACCTTGAGGGTAAAGTCTGTGACTGTTTATCTTTGTATTCCCAGCATTTAGCCTAATTCCTGGTTCATGGCCAGGCTCAGTACATGTTTGCTGAATTATTAGCAAGATGACAGGTCTGATGCTGTGATTTGCTTCCCTTGGTAGAAATAAAAACCATAAAGATACTCTGGATTACTTGTTTTATGGGAAAAAAAAATAGTGTATTGGACCAGGTGAAGGACAACCTGGATGTTAGTCCCAATCCCAGAACTTCCTACCCAGTGAAGTATATTCTTTGAATATTTTTCACCTCTTTGAACATCTATACCCTCATCTATAAACTGGGATATGATGATCTCACAGGGCTGTAATGAGTATCAAGTCAGCGATTGTGGGTAAAAGCTTTTTGTAAATGACCTAGTAAGCTTCAGGCAAGAACAAATTTAAAACTGCTCAAGTTCTGAGTTTGTCCTTTTTAAGGCAGCAATAATCCCCAGAAAATTCTCTTCCCAATCCTCTGGGCACAAAGATAACTATGCTATAGTTCAGGTCTCTTCTTATTCCTAGAGCCTCCGTGAGGTGAGGCAGCTTTCAAATTTTGAGGCCCCTCATCTTGAATCAGTCTTCTCCCTCTGATGTAGCTAGTATTAGGGATATCTAAATTTCATTTAGGATTAACATTTGTGAGAAGGCTTTTCCTTGCTCCTTGCAGATTCAATACTGAAGAGTGGCCAAAAGCTGAGGCCTCCTTGTGCTTGAAACCTGGGCTAAATGGCTCCAGCACATGGAATACCCCTCCCCTCAGCCTCTGAAAACTGGGCCTCTTAGTACCGTGAGAAAGAATGTAACACTCATGTCGTTTTTCTCCTGTTCTTTGAGTCTCACCTTGATTTGCTCTAGCAGGCTAAAGAATTTAGCCACTAAGTCAATGAGAGGGAGTCCTTAGGATTTAAAGACTTTTGGGAAGGGTAGAAGAGGGGGCACCGGGGAAGATTACAAATGAAAGAAGTGCCTTCTAATTGGTTACCCTTAGGGATGTTTTCATGGGCCTCACCTAGGGCTATACTTAGGATCAAATGGAAAGATGGGATCATTAACTCTGCCCTGGAATGCAGTCTAGCAGCACTGATGAGATGATTGCTACCCTCTGATTCCTCCTGGCTGGCTGCTCACAGAGGCTCTGGTTGTTGTTGGGAGCTGTGAGCATTTTGCAAATTTCTCCAGTGTTCCTACTGCTTCTGTTTTCATGATAGTTGTAACTACATTTTCCCCTTTATGGGAGAAAGGACCTTTTTCCTTTATGGTGCCTCTAATCTCAGATTAGGTTTTTGGACCTTAAAGATTTCCTTTCCAGGCCATATGTGTCCCCACAAACACAGGAACAACTATAACATTCAGTTGTTCAAACCTGCTCCATTCAGACGATTTCTACCACATTGGCCATATTCAATCTTATGTATTAATTCCTAATCTTTGCCCCCATTATTGCCCCCACCCAGAATGCTCCTCCCTTGTTAATCTTAAATCATCCTAGGAACTTCTCTGGCCATCCAGGGGTTAAGACTCTGTGCTCCCACTGCAGGGGGCACGGGTTCAATCCCTGGTCAGAGAACCAAGATCCTGTATGCCGTGATGCCAAAAAAAAAAAAAAAAAAAAAAAAATCCTTCTATAACCAGTTCTCAAAAGCCGTCTCAATTTAATCCAGATTTACTCAAGCTACTATGTATTGTGTAGTAAGCAGTGTATTAGATTGTGGAGACAGAAAGTTTAAGGAAATGAGAATGTGGTTCCTGACCTCATGGCACTCACATTCTTGGAGGGAAGGAAAGCAGGAAAACTCATTGAATAAAATGTGATCAGAGATATCACTTTTAGCCACATGGGAAATACACATGACTGAAAGGGTTTGGGGCAACTCATATATCTTCTATGAAACTGTTTTGAACCATTCAAACTCACACTTACGTATATTTACTGGAAACTCATTATACTCAGAGTCAGTTTAGTTGATGTTATTTTTGTGTCACAATCAGATTTAAGCCCCTTGAGTTTAAGAACCATATTTTTTTGTATCCCACCAACGGCACATAACACTCAATAATATTTATTTGGCTTAATAGTTGGTTGCTTGATTTGGAGAAGAATGGAGTTGAAGAAAGAGCTTGGATTGGGGAATCCGGCAGCGCTGAGTTCTAATTTTAGCAGTAGCATTTGTTAGTGGTAGACTTTGGCAAGGCATTTAGCCTCTCTGAGTCTCAGTTCTTCTTCTTAAAATGGAGATGACAACACCTGCCTCTCAAGTTGTTATGATTTTATTAGATAAGTGAAATGTTTGGATTTAAAGTAAAATTCTTTCTTCTTCCTCCTCCTCTTTCTGATAGGACTATCGGAAAAAGGATGATCCTTTGCACCTACCTCTTCACAGCCAATGTAACCATATTTTAAAAAATGAAAAATACGGACATAGGCTTTAAAAACTTTTTTCCAACTTATGAAAAGTCTTGCAAAAGCATAAAAATTAAACCATATCTAGTGACTCATGTAATTACAAGATGTAAGTTTCACAACGGCAAGGATCATGTCTGTCTTGTTCAATATTGTGACTTGCTTATCTCATACTAGGTATTCAATAAAAATCAAAGGAAGAGATGAATAAATTGATAATAATAAATTTATATAAAAGAAATATAGCAATTCACAAAAATTAGTTTAGAATATCTGGAATATTTGAAATTTGGGCTGTCTCAGAAAATCCAGATCAAATCTTTATATTTCTGACCCCAATATGACTGCCTGTGGCACAAACCCATGGGTCTAATAGAGTTTGATTTAGGACAATTGGCAATAGGATTTCATAGTGAAGAAGTTGTTCCTGACAGCTCTGTAGCTGCAGGCAGAATAGGCACAGAAGGGCAGTTTCTCACACAGTACAGTCTGAAAGTGCCTCAAAATATCAATTTTGAAATGAACAGGAAGAATATCATCTAGCCAACTATCTGGAGAAAAGTGAAGCTTTCGACCAGTTAAGGGGATAGCACCAGGTTTCTATGATATTTTCTAGTTTCTAAAACTATTTTCTAGTTTTCAGAACACTTTTATACACATACTGTCATTTGATCTCTACAACAACTGTGTGAATTAGGCAATTCAATAAACATTTGAGCATTTTCTAGGTCCCAGGTACCGTGCTTATTACCATAAGACATAAATTTGGATAAGTCATTGTTTTTTCTTTCTAGTAATAATAATAATTATCATTTTTTGGGTTCTTACTACTTGCCACGCACTATCGTAAGTTATTTTTTGAAATGTATCATTTAATCCTCAAATAACCTGTGAAATCGGTATTATTATTATTATTTGTTTTAGACATACAGAAAATGATGCTTATAGATGTTAATAACTTGTCACAGTCACACAGTTAACAAGTAAGACTGACAACTAAATTAATAAGTAAGATATGGCATTCTAACCTGAGCTTACCTGACTCCAGAGATCCTGTTCTCTAAACAAGCTACCAGAAAATCCTAGTAAATAATTTGACTAACAGTTGCTCACTGCTAGAAATGGGTCTCAAGTCCTATGTGAAATAAAATAGGATATAATAATTTAAAAATTAAAAATGTTAAATGGTTCTTGTTAAACAGGCATTCCTTATGCCAACTTTTTTTTTTTCAATTTAGTTTTTGTTGCGTTGGGTCTTAGTTGCTGCACACAGGTTTTCTCGAGCTGCTTCACGTGGGGGCTACTCTTCATTGCGGTGCACAGGCCTCCCATTGCAGCGGCCTCTCTCATTGCGGAGCACAGGCTTTTAGGCACGCGGGCTTCAGTAGTTGTGGCACACAGGCTCAGTAGTTGTGGCTTGCGGGCTCTAGAGCACAGGCTCAGTAGCTGTGGCACACGGGCCTAATTGCTCCACGGCATGTGGGATCTTCCCAGACCAGGGCTCGAACCTGTGTCCCCTGAATTGGCAGGCAGATTCTTAACCACTGTGCCACCAGGGAAGTCCCCTCTCAGGTTTCTTGACTGAGGTTACACAGCTAGTAAGAGCAAAGCTGAGATTTCATTCATTTTTTTCATTTGTTTATTCATCACTTCCAGGGAAGTCCCTATGCCAACTTTTTTGGAGGTTATTGATCAAAATTTGAAATGCTTAACACTTGTGCCAGGAATTCTGCTTTAGTAATTATCAAATGAATCCAAGTAAGCAAATATATGATAACATTTTAGGCTGAGTTCTTCCTGAAACAGTCCTTGAGACAAGGATTTGAGTGTAAGTGATTTATTTGGATAGTGACCCCAGAATCACGTGTGAGGGAGTGGGGAAATGAGAGAGGGAAGGGTAGGTGCAAGATTAATTAACAGATCACTACTGTGGGCAACAGGGGTTCATTCCTACTCAGGGGAACTATACAGAATTTGCCTCAGAGGTGTCTTACCCAAGAAAGTTGAGGTAGTTATCCACAAATTCCCATCCATCATTGGATGGTGAGCCGCTGGTTGTTAATGCCTGACCCATGCATGATGCAGGCTCTCTCCTCCCACTCAGAAAGTCTAAGGCCAAGTCACAGGTGCCTGAAGCAGAAAGAGATCCCCTAGTGTAAAAAAAGCATTGAGGGCCTAGGGAATATCTGTGGGGCACTGACAGCTCTGTTGCAGTATATTAATACTCTACAATGGTGTAGTATATTTAGTGTACAACTATTTTTAGTGTAGTATATTTAGTGTATATTTCATATACAACCTAAATATACTATTTTTTAAAAAATAAATTTATTTATTTATTTTTGACTGGGTTGGGTCTTCGTTGCTGCAGGCGGACTTTCTGTAGCTGTGGCTAATGGGGGTTACTCTTTGTTGTGGTGCACGGGCTTCTCATTGTGGTGAGCACAGGCTCTGGGCATGCGGGCTTCAGTGGTTGTGGCACACGGGCTCAGTAGTTGTGGCTCACGGGCTTAGCTGCTCCACCGCATGTGGAATTTTCCCGGACCAGGTCTCGAACCTGTGTCCCCTGCATTGATAGGCGGATTCTTAACCACTGTGCCACCAGGGAAGCCCCCTAAATATACTTTAGAGGGAATTGGCTAAAGTTTTCTGAATAACCTTATGGCAAAGAGATATAATTTCTGTTAAGCTTTTTCCAAGACTTAAAACTGGGAGTCCTTAACCTAGTCTGGAGGGTCAGAGAAGGCCTCTTTAGGAAAGTGACAGTAACCATGTGTATGTTGTAGGGAGGGAACGCTGAGGGGAACAATTCAAGCAGAGGAAATGACTTTTTTAATTTTAATATTTATTTATTTTTTTTGGCTGCACTGGGTCTTTGTTGCTGCACACAGGCTTTCTCTAGTTGTGGGAATTGGGGGCTACTCTTCACTGTGGTGCGCGGGCCTCTCATTGCGGTGGCCTCTCCTGTTGCGGAGCACGGGCTCCAGGCGCGTGGGCCTGAGCAGTTGTGGCACTCAGGCTCGGTATTTGTGGCTCACAGGCTCTAGAGCGCAGGCTCAGCAGTCGTGGCGCATGGGCTTAGCCGCTCCGCGGCACGTGGGATTCTCCCGGACCAGGGCTCGAACCCATGTCCCCTGCATTGCCAGGCAGATTTCCAACCACTGCGCCACCAGGGAAGCCCAATGACATTGTTAAAGCCCTGAGAAAAGAAGATCCTTGGAGCTCTGCTTAAGTGGGGGGCAAATTAGAGAACCAAGGCCGACTGGCTTTCTGCGGCTCAGGGGGAGGCAAGGGCCAGAGTCGGTGGGAACTTGTAGGATTAGGGACTTGATGGGGCACTGGGAAGCCATGGAAGGGTTTAAGTTTTTGCAGCAGATGTTTAGCATGATGGCTCCGCCGCAGAATAGAGAAAGTGGGGAACTACACTACACTGCTTGGCCTCTAAGTTCTTTGGCTAAATGAAGAATGTGAGGCTGTCAAGAATATATTCCAAGGTCTCTAACAGGCTGATTATTGTTGTATTTAAACAAAAGAATGATATATTCATTTCAGGTAATCAGAGATACTTTCCATTTTTAATACCTAACTTGATTTAACAAAGGACCTTGTTAATGTAAATTTTTAACTGTCCAAGAGCTTTGCACATAGAAAAGACTTCATAGGTATTGGAGTTATTAAAAATGAATATTCAATATATTAAGATGACAATTGAAAAAACTTAGTTTTCATTGTCTTTGAACTTAATATATTCAATTATTTTATTTATATACCTAGAAAATGTCAAAAATTGCCTGATGAATGTTCAATCAACTTCACTTGAGTAAACAAATCTTCATCAAACAATTATACTTAATCATGTTTCTTTAAACATTTAAACTGAGTTTATAAATTTAGTACATTCTATTTCTTTTAAACACTTTAAATGCTTGCCCTCATAAGCAAAACTTTCCAAGTTCTTAGTTCTCTTAAATATTGCAATAATATTTATGAACAGTAAGATTATTTTATGTAAAAAATCAGTTACTCAATTACACATTTTTGTTTGAAAATTGTAAGGTTATGTATCAGATTCTCTAAAATGTTAAATTCTCTCAAATTACAAATACTCCTTTTTATTTATTTTTGCAGTACGCCGGCCCCTCACTGTTGTGGCCTCTCGCGTTGCGGAGCACAGGTTCCAGACGCGCAGGCTCAGCGGCCACGACTCACGGGCCTAGCCACTCTGCGGCATGTGGGATCTTCCCAGACCCGGGCGCGAACCCGTGTCCCCTGCATCGACAGGCGGACTCTCAACCACTGCACCACCAGGGAAGCCCAATACTCCTTTTTAAAAGTGAATTACCTAAACTGATATAATAGTCAATTTATTTAAATAAAACCACTCATTTCAAAACAATGAGAGTTCTTTGAGCATATCATAAAAGGTGTAAAGTCTATTATCTGAGGCATAGTGTTACAATTCTTGTTCAGAGGCAGAGGTTTTTAGAGAAGGCTGAGGTTGTTAAGTCCTTTGATTTGTATCAGGGAGAGTAAGACATTTCAAGGATGGTAAGAATAAGACCATGTAAAATGTCTTACAATCCGAATTTTTCTTTGATTTAAAATGAAATGAATAAATAGAAGCATATGAAAACCCTGGCTCCTCCAAGATCATAGGGCAGTTGGTTTTTCTGGATTAATCTGTCAATGTCAAAACAATTTAAAAAATAAACACAGTTATTTGTTTATTTGTAATAGAACTTTCTCTGAAATGTTCTAGATGATGAAGGTATATAGGAGGTCATGAGTCCAAAATAGAATGCATTCACAGACTTTTTGCAAAAGGTTAATATTCTTTAACAGAAAGAAAATGAAACAAATCCTCTGAGGAAATGATTTACTTTAGAGCTAGAATGTTAATATGTTGCTGATGAGATCAAGGTGTTTCACAAGTCTCTTATCAGCTATATCAAAATATTTCACATATCCAATCAAGGTGATTGGGAAATAATGGCCATATATTTACTGAGCTACATTTATAACTTCATGTTTTCTTTTATTTCTGTAATTTCCATTTGGTTATTTCTTTTTAGAGATTCATTTCTTTGTTTAAATTATATTTCATTCATTTTGTTCATCTTTTCCTCAAATTCTTTTAATATATTTATAGTAATTATATTAAAGTTCTTCCATCTTAATTCAACATCTGGGTCATCTGTAGATCTGCTTCTATTTTCTATTGACTTCTTTCCTCTTGATTTTGGGTCACATTGCCTAGTTTCTTCTCAAGTCTTTTAATTTTTAATTGATGTCAGCCAGACAATGTTTTAAAAGACCATAGATACTAGAGTACATATTACCTCCTCTCCCCTCAGAGGACATGCCCTTTCTTCTGTTAGGCATCTAGGATAAGGAGCTGTTCACTTTGGTCCAATCAATAGTTGAGGTGGTCGAGGATGGGTTGCATCTTTAATTAGTTTTGTTTCATTTCTGTTTTCAAATGTCTTGAGGGAAAGATAGATTCTATGTATATTAGATGCCTCTTTTCTAGTAGTATGTTTTGACCTATGTACCATAAGACCCTGTCTTTGTCATCTAGTGCAGTCTTCAGTTTCATACTTTGCCACACACTCAGCAAAAGTCCTGCTGCTGGGTCTTCCTGTCTTTCATGATCCAGTGTGTGGTAGCAAAGGCACCTTGAGCTGCTGTACTCAGCAAGGTTGAAAGCTGAGGAGGCAGCCTGGGGTCAGAGGAAGGTGGTGGCTCATACTGGCTGCAAACTCATACTACTGCTGCTATCTTGCTCCCTTCTCTCTCAAATAAATACCAGATATATACAGATTATTCCAATATTGGTTTGATTTACTTCATTGTCTGTATGTTTACCAACCCAAGGAAACTGGGGTTACCAGTTCAGCAGGATGAGGTTGTTTATGAAGCAGAGATTTTGTATCTTGGGCTGCATATACCCAGAGTCATTATTCTTAAGCCATTAAGGAGCACACTGAGCTCTTTTAAAATGATATGATAGACTGAATCATTGTTCCCAGTGCTTCATGAACTTCCTGTATGCAATTCCACATCCACATACTTATTATATAATATCTATCATCTCATTCCATCCTTGTAATTACCTTATGAGGTGAGACGTCATTCATTCCTTTTTACATATGAGAAACCAGAAGCTTAAAGACGGAGATAACTTTCTTAGAGACATTGGGCTAAGAAGCTGCTACAGGGAAAGGAGTGAAACTATTTTATCATCCTCCATGCTTTGAACCACTATTCTGACTTACGGTTTCTCCATGCAGTATATGTGTACACTCCTTCAGTTTAATTCACTTACTTGATAACAGGCTCTATTCTTGCCTTGGCCCAGTTTATTTCCTGGCACAGAACAGTCCTGGAATTAGATGAACTGGGGCTCTCAGAGCAAAAGTCAGTACCAGAAAATGACTTAAGTAATAAGAAGAACAGGGCTTTTTATTTTGAATCACAAGAATTTCAACCACCAAATAATCTGGGAAATGAATTTTAGAATGTGATACAGTTAAAACTAATCCACATAATTCTCAGAGTAAATTTTATAACCAAACCTATACATCAAAATAACATTATGTATAACCACTTTTCCCCCCCATGAAACTTACACTGTAGTTCCCTTTGTTTAAGCAACATCATTTTTTTACTTAAATACAAAAAAAGACAACCCTAAGTGTTTAAAAGAAATGTAATAATTTTTTAACCAAACCTGGCACTGCCAGAATTATCGTTTTCATACAAAAATCTAGCCCAATCCCTCATAAAAATCCTTCAGTGGACTCCCATTTCTTGTACTACAAAGCTCATAAGAGATCATTTGTGATTGGCTCTTACCTCATAAATTCTCCTACACACATATTTTTGATCTGTTTTGAAATACTTGCACATCTCAGAGATATATTTCCTTCTTTGAACAGGTCTCTTCAAATAGGTGGACATAGAGTGAAACCGGCAAAAACTCACTTAACATGGGCCATAAAATTTTATATATGTAATATTGTGTTCTTTTTCTCCAAGAAAGTCTTCCAAGTTGTGTGTGCTTTGGGACCCACAAAACCTGGATCTACCTGTCTTTTTTACCAGGAATGCCCTTTTCTCCCTTAATCTAGTTATTCCAATTCACTCCTTTGAAACCTGACAACTGTTAACAATTCAGGGAGGGCTTACCTGACCACTCCAGTCTGATTTAGATGCGTCTTTCATACTTATGGTCTATCCTGCTATCTTGTCACACTGTATGGTAATTGTTGGTTTAATTGCTTATCTCACCCAGCAGACTATGACTCTCTCTCTCTCTCTCTCTCCATACATATATAGAATAAAGACTATATAAATACAGTGTAACTATCTCCACAAAAGCAGGGGCCATGTTGAATAGGCTAATGAAAAACTGAACAACTTTTTAGCAAGGAAATCTATCTACATATAATTTGTTATGAAATAATATTTCAGAGTTTTTCTATTAGTATACATTTGCTGCATATTCTTTTGCTTTTTGCATGCACAATTGGAAGGAAATGCCGAATGCTTAAGATAAATATATGGGAGCAAAACAAATTGAGAAATTATATCAAGTCATCTTTTTCTGCAAATGAGTGATAAGATTGCTAAAAGTAGGGTTGCTGGCAAAATTTCTAAGGCCCGAAAAACTATGAACTGGTTTTTTGAACATGGTGATCACATCATTTGAATTGTCAGTCAGCCTCTCCCCACTGATAATCTCTATCTCTAAACTCCATAACTCAACTGACCCTGTATTTCCCTATTTGAGCTACTGGAATACAACAGTGGACAAGCTAGGTGAAACTGAAATCAGAAGTTCTGGATCAGTCAACAAGTAATCAACAAATATTCATTGAATATATACTACATGCCAATTTTAGAACTTCCTTTAGAGCTAACACTAGAACTGCTTTATTCTTTTTTTTTTTTTTGCGGTACGCGGGCCTCTCACTGTTGTGGCCTCTCCCGATGCGGAGCACAGGCTCCGGATGCGCAGGCTCAGCGGCCATGGCTCACGGGCCCAGCCGCTCCGCGGCATGTGGGATCTTCCCGGACCGGGGCACGAACCCGTGTCCCCTGCATCAGCAGGCGGACTCTCAACCACTGCGCCACCAGGGAAGACCCTCCTGCATATTATTGATACACACTGGATTCACATGTTAAATGCAATATTCCATCTCCTGGCAGTGTTAGTTAACTATATGTTTTTAAAGGGATTGCTTTTAAATTCTTATTCCCTTATTTCCTTTTTACTTTCTATAGATTTGCTGATTTATATGCTCAACGTGTTTAGTATACACATTTTAGTCTTTCTGATGGCATCAAACATTTACATCAAAAAGGTACTTGAGGACTTCCCTGGCGGCGCAGTGGTTGAGAATCCGCCTGCCGATGCAGGGGACACGGTTGGATCCCTGGTCTGGGAAGATCCCACATGCCGCGGAGCAACTAAGCCCGTGTGCCACAACAACAGAGCCTGCGCTCTAGAGCCCGCAAGCCACAACTACTGAGCCCGCGTGCCGCAACTACTGAAGCCCCTGCGCCTAGAACCTGTGCTCCGCAACAAGAGAAGCCACTGCAATGAGAAGCCCATGCACCACAATGAAGAGTAGCCCCTGCTCGCGGCAACTAGAGAAAGACCCCGCGCAGCAACAAAGACCCAACGTAGCCAAAAATAAATAAAATTTTAAAAAAAAGTACTTGATTTCTTAGAACAGAGGGTTTTTTTTTGGGGGGGGGGGCGTTAAGTCCTCTTGTAAGCACTCTGAACCAAGGGAGGAGTGTAGTTATTTTCCTCAAAACAAAACAAAAAAAAAGGAAATATAACCAGAGGGTTTGATTTTTTGAAATAGCTCTGGGATACCCACTGTTTCCTGGTCAGGTGTAGTACTTTTTCATATTATCCCATGAGATTATAATTGGGCTATAAATTTTGTGAAGGCCAGGCCAAGGACCTATTATGGTCACCACTGCACCTAGCATAGAGATGGGCTTAATGCTGGTGCAGAGTGCATTAGCTGCATATTTTTTTTTTTTTTTTTTTTTTTGTGGTATGTGGGCCTCTCACTGTTGTGGCCTCTCCCGTTGCGGAGCACAGGCTCCAGACGCACAGGCTCAGCAGCCATGGCCCACGGGCCCAGCCGCTCCGCGGCATGTGGGATCTTCCCGGACTGGGACATGAACCCGTGTCCCCTGCATTGGCAGGCGGACTCTCAACCACTGTGCCACCAGGGAAGCCCTAGCTGCATATTTTGATGAAAGAACCGGCATCGAAACTATCACGGGAGAAGTTTCATGCATTCATTTGTGTGTTTAAAAATACTGATTATCTAGTTCGTGGTCTGTCCAGAGGATATAAAGTAAAAGTATTCCTGTAGTATAGCACATGACTCAAATACAGTTGCTACGTCGCTCTTGAGTTTTCCACGTCTTTTGTGGGTACATAGATTTGCTGATTTATATGCTAAGCATATATTGTTTACTCTCTGTGTAGCTTCGGAGGGAGGGATACAATAGAAGCCAAATCAGATCTTTGAAAACTTATTTTTTAAAAGTTCACTTGGTTGTTAAGATGATATAAAAGAATAAGGAAAGGCAGATATTTTCTGTAACTCAAAGTTTAGTAACTAAATTGAGCTTTAAAATTACAAGCAGAACTATTAGAAGGACTATTTTACTGCCAACATGTCCCTCCAGAAAACAGGAACGTTGACAGTTCCTTAATTTTAACTGTGTCTGTTATATCTAAGATCATCACTAACAATGGTATGCAGTTGAGATCCATAAATACCTATTCAACAATATTCCTTAGTTTCAAGTGACAAAAGATAAGCTCTCCTCCCCAGGCTTCTCATTTATATGCGATATCACGTTAGGAAGAAATGAAAAACACATGTCAAACCAATCCTGTACACTTTAAATATGTGCAGTTTCTTATATATCAATAACACCTCAATAAAGCTGCTGAAAAACCCCAAAACAAAAAGTAATGAAAATGTTACTTTATATGGGACAAATAAAGGAATTACTTCATTTCTTAAGAGCGGTTTCTTTTGGGGAACAACAAAGTACCTCTGCAGAGCCTAGTAGCCTGAGGACAATGGTGAAGCACATTTTATGTAATTAATACCTAATTTTTTTTTTTTAGCCTACACCTACCTTACTATCTCTACTCAACGAAAAAAATACCCTTTTAGTTTATTGTGTTATGCTGCAGCTCCACGGCAGAACTACTTGAATGGTTTGTGTTTTGCATCATTTCCAGCCTCCAAACAGGATTTTAGGATCCTTAGAAGTAAAATATATATTATCTACGTGACCGAAATTGCGTATCCTAGGTGTGTTTCGAAGTGCAGAAGATCGAGGAGCTATCGGCTCGGGGCTGGGTGTGGCTGGCTGTTGTGAGAAACCTTTCCTAGTGCTCGAAGTAGGCTTCCCAAAGATCTCCTCCAAATCCCTTATGGAAAAGCCTTTCTCTCTCTCTCTCTCTCTCTCTCTCTCTCTCTCACACACACACACACACACACACACACCCTCTAAATAAAGGCATTTTCCTCGGGGTTCAACACCAGAGCGCCAGCCTACGTGTTTTTGTTTGTGGAAGTGGGAAGCACAGTGCTGAAGCCAACTCTAGGGGTCCTTCCCGAGGTTCCGGGTGAACCCGGCGCCTCCCTTCGGGCCTCAGTTCCGGGAAGGACAGTCGGCCGCAGCAGCTGGACCCACCCAGGCTCTCGAAAGCACCTGAGTCGCGAGTGGCGACATGGGGGGCGGGGCGGGGCGAAAGCGTCCGCTCGGCTCAGCCCCCACCCCCGTGGCGGCGGCCCAGCAGGCTGAAGGGATGATGATTGACGGAGCGGCTCGGCGGCTAGGGCGTCGCAGAGAGAGGGTAGAAGAGGGGACGACTGAGCTTTCCCCTTAAACTGGTTGGGTTGGGCCTCGGGAACAGCCTTCCCCAGGCCTATTGGCCTCCCTGAACGGGTTGTTATGGTAACAAATGACAGACCGGTGCTTTATGAATCGGCCAATGAGAGGGGCCGTCTTTTCCACCCCACTTCTGAGCAGTAGGTGTTGCGAAAGCCCGGGTAGAATCCCGAGAAGAAGGTGGAGCCAGGACTTTCAGCGGAAGGGCGGGGGGGCGGGGCTGGCGACCTGGCTGGGCGAGCCAATCACGCCTGGCTTTATCAACGGCCCCGCCCCTTTACCGCACAATTCCCCTCCCCTAGCTCATTTCGCACGACGCAGCGGTTGGGAGCACAGACATTTTCGGAGCTGGAGCCGCCGCCATTTTGTGTCTGTGGAGAAAGAAGATTCTGTGGCGGCTGGAAGTGGACCGAAATCACCCGTGAGACGGCGGCGTTTCACACCCGAGGTTCCCCCCGTGTCGTCCCCCAACCCCCCTCCGCGGTCAGCATGTGGTGAAGCCGGAGCCGCGAGACCCGGGGAGAGGAAGCGGAGTCGGAAGGGAGGCGGGGTATCGAGAGCGGCTTCAGCTTCAGCTGCGGCGGACCTCGGAGGGGGGCCGCGGCGCAATGTCAGAGCAGACGCCGGCCGAGGCCGGTACTGCGGGGGCCCGGGAGGACGCCTGTCGGGATTATCAGTCATCACTCGAAGACCTGACCTTCAATAGCAAACCGCACATCAATATGCTGACCATTCTAGCCGAGGAGAACCTGCCCTTCGCCAAGGAGATCGTCTCTCTCATCGAGGCCCAAACCGCCAAGGTTTTTATACACCCCGCAGCCTCCTATTCTTCTAATACTCCCTGATTTTAGTGTCAGCCTCATCCCAGGTCTCGCTTCTATCCAAAGGGGGACGGTGTTCCTCCTCTCCAACCCTCCAACTCAGGCTCGGTCTCTGGCCCAGGCTTCGAGCGTGGGCCTCTCTTGGGGGGAGGGAGTGGGGAGGATAAAGGGTGGAGTCCCACTTCCGCTTACCAGCTCCCTATTTAGGCCACCGCATCGTGTATCCCGACGCACACGCTTTGAATAGAGCCCTTCGGGGAGGGGGAGAATTAAAGGCAGTTCGTGGTGTGGGGATGTAAGAGTTAAAACCATTTGAACCCCCTGGGATGGTGGGGAGTGGTTCTCCCCCCGTCCCGAACTCTTTTGGGTAACTGTGCTCTGTGGGTTGGAAGGAGGTGAAGGGGGACCTGGGAGCGAGCTGTTGGGGGGTGGGAATAGGGCCTTGGCCCCGAGTGGAGCAGCCGCCTGTTAGGAGCCCAACATGGCGCCTGAAAAGCACATGATGCGAAAGGGAAGAGAGGAGAATCCATTCCCTGCCAGCCAGGCAGCTGCTCACACCCGTCAGCCCCATTTTGGGGTGGGGGCGGCTAGATACAATTTGTATTCTCCTATCGGAGGGTCTCATTTGCCCCCAGATACGGGAAATTGGGGTTGAGGGTGGGGTTGGAGGGGGTGGGGAGGAGATCTTATCCAACCTGTAGGTGGAGAACTGGCCCACTGGGTAACAAGTACTTGTAGTTTTCTTTTGAAAAGTTCAGTTCCTCCTCCTCTTCCTTTTCTCTTTTTTTCCTCCCTTCCTTCCCTGAAAGTGAAGACGTGCTTTGCTTCACCCCTTGACAGCAGTGGTCCTCTGCCACCCTATATTTCCCTGTAGTCCTCCTCTTCTGTGGATTCATGTGGGAGCGATTTGTCATTTAAGTAAAGTTACTGTTAAACTTAGTTATCGTAATGAGTTTTAATAGCTTCCCAGTACTACGTTTTAAGTTATTTTTGAAGCTTGTACTTATGGTTTAGTTTTTTTCTAGTTGTTAGTGATTGAAATGATCAGGATGAGCCTCCTTTTAGCAGAGTGAACCCCTTTTAAAAGGCCACTTTAACAACAACCACCAATATATTGTTTAGAGGCGCTTTCTGTCTAGTGTAAAACTGAGTGGTCTGACTTTAATAAATGGTTTTGAAATGTGTGACTGGTATTATAAAATTTGTGAATAAAACATATAAAATATGTATTTGTCTTTTTTATTTACCTTTGTAAGGTGTAGAATTTGTTTCCAAGACTTATTTTTATCTACGTGGTTGTGTGTTTTAAACAAAAGTCTTTAAGTGACTTGGGTTCATTCTTCTTTAGGTTCCATCCACTCTTTTGGGTAAATCTGTTCACAAGATACACGGTTTCAGGTGGTCCTTTCATACCTTAAAGAGGACAAAAAGTAAGGTTTTTTTTTTCTCTTTAGGGCCCAACAAGTTTGTCATGCTCAGTCTGACAGCTAAAATACAAGTCTTTATTCACCTTTTCCTGTGAATGTCTGTGTGAAACAGCTATTGTTCTTTTTTTAAAGTATGAGATTTTAAAAGGAAGCATTCCTCATACTCAACATCCTTTTTATTGATACAACAAACATGTTGGACATGAAAACTTAGTTTTGCCTTGTCGAAGGCTTAACATTAAATGCCTTTTAAAAAAAAACAAAAATGCACTTTTTTAAAAATAACATTGATTTTTAAAAATTCTACCTAGTATTTTTGGGGTTACTAATATTCCACAGAGCCTAATACTTAGCAGCTCAGGTTGTCACTCAAAGAACCATTTTCTTGCTGGTTTTTAATGGATCCAGAAGACTTTCAGAAGTGAAAACTAAATGCTGAATATAGTGACCACATTAAAATTTGTATTTGTGTGTGGCTACACAGAGTGGTGAAAATAGATGGACTATTTGCTGATGAAAGACAGCTGAAATTTTTTTGGCACACGTTTCCTGGTTATTTTTGTAAAGCCAGATTGAGGAAAAGATGTAACAGTCACTTTGGGGAAATAATTTAATGGGGTTGGGGTTGAGGGTGAGGGGAGGGATTTTCTGTCATTTGGTAGCAAACTGGCTTGGTTTTGTGTTTCTCGAGGTGAATGTTTGTGTCCTTATCCTCTAGCGTTTCAGCATTACTAAACTTAAGGATTCACACTTACTTGACTCCTTCCATGAGGCAGTAGTAGCAAAAAAATATTACATATAAGAATTCACTTGTACAATAAAAAGTTAGCCTACTGAACAGATTTTGGTTTTAAAGAGAGCCTGTTTATCTTCATAAGTACAACAATGACTAAAATGGTATAAAACATGACATGGTAAGATAAAGACACAGCAATAAAGCAGTTGACGTGTTGGTACTTAATAGTTTACCCACATGCAATAGCCTTGTGAAACCCTTTTATTAGTACTGTAAAAGAAAACTTTCATACAAAGTTATTCAAAGGTTTCCTTAGTCAACTTTGGTTGTTATCAGAAGCAAGAGCACTTCCACACACTTGTATGGGCAATTGGTTTTGTGAAATAATGGTGGCATTGTGTACTGCAGAACTGTGAGCTTACCCTGGCTACAGGTAGCTGTGGGTAAGTGGTGTTCAGGGTTAAGATTCCTATACACGTGGGAAGGGTAAATGGGGATAATTTTTGTTTTTGTTTTTAAATCGTGGGTACTCCTTTGGAGTGGGAGTTAACACTTAGTTTATGTGGTGTGTCTTAATGCTCCTCAACAAGTCTGTGAACCTGCTGATGCTTTCTGGAAACTTGCTGTGCCTTCTAAAAGCCAGTGATGGGTAGGCTTTACAGTTGAGCTGGGGCAACATTTCTTTGCTTTGGAAAGGGCCGCCTGTATCGGCATCATCACACTGGCCCTGCACAAATTTAGAACTCCTGGTTTGTGCGTGTCAGAGGAAAAATATTTCGACGGAGAGTCTGTGCTGTGAAGAAAATCTTGAGGACAAATCCTGGTTTCCAGAGTCAAGTTCAACCTGATTTACATGACTCAGCGGCTGCTCCATCCAGTTTTCCTTGTATCAGTAACAACTTGCACTTTCCTGCATGTTCATGTGCAAGTTTAAAAGTGTTTTTTTGCCATTAACTTCATATGTGAAGTGTACTTAATTTCTTTTGTTCATTGGATTATAGAGAAGTAATCCTAATGATTTTACAGGTAACAAAAGGTTCATAGACTTTAACATATAAAATATGCCTATGGAAATTAGGGTTTCTGCCAGAAGTCTGAAAACTTTTTGTTTCATTGAGTCTAGGTGCATCATCATAAGTTAATGTGGGTCACAAAGCTTACACTTGGATTACAGAAAATATCCTCCCCCTTTTTTTGTCACTTAAAACACAGTTTTTTTTTTAACTATACGAACCTGAAATTCTATTGAGTGTTAAATGAGGGTACTAGAGACTTTTCTTTCCAGTAATTCTGAGCTTATTTTGTATGCTCAACTAAAGATCATTGTAAGAGGTGAGACCGTGAACACTTAAATTTCATAAAGGTTAATATTGATTCAAAAGTATTTAATATCAACAAAATATTGAGGTCTGTATTGTACGTTAAACGCTCACTTTTAAAAGTAGTTCTTTGTTGGCAATTCATTGTACTAAACTTTTCAGTTTCTTTTTATTACTTCAGGCTCCCTCCTCAGAGAAGCTTCCTGTTATGTACCTTATGGATTCTATCGTGAAAAATGTTGGAAGAGAGTATCTCACTGCCTTTACTAAAAATCTAGTTGCAACATTTATTTGTGTGTTTGAAAAGGTATATATACATTTAGAAACATTTGAATTTTTAAAACATGTTCCTGATTAAATAAATACTTGCCTTTGTGTTGGGTTTTCTTGGGTGGTGAAATGTTTTATTCTTTTGGGCATTTAACATGGTAAAGTTAGTGTTTCGTATTTAAAGTGGGTTCTAGGTGTTTTACATTATCCATTCAAACATAGATGTGTTTGCTTTTAGAAGTTCATGTTTTTGATTGACTTTGTTCACTTGAAGATCTGTTTCATCACTAGAATACGGGCAAAAAGATCTGAAACTATCAAGAGTACTTCAAATTTCATTGTTTAGGTTTCTGGTTTTAGGATGTTGACTATTTCTGTCTTAAAAAAAGAAAAAGAAAAAGCATAATTCTAGTGTGTGTCAACCTGTGATGGATGCCTGGAACTTGTGATTTTTTTTTTTTCTGGAAATGTTTCCTCTTGTTAACCTTGTTCAAGTATATTTTCTGTGAATGTTCTAGGTATGTGTGAATGGTGGATCAGTGAATTGCTTTAGGTTATTTTGGAAATACTTCTTCCCCACCTCTGGCCCCTCTTAGTGTTTAGAAGAAAGGCTTGTTAGTTTCTATACCTAGAGATTGTAAATTCCTTTCATAACATTGTATCTGGTAGTTTGGTTAATACAGTATTATGTTGAGGAAGACAAAGGATTTGCTGAAGTAATTCTCTTTCCTGTCAGGCTTCATCTTTCATACTGAGAAAAGGGGCATTTATAAGATATTTGGGTTTAAAGATTGTTTCCTAACAAAAAATTGGTGGTTCTTATATTTTAGTAGATGCACCTGTTGTGTCTTGAGAACTCTTAACAGTTGTCAGGCTTGGAGAATTGGGATTATTTTGAAAGAACTCACTATCAGATTTTACTTGTTTGTTAGAACAGAAAATGTGTAGTGGCTACTTGAGTAATTTTTTTCCCTTTAAGTTCTTAGAGAAAAGAAATACTGCTAAGTAAGTATATGCAGAAGAAATTTGGAAAGCTGTATTTCAAACTGTATTATGGAAATTGTTAATAGTGTATTGTAGACTTTTGCTAAATACTGCTTACCTGAGACTCTAGTCTAAGGAGAAGTCAACTTTGCATTATAGAAATTGGGGCACTAAACCAATTTCTTGGTTTCAGTTTCAGTGTGTTCAAATTCATTTGGGTGTTTGGTAGAAAATGTTTACTGACTCTTACTGGGCCTTAACATTGAAGGGGATGAAAATGACCTTGTTTGTAGTAAATATTACCTAAAGACTGGAATATAGTCAAGGCTTTATTATTCTAAAGTTAGAACTCTAGCTCAGTTTTCCCAAGTGCTAGGTTTCTCTGATGGCTAATTTAAAAAGTATTATTGTTGTTACTATGCCCATCACAAGCATGAGCAGATAAGATACAAAACTAAAGCTCATCAGTAGGTAAGATTTTGTGAATTTCAATTATTCAGGTGCCTTCTACACCACAAATAGCTTATTCATAGGTACCAGCCATATTGTATTGCAGGAGATTAGTTAGTTTTGTTTTACTTTGTACTAAATGTAAATAACTTAAAAAATTTAAGTCATCAGATAAACTATTTTCTAGTTGTTTTATATTTTTGTCCAGAGCGAAAGTAACAGTAGGAATACTGTGTCAAGCCCTAATATTTGGGAACATTTTGTACTTCTAAAAATTCAGACTTGTCTAATTGTTTGCTTTCATGAAGGCTAGGTGATAATGACTTTAATTTTTCTAATTTTTTTTGACAGAAATTTCTTTATTAACTTTACATCTGCAAACAAATGTACTTTTAATAAATGATTACTGTTGTATATATTTATGAATTAGTAGTATGTGTGCTATATGTGAAGTAGAACAGAGATTTATGTAGCATTATGCTTAATATATAAAACATCCTATAGTAACTTAACAAGCCATAGAATTGTTCTGTTGTTCTAGGTGGATGAAAATACTAGAAAAAGTTTATTTAAGTTACGTTCCACCTGGGATGAAATATTCCCTTTGAAGAAACTTTATGCCCTGGATGTCAGAGTCAATTCGTTAGATCCTGCTTGGCCTATTAAACCTCTGCCCCCCAATGTGAATACATCTAGCATCCATGTGAATCCTAAATTTTTAAATAAATCGGTAAGTTTTAACATGAATGGTATATAACTAATATTTTTAACTGTCAAATTTTGACTTCTCTAAAATTTCCTGCCAGATAAAAGTAACTAGAATACCCTGTGCTGAATCAGTTTAATTAAAAAAAAAAAAAATTTCCACCTTCAGGTTCACAGTACATTTAAAGTAAATGTTCTCCTTGTTTAGGTTTTACATATTTATTTTGGTTTTTAAATTCCTGAAAACTTTCTGTGTGCTTTTAAACATGATTGGCCATTTAAGATTATGGATAGGGTTTATTAAGAGAGAAGCTGATAATTTTTAGCTCCCCCCTTAGCTGCTTCCTTTTTAGCTGTGATTTTTTTTTTGTAAACAAATTATTTTTTCTTATAGCCTGAAGAGTCTTCAACACCTGGCACAGTGGTCAGTTCCCCTAGCATCTCCACTCCTCCAATTGTTCCGGATATACAAAAGAATCTTACCCAAGAGCAACTAATAAGGCAGCAGTTACTGGCAAAACAAAAGCAGTTGTTAGAACTTCAGCAGAAAAAGCTGGAGCTTGAGCTAGAGCAAGCTAAGGCACAACTGGTAAGTAGTGGAGATTTGGCATTTTGAGTATTTTTAAACCTGTTTTCTGATGGATATGGAATTATTTTGTATTTGAATTGTATTAACATGTTACTTTTATTAATAGTGTAATTTTTCCACTTTTATTTATTTTGCAAATTATGGTGTATTTATTAGTCCAAATTTGTATATCCTTTTTGTAAAAGTCACTTTTAATATAAACTGCACTATTTTCTTTCAAATACTTTTTATTAGAGTGCTGTCTTATAAGATAGCCCCTTAGTTTTGTTAAAAATTATATCATGCGGGGGCTTCCCTGGTGGTGCAGTGGTTGAGAGTCCGCCTGCTGATGCAGGGGACACGGGTTCGTGCCCCGGTCTAGGAAGATCCCACATGCCGCGGAGCGGCTGAGCCTGCACGTCCGGAGCCTGTGCTCCGCAGCAGGAGAGGCCACAACAGTGAGAGGCCCACGTACCGCAAAAAAAAAAAAAAAAATTATGTGGACGTAGTGTCAGTTCCAAGATGGTAGTTGTGTTGTGGCAGATGTTTTTGCCTAGTCTTTAATATTTTATGAGCTTATGTTTCATGAGCAGAAATCCTTAGCAGTTTCCTTAGAAGGCTACAAAAAAAAAGCCATCACAAAATTAAGGAGGCCAGGAAGATTATGTATTTCTGTGTATGAATAACGTTATATTAAGCTGTTTTACTTAATTACTTAGCACTTGACCTTATTTGAGAGTAAGGGAGTACAGGAAGGCAGAATTTTGTAAGTGCATTATCAGTGCCACTTTGAGACGAGCTAAATTTTATGACTTAGAATTTACCCGGAAAGACTTGGATGCTTGTGCAGCTGGAGTGCAGTGACTTATTTAGTAGTTTCTTAATATCAGTGTGGCCCAGAATTCTGAATAATTAGGAAGAGGGAGGGTTTTTTTTTTTTTCATTCTTCCTAGAAGTTATAAAACCCCAAAGTAGAGGATTAGTAAGAAATAACAGGCCACATAAATATTGTATATGACCTTTTTCCTTTCATTTTAATATCCACTTAAATACTAGAAGTATACAGTATAAATACGGTATTGAATAAATGGATTTATTGAATAAAGCATTATATTCCTTAGTTTTCAGTTTCTTGACAAATAATCTGAATGTTTTACAGTTGTAACATGAACGTTTATCTTGTATTTCAGGCAGTTTCTCTTAGTGTTCAGCAGGAGACATCCAACTTAGGTCCTGGAACTGCACAATCCAAATTACATGTTTCACAAATTCCCCCTATGGCAGTTAAATCTCCCCATCAGGTTCCTGTGCAACCTGAGAAAAGTCGTCCAGGTCCATCCTTACAAATTCAGGATATGAAAGGAACTAACCGGGATCCCCGTCTTAATAGGTTGAGTCAACATTCTTCTCATGGAAAAGATCAGAGTCACAGGAAGGAATTCCTAATGAACACATTGAGCCAGTCTGATATTAAGACAAGTAAAACTGTACCCTCTGAAAAACTAAATTCATCCAAGCAAGAAAAAAGTAAATCAGGTGAAAAAATAACCAAGAAAGAACTTGACCAATTAGATTCTAAATCCAAATCTAAATCTAAATCACCATCACCTTTGAAAAACAAATTATCCCACACAAAAGACTTGAAAAGTCAAGAATCTGAAAGTGCAAGGGTGTCTGATATGAGCAAGAGAGATCCAAGATTAAAAAGACATCTTCAGGATAAGACTGATAGCAAAGATGATGATCTAAAAGAGAAGAGAAAAACTGCAGAAAAAAAGGATAAAGATGAGCACATGAAATCATCTGAACACAGACTGGTGGGAAGTAGAAATAAAATCATAAATGGCATTGTACAAAAACAGGATACCATAACGGAAGAATCGGAAAAACAGGGGACAAAACCAGGGAGATCGAGTACTCGAAAGCGATCAAGATCACGATCACCCAAGTCCCGGTCACCGATTATACATTCTCCCAAGAGAAGAGATAGGCGGTCACCCAAGCGAAGGCAAAGGAGTATGTCTCCAACCTCAACACCCAAAGCTGGGAAGATTCGCCAGTCAGGAGTTAAGCAGTCACATATGGAAGAGTTTACACCACCTTCCAGGGAAGAAAGAAATGCGAAGAGAAGTACTAAACAGGATGTTCGAGATCCAAGGCGAATAAAAAAGACTGAAGAGGAACGACCACAAGAAACTGCAAATCAGCATTCCACCAAGTCAGGCACTGAACCAAAAGAAAATGTAGAAAATTGGCAAAGTTCCAAGTCTACCAAACGATGGAAATCTGGTTGGGAAGAAAATAAAAGGTAGGTTGTTAACATTTTTAACTGAGTAGAATAATGTGTACATTTAAAAATACAGTGTTGATTTAAAAATTGGATAATGTTTATTGGGTGCTATAATTAGTACTTTTTTCCCCTGTTTAATTCTTAAAACCCTGTGGGTTAAGTACCATTATTATTGCTGTTTTACGTATAAGGAAAGTGAAGTTTAGAAAGGTTAACTAATCTGCCTAAGGTGGCACATCCAGGACATGCAAGAATCAGAATTCATATCTGATTTTCCTGACTTCAAATCTTGTGCTCTTAATCTTTAAATTAACTTTTATGGTTACATATATTCATTTTAGCCAGATCCTATTAAGGATCTTAAAATATGGTCCTGAGTATTTAAAAATTTTTTATGAAGTAACATAATTGCTTTTATGGTTTCAGTTTACAACAGGGTGATGAACATAGCAAAGCTCCTCATCTAAGGCATAGGGAGAGCTGGTCAAGCACTAAAGGAATCTTGTCACCTCGAGCTCCAAAACAGCAGCATCGATTAAGCGTAGATGCCAATCTTCAGATTCCTAAAGAGTTAACTCTTGCAAGCAAAAGAGAATTACTTCAAAAGGTAACTACTGTGTTCCCATGTAGTCATTATTCTCCTTTTGTCTATAAGTTTTTTGTAAGTACTTTTTATATTTAAAATATTGATTTCCTTTTATCACCCCTATGCAGACGAGTGAACGTTTAGCATCTGGTGAAATTACACAGGAAGACTTCCTTGTTGTTGTGCATCAAATTCGACAGCTATTTCAGTATCAAGAAGGTAAACATAGATGCAATGTACGGGATAGTCCTACAGAAGAAAATAAAGGTGGATTAAAAAAGAAACCTCTCTTAACTGATGCTGAATTAACCTACTATGAACATAAAGCAAAACTGAAAAGGACACAGGTTCAGCATTCATTTCCAAGACTTGATCTCTTAGATCCTGATATTTTTGACTACCCTTTGACTGATGCCTTGTTGTCTGGAATAGAATGTGAGCCATCCAAAAGTAAACATGCAAGTAGGAATAGTGGAGCACAGTTTGACAGAAAAGAACAATTTAGTGAAAGAGCAAGACGTCTTTCTCCTATATCTGGGAGTCGTACTTATGCTGAGAATCTTTCACCCCATGAGGGCCGGAGAAGACATGACGAGCAAGTCTCTGCTAAAGGTAGAAAAAGTTAAATCAGATTATGCCTATTGAATCACACAGCAGTGAAGGGAAAATGAACAAGCTAAGTGGGGATGGATTTTTGTGACTGTTCAGACTTCTGTTTTGTCGTTGTTTGTTTTGTTTCGGTTTTTCCCTCAAAGGGAAGGGAAGGGAGCTGATATTTATAAGGCCAACCGTGTATTAGGTACTTTACTAGGTTCTTTATATATGTAATCTGATTTAATCCTCACAATGACCTAATGAAATATATATTA
Organism: Delphinus delphis; assembly: GCF_949987515.2. Taxonomy (NCBI): domain Eukaryota; kingdom Metazoa; phylum Chordata; class Mammalia; order Artiodactyla; family Delphinidae; genus Delphinus; species Delphinus delphis. The sequence goes on along the minus strand of NC_082690.1, from coordinate 50,294,202 downwards.
TACCCATTTTACAGATAGGAAACAAGACTGGAGAGGTTAAATAAGTTGCTCTCAAAGTCAAATAATTAGTAAATTGACTGACTGGGTATTTTATTTTACCCAGGTGTATCTGACTCTAGAGGGCATTCTCTTACTTGCTGCCTGTTGCTGTCTTTTTCCCTCCCCTCTCATAAAGTGAGATAGTTATGGATGTTTTTGAATAAACATTTACAAGAATATACGAAGAAGATTTTAGGATAATTTGATATAAATTATCAGATTCAGGGAAAATAAATTTTTTTTTCTTTTTAAAAGGTGTACGAGAAGAGCAGAGATCACCATTCAATGATCGTTTTCCACTTAAGCGACCTAGATATGAAGATTCAGATAAACCATTTGTAGATAGCCCAGCATCAAGATTCGCCGGCCTTGATACAAATCAGCGACTTACGGCTTTAGCTGAAGATAGACCATTATACGATGGACCTAGCAGGCCATCAGTAGCGAGAGATGGCCCAACCAAGATGATTTTTGAAGGACCTAATAAGTTAAGCCCTAGAATTGATGGACCTCCTACGCCAGGTTCTCTTCGGTTTGATGGGTCACCGGGACAAATGGGGGGAGGTGGCCCTTTGAGATTTGAAGGACCACAAGGCCAGTTAGGAGGTGGGTGTCCTTTGAGATTTGAAGGTCCTCCGGGACCAGTAGGGACACCTCTGCGGTTTGAGGGGCCAATTGGTCAAGCAGGAGGAGGTGGTTTTCGGTTTGAAGGTTCCCCCGGTCTGAGGTTTGAGGGATCTGCAGGTGGTTTGCGATTTGAAGGACCAGGGGCCCAGCCTGTGGGTAGTCTCAGGTTTGAGGGACACCGGGGTCAACCTGTGGGTGGTCTGAGGTTTGAGGGACCTCATGGTCAGCCTGTGGGTGGACTTAGATTTGATAATCCCCGAGGTCAGCCTGTAGGTGGACTTAGATTTGAGGGAGGTCATGGTCCATCAGGGGCTGCAATTAGGTTTGATGGACCTCATGGTCAGCCATCAGGTGGGATCAGATTTGAGGGCCCGTTGCTACAGCAGGGAGTTGGGATGAGATTTGAGGGCCCCCATGGTCAGTCAGTAGCTGGTATGAGATTTGAAGGGCAACATAATCAACTTGGTGGGAACGTTAGGTTTGAGGGTCCACACGGTCAGCCAGGGGTTGGGATCAGATTTGAAGGACCTTTAGTCCAACAAGGAGGTGGAATGAGGTTTGAGGGTCCTTCTGTACCAGGAGGCGGCCTGAGAATCGAAGGACCTCTGGGTCAAGGTGGTCCAAGATTTGAAGGTTGTCATGCTTTAAGGTTTGATGGGCAACCAGGTCAGCCATCACTCTTGCCAAGATTTGATGGATTACATGGTCAGCCAGGTCCTAGATTTGAAAGAACTGGTCAGCCAGGCCCACAGAGATTTGATGGACCACCTGGACAGCAGGTTCAACCAAGATTTGATGGTGTACCTCAAAGATTTGATGGTCCACAACACCAGCAAGCATCAAGGTTTGATATTCCTCTTGGTCTTCAAGGCACACGATTTGACAATCATCCTTCACAAAGGCTGGAATCGGTATCTTTCAATCAGAGTGGCCCATATAATGATCCACCTGGCAATGCTTTTAATGCCCCATCCCAAGGACTGCAGTTCCAAAGACATGAACAAATATTTGATTCACCTCAAGGACCAAATTTTAATGGACCACATGGCCCTGGAAACCAGAGTTTCTCGAATCCCCTTAACAGAGCTTCTGGACACTATTTTGATGAGAAGAATCTTCAGAGCTCTCAGTTTGGAAACTTTGGCAATTTACCTGCTCCAATGACAGTAGGAAATATTCAGGCATCTCAGCAGGTAAGTCTGTTACAGTTATTCTAAAAGTATATTGTATGCAGATATGAACCATTTTTAATGTTTCTAGTGTTTGAGGAAGGTTTTCAGGATATAGTTTATTCTATAGGTTGGAAAGGATTTTTTAAAATTTAATTTTTTTAGTAAGTTTTTTGGGGGGGGGCAGTTTTTAATGTACTTCAAAACCCCACCTGCTAGGAAAGTGAGATGAGAGTCTTCTGGGGCTGAAATTTGCAGTTTAAATCCGAAATTGATCTTAGTTCTTTCAGGATCTAGAGCATCCTCTCAATCTCAGTCCCCCCCGCGCCCCCACAAATCTTTTCTTTTTTAATAGACTTTTTTAGAGTAGTTTAGGCTCACAGCAAAATTGAGCTATGAGGTATAGGGATTTCCCATATACCCCTTGCCTTCACATATGCATAGCCTCCTCATTATGGTTTTTTGTTTTGTGGGTTTTTTGTTTTGTTTTTGGTTTCTAAGGTATTAAAGTATAATACAGTTGTGTGTGTTTCATAGACCTCTGCTACATTGTACAACTTTTGAGCCTTGATGAGCTTTTATAGTAATCATAGAGCTGATTTTATAGACTGTTCTTTGATATAGAACTTCCTTAGCCTGAGTTAACAAACAAGAAAATCAAATTGCTCATGCTTTTACAGTCTGTAATTCTTTTTCTTCCTCTCTTCCTACTTTTCACCACCTTTCCGTCATTCCAGTCAACTGCAGTTGTTTGATGTTTGATGCTTATTGAAATAGTGTTAAAGCAATATGCTTATAATTTGTGGTTAATTCAGTTGATATTAATAATTACTTTTGCTTGCCTGCTGAAATTCTCCTGGGCTAAATTTACTTTTTTCCAGGTAGTGACACTTTCTTACTAGGACAGATTTATTATGCCAGTAACATTGCATGGAAGAAAGTGTAAAACAAGAAGAAAGGTTTTAAAAGCATGTTAGAAGCATTATTTATAGAAAGCAGCCTTTTCTGTCCATATCCAGTGGTTTGGGAAAACAATTGGCCTCCTTAGTTAGACTTATACTCTATTGTATGTTTTTAAGAGAAATGGTACTCTTAATTGACAAGATACTCTAGAATGGGACTTGAGTTAGTCTTGTTCCTACATTATAAAGAATTGATGGGGTTTTTATTACGCGTACATACCACTGAAGGTTCACACAAGATACTGAACAAGGCTTATAAATGGGCATTTGTTTACATAGTAGCAATATGTAGAAGTCCTACCTCATTCTTGACTACAAATACAATAATTGTATGCCTGTACAGTACTTGGTTCATGACTTTTATTTTTTAACATTCCTTTAAAATCTTTTACAGTCCACTTTGTAACTCAGTTTGATGGCTAACAGAATGATCATAAAGGAGTTCAGATTGCTAATTAAAGCAGGCTTTTGACATCTGTATAAAGGAGTTAGGTCAGTGAGTGAGTTCTGCCCTCAGCTTTGCTGTTTACTGGCCATTATGATTGTGTACAGATCACATCGCTGGATGTCAGATTTCTATTTGTAAGATAGGAGAAAACACTGGCAAGGTAAAGTGATTTGTGTAAGGTCACACAGCTAGTTTTTGGCTACCTTGTGTTTGCATGGTATCTTAAACTTTTCAAAGAACCTTCACATCCATTATCAATTTTTTATAATTCTGTGAAAAATATAAGGGAAGGTCTTATTCCTTTTTATAGAAAGCCTAGTCAGGTTACACTTGTAAATCTTGTAATTTACACTTGTAAATCTTCATTATGGTAAACAGGCCTCATGATATCTGTGAATATATTAACGTAATTTGAATGTTAAAGTTTTACTTAAAAATATAGAAAAGATGTTCTTAAAACCAAGATTTCTCTTAAAGGTTCTGACTGGTGTTGCTCAGCCAGTAGCATTTGGCCAAGGACAACAATTTTTGCCAGTTCATCCACAAAATCCTGGAGCATTTGTTCAGAATCCTTCAGGTATGTAGAACTTTGTGTTTTTCAAAAGACAATTATTGTTTGAGTAGCTACCTTGTCAGTTTTAGAAAATGACAATTTTGAGAGGGCATATGCAATTTAGAGAAATTTAATCTGACTGGAATGTTGTGTTTTCTTTCTGAGTTTGTTTACATTGTTGATGTATATTCACACTAATCCCCTTTACAACTAGAGATGGTTAGCCAGGACTTGTAGACCACAAAAAAGAGGGAAGGAGACCTAGTATGTGGAAGCTAGAGGGTGGGGTAGGAATGTGACATTTGTGTTTAGGTAAAATGAAGTCAATGACAAACCTCAGAAATATCAATTACTTGATACTTTGAATTTTTGTTTTGTGTGTGTGTGATGATCCAATAAACATTAAGTGAATACTGCAGACATCACATTATAAGCTGATTCATTCATATGTCTTTATGGGCACTCAAGTAATAATTGTACACAACAACATGTTAAAAGAATTTCCTAGCTAGATGCCCATGATAAGCATCTATGGGGTGAGGCTTAACGATATTGTTATGGATACAATAACAATAGTAGATACGAGGGCTTTAAAAATAAGTTTTAGGGGGTTTCCCTGGTGGTGCAGTGGTTGAGAGTCCGCCTGCTGATGCAGGGGACACGGGTTTGTGCCCTGGTCCGGGAAGATCCCACATGCTGCGGAGCAGCTGGGCCCATGAGCCATGGCCGCTGAGCCTGTGCGTCCGGAGCCTGTGCTCCGCAACGGGAGAGGCCACAACAGTGAGAGGCCCGCATACCGCAAAAAAAAAAAAAAAAAAAAAAAAAAGTTTTAAGGACTTCCCTTGTGGTCCAGTGGTTAGGACTGCATACTTTCACTGCTGAAGGGCCCGGGTTCAATCCCTGGTTGGGGAACTAAGATCCCTCAAGCCATGCGGTGCAGGCAAAAAAAAAAAAAGTTTTAGTTTTAATATGTGAAAAATGAGAAGTATATAAATTAAAATTATTGGAAAGTCAATATATTGAGAGCTAGCTCAACCAAATTGTAGTGGTACTTGCTTTATTTCTGAATCATTAAAACAGCCATCTTCAGAAACATGCTGTAGCGTGGCTCTATTAAGTTTACAAATTTGGAGAGTTTTCCAAAAGTTCTGAAGTAACTAGGGAAGTCCTAGCCAAGCAAGCTCTAGTTTATGCATTAAGTATTAAACTGTATCATCACAGGAAGCTCACTCAATTAATTTGAAAACGTTTTGTTTTTAATTGCTAGATTGACAATTAGGATTAGTATTCTTATTTTTTGTTTTCACTATAATGAAAAGGGAAGGAAAGTACTGAATATTTGGGGTCTAAAGTCAGAAGACCAGGGTTAGAATCTCCACTCTGCTACTTTACAGGTAGGTGGAGTATAAGCAAATATCCTTTCTGGGGTTCAGTTTTTTCCTCTGCAGATAGCATCTGATAAAAGTCAGGATTTGCCGGGGAATTTTTTCTTTTCCCAGAGAATCAAATGAGATCGTATGTGCAAAAGTACCATGTAACTTGTGAAGTGCTATATTGGTGTATTTTCCTTTAGAACTCAGTTTTTCTTGTAGAGTAGAGGATTTGTTGTATTGGAGTTGGCAGCTTGAGATAGCGTGCAGCAACTGCAAATTTTGCTCTTTTTTGTATGAGATAATATACAAAACCTGCATGTTTTCTTTTGCTTTTACAACCTTGAGGTGCTTATGTATACAAGGCATAGCAGTGTCACAGAGGAAATCACATCTTATTTCCTGGGTTGGAGGTTATTGAATGAGATGTTAGATATGCTTTCCTTCTTCAAGTTTTACTTAAAGAGATATGAAAAGTATTTAGTGTTCAATATTTGGCTTCTGTAAGGTTTTTTCTCAAAATTTAAAGTAAAAACACTCTTTTCCTAGTAGTAAATATACTCATGTTCATTTACTCATCCAAACAAATAGTGATCACTTGCTATATTCTAGGCATTGTGCTAGGATGACTTTAATAAGGTTTATCCTTCTAAGGGCTTTATAGTGTAGCAGGATCTATGGACTTTTTTTTTTCTTCCTCTAAATAGTTGTTCAGACTTCCCTAGTAGTCCAGTGGTTAAGACTCTGTGCTCCCAATGCAGGGGGCCCAGCTTTGATCCCTGGTCAGGGAACTAGATCCTGCATGCTGCATCTAAGAGCTGGCACAGCCAAATAAATAAAAACAGTAAAATAAACATTAAACAGCTGTTCACTAGGTTGATAAGTTAGACACCATCATTGGGTACCTGATTATGAAATTCCAAACCTGTTCTGAGAATCACCTCTTATTCCTGTTTCTAAATGCACAGAAAATCAAATAAAATCTGAAAGTGTCCTAGGCTTTTTTTTGTTTCATGCAGCTCAGAGTATTGTTTTAATTTATTTTTAAAATCTTTATTGGAGTATAATTGCTTCGCAATGATGTGTTAGTTTCTGCTGTACAACAAAGTCCATCAGCTATATGTATGTGTATATCCGCATATCCCCTCCCTCTTGAGCCTCCCTCCCACCCTCCCTATCTCACCCCTCTAGGTCTTCACAACGCATCAAGCTGATCTCCTTGTGCTATGCAGCAGCTTCCCACTAGCCAGCCATTTTACATTTGGTAGTGTATATGCGTCACTGCTACTCTCTCACTTCGTCCCAGCTTCCCCTTCCCACCCTGTGTCTTCAAGTCCATTCTCTACTGTGTCTTCATTCCTACCCTGCCACTAGGTTCATCAGTACTGTTCTTTTAGATTCCATCTATGTGCGTTAGCATATGGTATTTATTTTTCTCTTTCTGACTTACTTCACTCTGTATGACAGGCTCTAAGTCCATCCATCTCGTTACAAATAACTCAGTTCTGTTCCTTTTTATGGCTGAGTAATATTCCATTGTATATATATGTGCCACATCTTCTTTATCCATTCATCTGTCGATGGACATTTAGGTTGCTTCCATGTCCTGGCTATTGTAAATAGTGCTGCAATGAACACTGTGGTACATGTCTCTTTGAATTATGGTTTTCTCAGGGTATGTGCCCAGTAGTGGGATTGCTGGGTCATATGGTAGTTCTATTTTTAGTTTTTTAAGGAACCTCCATACTGTTCTCCATAGTGGCTATGTCAATTTACATTCCCAACAGCAGTGCAGGAAGGTTCCCTTTTCTCCACACCCTCTCCAGCATTTATTGTTTGTAGATTTTTTTGGTGATGGCTATTCTGACTGGTGTGAGGTGATACCTCATTGTGATTTTGATTTGCGCTTCTCTAATGATTAGTGATGTTGAGCATCTTTTCATTTGTTTGTTGGCAATCTGTATATCTTCTTTGGAGAAATGTCTATTTAGGTCTTCCACCCATTTTTGGATTGGGTTGTTTGTTTTTTGATACTGAGCTGTATGAGCTGCTTCTGTATTTTGGAGATTAATCCTTTGTCAGTTGCTTTGTTTGCAAATATTTTCTCCCATTCTGAGGGTTGTCTTTTTGTCTTGTTTATGGTTTCCTTTGCTGTACAAAAGCTTTTAAGTTTCATTAGGTCCCATTTGTTTATTTTTGGTTTTATTTCCATTACTCTAGGAGGCTTTTTTAAAATTTTTTTCTTCTGTGTGTTTTTTTAAATTATATAAGTTATAGGTGTACAATACAGTGATTCACAATTTTTAAAGCTTTTGTTTGGTTTATAGTTACTATAAAATATTGACTATATTCCCTGTGTTATACAGTATATGGTTGAGTTTATTTTATACCTAATAGTTTGTACCTCTTAATCCCTTACCCCTATATTTATATTGTTCCTACCTTCTTCCCTCTTCCCACTGGTAACCACTAGTATGTTCTTGTTCTTTTTGTGTCTACCTCTTTTTTGTAATATTCGCTAGTTTGTTGTATTTTTTAGATTCCACATCTAAGTGATATCGTACAGTATTTGTCTTTCTCTGTCTTATTTCACTTGACTGTTTTTCTTTAAACAAATATTATATATACTGCCAAACACCTCAGTGCTCTACAAATATTAATTCATTTAATCCTCATAACAACCTTAGGTAGGAACAATTATTGTTACCCTTTTACAGGTAAAAAGAACAGATACAGATAAGTATCTTGATCATGTCACACAACTAGAAAGTGGAATTTCTAGTTAGAATCCCAGGAGTCTGGTTCCATAGTTCATGCTCTTTTTTTTTTTTTCATAGTTCATGCTCTTGATCACTAAACTTGACTGCTGGAAGACATGTGATAAGCTAGTTATGATTCTTAGACATATAAATAGCTAATTCTAATGAAAGGTAAATGTTAAACTATTGTGTGAAGTGGCTGTTGTAATTGATCGTTGAGGTTGATTTATTCATTCATGTAGTCAGACATTTCATTTCAACAGACATTAATTAGCCTGTTGTATACAAGGCACTGTGCTAAGTGTAAAGAATATGCAGTGGTTAAGGGCAGAGATTATGTATTGTATTGTGGATGCAAATTGAATTTCTGCCATTAAGAGGAATTTTTAGTGATTCAGAACTTTTTTCTAGAGGTGTGGTAAATAAGATGCATAGTAGTGACGTACAAATATATTAAAATTCTGTTTTTATAGTTGAGTTAAAGAATTGTAATTTTTAAATTAGTGCTTAGCAAAATATGGAATTGGATTGATTCCTCACCAGTGAGCTTAAGGAAAAGATTGTTATCCTTGTTTCATTTATTCAGATTTTTGAAGCTTTAGTAAGCCTGACACCTTTTCAGCAACAGCCTGAACTGCTTTGCAAGGGCAGTAATTGATCAAGGGTCAGAGGGGCAGGTATATTCTGAGCCACATGGCTCATCTCCCTGCATTAGTTCCCTTGGGTAGTTATGGGAAGGTGGGGGGAGCTGGGGGGCTGGGCAGGAGTACTTCCATTTAGGCTCTGGGTATTTTTTTCCCCTAGAAATCTGTGCTAAGAGATGGTAGCCTACTTCATCTATGCAAAACGACCTTTGCCAATATGGGTAGGTGAAGAATAGAGAATTGGAAGGGTGAAAAGTTGGACCTAGAGGTGTGGTGCTGCATTGCATAGAAGGGAGCATGAAGCTCTCTGCCCTCAGTATTCTGCTTTTCTTTGGCATGGATTTAATTGGGCAACAGTGGGTAATACTGGTTTTTTAAGGTAACACGTATGCCCGTATAAAGTATTAGTGGGTTTCAGTATTCGTCTTAGAATATATTTTTAAGAGGTCATGATTTGCTGACATAAATGCAAAGTTCACTTTTGGTAATTACACTGATCTTAACAAGATTTTATTAAGTTTAATGTTGATAGGATATCTTGAAGAAAACTTTAAAAATCCTTAGTATAATTTGCATCTTTAAGTTCTACTTTTATTTTAAGAGTGTTATTTTTTTAAAGGTGTCCTTCCTAAGGGATATCCTGATAATCATCTCAGTCAGGTGGATGTAAATGAATTGTTTTCAAAACTGCTAAAAACAGGAATTCTCAAATTGTCCCAGCCTGATTCAGCTACAACACGTAAGTATGGTTCTGTAATTCATTTACACAAAGCTTTATTAAGTTATAAAGATGTATGATATGATACAATGATGTGTTCTATGCTAAAATTTCTTACAATGTTGAATTCTTAGGTATACTTATATAACTGGTTTATAATGAAATAAAAAAAATTTTTCTAACAAGGAACTGTTAGCCTTATAGAGGACATTGTTTCAGTTAACTAACATTCCTGCAAACACCATGTGCAGACTTTTTCTAGTTATTCTGTATTATTTTAGCTTATTTATAATTAAATAATTAGAATGTTGATGAATTTCATGAAGATTGACTTTTAAGAGACCAGACCTAATATCACTTATCAAAATAAAGAATTGTATTAGGTTACTTGCCAGTAAAACCTAAGATCAGGAGCACTGAATAGGCAAGATGGGGCTCTCCATACGCTTCTAACACTATAGCGTTCCCCTATAAAGAATACATGGACACTGGTTTTGAGATATTTGCTGTGTTTCTTTTCAATTGAAGAAGTAAATGAAGTTGCTGCTCAGCCCCCTGCTGAGGAGGAAGAAGATCAAAATGAAGATCAAGACGTTCCAGATCTTACCAATTTTACAATTGAAGAATTGAAACAGTATGTAATCTAATTTTCTAAGGTAAAAGGGACGGTGACTTTAATAACAGTGGATATTATCACTAGACCTATTCGTCTTACCCCTCACTGTTTTTAAAATTTAGGAAGCCTGTTTTCCCTTTTTTAATGTGGTAAAATATACGTAACAAACTTAAGGAAGCCTGTTATCTTCTTTTCAAATATGTTTGCTGCACAAGTATTTAGGCCAAAAGTCTACCCCCAAATTTCTGTTTTTTATTATCTCTGTTTAGTATAGCAAGTTTAGGGAGTTTAAGGATTAGGTATTAGTAATCACTCAGGTTTTCCTTTTTATCTCTATTTTCTCTTAATCATCACTGTTTTTTCTGTATTGATATTCTCATGCCTTTGAAGTTAAGAAAATGAGGTTTTTGTAGTCTAGTATTTAAAAAATAAATTTTTTTTCATTTTATAGAAAATACAAATGAATAAAATCAAGAAAATAAAATTACCTACAATTTCCACTTTACTGATAACCAGTGTTAACATTTGGTGCATATATTTTCATAAATTTTTATTGCCTATATTATATAAAAAACATTTACAGTTGCTTTATGGATCCATTATATTGTTATGAGTACTTTTAAAAATAATAGCTAATGGGTTTCATCTTCTTTTTTAAATTGAAGCATAATTTATTTACAATGTGTTAGTTTCAGGTGTACAGCAAAGTGATTGTTTTATATATATATAATATATATCAATATACACTTTTTCAGATTCTTTTATTATAAAACACTGAGTGTAGTCTCCTGTACTATACGGGTTTCACCCTTTTAAAGACAATGTTTTTCAAAGTGATACTTTTCACATAGTTAAAACTTTATAATGAAAGTCTTACAGTAAAGGCTTATAATAAAAGATGGCATGCCTTTTTCCTAGTACTACTTTTTACCTGAGGCAACCATTTCTTAACTCTTTTATCTATGTTTCTTGGCATTTACTTTTTTATTTCTTAAAAGATACATAGTTTTCTGGGCTTCCCTGGTGGCACAGTGGTTGAGAGTCCGCCTGCTGATGCAGGGGACATGGGTTCGTGCCCCGGTCTGGGAGGATCCCACATGCCGCAGAGCGGCTAGGCCTGTGAGCCGTGGCCACTGAGCCTGCGCGTCTGGAGCCTGTGCTCCGCAACGGGAGAGGCCACAAAAGATACATAGTTTTCTGATTTATTACATTTCTTGATTTATCCCATTTAGACAATTTATTGACTTCCTGAAAGTGAAGATTTAGGTAGCTCTTTTATTACTGCCCTCCCAACTCTCCTCCATATAGTTATAAAGCCATTTATCATTAAATTTTTATTCAGTATTAATATTATGATTCTAAATATTTTGTTTTCTGGTATACAAAGTACTATGTACTGTGCTTTGCTTTATTCTACTATTTAAAAAAAATTTCTGGAGTTAATAACTGCCCAGTTTGTTCACTTAGTTATTCTGCATACCTATTTCTTTCCAGATAAGGAGTGCAGAATTTTAAAAAACTGATTATTGCTGACTTCAGTTTCCCACTAGTCTTCTACTTTTTCTTTTTAGTTACCCATACTATTATTACTTCTTCTGTACCTCTTTCAGTATTCTTTACATCAGGGTGGGACAGTTTAGTTATTTAAAACCGCGAAGATCTGGAGAGGTGAAATCTAATTGTTCTGCCATATCCACCCTGATATTGACATTACTCTAAGAACAGGCCAACTATTGCCTTATTAGTTAGCAGATGATCATTCCATTATTAGCTAGAAGGAAATAAGTAACTGGGCCAGGCCTATTGATAAGAGGGTAGACACCATGTTCCAAAATTAACCAAAGTTAAGGTAAAGAGAGTCACTGACACATTACTAGAGAATATTATTGATCTTTGGATATTAATTCTTTCAGCCAGCTGTTGGCTGAAACATTATTTTGTTACATAATAATGGCTTCACCATTATCAAAATATGGAAAACTGAAGTACTTATAACTGCCTTTTTTTTTTAAGGCCATTAAGTCAGCCACAGTATCAGAACTAAAGATTATTTCTGTATTTTTCAAAACAGACGTTATGATAGTGTTATAAATCGACTGTATACTGGTATTCAGTGTTACTCTTGTGGAATGAGGTTTACAACATCACAGACAGATGTATATGCAGATCACTTGGACTGGCATTATCGACAAAATAGAACTGAAAAAGATGTAAGCAGAAAAGTCACTCATAGACGTTGGTACTACAGTTTAACAGTAAGTAATTCATGTGCCTCTGAACTATCTTTTAGCCTTTAAATTATATCATTCAAAAGTATATTAGTTTAGGTAACTGCTGAGCACTAACTAGTGAATTTTTTGAATAAAATTTGACCCTTAGAATATAAAAGGTTTTTTTAATTAAAAAAAATGTGAAGAGTATGTATTTGTTTTTTGTTGAAATTAAGAGTAGAACACAGGTTTCTTCTAGTTCTAAAATTCCAAGGTTCTATGACTGATTTTTTTTGGTAAAAAATTGTGCATGAAATTTATCTTATTTACATTAGTAGTTGTAATTCTAGAGTTAAAGGAATGTTAATGTTAAGATCTTAATTGTTCATTAGTTGCTTTATGTTGTCTATTAGTTATGGGGCTCAAAAAGATGGTATAATTCTAAATAATCAATATTAAAGCATATTGTAGAAGAAAGTACTCTCACATTTAAATGGCATTGTATTGAAGGTGTTCAGTAAGAGTCTAGAAACAAATGAATATACTCTTTTTAAATTAACTCTTTTTAAGGACTGGATAGAATTTGAGGAAATAGCTGATCTGGAAGAACGTGCAAAGAGCCAGTTTTTTGAAAAGGTGCACGAAGAAGTCGTGCTCAAAACTCAGGAGGCTGCTAAAGAAAAGGAGTTCCAAAGTGTACCTGCTGGACCAGCAGGATCAGTTGAGGTAAAGGAACAATGTTCAATTTTCTACCTCTGGTCATGCCTTTCACTTCCTTTAAGTAAATAATCATAAATATAACTTTATTTACATCCCTTTTTTAATGATTTTGAGACTTCTTGTAAGCTTTACTCTTCAATGTTATTCTTGTTATCTGGCTTCGGGTTTCATAACCACTGTAGTTACTACATATTTATCTGTGACCAAGAGCTGTGAAATGTTAATTATTTTTGCATGGAAGAATGCGAAATCCTTAGATCTTACTTTGTATTATATATTTGAACATTGTTTAAATTTTCAGAAAACTCTTAAATTCCTTTCTCCACTTAACAAAATGTTTCTGTATTTTTACTTAATGGCATTGTGTTCTATTATGTAAACTTCATTTTTATATGGTTCTATTTTAGAGTTGTGAAATTTGTCAAGAACAATTTGAACAGTACTGGGATGAAGAAGAGGAGGAGTGGCATTTAAAAAATGCTATTAGAGTAGATGGAAAGGTAATTTTCAGCTCTTTATGAAGTACTTTAAAAGGAAGTATTAAGATTTTTAAAAAAAAATGTTTATAGGGGTAGCTCACTACTTTGAAAGAAAAGTGTTAATTGCATTTTTATTTTGGTTTTTAATAGAAGTGGTATTTCTAAGGTATTGGACTTTAGAGAGTCAGAGTGTGTGAGTTGGAAGGCATTTTAGCAATCATCTGGTCCTGTACTCATTTTATAAAAAAGGTTGCATAACTAGTTAATGATAAATCCAGGACTAGATCTTCTGAGTCTAGTTAGTCTTCTTTCTGCCTAACCACACTATTTTGATTCTGAATTTATATTTCATCATCAAAGTTGTTTCTGTCTTAACATACCATGTTATCTGCTTAAATATATAAAGGAAGTTTTAAGGGAAATCAGGATGAAAATTTTGTTTTTATCCGTTTTTGTGACCAAATGATTTTTTGTTGCCTTTCCAAAGATAGTTTATCTCTGGTTTAAATTTTAAAAGAAAATCATACCAGAATAGTCCATTAGAAATGAATATGCATGTGAATACTTACTTACTTTTTTGTTTTTGCTTCAGATTTATCATCCATCATGTTATGAAGATTATCAAAATGTAAGTTCTTTTTGGTTACTGTTTGTTCTCCTTTACATTGATAAATTTTATTTTCAGTTATTTTTTGCATCTGGGCAACATTTTTATTTTAATCTTGATGTGTTGAGCTGTCTTAGTTTTGATGTAGCATTTAGGTTGTTCACAAAATATTGGTGCTAGGTTGATAGGGTCTGATTTAAATTTTGAAATTTTTGTATCATTCCTCGCATTCTCTTCATTTGAATCTTGATGATGTCTTCTACTAGAGTACTAGGCCTAGAGAATGAGAAGGTTCATGATGGGAATAATTTTCTATAAGTTACGGGTAGCATTTACTGCTTACTCCACTTGGCCATGTAATATAGGAATAATTTTTAAATTATCATACATGAAATACAAAAAAAAATCAGTCTCTTGACCTTGGAAATTCAAATTTTCATATTTGTAGAGTGACCATTTTTTTTTTAAACCAAACAGTGGAACATCTTAACTGTCAAATAATATTTGTTTCACAAGTTCAAGGGGCAGTTTGGAATATATACTTAGGTCATCAAAAGATTAGAGTTTGTAGGGTGTTTTGATGGTTTTGAGGGATTTTTAAAAAATCCTTGGGGTAGGGCTTCCCTGGTGGCGCAGTGATTGAGAGTCCACCTGCCGATGCAGGGGATATGGGTTCGTGCCCCGGTCCTGGAAGATCCCACATGCCGTAGAGTGGCTGGGCCCGTGAGCCATGCCTGCTGAGCCTGCGCATCCGGAGCCTGTGCTCCGCAACGGGAGAGGCCACAACAGTGAGAGGCCCGCATACTGGAAAAAAGAAAAAAAAATCCTTAGGGTATTTGAAATTAGGAGCAACAAATCCCAGGATATATGTAGGGGGTTATATTGGGATTAAAATATAGAAACGTGTCTAATCATTGAATCAGCTTCTTTTGTCGTTATATTACTGCTTTTCTTACCATAGCTCATTGCTGAGCACATATCAGATGCTCAATATACATTTATTTATTTATATTTATTTTATTTAGTTGGTTGTGCTAGGTCTTAGTTGCAGCAGGCGGTCTCCTTCGTTGCATGTGTGCTCCTTCATTGAACCAGCAGGCTCCTTAGTTGCGGCTCGCTGGCTCCTTAGTTGTGGCATGTGGACTCTTAGTTGCGGCATGTGTGTGGGATCTAGTTCCCTGACCAGGGATCAAACCCGGGCCCCCTGCATTGGGAGTGCGGAGTCTTAACCACTGCGCCACCAGGGAAGTCCCTCAATATACATTTTATTAATTGGCTGCCTTTATGGCATGTTTTGTGGGAAAGCAGGGTTTTCAATTGTGTTTGGTATATATTTCTTTGCCCATACAAGGGTCTTATAAAACTGTCACTTAATGTGATACTTGTGAACTTTAATCAGTACTTAAAGGGTTTTTCATTTTGTAGACATCTTCATTTGATTGTACACCATCTCCCAGCAAGACACCAGTTGAAAATCCCTTGAACATTATGTTGAACATTGTTAAAAACGAATTGCAGGAACCCTGTGAAAGTCCCAAAGTTAAGGAAGAACGGATTGATACTCCACCAGCTTGTACAGAGGAAAGCATAGCAACAGCCACTGAAATTAAAACAGAAAATGACACAGTCGAGTCAGTTTAAGTAAAATGAGAAAGGTATGTTTTTCTTTTTTTTTAAGAAAAAAAAAAAAAGCTGCTGTTGAAATCTAGAAGGTGAAGAATTTTTTATGTATATACAGACATATCTATATAAATTGTCTAGCTGAGGCAGGGCCTTCAGCTATCATTTGGTTAATAAATACATTTTAGTATTTGCATTTCCTACTGCCTGCACAGTTTCAGGTGCTTGTTGTGTGAAAGTTCTGTAGATGTGTGCAAATTTAACAAAATGAAATTGTATGTGTAAAAATGTACGATTTTCACTTGTGAAACTGTAAATTATAAATAAAAAAATATTTTTGCTATCCATGGAGTGTAATATTTATGCACACCATCAAATAAAGACAGTGTTTCTGTACTTTTTATTGGGTGAAAATGGAATTAAACAGCAATTTCAACATAAGATTTTTTTCCAGCAGCTTCCCATGATTAAAGAAGCAAAGTCTGAGTTAGTTTTATCCTTCAAAAGGGGGTTGTGAGAGCACTGCAGGACTTTTCTCAAATTGAAAAGCCAGGTTTGAAAAAATTTTTTAAATGGAATAGGACATAATTGCATATATATATATCTCCAGCTATAGAGAACCATCCAGATATCCATTTTTGCAAAGCATCTAATGAAGCAACTTTTATTCTTGAACTTGGACACTGATGCCATCAAATGATTAACAAATATATTTAAGTACTAAAGGTGATTTTTTTTTTAAAGGACATTTTTCACATTTGTCAAATAACTTAATGCAGATGAACATATTTCTATTTTAAGTTACAGGGGGATCTGTAAGAATGTTAATTTGAAACATGGTTAACCTTTTTTCCTTTGTTGGTTTTGACTGAATTAGATGGATGCCATGAGATGTTAATATTCATACATGTAATAAATAGAATGATGAAGAAACTCCAGTTTGTATCTCTTTTATTTCTTAAGTGCCTTTAGAAAGTGACTTCTTTTTCCTATATCTTTCATCACTCTGTTCTTGAAAACATGAATGAGGCACCTGCTATGAGCCAGGCACTCTGAGATGCAAGATTAATCTTTTCTGCCATCTGTTGGAGGAGATAGGCATATAAAACAATGAAATGTGTTGAGCACTTACTATATGGTAGGCATTGGCAAACTCTTTACATATATTTCCTCTGATACTTACAAATAATTCTAAATGGTAGGTGGTATCCCCAGTTTACAGATGAAATTGAATCATTCACTTATAAAATTGTAAAACAAGAATGAGAACCTGGCTTTGCTTCATTCCATTCCATAATATTTCTGCAATTTACAAAAATACCCTAATAGGCACATCAGACTACCTGGAGGTTGGTTAAGGAAGACTTTATAGAGGTGGTGGTATTTGAGTCTTGGAGGATAAATTGAAGTGGTGTCCACACTGGTAGGAGGCAAGGGTATCTATGAAGAATAAGCAGCAAAATTGAAGGCTCGAAAACACTTCATGTGTTTTTATATGGTTAAAACCCAGTAATGTTGAATAGAACGAGTCTTCTTGGTCATGCTGAGGACTGTGTATCATACTGATGACCACAGCAGCCACTAGAAATTTTAAACAGAGGTGATATCCTTTATGCATCTAAGGTTGGCCTTTTTTTTTTTTTTTTTTTTTTTTGCGGTACGCAGGCCTCTCACTGTTGTGGCCTTTCCCGTTGCGGAGCACAGGCTCTGGACGCGCAGGCTCAGCGGCCATGGCTCACGGGCCCATACGCTCTGCGGCATGTGGGATCTTCCCGGACCGGGGCACGAACCTGTGTCCCCTGCATCGGCGGGCGGACTCTCAACCACTGCGCCACCAGGGAAGCCCTGGCCTTTGTTTTTAAAGAATCAAGTGAATAAAAATTTAAAGAGATTAGCAAATGCTACAGAGAGGTCGAGTGAGAAAACGTGTCCACTGAATTTGAGAGAGAGAAACACATTATGTGATGCCCCAACATATGAATATACATGAACAATATCATGGAAGAAATGCTGGGGTCTGAATCTAAAAATGTAGGCAAAACTTCCTGTTGTGCCTTTTTTGGGGAAGACCATCCATAGCTTTTACCAAATGATTAAAAGTATGTCACAATCAAGAGGAAGGCAACATTCAAACCTACAAGTGTACTAAGGGTATTTGGGAAACATTTAAAGACTTATAGGTGGGGAGGTGAGAAATAAGCACAAGTAAAGAAGTAAAATAAAACCAGCAATGGGAAAAAAATTTTTTTAAATAGGTAGTCAGCAAAGTTACGAAATACGGAAAAATTAAGACGTATCCCCTATTGACTGAAGAAGAGTTGAGTATGGGAGAGAGGGGACAAAATAATAAAAGCTGCTCATCTCTGAAATTTAACTGGAGAGATTTAATTGTAGTTGAACAAATAGAGATGTTAGCACTTAGGTTTAAAAGGAACTTGTTGGAGAAAGATTGAAAACAGATGACTGATAAGTCAGTCTCGGAGCTAGAAGGAGATACTATCAATAGCACAAAAGGATTTAGTTGGAGTGGCGGAGGGACAGTATTTCTCTGAGATGTTCATAGGTATTTGCAGTTGAAATTGAGATTCCTAGTTTTTGTTTGATGTAGATGTTGGGTATTGATTTAGAAGTGTGCCCCCCAATTTGGCTGTGCATTAGAATCACAGTGAATGCTAAGAAGAGATTGCTTATCTCGAGAGTCTTATTTAGTAGATTCTCATTCAGAGACACCTCTAATATTTAAGAAGCTCCATAGCTTTTTAAACACCAAAGCTAATGTTTTATGTCAATTACATCCCAATTTAAAAAAGCTCCATAGTTAATTCTGTTATAATAAATGGCCAGATCTGACAACTGACCTAGAAATCAGCAACACCTAATTTTAGCCCCCTAAAAAAATGGAAAAGTAGTGAACACATACCATTAGGAACTAGAACCATTATTCTACACAAAAGAGTATAGCAAAGAAAGCTAAAGGAAGCCTCAGGGAAGCTGGAATATTGTCTTGTTTTTTTTGGCCACACTGTGCAGCATGTGGATGTTAGTTCCCTGACCAGGGATCGAACTCACGCCCCCTGCAGTGTAAATGCGCAGTCTTAACCACTAACCACTGGATCGCCAGGGAAGTCCCTGGAATACTGTCTTTTGAAATAAGAGTTGAAGTTTGTGAGAAGAAATAAAAGGAATATTGTATTAAAATCTACAAATTTCATTGTTCATACCCTATTTACAATGTTCTCTGATTTCAACATAATTTACCTATTTTTAAACATCCAACTTTTAGGTTCCATTAAATACTACAAAGGAATTTGTTATTCAGCTCAAAATAAAATAAGCTTTGGGGAGAAAAATAAGGACCTAATTATTATATATATTAAAAATTTAATAAGTACTGTGTGATATCACTATATGTGGAATCTAAAAAATAAACTAGTGAATATAACAAAAAAGAAAACGACTCACAAATACAGAGAACTAGCAGTTACCAGAGTGAAGGGGGAGGGGCAAGATAGGAGTAGGGGATCAAGAGGTACAAACTGCTATGTAGAAAATAAATAAGCTACAAGGATATATTGTACAGCACAGGGAATCTAGCCCATATTTTATAATAACTATAAATGGATTATAGCCCTTAAAAATTGTGAATCACTGTGGTACACCTGAGACTTACATATATTTCACTATATTTCAATATTAAAAAAAGAAAAAAAAGATTCTCACAGAATAGTTTAACCTAAAATAAACAATTTTAGATTCTAGTTATATTTTCCTGGCTGTCTTTCTTTACAGCCTATTTAACATCTAACGAATGCTTCGAGGGGTTTATACAAAACATTCAGGAAGATATAAGGAGGCATCTAAGCATGTCTACAAATGGAAAGGTTTAGCTGACTAAAGAGGTAATCTGGAGGTAGAAATGGAAAATCAGACTAGTGTCAAGAAAGGCCTGAACTTCTACTGTAGGAGTAGGAAGTTTCCTCCTACTCTTATATGGGGTCAGCTCTCTGAAATAATGAACACTTTGCTGGGCAGGTGGGGAAGAGCAAGTTAAAGAATAAGAGCAAAAATGCACCCATGGGGTGCCCCAGTGAGGGATTAGAGGTGAGCACCAAAGGGAAAGAAAGAATGCTTGGGAAGTAAGAGGGTCTATAGGCAGAAAAGAGTAGAGACGGTTACCAAAATCCACTTAATTCTTGTCCTGGAGTTGGTCCTACTCCCTCCTCTAGAACTAGATGAAAGAGCTGGTTTACAGGGGATTAGAGGAACAACCTGACTTATCACCCCACTTTGGAAAAATTGAGGTAGAGATGGAGGACTAGCCAATTTTACTCATTGTAACCATAAGCTTCCTACTTAAAAGGGTTTTGAGTCTCTGGAATGCTGAGATGCCCACTTCAGTGTGTTCTGAAACCTGTTTCACTTGAGAAACTTCCTTCATAGTCAGTCCCTCACTTACCTTGAAATCCTGTGCAATCTGGTTTTTACATCTTGCCTATTTCATTAAAATTGCTCTCCTGAATATTATCAATGACTCCTTGCCAAAACCAGTGTGCTTTTCTTAGCCTCTTAATCGCTATTGGCCCACATAATTCTTTTTTTTTAATTGAATTTTTTTTTAATTTTATTTATTTATTTTTGGCTGGTTGGGTCTTTGTTGCTGCTCACGGGCTTTCTCTAGTTGCGGCGAGTGGGGGCTACTCTTCATTGTGGTGCACGAGCTTCTCATTGTGGCTTCTCTCATTGCGGAGCACGGGCTATAGGCGTGCAGGCTTCAGTAGTTGTGGCACACGGGCTCAGTAGTTGTGGCTCACAGGCTCTAGAGCACAGGATCAGTAGTTGTGATGCACGGGCTTAGTTGCTCCACGGCATGTGGGATCTTCGTGGCCCAGGGCTCAAACCCGTGTCCCCTGCATTGGCAGGTGGACTCTCAACCACTGCGCCACCAGGGAAGCCCGGCAGGCAGATTCTTAACCACTGCACCACCAGGGAAGCCCAGGCATTCTTTTATAATTATCAGTTTATTAACGTTTTCTAACTCTTCAGCCAATTTTTAAAAAATTTATATTTTCCTAAAAATTGTCCAAGTCTGGGCTTCCCTGGTGGCGCAGTGGTTGAGAGTCCGCCTGCCAATGCAGGGGACACGGGTTCGTGTCCTGGTCCGGGAGGATCCCACATGCCACAGAGCGGCTGGGCCTGTGAGCCATGGCCGCTGAGCCTGCGCGTCTGGAGCCTGTGCTCCGCAACGGGAGAGGCCACAGCAGTGAGAGGCCCGCGTACCGCAAAAAAAAAAAAAAAATGTCCAAGTCAATTTTTAAGATTATAAGGTTACACTAAATAATTCACTTGTTTTCAAAGTCCCTAATATCTGTAATGTGTTCCCTTTGCTTCTGATATTGTTTTCTCTCTTCTTCTTCCTCAGATTTGCTGTCTGTTTATTGTTCTTTTTGAACATCAGCTACTATTATGATCAATTTTATTTTCTATTTCTTTAACTTCTGCTTTTATTTTTAATTCCTTTCAAGTTTATTTTGGGAGATTTTACTTTTTCCGCTTCTCTATGTTTCTGTTTCCTTTTCTGATCCTTTCCACCAAGTGTGTATCCTTTAAGAGTGTGCTGCCTTATTCCCTCAGCCTCAGTGTGTTTATCCATACAACAGAGCAAAAAAGTAATGCCTTTACCATTATTATATAAGTGGCTACAAACACTGTATTAATTTGGAGTTCAGTCATAGTGGGTTCCAACTCCCCACCACCTAGTTATGGGATCTTGGCCAAATCTTGATTTCTTCACCTGTAAAAATAGAAATAATAATACAGATTAAGACTATTTGCAAATCATTTAGCATAAAAACTGGCCCATATTAATAACTCAATAGATGTCTGGTAAGACAATAGGCCTCAGTTGCCCCATTTCCAAAAATGAGGGCATTGGGCTGACTAATCCCAAATTCCTTTCCAACTGAAAAATTTTACTTTTCTTACTTTTCTTTTGGCCACGCCAAGCAGCATGCAGCATCTCAGTTCCCCAACCAGGGATCAAACCCATGCCCCCTGCAGTGGAAGTGCAGAGTCTTAACCATTGGACCACCAGCAAAGTCCCTGAAAAATTTTACTTTCAATCTATCAGTTCATCCACCAGACAATCAACCAACCATCAACCCACTTACCCACACAACAGTTAGTAATTCCTTCCCTTCAACTAAGTATTCTAAATGTTAGGAATGCCATGATGAATAATGATACAGTTTCCACCTTCCAGAAGGTCAGAGTCCCTGGGGGGTAGGGGTGAGAACCACCTGTTAAACAGGTAATTGTAATACAGTATGATAAGTGGTCTAATAAAGGATGTGGGAATTCAAGAGATTTCGAGGAGTATGCACAGCAAAATCAAAGATCTAGGTTGGAAACCTAATGCGAGGACTTAATACTTACTAGCTGTGTACCCTCAGGCAATTAACTTTGGTGCTGTACTTCTCTAACTGTAGAAAGGAACAGTAATACTATCCTGGTAGGTTAGGTGAAGGATTAAACAGAAAAACTAATATAAAGCGCTTAGTACAGTGCCAGATTCATCATAAGAACTCAACAAATGGAAGTTATTAATGTTACAAGAGGCCATGGAAGTTAAAGAAAGGCATTTACTGTATTTCAAGAGAGGAAAGGTAGGGTCGGGGGAATTTGCCAGCTGTGTTCACTAAACAAAACCTGTGGCAAAAGGATAGGAAAAAACAGGGTAAAAGGAGAATCAAGGTGGGTGATGCCCTTGGAGGGCAGAGAATTCTAATTTCTGTATTTTCAGCTGCTAGCACAAGACCTGACCCATATATTTGCTATAAATATGAATGGAAGAATACACGTTATGCAGTAGGCTTGCAGAAAAAGATCTGGGCCAAAATGTTGAAAGTAAACATTTTACAGTGAAAGGAACCTTGGAGTCAGGAGACCTGGTGCAGCCTTTTGACTGATGACCTGTTTTTATACTGGCTTCACAACTTACCTGCTGTTGGATCTTAGCAAATTACTGATACCTTGAATCTCCTCACCTGTAAAATGGGGATAACACCTACCTTACAAAATTAGTGTGAGAATTAGTACCAAGCGATTATCAAAGAGCCTGGCAGTAGTAACACGCAACAATGATAGCGCTGCAGCTGCTAACTCCTCCGTTAGGTCTTTTGTCCATACTTATGAAATGATAGGGTAAGAGTATATTTTCTCCAATGCTCCAACCAGCACTGAAAAATGACACTCGGTTTGCCGAGGATAAAAGGCCCTGCCCGGCCCGAGGCACACACGCAGGTCACCTACATCGACTGCAGTCCTGGAGTCTCCACGTGCGTCGCCGAGCCACGGCGGGCGCGACCTATGCCAGGCCGTTATAGAGGCGGGGCCTAGACAGGCTGAATGTGAGACCGAGCGGAACTTCATCGAAAACCGGTCCATTCCACAATCTCTAGAGGAGAAGCTTAGAGGTTAAAAAACAAAAAACAAAAAACAAACAAACAAAAATTTGCAGGGAAGCCGGAAGTGACGCACGACCGCGAGGGAGCGGAAATGACCGCAGCACGCCGGAAGTTTACTCATTTCCAAGGCGACGGCTCCACCATCGCTGCAACGGCTGGAGTCGGGACGCTGGAAAGCGACTTAGAGGAGAGGGTACTCGCCGACGGCGGCCGCCGCCACAGTGAATCGCGGGGAGTAGCAACCGAAGACGGCGGCCGCCGCACCAGCCATCGCGTGTGGAGGATAAACGGCCTGCACGGCCATCGCGGCGACCAATCCAGGGAAAGAGTTAGCGAAGGCCAGGGCTTTAGTCGTAGCGAAGACAGGGAAGGAATCCGTGAAGGCAGCGACCACCGCTGCAGGGTACCGACGGGAAGAGCAAGTGAAGACGTCCGCTTCTCCCGCAATGACTCAAGAAGGGTCAGTGAAGACCTGGGCCACCGTCGCAGTGTCTCTCAGGAGAGAGTCAGGGGAGACCGTGGCCACCGTCCCAGCAACTCTTGGGAGAGAGTAAGGGGAGACCGCAGCAGCGACGTGAGTTTAAGTGAAGTCGGAAGCCACCCCACTAGTGACTCCGGGGGAACGGTCAGAGAAGACCGCGGCCTCCATCTCAGTGGGACTTGGGAGGGAGTCAGGGAGCTCCGGGGTCCCCGAACCAGCGACTCTGGGGAGAGAGGCAGTGACGACCACAGCCGCCGCCTCAGTGGCTCTTGGGAGGGCGGAAGTGTGGATGGCGGCCGCAGCCTCAGCAGTTCCTGGGAGGAGGGGGTGAGTGAAGACCGCGGCTACGTGGCCAGCGACTCCTCCGTCGTGAGCGTCAGCGAAGACGCCAGCCGCCGCCGCTTCTGGGAGAGAGAAAGCGAAGACGAAGGTTCCCGCTGCCGGGGCTCCTGGGAGAGAACGACGGAGGACGGCGTCCCCGGGCCTAGCGACGACGAGGAAGACAGCCGCTGCTGCACTGGCTCGTGGGTGACAGCGAGCGAAGACCGCCGCAGCAGCAGGGGCCTGGACTCGACTCCTCCCCGGAGTCCGAGGGGTCGCACCATGCCCGGGGTGTCCGGTTCAGGCCCCTTCACCTTCTGCACGGAGACTGCGACCCCGTGTGAGTCAGATTACTTCACTGGCCCTCATCTCTGCCACACTCCTTTTCTCACTTCAGCTCACAGGAGCTTCGCCCCTTCTGGCAGTTCCCTTTCTCACCTGTCACTCCTCATTTCCCTTAATTGATCTGTTTTCAGTAGGTCACAGAGCTGCTCACCTGGCCCCCATCCTTCCTCATTTCAGCTTTACTTCCTTTTTTATTTTTCTATCTGCGCGCATTCCTGAGACTTCGTTCCCAGCTGACATCAACTCTTGTTAAAATGTATGGACCCTTTTAAGTTCTACCGTCTCTGCAGTATTTGACTCTGGAGATAATGTTAGACTTATCTCATTTTCTTCCTTCCACTCTGCTGACTCTATCTATCTATCTATCTACCTACCTACCTATCTATCTACTTATCTACCCTGAATTTTCTTCTATCCTCTTTTTAAAACGTTGCTTTTTCCCTTGGATAGTGCCATCATTAGTGCTTTTTTCCTTGTCATGTACTATGGCTTCAACCCTAGTGACGACCCCGGAATCTGTTATTCATTCAGTCATCCAGTAAATATTTATTGAGTGCCTATTATGTGCTTTGTCTTAAGGATACGTAAGCAAAGAAGACAGGCACATTCCTTCCTTCTAGTGGGGAAGATGAATACTCAACAAGTAATTACTGGTGTGATGAATGCTATAAAGAAGAATAGAGAGCCGTTGGCTCCAGTATAGGGTGAGGTTGGGGATCAGAAAAAGCTGCCTAATACTGAGACACAGCTAACACTGAGAACTCAACTCCAGGCCTCTCACTGGAGCTGTAGACTCATATGTACAACTCCTTTCTGGAACTCTTCCATGGGCACCTCAAGATCAACACATTCAGAATATAATTTTGTATTCATATGCCCTCTCTGTCCTTTCGTGTTCGCTGTCTCAGTGGCAGTACACCATTTATGTAACTAAGCCAGACACCTTCGAGTTGTCCCGTTACTTTTCCCTTATTTCACCCACTATATCCATCCAAGTTCAATTCATCCTGCTTCCTTAATACATGTTGAATCTGTCTCCTTTTCTGTTCCTACTGCCATTCACTTGGTTGAGGGTCTCAACCTCTCTGGTGTAGACTACTGTAGATATCTTCCTACATGGTCTCCTTGAGTCTATACTCTTGCGCTTTGCTCAATGAATTCGCCTTACTGCAGCCAGCCATATACAAAGCATTACAAATCTGATCATTCTTATTCTTCTGCTTAAAATCCCTCAATGACTCCCCACTCTGCTCAAGTTCAGCAAGTTCCAGCACAGCCTGCCTCTTGTCTAATTCTAGCCTCTTTTCCTTCCACTTTATGCTTCAACAATAGGGTGGGTATTTTTATAGTTTCTTGACCTGTCCAGGATGCCTTTCCCCACATCCATTTCACCTGGCAAATTCCTGCTAATCCTTGAAGATTCATCTTAGGTGTTACCTTCTCTAGGAATCTTTTTCTGCTCTCCTTCCCTCCTACCCTAGCTAAGTTAGAAGTCTTCTGTGCTTTCATAACTTCTTATGAATATTTCTGTCATTGCTCTTACTACATTGTTTTGTAATTGTGTTTGTATATCTCTGTGAGTCCCTTGAGGATAGAGATCATGTCTTATCTTTTTATCCTTATGGTAGATACCAGATTAATGTTGAGTGGATAGATGGGTGGATGAATGAATAAATTGGAACGGAATGTGGTGAGAAAAAAGGCTGTCAAATTAGATGGAGCCAAATTATGGGAGGGCATAGACTGTCATACTGAGGGCTTGGATTTGGTTCTCTAGACTAGCAGTGGATAACCAGAAGCAGTTCAGAGTGGAGGAATGAAGTGATCAGAATAGTGTCCTTGTATACGATGGATTGGAGCGTCCCTGTATAAAATGTATTAGGGTGGGTAGAACGTCATTTGCAGTACTAATTTAAAGGAGAATAATGGAAGGCCCTGGAGGTCCAGTGGTTAAGACTCCGTGCTTCCACTGCATGGGGCACGGGTTCGATCCCTGGTCGAGGAGCTAAGACCCCACATGCCTTACGGCATGGCCAAAATATAAAAAAACAAACATAAAGGAGAGTAATGAAGGTCTGACCTAGGGGATTAACATCATTAAACATTTACCAAGTGGTTTGGTTTTCTCGGGGTGCTTCCTTACTCTCTTTCCAGTATGCATAGATCTTAATTGTCCTTCAAAGACTTGCTCGAGTGTTTCCTCCTCCACCTTTATTTTACCTGTAATCTCTTAGGATGTTACTGTCAGGTTTTCGATTTCATCGAATTTATCCCAATAGATTTTAAAGTGTCAGTGGAAAGAAAATGTCTTAAATCCATGTCTATTCATTGTGTTATCATAGCGCCTGGCATATGGTACATGCTCAAAGGACTTTTGAGTAAAATGCATAGCATTTTGCTAAGGGTTGGTATAAGAAATGATTTCAGCTGTCAAGAAATTAACATGCTAATTGTGGAGAGAGGACATATACATAGATATAAATAGTAATACAAGGCTGCATAGATTATCTGCCAGAGGTGTTGGTGAGTTCTTTTCAAAACAATTTGAGTTCAGGAATTGTGCCTGTTTGTTTGGTTTAGGAAATGCTTTGATTGAACTATTTACTTCTTCCTTCTCCAACAACTGTCTGTTCGTGCTTAGATACTTTTATTACTTCTGGTTCACAATGCACATTAAAATATTTCACGGTACAGTAAGGCTGACAATCCAGTCTTGATGTTTGGAACATTATATTATAAAATATAAGACGCTAGAACGTATGAAGTAAAAATTGTGACCTGCCATTCCTTTCTTAGTGTAGGACATATGAGGAAGATATGAAAAATATTAGTAAAATATATCTGCCTATGTGAGATAAGGTTCTGGTAAAGTCTTTTTCACTGGAGAGTAGGCCTTTGTTACAGAGAATAGCTGGGCAGATTTCAAAATGGTTACCTCTCTCCCCCTTTACCAAAGACATGAAGTGATTTTTCTTGGTTTTTCACAGTGATAACCTGGTGGCGTTTTGAAGGTAAAATCTATGAAAATGAGGGGACCTCCTAAGACTATGGCCCCGAGGAGTTTCTCACTGTTAGGCTACTACATACCCAGTCCCCAGCAATTTGTCAAAATTACTATTTAAGTGCTTTTAGAAGCTTATGGTTCTAGTGACTTCTGCTCCAGGTAAGCTGAACTTGACTGTGTTTCTCTGTATTTGCCTGTCTCTCCAAATTCAGGGTGGCCGTTTGCCCCGAGACCTCAATTCTTTGATGAGTGCAAGAAAAGTTGTTGACTTTGTTTGTTCTGCTTTTTTCCTGTATGGATGGGGGTGACAACGTCCGTGCTCTTTACATATTAGAGCTGAAATTGAAGTCATATTAAGATGTTAATCACAAACATCTTTGTAGTAAATTATTTGGAAAGCCAAAGTGATTTTGTACTATCAGTTCAGTCGTTGCTTTAGTCTTTTTTTAGTTTTGTAATATATTTTAAGCAATTTTGTTTTTCAGTGGGTGCCAGGAAGAAAGTGCATTTTGGTAGCATACATGATGCAGTACGCGCTGGAGATGTAAAGCAGCTTTCAAAAATAGTAGAACGTGGTACCAGCATTAATGAAGTTGACGTTCTCCATAAACTTACCCCTTTACATTGGGCAGCACATTCTGGCAGTTTGGAGGTAAGAAACTATATAAGTTATTAAACTGAGGTAAGTTTAGCGCTGTTGACAGTTTTGTAAATTTAGCAAACAGGACTGAGGCCTTATGCTAGGCACTGAAAATATTTTTCTTTTCTTTTTTTAAAAAAATTTATTTTATTGAAGTATAGTTGATTTACAATGTTGTGTTAATTTCTGCTGTACAGCAGAGTGATTCAGTTATACATTTATATACAAATATTTTTCTTTTCAGTTCAGTCTAACATTTGGGTGTTCTGGTTACCTTAGTAATAAGTTATCCTAAAACTTGGTGGTATAAAATAACTATTTATTTATGCTCAGGAGTGAACCAGGAATTTGGATTTCAGGGACAGCTTGTCTCTACTCCATGATGTTTGGGGCTCCACCTAGAAGATTTAAAAGCCAGGGCTGGAATCTTCTGAAGGCTTGTTCATGCAGACATCTGGTAGTAGATGCTGGTTGTAGACTGTGCCCCTTGATCCCTCTCCACGGGGGTCTTTTTGTGAGGTCCCCACATGTGGGTTAGTCTGTGCTTCCTCACAGGGTGGCAGCTGGGTTCCTAAGGCAAGCATACAGGGTAACTTGCAGAGGATAACGTAATGCATACCTGGCTGTATGAAATCCTAATATTTTTGCTGTAGTTGCTTCAGATTTTTGGAAAAGAAATGGAGTATCACAGATACATTTGAAGTCCCTGAGCACCCCTCCCAGGTGTCATTTCTCTCCTTCCAACTCCAGAGATAACTATTACCCTGAATTTGGTGTTTATTATTACCATATATGTTTTATGCTGTTATTACATATGATTATATCACTGTTTTAAAGAACATGTTTTATATAAATGTCATCATATTATTTGTATCATTCTGCAGCTTGCTTTTTTTGTTCAACAATGTGTTTTTGAATTTTAACGACGTGGTTACATATATATACTCTAGTTCATTCCTTTCAGCCATGTTGTAATAGTCTATTCTTAGATGAATATCAGAATTTATCGATTTTTTTGATTGATGGATATTTCATTGGTTTCAATTTTTCACTAGTACAAGCAGTGTTTAGTGAATATTGTTATGCACAACTTCTTTTTTTATTAATTTATTTTATTGAAATATAGTTGATTTACAGTGTTGTCTTAATTTCCGCTGTATGGCAAAGTGATTCAGTTATACGTATGTATATATATTATTTTTCATATTCTTTTCCATTATAGTGTATCACAGGATATTGAATATAGTTCCCTGTGCTGTACAGTAGGACCTTGTTGTTTATCCATTCTGTATATAATAGTTTGCACCTGCTAATCCCAAACTCCCAGTCCACCCTCTCCCACCCCCCTCCCCCTTGGCAACCACAAGTCTGTTCTCTATGTCTGTGAGTCTGTTTGTGTTTCATAGATAAGTTCATTTGTATGCACAACTTCTTATCCTTGGGCTGTGTGCAAAGCCAACTGGAATTTTTCTCACAATTCATGGTTGTGTGTGGGGAGCTTATTTTAGCTATTACATTTCTCCAGTCTGTAGGCTGCAGTAGGTCTATTCACTATGCAACTCTCTTTTTTCCCTGCCACACAAACAGAGTCTGCTTTCCATGAATATGGCTCCTCTGTGTGATTTCTTTGTTTGGGCTTTTCTGCTTTTTGGAACCAAATCTGGTCCAAAGAATCTCTCTGCACCAGTTTGTGTGCCCCACTTGAACTGTAGGGGTTTTTGCTTTGGCCTTTTAGTGGCTTCCTCTCACCTGGGAGAAATGTGCCTTGACGGGTCTTTCTGTGCTTGCAGCCCTGCATGGGGATTTTCTCTGGTGTTTGCTCCCACATTCCTGTTTGATCTATATTTTGGCAGCTTTCCCATCTGTTTTGTGGTTTCAGATATCTCCTAGCTTCATCAAAGATGGAGTTTTCTTGCTCTTTTTTAAATTTTTTAAATGATTTTGAAGAGAGGAGGAAATACTGATTTTACTCTGCCATATTTGAAATAAGATAGGACTTGTTGCTATACCATTTATTTCATCTCTTTCCTGGGATCTTTTCAGCTTCTCTGATTAACCTACCCTGCCTTCTCTAAAATTAGTGGTTTTCTTTATGCTCTTGCCAATGGGTGTCTCTCTTCAACTTTACACTCTCTCTCCAGGCCATTTTTAGACTTCCTTGGCTTAATCACTTCTACATAATAATTCATTGATTCGCTTTCTCTCCAGAATTTGAATTCTGGTTTCTGCATCCGGCGCTTATCAACAGCTCATACATATCTGACTGGCATCTTAAATTTAGTTGGTCTAAAACTAAACTGTTATTCTTTTCCCTCCCTTTCTTAGTTTTCCAGGCTAATGTCCTTTGCATCATATTGAGTTGTGTCAGGATTTTACAGAAGCAAAACACAGTATCAGCATTTGTCTAGGTCAAGTGCTTCATGATGCACATTGATGTAGTGAGAACTGATCCCTAAGTCAGTTGATTCTGTTCCATCTTTGTCTCTCAAATTTGTCCTTTACACCTTCGTAGCCACTGCCTTAGAGCTACTTGATTTCCTTCTTTCCTCTCTTGTCTACTTCTAGTTCATAACGGGCATACAAAATTATTGCTCTAAAACAAAAATCTGCCATTACTTAAAACCTTCCTTAAGTCCCTGTAGTGACTCTCTATACCCTGTAGGATGAAGTTTAAGCTATTTAATATGGTAGACTTACCTCTCCAACCTCATCTCCCATCAGACTTGTTTCATGTTGCAGTACTGGTGACTACTCTCATTTCCCAAACTAGTCCACTGTTTCATATTATCATAGACTGTGTACATGCCGTTTCATCTGGCTGGTCTCACCTCTTCCCAGTGGTTAGCTTGTTGAAATCCAGGTCAGGTAGCACCCACTTGGCAGGGCCTTCTGTGTTTCCCCCCTCAGTATCCTCCAACTAGCAACTTTTCCCTCAATTTTATACACATTTAAAAAATTGTATTTATCACATTGAATTGCATTCTCTGTTAGATATTTTTTAATATTCTTTTATAAAAAAAATAGTTATTTATTTGTTTTTTATTTATTTGTCTGTGCCGGGTCTTAGTTGCAGCATGCGGGATATAGTTCCCTGACCAGGGATCGAACCCGGGCCCCCTGAATTGGGAGCACGGAGTCTTAACCACAGGACCACCAGGGCAGTCCCTCTCTGTTAGATTTTGAGCTCTTTGGGGCCTCCCTGGTGGCGCAGTGGTTGAGAGTCCGCCTGCCGATGCAGGGGACACGGGTTCGTGCCCCGGTCCGGGAGGATCCCACATGCTGCGGAGCGGCTCGTCCCGTGAGCCATGGCCGCTGAGTCTGCGCGTCCGGAGCCTGTGCTCCGCAACAGGAGAGGCCACAACAGTGAGAGGCCCGCGTACCGCAAAAAAACAAAAATAAAAACAATAGATTTTGAGCTCTTTGAAGGTACCGTTTGGATTTTATTTATCTTTTTCCCCACAGCATCTAGCATAGTGTCTGGCATATTAGAGTCACATTGCGGGTTCCCAATAAATGTTTGTTGTATTGATGAATTTGTTGAATTAAATTTATATTTTTACTGTATAGCATAGTGCATAGCAGCTGTTCAAGAAATGTTTGTTAAATTTTAACAAAAATAAATCTAAATCAAAAGGTTTTGGCGACTTTCTACTTTCCCATTTGAGGATCATCTCCTAATTCTCTACTTGAGTACTGCATTAATACCTTTACATTTTGTTATCCTTTCTGAAATTTCTTACGACTCATGGTACTATGTTGGTAGTATAAAATGATCACTAAATTAACAGCTGGTGAAAATTGTGCTTTGTTAGACTTCATTTTTTTTCTCCTGTCAGATGAAATCAGCTTTTGAGCCCCTGTAGTAAACTTTTATTTCAGATATACTTTGCACCTTCAGAATTTTCTTTTTTTTAAAATTCTGTCTCTTTATTTTCTATTTGATGAATCATTGTCATCATATTTTTGTTTGATTCATTAAACATAAATTTTAAAAAATTAATTTATTTGGCTGCATTGGGTCTTCATTGCTGCATGCGGGCTTTCTCTAGTTGCAGCGAGCGGGAGCTACTCTTTGTTGCAGTGCGCAGGCTTTTCATTGTGGTGGCTTCTCTTGTTGCGGAGCCCAGGCTCTAGGTGTGCGGGCTTCAGTAGTTGTGGCACGTGGGCTCAGTAGTTGTGGTGCACAGGCTTAGTTGCTCCACAGCATGTGGGATCTTCCTGGACCAGGGCTCCAACCGGTGCCCCCTGCATTGGCAGGGGGGTTTTTAACCACTGTGCTAACAGGGAAGTCCCAACATAAATTCTTTAAAAAATAATTTCTTTTAGTTCTCTAAAGCTATATGTAATAGCTGCTTTGAAGTCTTTCTGAGCTGAGCATCTGGGCCCTCTCAGAGATGGTTTCCTTTTTTTTTCTTTTTTGTCCACACCTCATGGCATGTGGGATCTTTGTTCCCTGACCAGGGATGGGACCTGTGCCCACTGCATTGGAAGTGTGGAGTCTTAACCACTGGACCGCCAGGGAAGTACCTCAGAGATGGTTTCTATCGATTCCTTTTTATTCCTGTGTATGTGTTATACATTCTTGTTTTCTTTGTATGTCTCATAATTTTTTAGTTTGGACATTTTGAAAACTGGACATTTTATTTTTATTTTTTGCAGTGCTTAGTATTTATTAGGTGCCTTGAGTTTTGGTATGTATTGACAAAGTATATTGTCTATTCCTCACAATAACTTTGATATTAGAATTCTTTTTTAAAAAATTTTATTGAAGTATAGTTGATCTACAATGTTGTGTTAATTTCTGCTGTACAGCAAAGTGACTCAGTTATACATATATATATATCCTTTTTATTTAATATTTATTTATTTATTCTAGGCTGTGTTGGGTCTTTGTTGCTGCGCACGGGCTTTCTCTGGTTGTGGCGAGTGGGGGCTATTCTTCGTTGCGGTGCGTGGGCTTCTCATTGCGGTGGCTTCTCTTGTTGCGGAGCATGGGCTCTAGGCATGGGGGCTTCAGTAGCTGTGGCACAGGGGCTTAGTTGCTCCACGGCATGTGGGATCTTCCCAGACCAGGGATCGAACCCTTGCCCCCTGCAGTGGGAGCGTGGCGTCCTAACCACTGGACTGCCAGGAAATTCCCCTCTTGTTTTTATTTTTAAGCCTGGCTTCATAGGGGTCACCCCTGGGTCAGCATAGCTTAGTGATCAGCCAGTGATTAATCAGAGGTTGTGCCTAAATACCTTGAGCCAGTAAGGAGTCCATCTTTTGCTGATAGATCTGTGTGTGGTTTGGGGAATGTTTCCAAAGTCCAAGCAGTTTACAAGTCAGCCTGGCTTTTTTTTTTTTTTTTTCCCCTGTGTTTTCAAGGCCTTATGTCTAGCCAAGAATGTCTAGCCAACTTGGGACCTCTTCAGTCTTTCCTGAGTATGAGTGACTTTGTACATGTACACAGCTTTTTATATCACAAGGGATAAGTGGAATCTTAGCAAGGCCCACTTTGGCTGTCTCATTTCTTGTATTTTTCTGTCAATTTTCTAGGTGGTTTTTAGTTTTGTTGTTTGCCCCAACAAGTATCATGACTTCAGGCTAGCTCTGATGTTGGCTTTCCTAAATTGTTGTCACTGAGGATTAGAATTGTTTTTGAAAATGTGCCTGGGCATGGACTTTTCAGTCCCTCCAGCAGGGCAGTGGAGCTGTCCACCTGGGTAGAACTTATGCATCATGACGCTACGGGTAAGGATCCTTGTAGTCCCAGGCTACTCTGCCACGGGCTCTCTCTGTTCTAACTGAGAATCAGTAGATTTTTCTTGAATAAATGCTTCTCATTTTGTTGTATGCCTTCCAGAGTCTTTAAATGGTTTTTTTTTGGCCACACCACGTAGCATGTGTGATCTTAGTTCCCCAACCAGGGATCAAACCCGTGCCCCCTGCAGTGGAAGCTTGGAGACCTAACCACTGGACTGCCAAGGAATTCCCTAAATGGTTGTTTTTGACAACTTTGTCTAGCTTTGTCATTGCTTCTTGGGGGAGGATTTACCAACCTCCTCACTTAGTCATTTCTGAAGACCTGCTGATTGGTCAGTTGATTTTTGACAAAGATGCAGAGGCAATCTAATGGAGAACAGATAGTATTTTTATTAAATGGTGCTGGCACAGTTGGACAGTCATACGTAAGAAAATGAGCCTCAACTCATACTTGGTACCATATGTAAAAATGTACTGAAAGCAGATGATAAACAAATGTAAAACTTAACCTTCTAAAACTTCTAGAAGAAAACATTGGAGAGAATCTTTGCAAATCATAAATATGACTAAGAACTTGTAGTCAGAATATATGAGACTCTTACAATTCAGTAGTAAGAAAACAACCCAATTAAAAATGGGCAAATGACTTCATTAGACACTTTCTCAAAGAGGACATGTGGATGATAATGAGCACATGAAAAAAGTGTTCAACATCATTAGCCATTAGGGAAATGCAAATTAAAACCACAATTAGGTGTCACTACACACTGGTTAGTATGGCAAAACAAAAACAAAAACATAACCCAGAGAAATGATAATACCAAGTATTGACAAGGATATGGAGCGACTAGAACTCTCATACACTGCTGGTAGAAATGTAAAATGGTACAGTCACTTTGGAAAACAGTTTGGCAGTTTCTTATAAAGTTAAACAACATATACTTACCTGTGTCCCAGAAATCTCACTTCTGCATATTTACCCCGGAGAGATAAATAACTTGTACACGAATGTTTACAGTGGTTTTATTCTCCAGTACCTGTACAGTGTTAGCATATAGTTGGTTCTCCATAAATATTTGTTGAGTAAATGAATGACTTACTGTGATTATTAGTGAGGTTCAACTCTACCCCTCCCCATATTTTATTGGCCATTAATCTCCATGACAGGCAAATGATACCTAAATGATTAGCCTTTTCAAAAAATGATATCACAATGATTGATGTGACAGTGTATCCCAATGATACAATCAAGTCTTTTATAAAGAAAGAAACTTCTTTAAGGTAGAATCTACAAACTTGAATATATAAAGAGAGTAACACTATATGTGGCACAGACCTCTAGTACTGAATTATATTGAGACTTAAGTTAATTAAAAAAAATCTTAAATGAAGATGTGTTTTACTCCCTCACTTTGTTTAATATGCCACTTATTTTCTTAGAAAGTATCATCAGAATTACAGTGTCTTCTCTGATACAGAAGTTTCTGGACCCATTTAAAGATCTATGGCAGAGATTGTAAATTGGCAGCTGTTGAGTGAATTTGACCACAGATGTGTTTTGTTTGGCTTGCAGAGTATTGGTCAAACGTAAGATATGGACCAGCATTTCACTCACTGCAAAAACTGGCTAGAATTGAGTAGTATTTCACCTTATGGACAGGGAATGTGGTCTCCAGTTTGCCATAGCTCCTACCACTCCATATTGTTTACCCAACAGTAAGGCCAAATGTGGGTTACCATATCATTGTGCTTGTGCTTTTGTTTTTCTTATACCTGGCCCCCTCATTCACTTATGATGCTTCTCAGGCTGTAGTATTTCATGATGATAGACTAACTTTAAAGACATAAAAATGTTAAAAATATCTGCTAACATGGTTAACATGGGTATTTTCTTAACGTAGTGTCTTCATTGGCTCCTCTGGCATGGAGCTGATCTCTCACGAGCAACCATGAGAGGTTGGACAGCAGCTCACATAGCTGCCATCAGGGGACAGGATGCTTGCATGCAGGTAATAATAACTTTGGTTACTTTTTTAAAAAATTCAATAAGTTTAATTACTTTAGCATAGTTCTGTTGGGCTATTGCCTTTATTCTAATAATTTGATCCCATAGACTTAGTAGTTCTGTGTTCTAAACAAAAACTTACTGGATTCCAGGACTCATATTTTGGTACCAACTGTCACTCAGACAGATTGTATAAGATCGGAAATTATATTATCTCTAAAGCAGTTGGCTATCTGTTTGGGTTGTTTTAAGGGATGTCATAGTCATGCCCAGATTATCTTCTTTATAGCTTGCCATGCCTAAAATTCCTCATTTAATGTATTTCCTGGCCAGAGTTATACATTAATATGTGGCAGGATCTAGTTTATTAGAGTAAATAGACTTAATCAATGTTGTGAAATGGACTGGAGCTTCGAGGAATACAAAATCATATAAGCAAACAGTCCCTGCCTATAAGAAACCTGAGATTCTATTGGGAATGACAGTAGCTTTACTCAGTGAGTTACAAAATAGTACAAATCACAGTCTCTGAGTAAGGTTCTCATGAAAAGTATAGATGAGAAAAACTGTAGAACTTAAGAGAAGATAAGGGAATCATAAATGGAGGAAATGAAACTTCAGCTAATCCTAAAAGAATGGGTCGATTTTAAAAAGATAAGTAGTGAAGAAGCATTGTCGGTAGGGACGGTGTCAGGAGCAAATAAAAATAATGATTTTAATTTATTGAGTACTTTTTATGTGTCAATCACCGTCTCCCATGCATCACTTCATTTAATACAATAATCTTATGAGTTTCCCTTCATGTAGATTAGGAAACAGATTCAGAGAGTTAAGTTTGTTGCTTAAGTTAGTGACAAAGCCAGGGTTTGAACCCAGACTTTGTCCCATTAACCTTTATGCCGTAATTCTATGTGAAATCTTTGAATTGGAAAAATGAAGTGTGTTCAAGGAATATACCATTATATGAGTTTGACTGAGTGTAGATGATTTGTTCTGAACTAAGTTTAGATAAAGCCAGACTTGTAAAATGTCTTAGGAATAGAATAAAGATTCATTTGTATAGGAAAGAGAATTTTATATGTATACTATACACATGTATATGTGTGTATATATATGTATATACACACACATACATACATACACACACATGCACATAGACATTAACAGGGGAATGTAGTAATGAAAACAATATTTCAGGAAATTATTCTAGCAAGATGTATCCAGGATTATGTAGGATGAAGAGGGTGTTTGGAAGCAAAATAATCAGAGACTTTTGATATTATCACTAACCATAGAGGGTGAGATTAGTTGGTGGCAGTGGGAAACAAAGAAAATTATTTAAAACATCTTGCATAGCAGGCATTGGCAAAGTGGTGAGACTGTAAGGTTTTGAGTCAGAACGACAGATAATTATGGCACTATAGATAGGGACATCTGAAAGGCAGGGGAGGTTCGGGAGGAAGGATGTTGAGTTCAACTTTGGCCCATGTTGAGTTTAAGGTGCCTATAGGTCATTCGGGTGCCGAAGGACAGGGCAGTTGAAAAGGACACTGGTGACAAAGATTTCAGGAGTAATAAAGCTTAGAGAAGAGTACTGAGGATTGAATGGTGAAAAATGTTACTAGTAGGGATGGGAGGAAGCAGCGAAATGAGTAAGGAGTTCAGAGGAGAAAGAGAGATAGAGAGTCAGGACCCATTAGCGCTGTGCAAATGAAGGAAGAAGTTGAAGTCAGGCAGAGTGTCACTTACAGAATAAAACTAAGGGGAATAGCACTTAAGGAAATGCCATTGAACTAGCGAACTCTCTATAGGGAGAGGTTGGCTATATTTCTATGCAGTGATAGGGACAGCACCCAATTTGCAGGTGGATTTGAAGTCGAGGCATTGAGGTATTTGAAAAGTAGGCAGTGAAAGAAAGGAGCAAATACAATAGTAACTTAAGGGGATATCAGGGTCAAATGAAGCTTTACTTGTTGCTTTCCTTCCTCTAAGCATTAGTTTAACCCACTCCCTCTCCCTTGATTGTCCTTCTGTTCCCCAAAGTGATCTCTTCATTCTTAGAGCTTTTGTGATGCTTTGGGGTACTATACTTTGTAGTTGTTACTTACCAAGGACTGCTTTGTATAGTTGATTGTCTTTGTCTCTACATGTGTCCTAATTCCCTAAGTTGATATATCTTCATATTCTTTGTAGTGACATAGTAAGCACTCAGTATATGGTTTGTGATGATTATTGACTAATTTGTTAATGGGAGTCAGGCAAAATCATGGATACTGTTCTTCCTAAAACTCTTGGTAGGAATTATGACTAAGTAAACTTTTGCTGAGATGCTGGTAAATATAGCCTGGTTAAAAGAAAAAAAGTCTGAGGGAGATAAAACTGAAAAATATTTGCTAATAATTTTTTAAACCAATTACTCTGTATATTATATAAAGGGGTGTGTTGTGTATATGACATAACCCATATACAGAAATTGGGCCAATTGTAAATTCAGATGGAATCTCCTCAGATGCCGTTAGAATTTTGATTTGGAGCTTAGAACTGGTTACTTTAGTAATGAAATCCTTTTATTGTATTCAAAACCCAGTTAATAAAAGATTCTGCTTTTGAAATAGAGGAAGTTTAAATTTCAATTTTATTAGCTTAGCATTAAATTATTTAACTTAGTGGTTGTTAATCTGTGCTCATGAAAAGTTTGTTTTATAAATTGTATGTACATGCTCAAATCAGAATGTGAAATTGGGTATACATGTCTCCTAGGCAATGTTAAAAAGGATCTCAAGCATTTTCTTAGGACTAGCTAAGAATTTCTCACACTTTGTGTGTAGCACACATGTAAGAATTTACATAATAGCTTAGCTATAGGTTAACAAATTCCTTGCCTTTAAATAATCTGCATCTGCATTTATGATTTAACATCTATCTTCATATAAACTCATTCTTATGTCTCTACTTTCAGACTCTTATAATTAATGGAGCTAATCTGGCAGCTCAAGATGATCGTGGATGCACTCCTTTACACCTTGCGACAACACACGGACATTCTTTCACTTTACAAATAATGCTCCGAAGTGGAGTGGTGAGGGATTCCTGTTAATAAGTGAGAATGTATAATGATATGGACTATAGTCCATACAGTCCATATCATATGGACTAACATTTGGTAGTCTGGTTATCTCTTCCTGACTTTGTAAATCCCTTATGTGACTTTGAGGAAGTAATTTGATCTCTCTCTTTAGCTTTTCTATCTTTAAACATGGGAGCAATAATTTAGATAAATCATCAACAACAACAACAAAAACAGCTTAATGGTACAAAATATTTCAGAGGCTATGAATTCTTCATGTTAGTTCAGAGTTTAACAGGGAAGATTCTGAAGCTTCCAGACACATCTTAACCAGGGATTGTAAATCTTTCTGACTTGCTGTGTGTTTACCTGTTTCTTTGGTAACTCTTATTTCATACACTAATTTAGAAAGTGATTTATATCTCCAGAAATTTCATTTATTGTGATATTTATTTTTAATATTACCCAGTGGCTGTAAAAAGTAACTTCTTATAAGAGTTAAATATTTTTTCATTAACTCTTTGGTTATGCTCCCAAGGATAATATTTGATCATTTGAATCCATCTCTTTCATTTTATTGGTCAGGAACTTGTGACCAGTAAAATGACTAGTTAAGTTCCTTTTTAAAAAGAACCGATTTTTATGTGGCTAGTTATGTTCTTTTTTAAAAGACTTTATAATTTCATTTGTATATTATTAGCTCATATGTTCAAATCAGTGGTTGCAGTAAATATTTCTATGATATTTAGTGTTTGCCTTATAGTTTTAAGGACAGCCTCCAATTCTCATTTGCAGAATTAAGCTGCTAGACTTAGTGTTTCCCCTACAAAACGTAAAAGAACTGAGTCCTTGTGAATGTTACCTCTAGGATCCCAGCGTGACTGATAAGAGAGAGTGGAAACCTGTGCATTATGCAGCTTTTCATGGGCGGCTTGGCTGTCTGCAACTTCTCATTAAATGGGGATGTAGCATAGAAGATGTGGACTACAATGGAAACCTTCCAGGTATTTGCAAAAGCAAATATTTTGTTTTTCTATTAATGTAAACTTTAACAATGTTTGATCATGTTTAAGAAATTTGAACTGTCATCATTCTGATATTTCCTAACAAAACTAAAGTAGTAAATATGTTGACATGAACATTTTTTATCTTATATTATGTCTATGTTATGTACCCATCATGTGACTGATTTTTTTTTCTGGAACCATATTAGCAAAAGAGAAATATCCAAAATTAAACTTGGATTTACTCTTCCCACCAGCTGTTTCCCTCATCTACTCTCTAGTGTTATTGTTTTTTAACTTCATATGTCTCTTCCCCACAGATTACTTAAAAAAGTAATAGTACAGATAGTGGGCACTAGTGTATTTGAGTTAATTTGCTAATTGCAGTTGTCTAGCCTGCGGTCAACTAGCCAGCTGAGACCTATACTCTTAAGTACCCTGTCTTCTTCTAAGAGGTGCTGTAGAAGTTCAGAAGAGAGTTAGACCACAGTGAGATTGGTTACTGAAACAATACTTGAACTATGTCTTAAAGGAATCTTAGGTAGCAAACAAATGAAGGGGAAGTCCAGGCAAAATAATCACTTTGATTATTAAAAACTCCCTAGATCCCAGTGGATCTCTGATTACTTAGCTTGGCATGCTGGGCCTTCATAATTTGGCTCTGACTTTCCTCCCTGCCCTCATCTTCCATCCCTTGACACTGCTATCTTGGATCATTTTGCTTCTTTCTGAAGGACATCCTTTAGTGTTCATTTAGTGAAGGTTTGTTGGTATGACCCTCTCGATTTTTGTATATCTGGAAGTAACTCTTTTACTCTCAGTCTTTTTAAAAAAAATTTTATTTTTGACATATACATACAGAAAAACGCCCAATTCAGATGCACAGCTCACTAAATTTTCACAAGTGAACACTTCTCTGTGACCATCAGCTAAATCAAGAAACGGGGTAGTCTCCTTTGTGTCCTCTTTCTAGTTACTGCCAACTTCCAAAGTTAATCACTACCTTGACTTCCAACATAAAAATTAGTATTGTTTTTTTTCTGAACTCCATGGAATAAAATAATACACTGGTGTCCGTTTGTGTGTGGCTTCTTTTGACTTTCCAAAGTGGTTGTTATCAATTTATACACCCACAGGCAGTGTTTAAGGCTTTCAGTTACTCCACTTTCTCATCAGCACTTGACACTATCAGTTTTTTTAGTTTTCGTCATTCTTTTGAGTGTATAGTAATATCTCATTGTGGTTGTAATTTGAATTTTCTCTGATGACTAGAGATGTAGAACATCATTTCATATGATTAATGGCTGTTTAGTTATTTTCTTCTGTGAAATACCAGTTTGAAGCTTCTGCACTTTTTTTTTTTTTTAACTATACGCGGGCCTGTCACTGTTGTGGCCTCTTCTGCTGTGGAGCACAGGCTCCGGACGCGCAGGCTCAGCGGCCATGGCTCATGGGCCCAGCCGCTCCGCGGCATGTGGGATCTTCCCTGACCAGGGCACGAACCCATGTCCCCTGCGTCGGCAGGCGGACTCTCAACCACTGCGCCACCAGGGAAGCCCTGCATTTTTTTTTTTTTTTTTTATTGAGTTGTTCCTCTTTTTTTCTAATTGAGTTGTAGGGGTTCTTTATATATTCTAACCACAAGCTCTTTGTCACTTACATGTGTTGCAAATATCTTTTCCTTTTAAGTATCCTTTCCATTCTATTGTCTTGCCTTTTCATTCTTTTAAGATATCTTTTGATGAACAGAAGTTTTCATTTTACTGTAGTCCAGTTTAATAAGCTCTTCCTTTATGGTTAGTACTTTCTGAATCCTGTGAAAAAAAAGTAAGGAAAGACTTTTTTTAACAGGATTCAGAAAGTCTTCATTTCATGAAGACATTCTTTTATATTATCTTCTAGGAATTTTATTTTCACATTTCCACCTGGAATTGACTTTTCTTCAATACAAGGTAGGGGGGAATTTCATTTTTATTTAGTTCTTTATTGAATTTGCCTGATCACTTTGTTAGTCTCTTGTTGCCCGCTCATTGAAAAAAAAATCAACTTTTATTTCCTTAAACATGTATAATTATTTTATAACTATGTGTAGTATATTTTTTAATAGTATAAGGTAGAGGTTAAGAATGTGGCCTCAGGACTAGACTGCTTATATTCAGACCTCTCTGTTAAAAACTATTAATTCAAAATTTATTAAGCATCTGTGTGTCAGTCCCTAGGTGCTGGGGATATCACTGCAAATAAAACAGACAAAAGTCTCTGCCTTTGTGTGTGGTGAGGTGGGAGACAGACAATAATAAAAATGAATTAACAGAATATATATTGTATTAAATAGGGATATGTGTTTAGATTAAATAGCAAAGGGGAGTAGAGTGTTACAGGGGATGAAGTTTGAAATAGGGTAGTCAGGGAAGCCTTCACTGAAGAGGTGACATTTGGGTGAAGACTTGGAGTTGAGGGAGCAAGTCTTGATATCCTGGGGGACGAACATTTTAGGAAGATGTAACAGCAATGTGTAAAGCTCCTGAGGCAGGGTCATGCCTTGCGTATTTGAGTAACAGCAAGTCAGTGTGGTTGGAACAGAAGTGAGGGTGTAATAGATGATGAGGTCAGAGAGGTAACAAGAGCCATTGAAGCATTTTGAGCGTGGGAGTGACATGATCTATGTTTAAAACCATCATTTTGGCTATTGTGTTTATAATACTAGATTGTAGTGAGGGTGTGGGCGTGAGTGGTTAGGAGCTTGATGCAATAATTTAGGTTACTGTTTGGTTGGACTAGATAATGAGAAGTAATTGGGGTCTGTGTATCTTTTACAGATAGAGCCAGTAAGATTTGCTGATTGATTAGATGTGGGGAGTGACAGAAATGGGAGTCAAGGATGGCTCCAGGGTTTTTGGCTTGACCTTCATGGAAAGGAGAGCATTTCCATTAACTGAGATGGAGAAAGCTGTGTAAGGAGTATGTATGCAAAAAGGATAAGGAGTTCAGTTTTTGACCTGTTAAGTTTGAAATGCCTATGATACATTTCATGTATATGATGAGTAAGCAGTTAGAGGAGTCTGAACTTTCAGAGGGAGTTTTTTAGTGGAAGGTTCAGCTGAGAAAGTGTACACTGTCATGTGCTAACTACTTGTGGACATTGTTACTTAATTGATTCTCCTGAGTTTTACTGGTGACTTGGGCACTGCCCTACTTCTCCAGAGCCAAGATTTGTATACAAATTGGAGTCTTTCCCAAATAGTCACTTCTCAAGAGGTGTAAAGGCTCTCTTGTTCTTTGTGATCATTGCCTCTAAGCTTGTAATACCCCAGAACCATTCCTGTTTTTTGCAGCTTTTGGGTTATGGCTGTCCCTCAATCTGATTCATTATATTGATATATTCTTTCAGGGATTCCTTAACATTTCTTGTCTGTTCGTGGTGTTCTTGTCTGTTTTTCTTGTCCTTTATGGCTTTAAAAAATATCTTTCTATTATTTTCAAGAATTTAAGAGAAGAAATGGTGAGATAGTGTGTGTGCTTAGTCTGCAGTTTTGATCTAGTCTTCTTGTTTATAATAAAAATAATGTTTATGAAAAAGTGACAAAATACATAGTGATAAAAATAACATCACCCCTATTTGCATAGTGACTATTTTGGTTTATTTCTTCCAC
Source organism: Delphinus delphis (assembly GCF_949987515.2). Classification (NCBI taxonomy): domain Eukaryota; kingdom Metazoa; phylum Chordata; class Mammalia; order Artiodactyla; family Delphinidae; genus Delphinus; species Delphinus delphis. The sequence goes on along the minus strand of NC_082690.1, from coordinate 50,250,933 downwards.
TTTTTTCCAAAATATTAAGATAAATTTATCTATCTAGCACCTATATTACATAGAAGGCATTTTTTTCATATAATTATAAGCTGCGCAGTTGGGATTTCACTTTCCAAGAGAATTGTCTGAGACCTGCTCTTTGGTGACCCTCACTTGGCCTCTCTACATTCACAGTAAGTGTAGCTATTCAACCATTTAATCTACTGCTGTGGCTTGACTAGAAGGCTGACTGAGTAAGGACATGTAAGCTGGAAAAATGGTCTGTTATCCTTGCATCCAGAGTACATCTCTGTTATATAGGATAGGGATAGTTGTCTCCCTAGGAGGTTTAGAGTTAATGTGTTGTTTCTTTTCTCAAGATATTTTATTGTCAATTTAAAATTAAATTATTATTATTTTTTCTCTCACCTATAGTTCACTTAGCAGCCATGGAAGGCCACCTTCACTGTTTTAAATTCCTACTCAGTAGAATGAGCAGTGCCTCCCAAGCTTTGAAAGCCTTCAATGATAATGGAGAAAATGTATTGGACCTAGCCCAGAGGTTCTTTAAGCAGAACATTTTACAGTTTATCCAGGGGGCTGAGTATGAAGGAAATGATCCAAAAGATCAAGAAAGTAAGTAATAAACCTGAAGTGTTTTAACATTTAATAAGTAGAATAAATGGAGGAGGAAAAGAAAGGAGTTATAAGACATGTTATATTAAAATATGTTATGTATCATTGTCCACACATTCATCCAGATTCTCTTCTTTATATGAAATATTTTAAGCAGAAATATAGAGAGATTAATGTAATATAATGAACACTTCTTTTTTTTTAACATCTTTATTGGAGTATAATTGCTTTACAATGGTGTGTTAGTTTCTGCATTATAACAAATTGAATCAGCTATACATATACATATATCCCCATATCCCCTCCCTTTTGCGTCTCCCTCCCACCCTCCCTATCCCACCCCTGTAGGTGGACACAAAGCAGCGAGCTGATCTCCCTGTGCTATGCGGCTGATTCCCACTAGCTATCTGTTTTACATTTGGTAGTGTATATATGTCCATGCCACTCTCTTACTTCGTCCCAGCTTACCCTTACCCCTCCCCGTGTCCTCAAGGCTGTTCTCTATGTCTGTGTCTTTATTCCTGTCCTGCCCCTAGATTCTTCAGAACCATTTTTTTTTTTAGGTTACATATATATGTGTTAGCATACGCTATTTGTTTTTCTCTTTCTGACTTACTTCACTCTGTATGACAGTCTCTAGGTCCATCCACCTCACTACAAATAACTCAATTTCATTTCTTTTTATGGCTGAGTAATATTCCATTGTATATATGTGCCACATCTTCTTTATCCATTCATCTGTCGACGGGCACTTAGGTTGCTTCCATGTCCTGGCTATTGTAAATAGTGCTGCAATGAACATTGTGGTACATGACACATTTTGAATTACGGTTTTCTCAGGGTATATGCCCAGTAGTGGGATTGCTGGGTCGTGTGGTAGTTCTATTTTTCGTTTTATAAGGAACCTCCATACTGTTCTCCATAGTGGCTGTATCAATTTACATTCCCACCAGCAGTGCAAGAGGGTTCCCTTTTCTCCACACCCTCTCCAGCATTTATTGTTTGTAGATTTTTTGATGATGGCCATTCTGACTGGTGTGAGGTGATACCTCATTGCAGTTTTGATTTGCATTTCTCTAATGATTAGTGATGTTGAGCATCCTTTCATGTGTTCGTTGGCAATCTGTATATCTTCTTTGGAGAAATGTCTATTTAGGTCTTCTGCCCATTTTTGGATTGGGTTGTTTGGTTTTTTGATATTGAGCTGCATGAGCTGCTTATAAATTTTGGAGATTAATCCTTTGTCAGTTGCTTTGTTTGCAAATATTTTCTCCCACTCTGAGGGTTGTCTTTCGTCTTGTTTATGGTTTCCTTTGCTGTGCAAAAGCTTTTAAGTTTCATTAGGTCCCATTTGTTTAGTTTTGTTTTTATTTCCATTTCTCTAGGAGGTGAGTCAAAAAGGATCTTGCTGTGATTTACGTCATAGAGTATTCTGCCTATGTTTTCCTCTAAGAATTGTATAGTATCTGGCCTTACATTTAGGTCTTTAATCCATTTTGAGTTTATTTTTGTGTATGGTGTTAGGGAGTGTTCTAATATCATTCTTTTGCATGTAGCTGTTGAGTTTTCCCAGCACTACTTATTGAAGAGGCTGTCTTTTCTCCATTGTATATTCTTGCCGCCTTTATCAAAGATAAGGTGCCCATATGTGCGTGGGTTTATCTCTGGGCTTTCTATCCTGTTCCACTGATACATAGTTTTCTTTTTGTGCCAGTACCATGCTGTCTTGATTACTGTAGCTTTGTAGTATAGTCTGAAGTCCGGGAGCCTGATTCCTTCAGCTCCATTTTTCTTTCTCAAGATTGCTTTGGCTCTTTGGGGTCTTTTGTGTTTCCATACAAATTGTGAGATTTTTTGTTCTAGTTCTGTGAAAAATGCCATTGGTAGTTTGATAGGGATTGCATTGAATCTGTAGATTGCTTTGGGTAGTATAGTCATTTGACAATGTTGATTCTTCCAATCCAAGAACATGGTATATCTCTCCATCTGTTTGTGCCATCTTTAATTTCTTTCATCATTGCCTTATAGTTTTCTGCATACAGGTCTTTTATCTCGTTAGGTAGGTTTATTCCTAGGTATTTCATTCTTTTTGTTGTGGTAAATGGGAGTGTTTCCTTAGTTTCTCTTTAAGATTTTTTGTCATTACTGTATAGGAATGCAAGAGATTTCTGTGGTTTAATTTTGTATCCTGCTACTTTACCAAATTCATTGATTAGCTCTAGTAGTTTTCTGGTAGCATCTTTAGGATTCTCTACGTATAGTATCATGTCATCTGCAAACAGTGACAGTTTTACTTCTTTTCCAATTTGGATTCCTTTTATTTCTTTTTCTTCTCTGATTGCTGTGGCTAAAACTTCCAAAACTATGTTGAATAATAGTGGTGTGAGTGGGCAACCTTTTCTTGTTCCTGATCTTAGTGGAAATGTTTTCAGTTTTTCACCATTGAGGATGATGTTGGCTGTGGGTTTGTCATATATGACCTTTATTATGTTGAGGTAAGTTCTGTCTGTGCCTACTTTCTGGAGGGTTTTTATCATAAATGGGTGTTGAATTTTGTCGAAAGCTTTCTCTGCATCTACTGAGATGATCATATGGTTTATATCCTTCAGTTTGTTAATATGGTTTATCACATTGATTGATTTGCATATATTGAAGAATCCTGGCATTTCTGGGATAAACCCCACTTGATCATGGTGTATGATCCTTTTAATGTGTTGTTGGATTCTGTTGGCTAGTATTTTGTTGAGGATTTTTCCATCTATGTTCATCAGTGATATTGGCCTGTAGTTTTCTTTCTTTGTGACATCTTTGTCTGGTTTTGGTATGAGGGTGATGGTGGTCTCGTAGAATGAGTTTGGGAGTGTACCTCCCTGTGGTATATTTTGGAAGAGTTTGAGAAGGATAGGTGTTAGCTCTTCTCTAAATGTTTGATAGAATTCGCCTGTGAAGCCATCTGGTCCTGGGCTTTTGTTTGTTGGGAGATTTTTTTTTTTTTTTGGAGGTACGCAGGCCTCTCACTGTTGTGGCCTCTCCCATTGCGGAGCACAGGCTCCAGACGTGCAGGCTTAGCAGCCATGGCTCACGGGCCCAGCCACTCCGCGGCATGTGGGATCTTCCTGGACTGGGGCACGAACCCATGTCCCCTGCATCGGCAGGCGGACTCTCAACCACTGCGCCACCAGGGAAGCCCTGTTGGAAGATTTTTTATCATAGTTTCGATTTTAGTGCTTATGATTGGTCTGTTTGTTTTCTGTTTCTTCCTGGTTCAGTGTCAGAGGGTTGAGCTTTTCTTAGAATTTGTCCATTTCTTCCAGGTTGTCGATTTTACTGGCTTATAGTTGCTTGTAGTAATCTCTTATGGTCCTTTGTATTTCTGCAGTGTCAGTTGTTATTTCTCCTTTTCATTTCTAAGTATATTGATTTGAGTCTTCTCCCTATTTTTCTTTATGAGTCTGGCTAATGGTTTATCTATTTTGTTTATCTTCTCTAAGAACCAGCTTTTAATTTTATTGATCTTTGCTTTTGTTTCCTTCATTTCTTTTTCATTTATTTCTGATCTGATCTTTATGATTTCTTTCCTTCTGCTAACTGTGGGGTTTTTTTGTTCTTCTTTCTCTAATTGCTTTAGGTGTAAGGTTAGGTTGTTTATTTGAGATTTTTCTTGTTTCTTGAGGTAGGATTGTATTGCATAAACTTCCCTCTTAGAACTGCTTTTGCTACACCCCATAGGTTTTGGGTCATCATGTTTTCATTGTCATTTGTTTCTAAGTGTTTTTTGATTTCTTCTTTGATTTCTTCAGTGATCTCTTCGTTTTTAAGTAGTGTATTGTTTAGCCTCCATGTGTTTGTATTTTTTACAGATCTTTTCCTGTAATTGATATTTAGTCTCATAGCATTGTGGTTGGAAAAGATACTTGTTACAATTTCCGTTTACTTATATTTACCAAGGCTTGATTTGTGACCCAAGATATGACTTATCCTGGAGAATGTGCCATGAGCACTTGAGAAGAAAGTGTATTCTGTTATTTTTGGATGGAATGTCCTATAAATATCAATTAAGTCCATCTTGTTTAATGTATCATTTAAAGCTTGTGTTTCCTTATTTATTTTCATTTTGGTTGATCTGTCCATTGGTGAAAGTGGGGTGTTAAAGTCCCCTATTATGATTGTGTTACTGTCAATTTCCCCTTTTATGGCTGGTAGCATTTCCCTTATGTATTGAGGTGCCCCTATGGGTGCATAAATATTTACAGTTGTTATACCTTCTTGGATTGATTCCTTGATCATTATGAAGTGTCCTTCTTTGTCTCTTGTAATAGTCTTTATCTTAAAGTCTATTTTGTCTGATATGAGAGTTGCTACTCCAGCTTTCTTTTGATTTCCATTTGCATGGAATATCTTTTTACATCCCCTCACTTTCAGTCTGTATGTGTCCCTAGGTCTGAAGTGGGTCTCTTGTAGACACCATATATATGGGTCTTGTTTTTGTATCCATTCAGCCAGTCTATGTCTTTTGGTTGGAACATTTAATCCATTTACATTTATGGTAGTTATTGATATGTATGTTCCTGTTACCATTTTCTTAATTGTTTTGGGTTTGTTATTGTAAGTCTTTTCCTTCTTTTGTGTTTCCTGCCTAGAGAAGTTTCTTTAGCATTTGTTGTAAAGCTGGTTTGGTGGTACTGAATTCTTAGATTTTGCTTGTCTGTAAAGGTTTTAATTTCTCCGTTGAATCTGAATGAGATCCTTGCTGCGTATTTTTCCCTTTCATCACTTCAAGTATGTCCTGCCACTCCCTTCTGGCTTGCAGAGTGGCTGCTGAAAGATCAGCTGTTAACCTTCTGGGGATTCCCTTGTATGTTATTTGTTGCTTTTGCCTTGCTGCTTTTAATATTTTTTCTTTGTATTTAATTTCTGATAGTTTGATTAATATGTGTCTTGGGCATATGTGTCTTGGCATGTTTCTCCTTGGATTTATCCTGTATGGGACTCTGTGCTTCCTGGACTCCATTCACTCTTTCCTTTCCCATATTAGGGAAGTTTTCAACTATACAACTATAATCTCCTCAAATATTTTCGCAGTCCCTTTTTTTTTCTCTTCTTCTTCTGGGACCCCTGTAATTTGAATGTTGATGCGTTTAATGTTGTCCCGGAGGTCTCTGAGACTGTCCTCAATTCTTTTCATTCTTTTTTCTTTATTCTGCTCTGCGGTAGTCATTTCCACTATTTTATCTTCCAGGTCACTTATCTGTTCTTGTGCCTCAGTTATTCTGCTATTGATTCCTTCTAGAGAATTTTTAATTTCATTTATTGTGTTGTTCATCATTGTTTGTTTGCTCTTTAGTTCTTCTAGGTCCTTGTTAAACGTTTCTCATATTTTCTCCATTCTATTTCCAAGATTTTACATCATCTTTACTGTCATTACTCTGAATTCTTTTTCAGGTAGGCTACCTATTTCCTCTTCATTTGTTTGGTTTGGTGGGTTTTTACCTTGTTCCTTCATCTGCTGCATATTTCTCTGTCTTCTCATTTTATTTAGCTTACTGTGTTTGGGGTCTCCTTTTCACAGGCTGCAGGTTCGTAGTTCCTGTTGTTTTTGGTGTCTGCCCCTAGTGGGTGAGGTTGGTTCAGTGGGTTATGTAGGCTTCCTGGTGGAGGGGTCTGGTGCCTGTGTTCTAGTGGGTCGGACTGGATCTTGTCTTTCTGGTGGGCAGGACTGCTTCTGGTGGTGTGTTTTGGGGTGTCTATGACCTTATTATGATTTTAGGCAGCCTCTCTGCTAATGGGTGGGGTTGTGTTCCTGTCTTGCTAGTTTTTTGGCATAAGATGTCCACCACTGTAGCTTGCTGGTTGTTGAGTGGAGCTGGGTCTTAGCGTTGAGATGGAGATCTCTGGGAGAGCTTTTGCTGTTTGATATTACTTGGGGCCGGGAGGTCTCTGGTGGACCAGTGTCCTGAACTTGGCTCTCCCACCTCAGAGGCTCAGGCCTGACACCTGGCTGGAGCACCAAGACCCTGTGAACCACACAGCTCAGAAGAAAAGGGAGAAAAAGAAAGAAAAAAAAGAAAATAAATAAATTTATTTTAAAAAATATAAAATATTATTATTAATAAAAAATTAAGAAGTAAAATAAATAAATAAAAAGGAAAGGAAGAATGGAAAACAAAAAACGAAAGAAACGAAAAAACAAATCCACCAATGATAAGAAGCGCTAAAAACTATACCAAAAAAAAAAGGGACAGACAGAACCCTAGGACTAATGGCAGAAAGCTATACAGACAAAATCACATGAAGAAGCATACACATACACACTCACAAAAAGAGAAAAAGGGAAAATAAAATATATATATATATTAAAAAAAGAGAGCAATCAAATCAGTAAACAAATCTACCAGTAATAATAAGCTCTAAATACTAAACTAAGATAAACATAAAACCAGAAAGAAATTAGTTGCAGAAAGCACACCCCAAGTCTACAGTTGTTCCCAAAGTCCACCATCTCAATTTTGGGATAATTCGTTGTTTATTCAGGTATTCCACAGATGCAGGGTACATGACGTTGATTGTGGAGATTTAATCCACTGCTCCTGAGGCTGCTGGGAGAAATTTCGCTTTCTCTTTGTTGGCACAGCTCCTGGGGTTCAGCTTTGGATTTGGCCCTGCCTCTGTGTATAGGTCGCCTGAGGGCGTCTGTTCCCCACCCAGACAGGAGGGGGTTAAAGGTGCCACTGATTAGGGGGCTCTGGCTCACTCAGGCCAGGGAGAGGGAGGGGAATGCAGGGCGAGTCTGCTGCTGCAGAGGCTGGCGTGACGTTGCAGTGTGTTATCCCAGGGAAGTTGTCCCTGGATCAGAGGACCCTGGCAGTAGCGGGCTGCACAGGCTCCCGGGAGGGAAGCTGTGGATAGTGACCTGTGCTTGCACGCAGGCATCTTGGTGGCTGCAGCAGCAGCCTTAGCGTTTTATGCCCATCTCTGGTGTCTGCTCTGATAGACACGGCTTGCGCCCGTCTCTGGAGCTCGTTTTGGTGGTGCTCTGAATCCCCTCTCCTCGCGCACCCCAAAACAATGGTCTCTTGCCTCTTAGGCAAGTCCAGGCTTTTTCCTGGACTCCCTCCTGGCTAGCTGTGGAGCACTAGCCCCCTTCAGGCAGTGTTTACGCAGCCAACCCCAGTCCTCTCCCTGGGATCTGACCAAAGCCGGAGCCTCAGCTCCCAGCCCCCACCTGCCCCGGCGGGTGAGCAGACAAGCCTCTCGGGCTGGTGAGTGCTGGTCAGCACCGATCCTCTGTGCAGGAATCTCTCCACTTTGCCCTCCACACCCCTGTTGCTGTGCTCTCCTCCGTGGCTCCGAAGCTTCCTCCCCACCCACCCCCCGTCTCCGCCAGTGAAGGGGCCTCCTGGTGTGTGGAAACTTTTCCTCCTTCACAGCTCCCTCCCACTGGTGCAGGTCCCGTCCCTATTCTTTTGTCTCTGTTTTTTCTTTTACCCTACCCACGTACGTGGGGAGTGTCTTGCCTTTTAGGAAGTCTGAGGTCTTCTGCCAGAGTTCAGTAGGTGTTCTGTAGGAGCTGTTCCACATGTAGATGTATTTTTGATGTATTTGTGGGGAGGAAGGTGATCTCCACATCTTACTCCTCTGCCATCTTGAGAGTCTTCAGTGAACACTCTTTATACCACTAGATTTAAGAATAAAATATCATAGATAAGATACACTTGAAGCTTCCTGGTTCTCTCTCCCTAATACCATTCATTTCCTTTTCTCCCTCAGAGGTAACCATTATTTTGGATTTATAATTCCATTCTATGGTTTTATATTTAGTATATATATACTCACAAAAATTTGCAGTATCATTTTGTGTATTTTTAGTTTAACAGACTAAACTGTTGTATCTAATAAGAAATCCTAAAATTCAGCAGCTTAAATTATATAGAAGTTTATTTCTTTTATATAATAGCCCTGGTTGGAGAGTGCATCTGTTCTATGTAGTCATTCAGGGACCTGTTATCTTCCTAACTAGCTCTCTCTAGTTGTTGCTAATCCAGCAGGAGGTGGGGAGAGAACAAGAGTATAAGCTAGGATTTTTTTTTTTTTTTTTTTTGCGGTACGCAGGCCTCTCACTGTTGCGGCCTCTCCCCTTGCGGAGCACAGACTCCGGACGCGCAGGCTCAGCAGCCATGGCTCACGGGCCCAGCCACTCCGTGGCATGTGGGATCTTCCCGGACCGGGGCATGAACCTGTGTCCCCTGCATCGGCAGGTCTATTCTCAACCACTTCGCCACCAGGGAAGCCCTAAGCTAGGATTTTTAAGGTCTAATTTGCAGTCATCACTTTTGCTAACATTCTATTGGCAAGAGTTTAGTCACATGGCCACACCCAGCTGCAAGGAAGCCTGGATAATTTAGTACCCAGCTGAGAGGCCTCAGCTCAGATGCAGCTCTTGTTACTGTGGAAGGAAGGGGATTTTAGTGGACAACTAGAAGTCTTTGAAACTTCTTTTAAAACTTTATAAAAATGGCATGAAATAGTAATGTATACTTCTCTCTAACTTTCTTTTTTCACAAAATGTTATGATTTTTGAGGTTTATTAGACAGATAGATGTATTCTAGTTTATTCTTTTAAATTGTTTGTGGTATTGCATTTAATAAAACACTGTTTATCCATTCTCCGATTTGACGTTTAGATTGTTTACAGTTTTCAGAATTACAATCACGGTGGTAATTGATATTCTTGTGTGTGTCCTTGTTTACATGCACAGGATTTTTTTTTGTTTGTGTTTTTTTTGTTTTTTTTTGTGGTGCGTGGGCCTCACTATTGTGGCCTCTCCTGTTGCGGAGCACAGGCTCCAGACGCGCAGGCTCAGTGGCCATGGCTCACGGGCCCAGCCGCTCTGCGGCATGTGGGATCTTCCTGGACCGAGGCACGAACCCATGTCCCCTACATCGGCAGGCAGACTCTCAACCACTGCGCCACCAGGGAAGCCCCAGGATGTTCTTTAGAGAAGTGCTTCCCTACCCTTTTCACACTTTGCCCACATAGAAAATGATATTTGTGTGGCATACTGGTACTGTTGGATGAGGCTTCTTGAGGTACTGCCTATCTTCTCTGAAGATTGAGAGTTAAGAGCACTGCCTTGGTAAATAGTTGGGAAACTCTACTTTAGGTTTTGCTTGTTGGGATATGCCCATTTTCAGTATAAATAGTTATAAATGCTGCATTCTTTATCAGAGTGGTTGTAGTAATTTACACTCTCATCAGCAATGTTTGGTGAGAATTTAGAGAAACAATATTCAGTATTGTCAGACGTAAAAATTTTTGCCACTTAGTTGGGTATGAAGAGGTTTAACTTGTGTTTTTATTTGCATTTTTTTGATTACTAATGAGGCTGAACATTGTTTAGTAAAGTTATTGGCTACTCTAGTTTTCTATTGAATTGCCTGTAAAATTGTGTTCTTTGTCCTTTTCTAAATAATTTGAGCTGTTTTATATAGTTCTGATACCAATCATTTATTAATTTTATCTGATATAGATATTTTCTCTCACACTGTGGCTTGTTTTTTCACAAATGATACCCTTGTTTAAAAAAAGCAACTTTATTAAAGTATGATTTACATAAAATAAACTGTATTTATTTAAAGTATGCAGTTCATCTCAAATGTTTTTTCATACCCCCTTGTAGTTCATCCCTCTTTTCACCCTGGCCGCACACAGCCACTGATTTGTTTTCTGTCACTATAGATTAGTTTGGGTTTTCTAATGGAAATGGATTTCTAATGGGTTTCTCTAATCTTTTGAGATTCATTTGTGTTGTGTATATTAGAAGTTCGTTACTCTTTATTGCTGAATAGTATTCCATTGTATGGATGCATATTTTGTTTATGCATTCTGTCTTATTGGTAGGTCTCTTTGCCAGTACTACAAAGTGTTTTTTTTTTTTTGAAAGAGAGGAAGCAAGCTCTCGTGTCTCTCTTTTTTTTTTTAAATAAATTTATTTATTTTATTTTTGGTTGCATTGGGTCTTCGTTGCTGCACGGGGGCTTTCTCTGGTTGCGGTGAGTGGGGGCTACCCTACTGTTCGTTGCGGTGCGCGGGCTTCTCATTGCAGTGGCTTCTCTTGTTGCGGAGCACAGGCTCTAGGTGCACAGGCTTCAGTAGTTGTGGTTCGTGGGTTCTAGAGTACAGGCTCAGTAGTTGTGGTGCACTGGCTTAGTTGCTCTGCGGCGTGTGGAATCTTCCCAGACCAGGGCTCGAGCCCATGTCCCCTGCATTGGCAGGCAGATTCTTAACCACTGCACCACCAGGGAAGCCCAGTACTACACAGTTTTGATTACTGTAGCTTTATAGTAAGACTTACAGTCAGGTATTATAAGTCTCCAACTTTGTCCTTTTTAAAATACTCCTTGGGTATTCTAGGTTGTTTCCTTTCCATATGTAGAAATGAGAATAGCTACCTCAGGGTTGTTGAGGGGGTTAAATGAGGCAATCCTTACAAGTGCGTACTACCATGCTTAGCATTCAGTAAGGGCTCAGTATATCTCGTTGTTATCATTAAAAACATTTTATTAAGTATTTACTATGTGCTAGGCACTAGGTCAGGTGTATTCACACCTGTCTGTGTCTATGTTTATGTATAGATACACACATATACTTTATCTCCTTCCAGTTTCTTTTGCTTTCTTCACTTGTAAACGGGGAGGGAGTGGTCTATGCAAATGTAGGACTTGAGACCAAGTATGTCTTTATACAAAGGGTTGAAAATGACCATCTCCTTGTGTTTTGTGGTGGCCTGAGAGAAACAGGGAAGATGGCAAGAATAGTTCTGGTACCATATATTCCTGGCATGTTTGAGATCCTGAGGGATGGAAAGGCTACACAGTTAATAATAATCTTATTTTATGATTCTCTTTTTATTACTTGTCATTGCATCAACTGAACTAATTCCAATGTAACATTCTCATAGTTGAGTTAATACTGAAACCTGAAATGTGTGACTGATTAAGGCAGGGAAAAGGAACGAATTCCTATGTTTCCTGAAATGCTGAATTTTTAATTCATAGCTTTAGCATTTCCAGGTCATGTGGCTGCCTTTAAGGGTGATTTGGCAATGCTTAAGAAATTAATAGAAGATGGAGTAATCAATATTAATGAACGTGATAATAATGGATCAACTCTTATGCATAAAGGTAAGTTATGATTCCTGCTTCATCTTCAGTTCTGACACAATTGCTGTTGAGTTATTTAGCTTTTATTTTTTATTTATTTTTTTAAAAAATTATTTATTATTTATTTTTGGCTGTGTTGGGTCTTTGCTGCTGCGCACTGGCTTTCTCTAGTTGGGGCGAGCAGGGGCTACTCTTTGTTATGGTGCGCGGGCTTCTCATTGCAGTGGCTTCTCTTGTTGCGGAGCACAGGCTCTAAGCACACGGGCTTCAGTAGTTGTGGCACATGGGCTTAGTTGCTCCACGGCATGTGGGATCTTCCCGGACCAGGGCTCGGACCCATGTCCCCTGCATTGGCAGGCGGATTCTTAACCACTGCGCCACCAGGGAAGTCCCCCCTCAGGTTTCTTGACTGAGGTTACACAGCTAGTAAGAGCAAAGCTGAGGTTTCATTCATTTCTTTCCATTCATTTATTCATCAACTCTATAGACGTTTATTGAGTGTCTTTATATGCCAGCCACTTGCTAAGTTCTGTCCTGTCCTGCAATCTGTTGTTTAGTGGACCTAAACTCAGATCTTTTTAGACTGAGTTTCCCCCCAACAGTTTCCCTGCATTTTGAGATGGACCTAGAAGGAGGGGAGAAATTAGATGATCATATGATTGAGTGATGGGCACTAGGTGAGAAGACACATAAGCAGAGTTGTGGAGGTGAAAATTAATATTGAGTGCATGTGTTTTAAGGAAAGGTGGTGAACAGTTTAGGTAATCAATGGGGGCCCTGAACATTTTGAGTTACGAGGGTCAGAGGAATAAGCTACTTATACAAGATGGCAAAAGATTTTCAAAGTCTTTCACATTCACACAGATTGCACTTACATTTGGCCTGGTACAAGATTGGTCAGGAGCTATGAATACAGTAGATGAGCACTGGATAAGGATTAGAAAAAACCTAGATTATAGTTTCAAATCCATTACTTACTGGCTGTATGATGTTAAATAGCCTCTTTGAGCTTCAACATCTATATCTGTATGTAAAGCTCTCTGTATAGGGGCTGAGTACAGCAGATACTTTATTAAATATTTGTCTAATGAATGAATAAATGAACTAAAGAAAATAACATCTGGCCAACCTACTTCTGCTGGTTATTGTAAGGATTAGTATTTACAAAAATACTCTGCAGTGGTACTGTCCAAAATTTTAGAAAATTGTTCTAATAACAGTAACTTTTTTGTGTGTACATTTTGTTTTGTTTTTACAGCTGCTGGGCAAGGCCACATAGAGTGTTTGCAGTGGCTAATTAAAATGGGAGCAGACAGTAATATTACCAACAAAGCAAGGGAGAAACCCAGTGATGTGGCTAAGAGGTATCCCTATCTGCTTTGCTTCTTTCTTTTGTTTTTAAAGTTTTGTATTTACTCTTCTATACTCAGAAATCTCTGAAGATTTCTGGATTATAGGACTCGTCAAATGCTGATGGAATGATAATTTTCAAGCTGAATTGACATTTGACAACATATCAGCTCTTCTCTCTAAAGCAGTGATTCTCAGCTGGGAGGTAGTAGTCCCCCTTCTTGGGGGGTGTGCATTTGGAAATGTGGGGAGGGGTTGTCACAGTGATGGAGACCATCACTAATGTTTCATGAGGTCAGGTCCAGGAATGCCAGACATTCTACAGTGCTCAGAACAGTAGTGTACAACAAAGAATTGTCCCACCCAAATGCTGGTACCTGTTGAGAAATGCTGTGTGATAAAAAGGAGTAACCAAAAGGAGTCACATGGATTTTGAAACAAATTTTAATATTTATATTTGAATTAAATGTAACACCTATTATAGAACACCTCTAGCTCATTCAGGTCAGGCCCTCACAGAATATTTAGTTCATCCATTTGTTCATTTGATTGTTTTTTCATTCAACTTCCTGTATACTTACCATGCTCCACGTGCTATGGTTAGCATTAAGTTTACCAAGATGACAAAAAATAGTCCTTGCCCTCAAGAAACTTACAGTCTTGTGGAGAGACAAATGTACAAACATAACTTTTATTGATTATAATCAGTATGTCGTATTACATGTCATGTATAAGGTGCAGTAAGAGCACAGAAGAAAAAGTGCCCAAGTATTCCTGTTCTAAAGTTGTGGGGGAGAAATGTTAATACAGATGATGGTAAGAGTTATGAAGGCAACTGCGGGGGACAGAATTTATATAGAAGTCTGGGAAAACTTTTTTTTGGAGAAAGCAACATTTATGCTGACACTTGAAGGAGGAAGAGTTTTAAGATAACACCTTGTTTGTCTGAGGAACGCATGTGGTTCAGAACTGCTTGAATCTAAACTAGGAGTGTGGGCTAAAAGTTACACATGAGGCTTGACGGGATGCAAGGGCCTAATTATTCATTAAATTGCCATGCAATTTTTGTTTGTGAGTTCATGTTCCTTAAAATTTTGTCTGTGGGATCTCTTTGAAGCCATGGAATATGGTTTTGTTTTACCACATAGTAGCATCATTATCAACTCAGGCCCACTATTTTTTATTTTTTAAAATAGCTTTATCAAGGTATAATTGGCATATAGTAAAGTACACATATTTGTACAGCACAAACTGATGAATTCTGATATATGTATATACCTGTGAAATCATCACCACAATCAAGATAGTGAACATATCCATCACCTCCTAAAATCTCCTTGTGCACCTTTGTAATCTCTCCCTCCTACTGCTTTCCACTGCCCCATCCCCAAACAGACACTAATTTGCTTTCTGTCACTATAGATTAGTTTGCATTTGCTAGAATTTTATATAAATGGAATCATACGGTATGTACTCTTATATATTTGGCTTTTTCCACTCAGCATAATTATTTTGAAAATCATTCATGTGTATTAGTGGTTCATCTCTTATTGCTGAGTAGTATTCCATTGACTGTGGAATTCCATAGTATTCCATAGTTTGCTTATCCCCTAATCTGTTGAAGGATATCTTGTTTGTATCTACTTTTTGGTGATTATGAATAAAGCTGCTATAAACATTCAGATACAGATTTTTGTGTGAACATAAGTTTTCAGTTCACTTGAGTAATACGTAGGAGTAGGATTGCTGAGTCAGATGCTAAGAGGGTGTGTTTATCTTTATAAGAAACTGCCACAGTGCCTTCCAAAGTGACCACACCAATTTGCATTCCGTCAGCAGTGGATGAGTGTTTCTGTTGCTTCTTACCTTGCCAGCATTTGATATTGTCAGAGTTTTTGATTTTCGTAATTCCAGTAGGTGTGTAGTGGTGTCTCATTGTGTTTTTTGTTTTTTCCTAATGGAAAATAATTTGGGGCATCTTTTCATATACATATTTGCCATTTGTATGTTTTCCTTTGGTGAAGTGACTGTTCAGATCTTTTATCCACTTTTAAAACTTGGGTGGTTTTCTTATTGTTGAGTTTTAAGAACTCTTTCTATATTCTGGATACTAGTTCTTTCTCAGATTTTTGTTTTGTGAAGATTTTCTCCCAGTTGTGGTTTGTTTTTTCATTCTCTTAACAATGAAGAGCAAAATTTTTTTATCAATTTGCTCTTTTATGGGTTATGCTTTTGGTATCACATCTAAGAAATCTTTGATTTACACCAAGTCACAAAGATTTTCTTTTATGTTTTCTTTTAGACATTGTTATATATACAGTTTTAGGTTTTACATTAAGGTCTGTGATCCATTTTGAGTTAATTTTTGTATGTGGTATGAGGTATGTATCCAAGTTCTTTTTTTTGCATATGGATATCTAATTGTTCTAGCACCATTTGTTGAAAAAGCTGTCCTTTTTCTTCTATTGCCTTTGTGTCTTTGTCCACGTCAGGTGTCCATGTATGCGTGGGCTTATTTCCGTAGTCTGTATTTTATCCATTGATCTATTTGTCTGTCTTTATATCAGTATTACATGGGTGATTTAGTACTGTATCTGAATATATTCATAATTTCTGACCCACATTTCTTTGTCATTCATGCACCAAAGTGCTAGTGTGAGTGTAGTGTTATAGAAACAACCTTGAATCTGGCATAAAGCAAGTACTCAGTAAATGATAGCTGTGAAGTGACAATCTAGTAATAGAGATAACGAATTCTATTAACCGTACAACTTCCTATGTTTATTACTATATTGTTAATGATTTGCAGTACCTGGTGAAAGGTAAAGATATATGTGTGCATGTGCACATGGTTATGGAAGTGTGTGAACAAAATAAAATTTGAGGTTTTTATGTTTAGCGAGTAATTCTCCATGTCCTAAGAGAAAGCATTGAACATTTTTTTAAAAAAAATTAATTTATTTATTTTTGCTTAGGTTGGGTTTTTGTTGCTGTGCGCGGGCTTTCTCTAGTTGCAGTACGTGGGCTTCTCATTGCGGTGGCTTATTTTGCTGCAGAGCACGGCCTCTATGCGCACAGGCTTCAGCGGTTGTGGCACACGGGCTCAGTAGTTATGCCTTGCGGGCTCTAGAGCGCAGGCTCAGTTGCTGTGGCGCACAGACTTAGTTGCTCCGCGGCATGTGGGATCTTCCCAGACCGGGGCTCAAATCCGTGTCCCCTGCATTGGCAGGCGGACTCTCAACCACTGCACCACCAGGGAAGTCCCAGCATTGAACATTTTAATTAGCAAAACTGTGGGAAAAATAATGCAGATTACATACAATCACAACAACAACTTGAAAACCAAGGGTATATTATTAGAAGCTTCATAGAGATGTGGGAAAGATCAAAGAAAATAAGAAATGTGGATATGAAAGTCATTATTTTTCCATTAAATTTCAAAGCCATGCTCAGTGCTTTGAGGGTTGAGGAAGGATGAAGATTAAGGGGGCTAGAGCTATAGTTTTCCCTAAAACTGGAACCAGAACTAATTCTATGATCTAAATTAGGCCATCAGGAAAAGGTAGTAAATACAGGTAAATCAAGTAGGGTGGTTCCGGGCTTTCTACTCAGTTGAGCAGTTCCGTTTGGGGACACACCAAATATTCTTTTGATATTGGGTCACTTCTTTCAGTTGGATTTTTGCCACTAAAAAATGGAATCTGGGAATTCCCAGGCGGTCCAGTAGTTAGGACTCCTCGCTTTCACTGCCGAGGGCCCGGGTTCAGTCCCTGGTCGGGCAGCTAAGATCCCACAAGCCCCGCGGCGTGGCCAAAAAAAAAAATTCTGGAATCATTCTTTAATATGACTGCTTGTCCTTAGTTTCCACTAACTGTTTGAATTCCCCACATTGCTGGATATGCATCAAATTGTCACTGACCTTCAGACACAGTTTTCGTTCTTCATTGGTGCGTGAGTTGGTGGGATAATGTAGAGTGTAATTCCCTAAATTAAATGCAAACTGCTATTTCAATTTGAAAAAGATTGTGGATCTTGTAATTACTAATTCTTTTCTACAGGTTTGCCCATTTAGCAGCAGTAAAGCTATTGGAAGGACTACAGAAATATGATACAGATGATGAGAGTGAAATTGATGAAAATGATATTAAGTTTTTCATAAGACATGGTGTTGAGGGAAGCACTGATGCCAAAGATGATATAGGTCTCAGTGAGTCGGATAAAACAGATGCCAGAGGTAAGTGTGCCAACTCTTCCATGATTTTTCCTTTAAAAAATACCACAGATTTGAGAATTATTTTAAAGACAACTACCATCTACAAGGTAAAATACTTTGATATTTTTTGGGGAACCAGAACTAGTACAGATTTTTGTACTAGGGGTTGTTGAACATATAAAGAATGTGAGACATGATCTTTGTCCCTCAAAGAGGAAAGGGGTATTTTCCTGCCATATAACCCTGATTTCACTTCTCATGGTATTTGTCAGAGAGCCATGGTTCATATGAATGGATGAGAAGAACTGTTTCAATGGCACTCTTTCATAGAAGAAAGGTGAGAAGGATCTTTTTGAACGGAGGCTAACCAAAGCAAAGGCAGCTGTAGTAAAGTGAGCAGAGCTTGGCACTGGATTCAGACATCAGAGCTTCACCTCTTTCTAGCTGTGTTACTTTCTGAACCTTGGTTTCCTCATCTGTAAAAATGAGAATATTAACGTAATGTCATCCCACAGACTGCACTAGAGAATGGGAAGTGCCTAGAGGCTTAGTAAATGTCAATTCCCTTCCTCGTGATCTCTGGAAAGTATTTTCAGTTATTCTGGCAGGAAAAACTAGTACCAAAACTGTATTGTCTGAGAAAAACTTCTAATTCAGGTCTAAATTTAAAAAAAAAATTTTTTTTTAAGAGCTCCCAGAACATCGTCAGGCAGAACCTCACTCTCCAGGTGATGGTAGAAGCCTCTTTCCTGGTGAATGCAACCTAAAAGATGCTGATATTAGGGGCTCCCAACAAGCAGCCCACCACAGTGAGGCTCAGAGTCAGTGATCCCTTCAGAATTTCCTGACAGCTTTATTTTAAATAGCTTCACTGAGATATAATTCACATACCATTCAATTTACCCATTTAAGGTGTACAATTTAATGGTTTTTAGTATATTCAGATTTGTGCAACCATTATTACAATAAAATTTGTAACATTTCCATCACCCCCCAAAAGAAACCTCATACCCATTAGTAGTCAATCCCCCTAACCTCTACCTTCTTCTCCCTTCCCCTCAAACCACCCCCCAATTAGGCAACTGCTAATCTACTGTCTGTCTCTATAGGTTTGCCTATTTGGGGCATTTCATATGAATGGGATGATACCATATATGGTTTTTTGTGACTGGTTTCTTTCACTTAGCACAATGTCTTCAAGGTTTATGCACATTGTAACGTGGATCATTACTTCATACTTTATTCCTTTTTATTGCCAAATAATATTTTTGTATGGATATACCACATTTTATTTTATTTTTAATTTTTAATTTATTTTTTCCTAAATTTATTTGGCTGCACTGGGTCTTAGTTGTGGCATGCAGGATCTTTGTAGCGGCA
Source organism: Delphinus delphis (assembly GCF_949987515.2). NCBI lineage: Eukaryota > Metazoa > Chordata > Mammalia > Artiodactyla > Delphinidae > Delphinus > Delphinus delphis. The sequence goes on along the minus strand of NC_082690.1, from coordinate 50,232,224 downwards.
TGCAAGCTCTTAGTTGCAGCATGTGGGATCTAGTTCCCTGACCAGAGATCACACCCGGCCCCCCTGCATTGGGAATATGGAGTCTTAGCCACTGGACCACCAGGGAAGTCCCTATACCACATTTTATATATCTACTCATCAGTTGTTGGACATTTGAGTTGTTTCCACATTTTGGCTATTAAGAATAATGCTGCTGGGACTTCCCTGGTGGTCCAGTGGGTAAGAGTCCACGCTCCCAGTACAGGGGGCCCGGGTTCGATCCCTGGTTGGGGAACTAGATCCTGCATGCCGCAACTAAGAAGTCCGCATGTTACAACTAAAGATCCTGCATGCCTCAACGAAGATCCCACGTGCCACAGCTAAGACCCGGCACAGCCTAAATAAATAAATAAATAAATATGAAAAAAATAATGCTGCATGAACATTTGTATACATTCCTTTTTGAAAATGGAAATGTATTTTCATTGCTCTTGGATATACACCTAGCAGCTGGAATTGCTGCATCATCTGGTAAAAATATGTCTGACATTTTGAGGAACTTTCAAGCTGTTATGCAAAATAGCTGCACCATTTTATATTTCCACCAACAATGCCTGAGGGTTCCAGTTTCTCCCCTTCCTTGCCAATGCTCGTTATTGTTTGTCTTGTTAATAACTAAAACTGTTATAGTGAGTGTGTAGTGGTATCTCAGTGTAGATTTGATTGGTGTTTCCCTAATGAATAATGATGTTGAGTATCTTTTCATGTGCCCATTGATCATTTGTATATCTTTTGGAGAAATGTCTATTCAAATCCTTTGCCTATTTTTCAACTGAGTTGTTTATCTTTTTACTATTGAGTTTTAAGAGTACTTGCAGATATAAGTCCCTTATATCAGCAAGTATAAGTATTTGCAGATACTTTCTCCTATTCTGTGGGTTGTCTTTTAACTTTTTTTTTTTAACATCTTTATTGGAGTATAATTGCTTTACTATGGTGTGTTAGTTTATGCTTTATAACAAAGTGAATCAGTTATACATATACATATGTCCCCATATATCTTCCCTCTTGCGTCTCCCTCCCACCCTCCCTATCCCACCCCTCTAGGTGGTCACAAACCACCGAGCTGATCTCCCTGTGCTATGCGGCTGCTTCCCACTAGCTATCTATTTTACGTTTGGTAGCGTATATATGTCCATGCCACTCTCTCACTTTGTCACAGCTTACCCTTCCCCCTCCCCATATCCTCAATTCCATTCTCTAGTAGGTCTGTGTGTTTATTCCTGTCTTACCCCTAGGTTCTTCATGACCTTGTTTTTTTTTTTTCCTTAGATTCCATATATATGTGTTAGCATACGGTATTTGTTTTTCTCTTTCTGACTTACATCACTCTGTAAAACAGACTCTAGGTCCATCCACCTCACTACAAATATCTCAATTTCGTTTCTTTTTATGGCTGAGTAATATTCCATTGTATATATGTGCCACATCTTCTTTATCCATTCATCTGATGATGGACACTTAGGTTGCTTCCATGTCCTGGCTATTGTAAATAGAGCTGCAATGAACATTTTAGTCATGACTCTTTTTGAATTATGGTTTTCTCAGGGTATATGCCCAGTAGTGGGATTGCTGGGTCATACGGTAGTTCTAATTTTAGATTTTTAAGGAACCTCCATACTGTTCTCCATAGTGGCTGTATCAATTTACATTCCCACCAACAGTGCAAGAGGGTTCCCTTTTCTCCACACCCTCTCCAGCATTTATTGTTTCTAGATTTTTTTGATGATGGCCATTCTGACTGGTGTGAGATGATATCTCATTGCAGTTTTGATTTGCATTTCTCTAATGATTAGTGATGTTGAGCATTCTTTCATGTGTTTGTTGGCAATCTGTATATCTTCTTTGGAGAAATGTCTATTTAGGTCTTCTGCCCATTTTTGGATTGGGTTGTTTGTTTTTCTGTTATTGAGCTGCATGAGCTGCTTGTAAATCTTGGAGATTAGTCCTTTGTCAGTTGCTTTGTTTGCAAATATTTTCTCCCACTCTGAGGGTTGTCTTTTCGTCTTGTTTATGGTTTCCTTTGCTGTGCAAAAGCTTTTAAGTTTCATTAGGTCCCATTTGTTTATTTTTGGTTTTATTTCCATTTCTCTAGGAGGTGGGTCAAAAAGGATCTTGCTGTGATTTATGTCATAGAGTGTTCTGCCTATGTTTTCCTCTAAGAGTTTGATAGTGTCTGGCCTTACATTTAGGTCTTTAATCCATTTTGAGTTTATTTTTGTGTATGGTGTTAGGGAGTGTTCTAATTTCATACTTTTACATGTACCTGTCCAGTTTTCCCAGCACCACTTATTGAGGAGGCTGTCTTTTATCCTAACTTTCTTAATGATGTCCTTGCCAGTGCAAGTTTTTAATTTTGATGCAATCCATTTTATCTATTTTAAAATTTTGTTTGTGCTTAAATTTCTTTTTTGTTGATTGTACTGAGAATTAGCAAGGACTTATTAGCACTGCAGAAGATGAACAGTTGATTTGTAGAATTTCAGTGTCTTCTGAAATTAGTTGATTAGGAGATTTTTGTGAAGTGATCATTGTCAGTGAATCACAAAAATTTTAAAAGATGTTTAAGGAAAGACCAAGAACGAAGCTAGAACAGTTTCCTTCTGTGGTGTGTTTGACACAAATGCACTCTTACACCCTTGCCATATAGTGAGGCTCTGGCTGGTGCCCAGCTGGGGTGCTTGCAGCTAGTGAAGGTACTATATATGAAGTCATATGCTATTTGACATAACTATTTAATTTTATTCCAGGGCAAAATCCAAAGGACTGGCCAGTCTCTTGGAATACTAGGTTTTGCCAGAGTGCCTACGGGGGACTGAATGGATTTCTTGTCATCACAGACTTCTTGGAACTGAGCCTCAATTCAGAGCATTCTTTAGTGAATTAGGTTTAGGGTCATGGCATCATAGAACCCCATTTGAGGTTTGATTCCTGGCTCAACATTCCTGTCACATGTCATCCAGCATCCAATCACCTTCAGTGACAAGGCCCCCACTATCACCCATGTGGCCCATTTCTACCTTTTGACAGGGGCAAATGTATAAGGCACTTATCGTAGTGTCCTTCCCATCACAGGCACTCCACAAATACATGATAGCTCTTAACTGTTTTTTTTTTTAACATCTTTATTGGAGTATAATTGCTTTACAGTGGTGTGTTAGTTTCTGCTTTATAACAAAGTGAATCAGTTATATATATACATATGTTCCCATATCTCTTCCCTCTTGCGTCTCCCTCCCTCCCACCCTCTTAACTGTTTTTGTTGAAAAGTTTCGCCTTTGTTAAGATCTTTCTTCCTGGAACTAATCCCTATTAATCCTAGCTCTTACCTCCGATGATCCCATAGAACAGCCCTTTCAAAACATAGCCTTCAAATGTTAAAGAATTAAATAAACCATCACAATTCTTTCCATTTTATGTAACATTAAAAAAAAATCCCCTCTACTTGTTTGCTATTAGTTATGGTGGATCCCAAACCTGTCTGCCCGTCAGAATTGTCTGAGGAGCTTTTACTAACTACTGATACCTGAATTTGTAGGACTGCTATGGGGCTCAAACATATACATTTTTAAAAAGTACCCCAGTTGATTCTGATGTATGTAGTTTGGAACCTGCAGCTCTAACCTATTGAGAGATAAATCAGAGTGGTGAGTGTCAGGGAGAAGAGGCTGTGATTTGCTAACCTGGTTGTAAAGCAGAGTTTCTCAGCTTCTGTGTTATTGACATTTTGGGCCAGATACTTATTTGTTGAGGGGGGCCCACCTGTGCATTTTAAGGTATTTAGTAGCATCCTGAGCCTCTACATGCCAATAGTCTGTTTCCCTCCATGCCCCGAGGTTTAACAAGTAAAAGGTCTCCAGATATTGCCAAGTGTTCCTTGGAGGAGAAGATCACCCCAGGTTGAGAACCTGTACCACAAAGGATAGAAAAAATCATGGTTTTGATAGCTGGAGAATAGCTCAAGGTAGCTCTTAACACACTTCCTTCTCAATATCCTCTTGCCTAGATATTACAAGTGACTAATCATAAAATTGGGGGGCTGAATTAGTTCTGATTTATCATAAATCAATCAAGCATATTTCAGTTTTTCTAATTTTCTGACATAAATAGATTGTGCATGGTCCTGTAATGTACAACTAGTCCTAAAACACTGCTAGCCAGCCTCCCTCCCCTCCCCTCCCCTCCCCTCCCTTCCCTTCCTTTCCCTGGTATTAATAGTCATAACAGTGATATATCCTCCAACAGCAGGAACAGAATCCTCCATTTAGATATTTCACTGCTTGTTCACCCTAATACTCTGCTACTGATATGTGTCCTTCTATATAGACACCACCCTCCCTCCATCTCCTTCCCCGAACCATACAGACACTGACCATGCAGACACTGGCTTTAGAGGAAGAGTATGCTCCAGGACCAGCATCCTGTGAGCTCATGAGCTGTTATCTGTCTAAACTAGGTTCCTGTTCAACTTTGTCTTGCAGTGAGAGCTTATAAGAAAATTGTAGAATTGAGACACCTCCTGGAAATTGCAGAGAGCAACTATAAACACTTGGGAGGCATAACAGAAGAAGATCTAAAGCAGAAGAAAGAACAGCTTGAGTCTGAAAAGTAATGTCCTCAAAACTTTGATGGTTTGTTTTTACTTACCTTTCTAAATGCCACGTGAGGGTTTGTTGATTAACAACTTATTTTTTCATCCCCACCAAAGGGTGTGAGTTTCCAACCTGTTTTCTCCTAAGCCCCCAGATGGAGAAGGTGTTAAGATTTTTAAAAAATTGTGGTACGGGACTTTCCTGGTGGCACAGTGGTTAAGAATCCACCTGCTAGTGCAGGGGACATGGGTTCGAGCCCTGGGATGGGAAGATCCCACATGCCGCGGAGTAACTAAGCCCGTGCACCACAACTGCTGAAGCCCGCGTGCCTAGAGCCTGTGCTCTGCAACAAGAGAAGCCACCGCAGTGAGAAGCCTGTGCTCCGCAACAAAGAGTAGCCTCCACTTGCTGCAACTAGGGAAAGCCTGCGCGCAGCAACAAAGACCCAACACAGGTCTTCGTTGTGGTGCCAAAAACTTGTGCACCAATTTAAAAAAATTTTAATTTTTTAAAAATTAAAAAAAATTTGTGGTAAAATACACATAAGCATAAAATATATCTTAACTACTTTTAAGGCAGAATTCAGTAGTGTTAACTACATTCCACATTTTTGTATAACCATCCTCCAGAACTTTTTGTCTCGCAAAACTAAAACGCTAAGAAGAGTTCCTGTTTTCGTTTTTTTGTCTGTTTTTTTTTTTTTTTTTTGCGGTACACGGGCCTCTCACTGCTGTGGCCTCTCCCGTTACGGAGCACAGGCTCCGGACGCGCAGGCTCAGCTGCCATGGCCCGCGGGCCCAGCTGCACCGCGGCACGTGGGATCCTCCCGGACCGGGGCACGAACCCGTGTCCCCTGCATTGGCAGGCGGACTCCCAACCACTGCGCCACCAGGGAAGACCCTTTGTTTTTTTTTTGCGGTACGCGGGCCTCTCACTGCTGCGGCCCCTCCCGTTGCGGAGCACAGGCTCCAGACGCGCAGACTCAGTGGCCATGGCTCACGGGCCCAGCCGCTCCGCGGCACGTGGGATCTTCCCGGACCGGGGCACGAACCTGCGTCCCCTGCATTGGCAGGCAGACTCTCAACCACTGCGCCACCAGGGAAGGCCGACCCTTTGCTTTTTTGAGACCACAGCTACTTTGAGCTTTTCAATCAACACAGTCTCTAGCCATCCCTATCGAATTGGACTGCTTGCTCACAAGTCACCAACCTAGTCCTATGTTCACGGACAGTGGCACCCCTCAGAACGCTTGCATATTCCCTCACCTTTCACTTCCTGCACCTGAAATTGGCTCTCGGTACATATGGTACCTCTCTAGTTAACTAATGGCTGCTGGGATAGAGGATGCAAAGTGCTTATTTCCTCCCACTGCCTCTTTTCTTGTCTCTGCTTTCCACAGTGGACAGGGAACACAGGGAGACAGGAGGGGAGACTTGTAGTTTAATCAAAACACGGGTCTGTAAAGAGCAGTGCACATGGATTCTCCACTTCCCCTGCCCTTTCCTTTGGTTGGGTCTCTTTCCCTCATACTCCTAGAACCTCCTGTTTCTCTTGCATTCACCCTCTTCTGAATTTAATCTCAGTAAGAGGTCTGGTAAATGTATTCAGAGTAACATCTAAATCTTTGATAAGATGGGTACTTGGGAGTTTGAACAGAAGACAAAATCTTAAGCCAAAATACTCTGTCTCTTAATGGGATTTTAGGCACCAGGAAGTTGTGGTAGACCAAAAAGAAATTTTCTTTTTTTTAATCAGGGGCCTTCTTGGTATCTCATAAATCACATCACATAAGTAGCTGTCCACTGCCTGCCTCTCTCTCTCTCTCTCTCTCTCTCTCTCTCTCTCTCTCTCTCTCTCTCTCTCTCTCTCTCTCTCTCTCTATATATATATATATATATATGTATGTATGTATGTAGGTATGTATATTTTGGCTGCATTGCACAGCATGCAGGATCTTAGTTCCTTGACCAGGGATTGAACCCGTGCCCCCTGCAATGGAAGCGTGGAGTCCTAACCACTGGACCACCAGGGAATTCCTGACTGCCTCTGTATTGATTAAAGTGTTTGAGATGTAGAATATTTTTAGTATTGGCCTCTGCCTAAGAACCTAGCCGAAAGTTCTTAGCTCCCTTGTAGTCTAGAAAAGTACTTCACAGTAGAGCAATTATTTCCTAGATAATGAGCTTTAAATTTTGTTCCCTTTACCTCTCTTCCAAGACATATTACTGTACTACTGCTAGGGATGCTTGTAGTACTTCTGAGCACTACTGTATGGTAGGCACTATATAAGCCTCTTGTATATATTGTTTCATGCAGTCTTCACAGCTCCATTAGCTATTATCTCAGTACGTGGATTAGGAAACCAAGACTGAATTTACAAGTAACTCGCATGAAGTCACAAAGGGAGGACTAAGCGTGGGGGATGGAGCCAGGATTTGTGTCTGAGTCTATATGACTCCAAACCTATTATCCAAGGTCATTACAATTTTAATAATAGTCTTTAATGGAACGTTTAATTCTAATGTTCACATTTCAGTGTGAAATGGTTATTATATTGATGTAAGTCATTTGAGCAGGATTTTTTTTTTTTATAAAAATTGCTTTAGCCTTTGTGCCAGATTGTAGTTTCCTATTAGCTGAGACTGCAGTGTTTCCTCTGAGTAAGCTTTACTTCTTCTCTAGTATGTGTTTCTCACTTTGTGTTGAGTACATCTGAAGACATTTATTCTTTGGGTACAAACTCCTGATCTTATATCTAATTGTAAAGGAAACCTGGATAAGTATTAGTTTGAGAGATGTCCTTTTGCCTTTGTCATTATTGATTGGTTAGATGAAACTCAGAATACAGCAAAACGTGGTTGTGTTATTCTGTCCTGGGGCTGATTTTCTCTTCTCATTTGCTGAATTCTAGGTTTCCACAGTTAATGTTCTTCTTTCCTATCTCTAACCTCAACCCCACTCACTTCCATACCAGGGCTACTACTGTATACTCTTAGATTGCCCTCCTTCAGACCTGACATCCAACTCAACATGCCTTGGGAGTTCTGGTGCCCTCACCATCCAGCAATAAGGCAGAAAGAAACCCTGGTTCCAGTCCTGGCATCGCTTGTCTGGGTATATTCTAACATCTTCCTGATATGTCTCCCAACTTCCTGTCCCTGCTCCCTCACGCCCCACCCTCATCCCCTGCAGTCTGTTCATCATGCTAAAACCTAAGTCAGATAAATCTCACATATTATTGACTGAAAGAATCCAGGCACACAAATGAATATAATGTACAATTTCATTTACAAGCAGAGACAAAACTAATCTAACACGATAGGTATTCAGAAGTGTGGTTACCTCTGCGAAGTGAGGGTTGCCTGGGAAGGGCATGAAGGAACTTTCTGAGATGATGGAAGTATTTTGTGTCTTGGTAGTCATGGTGGATGCATTAGTGGAAACTCATTGAATTGTTTAGTTGATATTTGTGTAATTCACTCAAAGTAAATTTTACATCATTAAAAAAAAACAAAGCTAAACAAAGCAAAAGACATTTAAGTTAGAGCATGCCGTTTCTCTGTTGAGATCCTCTAATGGCTTCCCATTTCACTCAGAGTAAAAGCCGAGTCCTTGTTGCGACTTACCAGGCCCTGCTTGTTCTGGCTCCCTTTTACCTCTCTGACTCTACTCCAGCCACATTGGCTTCTTTCTTCGAGTTCACCAGGTGTTCTTCTGCCTTAGGGCCTTTGCACTTGCTATTCTCTCTGTCTGGGATGCTCGTCCCCCAGATGTCTACTTGATTATCTCTTATTTCCTTTTGGACTTTGCTCACAAGCCCCCTTCTCAGTAAGGCCTTCCCTGGTCATTGTGTATGGGGTATTAACCCCCTCCTCAACAACATTTCTATTATTTTCTTGCTTTATTTTTTTCTCCCTTAACCATTTATCACCTTCCAGCATACTTATATTTACTTACTTATATTGAAATACATATATTTACTTATTTATTTTCTTTACTGTCTTCCACCACTGCTGCCAAGGTAGGCCCCACAAGGGTAGATTTGGCCTGTTTTGTTCACTGCTTTTATCTCCAGTATGTATAGATCAGTGCTGGCTCATAGTACACTCTCAGTATATATTTGTTGAAAAAATGCTTTCTTTGTTTTATTTGCCTTAAATATAATGTATATAATGTATGGATACTTTATTACCAAAAATAATTGCTAGTTGATATTGGAGATTGATTGAAACCAAATTTTTTTGACAGGACTATCAAAGAGCTGCAGGGCCACCTAGAGTATGAACGACTACGCAGAGAAAAATTAGAATGTCAGCTGGATGAGTATCGAGCAGAGGTAGATCAACTCAGGGAGATGCTGGAAAAAACTCAGGTTCCCAACTTTGCGGCTGTGGTTAGTATCCTTCTTAACACATTTATCTTTCTCAAGAAGTAGTATACAAGAGTAGCTAAGAGTACCAGCTTTGGAGGGGGCTATTTGGGTTTGAATCCTGGCTGCAGCCCTTTTTGGTTTGGACAAGTCATTTAACCTCTCTTTGCCTTATTTGTAAATTGGAGTTAATAACATATTTTCTAGGAGTAAGGAGTAAAGGAATATACATATACACATACATATATATATATATATATACACACACATACATTACTCTATAAAACTATATATACATACACATACATATGTGTCTATGTACCTACCTATCTCTCAGTTGGAATAGCAACCTGGTTCATATGTGTGCAGTAAGTTTTATTATTATTGTATCATGTAAGGAAAAAAATTTTATAAGCAGAGTAATCAATAAGAATTCTGAGACAGCTATGGAGTATGTATGTTTTAATTCTAAATATCCAAAATAAACTGCTCTAAAAAACTGACATGAGAAACATAACAAAGAACAAATGAAGAAAAGCAGGTGGAGTATAGAAAATAGAGTGAAAGTGACAGCAAGAAACCCCCAGTGGTGCTTGCCTTTCAGGCCATCCAGTCTCAGTAGAACAGGCAGAAAGCTCACCAGGGAAACTTTGACCCTCACTCTCCCCTGCTCTGAAGATGTGGCCTTTGTGGACAGTTCATGTGACATAGTGTAGGGATTCAGGTATGTTTCATATTTTCTTTCCATAGGGAATTTTTTTCTTCAGTCCTCGTGGGTAAGTTAATTTTGTTCAGATCTACATAACCTCAAATATGATATATAATAAAAACTTCCTGGCTTCTTTTTATTTTGTACAAACTAATCATTAGTCTCTTTAATAACCACTTAAAAAGTATTAATATATGTGCTTATTGTAAAATGTTAAAAACAGGGCAGACTCTCCTCCCCATATCAAGTTCCACTCTCCAGAGGAAGTCGCTATTAATGGTTTGGTCTCATATTAGACAACATTCTGTTCATCTGCATACGTGTGTATTTCTGTATACAAATTCACTTTCTCTGGGTTTTGGTATCCACCAGTGCTTAATTTTCCAAGGGATAGAAATAATCATCATAATCCATTATCTTCATTCTTGCAGTGACCATCTTATACCACGTTTAGCCTCTGGGAACACTTTAGTATGGAGAGGCTGCCTGGGGCAGTCATGTGGTGTTGGCTAGCGGACATACACCTTTTATAAACTACCACTGACACTCCAGATCCGCTCCCTCTCCACCTTGTGGCAGGAACTCTGCCTATTCTAGTCTCCTCAGAGGCAAGAACATACATTGTTCTTCGCTAGCTAGCTGCCTAGATCTTTTGGAGATCACCCGAGCTGCACGCCTTTTGAGTCAATCCAGATTGATGGTCTACATAGAAAATTTTTGGTTTTTAGCTATTTAAAATTATTCTTTTCCTGCCCAGAAATGTCTGTTCCCAGGGTGGTTTGATGTCATACACTAATAGAGCACATCCTTCCTAAGACCTTGCTCTCTACCAACAATGTGTAGCTTTCAGGAGCGCTGACTCGAGGTCCCTGTACTCTGGGCCCATCGTTTTTTGCGGTCCTGCTGTAGGTTACACGAGTTTTTGTAAATGAGCAAATGTCACTGACCTCTAATGGCAGCTGCTTATTTTCTGTTCTGCAAGAGCTTCTGGGTCTCATAACACCTACCTCATGGGATGGTATTGATGTTAGATGAAATACTGTGTAGAACTCCTGAGGTATTTTCTGTCTACTAGTATTCATGGTATTCTCCCTTCCTCATATCCTTTTCTTTTTTTTCCTTTCTTTCAATTTTCTACATTTGAGTTGTATAAACAGTCAGTGGATAAATGTGTGTAGCCCTATGCATCTGAAAGGAGGAGGAATTAGTTTATTGTGGAGTCTAAATATGTAAAGTATAAATAAAATGAACTTTTGATTCAGTGCTCATTTATATAGAGGCTTCAAGAAGCTCTGACTAAATCTCTCCTGCCACCTTCTGGTAAGGACCTATGATTGCATATGACTTTTTCCCCTATAAAAGAATCTGCAAGAGCATAATTTTTAGCCAGAAAAAAATTCCTAGGATAGTCTGACATAATGCACTTAAATAGGTTTTTTATAATAATAATAACTGGTTTTGATAATAATACATTTTTATAGTGCTTTCTCACATATTGTCTCAGCCTGCATTAACCCACTTCACAAGCCTTATTTTCTATTCTCCTACACGTCGCCTACCTTTTCTGAACTTGCCCCACACTTTCCCACCCCCAAGCCTTTGCTCGTTTTGTCCATATACCTTGAAGCCTTTCTGTCAACTCTGCCTCTCAAAATCCTCTTTAGGAACCATCTTGTTCATCAACCTTGTCCTAACCCCCCGGACCACAAATGATCTGTCCTCCTTTCAGCAAGCACTTTGTACTGCTCTGAGGGCCCCTCACCATTTGTATTATAGTTCAATTGGCTACTTTACACACAGCACTGAAAATTTAAATTCTGTGAGATCTAACTTGCCTTGATTAATAGCATCATCAACAGTTACTGAGTACTTGCTATGTGTTGCGCTCAGTGCCAGGAACTTTATATCTGGCAGATGTTATTTCTTCATTTTACAAATAACAAACCAAATCTCAGAGAAAATAAGGAATTCGCGTAAAGTCACACAGCTTGTTAGATGGGCAGCCATGATTTGAACCTAACTGCCTAACCCCCTTTTAGTGACACTTGTTACTGTCACTTGTGTAGCCCCTTTGCCCTTCCAGCTCACTCACTGTGCTTATGAGAAGATTTAGTTTGAAAAATTGGTCTTAAAAAATTTTTTTTAAAGAAGATGTTGGGGGGTAGGAGTTTATTAATTTTATTTATTTTTGCTGTGTTGGGTCTTCATTTCTGTGCGAGGGCTTTCTCCAGTTGTGGCAGGTGGGGGCCACTCTTCATCACAGTGCGCGGGCCTCTCACTATCGCGGCCTCTCTTGTTGCGGAGCACAGGCTCCAGACTCGCAGGCTCAGTAGTTGTGGCTCACGGGCCCAGTCGCTCCGTGGCATGTGGGATCCTCCCAGACCAGGGCTTGAACCCGTGTCCCCTGCATTAGCAGGCAGACTCTCAACCACTGTGCCACCAGGGAAGCCCGGTCTTTAAAATTTTTGATGTTAGGTCTTCAAATAAGTGAATTTATTTATGAAAATTTAAATATAAAATTTATAGTAATTTGATAAAATGTTACTTATACTGGAATTATACACAGTAATTCAAACATTTATTTCAAGATATGTCTTAAATACAAAGTTGAGGTGATGAAGCTTCCAAAAGATAACACAGTGGGATATCTTTGTGACCTTGGGGTAGAAAAAAAATTGATAGATTCGACTTTATTAAAATAAGACTTCACTTTATCAAGGACAACATTAATAAAGGCAAGCCAAAGAGTAGGAAAATATATCTCCTTCCTTATTTTCCTTCCTTCTATCCAAAAGCACAAAGAACTTACACAAACCAGTATGAAAAAGACAGACAACCCAGTAAAAAACTGGGCAAGACAGGATCAGGCGCTTCACAAAATAAGATATACAAGTGGCCAATAAACATGAAAATGTACTCAGAAGTGTTACCAGAATTATTAGTTATCACAAATATAAATTAACACCCAACAAGATGTCAATATACCACCAAAATGGCTAAAACAATACAAAACAGACATTACCAAGTATTGATGGGGATGTGGAGCAAGTGGAACTCTTATTCACCACTGTTGGAGTGTAAATTGATTTTTAATCACTTGGGACAATTGTTTGGCCACATTGAGTACAGCTGAACATATACACATCTGTGACTCAGTTCCCAGTGCAATGAGTACATGTCTCTTGATGTACACAGATGGGCATCAAAAGACATGAACAAGAATATTCATATTAGCATTATTATAAATATCCCCCAAACTGGATAAAAAATTCTACCAACAGTAAGAATAAATACATTTTAGTATAATCATACAATGGAATATTATAAAGCAATGGAAATGTATGAATTACTGCTCTACACATCACTATGGGTCAATTTCACAAACATAATGCTGAGCAAAAGAAAACTACAGTATGATACCATGCAGTCCCAAAATATGTAAAATAAATCAAGTTAATAGTGCCTGGGAGGAGGCAAATGGATGATTCTGGGATACAGGTAATGTTCAGTTTCTTGTTCAATTTCTTGATTTCAGTTGTGGTCACATTGGGTGTTTTCACTTTGTAAAAATTCATCACACTGTACACTTTTTGGGGTGCTCTTTGATAGGTGTATTGTACTTAAAAATGTTTACTTAAAAAACGTAAACTAGATGGGAACTATAATAGCTTTGGTAGAGATGTCTGTCTACAGATTGATGCAGGACTGAACTCGCTTCCATCTCCAAAACCAGTATCATTCGAGAAGGCGCTGGTCTAAAGCTTTGGGCCATGCTTGCTAATCAAGAACAGCCAACCTGGAACTGGTAATATTCTATGAATACTTCTGTGTTTAACTTACCCTTGTTTTCTATCTCTGCTGGGCTTCTCCCTGTCCTCTGACATCCTAGCCTGTGAGCCTGTAAGGGTCCTTGGAGCAATCTGAGGGCTTAAGTGAGTTTATCCAATCTGAGCTGTTAGTCTAAGGAAGTTCTAGAAATTTGTGATTTCTCTCTATTGGTTACTGCTTTGACACTCTGATAAGAGACTGTTCTGGTAATCAAAGTGGGATTTATCTCCCTTTAGTTGTGTATGCTTCCCAAAACTTATCAGAGTGCATGAAATTGTTTTAAAAACAAGAATTCCATATACCCAGGCAATAATTTGTAGACACATAACCTGTCAACAGTTTCACGCAGTATTATTAATCTCTTCAACAAACCTGTAAATTCTTTCAGATGGAAACCGGTTAATATTTAAAATATATACATTTTCACATAGGGGTGGTGGTTTAATTTACACTTAGAATTGCTTTAGGTGTCTAAGCACCATGAATCATGTGTTTAATATCTCAGTATTGCAGTTCTCTTTTCCTGAGTTTGCGAGAAAACACATATTAGGGAGAAATATGTTTCTGTCTATAATTTATGATGAGGAAATGACTAATCTTGGTGAAGAATGTTCCCCAAATGCAGAAACTTCTGGAATTTGGAAGTTTGGAACTTTCAACGAACACTTACTGGAGGCCTATTGAGTGCCAAGCACATATTTTCTTTTGAACTAGTTTACAGTAAGGCTTGCTTGGTTTGATAGAACAACATACATATTTGATGTTAGTAGATGCTTTGGTATTTGACCACTATTTCTAGAGTATTTGGGATTGTTTAAACTCCTTCAGGAGTTAGCATATATGAAAAGTAAAGGAAAATAAATATTAACTGTTTCTGAAAGTCTGGTAACTATTAAGCACTAGAAAATTGGCTACCTCTGACAAGTAGCTTCCTCTCTTTTCCTACATTTTCTATATTCTTTCTCTAATTCTATCTAGTTGGATGAGGTTAATAAACTCCTGCCCTACCTCAGTGTTCTTTCATAGACATTTTTGCATTCATCCCCTAATGATCTTGAGGACCTCTTGAAAGCTGGGGAGTGAACTGAGCACCTCTTTTATATCTGCTATTCCACCACAGACTCCTGAGTGGGAACCAGATCTCATTCCTTTTTGTATACCTGTAGCATAGTATACACAGTATACAGTGTAGTTTTAGGAACTGAATGAGCAAATTTTTTGCTGGAAGACAGGATGGAGGAATGGTTACAACATGAACTTTGGTGTTGGACAAAATTTGGATTTGAATCCTGCCATTTACTTAGTTTTGTGACCTTGGGAAAAGTTGATTAATGTCTTTGACTTCTGTCCTTGTATCTATAAAATGTTGTTAATACAACCTATTTCACCTTGTTATATATGTAAAGTATGAAATACAGTGGGTACCATATGCTAAGCCCCAGTAAAAGGTTTGTTGTTACTGGTCTTCAGACTGGTTGGTAAGCTTTTTCAAGAGAAGGGACCATCATGTTGCCCTGTGCTTACCAGTGCCTGGCCACTATATGGGAGGGCCAGCAAATTCCCCATCTATTCCTCTCTCAAGGGGTAGGGAACGTGTGTGGTTCTGTTTTCCTGGGTGGTGTTGGAAAAACAGCAGTTTGCTTCTATGTTCACACACTTCTATGAGTTAAGCTGACTGACCTCATTAGCAAAGGTGTAGGTGGGAACACCTTGGGGAATCCTACCTCCAGCCAGGGGCTCTCCTGATGGACATGTGGCCTTGTGATGTTCCTGAAACTCCTGCATTCAGATCTGTCCTGCCCAACTGGGTGCAGAGCACTTTTCTGACTAGAAGAATTATTCAAAGATGACTGACATCTAGTGAGTATCCACTGTGTTTCTAGTCCTCTCTTACTCCTTCCCAGAGCATGTATTAAGAATCTTCTGTGCTAGGTACTGAGAGTACCACAACGGATGAGAAATATTCAGAAACGGTGTGTGGCAGGGCAAAGTGAAAGAGACAAGAGCAGTTGAGGGATGTTTTGTGAACAGAGAAGGAAATACAGGATCCAGGAAATGTGATTCCTAACAGAATGGGGCTTGCACAGAATCCAGAGGATGCCATGCTAATGCTTTGTGTTATTTTGTTTAGTAATATGTTGTAAAATGTTGGTCTAAAATAGAAACAGAAACAACAAGGTGTTCTGTGTGGGGGATGTATGAAGTAAAGGTAGGACTGGATGATTTCTCAAGGTGCCTCCCAGTCTGATGAATCAGCACAATATGAACTGGTGCTTCTGATGTAAGTATTTACACAAAATTCTAAAAGAAATGTAAATCAGAGTTGAAAATGTTGTCATTGTTAAATTTTTTCTTTTGGAACAGTAACGTAGAAAGACAAAAATGTGTCTAGCATAGAAATCTTATTTGGCTCTCTTTTCCTTTGTAGGAAGATGACCCTTCTTGTGAGTCAAGCAAAGAGAAGAGGCGAGTGAAGAAAAAGGTGTCTTCTGGGGGAGTTTTTGTGAAAAGGTACTAATCAGTGAAATAACTTTAAATAAACCTGCTTGATTTTTCTTTTCTTTTTAAATTGATATAAATGTAAATCTATAAATTCTTCTCAGAATTACTCAGACATGCTGTTATTCCAATTCTGAAGGCAGAAATGTATAATGTCAAACGGATTAAAATTACATGGACTCAGTTGTATTCCCCCTCCCAATATACTTTTTATATATTTATGTAGGCAAGTCAAAACTCTAGATTTATGAGCAGTTAATTTTGCAAGTATTGACATAAACTTTACAATATAAGATAACACAGTAATCAAAAGGTCTAGTTATAAAGATTATTAGAAGTTCTATTATGGCTTCATAATAGAATTATATTTCTTTTACTTTCTGTAGAGAGTACCCTTTTACTAGTGTAGGTATAGCTTTTCTCCCAACTTTTCAAATGACTTGATTTTTTTAAAAAAATTTATTTTATTGAAGTATAGATATATAATGTTAATTTCTGCTGTACAGCAAAGTGATTCAGCTATACACACACACACATTCTTCTCCATTATGGTTTATCACAGGATATTGAATATAGTTCCCTGTGCTATACACTAGTATCTTATTTGTTTATCCATTCTATATTTAATAGTTTGCATCCCAATCCATCCCTCCTCCACCTTTCTCCTCCCTTGGCAACCACAAGTTTGTTCTGTGTTAGTGAGTCTGTATTTGTTTGGTAAATAAGTTCATTTGTGTCATATTTTAGATACCACATATAAGTGGTATCATATATGTCTTTCTCTGATTTACTTCATTTAGTATGAAGTAAATGTTGCTGCGAATGGCATTATTTCATTCTTTTTATAGCTGAGTAGTATTCCATTGTGTATTTATACCACATCTTCTTTATCCATTAAGTTTTTTTTTTAACGGTATGCAGGCCTCTCACTGTTGTGGCCTCTCCTGTTGCAGAGCACAGGCTCCAGACGTGCAGGCTCAGCAGCCATGGCTCACGAGCCCAGCCGCTCTGCGGCATATGGGATCCTCACAAACCGGGGCACGAACCCGTGTCCCCTGCATCGGCAGGCAAACTCCCAACCACTGCGCCACCAGGGAAGCCCTATCCATTCAGTTCTTGATGGACACTTAGGTTGTTTCCATGTCTTGGCTATTGTGAATAGTGCTATGAACATAGGGGTACATGTATCTTTTTGAATTATAGTTTTGTCTGGGAATATGCCCAGGAGTGGGACTGCTGGATCATATGGTAGCTTTATTGGTAGTTTTTTGAAGGCACCTCCATACTGTTTACCACAGTGGCTGCACCAATTTACATTCCAACTAACAGTGTAGGACAGTTCACTTTTCTCCAGACCCTCTCCAGCATTTGTTATTTGTAGATTTTTTTTTATTTTGTCTACATTTTTTTAACATCTTTATTGGCGTATAATTGCTTTACAGTGAGTGTTGTGTTAGTTTCTGCTGTATAACAAAGTGAATCAGCTTTACATATACATACATCCCCATATCTCCTCCCTCTTGGGTCTCCCTCCCACCCTCCCTATCCCACCCTCCCACCCTCCCTATCCCACCCTCCCACCCTCCCTATCCCACCCCTCTAGGTGGTCACAAAGCACCGAGCTGATCTCCCTGTGCTATGTGGCTGCTTCCCACTAGCTATCTATTTTACATTTGGTAGCGTATATATGTCCATGCCACTCTCTCACTTTGTCACAGCTTACCCTTCCACCTCCCCGTGTCCTCAAGTCCCTTCTCTAGTAGGTCTGCGTCTTTATTCCTGTCCTGCCCCTAGGTTCTTCATGACCATTTTTTTTTTTTAGATTCCATATATATGTGTTAGCATATGGTTATTTGTTTTTCTCTTTCTGACTTACTTTACTCTATGACAGTCTCTAGGTGCATCCACCTCACTACAAATGTTGCCATTCTGACGGGTGTGAGGTGGTACCTCATTGCAGTGTTGATTTGCATTTCTCTAATGATTAGCGATGTTGAGCATCTTTTCATGTGCCTATTGGCCATGTGTATGTCAAATGACTTGAGTTTTAAAAAATCTGAACTTAGGAGACAAAGACAAGTAAGTTTTAGAAAAGGACAACTTTTTACAATAACAACCAAATATCTCCAGGGAAGTTTTCATAAAATGAAAATCAGCTTTCATAAAAAGAAAAAAAATCGTAACGCATGTTTGCCAAAAATATACATTTAAATAATCTGCTTTAGAATTCAACCAACCATTGTTTTGTCTTGCAAGCCTTATAAGAAAGGAATAACAGAGATGAGGTTGACTGGACAGGATGAAAAATATGTGGCTTTATTATTCTTTCTTCTCTTTTTTCTCTTTTCCCTTGACTTTGCTGACCAAAGAACCACCATGGCATTTCATTTCAGTTCTGACTTCAATTCCCTCACTTTTCCTACTCCACCCTTTTCTTCCTTGAGCTAGCAAAGACGTGTGACTCTCTTGGGGCACTTGTGTAGTTTCTGCCTCCCTCTGAAGATCTGATTGCTGGCTTTGAGCTTGCTTCACTGGCATCAGCCTTCCTACCATACCCCAGACTGCCCATCTCTAGGCCCTGGCAAGTACCTTACATGGACAGGCCATTTTGGCCCAGTATCATCAGGACCAGTTTGCCCTGACACAAGTGCATTTGATTGCTAAGACCAGTTTAGGCTGGTCAAAGGCCTGTAAGGAAGTGTTCAAAAATGGTTTACCTATCCTTTTCATAACCTTTATAGTCATTATTGTTAGTTTCTCTGTGGTTTCCAGTAGGCTTTCAATCTGTAGTAAAAACATTTGTCATCATTTATTGGGCACTTACTATGTGTGTGATCTGTACCAAGTCCTTTACATGTATTACTGCTTAATTCTCACCACAGCTGTATGAAAAGAGGTACAGCATTTCATACATGGAGATTAAGAAAGTCACCCAGTCACACAGCAATGTGAAGCTGGGATTCTAACCTTAGGAGGGGAATTTCAGAGTCTGCATTCTGGAATTCCCAAAGCCAACATTTCTCTCACTTTCTGGGACTACACACAGCCTTACCTTTTCCTTCTAGCCTGATGACTCTAAAGTAATCCCAACCCTGGAAATAGTTTGTTACACTTCCTCCTGTTTTCTCAAGGCCACATCTCTAGTCTCTGTACAAGTGAGGTAGGAAATACCAGAAGAGTGTTGTAATAGAAGCATGCACCCTTGTGGCAGAGGTTCCCTGGATGTCTCCCAATACCTCTTTCTCCCCTTTTTCTATAGTATTTATTAGGGTTTACCTGGGCTTGTGGCTGCTCAGGATAAGGACTGACTTCCCAGTCGTCTTTGCAGCTAAGATACCAAGTGTGGCCAATAGAGTGTGAGCGAAAATGGTGTGTAAAACCCTAGGGGTCATGTCCCTAAAGGGAAACGGCTTTCCCACACCTTCCCCTTTCTTCTTCTGGAATGTGGGGTGGTAGCGAGTCACTGAACTTTGCAAATGAGAGCACTACCAGGGGTGATGGAGCATAAGACAAAAAGGAGCCAGGACACATGGAAAGAAGAGCCTGGACAGTATTGCTAAGTATTAGCAAAATGCAAATCACAACTACAGTGAGTTCTCAGAGAACTCAACTTGGAGATTACTCTTACTATCGAGTAAGAACATAAAATCTTGAGTTAAAGTCTTGTGACTTATCTGCCATGTGATATTGGCAACTTCACCTGTGTGAAGTTACAACTGTGTGACCTTAACTTCACTTACCTGGTTTCTTTAGCTGTAAAATGAGGATAATACCACCTACCTAAGAGAACTGTGATGAAAAACAGGTGAGTTGATATATATCATTTAGTATATTCACTGTTATATATATAGTCAATGTAGCTATTCTACAAAATGACAATCACTAATTTTAGTGTTGGTGATGACCACAGTGCTTTCCACTGCCTCATTTTTTCCCCCTTTATAAGTAGAGGGATGTGGAGCTCACCTCCTCCCACAAATACATCAAAAAATCCAGCCACGTGTGGAATAGTTCTCACAGAACACCACTGAATGCTTTCAGATCTCATACAACCAACGCTTCAAGAAAGATCCCCATGTAACTGGGTAGGATGAAGGGAAAAGGGAGAAGAGGAGGAATTGGAATGGGACCTGCACCCCTGGGAGGGAGCTGTGAAGGAAGAATGCTAACCTCACCGTGGGAACCTCCTTCACCAGCTGGGAGGTATGCCAGGACAGATAGGGAACTTCAGAGGCTGAAGAGGAGGGTATGAGAGTTGGCCTGAGGCACTGCAGGGTATGGAGAGACCAACACAGAAGGTCCTGACCACATCATCACGCTTCCCAGCCCAAGATGTACGCCTGCTGGTGTGCAGAGCGACTGGGTGCTGAAACTCAGGCTTCAGCAGACAGACCCAAGGAGAGGACTCTGGTTGGTTGCATGGAGACAGACCAAAGGGTCTGGAGCATGGTCCAGACCATAACTGGGGGCGTGTGCATGTGGAGGTGGGGCTGAAAGCTGAACTGATAGCTGGCCATCCCACTGTGGTTGCTGGGATGCAGCTCTGGCAGGTTCCTGCTCTGGCGGACTTTTCATTGGAACCACACATGCGTGCCTGAGGGCACCCTGGGCTGACTGCGGGTTCAGGGAATGCAGCTCCAGTGGGTTTATGCGCTGGTGGCTTGGTGAGCGCGTATGCTCTGAACTTATTACCAGGAGGTGGGCCCAAAGGGCAGTGCCAGCAACACTGATCTTTGTGGGTGCACACACCAGGTGGCAGGCGGCATCACAGAATCCCACATCCTGGCAGGCAGCTCCTGGGGAGGAACATGCAGTGGCTCCTCTCCCAGAGGGAGCGCTCCAGTCCTGCCTACTTCACACCACAGCTGAGAACCAGATCTGGGGATCTGCACTACAACAACTGGGGAGCAGACCCTGCCCCTGACAGGGCTGTGACACCCAGAGAGCAAAGAGGAGGACTTGCTCAACATCCATTATGGGCTCTGGTCACCATGACACTAATCACACTTCCCTATCAAGGGGATAATGGCTGGCGCACACACAGGAAAGACGTGGCAAGCATCGATACCAAAAACAGCTCTTGCACCAAAGATATTGGACTCAGGCAGGCTACACTGGGATGCTCCCACATAAAAATAGCCCTTCCAGACCACAGTAGATAACTGCTTCTCCTAAATTCATAGAGAAAATATAAGAAAAAAGAAGCAAAGGAATTACTCCCAATTAAAAGAACAAGAGAAATCCCCTGAAAGGACAAACAGTGAAACAAACCTCTATAGTCTCGCAGACCCTGAGTTCAAAAAGGAGGTAATAAAAATGCTGAAGGAATTAAGAAATGCTATTGATAGAAATGTAGATCACTGTAACAAGGAACTAGAAACTGTAAAGAGGAGCCAATCAAAATTAGACAACTCAATTGCCGAGATGAAAACCGAAGCTAAAGGCAGTAAACAGCAAAGTAAATAATGCAGAAGAACACATAAGTGATCTGGAAGATAGAATAATGGAGATCACCCAGTCAAAACAGCAGACAGAACATATGCTATCTATGGGATAATATAAAGCACACTAATCTACTAGGTCTAATAGGGTTCCCAGAAGAAGAAAGAGAAAAGGGGATTGAAAATGTATTCAAATAAATTATGGCTGAAAAGTTCCCAAACCTAAAGAAGGTATTAGATATCCAGGTCCAGGAAGCACAGAGGGTCCCAAACAAGATGAACTCACACAGATCTACTCCAAGATATATCATAATTAAAATAGTAAAAGAGAGGATTCTAAAGGCAGCAAGAGAAAAACAGTTATAAAGGAACCCCATAAGGTTATCAGCTGATTTCTCTACAGAAACTTTGCTGGCCAGAAGGAAATGGCAAGACATATTCAAAGTCCTGGAGGGGAAAAACCTGCAACCTAGGATATTCTACCCAGCAAGATTATCATTTAGAATAGAAGGAGACAAAAAGAATTTCTCACACAAGCAATAACTAAGAGTAAACAGCAATATTAAACCTATCTTAAAAGAAATATTGAAAGCTCTTCTCTAAATTGAAAAGAAGCAACAATCTATAGGAAAGGGAAAAATCACGATAGAAAAGGTAAATATATAAAAGGATTGAAGATCATTTAAATAAGACAGTACACAGTTAAAAAACAATTCAAAAAATTCTGTGAAAATGATTGAACAGAAAAGGATAAACATGAAGATGTAAAATAGGACATGAAAATCACAAAATGTAGGGAAGGGGAGTAAGAAATGTAGATCTTTTAGAATGTGTTTGAGCTCATATGACTACCAGTCTAAAGCAAGTAGATATAGTGACAGTTAACATAGTTGAAAACCAGAGTAACCACAAATCAAAAAAACATACAATAGATTCCCAAAAACCCAAAAGAAAGGAACTCAGGCATAATACAAAAGAAAACTATCAAATCAAAAAAGGAAACACAAAAAGAAGAAAGGAACAAAGAAGAAATACAAAATCAACTGGAAAACAAGGTTTAAAATGGCAATAAATATATATTTATCAATAATTACTTTAAATGTCAATGCACTAAATGCTCTGATCAAAAGACACAGAATGGCAGACTGGATAATAAAACAAGAACCTACAATATACTGCCTACAGGAGATCCACTTTAGGGTGAAGGACACACACATAGATTGAAAATGAGGGGATGGAAAAAGATATTTCATGCAAATGGAAATGACAAGAAAGTGGGGGTAGCAATACTCATATAAGACAAAATAGACTTTAAAAAACAAAGGCCTTAAAGAAAGATAAAGAAGGACCCTGTATAATGATAAAAGGATCAATACAAGAAGAGGGTAGTACACTCATTAACATATATGCACTCAATATAGGAGTACCTAAATATATAAAACAAATGCTACCAAACATAAAGGGAGAAATTGACAGGAATACAATAAGAGTAGGACACTTTAACACTGCACTGTCATTAATGGACACAGATCTTCCAGACAGAAAATCAGTAAGGCAAC
The DNA here is from genome assembly GCF_949987515.2 of Delphinus delphis. Taxonomy (NCBI): domain Eukaryota; kingdom Metazoa; phylum Chordata; class Mammalia; order Artiodactyla; family Delphinidae; genus Delphinus; species Delphinus delphis. The sequence goes on along the minus strand of NC_082690.1, from coordinate 50,209,188 downwards.
AGAGATCCTAAATAGCACAATAGAACAGTTAGACTTAATTGATATCTTCAGGACATAACACCCCAAAAAACCAGTATACACATTCTTTTCAAGTGCACATGGGACATTCTCTAGTATAGACCACATACTAGGACACAAAACAAGCCTCAACAAATTTCAGAGGATAGACATTTCAAGAATCTTTTCTGACCACAACCCATGACATTTTTCACAGAACTAGAACAAATAATCCTAAAATTTATACGGAACCACAAAAGATCCAGAATTGCCAAAGCAATTCTGAGGAAAAAGAACAAAGCTAGAGGCATAACCTTCCCAGACTTCAGACAATACTACAAAGCTACAGTAATCAATACAGTGTTGTATTAGCACAAAAACAGTTATCTGGATCAGTGGGACAGAATAGAGAGCTGAGAAACTCACACACCTATGGCCAATTAATCTTCAGCAAAGGAGGCAAGAATATACCATGGAGAAAAGACAATCTCTTCAATAAGTGGTGTTGGGAAAACTGGACAGCTACATGTAAAAGAATGAAATGAGAACATTCTCTAACCCCATATACAAAAATAAACTCAAAAAAATGAACTGATATAAGGACCTAAATAATACCTTTATTTACTGATAAAACGGATATTGGAGAATGTGGTTAATATCTTCAGTCCAGTAAACTTATCACTGACCCCCGAATTGGACTTACCTTGTCCCAAGTATCACTGTACTAGAGCAGGCCTCACCCTGTAGAGGTGAACTTGATCCTACAGGAGCAGAACAGAATGAATGTTCTCTGTAGACAGGCTGGTCCCAAACAGGAATGGGGAGAAGTGGCTGGGCTACTTGGGCCTTGTTTCTCCTTTCACCTTACTTAATCACCTAGGGCAGGGTGGTTGAAGGAAGAGTGATTACAATATTATGCTATTGGAGCTTCCTTCACATGGAGGAAAGAAATACTCCCTCTCAGTATTTTAGCATATTTTAAATTGTAACAAATGAATAATTTACCTGTTTACTGTCTGTCTTCTCCAACTAAGATTGTCAGTTCCATGATAAGGAAGCCATGTTCAGCTCTGTGCACATGGGTACCAGCATGTTGTCTGGCCCATAGCAGGCATTCTTATTTACTGAGTGTGCAAATGTACTGTAGAGTTTATTACAATGGAACCTATATGGTCTTTATTTATTAATCCAACAGAAATTTATCTACAGTGTGCCAAGAATTTTCTTAGGCAAGAGGATTCTGAGATATTTTGAATCAAAATACAGAAAGTTTTGTTTTGAAAACAAGCCAACTGTTAGCTCTTTGAAAAAAACTTAGTTGGAGAGCCTCTGATTCTCACTCGCTGGACCATACAAGGTCAGTCTTTTGATTGCTCTATACTTTAGATTCCCTATTTATAACTAAACAAGTTTGCAACACATACCAAAGAAATCCTGTATGATTTACAGTTGTTCAAGCAAACAAGAAAACTCTGGTTCAGTTTCTATGAGCTATCAAAAGGATAAAGACAAAATGCCTGTCTATCTCAAATCAATCAGGTTTTGAATGGCATCTTTTCAACATAATGAAATAAAGACATATATAAAAAACAAAGACAAAATACACCTTCCCATTCTAAAACATTTCCTTTAGTCCATATGTACTTTAAATAATCTTGTATTAAGTTTCTACTGCAACTTTCAATGTTCAGAGTAAATCCATCCTGGCACAGTGTTTGTTCTAAGAAGTCAACAGCAGCAGGAGTAGGAGCATAATATAGTAGTTTCACTGTTATTTCCAGAGTCTATAAAATCCCAACGCTATTGCCAGGCAAGTAAACACTGAGGCTGTGAAAAGAAGAAAACATGTTATAGGTAATGCATTTGTGATTATCTTGCAGAGACAAAGAGAATAATGTCATCTTCAATTTAAATTGAAAGCAAAATCAGGAAATCCAACCAGTTTTCTTTTCTTTGCCTGCATTGAGCGGCATGTGGGATCTTAGTTTCCCAGCGAGGGATCAAACCCACGCCTCCTGCATTGGAAGCATGGAGTCTTAACCACTGGACCACCAAGGAATTCCCAATCCAACCAATTTTCTACTTTAGGTTTTTAATTCCCTAGAAAATTAAGCTAAGGATAAAGGGTATCCATTAGGGCTGGATTAATATCAATTCTTCTTAAAAGCTTCCTGTATTTTAAACCAGAATAAGGATGACAGTAATTTAAAAGTGTACATTATGTCAGTTAGAATCTATAAAGTGTTTAAAGTCATTATTAACATTAGCACTATTAACAATGACTACTTTAAATAATTACAAACTCTAATTTTAGAAATAATTTATAAGTGAAAAACCACCTTTCTTACATGTACTGAAAAATTACGTAGTTAAGCCAGTAAAACAGACATCCGTATCATCCAAAAGAAAATTTTAATTGCCTTTTCAGTACATTTAAAAATGATTTCGTGCCTGCTGAGCTCCCAGGCCAGTCCCCTGCCCTCCAAGGCTCCCTCTTCGCCACCCTCCCACCCAGCTGCATTGGTACTGGGGGCATAGGAAGGAGGCTGGGGAGATCAGGAGTGGCAGGCAGGAGGGGCACTCCCAGACCCCAGACTGGAGGAGCAGGAGAGGAGGGCGTTTGTCCTGCCCACTCGAGCCCAGGAAGCCTGCTGGGCTCCAAGGTGAGGTCCCCTGCCCTCTGAAACGAGGGGTGGGGGGCACACCTGGGTCCCTTCTGTTGCTTGAGCCTAAGCCCTACCCCCTGGAGCCCCCGGGGCCTTTTCCAGCCCTGTGGGTCCTGAGCATTGGCCCTGCCCATCGCCCAAACCTCACCCTTGCTAAGGTCCTGCTCTCCACAGCCAACGCCCTCCCCCCGATCTTTTTTCTTTTTCCTCCTCCTCCTCGTTTTTACTATTGTGGTACTGATGTCCCTTCCGGTTGTCGATTCATCTATATTTTTATTTTTACATTATTTCTAACATATCTGTTAGTTTCCTAGTCTAATTTTATTTTTTACTTTGTTATTTTTTTTTTGCCACCCCATGCAGCTTGCAGGATTTTGATTTGTGAGCCCAGGGTTAGGAGGAAGCTCCTGTGGGGGGAGCTCCAAGTCCAAACCACTGGACTAACAGAGAACCTCAGACCTCAGGGAATATTCATCAGAGTGAGGTCTCACAGAGTTCCTCATCTCAGCACCAAGACCCAGCTCTACCCAATAGCCTACAAACTCGTGTTGGAAGCCTCAAGCCAAACAACCAGTAAAACAGGAACACAATCCCACTCATAAGAGAAAAAAAAAAAGAGATGGCAAAAAAAATATGTCACAGATGAAGGAGCAAGGTAAAAACCTACAGGACCAAATAAACGAAGAGGAAATAGGCAATCAACCTGAAAAAGAATTCAGAGTAATGATATTAAAGATGATCCAGAATCTCAGAATGGAAGCATGGATTGAGAAAATACAAGAAATGTTTAACAAAGATCTAGAAGAACTAAAGAACAAACAAACAGAGATGAACAACACAATAACTGAAATGAAAAATACACCAGAAGGAATCAATAACAATAACAGAGGCAGAAGAACAAATAAGTGAGCTGGAAGACAGAATGGTGGAAATAACTGCTGAGGAGCAGAATGAAGAAAAAAGAATGAAAAGAATTGAAGACAATCTCAGAGATCTCTGGGACAATACTAAATGCACCAACGTTTGAATTACAGGGGTCCCAGAAGAGAAAAAGAAAGGGTCTGAGAAAATAATGTGAAGAGATTATAGTGGAAAACTTCCCTAATGTGGGAAAGGAAATAGTCACCCAAGTCCAGGAAGCACAGAGAGTCCCATACAGGATAAACCCTAGGAAAAACACACCAAGACACATATTAATCAAACTAACAAAAACTAAATTCAAAGGAAAAATATTAAAAGCAGCAGGGGAAAAACAAAAAATAACATACAAAGGAATCCCCATAAGGCTATCAGCTGATTTTTCAGTGGAAACTAGCAGGCCAGAAGGCAGTGGCAGGATATACTTAAAAGTGATGAAAGAGAAAAACCTACAACCAAGATTACTGTACCCAGCAAGGATCTCATTCAGATTCGATGGAGAAGTCAAAAGCTTTTCAGACAAACGAAAGCTAAGAGAATTCATTAACACCAAATGCTAAAGAAACTTCTCTAAGTGGGAAACACAAGACAAGAAAAAGACCCACAAAAACAAACCCAAAACAATTAAGAAAATGGTAATAGGAACATACATATCAATAATAACCTTGAATGTAAACGGATTAAATGCTCCAACCAAAAGACACAGACTGGCTGAATGGATACAAAAACAGGACCTATATATATGCTCTCTACAGGAGACCCACTTCAGACCTAGAAACATATACAGACTGAAAGTGAAGGGATGGAAAAACATATTCCATGCAAAAGGAAATCAAAAGAAAGCTGGAGTACCAATACTTATATCAGATAAAAGAGACTTTAAAATAAAGATTGTTACGAGAGAAAAGGAGGGACACTACATAATGATCAAAGGATCAGTCCAAGAAGATATAATAATTATAAATGTTTATGCACCCAACATAGGAGTGCCTCAATACATAAGGCAAATGCTAACAACCATGAAAGGAGAAATCGACAGTAACAATAATAGTAGGGGACTTTAACACCCCACTTACACCAAAGGACAGATCATCCAAACAGAAAATAAATAAGAAACACAAGCTTTAAATGACACAATAAACTAGATAGATCTAATTGATATTTACAGAACATTCTACCCAAAAGTGGCAGAATACACTTTCTCCTCAGGCGCCCATGGAACATTCTCCAGGATAGATCACATCTTGGGTTGCAAATCAAGTCTCGGAAAATTTAAGAAAATTGAAATCATATCAAGCATCTTTTCTGACCAAAATGCCGTGAGACTGGAAATCAATTAAGAGGAAAAAAACTGTGAAAAACACAAATACATGGAGGCTAAACAGTGCACTACAAAAAAACCAAGAGATCACTGAAGAAATCAAAGAAGAAATTAAAAAATACATAGAAACAAATGACAACAAAAACACAACGACCCAAAACCTATGGGATGCAGCAAAAGCAGTTCTAAAAGGGAAGTTTACAGCAATTCAATCTCACCTCAAGAAAAAAGAAAAATCTCAAATAAACAATCTAACCCTACGCTTAAAACAACTAGAGAACGATGACCAAAGAAAATCCAAATTCAGTAGAAGGAAAGAAATCATAAAGATCAAAGCAGAAATAAATGAAATAGAAACAAAGAAAACAATAGCAAAGATCAATAAAACTAAAAGCTGGTTCTTTGAGAAGATAAACAAAATTGATAAACCCTTAGCCAGACTCATCAAGATAAAAAGGGAGAGGGTGCAAATCAATAAAATTAGAAATGAAAAAGGAGAAATCACAAGGGACACTGCAGAAATACAAAGGATTATAAGAGACTACTACAAACAACTATATGCCAATAAAATGGACAACCATGAAGAAATGGACAAATTCTTGGAAAGGTACAATTTTACAAGACCGAAACAGGAAGAATTAGAAAATATAAACAGACGTATCACAAGTAATGAAACTGAAACCATAATTAAAAATCTTCCAAGAAACAGAAGTCCAGGACCAGATAGCTTCACAGGCGAATTCTATCAAACGTTTAGAAAAGAGCTAACACCAATCCTTCTCAAACTCTTCCAAAAAACTGCAGAGGGAGAAACACTCCCAAATTCATTCTACGAAGCCACCATCACCCTGATTCCAAAACCAGAAAAAGATATCACAAAAAAAGAAAATTGCAGACCAATATCACTGATGAAAATACATGCAAAAATCCTGAACAAAATACTAAAAAACAGGAATCCAACAGCACATTAAAAGGATCATACACCATGATCAAGTGAGATTTATCCCAGGGATGGAAGAATTCTTCAATATACGCAAATCAATCAATGTGATATACCACGTTAACAAATTAAGGAATAAAAACCATATGATCATCTCAATAGATGCAGAAAATGCTTTTGACAAAATTCAGCACCCATTTATGCTAAAAACTCTCCAGAAAATGGGCATAGAGGGAACCTACCTCAACATAATAAAGGCCATATTATGACAAACCCACAGCAAGCATCATATTCAATGCTGAAAAACTGAAAGCATTTCCTCTAAGATCAGGAACAAGACAAGGATGTCCACTCTCGCCACTGTTATTCAACAGTTTTGGAAGTCCTAGCCACAGCAATCAGAGAAGAAAAAGAAGTAAAAGGAATACAAATTGGAAAAGAAGAAGTAAAACTGTCACTATTTGCCAATGACATGATACTATACATAGAAAATCCTAAAGATGCCACCAGAAAACTACTAGAACTAATCAATGAATTTGGTAAGGTTGCAGGATACAAAATGCACAGAAATCTCTGGCACTCCTATACACCAACAAAGAAAAATAAGAAAGAGAAATTAAGGAAACACTCCCATTTACCACTGCAACAAAAAGAATAAAATACTTAGGCATAAATCTGCCTAAGGAGGTGAAACACTTGTACTCAGAAAACTATAAAACACTGATGAAAGAAATCAAAGATGACATAAACAGACGGAGAAATATACCATGTTCTCTGACTGGAAGAATCAATATTGTGAAAATGACTATACTACCCAAAGCAATCTACAGATTCAGTGCAATCCCTATCAAACTACCAATGGCATTCTTCACAAAATTAGAACAAAAAAATCTTACAATTCGTATGGAAACACAAAAGACCCTGAATAGCCAAAGCTATCATGAGAAAGAAAAACGAAGTTGGAGGAATCTGGCTCCCTGACTTCAAACTATACCACAAAGCTACAGTAATCAAGACAGTATGGTACTGGCACAAAAACAGAAATATAGATCAAGGGTACAGGTTAGAATGCCCAGAGATAAACCCACGCACATATGGGCACCTAATTTATGACAAAGGAGGCAAGAACATACAATGGAGAAAAGACAGCCTCTTCAATAAGTGGTGCTGGGAAAACTGGACAGCCTCATGTAAAAGAATGAAATTAGAACATTACGTAACACCGTACACAAAAATAAACTCCAAATGGATTAAGACTTAAATGTAAGACCAGACACTATAAAACTTTTAGAGGAAAACATAGGAAAAACACTCTTTGACATAAACCACAGCAAGATCTTTTTGAACCACCTCCTAGAGTAACAGAAATAAAAACAAACACATGGGACTTAATTAAACTTAAAAGCTTTTACACAGCAAAGGAAACCATAAACAAGACAAAAAGACAACCCTCAGAATGGGAGAAAACATTTGCAAATTAAACAACAGACCAAGGAATAGTCTCCAAACTATACCAACAGTTCATGGAGCTCAATATCAAAAAAACAAACAATCCAGTTAAAAAATGGGCGGAAGACCTAAACAGACATTTCACCAAGGAAGACATACAGATGGCCAAGAAGCACATGAAAAGATGCTCAACATCACTAATTATTAGAGAAATGAAAATCAAAACTACAGTGAGGTATATCACCTCATGCCAGTCAGAATGGCCAGTATCAAAAAAGTTAGAAACAATAAATGCTGGAAAGGGTGTGGTGAAAAGGGAACCCTCCTACACTGTTGGTGGGAATGTAAATTGATACAACCACTATGGAAAACAGTATGGAGGTTCCTTAAAAAACTAAAAATAGAACTACTGTACGACCCAGCAATCCCACTACTGGGCATATACCCTGAGAAGACAATAATTCAAAAAGAGACATGCACCACAATGTTCACTGCAGCACTATTTACAATAGCCAGGACATGGAACCAACCTAAATGTCCATCAACAGATGAATGGATAAAGATGATGTGGGACATATATACAATGGAGTATTATTCAGCCATAAAAAGAAATGAAACTGAGTTATTTGTAGTGAGGTGGATGGACCCAGAATCTGTCATACAGAGTAAGTCAGAAAGAGAAAAATACCGTTATACTAACGCATATATATGGAATCTAAAAAAAACAAAAAAAATGGTGCTGATGAACCTAGTTGCAGCACAGGAATAAAGAGGTAGGCATAGAGAATGGACTTGAGGACATGGGGTGGGAGGGCAAAGCTGGGAGAAAGTGAGAGGAGCATCGACATATATACACTACTGAATGTAAAATAGTTGGCTGGTGGCAAGCAGCAGCATAGCACGGGGAGATCGGCTTGGTGCTTTGCGATGACCTAGAGGGGTGGTAAAGGGAGGATGGAAGGGAGGCTCAAGAGGGAGGGGATATGGGTACATGTGTATGCATATGGCTGATTCGCTTTGTTGTGCAACAGAAACTAACACAGTATGGTGAGGCAATTATTTAAAAAAAATGGCAAAAAGAAAAAGTGATTTCATAATTATTAAAAATTTATAAATAAAAAATGAAATTTTAATGGAAGCCCTTTAAAAAAAAACTCAATGAGGTAGAAGAAAAGGCAGAGAAAGCATCAGCCTTTTTATTTTTTTTTAAATTTATTTATTTATTAATATGTTTGTGTTTGGCTCTGTTGGGTCTTCATTGCTGCCTGTGGGCTTTCTCTACTTGTGGCAAGCGGGGGGGATACTCTGTTGCGGTGCGTGGGCTTCTCATTGTGGTGGCTTCTCATTGCAGAGCATGGGCTCTAGGAGCACAGGCTTCAGTAGTTGTGGCACATGGGCTCAGTAGTTGTGGCTCGCGGGCTCTAGAGCGCAGGCTCAGTAGTTGTGGCGCCCCGGCTTAGCTGCTCCGCGGCATGTGGGATCTTCCTGGACCAGGGCTAGAACCCGTGTCTACTGCACTGGCAGGCGGATTCTTAACCACTGTGCCGCCAGGGAAGGCCTGCATCAGGCTTTTTAAACAGTTAATATACCACCTGTTCTCTATGTTACATCATACTGGATAGAAAACCTTTCTGTTCTCCTTAAGAAGGTGAATTTGGGTGAGGCTTTTAGGGACTCCCTAGATTCTAGTCTGTTTAAACACCCATGATTTTAAAATAGAGACTCTGAGATGAAGAGCAAACTTCTATGATTAAAGACACAAGAGGGACTTCCCTAGTGGCACAGTGGTTAAGAATCCGCCTGCCGATGCAGGGGACACGGGTTTGAGCCCTGGTCTGGCAAGATCCCACATGCCGCGGAGCAACTAAGCCCGTGCACCACAACTACTGAGCCTGTGCTCTAGAGCCCCTGTGCCACAACTACTGAGCCCATGCACCTAGAGCCCGTGCTCCGCAACAAGACAAGCTACTGCAATGAGAAGCCCGTGCACTGCAATGAAGAGTAGCCCCCGCGTGCCGCAACTAGAGAAAGCCTGCACGCAGCCAAACAACTAAAAAAAAAAAAAAAAAAGACATGAGAAACAGCCTTTCATAGTTAAGGCTATGCTATTTTTTTAATCTGTAAATCTAATTATACATTATCCCATTTGGTCACACTACTTACTGAAACTTGATTAATGACAAGATCATTTCCTTTAAGAAATGGGATTAGGTCTCTCTGAGACACAGGGGGAAGCTGGACAGTTGAGGAGAAAGAATAACACTTAAACAGTTTCTTGTCTTGTTGCCACTGGTCAATTATACATTCTCTCATTTGATCCTACTACTTACCATGCTACTACTTACCATGTTCCAGATAGTGTGCTAAAGAATTTCATGTATCACCGTATTTATCCATAATTAAAACCCTATGAGGTTGGTGATAGTATTCCCATCATACAGACGAGGCAACAAGCCCAAAGTTTTACTGCTAGCAAGTGGTGGAAGCAGGACTCAACACTATGTGTACCTGTCTCCAAGGTAGTTGCTGTTGCTCTTAAAAATAAAGGGTGGTGCCTTCAGAACTGTTAGTTGTAAATCCACAGTGAAAAAAGGAGAGGAAGATAACTCTTTAGGTAAATACATTAGAAGAAGCTGAGTGGAATACAAAGCTCTTCCTAACCTGGGGTGCTTTGAGGTCTATTTTGAAAGTGGGAATGAACACTGCAAACTGTGCTGATTTGGCATTTCCTGTTAGCATTCCTATTGGACAGATGATCTCTGGTTCCAGAGACTTTGCTAGAATAGGGGTTTTCAAATCTTGTTTTAGCCTTAGAACCCTTTCTTCAAATGGATCTTAGATGCTAAGTCATTCAAGTTGAAGAGAGGAAGGGGGAGTCGGGGTGTGCATCAGCTGAGGGCTAGGGGCTCCATCTCTACTCCTGCTGCCACTTCAACATAATTAGTGCCTACCCAGAAAATCACTGATGGTATAAAGCAGCAATTTTATTTTGGACAATTCAATAACATAAAAATTTTAAATGTGCCTATCTTTTTGACCCCAATTTTTAGATGTGCATAAGCAATTTATTATATAGAAATACTAGCATGATGGCATAAAGGGGTGTGTGTGTATTTACTCACACATATATAGGGCTATTTGGTCCAATATTTTTTAAAATAAATTTATTTTATTTATTTTTGGCTGCATTGGGTCTTCGTTGCTGCACGTGGGCTTTCTCTAGTTGTGGCGAGCAGGGGCTTCTCTTGTTGCGGAGCACAGGCTCTAGGCACATGGGCTTCATTGCTCCACGGCATGTGGGATCTTCCCGGACCAGGGCTTGAACCTGTGTCCCCTGTGTTCGCAGGTGGATTCTTAACCACTGGCACCACCAGGGAAGCCCGCAATATTGTTTTTAATAAAAACAGTTGGGAGCAGAATGTCTGTTAATAGAGGTTTGGATAAATAAATTATGGTATTTTCATACAATGGAATAGTATGTTTTCTAGTAAAAAAAAAAAAGTCTATATATGTATTCATGTGGAAAGATAATCAAAACATTTGGTTAAATTTTTAGAAGTTGTACTCTGTACAGTATCATCTAATTACTGTTTAAAAAATCTGCAATGTTCACATATAGAAAGAAAAGCCTAGAAAGATATATACTACTAATAGTAAATACACATGGGGAGGGAGAAGGCTTTCACTTTTACTATATTGCTTTTGAATTATATGAACAATTTAGGATGAAAATGTATTACTTTTTTATACAAAGAAAAATGTACTACTTGACTAGGGCATTCTTTCTAACTCCTTGGGGCTCTGTAAATTGGTCAGGTCACATGGTACTTGAGGAACTCAGTATGTGACAAATAATCTAATTTTGGGTAGTATCCCTGCTCTGTCAGTTGGATTCAAGATAGGAGGTAGTTTTTGCCCCTTTGCTTGCTGTGGTTTTTAATGGTCTGTATCTATCTTGGTGATCTTTATCTAAAAATTTTCGTTTTTTTCATTGTGGAATACCCAGTGTATCTTTGCATCGTTTTGTACTTGTGTTTATGTTTATCTTTGACATCCATATGCTTTTTCCCATTAGGAGGATGCAGAGTTGCCTGTTAAACTTATATCCTAAATTTACTGCCTGTTAAACTTACATTTTCCAAGTACTCCAGGGAACCAAACAATAAAGGAGATCTGTTACAGCTCCTCCTTTTTTCTTCTGTACCCCATGGCTACCTTGGGAGGTAGGAGCTAATAAGTCCGAAAATCAAATGACAGTAATTCCTTTCTCTGACAAACACAGCCTTACCTGCAAGGTAACGAATTGTCTCAAGCTTGTTAGACTCCATTAGGGTTTTTAAAGAAGCAATTTCAGTGTCAATTTTGTTACCGGTCTCTGAAATAATACCTCTGGTTTTGGTATCCTGTAGTAATTAAGAATAAGACAATTAAATTTTGTCCCTGTGTATCATGGAGAAAAATGTTTACTTTAGAAATCCTCACTTATGGGCTAATTTTGTGTAACAAAAGTTTTAAGTGGGGAAACAGTAAAAAAGCACAGTGATATTAAAAAGAAAAAATAACACTACATGAATATTACAAATTGACAAAAGTATTCCTTCCACTTTGATATTTGGAGACTATTTCTTAGGATTATCACATTCTGGGCACCTTCTACTAAAAACCTCACAGGAAGATACAGGCATACCTCATTTTATTGTGCTTCGAAGATGCTGCATGCTGTTTTTAAACAAATTGAAGCTTTGTGGCAACCCTGAGTCAAACAAGTGTATCGGCGCCATTTTTCCATGAGCATTTGCTCACTTCATGTCTCTGTGTCACATTTTGGTGATTCTTGCAGTACTTCAAACTTTTTCATTATTACTATATTTATTATGGTGATCTGTGACCAGTGATCTCTGATGTTACTATTGCAAAAGATTACCATGCACTGACAGCTCAGAAGATGGTTAGCATCTTTTTAGCAGTTATTTTTAAATTAAGGTATAGATATTGTTTATTTAGATATAGTGCTACTGCACACTTAATAAACTACAGTATATTGTAAACATAACTTTTATATGCACTGGGAAACCAAAAAATTTGTGTGACTCACTTTATTTCAGTATTTGCTTTATTGCTGTTGTCTGGAAATGGACCTGCAATACCTCTGAGGTATGCCTGTATTTGAGACCTAAATATATGAGGATAAACTAAGAAGCAAAAATGTTAGTCACAGAACTATCACCTTATTTGTATAAAGTCCTTAGGATATCATAGTTAAAACTTTAAATATATTTTGCAAAAGGAAAAACCAACTGGGTTTATAATATGAACTGGCACCAGTATTTAAAGGAGATGGCAGAAATGCTTGTTGGGTAACACTGAATGCTATATGCATAGGGACTAAGGGGTAGAAAGAGAAATGAGATGATATTTATAGCTCAGAAATTAGCTGGGAGAGAATTTGTTGATTTCCTTGTTTATCTCCTTTATCTGGCCAAGAAGTTAGAGAAGGGAATATAGGCTGCTTAGAACGGCAAATGGGACCTTCGCGTCTACTGAATTATGATCAAGAGTGATGTCTCTTATGTTAGACTGTAGACCGAGTGACTTCTTAACTTTTAAGAAAAGGACTAGGCTGAGTCAGAAAGCTAGGTTTTACTCAGCCACAGAGATTAATTAATGATCACAATTTAGGATTACTGAGAGGTAAACAGTAGTTATGAGTATGGAATTTAGAATCCAGGTTGACATCTGGCTCTACCACTTTTTAGTTGTGTGACCTTAACTTCCTTCTGCCTCACTTTCCAAATTGGTAGAATGGGAATAGAGTGCCTACCTCACACAGAGGCTGATATGAGGATTAAATAAATAGACAAAAAAGTTAAGTAAAACAGTATCTAACATAAAAATTTTTTATTTGACTGAACCTAGGCATTCCTTAAATACTAATTGTGAATCCTTGTCTTTTTAAAAAAATAGTTCTCTTCCATATAAAAATAATTTAGTTAAAAAAAAGTATGCTACCTGGAAAGCTTGATTCTGACTCAGAAGTCACAGCTCAAGTACTCCCCTCCACCTGGTAGCAGCTTCCCCCAAAGTACTGGTTAACTATAACAGTTATGAGGAAATCATGGAATCTATAGGGCTAGCTTGTTGAAGTCCAAACTTATAAAATGATACATATAAAGGCAGTTACATAAGGCATGAGAGCTATACAGAAGAGAAACTTTTACATGGCAGCTTACATTTTTGGTAAATTCTGTGGTTGCCTCCATAAGTTTCTTTTCTTGATCTGTAAACTAAACGATATGGTTTGTCAAGAGGTTAAAAAAAAGACTAAAAGGAATTAAAAAGGAGTAAGTGCAAAAAAGTACATTTAAAAGCACATTACCATATCTGTTACTCTGCTCCTTTCTAGGTTGATATCCAGTTTATTATCTGCTCTGATTCGACTGGTTTCATTCTTTAAAGAAAAAAAAAATTAAGAAAGTGATCTTGTAATGAATATTTGTTCTGAAATTAATGAACTATTCTGAAGTGGGGAAAAAAGTTTCACTTACTATCAGTTGTTGCTTAACTTGTTCTAATTCAATTTTCATTTTCTAGGTATAAAGAAAGATCACACACAATTGGTGTTAAATCGAAGTCCATATTATGATTTATTAAAAAAAATCTGAAACCTTGCATAAGCAAAAATTGGACATTCTGTGGATTTCTAATACATTATCTGATAAAGAATAAAGACAAAAAAAGAACTAACAGTTCATCGTATTCAGAAAATAATTATGAACATAACATTAGACAATGTATTTATGTTTCAATACAGTAGTCCCCCCTGATCCACTGGGGATATGTTCCAAGACCCCAAGTGGATGAAACCTCGAATAGTACTGAACCCTATATGTACTATGTTTTTTCTTATACTAATGGGTAGGTAGCATATACAGTGTGGATACACTGGACAAAGAGATGATTCATGTCCTGGGGGGAATGGAGTGGGACGGTGAAAGATTTCATCATGCTACTCAGATCAGTGTGACATAAACATATGAACTGTTTATTTCTGGAATTTTCCACTTAATATTTTCAGACTGCAGTTGACCACAAGTAACTAAAACTGTGGAAAGCGAAAATGCAGATAAGGGGGGACCAACTGTATTCTACTTAAAAATAAAAAAAGATTGATATTCTAAATTTTAAAATATTTTAAGCTAGTGGGTAACAACAAAGTTCTGACTGAATTACAGAAACATTTTTCTCTTAAGTGACAAAATAATTATTACAGAACCAAAAAAATGGAAAATGCTACATTACTGTCAGTTCTGAGAACATTATTCTGAACTACACTAGAAATTTAATAAAATATATGTAGATCAAAGATTTCCTTTTATGTGACCTGTTTAAGATACAACTGTCATTCTTTAGTATGCAAGAAACTATGATGTATACATAGATTAGGTATGGTTAAACATGTATACTTTTATCTAAAAACTTGCTAATAATTATTTAATAACCACATGAAATTGTTTTGGGGTCCTATTCTTCACCAAGTAGGATACTTATGAAATCAGTTATTTTATTAGTAATAAATTGAGACTTGTATCACCTGGTTCTCTGCTCGCAGATTTGCAAATTCACTTTTCTCTAGGATGACCATGTCTTTCCTGATGGAGTCCAAATGAGCCATTAACTGCTGTACTGTTATTTCCTAAAATGAAAAATTAAAATAACTGAGTGATGCCATCCCCTTGCATGGAGTTGTTCATGAAAATTAAAAAAAATTATTGTCTTGCTACAAGGTATAATGTTGCTTGGCTAAGTAAAAAACAAAACAAATGAAACCTATATATCTGAAATATCAAAATTAAAAGAAGTAGGAGATTCAAGGAAGAAAAAGTATTTCCCAGTGAAGAGAAACACATGTCTAGGTCTTTTCAATGAAAGAATCCCAATTAAATGCTTACTTAACCTCCAAGAGCTCCTCAGCAAATACTCTTTTTTTATTGTTTATTTATTTTAAAAATATCTACATGGGAAAGTTTTTATCTTTCATTGCTTTGCTTTTTTTTTTTTAGTTTTTATTTTTTGGCTGCGCGGCTTGCGGGATCTTGGTTCCCGACCAGGGATTGAACCTGCACCCCAGACAGTGGAAGCACGGAGTCTTAACCACTGGACCGCCAGGGAAGTTGATTTTGAAGGATCTTCTACCATCAGAAATTTCTAGGATACTGAATAAGACTTAGAAGTCAGGTAATAAAATAGAAGTATCGTTTAAATAATTGTCAGTATAACATAGTTTGGTTTAAATTCCTGAGTATCTTTCCTATATTTGGCACTACAAAGAATTTGTGAAAGAAAAGGTGGCCCCTATCTGATAGATTTATTTTTTTAAGTTTTTAGTTAACACCTCCATCACCACACAAGTTCTTTCTTTTTTTAAAATTTATTTTATTTAATTTTGGCTGTGTTGGGTCTTCATTGCTGCGTGTGGGCTTTCTCTAGTTGCAATGAGCGGGGGCTACTCTTTGTTGTGGAGCACGGGCTTCAGGAGTTAGCGGGCTCTAGAGCACAGGCTCAGTAGCTGTGGTGCACGGGCTTAGTTGCTCCGTGGCATGTGGGATCTTCCCAGACTAGGGATCGAACCTGGGTCCCCTGCATTGGCAGGCGGATTCTTAACCACTGCACCACCAGGGAAGCCCTATCTGATAGACTTATAAACTTTTACTTTGCTAGGGAGGGACATTTTTGTAGAAATGATTTAAAGCAGTCTTACAAGGCAAATGTAACGTTAACCACTAAACTTCTCAAAATCGTGTAGCTTGCTGACTCATCTTTTATCTCTTTTTAATCAAAAGAAAAAGTAGATGAAGGTGTAACCTTGAAAAAGACCCTCTATAACAGGGTTTATAAACAAAACAGAAAAACCCAAACAAGAACAGAATGACTAGTGGAACTCCCATTTTGTCATAGTTTGTGGCTAGGAGTGCATTGTTGGGGTTACAGTCCTCCACTGACCACAATATGGGTGAAAAAGGCTATTTCAAAACTGCCTTGACATTTAGAAAACAGAGGCTACAGTAGTTCCAGATGCATGGCTACGGAATGACTCAGTCTTCAAAGGGTCTGGAATGCACACATGTTCTCTAAGAACAGCGGTCAGATGGCACAGCCACATAGACTGGAGGTTAAAAATGTGAGGTCTGGAGTCAGGCTGCCTGGGTTTGAATCCAAACGCTGACATTTACTATGAGCCTTTGGGCCCGTTATTTAGCTTCTTTGACCTCCTCTTTGCTGAAATGGGAATAAAAACTACCTATATCTTATAGAGTTGTTTTGAGGACTAAATGATAATAATGCATGTAAAATGCTTACAGTAATACTTGGTGCACAGTTAGCATTCGATGAATGTGATGAGACAGGTGTCTAAATGGCTGAAGCAGGACAGTGTGACTCCAATGTTTTGATGTGGAGGGAGTTTTGCTTTAAATATTATTCCTATCATAAAATGAAAAAGTATTTTTTACTGTGTACAATAGACATCCCTGACTCTAATGCTTTCCCTATCCCTCATCTATATTATTGGGGAGGGAGGTTCATTTTCTTTTATGCAGTTCTGCTTGAAATATTCATGAGAATTACCTCAGAAATCATACAGAAGTGGCCTCTAGGGGTTGTCGGTCTTGTTCCCCCCAAATATCATTATGAAGGAGTTCGAAGACATTAACTATAATATTATTTTTGTTTAAGTCTTTAATAAAATGTTATTTTATTACCAGAACTACATACAGAAGAGTAGAAAATGTAACTACATACTTGTTATAGACTCTGAACCTGAGAATAAGGAATTACTGTACTGTGACTCTAAACTCTTTCTATCTCCCTTTCCACCTCTAAATAGTTTGGGACTCAAAAAGCCTATAAGATAGCACGTATGTGCATCTTCAAAAACTTTAAGTGGAAAAATTTAATACAGTCAAATCTATTAAAAGTGTGATCATTGTAACTATTGTGGCGCCACCAGAGAATATGAATGTTATTCAGACTAGAAGCAAATTCAGAATATAACCGAATTCTCAGACTGAGCACACTTGACTTAGCATGGCTCTTTCTGAAGTGATCAGGTATGAAGCTTGTTTGCCTCATGGCCTATGGCTCAAGGATGGAATGGGATTTTGATTTCATACACCAGTAATAAAAAACCCAAAAGTTCAGTAGTAGTGTTCCTACATCCAATCCTACATTTTGTGTGTGTGTGTGTGTGTGTGTGGTACACGGGCCTCTCACTGTTGTGGCCTCTCCCGTTGATGCGCAGGCTCAGCGGCCATGGCTCACGGGCCCAGCCGCTCCGCGTCATGTGGGATCCTCCCAGACCGGGGCACGAGCCCGTGTCCTCTGCATCGGCAGGCGGACTCTCAACCACTGCGCCACCAGGGAAGCCCCTAATCCTACATTTTAAATGTAAGATTAAATGGCCCTGGCAGCATAAAAATTCCTCAAAAAAGTTTTAATTCACTGATTATATTGCAGAGAAACTTAAAAATCTGATTTAAGAGTACCATTAGCTCTTTCAGGATAGCTCAAAGGTTTGGGGGGGATTAAATGAGTGGCTTTTTCTTTGGTGGATTTAATATTAATAGTCTGTTATGATCCTGAATAAATTTAGCTAAAATAATACACATACAAATTTAAAGTTAAGTTAAATCTAGGGGCTGAATGCTTTTAATTCTAAATACATAATTAATTGGATATTACAGAAAAAATCTTTTAAAAATTTCGCTCTTTCATGACCTTTGAAGTAATGACGTTTTATGCAAGAGCTCCTAATTTTATGTAAGAAAGAAATCCTAATATTTCTCTGCTGTGAAATATTTATCTGAAGAAGAAAGCCTAAATTTAAAAAATTAAAAAAATATAACCAAAGAAAATGGATTCTTCAACACAGTAATTAATTCATGATTGACAGATTATGAATTATTATTCTACAGTTAAATTCATTTAGCTTATTCTATCCTTCATATAAAATTATTGCTTTTTGTCCATAGCACCACAATGACAACTCTTGCAAATTACTGAACCTCTCTGATCCTTTCTTCAGTGGTAAAACAGAATAATTCTACCTACTTTTCAAGGTTGTTAGAGAGATTAAATAAGATCATATATGAGCAGTCCCCAGCACTGCCTCTCACTTCTTAAGTTCTTCGTAAATGGTATTACTTGGCGTTTAAGGATTCAGCTATCTGGTCAGATTAAAGCATCTTAGGTGATTTATGAACTCCTTCCCAGCCATGTATGTAAGTCCCTTCCAGCTTTCCAACTTTGTGAAAATTAACCAGAACATACACATGACTGCAGTAAACT
This sequence comes from Delphinus delphis, assembly GCF_949987515.2. Lineage (NCBI taxonomy): Eukaryota > Metazoa > Chordata > Mammalia > Artiodactyla > Delphinidae > Delphinus > Delphinus delphis. Next base: position 50,190,554 of record NC_082690.1, on the reverse strand, counting down.
GGTCAGCTCTTCTACTGTGGTGGGCTTTCTATGTGGAAAAAGTTGTTTCACTAACAATCTACCACCATCCCATGACTCAAATAATATAATTATCTTACACAATGAAAGATCTGACAAAATTTTACTCTTTGTGTTACCATAATTTTGTGATGACTATTCTAACTCCTCAGTCTCTCTGGATACTGACTTTGCTACACGTTTTTCGTTTTTGGTTCCTTTAGAGAGAATAATAAGGAAGATGCAGGTGTGTTTAGAAGGTGGGTGGCTAAACAGAGATGCAGTTATGAAAAAGATTGTCTAATGAAACTGTCAGAAGTGATAAAAATGAAAACATTACCTGTTGAGCTTGAGTGACCATCTCCTTATAGATAGTATCGAGGCTGACATTCGATAAAATGGTTAATGCTGATACAATTGTTTCTGCTTGTGCTTTGTCAAATCCTACAAGTGGCAAATAGGTATTTATATTTTTTAAAAAGTGCACATCCTTCTCAAAATAGACAGCTAGAATAACTTCTGTCATTTAAATTTTCATGCAGTTGACTCTTGAACACATGGATTTGAACTGAGTGGGTCCACTTAGATGCAGATTTTTCTCAATAGTAAATACTACCATACCACACAATCTGTGGTTGCTTGAAGCTGTGGATGTGCAATTGCGGATACAGAGGGCCACTATAAAGTTACATGCAGATTTTTGACTACACAGGCGGTCAGTGCCCCAACCCCTGTGTTGTTCAAGGGTCAACTGCAGTCTTTTAAAAAAATGGTTATAATTAAAAATCGACAGATTATGCTAAATTACTCTCTAAAAAGCACTCTCCAGTTTTAATTCCACTGATCCATTTCCCCACATTTACATCAACATGGGTATTACTAGTCTTTTTTGAGTGTATAATTGGCATTAAAATGGTATTGCATTATTATTTTTATACTTAAAATTTGCATTTCCTTGATTAAGCATCTTTACGTACATTTATTGGTAATTTATTTTTCTGTGAACTGTTTATGGCCTTTGTCCATTTTTCTATAAAACTGCTTAACTTTTCTTATTGATTCATATGAATTCTTTGTATATTAAAGCAATAGGCTCACTGTCATATGTGTTGCTAACATTTTTAACCTTACAGATCATATCCTTCGATACACAGATTTAAATAAATATTTCTGTAGTCACATCTGTCAGTCTTTACTTTTACTTTCATTGCTTTTGAGTTTTGTCTTGCTTCCTTACTCTATAAGTCAAAAAATATTTCTATATTATAATATTTTTCGTAGTCTTTCTTTTTTTTACATTTAGCTTTTCATCAATCTGGAATTTATTTTTCAGTAAGGGAATCTATTTTTTTCCAATGGCTAGTCATTTATCATAGCTCATTTATTAAACAGTCCTTCCTTTCCCTAATTTGTAATGCCTTCTTCATTGCTTTCTAAGACACACGTTTCTGAATACCATTCTATTCCATTAAATCAACTCTTCTATTCCTATAGTTTCATATACTTTATTTATTTATTTTTGCGGTACGTGGGCCTCTCACTGTTGTGGCCTCTCCCGTTGCGGAGCACAGGCTCCGGACGTGCAGGCTCAGTGGCCATGGCTCACGGGCCCAGCCGCTCCGCAGCACGTGGGATCTTCCCGGACTGGGGCACGAACCCCTGTCCCCTGCATCGGCAGGCGGACTCTCAACCACTGCGCCACCAGGGAAGCTCTTCATATACTTTAAATAACTGTTTTGACATCTGGTAATTTTTTGTGACATTCTTTGATTTTCTTTTTTTCTATTCTTAAACATTGTGCTTGTACTTCCACATAAACTTTAGTATCAGCCTAGAAACTACAGTTGTTTTTTTACATAATTGGAATCATTCTGCACATGTATCTTGAGCATTTCTCACATCAGTAAATACTCTTCAAACTATACCATTTTCGTGACTAAAATATTCTATTTTATGGATGGCTCATATTTAAATAGTGACTTTTTTTTAACATCTTTATTGGAGTATAATTGCTTTACAATGGTGTGTTAATTTCTGCTTTATAACAAAGTGAATCAGTTATACATATATCCCCATATCTCTTCCCTCTTGCATCTCCCTCCCTCCCACTCTCCCTATCCCACCCCTCTAGGTGGTCACAAAGCACGGAGCTGATCTCCCTGTGCTATGCGGCTGCTTCCCACTAGCTATCGGTTTTACATTTGTTAGTGTATATATGTCCATGCCACTCTCTCACTTTGCCCCAGCTTACCCTTCCCCCTCCCCATGTCCGTAAGTCCATTCTCTAGTAGGTCTACGTCTCTATTCCCGTCTTGCCCCTAGGTTCTTCATGACCATTCTTTTTTATAGATTCCATATACATGTGTTAGCATACGGTATGTTTTTCTCTTTCTGACTTACTTCACTCTGTATGACTGACTCCAGGTCCATCCACCTCACTACAAATAACTCAATTTCGTTTCTTTTTATGGTTGAGTAATATTCCATTGTATATATGTGCCACATCTTTATCCATTCATGCAGCTCAATATCAAAAACACAAACAACCCAATCCAAAAATGGGCAGAAGACCTAAACAGACATTTCTCCAAAGAAGATATACAGATTGCCAACAAACACATGAAAGAATGCTCAACATCATTAAATCATTAGAAAAATGCAAACCAAAACTGCAATGAGATATCATCTCACACCGGTCAGAATGGCCATCATCAACAAATCTACAATAAATGCTGGAGAGGGTGTGGAGAAAAGGGAACCCTCTTGCACTGTTGGTGGGAGTGTAAACTGATACAGCCACTATGGAGAACAGTATGGAGGTTCCTTAAAAAACTAAAAATAGAACTACCATACGACCCAGCAATCCCACTACTAGGCATATACTCTGAGAAAACCATAATTCAAAGAGTCATATACCACAATGTTCATTGCAGCTCTATTTACAATAGCCAGGACATGGAAGCAACCTAAACAGTGACTCTTAATTGTTCATAATGGTGATGTTGTCTTGACTAGGTAATTTGTTATGAGTGCTGCTGATATTCTTTCAAAAGGGACCCATGTTTCTCACCATGAGTTTCCAAGTCCTGAACCAATGCATGCGTATCAAACGTTAATTTCCTTTGTTCTAAAGGAGTTATGTCCACTGGCCTCATATCATATCCTTCCTTGGTTGCGGTGGTGAAGAAATCTGAAAAGAGAAGGCAGTTTTTTTTGTAGTAACTAATAGAAGCGTCACATTTTAGCTTCTAAAGCATTTCCCCCCATCTATTTGTAATACAGTTCCAGCTCTTCTACTTGGGAATTCTGTAATTTCAAGCAAGATAAAGGATTTATCTGAGCCCCTGATTCTTTTTTTTTTTTTCGCCACGCCGTGCAGCATGCAGGTTCTTAATTCCCTGACTAGGGATCGAACCCATACCCGCTGCATTGGGAGGGTAGTCTTAACCACTGGACTGCCAGGGAAGTCCTTGAGCCCCTGATTCTTTTATTTGAAAGTCTCTAACATTATTCTGTACGTAGTAAACATTCAGTAAATGTTTGCTGTCTTTTAGTATTCCAAAATTTTAAGAGTCAGTCTAACATCATAACATAATATACATCAAAAGCTTTGGGGGGGATTTCCTGGTGGCGCAGTGGTTAAGAATCCGCCTGCCAATGCAGGGGACATGGGTTCGAGCCCTGGTCTGGGATGATCCCACATGCCGCGGAACAACTAAGCCCATACGCCACAGCTACTGAGCCTGCGCTCTAGAGCCCGTGAGCCACAGATACTGAGCCCGCATGCCACAACTACTGAAGCCCACGCGCCTAGAGCCCGTGTTCCGCAACAAAGAGAAGCCACCACAATGAGAAGCCCGCACACTGCAACGAAGAGTAGACACCGCTCGCCTCAACTAGAGAAAGCCTGCGCACAGCAACAAAGACCCGAAGTAGCCCAAAGTAAATAAATAAATTTATTAAAAAAAAAAAAAAAAGCTTTGGGTATTGCTGGCACACCTCTAATTACTGGAGAGCAGAAACTGTCCAGCAACTCTCCTTCTTGCTCAGAAGTCTTTCATAGAGCTGTGATAATTTTTAGACATATACCCCCGTCTAAAGTAGCTTTCTGTCCTCCCACTCTTTATATATCCACAGTTTATTTCCTACACAGTTCTCAGTTCTAATCTGAAATTATCTTGTTTACTGCTTGTCTCTCTGAACCAGAATGTAAGTGCCATGAGGCCTGGACTGTGTCTTTCATCTGTATCTTTAGTACCTAAAACAGTGCTTGGCAAATAGTTGGCTCACAGTATTTTATTGTTGAATCAATCAGTGAATCGGATTTTAAATCCAGAAGTATTTAGTGGTATCAACACAAAAGACCTAGGACGTTGTTCGCATTTTTGAAATAAATGTCCTATTTCAATAAATTCCCAATTTTTAACCTAGACACAGAATGGTTCCTTTCTATCTACTGCTGATGAATTTATTAAAAAGTATTTTCTTTGGGGGAGAACTCTGTCTATATACAACTTTATTGCCATTACTATGTATTATGTGAAATAACTGCTAATTAGTATAAACTACTAATCAAACACAAGGTACTATACTAGATACTTTATATACTACTAAGGCATCGTGGTATTATTCACCTTTTTAGATAAGAAAATCAAGCCTAGGAAAGGTAAAGCCTAAGGTTTTGCGTAAGGTCTTGCCTAAGGTCATAGAGTCTCTGGCAGAATCAGGATTCAGATCCAGGTCTTCTGACTCCAAATCTCATGCTGTCTTATACCCCATGCTGTCTTTTTTATCCTAAGCCACTTAAGACATCTAGGTACTTAAAAGACAAAGCTGCAACCTCAGGTATTACTTTTCTGCTAGTATAGTGTAAGGCAAATGTGATTCCTTCCTATATAACTTTCTAGTCAAGAAACATCTGAGTGCCAGGCACTGTGTTAGGCACAGGGGATGATGAGCAAAACCAGACATAACAGATGTCTTCATTGACTTTATAGACTAATAAACAGGAAACAGATGTTTTTAAAAAAAATCTAAAGATAAACTCTAATTCAAATAATGAAAGAGTAATGTCTAGTCCTTTATATTAATTAATTCAAGTACTCAGATGAATTCTGGTTAACCAGAAATAAAAGGAAGCAGATGTAAAGGTGGATCAATTTTGAACACACACACACTCATTAGCACAGAGGTCGACAATCTTTTTGGCTTTGAGTGGCATCTAGAAGAGTTAAGCAGTGTGCCTGTGGGTCAATATTAAACCTAAGGAGGGAGAGAAAAAGAAAATTAGAGGAAAAAGAGGGGCAGATTTCTATAACAACTGCATTAGGAACAATGATTGGTACCCTTAGTTACCTATCCTTGATTAGAAGTTCATTCAGTTGATTAGAAGTTCAGTCTTTTATTTGGGGTTTAGGGGAAAAAATCAGTAATAATATTTATACAACATGTTACTATTTTCACACCTATTACTTTATCCTTAAAATTCTCATGTTGTGGATGAGGAAAACTGAGGCTCAGAGGAGCTAAGTAATTTGAGATCTTACGGTCTCAGAGCAAGGCATATTAGTACATAGTTCCTCTGACTTCAGTCAACAAACTCTGAATACCTTCCACAAGGAGAAGCTTCCTACTTGTTGACTGAAAAAAAAAAAAGTGCAACCTAAAAGTTGAGAATTATGTTTTATTCAGTGGATTTTCTGAGGACTTAAGCCTGGAGGACAGCCTCTCAGATTGTCTGAGAGACTGCTCCGAAGAGGTAAGGGAGGAGCCAAGATATACAGGAGTTTTGCAACAAAAACCAGGTAGTTGGAACATCAAAAGATTACTGTTAAAGAAAACCAGACATCTCAAGTTAATGAATTTAGCACTTTACTATGTATGGGAAGATGCAAGGGTCTGGGCTCACTGAAATCATTCCTTTGATATGCACCTTAACTATCTAGGACCGGTGTCCTGCTTTTCTCCACCCTGAATCCCCTCAGAGTGCATAGCTGAGGGTGGCTGCAGTGGCTGGTGGCTGCAGCATCCTTCGTTTACTGATATGGCAGGCAACATTTTTCATCCACGGTGCCTCGCCTTGCTCATAAATCCAACCATCATTTGGGAAGCATTTCATAACCAATTTTGTCCCATGGTGCTAGGAAGGCTCATTCCTAGATCAGGTGAAGATTCTGTTGATAGGCTATACTCAATGTGTTAATTTTTGGATTAGGCCCTGTTGATAATCTGAACTTCTCTGGATCACCTGTCTTACTAGTCTCTTTTGATCCAGGAAATGTTTTCCCTTGTTGCTTCTTCCCATAACTAGAGTTGTACTATTACAGTTATTTTATGTAGGTTATGTATATATAATCAACAGTCTGAAGACTTTTAGCCATCATTAATTTTGCTGGAGACCTGGTTACACATTGGGTAATGCAAAAGACAACAATTTTTTTTTTTTTCCTGGCCACGCTGTGCAGCTTGTGGGATCTTCCCCGACCAGGGATTGAACCTGCAACCTCAGCAGTAAAAGCTTGGAGTCCTAACCACTAGACCACCAGGGAATTCCCCAGTAGACAGTAATCTTATAAAACAGACAGGATGTAGGTAACACAACTAATACAGCTTTATACATTAATAAAGTCATAGTACAGCAGAGACAGAAAGTATAAACAAATTGAAAACAAGGAGAACAAATTAAAGCAATGATTAGTATAACTAGTTGTAATCTGGTTGCAATAAACCATCAAGTTCACAGGGGAGCCAGCTGGAGAAGCCAAATTCTGGAAGGATCAGGCAGAGAGAAAATGATATATATTTCATCTTTGTTTACAAAGGTATACTTTATCAACTTGTTGTAGGTCATAGCATAAGAGGAAAGCTTTTCCTGTTTTCCTGGAAAACAAGGATTAAAATCCAGTATATTTCAGAAAAAGTGATAAAATTATAAATCATATTCATCAGTTCATTTAGTCTCATGTAATTAATTCCTGAAGATCTGAATGCAGTCATCAGGTCTCCATCCGAATTCTGTAATATCTTACCCAGTTCAGTGGTATGATCTGAAAATTATCAGAAACTTATATTTGTCAAAAAGTCATTTTTACGAATCTTCTTTAAGATCTTCATTTTATAAAAGCATCAGAGTAAAACAATGATTGTTTATGAACGACAAGACTTAAAATGGCACGGTTAAAGATCTGATTACAATGCAATTGACAAGAAACTTGGATATTTATGTGATGCACATTTTAAGATAATTAGACTTATGACTGATAACTTATACCAGGGCACATCAGATTTTTAGGTATTCCATATAAATTTTGGAATATCTGTATTAATGACATTTATCTATACACTATAACCTATGGTTCATCTCCAATCACTTGATGATGCTTCTCAAGTAATTTAAAATACCAAATAAGCCTAATTAGTTTAATATTCTTCTCTGAGATGTCTCAGGGTTCCTTCAAAGCATCCCAGAGTCAGCTGGAGGTCAAAAGAACTTTAGTTAGAATTTCATATTTGGGGGACTTCCCTGGTGGTGCAGTGGTGAGGAATCCACCTGCCAATGCAGGGGACACAGGATAGATCCCTGGTCTGGGAAGATCCCACGTGCCGTGGAGCAACTAAGCCCATGTGCCACCACTACTGAGCCTACACTCTACAGCCTGTGAGCCACAACTACTGAGCCCACATGCCACAACTACTGAAGCCCATGTGCCTACAGCCCTGCTCCACAAGAGAACCCACCTCAATGAGAAGCCCGCACACCACAACGAAGAGTAGCCCCCACTTTCTCAACTAGAGAAGCCCGCGCACAGCAACGGAGACCCAACATGGCCAAAAAAAAAAAAAAAAGATGTTAGCGGAACTATTAAAAAAAAAAGAATTTCATATTTGGGAAGTTTGTCAAAAACATCAAAAAGGTTTCAAAACACTTGGTCAAATAGGATCATAGGTTATTGTGAAACAGTACTTCAAAAAACAAATACAGATCACTTAAAGGCAAAGAAACTCACACAATCTGTTTCCAATAGCAATACTCCAAGAAAACTTTGTTCTCTTAACAAAGAGAGGAACCAAATCCAGTTTTGCACCAGCCTACTTTTAATAACAAAATCTATTTACCTAATTAGGTAATTAGGTAATTTACCTAATTAGGTAAATTTACCTAAATTTAATTAAATTTAATCTAATCCCAGCCTGACTATGTACAAAACTCCTTTTTCAGGGCTCCCTTTCTACATACCTTCTAAGACTTTTTGTATATGTATTAGTTTATCCCATATTTTTCCATCCAAAAATAACCAGTTCTAGGACAATCATTTTTTCCCTTTAACAAAATGTACTTTCATTCCTCACACCTTCTTTTGCTGAAAACACCCATCCTACTTTCCTTGCATATTGAAATGTTTCCCTTATTATTTTTAGTAATTTTAATTACATATTCCACCTTTAACCCTTAAAAACCTTACTCTCTACCAAAAATCGACAATCAGCAAGTAACTGTAAACTGTCATACCAGCATTTCCTTATTGGAATATCCTATAACCTCTAGAAACATATAACATAATTTCTTTCCTCAATGTGGTATAAGATATGGGTCTAATAAACCCAAACATCTTTAGTTTCCCTCTCGTAAGGAGACAAAAGTAGGTAAATTTAGATCTGTTTAGCAATTACTGTTCCAGTATTTTATCTTATTTGAAATGACCTGGATATTCAGTGAACTGCCATCATTTAATTTAACTTAGCAAAACTCAACTTACCAAAAATCTGGAGAAACTATTTTAAATAAACATACCCCAAACATAATTATTCCTAAAGGGTTCACCTAAAAACTCTCATTCCATTCCCCTTTATTTTATAACTTATGAAAATACTACCATACCAAGTTAAAAAAAATTTTTTTTTTTTTTTTGCTGACAAACTCTAACAGAAATAACATGAACATGTTGACCTTTGGTAAACTTACTTTTATTATAAAAGTAAGATATGTCTACATTGATTAAACCAGCAAACTTAAACTAGCTTTAATACCAGACGTTAATTTAATATTGAATATTTCCTAGATCATGTGACCCTGAAATTCCTTCCGGCCAGTTTCTTTCATATTTAGAAATATTTAATTTGTAAGCACTTACTTTTAAGTCAATTAAATAGAGCTCTTTATAAATTTAATTTTGATAATATTTCCCAGAGGTAGAGATATTTCATACATATAATGTCTACACAGACACATAAACAGACAAATTTAGAGATCTCATAGCTTCACTTTAAAAACTTAATTATGATTCTTGTACTACAATGTAAATTTACTAGTTATTTATAACAGTTGGAGTAAGTTAAATTTCTTTGCTCAGATGACAAAGGCTTTACTATTTGTGGAAAAGACTTTTAATATTTGTATTCGTCCTTGATAAACCCTTAAGGAGGCTATGAATTAGATTTTGGCTAAGGGAGCCTTTCCAGTGGTTTGAGTTTAAAACGGCCACTTTTTTCCTTTTTCCCGCGTTGGTTTCAGGTTCTGAAACCTGACTGAGCTAATTAGGTTCAGTCTCAGATCATTGTGGGCTGTATTTACATTTCTGATTTATAGAGATTTGCAAGACAAAGATGTTGCTTTTAATTCCACAAAGAACGGGTCTGTCACCTAAATGATATTAAAAGATGAATTTGCCCAACTATGTTTTCTTTAATTTCCTTTTTTATATCAGTGAGAAGATTTCCAACTAAACTGCAATTCGGGAGTTCTGTGTTCTAGGATTTCAGGGCTTAATTTATCATGCCTTCAAAAGCTTGCATAAGGCATTCAACAAAGGCCCTCTTTCTCAGTTTTACTTTATACTGTGTGGGCTCAGGTAATGCTACTGGTTTCCTTTAGCATGTTTAATTAATATTTCCTGAGGGGGCAAATTCATATGCCCTGCCTTATAATACCAAGCAGGGGAAGCATTCACCAGTAAAACATGTCTATTCCACGATATAATTAAGCAAAAGAGATGTAACCATCTTATATAAAGCCCACTTAAAATGGGTACATTTTTATAAATTTTCATCTCAATTCTATCAACTTTTATTCTTTTAACTTTAGTTTCCATGAGGACTCAATCGACAAGTGTAGGTCTTACAAGGAGTCCTAGAAGCCTTTCTTTTTATCCTGACCATTGTATCTATTTTTGTATAAAACGCTCTGGGATCCCCAGTGGGGAGTTGAGCCAAGGGTTTCAAGCCCTTTTCTCAATCTTTTAACTTTATTGGCCTGTTGCCCCAAGTAACTGTTGGTCAGGTATCTGAGTGTAATTTTCTTCCAGCCTTTTAAATATATAAATACATAAATACAAACAAATAAATAAAACACTGAGGTAAACAGAGTGGACTTGTCTGGGGCCCTGTAATGTTGGGGACAGCAAGGGATCCCTTTGGCCCATCCAACCTCAGGTAGTGCTGTATCAAACCTTTGATTTAATCCCATTAATTTCCATTTTATTTACTCCATTTAAAAAAAACCATCTAAAGATTTCTTTATTAATTTGGGACACTTCCCTTTAAAATTTCCACCTGGTTGGGAAAAAGTCTCTAGAATTTCCCTTCAGTTTTTTTCCCCCCTGTTAATCAACCTAGTTAACATGAATTATTCTAATGTTTTTAGTAGCATCTGTAAGACCCACTTAGGGGAAGTGGAGACCACAAACAAGGCTTCCCAAACCATTTGTATTTTTGGTTTGTTTTAAACTAAGGGAGTTTTTAGGTTAACCACTGCCAACTAAAAACTTGCATTTGCCATCTGCCTCTCTAAGGATTAAGTCACTAGCCACTGCAGTCACTGACCTTCAACACACCCTGAAAGGAGTTCAGGGCGGAGATCAGGAATGAGGCACTCTGTGCTCTGGGAAAAATTGACAGAACAGGCCTTCAGATAGTTAGATAGTTTCAGGAGAAGGTTTTATGAGCCCAAATTCTTGTATCTTTTCATATTTAGAAAAGCACTAAAATCATCAAGGGAGACATCTGCTTCTCATGACCAGGAGTAACCTTCTGCAAAAATGTGTGCTGGACTGCACATATCCCCCCCCCCCCCGCTTCACTAAAATCATATATATACTGACCTTTCCCTCTCCCTCTTTGGAGCAGTTCCTCAGAGCTATCTGAGAGGCTGTCTCCTGGGCTATAGTCCTCATTATGCCCCAAATAAAACTTAATTCACAGCTCTCATGTTGTGCATGTTTTTTTCAGTCAACACCATTATGTGTATTTCCCACCTTTTGTTTTCCCCCCCCATAGGTACCAATAAAACAGCTGTTTATAATGAGCTCTCTAAAAATTTACCAATTGAAGTTTCTCAAATTTGAAGGATCCATCATCTAGTCATTAATGAGATGTACCTTAATAGTGACTCAAACCAGTAAGATGCAAGAGGCTTCCCCGTAAGAGAGTGCAAAAGATGGAGCCTAAACAAGATCCAGAAAGTTTACTCCCCAAAACAGTTAAGAAAGTACAAGACTTCATTGTACAGGTTGACTCAACAAAGGTTAAGATGGCAAAAAGCCCCTGAGAGGTGGTACAGTCACACAAAAGACTGCTCAGAATCCCAGGCTATTCGATAGGTTGCCAAATGTATACCATATGTGCACCTTTTGGATGGCAGAGACCAAGTTCTCAAAACACGCGCGCGCGCGCGCGCGCTCGCGCAAAGATCAGGGAGTACATTTACATTTAAAAGACAAAGGAAGAGAAATGCAGGTTCCCCCTAGAAGGGCTTTTGTTTAAGGTCAGAATTCTGAAAAGACATTTTTATCAGGCTGGCTTTTTCTAACTTAACCGTGTACACAAAAAAAGAGCTCCATCTTGGGAGAGAGTGGCCAAGATGGTGGAGTAGAAAGACCCTGAGCTCATCTCTTCACACAAGCATAGAAAAATCACAACTGTCTGCAGAGCAACCATTGATGAAAAAGACTGGAACCTACCAGAAAAGATCTTCTACAACTAAAGTCATAAAGAAGGAACCACAACAAGATGGAGAGGAGGGGTGAACACATGATATAATCAAATCCCATCTCCACAAACTGGAGAATAATTGTGTTGCAGAGGTAATCTCACAGGAGTGAGATTTCTGAGCCCCACGTCAGGCTCTCCAGCCCAGCGGTCTGACACCTGTAAGATGAGCCCCCAGAGTGTTTGACTTTGAAGGCTAATGGGGCTTAACTGCAGGAGCCCCGCAGGACTTGAGGGAATAAGAGACTTCACTCTTAAAGGTCCACACAAAAATCTCACGCACTCCAGGACCCAGGGCAAAGCAGTCACTTGATAGGCGTGTGGGCCAGACCTGCCTGCTGGTCTTGGAGAGTCTCCTGGAGAGGCGGTGAGGCAGATGGCTGTGGCTCACCCTGGGGACATAGACACAGGTGGCAGAAACTGGGGAACATTCAGCTGTGTGAGCACTGCTGCTGCTGGCAGCTGCTATCTTGGCTCATTAGCCAAGACCTAGTACCACCCAACAGCCTGCAGGCACCAGGGCTGGGAAGCCTCAGGACAAACAACTAACTGGGCAGGGACACGGCTCCACCCATAAGCACTGAAGCTGCCTAAAGACTAAAAAGCCCACAGCCATCTCTGGACACACCCCTAGACAAAGCCCAGCCAACAGGAGGGCCAACTCCCAGCCCCAACCACTAGTGGGCAGACACCGGTCCCTCCTGCCAAGAAGCCTGCACAGGCCCTTAGACCAGCCTCACACACCAGGAGGCAGACACTAGAAGCAACAAACCTATGATCCTGCAGTGGAGGCCAGACCCTACCCTGGGGCCAGCTGGGTCCTGGCCCTACCCACTAGCAGGCCAATGCAAACTTTGGAACACCCTGGACCCCAGATCCAATGGTGTCAGGAGCTGGCCCCACACCAACAATCTGAAATGAACTCTGGGATCCCTGGGCCCTGCAGCCAGACTCCAGAACCAGCTCTGCCTGACAGTAGCCTGGCACTAACACCAGGATCTGGCTTCACTTGCCAGTGGGTGGGCAACAGCTCAGGAGACTTTGGGACCCTGACTCCACCTACCAGTGAGTGAGCACTAGCCTTGGGACCCCTTAGGATTCCACGACCATCCATGTCATGACCAGGCCCCACTAAATAGCAGCTAGCAGCATCCACACAAGGCAGGCTGTGGCAACCAACTAGATTAGGGGCCAACCAAACCTACCAGACTGCCCACACAGCCCTCTTAGGGGGAACCCCTAGAGCATACAGCTTGGGTGACAAGAGAGGAGTGCACCGCTGCGATGCACAGGATGCCGCCTACAGAGGGCCATTTCCAAGGTAACTAACCTGCCACATACATAAAAATACAAATAGCAAATCAGACAAAATGAGATAGCAGAGGAATACATGCCTGATGAAGGAACAAGATAAAACCACAGAAGAAGTAACTGATGTGGAAATAGGCAATCTACGCAAGAAAGAGTTCAGGGTAATGATTGTAAAGATAATCAAAGAACTCAGGAGGAGAATGGATAAACAGAGCGAGAAGTTAGAAGTTTTTAATGAAGAGGTAGAAAATACAAAGGACAACCAAGCAGAGATGAAGAATACAATAACTGAAATGAAAATTACACTAGAATGAATTAATAGTAGACTAAATGATTCAGAAGAACAGATCAGTGAGCTAGAAGACAGTGTAAATCACTATAGCTGAACAGAAAAAAGAATGAAAAGAAATGAGGACCGTTTAAGAGACCTCTGGAAAACATCAGCACAATAATATTGCATTATAGGGGTCCCAGAAGGAGAAGACAGAGAGGGCCTGAGAAAATATTTGAAGAGACAGTAGCTGAAAACCTCCCTAACCTGGGAAAGGAAACAGTCATCCAAGTCCAGGAAGTGCAGAGATTCCCATAGAGGATTAACCCAAAGAAGAACACACCAAGACATATTGTAATCATAATGACAAAGTTAAAAATAAAGAGAGAATACTAAAAGCAGCAAGGGAAAATCAACAAAAAACATACAAAGGAATTCCCATAAGGCTATCAGCTGATTTTTCAGCAGACCTCTGCAGGCCGGAAGGGAGTGGCACAATACATTTAAAGTGATGAAAGGGGAAAACTTACAACCAAGAAAACTCTACCCAGCAAGGCTCTCATTCAGACTCGATGGAGAAATCAAAAGCTTTACAGACAAGCAAAAGCTTAAAGAATTGAGTACCACCAAACCAGCTTTACAACAAATGATAAAGGAATTTCTCTAGATGATAAAGACCACCTAGAAGCTAGAAGCAAGAAAACAACTAGAAACAAAATTACAAAATGAAAAAGCTCACCAGTAAAGGCAAACATACAGTAAAGGTAGGAGATCACCCACACACAAAGCCAGTAGGGAGTTTAAAAGACAAAAGTGGTAAAATCATGTTTATCCACAACAAGCAGTTAAGGGATACACAAAACAATTAAATGTAAAATATGATATCAAAAACAGTAATTGTGGGGACTTCCCTGGCAGTCTAGCAGTTAAGACTCTGAGCTCCCAATGCAGGGGGCATGGGGTCGATCCCTGGTCAGGGAACTAAGATCCTGCATGCCGTGCAGTACGGCCAAAAAAAACCAAAAGCAAAACCAAAACAAACGAAAAATCTCCCAGTAATTGTGAGGGGAAGACAGTACAAATGAAGGGTATTTAAAATGCATTTGAAATTAAGAGAGCAGCAACTTAAAACAATTATCTATATACATAGACTGCTATACAAAACCCTCATGGTATCTGCCAACCAAAAACTTACAATGGATCTACACACAAGAAAGAAAAAGGGGACTTCCCTAGTGGCGCAGTGGTTAAAAATCTGCCGGCCAATGTAGGGGACACAGGTTCCAGCCCTGGTCCAGGAAGATCCCACATGCTGTGGAGCAACTAAACCCGTGTGCCACAACTACTGAGCCTGCATTCTAGAGCCCACAAGCCACAACTACTGAAGCCCATGCGCCTAGAGCCTGTGCTCCGCAACAAGACAAGCCACCGCAATGAGAAGCCCACATCCCAAGACAAAGAGCAGCCCGCACTAGCCACAACTAGAGAAAGGCCACACACAGCAACGAAGACCCAGTGCAGCCAAAAATAAATAAATAAATATATTTTTTAAAAAAAGAAAAGAAAAAGGAATCCAAACACAACACTAAATATAGTCATCAAATCACAAGAGAAGTGAACAAAAGAAGGGGGAAATAAAAGACTTACAAAAATCCAGAACAGTTAACAAAATGGCAATAAGAACATATATATAGTTAATTACCTTAAATGTAAATGGACTAAATGCTCCAACCAAAAGACACAGACTGGCTGAATGGATACAAAAACAAGACCCGCGTATGCTAACTACAAGAGACTCACTTTAGATCTAGAGAAACATACAGACTGAAAGTGATGGAAAAGGTATTCCATGCAAATGGTAATCAAAAGAAAGCCAGAGTAGCAATACTTATATCAGACAAAATAGACTTTAAAAATAATGACTGTCACAAGAGACAAAGAAAGACACTACAAAATGATCAAAGGATCAATCCAAGAGGAAGATATAACAACTGAAAGTATATATACACCCAACATAGGAGCACCTCAAAATATAAGACAAATATTAACAGACAAAAGAGAAACTGACAGTAACACAATAATAACAGGGGGACTTTAACTCTCATGTTACATCAATGGACAGATCATACAGACAGAAATACAGGCCTTAAATAACACATTGGATGAAATGGGCTTAATTGATATTTATTGAGCATTTCACCTGAAAGAAGTAGAATAAACATCCTTTTCTCATGCACATGGACCATTCTCCAGGATAGATCACATTCTAGGCCACAAAACAAGCCTCGATAAATTTAAAAAATTGAAATCATATCAAGCATTTTTTTCCGACCACAACACTATGAGACTAGAAATCAACTACAAGAAAAAAACTGCAAAACACACAAACACGTCAAGGCTAAACAATACGCTACTAAACAACCAATGAGTCACTGAAGAAATCAAAGAGGAAATAAAAAAATACCTGAAAAAAGGAAAATGACAACATGATGATCCAAAACCTATGGATGCAGCAAAAGCAATTCTAAGCGATACAAGTTTACCTCAGGAAACAAGAAAAATCTCAAATAACCTTATGTCGAAAGCAACTAGAGAAAGAATAAACAAAACTCAAAGTTAGTAGGAGGAAAGAAATCATAAAGATCAGAGGAGAAATAAATGAAATAGAGATGAAGAAAATAATAGAAAAGATCAATGAACCAGGTTCTTTGAAAATATAAGCAATATTGATAAATCTTTAGCCAGACTCATCAAGAAAAAAAAGGAGAGGGCCCAAATCAATAAAATCAGAAATGAATTAGAAAAAGTTACAACCAACACCACAGAGATACGAAGGACCATAAGAGACTACTACAGGGAACTATATGCCAATAAAGTGGACAACCTGAAAGAAATAGACAAATTCTTAGAAAGGTGCACACTCCCAAGACAAAACCAGGAATAGAAAATATGAGCAGACCAAGTACCAGTACTGAAAATACTTAATTAAAAAACTCCCGAGCTTCCCTGGTGGCGCAGTGGTTGAGAGTCCGCCTGCCGATGCAGGGAACACAGGTTCATGCACTGGTCCGGGAAGATCCCACGTGCTGCAGAACGGCTGGGCCCGTGAGCCATGGCCACTGAGGCTGCATGTCCGGAGCCTGTGCTCCGCAACGGGCGAGGCCACAGCAGTGAGAAGCCCACGTACTGCAAAAAAAACCAAAAAAAACTCCCAACAAACAAAAGTCCAGGACCAGATGGCTTTACAGGTGAAATCTACCAAACATTTGGAGAAGAGTTAACACCTACCCTTCTGAAACTATTTCAAAAAATTGCAGAGGAAGGAACACTTCTGACCTCCTTTTATGAGGCCACCATCACCCTGAAACCAAAATCAGACAAAGCTATCACAAAGACAAAAACCACATTCACAGAAAGATAAACAAGATGAAAAGGCAGAAGGCTATGTATCAGATGAAGGAACAAGATAAAACCTCAGAAAAACAACTAAATGAAGTGGAGATAGGCAACCTTCCAGAAAAATAATTCAGAATAATGATAGTGAAGATGATCCAGGACCTCGGAAAAAGAATGGAGGCAAAGATCGAGAAGATGCAAGAAATGCTTAACAAAGACCTAGAAGAATTTAAGAACAAAGACGAACAATACAATAACCAAAATGAAAAATACACTAGAAGGAATCAATAGCAGAATAACTGAGGCAGAAGAACAGATAAGTGACCTGGAAGACAGAATGGTGGAATTCACTGCTGCAGAAAAGAATAAAGAAAAGAGAATGAAAAGAAATGAAGACAGTCTAAGAGACCTCTGGGACATTAAACGCAACAACATTCTCAATATAGGAGTCTCAGAAGGAGAAGAGAGAAAGGACCCAAGAAAATATTTGAAGAGATTATAGTCGAAAACTTCCTAACGTGGGAAAGGAAATAGCCACCCAAGTGCAGGAAGCACAGAGAGTCCCAGGAAGGAGAAACCCAAGGAGAAACATGCCAAAACACACAGTAATCAAATTGGCAAAAATTAAAGACAAGGAAAAATTATTGAAAGCAGCAAGGGAAAAATGACAAATAACATACAAGGGAACTCCCATAAGGTTAACAGCTGATTTCTCAGCAGAAACTCTACAAGCCAGAAGGGAGTTGCATGATATACTTAAAGTGATGAAAGGGAAAAACCTACAACCAAGATTACTGTACCCAGCAAGGATCTCATTTCGATGGAGAAATCAAAAGCTTTATAGACAAGCAAAAGCTAAGAGAATTCAGCACCACCAACCAGCTCTACAAAAAATACTAAAGGAACTTCTCTAAGTGGGAAACACAAGAGAAGAAAAGGACCTACAAAAACAAACCCAAAACAATAAAGAAAATGGTCATAGGAACATACATATCGATAATTACCTTAAACGTGAATGGATTAAATGCTCCAACCAAAAGAAACAGGCTTGCTTAATGGACACAAAAACAAGACCCATATATATACTGTCTACAGGAGACCCACTTCAGACCTAGAGACATATACAGACTGAAAGTGAGGGGATGGAAAAAGATATTCCATGCAAATGGAAATCAAAAGAAAGCTGGAGTAGCAATACTCATATCAGATAAAATAGACTTTAAAATAAAGAACGTTACAAGAGACAAGGAAGGACACAACATAATGATCAAGGGATCAATCCAAGAAGAAGATATAACAATTATAAATATATATGCACCCACATAGGAGCACCTCAATACATAAGGCAACTGCTAACAGCTATAAAAGAGGAAATCAACAGTGACACAATAATAGCGGGGGACTTTAACACCTCACTTACACAAATGGACAGATCATCCAAACAGAAAATTAATAAAGAAACACAAGCTTTAAATGACACAATAGACCAAATAGATTTAATTGATATTTATACGACATTCCATCCAAAAACAGCAGATTACACTTTCTTCTCAAGTGTGCATGGAACATTCTCCAGGATAGATCACACCTTGGGTCATAAATCAAGCCTCAGTAAATTTAAGAAAATTGAAATCATATCAATCATCTTTTCTGACCACAACTCTATGAGATTAGAAATCAATTACAGGGAAAAAAACGTAAAAAACACAAACACATGGAGGCTAAACAATACGTTACTAAATAACCAAGCGATCACTGGAGAAATAAAGAGGAAATCAAAAAATACCTAGAGACAAATGACAATGAAAACACGACGATCCAAAACTTATGGAATGCAGCAAAAGCAATTCTAACAGGGAAGTTTATAGCTATACAAGCCTACCTCAAGAAACAAGAAAAATCTCAAGTAAACAATCTAAACTTACACCTAATGGAACTACAGAAAGAAGAAAAAACAAAGCCCAAAGTTAGCAGAAGGAAAGAAATCATAAAGATCAGAGCAGAAAGAAATGAAATAAAAACAAAGAAAACAATAGCAAAGAGTAATAAAACTAAAAGCTGGTTCTTTGAGAAGATAAACAAAATTGATAAGCCACTGGCCAGACTCATCAAGAAAAAGAGGGAGAGGACTCAAGTCAATAAAATTAGAAATGAAAAAGAAGTTACAACAGACACTGCAGAAATACAAAGCATCCTGAGACTACTACAAGAAACTCTATGCCAATAAAATGGACAACCTGGAAGAAATGGACAAATTCTCAGAAAGGTATAACCTCCTAAGACTGAACCAGGAAGAAATAGAAAATATGAACAGACCAATCACAAGTAATGAAATTGAAACTGTGATTAAAAATCTTCCAACAAACAAAAGTCAGGACCAGATGGCTTCACAGGTGAATTCTATCAAAAATTTAGAGAAGAGCTAACACCCATCCTTCTCAAACTTTTCCAAAAAATTGCAGAGGAAGGAACACTCCCAAACTCATCCTATGAGGCCACCATCACCCTGATACCAAAACCAGACAAAGATACTATATAAAAAAAGAAAATTACAGACCGATATCATTGATGAATATAGATGCAAAAATCCTCAACAAAATACTAGCAAACAGAATCCAACAACACATTAAAAGGATCATACACCATGATCAAGTGGGATTTATCCCAGGGATGCAAGGATTCTTCAATATACACAAATCAATCAATGTAATACACCATAATAACAAATTGAAGAATAAAAACCATATGATCATCTCAAGAGATGCAGAAAAAGCTTTTGACAAAATTCAACACCGATTTATGATAAAAACTCTCCAGAAAGTGGGCATAGAGGGAAGCTACCTCAACATAATAAAGGCTATATACGATAAACCCATAGCAAACATCATTCTCAATGGTGAAAAACTGAAAGCATTTCCTCTAAGATCAGGAACAATACAAGGATGTCCACTCTCACCACTATTATTCAACATAGTTTTGGAATTCCTAGCCATGGCAATCAAAAGAAAAGAAATAAAAGGAATACAAATTGGAAAAGAAGAAGTAAAATTATCACTGTTTTTAGATGACATGATACTATACATAGAGAATCCTAAAGATGTCACCAGAAAACTACTAGAGCTAATCAATGAATTTGGTAAAGGTGCAGGATACAAAATTAATGCACAGAAATCTCTTGCATTCCTATACACTAATGATGAAAAATCTGGAAGAGAAATTAAGGAAACACTCCCATTTACCATTGCAACAAAAAGAATAAAATAACTAGGAATAAACCTACCTAGGGAGACAAAAGACCTGTATGCAGAAAACTATAAGACATTGATGAAAGAAATTAAAGATGATACCAACAGATGGAGAGATATACCATGTTCTTGGATTGGAAGAATCAATACTGTGAAAATGACTATACTACCCAAAGCAATCTACAGATTCAATGCAATCCCTATCAATTTACCAATGGCATTTTTTACGGAACTAGAACAAAAAATCTTAAAATTTGTATGGAGAGTCAAAAGACCCTGAATAGCCAAAGTAGTCTTGAGGGGAAAAAACAGAGCTGGAGGAATTAGACTCCCTGATTCAGACTATACTACAAAGCTACAGTAATCAAGACAATATGGTACTGGCACAAGAACAGAAATATAGATCAATGGAACAGGATAGAAAGCCCAGAGATAAGCCCATGCACCTATGGTCAACTAATCTATGTCAAAGGAGGCAAGGATATACAATGGAGAAAAGACAGCCTCTTCAATAAGTGGTGCTGGGAAAACTGGACAGCTACATGTAAAGGAATGAAATTAAAACACTCCCTGACACCATACACAAAAATAAACTCAAAATGGATTAGAGACCTAAATGCAAGACTGGACCGTATAAAACTCTTAAAGGTAAACATAGGAAGAACACTCTTTGACATAAATCACAGCAAGATATTTTTTGATCCACCTCCTAGAGTAATGGAAATAAAAAGAAAAATAAACAAATGGAACCTAATGAAACTTCAAAGCTTTTGCACAGCAAAGGAAACCATAAACAAGATGAAAAAACAACCCTCAAAATGGGAGAAAATATTTGCAAACGAATCAACGGACAAAGGATTAATCTCCAAAATATATAAACAGCTCATGCAGCTCAATATTAAAGAAACAAACAACCCGATCCAAAAATGGGCAGAAGACCTAAATAGACATTTCTCCAAAGACATACTGATGGCCAAGAAGCACATGAAAAGCTGCTCAACATCACTAATTATTAGAGAAATGCAAATCAAAACTACAATGAGGTATCACCTCACACCAGTTAGAATGGGCATCATCAGAAAATCTACAAGCAACAAATGCTGGAGAGGGTGCGGAGAAAAGGGAACCCTCTTGCACTGTTGGTGGGAATGTAAATTGATACAGGCACTATGGAAAACAGTATGGAGGTTCCTTAAAAAACTAAAAATAGAATTACCATATGACCCAGCAATCCCACTACTGGGCATACACCCAGAGAAAACCATAATTCAAAAAGACACACACACCCCAATGTTCACTGCAGCACTATTTACAATCGCCAGGTCATGGAAGCAACCTAGATGCCCATTGACAGACGAATGGATAAAGAAGATGTGGTACATATATACAATGGAATATTACTCAGCCATAAAAAGGAACGAAATTGGGTCATTTGTAGACACGTGGATGGATTTAGAGACTGTCATACAGATACAGAGTGAAGTAAGTCAGAAAGAGAAAAACAAATGTCACATATTAATGCATATATGTGGAACCTAGAAAAATGGTACAGATAAACTGGTCTGCAGGACAGAAACTGAGAAACAGATGTAGAAAACAAACATGATACTATACATAGAAAATCCTAAAGACGCCAAAAGGAAACTATTAGAGCTCATCAATGAATTTGGTAAAGTTGCAGGATACAATATTAATATACAGAAATCTGTTGTAATTCTACACAATACAACGAAAATCAGAAAGAGAAATTTAAGGAAACAATCCCATTTACCATCACATCCAAAAGAATAAAATACCTAGGAATAAACCTGAGGAAGCAAGAAGACCTGTATGCTGAAAATTATAAGACACTGATTAAAGAAACTGAGGACGACACAATAGCCAAAACAATCTTGAGAAAAAAACAGAGCTGGAGGAATCATGCTCCCTGACTTCAGACTGTACTACAGAGCTATAACAATCAAAATAGTATGGTACCAGCACAAAAACAAACACATCGATCAATGAAACAGGATACAAAGCCCAGAAATAAACCCATGCACTTATGATCAATTAATCTATGACAAAGAAGGCAAGAATATACAATGGAGAAGGGACAGTCTCTTCAATAAGTGGTGCTGGGAAAACTGGACAGCTACACGTAAAAGAATTAAATTAGAACATTCTCTTACACCATACACAAGAATAAACTCAAAATGGATTAAAGACCTAAATATGAGACCAGATACTATAAAACTCCTAGAGGAAAACATAGAACACTCTTTGACATAAATCACAGCGATATCTTTACGGATCTGTCTCCTAGAGTAATAGAAATAAAAACAAAAATAAACAAATGAGACCTAATTAAACGTAAAAGCTTTTGCACAGCAAAGGCAACCATAAACAAAAACAAAAAGACAAACTATGGAATGGGAGAAAATATTTGCAAAGGATGCAACTGACAAGGGATTAATTTCCAAAATATACAGTTTACACAGCTAAATATCAAAAAATAATACAATCAAAATTTGGGCACAAGACCTAAATAAATTCTTGGCTTGACAGCTTTCTATCTTTTAGTAATTTATAGATGGTGCCTCAATGTTTTCTCAATTGCATTTTTTTCAAGAAGAAATCTGATGTGAGTCTTATCTTTGTTGCTCTGTATTTAGTATGCCTATTTCATTTTTTTTCCTGGATGTTTTTGTTATTTTTTGATCTTTGCTTTTTAAACAAATTTTATAATGATGTGCCTTGGTTGTTTTCTTCATGTTCCTTGTACTTGAGTGTTTGTTGAGCTTCGTCATTTTATAGTTTCTCTCAAATTTGAAAACTTTCACCCATCATTTCTTCAAAATTTTTTTGCTACCTTCTATTTTTGGGCCTCAAGTTACACATATATTAGGCCAACTGAAGATGTCTCCGAGCTCACTGGAACCTTTTTTCTAACTCCTCCTCCCACATTCTTTTACACTTTGGATAGGTTTTTATTGCTATATTTTCAAATTTTCCAATCTTCTCTTCTGCAAGACTAATTATTTTTTCTGAGCTCAGCAGAATTTTATTTACTTTTTAAAAATTTATTCATAGGAAAGGAACATTATTTTGTGACAACATCAAGACTACCAAACTCAGGAACAACCAGATGGAAGAGACACATAGGACAAGTTATATTGAAAGGCAAATTTGTTGGGAATTCTATCTAATGCAGTTTTCATATAAAACCTTCTAGTTTTGATATCTAGAAACTCAACTTAGAAGATAGGAAAGGTAAATCTATCAAGTTTTTAAACATGTTTATGTCTGATAATTCTTACATCTGTCAGTTCTAGCTTGGTTTCAAATTATTGATTTTTTCTCTTCATTATAGGTTGTGTGTTCCTGATTTTTTCATGCTTGGTGATTTTTGATTGGATGCTAAATAATAAGTTTGTTATTTTGTTTGGTGGTGGATATATTTATAAGTATTCTTGAGCTTCATTCTGGAATGCACTGAAATTACTCAGAAACGGTTTGATTTTTTTAGGTCTGGATTTTAATATACATTATTCAGGCCCAGAGTAGTGGTCAGTCTAGGGTTATTTATCCCCAACTAATGAGGTAAAACCCTTAAATGTATCCTACCCAATGTCCCATGAATCATGAGTTTTTTCCCATCTGGCTGATGGAAACAGACATTGTTCCTGGTCCTGTAGGTGTGTGGGCTACTGTTCTCCTTAAATACATGTAACTATACATATATGTGCGTGTGTACATACATGGTATATATATATATATATATATATATATATATATATGGTGGTTCTTTCTCTAGTCTCAGGCAGTCTTCTCATATGTACACACTGTTCACTACTCCATTAAGTACTCTAAGTGGATCCTTTGCTAATCTCTGAAGTTCTCTCTCTGTGCACATTCTCCTCTATGGTATCTGTTCTGTGAACTCAAGTCATTTTAGTCTCCCATACTGTCAGTTCCACCTCTTCAACTCTAAGAATGTGCCAGGCATAATAACCAATCATCTTACTTGGCCTGGAACTGAGGGATGGATAGTCCAGGGCAAATCAGACTATATTTGTCACCCTATCACTAGGTTTTCTCTGAGTTCCCCCTCCCTGAACCACAGCCAGAAACTAAAGGTAACAAGCGAGGGTAATAATAGTTTCCTTAGAAGATAAATATGGTGCCTGATAATCCGTCTTAGAAGGAAGCCAAAAACTAGGTAGCCTTCCTTATACAGATACTTCTTCAGCACTCTTCACAGTACCCAACTCTTAACAAGGATATTTATGCTTCATACCTTTAAAATTAATCAATAAAAATCACTTCATGAGTTGTAAAATAGTTGGATTTGCGATTTTAGCAATAGGTTGGGGATTTCTGTAAATTCATGGGGTCTCAAACAAGATTTATTCTAAATGAGTAACACTGGAAATGGAGATGATAAGGGAAATGTAAACCTGCTGCATAAAAAAAAAAAAAGTTCATGTAACGTATATCCTGGTTGGACTTCCTAAAGAGAAGCAGAGTAAAACAACCAGGCTAGTTTTTATACCGTGTCCCAAAAGAAGAAATACAAGTCAGATTCTGCTAAAAACAAACAAACAAATGAAACATTCAGGAAGATTAAAAAAAAATCTGGTGTCTGGAGAATGGCAAGTTCTATAATACTGCTACAAAGGTAGGAGAGTAGATACAGGGAATAGGGAGAATGGACTAGAAAGATAGACTGGCCCAGACTGTGAAGATCATGGCTTGCAATGCAATGGTATTTAAAGTTTATCCTGTAGGCCAGTGGTTCTCAACCCTATCTGTATATCAGACTCAACCGTAAGGATTTTGAAGAATAAATATACCTAAACATAACTGTTAGAGTTATTTGTGTAGTAGTTCTGAGGTACAGTCCAAGCCTATAATGCTTTAAAATCTTAACAGGTAGCCCTGATGCACAGTCAGATTTCTAAGTCAAAGCAGCCACTATAGGCCAAAGTTCTATGAAAACAATAACGATAATAAATATATTCTTCAACATTTGTACTCTGTACCTTTTTTGGCTCTTCAAAGAATCCAAGTTGAGAAAAAATGTAAAACTGAAGCAAACTATAGAGTCCACACATAGCTGCTGCTCTTCATCCCTCACCTCCCTCACTCTGACAGTGGTCTGCTTTCTTTCCTGAGTAGGAGAACTGCAGAGGCAGCTGGTAATACTTTGTGTAGGCATGTGATTTTTATGTAAATCACATGCAAAGAAACTAAGAATCATTTCTCAGACGGCCCAAGTGAAGAATATTTGTCTCAGGGGAGAGATCAAGATGGCAAAATAGAAGGGCGTGGAGCTCACCTCCTCCCACAAATACATCAAAAATCCATCTACATGTGGAACAATTCTCACAGAATACCCAGTGAACACTGGCAGATCTGATACAATCAAAGCTTCAAGAAAGATCACCACGTAATGCAGTAGACCTAAAGGAAAAAAAAAAAAAAAAGAATTGGGACAGGACCTATGTGCCTGGGAGAAAGCTGTGAAAGAAAAAAGCTTCTGTCACTCTGGGAACCCCCTTCACTGGCTGGGAGATCAGCTGGAATAGATAGGGCGCTTCAGAGACTTAGGGAATAGTGCAGCAACTGGCTTGCAGCATGCAGAACAGAGACCAGCATAGCCAGTGCTGGCCACTTCACTGCACTCCCCATCCTGAGATGCGCATCTGCTAGTGCCCCTGGGGGCTGGGGGCTGAAACTCGAGCTTCAGCAGACAGACCCGGGGAGAGGACTGATGTTGTCCGAGAAGAGACAGCACAAAGTGGCTGGAGTGTGGTCCAGGCTGCAACTGGGAGTGTGTGCAGAACGGAGCCTGGGTCTGCCACAGAAGCCCCACTGTTAATGCATGTGTGAAGGGAGAGGCGATACCCCACCATAGCAGCCTGATTATCAGCATGCTCACAGCTGGTATGGCTCTGACTCTATTAGCTCTGGGAACGTGCAAGTGCCAGTGGCTTGCCCATACCCAGAGGTGGGGCTGAAACCTGAGCAATATCTCCAAGGATGTGAGAGTTTGGCAGATTTATGATGCTGGTGCCTTTGTAAGCTCAGCGCCTGTGGGTCATCTGAGCTGTTTACTGGTGTTCCCATGGCTGGGGCAGGTCTGGCATTAGCATGCACACAGAGATGGGGCTGGGGTCTGGGCTAATTCTGTGGCTCCCACAGCAGTACTGGTGCCTGTGTGATTGCAATGGAAATGCACTAGGGACCCGTGCTGGTGGCTTTGTGAGCATAGCACCTGAGGGACATTTGGGCTGATTGCTGCATTCCAACAGCTGAGGTGGGGCCAAGCGCAGTGCCAACAACAGTGTACTCTGTGAGCACACAGGGGTGACAGGCAACATGACAGAGTGACAACAACATTGTACTCTGTGAGCACACATGGATGACAGGCAACATGACGGAGTGCACTTCCTGGTGGACAGCTCCTGCGGAGGCATATTCAGTGGCTCCTTTACCAGAAGAAGTGCTCCAGTCCTGCCTACCTTACACCACAGCTCAGACATGGATCTAGGGGCTTCTACTCCAACAACTGGGGAGCAAACAAACCCTGCCCCTGACAGGGCTGTGACAACCAGACCAAAGGTGAGACGATGCTCAACATCCAGTGCAGGCTCTGGTTACCACAACACCAATCACACCCCCCTATCAAGAGGATAACGACCAGAACACACTGAGGGGATATGTGGCAGGCATCCATACTAAAAAGTGTCCTCACAGCAAAAATATTAGACTCATGGAAGCTATGCAGGGACACACCAACATAAAAACAGCCCTTCAAGACCACAGTAGATAACT
This sequence comes from Delphinus delphis, assembly GCF_949987515.2. NCBI lineage: Eukaryota > Metazoa > Chordata > Mammalia > Artiodactyla > Delphinidae > Delphinus > Delphinus delphis. The sequence goes on along the minus strand of NC_082690.1, from coordinate 50,163,533 downwards.
GTTTCTCCTAAATTCAGTCAGAGAAATATAAGTAAAATTAAGCAGCAGAAGAACCACCCCAAATTAGAGGATCAAGAGAACTAGCTTGAAAGAAGAAACAATGAGTTCAAAAAGGAGGTAATAAAAATACTTAAGGAATTAAGAATAGCTATTGATAGAAATACAGATCATTTTAACAAGGAACTAGAAACTATAAAGGGGAGCCAATTAAACTAGAAAACTCATTTGCTGAGATGAAAACCAAACTAAAGGCAATAAACAGGAAATTAATAATGAGAATAAAGAAGTGATCTGGAAGACAGAGTAATGGAAATCACCCAATCAGAACAGCAGACAGAAAGACAAATGAAAAAAAAAAGATGAAAGCAACATAAAAGACCTATGGGATAATATAAAGTGTGCCAATCTATGCGTAATAGGGATCCCAGAAGGAGAAAAAACAGAAAAGGGGATTGAAAATGTATTTGAAAAAATTATGGTTGAAAACTTCCCAAGCCTAAAGAAGGAAACAGATATCCAGGTACAGGAAACAAGAGGGTCCCAAACAAGATAAACCAAAACAGACCTACACCAAGATATTTTATAGTTAAAATGGCAAAAGTTAAAAAGAGAGAATTCTAAAGGCAGCAAGAGAAAAATAAAGAATTAGTTACAAGGGAACCCCCATAAGGCTATCAGCTGATTTCTCTATAGAAACGTTACAGGCCTGGAGTGGCAAGATATATTCAAAGTAAGGGAAAACCCTGCAACCTAGGATACTCTACCCAGCAATATTACCATTTAGAATAGAAGGAGAGATAAAAAATTTCTCAGACAAGCAAAAACTAAAAGAATACAGTAATACTAGACTTATCCTAAAAGAAATATTGTAAAGTGTTCTCTAAATAGAGAAGCAAGAATCTATAGGAAAGACAAAATCACAATAGGAAAGTAAATCACTTAAATAAACCACTACAGAGATTAAGAAAAAAATTTTATGAAACTGATTATAACTACAATGCACAGAAAAGGATAAACATGAAAATGTAAAATAGGACATCAAAATCACAAAATGTGGGCAAAGGGAGTACGAAAATGTTGATCTTTTAGACTGCGTTTGAGCTTATATAACTACCAGTCTAAAGCAAGTAGACATAGTAATGGGTTAACATATTTGGAAACCAGGTAACCACAAATCAAAAACATACAGTAAATTCACAGACACCAAAAAGAAAGGTACTCAAGCATAATACAAAAGAAAACCATCAAGCCACAAAAAGAAATACAAAAAGCAAAAGAAACAAAGAAGAAATACAAAATGAACTGGAAAACAAGGTTTAAAATCGCAATAAATACATATTTATTTATTCAATAATTACCTTAAATGTCAATGAACTAAATGCTCCAACCACGAGTGGTAGACTGGGTAATAAAAGAAGAACCTACATTATGCTGCCTACAAGAAACCCACTTTAGGGCAAAGACACACACAGACTGAAAGTGAGGGGAAAAAGACACTTCATACAAATGGAAATGAAAAGACAGCAGGGGTAGCAATACTCATATCAGACAATATAGACTGTAAAACAAAGCTCATAAAGGAAAATAAAGAAGGACACTGTATAATGATAAAAGGATCAATACAAGAAAAGGATATTACACTCGTTAACATATACACACCCAATATAGGAGCACCTAAATACATAAAACAAATACTAACAGTCATAAAGGGAGAAACTGATGGAAATACAATAATAGTGGGAGACTTTAACAGTGCACTGACATCAATGGACAGATCATCCAGACAGAAGATCAGTGAGGCAACAGAGATCCTAAAGGACACAATAGAACAATTAGACTTAACTGATATCTTTAGGACATTACATCAAAAAAAACCCCAGAATACACATTCTTTTCAAGCACACATGGAATATACTCTAGGACAGACAATATACTAGGACATGAAACAAACCTCCCAAAATTTAAGAGGATAGAAATTATTTCAAGCATCTTTTTTTTTTTTTTTTGCGGTACGTGGGCCTCTCACTGTTGTGGCCTCTCCTGTTGCGGAGCACAGGCTCCGGACGCGCAGGCTCAGCGGCCATGGCTCACGGGCCTAGCTGCTCTGCGGCATGTGGGATCTTCCTGGACCGGGACACGAACCCGCGTCCCCTGCATCAGCAGGCGGACTCTCAACCACTGCGCCACCAGGGAAGCCCCAAGCATCTTTTTTGACTACAATGGCAAGAAATTAGAAATCAACCACAGAAAAAGAAACACTACATGGTGGGTAAACAATGTGCTACTAAAAAACCAATGGGTCATGACAAAATCAAAGAGGAAATTTTAAAATACCTTGAGACAAATGACAATGAAAACACAACCATAAAAAATCTATAGATACAGCAAAAGCAGTTCTAACACGGAAATTAATAGCGATACAGGCCTTCCTCAAAAAAAAACAAGAAAAATCTCAAATAATCTAACCTACCAGCTAAAAGTATTAGAAAAAGAACAAAACTTGAAGTCAGCAGAGAAAGCAAATAATAAAGATTAAAGAGAAAATAAGGAGTTCCCTGGTGGTGCAGTGGTTAGGACTTGGCACTTTCACTGCTTTGGCCTGGGTTCAATCCCTGGTCGGAGAACTAAGATCCCACAAGTCACAGCATGGCCAAAATAAATAAGTAAACAAAATAAAGAATTAATTTTAAAAAAAGGGATTCCCTGTTGATCCAGTGGTTAGGACTCTGTGCTTTCACTACCGAGGGCCTGGGTTTGATCCCCGGTTGGGGAGCTAAGATCCCACAAGCCATGTGGCATGGTGCAAAAAAAAAAAAAAAAAAAAAAAAAAAGAGGGAGAAAGAGAGAGAAAATAAACAGATTAAAAGAAAGTAGGGGGCTTCCCTCGTGGCGCAGTGGTCGAGAGTCCGCCTGCCGATGCAGGGGACACGGGTTCGTGCCCTGGTCCGGGAAGGTCCCACATGCCGCGGAGCGGCTGGGCCCATGAGCCATGGCCGCTGAGCCTGCGCGTCTGGAGCCTGTGCTCCACAACGGGAGAGGCCACAACGGTGAGAGGCCCGTGTACTGCAAAAAACAAACAAACAAATAAAAGAAAGTAGGAAAAAAAATCAATAAAACCAAGAGCTGGGGAATTCCCTGATGGTCCAATGGTTAGGGCTCCACGCTTCCACTGCAGAGGGCAAGGGTTCAATCCCTGGTCGGGGAACTAAGATCTTGCAAGCTGCGTGGTGTGGCCAAAACAAAACAAAAAGAATAATCTTAAAAACAAACAAAAAACCAAGAGCTGGTTTTTTGAAAGGATAAACAATATCTATAAATCTGGCCAGGCTCACCAAGAAGAAAAGGGAGAGGACCCAGATAAACAAAATAAGAAATGAAAGAGGAGAAATAACAACTGAAACTGCAGAAATACAAAAAACTGTAAGAGAATACTATGAATAATTATATGCCAATAAATTCGTCAACCTAGAAGAAAAGGACAAGTTTCTAGAAACATAGAGCCCACCAAAACTGAATCAAGAAGAGAGAATACGAACAAACCAATTGCTAGAAGTGAATTAGAATGTATAATTTAAAAACTCCCTGCAAACAAAAGTCCTGGACTGGGATGGCTTCACTGGAGAATTCTACCAAACGTACAAAGAAGAACTTATACTGATCCTTCTCAAACTCTTCCAAAAGATTGAAGAGGAGGGAACACTTCCAAAGTCATCCTCTGAAGCCACCATCACCCTGATACCAAAACGACACAAAGACACTACCAAAAAAGAAAATTATAGGCCAAATATCTTTGATGAATATAGATGAAAAAATTCTCAACAAAATAACAGCAAACCGAATCCAACAACACATAAAAAGGATCATACACCACAATCAAGTTGGATTCATCCCAGGATCATAAAGGTGGTTCAACGTATGCATATTAATCAATGTGATAAACCACACCAACAAAAGAAAATACAAAAAAAACCACGATTGTGTCAACAGATGCAGAAAATGCACTTGATAAAATTCAACATCCATTCATGATAAAAACTCTTGCCACAGTGGCTATAAAGGGAACATATCTCAACATAATAAAAGCTATTTATGACAATCCCACAACCGACATAACTCAATGGTGAAAAGCTAAAAGCCTTCCCGATAAAATCTGGAATAAGACAAGGATGCCCACTCTCACCACTTCTATGCAACATAGTATTAGAAGTCCCAGCCACAGCAATCAGACAAGAAAAAGAAAAGGTATCCAAATTAGAAGAGATAAAGTTGTCATTATGTGCAAATGACATGACACTATATACATAAAACCCTAAAGACTCCACACAATAACTACCAGAACTGATAAACGAATTCAGCAAGGTAGCAGGATACAAGATTAATGTACAGAAATTGGTTGCACTTCTTTACACTAACAATGAAATATCAGAAAGGGAAAGTAAGACAACAATCCCTTTTAAAACTGCATCAAAACAAAACAAAACAAAACAAAAACTTAGGAATAAACCTGACCAAGGAGGTGAAACACTTATATGCTGAGAACTATAAAACACTGATAAAGGAAACTGAAGGTGATTCAAAGAAATGGAAAGATATCCCATGCTCTTGGATCGGAAGAATTAATATTGTTAAAATGGCCATACTACCCAAAGCAATGTACAGATTTAATGCGATCCCTATCAAATTACCCATGACATTTTTCAAAGAACTAGAACAAACAATCCTAAAATTTATATGGAACGACAAAAAAAACACACCCACAACTGCCAAAGTAATCCTGAGGGAAAAGAACAAAGCTGGAGGCATAACCCTCCAAGACTTCAGACAATACTATAAAGTTTAAAGTAATCCTAACAGCATGGTATTGCACAAAAAGAGACATATGGATCAATGGAACAGAACAGAGAGCCCAGAAATAAACCCACACACCTATGATGAATTAATCTTTGACAACTGAAGCAAGAATACACAACAGAGAAAAGACAGTCTCTTTAGCAAGTGGTGCTGGGAAAGCTGGACAGCTGCAGGTAATCAATGAAGTTAGGGCACTCCCAGGACTTCCCTGGTGGTCCAATGGTTAAGACTCTGTGCTTCCACTGCAGGGGGCATGGGTTCCATCCCTGGTTGGGGAACTAAGGACCCCGCATGTCGTGTGGCGCAACCAAAAAAAAACCCCCCAAAACAAAAAAACCCCACTCCCTCACACCATACACAAAAATAAATTCAAAATGGCTTAAAGACTTAAATGTAAGACGTGACACAATAAAACTCCTAGAAGAGAACATAGACAAAACATTCTCTGCCATAAATCATATCAATGTTTTCTTTGGTCAGTCTCCCAAGGCAACAGAAGTAAAAGCAAAAATAAACAAGTGGGACCTAATTAAACTTAAAAGCTTCTGCACAGCAAAGGAAACCATAAACAAAACGAAGACCACCCTTAGAACTGGAGAAAATATTTGCAAATGAAGTGACTGACAAGGGATTAATCTCCAAAATATACAAACAGCTCATGCAGCTCAATATCAAAAAAACAAACAATCCAATCAAAAAATGGGTGGAAGATCTAAATAGACATTTCTCCAAAGAAGACATACAGATGGCCAAAAGCACATGAAAAGATGCTCAACATCACTAATTATTAGAGAAATGCAAATCAAAACTACAATGAGGTATCACCTCACACCAGTCAGAATGGCCATCATGAAAAAATCTACACACAATAAATGCTGGAGAGGGTGTGGAGAGAAGGGAAACTTCCTACACTGTTGGTGGGAATATCAATTGGTACAGCCACTGTGGAGAACAGTATGAAGGTTCCTTAAAAAAATAAAAAGGCGGCTTCCCAGGTGGCACAGTGGTTGAGAGTCTGCCTGCTGATGCAGGGGACACGGGATCGTGCCCCGGTCTGGGAAGATCCCACATGCCGTGGAGCGGCTGGGCCCGTGAGCCATGGCCGCTGAGCCTGCGCATCCGGAGCCTGTGCTCCACAACGGGAGAGGCCACAATAGTGAGAGGCCCGTGTACTAAAACAAAAACAAAAACAAAAACAAAAACAAATAAAATAAAATAAAAACAGAGCTGCCACATCATCCATCAATCCTACTCCTGAGCATATATCCAGAGAAAGCCATAATTTGAAAAGATACATGCACCCCAATGTTCACTGTGGCACTATTTACAATAGCCAGGACATGGAAGCAACATAAATGTCCACTGATGGATGAATGGATAAAGAAGATGTGGTACAACGGAATATTACTCAGCCATAAAAAAGAACGAAATAATGCTGTTTGCGCAACATGGATGGACCTAGAGACTATCATACTAAATAAAGTCAGAGAGAGAATGACAAATATCATATGATATCACTTACATGTGGCATCTAATATAATACAAATGAACTTATTTACAAAACAGAAACAGGCTCACAGACATAGAAAACAAACTTATGGTTACCAAAGGGGAAAGGGTGGGAGGAGGGATAAATTAGCGGTTTGGGTTTAGCAAACTAAACCCAAACCAGATACAAACTACTACAAACCAGATACAAACTACTATATATATCAATAAAATAGATTAAAAAAACAAGGTCCTACTATATAGCACAGGGAACTATATTTAATATCTTGTAATAAAGTATAATGGATATACTCAATATCTTGTAATAACCTATAATGGAAGATAATGTAAAAAAAGAATATATATATGTATAACTGAATCACTCTCCTATACATTTGGAACTAACACAACATTGTAAATCAACTATATTTCAATAAAAACTTTTTAAAAAGACAAAAATAAAGTATGGAAAAGAATCTGAAAAATATATATATGTGTGTGTGTATATATATATATATATAAAACTGAGTCACTCTGCTGAAACTAACACAACATTGTAAATCAACTATACTTAAAGAATTTTAAAAATTTACTGCTAACTTCAGAGGTGCAACACTTCAGTGACGTGGGTGATCATTAATATATATTTTTGCATGCTGGTCTGTAGACGTATGCTTTGCTAGATGCATGAGAATTATCAGGATTAATATATTAAATAATAAACTAACACAGAGATCTATGGGCTCCACCTCTCCAGACTGACTCAGTAGTTCTGCGGGAGGGCCAAAAAACCTGTGTTTTTTAAAGCACCCCCAGTGTTTTTGATGTTCTGCTAAGTTTGGGAAGTTGTAATGAACTAGGAATCCAGCACTATTGGTCACAAAACTTAGACAAACCTTCCTGTGCCTTCCTTTATCTTTAAATAGGGAATGGGACTAGATGATAGTTAACTAAGACCCTTCCCTTGGTCAGAGGTCAAGGTTTTCAAATTCCTTGATTACTGACATTATGAGGCAAGCTTAAACTACTTGTACAGTAAACATTCAATAAATATTTGTTTAATGAAGAGGGACACAAATCATATTAGCTCTAAAACTTTACAAAGGATTGAGGCTGCGGCGATTTTCCAGGGTTCAAAAAAATGCTACGTCCATTTTGTAAAGCCCATCATGATGTGCGTGTATACTAAACACCTAAATATGTAAAAATACCTTGCCAAGGACCCTGGGAACTAAACAGCGGTCTTATAGATGGGGGATCTACAACTGCAGTCTTGCTTGGGTGAGTAAAACGAAACAATGAGCAAAACAGCACAAAGTAGTGGTACTGGGCGACTCAGTTCACCCGGCACTGAAGATTTAAGGTGAATAGACAATGGTTATTACGAAGTGCCTACTCTGCGGACAACCTTAAAGAGTTTTAAAATTAGGGGAAAAAAGATTCTGGAAACGTCTCTCAAAGTCAGACGTCCAGGACACACTGCTAACAGCTGCGCCTCCCAGTCAACCCTTGTAGTTACGGCATTCCCGTTTTCTTTTCCTTTTTTTTTTTGAAAGGCTACTAGGTGATTACAGAGTACTGAAAATCAGCGAAAATAAAGCGGACCTGACCTGAAATGTACTCTGTAGTTTACCAGAGACCTGGGTTCGAGGACTGCACCTAAGCAACACAGTCTAAGTCTGAACAGGCCGCGAAAAATATACGGCCTCTCCGAACACAGATTACCTTACGGTTTCTCCCGACACACCTACGAGAGGGCGGGGATTATCAGCCCCATTTGATAATAATAAGGAGAAGGGTTCAGAAAGACGCCTGGCGGGGCTCTAGTGGCGGAGCCAGGCGGAAAGCCAGGCCTTCAGAGGCAAGCCCATCTAAGAGGAAGGCGGTCCTCTTCTCCGTCCTCGACCCTCCCGCCTCTATCCCTCGGGGCGAGGCCCGGAAGCAGGGTCGCCAGGACCCGGGGCGGGCTGGAAGGCGTGGCACCCTCGCCTCACGCTCGCCCAAGCATGCACGAACCACGGGCACCGTCTTTCTACAGAGCACGCAGGCATCGGTGATGCGGTGCCTTTTCTCACCTCTCCTCAGGGCCGGGGAAAAACGCCCGCGGGGAGTTGCAACCCGGCAGGCCCCGCTGCCTTCAGAACGCAGTAGCCGCCCTAACCAGCGACCCCACATGTCTTCGGCTTTCCAGCTGGCGGGGGAGGGCGAAAGGCTGGATAAATCGCGCTCAGGCTTTTGGGTAAGGTAGTTCTGGTACCGCGAGGATGCTGGGAAGTGTAGTTTTCGGCCTGTCACACGAACGTCTCTCGGCGCAGGCTCACACCAATGTCCCGCAAAGCTGGGCCTCTTCACAGAGGGACCCACAGTTCCATAGCATGGTTCAGAGCGGCTCCGCTTTTCCCACCGCCCGTCCCTAACCCGTGCACGCTGTTATCGCCCTAAGAAAGCGGAATCTTGTTTGAGAACCTTCCGGCTCCCGTTTCCAGGCAATGAGATGTACAGCTCAACAGCCAACTCCCACCGAAGAACCAGTGCCCATTTTCAGTTTGGCTCAGTGGGAGACACAGTCACGTCTAGCCCCACGGCAACCTGGGAAGTGCAGTCCTCGGCCGCTGAGCATCCCGGGGGATCGCGCAGAGACCTTCTGGGAAGTGTAGTCCCGCGGGCCCCTCATTCTTGCTCCTTCATATACTGCTGCTTCGCCCTCTCGTGCACAGGAGGACGAAATGTATTTGGTTTAGTCGCTTTCTTCAGGGAAGCTGAATTCCTTCGTTTCTACGGTAGACAAGATTTTAAATCTTTATCCCTCTCAGACCTCAGTACTCCAGACTTTTCCCCACATGGTAAAATGTTGAAAATAACAACACACAGTAGTTGTGGGGTTCAAATGTGCCAATATATTCTGTGTAAATTCTAAAATGGTAAACAATTGTTAGGTTTTAGTGGCTTAATTATTCTTACAAGGATGTAAAACAGTTACCACTGGGTTGGCCAATCTATGAGTTTGCTTTTAAAGCTTTGTGAGCGTCAGCTTCTTGACAAGCACTATTCTAAGCACTGAGGCACATTAAAAGAACGTTGATTCCTGCCAGGGCTTTAACAGAAAAATAAATAGAGAGGAAATATAAATGCCTTAAAAAAAAAAAAGTTTAATCTCACCAGTTAAAAAAAAAGTAAAACCTAAATATAGACCATTCTTACCTGTTAAAGATTTTCTGAAAAATAATGATCAATTCTACCAAATAAGCCATCAGATAGGGTCACTCAAGCTGCTGGCAGGAATTTATGTTAGTATAACATATTTGGAAAACAATTTTAATAATATACATAAAACTCGAAAAATTGAATATATACATATATATCCCCAATGTGACTATAATTCTGTTAAACGATATGAGTAAAGTCAACAGGCATTGTTAATAAAAACAGCTGCAGCTGCTCACAGCCTGGGAGATACAGATCAGTAAGTGGGAACACAAATTACCTTAAATTCAGTAATGATTATGAAAAAAAGTGTACCTCTTTTATACCTCTTGTTATTTATATTACTGTAAAATTCTCTCCCCAACACAAATAAACAGTGTTCATGATGGGCCAATCATATTCTTTGGAATTGAATATGGAATTGGCGATTGGATTCAGGGATTCTTAATCATCTTCTGAAGTTCGCTGGCACTACAGCAAGTGAATTTGGGAGCTGGCACAGTCACAATTTTGCCAGAGAAGTACAGAAAGGCAGAAGCAGAGATAGCGGATGGAGTGAGAGTCCAGGTGGTATTCAGCTAATAGATTTAGCCACTTCCTGAGACCTTCCTAAGGCTCCTGTGTTTCCAAATTCTCCATTGTTGCTATCATTTGTATGCTGAAAGTCTTAATTGATAAAAATATTTTCCCATAAATGTGTTAATATTTTCTCGTGTGTTGAGAGGAATAAAGGAGCTGATGCATATAAAATACTCAGCTCGGTACATGGCACATATGAACACCTAACAAGCAGTGGCTATTTTTATTACTAATGCCTGTTGACTTTGCTCAATGTTCAGAAGTAATTCTCCATGGGTCTCTCATGCTTCTGCATGGCTCGTTAGCAGAGGTTCTCTTTGCCTTTTGTTATGGACTCTCTTTTTAAGGAAGTTTGTATAATGAACAGCCTTGGGAAGTACAGTGTCTCCCTCTGGAGCCAAATGGAGCCTCATGCTTACTGCCTATTATAAAAACTTTGGGTTTTTCTAGCTCAGGGTTCCTCTCTGTAATGCAATCCACTGCACACTCAGGCACACACCTGGGCCTATCTGCATCACAACATGGGACTCAGGGGAAGGGGAACTGATGCAAATATGCTGATGATCAGGCAGCTTGCTGTGCTGTAATTACATCCTTTGTCTCTGGCCCAGGAGCCTCATGTCTTCTGCCAACATCCAGGCAACTGTGGCAGGCTAACTTGTTGTCTTGCAAATAGGTAAGATCTTAGACCCTTCACAGTTCTTAACAATCATTGCCTTTCATTGGACTTTAAACCATTTTTCATTTTTTTAATTTCACTCACAGAAATATCTGTATGCCAGCTAGTTAGTTTAAGGCTAGATGTGTGAGGAATGTAAAGAAACATAACTCAGTCCAACAACTATTTGGGTCCTACTATATGCAAAGACTTCTGCTCTCCCAGAACTTGTAATATAACTGGGAGGATAGAACAAGTGTGCTAATAGCTTCCACACAAGGCAGTAATGGATTGGTGTCATTTAAATGTTACAGAAAAAAAAATCCTTTGGTTCAGTTGAGGATGATACTTTTTGGTCATGGTTAGCAAGAGAAGATAAGATTTGAGGGTTTTTTAAGGGTTTTCGTGGGCAGAGATTGTAGGGACAAGGCCTAGGAGAGAGGATTGGAGTAAACAAAGACATTTAATTCATTAATTAATTAAATTAATCTCCATGCTCCTTCCCACTTTGGGGCCTCTGTGCATGGTGTTCTCTCAAGTTGGAGCCCTTTCTCCTCCTCTTTACCTGGTTCATTCCTTCCTATCCTTCAGATCTTAGTTTAAATCACACCCATTTGGGGGGGTCCCTCCTCTCCCCACATGTAGATTTCGTCTATTTGTTATGGACTCCTGTAGCAACCCAACTTTCCCATGTCACGACACTTCTTACTTGTATCCTGCATGATGGTAGAGGCACGTCTGTCACTGTTTTCACCAACACCTAGCATAAAGCCTGGCCCATAATGAGCCTTTGGTAAACATGTGTTGAATGAATGAATAAACGTTCAAAATATATCATAGTTTGGTGAGAAGACCTGACAGATTGGGGCATATGAGTTATTTGGAAGATTGGGTGGAATTTGGGGAGATAAAACTGAAAAAAGAAGAAGAAAAAAGGACTAAATAATTTGGGTAGAATTTTGAGTAGACTCTCAGGAGATTTCAAAAGTTTTTGAGCCCAAACAGATAAAAGCGAGTGTGAGCACCTTTCCAGAAAACACTATGTGCCATTCACTAGTGCAGGCTGAAGAATCTTTGCTACTCCCAATGTCTGATGAGGGGACCTGGCCATGAGACATGTTCCCTCTTGAAAGCAACCTAGTTAATCCATACCTCAGAGGCCAGCCAATAGGGTAGCAGGGAAGTGGGTCCTGAAGTTTTCACTGTGAAGGACCACTTTTATTATGTTTTTACCCTTATGAGTCCCCAGTTTAAACATATCTTGTACTCTTTACCCACCACATACGTAAAATCATTACTTATTTTCCTATTTGCAATTAATTCAAGGCATAGGTAACTACCACTTAGCAAGTGGGAGAGAAGCAGTGACGATCCAACACCAAGCTGATTAATTCCAGCTGAAGGAAAAGGTACTTGCCAATTTCTTTGGTGGTTTCCAATTTCATCTCCAGCTACAGTACGATTTCCTTAGGCATTTTGAAATGTCAGGACCCTCTCGAGGACCCCCATACTCTTTCCTCTGATGCCCAGAGGTCTGGGGACCCAGGTTGGACATAATTGCATGAGATAGCCAGATGTCCTCCAGCTCTGTGAATGTCGCTCTGGTGACTTCAAGGAGAGTGGATGCAGCCTGGGCCACTCACATCGGTCAGTTATTTTCTCTTAGAATAGGTGATATGAAGGAATCCCAGTGTATTTTTTAAGGCAGGTGAGTGAGGCATTGAGAGAGAGACCGTTGGGACCCAATGGACTTCATTTCCTTCCTTAGCTTACTTGAAGTTTTTGACACTAGAGGGCGTATGTGGACTGAACCGAAGACAATCCTTTGCCCTATTTCTGCAACGAATTTTACAGTTTTTCTGTAATCTTTGAGTCAGAGGGGCCCATTGTCACAAAAGCTTTGTGTTACTTTATATTAACATCACATTTTTCATGGCTTGAAAGGGACCACCAACCCCTGTCCCCCACAAATATGGGGAGAAATTTTTCCTGATTGTATTAGGGGCCTGGCAATGACACCCCATTACAAGTTTGCTAGTTACAAGGAACCAAAGGAAAGAATGATTGAAAGAAAAGAAAAAAAACTGTTAAAACATTATATACCTTGCAATGTTACACTGTATTTGATAGTGTCTCTCATTGAGTTTTCATTTATTCCTTCAACTAATCCTTGAGCAGTATTTATGATGCCAGGCATGGTGCTAAGCCATGAGAATCCAGACATAAGACACAGTCTTGCCCTCTGTAGAAGATACCCAGTCATCTCTGGGTCTTCCACAGGAAAACATCCATCCCCTTTCACAAAGAATTCCCCATCCACTTCAAAAAGAAATGGGTCTTCCCTCAAAAGGTTAAACATAGAATTATCATATGACCCTGCAATCCCACTCCTAGATGTCTATCCAAAGAATTAAAGCAGATACTCAAGTAAGTACATATACACACATGTTAATAGCAGCACTAGTCATATTAATCAAAAGGTAGAAACAGCCCAAATGTGTCTATCAAGGGATGAATGGATAAACAAATTGTGGCATATATATATATATATATATATATATGAATGAGGTGTATGTTTTCCTGTGGAAGAACCGGAGGACTGGAGGTGACAAAGGTATCCTCTACAGATTAACAGAATATGTGTAGGTTGGATATGAGAGAATTTGAAATGTAAGACATGAGAAGTAGCCTGGGGTAGAGGACCTCTAGGTGGTGGGGGACCCCTGAAGATGGCACTTCGTTTGGAGGCGGTGCTCTTCCCTTGAAAGGCCGAGGGATACACATGTAACACTGCTCAGCTGCAAGCAGCTGCAGAAAGGCAAGCAGGATTGCAAGCCTCTTTAAGTTGGAGCATTTTGTAGATATTTGCATTGATATATGAGGAATAATGGCCACTAGAACCATAAAAATATTGGTTTCATGATTCTATCAGCACTTAAGGCATGAACTTGGAACTACAGAAAGGGAGACGTGATAGACATTCAAGATGGTGGAAGAGTAAGACGTGGAGATCACCTTCCTCCCCACAAATACATCAAAAATACATCTACATGTGGAACAACTCCTACAGAACACCTACTGAACGCTGACAGAAGACCTCAGACTTCCCAAAAGGCAAGAAACTCCTCCACGTACCTGGGTAGGGCAAAAGAAAAAAGAAAAAACAGAGACAAAAGAATAGGGACAGGACCTGCATCTCTGGGAGGGAGCTGTGAAGGAGGAAAGGTTTCCACACGTGAGGAAGCCCCTTCACTGGTGGAGATGGGGGGATGGGTGGGGGGAAGCTGCGGAGTCACGGAGGAAACCGCAGCAACAGGGGTGAGGAGGGCAAAGTGGAGAGATTCCCGCACAGAGGATCGGTGCTGGCCAGCACTCACCAGCCCGAGAGGCTTGTTTGCTCACCCGCCGGGGCGGGCAGGGGCTGGGAGCTGAGGCTCGGGCTTCGGAGGTCGGACCCCAGGGAGAGGACTGGGGTTGGCAGTGTGAACACAGCCTGAAGGGGGCTAGTGCACCACAGCTAGCCGGGAGGGAGTCCGGGAGAAAGTCTGGAACTGCCTAAGAGGCAAGAGACCATTGTTTCGTGGTACGCGAGGAGAGGGGATTCAGAGCACCACCTAAACAAGCTCCAGAGACGGGCGCGAGCCGCTGCTATCAGCGCAGACCCCAGAGACGGGCATGAGACGCTAAGGCTGCTGCTGCCGCCACCGAGAAGCCTGTGTGCAAGCACAGGTCACTATCCATACCTCCCTTCCGGGGAGCCTGTGCAGCCCGCCACTGCCAGGGTCCTGTGATCCAGGGAAAACTTCCCCGGGAGAATGCACGGCGCGCCTCAGGCTGGTGCAACGTCACGCCGGCCTCTGCCACCGCAAGCTCACCCCACAACCGTACCCCTCCCTCCCCCCGGCCTGAGTGAGCCAGAGCCCCCGAATCAGCTGCTCCTTTAATCCCGTCCTGTCCAAGCGAAGAACAGACGCCCTCAGGCGACCTACACGCAGAGGCGGGGCTAAATCCAAAGCTGAGCCCCAGGAGCTGTGGAACAAAGAAGAGAAAGGGAAAACTCTCCCAGCAGCCTCAGGAGCAGTGGATTAAATCTCTACAGTCAACTTGATGTACCCTGCATCTCTGGAATACCTTAAGAGACACTGAATCATCCGCAAATTGAGGCGGTCGACTTTGGGAGCAACGATATATATATATTTTTTCCTTTTCCTCTTTTTGTGAGTGTGTATGTGTATGCTTCTTTGTGTGATTTTGTCTGTATAGCTTTGCTTTTACCATTTGTTCTAGGGTTCTGTCCTTTTTTTAAAAAAATTTTTTAGTATAGTTTTTAGCACCTCTTATTATTGGTGGATTTGTTTTTTGGTTTGGTTGCTCTCTTCTTTCTAACTTTCTTTTTTTATAATTTTTTTCAACTTTTTAATTTTTTTATTTGTAATAATTAATTTTTATTCTAATAACTTTATTTTATTTTATTACTTTTCTCTCTTTCTGTCTTTTTTTCTCCCTTTTCCTCTGACCTGTGTGGCTGACAGGGTCTTGGTGCTCCGGCCGGGTGTCAGGCCTGTGCCCCTGAGGTAAGAGAGCTGAGTTCAGGATATCGTTCCACCAGAGACCTTCTGGCTCCACATAATATCAAATGGCGAAAGCTCTCCCAGACATCTCCATCTCAACACTAAGACCCAGCTCCACTCAAAACCAGCAAGCTACCGTGCTGGACACCCTATGCCAAACAACTAGCAAGACAGGAACACAACACCACCCATTAGCAGAGAGGATGCATAAAATCATAATAAGTTCACAGACACCCCAAAACACACCACCGAATGTGGTCCTGCCCACCAGAAAGACAAGATCCAACCTCGTCCACCAGAACATAGGCACTAGTCCCCTCCACCAGGAAGCCTACACAATCCACTGAACCCACCTTAGCCACTGGGAGCAGACACCAAAAACAATGGGAACTACGAACATGCAGCCTGCGAAAAGGAGACCCAAACACAGTAAGTTAAGCCAAATGAGAAGACAGAGAAACACACAGCAGATGAAGGAGCAGGGCAAAAACCCACAAGACCAAACAAATGAAGAGGAAATAGGCAGTGTACCTGAAAAAGAATTCAGATTAATGATAGTAAAGAATATCCAAAATCTTGGAAATAAAATGGAGAAAATACAAGAAACACTTAACAAGGATCTAGAAGAACTAAAGAGTAAACAAACAAAGATGAACAACACAATAAATGAAATTAAAAATTCTCTAGAAGGAATCAATAGCAGAATACCTGAGGCAGAAAAACGCATAAGTGACCTGGAAGATAAAATAGTGGAAATGACTACCACAGAGCAGAATAAAGAAAAAAGAATGTAAAGAATTGAGGACAGTCTCAGAGACCTCTGGGACAACATTAAATAAACCAACATTCAAATTACAGGGGTCCCAGAAGAAGAAGAGAAACAGAAAGGGACTGAGAAAATATTTGAAGAGATTATAGTTGAAAACTTCCCTAATATGGGAAAGAAAATAATCAAGTCCAGGAGGCACAGAGAGTCCCATACAGGAGAAACATGCCAAGACACATATTAATCAAACTATCACAAATTAAATACAAAGAAAAAATATTAAAAGCAGCAGGGGAAAAGCAACAAAAAACATACAAGGGAACTCCCATAAGGTTAAGAGCTGATCTTTCAGCAGAAACTCTGCAAGCCAGAAGAGAGTGGAAGGACATATTTAAAGTAATGAAAGGGGGAAACCTACAACCAAGATTACTTTACCCAGAAAGAATCTCATTCAGATTCGATGGAGAAATTAAAACCTTTACAGACAAGCAAAAGTTAAGAGAATTCAGCACCACCAAACCAGCTTTACAACAAATGCTAAAGGAACTTCTCTAGGGAGGAAACACAAGAGAAGGAAAAGACCTACAATAACAAACCCAGAACAATTAAGAAATGGTAATAGGAACATACAAATCAATAATAACCTTAAATGTAAATGGATTAAATGTTCCAACCAAAAGGCATAGACTGGTTGAATGGATAGAAAACCAACACCTGTATATATGCTGTCTACAAGAGACCCACTTCAGACCTTGGGACACATACAGACTGAAAGTGAGGGGTTGGAAAAAGATATTCCATGCAAATGGAAATCAAAAGAAAGCTGGAGTAGCAATTCTCATATCAGACAAAAGAGACTTTAAAATAAAGACTATTACAAGAGACAAAGAGGGACACTACATAATAATCAAGGGATCAATCCAAGAGGAAGATATAACAATTGTAAATATTTATGCACCCAGTGTAGGAACACATCGATGCATAAGGCAAATGCTAACAGCCATAAAAGGGGAAAGCAACAGTAACACAATCATAGAAGGGGACTTTAACACCCCACTTTCACGAATGGACAGATCATCCAAAATAAAAATAAATAAGGAAACACAAGCTTTAAATGATACATTAAACAAGATGGACTTACTTGATATTTATAGGACATTCCATCCATAAACAACAGAATACTCCTTCTTCTCAAGTGCTCATGAAACATTCTCCAGGACAGATCATATCTTGGGTCACAAATCAAACCTTGCTAAATTTAAGAAAATTGAAATCATATCAAGTATCTTTTCTGACCACAACGTTATGAGACTAGATGTCATAACAGGAAAAAATATGTAAAAAATGGCAAACACATGGAGGCTAAACAATACACTACTAAATAACCAAGAGATCACTGAAGAAATCAAAAAGGAAATTAAAAAATACCTAGAAACAAATGACAATAAAAACATGATGACCCAAAACCTATGGGATGCAGCAAAAGCAGTTCTAAGAGGGAAGTTTATAGCAATAAAATCCTGCCTAAAGAAACAAGAAAAATTTCAAATAAACAACCTAAACTTACACCTAAAGCAATTAGAGAAAGCAGAACAAAAAAACCCTGCAAAGTTAGCAGAAGGAAAGAAATCATAAAGATCAGATCAGAAATAAATGAAAAAGAAATGACGGAAACAATAGCAAAGATCAATAAAGCTAAAATCTGGTCCTTTAAGAAGATAAACAAAATTGATAAACCATTAGCCAGACTCATGAAGAAAAGAAAGGGAGAAGACTCAAATAAGAAATGAAAAAGGAGAAATAACAACTGACACTGCAGAAATACAAAGGATCATGAGACATTACTGCAAGCAACTATATGCCAATAAATTGGACAACCTGGAAGAAATGGACAAATTCTTAGAAAAGCACAGGCGAATTCTAACAAATATTTAGTGAAGAGCTAACACCTATCCTTCTCAAACTCTTTCAAAATATAGCAGTGGAAGGAACACTGCCAAACTCATTCTACAAGACCACCATCACCCTCGTACCAAAACCAGACAAAGATGTCACAAAGAAAGAAAACTACAGGCCAATGTCACTGATGAACCTAGATGCAAAATCCTCAACAAAATACTAGCAAGCAGAATCCAACAGCACATTAAAGGATCATACACCATGATCAAGTGGGGTTTATTCCAGGAATGCAAGGATTCTTCAATATACACAAATCAAGCAATGTGATACACCATATTTACAAACTGAAGGATAAAACCATATGATCATTTCAATAGATGCAGAAAAAGCTTTCGAAAAAATTCAAAACCGATTTATGATAAAACCCTCCAGAAAATGTTGGGAACTTACCTCAACATAATAAAGGCCATAGATGACAAACCCACAGCCAACATCATTCTCAATGGTGAAAAACTGAAAACATTTCCACTAAGATCAGGAACAAAACAAGGTTGCCCACTCCCACCACTATTATTCAACATAGTTTTGGAAGTTTTAGCCACAGCAATCAGAGAAGAAAAAGAAATAAAAGAAATCCAAATCAGAAAAGAAGAAGTAAAGCTGTCACTGTTTGCAGATGACATGATACTATACATAGAGAATCCTAAAGACTCCACCAGAAAACTACTAGAGCTAATCAATTAATTTGATAAAGTAGCAGGATACAAAATTATGCACAGAAATCTCTTGCATTCCTATACACTAATGATGAAAAACCTGAAAGAGAAGTCAAGGAAACACTCCCATTTACCATTACAACAAAAGGAATAAAATATCTAGGAATAAACCTACGTAAGGAGACAAAACACCTGTATGCAGAAAAGTATAACACACTGATGAAAGAAATTAAAGATGATACAAACAGATGGAGAGATATACCATGTTCTTGGATTGGAAGAATCAACACTGTGAAAATGAATATACAACCCAAAGCAATCTACAGATTCAGTGCAATCCCTATCAAACTATCAATGGCATTTTTCACAGAACTAGAACAAAAAATTTCACAATTTATATGGAGACACAAAAGATCCCAAATAGCCAAAGCAATCTTGAGAAAGAGAAACGGAGCTGGAGGAAGCAGGCTCCCAGACTTCAGACTATACTACAAAGCTACAGTAATCAAGACAGTATGGTACTGGCACAGAAACAGAAATATAGATCAGTGGTACAAGATAGAATGCCCGGAGATAAACCCACACACATATGGGCACCTTATTTATGACAAAGGAGGCAAGAACATATAATGGAGAAAAGGCAGCCTCTTCAATAAGTGTTTCTGGGAAAAGTGAACAGCTACATGTAAAAGAATGAAATTAGAACACTCCCTAACACCATACACAAAAATAAACTCAAAATGGATTAAAGACCTAAATGTAAGGTCAGACACTATAAAACTCTTAGAGGAAAACATAGGCAGAACACTCTATAACACAAATCACAGCAAGATCCTTTTTGACCCACCTCCTAGAGAAATGGAAATAAAAAAAAAAATAAATGGGACATAATGAAACTTAAAAGCTTTTGCACAGCGAAGGAAACCATAAACAAGACGAAAAGATAACCCTCAGAATGGGAGAAAATACTTTCAGATGAAGCAACTGACAAAGGATTAATCTCCAAAATTTACAAGCAGCTCATGCAACTCAATATCAAAAAAACAAACAACCCCATCCAAAAATGGGCAGAAGACCAAAATCGAAATATCTCCAGAGAAGATATACAGATTGCCAAGAAACACATGAAAGAATGCTCAACATCATTAATCATTAGAAAAATGCAAATCAAAACTACAATGAGATATCAACTCACACCAGTCAGAATGGACATTATCAAAAAATCTACAAACAATAAATGCTGGAGAGGGTGTGGAGAAAAGGGAACCCTCTTGCACTGTTGGTGGGAATGTAAATTGATACAGCCACTATGGAGAACAGCATGGAGGTTCCCTAAGAAACTGAAAATAGAACTACCATATGACCCAGCAATCCCACTACTGGGCATATACCCTGAGAAAACCATAATTCAAAAAGAGTCATGTACCACAATGTTCATTGCAGCTCTATTTACAAAAGCCGGGACATGGAAGCAACCTAAGTGTCCATCGAAAGATGAATGGGTAAAGAAGATGTGGCACATATATACAATGGAATATTACTCATCCATAAAAAGAAACAAAATTGAGTTATTTGTAGTGAGGTGGACGGACCTAGAGTCTGTCATACAGAATGAAGTAAGTCAGAAAGAGAAAAACAAATACCGTATGCTAACATATATATATGGAACCTAAAAAAAAAAAGTTTCTGAAGAACCTAGGGGCAGGACAGGAATAAAGACGCAGACGTAGAGAATGGACTTGAGGACACGGGGAGAGGAAAGGGTAAGCTGGGACGAAGTGAGTAAGTGGCAAGGACTTATATATACTACCAAATGTAAAATAGATAGCTAGTGGGAATCAGCTGCATAGCACAGGGAGATCAGCTCAGAGCTTTGTGACCACTTAGAAGGGTGGGATAGGGAGGGTGGGAGGAAGATGTAAGAGGGAGGATATATGGGGATATATGTATATGTATAACTGACTCACTTTGTTATAAAGCAGAAACTAACACATCATTGTAAAACAATTATACTCCAATAAAGATGTTAAAAAAAAAAAGAAAAGGGAGACGTATAAAATAAGCTACAAGGATATATTGTACAACACATGGGTAATAGACAATATTTTATAACTATAAATGGAGTATAACGTTTAATAATTGTGAATCACTATATTATAACACGTAATATTGCACACCAACTATACTTCAATTTAAAAGATTAAAATGCAAAAAAAAAAAAAAAAAGTTTAACATCTCAAAAAAAGAGAGAGACCGAGAATTCCCCAAACCTCAAGACTAGGAGGTGGCCATTACAGAGATGTATATGTGGAACATGTGCCCTGTGGGCCCAGAAAAGGATTATAATGCAGATCAGGATGACAAATGAAGACCTTCCAGACAGGAAGAGGGCAGAAATGTTCTTTAGACATACCTGGCTAAGCATCAAAAGGCTTCACGATTCCTGAAGTTACATTCACATTCCATGGTGGTGGTTATAATTGATTTTATGTACACTTATGCTTAAGTAATTTGCATAATAATTTGTATATAGTTTATTTCATAGGTTAGGTTTGTTTATTCTCGACTTTTTGCAGCCATGATAATGTTCCAAACCTGGAATCATGCAGATAAGGTTCTGATGTCCAGAATGGGCAGATCAACCATGCAGCTTCCAGATACAAAATGCAATCTGAATATAGCTTTTTTCTGTATTCATGGCCTTGAGAGAAACACTATTTATGTTGCCACCTTGGTCAAATGGTTGCCAAGATGTCAGTATGGCATCTGACAAGACAGCTGGCTCTTAAGTACATGGGCACATGCTAAAGGTCTAGTCCTCTTCCGGTTTAAGTTATCCAGGCAGTTGTCATGGTCATCCTTAAATTTAGCAGAACAGCACAAAAGAGAAATATCAGAATTTATGTCCTCTTGGGAAGATAGGCACTGGAAGGCATTCACATCTGGATCAGAAACACAGAGCCTGTGGATCTGGAAAATAAGTAGTTTCTTCACAGAAAGTTCCAACAAGGAGGAGAAAATCTTGGAATAAATCTTGTTGTTGCCTACAAATGATCAAGTTGTAATTATCACATTTAAGGGGTAATTGTTCCAATTGTACCAGAATGAGATGCTCCAGCCCTCTTCTGCTGACACAAAGAGAATTGCTCTGAAGAGGAAAGGTGCTTCCAGAATAATTTGCTTTGAGCTTGTTCTTTTTATAGTGAATCCAGTGTCAGGGAAAGGTGCTGTGGGACCAGCACCATCGGGGCTGCTGGGGTGTCAGCTTCTGAAGCTCTTTCCTCTTCACAGCTAAGCCCTTTGATACCCACCTGCAGCCACAGACCCAGCCCCCAGAGTAGCGCCCACATTGACCTAAGGCATTAGGACTTGAACTATTCTTGTCAGATCCTAGGACTTGGATAGTAGACCTGATAGTTCTCAGATATACTGCACCGCAGACGAAGTGGGGCCTCTGTCCCGAGATGCTGTCATGGGGGCAGGATGAGGACAATAATAGTGTTCCCCAGAGAGGAAGAGAGGAAGGAAGGAAGGAAAATATCACATACTGAGCAACTACTGTGTTCTAGGCACCGTGCGGGGTGCTTGCTCATATGTCATTTCAGTTAGGCAGCAGAATCCCAGGTAGGTGAAATACAGTGGACAGAAATGATGTGGATACAGTGTTTGGGAGTCAGCCAGGTGAGCACTCCTCATCTGGCAGTGCTAAGGTCTTGAGTTCTGTTTTTGGCTTTCTCTCTCTGGAGAAGCGAGTAGCAAAAACCAGTTGGGGGATGAGGACCCAAATCAGACACCAATCCCGAGAACTGCTTGTGAGCAACTGAGGTGAGCTTAGATAAAATGGGGCAGGGTTGAGACAGTGCATGGGAGCCCAGGAACTCATTTTTCTCCTCCTGATTGTAGATGATCATGGGAAGGGGGCAGGGGAATGGTGAGAAATGAAGCAGGAGCAGGACCTCGAAACATCTTGTATGTTACACAGAGAGGTCTCAACTTTCTCCTAGGGCACTAGGAGGAGGTTGGAGGGTTTTAAGGATATGATTTCATTTGGAACTGGGATCTCACTTTGGCTGCCCAGTTGAGATGGGAAGAGTAAGATGTCGAGTACCAAGGTTGTTGGTGGACACCATGCTCCTTTCTGGGCGTATATTATCTTCGCTAGGAATTTTTGGTTGCTAGTGACAGAAATTCACCTAGAGAACCAGCTGTGTGCTGGTTGCACACACGTCCTTCTCTAACATTCCGCCAACCAACTCTGCAAGGTGGAGTAGAGGTTATAATGGACTCTAGAGCCAGATCACCTTAGGCTTTGTTACTTACTAGCTGTATGATATTGAGCAAGTTACTCAACCTTGCTTTGTCTCAGTTTCCTTATTTGTAAACAAATATAATTACATTGTTTACCTCCTGGGGTTGTTGCGAGGACTAAATGGATTATGGACTAAATGGATTAAAGGCACATAAAGGGCTTGGCATAGTGCCTGGTACATAGATGTGACTTAAAAAGTATTAGCTGTTATTACTATCATTTGGTTGCAGTCTGGCTTTTTTCAAAAGGGAAAGAAAAACAGCCTCTGATGGCTTTAAGTTTTGCATCTGGCTTTGGCCACCAGAGAGAGACTGACTGAGTTTTCTCTGATGCCAAGTCCAAACACTGAAGGGGAGAGATCCACGAGCCAGCTTGACTATGATTTTACTCCTGAACCAATCAACCTGGTCCAGTAGACAAGTGCCCTGACGGCTCCACTTCGATCCGTGGTCTCATAGATAGCTACAAGGACCACCAAGACAAAGTCCCTGGCCCGTCTAGTGGAGGAAAAGACCCCCAGGTGACAGTACAGTGATGGAGGTGCTTACCAAATCCAGTACACTTTCTCATTTCAGAGGGCGTATACCAAGGCCTTTAGGACCTCTGAACTTGGGGAATCTTCTGTAGCTTCATACTCTCCCACAGAATTCAGAAAAAATACAACAGAAATATCAGGCTCAATTGGTAGATGTGACAAAGGAATATGGAAACACGGCACTTGGCTCCTGGGTGGCTGGTCGGCTCTCTGGCCCTAAGGTCTCTAGTTCCTACCTGACAGCTGGTGCCTGAGCCCTGGTTTCTAGTCATCAGTGCTCAGTCCTGCCCCCTTGGTCCTTGGCCATCCCCCCTACACTGCCTTCCTCTTTCTCTTATTAGAGGACCTGGCCTGCATCTCCTGATGCCCCCAGACCCTTTTGCTAGCGTTCAGGGGCTAGGTTCCGATCCCTTACCAACCCCCTTCTTCTCTAAGAGAGTGGGATAAAGGTGAAAGTGGACCAGCAAGCACCACCATTCTCTGTCCCCTTTCTCCTCCAGGACCTTGTTTACATGAAACCTTATCACCACCCCCTTGGTTCAGTGACACTTTCCTGTACCCCAGCCTCATAGCAGCTGTGATTCAAATTCTCTCCTCAACAAGACTCCAAATTAGCCCTGTCTTGGACCTTAAGGTAGTTTGAAACTGTTCAAAATGAAGAGTGTTAAAATCTGTAAATGACAAGAGTCTACAGTACAGATATGGAGAAGTTCATCCTGTCTCCAGGCGTCGATTGAAGGTTTTTTGATGCAGGTGGCATTCAGCTGATTTTGACACAGCAGGAGAGCAGTGTGGACGGTCAGAGGGAGGAAGGTGCAGGGAGACAGGGCAGGTCATGTTTTGGAGCCGGTGAAAGTTAGATGTGTCAGAGCCTCAGGGCGAATGGAGAGATTAATAGGAGATATGGCTGGAATGGCACCAAGTCCTTGGAATCTCCAAGACAAGCAGCATTCTCGTCCCCACAGCTGCATGTGGGTAAGTTTTTGTGTGTCCCTTACACTGTTATAAGCAATGAGAGGGAGACTTTACTGTGAAGAAACAGGGTAGAGTTGGTGGGACATGCGTGTGTGCTGTCCTCGTGGAAGTCAAGCTGACTGTGGTGTGCGAGTACTGTCACCTCACGGTAGATTTAAAAATCCCTCACCTCACAAAACGTTTACTCATCCTTGTTTCACTTTCTAGAAGATGCTCAGAGCAGGGCTCCGTCAACACTTGTGAAAGGAAGATGAGCTGCCTTACAAGAGAGCTTCCCAGAAGAGAAGTACCTTGCATCGGATTCCCAGTCTCTGATGGATAAATTATTTGATGACACAATTAGTTGCTTCACTAGACTATAAACTCCAGGAGGGCAGGGACTAGGTCCCATTTTTGTCAATAATTCCAGCGTCTCGCCCAGGGCCCTGAGCAAAGCAATTTCTTAATACAGCTTAGGTAAACTGAGCTGTGATGATGCGTGTGGGAGTTTGAGTTTGGGGAACAGCTTTGGCAGGTGGAAGCCTGGGAGGAGTTTGAGAGCGTGGAAGGGGTCAGTCAGGGTTCATAGTTAGAAATAACAGAACCTTTTCACCTGGTTAGCAGAAAGGGGTTTATGAAAAAGCTTTTATGGTTCACAGAATTGCTGGGAAGGTCGAAGAAACAGAATCTAAATTGAGCTTCCAGGAATGACTCCCCAAAATCACCCCGCAGGGTTGCTGCCTTTGCCAAAATCAGGACGTGCAGAATCAGAAAGCTGGGGCCACAGCTGGGCCCAAGCCAGTTCGACTCTGTTCTACCCTCCAAACTGATGCTTCATGCCGTGTCTCTTTCACCATGTATTTAAGTCTCAGACCAGTGCCTCTGATTAGAGAAACTAAATCACATTCAGAATGTAGGCGAAAGGAAGGTTGGAAAATTGTGTTTCTAGTTATGCAGCCTCTACCAAGAGCACAGTGGAGGGGCTGCACAAGCGAGTTCACCACGGCTGCCGTAGCGGGGCTGCGGGAAAGGCTGCCAGGTTGGGGATTACGCACAGGGAACAACACTCCCTCATTCATTCAGTGAACATTCTCTGAGAAACTACTGTGTTTAGGGCCGCAGGCAGGAGCCGTGCAGAAGTATTGTTCTTGCCCTTGGGGTACTGACCATTGGAAGCAATAATGCAGAGATGGTCAGGAGGAAACTCTCATGCCTGCCTCTGGACAGGACCAGCTCCAGAGACTGCATGAGGGTGGTGCTGCAGGTAGGAGTCAAGTAGCATCCCCAGACCTCACCCACTGGAGGACAAGGGGTACAGATCCTGGCAATGAACGAGGCTGGGCCTACCAGCATGAAACTTAACCGTCCAGACAAAGGCTACTCTTGCAAAGATTCTCCGAGCTGGAAGGGCATTGGAGGTTAGCTAGTCCAGCGGTGGTGGTTACCCACACTTCCTCCTCTCCAGTGTCTCTAAGAGTGATTGCAATTATTCTTAGTTTTATCCAGACCCTTGGTTTATTTTTTAGTTTTCAGGTTTGCATTTTATGGGTGAGTACGTGGCAGGCTGCCTCCCAGATAAAATATGGGAATAGAAAATCAAGTAACAGTGAGTTTTAAAATGTTAAGGGGGACATCCCTGGTGGCGCAGTGGTTAAGAATCTGCCTGCCAATGCAGGGGACACGGGTTTGAAGCCTGGCCTGGGAAGATCCCACATGCCACGGAGCAATTAAGCCCACGTGGCACAACTACTGAGCCCACGCGCCACAACTACTGAAGCCTGCATGCCTAGAGCCTGGGCTTCGCAACAAGAGAAGCCACTGCAATGAGAAGCCTGCGCACCGCAACGAAGAGTAGCCCCCGTTAGCTGCAACTAGAGAAAGCCAGCATGCAGCAACGAAGACCCAACACAGCCAAAAATAAATAAATTAATTAAAAAAGAAAAAGAAAAAGAAAATGTTAATGAAATCATGGTACCAAGGAATCATAAGAGCTTGGTTCCCACCGCACCTGAGTTCATGCGTCACAGTTGAGGCTGTGAGCTTGGTTCTCTGTGAAGGACATAAGATGGGAAAATTATCATCACAGAAAGAAAAGCCAAAGGGGATACTGTTAAAATCAGAGGAGAATGTGTGTAAACGAGACTCCTTTGTAGTAACGTGCTCCTACTTCATTCATTTTATCTCTTTGATAACAGTGAGGAGTTCGTGGGTTCAAATCTGAGTCCATATCTAGGCTCTGAGTGGTCCTCTTCTCCTTCTGATGGATCCAAGAGCTAAGCTAATGGTGGCTGCAGCCAGATGAACTTTCTCAGATGCTGTGCCAGCTCTATGGGCCACCAGCAGTGCATGAGGTACCACCCCCCAGCCACCTAGGCATTGGCAGTGGTGTAAGAACAAGAGAACAGGGCGTTTATTGTAGAGACATGTGGTAAGAAGGAAAATAGATGCGTGAGCCCAGCCCTGGAAAGTTGAAAGGCAAGGCCACACCTGAGGAGAAGAGGGGGATCCTTAGTAGTTGGGCATAAAGGAGGCTGAAAAGGGGGAGCCTTCAGAATCCAGGACCTCCGGAGCAAGTCCTCCCTCTATTCCGTTTCTCTTTGTATCAGTTCAGGCCTCTGCAGGAAATGGTTGGCATTCCTCAGCTGGGATTTTTGAACAACTTTTAAATGAAGGAATTTTTTGCAAAAATGTAGGCAGAGATAAGGAACCCACAAGAAGACCCCAGAAACTAGCAAGCGTAGGAAGCCATTGTCACTCCCGGGGCTACAGGAGTAAGGAGAGGAGATGGTGGTCTTGGAGCCTGGTTAGAAGTTGCTGTCTTCTAAGGACTGCCTGGCGGGAACTGTGGCCACAAGCGAAGGCAGACATCGCCAGACCTGGGGTGTGGGAGGGAGGGAGTGGGATGATTAAATACTGTGACCTCTCTCTCCTCCAGTCTCCAATCTCCTGCCAGTTGCCCCATTGGCTGAACTTGAACCCAGCTAGAAGCCAGAGGGAAAAGGAGCCTGGTAATGTACTCATGGAGGTACCCAGGAGACCAGGGCAGAGATGAGTAGAGAATGCCTCCAGGGTGGGATGAGGGCAAGGAGAGAATAACCAGCCCAGCGTTCTTGCTGCTTCTTCCTCTAACAGATATCTGGTTCCTTCCTTAACTCTCTAACCAAGTTCCAGAGAGTGAGGCTGACTCAGTTAATTACTGTGGGCCCTGCTTGGGTAACACTTTTTTCTACGGGTTGCTGGCCAACCTTGGGTTGGCTGCCCTTGAGTATTTGGACCCTGGCTTCCAAACAGTTCTGGCCAGAGGAGGAAGCACAGGTCTGGCGGCTCAGAGCATGACCTTTTCCCTCAGTGGGGAGTGTGGTCAGGGCAGTTTCCCTCAGAATTGGCTGCAGTAAACTGGACTTGTCCACTCGCTGTGCCAACTCTGCAGAGCCACCAGCAGTGCATAAGGGCCAGACTTACATCCACACAGCCCTCCCAGAAGGTTCCAAGTTTGTGTGGTTACAGCTGGCCCATTTCAGGGCCCTCTTGGAAATGTTTCTGGCTGTAAAGGCCAGAACCTGGGCTGGATGGGCTGACCTGGTGTCTGACCCAGAGTGGGTATCCAAGGACCTCAAGAATTTACCTCATATCAGAACTTCCTTGGGGCTCTTGCATATATAACCCAATCCATGTACTGTTTGGAATTAGTCAATCAGCATATATACTCCTCAAGTCCAAGGATTTATCCCTTTCACCTTTTGTCTTCCTCACAGTTTCTCATGTAATGTTGGGTGCATGATACCTTCAGGGGCATTTCAATGTAAACAATTTACTGACTACTGACTGGGTATCATTTATGTGCTCTTGGAGCTCTCCTCCCCGTCCTTGAGGAGCTCCCAGTCTGCAGAGGGAGACAGAGCATAGACAAGCACAGTGTGCTAAGGGCTACGATGGAGCTACGCAATAGGATCTCTGCATCACAGAAAAGCCTAGAGATTCGGAGAAGGCTTGCTGGGGAAGGCAATGATGGACTGAATCTTGATGGATGAGTAGGAGCTGGCAGGTGTAAAAGGTCAGGCAGGGTATTTTAGGCAAAAGGGAAAACATGAACAGAGGTATAAATAATAGACAGTGATGATGATGATGATGGTAATAGGAGCTGAATGTCTTGAGGGCTTCCCATGTACCAGGCTGTGTTCTGAGAACTACACATGTATTACGTCACTTAATCCTTGCAAAATCCCTATAAGATAGGAACTAAATTATTTTAATTTTACAAAGAGGAAGCGAAAACAGAATAATTAATGAACTCACTGAAGGTCTACGAGCTGGTCAGTAGCACAGCATGACAAGGAAGGCAAGGGCCTTGAATGCCATGCCAAGAAACTTGAACTTTATTCTGTACGCAGTGAGGATGCTGAAGCACTTTCAGCAGAGGAGTTGCCTGGTCAGATGAGCAATTTGGAGAGATTTCTGTGACTACAGTGCAGACAATGAAGATGAGGGGAACACGATCAGGGGGAGAGATTAGCTATCAGGCTGTTAGGAGCCAGTTCCAGCTGAGAGCTGGTGAGGGCTAGCTTCTGATCCCCTCTCTATTCCTAAGTAGCTGAAACCCAGCCCGCCTTTCTGGAATGGATCAGCTCTACTGTCCCTTCCACATCAACAGTGCCAGGAGCCCGGAAGGGGAAGGGAAACGTCATTGGTGTGAAGGATCCTGCACTGGTCCTTCGCGTAAGTCCCGGGGGAGACTCACCCACTCCTCGAGGCTGCCTCATTCTCTCCACCTCATGTAGGGAGACCACTGCTACAGATCAATGGTGTCTGAGCACATTTCATTGGACAGGGAGAGGGGAATCCACTGGGTTGAACCAGTTACAGGTCAGAGCTGATAGACAGCTGGTCTCTTGGGATCGTCTTCCTTCCAGAGGGTTGGGTTTCTCTTGTTCAGGGAACACTGCAGCCATCTCTCTCTTGCTCTCTTATGCTCCTTCAGCCTCTTATTCCTTGCTGTGTAAAGGTAGGACAGGCCAGGGGCTGTTTTTACTGCCCCCGTCTGTGAAGCCCAGACCAGCTCTACCATGGGCAGGCCTGCAGAGGCCCTCCTGCTCTGCTCCTGAGCATGTGGGCTCTTTTGTTCGCCTGGCTTCTTTCTGCATTGGTCTTTCCTCCCTACCTGAGATGTAAGATCTGGGATTCTCAGGTGGGCTGACAAGGAAGGGGCAAAGGAGGCCACTCAGTCAGCTTTTGTTACCAAGTCAAACTTGGGTCTGCTCACCTGATGTGCAGTAGAGCCAATCTACTAATACCAGGTTGTGGCAAAGGAAAGTGCAGTATTTATTGCAAGGCATTCAGCGTGGGTCCAAGCAAAGAGAACAGGCAGCTCAGGCTCAAAAGACCCAAACTCCCTGATGGCTTTCAGGGAAGAGTTTTTAAAAACAAAGTGAGGGAGAGGGTTGCAGGGTGCTTGATCAGCTCATGGACGTTCTTCTTATTGGTTGGTGGTGAGGTAACTGGGTAGTATTTCCGTAGTCAACATCATCAATCTTCTGGTTCCAACACATCTGGGGTCTACATGCCGGTGGTCTGCATGCAGTTAACTTCTTCCTCCTGGTAAGGGTTTTAGTATCTGCAAAACAACTCAAGGATATGGCTCAGGACATTATCTATAGCCCTTGAGGAGGAACTAAAAGTCCTTGACTTTGCTTTATGGCTAAACTCTTATTATTTTGTCTTGCTTGACTGTTTTGTTTCTGCTTTTTTCTCACTTCTCTGATTAAATTTGCTCTTTGGAACTTGGGGAAGGCCTAGGAGGCTAAAGCTTTTCTACAAACAAGAGGTGGGGAACATGGGAGTTCTGTCCCCGGGAAAGCTCCATGAGGTCCTGCTTGGTTTCACTTTGAACCCAGGATCCAGGTCGCGTAGACAAAGGAGTGCTCCATGTGGCCCAGTCTTCATTAATATTCACGGCCTCATAGCAGTAAAGGGTGTTCTTTAGCCAGACTTTGCCCCACACTTGTATTTCCCTCAGAAACCTCATGGGCTGGTAGGAGGATGGGATACTATGTCCAACCATCTGCTTTGATAGGTTGTTGAAAATACACACCGCTTTTCATTTATTCCTTATAATACTTCTATACCTAAGTATTCTCATTCCCATTTTACAGATGAGAGAACTGAGGCATGATGAAGTTAAATAACTTGCTCAAGGTTTTATAGCTAATTACTATCATAATTAGAATCAGAGTCCCAACTTGTTTCTCAGACCCTCTCCACCGTAAACAGCAAATGAAATAAGTAAAGCAAAATGTTTTCAAGGAGCTGGTTGGGAAGTTATTCCTAACAAGATATTACCCTGGTTGTCCTTTTAATATTTTTATCCTCTTCAGGTAAAAACAGCACAGGTTTATAATTTCAACTGAAAGATCTGTTCCCAAATGGAAATAGCCATGACATCTTTTTATACAAATATATACGCATCCCTCATGAACTGATATGTTTTTACCAGCCTGCAAATACTGGAGTGAAGTGGTTTTAGGAAAATTGGTTTTGTCAGCACTTGCTTTTGAAATAAATGTATTATTGTTATTTTTAAAATCCTTTTCATAAAAGTCCTTAGTCAGAGATTTACTTAACTGAATTTTCCTGCAGAAGTGTTAGATATTTCTGCAGTTGCAGCCTCTCAGAGTACAATCACCATGTATTTTCCCAGCTGAGGTGAAAAAAAAGTAAAAATAATTCCACTATCTCAAGAAAACAATTATGTACATCTTGGTGTATTTATTTGCAATCTTTTTTCTTATGAATTCTTTCTTTAAAGCATAGTTGCCATAAATAACAGTGTATATACCATCTTATAGCCTACTTTAAAAAAATGTAATATTAACTATTTATTTACTCTTTAATATAAATGGTTCATGATCACCATTTTCTCATGTGGGTACGAGACTTTTAAACCATTATGTTAGACTGTGGGACTCGAGGGACATTGTTCCAGCTAATGATTAAGAACTCTCCAGACAATAGGGGCTGCTTAGACAATGGGTGAATTTCCAGGATGTCCGGCCCCCTTCCGAGAAGGAGGGAGATAACAAAATGTAAAAAAGGTGTCTGTCAAAGACCAATCAGGCAGCTGGGGAGAAGGAGGGAGATAACAAAATGTAAAAAAGGTGTCTGTCAAAGACCAATCAGGCAGCTGGGGAGAAGGAGGGAGATAACAAAATGTAAAAAAGGTGTCTGTCAAAGACCAATCAGGCAGCTGGGGACAAGTTCCCTCTCTGGTCCGAGCCTAAGCCGGGACCAATCAGCAGGAGAACACAACCAAATCTATAATTTACATACGGGGAAGTGGGAACCTATAAAACTGACATATTCGCGCCCAAAAGGGTTCCTTCTTCGACCTCCTGCGTGAGGACCAAGGAACCCCGGTGCACCGGCCTTCAATAAACCTCTTGCGTTTTGCATCGACTTCCGACTCTTGTAGTTTCCTGGGCGAGTCGAAACTCCTAGGAGACCGCGCAGGTCTAACAAGACAATGTAGACTGAATTGTTTAAACCAATATCTTATTGTTGGCCATTCGAGTCTTGTTTTATAAACAATACAAAATGTTTTCATTTTTTTAAGATAATCTTCCAGAATTGACTTTATTGGATGAGAGTATAAACATTTATTATTGCTCTTTAGATATATTGCCAAATTGTTTTATGAATAAGCTGTATAAATTTATTTAGGCAGTTGTACTTTTGAAAGCACAGTTTCTCTGTACCCTCACAAGCACCAGATATTATCATGACAAAAACCTTTTTTTCTTCACTAATTTTACATATAAAATAGCACCTCACAATCATTTTTAGTCTTTATTTCTTTGATTATTAATGAGGTTGGTTATTTTCCTAGGTGTTTGTTTACTAGTTGTAAATCTTTTTTTGTGAATTTTGGGCTCATGTACTTTGTCCAGTTATTAACTGGGCTCAAATTAAAAAAAAAATTATGTATGTAGTATATGGTATAGGATTTTTTCATTTATCTACTAGACAGATAGTAATCCTTCCTCTAATATATGCTGTGAATAGTTTTTCATGATCTGTCATTTTTTCTTTCCATGTTGACTCTTTAATAGTGTGTATCATTTTAAAAGAAACAACTACAAATGGAATTTTTCAACAAGGATAGTTGGGTCCATGAGGTATCAAAAAATCATGTCACAAAAAGTAGGACTGAAGAGACTATGTAGCATAACTTGGATAAGACCCGGGGAACAGGACCGCGTTCTTCACTTATTTGAAGAGCTGCTGTATTAAAGAGGAATCAAACTTACTCTGCACAGTTGGAGAAGGTATAACCAGAGTAAATGATGGGAAGTTGTAGGTAGTAAATAATAAGTGATACTGATTGTGTTCTTTATGCCAGACTTTGTCAGGTATCCATTAATCCTTAACACTTTAAGGGAAGAACTAGTACAGCTCTTTTCCAGGGAGCTTATGAGAACTGCCCAAGGTCATATGGACACAGTGGCAGAGCTGGGCTCGAGTCCAGGTCGGAGATGGAGCCCAGAGCCCATGCTCTTTCCACGGACTGTGTGATGGAGGCTGGTCCCTTCCTCCAGGAGGGCCTCACTCTCCTCATTATAACATGAGGGCTGGAGCAGATGCCCTCCAGGATCCTTTCCAACTTGAGTGGGGGAAGGAGGAAATGCTGGGGGTCTGTAGCTGCTGTTCCTCACTGGCTCTCCCCAATCCTGATGGACCAAAGAGAAGGTCAGAAAGAGAACGAGATATCTTTTAAGTGCTTTCTACTAAGTGCTTTCTACTAAGAAAACAAGGCATCTGGATTTCTATTAAATGCTCTTTCTACTAAGAAATGCTGCTTTTCTTTTCAAGTGTTCCCATTCAACTTCCTACAAACCCTGAGGCGTTTGCCATAAAAGGGAACAAGGGAAAGCCCTATTTTGTACATGAAATAGTCTGAGTGAGGGGTCCTGTCTTTAGGTCATATGAAACATCAGAATTGCCTTTAAACACAGAGAACCCAATCCTCCAAACTGTCATGGCCTTTCTGGAGTTGTTCAAGTAAATTGGATGCTTCTAGCAGGAAAAGTGTGATGTGGTTTTTATGCCATGCTTAATTAAAAACAAACGAACAAACAAAACCAGCTCTAAGTGTGGGACAGAGAGCAGAAACACAACCCAAGCAGAGCGCAGAGGAGACTAACTGAGAAGTTGTTTACATCTGAATGAGTTTCAGTTTTCTTATCTGTACCTTGGGGATAATACCATCCTTCATTGATTCTAAGACACGTTTTCTTTTTAATTTTATTGGCTCTGAAATTGGGATGTATAGATTAAATGGTGGGAATTTTTCTTTCTTAGTGGTCCATAAATCAATGGTACTTCTTATAACTGAAGATGTCTTACACAGGGTTTTGTGAATTACATGAGATAATATATACCTTATGCATTCACACAGAAGGTAAGGTTTATAATAAGTAGGCTCAGAGAGGTTAAACTATTTGCCCAAGGTCATACAGCTGATACATGGTAGAGCTGAGATACGAACCTAGGTAGTCTGACTCCAGTGCTTGTGTGCCTTACCAATATGCTATACTGACTCTCATGTTAATTGGTTTATTATTTTTTCCCCCCGCAGTATTATAGAGTTTTAAGGGGGAGGTAAATATGTGTGCTTAGTCTTAAATTTTGGGCTCATCTTGGTGTATGTCTCATGAATGCTAAGATTCTTCTGTACAAACCACTGTAGTATAGTGGTTGAGAGTGGGGCTAAACCAGTCCTAGTATTGCTACTTCCTAGCTGTGAAAGTTACTTAATACAATATCAGTGTTCTTATTTGTAAAATGGGCATAATAATAGTATTTTCTATATGACTGTTTTAAAGTGAAATAAATGCATATAAAGCATTTGCACAGTGCTTGACACAAAGTAAAAAAGTAATATTTACTGCGCTATTATTTAGCTAATAATAATAATAATAGCATTATTAGAACTAATAATATAGCATGACTAGAATTATTTTTATTTACTATATATGCATCTTTTGGGCCCTCCCAGCCCAGGTCAGATCCTAGAGCTTACACAGCGGGAGGGTGGGAGAGGCTCATTTGGCTTAATGGCCTTTCCTGGGCTTCTGGAATATTGGTGAGGCCAGACCTGGATCCTGTCATTTAATAGGAAGAAAGCTGGCAGCAGTGTCACCCCTGCGACATTTTCCATCCTTTAAAGCAGAGACAAAGGACACTCACCCAAAGAGAAAGATTAGATAAGGCAATTTGCCAATTCATGGAATTCATCAACTGTTCTGTCCTTTTCCTTTCCAAAGAGATATGTCCCCATCTGCCTTCTGCAGACAGTGTCTGGGCAGGCCAGCCTTCCTGTCTGCAGAATTTCCTGCTGTGGGAGATCCTGCCCAGCACCTAGGATGCCACTGGAAGTCAAGGTAGAGGGCTGTTTCTGCAGTTAACTGATGTACCTGCAGTTTATTTCTGTTCTCTTGGTCTCAACAAGGCAGCTTTGAGGGCTGAGAGAGAGAGGCAGAGGCAGCTTTTGATGCCAGAGTTCTCCCACCTACCTGCCTCCCACTCCACCCATCCTGCTGAGCCCTCCCCACACCCCCAGCATAAGCAGAAGAAGAGGGGGGCATGATTGCCAGCTGGGAGGAAGCAGCACTCAGAGGTGTGTCTCCCTCATGGAGCACCTGCAAAGAAGCAGGTTCTAGCTTTTCTAGCCTATGAACAGTGCTGGGCTGCTTATTCTCTAGAGCACTCAGTTGGGAAGCTAGGGAGGAGACGAGGGGAGCCTTCTGCTTAAAAAAAAAAAAAATGCATTTTATTATAAATGCATTGCTTGTTTGGAGATAAAAAAGTATGGGAATCTCTAGAGTTTAGAATGAAATTATTCTCTAATGCCATGTCCTGAAGATAACCACTGTTAACTGTTTGGTGTATTTTTTTTTTTCATTGTGCTGCAATGCTTTTCTCACTTATGGTTATACCTCAGACATCTTTCCAAATCAGTACATATAGGTCTATTTCATTCCTCTTACTAACTGAATAGTACTACCTGGTTTAGGTAAAACATTCTCCTTTTAGCTGGTGTTCCTATTAATGGATACTTGATTTGTATCCTTTTGTTGTTGTTATTGTTGTGATAAACAAAGCTGCACCAACCATTCCTGTAGATATTTCTTAGTGCACATATGTGAGAATACCTACAGGAAGAATTCCTAGAAGTGGGATGGCCAAGTGAAAGAGTTTACACGTTTAAAATGTTGAACTATATCACGATATTGCACTCTAAAAAATTTCATTAATTTGCATACTTTTAAGAGGGTGTTCCTTAACTTTCAATAGCTCTTACCAGCATGTAATCTGTGAATTGCTTGAATCAATAGCTCCTGAGTTCTCTAGAGATTTGGACAATTCTCAGTAACTCTTTCAGTGCATGTCAACACACTTTTTTGTGTGCCTGGTATGGATGTTATGATAGGCATGGGTATTCAAGGTTGTCTGAACATTGAATCACACTCCATACCAATCTTAGAGGATTTTACAAGTAGGAGAAGAGACAAGTAAATGAAAATTAAAAGATAATGTGCCAGGCATCAGGATATGAATAAATACTGAGAGAGTGTGGAGAAATGAGTAACTGCCTCTTTCTGGGGGGCCTTTGGGGAAGGCTTCCCAGAGGAAGTTGGTCTTGAAAGATGAGTAGGAGTTCTCCTGGTAAAGAAGTAGGGAAGGGCATTCTACGCAGAGGGAATAGTATGAGTAAAGGTGGGGATGCTCATGTGCTGACTGGGGAATGGTTCCATTGACCTGTGGGATGTTTGGGAGCAGTGGTGAGAAATCAGTTGAGAGAGGTGAGCCATGTTGCCACAGGAAGGAGAGAATGTTCAGATCAGGTGGAGAAAGGCTAGAGGGCAGAGAGCCTGGAGTCAGAAAGAGTGATTAAGAGACTGAGACTGACTGAGGCTGGCATCACGGTGATTGTACACAGGACAGAGAGGAGAGGGCAGGAGGAATGGGGAATGTTTGGACATATTCCTCCAATCTTAGACTCAGCCTGGATTGGTAAGAATTGGGCCTAGAGGCTGTCATCTGGGGCAAATTTATTACACTGGATGGCTAATAAAACTGTATTGATTTCATTTTGCTTTGCAATAAGCAATCCTTCTGCTGGGACAAATGTCAACTCTGATGTGTCCAAGTGGAATTAGCAATAAAACTGCTAGCTTGGTTCAACTGAAAACTGCTGTCTCAGGCCCAGAGCTGCTTGCACTCTGTGATGGGCCAAGGTGAGGCCTTTATTTATCTATAATTCCCTTCTTGATTACGAGCCCTGACACTGACCCCGGATAGAGAGATTGGAGAGGATACAAGTGGAGAAAACCAAAGGTGAGGGCAATGACCTTGTGAAAGACAAAACCAGGAATTAGCATGGACTCATTCATTCATTATCAACCTGTATAAGAATTTACTCTGTGCACAGCAGAGTGCTGGCCATTGGAGACACAAAATCTCTGTCCCCCAGGGACTTGGTCTAGGACCAGAGCCCAAAGTGCTTATGAATGGGTTGGTCTGGCCTGGTCAGATCTCATCTTCAGGAAGACAATGGAGTTTGAGATGTTTGTCCTGGGAACCCTTCTCTCTTCTCCTTTTCTCCACCCCAGGCTTCCCCATGGTAGTGGGTTTGTATCATCCTTGTTCTTGGTTAACTGCCAGCTCGTGCTCATTAGTGCATCAAATGATGATCAGAGCATTTCTAATTATAGCTTAAGGCAGGATCCATCCCGAGCTTTCTTTTCCAATGTGTGTGAGAGAAACCCTGGGAAAAATAGTTGATCTTGGTTCTGGCTGGTCCCGGCCTGACTGCTCATTAGCCTTGTGATTTTGGAAAAATCGTTTAGGTTTTCTGAGGCTCATTTTATTTACCTGAAAGTATGAAGCTTCATAATTCCTGCTCTGCTCTCCTCATGGGTTGGTTGGAAGGCTTAGTAGGATGTGAATGTGCTTTGAAAATTGTTGAATGCGATACAAAAGCAAAAGCCTGGGCTTCCCTGGTGGCGCAGTGGCTGGGAGTCCGCCTGCCGATGCAGGGGACACGGGTTCGTGCCCCGGTCTGGGAAGATCCCACATGCCACGGAGCGGCTAGGCCCGTGCGCCATGGCCGCTGAGCCTGCGCGTCCGGAGCCTGTGCTCCACAACGGGAGAGTCCACAACAGTGAGAGGCCCGCATACCGCAAAAAAAATAAACAAAACAAAAAACAAAAGCAAAAGCCTGTGATGACTCCCTGTGCTCTCTGTTGCTCAGCGACAGAGACCTAGATTGTTACTGCAGGGGGCTCACAATTCACAGGCCACCCCGTTCTTTACCCCAACTCTCAAGGGAGTGGACATACCACACTTTGGTTCACCTCCTCCCATTCAAAGATGGTGGGATCTGAGGCTAACGGGGTTGAACTAATTTCTCCCTAGAAGATACCTGTGTGAAGGGCAAGTTGAGTGGGACTTAAAAAGGAATCCCTGAAGATTTCTATGTAGATGGCAGGATAAGAGTAATTACACTTGAGCTATAGCAGGAGAGATTAGCTCAAACACTGGGACAAATAAACTGGTTTTAAGGGCTGGGAGACACTGGACTCTGCAACCTTTGAACTTTCTAAGACCTAGGTATTTCCCCTTCTGACCTACTGTGTGACTTTGGGTAAGTTGCCATTTACTAAATTACCAGGGGTTTCTGGGCCTCAGTTACTTCTTAAGGCCAAAATGAGGGCTGAATTGAATCTCCTTTTCAGAAACTTGTTCTGATATGAAAGATGGTGGCAGCTCTTTTTGTTTAATTTAATTGTGGGGTAGGAGATAAGTTAGGTAACTAGAATCCTAGTATCCTGCAAAGCCCCTCTGGAGAATTCACTTTGCAGATAGTACAAAAACTTGGTAAAGAACTAGTTAGTGATTCTGAACTGAATATAACTGTTGAACTGCTGAAACGCTCTCATTTGTGCTCGGCTGGAGGACATAAAAATGACTTTTAACACGCTGCATATAACCATCTTGAGCTTTTCCCCACAAAATGTTTGGTAAAAAGAAAATTTTACTTAATCATTCAGGACAAAGGGAACTAGTAAGAGTTAGAGAAGTATGCTTACATATGAGAAAGCATGTCTATTGCCAGTTTCCATTGATTGTTCACATCAAAGAGGGAGAGGCTCCTGTCTTGTCTCTCTCATCAGGAGCATTGGTGCTGAGACCTTCCCAAGTCACAGTCATTGAGTGACATCACAGAGAACATAACTATGGTTG
This sequence comes from Delphinus delphis, assembly GCF_949987515.2. Lineage (NCBI taxonomy): Eukaryota > Metazoa > Chordata > Mammalia > Artiodactyla > Delphinidae > Delphinus > Delphinus delphis. The sequence continues at coordinate 50,124,705 of NC_082690.1, read as the reverse complement.
ATAATGACGCAGATGATGATGGTGGTGATGGGAGCTGACCTTCTCTGGAAATGTACCATGTGCCAGGCCCTGTGCTAAGTGCTTCACGTGGAGGGCCTCACTGACTTCTTATCACCACATGACGCGTTCTTAGCCTCACTTTACAGGTTCAGAAAATGAGGTTAGGTAAGGTAAATACGTCGCTCAAAGATGCCTTTCTAGGAAACGAGCGAACCCAGGCAGTCTCACCCAAGAGCCAACAACTAAATATGTTGTTCTTAATCTGAATTATATTCTAGCTCCTGCTCTAATCATCACTGTAAGTTATAAGATATTTGAATTACATTGAAGCAGTGTATGGAGATGTCCTTTCTTTTAATGCTGCCAGATGACCGACTTTTAAACCTCCCTGAAGAGAATCTCTAAGCTTTCAAATCAAGGAATCTTATTGGTTGCAAGATAAACTTGCTGCTAATTTTTGGAACAATCTCACAATGTAGGTACTATTATCCCATTTAACAGATAAATTGAGGGTCAGGCAATTTAAGTCAGTGTTTCTCAAACTTTAATGTGTATATAAATCACATGGGGATCTTGTTAAAATCAGATTCTGATTCAGTAGGTCTGGCTTGCAGCTTGAGAGTCTGCATTTTCAAAAAGCTCCCAGGTATTGCCGAGGTTGCTGGTCAGGGGACCACACCTTGAGGAGCAAGGTCGGTAACCTGCTCGTGCTGACATAGCACAAAAGAAGGAAATCCTTAAAGCCTAGTCTCTTAACACTCTCTGGTGGCTTCGAAGGTGTGGTATTGGTAGTATTGAAAAGACATGGTTGCCCTTTGTCTGGTGGGACAGGCGGCTAGACAGACATCTAGACTTGAATCTGGCTCTGACAGCTCAGGCCTCTTGGTCATGCCTATCTCCCCTCTGAACCTCAGTTTCTCTCTCTGTACAGAGTTAAGGGTGAATTACATGACTTCTAAGCTCTCTGAGTACCAGGGCGAATCATGAAGACAAGTGCCTGGGGTGCAGGCTGGAACCCTGGGTGGAAAGATCTTTCCCTAAAACGGGAAGATTGAAAGGAATCACTTTAGAATACACACCATTTCTGGTGAGGTTCCTACTCAGGATCAGTAGAAAAAACATTTTATCTGTGAGAAAGAGAAATGATTAATGCCTCTTAGTGAGCTGATTTTCTAAGGGACTGTGATTTAGTACCAGAAGCCTGGGGAGCTGGAAGGTCAGACTCTCCAGGATGTCATTTAAACAGTAGGGAGGGAGCAGCAGCTGGATCTCTGTCAATCTGTATGGCCTGCAGGCTGTCCTGGGCTTTTAGTCCTACCTGGGGATGTGGAGATTTCCTTCTCCGACCATCTGAGGACAGGGTGCCTCATCTCACATCCAGGAGCCCCAAGGCTCTGCTCACTGAGGTATACAGCAAATGCTCAAGTTTTCAAAACTCTCTTGTGGAGAGCTAGAGAGTGTGTTTAAGGAACTGAAAATGACCCAAACAGAGAAATTTCCTGTGTGATTCATTCCTCATTAGGGATACTTGGGAGGGCAGGTTTGACTCTCTGGGACTGGAGCCAGATGGGGAGAGGCCATTTGTATATCTTCTTTGGAGAAATGTCTAAGTGTTTTGCCCAATTTTTAGTTAGGTTATTTTGAATTGTAGGGGTTCTTTACATATTCTGGGTATTAACAACTTTTCAGATATATGATTGGCAAATATTTTCTCCCATTTCATGGGTTGCTTTTTTACTCTGCTGACTGTGTCCTTTGATGCACGGAGATTTTTAATTCTAATATAGTCCAATTTATCTCTTTTCACTTTTGTTGCCTATACTTATGGCGTCATATCCAAAAAAAAAAAAAAATCATTGCCAAACCCAATATCATAAAGTTTTATAGGTCTAGATCTTTGATCCATTTTGAATTAATGCCATTCTTTTGCATGTTTGTATCAGTTATCCCACTACCATGTATTGAAAAATCTGCCCTTTCCCTTACTGAATGGTTTGGCACCTTTGTTGAAAATTTCTGGACTCTCTATTCTATTCAATTGGCCTGTATGTCTGTCTTTATGTCAGTACCACACTGTTTTGATTACCGTAAATTTGCAATAAGTTTTGAAATCAGGAAGTATGAGACCTCCAACTTTGTTCTTTTTCAAGGTTGCTTTGGCTATTTGGGGCCCCTTGATATATAAAATAAATTTTATGGTGGAGTTTTCTATTTCTTTAAAAAAATGCCGTGTTTCCCTGGTGGCGCAGTGGTTGAGAGTCCGCCTGCCGATGCAGGGGACACGGGTTCGTGCCCCGGTCCGGGAAGATCCCACATGCTGCGGAGCGGCTGGGCCCGTGAGCCATGGCCGCTGAGGCTGTGCGTCCAGAGCCTGTGCTCTGCAACGGGAGAGGCCACAACAGTGAGAGGCCCGCGTACTGCAAAAAAAAAAAAAAAAAAAAAAGCCATTGGGATTTTGATAGGGTTTGCATTAGATCTGTAGCTTGCTTTGTGTAGTATTCACATCTTACCTACATTAAGTCTTCCAATCCATGAACACGGGATGTCTTTCAATTCATTTGTGTCCTTTTTAATTTGTTTAAGCAATGTTTTGTTGTTTTCAATGTACAAATCTTTCACCTGTCTAAATATTTTAAAGGTATTACTTAATCTTTATAACGCCCTAAAGAGGTAGGACTGTTACAATCTCCATTTATAAATGAGAATACTAAAGCACAGGTTTTAACTTGCCCATGGTCAAATGGCTAGTAGGTGGAGGGGCTAGGATTCAAACCTTGGCAATCTGGACACAGGTCCTGTGCTCTTAAATGCTTTACTATATTATTTAGACAACTTTTGGAATCCTGCAGAGGGAGATGACAATAAGGAAAGCTCTTTCAATAACTCCAGGAAGGCTCAGGAATTGGAAATACCAGAGGCCTCACAAGGTAGAAGTGAGGGATGAGGCTAAAGACAGGATTATATGAGAACAAGGAAAACCACCATATTCTCTTCTGCACCTTAATCAACTAGGCAATCACCTCTCACATCCCAGCAGGCAAGGGGAAGCAGTTTATTCTTTGGAGAAATTGAATCATACTCGTTCTGCACTCAAGACAGCAAGGGCAGTAGAGGACAGGCATCTTACTGAAAGCAGTGGAATTAAGTGAAAGTCTACATGTTGGACAATGAGGCACAAACCCCCTTACTCCCACTGGGCTACTAGAAAGCAGACTGTCAGACAAAGATGGAGTGTAGAGGAGAAAAGAGATGAAATTAGAGGATGAGTCAACAGGTCCAATAGCTGAGTAACTGATGTTTCCGTAAGAAATGAGAAGGAGAGGGAAGAAAATTATTCAAGAGATAAAATAAAAATTCTAAAATTGAAGGATGTTTGCAGATATAAATAATTCAATGAGTGCTCAGAAAAATGAATTAAAAAACCCCTACCCCAGGCATTTTATCATGGAATTTCAGAACTCCAATTGTAAGAGGTCAATTTTGGGGGCCCCTTTATTTTCTATTCCACTGTTCTCTGGAGTCACTGTACTCTGGCAATTAGCCAAGTTAAGCAGAGTAGTCAGGACCCTAGCTGCAGGTCACATTTATGTGTACTGTGGGATAAATGGACAAGAATGGAGATATTAAAATATGCATATTCATAACAGTCCATTGGCTGGAAGAGACATATGGACTGTAATAAGTACCATGACACCTGCATACATCATTGAAAGTTGGACTTAAAGGGTTTATAATGATGTGTCAAGTTTTTAGGAGTGAGTAGTAATACACCCTACTTCCTTGTCCTGTACAGAGCAAAGTGGGCATAGCAGTTTTCCTTGGATTGATTTTTCTTCTCTTGCTATCTTACATTGGTTACTGGGATACTGTCTGAAGAGAAGATCCTGGGACACTCATAACTATCCTTATAAGATTCTGTCAGGCTAAACAAGCCCAGGTTCTCTATTTGGACTTCTACTTGAGAAATGACTTGCAAAGATGTAGTTCAGTCTTAAAAAACAAACAAACAAACAAGCAAGCAAGCAAACAAGCAAAAACTTTTAGGGATTATTTGAGCTCTATCTTTGACAGCCAAGGCAAAAGGAGCTGGGAAGGTTCCCTTGATAAAAGAATTGTCTTATTGTCTTATCAAGATTCCCTTGATAAGAGAAGGGAGATACATCAAGTAGAAATATGATTTAAGAGTGCGGGCTGTGTTGGTTATTCAATTATTGTCACTCAGCTCCAAATCCAAATTTCTATACTCTGCTTTGTGATGCTGGGGCTGGATCTCGGCAAAACATTTTTCTCCTTTGTAGGTTGGCATCTTTTTAGGTTCCGCCACTAGGGGGCACTAGAAGGAAGTTGGAAGGCAGGAGGAGGGGAGAAGTGACTTCCTGTTTGCTTGTGGTTCTTGTAACTATCATCCCAGTCATAGCTCTTTGCCCCAGTGGGAGCAGTTGGTTCTAGCCTCCAGCTTCTTTCGGAACTCCCTGCCCTAACCTCATCTTGTTCCATCAGTGGTAGCAGCAGCAGCCAGGTTTGCCTCTCCCGGAGGTCTGAACCTAGCTCCGTGAAGCGCCTCCTTTAGTCTCTCTCTTTGCTCCCTCAGCCTTAGGGGTGGTAGCTTCTAATTGCAGTTACAATCTCTGGGTACCTCAAAGTTCCCTTTTTGCTGTTTCAACCTCCCAACATCTGTCTAACCAATTCCTTATATTAAGTTCCCTCTGTTGAAATGCTTAGAGTGGTTTCTGTTTTCCTGACAGATACACAGACTGAAGTAAAAATGGATCTGTAGACACGATCTGGTTTTCTTATCAGATAGCTGAGAAGTGCTGTGTGATCCTTCTGGATAAACTTCTTATCCTTCTCTCACTTCTGATATATAACACATGATTTAGTAACTTTTAGAATATATAGTTTTTCAGAAAGGCCAGATGTTACCTGGTCTGAGAAAAAACAGTAATAAGGAGGGATATTGACCCCTTTCCCTTACTGCTCACCTTTGGAATCTGGCCACTGGAATCTGAGGGAATGTGTTCCTTCTATATAGTTCTATACTCTGTTGCATGTGAATGAAAACCCAATTCAAATTAGAGTAAGCAAAAAGGAGCAATGTATTGTTCATGTACTGGAAAATCTGAGAACAGAGCTAGCTCCAGGTACTGCTGGATTCTGGCATTCAGACATATTAAGACACAGTTCTTGCATGTCTGGGTTAGATTTCCTCTACTGGCTTAATTTTCAGTCAGGGTCTTTCTTTCTTTCTTTTTTAAATGAAGTATAGTTGGTTTACAGGTATAGTTGATTTACAATGTTGTATTAGTTTCTGGTGTGATTCAATAACAGCAAAGTGATTCAATTATATATATATCTATCTTTTTTTCATATTCTTTTCCATTATGGTTTATTAAAAGATATTGAATATAGTTCCCTGTACTATACAGTAGGACTTTGATGTTTGTCTGTTTTATATATAGTAGTTTGTATCTGCTAATCCCAAACTCCTAATTTATCCCTCCTCACCCCCTTTCCCCTTTGAAAACCATAAGTTTGTTTTCCATGTCTGAGTCTGTTCCTAGTTTGTAAATAAGTTCATTTGTATCATACTTTAGATTTCACATATAAGTGATGTCATATGGCATTTGTCTTTCTCTGTCTGACTTACTTTACTTAGTATGATAATCTCTAGGTCCATCCATGTTGCCTCAAATGGCATTATTTCATTCTTTTTTATGACTGAGTAGTATTCCACTGTGTATACATACACACCACATCTTCTTTACACATTCATCTGTCAATGGACATTTAGGTTGCTTCCATGTCTTGGCTATTACAAACAGTGTTGCTATGAATATTGGGGTGCACGTATCTTTCCAAATTAGAGTTTTCTCTGGATATTTGTTCAGGCAGGGTCTTTCTATGTGGTGGTAAAGGTGGCTATACAGTTTGCTCTTAGAGTCTTATGTCATTCTTAGAGCTGTGATTCTGAAGTGAGATCTCATCTCCCATCTTCCATTTTCAAACCTCATAGACATTGAGCTAATTTGTTATGTTTGGGCCACATGCCCATTTGTCAAGTAATTACCATGGCCAGAAGGAAAGAATGGAACAATTGGCTGTGTCTGGTTATATGTCCATCTGCCCCTAGGTTGGAGGACCAACAGATGCAGATAGAGAAAGGGGCTGGGTGAATGAATGGTGGTGATAATAGCTACTCTTGTTTATCTCCTTTAATATACAAAACTACCCTGTTATGGTCTGAATGTTTGTGTCCCCCAAAATTCATATGTTGAAACCTAATGCCCAGTGTGACGGTATTTGGAGGTGAGGCTTTTGGTGCCTAAGTCATAAGGGTGGAGCCCTTCTGACTTATAGAGACCTCAGACAGCTCTCTAACTCCTCTACCATGTGAGGACACAGCAGGGAGGCACCGTCTGTGAACCAGGAAGTGGACCTTCACCAGACATTGAATCTATCGGTGCTTTGATCTTGTACTCCCTAGCCTCCAGAACTATAAGAAATAAATGTTGTTTATAAGCCACTCCATTTATGGTGTTTTGTTATAGCAGCCCGAATGGACTAAGACACTCTCTATGGGGTAGGTATTATTAAATCTGCTTTAACCCATTAAGAAATAGAGGCTCTGGGGGGTTAAGGTATGTCGGCTTGTGAGTGGGATTCAAATCCAAGTCTGATAATGCCCCAACTCTGATAACGCCAAAGCACCTGCTCTTTCCATTCTGATACACTGCTTATCCCGTAAAACCATGTTCAGGAGGGTCACGTTGGAGAAGTCATATTTGTTTTTAGGTCCTGGAGTTTTGGCCTCTGACCTAGAAACAGAAGACACAGTCAGAAGGAATAGAGAAGAAGTGAAGAGTCAAGGTGGGAATGAGATGTTGGAGTCCAGGGCTTTGGCTATGAATGTGGTTGGGAGGATGCCCAGAACTCTGAGCAAAGACTGGTGTATAAAGAGACTGTCACCTTCCAGACGCTGCTTGCTTAAGAGGTACGGGTGAGTTGCTTGGCTCAGGGTGAGCTTGTTGCTTTTTGGTTCAAGATGAAGCCACAACTTCCCTTGACTTAACTGACTCCAGTTGGCTCTGGCTTCATTTTAGTCCCAAGGTACCTACATGGAGCTCTCTTCTTTCAGCAGCTTTCCCCCCTCTGACTATTCCTTCCCTCATCCTTCATCTGAGCATCAGGATGAAATACAATGCTCTTGGGGAGTATGGGTGTGTGCCTTCCTGAGGTGTGTACAGATTAATCACAAGAGACATGCATTCCATCTCTCCTGGGCAGAGTTGACCTTTGATACTCAGCCTGATTTTCCCCAGTTCATTATAACAGGTTCAGGGATAAATTTTGATATGAGGAAGCTCTGATTCAGAGAAATGAATACACAGGTGTAAAACCTATTCATTATTTAATCAGCAAATATTGAGTCTCCAGCATGTAGCCGGTCCTGTGCTAGGCCCTGGGATGGGTGGGGGCAGAGAGGAGAAAGGACAACAAAAATGTAGAAGACTAGTCCATGCCAACGAGAGCCTTTCTACCTAGCTGAAGACTTCAGGACAAGAAAAACAGAGAAAATATTTGAGGTTGATATGATCAAACTTAATGTCTAAAGTGCTCATTCATTGGACAGATCTTTACTAGATGTCTACTATATGCCAGACACTATGGCAGGCACCGGTAAACCAGACACGCAACTATTTTCCTTGAAGAGCATATATCTAGAAGGAGATGTTTACAAGTAAGTAAAAAGACCATTGCAAACATTTACTGGATGTTTGCTAAGTGATGGGCACTAAACGGGGTTTTCTCTTTTGAACTGAGGCTACCAAGATGGATAAAGACAAAAATCTAATCCTTTAACCAGGTTACATACTAATGGTGATGAAAAGCATGTAACTAGATATATTTTTCATGTGTCTATGAAATGTGGTTGATAGAAGTATGAACTGAATACCATGGGAACTCAGAAAAAGGAAAATGTAACCTTGTATTATATAAAGCGTCTGTAGCAAAAGTGAACCTGGTTGGGAAGAAGGGATATTTGGGACGTGAAGATGGAGGAGTAGGCATTTTCCAGATGGACAAGACATTATTTACAGAGGGAGCAGTGTGTGGACTATTACTGCAATATGAAAAATTTATGGGGTGTTTGGCCCCTGCAAGGAGCTGTCCAGGTTTGGGGTAAGGATGAGTGGAGGGACATGAAAGCAGAGAGGCAGGGGCCAGGTCATGAAGGCCCCAAAGGCCATGTGTTAGGGAGCTTGGATTTTATCTAGATCACAATGAAGAATCACTGAAGCATTTTAAGATGGAACATGAGTTTAATGGTTTTGAAATGTAAGAGGAGGATGAACTTGAGGCAAGGAGATTAGGGGCCAATTTTAATAAATCAGATAAGAGACAATGGTTTGGCAGTAGGCATGGGGTTGAAGAGGAAGGCACTAAGTCTAGAAACATTTGGGAGTTAGTATTTTCGGGACTTGGGTTGTGGGGTGAAGGAAGAGAAAGAATCTAGATGATTCCATGCTTCTCACTTGGGCAGTCAGGTGCATGGTGCTGCCACTTTCTGAGATTTGGAGTTTGGAAGATGTGATGGTTAATTTTATGTGGCAGCTTGGCTAGGCTGTGGTACTCATTTTTTTGGTCAAACACCAATCTGGATGCTGCTGTGAATGTATTTTTTAGATATGATTAACATTTAAATCAGTAGACTTTGAGTACAGAAGATCACTCTCCATGATTGAGGTAGATGGGCCTCATTCAATGAACTAAAGACCTTAAGGAAGGAGACAGACCCCATGAGGAAGGAGACCTTCAGATGGCCTTCAGACTCAAGATTGCAACCTAAACTTCCCTCAGACTCCAGCCCACCAGCCTGTCCTACAGATTTTGGCCTTTCAGCCTCCACAACTGCATGAGCCAATTCCTTAAAATAAGTCCCTCTTTCCCTATATATACATCCTGTTGGTTCTGTTTCTCTGGAGAACCTTGACTAATACAGGAAGATGTCTTTTTATGTAAGTCTGTGACTCAGAAATGCTTTACTGAAACAAGGGTTCAGGATTTTTGAAAGAGAAAGTGAAATGCTTATTTTTGTTGTTTCTGCCAGGGGATATTGTGGTTCAATATCAATGTTGTTATTTCTTCCTTTGAGTTGTTGGACACTATGTCCCTTCTAGGCTGTTGTATATTAGAGAAGGTGGGATATACTTGTGTAATTCTCACCAGTAATAAAATCCACTACACACAATAACTTCTAATGATTTTAGTGAAGCCAGAGTTGTCTGATGGTTTCTTTGGAAGTTATACAGATGATTTTTATCTGTAATAAAAGGTTGGAAATGCTTCTCCAAAATGTGTATCATTTGAGTTGTGTCGAAAAAGATACAAGTTCAAGACTATTACTTTACTCTTATTACCTCTCTTGGGGGGAGAAGTGGGTCCTTCAGTGGGTTATGGGAGGTGGGAGAGTAGATTAGATTCTCCTACAAAACTATAATTGGAGAGATTTGGGACAGGGAGAACGTTATATGACTTCTTGAATCTTTACTATTTCTTAATTCATTTTATTTTCTCAAGAGCAAAGATTTGGGTTCAAACAAAACTAGGTCCTCCACTTACTATCTTCGTGACTTTGGGCAGGTAAATTTATTGTTTCAAGCCTCAGCTGCAATGTCTATAAAACATACCACTTATGGCTTTTGCAAGGATTCACTGAGACGTTATTTACTAAGTACCCTGTCCAGGGCCTGGTGCAGAGTTACACTCAAGTAATAGAAACTGTTTTTATTATTCTTTAAATTTATTTGTTCCCTCATAGGCTTTCAAATTCCAGATTCTCCAGGATAGTTACATGTACTTGATCTGTTGGACTTTGCGGAATTTTCTCTTGTCCAAATGGAATTAGTAGATTCTCAACACCTAAAAATTTCTCAAGAATGAACGGACCTGACAGGAAGTAGACATGACATCTTCATGGTTAAATGATTCAAGGTGAAGAATAAATCTTATTTCATGAGGAACAAAACTGAACCTTCATGCATATCTCCCTTTTCCCTCTTTCACATGGCCAGCTTCTACTCATTCTTCAAGACTCAGGTCAATACCACCTTCTTTTAATTAATTAATTAATTAATTTATTTATTTTTGGCTGTGCTGGGCCTTCATTGCTGCATGTGGGCTTTCCCTAGCTGCAGCGAGCGGGGGCTACTCTGTTGCGGTGTGCGAGCTTCTCACTGTCGTGGCTTCTCTTGTTGCGGAGCACAGGCTTTAGGGGCACAGGCTTCAGTAGTTGTGGCGCAAGGACTCAGTAGTTGTGGCACACGGGCTTAGTTGCCCCAAGGCATGTGGGATCTTCCCAGACCAAGGCTGGAACCTGTGTCCCCTGCATTGGCAGGCGATTCTTAACCACTGTGCCACCAGGGAAGCCCAATACCACCTTCAAATGGAGCCTTTTCTGTCCTTGCCTAGCTCTTGTATTTCAGCAGCCTCCTAGGTCTTCCTAATGCACATCTCTAGGGAGTAGCAGTGCAATTTTATTCTATAAATAAATAACAATGGGTGGCCCGTGTGTTTACCCTATAACAACACTTATTACCTTGCTTATAATCACCTTTTCTCTTTTTTGTATCTCTTTCTAACAGGGAGCTCTTTTAAGGGCATGGACCATATTCAACTTCCTACCTCCAGTGTCTGGCACAGTGCCTAGAACATTGTCTAAGGAAAGAATGAGTGGATGGATGGATGCATGAAAATATGCACTGAGTTACAATCAGGACCATGTGATAAATATAATTTCCCACCACTGACTGTCCAATTGTGTCTATATCTCCCCCAAGTACTACTGAGGGCACTGCCATCTGACTGTAAAATTTATGACACTTAAGAATTCTGCAATTCCGACCTCAGGCTCCTCCCATCACAGTCGGATTCAATAAGGCAGCTTCTGTGTGCAAAAGTAGGATGAGGTAGGGGGACCATGTGTAGAAATTGTGATTAGCTTTTAATGAGGATAACCGTTCAGAATATCAAGTTGGTTTGTATTCTCATTAGCAATTCTCATAAATTGTTTGAAATGCTCATAAAGTCAGGATTGCAAATTTAGAATGAATCACTTATACCTTGACTTCCTGTTGACTGGAGATTTTTAATTGCATCCTTTCTCATCAGAGGTCCCCATACAACGCCAGCCTTTATTTTTATCCCCCAAAGACTGGAAACCAACCAAATGTCTCCATCAAAGAAAACATAGAAAATAATGCTACTTAAACCATCTGTATATGGCTGCCTCCCCCCACTGGGCTCTTTGAGGCAGGGGCTGGGTCTTAGTCATCTTCATGGCTTAGCACGAGGCCTCAATAAATGTGCTTTGAATGAATGAATAAGTGCTCGGACACTTCGCTCTTCTTGAAAATTATGGAGCCTATCAAAACCACAAAAATGAGTCCCAAGGTAGGAGCTAAATTCACCCGTGTCATTTAAAAAGGGCTGCAATAAATCAAACAAAGAAAATCCCCAAGCAACTGCAGGTTCCTTTTCCTCTATTGCTGGTTAGATGGAATGCCCTCATGTGTCTCTCTGTTATATCATTATAGTTACAGGTCTTTCAAGGACATTCTATTACTTTAAAAAATAATCTTAGTACAATTCATACTGGCACCTCCAACACCCTTCTTTTCTCACCCTGGCTTCAGGGGGCATATAGAAAGTTTGAAGAGACAAATACAGACCAAAGGATGGGAAAGTAGGGAAGTGGCCTCTCTGAATTTATGAGATGAAACCTTGCATTCCATCTATTACAATCTCTACCTGTGACTCATGTGGCTTAAGAGCAACAGGGATGGAAGAGAAGGTGCAGGGTGTGCCCAGGGATTAGTCTGAAAGTCCTTGTTGGATGTATTTCCATTCCAACTCAGAGGCCCAGTAAAAGAGAAGAGCCATAAATGGAAATATTACATGGTCTCAGCTTTAAGAATGGGCATGACATAGCCTTTCTCATTTCTGGGCACAGGCTTATTTTTCTCTTCCCAGGATTTGCTCCTACCATTTTTGCCTGTAAGGCCAGCTTGTCTGTCAATCTCTAAATGGAACACTGCCACTGTTTTAAGGGGTTTTGTAATTACACAGATAAGTCAAAAAGAAAATGTCAGGTCATACTGAACTGGGTGTTTCAAGAACATTTGTTCTCTCTTCATTGGACATCATTTATTCAGCAAACACCCTGTATATTAAGCTTTTGCTGGGTGCTAAGAATGTCAAAGACAAATGAGACCAAGTCCCTGTGATGGTTAATTTTATGTGTCAACCGGTCTGGGCCACTGTGCCCAGATATTTGGTCAAACATTATTCTGGATATTTTTATAAGAGTGTTTCTGAATGAGATTTACGTTTGAACCAATGGACTTTTAGTGAAGCAGATAGCCCCCCATAATATGGGTGGGCTTCATGCAATCAGTTGAAGGCCTGAATAGAATAAAAGACTGATCTCCTCCCCAAAGCAAGGGGAATTTGCTAGCACACCACCTTCAGACTTCATCTGCAAGAGTGACTCTTTCTGGTTCTGTAGCAGACTGCCTCAAACTGCAACTCTTTCTTGAGTCTCCAGCCTATAACCTCCCCTATTAGATTTTGGATTCACCAAGCCTCCACCATCACATGAGCCAATTCCTTCAAATAAATCACTTTCTCTCTCTGTATACACACACTATTGGTCCTGTTTCTTTGGAGACCCTAACACAGCAGCTGTTCTTAAATACCTCCCTGTCTCTTGAAACAGACATGCAAACAAGTAATTCTAATCTGGTGTGAAGACTGCCTTAAAGGTTGGTCGCATGTAGAAAGTGTAATGAGAGTACAGACAAAGAAGTGTTTGCATTTCTCTAGGGATGCTTTGGGAAAGCTTTCTAGTGGATATTTTCTAGGAGAGCAATATCTGAGACAGAGAGATCAATATGTAAAGACCAAAGGGGTGAGAAAACACTGTGTTCTGAGGACCATCTATGCTGGAGGAAGTGGTGCAAAATAGAAATCCAAGGTGTGGCAATTGAGCAAAATGCTCAAAAGTTAAGAAAAAGCAATAACATGACTATGCACATCTGTGGACACACAGATGCTCCTTGGGGACAAGGACTGGAAAGGAGCTCACTGTGCAGTAGAGTCCCATGCCAAAAACAAGGCAAACAAATGTCAAGACATCAGTCCTGTCAGACCCAGAGGAAACTGGCCCGCCTTAGAGAATTCCAGAGCTGGAGGGAGAGACGAGTACACGCAGTGGCCCTGCCAAAAGCACCTATGACTAGAGTGGCCTTCTCTGTGTGACACTCCGGGGCAGAATCTCACTGCGAATATTTGTTAAGAAGCACTGACATTTAATACACTTTGCTCATTGTCTCAAAGCCATTGGTGCATGGTTTAGTGAAGCAAGGGCTTATTCTTCCAGCTGTGATTATGTAATGTAAGTAAATAGGCTTTAAAAAAAAAAAGAAGAAGAAAAGGAGAGGGAAACTGCAGACTATTAAGCTACAGAGCCAGTTGAAAATTCTGCCCCATTTTCTGAGGGAAGCCAAGGAGAAAAAGCTGAAAATAGATACTGAGAAGGAAATGATAGAAATGCGAATCAGAAGATCCACCTCTCTAGGCTCCACACGTCTAGGCTAGAGCTTGATTAGAATTGAAAGTAGAGTCACTCAACCCAATTATGATGAAGTGACTGTAATTAGGTTAAGGGAAATTTAGAGTGTAAACATTTCAAGGATACCTAGACTTGTATCAGTTTCCAAGTGGAGATGTTAAGCAGAGAGTGAGCACTGCTCTGAGAGTCTTATTCATCATGAGGATAATTGAGAGCCTGGGAGGAGTGTTTTGTCTTAGCATGGTCCCTTCTGAGCACCTATGCACCACTCCTGCGCCTGTTAGCTCCCCCTAGTCCTTATATTTATCTCCTGTACAAAGGCACTCCCTGTGCCGGACTCTCTGCCTTGCCTGGTTTCCATCCATGGTCTACAGCAGTGATCGCCCGTCATCTCCAGTAACACCCCAACAGACCTTTCTTCTTTCCAAGGCCTGCGCTCTGACAGAAGCAATTTTTAATGACATTTCAAAGTAAATTGAATGGAGCTTGTAACAGCAACATTACATGATTGTACCTTTTGTGGTCATGTTTTCAGAGCCCATGGCATATAGAAAAGGGCTTTACTTGGTAAACTACATCCTGTGGAGATGTCAAGGAGAAAATTCAATTTGCCTTCAGTTGGCAGCGCCAACGGTATCTATCATGCCCACAGCACACATTTGAAAGCTCAAGCTGCACGAAGAATCCACGCTGACCTTAGAGTAACTGTGTGTGTGCTCGTGGGGTTGAAAATGACTCTGGTACATGGATACCAACCTCTCCTCATCAAGGCATCATGGAGGAACATGAAAGTATATGGGTCATCAAATATAACTTTGTTTTATCCATGTGAAGATTAAGACTTGATGACTGAAGGTTTTGCAACTAACTGGTTGTTTGGTCTTAGACAAGCCACTTAATTTCTTGGAGCTTCTGGGTCTTCATCTGTAAAACAGGGATACAGAAATTGCCTACCTAATGGGGTTGTTTTGAGGCATTCAAAGTCCATGATCATCCAACCATTAGTGGCCTGTCTTGTCTTGCATCATTTCCCAAAACAAACCCTTTGCTCTATTTAAACTGGTGTGCCCAGGAGATCTTACACATGCCATGTCCTGCTCACTTGGTTTTCTCTTCCCGCAATGTCAATTCCAGTTTTCTTCTGCTTGTCCAAGAAGTACAAAGCTTTCAAACTCAGCCTGAATCCCATCGTTTTCATGAAGCCTTCCTACACTATCTTAGCTTTGATGATTGCTGCCCCCTTGAACTCCTGTAGCCTCTTATCAAGTGTTTAATACAACCCACTCAGACAACTTAATGTTTTGTGCCTATAACATAGATATTTTAAAAATAACTCCTGCTGCAATTTCACTTCTTGTTAATTCTGTGTATTTTTCCATAATGTTTTCTCTAACAGGATAAGACCAAAAGGCTAAAATGAAGAAAGGAGGAGGCTATGACCTAAGGAATGTCCCTTCCTGGAGGGAAGAGAAAATTGGAAGACCTTCTGGTACCAGGTGGAAGAGAGGTGAGAGAGTTCAGATGCAAATGACTTTCCCTTCCTCTCTCTGGGATCAGATATTGAGGATGGTCATGGACCAGTAGACAGGATGATAGAAGCATAAAGATAGAAAATATATGAGCCGGTGTCCTGCTTTCCTCACACATGCCGCAAAGACACTGTAACCCCCATGGGGCAGCCCAGAATTTGGCATGGCACCCCGGCCTGTGAGGTATCCAGATGGTAGGGTAAGAATTGCTAAAAGAATTGCCTAAGAGATGGGCCTTAGTTCTCTATTAAGGGGATGCAGAAGTTATATGTGGTCCTCAGGCACTGGGGCACTTGGAAGATGCTGGCTATTGAGCTCAGAAGGCCAAGGAGGTTGTTCTTAATAGAAGTAAAGAGATACTACGGCAGAGGGCAGGGCAGGCCACCCACGCTGGGGACCTCAGAGCAGTTGCAGATGCCTTAGAAGACCAGTGGTTCCAGTGAGATCCAGGGTATGGCTACACTAGTCCCGCGTCCCCTGCAGTTTAAAGTCTTAAACTTTAGTGAGCGAAAGACCCAGAGGAGGCCAGTCACAGACCCATCAACAGCAGAGGCAGCAGGAGATGGAAGGAAACAAGGGGAAGAAGCATAGCTTCCCCGAGGTTTTAAGTTTTCCAACTCTTTCTCTCCCACATCTCCCCATTACCTTAGTTGGATGAGTGCTTGAAAGCAAGGTGAGATAGGTTATAGGAAATGAGAGTTAAGGTTTTTTTTCTCTCTCCCTCCTCCCTTCCTCCCCTTCCTCCTTTGCACAGCTGATAAGTAGTGAGCAAATTCTGTATATCTTGTCTCCACAGATAGATTAGAAGTTGTGTTTTGAATACAGTGGGTGCTTCATCAATGTTGTCAGCTCTGCAGAGTTTGAACAAGTAAATTACATCTTCATCTGCAGAAGCAGTGGTGGTGGTAATAATAATTGCTCCTGTTTGTTAAAAGGGGGCCATGCAGGGTAGTAGATGGAGAGAAAATTCTGGATCCTGACTACCTGGGTTTGTATGCTGGGCCTGCAATTGACTAGCTGTGGGAGGAATCACTCAACCTCTCTTTCCCTTTAGCTGTAAAGTGATGATAGTTCCTAGGACTGTTATAAGCACCTAATCAACTAATACATGTAAAGAACGTAGACTGGTACTGGGCTCACACTAAACACTTGAAAACATTTTGACTTATATGCCAGGCAATTCGAGTGCTGTTTTTGTCCCCATTTTACAGATGAGGAAACAGAGGTGCAGAGATATGAAGTGACTTGCACACGAACACACAGCTAGGAAATGATAGAGCCAGATTCCAAAGCAGGCAGCCTGAGCTCACAGACCACACACGCTCTTCGCCATCTGCTTGGTAGAGAAGAGGTCAGGTGGAAATCACTTAACTTCCTATTAATCCTCAAGTCCTTCACTCTATGAGCACCATCTACTTGGGCCATTCTGTTAGCGATTTCTTCTCTTCCAAGCCCACTTAGGTAGTGACAATCTACAGGCCCTTAAGAACCTTCCTACTTGGTGTATTATGGATAAGAAAAAGAAACAAAGTTTCTTTTACTGTGTTTATTCTCTCCAGAATTTAAAGTTTCTTAAAATTAAAAATTTAAGTTCCCATTATTCTCCCAGGTTATTCATCGTCTTATTAGAGTGAAGAATTTTATTTTGGACCCTTTAGGAAGTTTAGATACAATAGACTAAGCAGAAACTATCAGTAAAACTAGATGCCATTTATTAAGCGTGTACTGCTGACAAACACTACATTGTATCTGGTCTTCACAATGACCTTGAAAGTTTAGTATTACTGTTTAGTTTTAAAGGTGAGGAAACCAAGGGTCTTTATAATAGCCAGGAATCCTGGGGAAAAGTTACATTTATATACATATAAAATTATATATGCATTACCAGGAATCCTCTGGAAAAACAGTTATGAGAAGCAGAT
Organism: Delphinus delphis; assembly: GCF_949987515.2. NCBI lineage: Eukaryota > Metazoa > Chordata > Mammalia > Artiodactyla > Delphinidae > Delphinus > Delphinus delphis. The sequence goes on along the minus strand of NC_082690.1, from coordinate 50,107,624 downwards.
TTTAAGAGATTTAAGAAAATGGTGTTTATAAATTATGAAAGAATGGTGTCCATGGCTACAAATATGGGATGACACAGTGATAATTTAATTTTCTGGCGGCCACATCAATATGCTTCTTAATTCAAACTTGAAATCTGCATGGAGTTAACCTGGTTATTCCCTGGAAAGATCCTTTGCAGATCCTTGCTCTAAGGCAAGACAATAAAATTAGGACGACAAATGAAATTAGAAACCCCAAGCTTAGAGGAAGAATACGGCTCACAAACAAACTGAGGAAAGGGGTAGATGTCACAGGGTGAGGGTTGCTGGGAGACATCTATTTGATTTTCTTTCCTGAAGCTCCCAGTGTGGTGTTCAGTGTCAGATAAGCATTATTTTCACAATATTCTGTTAGAAATGGAAGCAGCTGACTTGAAAGCTGCTGGGGCTTCCTCGGCTAGGCTACGGAAGGTGCACGGTCTTGGGGAGATAATGATTTAAGACAGTTTGGTTCTCCATCTCTGGCTTGCCTCAGAATCACCTGGAAGGCTTATAAAAACAGATTGCTGGACCAACCCCCAGAGTTCTCAATTTAGTAAATCTGTGGTGGGCCTGAGACTTTGCATCTCTAACAAGTTCCCAGGTGATGTTGATGCTGAGAATGCAGGGACCACTCTTTAGAATCATTGATTGAGGAGAAGCTTGATTGACTTCATTCATTTTGGGTAGATTTCTTTCTTCCTACTCCCTACTCTCAGCCTCTTATTCGTTTCAGGGTCTTCTCCTTATTCCACTGTTGATTTTGTTTTCATTGTTGATTTTGTTTTCTTTTGGGGGGAGGCAGGGTGGAAGAAATTCAAAGTCAGCAGCCACCACTGTTCTCCCAACCCAGAAGATCCTGGGAGGCAGACTGTTCTGAGAGAAGGCTAACCCAAGGAGAACTGTATATAAATAGTTGCCCTGCCCTCTGAACTCTGAGTGTATGTCTAATTGGCTCTCAGTTTATGCTGGTGGTGGAATGAGTTCCCCTGTGTCAGGATGAAAAGTTAGGCTTCTGTCTTCAAGTGCTATAAATGTCCTCTGTTGCATTCTACCAAGCAAATAGTTCCCCACTTTGCATTTACCTTCCTCTGTCCCTTTTTCTTTATCCACGCCCTTGTTGAGCTCTCTTCTGTTCCTCCTAAAATGACCAGCTTCCAAACACTGTAGACACAAATGATGGCTCATGGTGTTATTTACATTTCAATATAACCGTTGCTGTGGGATGCTTAGCACAATTAAACCGCTGGAGACACATCCAGCCAGTGCATCCTTTGATTCAAGCAAGTTGAATCAATATACAGTGAGTTCCTGTATTAACATGCAGCTTAGGAGGCATTTATGCTGAGCTCAAAAATCTAATTAGTGGTTTCCTGTTTGGGGTATAGTGACTGTTTATTTCATTTCCAGTTCACCTGGGTCTGTAATAACTTTTCATGCTTAATTTCCATTCAGATGGAGACACTGTCTTTCATCCCCAGCCTTTTCACAAAAGCCCCAGAAACCCAATGTACTAGAAATGGTAGAGAGTTCAAAATGAGGACCTCGGATTAAATGTTCAGGTCCCCACATCATTAGTAGAAAGGAGGTAATAAAGTTCATTACATCAACAATGAAAAGAGGATATTTGCAATGTGCTTTTCTAGGAACTTCTCTTTTGAAATGGGGTGAGCTGAGTGCTGATGGAAAAGTTGACCAACTGTAACTTTTGATGCACAAGGTCATGGCTAGTCCTTGTTGATGGAAAACTGCAGCTTAAAAGCTATTCTGTGAATAGAAAAAGGACTCCCAGAAAGCTGAGGAGCTGAGAAATAACGTCATGGTTCCTGCAAAGTCGGCTTCATCCAGGGGTATGAGAGTGTAGCAGATTGGTGGCCTGGGTGTTGGCAGAAGTGATGTGGCTGCTTCCAGAAAAAGAGCCACTTTATCCACCAGGACTCACATGGAAGTCCAGCTTTCAGAATTCTGCTCATGGGCCACTGCTGCAGGAAAACAAGAGGTGGCACTGGCTGGCAGCTGTTAAAAAAACATCTTTGTACCATACGATCCAGCAATTCCACTCCTGGGCATGTATCTGGAAAAGATGAAAACTCTAATTCGAAAAGATATATGCACCCCAATGTCCACAGAAGCACTATTTACAATAGCCAAACATGGAAGCAACCTAAGTGTCCATCGCTAGATGAATGGATAAAGATGTGGTATATATTGATATATACAATGGAATATTACTCAGCCATAAAAAAGAATGAAATACTGCCATTTGCAGCAAAATGGATGGACCTAGAAATAATCAAACTAAGTGAAGTAAGTCAGACAGAGAAAGACAAATATTACATGATACCACTTATATGTGGAATCTAAAAAAGTGATACAAATGAACTTAATTTACAAAACAGAAATGGGCTCACAGACATAGAAAACAAACTTGTAGTTACCAAAGGGTGAAGGGGTGGGGAGGGATAAATTAGGAGTATGGGATTAACATACACACAATACTATATAAAAGTAGATAAACAACAAGGATTTACTGTATAGCACAAGGAACTACATTTAATATCTTATAATAACCTATAATGGAAAAGAATCTGAAAAAGAATATATATATCTCAATCACTTTTCTGTACACCTGAAACTAACACAACATTGTAAATCAACTATACTTCAAGTAAAACAAAACTTTGTCATTCTTGTGCCCCAAATCAACCTACAAAGTCTTTCAGAGGGAGTGTGTTAAGTTCACTAATGTTTGCAGGGCTGAAATGCTGATTCCAAAGTGTTATAATGTTGCCTTAACTGTCAGATTCTGGAAGCAATAGACCATGGCTATCTAAATCTAGTATCACCTAAAGACCTGAGCAACCAAAGGTTGCAAGGGTCTGCCCTGGACCCCATGATTTAGAGTACCCCACTCTAGTTCTCCTCTGGCCAAGTCCCTCCTCACAGGGAGAATATTTTTCTAGACCCATTTTTGGAAACCCAGGATCCCAGAATTTCCTGTCCAAATGGTCCCGTTTTCAGAGCCTGCACAGGCCTGTTCCCAGACCATTTCTCTGGAGGACTGCACAAGACTGTGTCCTCCCCCAGGCCTGAGGACTGGCTAAGACAGGCCGTTTTCAGGGAGTAGAGGATACACAGAGCTTGGACAAGCAATGGAGATGTCCATACTCTTGTGAGAAGCCCCTCAGCGTGCTGACCTGAGCTGGGGTTGGGAAGACGGAGAGGGTTGGCTTGGTGGTGGGCACAGAAGCAGGAGGGATATAGGGGTGGACCACTTTTTGTTTACCCAGTCATAAGTTGATAGGTATTTGAGCTGTTTCCACCTGCGCCTGTTATGAATAATACGAACCTTCATGTATTGTTGCTTAGTATTCCAGGATATGAATAAACGACAGTTTATCTATTACACTGCTGAGGGACACATAAATTTCCTCTTTCCCCCAGCTAACTAAAGTCTGCAATTATAAACATGTCCTCTTGTGCACGTTTGCAAAAATTTTCTCTGGAGTACATAGTCACCTTTTAAAAAATGAATAATAGTATTTTTTACTGTGATAAAATACACATAGCATAAAATTTACCATTTTAACAATTTTAAAGTATATAATCCAGTGACGTTTAATACACTCATAATGTTGTGCAATCATCTCCACTCTCTATTTCAAGAATGTTTTCATCACCTCAAAAGAAAACCCTGTATCCATTAATTTCCTTCCAGCCCCTGACAATCACTAATCTGCTTCCTGTCCCTTTGGATTTGCCTATTCTGGACATTTCATAGAAATGGAATCATACAATATTGTAGGCTTTTGTGTCTGGCTTCTTTCACTTATAATCTTTTCAAGATTCAATCATATTGTAGCATGTTACTTCTAATGTAGTAACTATTACGGAGGGAAAGTTTCTGTCCCTCCAAAATTCGTTATGTTGAAACTCTAACCCCCAATGTAATGGCATTAGAAGGTGAGGTCTTTGGGTATTTGGTTTAGATGAAGTCATGGGGGTGGAGCCCCCATGATGGGATTAGTGCCCTTACAGGGAGAGAAAGAGATACCAGAGCTCTCTCTCTCCACCATTCTAGAATACAGTAAAAAGGGGGCAATCTGCAAGACAGAAAGAGGGCTCTCACCAGGAGTCAAATTTGCTAGCACCTTGATGATCCCAGATTTCCCAGCATTCCAGAACTGTGAGAAATAAATGCCCAAGGTTTAAGCCACCCAGCCTATGGTATTTTGTTACAGCAGACTGAGGTACGGTAGTAACTAATGTGGTAGTAATACTTCATTCCTTTTCTCCCTCACTCTTTTTTGTTTTATGTTTTTTTTAGCATCTTTATTGGAGTATAACTGCTTTATTGTGTTAGTTGTTGCTGTATAACAAAATGAATCAGCCATACGTGTACATATATCCCCTTATCACTTCCCTCTTGTGTCTCCCTCCCACCCTCCCTATCCCACCCCTCTAGGTGGTCACAAAGCACCAAGCTGATCTCCCTGTGCTATGCAGCTGCTCCCACTAGCTATCTATTTGATAGTTGGTAGTGTATATATGTCAGTGCCACTCTCACTTCATCCCAGCTTACCCTTACCCCTCCCTGTGTCCTCAAGTCCATTCTCTACGTCTACGTCTTTATTCCTGTCCTGCCCTATGTTCTTCAGAAACATTTTTTTGTTGTTGTTCCATATATATGTGTTAACATACTGGATTTGTTTTTCTCTTTCTGACTTACTTCACTCTGTATGACAAACTCTAGGTCCGTCCACCTCACTACAAATAACTCAATTTCGTTTCTTTTTTTGGCTGAGTAATATTCCATTGTATATGTGTGCCACATCTTCTTTATCCATTCATCTGTCAATGAACACTTAGGTTGCTTCCATGTGCTGCAATGAACATTGTGGTACATGACTCTTTTTGAATTATGGTTTTCTCAGGGTATATGCCCAATAGTGGGATTGCTGGGTCATACGGTAGTTCTATTTTTAGATTTTTGAGGAACCTCCATACTGTTCTCCATAGTGGCTGTATCAATTTACATTCCCACCAACAGTGCAAGAGGGTTCCCTTTTCTCCACACCCTCTCCAGCATTTATTTTTTTATTTTTCCAGCATTTATTGTTTGTAGATTTTTTGATGATGGCCATTCTGACTGGTGTGAGGTGATACCTCATTGTAGTTTTGATTTGCATTTCTCTAATGATTAGTGATGTTGAGCATCCTTTCATGTGTTTGTTGGCAATCTGTATATCTTCTTTGGAGAAATGTCTATTTAGGTCCTATGCCCATTTTTCGATTGGGTTGTTTGTTTTTCTGATGTTGAGTTGCTTGTATATTTTGGAGATTAATCCTTTGTCAGTTGCTTCCTTTGCAAATATTTTCTCCCATTCTGAGGGTTGTCGTTTCGTCTTGTTTAGGGTTTCCTTTGCTGTGCAAAAGCTTTTAAGTTTCATTAGGTCCCATCTGTTTATTGTTGTTTTTATTTCCATTTCTCTAGGAGGTGGGTCAAAAAGGATCTTGCTGTGATTTATGTCATAGAGTGTTCTATGTTTTCCTCTAAGATTTTTATAGTGTCTAACCTTACATTTAGATCTTTTATCCATTTTATTTTTGTGTATGGTGTTAGGGAGTGTTGTAATTTCATTCTTTTACATGTACCTGTCCAGTTGTCCCAGCACCACTTATTGAAGAGGCTGTCTTTTATCCATTGTATATTCTTGCCTCCTTTATCAAACATAAGGTGACCATATATGTGTGGGTTTATCTCTGGGTTTCTATCTTGTTCCATTGACCTATATTTCTGTTTTTGTGCCAGTACCACACTGTCTGGATTACTGTAGTTTTGTAGTATAGTCTGAAGTCCGGAAGCCTGATTCCTCCAGTTCTGTTTTTCTTTCTCAAGATTGTTTTGGCTATTTAGGGTTTTTTGTGTTTCCATACAAATTGTGAATTTCTTTGTTCTAGCTCTGTGAAAAATGCCATTGGTAGTTTGATAGGGATTGCATTGAATCTGTAGTTTGCTCTGGGTAGTATAGTCATTTTCACAATATTGATTCTTCCAATCCAAGAACATGGTATATCTCTCCATCTGTTTGTACCTCTTTAATTTCTTTGATCAGTGTCTTATAGTTTTCTGCATACAGGTCTTTTGTCTCCTTAGGTAGGTTTATTCCTAGGTATTTTATTCTTTATCTTGCAGTGGTAAATGGAAGTGTTTCCTTAATTTCTCTTTCAGATTTTTCATTATTAGTGTATAGGAATGCAAGAGATTTCTGTGGTTTAATTTTGTATCCTGCTACTTTACCAAATTCATTGATTAGCTCTAGTAGTTTTCTGGTAGCATCTTTAGGATTCTCTATGTATAGTATCATGTCATCTTCAAACACTGATAGCTTTTTTTATTTTTACTTTTATTTTTTTTGCTGTACATGGGCCTCTCACTGTTGTGGCCTCTCCTGTTGCGGAGCACAGGCTCCAGACGCGCAGGCTCAGTGGCCATGGCTCATGGGCCCAGCCACTCCGCGGCATGTAGGATCTTACCAGACCAGGGCACGAACCCGTGTCCCCTGTATCGGCAGGCGGACTCTCAACCACTGCGCCACCAGGCAAGCCCTCCATGGATCCTCTTAAGTAACATAGTCTCACTAAAGATTTATGAAAGTCCCTTCCTGCCTCCCTAAGTCTGATATGATGGCTCAAAAAATTTCATAATGGGAAGGAATTAGAATTAGAATGAGCTGAGCGCAAATCCTGGTTCTAACCTTAATAGCTTTGTGACCTAGTCAAGTTAGGTGGCTTGGTCTCCTTATCTGTAGAATCAGAACACTGATGCACCCCTGTGGCTCTTAGTAGAACACAGTCAACCCTGAGTAACACTAAGTAAGCGCGCAGTGAGTGCTGGCTCTCTCCTCTCTAGTCTTTGTACAAGAAGCATTGCCACCCTTCCCCGCTTCCTGAGGCCTTTGCCCCACGCTGTTTTGCATCATGGCTCTACGTGTCCTGGTGTGACCCTCAACCAGGTATGAGTGTACTTACTTCTGAAGGGAAGAGAGCATGGGATTCGAAGCCGGACAAAACTGGTTCACATCATGGCACTCAGTTACCAGCTCTGTGGCCTCAGTTTATTCATCTGGAAATGGGAACTTTTGTAAGGTTTAAATTAAGTGAAGTATGTAAGAGCCTTGCTCATTGCCTGGCATATCGTGATTGGATCATACACACATGCTGACCTGATTTGAAATTTTTAAAATTCCATTTTAACCTGCTTCTTTCAGATACAAATCTATACTTTTCCACATGAGCAGTGCTGGTCAAGGGGTCACATTATTCACCATGTTATCTGGGTCACAGCTGATGTCCTCAGTAATGCTGCAACATCTGTGGTAGGACTTGTAATGTCCCCTAATCTCTGGTTTGTCTCTGGCAGCTGCGAAAAGTCAAGCAGTGTACAAAATGCAGTCAGTCTCTCTGGCTGGCAAATTATCTTCCCTCCAATAAATCCTGTCAGTCCTCTCCAAATGTGCTTGCTCTACACCTTGTGGGACCCATTGTTGAGATTTCTCGGCTTTGGACCTCTCTCCACAACCATGCTTACAACTAGCTTTGCTAGACATTTTTTAGAGGACAGGGAGATTTTTGTTTGGGGCTGGACTTGCAGAGTGAAATTAATAGCTTGCCCTCAGGACATAGACATGTTCTATTTTGCCTTTCTTTGACAGCTATCATTTACTGAACATCTTCCTCAAGTCAAATAAAAGAGAAACATTCTGAAAACAACATTTGTCTCAAAGAGATTGTGGCCACAGAAGCTGATACCTGACTTAAGTCCAAAAATAATTTCAAGTGCAAGAGGGTGGCTGGGGGGCCAGCAGGATGGAGAGTGTGAAGGTCCTGGACCTCCAGGGCTTTCCTCTGTGTCAAAAACATAAAATAAAATCTGATAGAATTACAAAAAGAAATTGACAAATCTACAATTACAGTAGGAGATTTTAACACACCACTATCAGGAACTAGCAGATTAAACGGATATAAAATTAGCAGGAGCTGAACATTTTGAACAACAAAATTAAAAGCTTTACCTAATGCGAGAGTGGCTAACTTTTTCTGTAAAGGATCAGATAATAGTAAATATTTTATGGCCACATACGGTTCCCTCACCTCTGTAGCATAGAAGCAACCATAGATAGTAGCTAAATGAAGGAAGGTGACTATGTTCAAATTAAACTTTAAAAAAACAGGCTGCAGGCCAGATCTGGCCCTAAGGCTATAACTTCCAGACCCTCTGACCTAATTGATAAAGTCTTTTACCCAACAATAATTTTAATTTTAATTTTAATCAAGTACCCCTGGGCCATTTAAAAAAATTATCATACAAGAGAAACAAAGAAAGCTTCATCAAATTTCAGAGTCAATAACCAATGACTATTTCTCTGATCTCAATATACTTAAATTAGAAATAAACAATAGGAGTATAAAAATATATTTTGAAATGTACTCCTAAACAGAACGGTCACACTACTCTGTTTTAACAGCATAATTCATAGTAGCGAAAGACTTAGGACAACTTAAATGCCCATCAATAGAAGAATGGATAGAAAAGGAAAATTATGATATAGTCATACAATGGGATATTATACAACAGGTAAAATAACTGGTGTGAATTTAAATAGTTCAAAAAAATAATGAGAAAAGCAAGTTCTAGAATAATAAATATAATACCATTTATATAAATTTTAAAGCACGCAGATATTGTTTATGAATATTATTATTTATGGATATTATGGGAAGGGATATTAAAATGGGACTTTTCCTGTTTACTAAATCATGACTACATCTCTTAGACTGAAAACATTTGTCCATTCTACAGAGATTATATGTGTGGCAAATCATGTTCTCCAAGTCTGTGGCTTTATCTTAATTTTTTTTAAATAGTAACTTTTGAGAAATAATCATGAAAAAATTTTAAGTTGTTGAAATTATCAGTCTTTCTTCTTTGTGTGTATGTCTTGATTAAGAAATCCTTCCCTGCCCTGCACTATTCACAATAGCCAAGACATAGAAACAACCTAAATGTCCATTGACAGAGAGATGAATGGATGAAGAAGATGTGGTATATATATATACAATGGAATACTACTCACCATAAAAAAGAATGAAATAATGCCATTTGCAGCAAAATGGATGCAACTAGAGATTATCATATAGTGAAGTAAGTCAGAAAGAGAAAGACAAATACCATATTATATCATTTGTATGTGGAATCTAAAATATGACACAAATGAGCTTATCTATGAAACAGAAACAAACTCACAGACATAGAGAACAGACTTGTGGTTGCCAAAGGGGAGGGATGGTGGGAGAGGGAAGGATTGGGAGTCTGGAATTAGAAGATGTAAACCATTATATTTATATAGAATGGATGAACAACAAAGTCCTACTGTATAGCACAGGGAACTACAGTATATTCAATATCCTGTAATAAACCATAATGGAAAAGAATATGGAAAAGAATGCATATACATGTATAACTGAATCGCTTTGCTGTACAGCAGAAATTAACACAATATTATAAATCCACTATACTTCAATAACATAAATTAAAAAGAAAGAGAAATCCTTCCCTACCCCAAGGTCATAAAAATAAGACATTCTCCTATATTTTATAAATAAATATAATATATATATGTGCTATAGACTGAATGTTTGTATTTCCCAAAATTCATATGTTGAAACTTAATCCCCAAAGTGATGATATTTGGAGGTGGGCCTTTGGGATGTGATTAAGTTATGAGGGTAGAACCCTCCTGAATGGGATGAATGCCCTTATAAGAGAGACCCCAGAGAGGACCCTTATCCCTCCTGCCATGTGAGGATACAGTAAGAGGACGACCATTTATGAACCAGGAAGCAGGTTCTCACCAGATGCATAGATCTTGCACTTCCCAGCCTCCAAAACAATGAGAAATAAATTTCTGTTGTTTGTAAACCACCCAGCCTATGGTAATTTTTTTATAGCAGCCCAGATGGACTAAGACTGTATATATATATATATATATATATATATATATATATATATATATATATATATATATATATATTTCTCCACCAGCTTACCAGCTCAGACAATTTATTTCCTCTCTTTCTACCTGATATTCCCTCATTTATAGATGGAGGTTTGTAAAAAGGGGGTTAGTAATAGTACTTTCCTTATAGGATTTTGTGAGGAATACATACATTAACTTTTTTTAAAAAAATAAATTTATTGGGCCTCCCTGGTGGCGCAGTGGTTGAGAGTCCGCCTGCTGATGCAGGGGACACGGGTTCGTGCCCCGGTCTGGGAAGATCCCACATGCCGCGGAGCGGCTGGGCCCGTGAGCCATGGCCGCTGAGCCTGCGCGTCCGGAGACTGTGCTCCACAACGGGAGAGGCCACAGCAGTGAGAGGCCCATGTACCGCAAAAATAAATAAATCAATCAATTTATTTATTTATTTTTGGCTGTGTTGGGTCTTTGTTGCTGTGCACAGCCTTTCTACAGTTGCGGTGAGTGGGCTTCTCATTGCGGTGGCTTCTCTTGCTGCAGAACACGGGCTCTAGGAGCACGGGCTTCAGTAGCAGTGGCATGTGGGCTCAGTAGCTGTGGCTCGTGGGCTTAGTTGCTCTGCGGCATGTGGGATCTTCCCAGACCAGGGATCGAACCCATGTTCCCTGCATTGGCAGGCAGATTCTTAACCACTGCACTACCAGGGAATCCCCCGTACATTAACTTTTCTTAAGCAAACGTTACTACAGTCAGGTCCAGGCAGGAATCACCTATCGCTCCATTTCTCCAGGCTAGAAAGCTTCACCCTCCCCTTCCCCCAACAAAGCAGAGAATACCCAAGCACCTCTTTTAGAAAGTTTATGATTGCACATTTTGCCTCTTCTTTTCATTGGAGATTAGGTACAGAGGGGTTAGGAGGGAGCAAAAAAATAGGAACAGACTATCGGAGGCCACTACAAGCTGAGAACCAGAGAAGGTTTCAAGCTTTAATAGCAACTTGTCTTTGTAGAGGACTTTTATGATTGCAAGCACATACATGGAAACGTCCTCTTGTAGTCTTTGAACATCAGAATAGGAAGGATCCTTAGACATTGCTGATCAGACTCTTTAATTGAAGCTGAACTCCCTGTTCCTATTTGCACCTGCCTTTCTCTGTGGAATGCAGAGTGGGAAGGAACATGATCCAGGTCCTAGGAGACAGAACACACAGACTTCATTCAAAGCCAGGCAGACACAAGTTTATATTCTGGCTCTACTGCTTATCAGCTGTAGGACCTTGGACAAGTTTTTCTTTTTCTTTTTTTTTTTTTTTGTGGCACGCGGGCCTCTCACCGTTGTGGCCTCTCCCATTGCGGAGCACAGGCTCTGGACGCGCAGGCTCAGCGGCCATGGCTCACGGGCCCAGCCGCTCCGTGGCATGTGGGATCTTCCCGGACCGGGGCAAGAACCCATGTCCCCTGCATTGGCAGGCGGACTCTCAACCACTGCGCCACCAGGGAAGCCCTGGCCAAGTTAATTTTAAGTGAATTTAATTTCTCCAAATCTCAGTTTTCAATTTATAATATGGAAGAATGATAGTATCTTTATTACAGGGCTATTGTGAGACTTAGAGATGTGAAATACAGAAGAATACCTGGCATATAATAGGATTACATCATTAGGATTACGATGTCCCCCCAATAGTCATTAGGTTCTGCTTGGACCTTCAGAGATGAAAAACCACTTAAATGAGGAACCACTTAAAATGTCTCGCATAGCTCCCAGAATCAAGAAGTTGTGTACATCCTGCCCAAAGATGCTTGTGCCATAATTTAGATAAGTTGCCACCTTGATTGATTTCAAATTCTGTCATTGGCATACTTCCCTGCAGTGACAGGAAAAGAAGGCATTTTGCTGGTTGGCACCCAGGCTCCTTTCCCCAAAAGAACGCTTCTTTTATCAGCCATTTCTCCATCTGCTCTTCTCTGCAGCAGAAGCTTTACAGTATAGATGTTCCCAACTGGAATGGGAGCACATGGCTTGGGTGAATGCAATTAGTGCATTCCTAAGGAAAACAGAATAAACTATGCAGAGCCCAAGTGCTTGGCAGCTTCAGAAAAGTGTTGTAAGATATGTGCTCCAGTACTGTCGCTCTAATTAAAAAAAAAGAAAAAGCAGATGGAGATTATGGTAATTAAAATGTAGAATCATTAAAAAAACAAAGCCAAAAAAAAAAAAACCATCAAGGACAATGGTCATACTTTCTGGTTTTATGCTCAATCTTAAAGCTTTGAAATTTCTTTTATCAGATACAAATATCTATGTAGAAATTTACAGATCAGAGGAGCTCAAGTAAGAAAAACTACACAAAAACCTCAGCTATCATCCCAAATGATGCTTTTCTATGCCCTCACAGAGGGAGGCAGCAGGAAGATGGGGCTCTTTGCACTGTCTAGGGTCCCTGTGGGTGCTCTTAAAACACCCAGGTGTCCAGATGGAAGGCAACTTAAAAGAGCACATACAAGAGCTTTGTGACCTTGGGAGTCACCTTAACTCCTGGGCCTTAGGTTTCCACTGATGAAATTGGAATAAAGAATTTTTAAGAATTCTCATGGTTCTGAGTTCATACGAACCTAATTTTTCTTGAATTGATAAGGACATCAGAGGCAGAATAATGATAACTAAGAGCTCTACGTAGGTTATATCATTCTTTTTCTTCACAGCAACTTGTTACGATAAGGGCCCATCGTCCACACTTTCCTGAAGAGGACACGAAGGTTCAAAGTCATTAACTGATTAGCCTTAGATAGCTATTAAGTGGTCCAATCTGGATTTGAACCCAGATGTGTAGGAGTCACTAAGTCATGCTTTTTTCACTTAAAGAAAATATTCCTTGGGCCCTCACGGTTAGGAAAATGGAAATGCTGGTGGCAGTCATTAATTCTGTCATTTTTCAGATATTTATTAAGTACCTACAGTTGCCAGACCCTGTGCTAGGAGGTAGAAATACAGTGGGAACACCCATATGACTACCCATCCTACAAAGATTGAAGGCATTATTGTTACTGCTCTTCTTCGTGGCTAAAGAAGAAATGCAAAAATAGATTTTGATCTTTCTTAAATTGATACAGCCATTATCATTTCCAGGCTCTTCAGGTTCCTTACCATTTTTTCTTTTCTTTTTTTTTGCGGTACGCGAGCCTCTCACTGTTGTGGCCTCTCCCGTTGCGGAGCACAGGCTCCGGATGTGCAGGCTCAGCGGCCATGGCTCACGGGCCCAGCCGCTCCGCGGCATGTGGGATCTTCCCGGACCGGGGCACGAACCCGTGTCCCCTGCATCGGCAGGCGGACTCTCAACCACTGCGCCACCAGGGAAGCCCTCCTTACCTTTTTTTGATCTTCACAATGAGAGAGAGAGGAAATAGTGCAGATGGTATTATCCCCATCTCCCAGATAAGGAAGCTGAGGCTCAGAAAGATGTGTAGCAAAACTTGCGTCTTCCCAGGCCATGTCGGATGCTCCTATATTACACAAGGCAGCCTCCTGCATTCAGTAGGAAGGCATAATTACTGCTGAATTCAGCTAATAAATGTTTTGTTCACTTGTTTTGCTGTGCGATGCCAAGTCGCTTCAATGGCAGTTTTCACTTTCCTCTGCCCTTTGTAGGCACAGGCAGGTCTGCCCGAGATGTTCCTGGGCTGAGGCCCACTCTGGCTGTTTCCAGGTTGTATACAGAGGCTCTGGGCTGGTGCCTCATAACCCACGCAGTGGTAAAGGGCTCAGCTGTCACTGCCTCTCATCAAGTTCACAGCATTTTGGACACGCCTCTAATCCAACTCAACTTGTATCCACATTTATGGTGTAGAAAATAAGCTCAGCTATTAGGACCATAATTTGGGGGTCCTTCATTCAACCCACAGTCCTTCTCCAGGGATGGGCACCATGTTTGAAGAGAGGCACAAATGAACAGAAACCAACTGAGTGGGGACACATCTTAGAGTCCATGTCGGCTGAGATGTAATTGATACCAGGGAGGTTTTGCCTGGACAAGAGAACATATGGGTGGATGAGGAAGGAGGTGGTGAAAATAAATATTGATTTACTATTCATATGTGTCAGGCACTGTATGAGGGTCTGGAAAAAGAGCTACATTCTTGCCCTCAAGGAGCCTATGCTAAATGAGAAATACTATAATAACTTGCTTTTTTTTTTTTGAGGGCTTATCTTGGCCAGGTACTGATCGGAGAATGTCATGTAAATGATCACATTTAATTCCCCCAATACCCTCTAGGAGGCAGCTATTATTATTATCATCTTCATTTTGCAGGCAAGAAGACCGGCACAGGAGTAAAGGACGTCCTCAGGCTTTAGGATCAATCAGTGGCATCTGGGAGCGTTCAGCCTGCAGCACCGGTGCGCTCAGCTGCTAAGCACCGCCCTTCTGGAGTCCGAAGAGGTGGCTGCAGTGTGTAAAGCCCTCGCACACACACTGCCCCATTTGAGGCTCACAGTAGTTCTACGAGGGGTGTGTTGTCACCACCATTTTATGAGTGAGGAATCTGTGACTTGGGCAGATGAAGGCATGTGCCCAGCAGGTTAGAGTCCAGAGCCTGGCCTGGCACCCACCGCAGGACCCAGGCTTAGCATCTCCTTTGTGTGTATTTGAAAATTTCCTTGCAGTGAACAGGTATTCTTTTATGACCGTAAAAACAGTATTGAAGCAGAGAAAGTGGCTTTTCCTCCTTTACGTTTCCCATGGTTAGCTCTGAGCTGTGAGGGCAACCTGTATTTAGGATGCAGCAACCATGGTACTTTGTGATCGTGTCACCTGGGGGAACAAGGTACTCTTACGTTTTTCTCCTTAACAAGTTCAGACTGTGAATTGTGTGAATTGTGTTGCTAGCGGCATCAAGAACCACCCCAGCATTTCTAGTCAGGGGTTGCTCTCGGATGCCTTTCCTTCTGTGTGCCGGGGGGGTTTGTGGGAATCTCAGAGGCGGGATGTGCTTTTCCTTCTCAATTATCCACTCATCTTAGGGCAGGTTGCTCTACTTTGAAAACAACATCATTTGGACCCGAGCACTCACTTTTTTCTCTTTCTGCAGTTTGCTAATTATGTCTGAATGTTACCAGCAGCAGGGACTTGATTCTGTGGCTTATAGCGCTGGAGGAGGTCAGAGGCCATTTGGACCAACTCCTTTGCTGGAGAGGAAACTGGGGATACTGAGGGACTGCGGGGGATGACATGATTTGCTCCTCTGGTGAGTAGTGTCACCTCTTGGCTCTCTTTTTGCTACCTACACACCTCACAGCTCTCCTGCAAGCAAGCAGGAACCCATGGGGCCTTCCCGGGACAGACCTCCACCCCCGTATCCTCTGATGCAGCTCCTCTCTGACGTACCCAGATAATAGTATCTCATGCATATTTCCTGAGGTTTTTGGATGCTAAAAAACACCACCAAATGGAAGAAATTAACTACTTGATGATCATGAGCACGTAGCCCCCAGACCTGCTGGGGCCTAAGGAGGGATAATGTTTACCACCCTGTTACCTCAACATCAACCAACCAGAGAATTGTGCATGAGCTGATCACATACCCTGGGATTCTCTTCCCTCACCGAGCCTTTAAAAATGCTTTGCTGAAACCCTTCAGGGAGTTCAAGGTTTTGGGGGCATAAGCCACCTATTCCTGCTCCGCCCTGCAATAGACTTTTCTCTGCTCCCAGCTCTGATGTTTCCGTTTGTTTGGCCTCACTGTGCGTCGGGCATGGGAACTTGTGTGCAGTAACACTCCTAGCCCACCTCTTTCTTCTTTTTTTAAATTGAAGTTCAATTTATTTACAACGTTGTGTTAATTACTGCTGTATAGCAAAGTGACTCAGTTATACATATATATATTCTTTTTCATATTCCTTTTCATTATTGTCACAGGATATTGAATATAGTTCCCTGTGCTATACAGTAGGACCCTGTTGTTTATCCATTCTATATATACCAGTTTTCATCTGCTAATCCCAAACTCCCAATCCATCCCTCTCCCACCCCTCTCCCCCTTGGCAACCACCTATCTATTCTCTATGTCCATGATTCTGTTTCTGTTTCATAGATAGGTTCATTTGTGTCATATTTAAGATTCCACATATAAGTGATATCATATGGTATTTGTCTTTGTCTTTCTGACTTACTTCACTTAGTATGATAATCTCTAGTTACACCACCTCCTTCTTTTAAGAGGTAATGAAAGAGATGCCAGAAAAGTATGTGACTTGCCCAAGGCCAACAAGTGAGTGATACAAATGGACCAGAGGCCAGGCCTTCTAGCTCCCAGTTTCAGCAGTTGAGTACTAGCTGGGTGAGGCCAAAATGGGCTTTTCTACTGCCCATTGTTACCCTGTTTAGCTTAAGCACATGTTTCTCACAGAGAAAACACAAATGAAACAACCAGACGTATGAGAGAGAAGAGAGAGAGAAAGAGAGAGAGAGAGAGAAAATTTTTCTAAAAGTAGGTACAGAATTCCCCTCAGCGAGAGAGCAACTGTTGTGGGAAGAAACCGCACTGGGCTCTTTAGGAGAGCTGAGTCCTCATGAGTATCTGCTGTCACCAGAGAAGGGGGATGAACCATCTGACTAGCCGAGAAGGGAACTGCTGGAGCGCCAAAGGGAGTGTCTGACTTTGGGTCCCTCCAAACCCAAGCCAGAGACAAGGGGTAGGGTGTAGGCTGTTTATCTGAGAGGTGAGCCCAGGGAGCACAGGTGAGGGAAGGAGGGGAGGGGCAGGGAAGAAAGAAAGCCCTAGAGGTACTTTACTGAGGAGGTCGCATGTGGGCAACGGGGGCTCAGTCCCAAAGAGACTGAAGGACTGGATTGAATGTCCGTCAGAGTTGTCCCATCTGGAGTCAAGGAGGCTGGAGTATTTCTCCGGGCTCTTGTCCCTCCTTGGTTGAAGATTACTCCTGGCCAGCACCTTGGGGCTGCCCTGGATGGGTTGAATAAATTTTAGGTGCTGGAGAAAGCCCACAGTTGGAGGAGTAGACACAGGTGGAAAGCTGCGGTGTTGCGGAGACAACGTACTGTAGCTGTCGGGGGACTCAGAAGTGGATGAAGGGTATGCAGGCTGGGGTCCGTTACCTGGCATAGTCCATATTGGAGCCAGGGAGATGGCATAAGTCAGCACTCTGTGCTGGGCTGTCTCCCTGTCCCTCTCACCTCTCTGAAACTCACAAAATCTTTTTGGAGAAACAAGTAAAGGGATTGAGGCGTGCATCTGGGGTGATGCGGGGCAAAACAGAGGCAGTTGCACAGTCCCTGGCACTGGATCATGAGAGCACAGGCCTCAGGAATAGGCCAGACCCTAAGGGGAGCCTCATCTGCTTCCAAGGGCGGGGCGGCTAGGTCCTATGGGGCATCTGGCTTCCATACACAGAGCTTCTGTGGCCTCTTCAGGCACTGGAAGGGGTGATGAGGGAATGGGTGAGTTTCGTCCCACTAGAATTGGGACCCCCCAAACTCTGGACAGTGGCTCTTGAGCCAGGGCTGACAGCAGCACCCCACCCCCGCCACCCCCCATGCCTGTGCCCAGAGCCCACTTGCTCTGTGAGGTCTGTGAGCGGTTCTGGGCGTGAGCTCTTTAGTCCCCATCCATAGGTGGCCAGCTGGGCACTTCAGGCTGCAGGAAACTTTCCAGCTGAGATGAGCCCTTCACCAATGGCAACTTCGTGTCAAGCAATGGTGTCCCGTACAGATGGACGGATATCCATGGGGAAGCCCATTAGAAAAGACGGGATGAGAGCTACTTCTGCCAAAGCACTAATGACAGGCATGGTTTTCCTACTGTTGAGACACATATCTGCTACCATGACATGCGTTGGGTGGTGGAAGGATAAACTTGAATCTCTTTCTTAAGTGAAGGAAAGGCTGCTAAGACCCCAAAGGAAAAAGCAAGATGGAGGAATCTGGTTCCTTTGGATTCAATGTATATCCCTCTGCTGCTGGGGCCAAAACGGTCACCAGCACAGCTGGCTGGGTGGTGCTTGGCCTCCCTGCTCAGGGCACAGCTGACAGCAACTTAGACACCATGCTGTCTGTCCTCCGGTCTTTTATCAGGATTTCGTCCCTGTCACTCTTCAATACCAGCATCCCCAACAACTGGACCGACAGCCCCCAGGCAGAGAGAGACTCTGCCTGCTGAACAGGACAGTGCACTGGGCTTGGAGGTGGGGGACCTGGGTTCAAGCCTCCGTTCTCCCACTGACTGGCTCTCTAGGCCTTGCTGTCCTTGTCCACAAAGTCAGGGAGTCAGACCAGAGATCTCTGTTTCCTCTTCCCCATCGGGAGGTGATGCTCCCTCATTTTATTTTTCCCTGGAAAGGAGATCTGAGATTGAAGAACTACTTTGAGAAAAGGCTTTGTCACTTACTTCAGCTGCTGCTTTGGCCTCTCTGAGTCTGTGCGCTCATCTCTAAAATGAGGATGAAAAAGCTGCTCTTCCTAACTCACAGGGCTTTAGGGAGAAGATCAAGTGGGATAATGACTGTAAAAACGTTCTATAAAGTGTATAGCACGTCATTCGGTCATCAAATGATTATAAGCATCTATGTCTGTGTTGGTTCCTGAGAATATCAGGATGAGATAGAGTCCCTGCCCTTGTGGGGCTTTCAGTTTGAGGTGGGTATCAACAAGTAAGCACATAATTAAGCTACTGCGACTCATCCTAACAGCAATTACAGGCTACCACGCTATGAGTACACAGAAGACTTGGTGGCGCCCAAATGCAGGTCGACACACACACTGATGCATACACCTAACAGGAAAGTGATACATTTATCCAGTCACCAAACATTTCTAGAATTCCTGCTCAGTACATGTGTCTCTCTCTCCTGGTTCAGGCCTGAGCCTTCCTGGCTCCTATGTCATTGTTTGTTCTCTCTGTCTCCTGTTGCCTGAACTGTTTTGGCATGCCATTCTTTCCAAGCCACAGAACAGACCAGGTCTGCTGTTCTTTCTTGGGCAAACGTCCCATAGAGGGAGTAGGGCCAGCTTCCCAGGAAGTACAGGCTGTTCTTGTGTGCATGTGGCCTCAGGGACCAGAGGTCTTCCAAGCCTAACATGCTCCTTTGCATATATATTATTGTTGACGGCATGGCATGCATGGCAAAGGAGCCCAGAGATCTCATCTCTCCCTCTCCCACCGTGAACTGCAAAGCTCCCTTCTATCTGCCAGGTATATAAAGAGCTATGCACTGGCCCAGCCTGGTGGCTCCTACCAGATGGCAGGAAGCAAGCCTGCAGGAGATCAGAGGAACTGCCTCTTTAAGAACACTTGAGCTTATGGGAAAGGCCAGCCTGGTGGTGACAAGCAGTGAGACTGCCCACTGACCACCAGTGGTCCAAGAAGGTGTCCAGAGGAGACCAACCACCCCCCACAGAAGCACTTCTTTGTCCAGCCCTGGCCACTTCTGGCAGTGCTGCTGCATCTAATCTACTCATCTTTCCCCCCATATACCCCAAATATCCCTGTGCTTTTGGCTTTTACAGCAGAAGCTCTCTTAGCTACCTTCATGTTATGGCCTTGCCAAGTAAACTGGGGCTATTTCCTCTGTAAGTGCTCTGACGGATGCCTGTGAGAGGAAGAGTGCTTAGAGCTAAGAGGCTACTCTCTGGTTTGTGTGCAGACTTTCACTCCCACTGACTGAATTTCTGGTTATTAGTCCCTACTTATCAAGAGTCAGTTCAGTGTGATCCTCAACTGTTTATTCCTGCTGTGGTTCAATAAAATATTTTATAGATGGATGAAATAGAACTTACTTCCATAAAAGCTGAGTTGTATTTTTTGGAAAAGCTTCCATAGAGTTGAAGGAGTTAACAAAAATACTGTCAAAGGTACAGGTGAAATGACTAGATGTTGATGTGATGGTCATTGCACATACCACTTTTGCTCACATCTCACTGGCCAGAACTTGGTCACATGGCCAGGCCTGGCTGATGCAGGTTCGGAAATGTAGTCTTTATTCTAGGAAGCCACATACCCAGCTAAAATCTGGGTTTCTAGCACTTCAAGAGAAATTAGGAGAAGGGTTATTGGGGATAACTGGCAATCTCTGCCCCAGTATATGTAAGGCTTTTGTTTTTCTATAGTTCTCTGACTTAACCAATCTGTTTTGCGGGGAGGGCGGGTAACTGACAGATTCTTAGACCAGCTATCCTCAAATAAGAGGACACTTACAGTATAACTTACCTTCTTGGGACTCTCTCACCATACTCTCCCCCTGACTAAGTCCTATTCAGCCTTTGTTCATTCACTGTTTCTTTCATGCATCTGTTTATTTAGTCCCTAGATGTTTACTGTTGTGCAAGACATCAGCACTGAGGAAACCGCGACAGGCAAGGGACGCAGTGTCCCTGCCTAGTCAGGGAGACAGGGCTCAGGGACGCTGTGCAAGTGCTATGGCAGGGACGTGTACAGAGTCCTGTAAGAACGCACAGAAGGGGATAAGGGCTAGGGAAAACTCCCAGGCGGTGTCAGTTAGGTGAGCGGTGGGAATGAGGGGGCAGTGAGATGAACGAATATTATGGCTGTGATCATGCTGAACACTAATTTGGAAGTTAGCACTCACTGGCTCCTGCTTCCTGTCCTGTCCCCTTCCCCCAGGTGCAGTTTGGTTTCCTTCCAGCCTTGCCACACCGTCTTCTGACTAGGCATGCTCCCTTACTTTCCATGCCCTCTGCCCACCCTTGTCCCCCTGTCTAGATTGCTTTCCCCGTCTTATCATGCGGACTGTCTTCTACTCATCCTGCCAGGTCCGGCTCAAATAAGCCTCCCTCTGGGCATGTTCCCCTGACTCTGCCCACAGGGGTAACCTCTCTTGCCTTTGGGTTTTCCTAGCACTTTATAGATGCCTCTAAAATATTGCCTGTCTTACTGTTTCATTTGCTTGTCTGTCTCCCCCAGCAGAATGAGAGCCCCTCGGGGGCCGTCATGTGCTTTACTGTTGTCCACGATGTGCACTTACCCAAGTGCAGAGTCTTTAGTAGGGGCTCAGCAATGTTTGAGGAAGATTCAGGAACTTGGAGGAGTAGAATGACCACTGGACTGGGAGTCAGAAGTCTTGTTTCGGCTCTACCTTTCAACCTAGCGCATGCTGTTCGACAGCTCACCTTCTCAGTTTGAAGCTCAGTTCCCCACGTATAAAGGAGGATTGGATTTCGTTAATTGCTGTGATGGTTATGCAACCATAATTTAAAATGTTCACCCCTCTTACAGCCGCCTTCCTAGAACAGACGTTGCTGGTCTTTGAATCACTTTGCAGCTGTGGTCACAACTGAAGACTGGAGACTGGATGGACGTGAAGGAGGCCAGCGGCCTCTGAGGTGGCCTGGCCTGAGATCTGTGCCTTAGGGGAGGGGAATCATGGGTGAGTAACTACACCAGTCAGATGAGGAATCTGTAGGCAGGGTGCAGCAGGTGGAGAAGCTCAAGGACAGAAGCCACTGATGGAGGAGAGAGTGGAGAGTGAGAAGCTGTCAGGAGCGCTAGAAACAGATTCAGGGAGGAGTGAGCGGGTGCCCTTGGGTCGCTAGAACACTTGCGGTGCCATGAGTGACTGAGGCTGAGTTGGCTCCCTCTGCTTCCTTACCTTCCACGTGGCAGTTTACATAACGTATGAGCCCTCTGCAATTTACTTAACAAACACTTCCTGTTCTAAGCACTTTATTTTTTAATTTATTTTTTATCTTCTCTAAGCACTTTAGAATCCTTATACTAGGCACCGTCATTATCCCCATTCTATAGAGGAGGAGCCGACAGGATAAATGACTGTCCAGTACACACGAGTAAACGTCAGAGCCAGGATTCAAACCCAGGCTGCCTGGACTCAGCCCGTAAACCACAATGCCTCTTAGAGATAGTAAGCAGTTTTTTTTTTTGCGGTACACGGGCCTCTCACTGCCGTGGCCTCTCCCGCTGCGGAGCACAGGCTCCCAACGCGCAGGCTCAGCGGCCATGGCTTACGGGCCCAGCTGCTTCGCGGCACGTGGGATCTTCCCAGACCGGGGCACGAACCCGTGTCCCCTGCATCGGCAGGCGGACTCTCAACCACTGCGCCACCAGGGAAGCCCAGTAAGCAGTTTTTGAGCGCCTATCAAATGCCAAGCCCCATGCTAGGCACTTTACTATTAATTTCATTTAATCCTATGTGTATCTCATTTAATGATTGCAATAACTCTGTGAAGTAGATATAAATATACCTATTCTACAGATGAAAAAAACAGAGGCTTGAAAAAGTTAAATGCTATGTCTGAGGTCAAACCGTTGACTGGTGGCAGAGCCAACCATGCCTGCCTGGAATGGTAAAGAAGTGACTCTCAGCAATTCCCTTCTGAATGATGGAGGCAGCTGAGCCCCCAGTCTTTGGATCTGCCATTCACAGTGACACCTGTGCACTATCTGTTGTTTCAGGAACTGTGAAATATGAGACAGAGCCTCAATGTGTTAAGAATTCACAGGCGTTTCTAGAGGCTGCAGCTGAAGTGGGGCTTGGGGGACGGAAAGAGACAGCACAAAGAATATTAGGTTGCCTTAGTTTGAGCTATTTTTTTCCTCTCTCATCTTTTCTGCCTTTTGTTTAATTGCTTTATAGAGATAAATAAAGCTGGAGAAAATTACATCTGGCAGCCTTCAATTGGGCTTGGTTTCGGGTTTCTTTCTTCACGGCTGCCCAAGATGGTGACAACTATCTTGTTAACGGTAGATTTGTTAACTGCGATATTCTTCTTTTATACTTGTATTCTTTTTTGGATTGTATAAGAAAATGATATGCAAGTAATACCCTAGCCCTAGGCAAACAGATACATTAAAAACATATGCATAAAAATATGCAAATAGGAAATAAACCTTGGAGCTAACTAGCCTTCTTGTCCAAAACCATTTACTTAACCTATCTGGGCCTTTGTTGCATCCTTCATAAATTGGGAGATGAGAAATCTGGCCGGACGAAACAACATGGTTACAGGAAAGATCCAGTGAGATAATAATGCTTCCTTTATTTCATTTACACTGTTGTATTTTTAGATTCACCTCTGAAGTCCTCTCACTGATTCTGGGAGGAGGACAGTTTTATCCGCATTTAACACATAAAGGAATAAGCTTTGAGATGTTAGGTGGCTGGGCTATTGCCACCCAGCTAGTAAGTACATGGCAACATCAGGATTCCAGGTGACTCCCTGCCCAGGGACATGGGGTTAAAATTATTACAAAACAATACTGCACACAGAGGAGGTCACATTATTTATCTTTTTCTCTTAATTGGTTTTTCTGGTACAAAATTAATGTGAGTTGATTGTTTTAAATCCAAACTCGTTAGAAACACAAATCTAAAAACGTATCTTTTAATCTCACCTTTCGGGTACAAATGCTGCTAACAGATTGCCGTATATTTTCCCAGACTTTTTAATAGCATCATCACTACTAGCAATAATGCAGTAAGTCACATTGTGATAGCATGCTATCATTGCAAAGTCCATTTACAGAAATGATCTCAAGGCACACACGTCTATCATAAGTTCCTTTTCCTATGATTAGAGTGGGTGCTGAGCCTGAGCCACTGAAGACACTCAAGATCTGGTGAATGAGATTTGCATCTGCCTGAGGTCATAGGAGTGAACATTTTAACCGAACTGACTGTTCTCTTCAGACTGGAGAGTGGCTGCCCTCTCTTCAATCAGCCCTGTTGAGCTGTCTGACAGAGCTCAATGGTTGTTTTGACATTTTATAGGCACAGCCTCAGCCGCTGCAGACAGAAGAAGTCAGCCATCTACCAAATTCTCAACAGCTGGGATCCACAGGATTTTAATAAATTAATTTGCAAAGATTTAAATGGTTTGAATTGGACTTCCCTGGTAGCACAGTGGTTAAGAATACTCCTGCCAATGCAGGGGACACGGGTTTGAGTCCTGGGCTGGGAAGATCCCACATGCTGCGGAGCAACTAAGCCTGTGTGCCACAACTGCTGAGCCTGTGCTCTAGAGCCCGCGAGCCACAACTACGGAAGCCCATGTGCCACGACTACTGAAGCCCGCGCGTTTAGAGCCCCTGCTCCGCAACAAGAGAAGCCACTGCAATGAAAAGCCCGCGCACCACAACGAAGAGTAGCCCCCGCTCGCCACAACTAGAGAAAGCCTGCGTGCAGCAACCAAGACCCACCGCATTCAAAAATAAATATAAATAAATAAATAAAAAATAAATGGCTTGAATTGAACCGGGAAATTGAATATTCTGAAAAAGTATGCAAGGTGGAGTCCTAGACCGTTTACAGTAGCAGGGACCTCAGAAATCACCTGGTCTAGTCTATACCTTGCATTTTATAGTGAAGAAAACTGAGCTCCAAAGCTGGGAAGAGGTTTAACTTGTAACTGTAGTTTCATTTGGTTGGAAAAATGTTTTCTGAGCACAAATTATGTGCTAGCTGCTTGGAGGTGTTTGGGTTAGATCTGTTTCCAGCCTTCAGAGAACCAACAGTCCATGATTCACTGTCCAAAGTATCAGAGAAGAGTGAGGGGAAATATTCTAAAAATTTTCATGAACGAAGAGAGGCAAACTGGCCCTCTTGCCAGTACAGTTGACCCTTGAACAATGTGGAGGTTAGCGGTGCTGACCCCCATGCAAAGATCCACGTGTAACTTTACAGTCAGCCCTCCATATCCCTGGTCCCACATTCACAGATACAACCAACCACAGATCGTGTAGTAATGTAAGATGTATTTAGTGAAAAGAATCTGCATGTAAGTGTCCATGTGCAGTTCAAACCCTTGTTGTTCAAGGGTCCGTTCTACATACCAGAGTGAAAGACCAATTCAGTAACTGCCTTCTGTAACCCCGTGCCACTCGTAAGTCCTCTACCCCTGGTGACCTTTCCACCCTTTCACAGGACCTCATCTGTAACCTTCACCTCTAATCACAGTCCCCTCCCTCATCAGACTGTGGTCAATTCCTCATCAAAGGCTATGTTATGCTGATATTTTTATTCCTGCTGCCTAGACTACATGTTGAATAAATGCTTGTCAATTGATGAATGAGTTTCTGCTTCTTTAAGACAAATTGCACTTTTCATGGTATTATACATAGCTTCCAAGACAAACATTTCTGGAGTGTTAGATCAGATAGGTGTACAGACTGGAGAATACAGATTCCATATGCAGGCACACTGGCCTCCACATCACATTCTCCTCTCAGGGTTGTAGCCCATGTGTTCATGCTCTGATTTCCAGCAACATACCTGGTGTCATTTACCAAGATCAAACCTGGCATCCTTCTTCCTTTGTGGGGTGCCTATAGAAGCAATATTTGGTCTATGGTCCTGTGACCATTGCTAAAAATGTGTAGGTTAAGTCCTTACAGTGCATATTTCTGACATTTACGCTGTCTCACATCCAAACCCTCCTTTCTTTAATCCCTAGACTAGAAGCTGAAGCGGCAGGTTTTCTGCTCTCAGCTCCCTGGCAGCCAGAGAGAGGATGTGGCCTGGGGACTGTGAGTCTGAAGTAAGCGATAGCAAGAATCAGGTAGTTGAGTTCAGCCTGGGGTGGTGGAGGCAGGGGCATCCGAATTATATAGTGTTTAGCAGCCTCAGTGTCAGCCTTAGCAGCCAGGGTCTAGCACCAGTGCCCATGGTACCAACTTGACTTTTATTTTAAATTTTCCATGTTTTTTCTTGTTAACCCCATCTATTTTGCCCAATTCTATTGTATATATTTTTTTAAATGGAGGAAATTTCAAACTAAGCAAATCTAAGAAATGTCTTTGCTTTCAGAGATCTGGGTCTTTTCCCTAAGAAAAAGATAAGGCTATCAGATAAAAACCTGCTCTATTCAAAACTAAAAATAGAACTACCATATGATCCAGCAATCTCACTGCTGGACCTATATCTGGAGACAACCATGATTCGAAAAGATACATGCACCCCAATGTTCATTGTAGCACTCTTTACAACAGCCAAGACATGGAAGCAACCAAATGTCCATCGACAGAGGAATGGATAAAGAAGATGTGGTGCATATATACAGTGGAATATTACTCAGCCACAAAAAATGAAATAATGCCATTTGCAGTAACATGGATGGACCTAGAGATTATCATACTAAATGAAGTCAGAGAAAGACAAATATCATATGATATCACTCATGTGTGGAATCTAATTTAAAAAAATGATACAAATGAACTTATTTACAAAACAAAAACAGACTTACAGATTATCAAAAACAAATATATGGTTACCAAAGGGGAAACATGGCAGGGAGGGATAAATCAGGAGTTTGGGATTAACATACACACACTAATATATATAAAATAGATAACCAACAAGGACCTACTGTATAGCACAGGGAAATCTACTCAGAATTCTGGGATAACCTAAATCACTTTGCTGCACACCTGAAACTAACACAGCATTGTAAATCAACTATACTGCAATAAAGTTAAAAAAATAAATTAATTGATTTAATTTATTTAATCTGTTTTAAACATGGAAAAGAAAATATAAAATCATAAAGTGATATCACTAGCATTTTTAAGTCTTTGCTTTATTAGCTAATGTCTTCCTAATGACTTTCCCCCATGTTTTCTGTCTCTTTCTGAATGCAGAATCATTTTTTCCTAAAATTGAGTTTCATTGCAGTGAGCATCACCCACTAAAAATGACTACTTAAGATATTTCAAACTCACCTGTTAGAGGGAGTTTACCCACAGTAAAATGGGTTAAAATTATGCTCTTGGAGGAAGGAGACAACATGGCAGAGCAAAATGACCTTGAACTCACCTCGTCTCATGAGCACACCAAAATCACAACTAACTGCTGAACAACCATCGATAAAGAAGACTGGAATCTACCAAAAACAGACATTCTACATTAAAAGACATAAAGCAAAAAACCAGGAGATGGTAGGAGGGCCATACTCAAGATATAATCAAGTCCCATACCACACAGGTGGACGACCCACAAACTGGAGAATAATTATATTGCAGAAGTTCCCCTACAGGAGTGAGAGCCCTAGGGTCTGGCATCGGGAGGAGGAGGACCCAGAGCATTTGGCTTTGAAGGCCAGAGGGGCTTGATTGTAGGAGCCCCATAGCGCTGGGGGAAAACAGAGACTCCACTCTTGGAGGTCGCACACAAGATCTTGCACTCACCGGGACCCAGGGCAAAAGCATTGGGAGGGCAGACACCACCTAGAGCAAATTACCTATTATTTGGTTTCAGTTTCAGACCGGAATTCTTTGATGAATCCTTAGGAGGAGACTAGTTTTGAGAATCAGGCATTTTTGAAAGAAAAACTGATTTCTAAAGGGAATAATCTGCAAAATATACAAACAGCTCATACAACTCAATATAAAAAAAAAAACCCAATCAAAAAATGGGCAGAAGATCTGAGTAGACATTTCTCCAGAGAAAACAAACCAATGGCCAAAAGGCACATGAAAAGATGCTTAACATCATTAATTATTAGAGAAATGCAAATCAAAACTACAATGAGGTATCACTTCACACCAGTCAGAATGGTCATCCTCAAAAAGTCTACAAATAATAAATGCTGGAGAGTGTGTGGAGAAAAGGGAACCCTCCTGCACTGTTGGTGGGACTGTAAATTGGTATAGCTACTATGGAAAACAGTATGGAGGTTCCTTAAAATCCTAAAAATAGAGCTACCATATGATCCTGTAATCCCACTCCTGGGCATATACCCGTAGAAAACCATAATTGGAAAATACACATGCACCCCAATGTTTATTGCAGCACTATTTACAATAGCCAAGACATGGAAGCATCCTAAATGTCCAAGATGTGGTAGATATAGGAATACAACTCAGCCATTAAAAAGAATGAAATAATGCCATTTGCAGCAACATGGATGTACCTAGAAGTTGTCATACTAAGTAAGGCAGACAGAGAAAAGACAAATATCATATGATATCACTTATGTATGGAATCTAAAAAAGCAATACAAATGAACTTATTTATAAAACAGAAATAGACTCACAGACATAGAAAATAAATTTATGGCTACCAAAGAGGAAAGGTGGAGTGGGGAGAGGGATAAATTAGGAGTTTGGGATTAACATATACACACTACTATATATAAAATAGATAACCAACAAGGAACTACTGTATAGCAGAGGGAACTATGCTCAATATTTTGAATAACCTACAAGGGAAAAGAATCTGAACAATATACATGCATCACCCAAGCTTAGGATAATTTGCGTTTTCATTAAGGTTTCTCAGGCTTAGCTGTCAGGCCTCTGTGTCTTAGCAGACCTGGACCTGGAGTCAGAGAGACCTGGGTTGAAGCACCAATGCTACCCTCGGACTAATTGTGCATTTTCTGAGTAGGCTGCAAATATTTTCTGAGCGACATGTCCTCATTTGCAAAATGCTGATTATAATGCACATGAACGTTCTTGGGAGGATTAAAAACTATAGTGTCCGTGAGAGCACCTTATAAACTGTGAAGTGCCTCGTAAACTGCAAGGTATACAAAGCCCTTTTTGCTGCAAGTTTTGCAGAAGGCCCAAATCATTAATTCTGCATCAGAATGATTTGTCTTTTTCTCTTTTTTGTACTACCCACCAAGAATAGAAATTACCTAATAAAGGCTGGCTGAATGACTGACATTAGGAAATTCCAGGAATTGATAAAAGAACAATTGAGTGTTCTCAGAGAAGGTGGCATCTCATTTGAAATTCTAAGTGAGGCTGAGCTGGGAGCACACAATCCTTCAAGGGTTTCTGAAATTTAACTGGTTTGTCTGAGGTGACTAAAGCTATAAAGAGAAAAAACCAAAGGAAAACTGGAAAAGGTTAGGTGTCATCATAGGATTCAAATGATTTAGGTGAAACATATATAATTAAATGATTCAACAGTTTGCTGCCTATTTTCCCTCTATTCTATTCTCCCACCTAATATTTTAAGAATCTGACCTTCAGGGACAGAGGGAGAACTACAAAGAAGATGCTGGCAGACCTCCTTTTAAAAAATAAATGTGCTCCTGGTATATCATGTGTAATTCCATTTTTATAGATTGAACACTCTAAATTAAGTCATATTTAAATATACTCAGAGAGCTGACTCTGCAGCAAATTAAAATAGAAACATTTGTATAATAATAGATTGCATTTATCAAGTTAACTACTGAAACTGAGATCCTTTGTATACATTATCCTAATCTTGCAATAACCCCGCAGGATAGGAAATATTATTTCTGCTTTACAGATGATGAAATGGAAGCAAAGAGTGTAAGAAACTTGTCCATTGTCACAGAGACAATAAGTGATAAAACAGAATTTAAACTGGCTTTAAGTCCAGTCTACTAAACTACAGCTGCCTTGAAATGAGAATATTTTTGAAAAGTGAATAATTTTCCTCTAAATTTTTACAGAAAATTACTAAAGTTTTGGCACCATTCTGGTAACTGGGAATTTTCCGTAAGTTTCCTTCCAGTCAGTCCACCTGAACCTTACCCTCTCTTCCACCCCCCTCAGTGCATCTCTGAATGTGGGCCTGCAGGATCTCTCGGAGACCAAGTGGATGTATTACTTGCACACTTATCCTTATTGGTTTCTCACTGTCTGTAGGATCTTGTCACTTTTGATTCTAGTCAAAGCCTTGTTAAGTAACCACATTAGGCCCAAGACAGTGTCACTCATGCTTAGCCCCATGCTAGCAAACAAGACTTAAGTTTCTATGCTCAGTGTTCCCAGAAAAGGAAGAAAGGTCTAGGTCAGCCAATCAATGCTTGCCTGCTCAGCACGTTACCTAGCCAGACTCCAAGACTTCCGTGCGCTCCATATAAGGAAAGTTACCCTGCTTTAACCAATCAGCAAATGCCCGGTATAACTTCCTTTTTCCTGCTCACTTTGGTCTATAAAAATCCCTTGCCTTATAAAGCTCTTCTGAGCTCCTTCTGTCAGCTAGATTGGATGCTCCCTGATTCATAAATTGCTGAATAAAGCCAATAAGATCTTTAAAATTTACTCAGTTGAATTTTGTTCCTTAACAGGCTTTAGGATCTCCCCTGACCACCTATCTCTTTAGTCTTGCCTCTTCTGCTCCCCTGTAAATCCTAACTATCTGCGGTTTCCAAAATGCTCTGGGCTTTGTCTCACCTCTGCCTGGAAAGATTTCTTCTTCTTGTCAGTCAGTCTGGTAAACTCCTCTTAAGCCTTACTCAAAGATTCAGCTCTAAAACTATCTTCTCTGGGAAGCCTACGTGACCTTCCCACACAGAAGCACCTTCCCTTCTGTGACACCTATTTGAGTGGGGTCATTGCTGTGTCCCCACTAGACCCTAAGCAACTTGAAGAAGAGAAGTACTGGAGTCTCCAGTACCCAGCATAGTGTTAGAATAAACCGGTGACTTAAGAACCCTCCCAGAGGCCACCATCAGCCCTGGGATTCCATCACCTCAGTAAGGTACAAAAACAAAAAAGAAAAGCAAAAAACCCTGTGCCTTCAGAGTCTCACACTAACCTCCAAACCCCTTCCTTTTTTCCCACTTGAGAGGTCCTTTTGCAAACAGTAACTGCTCAGTCAATGTTTCTTGGATGCAAGGATAAATGACTGGGCTGCCTGGAGGTCCCAAAATGCCTGAACTCCCAATGCAGACCAACACTTCCTCAGACCCTTCCCACTTATTATACTCACCCACTCACCTTTCTAACAAAATACGAGAAAAACAAAGTACACTTTTGGCAGGAGTCTTAAATTTGGTTAATCTCTTGACTCCTTCTTTTTAGATTTTGCCTTGGGCAGCTCTTAACCTTAGGAGAGTCTCAACCATCTAGCTTTCTAGCTTTCTTTCCCAAGATAAAAGGAGAGACCAACTATTAGGTTGCTAGGTGTTTTCCGCAAAAACCTCATTTTATTGTTACCATCTTCCCAGTTTCGAAGATAAGGAAACTGAAAAGTTCAGAAGAGTTAAGAAATTTTCCCAGGTTCTTTTGACTTATAAAGGGTTGAGCTGAAATTTAGCCCCAGGCTCTTTGAGACCCAAATCCATGCTTTTTCCAGTGCATCAACAATACTGTTCCAGTCTCAGGGGTTAATTGTAAAAAAAACTGAGAGAGATAATGACAGTGAAATTGCTTTGGAGTGTGTGAAATGCTATACAGATGTTAGATTTTTAAAAATTATTCATCAGCATGTCAGCAATATGCAATATTCTGTACAGAGTACAAATCCTAAGGAGAATCACCCCCTCAAAGGCAACAACAACAAAAAATGAAGAGGAAAAGATGCCTCATAAAAATCAAAATCAGCAGACAAAACAAATTAGCATGAGGCCTGTAACATTCAATATGCTTTACTTAATTCTTTGCAAATGTCCAGAATTAATCCCAGACCTATAAAATATTGTTTCAGCTACATGGTTCCTAAATGGTCAGATAGCCAAACTCTCTTATTTTATTGAAGCTGAAATGGAAAGGCAGAGAGAAGGGGTGCTTGTGTGTAAAGGCAGCTACCTCACAGTAGTGTCCAGAACTAGAGCCCAGGAGTTTTGACACTGAATCTGAGCCTCTTCACGTTAAGAAGGATTCACTTCAGAGGACTGTAAAAAGAAGCTGATCTGCTCACTATCACAGCTTAAGACATACTGTACGAGCGTCCCCTGCTTTGGTTGTCGGCTACAATGGACTATGCATATCTCTTAGTTTCTAGAAATGTATGTGAGTGTACCAAATCCTCCCTTCCCAAGGACAATAATCTCTAAATCGAGTTATTGCTTATGAAAATATCTTGATTCTTAGTGAGAAAGAGACTCAAATGGTTTCGGACTTGAAGCAAATGAAGGACACAACTTGCAATGCTAAATTTCATCTCCGTGGTAGAGCAGCTTCATGTTTTACTTACATGCATCTGCTTTTCCTCATTATTCCTCTGCTAGTCAAAAAGGCTGCCTTGAGCTAATTTCTTTCTAAATAAAATCTTTCTAATCAGATTTTCCACCCTATATGGATTTCATATGAAAATGATCCTTATCCTGAAAATTAAAAATATTTTTCCCTGTATATCAATGTGCGGTAGAGATAACACCTAGAAGGCCTTAAAGCAAAAGACAGAGTGACAGCTGATTCATTTGAATTTGTTACAGCAGGTTATGTATTTGACATGCCAGGGGTGAAAAGAGACAGGAGACAGGGGTCTTGAACTAAGAGCTCAGGATTTGAGGTCAGGTTTGAGTTTCTGTCTCAGTAGTACCACCATTAGCATTGTTACCTTAGGCAAGTTCTTTAAGTTCTTTGAACTTCAGTTTCCTCTTTTTAAAAGTGAGAATGATGTCATCAATCTCACAGGGCCATTGTGAGGAATGAAGGAGAAATAAGAGTGGCTAATATTTAATGAGCACTTACTACGTGCCTGGCAATATGCTGAGTCCTTTACACGCATCATCTTATTTAGCTATCACCACAACCTTATTAGGTGGGTTCAGTTACGGTCTTCATTTTGCAGATTAAGAAATTGAGGCTTAGGTTAATTCACCTACAAATTTGCACAGAAATTATGGGTGGAGATAGGGCTTGAACATGGATCTGTTTAACTCCAAACTCTGTACTTTTTCTGAACCACTGTGCTATACCCATCTGAAAGTTTATATCTTTGTTTACATCTACATCTATTATACAGATACTTATATACATTTTTATGTCTCAGATATATCTGTCTCACATCATCTGCCTACCTATCATATCTGCCACATAAGTCACACAGAAGCTAGTACAGTGCATGCCAAAAGCCACATTGGTAAATGTGATAAGAGTTCAGAGGAGGGAGATCACATTGGACTTTGGTGGTCAGCAGTGCTTCAGAAAAGAGATGAAACTAAAGCTGAGCCTTGTAGGATGGTGTGACCAGCACTGTTGATTGCTCACTCTATCCTCCATTCTTCCCTTGCTCCTCAGTAACAGAATGCCCTGTTGAATGATATGGTTACAGCCTCCCTTGCAGCTAGGGGTGGCAGCTAGATGTGACTAAGTTTGGCCAGGGATATGTAAATGAACATGTTATCTAGTAATTCCAGGAAGTCTCTTAATGGAAGGAAGTACATTACTTTTTATCCCTTCCTCCATCTTGTTGCTTGGAAGTTGGGCATGAAGGCTGGAATTCTAGCAACCACTTGGACCTTGAGGATGAGGGCCATACCATAAGAATGGCAGAGGAGAGAGCTGGTGGGGACCTGGCTTCCTGACCATTCTGAAATTGCCAGTCCAGCCTGAGGCTACCTACCTCTGGGGCTTTCTTATGTGAAAGAAAAATAATGTCCAATCATTAAACTATTGTTATTTTGGGTTACATGCAGCCAAAACACAGATACAGAGGGGAGAGCTTGGATTTGATAGGTGAGGGCTTACTAAGCTGAGGAATCTATCAGAATGTGAGCAAGGTAAAGAGAAACTAAATTTTCGCCAGGTCCTTCTAGATCTGCTTTAATTGTGGAGGAGATTATAATCAGATATACCTGAGCTGAAATTCAGCTTCTAGCAAGAAACTTACTTGATGAACTTGGGAAAGTCCCTTCATAAAAGTCCTGCACACCCATGCTAATGTGTGTGTGTTGGCGGGGCGGGGGGGAGGTTTTCCCACACCGACAAGCAATTTTTTTTGACACCAATTGGGTGTCCTACAATTCACCTCAATTCTGATGCTGTGTGGCTGGAGATAGCATCAGATTCCACAAGTTGAGAACTCAATCCCAGACAACCACCCTGCACTTCTGATGCATCACAAGCTCAGGTTTTTACGTGTACTTCTGACCAACTAGCTATAAATCACAAGTTCCCAACACCTCCTCCTTGAGTTTGATTCATTTGTTAGAGTGGCTCACAGAACTCAGGAAGATGGTTTACTCCACAGATTACTGATTTATTATAGAGGATATTAAAGGATACAAATCAACAGGGAGATGAAGAGATACATAGGGCAAGGTATGTGAAAAGGTCTGGAACGTCCAAGCCCTCTCCAAGCACACCATCTTCTCCCAAATCTTCACATGTTCACCAACCTTGAAGGTCTATGAACACTCTCCTTTTGGGTTTTTAGGAGGCTTCATCACGTAGGCATAACTGATTAAGTCATAAACCACTGGGACTGAACTCCATCTCAAGCCCCTCTGCCCTCCGTGGAGGTCAGGGGTAGAACTGAAAGTTCCAACTCTAAGCATATGGTTGGCTCCCCTGGCAGCCGGCCCCCACCTTTAGGTCTAGTCCAAAAGTCACCTCATTAACATAACAAAAACACCGTATTATTATAATCTGTTAGGAAACTTGTTTTAGTTTTGTGCCAGAAGCTAGGGTGAAGACCAAGTATGTAATTCTTATTATATTTCACACTTTACCTGAGTTCAGCTTCCTAACCTATAAAAAGGGATAGTAATATCTACTCTATGGGGTTATTGTGAGGATGGGAGAGAATATTAAACCTTAGGCAAGTCCCTTAACTTTCCAGCTTCTTGGATACATAAGTTTGAATAAATGTTGTCCATTATCATTATCATCTATTGTGGCCATGCCTTCTGTGACAAGAGATGATTAAATTTTTAGTACTTGGAGCACTGTACTTACAGCTCTCTCCTCTGCCATTATAATCGGAAGATCTAGAATATCCCCTTTGCAACAGCCTACTTGCTACTTAGCTTTGGACAAGTCACCTTTTTGAGCCTCAGTGTCCCTATCTGTAAAATGGCCATGACAACCTGCTTTTCATGAGTCTTTTATGAGAATTAAATAAACGAAAGGTGAGAAGTAAGGCTTTGGGAAGGTATGGCTTCCTTCACAATCGTGTGACCTTGAATTCTGCCAGTGCCTGGTATATCCTGCCTTATCCATCCAACTGAACATTGGCACCAGCTCCAGACAGTCTTAAATTATCTTCCAGATTTGGGAGACTGGACTGCTGGTGAGGCCCTGGTACCTGGTCAGTTCCAGGGATCTAATTTTCTCCAAACATAGTGCTAAGGTCTCACCGTCACCTGCCTTGAATTATCAGGCAATAACACCTAATGGTTAAGAATACAGGCTTTGAAATCGGACTTGGCTTTAAATAGCTGCTTTCACATTCTAACTTTGTGACCACAGGAAAGCCTCTTAATTCTCTGAGCAGAGCTTCAGTTTCCTCATCTATGAAATAGGGATAGTAACAATCACTTCCCCAGTTGACATGAGAATTAGATGAGCTGGTATTTAAGTGAAATCTCACTACAAATGCCATATGTTATACTTAATGTTATTTCCTTATTTCCCCTCGAGTCAGCTTTTATTAGGACCCTGTCATGCATTCACTGGGAGTTAACCTGCATAGTCAGGAGTAGTCTGCACAGAGAGGGAAAGGGCTTTCAGGAGGATGCTGTTTCTATAGCAACCATCTGTTAAATCTCTCGGGATCTCAGAAACAGGCCAGGGCTAGAGGAATTGGCAAAAACAGAGAAGACAGATCAGATAATCTGCCTCTGGGTGCCCTCTGGGAGAAGGGAGGGCCTCCGGAGTCTCCTAGTGCCTGGTGCAATCGGATTGAAATGCTGCAGGTCTGGGCCAATAAAACCTGTGGTTGCCATAGGAACTGCTTGGCATTTAGTAGCTCTAAAAGCTATTCCTTTCAGCACAATGGAATAATGGAGTTTGAGGTCTGGAGCACATTGAGCACAAATGGGGAAACTAAGGCCAAAAGAGGGAAAGGTTTGCCAAGGGCATTCAGTTCCTCAAGTTCTATAATGCCTACCTAGTTCAGTGCCTCTTCACGAACTTATTCTTTCAATAAATATTCGTTGAGCACTTACTATGTGGAAAGACCTGGTTAGGAATGGAGGCTGCATAGACAAATGAAAGAAGATCCTTATCATCTAGGTCAGGTCTAATGGTGAAGAGAAACATACGGCATACAAAGGAAAAAACTCCCTTGTTTCTTCTATTCACCAACTAAAGGAAAACAGTGTTTTCTTCTACTACTCTCAACACTCTGACATCAGATGTGCGGATTTTTCACACCAAGCAATTCTCCGTGGACACTGACTGGGTGTCCTACAATTTAACTCCATTCTGATACTATCTAACTGTAGGTAGCATTAGATCCCACAGGTTAAGGTCTCAGTCCTACAAGACCGTATCCCCAAACCTACCCCCAACTTCAGACACCAGTTGCAAGTCCTAAAGCTTTACCTGTACTTCTGACCGACTGGCTATAAATTGCAAGTCCCCATGACCCCTCCTCAGGTTTGATAATTTGGTAGCACAGCTCATAGAACTCAGAAAAACAGTTTACTTACTAGATTACCAGTTTATCATAAAAGGAACAGGAACAGCCAAATGGAAGAGATGCAGTGGGCAAAGTACGTGGAAAGGGGTGTGGAGTTTCCATGCACTCTCTAGGCGTACCACCCTCCCAGTACATTCATGTGTTCCTCAACCCTGGAAGCATTCTGAACCCCTTCAGTTCGGGTTTTTTTATGGAGGCTTCATTACATAGGCATGACTGATTACATCATTGGCCATTAGTTAACTGACTCAACCCCTAGACCTTCTCCCCACCCTGGAGGTTGGGGCGGGGGAAAGCTAAAAGTTCCAATCCTCTAATGACATGGTCCATTTTCCTGGCAACCAGCTTCCATACAGGAGCCCCAGTCACAGCCATCTCATTAGTAAACAAAAAGACACTTGTCACTACAGAGATTCCAAGGGTTTTAGGAGCTGTGCGCCAGGTTAAGGGGCAGGGGGTTGCACAGAGGCCAAATATATATTTCTTACTATGTCACATCATGTTTTAAGAGCTCTGATAGGGGTACTGGGAAAGCATGTGGTAGAAGCTCCTAGGTAGCCTGAATGTGCTGGGAAGGAGGAGGGAGAAGACATTTAAGTTTAGAGGCGAAGTAAGAATTAGCCAGATGAAGGTGGATGGAGGAGGTAAGATGTACCAGGCAAAGGCAAGAGCATGTGAAAAGACCTAGAGGAAGGATAGAGAAAGCTAGATGCTGAATTTAAAGCAGTTCATCCTGGCTGGAGAAGATCATGAAGTCAAGGGGCAGCAACAGATGAATCCAGGAAGAAAGTTAACAAGATCCAGATCATGAAAGGCCTTGAAAGCTTCCATAAGGGATCTGGTCTTCATTCCCTAGGCAATGGAATGAACTTTTAATGGCCTTTCTTTTTTTTTTTTTTTTTTAATGGTCTTTCTTTAGATGCTCTCTTTATAAAAGATTGTCTTTTTTATTAAACATGACAGCTATTTAAAAAGTCTACAAATCTTTACAGATATAGATAAAGAAAATATGGCTAAATATTAACAATTGTCAACATTTTGTTAGCTCATAGGTATACAGATGTTCATTATACTATTTTGGTGTACCATTTCTTAATGTATGTATTTTTTTTATAATAAAAAGGTTTAGGGAAAAAAATGACTGTTGTTGCTCTGCCATGCCCTTGAATTGCTTGGGCCAGTTAGTCAGTCAATGCACAGGTACTCTGTGCCTAATTTTTACAAATAATGTGTCCAAACAGGCATATGGAAAGATGTTCAACATCACTAATCGTCAGGGAAATGCAAATCAAAACTACGAGCTATCACCTTACACCTGTCAGAATGGCCATCAACAAAAAGAACACAAATAACAAATGTTGGCAAGGATGTGGAGAAAACTGTTGGTGAGAATGTAAATCGGTACAGCCACTATGGAAAACAGTACGGAGGTTTCTCAAAAAGCTAAAAATAGAACTACCATATGATCCTGCAATTCCACTCCTGGGTATATATCCAAAAACACTAATTTAAAAAGATACATGATCCCCAATGTTCATAGCAGCATTATTTACAATTGCCAAGATATGGAAGCAACCTAAGTGTCCATCAACAGATAAATGGAATAAGAAAGTGTGCACACACACGCACACACACACACACACACACACTAGAGTACTACTCAGCTATAAAAAAGAATGAAATTTTGCCCTTTGCAACAACATGGATGGACTTGGAGGGTACTATTCTAAGTGAAATAAGTCAGAGATAAAAAGACAAATACTGTGTGATGTATATGTGGAATCTAAAACTTGCAACAAACTAGTGAATATAGCAAAAAAGAAACAGACTCACAGAGAACCAACGACTGGTTATCAGTAGGAGAGGGAAGTGGGGAAGGGCAATATAGAGGTAGGGGATTAAGAAGTACGAACTATTAGGTACAAAATAAGCTACACGGATATATTGTTCAACACAGGGAATATAGCCAGTATTTTATAGTAACTATAAATGGAGTATAAACTTTAAAAATTGTGAATCACTGTATTGTACACCTGTAACTTATATAATATTATATATCAACTATACTTCAGTAAAAACAAACAAACAACAAACAAATGATGTGACCAGTTCACAGTTATTTTTAACTTGAGTTACCTCTGATACTCTAAGAACCTATGCCTTCTAACTCCAGTAATTCCTCTGTTCCAGGAATAGTTATTTACTGTGCACCTGCTCTCTTCTAGGCATAGGGACTAAAGCAAGAAATAAGATCTGGTTCCTGTCCTCCCAGTATTTCAGTCTAGGAGGAGAGGTAATTAAGTAAACAGATCATTAGAATATAGTGAAGTAGAACATAGAAAAATGTTCAAGTTGCTGTCAGAACATATGTAGAGTGCCAGGGAAGGCTGTGCTGATTAAAATAAGAAATGTTACCCTTCCATGATCTTTGATGGAGAAATGCTAGGTGATTGGATAAGGGGGACTTGATCTTCAAGTGTCATGTCAGTGTATTTAACTGATTTCCATCCCCCTCAACCCTCAACCCCCCAAAAGAGAAACTGGCCTCTCCTCTCATTCATCTAATGATTTTGACTATTACGGGATATAAATTGTTACTAGTGATGCAAGATGTGTCTGAATTGAGAAGGGACTGCTGAAAATACTTTAATACAGATAGGGATTCAATTATGAAATACATACGATGTTTTAATTCTCTATAACTGGCCTAAAATGGCACCATGACTACTCCAAGGTGGCTGTTGATTTTTGTAGAGCAAAATAAAATTTCTTAACTTAAATCACCATTGAACAGAGATGGAAACAGAGGCATAGAAGTTGGTGGGGGAAAACAATGACACATTTAAAAATTTTTTTATCTCTACTTGCAATTGGCTCTGGAGGCAATATTAAGTTTCACCAATATTTTATTTATTTATTTGTTTACTTTTATTATTTATTTTATTTTTTGGCTGAGCTGGGTCTTCATTGCTGCACACAGGCTTTCTCTAGTTGTGGTGAGCGGGGGCTACTCTTGGTTGTGGTGCACAGGTTTCTCACTGTCATGGCTTCTCTTGTGGAGCACGGCCTCTAGGTGTGTGGGCTTCAGTAGTTGTGGCATGCGGGCTCAGTAGTTGTGGCTTGTGGGCTCTAGAGCACATGCTCAGGAGTTGTGGTGTGCTGGCTTAGTTGCTCTATGGCATGCAGGATCTTCCTGGACCAGGGATTGAACCTGTCTCCCCTGCATCAGCAGGTGGATTCTTAACCACTGTGACCCCCAGGGAAGTCCCTCACCAATATTTTAAAGTGAAGAATTTAAAAATATTTCTTCTTATAGTTTAAGAAATTTATTTCCTTAATTGATAAGAAAACAAAGTGAAACTTTTAAAAGCCCTCAAGATCATGTAGATGCAGTTAATCTTGTAGGCATCCTTTGCTGAAAGAGGCCCAGAAGAGGTTGAGAAGATGGAGAGCTGCAGCCAGGTGGGAGTGCAGATACAGGGTGGGGAACATGAATTAAGCCAGATGATATAAACCAAATTAGTACGAAAGCACTCTGTAAGAGGGGCATCTAAATTGACAGATACCATTTCCACAAGTATTAAAGTATTTAAAAGGAGAGAAAAAGGAAAAGATGGCTTTCATCAAGTGGGAAGGGATATCTCATGGAGAAAGTCACACATCTGGCCTTGGCGTAGCTTCTTAATGTATTTATTGCTGCTGATGCTTCTACTTGGGTCAGAGACCTGGCTTGAAAGCACACAGCTGTGTTGAAAGGACAGATCATTCCTCAGGAGAGAAAACTGCCTTCCTAGCCACTCCAGTGCATCCTTTTCCAACCATCATTCTTCAGCAACTAGTCCAAGGTCAACAAATAAATGGCTCATTGGGGCCAGCTGTGCAATGAGTGCACCAGGCAACAGGATGGTTGTTTCCCTACTCCCCCTCCCCACCGAGAGCTGCCCCTGACTCAGCCAGAGGCTCACTCACAAGTCTTGGCTGTTCATGGTGACATTCCAGGGCTTGGAATAGTTCCAGATGGGTCCCAGGTGTCCACAGAATGTTGACTACACTGACTGGGACTATCAGGCCACAGACCGGCCATCAGTCTCCTGCTGGATGGCTGTAACAATGACCGTATTTTATCACTACATTTCTGTTAGGCCTGCTCCCTCATTCCTGTCTGATACAGAGAAGAATGACATTACCTGCAGGTTCTACCATGCTCAAGGCCTGAACAACCCCAGCCCATGCTATAATACATTAAATCCTCACCAAATAGAAGCAGGGAAGGTCTAGAATTGCTCATTCTGCTCAAGCTGGTACCTATCCAGGTGGCTGGTGGGGGGAGCCATGGGCACCTCTGCACTCACCAAGTACTTCTCCCCACGGGACAGGCATCAGATCAGTTACCACAAAACAGTTAAACCATACAAACTCCCCCTTGCTCAAAATCCACGCTTGTCAGTTATTCTGTTTATGATTCAGTTCACATCTGGAGGGTGAACTGGTCAAATGACCTTGTCCTCTAAGCAGCCATCATTTAAATTAAAAAAAATAAAACGGAGAGACTTCCCTGGTGGTCCAGTGGTAAGGACTCCGCACTTCCACTGCAGGGGGCACGAGTTCGATCCCTGGTTGGGGGAACTAAGATCGCACATGCCGTGTGGCAAAAGAAAAAAAAAATTGTGATAAAATGCACAGAGCATAAATTTTCAGACAACAGAAAAATCACCATTTTAAAGTGTATAATTCAGGAGTTTTTATTCACAAGGTTGTGCAGACATCACCACTATCTAATTCCAGCACATTTCTATCAACTCACAAAGCCACCTTGTACCTGTTAGCTGCCACACCCAACTCCTCCTTTCTCCCAGCGTCTGACAACCACACATCTACTTTCTGTCTCTATGAATTTGTCTATTCTGGACATTTCACATAGATGCAATCATACAACATGCGGCCTTCTGTGTCTGGCTTCTTTCACTTTGCATAAAGTTTTCAAGGTTCATCCATGCTGTAGCACACATCAGTACTCCATTCTTTTTTTTTTTTTGCAGTACGCGGGCCTCTCACTGTTGTGGCCTCTCCCGTTGCAGAGCACAGGCTCCGGACGCGCAGGCTCAGCGGCCATGGCTCACGGGCCCAGCCGCTCCGCAGCATGGGGGATCTTCCCGGACCGGGGAACGAACCCATGTCCCCTGCATCGGCAGGTGGACACTCTCAACCACTGCGCCACCAGGGAAGCCCTCCATTCTTTTTTTTAATTGCCTAATAATTTCCCATTGTATGGATATATCACATTTATTTATCCATTCATTGGTTGATGGACATTTGAGTTGTATTTGCTGATTGTTATGAATAATGCTGCTATGAAATTTCATGTACAAATTTTAGTGTGGACATATATATCCAGTCCTCTTGGGTAATATACCTAGGAGTGGAATTGCTGGGTCATATGGTCATATCTCTAATGTCATTTTACTTTTCAATGAATGAACTGACATTCTCATTAGCTATCAATCTCTTATGAGCTTACTTGTATGAGTTCCTACCAGAGTGATGGTGCTATCTGGTGAGCTGACAAAATCATGCTGGAAACCTGTAAGACTAGAGTCGCTAGGTTCTCCTGGCCACCAGCCTTGTTTTCCGAAAACTTTCACAGACATACTGAAGATGATCACATTGCCCACAAAGTGCCCATCATTAAAAAAGGCTCTAAGATAAGGACTATATTTGTTCCCATGGAGATACAGCAGCCAGATTTAGATTTGTACAGAGATGCCCTTGAGTTTATGTCTGAGGAGACTTCTTCAGATGCTCTGTTCTACCTCCTTCAAGAGGGAGATGTGACCTAGAACATCTTGCTGTCATTTTCTACCTAAAATGAATGCAGTCACTTGCTTTTTCTCACTTTCTTTCCCTTGTCCTCCACATAGCTGTTGCTCCTCTCAACCACTTCACCACAGGTGCAGCGTGTAGTCCGAGTTAACTGTGGGAACAGGTGCGGGCTAGAAAGGAGGATGGGCCTCATGCGGTGAGCTGGTGAGGACCCCACGGGAAGCTTCAGGAACCAAAGGAACAGCTCAGGGCACAGGTTAGCTTGAATGGTGATGTTCTGGGGTACCTGTGAGACACTGGAGGGTTGCTCACTATCTGGGTTATGTTTTACTGATTTTTCTTAATTTTAGAAACTTTTACTTAAAATAGTAATATGTTAGGAAGCACAGAAAGGAACAAATAAAAATTAAAAAATCACTGGACTCCAGAGATAAACATGGCTAGTTTTTTTTCCCAGGTGAATGTTCTTTCTCTCTAAACAAGCAGGATTATGCTGCCACATTCTAGACAATTTGCATCCTGCTTATTTTGTTTCCCTATGTCATTCAATAGTCTTCAAAACACCATTTTAAGTGGCTGTATATGTGATTTTGTGTCACCTATTTGGAGGACCACTATTCAAAAGACTTACCTCATTAGGTCCCATTTGTTTATTTTTGTTTTTATTTCCATTTCTCTAGGAGGTGGGTCAAAAAGGACCTTGCTGTGATTTATGTCATAGACTGTCCTGCCTATGTTTTCCTCTAAGAGTTTGATAGTTTCTGGCCTTACATTTAGGTCTTTAATCCATTTTGAGCTTATTTTTGTGTATGGTGTTAGGGAGTGATCTAATCTCATACTTTTACATGTAGCTGTCCAGTTTTCCCAGCACCACTTATTGAAGAGGCTGTCCTTTCTCCACTGTACATTCCTGCCTCCTTTATCAAAGATAAGGTGACCATACATCCGTGGGTTTATCTCTGGACTTTCTATCCTGTTCCATTGATCTATATTTCTGTTTTTGTGCCAGTACCATACTGTCTTGATTACTGTAGCTTTGTAGTATAGTCTGAAGTCAGGGAGCCTGATTCCTCCAGCTCCATTTTTCGTTCTCAAGATTGCTTTGGCTATTCGGAGTCTTTTGTGTTTCCATAGAAATTGTGAAATTTTTTGTTCTAGTTCTGTGAAAAATGCCATTGGTAGTTTGATAGGGATTGCATTGAATCTGTAGATTGCTTTGGGTAGTAGAGTCATTTTCACAATGTTGATTCTTCCAATCCAATCTCTCCATCTATTTGTATCATCTTTAATTTCTTTCATCAGTGTCTTATAATTTTCTGAATATTACTCAGCCATAAAAAGAAACGAAATTGAGCTATTTGTAATGAGGTGGATAGACCTAGAGTCTGTCATACAGAGTGAAGTAAGTCAGAAAGAGAGAGACAAATGCCGTATGCTAACACATATATATGGAATTTAAGAAAAAAAAAATGTCACGAAGAACCTAGGGGTAAAACAGGAATAAAGACACAGACTTACTAGAGAATGGACTTGAGGATATGGGGAGGGGGAAGGGTAAGCTGTGACAAAGCGAGAGAGATGCATGGACATATATACACTACCAAACGTAAGGTAGATAGCTAGTGGGAAGCAGCCACATAGCACAGGGAGATCAGTTCGGTGCTTTGTGACCGCCTGGAGGGGTGGGATAGGGAGGGTGGGAGGGAGGGAGACGCAAGCGGGAAGAGATATGGGAACATATGTATATACATAACTGATTCATTTTGTTGTGAAGCAGAAACTAACACACCATTGTAAAGCAATTATACTCCAATAAAAAAAAAAAAAGACTTACTCTCCCATCCCTGCCGAGACCTGTTAGTCCTCTTCCATTATGGTTCTCAGAAATAAACTAAAATTCCAACCTCTCTGTCTGCAGAGGGAAAAGAAAAAAACTTCCGAGGATTGACACAATAAACACACTAGCTAGGGGTAAGTTGTCACCAAAGCAGTCATCTGCGCGGCTTTGCTGGGCACCCCCAGCCTGCTTCAGCCTCCCTCCTTCCCATCACTTCCACAGCCCTCTGTCCTCCCTCCTGAATTGCGGTCTAAGAAGGAAGTGGAAAGTGAGTATCACGTTGATGGG
The DNA here is from genome assembly GCF_949987515.2 of Delphinus delphis. NCBI lineage: Eukaryota > Metazoa > Chordata > Mammalia > Artiodactyla > Delphinidae > Delphinus > Delphinus delphis. Next base: position 50,063,353 of record NC_082690.1, on the reverse strand, counting down.
CAACGTGAAACCCTATTCTCTCAACTAGGCAACTCCAAGTGACACGTAAGCGATCCTGTTCCATAGTTTCTGCTGTGCTAAGAACTGCTATTCAAGATGGCTACTGCCCCCACCCATTGGCCAAACTGGATAACACTACACTACACTACTTGCTGTGATGAGATACATCTACTATAGTACGAAAACTCCCACTTGCTGTCTTCTACACTGTGGAGCAGGGTTCTACTTGCCATACCAGTTCTTGGCCTTTCTAATGAAAATCTGGAGAAAAGAGGAAGAGGGGATTATAAGAGGTATGTGGCAAGGAGGCTGATTGGAATGGGAGGAAAGGGTTAAAGGAAATAAAAGGGACCAGCCTCAGGATGGGTGGGCTGTGGATAGGAGAGAATGAAAGTGGATTTTAAAAAAGAATTATGAGATTCCAACATTGTGTTCCCTTCATGGTGTTTGAGATATACAAGTAAGAAGCTTGTGTTATTTCAAAATTACTTTTAGTAGCGTGGACTGTTTCCTCACAACATTTCACTAGGAGTGAATCATGACATTTTATAAATACCACCCTAGGAAATAAGGAGGGGCAGGGAAGTCTGTGACCAGTCAGATAAGTGGAGCTCAAAATCAGGTGAGATTTGGGACTGTCTACTTTGATACTGTTGGGGGAGGCCTAGGAGAAAGGTAATAAAATTTTCAGAACCAGGGTACCCAATACTTATATTCTGCCTTTGGTTGGACTATAGGAATGGGTATATTTGCTGGATAGAGAAGTGCTAGGAGATAAGACCCTTGACTTCATGATGGCTTGACCCATGACCCCACTTTCATAACTTTCTTATTAGTGAGACTCCTTCCCTCACAGCAATAATCAGAATCTGTATTTATGACTCTCTGATGAGTATGTCCAAAGCTGACCCTGATGTGGTACTAATGCTGTCTGGGCAAGACAATGCAAGAAACAGAGAAAAGGAAATGGGGTGTGGTGAGGCGGAAACATTCCTGGTTAGGTCTCAGAAAATGAATTTATATCTCTCTGAACTAAACTGACCTATTGTTTCTCAATACAATATTCAAGAACAGGCCCAATGAAACATCAGAGATAGATGTTTTCAGTGTCAGCACAGTATATGGTTTGATGGTTTCAAGAAGGAAAATAGTTGGCATAAAATTAGAACTTGGGGACAGCAGCAAGTCCTCGTGAATAATAACTGATCTGATTTCTAGATAACAGCAACAAGTTGAACTGTCTTAAAGACCTCTAATGTAACTATATTTTAATTTTATTCAGCAAGACTCCGCTCCTTAGTACTGGGAACCAAATGACTCCCTAGTGACTGGGGATCCTGGTCATTAATCGTGTCAAGGGGTAAATGAGTACATACCATAGTGGGCATTCAGAAGAGAAAGGAATGGGAGGGATGTGCATGTGCGTGTGTATGTGCATGCACCTGTGTGTGTAGAGAACGGACCCTCAGTTATACAGATATGCTATAGTTTGTATAACCATTTCTCCCACTTTTGAAGTTTGCTTTTTTCTAATTTTATACTAGTATATAAAAAAGATACAAATGAACTTATTTACAAAACAGAAAGAGATGCATAGACACAGAAAACAAACTTATGGTTACCAAAAGGGGAAAGGGGGGCAAAGAGATAAATTAGGAAGTTGGGATTAACAGATAAGCACTGCTATATATACTACTATATATAAAATAGATAAACAAGGACCTACTGTATACCACAGGGAACTCTACTCATTAGTTTGTAATAACCTATAAGGGAAATGAATCTGAAAAAGAGTATCTCTATCTATAGATGTATATTTATAACTGAATCACTGTGCTGTACACCTGAAACTAACACATTGTAAACCAAACTATACTTCAACAACAACAACACAATCTGTCCACAATGAAAACAACGTTACTGTGAACATCATATAAAGATCTTATTAGAGGTTTTGGATAGGTACAGTTTAAAAGCTGGTTTTCACATCTTATCAAACCGTATTCTTACAGTAACCTTCTTCAGCAGAGATGATGATTATTCTCATGATGCAGATACAGAGACATAAAAACACGCAGTATTTTCAGGGCCACAGAGCTTCACGGGCTGGGTTGGGGAGAATACAGTTTGGTGTGACTCCAGTGATTGTGTTCACACTATTATATTCTATCACAGATCCCGTAGTCCCTGTGCACCAGGAGGGGCACACACAATTTAACAAATAAGCCGGACTTCTCAGGGAAGATGAATAAAAAATAGTTCTAACCTTTAGGGAGTTTTCAGTCTGGCAATACAGATGGACAAGTTAACAAAATATAGCAAATGCCACAAAATTTAGGCTCGCTTAATTTTGAATGCTTATGAAGCTTTTAACTTTGTGTGTGTGTCCGTGTGTGTGTGTGTGTGTGTGTGTGTGTGTGTGTGTGTGTGTTTGTACCATTTGTAAGAGGTCAAATTAAGATTTCTTTGATCTATAGGATTATACTGATTTTGGAATACTAGGTGTTAGAGTGTGAATTATTTTTTGAAAAAAAATCAACTATAAAATACATCAAGGAGAAAAGCTGTCCTCTTTTAAGTTCATTTCTCAATTACAGTTATTTTTGTAAGTAGTCAGCTCACTTTATTCATAACTGGGCAACTTGTTCCTTCTATCCAGTAAGTTCCTATCAAAAGAGGTGAGATATGCACCCTCACATCATGCACAGAATTAAACTCAAAACTGCTTAAAGCCTTAAACATAACACATGACACCATGAGACTTGGGTCAGTCTCCCAAGGCAATAGGAATAAAAACAAAAATAAACAAATGGCACCTAATCAAACTTACAAGCTTTTGCACAGCAGAGGAAACCACACACACACACACACACACACACAAAACACCTATGGAATGGGAGAAAATATTTGCAAATGATGTGACAGACAAAGGCTTAATCTCCAAAATATACAAACAGCTCATACAACTCAACAACAACCAAAAAACAGCCCAATCGAAAAATGGGCAGAAGACCTTAATAGACATTTCTCCAAAGAAGACATACAGATGGCCAAAAGGCACATGAAAACATGCTCAGCATCACTAATTATTAGAGAAATGCAAATCAAAACTACAACCAGGTACCACCTCACACTGGTCTGAATGGCCATCATTAAAAAGTCTACAAATAATAAATGCTGCAGAGGGTGTGGAGAAAAGGGGACCCTCCTACACGGTTGGTGGGAATGTAAGTTGGTGCAGTCACTGTGGAAAACAGTGTGGAGGTTCCTCAGAAAACTAAAAATAGAATTATCATATGATCCAGCAATCCCACTCCTGGGCATATATCCAGACAAAACTATAATTCAAAAAGATACATGCATCCCTATGTTCATAGCAGCACTGTTCACAATAGCCAAAACATGGAAACAACCTAAATGTCCATTGACAGATAAATGGATAAAGAAGATGTGGTACATATATACAATGGATTGCTACTCAGCCATACAAAAGAATGAAATAATGCCATTCGCAGCAACATGGATGCAACTAGAGACTATCATACTAAGTGAAGTAAGTCAGAAAGAGAAAGACAAATACCATATGATGTCACTTATATGTGGAATCTAAAATATGGCACAAATGAACCTATCTACAAAACAGAAACAGACTCACAGACATAGAGAACAGACTTGTGCTTGCCAAGGGGGAGGAGGGAGGGGGAGGGAAGGACAGGGAGTTTGGGATTAGCAGATGGAAACTGGTATAATTAGGATGGATAAACAACCAGGTCCTACTGTATAGCACAGGGAATTACATTCAATATCCTGTGATAAACCATAATGGAAAAGCATATGAAAAAAAGAATGTATGTATGTGTATAACTGAGTCACTTTGCTGTACAGCAGAGATTGGCACAGCACTGTAAATCAACTATACTTCAATAAAAAAAATAAAATTAAAAAAAAAGAGGTGAGGGGCTTCCCTGGTGGCGCAGTGGTTGAGAGTCCGCCTGCTGATGCAGGGGACACGGGCTCGTGCCCCGGTCCGGGAAGATCCCACATGCTGCGGAGCGGCTGGGCCTGTGAGCCATGGCCGCTGAGCCTGTGCGTCCGGAGCCTGTGCGTCCGGAGCCTGTGCTCCGCAACGGGAGAGGCCACAGTGGTGAGAGGCCCGCGTGCCGCAAAAAAAAAAAAAAAAAAAGAGAGGTGAGGCATGAAGAAGGAACTTGGGAAGCTTAAAAGAATCATAATTTCAAAAAAAGTTTACAATTATTTTGACTTGTCCTGAGCCAGAGTTAATTTGTTTCTCCATTCACTTAACCAAAATTTATTTAATATGCTACATGTATTGACATTTGCAAATATTATTCCTCATCCTCAATAACTCTCAAGGCGATAACCTTCAAAATAAATATTATTTTCATTTTGCCAATGCAAACACAGACATTCAGAAAGGTGACTTTAGCTCTCACAGAGGAATTAGATTGCCAAGGTAGATTGTACAAGTAGTAAATGTTAGAGCTGGGAGTTCATGCAGGTAAGTCCTTGCTCTTTCCACCATGGTATAACAATGACATAGTATGCTATCTTCTGGAGTGGTACTGCCCATCCTTTCCTTGGCTCTGACTTGGTAGAGAAGGTTTACACACAGGAAGTATGCTTTCCAAAGTACTTCCTGGGGCAGGAAATTTCCACTACCCAAGGCAACCCCTTTTCTTTACTCATAAAAGCATAAAGACATGAAGGCAAGCAAGAGAAAGTGATAGTATTTTTATAGTTATACCTTAAAATCTACTCAAATTTATAAGAAGTCAATGTTTCACAAAGTTTTGTTCTTTGACAATTACAATCATGACATCAAATTATTTCTGCTATACCTCATGCCTCTGAATTACATCAATGTGCTTGAGAGCTAGTGCCCCAGAGCAATAATTCCCAAAGCATGGTCAAAAAAGCTCTCCCAGGGCTTCCCTGGTGGCGCAGTGGTTGCGAGTCCGCCTGCTGATGCAGGGGATACGGGTTCGTGCCCCGATCTGGGAGGATCCCACATGCCGAGGAGCGGCTGGGCCCGTGAGCCATGGCCGCTGAGCCTGCGCGTCAGGAGCCTGTGCTCCGCAACGGGAGAGGTCACAACAGTGAGAGGCCCGCGTACCACAAAAAAAAAAAAAAAAAAAAAGCTCTCCCGAATGGTCCCAAACTGATCAAACATGCCACTCCTAATGGATGAGTGACACTAAATTCCATAGACTTCCTTTTTTATGTACAACTATTAACTTACTGCCTGAGTTTTAAAGGGCTATTAAACATAAGTTAAAATCAGACATTAAACCAGAGTTTATTTAGGACTCCAATATTCCACTAAGAAGTCTGGGAACTACAGAAAACAGAGAAAAGTTACAAAGCTGCTACTACACATATGTGCTTGCAGAGAGTTAAAAAGCCCTCTAATTTAGGGAAGAACATTTTCTCTATCACGTCTAATGCTTTCACAATTTCTGTCCTGCAGCTTTTCTAAAAGCATTCATCCTTGATCCTTGTGAAGTGAGAGACTTATTTCCAAATATGATAAAGAAGAATGGTTAAGGCTAGGTGGATATGTAGCAAAGTATGTTTTACAGGAATGGAGGATTAGCAGGGACTTAGTAAAATATATGAGAAAGAGAAAACAAATAAGATGAGCCTATGATTGCCCCAAGCTTTCTTTCTGGAGAGTTTCCAGGCAGCAATGTGGTGGGGCAGGGGGTGGAATCCAGGGAAAACCAGAGGCTTCCCAAGTAAAGGAAACAGAGTAGGGAATCCAGGGAGACCAATGTGGCTAGAGTTTGAAGGTCAGACAATCAGAGAGGACAGACCTGTCCAGCAAAAGAACTCCTGAGATCCACATAGGGTCCCCCTGAGTCTTCAGCTGAATACTAATCAGCACATGTGTGTAAGGAAACTAAAGAAACAAAGTTAGGTTGGAATAAGAACCACCTGAAAGAATAGAGGGAAAAATCCATGGTGATCACACAAAGCTTAAAATAGTTTATGTTCTCATGAGTCAGAAATGGATAGATGGGACACAGCAGAGCACTCAGGTAATTGCCTCAGCAATAGGGAAAAATCAGTCCTAAACTACAGGCTGCTCTGATCCCACTTAATGAAGTTTAAAAGCAAGTCTTGAAAGGATCAACCTGTCTTCAAGTTACTTAACTGTGTCCTGAACAAAGCTCAAGGGTATCTATAGGCATACAAAATATCTAGCACCAAACAAAGTAAATTTCACAATGGTTGATATTCAATCAAAAGTTGCCAGGAATGCAAAGAAGCAAAACTAATACCCACGATGAGGATAACGAAATCAATCAGTAGAAACAGACCCAGAAATTACACAGATGATAGAATTCATAGAAAAGAACATTTAAAAAGTTATCTGTTTATATTCCATATATTCAAAAAGGAAGACTGAACATAGCTAAGTAGTAACATGCAGATATAAAAAAACCAAAATGAAAATTTTAGAAATGAACGTTACAATGTCTAATATGAAAATTATCCTGGATAGGACTTACACTACTTGATTTCAAGATTCAACATAAAGCAGCAATAATCAAGACAGTGTGGTATTGGCATAAAAATAAATAGATCAATAGAGAGTTCAGAAATAGGTCTTACACATATATGGTCAAATGATTTTCAACAAAAGTACAAAGATAGGGGCTTCCCTGGTGGCACAGTGATTGAGAGTCCGCCTGCCGATGCAGGGGACACGGGTTCGTGCCCCGGTCTGGGAAGATCCCACATGCCGCAGAGCGGCTGGGCCCGTGAGCCATGGCCGCCGAGCCTGCGCGTCCGGAGCCTGTGCTCCGCAATGGGAGAGGCCACAACAGTGAGAGGCCCGCGTACCGCAAAAAAAAAAAAAAAAAAAAAAAAAAAGTACAAAGATAATCCAATGGAGAAAAGCTAATCTTTTAAACAAATGGTGTTTTAACCATTGAATATCTGTATCCAAAAATTAAAATAAATAAAACTTGATCTACTCCTCATGCCATATGCAAAGAAAATTCAAAGAGAATCATAGATCTAAATGTAAAGCCTAAAACCATAAATCTTCCAGAAGATGACATAGGAGAGAATCTTCATGACAGTGTATTAAACAGAGCTTTTTAGAAATGTAACACGAAATGCACAATCTATGAAAGAAAAAATTATACATTATGTTTCATCTAAAATAGAAACTTCTGGTCTTCAGAGGATTCTGTTATGCCAAAGACTAGGGGAAACCATTTGTAAATCACTTATCTGATAATGTAATTGTAGTCACAACAAAAAATAACCCTTCAAACACGGTATTAAGAAAGCAAACAACCCAATGAAAAATGGGCAAAAGATTTGCATAGATACTTCACCAAAGAAGATACACTTGGCAAATGAGTATTTGAAAAGAAGCACAATATCATTAGTCATTAGGGACTATTTGAGACTAATTAGAATGGCTAAACTGAGCAAGGCTGATACTATCTGTTGGCAAAGGTGTGGAGCAACTAGAATTCTCATACACTGCTGGTGGGAATGTAAAGTGGTGTAGTCACTTTGGAAAAGGATTTGACAGTTTCTTAAAAAGTGCATTTATCATGTGATGCTACTATTCCACTCCTAGTTATTTACTGAAGTTATCAGGTTTTTTTCAGTTTAATTTGAAATTGCAGGAAAAAAACCAGACTCATCAAACTCAGTCAGAAAACATCTCTGAAACAGGAAATGCTGTTTCAAACCACAAATGTCAGAGAGCGCTTCACTCTGGCATTTGAGTCCCAAAGGAAGAAAAAAAATTAATTACTTCCTGAAAAAATATAGGTATGGAGATGTTGATGGGTGAACTTTCATTTTAGAAGTTTATTCTAAATGGCTGTGATTGTTAATGGAATTTTTTAAACTATTTTTTCTGCTTGGACATTTAGCAACCAGGGAGTTTACTCACCCCATACCCTTGAGATACTGTGTTTTCCTTGGCTGGTATTTACCTATCCTTTCAAAGATCAGCTCTGGTAGAAACAGCACTGGATGGATTCAAGTGGCAGACTGATCACATGCATTTATACCTGGAAACTGAGCCACAGACCTGCAGGCTGCCCTTCATTCTCCATTCTCACAGGGGTCATCTCACTGGGGAGAGTCCTATGCAGCCTAAGGAGAGATGGGGGCCCACAGGAGTCCTCTGGAAGCTGCAGTCCCTTTGGCAGAGGATTTTTGGGGGAAGGAGGATGTCTATGGTATTTGAGAATATCAAAGCTGGAAGGGGTGTTCTCTGTCCAGTGCCTCCTTAGGGGGTCACTATAAATAAAGATAGGAGACCTCAAGTCCTTTTTAATATCTCCCAAACCCAGAAAACCTTAACCATTAACATTAACCATCTTCCTACAGAAGTCCACTCAGGTTAACCAAGACATTAATCTTCTTGTCTTTCAGCAAAAGTTATTTTAGCTCACAGTGGTAACACCAGTTATCCTGTGATGATCAGAAGTCCTGATTGGTGGTTTGATTTTGGTTAATAAAAAATGAAAAAAATCATGTGATAAAATAAGTCAGAACAAAATTAAAAATACTAGTAATTAATTAATGGGTATGCTTTTTTTTTTTTTTTTTTTTTTCTTGTGGTACGCGGGCCTCTCACTGTTGTGGCCTCTCCCGTTGCGGCGCACAGGCTCCGGACGCGCAGGCTCAGAGGCCATGGCTCACGGGCCTAGCCGCTCCGCGGCATGTGGGATCTTCCCGGACCAGGGCACAAATCCGTGTCCCCTGCATCGGCAGGCGGACTCTCAACCACTGCGCCACCAGGGAAGCCCAATGGGTAGGCCTTTTTAAATCCTCATTTTATTGATGAGGGAACTGAGACTCAGAGAGATGCATGAACTTGTCTAAGCCAGTTAGTGGAGTTAGGACTTAAACTCTGAATGATTGATGACAGATTCTGAACTGTTTAGTGTTATCTAACTGTTATGATGGGTGGGGGGGTGCTTCTACATAAACCACAGAAATAAGGGGAGACCTTCAATGGTAAAAGTTAGAAAAATACATAAAACTACAATGATGTGTTAGATTGAACTAGATAGTTTCAAGTTTCTAAGAGTCTCTAATAAGTTAAAATCCCGATGTGTTAAATTAAACAATCCATGAGATCAGGAACAATCACTCTTACAGGCAGATCAGTGGTAGCAAGTGTTGTGGACAGAGCACTGGACAGGGTATCAGGAGAGCAGGGTTCTGGCCCAAATAACTAGATGATCTTGGGAAAGTCACCTCCCAACTAGACATCTGGCTGGACCTCTCTCTCCAGTAGAATAGCTGGACTTCTTTCAGGGTAGCCAGTTTCCCAGAGAGCAAAAGAAGAATCCTCCATGGGCTTCCCTGGTGGCACAGTGGTTAGGAATCTGTCTGCCAGTGCAGGGGACACAGGTTCCAGCCCTTGTCTGGGAAGATCCCACATGCTGCAGAGCAACTAAGCCCGTGCGCCACAACTACTGAGCCTGTACTCTAGAGACTTTGAGCCACAACTACTGAGCCCACGTGCCACAACTACTGAAGCCGATGCACTTAGAACCCATGCTCCACAACAAGAGAAGCCATGACAATGAGAAGCCCGCACACCACAACGAAGACCCAAAACAGCCAAAAATAAAAACAAACAAACAAATACATAAATTTATTTAAAAAAGAAGAAGAATCCACCAGGACCCTTTTTTTAAAAATATTTATTTATTTATTTTGGCTGCGCCAGGTCTTAGTTGCGGCACGCAGGATCTTCGTTGTGGCATGCGGGATCTTTAGTTGCGGCATGTAGGCTTCTTAGTTGTGGCATGCATGCGGGATCTAGTTCCCTGACCAGGGATCGAACCCAGGCCCCCTGCATTGGGAGTGTGGAGTCTTACCCACTGGACCACCAGGGAAGTCCCCCCCACCCTGGACTCTTAAGGGCTAAATCCAGAATGGGCACAGCATACTCTAGCCACATTCTATTCAACAAAGTAAATCACAAGACCAGCTTAGATTCAAGGAGAGAGGAGACAAACCATCTGTTGATGGGAAGAGCAGCAGGTGCATACAGGGATGGAAGGAATTGTTGGTGGCCACCTATGGAGACTGTCTACTACACATATTATGAACAGATGTCCATGGTCAAATAAGTTTGGGAAATCTGGACTAAACACAATTAAAAAGGTTTCTTAACAGCAAGACTTCTTAGACTTGTTAAAACGCTAATTGAAGTGCCAAGAATGATATAAAGTAGCAAGTATAAAAAGAAGTAAAGTTTAATTATTGCTTTCTAGCCTAACTTTGTCCTTCCTGACCTTCTTACACAGATCAATATGAAAGAAGAGGATAAAAATGTAACCAATCTAACAGGAAATATTTACAGTTAAACTGGCTACCACAGACAGTCACAGTCTTTGAAAGATAAAGAATGTCTTCAGGAAGTTGCAAAGGACCTGGCTCAACTTCAGTATTTTCTCCATCCTTTGTGGAAACAGCCACTTTTCTTGCTAAGTAAAGCCTCCTTCAGCATAAATTGAGATTCTGGACTTCTAGTTGCTGAGAAAAAGTCAGTCCTATTGCTCATTAAAATGATTTCTTCCTGCCTTTCATTTTTAAAATTTATTTATTTATTTTTGGCTGGTTGGGTCTTCGTTGCTGTGCGCAGGCTTTCTCTAGTTGTTGCGAGCAGGGTCTACTCTTGGTTGCGGTGCGTGGGCTTCTCATTGCGGTGGCCTCTTTTGTTGAGGAGCACGGGCTCAAGGCATGCGGGATTCAGTAGTTGCGGCACGTGGGCTCAGTAGTGGTGGCTCGTGGGCTCTAGAGTGCAGGCTCAGCAGTTGTGGCACAGGGGCTCAGTTGCTCTACGGCATGTGGGATCTTCCCAGACCAGGGCTGGAGTCTCTGTCCCCTGCATTGGCAGGCGGATTCTTAATCACTGCACCACCAGGGAAGCCCCTCTTCCTGCCTTTAGAATCAGGTCTTTTAATGAGTTCCAATTAATTCTGGGAAGATAATAAAAGTCAGGGGTGACTTTTCAATTCTTTGTCTCATAAGTAACTGGTGTTGTTTTCTTGGCTATCTGGTCAACTGCAAAGCACAGAAATGACCCAATGGGGTGACTGATGCCTTGGACACATGGTATTTGTGAAAGTAGCTTGGTGTGGAAGAAGAGAAGAAACTCTGGAAACTGATCTGGCTTTGAATTTCTGCTTCTCTACTCCTATTCCTGTTACTCCTTGGACATCCTTAAGGAAGTTGTGTAAGTCCTCTGATCTCAGTTTACTCATCTATAAAACCTAAATTATAAGGTTTTTGGAGAGATTAAATGTGATATTGTTTGCTTATCTATTTGTTCCTTCCACTCATTCAACAAATATTTAGTTATCGTACTTAATAAGTGGCAGGCAGTATACCATGCACAAAATATATAGCTTGGAAGGGAAGTAAACCATATGCAAGTAAATTAATAAATAATAAATTTGCAACTAAAGATTTTTGTCAATTATTGCATAGTCAGGTCAATGCCATAATCAGAAATGAGCAGGATGCTGTGATTGTTTAAGGTGGGAAGCAGTGTCTTATCTTAGATACGGTTACAAAGGAATGTCTCTCTGAATTGATAAGGTTGGGATGAGAAGGGTCAGCGATGTGAGCAGCAGAGAGAAGAACATTCCAGGCAGAAGAAACCGCAAATGGCAAATTTCTAACATGATCGAGAATTTAATGGGGGGCTTCCCTGGTGGCGCAGTGGTTGAGAGTCCGTCTGCCGATGCAGGGGACACGGGTTCATGCCCCGGTCCGGGAAGATCCCACATGCCGGGGAGCGGCTGGGCCCATGAGCCATGGCCGCTGAGCCTGCGCATCGGAGCCTGTGCTACGCAATGGGAGAGGCCGCAACAGTGAGAGGCCTGCGTACCGCAAAAAAAAAAAAAAAAAAAAGAATTTAATGAGTTTGAATTTATGTGAACTGACAGAAGACCAGTTTGGCTAGAGTATAAAGGGAGGGGAAGGCTGGAGAGCTCAGCAAAGGAAGCATCATGTAGGATGTCAGTAAGGAGTTTAGACTTTATTCTAATTGCAGTAGGGAGGCATTGTGGAATTCTGAAGAGAGGAAACATGATCCAGTTTAAAATACTAAAAGATCACTCTGGGTCCCTCTGTAGATTGGATTGAAGGGGGCAAGAGTGGAGAAAAGAGAAACAATTAAGACATTATGGTAGTCCAGAAGAGAGATAATGGTGGTACGTGCTGGGCTGGTGGCACTGGCAATAAAAATAAATTGACAAAATATTTGTAGTGGAACTGGCAGGACTTGGTGATAGATGGGATGTGGAAGGTGAGAGAGACAAAGGGGTCAAAATGGATTTTTCTGGGTTTTGGTATAGAAACTAGATGGGCAGAGATTCCATTTACTGAGAAAGGGGAAACTGGAGGAGGAACAGGTTTGGAGAGGGGATCGGAGGATCTTAAGACTTTCAGTTTGGACATGCTAGGTTTCTGAGAGAACCAGTTTGAGATGCCAGGTAGGTAACTAAATGTATGAGACGAGATCAGAGATGAGGTCTTGGTTGGAGGTATGAATTTGGGAGTCATCAGCATACAGATAGAATTTAAAGCCATGGGACTGGATGAGATCCCCTGCGAGGAAATTGTAGCTAGAGACAAGAAGAAAGGCAGGGGGAAGCCTTGAATTGAATACGATTTAATAAGGAAGAAGGAGTCAGTGAGAGAATGGAGAAAGGCGAGTGGAGTGGGAGAACAAACAGTAGTATGATGCTGAGGAAGCTAAGAGAGAAAGGTTAGTGTTTCATGGAGAAATATTTGAATGCTACTGGGAAGCTGAGTATGAGAAAGAGAGTTCTGTCCATTGGATTTAGTAACATGGCGTAATGTGGATAGAACCCAGATTGATGGAAGAAAGAACACGAAGGGTGGGAGTGGAGATGGTGTATGTTGATATCTCTTTTGTGAAATTATGTTAAAAAACAGAAATGAAGGTGTTCTAGAAAGACATCAAAGGAAGCATAGCAGAGTTTTCTTCTTGTCTACCTCACACCCATTCTCTCCCTCCTTGTTAACTTTTTCTTGGGGCAGCAAACTCTTTAGTTAACAAACAGTGTTTCCTCCCTTGCTATGTGGGGAGCCAAGAAACATAAGGGACTGACTCAGCTACCTTTCCCCCTTCTTCTCCTTAGGTGGCAGATAAGAGGGTGGGAACTACACTGGCCATTTTGCAACCATGAGAAGAACCTGAAAATAGAAACCCCTGTTAAGGAAGTGGAACAGCTAGATGGGGCAGCAGACTGCGGCATCAAGAATATTTTCGGATCTGAGAGATACCAGAGTATGCTTGCATGCTGGTATGAGCCATCGAGGAGAGAGATGGGTGGAGAAGAGCCCAGGGGATAATGACAGGACTGCAGCTCTTAAAAAGGCATGCATAGAGTGAGCGTGGGTGTCTGTTGATGAACTGGCCTTTGATAGGCTTCTGCAGAGGGTTTAGGACACCTCCCAACGTTCTTTCCTGAGGAAACTTTCTCCAGCAACTCTGACATTCCATTGCTCTTTCCATCCTTCATCCTTTTCCCTATGGACTAGAGTCACCTGTCTCTTCCTTCCTAAATTCATTCCCCATGCTGCTGCCAGAGTGAATATTCCAAACTGCAAATATGACTTTAGAAGACTGTGTAGCTCCTTGTCATCCACAGGATGAAGCTGTACTCACTTGCCTCACATTTAAGACATTCTCTTTCTAAGACAAATACCATATGATTTCATTTACATGTAGGATCTAAAATATGACACAAATGAACGTATCTACGAAAGAGAAACAGACTCGCAGACATAGGGAACAGACTTGTGGTTGCCAAGAGGGGAGGAATGTAGGGGAGGGATGGATTGGGAGTTTGGGATTAGCAGAGGCAAAAGATTATATATAGAATGGTTAAACAACAAGGTCCTACTGTATAGCACAGGGAACTACATTCAATATCCTGTGATATACCATAATGGAAAAGAATATAAAAAAGAATGTATATATATATGTATAACTGAGCCACAGATATACAGCAGAAATTAACACAACATTGTAAATCCACTATACTTCAATTAAAAAAAAAGAGTCATTCTCTTTCTGGCTCTTCTTTCCAGCTTCCTATCTTCAACATTTCATTAACCACTCTGAGTACCAACAATGCCTGGTTATTGGCATTTCCCTAACGGTGCATTATCTTTCCCACATCTATACCTTTCTTCATGCTTTCTCCCTTTACTGATATCCTTCTTCCTTTCTCTTTCACTTACGTAGTTTCAAGGCACAGCTCAAATTCCAGCTGTGATGTGTCCAGAGGGAATTAGTTGTTCTTTCCTCTCATTCTTGCAAGAGCAGCTGTCCTCCTCTGCCCTTCAGACTGGTGATATAGCTTTTCCTGTTGGCCCCCTCCCACTGGATTGTAAGCTCTTGAGGCTAGAGGCCCTGACTGATTCATCTTTTTTTTTTTTTAACATTTTTATTGGAGTAAAATTGCTTTACAATGATGTGTTAGTTTCTGCTTTATAACAAAGTGAATCAGTTATACATACACAAATACCCCATATCTCTTCGCTTTTGCGTCTACCTCCCTCCCACCCTCCCTATCCCACCCCTCTAGGTGGTCACAAAGCACCGAGCTGATCTCCCTGTGCTATGCAGCTGCTTCCCACTAGCTATCTACCTTACGTTTGGTAGTGTATATATGTCCATGCCACTCTCTCACTTCGTCCCAGCTTACCCTTCCCCCTCCCTGTGTCCTCAAGTCCATTCTCTACATCTGCATCTTTATTCCTGTCCTGCTCCTACATTCTTCAGAACCATATATATATATATATATATATATATATATATATATAGTTGTTGTTGTTGTTGTTCCATATATCTGTGTTAGCATACTGGATTTGTTTTTCTTTCTGACTTACTTCACTCTGTAGGACAGACTCTAGGTCCATCCACCTCACTACAAATAACTCAATTTCGTTTCTTTTTTTGGCTGAGTAATATTCCATTGTATATGTGTGCCACATCTTTATCCATTCATCTGTCGACGAACACTTAGGTTGCTTCCATGTGCTGCAGTGAACATTGTGGTACATGACTCTTTTTGAATTATGGTTTTCTCAGGGTATATGCCCAATAGTGGGATTGCTGGGTCACATGGTAGTTCTATTTTTAGTTTTTTGAGGAACCTCCATACTGTTCTCCATAGTGGCTGTTATCAATTTACATTCCCACCAAGAGTGCAAGAGGGTTCCCTTTTCTCCACACCCTCTCCAGCATTTATTGCTTGTAGATTTTTTGATGATGGCCATTCTGACTGGTGCGAGGTGATACCTCATTGTAGTTTTGATCTGCATTTCTCTAATGATTAGTGATGTTGAGCATTCTTTCATGTGTTTGTTGGCAATCTGTATATCTTCTTTGGAGAAATGTCTATTTAGGTCTTCTGCCCATTTTTCGATTGGGTTGTTTGTTTTTTTGATGTTGAGTTGCTTGTATATTTTGTCAGTTGCTTCCTTTGCAAATATTGTCTCCCATTCTGAGGGTTGTCTTTTCGTCTTGTTTATGGTTTCCTTTGCTGTGCAAAAGCTTTTAAGTTTCATTAGGTCCCGTTTATTTTCATTTTTACTTCCATTTTTCTAGGAGGTGGGTCAAAAAGGATCTTGCTATGATTTATGTCATAGAGTGTTCTATGTTTTCCTCTAAGAGTTTTATAGTGTCTTGCCTTACATTTAGATCTTTTATCCATTTTGAGTTTATTTTTGCGTATGGGGTTAGGGAGTGTTGTAATTTCATTCTTTTACATGTAGCTGTCCAGTTTTCTCAGCACCACTTACTGAAAAGGCTGTCCATTCTCCACTGTATATTCTTGCCTCCTTTATCAAAGATAGGGTGACCATATGTGCGTGGGTTTATCTCTGGGCTTCTGTCTTGTTCCATTGATCTATATTTCTGTTTTTGTGCCAGTACCACACTGTCTGGATTACTGTAGTTTTGTAGTATAGTCTGAAGTCCGGGAGCCTCATTCCTCTAGCTCTGTGTTTCTTTCTCAAGATTGCTTTGGCTATTCAGGGTTTTTTGTGTTTCCATACAAATTGTGAAATTTTTTGTTCTAGCTCTGTGAAAAATGTCATTGGTAGTTTCATAGGGATTGCATTGAATCTGTAGTTTATTTTGGGTAGTACAGTCATTTTCACAATATTCATTCTTCCAATCCAAGAACATGGTATATCTCTACATCTGTTTGTACCTCTTTAATTTCTTTGATCAGTGTCTTATAGTTTTCTGCATACAGGTCTTTTGTCTCCTTAGGTAGGTTTATTCCTAGGTATTTTATTCTTTTTCTTGCAGTGATAAAAGGGAGTGTTTCCTTAATTTCTCTTTCAGATTTTTCATCATTAGTGTATAAGAATGCAAGAGATTTTTGTGCATTAATCTTGTATCCTGCTACTTTACCAAATTCATTGATTAGCTCTAGTACTTTCCTGGTGGAGTCTTTAGGATTCTCTATGTATAGTATCATGTCATTTGCTAACAATGACAGCTTTACTTCTTCTTTTCTGATTTGTATTCTTTTATTTCTTTTTCTTCTCTGATTGCTGTGGCTAAAACTTCCAAAACTATGTTGAATAATAGTGGTGAGAGTGGGTAACCTTGTCTTGTTCCTGATCTTAGTGGAAATGGTTTCAGTTTTTCACCATTGAGGATGATGTTGGCTGTGGGTTTGTCATATACGGCCTTTATCATGTCGAGGAAAGTTCCCTCTCTGCCTACTTTCTGGAGGGTTTTTACCATAAATCAGTGTTGAATTTTGTCAAAAGTTTTCTCTGCATCTATTGAGATGATCATATGGTTTATATCCTTCAATTTGTCAATACGGTGTATCACATTGATTGATTTGCATATATTGAAGAATCCTTGCATTCCTGGGATAAACCCCACTTGATCATGGTGTATGATCCTTTAATGTGCTGTTAGATTCTGTTTGCTAGTATTTTGTTGAGGATTTTTGAATCTATGTTCATCAGTGATATTGGTCTGCAGTTGTCTTTATTTGTGACATCTTTGTCTCGTTTTGGTATCAGCGTGATGGTGGCCTTGTAGAATGAGTTTTGGAGTGTTCCTCCCTCTGCTATATTTTGGAAGAGTTTGAGAAGGATAGTTGTTAGCTCTTCTCTAAATGTTTGAAAGAATTTGCCTGTGAAGCCATCTGGTCCTGGGCTTCTGTTTGTTGGAAGATTTTTAATCACAGTTTCAATTTCAGTACTTGTGATTGGTCCATTCATATTTTCTATTTCTTCCTGGTCCAGGCTCGGAAGGTTATGAATTTCTAACAATTTGTCCATTTCTTCCAGGTTGTCCGTTTTATTGGCATATAGTTGCTTGTAGTAATTTCTCATGATCCTTTGTATTTCTGCAGTGTCAGTTGTTACTTCCCCTTTTTCATTTCTAATTCTCTTGATTTGAGTCTTCTCCATTACCTTCATGATTAGCCTGGCTAATGGTTTATCAATTATGTATATCTTCTCAAAGAACCAGCTTTTAATTTTGATGATCTTTGCTCTCGTTTCCTTCATTTCTTTTTCATTTATTTCTGATCTGATCTTTATGATTTCTTTTCTTCTGCTAACTTTGGGATTTTTTTGTTCTTCTTTCTCTAATTGCTTTAGGTGTAAGGTTAGGTTGTTTATTTGAGATGTTTCTTGTTTCTTAAGGTAGGATTGTATTGCTATAAACTTCCCTCTTAGAACTGCTTTTGCTGCATCCCATAAGTTTTGCGTCATCGTGTTTTCACTGTCATTTGTTTCTAGGTATTTTTTGATTTCCCCTTTGAATTTTTCAGTAATCTCTTGGTTATTAAGTAGTGTATTGTTTAGGTTCCATGTGTTTGTAATTTTTACAGATTTTTTTCCTGTAATTGATATCTAGTCTCATAGCATTGTGGTCAGAAAAGCTATCTGATATGGTTTCAATTTTCTTAAATTTACCAAGGCTTGATTTGTGACCCAAGATATGATTTATCCTGGAGAATGTTCCATGAGCACTTGAGAAGAAAGTGTATTCTGTTGTTTTTGGACGGAATGTCCTTTAAATATCAATTAAGTCCATCTTGTTTAATGTATCATTTAAAGCTTGTGTTTCCTTATTTATTTTCATTTTGGATGATTTGTCCATTGGTGAAAGTGGGATGTTAAAGTCCCCTAAAAGTCCCCTACTATGATTGTGTTACTGTAAATTTCCCCTTTTATGGCTGTTAGTATTTGTCTTATGTATTGAGGTGCTCCTATGTTGGGTGCATAAATATTTACAGTTGTTATATCTTCTTCTTGGATTGATCCCTTGATCATTATGTAGTGTCCTTCTTTTTCTCTTGTAATAGTCTTTAAAGTCTATTTTGTCTGATATAAGAATTGCTACTCCAGCTTTCTTTTGATTTCCATTTGCATGGAATATCTTTTTCTATCCTCTCACTTTCAGTCTGTATGTGTCCTTAGGTCTGAAGTGGGTCTCTTGTAGACAGCATATATACAGGTCTTGTTTTTGTATCCTTTCAGCCAGTGTATGTCTTTTGGTTGGAGCATTTAATCCATTTACATTTAAGGTAATTATCGATATGTATGTTCCTATTATCATTTTCTTAACTGTTTTGGGTTTGTTACTGTAGGTCTTTTCCTTCTCTTGTGTTTCCTGCCTAAAGAAGTTCCTTTAGCATTTGTTGCAAAGCTGGTTTGGTGGTGCTGAATTTTCTTGGCTTTTGCTTGTCTGTAAAGGTTTTAATTTCTCTGTCAAATCTGAATGACAGCCTTACTGGATAGAGTAATCTTGGTTTTTCCCTTTCATCACTTTAAATATGTCCTGCAGTTCCTTCTGGTTTGCAGAGTTTCTTCTGAAAGATCAGCTGTTAATGTTATTGAGATTCTCTTATATGTTATTTGTTGTTTTTCCCTTGCTGCTTTTAATATGTTTTCTTTGTATTTAACTTTTAATAGTTTGATTAATATGTGTCTTGGCATGTTTCTCCTTGGATTTGTCCTGTATGGGACTCTCCATTCTTCCTGGACTTGATTAACTATTTCCTTTCCCATATTAGGGAAGTTTTCAACTATAATCTCTTCAAATATTTTCTCAGTCCCTTTCTTTTTCTCTTCTTCTTCTCGGACCCCTATAATTCAAATGTTGGTGTGTTTAATATTATCCCAGAGGTCTCTGAGACTGTCCTCAATTCTTTTCATTCTTTTTTCTTTATTCTGCTCTGCAGTAGTTATTTCCACTATTTTATCTTCCAGGTCACTTATCTGTTCTTCTGCCTCAGTTAGTCTGCTATTGATCGCTTCTAGAGAATTTTTAATTTCATTTATTGTGATGTTCATGACTGTTTGTTCGCTCTTTTCTTCTTCTAGGTCCTTGTTAAATGTTTCTTGTATTTTCTCCATTCTATTTCCAAGAATTTGGATCATCTTTACTATCATTTTTCTGAATTCTTTTTTAGGTAGACTGTGTATTTCTTATTCATTTGTTAGGTCTGGTGGGTTTACCTTGCTCCTTTATCTGCTGTGTGTTTCTTTGTCTTCTCATTTTGCTTAACTTACTGTGTTTGGGGTCTCCTTTTCGCAGGCTGCAGGTTCGTAGTTCCCATTGTTTTTGGTGTCTGCTCCCAGTGGCTAAGGTTGGTTCAGTGGATTGTGTAGGCTTTTGGTGGAGGGGACTAGTGCCTGTGTTCTGGTGGATGAGGCTGGATCTTGTCTTTCTGATCGGCAGGTCCATGTCCGGTGGTGTGTTTTGGGGTTTCTGTGACTTTATTACGATTTTAGGCAGCCTCTCTGCTAATGGGTGGGATTGTGTTCCTGTCTTGCTAGTTGTTTGGCATAGGATGTCCACCACTGTAGCTTGCTGGTCGTTGAGTGGAGCTGGGTCTTGGCATTGAGATGGAGATCACTGGGAGATTTTCGCCTTTTTGATATTACGTGGAGCTGGGAGGTCTCTGGTGGACCAACGTCCTGAACTTGGCTCTCCCACCTCAGAGGAACAGCCCTTATGCCTGGCTGGAGCACCAAGAGCCTGTCATCCACATGGCTCAGAATGAAAGGAAGAAAAGGAAGGAAGGAAGGAAGGAAGGAAGAAAAATAAAATAGTACTAAATTTTTTTTAAAGTTATTAAAATAAAAAACAAAAAATCATTATTAAAAATTTTTTAAAGTAATTTAAAAAGAAAGAAAGAAAGAACAACCAAACCAAAAAACAAATTCACCAATGATAACAAGCACTGAAAACTATACCAAAAAAAAAAAAAAACCGGACAGACAGAACCCTAGGACAAATGGTAAAAGCAAAGCTATATTGACAAAATCACACAGAGAAGGATACACATACACACTCACAAAAGAGAAAAAGGGAAAAAAATATATATATGTCGTTGCTCCCAAAGTCCATCTCCTCAATTTGGGATGATTCGTCGTCTATTCAGGTACTCCACAGATGCAGGGTACATTAAGTTGATTGTGGAGATTTAATCCGCTGCTCCTGAGGCTGCTGGGAGAGATTTCCCTTTCTCTCCTTTGTTCGCACACCTCCCAGGGTTCAGCTTGGGATTTGGACCCGCCTCTGCGTGTAGGTCGCCTGAGGGCGTCTGTTCTTTGCTCAGACAGGACGGGGTTAAAGGAGCCACTGATTCGGGGGCTTCACAGCTCCGTCCCACTGGTGCAGGTCCCGTCCCTATTCTTTTTTTTTTTTTTTTTTGCGGTACGCGGGCCTCTCACTGTTGTGGCCTCTCCCATTGCGGAGCACAGGCTCCGGATGCGCAGGCTCAGCGGCCATGGCTCACGGGCCCAGCCGCTCCACGGCATGTGGGATCCTCCCGGACTGGGGCACGAACCCGCATCCCCTGCATCAGCAGGCGGACTCTCAACCACTGCGCCACCAGGGAAGCCCCTGTCCCTATTCTTTTGTTTCTGTTTTTTCTTTTGCCCTACCCAGGTACGTGGGGGGTTTCTTGCCTTTTGGGAGGTCTGAGGTCTTCTGCCAGCGTTCAGTAGGTGTTCTGTAGGACACCTACAGAACACCTGTAGTAGCGTTCTGTAGGTTGTTCCACATGTAGATGTATTTCTGATGTATCTGTGGGGAGGAAGGTGATCTCCGCGTCTTACTCTTCTGCCATCTTGAAGCTCCTCCTCCTGATTCATCTTTGTAGTCTTGCTCCTCTCCATTCTGCTCAATAAATATTTGTTGAATGAATGATTGCTTTCTGGACCAAGCCTCCCTGTTTACTAAGAGGAAAGCTGTGAACATCTGTTGTGTTGCCTGTTGAGCATCCCTTCCCTCTTTCTATTAACAGTATCCTTCCTTCCTTGAGAGCCTGCAGCTCTTCCATTCCCACCAGCTGGAGTCCTCTCCCCACCCCCACCCCAGGCTCCTGCTGCGGCTCCTCTGTGAGCTGCCCAGGGGTCTTCCATTAACACTTCTTTTCTTGACTAAGTTGGCTGGAATTTATGGGTCAGAGAGACCACATGAAATATAACTTTATTTTAGGACAATATTGAAGAGTTAGTCCCTTGCAATACTTTCAACAATTCCCTTTAAATAAGGCTTACTCTTCTTAGGTAAAAAAATCTGTTGCTCAGACTTCTGACCACAGTCCTGCTCCGCTCCAAGATGGCTCTCAGGTGAGTGGGTTGTGGCTTACTCTGTCCTCTTTGCAGGTAGAAGGAAAGGGTTCTTTGGGTTCACGTGATATTCTCTGGCCTCCCTGGTCTCCACAGCAGCATCTCTTGTTTCCATGACAGTGTTCCTTGCCCACTAGAGGGATGCTTGCCCTGCTGGCATCTGTGTCTGAAGCCAAAGCTGGCATTGCTTGTAATCTGGTTTTGCAAGGCTTGGCAGAGGCTGCAGTACTTCCTAGTTGCCACACTCACCTCATCACTGATGGCTCTAAAACCTTCGCATATCCTCCATTGGCTTCTGGTTGGGGTGAGATCGGATGTGGGGTGGGGTTCATCTTTCTCTGCTGAATCACCCCTGACCACAGTTGGTTGGAAAGCAGGCTCTCAGACTCAGCTACCTCCTGCTTCCCCATTTCAGGGTTCAGTGGAAGCTCCTGTGTTCCAACAAATCCCATGGGAAGAGAGAGCAGCTAGAGAGAGACTGTAGCATTGAGCTTCTTTCACGTGGCCAATCCCCAAATTCTTATGGACATGTCAGGGAACCTGGCCCACCAGGCAACCTCCTCCCAGGGTCCCAAATAGGGAGTGGGCCAGGAACCCTCTGCCCTAATTATTCTCTTCAACTTGTCAGGGTTGCAGCCCGGGCAGAGGAATGGAGCACAGTTTGTCTACCTCTCCAACTCTGTTTCTTCTCTTCTGCCTTCAGCCCACCCTCTGTCTTCAATATAACCTTGGATTATAAAGGATGGGCTTCACTTTTGCTTCTATCTTATATCCTGTCTTTTCTGCTTGTAGTTTTATGGCTATCTTATTTACACCATGGGAAAAATTCTATATCAAGCTGACATGTGAAATGGGGACAGGGGCTTCCCTGGTGGTATAGTGGTTAAGAATTGCCTGCTAACGCAGGGGACACAGGTTTGAGCCCTGGTCCGGGAAGATCCCACATGCTGCAGAGCAACTAAGCCCATGTGCCACAACTACTGAGCCTATGCTCTAGAGCCCACAACTATTTAGCCTGCATGCCACAACTACTGAAGCCTGCGTGTCTAGAGCCTGTGCTCCGCAACAAGAGAAGCCACCGCAGCGAGAAGCCTGCACACCTCAACGAAGAGTAGCTCCCGCTCACTGCAACTAGAGAAAGCCTGCGTGTAGCAACAAAGACCCAATGCAGCCAAAAATAAATACATAAAAGAAATTTATATAAAAGAAAGGGAACAAAATAAATTTAGACTTTATTGCCTTGCCTTATAATGTCAGCAGCTGACTGTTACCTTTCTCTGCATTCCTTCTTTAAGGATTCAATTTTCCCTCTGTCTACCCCACCCCTCACCAGCTGCCAAGAAAGGTGAGTAACTTGGCTGACTATGGAGAAAATCGGGTCATGTGCATGTAAATCTACGTTTGTATTTCTCAGATTATTTCCTTTATACCTTTGACTAAAGAACCCTAGCTGATATAAGCAGCGTGATACACCATTCACAATTTGCCTGTGGATAATTTAATCTTTCCTTTTTGCTAAGGCCTTTCCAAGAATTACCCAAAAGAGAGTTGATCAAGAGTATAAGGAGAAACAGATGGGACCATCACACTGTGAGCAGGAGACTCAAGTCAGGTTTGGTGAGCAGAAGCTAATCTCTTCTGATTCCATGAAGTGATGCAAAACACCCTGGAACCCAGATGCCAACTGTGGAGACTGTGGGAAGCAGGGGCAAGAGATCTGACAATTCTAAACCACTGGATAAATCACTGCATTTGACTGAGCTTAAACATGATTAGGATGTGAGGCAAGTTGAGGGCTCAGAGTTAATACCTTAAAATGGTAATAGATAAGCAAAGAAAGAAACAATCTGAATCCTCACATTTTTGACTGTGAAAATTATCTCTCTCATATGAGGTTGGATTTGTTGCCCTTTCAATCAGTTACTCACTATGTTTCCATGCTTTGGATGTGGGAAATACTGGAAGAATTATAATGAAGATGTTTATCATCAAGTTTGGGAAGAAGTAGGAGACTAAGGTAATTAAGAGACTATTAAAAGCCAAAATGTGAAAGATCTGAAGGTTCTTTAGGACTTCCCCCAAGCAGAGGGTCCCACCCTGGATCAGTTAGTCCAAATGAAATAAAGATAGGAAAAATGACTGGCATTGGGTTTCCCACTGTGGGGGTAGGAGGTTACAGACAAGCAAGGGGAGGAGGCTAGAATGATCTATGTGGTAATGGATTAGAGTGGAGACATCAGTATGAACTCATGTTTAGCTTAATATAGAGGTGATTACATTTAGAAACATTTTAGGTATGTATATTATACAAGTTAATACATATACATTTATGTCTTTGTTCTGGCAGCCTGGGAAATGACACCTCAGTAGCCATGAGAGCATCTAACCCCTAGATCTCAGGTTTCTTTCCCCCACCTTCAATATATGCTTATTTATGAAATTAAGAGCAAAATATGTACACACACAAAACACTCAGAGACACCAAAGGACCCTAAGGCCTCAGATTAAATACACCCCCAACCGCAAGCAGGGGTTCATAAAAACAGTAAGCCAGACGCCCTCCCCCTCCCATATTCAGAACTGATTCACGCGGGAGAAGGCAGATGAGGGCAGGGAAGAGGGAAGGCGAGAATCCGCCAACGGGCAGAAGAAAGCCACACCCCTTGCAGCATTCACCCCAAACTTTTCCTATAAAAATTTTCCCCAAAAAACCATCAGGGAGTTTGGGGTTTCTGAGCACGAGCCATCCTGTATCCTTGCTTGGCTCTGCAATAAACCAGAGTCTGCTCCAAACTCTGATGTTTCGGTTTCTTTGATCTGATTGTGCAGCAGGCACGCGGAATACTCCACAGAGGCTACGAGCAGAGCCGCCGCGAGGCCCAAAGGCGGGGGCAGAGGAGAGGCCTTCCCCAGGCTGCCCTGGCTCCGGCTCCCCCCTCCCCCCACCAACACTGCCTCAGACACAAAGCCGGTACTAGGCCTCACAGTGTTTCCTCACCTCTCCAGGTCCCAGCCAGTGGCCTGGGGGCTTTGGCAGAGCCCCCGAGGCTCCCTGAGGCTTCCTCTCTCCGATGGCTCAGCACTTCTCTCACCTTTCACTCCTGACGCCTTTCTCGCCAGTACCTTGAGATTAGGCCTAGAAACCACCCCCTGCCACTCTCGGATCCTCACCAGGCGCCGGCCACACCTCCTGGCGAGATCTCAGTTCCTAATACCATTCTCCAGTGAAAGGAACCAGGGTGCCTTGGAGAAATGGCTCCTTCTAGGATTCAGGCAGGAAATCTACAAAATGAGCCTGAATCTCTCCTAGAGCCAGAAAGTAAGAAAGCGCTCAAAAAAAATCCACAATGACGTGGGTATGCCAAAGGAACGCAGGAGCCAAATGAACACGCTCCCAAGGGCCGAACCTGAAGCAATCTGAGTAACAAAACAAAGTGTTATTGGATTATAACCCAAAATTTAGAATACCTACTAGTCCCTGCTGATAGAAACAAATTATTGAATAAATAAACGGGGGAGAATAGACAAATCTCCTGTGCTCCTTAGCCCTCAAGGACTTGAAGCATAACTCCCTTCTAATTAAGGGCAGGCTGTGTCCAGTGACTTCCTTCCAAAGAATGCAGCATGAAAAGGGGGATGAAAGTAACTTCACAGCAGAAAAACTTGAAAAAGCCTACCTCAGCCAGGTGGACAAGGTCAACATCAACAGTGATTAAGTCATGCACCCTTAATCCGCTGTAATGAGAATGGCTCTTCAGCTCTGTGAGCATCCTTCCAAAAACTCATAATCCCAGTCGAATCATGAGAAAACATCAGATGAATCCCAAGTGAGGGACATTCTATAAAATACCTGATCACTCCTCAAAACGGTCACAAAAACAAGATAAGTCTGAGGAACTGTCACAGCCAAGAAGACAGGAGACACGATGATGAAATGTTAATATGGTGTCCTGGATGGAATCCAGGAAGAGAAAAAGGTAAAAACTAAGGCAATCTGAATACAGTACGGTCTTCAGTTAACAACATATCAACATCAGCCCATTGATTGTGACAAGTAGTTATGGGCTGCACCCTGCAGGCCTACACGGCCTGCACTTGCCCAGCTTTAAGACCAAAGAAAGAGCCCAGAGTCAGCAACAGAGATATCAATGGTTAATGGATAGGGTGCTTACCTGCCCGGAGAAAGGCCCTGGAGTGACACCCAACTGTGTGCAGCTATCAGCGGGGAGGACGTGGCGGCAGGCTTTGCTCCTGGGGGTGGGGGAAGGGGAGGTTGCCAGTTATAGGTTGGCTCATTAGTTACCAGGGAAACTAGCAGAGGGGCACGCCCCTCACCTCCCCTTTGATAAGAACAAGCATCAGCTGAGGCAGGGGCAAGCTTGTAGCAAGGTGAGTCAGGTGCATAGGCTGTAGGTGAAGCAGGGACTGGTGAAGCAGGGAATGGACAGAGAGCAAGCAAACAGCCATCCTGAGTGGCCTGACCATAGAGTAGTTAATAGAGGGAATTGGCTGGAGAGTATATGGGAATTCTCTGTACTATATTTGGAATTTTCCTGTAAATCTAAAACTATTCTAAAATAAAGAGTTTATTTTAAAGTGACTGGCATTGCAACATGTGGCAGGGTGGGAAAAAATTACTGCTAAACTGGAATAACTTTTTGTCTTTCTCATGTGATAACCAGGGATGTTTCTTTGCCTTTTGACAGTGACTCATTCCGAGCTTGGAGCTCAGGGGCCGGTGACCCAGGTAGGAAGCAGATGGCTGGCTGCTTGTCCATCAGGCCAGCCTTCTGGGCCTTTACTTGGTAATCACTGCTCCAAAGCAGATCCTTAATTAACATTAATGAAGCTTGTCTGGTGTAGCAGTAAAGGACACTGAATGAGGGAGGCTAAAGCCTGAGCTCGAGACCCAGCTCTGCCACCAGCCGTGCGACTGGTGGGGGAGTCTCTTCTTCCTGCAACCCTGATTTATTCGCCTCTAAGATGGAGAAGCAAATGGCCTTGTCTGTTTCACAGGGTATGAGGACTAATGAATAAACAGACTCTCAAACGTCTAACAGCGTCAAATTTCTATCAGTAGGATTTGCTGATAGCACAGGGTGATACTTGGCCACATCATTGTTGGGGGAACCACTGACTGAAACCGCCCCCCACTAGCCAGGCAAGATGGTAACCACTTGCGTGAGTTATGTTACAACAGGGGGTCCTGGTAAGGAACGCGGAACTAACAAGTAACCACCGACCGGAAGAATGAGGGAAAGGTCAAAAGGAGAGAGGAGGGCTTCCCTGGTGGCGCAGTGGTTGAGAGTCCGCCTGCTGATGCAGGGGACGCGGGTTCGCGCTCCAGTCCGGGGGAATCCCGCATGCCGCGGGGCGGCTGGGCCCGTGAGCCATGGCCGCTGAGCCTGCGCGTCCGGAGCCTGTGCTCCGCAACGGGAGAGGCCACAACAGTGAGAGGCCCGCGTATCGCAAAAAAAAAAAAAAAAAAAAAAACAAGGAGAGAGGAGATGCCAGTCCATATATTCTACCAACCTCCCAGAATCCTTCTCTCTGGAATACATCTTAGCTGAGTGATGCGTGTGCCACCAGGAAGGGCCCTGAGTCAGAACGATTGGCCAGAGACAACCCGGAAACTAACCCGACAACCCGGAAACTAACCCGATTCCCATAAAACCCGAGATTGCGAGCCACGTGGCAGAGCAGTTCACCTGGGCTCCCTTACTCTCCTGCTCTTCACCCAGCTGCCCCTTCTCAATAAAGTCTCTTGCTTTGTCAGCATGTTTGTCTCCTCGGACAATTCATTTCTGAGTGTTAGACAAGAGCCCACTCTCAGGCCCTGGAAGGGGTCACCCTTCCTGCAACATCATAAGAGAGATTCAGCAATGAACAGTGAGGCCAAACAAACTGCAACGTCGGAGTTTGGAGCAGAGAAGTGTTTATGGGATGGCGAAGCAAAGAGAACAGGTGGCTCCTGCTCAAAACCCCCAGAACTCCCTGATGGTTTTCAGGGAGAAATTTTTATAGGCAAAATTTGGGGTGGGGGCTGCAGGATGTGTGACTTTCTTCTGATTGGTCAGTGGTGAGGTAATAAGGTGGTGCTCCAGGAATCTTGTGCTCAGCCTGAAGTTACCATCCTCCACCTGGCTGGGGGTCTTCGTTCTTCCAGAAGAACTCAAAGATATTGTTACATATATCCCTTGAGGAGGCACCAGGATCCTGCTTTAATTGCTGCACTATGGTTTCTTGACCATTCCTCCTTGGTTTCTGCATTCCCTATTGCCCTGATTAGTAGCTGTCTGGATCTGCCCTTTGGAACTCAGGGAAGGTCTAGGAGGCTGAAGGCTTCATCCTGCAAGTAAGAAATGGAGAACCTGGAAAGGCTTTTGTGCCCAGGAGGGCCCCAAAAGGTGCTGCTTGGTTTCACTTGCAGCTATGAGAAACAAGCATTCTGATTCGAATTTCTGGATGTTTGTATCCTGTGGTAACATTAAAATAATCATGCAAATCTGAAAAAAAAAAGAAGGTAATAGCAGAAACAGTACTTATTTATCTCATAGGCTTAGGCTGCATATTTACTTTTTTTTTTTAAAAAAAGTTGAGTTTAACTTGCTTTTAGTTTTTATAGAATATTTTTCTTTTTTTTTAGAATATTTTTGATTTAAGTCTCCAGGTCAGGAAACTACCACTTCCAAGGGAATAAAACCTTGCATGTGGTTCTAAGGAAAGTGTTTTAATGCCCCAAGTTGTAGTAACAGAAAAGAAGGCCTCGTTGCACCATTTTACTTTGCAGCAGGTCTTTGATGCCTCAAATACTCAGTGTTACAAAGAAAACGGAAGCTCTCCAGCTCTACAGATTTCCCTAATGAGCACGGGGATTGTCCTATGTCTTGACTACTTGTCCAAGTTGTTTCTTGCTTCCCGAAATTGTTGCCACCTATTAGGCATACCAGTTCTGGAATACCAACCTCCATATCTCACACTAATCTTACCTGCCCCTCGTCTCCCACCTGGCCAGCTAGCCTGTGCTAATTGTCATCTTAACTGGATATAGGTAAGCCGATCAGGTGGCCAATGTGATTGGATGGGGAGGTGTTTTGTGTGCATCTCAGCCTGTGGATAGTGATACTGTTGGCTCGAAATGCCTCTGGGCACTCACCTGGGCTCACAGGGAGCCCCTACAGATGTCTTCCTTTCCAGAGCCAATGCTGCGATTGGACTGGCCCTTGTGGCTTTTACTGTGATTGGAAAACACCCTTAGCAATAACCCCTTTGAAAGGACAAGATTTCTTACTCACAGATCCGGGAAAACACGTGGCATGCCTGGGGCCACACAGAGAGGCTGTGGATGTGGGGTGTGGCGATGGGGAGAGGGAGAGAGCCGGCGGGGGGTGGGGGAGGGGGGCAGAGAGAGAGAACCTGGCGTTCTGCTTTTATTGGAGTCGAGGGTGGGAGAGCTAGTGTTCCACAGGTTCACTCTTTATTGGTGAAATTTAATACCTAAGAGCCCGAATTAAAGTGAGGAAAGAGAAAAACAAGCAGTCAAAGGGTTAGTTATCAGAGTCAGCCAGAGAAGTCTAAAACAAAGGAAACTTCAGGGGTAGGCGGCCTGGCTCTTCCTCTAGTTGAGTCGCTGGCAGTGTGTTTATTGGAGATAGCTGGATGCCCGGGTAATCAAAAGCTTAATGTTAGGCACTTGCATTACAATTAAAAAAAAAAACTCTCAGGGTTTACACCACAGGATGAAATATCTGGGGGTTGACAGATTCAGGAATGCTAGTGAAGAGACTCAGTTTTTTTTTTTTTTTTTTTTGCAGTATGCAGGCTTCTCACTGTTGTGGCCTCTCCCGTTGCGGAGCACAGGCTCTGGACGTGCAGGCTCAGCGGCCATGGCTCACGGGCCCAGCCGCTCCGCGGCATGTGGGATCCTCCCGGACCGGGGCACGAACCCGTGTCCCCTGCATCGGCAGGCGGACTCTCAACCACTGTGCCACCAGGGAAGCCCGAAGAGACTCAATTTTGACATAAAGGTTCTTCCCAGGGTGTGAGCAACAAGGGCAAATCGTGAGCAGGTGTACGTTTGACTCCTAGATGTCAAGGTCCCTCTCCCAAAGTCTTTATGCACTCACTGGTCTGTTTTAGAGCTTCTGTGTTTTAATTCTCTCTCCTTCTCTCTTTAAAAATGCCTCTGCTCCCAGGCCTGCATTCCTTTAGAAGACAGGTGGTGCCCTGTGCGTTTGTTTTTTATTTCATCGTCTAGAGCCTGGCTCCAAGCAGGTGGTTACTGTTTGCTGACTAAATGTGTAAGGAATGACGGCAAGATAAATAACTAATAAAAAAATGCCAGCTTCTTTGCAAACATTTTTCTTGTGGGGCATTTTAAATTAAGCAACTGCTAGCTCTTCCTTGCCTGAAATGTTCACTTAAATACTCCAGATTTTAATGTTGACTGACCCTAGGTTTAAAACATGGCCTATATCCTTATTACTTTATACCCTGAAGAATTTCAGGTAGTCAAAATCAAACCACCAGTTGTTAAGGAAAAGGATTGTGGATTTGAAGCCAGATTTGGTGGCTGTAGTCAATTAGAATGAGTAATATTATAAAAAGAAATTGGCTTGGAAAGACCAAAGGGAGAGATTTCCTTCACTGGGGGGTTATTCATACCAGAGCTGCTAGATGAGGGAGCACGTCGCACACAGTATTTCTGCTGAAAGATTATTACTAAGACTAGTAAAGAAACAGGAGTGGCCCATGAAAAATCAAACAATCCAATTAGCATCTGTGGGGAAGGGGACTCTTCCTCCCTCCCCCACCAAGCCCTCTGGTGCCTTTTGGCTGGTTGAATTGAATAATTAAAAGGACATAAGGCAGATTAACAGGAGAAAATCAAATTGTATCACCTACACATGGGGAATTCACATAAGCATGAAGGATACCAAAGACAGTAAGGCAAGACAAAGCATATATGTCATTTCGGACTTAAGGAGAAGGATATAGGAGTCTGGGACTTCAAAGGGAAGCCCATACAATGTTGTTTTAAAATTTTTTAAATTAATTTTTATTGGAGGATAGTTGTTTTACCTAGAATCTTGAAAATAATCCAATAAAAGACTGAAAAATTAAATTCAAGATTTAGATTTCTCTCATGAAGGATGTGGACCAGGGCTTTGGAAACGGAAAAGGTGTATGTTCACATTTGGAAAAAGCCATCAGTTCTTCAGTTTCTTTACTCTGATTTAGGCCTTGACTTAGATAGTGGTCATTTTTTAGTAGGTTTAGGTGGATGTTTCCAATTTCATTCCCTGTCTCAGTTGGGTGAAGAGGGTCTATGCATTGGTTTGTGTGGCTCTGAGTGTAGGACCAGTGAGGAAAAGCTAGGAGGTGGCAGAGAAAAGGACTTAGTGGTTTGCGTTCTCCGCGGTGGCACCCCATCTTCAGCAGGAGAGGAGGCCCCTGGGAGCTGGCTGAGTGTGGGTCATGGCACTGTTTCTCAAAGTGTGACTGTGACTGACAGGAAGGAATACATTTTACACCTGACACAACATGAAACAATATTCATCCTTACTACACGTGTGGCACTCTATAGAGTTTCTATTTCATTGAAAAAAAGTGCTGGTTTATGACCCACTGGTGGGTGGTCAGTAGCAGTGTGAAAAATGAGACTGAATTAGAGCCTGGTGACTCCAGTGTCAATATCACCTGGGAGCTTGTTAGAATCAGAATCTGCATCTAAGGCGATCTTACAGTGAAAGAGGAATCAAAGGTAACCACCGTGCATCTAAGGCGATCTTAAGTGAAAGAGGAATCAAAGGTAACCACCGTGATTCAACCCTATTTGTATTCCAGCACGCGGGAGTAAAGGGGATGGAGAGTGCAGGCACTTTTCACCGGTAGCTGACATCGTGGGAAAGCAGTGCTGAGTCAGGCATGGATTCCGTGTCTCTCAAGCGGGCTACAGTAGAGTAAACGTTTTGACCTCAGGTCCAGCTGTGCCTGAGGGACCCCTGGGAGGTGAGAGAAAATGGCCCTGTGTCACATGGCAGGTGGCCAGGGGCTGGGCACTAAGCCCATCCCATAAATCAAGTTATCTGTTATTTCCCTTTTGTTATAGCCAATCTTTAGCAAAGTTTGCCTAAGTATTCCAGCTTTGTCCCAACTGTGCCAAGGGGGATTAGGGACAAGGTCTGGACTTGACAATTGGCTGTAACATTGGAAGGGGGAAAGGATCAGTTTCATGACTGCAGTAGTGCCTCCTGAGATGTCCCTAAGGGAAAGGTGAGTCACAGAGGACCACGACTGGGGTTATGAGACCCAGCGGCCCTGGGGCGTAGAAGACATTGTCCCCTGACAACTTCAGAGACTCTGGGTCTGGTGTGTGCCGAGAAAGCTGGTGACCCCTCTAAAATGTTCCTTATCTTTGTGCCCCACTGAGGCTTTGAAATTCTGTCGCTGGATGTTTAGTCTCAGAGTATCTACAAAACGTCCATGGTTGCATAGCTAGGCCCTCTTAGGTTCAAAGATGTGCAGTCTTTTCTAACTTTTGAGACTTCCAGAATGATCGTGTTTTAAAAATAGTTACAAAGGAACGAAATAGGACCCAAAGAAAAGTCAAAAGCTCTTCTAGCTTTTTTCCCCCTTGAATAAACACACCCATTATTGAGAGAAACTGGCTTTTTGTGTAGTGTTACCACTAATATTACACCTGATGAGACTGTGCAAATGTTAAAAATTGAGTAATTGTTGGAATGTGAGGCCTGCATTGGGCTTGCAGCCTCAGTCAATGTCTTCTGCTGCCTCTGATCTGCTCGGCTCACTGCCGCCAAGGACCATGGACAGAGGCGGGGCACCTGGTGGAGACTCCTGCCGGCACACTGTGCTGGCCAGGGCCGTATGACCAAGTCTGGCTTCCCCAGTGGCTAATCCAATTATGTGATAGTTTATCGTGAAGCAAAATGTACTTCAAAGTGATCACTTCAATGGTGAAATTTCAACCCTTCCAGGGGAGGAATTTGTTTTGGCCCCCCAGCTGTCAGACCTGTGCTGTCCGAATGTCTACATGCCAAGGAATATGTTTAACCTGGAGGGAAGAATCATCTGGCAGATTCAGGTTCTCAAGCCTGACATTTTTGGTATGCTCAGCTCTTTGGAGCTGGTATGTTTTTTGGCCCCACTACATATGGAAAATTGACACCTTCTTTCCCATTTATGCCTTTCTTGGCATCATTAGTATCAGACAAGAAAAAATTATTTCTCTCTATTCTTAGGACCTTCTGGAATCTCACAATTTTGAAACTGGAGAATTGATTTTTTTTTGAGGTAGATGTGAGGGTCTTTAAAAAACCTATCATTTGGGCTTCCCTGGTGGTGCAGTGGTTAAGAATCTGCCTGCCAATGCAGGGGATATGGGTTCGATCCCTGGTCCGGGATGATCCCACATGCCGTGGAGCAACTAAGCCCGTGCACCACAACTACTGAGCCTGGGCTCTAGAGCCCATGAACCACAGCTACTGAGCCCGCGTGCCACAACTACTGAGCCCGCACGCCTAGAGCCTGTGCTCCACAACAACGGAAGCCACCGCAATGCGAAGCCCGAGCACTGCAGTGAAGAATAGCCCTCACTTGCTGCAACTAGAGAAAGCCCGCGCGCAGCAACGAAGACCCAACAGAGCCAAAAATAAATAAATAAAATAAATTACCCCCCCCCAAACCTATCATTTAATACCTTGTTCACCCTTGGCAAAATCCTGATTAAAAGCAGGCAAGATGGCAATCTAATATTCAAAAATATTCAAAAGCAGCACTTTCAGCTGCTCTAGGCAGTGCCAATATTTCTCAGAGCGAATCTACTCTAACTACACTTTAGTTCTAAAATCAGACAAGTCTGATAAAAATAGAAACGAATGATTCTATTCTTCGTGAAATAAGACAAATTATGCTTTGGGAGAAAATAATTTGCTATAAAGTATAAAATGTTTTAATATTTATATCTTATAATAAAACCATGACATGTTTATAAACACTCTATCAAGCATTTTTACAATGGGGCCACCGCTGACAACTGGAAACGCAATAAATATGCAAAGACACACTGAGTATGAAATATACATCTTGATTTTATAATCGTGTGTGCTTTATTTTTTACACAAATGGAATGGAAGTGTCGAATATTTACACTTAACAGGAGTGTAAGCTGTGCAGTGTCTCTGTAAACTCCAGCCCAGGCAAGGAGTATGTTTCCCTCCCTCCCATCCGGCACTACAGCTCAATGGAGAAGCATCCTGTCAGAGAGAAGCACAAAACTGTCATATCGAAATCTCACGCATACAGCCTGGTGCACTCAGAAGTTAAGACACATTTAGGAAACACAGATTCAAAAAGGAGAGAAGAAAAGTTTGCCATCTCATTGGGAGTCAACCTTGTCATTTGGTAGTCTGTCCTCCTGAGTTGCTAGGGAGCTTCTGTAGTCTATCTTTTAGATGATCTTTGTCTAAATCATTCACCTTAGTTTATCCTCAGCTGCTACAAGAAACTGCACAGCTGTACAAGAAATGATTTCCGAAGCACAGTTTTCAGTGAGGAAGGATATTTACAGACTAAAGTGTGTGTGTGGGTTTCCATCCACATTCATTTGTACCCAATGTAGTATGTGTATACATGATAGACATACCACATATACCATACGTACAGAGAAGTAAAATGTATATCCACAGAATTCTGTAGGGAGTCCTCTTTCAAATCAGTTGTCATGGGAGGTACTCCACATACTCTAAGGGAAATGTCCCCTTTTGTCCTCTTTAGGAGCGACAGATTACTATGATAAACTTAGGAAGTAGCCTGAGTCTTTGACTTAAATATTTTTGTAGGAATTTAGGCAGGACCAAGACAGGAAAAAAGAGATGTAATTTCACCAGCAAGTCCATTCAATCTCACCAGAGCAATCACCAGCTGAAAAGCAGAGGGAGCTTCACATGAAAATAGGAAAAAGAAAGCTTATGAATGGAGAAAAAGTCTCTCTCCAAACCAAGGTGATGGCATGGCTTCCATGAGAAGGAAGAGGTTTGGTGTCAGAATAATTGCTGGGGCCAGAGTCTGCCTTTATTGAAAGGAAGTGTCCTCAGAGCCGTGGGATGGTGCTGGGAGCAGGCTCACTTTGGACCAGGCTTCAGGCAGAGGCACCCAGGTGCCGGCAGGGCCCAGAGCACGTGCATCATCACTGCCAGGGCAGCGGTGCAGGCTGGCTCAGTGAGGTGTGATGGAGCTGGCTCCAGTGCAGGACCTCATTCAGGCTCAGCTTTGCCTTCTGGGCTGCCTGGGTGAGACGGCGACCCAAAGAATTTGTGTCGTTAGTCCACTGTATGGACTTGCTGTCTGAATCAGCCATGAGCCCTTTTAGGACGGAAATACTAAGGAGTGGGTTATGGGAGAGGAGATGATCAGACATGTGAGAAGAGAAAGGACAGGAAAGGTGGAGGAAGAGGAAGAGGAAGGGGAGAGACTGAGAGTAAAGGAGAGATAGACAAAGAGACTGGGGATCAAAGGGGAGGGAGAAAAGAAGGAATGCGGGAGAAAGCCAACAACTCAGAGAAGACGGGAAGGAAGGATAAAAGGAGAGGTACACAGAAGAGAGCTGGAATGAGACAGAACTAGGAGGGGAAGAGCAGAGGGAAAGAATGAGGAGAAAGAAGAGGCAAGAGCCATAGGAGCGGGGAGCTTTTCCCTGGCTCGGAGTCCTGAAGGGCTGGCAGTAGGATCTAAGACAGCTCAGAGGCACCTGAGTGCAGGCTTCGTAAAGATGGGCGCACTCAACAGAGCGAACCCAAAAGCTTGGAGCCGGGAGAAAAAGCCTGCAAAGAAGTGGCCAACAAATTCTGTGGGAGGAGAGCAGAAAAACAAATGCCCCTGCAATTAGCTGACAAATGGGATTTTGATTTTGGTAAAGCTGAGACCCCCGTGGTGCTACACATTGTACCAGAGCATGAAAAATAGCACCAGTGAGACGATCTGGCACTTTTCCGAAAGGGCCCAGCATGTGAAGGTGACGTTGCGCCCCCAGCAAGCCTTCAGATTGGAGAGAGCTCTCGACAAAGTTTGCAGTGTTAGCACCAGTCTGGCCCCAGGCTCCAAGTGCATTTGCACCAGTTGTAATCTGGGTAACTTTCATGCCATTTCCACACAAGTCGTCAGATTTGCTGCAAAACACACTGGTTCACTGGAGCCGTAGAGACCTCAACATTGGGAAGCGCAAGACAACACAACAAATGGAGGTGTAAATTCTACAGGAAAAGACCCTCTCTCACCAATTGGCTTGGTGATTCTTCAAGCAAATATATATGTATATATATATTTATATAAATCTACATAAAAAAATCAGTGCAAATGCCAATTCTAATCAGAAGCATCTACACTAGGAAAATAAATAATTATATTACTACAAAACCAAGGGTTGGTGGGTTCAATCTGATTGTACTCAGCCACAGCAATACTTAAGATTAAATGGAAAGCACATCACATGACCCATGGAAACATCTATTCATTAGTGACAGTCCTTTACATAAATGGTTGCATGCTTAGTTGAGAAACCAAAGAAGTCATCATGGCGGCCTAAAAGTCGAGCTGGGATCAGGAATGGCATTCTGGTGGCAGAAAACTTCTGGGAGTAAGACTGATGAAAGCAGGCCTTGACCTGAAACTGGCGAATTGCAGACATGGACACATTTTTGACATTTTGAGCGCTCCAAGGAAGTCTTGGGAAATTTAACTTTCATCAGAGGGAAAAATGCACTGCTAGCCCTTCCATTGGTAAAGGTAGCCTCAAGACTATAGGTAGATGCATGACTTTGCATTTTTGTGTTTGTTTTGGTGACTGCAGCCGGGCAGACAGTGGTAGTTTAGTGTAAGACGAATAATGCTTGCTTTTGGAAAGAGACCCTCATTCTGAGCTCTGATGTTCTTACTGTGAAGAAGCCCCATCACTGCTGATGGCTGTCTCTTGCTCTCCCATCGCAGCCTGCATGCTGGTTTGCTGCACAGTGTGGCAGAATCCCTGCCAGGTCTGATGTACCCCAGAGATAAGGCGATGGGGCTTAGTTTGGGCATGTATACAACCCAGAGTTGAGTAGTTATTGAGATCACTGAAAAGTCTCTCTCTAAACGCCCTGGGCACAAGCAATGCTGATGTCACCAATGGCTCTAAAGTGGGATATAGGCTTCGGGAGGTTTCTTTTTGTAAATCGTCATTATTATAATTGCTAAAAAATAAACTTGGTCCAGGCGCATCCCCCAAGAAAGGCAGTTCAGTTGGTTGAGCTCAAAGTCATTAATGGTCTTTCCTGATGGTTCTATCTCTTTGTCCGGTACACAGAAAAAAAAGTCTGTACCCCTCACGCCCCCCCAACCAGATGCTTCCCTTCTCTCTCTCTTCCTCAGAGAAATAGTGCATTTTGGGGCAGATCTCTCCATGGCTCTATACCTTCTCTGGCTATTACAAAACCCTCAGTTACTTGTGAAACAGACAAAAAAAAAGTCCTAATTATTCATGATGGCCAAAATACTAAATGATCCTTTAAGAACTGTATGTAAGTTAACTAGGAACAACATTATTCAACTATTTGCATGGCAGGCCCAGGTTGTTTAACAAGAGAAAAGCAAAAGCAAAAACTTCCCTTCACATCATTTGCATGAGTTTGTCTCTGAAAGCCATCAGCTTAAAAAAATGCATTAACCAAATGTCCTCCAAAAATATTCATGAGGGTAACTCATTAAGGGATGTGCTCCATGGGAGTGTATCACTAACGTGGAAGGGAGATCATGGGAGGTAAGTGAGGGAGAAGTCTTTGTCAGGCTTCAGAAGGAACTCAGATGCTCTCAATGGATCATTGGCAACAAAAGGGAGAGTGCAGCTTTCTGGTGTTGAATTGGACCATCTGCAGATAGTGCATACATTTAGTCTTTCAATGAATTAATCTTTACAAAATATTTCACAAAACTTCTTTAACCTATAGAAATTCATTTCTATACATTTAATATATTTTTATTATATAAATTATTCTCATCTTTAGTGCCTTCTTTAAGTTTATAAATGGCAAAATAGACGATAAACAATCATAAAGCTAACCCCAGGTGGAATCCCCTCCTCTCAGTGAGGTCAGTCCTCCACACACTCGTAAATTTTATGAAATGCTTGTCTTTGCAGATGCCAGGAAAAGAAACTACACACTTATCCTTCCCTGATATTATGCCGTCTCCAAAGGGACTCCTTTCTTTTTTTCCCTTCGTTCTTTCTTTTGCTTGTTAAGAAATCAAAGGAGGTGCATAGTTATAAAATTCGAAGTGTACCAATTACAGATGTGGGTAATGGGAAGGTTGGTGAAGTTCAAGTGCTGGCAACTTTTCTTTAAAGCAAAAAACACAGGGAGCTCAGCAGCTAAATCAGCTCTGGACATCTGCTGGGTGAGGAGGCTGCCCATCGCTTGGGCACAAAGCCCGTCAGAGGTTCATCCCTACCCCTGGCACTCTGAGCAAAGCAAAGCCTTCCCGCGTACTGCACTGTCTTTTCTGTCCCACCCTTTGGCCCCTCCTTCTCCTTCATGGCTTCACACAGTTTGTGTTGTACATTCATAAGAATTCACATTGACTGCAAAAACATAAATGCAACAGAAACATAAAAGCCTCCAAGTAGTGTATTATATATATTTTGTTCTTCTAAATGCTCTTCTGTCATTGTTGGAGGTGCAGTGGCTAATTTATAACTTCTCCTTTGAGGGAATCCAGATGAAAGGCCCAGATTGCTCTTCAATAACAAGCTTGCATTGGTTATAGATATCTTCTAAGGTGTCACCTTGGACAATAGCTAGAACAAAAGCAAACACACTGGAGTTAGGAATCACTCGCTGGCTGGTGAAGAACCACCATCGATCACGCAGCAGAAGCTCAAAGAGTGACAGACAAACTCATCAGGAAGCTTAATATTACTTTTTATTAGTAAGAAAAAGCAGAAATTCACTTAAGCAAAGTCACAACAATGATTTAAAAAAACCCTTACAAGGCACGTCCTAGATTGGTAATAAATGCACCATGGGCTTCCTACTTTCTACATGTTGCTCTGTAGTTCTGCATAATGAATCATTCATTTATTTAAATTTTATGGGTGTGTACTCTGGGCCAGGCACTGAGCTAGGCAGTGATCAATTTTCAGATTGAGAGCTCCCTGTTACCAAAGAAAGCCAGACTTATATTCTCCGTACTGTACTTATTTTGTAAGGGGCAGAAATTCAAATATTTTAGACACAGAGGAAATAATAAAGATTTTAGAAGAAACTTTAGTTAATCTCCTCAACCCCCAAAACCTTTAAAAGAAAACCCCATTCATTCTCCAAGTAATCTGGTAAATCGAGATTTTACCTTACAGGGCTGTTTGTAGTGAGAATACCTTATGGGCAACTACTTGTAAAAAACATAAAAATAGGAGGAAACAAACAAACTGTGTATTACCTAAAACACCAAGTCACTTACAGTAGATTTAAATACATTTTATTATCTCCTTTGAACAGCAGCTATCTTGTAGATAGATATCCCAAACACATCAGTCCTATCCGTATGACACTAGGGCTTAAAAATAAACTGTGACTGAAACATGGTTTAGATCTGCAAAAACAATCCTCAGAATGTATTGATTATGATATTTTATTCCTGAATATAAACCACTGGTCAAAATGTACATTGTTTTCATTTAAAAGAACATCTTGGATGTTCTTTTAGGATGAAACATAACTCATATCTTTGTTATTAACCAAAATTTTACTTAAGATTTACCCAATTCAACATATTTGCAAACTGCTAAGCCCATGGCATTTTCATATTCTGAGTGAAAGAAAAAAGAAAACACCAAACTTCATGCAAGGTAACTCAGGAGGAAAGTTCTTGCTTTTAAACCATCAGTGGTAAGGCAAATTCCATAAAGTCTGATGGCTCTTTGGATCTGATCAGTGTTTCATGAACGCATGTTAAGGATAAAGAACCCAGGACGTGATACCCAGGACAAAATATCCCCCCAAATTCATGTTTCCAAGGAAATATTTAAAAAGAAAAAAAAAGTTTTGCATTGAGACTTGACATGGAATTAATTGAAATACAGAAAGTGTTTCAACATTTTCTTCAAGTGCTGCTAATGGGGAGACAGACCCATAGGTCCCGGAAGCAAAGGACAGAGGCCCTGGGCTTGCTTCCCAAGAGTAACTGCTTTGGATGGTACACATTTTGAGCCTTGAAAGTTTCTTTTTCAAATTTTCTGATGATCTCAGGGAGAGAAGCTGAATGAGGTATTAATGCTTAAAATCTCCTTAATAGCAGGAGATAGCTCAGTGGCATCTGCCACTCACGGTTTCGGGTAGGGCCAGTGGGAACCTGGAAGCTGAATCCAGAGAAGAAAGAAACCAGAGTTTTGGATCAAATGGAAGTAGAAGGAAATAAGGGGTTTTTAGCAGGAAGGTCTTAGGGCCCAGGTACACCAGGCCCAGAGCCCTCTCTATACCAAATGTCAGACAATTTATCTCCTTTCTCACAGCACAAATGTAAATGAAGTTTTACCTGTAAAATATTCTCCAAATTCTTGTTCTAGCTTAATTGCACGGTCATAGGTTTTCTTGGCTTGTTCCTCTGTTAAACGCTTATTCATCTCCCTGGGAAAATGAGAGTTTGCTATTAGAACACAAAGGGAACATACCAAATCCTGAAACACTACAATGCATGGCGAAAATGAGTC
Organism: Delphinus delphis; assembly: GCF_949987515.2. NCBI lineage: Eukaryota > Metazoa > Chordata > Mammalia > Artiodactyla > Delphinidae > Delphinus > Delphinus delphis. Next base: position 50,022,906 of record NC_082690.1, on the reverse strand, counting down.
CTGCAGGAAGCCTAGTGTAATCTTAGCAGCAGCAGTCTCCTATTCCTCTTTGCTGGAATATTTTCAGCCACTAAGACTCCCTCCCAGGGGGCTCACTCTCTCGGAGGGCAGTCTCTTGGTCCCACATGGGACTGAAGCAGGATCTGTTCCGTCATGATTTCCAGTCACTGGTTCTGTCCTCTGCAGCCCCGCAGAGTAGGACTGAACTTCCTTCCTCCATGTCAGGCCCTTGGGTCTTTAAGTCAAGTGCTGATGTGTCTCTCGAGGCTTCCGCTCTTCCAGCAAAAACTGTCCTGCTTCCTTCATCTATTCTCTCATTGGATATAATTTCCAAATCCTAACTTCCTGGCCACCCTTCCTTAGACTTTGTTCTCATCTATCTCAACCTCTTTTAAACATGGGATGTAGAATTGAACGCAATCTTCTAGGGTGGCCAGAGGGAGGAGAGGAGATGGAGAGAAGGGAAGAAACATCACAGCCTTTCAGAGCTCATTATATCTAAGAGAACAAGACTTGACTGTTCTCAGGTCCTGACCTCGCAGAAAGCTTTGATCTCTCGACTCTCCCATCCTCCCCAAGGGCTGCTGTTCACCTTCAATGTGGGCAGGAGACATGTGGAGTGGAGAAAGAGACAGTGTTTCCAACGAATTATAGAAAATGTGACAGGCCCCTCAGGCGTGTGTATCTTTCAGGCCGAAAAAGCATTCTGTAGCTTGCACGGCTCAACTTCTGCAAACAGTGAGGCATGCCTATAGCAACAAGAGCCCTGAACTTCCTCTGTTTTTATAATCAGTGGAATTTCAAGGAGCTGCTAAAGATGGCTTGAATTAAAGATACAGAGAGAAAGGAACAATCAAAAGCGCTGGGACCAAAATATTTTCAAACAGACTCTAAGCAAGTCATATCAAATAGTGAGCCAGAGAGAGGAGCTTGGCAAGAAGGAATCTCCGATGCTTATTTTGTTTATTTTTTGTTCGGACAGAAGAACGGGCTGTAAAGGAATTACGCTGGGCATTCTCTGTCCTTCTTTCTGTTAGTCTGTCAACCACTGGTGTATCATTAACTGTATGTTAGTGCTGCTTAATCAATCGTAAGATTATTTAAATCCAATCTAGTCTCAAGGACAAATTGAGGAGGGAGGAAAAGGGAGAATAACCTAATCTATTGATTCCCAACCAGTGTCAGCTTTATCCTCTCATGTCCTCTAGGTGTTAACATTTTTTGCCAACCAAAGTCTACTTATTAAGTAAGAATTATTTTATCTTCCCATTTTTCTTAATCAAAGACTGACAATCATTGCCTCTGATCATCATAAGAATACCAGTGTGACTGTACTGATAAAAGTTCAGCTAAGAGCAAAGACAGTTTGGTTGGTCCATCGGGAGGCATCGCAGGTACAGGTAGAATTTTGAAGGCATTGCTGCTTTCGCATGTCACTTTAGGATGCCAGATATCTGGGTCTTGAGCATGTAGTCTCAGGTTAATTCCTTTTTCAGAGCAAGTAACTGAGGTCAGAAGTAGTAAAGGAACTTGCCTAAGGTAAAAGAGTGAATTTGATGTAAGAACTCAAAGGTTTTTTTTTTTTGGAAACCAATTTTTAGTGAAATAGACTTTCCAGTATGCCAAGACTTTCTTTCAAAAGAGGCCCTTATTTAGAAAAACACAAAACAAAACAGAAGTCTGACACTAACACAATTCTGGACTTGATGTTGATGGCTGCAATATACAGAAGCGGGAGTTTCCTGAAGTCTTGTTGTTGAAGTAAACTCATCTTCAACTGAGGGATGGTATCTATAATTCTCTTCCTAAACAGCACTAGCCCTAGAAGCTTTGAGTGGCTGTCACTCTTGGGTGGCAGGAGATGCTGGGCTAAACCAAGGTATCTTCTCACAGAAAGAAAGTGTTTTGCTCCAGATGTCAAGAAATCATGTAGTTCTGGTTCTTCTTTGACTTCCCTGGCCCATACTGGTCTGTCTTCTCTGAATTCCCTTTGCGTTTATTGTAGCAATACTGAATTTAGGATTTTATCCTCCAATACATGAACTTGTTTTGTCTCCCTGCCCAATCTGCTAGTTCTTTGAGGGCGGAGACCATGGCTTGTTCACTAGCATGTGGCATGGAGCTGAGTCAACACTTAACTTACTGAATGAATAAGTGAATGAAGAAATGAAACAATGAATGACTGGAGAGCTAGACAAACACTTATGATACAGTTGAAGACAGAAGTAAACACAGGCCATCATGGGAGCAAGAAGGTAAAAGCAGATTGGGGTGGAAGTGTGGGGAGCCACAGGAAAGCTTCTTATCGCCATGGGATGGGGGTGAGGAATAGAAGTCACATGGCGGGTACAATGTAAAAAAACACCTGTTTCATATACGCCCTTGATTTTATGCTCCTCTGAAGAGTCAGCTACGTATGTGCTAATAAGTGCTGTGGTTTGATGTGGATGATGCACTTGAGAATAATGTGTGTGATGATCTATCAGTGCCTAAATGTGGCAGCTGCCACGCTTTTGTTCCAGGTGACCTAGCCTTCACCCCTCCCTGTGGAATGGGCAATTCATGCCAGCTTTGCTCCTCAAGTAAAACCCTCAGAAAAAGAGTGAGCTAGAAAGGAAGCATCTAGCATTTCCTAATAAGATCACATTGGTTTGAATGTCACCGTTACGGCACTACACATATGGCTGCAGCAAATGATGTCAGAGTCACTATCTCATTGTGGAGTCCAGCCTTCAGCAGGTTTGATTTTCCTTGATGATACATGGCCGTGACAGGGCCCTAAGGCAAAACTAAACAAGGCATCTCATAGTTGTGGAAAGCAGTAGACCTTCTCCTACTGAGAACATCCCCCAGTGTTGCACTGAACCAAATGTGCAGCTGCGGATTCTCCCTCAGGCCTCCCTTTCCCCGGAAGCCACTTATCCCATTGCATGTTTACGATGTGAAAACTTATTTTTCTATTTCTGAAACGGGCCTTTAAGATGCAGTTCCCAGGAGGTGGGGGCCATATTTCTATGCTTCTTATTAATGTTAGCAGTACTAATAACATTTACGAGGCCCTTCTCAGATTATAAATCACTTTTACTCAAGGAAATTTGTGGTTCCTTAATTCACTTTGCTCAATGCCCAACACAGTAGCTTACAAGAGGAGGAATTTAATATGTACCATTAGGGATAATACTATCAACAACCATTATTTTATCTTCAACACATATTTTTCCACAGTGCTAGCTGTGGGCAAAGCTCTTTATGATATATAAAGAGGTATTAGTACCTAATTAGTACCTAATTTAGGTATTAATACCTAAATTCATGGGGCAGAAGGTACTAAGAGTGACCTCCTGACTTTATTTTTTCATCCTGGTAAGAACTTTGTCCATCTTTTATTTATGGGAGTCTATTCTGCTTTTAAGATATATCTCTGGCAATTTTCCTAGAGATCGACTATGTATTTAACTTAATTCTCTTAGACTGCAATTCCAGCTACTGTCGCTTCTTCCTTCTAGAGAAGGTGCCGAATAATTGGTCGATATCCTCTACAGGTAACTGCTTTCTCCTCTGGGATGAATGATTTCATTTTCTTTGGTCTTTCCATAAACACTGTTTTCTAGTACTCTGTGGTTCACTTCTGAACCCTGCCAAATGCTCTAATGTCTTGAGGCCCAAATGGAGGCATATTTGGGCAAAGCTCTTACAATGGACACACTGGTGTCATCTCTTGTGGCCTCTTGGAAATGGCACTGTTTACATGGTTTGTAATGATAAAATAGTCTTATTCCTCTTACAATAAAGTAACTTGAAATCTTTTATAGTAATAATAGCTACCATTTAGTGAGTGCTTATTATATGCCAAAGACCATATGGAGAACTCTACATTCAAGACGCTGTTTAACCTTGACACTAGCTCTATGAGGTCTGCATCATCAATGTGCTTAGTTTAGAGGTGAGGAACTAAATCTTACAGATGTTAAGCAAATTGCCTGAGCTCACATAACTGAACAGTGGCAAAGGAAAGAACCAAACCTAGCCTGATTAATTTTCAAGTCCCTGCTCTTAGCCTTTTTGCTCTGCTACTTTTATGGCTACTGCAGCGTCACTTTTGTATGAGAGTGGTCTACAAAATAATGCCACCAATTTGTATCAAATTGGCACAAAAAATATTGTTACTTTACAGCCAGATCATGAATATCTGCCCATTTTGTTTACTGATTTTTGCAGGAAGATATTTTACACATTCGCTTAAAGATAAAAAGAACAAAAAAATCCAAGTCATGCATTTTCCCCTTGTTTATAAATGTACACAGGTCTGGAGGTTTTGGTTAAGCTTGTAGATGTTTTACTGAAAGGCCACTAAGAAAACGCCCTATTAAGGATAGTGGTCTACATAACATGAGGTTTTAATTAAGAAACATGAGAATTCTATGCTATAACAACGTGAAATGCCAATGCAAAGAGTCTAAAATATTGTTTGCTCCCTCTATGAAAACCCACACATTTAAAAAAATTTACTAGTGGAACTGCTCTCCAAAGTAAGAGATAATTTAAAGATGATTGCTTCCTATCATTTGGAAAGCAAAGCAAGATAAAACAAAAACAAACCAAACCAACCTACCTTCAAAACTGCAAGACAAAATGAAAATATCACACACACAAAAACAACTTGTGAAATGAAAACAAAAATCAAGAAACATTAGTGAAGACATTTTATGGAATTATTGACATTATGTCTCTAGTGGTTCAAAAGAACTTTCACCTATCATTAAAAAAGGGAATTCTTAAAAAAAAAAAATCAACAATGGCAGTTCCCATTTGTAAGCATTTATGACAAAGAGCTGTTAACAATTTGCTCTGTCGTACGGAACAGGGGGCTGGATGAAGGCCGCCGCTGTCCTCCACTTACATCAGAGGTTCCAGAGACTTGGGTTTAATGAAGATGGCAATGGGATAGAGCTGGGCAACTTGTAACCGCTTGATAGCATTTCCTGATACGTCAAGTATACAGTGTTTGCCCTGGAAGAAAGAGAAGAAAAATAATGGAGTTAATCCAGGAAGAATGATCATAATCAAACCAAAAGGAAAAAAAAAAGTAAGTATGTTTTAGAGGGAGGTAAAAGATACTGGATTTCAAATTTTTAAAAAGAATCACTGCAAAGCATAAACAAAAGTTGATATACAGGGTCATAACCAAATGTTTGCAATAATTTATATTTCTTACTCCTTTACTAAGCGTCTGTCACTGGGATAGATATTTTACATGTGTTATCCCAGTTAACTTTATTTCCTTAAATAAATACCTGATGCTCTGCACCAGGAAGCTGTGTAGCCATATGTAATATGACTGAGTCCACTCTCATGAAACGCTCATAAACCATATCTGAAAACAACTGTCAAAAAGAAATTCCTAAATTGTCAAAGAAGAAATTCCCTACCTATGAGGTACATATTATCAACTGCATTTTACGGAAGAAAAGACTAAGGCTTAAAAATACTAACTTGCCCAAAGTCTCAAACCCAAGTCTTATTGGTTGAAATAAATAGATACCTTATTGTCTCACCCTGACCAACGTTAAATCTGGAAGAATGGTAATGTGAGTTTAGAACAATCCCATAAACATCTGCTGAGTGTTTATATGTATCCTGCCTTCGATATGCTCAGTCTAGTATAAAGCAAGGACAGACACAAAGAGTTACCTTAAATATTTTATCTTAAATGTTGAGAGATAGGCTTGCATAGTGTTTAAATATCTTGTTTCTTAACAAATAAAAACCCTATTACACTATAGCACACCTCATTTAACTTGCTTTCCACTGCAATGAGTGCTCAGAGCAAGGAGCTGCTTTATAAAGTATTTCTGGAAAAACAGACACATTTGCCTCACATCATATTCTGCCTCCTGGAGGGAAATGGCTTCATTACCCCGAGGCTAAAGAGCTTTACAAAAGAAGAGAAAAAGCATACTATGCAAATAGAAATAGTCCTAAATCAATAAAAGGGGATAAAAACTCATCCATAATATCCGTGTAAAAATGAAGAGAGTCCAGTGAGTACTTGAGCTTTTATAGGAGAAACACACTAAGGTGGCTCAAGCTTTTACCACTTACATAAATTCCAAGTTTGCTATGTGTGAAATGCAGCAGTTATATAAAATGTCTAAATGCAGTTTGATTATTCACTGGCCAGAACAGTTCAAGGTAACAAAGGTTGTGTCTACGAGAATAGATGCCATTATCCGGGAAGCTGATTCGAAACAGTATGATATAGCTCAAAGAAGCCAGCTTTCCAGAGAGAAGAAAGCAGATCACCTTCTTACTGTATTCTCAGACAGACAGGAACATTTCTTGTTTAATCTTTTTCACCAATACATTACAAGGGGGGGAAAAGGTTGTGTCAAATCCAGTCAATCCAACAAATATGATTGCCTCTTAACTCTTTTTTTTCTTCTATGAAATTGGTTCTCTGTGTTCATAGGAGATTAGGATCTTTCCTTAGGCAGATCTTAAAGGTACACTGAAGTGCTTTCCTATCCTATTCTCTCTTGAACGTTCTTCTCATTTCCACGCCCATGAAATCATCAGGAGGAGGAGAATCACAGCATCTACACCTCCTCTGAGTTAAAATGTCTGCCAGCAACAGGCCAGGCAGTCCTCCCCGTCTATCTACCCCTCCACCAGGAGGATCTCGAGTTTTCAGGGAGATGAAAAGTTAACTCCTGCTAACAAAAAGAACTGAGGACCCTGATCTAAACAACGAAGAGTGACAAAGTTTTTAAAATAAATTCAATGTTGTGGCCAAAGAGAAGTGAGTCAAGGATAAAGTGAATCTCCATAAGCTTCAAGCTGTTAATTGCCTTCAGGTTTATAGCTCCCTTTCCTCCTCTCCCCGCCAGGTCAGTCTTTATTGAGATTAGAATAAAGATTAATGATCTTGCTCTAAAGGGAATCTCTGCTTAGAGGTCTTAAAAGGAATATTAAATCAAAATTTACAGCTGAAATCAGGAAAGAGTAATGACCAAAAAAATGCAGTTTGCCACCTGGGAACCTTCTTCAGGAGAGACGTAAGATGATTGGGGAACATACCCTTTCTGCTACAAATCTCACAGACTGCACACTGGTTCCATACAAGTTGTCATTGTACTGGCCGGCTTCTATAAACTTGTGCTCTTGGATGTCTTTCTCCATCTGTTCTCTGGAAATGACAAAGTGATAGTCTCTGCCATCCACCTCGTAGTCACGCTTTGGCCTCGTAGTATCTTTATAAAACAAAAAAGATGAAAATAAGGTAACTTTATACTCATAAACTTCCTTTATACATATATTTTTACACCCTCAGCATAGATATATAAAAATATGTAATATGAAGTACCATGACATAGTAAAGACTGTAAAGACTATAAAACTAGATAAAATATATGGAAATATATTTTCAGGCATCAGACAACAGGCAGTGTTGGGCTGTAATACTTAAGAGCAACACGAAGGGACTCCACATTTACTCCATTTTCATTTCCAAATGGAGAGTGTCTAGAGGTCATGTAGTGCTAGGAGACTCTGAAGTTCAGCCAGACTGTGCATTTGGTTGAGACGCCAGAAGGGCCGCATGTTATGAGGTTACTCTCGACTTACTCTAGACCCACCTTCACAAACCCTAAAACCAAGTCAAAACTGGAAGAAGCTGATTTGTCAGTAAATTATTACCTGCCAGAACAAAAACTTAATATTCTATAAAGGAAGATAACAAAATCCAGATGCCCAATAATGTAGCATCACTATGTCTAGCACATGATAAAAGATTATGGGACAAGCAAAGAAGTAAAAAAATGTCTCATATTAAAAAATGGACATGCAGTATAAATATATCCGGGGATTTTAAAAGATGTAAAATGAGACGGTCACAGTTAAGGAGGGACTAAAAGTCATCAACTCTAACCATAGATAGAAATGGTTAAACTTTTTGGTAAGAAGAGAAGGGAAAATAATTTAACGTTATAAATAAAAAAAAAACTTTAAGATAAATGTCGCATGATATCACTTATATGTGGAATCTAAGAAATACAACAAACTAGTGAATGTAACAAAAAAGAAGCAAACTCACAGATACAGAGAACAAACTAGTGGTTATGGGGGGGAGGGGCAATATTAGGGGTGAGGGGGTGGGAGGTACAAACTACTGGGTGTAAGATAGGCTCAAGGATGTATTGTACAACACTGGGAATATAGCCAATAATTTTGTAATAACTGTAAATGGAAAGTAATCTTTAAAAATTGTATTAAAAAGAAAGAATACAGGAGGGAGTAAGATACATTCTATACCTGCATTGCTCAGTGTGGTCACCAGCAGCCCCATTCAAGAGCACTTAAAATGGGGCTGGTCCATACATGTACAATACACACTGGATTTCCAAGACTTACTACCAAAAATTATGAAATACCTCAATAATTTTTATACTGATTACAATTGAAATGGTATTGTTCTGGATATATTGGGTTAAATATAATTTATCCTTAACATTAAAAAAATGTTAAAATATTTTTGATCTTTTACCCAGATATTTTTCCTAGAAATCCATCTTTAAAAATTATCAAAACTTTGGGGCTTCCCTGGTGGCGCAGTGGTTGAGAGTCCGCCTGCCGATGCAGGGGATGCGGGTTTGTGCCCCGGTCCGGGAAGATCCCACATGTCGCGGAGCGGCTGGGCCCGTGAGCCATGGCCGGAGCCTCTGCTCCACAACGGGAGAGGCCACAACAGTGAGAGGCCCGTGTACCGCAAAAAAAAAAAAAAAATCAAAACTTTGGATGAAGTTTTATCCTTAAAGATATTCACTACATTAATTTATAAATTATAAATAATTATAACACATAATTATAATTGTATTTGAGTTATAATTCATAATATTGAAAAGTAGAGAAAACCCAAAATACCCGTAAGTGAGAAAGTATTAATTATGATATAATAATCATTTAAAATAGTTATAAAATTTTAAATGATATTAAGCAAAAAATATCTATCTATCTATCTAATATGTGCATAATCATGGGAGAAAATGCATGAAAAGAAAGAATAGGTAGAAATCTATGAAAATATTAGCAGCGATGTTACTTCTGGGTACCTTGTGGGATTCTGTATTTTTATTTTCTTGTTTAACTTTTTATCATTTTCCATGTTTTGTACAATGAACATGTATTGATTTTCATAAAATAGTGCTATTAATTATAAAAAGAGAAAGAGGAGACTATGCAAGGTGGAGGGGAAGTAAAAATGGTGTTAAAGGATTTTTTTTTCTTTCAAAAGTGGAGGAACAAGCTGGGAGCTGTGACAAATGGCCTAGGGTTTGACCTGATCATTTCTATCTGGAGTCTCTCTCAGGGTATGCTCTGTGGCAAGGTCTCTTCCCAGAACCCTTGCTGGGAACAGTTTCATGAGATAGCACAGTCGTCCTAGTTCCCTCCTGCCCATGTACTACACACATGCAATTCTTGCTGTTCTTCTGTATTCCGGGAGACATTTGCAGTCTTGAAATGTAAGAGACACTTCAGAGCATAAAGCTTAAAAACTGCAGAGTGAGAAAGAAATATCTGTTGAGATCAGATTTAAGAGCTCGATGATCTAATAAATTAAAATTCCCTGGTGGGTTTGTCTATGTACACAGAAGGCCTCTATGTATTTTTATGTGACACAGTGGGAGTAGAGATGGAAGTGGTGAGTGGGTGGGTGGCAAATGGGAGGAAGGAGAGCAGATAGCCTCTTACAGGCATGTAGCCCTGAGTGTACCAGAGGGACCAGGAGACCTGATGATTGTCCATAATGACAAGAAAGCAGATTAAAGTTTGCAGTGGCCAGGAGGGTGGGTTAAAATTTTAGAATCCTTCTTGTCTGCATCTTCCCAACTCCTGAGGCTGTGAAACACTTGGGAAAGGCTATTTTGTTTTGCAATGACACACGGTCCTAAGTCATCCTGAGGTGATTTTAATAGATGGCTTTGTTTCTGATCTCTTTTCTTGTAACTGAGGGTGATCACCAGTTAGATCCATTAAACCTGCAACCTGCCTTCACTGATTGAGCTCACTGTGTTGTTACAAAAAAACCTTGCAGGTCCTCCAAGCGTCACACAACCCAAACGATGTGTTTGCCTGAACTGTTTTTCAGGAACTCAGAGTCAGCTGCGTCCAGTTCGAGCTTGAGCTGGTTAAGACCACCGACCCTCCAACTGGGCAAGTGCCAATGTCCACTTGGTGACCTGACATCAGGGGGTCCCAAACTCCACCCTCAGAACATGCTAATGCTGTGATTTTCTGAACATGCTTGCCATGAGGAAGCCTGTAGCTTACCTGCACCTGCACAGAATGACATTTACCTCACCTTTTTCTTATTTCCAATCACCCTTCCCCATGCTCCCCACACCTCAGACCACCCTGCTCCTTCGTCCCACAAATATCCCGTTTCTCGCCTTCGCCTTCGAGGAGGCAGCGAGTCTGAGAGTCTGAGATTCGTTCTCCAATCTCTTCACTTGGCTGCCTCGTGAATTAACCCTTTCTTTGTTGCAAACCTCGGCATCTCAGCGAACCTGGTTCGGTAATGTTATTCTATGGGAAAAAATGCTTCAGTGGCATTTCCATCAATCAATAAGAACATACCGATGCCTATCAATAATCCTATGCTATTTTATTTATTAAAAAATATATATTATTTATCTATTTTTGGCTGCATCGGGTCTTAGCTGCAGCATGCGGGATCTTTCGTTGCAGCGCGTGGGCTCTTTGCTGTAGTGCGTGGGCTTCTCTCTAGTTGTGGCCTGCAGGTTTTTCTCTTCTCTGGTTGTGGTGCGCAGGCTCCAGGGTGCGTGGGCTCTGTACTTTGTGGCACGCGGGCTTAGTTGCCCCGTGGTATGTGGGATCTTAGTTCCCTGACCAGGGATGGAACCCGCATCCCCTGCATCATAAGGCGGATTCATTACCACTGGACCACCAGGGAGGTCCCTTTTTAAAAATAAAACAAACAAACCTACGCTATTTTAAATGCTGTGGGAGATACAAAGAAAGGATTCATCCTGCCCTCTAGGGGACCACATCATTTACTCACTAAATAGAGAACAACACATGGCAGCGTAGATGAAACGTGTTCGGCGGGGAAAATTAAATGAGATGCCTGGAAACTAGGTAACTGATGGTATCTGAATCACTGGAGAGACTACTGGAGGAAGAGAATTACATTTTATCATCTCAAAAAGAGACAAGCTTTGTTTAGATACTTACGAGGCACACAGGAGCCAAATTTGTCAGGGAATTCTGATATCAAGTCATCATTGATCCGATCCTTCATGGGGCCCAGGATAATCACTGGCCGGGTATAGTTTACTGCAGAAATGGAAAGGAAGATGCAGATGAGGAGAAAGACTTGGAAACCACTGTGGTCTTAAGGCAAAACTGCCAAACACCAAGAACTGGTAAGGGTATTACTTCGGTGGATAAACTGCCCATACAGCCCTGCATAGGGAAATTGATGTTTAACACAGTGTGTTGGCTGAGTCTACTTTCTGCAGGGAAAAACAACTGCAGTGTCTGTCAATGAAAAGAAACATTTGGAGAGGTTTTGCTTACTCTACAGTTATGCCTACACAATGTCAAAACAACTACTGAATTTAGTCAATTGAATGGGAGAAAAAGTAGCTATTTGACCATTGTTTAGGCAATGACTTTAAAAAGTAATCATCTGCAGTAATGACACCTTATGTTTTGATTTTTTGGGGTTTTTTGCGGTATGCGGGCCTCTCACTGTTGTGGCCTCTCCCGTTGCAGAGCACAGGCTCCGGACGCACAGGCTCAGCGGCCATGGCTCACGGGCCCAGCCAGTCCGCGGCATGTGGGAACCAGGGCACGATCCGGTGTCCCCTGCATCGGCAGGCGACTCTCAACCACTGCGCCACCAGCGAAGCCCACACCTTATGTTTTTGTAATTTCTTTTCCTTAGCTCAAAATACTCTCTATACTCTGCTTGGATTTTCCCAATTCCTTTGTGATCATGGGGTTACAAGGAACTCTAAAGTTCATTTGGTACAATTCCTCCTCTGACGCCATTAGCCTCTGTATAAATTCCTCCCAGGCTTCGGAGCAGCCTAGAAGGTAGCTTATACCTTACAACAGGTCTGTTAAAAAGCCCTTCTTAATACTGAGTGGATGTCAATCTGCATGGAGATTTTATGCATCGATCCTGCAGGTGGGGCTCTTTATGATTTGGATGTGCTCATTCCCATCTGGAGGGCAGTTCCATTCTCTTGGGAGCTGTCATTGCCCACATTCAGCAGGGAAGCTGTTTGCTTGGTCACAGGGCCAAAGAGAGAGCACGGTCTGGCCTGGGAACTGCTGACTATTAAGGAGTTTATTTTCCTTAGTCCTTCACTCTTCCCTTCTGTAATGGTGTCAATCAGGAACCAAAGCATGCTGGGAAACTTACTTTCCTGTCTTGTGACAGGCTCATAAGAAAGAATGAAGTCTTCCTGTCCTCCTGAGAAGAGAAAAAAGGAAAATTACGGTGGACTAACAACCAATCACAAACCACAGCTACAAGTCCTGCTCTGCAACCCAGGAAACAGACCCACTTCAGGGTTAATTTCCCTGCTCTCTCCCTCCTTGAACTATTCCCCAAATCCCTTCACCCCCATAAAGCTGTTTAGCAGTATTACAGTGTCAGGTGATCGAAGGTCATAAGTCTAAGGAACAACTGGAGGCTGGCCATCTAAGAGACCGCCTTCCGTCTGACACTGAGAAATGCAGCACTATGGCCTCATATCCAGCATTCCTACTTAAAAGGAACCCACTGAGTTCAAGGAGAGGGTCCTTCCAATAGTTTACTGCTACATTACCAGAATTTCTGGACCTTTTATTTCATCTTCCATTTTATTTCCCAAAGAAGAACGTTCAAAAGCAAATGTCTGCTTGTTTCATTTACGAGACAAAAACTTCATCAGCACACACTACAGGGCTCGGAGGATTTTACTCTGTTAATTCATCAAGAAAACGCTGGGTCAATTAAGAAGATAAAAAAATTGAGGAGGACCCTATATCACTGGTTCTAATTGCTGCTAAATCTAGCCTTGAAACTTTGAAAAGAGAAGGAAGGAAGACAATGTAGCATAAGGGTCGGCCCCCTCTAGTGTCATTTGCTATAAGCCTTCCGATTCACGATGAGCCTCAAGTCAACACATAACCATGAAAAGTAAATTGGTTTCAGGCAATTATTTTTTTAATCATCTATTTTGCCCAGTTGATGAACTAGGCACGAGGTTAGTCTGATTCAGCTGCAAATCCCGAAGGCTCTATTCTTTTATTTGCATAGGCCCAGGACCAATTATCTTTTGGTGGGGAAATTGTTCAGGGCTGTTGAAAAGGGCTTTTTGTATGCTTTTCTATAGAGGAGGAGTGTAATACGTGGTCCTGTTTCCTGAAACCAAACGGCAATGAGTCTCACTGCTTTATCTCCTCATAGCCCCTGAAACACATTCACAGTCTGTCAAAGCCATGTGCTTCAGAAGTCACAGCCTCGGGTGAGTTAATTTCATAAAAGGAGTTAGTATTACAGACAGTTTTGATAATGACAACTGATTTTGGGAAATTAAGCGATATATGGGTAAAGCTGTGAATTACAGCTGTCTTCCCTGGGGTGGGGGTGGGGGGGGAGTGAGGGTGTCACTTTTTCAAGTGTGAGAAGTGGCCCCGGGCCTGCGCCACATCTCACCTCAAGCAGGGCCCACTCTCAGAATGGCACCACTAGGCTACCTCCTAAAGTCACAGAGAACAGGCATTGGTGCTTCTTCTAAGTGGAACCTACTCACGGCTGCTCCAAAAGTGTTCAGGGGACCTTCCCACATCAGGGCAGGGGTTTGGTATGTGAGGAATCAGATTCATGACTTTTTTTTTTTATTCAGGAAAAAGTGATTCCCTTAAAAAAAAAAAATGAAACGACTAAAATTTACAGAGGCTGGGCCAAAAAATAATAAAGGTGATTGATTGCTAAGCTCTAGTTATGTAAAGGCTGAGATATGCAGAGGTCATAGGAATTCAGAGGATAAGTGTAAAAATGGTTGGGGAAAAAAAGCACAGCTTTAGAGACAGAAGCATGGTAGACTAATACTGCAATGTTAGACTAACGTCCAGAGAAATCTCCATGGAACGATTAATATGTGGTAGGAGAATCCTGACCATGGGATAGATAACAGAGGTTTTAAATATCAGGTGATACTTATGCCTCTGCACCAGACTGGGAATCCCATACCACAGTCACCACTGTGTCCCCAGTACTTAACATGAAGAAAGAGGACAATGAATTTGCATTCTGATTCTAGTGGTAGGAGACAGGATGAGAAAAGAAGCCAAAGACAGGTTCTGCTTTGTGTTTCTGTCTATATGCTTTCATTTTGGGAAGTGTGGTTTTCTCTAAATAAATAGAACACCTCGTGTTCCCATGGGAATCTCTTTACAATGGCCTTGCAAATCATTCTGATGGGACATTCTAAAGGCAAACCTTAAATAAAATATTTGGTGTCAGTAACTACAATGTGTGATTCAGAAAACTAGGACAAAGCAACATAGCTTTGACTGACTTTGTTAGAACAGAGTTCTGCAGTTCTTCATTTATCCATTGCTTTTTGGTTTACTTCTAACCTACAAAAAGCACTGGTTCTTGTTCAGAGCAGTGAGACTGGCAGACAGCAGTGACAGCATCCCTTACGTCAAGGCCCATCCCAATTCTGAAGACCCTGTGACAATCAGGCACTATGTAAGGAAGCCTGCAGGGATGCTATGGCGGCTGGTATTACGTAACAACTGTGAACTCAGCACCTGAAACCAATTTTCACTTTCATGTTCAAGAATGAAAAGCCCTAGGGGTAGTGGGAGGGAGGTTACGAGGGGGAGAAATAAAAAAGCCACAGCAATGAAAGAAAGATAATTCATGTCTGCATAGCACTTTACAGGCTATAAAAGGCTTTCACAGCCATTGCCTCCTATTTTTCACAGCCATTTATTTTGAGGTAGGTGCTCTGATGATCTCCACCTTACAGATGAAGAAGCTGAGGCTCAGAGACGGGGCCTGTTTCCTCAGTTAGTAAGTAGTAGAGTCAACATTCAAAACTACACCTTTTTTGACGTCTTGTTGAGTATATGGCACTGTCTCAAAAAGGCCAGAGATGGAGAATTCTCTGTGGAGGCTGGGATATAGGGCCAGAACTTACAAATGAACAAACGGTGGGTGGCAGAGAAAGGAGCTGAACCTGGGTCACAGTCACTGACAGGGCATAAGGTGCTCCATCTGCAAACGCCAACTCTTTTTTTTTTTTTTAAATGCTGCTGTGTCATCTCCATAAAATAGTCATCCTTAGTAGTTTTTCTATCTTTTGCTCAGGAGGTGTCGGCACTCAGAAATAACAGCCGACACAAGGGTATGAACAATTACTTGGTCTTGTTTTGGCAACTGCATGGCTGGAAAGGGGAGAGCGGCACAGTACTGGGGGTGGATGCCTGTGGTTGGCAGAGACTTGGCAGACACCGCTGTAACCAACTCCACGAACACCATCTTTAAACTGGAAGCAAGTCACAGTAAGAGGGATTTGGAGTAAGACCCAAATATGCCCTCATGATAAGGAAAAACAAGTTGTTCTCTTTTAGAACTTTTTCAAAACTAGAAAAGAGAGAGGAGGGAAGTGAAGACCAGTGGCAGGACATTAAATGTTCTAAGTGTAGTGTTTAATGTCTGCACTGGATAAATTATGAAGAATTAACTGGGTTCCTAGAGCCACAGAATGTTAGCGCTAAGAAAGGGTTTGGAGTTCATGTGGTTTACAGATGGAAAGTCTGCAGCACATGATGATGTCACTCCCCCTTCCGAACGCTCGACATGCATCACAAATCGATCATTGCCCGAATTACTGCTGAGCCTCACTTGGCCTCAATACTTTTCAGTACAATTCTTCAGGCAGCTACTACCAGTTGGTCAAAGGGCAATCTTGATTAAAATCTGTTTCTTATATCTCTGTTCTAATCCAAGCTAGTCATTTTACATAGGAGAGAACTGAGGTTCAAAAACGTTCAGGGATTTCTTCAAGGTCACATGGTGAATTAGTGATTCAGTGTCTTCAAAGGATCTTCAGAAGATCTGTTACTATACCCGGTGCCCTTAAAATCAGGCTTAGTACATAGTTAATGCTATATAAATATTGCTGCTTGTATTAACTTGATAGGCAGTATGAAATGGTTGAAATGTACTAGATAAAACATGAAGAGGCTTGGATTACAAACTACAGGGAAGAGTGAAAATGTGTAAGTTTCAGAATTAAACTATCCTGACTGGACTTGCAGTGCCATCGTATTAGTGAGGTGTAGAGCTCTTTGGAACTTCAGCTTCCTCATCTGCAAAACGGGGTACTAATATAAGGTATATCTCATAATTTTGTTGCAGAAATCAAATGAGATAATAATAGATGTAATAAAATTGCTTTGTAAGGACTAAAGAACTAGAGGAAATATAAGGGCAAAACTTGAGAAGAGTGGAGAAAGGAGAAGAATACGGGCACCATTTTGACTGATTCCAGAGGGAAAGTCTGGGGTCTCCTCATTTCAGTATCTCAATTTCACTCAGATCATTTCTTCAAGATCCTTGTTTTGAAAATCCTACTTAACTGATGAGCACCAATGGGTTAGGAGGATAATCATCAGCTCCCCCATACCCATAATGACATAAAGAGCTTCACTGGGCTTTAAGGAAGGCAGGTCTTCAGCTTGTAGAGATTTGCAAGGTTTGAGATGGCATCTTGCATAATTAGACAATGTGCATTGTAACTAACTGCATTTTAGCTGGTGCTCAATATACTTGGACTTCGGAAAAAATAATTATTCTATAATTCTTGAGATGGTGCAGCAAAGGTCTGAGCTACTTATTAGAAACTGAGGTTAGTGTAAATTCATGTGTATGTGTGTGTATCTCAGAAAATAAATGAGGCTTTCAAGTAAGGTTGGCACAATCTGTAACTCCAGAATGCAGTGTGAATGGTGCCCTCTGGAGCTGTGAAACACACGGGCCTGGGCTCTTCTTTCTAACCACTGACTATTATTTTAGCCATTTTGTCCCTGAGTGGACATGGAATGGTTCTAAGAGTAAAAAATAACACCTGAACATTAGTGAAAAGAGGTCTTTTTTTGTATTTGTCTATACTGCTATCCACAAAACATAGAAGTTAGTCATAATTACAGCAAAAGCCAGGAATTCAGTAGAAAAATCCAGCCTGGTTTGATTTCAAAATGGCACTTTCATGAAACCGTGTCTGTCCCAAGCCTCTGTCTTTTGTCAGGCCACTGCCCTTCCGAGAACGTTTTCTTCTTCAACTTACTGAGCTGGCAAGTGCCTCATCTTTCCAAAGCTCAGCTCAAAGGCCCTTTCGTCTTTGAAATCATCTCTGAAGCCCCACTATTCTTGGGCCAGACTTTTATTCTAGAAACAGCCACACTCTGTGCTTTTTTAATGTATTGATCTCTCTCTCTCTCTCCCTATACGTGTGCTGAGTTCCAGAGTTCATTGAGATTCATATTGGGTCTTAAGGTGCCTGTGAGAGAGTATGACATAGAGTGGATGATGAATGAAGTAAAGAATATTCCTGTGTTATTCCTCATATTTCTATCCTGGAGAAAGAAATATCCTTTTTTCCCTTCTAAGCTATGACAAAGGCTCTTCCTACTTTTGTTCATTTGTAAAGGAAACAATTTGAATGGCTAACCTTCTGTATTCTCAGATGAGACCCAAGCCAATATAGATTATTAGACTCCACATTTTCTCTAGTAATATCCTAGAGTCCAGTTCCAACTCTTCTCTCTTCTCATAGATAATTCAAGCTGTTTGCAAGTGTTTCCTTTATTCACTCAATAAACATTTATGTGTACTTACTATTTGAGGGTGAAAAGAATTATTGATTTCATCTTGGAGCATTGCAATCAAAAACCTGTCAAACAGCTGAAAGCCCTGGTGCAATTTTTATAACTTAATGATTCTGGGAAGAACATTCCCATCTCTGAAGGAGAAGAGAAGGGCTTCTGAAATACTCTAAAAAAAGATTTCTGAAGGAAAAGGTAGTTCCTATATACTTTCCATAAAAGGGATTGAAAGAACAAGATTTGATGTTTTTCCTTTCTCTACCTGTATCTACAGGATGGAAGCACAACACTTAAAAACTGAAAACTGATGCCAAAGAAATTAGGGCCAAGGGTCTCCATGAATCCCAACAAATAAGTTATATTTTCCTTATACTAAATTGAGGGTACTTCAGGCACAGGGAAGATAACCTTTGGTCACTTCTTAACCAGCCAGGTTTCTTTGTTTTAAAACCAAATGAAGAGATGGGGGAAGGCAAATATTTTCCCAACTTGGGATAATCATAAAAGTATAAAAGTAGGAAGAATGTACAAATGTTAAAGATCACGTTAAGAACGAGAATACTTTAATTCCTTTCATCAGCAGGACTTATTCTGTTGAGGAAGGAAATGAGGGGGTTCTAAAGTTATTTGGTTGATCAAAGGCATCTCATTACAACTCTTCTTCATTTCGTTCTGTGGTGTGTTTCATCTTCCTCCTCCATCTGTCAGCTTTCCTCTTTTGTGCTTTTTTTTCTATTTTTCTACCAATCTGATTATCCAAAGCCTTTCTCAAGATCCAGATTGAATTTGTCACACTTCAAGAACACTATTTGACGTTCCACCTCAAAAAAGGCATGGTTTTGTAAATTACCATGCTGTAATGGAAAAAAACAAAAATAAAAGCTATTCTATTCTTCTCTTGTTTTCAATTAATACAAGCAAAAAGACAAAAAACAAAAACAAAACTAAAAAACCCCAAAACAGAAACCTCCAACCAATTTCTATCTTGGTAGCTGAGGGTCATATGTATTGGGCCTGCCGTTTTCTAATATCCTCAGCAATTGCTTTTTGAGTAACCCATTTCATTAAGGCGTATAAATAAACATTACAGAAATTGTAAGGATCCCAGTAATAACATGTACCTATGTTAGTCACCAAAAACCTGTAAGTGGTAAGAAACCACAAGAACAGATAAAAAGGATGTGCTTGGCATTTGGTGAATATTTTTATATCACTAAGCAAATGGCTTGAGGTGACCAAACAAACACCAGAAATAAGTTTTAAATAGTTACCTACCTTTTCACTTAAGCTTTCTGATCCAAGATTTGTTCACTTTTAAACAAAATGTAAGCTCCTTCAACATTAGAGGATGAAACTTTTTCATCTCTTCCCAACCATCAAAATTTAAAGTTAGATATAACATAGTATCTACCTCAAAATATTAATCATATAAGGTTCATGCTCCATTTAAAAGGAACACTGTAATTTATCAGGATTTCTCTTGTAAAGGGGAGCCAGGAACAGAAAGGAAAAGGCAAAATGAGAAGGAAAATAAAACCATGACAACTTTTCAACCTTCCTGCAGGGAGTTTAAATTATTTTGGAGGGCAGAATGTCAGAATCCACCAAGTTGAACTTTACCCCCACCTTCTCTAGGAAAATTGCATCATCAGGCCACAGCCAACTGAGGTTGGAGTCATTTATTAGCAAGACTGCTACCTCTCGCACAAATCACATGAGTCCACCCACCGCCCTAGTGTCTTTGGTATCTTTCCACATCAGATGATGATTTCATTTCAAGCCATTTGCTTTGGATGAGGATGATAAAGGGCAGCAATTGAAAAACAACGACAGCAAAAATCTGAAATGCACACCACAGGCAAAGGGGCAACTGCAAAGAAAAGAATCACAAACCAAAGCAATAACTTACGGTAGCTACTTTCGCTATCGCTGGCATTAGAAGAAACATGTTCTGCAAGAACAGCACAGCAAATTAAAGAGATACCAAGCATTGGAGAGCAGCCAGAACTTAAAGGAATACCATGCAAGGCTACTAGAAATGTGAGCGAAAGGCAAGTAAGAGGCCGTAGAGGAGACGCATTGAGAAAATTCAGATAAGATGAAGATGAAAACTTTATCTCTCTTTTCCAGGAAGCTACTACTTGATTGCTGTATCTTCTTTTGTAGCAAACAGTAAACTACGTTTAATTATAAAAAATGCATAATGTCCATCTAAGCACTTTTCTTTTTATGAATACTTTGACCCATTCATGTTGCTCTGATTTTCCAGATTCTTGTTACAAAGGTCAACGTCTCTCAACTGGATGTTCTTGACTATAAATTCAAGAGATTCTGGTATGCAGGGACTGTTCTCTGCAGGCTTTTTGTTGCTCTATTTTGCCTTTAGGTATCTTGCAGGAATATTGCATTTCAAATTGCCAATTGATCCCTGGAATCCCTTGAATTTTATTTCTATTTAAATACTTCCTAAACTAATTCACAAGATGAAAGGGATTGTTGAAGAACTTTCCTGCTTCAGTGAGTGTGTAGGAAATCTTGGAGGAAGAAATGAGTCACTGAAAAATGTTTTATGAGTCAGTTCAATATTTCCTTGTTTTTATTTTAAGATTCTTGCTTGGATAGCTATTAGGTTCTGGAGGAGTGGAACAGGCAGAAGATAAACGGTCTGATACTAAGCACAGGTTCTGCCACGAAGTATGTTTTTAATTCATGTTGAATGACTGCACAAGTATACGGTGATATTTCGAAACTTTTTTCCATAAAAACACAGTTTAACTAGCATAACAGGGACGTATTGGTTATGTGCCAGAATTAGGGCTTTATTTCCAAAATCACTTCGTTTCATCTGTACTATTTACTAAGCTATAGAAGATAAATTCATCAACTTACTAACTTCTTTGCATATCAGGCTAATTGAATGAAGAATATGTGACTATTTGATTTCTGAAGCTCATTAGCAATAAATTCAGCTTTTTAAAAAGTGACAACTGTTGTACATCTTTAGAAAAAAGGAAAAGAATATAGAACATTATTCTCTAACAGTTAAAAAAAGTGCTTTAAAATGTATTTGCTATTATAGATTCTTGGACAGATTAGTTTTCATTTTTTAGCTTTATTAAGATATAACTGACAAATAAAATTGTCATATATTTTAAAGTGTACTGTGTGATGATGTGATACATGTGAACATTGTGAAAGGACTCCCACAATCGTGTTAGTTAACACATCCTAGATGGATTAATTTCAGAGCATGAAACTAATGAAAATCAAAGCATGGGTTAAATTCACCTGAATCATTTCTCTTTGTGTGGGTGTTTGACCAGAACTGCATTATTAATTTAGGTACATATGTTACAAGTGCAAAGAGGCACTAGGGAAAGAAGTGTGGATGAATTAGTGCATATTTGTTTTTTGTTACTGAAAAGAAAGTCTAAGCACATACCCAACAATGGCATATCTTCACGTGTGTGATTATCACAAGTACCTTGACTTGAAGATGACAGGTTTATTTTTGTTTTGTTTTTACTTTTAATATAATTTAGAGTGAAGCTACACTATAGAAATTTAGAACCATGCAGTGTTTTATTTAACGACCAATCTCTCTTAACATCAAGATAGTGTTTAACAGAATTTTTCTATTTTGTAGGTAAAAAGAAATTAAAAATATGTTCCAGCTAAAGTCCGAATTATGGCTACCAGTAGTGTTAACTGGCAAATAACTTTACCTAGTGAAATCTGTTCAATTTTTAAAGAGTAAACAAATCTTTGGATTTAAAAGGGCATCATTCTAGATATAAAAAGGCATAACATATTTTTGACTCTCCAATAGCAACTATTTTTTAGTGATGTTCATATTAACAATATATTAAAATGCTCCCCACCCCCACTGAAAATTTAAGAAATTCTCTCGGGTGGTACTTGATGCTATCCAGATACTTTTGAAATCAACATTTGAATTTCAGCCACCAATTCAGGAAAAATTTCATGACGTATTCCATACAGAGACTCAAAGATAAAGTTTTCATCTTTAAGGAGATCAGTAGTTACTCTTGATCAGATTTTGTTTTCTAAACATACATATCTAAAAAAAGAGTCCAAATTAACAATTTGAAGGATGACAGGTATCATTACGCAGGGTTATATAACCAGCTCTTGAAAACAAAGTCCAGCTCAATGTTATTTTGTTTTATAGAAATGAAATGAACAGCTTCTAAAAATATTGCCCATAGCTGTTAAATTAAAACAAAAAGAAAACAAACAAAAATGAACATGTGATACAGCTGCAAAAGACACAAAACTGTTCTTAGTTCATTGATGCCTACACAACGGAGTTAATATTAAAGAAAGAAAAATCATAGTATAGTATATTAATACACAGAATTATTATTTTTATTAGTGCAATGGGACACAGAGTAAAGGCATTAATAACTAGAAAATTTTAAAGTTTAATATATTTTTCTTTCCACTCTAAACCGTAAAATGAAGATATGGTTATGCAATGCAGCTAATAAATCACTGATAGAAAAACATATTAATAAACATATCTAAAACTTTATCATACAAACATTTCAAGCAGGATCACCGCAAGTCAGAAAAAAAAATCAGTCAAAGTTAATAGCAAAGAATTATTCATGGAAGATCAAATAGCTTAATATTTACTTTTTGAGAATGCATGTTCCTTTTGACTATAACACAGCTCCTTTACCAATAGCAAAGTACAACCCAATTATGGAATTTGGCAAGGTCATTAAGTATGTCTGGGGGAAAAGCCAGAAGAAAGAATATAAAATACATTTCTGCTTTCCTGTTCTACAGCATTTAACTCGCCCTTTCTTTCAACATGGTTTCTTGCTCCCTGGGAGGTATCAGGCGGCAGAGCAAGGGATGCCACGGCGGCACCAGGACCATGCTGGTCACAGCACGCGGTCAGAAAGGGAAGGTGTGAACTGCAACGGAAGTTACAGTGCCTGAGACACTTTGCTTTTAAATGCTGACATGCAGAACAAAACGGCTGAAAATTGCTTTGTAGGAGCATTCACAGCTAGGTAACAAATAAAACTCAGTATCTTGTGCATGCTAGGAGTGAAAGGCCCTCGAGAAAAGGAACAAAAGCGAAACTCAAAAGGAAAGAAAAAGAAAAGAAAAGTTACAGTGACCATTCCTGGGAACTTACTCAGAGTCTTTGTTCCATAACCGTCGTCACCTAATCCGGGGATGTCCTGCATGGAAGTCCCCAGAGAGAGCAATGAGAGAGGGAGAACAGCCACGGAAGAGGAAGGAAGAAGTCAGTGGAGTTGAAATGGATACTACCATGACAGACCGTGTTGCCTGAGCAATCTGGATCCCATGCTCTCTTCTTCTGAAACAACTTTCATTCCCAACTCCCTGGACTGAGACTCAAGGATTTGTAAAGCAACTCGAAAGGTTTAAGCAGAAGATTGTTACGAAAAAGAGAAAGAGTCAGCAGATGTCATTTTGGCCCACTGTCAGTACTGCCACAGCAACGTACCACTGAGAGCGATGATCCCCTCCAAGTTTCATGGCCAATTCTTAGTCTGAGCATCCACCCAATACAAGCTCACTGCTCAGTAAGGAAGTGCTTAATGTCTGCTGGGAGGGAAAGAGTGAACAAATGCTAGTAATCAATAAAGGGAATTTAATCACTCCCAGTTAGCTAGCATTCCAAAACAATATACGTGGCAATGGAATCTAATATTTCTGTCCAGAAAAGAATTTGTCTCGAGCCTTTGGAGAGTTGCATGATAGAAAACGCGAACCAGACCCAGTCCTGGTCACAGATAAATGCTGTTTGGAAGCAAAGTCCCTGATTCCTCAGGTCCCTCTCCAATGCGTTCTGCAAAGAAGAGCTCCATCCAGGGAAGGATCCAGACTGCAGCCAAACACTGGTCACAGTAGTAAGCCCTGACCTGCCTGCCTGCCGTGTTTGTTTGCCTAGGCGTGTGGCGTGGGGGAGCCTACATCATGCGTGTTGCCCGTGAAGGATTTTTTTCTCTTGTGTTGCAGGTGACATTCTCTTCGAGAATCTACTTACGTTCAGGATCACTGGTTTCCTGCTCACTCTGCTCCTTGTTCTTGTAGAATGGGAATTTTCGTGAAAAGATGAAGCTCTTTTTACGCTTGTCATTGAATGACTGTGAAGGAGAAAAGGCATGGGGCAAAAACAGGGGACGTCTAATTGTTGTCACACTCATGCTGACAAAACAACTAGTTTGTAAAAGCAGAGAGAGCTGTAGTGACGCAAGTGGATAGTCTAAAGGGGTGCGGGAGGGTCCCTAAAGGCAGATTTTAGTTTCCAGGAGTGTAAATTCTGAAAAATGACACCTTGGAAAAACTGTCTCCTAATTAAAAGGCAGGTAAATGACGACGGGGGAAATGAATATTAAATTGGAAGTAGAAGACCCTCTGTCCGGCTCTGTAACTTGCTAGTTCATCACCTTAGACAGGTAACTGAATCTCTTTGAACCTCAGTATCTACTTCATCTGCATACTGAGGATGATGACAGCAGCTCTTAGGTTGTGAGACTCATGTAAGGCAGTATAAACATAAAGTGCTATACAAATTCATCTTTATAATCATCATTATCATCAGGTAGAAAAGACTTTACTAGAGATGCTAGACACATCAGTGTCTAGATGTCTTTTTAAAAAACTGGAATTTGAGTTACTTCAGCTTGAATTTAGTTAAAACCTCAGAGATGTGTGTGGATTTATGATATATGATGATTTAGTTCCCACACAGATATATGATAATTACAGTATTATATTTTCATTCAAAAGAGATTTTAAAGATAATTGAGCTCTAAGCCCTCACTTGTAGACAGGGGGCCAGAGGCACAGAGAGGCTGAGTCCCTTGCCAATATCACAGAGCTAGCTGGTGACAGTCAAGGCACCATCAACCAAAATCTATTAAAATTGCTGCTAAAGAGGTATTAACTTGATATTCACTCAAGCAAGGGAGATATAACGGCCATTTATCTATATTCTGATATGACAAGAAATAATGGAAGAAGCGCTGTCCTTAAAAATGTAAACCACTCCATTAGCTTAAATGAGGTGGAATTTAAAATAATAGATAGACATAACAGAATACCTGTATCAGAACTTATTCATTCAAGTGAATATCAGATGCTTGCCTAAAAGACTTCTTAAGAAAAAATCTTTTATTCCCACTGTTGCTGTTATGTAAATGCTATCTGGGGTTCTTCTTTGGGAAACCTGTTCTTAATCATTTTATAGGCTATAAGCCCTGCAAGTCTTGGTAATTTCATATTGACGTGTCATTTTAAAAACATGTTTTGCCAGCTTACTTGACTAACGTGGCTCTGAGGGTCTCTCTCCAAGAAACAAGATTTGTTACCACACAGGTATTAGTGTGCCAAAGACTGAAGGTAATTTGACAAGGGGTATTCTAAAACGGTTTTAGCAATGACAGCTGATAGGAATAAATGCAGAGCGAGCAAGTTGACTACTTGGAAAAAACAGCACTTGTTTGGATATTTTGGCCCATTGGCGGGAATCAGTTATGTGCTCTTATGAATTTGATGCTTGACAAAATGGTATAAATAACTTATTTTCTTTGTATACTCACGCACTCCTATATCTAATATCCATTTTGGTAGTCATGTTCATTTAGGAAATATTAAAGTATTAAAATATTGGTGCTGTCATTCAGTAATTCATTACTTTTTTAGT
The DNA here is from genome assembly GCF_949987515.2 of Delphinus delphis. Lineage (NCBI taxonomy): Eukaryota > Metazoa > Chordata > Mammalia > Artiodactyla > Delphinidae > Delphinus > Delphinus delphis. The sequence continues at coordinate 49,997,279 of NC_082690.1, read as the reverse complement.
TACTAGGAAATTTCACCAAAGTCAGTTGAGCTTAATTTTATGTACCATTAAGAAGGCTTTAAGAAAACCAATAAATCAAATATTTAATAAATCCTGAAATTAGGGGACACATTTTGTACTTCATATTCAAGAACTAGAAACACATTCTCAGGGAAAAAAAGAAGTATCACTTCAGAATTTATTACTCTGCTGACAGCACTTGTGTTCAATATAGTTTTATCATAATTTGTAATTGAGGGATTGGTGTCCAAAGACAATGCTGGGAACTACCCCCCAAATTTTCCCAGTTAAAAAATGGTAAGTCCTTAAAGGAACATTAAATATTCTTGCATCACTCCAGTTTCATGCCACTTTTACATTTCAAGCATATTTAACTTCAGTAACTGAAAATAAAAGAAAAAAAATATCATGTAAGAATTAATGACACGTGATATTGCAAGATATGTTAGACATTTAACTTCAACGTTACGGATGGCTTGTCATGCAAAAAAAAAACACTTACATATTTTCATGCAAATACAAAACAATGCCAGGAGGAATAAAGCCTGGGGTTAAAATGTAGACATGAATGCACAATGTGGAGGCCTTTGAGAGCCATATGGGGCTGCATGCAAACCACATCGTTTAAATTGTCTCTTGGGGTCAAAGGAAAATGAAAATGTGTTGTTTGTGATTCATTCTTTTATCTTTTCAAAGCAAGGACTGTAATGTGTTAACATTTCCCGAGTATGAAAATATTGTGTATCATGAGTCATCTGATTGGGACATCATAATATTTAGCACCACACTTTTTAAAAGAACAGAAAATGCATAATAATTCCTCAAAAATAAAATTATCTAACATATCAGTCTATTACCGAAAGCCACTTTGTACTGGAGTTAAAGAAAAGGTAATGGAATCATTCGTTGGTGGTCACACTGCCTTACATTTATGGACACAAAACCAAATCACAACTTCCCTTCACACGCACAGATTTAAAAGTCACACATTTAAGGTCTTAGTTAAACATTTCAACTAGAAGAGGTTATATGTGGTGTATGGTGCTCTAATCTATTCTTTATTTTGTTAGACATGTGTAATACCATTATATAAGCTTTGTTTTCATTGCTGTTGATTTTTTCTTTTAATTTAGAAAAGAAAAATCTGTTACACGAGTGTTAGGTGAGAATAATAAATCAGCACTTTTACTATTCATGGAACACATCGTTCTAAAGCAACTGAAGGCTAACCTACAGCTCTATTAATCGTACTTGATCAGTGCTATTTTCCTCTACATTACAGTATCTTAAATTCCAATCCATTGTCTTCATGGCAGAAAACTTCTTTGAGCAGAGATTTTGAAAATACCAATCACACGTGGCAAGTGGAAAGTTGGCATATCTAAGAATTCCATTGTGGAATTTGACCTGGATTATTGAGTTCTTATGAACAAAAATGGTAAAGACAACAAGTAACATTTGCTGAGCACTTATTATGTGCCAGGCTTGGTTCTAAAGGCTCTGCATATGCGAATCTCCACACTAACTTCATGAGGTTGGTACCATCATTATTCTCATATTACAGATGAGGAAACTAAAGTTTACAAATCTTCTGTTACTTGCCCAGAGTCACACAGTTGGTGAGCAGTGAAGTTAGAATCTGAATTTGCAAATATTCCTGGTTGCAAATATTGCTGTTCTTAGAGCAAGAAAAGCTTCCGTAACTCAAGCCTGTTTCAAGTTTATATTTAAAATCATTAGCATCTGACTTTCTTAAGTGACACTGTAATCTGTCTTCTTTCCCACAGCTTCACTGCTTGGCAATTATTTATTTAAGCCATCAGATGCTATTGGCTTCAACAATATTTTTGTGGGATATCCTGCTACAATTTTTTGAGACCCTTTCATGTTTTTGAGGGTTCTATTCTATTGTACTTGTTTTTAAATAATGTACAAAAATAAAGTAAAAAAATTTCAGTGTGACAGGTTATGAATGGCTTTTAAAAGGTAAGTGCCCATGAGGGGCAAATCTATAGACAAAGTAGATTAGTGGTTGGTTGGGGCTGAGTGAGGGTAGGGGGTACAGAGAATGGGAAGTGACAGCTAATGGGTATAGTGTTAGTTTTAGGAGAGACGAAAATGTTCTAAAATTAGATTGTGGTGATGGTTGCATAACCCTACCAATATACTAAACAACACTGAATTGGACACTTTAAGTCTGTGAATTGTATACTATGTGAACTATATCTCAATAAGGTCTTAAAAAACAAAAATACCCCTCTCCCTAACCTCCACACTATGGGATGAAAGCAAACAATCACAGCATGTTTTAAATTTTACTTGGTGTAAATATTTTTTATCTTTAATTGAATGAGAGGAAACCTCCCTCCACAACCCTTGCAATCAATCAGATACACATGCCTTGTTTATCTGATTCTGTTGTGTCTCTGTTAAATGAATACCTTTCATGTTGTGACAGACATTAGAACACTCATTCCAGGAGTCAGCATATTATTGCTGTCACTCAGAAGTCGCCAAGTTGTTAGGTCAAATGGCACGAAATTGTGCAGCTTGACCCCACAATGTAATGGCACTGGTGAACTGGTTTAAGCTAAAATACACGCTTCATGAAGAAAAGAAACAAAACAAAAAACTCAAATTGCTCCTTCTCCCACTCAAATCCCATGTTTTTAAAGACACACGAGGGAATCTTGATGTGTTTTTATCCTTTTCATTCAGAAAACTTTAAAACGGGCATTTTAAAGTTTTTCTTCTTCATGTTCTAATTTTTGAAGCTTCGAATGTTTCATAGTTCTAAAAAGTCACATTCGGGCTTCCCTGGTGGTGCAGTGGTTGACAGTCCGCCTGCCGGTGCAGGGGATGCGGGTTCGTGCCCCGGTCCGGGAAGATCCCACATGCCGCCATGGCTGCTGAGCCTGCGCGTCCGGAGCCTGTGCTCCGCAGCGGGAGGGGCCGCGACGGCGAGAGGCCCGCGTACCGCAAAAAAAAAAAAAAGTCACATTCAAGATATGAATGTTCTCTGGGCAGAATTTGATTTAAATGTATACTGAGCTCATATACACCTTTTTCTGTGACCTCTTTTATCTCTTATAAATGTTTCTTCCCTCTTCATTCTTGTCTCTCCTCCTCTAAAATAATTGTGTTCCCTTTGGAAGGTTGTTACTATAAGTTTGGACCACCACTTTGTATTATACACATCATGTTTTCATACAGGAAAAAAGAGAAGTTTAAAACAAAAGAGGTCCAAAAACAAGTAACAATGAAACAAAGAGGTTGTTAAAGGAAAGACAGGAGTTGGCCTGAAATATGTCTGTTTTAGAAACGTGTCTGAATGGATGTGTGTCTGTAACAGTGTCCCTATAAATGTGTCTGTAACAGTGTCCCAGGGTTCTGTTTGCAAGGCTAATGAATTAATGCATCTAGGCATTGAGCATCAATGGCTGGTAACATCACACACACAAAAAGACAATCAGATGAATGTGCTTCCTGATGGGAAAACAAAATATTACCACAAAGTAGTTCTGTAAACCTCTACTCTCAAAAGAAAAGGAAAGAAAACCCTCCTTTGCCAATGAGTCTGAATCTAACCAAACCTCTAAATCCAACTACCAGTTTACAGAAATAAAGAGGACAGAGAAACCTGCTAAATTATACTACAAAGAAAATCTGGAGCAAACTCTATAAGACAAATGACCTGGTTTCTTAAATATAAAAATGGAAACAAAACAAACAAAAAAATGGGGGAAAACATATAAATCAGAAGAGAACTAAGAGGGATCAACCAATTGCAATAGATTTCACTTCTGGTTCAAGCAAAGAAATTGTATAATAAAGAAACAAAAAAGCATTTATGATATTTATGAGTCAATTTAAGACCTGAAATAGATGGAATATTAATCCAATAATTATTAATTTTTAAGTGTGATAAATGGCATTGTGGTCATGCCATATTTAAGTTGTTACAGTTGAAATGATTTAATGCATTGAATTTGCTTCAAAAAAATATGGGAGAAACATAGTACTCTGACTACTTACCCTCAGAATATATTCTAAAGATAGAATTGTAAAGAAATTTTGAACTTCACTTAGGAGGCTTATTGTCGGTTGAATTCTGAAACTATTTGGTGTGTGAGTAATGGGCAAGTGAATAAAACACACTGATGTTGTGAAACAACGTTATCCTTGTGAAAGAAGGGTAAGGTACAATCATGGAATGAGGTAAGGAGAGGAAAAATCTTATGATGGTAAATAGTAATTAGAAGCATCTGATATAAATTTATGATGTTTTCTGAACAAATTTATTTTTCTTTCTCTGCCCATTAAAGGAGGCTAGATGTAATGATATCCCAGAAGCAAAAAGCACACCTGGTGCTCAGACTTTGTTTTCTAAATGCCATTTCCTACAAAAAAGAGCTAGGTTTTTGTGGGGTTTTTTTTGAGAAATGGCTGATTCCATGAGCAGGTAAAGTAAAAGGTAAGTCTGAAACATTTTGTTGGACTGGAAAGTAAAAAGTACTAAACATAAACACAATAATAACACAAAATTTAGAAAACCTAGAACTAATGATGGCATGTCAAAAGGACACCAAAGCCAGTTTAAAAGTGATCACACCAGCCAAATCTAGACAAGTTGATTACTAAAATGAATAATGACAGAAATGGAGTATAACACATTGAATTAAAAAAGAAAATCATAAGTCCATAAAGATCATCCAAAATACCTAAATTAAATAATTAATAATGGGGAAAAAGAGAAAGTTCTCTTATGTAGAATGCTAATAACTATAGAAGAAATAATAAAGTTAGGAAATCACCATTTTTTGACTACCATAATAATAATTAATTCAGGCAAGAATCATCAGTGGTTAATAAAACTATTGATTAAAAATTTGTTGGGGAACAGCATACATTATCTTCTTTTTTTTTTCATTTCTAATTTTATTGATTTGAGTCCTCTCCCTCTTTTTCTTGATGGGTCTGGCTAAAGGTTTATCAATTTCGTTTATTTTCTCAAAGAACCAGCTTTTAGTTTTACTGATCTTTGCTATTGTTTTCTTTGTTTCTATTTCATTTATTTCTGCTCTGATCCTTATGATTTCTTTCCTTCTACTAACTTTGGGTTTTGTTTGTTTTTCTTTCTCTAGTTCCTTTAGGTGTAAGGTTAGATAGTTTATTTGAGATTTCTTTTGTTTCTTGAGGTAGGATTGTATTGCTATAAACTTTCCTCTTAGAACTGCTTTTGCTGCATCTCATAGGTTTTAGGTCATCGTGTTTTTGTTGTCATTTGTCTCTATGTATTTTTTGATTGCCTCTTTGATTTCTTCAGTGATGTCTTGGTTATTTAGTAACGTATTGTTTAGCCTCCATGTGTTTGTGTTTTTTATTTTTTTTCCCTGTAATTTATTTCTAATCTCATTAGTGTTGTGGTCAGAAAAGATGCTTGATATGATTTCAACTTTCTTAAATTTACTGAGGCTTGATTTGTGGCCCAAGATATGATCTATCCTGGAGAATGTTCCACGTGCATTTGAGAAGAAAGTGTAATCTGTTGTTTTTGTATGGAATGTCCTATAAATATCAATTAAATCTATCTGGTCTGTTGTGTCATCTGAAGCTTGTGTTTCCTTATTAATTTTCTGTCAGGATGATCTGTCCATTGGTGTAAGGGAGATGTTAAAGTCCCCCACTATTAGTGTGTTACTGTCGATTTCTTCTTTTATAGCTGTTAGCATTTGCCTTATGTACTGAGGTGCTCCTATGTTGGGTGCATATGTATTTGTAATTGTTATATCTTCTTCTTGGACTGAACCCTTGATCATTATGTAGTGTCCGTCCTTGTCTCTTGTAACATTCTTTATTTTAAAGTCTATTTTACCTGATATGAGTATTGCTACTCCAGCTTTCTTTTCATTTCCATTTGCATGGAAAATCTTTTTCCATCCCCTCACTTTCAGTCTGTATGTGTCCCTAGGTCTGAAGTGGGTCTCTTGTAGACAGCATATATACGGGTCTTGTTTTTGTATCCATTCAATGAGCCTGTGACTTTTGGCTGGAGCATTAAATCCATTCACATTTAAGGTAATTATCGATACGTATGTTCCTATTAGCGTTTTCTTAACTGTTTTGGGTTTGTTTTTGTAGGTCCTTTCCTTCTCTTGTGTTTCCCACTTGGAGAAGTTCCTTTAGCATTTGTTGTAGAGCTGGTTTGGTGGTGCTGAATTCTCTTAGCTTTTTCTTGTCTGTAAAGCTTTTGATTTCTCTGTCGAATCTGAATGAGATCCTTGCTGGGTAGAGTAATCTTGGTTGTAGGTTCTTCCCTTTCCTCACTTTAAATATATCGTGCCACTCCCTTCTGGCTTGTAGAGTTTCTGCTGAGAAATCAGCTGTTAACCTTATGGGAGTTTCCTTGTATGTTATCTGTCATTTTTCCCTTGTTGTTTTTAATAATTTTTCTTTGTCTTTAATTTTTGTCAATTTGACTACTATATGTCGCGTCACGTTTCTCCTTGAGTTTATCCTGCCTGGGGCTCTCTGTGCTTCCTGGACTTGGCTGGCTATTTCCTTTCCCATGTTAGGGAAGTTTTCGACTATAATCTCTTCAAATATTTTCTCGGGTCCTTTCTCTCTATCTTCTCCTTCTGGGACCCCTATAATGTGAATGTGGGTGTCTTTAATGTTGTCCCAGAGATCCCTTAGGTTGTCTTCATTTCTTTTCATTCTTTTTTCGTTGTTCTATTCTGCAGCAGTGAACTCCACCATTCTGTCTTCCAGGTCACTTATCCGTTCTTCTGCCTCAGTTATTCTGCTATTGATTCCTTCTAGTGTAGTTTGCATTTCAGTTATTGTATTGTTCATCTCTGTTTGTTTGTTCTTTAATTTTTCTAGCTCTTTGTTAAACATTTCTTGCATCTTCTCGATCTTTGGCTCCATTCTTTTCCCGAGGTCCTGGATCATCTTCACTATCATTATTCTGAATTCTTTTTCTGGAAGGTTGCCTATTTCCACTTCATTTAGTTGTCTTTCTGGGGTTTTATCTTGTTCCTTTATCTGGTACATAGTCCTCTACCTTTTCATTTTGTCTATCTTTCTGTGAATGTGGTTTTCATTCCACAGGCTGCAGGACTGCAGTTCTTCTTGCTTCTGCTCTACGCCCTCTCGGGACACTTATCTTCTAACAGATTAATCATTAAAAAGGTGGGTAGGGGCTTCCCTGGTGGTGCAGTGGTTAAGAATCCACCTGCCAATGCAGGGGACATGGGTTCGAGCCCTGGTCCAGGAAGATCCCACATGTCACGGAGCAACTAAGCCCATGTGCCACAACTACCAAGCCTGCACGCCACAACTACCAAAGCCTGTGCACCTAGAGCCTGTGCTCAGCAACAAGAGAAGCCACCGCAATGAGAAGCCTGCGCACTGCAGTGAGGAGTAGCCCCCGCCCGCTGCAGCTGGAGAAAGCGCGCGTGGAGCAACGAAGACCCAACACAGCCAAAAAAAAAAAAAAAAAAAGTGGGTAAAAGTGCCTTTATGGTGGAGTAATCTGGCAGATACCACCTTAACCAAGTGATCAAACTTAGCATCACAATATAGTGGGATAACCTGAAACCATGTGCCTCCTGATGGAAAGCACTGAGAAGTATACAATATCACTGATATAATATCCTTGCCAACAATGCATTAGATGAAGCTAACCATGAAGAGATAATCAGCAAATTAAAATTAAGAAACATCCTCTTAATCCTCTTATGTCACTGTCATAAAAAACAGAAAAGGCTAAAGAGCCATTCTAGATTAAAGGAGATTAAGGAAATAGGACAAATGAATTGCAATGTGCGATCCTGGATTGAATTCTGAATTAGAACAACAACAACAACAGGCCATAATTTCTACAATGTCCTCTCGAAATAGTTCAGGGGAGATTATCTATCTATCTATCTATAAATATCTCATATATTTCAGAATATACAAAACAAGATTGACCATGAGTTGGTAACTGTTGAAGCTAATAGGTACAGAGGTTCATAATTCTATTCTTTCTACATTTTTGTAAGCTTGAATATTTTCATAATAATGAACTTCGTCTCTTAACTTATACCATATACCAAAATTTTCTAGAGATAGATTGCAGACCTAATTCTAAAAGCTTGAAGTATACAATTTCTAGAAGAAAACAGAATATACTTGTAATGCGAGGAAGGCAAAGATTTTGTGGATAAAACATAAAAGCACTAATGGTAAATTTAAAAAAATGGTAAACTGGATTTCATGATTAAAAACTTTTGCTTTTCAAAAGAGGTCATTAAGAAAATAAAAAACCAAGCCACAAACTGGGAAACAATGTTTAAAATACATATATCTGATAAAGGAGTTTTATTCAGAATATTTAAAAACTCCTACAACAGAACAATAAAAAGCAAAAACATATAATAAAAAATGGGCAAAAGACTCAACTGGATATTTAACATAAGATATGCAAATGGTCAGTAAGCATGTGAAAAACATCATTAATCATCAGAGAAATTAAAGCCAAAGCAAGATACCACTCCACACCCACTAGAGTGGCTGAAAGTAAAAAGACTTACAATATTAGGTGTTGGTAAGGATGTGAAGCAATTGGAACTCTCATATGAATTGTTAGTGGGAATGCAAAATGGTATAGCCACTTTGAAAACACTTTGACAGTTTCTTGTAAAGTTTATCATACAGCTAACCTATGATTCAGCAATTCACCCTTAGATGTTTACTCAAGAGAAAAATATGTCCACAAAAAGGTGTGTATAAGAATGTTCATAATTCCCCAAATGGGAATTCTGATGTCCATCAACAGGTAAATTGATAAACTGTGATACACTGATACACACAATATATTGCTATTGCTACTCAGCAATAAAAAGCATTGAACTACCAATATAAGCAACAACATGGATGAATCTCAAAAGCATTATGCTGAGTCATAAAAGGCAGACACAAAAGAGTATGTATGTATGATTTCAATTATAAGAAGTTCTAGAACAGGCAAAACTAAGATATGGTGGTAGAAATCAAATTCATGGTTGAAAAGTGAGAAACTGTGCCTTTATCATGGCTAGAACCACGACACTTCCCCAAAATATATTTCTAGCCTAGGCTACTCTCCTAAATATATATAGGTATATCTTCTTCTTTTTTAAGTGAAGTATAGTTGACTTATAGGTATATATTCTATATCTTGACTTGGGTGCTGGTTATAGAAACCCTTCCCCCTTTGTCCATCTCATGAACACTGACTCATTTTTAAGGTTATATGCTCAGATGTTCTACCCAAGGCTGTCACAGTGAATCTACTCCTTTTTACATAGCTCTCTCCTACTACATGATGATCTCAGAGCAGGCACCACATCCCTTTCATTTCTGTATGTAGGATCTAGAGAAGGTAGGTACTCAAATATTCATCAAATGAATGCATGAACTGAAATGCTAAGGGATGATTCCCACTGGGAATATGGGGAGAAACTTTTGGCAAAAAAGGAGAAGAAAAAGAAGGAAGAGAAGGAATATAACAAACATCTGGAGAAAAGGGGGAGAAGTAATGGAAGAAAAAGAACCATGGCCAAATGAATAATGTTTGTCTTTTTCAATTGCATTTCTTGGCAGTTATCTCTCAGAAGCTGTTTTTCTCATAATTCTATGCTCAATGATCTGATCTAGTTGCTGTTTATTATTAGTAATAAAAATGTGCTGGCTCAGCTATTTGCTTGTTTAATCTCTGAGCCTCGGTTCTGAATATTTAAATGTGATAATGTATAAAAAGCTATTATCATAGTGCCTGGCATTTATTAAAGCTCAATAAATAGGAGCCAATTATTTTAATGGTGACATATCATTAGAGAGTATTTGGAAGCATCAGCTTTAATGAATGCTTAACAATGGAATGAAATTAGAAATCTATAATGAAACAGAAATTTAGAAAATCCCCAAATATGTGGACATTAAAAGAAATGAAAACACTATCCTAACTAACCAATGGGTCGAAGAAGAAATTATAAGGGAACTAGAAAAGACTTTGATATGAATAAGAATAAAGACACAGATACCAAAACTTATGGCAGCTAAAGCAATATTTAGAGGAAAACTTATAGCTATAATATTAAATATTATAGCTATAATATTAAAAAAGATCTCAAATCAAAAGTCTAACCTTCCACCTTAAGGCACTGGAAAAAAGACCAAGCTAAGCCTAAAGCAAGCAGAAAAAGGCAAATAATAAAGATTAGAGCAGAAATTAATGAACTATAGAGAAGAGAAAAACAACAGAGAGAAATCAACAAAACCAAAAGTTAGTTCTTTGAAAAGGTTAACAAATTGATAACTGCTAGATTGGCTAAGAAAAAAAGAGAGAAGACTCATTACTAAAATAAGGAATAAAAGAGGAGTATTCATTACTGACCCTATAGAAATAAAAAGAATTATAAAGAAATACCATGATCAGTTGTATACCAGTAAATTAGACAATTTAGATGGACAAATGAAATGAACAAATTCCTAGAAAGACACAAATTACCAAAACTGACTCAAGAAGAAAAATAACTCTGAACAGACTTATAACAAATAAATAGATTAAATTAGTAATTTGAAAAACTAGCCACAAAGAAAAGCCCAGGCCTAGCTGGCTTCACTGGTGAATTCTACTAAACATTTAAAAAAGAATAAATATCAATTCTTCTCAAACTTCCAAAAGACAGAACTCATTCTATACGGCACCATTACCAGACACCAAAATTAGAAAATATATCACAATAAATAAAAACTATAAACCAATACATCTTATAAGCATAATAACAACTTAATATTTCATCAAATGGATTTACCACAATTGGCTTAAACATTCCTGTATTATTGGATACTTCTGTAGTTTCCCATTTTTAAGTACTCTATGTTGCAATGAATACAACATTTTCTGTATTTCAAATTATTTCCTTGGGATAGATTTCTAGAAGTTGAATTATTGAGTTAAAAATTATGGATAGCTAAAAAAATCCGACACGTGCCAAACTACTTTCAAAATGATCTGTACTAACTGACATCTCCTCTAGCAACCATTTATTCTTAATTTATAATTGGTCCCAATGATGTGTCCTGTCTGCTTTTTTTCCTCCCCTTCTAACACCCCCTACACAATCCTAATTACCCCATTGCAATGTAAAGCTTCTATGAGAAAGGTACATTTTAAGTCTGTTAGCCAAGGGCAAGATTTATTTAATCAAGTTGAAAGAGAACACTGATACATCCCACAACTGGGAAATTAAGCTCTGTTTTTTTAATTATCAAATTCTCTGCTTGAAGAGTAGCTTTTCTAAGAGAAATTATTTGTCACAGAAGTGTAAACTTTACATTAAAATCTGAAGCTACCAGACAATAAAAATTACTATGAAAATAATATATTTACAATTCAGGGCATCATACCCAGAGACATACTGAAATAATTGGTCAAACTATTATTCTTAGTTCATGAGTATTGTACCAGTACTACTACAATCAAACGAAAAGTAAGACTTTGATCTATTACTGTAGACAGTATTCTCTAAATGACCTGAAGACTCTTTCAAACTTGCTCCTGATTTTTTTTTTTGCGAGGTTGGGGCAAGCAGGTTATCATTCTGGATATAGAGCTCTGGTGCTAGTTTTAGTATAAATCTATTTGTTAAGATTCAAAGTATTCCAGCATGGATGTGGACATGACCTCAAACTGGGAGAATCAAAGTATCAGAGAATCAAACATCAGAGACGGTGCTGTTGTACTGAGTTGTCTACAACGGAGCTTCTTCCACAGTCCATCCCATCTTGCAAACTTGAAACTTTGTGTGGTCACTGGGCCATAGCTACAGTTGTTGGAAAAAGTAAAAATGGCTTTCTTCAAGTTCATTGTAGCTGATGGAACCTTCATGCTGCTGTTAGGGGGTCACTCATTCATTTATTTATTCACTTTATTTATTAATACATTTCTGATTTTCACTATTCACTTTATTCATTAATAAATTTATTTAGTGAATGGCTACTATGTCCTTTTATGTGCCAAGCCCTCTGCTGAGCCCTTAGCAATTTGGTCTTCACTTAAATAGATATTGATATCTGTGACTAGTGCAAAGGATGATAACATTCAGTAATGCATTCTGACAATGTGGCATTTTCTTTGTCAATTCGTGCATCATTTTGTGTAGTAGACTCCATAGGAAATTGCCAAGCTATGTGATTCCGATTAGTTGCTTCAGAATTCTAGAATTGTCCAGCATTTTGGCATTAAGCCACACAATACTAATGGCTTATGCAACAACCCACAGGATCTGAAACCAAAGCAAAACTAAGCAAAAAACTCCAAAACTTGCATTTCCAACTTTACTCATTTTCAAGATGTTCTCATCAATGGGACACATTGGAATGATTTTTAAATCTCATGTGTTAGACAGAAAAATGGGGAACAGAGTTGAATGGATCAGATATGTTGGTCACACTGTTAATTTCTTGATTTCTCCATTAACGGTTTTTTGCTCTTTCTTTCCTTCCTCCTTTCCTCCCTCCTTCCCTTCCTTTCCTTTGATTGCTATTTGCTACAACCCAAAGGTTCTAGTCAAAGCCTAGAGGGTTAAGCCTGCAAGACGTGGCTGTCAGGACATAACTGACCACAAGCAGGTGCCCACTGGAAAAGCTCTAGGAGTCAGATGGGGGTCCACTCAGCTGACTGGTGTTGGATGGGAAGAATGCCCTTCAGGAGCCAGAGAAGCCAACAAGCATCCATGCGGAGTTGAGAATCAGACTGAGAAGCAGGAGGAGACCTGGGTTTCCACTGTGACTTGGGTAAGTCACCTCATATCTCTGGGCCTGTTTCTCCATCTGAAGAACAAGGTGCTCGGACCAGCTGATCGCTGAGGTTTCTTTCATCTCGATCATTCACAGAATCTGAAACCTCATTCAAGGTCAAGTTAAAGAAATTCCGTTTTTCTTCTTTCTGTTTTAGCATTCTCTAAATACACTGATAATTGAGAGGGTTCTTCTATTCCTATGATTTTTTTGTTCTCCAAAATCTGGAGTTTTACAAAATAGCTGATAACGTCCTAACCTGAATGAAATCCCATTTAATTATATTCAATGAACCTTACCTGAGCACCCACAAGGTTGTTCGGCTTATTCTCTACTATACTCCTCCCTCCTCGTCACACAGATTCATCCGGTTTGCAATCTGAGTTCTCTAACTGCCTTATTGAAGCTAGTTTTATGTTTCACCTTCAGTCTAACTCTGTAAGGATGAGGATCTTGTCTTAAAGTTTTCTTTTGCACTTCCCCCAGTGCCCCAGAACAACATGTGGAACAAAATCGGTAACAGGGACTTGCTAATCATAATAGCATTTTCCTCCCTAATATTTGTTAAATGCTTACCCAAAGGGGAAGTACTTTTCTAAGTGATTTACTTGGGTTAACTATTCTAAGTGCTTTTCACTAATTATCAACTATTTTGTGTCCACATTTTACATACAAGGAAACCGAGGTACAGAGCAGTTGGTCACTTGCTCAGGGTTTACACGACTGTGAGTCATCAGCCAGGTTTGCAGTTGATTCCAGAGTTGCGCCCTTAACCACTATGCAATACTGCCTTTCTGTGATTGCTTGCCAAGATTCCAAGTATGCATTCCACCCTGCTTTTAGCATATAGGCACTTTAGCCATTGCTGAGAACTTCTCCAGGCAAATTACTTTCTGCGGAATTTTATACTTTATCTCTGAAACATAATCTCTGGTACTTTATTCTTTTCATATGGTTTATGCAATGAGATTTCTGTGATGGGTCCCCTAGGGTCAGTGATAACACTGAATGTTTTCTACTATTATGAAAATAATATGCTCATTTGCAGGGAGGACGCCACTCCTCAATTGCATTTCTTCATTCCTACGAATGCCAGTTCTGAAACTTTCCCAAGGGCTCCTCTTCTTTTTGTAATCCCTCAGGCCAGTCCTCACTGGCTGATTCTACACACCTACCCGGGAGGTGATGTAACACCATGAGGCCAGCAGGGAAGCTGTAAGCTGATTTACCGTTACCTGTATGAGAAGACCCTCACTCAAATCAATATATTGATTTACACTAATAGAAAGTAATAGAACACTGTCTTTCCTCCTGTTTCCACTGCTGTCTGTCCAAGCACTTCTGAAGTTATTCATCTCTCATGAACCTTTCCTGAGAGAAGGCTCTCCTAACTACTCCAAGTTCCTTTACCTTAGACAGTTACATCCACTTATTCATGCACCAGATATATGCTGAGCACACGTATAAGCCAGGTGCTGAGTTAGGAACTGGAGCTGCAATAAACTCTCAAGGACCTCACAATTCAGTGACAGAGAGAGATTCCTAAGTTACTAATACAGTGTGACAGTGTGTGCACGGTACTGAAGAGGCATCGGGAAGGCAGAGTAAGTTCTGCTCTGGAAGAGAGCAAGAGGTGAACTGTGAACTAGATATTGAAGAATGATCATCATTCACCATGTGGAACAGAGCAGGTGGGGAGGTTATTCCACCAGCAAAAGGAGTTAGGCAGAGTTCTTGACTGTTCTCCGCTCACTCAAAGTGCGTCTTTTCTCCAAATAAACTCATCGATAACAATAATAGCAACCAAGATTTATTGAGCTCTTTCTCTGTGCCCTTGTCAGTATAATCTTGTCAAATATTCTGTACTAATTACCTCATTGAATCCTCCCCACAATTCCATCACACACTCGCGCGCGCACACACACACACCCCTCTGTCTATACTATTACACATATACAAATGAGAGAACTGAGGCTTAGAGAGGTAACATCATTTGCCCAGCTGGTAAGTGGCAGAACTGTATTCAAACTCAGCTCTCGGACTCCAGAGCCAAAATTTCACTAGCTTGTTTCCTGTTTGCACTTTTCTAGGGCTGAGTACATAGTAGTTGCCCAAGCAGTGCTGGTTGAGGGAAGAGTTGGTTGAGAGCTAGTTGTCCACGGCAGGGGGATCCGTACTATGTCCTACTGCAGGCAGGAAGGGAGGGACCAATTACTTCATTTCACAGTCTGGTTTGTTTCACAACCTTGTTTGTTGTTTGGAGGCGTGTGATGCTACAGGGCGAGGCCAACATCACTAGAGACTCCCAGGTATTTGTTCAGTGAGGAGTGTGCAAGGGGAAGAGATAAGAGCCCAGTCCTAAAGACAACCCTCAGAATGGGAGAAAATATTTGCAACTGACAAAGGATTAATCTCCAAAATATACAAGCAGCTCAATATCAAAAAAACAAACAGCCAATCCAAAAATGGGCAGAAGACCTAAACAGACATTTCTCCAAAGAAGATATACAGATTGCCAACAAACACATGAAAGGGTGCTCAACATCATTAATCATTAGAGAAATGCAAATCAAAACTACAGTGAGATATCATCTCACACCAGTCAGAATGGCCATCATCAAAAAATCTACAAACAATAAATGCTGGAGAGGGTGTGGAGAAAAGGGAACCCTCTTGCACTGTTGGTGGGAATGTAAATTGATACAGCCACTATGAAGAACAGAATGGAGGTTCCTTAAAACACTAAAAATAGAACTACCATACGACCCAGCAATCCCACTACTGGGCGTATACCCTGAGAAAACCATAATTCAAAAAGAGTCATGTACCACAATGTTTATTGCAGCACTATTTACAATAGCCAGGACATGGAAGCAACCTAAGTGTCCATCAACAGATGAATGGATAAAGAAGATGTGGCACATATATACAATGGAATATTACTCAGCCATAAAAAGAAATGAAATTGAGTTATTTGTAGTAAGGTGGATGGACCTAGAGTCCGTCATACACAGTGAAGTAAGTCAGAAAGAGAAAAACAAATACTGTATGCTAACACATATATATGGAATCAAAAAAAAAAAAAAGGTTCTGATGAACCTAGGGGCAGGACAGGAATAAAGATACAGACGTAGAGAATGGACTTGAGGAAACGGAGAGGGGGAAGGGTAAGCTGGGACAAAGTGAGAGAGTGGCATTGATATATATACACTATCAAATGTAAAATAGCTAGTGGGAAGCAGCTGCATAGCACAGGGAGATCAGCTTGGTGCTTTGTGACCACCTAGAGGGGTGGGATAGGGAGAGTGCGAGGGAGACGCAAGAGGGAGGGGATAAGGGGATATATGTATACATATAGCTGATTCACTTTGTTATACAGCAGAAACTAACACAACATTGTAAAGCAATTATACTCTAATAAATATGTTAAAAAAAAAAAAAAAGAAGAGCCCAGTCCTAGCATCAGATGGGCCCAGGCACACCACTTCTCTGCTAGACACATTTTCTTTTCAAGAGTCTTCTTTGCTAATATGTTTGATCCAACTCACTAGCTGTGTGGCCTTGGGGCAAGTTATTGAACCTTTCTAAGATTTATTTTCCTCATCTGTACCATCCCTACTTCCCACCATCACCATCATCATTATCACCAATGGTAACATATGAGGCTCAGAGAGGTAACTTGCTTTGCTTGTGGGGCTTACTGTCTAGTGGCAGACAACAGGCAAATACTCAGGCTATACTCACTACGGAAACTCCAAGGAGAGACTCCTGGCCTCGGCCCCTCCTGTCCATATGAGCTTAGTAAAGTCACTTTCCCTCCCTGAGCACCTTCCTCTTCTGTCAGTCAGGGAGATAAATGAGATGACCTCGAAGGTCCTTTATGCAATGAGGATTTTTCCTCTTCCTCCCCTTGCCTGCTCCCTCCTTTTCTTCCCTCCTTCAACTAGGAGGGGTACTCAGCTTCATTCTCTTGGATGATGACTGAGTTTCAGGAACTGATGGTTTGCTCTTTGTCTCCCACAATCTGATGTCACCTCCAGACCCAGAGCACAAGGTCACTTGCAGCATTCATGTCTCAGGAGTAACTGCAGGCAAACCAATAAGTACAAATAATAAATAGTATTTTTTGTAAGGTTGTGCCTGATTGAACAATTCTTACTTCATGCTTGAATGGAAGAAGGGGTACACCTTACAAATGAAGGCAAGTCCATTATAGCTGAGACTGCTGGGCCCTAGGCCTGTAGCCTCATTTTAGCAGGATGAGCCACAGGGATTAGGACTCTCACTGGGAGTTCAGTCTTGTGGCAGGAGAGTGGAGAGGTGGTCTGTATCTTGGGCATTTCTGTCTAGCCCACACTGTGCCTTCCATCTACATATTTCCTTTAAGGTGCATTTCATATGCTATATGCTAGCAGACTGTGTTTTCTAAGACAAGCAGAGCTTGTCAAGAGAGCAGATTGTAGTTCTAATGTGAGAGGATGTGAGTGGCTTAAGGGTTTCTCAATGGTTCATTCTTTGGGGAGAGAAAAATCGAACATTGCTTGTTAAACTTTGAATGGCGGCTGATAAAAGTACAGATTTTTCACTTGACTAAGATTTGAAATCCTCTAAGATTTTAGAGTGCAGAGATAAAAACCATGAAAACATATATACACACCTCAAGGGAATAAAAACACCTTCAAAACCCCCAGCACTTCCTTTTAAGAACAATCTCTATCTCTCTCTCCCTCTCCCTCCCTCCCTCCATCCTTTTCTCTCTTTTTCTCTCTCTCTTACACATACACACACCCCTTTCCTATTCATGTTCATGTCACATCCCAGCAAGTTTATTGTTATTTCTGTGTTAGACACCAGGGATCACTGAGTGAGTCTGTCACTATAACTGATTGTCACTTTAAAGCCAAAGAGAATGTTTCTTGAGCATGGGGAGGAATTTTTTCCCCAAGTATCCACCAGAAACTTTGCCATCATCCTTAATCCCTTCCTTGTGCATTTCTGTCATTTTTTTTCTCCTTCCGTCCTGCCACTAACCTGGTTCGAGGGGAGGCATCTTTGCACCTTGTCTGGACATACTGTTCATGTAACAATTGTGTTTCACTTGTGAGAAAATATACTTGCGTCACTTAGCACAGTGCCTAGGAAATAGCATCTAATAAACAACATTATTACTTTTCCCCCATTCTCAATCCTCATTTCAGGGGCTGAAGACTGCGCACGCTAGTAGAAGATACTACATTTGACAGCAATATCCATTACTTGAAGATTCCAAAGGAGTGGCATAACTAATGCCTCCATCACAGGCTATTGCAGTGGTAAATGCAACCAGGCAGGTATGAGCTTAGCCATGGTAAGTGCTCAATAAATCGTAATTATTTTTATGCCATAAGCATTTATTGTTTTTGCCAAACTTTATATCCAGGGCTCCAATGGCAAAAAGTGCCTGGGGGCAAATTAGAAAATGGCACCCCGCTCTGGGAAAAGGAATTGCAAAAGCTCACACTCTCAGGCTGGCTCTTGCTCAATGTTATGTGGGATGTTTCACCCGCCATGTGTGTCCCCTCGGCAATAAATGTGGCTATAATAAACATTGGGAACACAAAACGAGGAGCTCACAGTTTAAGCAAATCATTACTACACTGTTATAATCGTTATGATGGAGTTACTTACAACAAGCTGTGGGGGCACCATGGAGGGAGCAAGGCCACTGGGGAGGCTGGAGAAGGCTCTGGGGCACTGTTTTAGGGGTTTTAATGAGTAGGAGATTGTCCAGTGGGGAAGTAGCAAAAGTCGGTTTGCGCAGATGAAAGGCTGCAACAGGGGACGCAAGGCCACCTCTTCTCCCCTTCACCCTTCCCCAGTTCTGTGGGACTCAGGAATGGTAAGAAGCTTTGTGGATGGAGTAGAGGATTTACTCTACTCAATGGAGGATGGAACTCAGAGAAGTGGCAGGAAAGACAAAGAGACAGTTCACCTGCACTGTGCACCTCTCTGTTACACATGATACTATTGAACGTTTACTTCTATTGAAGGAATAATTGAGCACTAAATGCACAGTACACATTTTTCTGCAGAAATCACAAATAGAGTCAAGAAACCATTCTTTTGTCATTTAATCAACCATTTCAAGTACTTGGATTATAAATTCTGCAGGAGGAGAATTTTGCGGCTGACAGAGAAGTCACAAAATCTACCCAACAAAGTCTTATGCACTTTCATCACAGAGAAGAGCCTACTTCTATTAAATGAAAGAAAGAAAAAAAAAGCATATTCCTTGGGTTTCTCAGCCCACAGTAGATTAAAAATAGCATAGCTCAGCTTGGATGGGGGCTGGGCAGAGGTGCTGCCCCGGACACATACGTGCAGACAGTGCCAAGGGAGTACAGCTGAGTTCTGCAGAAAGGCAGGCAAGTAAAACTGTCAAGTTTGCATTCAGCCACGGAAGGCATCTGTATTATGATAAATGAGGTCCATAATAATTCATTCAACAACTCCCAAGGGGTCAGAGCTAGGGGCTGGGTAAACGGGGAGAAGTGACAGCCAGCCTGGGACCTCTGCAGTGGTTTTCCGGTGAATGTAGTGGTGAGAGAATTGAGTCTTCACCTAACACGTAGCAGGTACAACTCAAAAGAAACTTCCACACGGCAGCCACTACCATGTTTACATTGTAGGTGAAGATTTAGTAGTACTAAAACAACATCAATCACATTTATGTTGTGATTTTGAATTTTGTTGCTATAATATATAAATAAATGCTAAATATATATGGCATTTAATTTGTAATTTTATTTTAACTTTATAGATGATAAGAGCTATAAGTGTAAGAAATTTGCACTTAATTTTATGCTTATATATTTAGGGAACATCATCATGGAGGATTTAGTCAACACTTTGGGGTTGGGCAGGGACAAGAAGGATTATTTTCTTTAAAAAATGCCACTATGTAGTTTTCACCTCATAGGGTTTTTGTGAAGATTTAATGAAAAAAATTCTTATAATCTATTTAGCAAAACTTTTGGCTCATAAATAACCTTCAGTAAATGTTAGCTATATAGTTATCACATTTACTGATCAAAGCCAAATCCTTTATTTACCAAATGTGAACTCTGCCTATTACTGAGAAGGGGGTAAACACAAAAGTTCTATCCACTCTTGGGGGTCCGCTGGGGGAAAGAACTCCTTACCTTTAACAAAGTAATGAAAGCAATCATAAATAGCACTGAGTAGCAATCATGAATTCATGTATTTATTTTCTGACTGTAATCTGGGCTTGTGTCTCAGCACATCACCTCCACTACGGCTTGCAGCCATGGGAGGTGTTCACAGAACGCTTTCTCCATAAACGAAGAATGACAAGCTCTGTCATTCACATTGAACATGTGCTCTAAATTCATTAAGGTGTTAATTCTTCGTGACAGGTGAGTACAAGCCAATTACAGAGAGAAACGGTGGCTTCTTGGGGCCTTCCAGGAAAAACAACCATTCACATCAAGAATGCCCAAATACCAGTTTCAACAAGTGGTAACAAAATCTTTACAAATATTCGTGAAGTTGTCAAAACATGAAAGGCAAATAGCACTCTGCAAGCTTTTTGCTTCTTTTCAAGGGAGGAAGGCTCTAACTCAGACTGACAAGTGCCTGCGATAAATTTGAGACTGGGAAAACTCTCACCTGGTAATTGTGTCACCCAAATTGCCCAGAACTCTGTAAATGAATGGCAACTCTTTGCATTACACCTTGTCACTACTAACAAATAAAGGATGTTTCCCTGAGCTTTGTCACTGGTACTTATGTATACCAATTGCACTTGCTTCAAGAGTTATTTTTCCCCCTCTTCTCTAAATGGACCCCAAGTGCACACAATCTGATAAATCATAATCCTTGGCCATGAAATGCTTTTCATTGTTTCATACCTTCATGTTAGGTGGGAGATTCATGGCGCTTATTACATTATGATAGATAGATAACAAGTGGGCTACACACAGATGTTTTTCTTGAAAAGTGTAATTTTGATTTGACTAAATATCCTTCATACTATGTCTCTTTTTGTTAGTTTGTCTCACATCTTAATGAAGCAAGTTTACTGCACCCCTCTTACTAGCCCATTTTACAGAGGAATATTATATACTAAGAGTGCCAACTTCCAAGGAAATCCCAGTCCTTCCCAGACCATCCAATGTTTGCCAAGAGCAAGCAAAGGCTAATGCATCTTTGTTTCCCCCAGCCCTAGCACAGTGCTGGGCATGAAAGACACCTTGTAAACTTTTGCTAAATAACTGAAATGATCTTCATGTGCCTCCAAAGGATAGCACTTGGCTGTGTGACTATGGACAGGTCACTTAAACCTCGGTCCCTGCCTCTTCATCTATGACATGGATAATATAGCAAAGAGTTCTGTAAATATGAAGACTTATTACTACTAGTATCCATGAAGAATTTCTTAATCCCACTGGAGTGGATCCATTACAACACATTTCTGCTTTTAACCTGGCAATCAGTCTAAAATTGGTTTCATTTTTTTAAAAAAAGTACTTTAGTGACAGTTTTATTGAATCTGCCCTGGTTAGTTTTCAGTTCAATTCAGTGGTTATTTCGGTATCATAAACTGTGCCGATTTTTAGTAGCACACAGCAACTATTTAGTGCTGGAGACTTGCACTGGAAGGTAAGGCAACCATCTTGAGGTGCGGTGTTAGGAAGATATCTGCTTGAGGCTAGGCCTAAAAGCATGTGTACAATTTTAATTCCTAGTCTGGGTTCTATCAAGTTCATGCTCCCTTCCATTGTCATCCTCGTGGGCGCAGTTACTTTGCATGATTTGCCTTTACCCCTTTCTCTACCAATTAGTAACTCATTTGGGATCCTCCATTTGTTCATGGATAACATTTTCAACATTCTCTGCTAACCACCATTGCTATTTGTGACCTTTCAATCTCTGAGGCCTCTGTGACCTGAGTCCTTCCAGCACCTTCCCCCAAGGTGCCCCACTACTCCAGTCTCTCCCAGGTACCCACCACCCATCCTCCCAGCAACAAGAGTCAATGTCTTTATTCACAAACAAACACTACTCTGTCCCAGAGCCAAAGAACAGCCTCCTTGAACTTTTCAATGGAATACTCA
This sequence comes from Delphinus delphis, assembly GCF_949987515.2. Classification (NCBI taxonomy): domain Eukaryota; kingdom Metazoa; phylum Chordata; class Mammalia; order Artiodactyla; family Delphinidae; genus Delphinus; species Delphinus delphis. The sequence continues at coordinate 49,975,332 of NC_082690.1, read as the reverse complement.
ATACCTCCATCACTGGACTTCAAGCTACATTTCCAACCTTACTTCCCCCAATACCTCTGTGTGTGTGTGTGTTCTTTGTTCCAGTCAAATATAGTACTTGCTGATTATCACATACCCTCTACTCCTTTACTTTTGCTTCTACTATTTTCTAAATGTGAAAATTTCAATTATTCTACAGTTGTTGAAATCTTACTCAATCCTCACAGACTTAGCTAAAATGCTACCTCTTCTTGGAATCATTTCTTAATTGCTCTCACTCAGACTGGCCTTCTCTTCTCTCCTTTGAATCTCCATTAAGACTCTGTACATCCCTCACTAAACTTTTTCACCTTATGCTATATTGGTGTGTGTGTGTGTGTGTGTGTGTGTGTGTGTGTGTGTGTGTGTGTGTACTAGAAGGTAAGCTCTGGAATGGCAGAGGCGGGGCCTTACTTATCCATGTCCCCACTCAGTGGTCAGAGCAGTTTCCTGCACATAAGAGATACTCAAAACCTATTAATTGAAATGAAAGGAAATAACACTCAGATTAAGAGAAACTTCCTTTAATGCCAACAGTAAATTGTCTAGTTCTCCATTCACAAACTACAGCAAAAAACATGTAGACTGTACACTCTAATTTATATACCTTTTCTCCTAATATATCACCTTCTTTACTCTCACATTATTTAATTCAGTAATTATTGGTTCAGTGCCATGAACTATTTTAGGCCTTAAATAAATCACATTCCCTGCCTTCAAGGAACTTGCAACCTACTTTCTAGATTTTATTACAGTTGAAAAATCAGAGTCTCAGAAAGAGAAGCTACTAGTTCCAGATCAAATAGCTAAGAATAGAACCCAAGGCAGTCTAATTTCAGAGGCTGTTTTTTAAAATAAAAGGGCAAAGTAATTAGGTATTTTTTAATGAGTATTAGGAACATACTGGAAGCTGTTGCTGAAAGTTTTTCAGATATTACATGATCTGTCATTAAAAAAAAAAGACTTTCTACCCACATATAGACACAGTGTACAGTTGAAAAGAGGCAAGATATACTGTTTTGGCTTGTTGAGACTCTGCCTATAATTACTATAGTGAGGAAGTCAGACAACTGGACAGTAGCTTCTGCATCTTTACCTTTCAGTACTGATGTTTGAGCTTTTAAGGAGTTAAAAATTTGCAGGGGCTTCCCTGGTGGCGCAGTAGTTAAGAATCCGCCTGCCAAAGCAGGGGACATGGGTTCGAACCCTGGTCCAGGAAGATCCCAAATGCCACGGAGCAAATAAGCCTGAGCACCACAACTACTGAGCCTGCGCTCAAGAGCCCGCGAGCCATAACTACTGAGCCTGTGTGCCATAACTACTGAAGCCCAAGCGCCTAGAGCCCATGCTCCGCAACAAGAGAAGCCACTGCAATAAGAAGCCCGTGCACCGTAACAGAGTAGCCCCCACTCGCTGTTAACTAGAGAGAGCCCGCGTGCAGCAGTGAAGACCCAAAGCAGCCAAATAAATACATTAAAAAAAAAAAAAAAACTTTTGCAAAGTGAAACATGCAAGCTCTGAGGTGTGACTCTGGCTCTTTTACCTTAAAGAGTCAGGTTAAAGGAAGCCCTGTAGTGAGTCAAAATTGATTCATGAATAACTCCCAAAGTAGAAATGGGTTTGAGCCAAATTTTCTGCATAATACTTAACACCCTGAATTAATAGCGGGAAGAAAATTGAACAAAAAGTCAGTGTTCTCATCTGATGAAACTATACTTGTTATTCATATAACCACAAATTATACATCTCCTATTTATATTACTTTAGCCTTAGCATCACTAATTAAATAGATAGAATTAGCTATGCTAATAACATCTAGAATGAGTTCATATATAAAATGCCTTAAAGAATCAATTATTCTACTCTGCTCACACAATACGTCATCATGCAGGGCCCAGCTCTGTCACTTATTAGCTCTGTGAACTTGGGTAAGTTATTCATCCTTTCTAAGCTTCAGTTTTCTCATCCATAAAATGGGCGTATTAAAAATTTTCATAAGACACAAATGAGCAATGCCTATAAAAATAACCTGTAGAACATAAGGCAGTCTATGGATGTTCAGAGTAACTGGCATACTGAAGAGAAGGCAGCAGTTCTCCAATGTAGTAAGCACTGATCAAGTCTGTTCTGGAATTTTCCACAGGTAATTACACAACATGGTAGAGAACTCAGAAACAATCCTGATAGCAGCCAACAGCAGGGACAGGAGTGGAAGACTGAGATTAGTCTGCTGCCACCTCTACCTTCCTGCCTAGTCATAACGTCAGCAAGCACATAGTCAGGAACACCCCTGTGCCAGTAGGTGTACGGCAAGGCTGTAGGGCCAACTCTCCCTCCCTCTCTGCCCATAGCACAGTGTGTGTGGGGGGGGTGGGGGTGGGGATAGGGGACTAATATTTCTAGGTACTTTACATATATTAGCTCTTTTAATATGATTTCCATTTTTACATATCAGGTGATTAAGGCTTAGATATATTATGATAATTCTGATAGAAACTGGTCATTCTGTGTGATATCAAACCTTTCTGCTACACCTGTGTATCTCGAATTTTAGCAAGCCTATAGAGTTTTCCTGGGAGCTTATTAAAATGCAACTTTCCTATCTCCATCCCCAGAGATTCTGATTCCACAGGGCTGGGTTTGAGCCTGGGCATCTCCATTTCTAATAAAGAGCCTCAGCTGATGCTGATATAGGTGCCTCAGGCTAAATATTTTCTGGTCTCTTCTTTCCTCTCTGTCGCTACTCTGTCGTCCTAGGTTAGGCTAACTCCATGTCTCACCTGCATTGTTAAAATGGACTCCAGCTTTCTAGGGTTGCCTCCTTTTGGAAATTTATTCCACACAGCAGGAGAGCGATCTGCTAAAGTTCTAATCTAATCTTGCTAAAAGCCTCCAAAGCCTCCCCACTGCCCTCGAGATCTGGGTCCTGACTTCCCCTCTGCCTTCCTGGCTGACACTTGCAGCTTTGTACTTAAGCTCTTGTATTTAAGTAACACGAGGCTTCTTTGGCTTCCCTGCACACACTGGGCTGCTTCCTGTCTTTACATGCCCTCCCCTCTGCCTACAAAATACAGAGGTCTTTCCAGCCTTTCACACTAGATTCTACTGATCCTTCAAGGCTCATTTGGGACATTGTATCTTCTAGGAACTTGCCTATGAACTCCAAGAGAGGCTTAAGTATTCCAGGTCTGAGTTCAAACAGTATTTTGGCCTCACTTCCCACTCAGCACTTAGCGGATTCTATTTGTCATTTGCTGATATGTTTATCTCCACAGAACATTTTATGATTCCTACAGGCTGGAACCCTGTCTTATTCATGGTGTACTTCCCATTGCTTAAATTGGTATGTGGCACATAGTATGGCCTCAACAAATGTCTGTTAAAAAGCTGAAAACATTAGAGGGGAGGAAACACTATGAGCAAGTGAATCTATTATGTTTCAATTTACCATATTCTTTCTAACATTCATGAAGTGAAAGCTTTAGCCTAATTAGGCAATGAAGATAACACTGAATTTCAAAGGTATTTTAAAAAATTTACAACTTTTGTACTTTTTTCCTCCTGGGGATGAGGTTATTCAAACACATTCGAGTCAAAATGTACAAAACAACAACAAAAAAGTGTGTTAACAATATTATTAAGGTGGAAGAACTGAACCAACTAAAACATACTGTAAAAACGAATGTGTATGTGTGTAGTGGACAGATTTTGTCAGTTATTAATTGTACTAAATTTAGTATATAAGGCTGCAGATTAACTTGGTTGTTTCAACAATGATAATTTTTGGACCTACAAGGGAAGTGACCCAAGAAATAAATATGCATGGAAACACACAAGGAACATGATTTATTCTCCATTCCATTCCGCAGACTAGCAGTTCCGTCATTAGTAACTTGACAAATACCCTATGAGGAGTAAGTAAAATCACATGTATTTATTCAGTAAAAAATGTTCGTTGAGTTCAGCTGGCTTTCAAGGTTGAGATAGGGACCCCTCCTTACATGTATCAGAGAAGGAAACTCAACTGTAGGCCCCTTTGAGAACCATCTGCAGAGAAGCCACTAGCATTTCTTTAACCAGAGAATTATCTGTGTGCTGCTCACATGGCTCTCAGTGGACGTGGGAGCTCAAGGTTTGGAAAAATGTGATTATCACTTTCAAAAGAAAATATATTGAGTTAGCAGCTCTTCCCATGCTGCACTGGTGACACTGCAGAATTCCCCGGACACAACGCTGTCTTGGCTCTTTATGTAAAAATGTTAGACTGGTTAAAACCACCCTGCATGCAGTATGGGGAAAGAATCAGAGGAGAAAGCCTAGAGCCAGGAAGAACAATTGGGAAACTCGTAGAAGGCCTGGAACAGGAAAGTGATAATAAAGAACCTGAGGGGTAGCCTGAGTTTATGAACTTTGAGCAGAAATGCTGCCTTCCTGATGGCTGTGGACTGAGGCAGTATGGCTCTCCTTTCACCCCATCCTTCCTGAATCTCTAGGTCACTCTGGACATCTGAGCTCTTCACTGGGCTCTGGCCACCCAAAAACTAGCTCTATTAAGAAGGTTTCCCTTTTTTTGAGGGCAGTAATGAACTTTCCTTTGAAACTCAAAATGTCACTTTGAAGCTGCTACAAAAGCAATCCTCATAACTCACCCTGGTGAAGCAAACATAATTCCTATCTTGCTAACAAAACACTGACTGTCAAGTCACGTTTTTGATAAATGATTCAATGGCAGGCTCTGCTACTAACTCTCCGTGTGTTCCAGAAAAATGATTCTCAGTTTCTTCATCTGTAAATGACATAGTAGGATCCAATGACCATATGGGAATTCCCAAGAGTATATGAAACAGAACTGAGGCTTCTTAATGCTAGCTCCAGTTTGATTCAGGGAGACTGCCATGATCCTATCACCAATACCTGCATCTGCCCCATGTCCCCTTCTCCCAGTCAACATGCCCTCTGAAAGGGAGCTCAAGGCTTTAGAAAAGGAAACAGAATATGAGGTCAGATGTCCAAGGATGATGGTCCTCTCTGATCTCTTTAGCGACAGCTTCCTATTTTCCTTTCCGTTGCCACTGTTTGAAATTCAGATTTTCAGAATCTTGTACCCACAATACTGTTTCAGCTATCCCAACATCCCCTAATGTCGGTCTCTCTCCCCTCCAATCTGTCTTTCCCATGGTTGCCAGATTGACCTCTTGGAAACCTACTTTTGATCATTCACTCACCTTTCCTCTAAAAAGGGTGGACTGAGTAGCCAATATGTGTCCGGTAGACACTGTGCTAAGTGCTAGGGGCACAAAGATGAGTAAGTTTGGAGCTCTGCCTGGGAGTGACATTTGGGCAGCAATCCAGATACATTAAGGGTGGAGCCCAGAGGAAATCACTAGGTTGGGTTTGGTCACAACTGTTAAAATTCTTCACTGTCTACAGGATTAAGTACAAGTTTCTTGGAAAATTTAAAGCACCAGAACTGACTTGAGTATTACTTTCCAGTTCTGAGTTTCCATTCTTCGTCAACTGTTGCTTGAAGTGAAAGCAAACCGTGTTTTACTTCCTATGTGTCCCGTATCTTATTCCTATGCCACTGCCCATTCCTTGCAAGATTTACTAATCTTTCAAGGCTCCCCAATTCAAATCCCCCCAGCTTCCAAGCTAGAATCAAGTTTAGGGGAGCCTGAACTTCAGAGCAAGCTTCCTGTCCCTCTTATTTAGTGTGAATTGCTTCCTCCCTGTGGAGACCCATTTTCTCCCCTAGTATCCCTGCTCCTTCAGGGCAGTGACCATGACTTACTCATCTTGGTCCACATTGCGCAGCAAGTTGCCTTGTACTGGCACCTAATAAAAGTTTATTAAATGACTGAAACATGTTTTCCAAGACTTCATTTTACTCTGGCATACCACAACAGAGAAAGTGTGCGGCCCCCAAGCTCCCTTCAGAAATGTTCTCAATACAGAAAGATGCACATCATCGAGAAAACCAGCTTCCCCCTTTTAGAATTTAAGTTTAAGCCGAAGTTAGTTTTTGACAAAGGTAAACCCAATTCAATTTATTTCTTCATTTTTCTTAAAATTCACAAATGCGACATGGTTTTAATAAGGGAGAGAGCATGCTATAGTAAACAGATTATGGGTTTTGGAATCAATCAGACATGGGTTCAGATTTCTTCACCTCTCCAAGCCTCAGTTTCTTTAAATCTATAAAGAGGGAACAAATGATTTCCCTTCAAGTTTTGTTGTGGTGATTAAGAGAAGTGTGTAAGCTGTCTAGGTTTCTACAATGCATACTCCTACTACTTTGAGTAACACCTATCACTTCTGTTTTGTACCAGCCTGTGGCTAAATAGGACTAGTTATTTATAGCCTACATTACTTTAGAAAGGATTTACAATGCAAGGGAGCCCTTATATACTGCACATTGCTGACATTTAGTAAGAATAGTAATAATTCTCTCATACTCTTTCAGACATGTATTTCCCTTCCTTAAATTATAGGGACTTTTAAATAAAAATAAAACAAAATTTAGCATAAATCACTAAATACCACTGATTTTTCAATGGAAAACAGGTTGATTCTGAAGATTATACAAATTCTTAAATGTCTCAATAAATAAAATAGAATGGCTGATTAGAAAACTGATAAAAAAGGTAGAAGAACAATGAAAGAAATTAAGGTGGTGATTAAGTTTTCACCAGAAGCTAGTTTGAATGGAGATTCATTAGAAATTTAGCTGACATTCTCAGGAAAGCTTGGGTGCATTGAGATCTGGGGCACTGAGACAGTTCTCAAGGAGATCCATCCAAACGGATGGCCACTTGGGTCTGGGTAGGCTGGAATTATCTGGGTTACTGACACAACTGTCCACTTGTCTTTGCATGTGTAGACACAGACTTTGTGAAGGCACATGAGGTGGACAGAAAGCCTGGGCATTTCATTTGTAGCAAATGGGCACTTTGTAATGGAGAGCCTCAGATTTCCTCATAGATACTCTCCAAACCCAGGAAGCATCAAAGCTCATAGTCAGGCTTTCCATACAAGCTTCCCAACCTTCCAGATCTTCCCAGTCAGCCCCATTAGCTACAACTCCCACCACACATCCACACCTTCCATCTGGTGTCCCTGACCTGCTTGGCCTTACTCCAATATGCCTACAGTTTCCACCTTCACGTACATGCTATTTCTTATGCGTGGCAAACTCTTACTCAAACTTCAAGATCTTGCTGAAGTATCACCTTCTCTTTGAAGTCTTCTCTCTTTTCCAAGGCATAATTAGTAACTCTCTTCTTCTTCTGACCTCCAACAGAATAAGGGATAGTGTGAAGGAATGAAAAGGGCAAATGTTCTACTGTCAAAAGGATTTGAATTTAAAACTGACTTTTGTACATACTAGCTGTGTGATCTTAGGTAAACTAGTTAATCTTCCTGAGGTGCAATCTCATGATATTTAAAATAGAGACTAATTCCCTAAATCTATGGGGATCATCAGTGATATTGTATCACCATTGTTTGTCTGCTTATATTTCTCTTTGTGAGCTCCATGGTATGAAAGTATAACAAGTATACTTTTTACAAAAGTATAAAAAGTCTTTGCCTTTTTAATCACTTTGCTGCCCTACAAGGCACCTAGCACGGTACCCGGTGTTGTGCAGCACTCAATTTTTAAAAATTAATGAATAGTTCTGGAAAAGTAACTCAAGCACTGATAGGCTAATTAAAGCCCAAGTCCTTCTATGAAGTGCTCTCTGGTCATTCCCACATCCATTCATCTGAATCCCCATAGCTCTGTACATACTACTAATAAGGCTCTTGTCACAGCCTGCTTTATACATACTAATTGATTCTAAGATCCTCCAGGGTAGTAACCATGGCTTTCACTCTGAATCCCCAACATCTCACAATGCTCTGTGAATGCCATCTAATGATAAAGTTACTTAAAATATCCCAGTCTCTTTCTCATTCCAAACAGCTTTCCTCTTCAGATTATGCTGAATTTACCCCAGGGTCCCAGGGACTGAGGCCTTTGTAACAATGACTTATTTCTGTAGTCCTTGTCCAAGGCTCAGAGTGAGTGGCATCTCCTGACTTTCCCAACTCTCCACAGAGTTGGCCTTTCTTCAGTGCACTTTCTCTTCATTGTCCTTTGCTTTCTACTTCAGGGCAAGAGTCTTCTCATTGATGTATTGTTCTCATGGGGACTTAGAAAACTTTGGTTTATTATTTCTTAATTCACAGGCTCATGGAGAATTATTGCTGGAAGGCACCTTAAAAAATCATTGAATCCGGGGACCTCAAATAGAGAACAATTCCCAATGTTGCGCTAGGCATGACTAACCAATCATAACACTTTTCCTGCTGAAGTTACATATGGCCTGAGAGTCATTTTCAACACAATATTCTAGTTAGAAACCATCAATTCATCGGTTCCCATAGGAGATGAAACTTGTTTGACATCCCTGATGTAGTTCAAAGCTGCTATTTTGCTAATGAGGTCCAAAGAGCAGTGGTGACTTAGTAATGAACTGAAACCAGAACCCAGGCTACCTGACTCTCATGACTTTCAGTCCAGGGTTTCCCTTTTCACATGATCACTGCCTCTCCTTCAACAGTCATTCAAGTCCTTGAATTTATATTCTATTCATTGGATCATACCTAACTGTATTTAGCAATATGATTTAAAAAAAACACAACACAAGTTTTGGCCTTAACAAAAAGACATCTGGGCTCTAACTGATGTTAGGAGCTCTTGAGGGGAAGGGCCTATGTTACACTTTGTATCTTTTACAAGTTCTAATCCTGAGTCTGGCACATGGTAGGTATTCAACAAAAATTCTCTGATGTATATCCAACTATATATATGAAACAAACAGGAAATCTATCCTTAAATTCTCACCAAGAATCAATGAAAAATCCTACCCCTTTGTACGGAAGCAGTATTTGTCTGAAAGGACTCCATGCATGATGACATACAGCCTCACTTTTTTTTTTTTAAGAGTGACACCATGTTTAAATAAATTCCCATTTCACCTGAATGTTTTAGGGGAAAGTAAATTATTACGTCAATGACTGGGCTGCCCAGTGACACTTCTACTTCAAAATACAAAGGGCAGTGTTGTGGTTTAGGGCTCAAAACTTGTGAGCTTTTCTTCTCGTTTTTCATGGTGACATCTATTGACCTAAACTTGTGGTTCAGTGTGATGTTCACAGCCAAAATTATTAGAACAGAAAAGTAAAGGAAAGGAGATGAAGAGAAAGAGAACAGGAAGGCAGAAGGTGGGGAAAGGTATTTTACGATATAGCAATAAGATACTAGTACTATGACTTAAAAATACTAAATTTAAAAAGCTTTACAACCCACAGCTAACATCATACTTAATAGGAAAGATTAAATGCTTTCCCCTTAAGGTCAGGAACAAGACAAGGATGAATGTTTTTGCGACTTCCATCCAACACTGGAAGTTCTAGACAAGGCAATCAGTTATGATAAAGAAATAAAAGTCATCCAGATTGGAAAGAAAGAAGTAAAACTCTCTCTTTTTACATATGACATGATCTTGTAGATAGAAAATCCTGAGGAATCTACCAAAAAGCTACTACAATTAATAAATGGATTCAGCAAGGTAGCAGGATAAAAGACTGATATACACAATAACTGTATTTCTATACACTTGCAAACAATCCAAAAATGAACAGAAAACAATTCATGTGCAAAAGAATGAAATTGCAACCCTACTTCATATCGTATACAAAAACTAATTCAAAATGGATCAACCACCTAAATGTAAGAGCTAAAACTACAAAATTCTTAGAAGAAAATACGGGCATAAATCTTCATGGCCTTGGTTTTTTAGATATAATAACAAAAACACAAGTAACAAAAGAAAAAATAAGATAAATTTGGTCTTTGTCAAAATTAAAAACTTTTGTGAATCAAATGACACTATCAAGAGAGACAACTCATAGAATGGGAGGAAATATTTGGAAAGCATATATTTGATAAGAGATTAATATCTGGAATATACAAAGAACTTCTACAACTCAACAACAACAAAGGAACCCAATTTTAAAAATGGGCAAAGGATCTGAATAGACATTTCTCCAAGGAAGATATACAAATGGTCAATAAGCACATGAAAAGATGTTCTATACCAATGGTCATTAGGGAAATAAAAATCATAACCACAATGAGATACCACATCAGACCAAACAGGATGACTATAAGCAGAAAGACATATAATAACAAGTGTTGGTGAGGATGTAGAGAAACTGGAACCCTCATACACTGATGGTGGGAATGTAGAATGTTATAGCCACCTTGGGAAACAGTCTGGCAGTTCCCCAAAATGTTAAATATAGAGCTATCATTATGACCCAGAAATTCCACTCCTAGGTATATTCCCAATGGAAATAAGAGTATATGTCTACACAAAAATTTGTGCACAAATATTTATAGCAACATTATCCATAACAGTCCCAAAGTGAAAACAATGCAAATGTCCATCACCTGATGAGTGGATAAATTAGATGAGGTATATCCATACAATGGAATATTGTTTGGCAACGAAAAGAAAAAAAGTATTTATTTATGCTACACACATAAGGCACAGAGGCACTTTGAGAACATTATGTAAAGTGAAAAAAACAGTCACAAAAGACCACATAGTGTACAATTCCATTTATATGAACTATCCAGAATGGGCAAATATATAGAGACAAAGTAGATTAGTAGTTGCCTAGGCTGGGTGGGGAGGGGCTGGGGTTGAGGGAGAGGGAAGTGACAGCTACAGATTTCTTTATGGGGTGATGAAATGTTCTAAAATTGACTGTGGTGATGGTTGCATAACTCTAAATTTCATTTGTTTACTTTCTTCTTTTCTATGTCTGTCACAACAATCCATGTATTCACTTAGGTGATCCATATGTATATTTCCATGACTATCCTGACTTTATAATACGTAAAAGACTAGACATATTTTATGATGAGCAGGTATCTTTTATGGAATCTATCCTTTTAGAATATTTAATTTAAAAGAAAAAAATTAAATAACATCGAAACTATTTTTTTCTTCCTCACTATAGTCATTACATCACCTTCATAACCCATCATTTCTCCTGACCACTAGCAGATTTACTCCCAAAATTTATTTATCATAAATCTACTTCATCAGAAATTACATCACTGCATAGCAATACATTTATAACAGTGCTCTACTGTCCAGTAGCTCCATGATCTGTTTGTTAGCAACAGCTTAAATGTCAATTATAGTTAAATCCATGGCAAACGAGAGAATTTAATGTTTCGATTATTTTGTACCTACCCCTTTTGAATCAATCACTCCAGGTTTTGCATTAAACTTCACTGTCTTCAATCGGGCACGTTCCTTTCTTTCCACCCTAAAGAAAATGGAAAATAAAGAGTCTATCACATGGCAAGGCATTTATGATTAAGTTTCTTATCAAATGAAGAACACCTCTTCTTATCCTACAGCTCAAATAAAATGTGTTTTAAAATATTTAAAATATTTCTCTTCTTTGTTCAGTATAAAAAGTCTTGGTATGATATCTCTAAGCTGCTAACACATTCCTTGCAATTTTTGTGTTACATGTACTGAGAGTCACGTATTTGGAAGCAACAAAACCCCAATATTTGTTATTTAAATGCCTGAATCAATCAAAATCTATTTCAAGAAATCACAGTCCACATAGATGAATACCTAGGAAGCTAAGTAAGCTCTCATCTCCTAATATCTCCTCTCTTTTTGTTTCCTTTTTGTTCCCTTCCCTTTAGGAATACTGGGGTATTTATTTACCTTCACCTCAAAACCAAACATGTTACAGATAATCTTGAACTTTTCCTTTGCCCCAATGTCCTTCCACTGCCATCTCTGCAGTTTTCATTATTTCACCTTCATTCATTCACCAAACACTTATTGAATGCCTACACTGTATCAAGTAAGGTGCTGGGGAACAAAGAAAAAAAAATTAAAAAGCACGACTTTAATGAACACACAGTAATGTGTTCTTGGCAGGGACAGAGGGATAAAATGACAGATATTGCTGCACAAAAGATTGCTGAGAGCAATATGGGCACATTTATCTCATTGGAGGAAGATAAAGAGGGGGTGGAAAGCAATGGGGTGGGCTTCCTGGAGGAGGTGTCAATTTATGTGAGACTTAAATGGTGAGAAAGAGCTTGTCAGTGGGAAAAGTTTAGGGAGAATCTCCCAGACAGGAGGAACAACATGTACCATGACCTGAGGATATGATCAAGCTAAAGACTGCAGGAAGATTCTGGTACAGGGTACATACAGCACAGGGACATGAGGCTGAAGAGGTGGTGAGACCTCCTTATAAAGAGTATCTGTCTACTCTGAGGACATGGGGTTCTCCTTTGGGGAATCCTCATGATTTACTAGAGGCTATAAATCTGAGAAGTGATAGACATTAGCATTTTAAATACATGACTCTGCGGGAGGAGGAAGATAGATTGGAGGAGGGAAAGAACAGTGGGAAGCAGGAGGCCTATTTAGAAGCTACTGCCATAATCCAGGCAAGAAATGATGAGAAGTGATAATGAGGTGGAGGACAGGGAAGGTTTGGAGAAATATTAATAACATAAAGTTGGCAGGACTTGTGCCTATTTGAAGGATGGGGCTGAAAAGAGGTAAGAGAAGTTAAATACTTCTGATTCTTTTTTGAGCCTCTCTAATTAGACATGACCATTCTTTCCTCTAAGCCCCACGACATTTATTTGTATGTCTATATTGGTGTTATCTCGTTTCCTTGTGTCTTGTTTATTTTTGAGTTGCGCATACAAGGCTGTATGTTCCTTGAGGGCAAGTCCACATATCACTCAGTGTATTATAGCAAGTCCTCAATAAATAACAGTTGAACTAAAATCATATTCATTGCATTGTTTTAGCATCATTTTTTTTGTTTAAATATGGCTAGCTCTAATTTCAAAAATGGGGAAAGAAAAAGGAGAGGTAAAAACCCTGAATCTACAGAAACTTAATGGCTTATGAAATCTAAGCTGTTCATAGGTCAATAATGAACAACATACTCCTCTTTAACTTAGCGTTCTTTTGTGTTTCCAGCTGAAATGCAGTGAAGATCAGGGTTTCTATAGTTACAGAATGGAGTTTCAGAATGTATTTATTTCAGTGTGAGAGTAGAATATTTGAGTGGAAACAGATGAAGAAAATTCTTCAAATCTAACCTCAGATATGAAAGCAATATGCTCCACTAAGAGTTTCTACTTGCACCCAATGTACAACAGTTGGGAGAAGATCAAGGAAGACTTCAGATGAGGTAGACTGCCAAGTGGAAAGATGCTCACTGAGAAAATGCCTACTCCGAGCTACTTCAGCTTTTCTCAGTTTTAATCCAAGTGCAAATGCTAATTCATATTCATCTCTGCCCTGACTTTATCCTGGCTTCTTTGCATTAACCAGCCTAATTATGGGAACACTGGTACATCAGATGACGCCAAAATGACTGTAACATGCAGAGAATATATGGTTATTTGATTAGGCTATGCAAATAAATTCTGCATAAAGTGACAGAACTCACATGGGCCCCAAACATAAATAATATTAGGCTGAACTCAATATTCTATTCTAAGAATTGCTTAGAGCATTCTAACTTTTCCCCCTGGTTTCTAAGTTCATCCCTTTCATATTTCTTAAGAAATGTTTCTATTAGGCCATTTTAGTGGTTCATCACTTAAATCTCAAACAGGTTGCAAAGACTAAGTCAGATGGACAGAGAGACACACACAAACAAACCTAATATTTGCTATGGTTTATTACTAATCTTCAAACAAGCAATAAAAAAAGTAAAAAAAAAATTAAGTCTTATTGTATAGGTGACAGATTTTGGTTCACTCAAGAAGGAAGTCAGACAAAGGATTAATCTCCAAAATATACAAGCAGCTCATGCAGCTCAATACCAAAAGAATAAACAACCCAATCCAAAAATGTGCAGAAGACCTAAATAGACATTTCTCCAAAGAAGACATACAGATGGCCAACAAACACATGAAAAGATGCTCAATATCACTAATGATTAGAGAAATGCAAATCAAACCCACAATGAGGTTATCACTTCACACCGGTCAGAATGGCCATCATCAAAAAATCTACAAGCAATAAATGCTCGAGAGTGTGTGAAGAAAAGGGAACCCTCTTGCACTGTTGGTGGGAATGTAAATTGATATAGCCACTATGGAGAACAGCATGGAAGTTCCTTAGAAAACTAAAAATAGAACTACCATATGACCCAGCAATCCCACTACTGGGCATATACCCTGAGAAAACCTTAATTCAAAAAGATATATGTACCACAATGTTCACTGCAGCACTATTTACAATAGCCAGGATATGGAAACAACCTAAATGTCCACTGACAGATGAATGGATAAAGAAGATGTAGCACATATATACAATGGAATATTACTCAGCTCTAAAAAGGAACGAAACTGAGTTATTTGTAGTGAGGTGGAAGGACCTAGAGTCTGTCATACAGAGTGAAGCAAGTCAGAAAGAGAAAAATAAATACCGTATGCTAACGCATATATATGGAACCTAGAAAACTGGTACTGATGAACCTAGTAGTAGGGCAGGAATAAAGATGCAGATGCTGAGAACGGACTTGAGGACACAACAGGGGAAGGCGAGGCTGGGATGTAGTGAGAGAGTAGCACTGACATATATACACTACCAAACATAAAATAGATAGCTAGTGGGAAGCAGCCGCATAGCACAGGGAGATCAGCTTGGTGCTTTGTGACGACCTAGAGGGGTGGGATAGGGAGGGTGGGAGGGAGGCTCAAAAGAGAGGGGATATGGGGATATATGTATGCATATGGCTGATTCACTTTGTTGTACAGCGAAACTAACACAACATTGTAAAGCAATTATACTCCAATAAAGATGTATAAAAAAAAAAAGGAAGTCAGAAAGTTGTGACTTCTACTTGGGTTGAAAGTTTCTTGAATGATAATGATGATGATGAAATAGTGGTAGCTGAAGTTTTAACATATAATTATTAATGAAAAATTCCTTCACATTTACATCATCTCATTTGGCCCCGACATAAGCAAGTGTGGTATTCTCAACCCCATTTTATGGCTGGGAAAGCTAAGACTTGAAGCTTGCCAAATTAGAAAGTGGTAGAAATAGGGCCTGAGCACACATCTTTTAACAGCTAACTTCAGTGTCAGGCCACATCCACTCTGTTTGGGAAGCAATACTTAAGGACCTTCCATGCCTCCCATATCCAGTGGGTTACAACAAACATGAGATTTTAGATGGTCACCCACAATTTTAAGACCAATATAGTTCCTTAGACGTCTGGGCTGAGTTTCTCACAAATGACAGCCATCCCCCTTCCTTGCATCCCAAATCCCAAATGTCCTGAATTAAATAAACCAAAACCAAACTCAAGCAAAGGGTCACTGAGATAATACCTGTTATGACAGGCTCACCTCAAAACTCAGAATAAATTTGCTTTTAACACTGAAATTCAGGTTAGCTAGATGTCTATTTGCAATGTTACATCAGAAACATTGGACTGATCTCTCTCCTCAACAGTCTTTACATTCACTGCATCCCCAACAATAGTTGTGTTTTTCTATCCCAGAGGCTCATGTCGATTGCCTCTTGGGGATCTCTGCAAACCCTTCTCACGGGTAGCAGGGGATGTGGCTTATCTTTTTTCTTCACTTGCCTCAACCCTGTCCTTTCTCCTAGTGCTTCTTGGGATACATGTGGATAGTTTATTGTCAAGATCGGTTAGGGTGGAGAAATAGGGCCCTACATAATGCTACGTTGTTTTGAGCATCAAAA
This sequence comes from Delphinus delphis, assembly GCF_949987515.2. Classification (NCBI taxonomy): domain Eukaryota; kingdom Metazoa; phylum Chordata; class Mammalia; order Artiodactyla; family Delphinidae; genus Delphinus; species Delphinus delphis. The sequence continues at coordinate 49,959,472 of NC_082690.1, read as the reverse complement.
GCTCAAACTCTGAAGAAAGGAAAACATATATCATTTGAGTAAGCACAGAAGTATTAGAAGCTATGCTAAACTTTACCTGTATTATCTATAATCTGTACAGTGATCCAGGGCTTAAGATGGAGCTGGGCATATAGTAGGTGCTTAATCTTTGTTGGTAAATGAATGAATGAATCATCAAGGAGGCTACTGGTTCTTGACCTGGGTGTGAAAACCAAGGCTCAGAGAGTTGAAGTGACTTGCCCAAACAACCAGTGTTTCTGATTAAAAAGTTGTTGACCATTTTACGACTTTTTTATTGTACTTGGTAGGAATCTATGTAAAAGTTTAGCATCACCTTATCTAGTTATTTTACTGAGACTCCTTTAGCAGAAATACATGATGTTAAGACCCATAGATCTTTACCTAAGGGAATGGTGGGTCACCTGTGTAGAAAAACTGAATTGCGATGAAAGGACTGACACACTTCTCTCACACTCAAGAGGCAAGCAATTAATTAGATTATTTAAGCAGAAATAATCCTCTCCGCCCTGGTTTGGTCACTGACCAAAATACTGAAAACATAAACTGGATGGCAAAACTTGAGCAATCAATTCTGACACCTAGCGTCTCCAGAGAATACCACATGGTCATGCTTTAATGAGCCCAACTGTCTTCCTCTGCCTTCTCACCCATCTCCCATCTGGCGTTTTCAGGTTCCCGCCAAACAAACAATGAGGGCAGGCTTGGAGCAATAGATGGTGGGAACATCATTTGGTGCTGGGTATCCCTTTGCCTGTGCTCCATAAGGCCCTGTTGCAAGGAGAATTGAAATGCCATATAGGTTACCGGCCACAGGCTTGCAGGGAAGCTAAGTGAGTAAACCCTTATGCAATGCTAGGCAAGCTGTCATCTGACAGCCCAGGTGACAGTCACTGTGGGGTAATGAATAGAGACTTGGATTAAGAGACAGTGGAACAAATCCTAGTTTGGCCCCTCAGAAACTATGTAATCTCAGAAAAGAGAGATTCTGTGCTAAAAGCCCAGGTTTTGAAGTCTCACGAGTCTGGGTTGGAATTCTGCATCTGCCACTTATTAGCTCTATGACTTAGGGCAGGTCACTCAACCTCTTAGGATCTCAGGTTTCATGTTGGTGAAATTAGGATATTAACACAGACTTGAAAAATTATGGTGAATTTATTTTTAAAGATTCTTTTTTTTTTAAAATTTAATTAATTTATTTTTGGCTGTGTTGGGTCTTCGTTGCTGTGTGTGGGTGCTACTCTTTGTTGCGGTGTGCAGACTTCTCATTGTGGTGGCTTTTCTTGTTGCAGAGCATGGGCTCTAGGTGCGTGGGCTTCAGTATTTGTGGCACGCAGGCTCAGTAGCTGTGGCACACGGGCTTAGTTGCTCCGCAGCATGTGGGATCTTCCTGGGACCAGGGATCGAACCCGTGTCCCCTGCATTGGCAGGCGGATTCTTAACCACTGCGTCACCAGGGAAGTGCCTATGGTGAATATTAAATAATACAAAAAATTGGTTAGCATAGTATTTAAAATGTAGTAAGAACTTCTTAATTGTCAAGGGCTTCCTCCAGTATACCCTTGGGGTAGTGAAAAGCCATCTGGTCTGGCTACAGAGAGAACTGGGTTCAGCCAGTGGCTGACTGTGCATCCTTGGGCAAGTTACTTGACTTCTCTGATCTTCAGTTTCCTTATGAAGCTTTTGTAAAGATTAAAGAAAATCTTGTATTTGAAAGCACCTGGCACAATATATACTCTATCATCAGATGGAATTCATTCCTCTGCTGCTCTTTCACTTCCCTTGATACCTGCTATGGACTGAATGTTTGTGTCCACATAAAATTCATATGTTGAAGCCCTAATCCCTAGTGTGGTGGTCTCTGGTGGTGAGGTATTGGGAGGTAATTAGGTTATGAGGGTGGAGTCCTCATCAATCAAATTAGTGTCCAAAATGAAGAAATACGAGAGAAAAGATCTTTCTTTCTCTGCCATATGAGGAAACAGCAATAAGGCCATCTGCAAACCAGGAAGAGGGCCCTCTCTGAGAACTCGATCAGCCAGTGCCTTGATTTTGGACTCCAGAACTGCAAAAAATAAATGTCTGTTGTATAAGTCACCCAGTGAATGGTATTCTGTAATAGCTGCCCGAACTAAGACAGCACGTTTATTTACAATATAGCCCTCACCACAGTGTAGCTGTGCCATAGTTACATGTTGGTCCCACAAATATTGGGCTCCAGGCAGTGACTGGATGATAGCACCTGGCACACAGAAGCTGCTCAAGCAGTGCTTGATGAATTGAATTTTGTCAATTCTTATTTTTATAATGGTGGGAGGCAGGATTGCATATGAGTTAAGAGCGTTATAGCCTGGAATAAAATCTCAGTTATGCCATTTATTAGCTGGGCAGTATAGGCAAGTAAATTAATCTCTCTCTGCTTCAAACTCCTGGTTTGTAAAATGAGGCTAATTATATTACCTTCCCCATAGGGTTGTAATGAGGTTTAAATAAGTTAATTGTAAAGTGCTTAGATCAGTGTCTAGCATGCTCTAGGAGCATTTATTTAAGTAAAATTTATTTACCAACTTCTAAAAAGAAGGAGGGAAAAGGCAATGACTTTCATACTCATCTTACGACTTCATAGGATGTTTAAATAGAATCATCAAGAGAGAAACATTTTTGTAAAGGGTGAAGTCATAAGGGATGTTATCCATTATGAGATTTTTCCAGACCAGCTCTACGAGCTGAACTATACTTATAAAAGGGGGTAGAGAGGAATTAAGCATAACCCTAATCTAATAATAAGTCACATTAATACCAGTAACCATTTATTCTGAGCTATAGTTATAAGATGCTGAATGCAGTATAAAGTAAGAGTGCCTCCTTTAGAAGTTAAACATTAAAGAGCAGCCCTAGGGAAGGCTCATGATATATTTTATTTTATTTTTTGTAATTTCTTTAAAGGAATTTTTTCTTTTTTAATATTTATTTATTTTTGGCTGCATTGGGTCTTTGTTTTTGGGTCTTCATTGCTGCACTCTTTCTCCAGTTGTGGAGAGCAGGGGCTACTCTTTGTTGTGGTGCGCGGGCTTCACACTGCTGTGGCTTCTCTTGTGGAGCACAGGCTCTAGGTGCATGGGCTTCAGTATTTGTGGCACGTCGGCTCGTGTGCTCTAGAGCGCAGGCTCAGTAGTTGTGGTGCACGGGCTTAGTTGTTCTGCGGCATGTGGGAGTTTCCCAGACAAGGGATTGAACCCGTGTCCCCTGCTCTGGCAGGCAGATTCTGTTTTTTAAATTAATTAATTAATTTTTGGCTGCCTTGGGTCTTTGTTGCTGTGCGCGGGCTTTTCTCTAGTTGTGGTGAGCGGGGGCTACTCTTCATTGTGGTGCGCGGGCTTCTCATTGCAGTGGCTTCTCTTGTTGCAGAGCACAGGCTCTAGGCACACAGGCTTCAGTAGCTGTGGCACGCAGGCTCAGTAGCTGTGGCTCGCGGGCTCTAGAGCGCAGGCTCAGTAGTTGTGGCACATGGCCTTAGTTGCTCCGTAGCATGTGGGATCTTCCCGGACCAGGGCTCAAACCCATGTCCCCTATATTGGCATGTGTATTCTTAACCACTGCGCCACCAGGGAAGCCCTCATGACAGATTTTAAACTGCACTAAAATAAGCACAGAACGCTTTGTGGGGTATGATTATAAGTGATTTTTTTTTTTTTTTTTTTTGCGGTACGCGGGCCTCTCACTGTTGTGGCCTCTCCCATTGCGGAGCACAGGCTCTAGACGTGCAGGCTCAGCGGCCATGGCTCACGGGCCCAGCCGCTCCGCGGCACGTGGGATCTTCCCGGACCGGGGCACGAACCCGTGTCCCCTGCATCGGCAGGCGGACTCTCAACCACTGTGCCACCAGGGAAGCCCTATTAGTGATTTTTATTTCTTCTTTTCTAAATGTTTCCTTTTTTTTCAATGAAATGTGTTACTTTTATAAACACATAAAACAATAATAGTAACATTTTTGGAAAGAGTTAAAATCCTGAGGAGAAAATCTGACAGAGATTGATTTACAGCCATACACACACACACACACACACACACACACACACACACACACACACACACACACACACACACGAGATGGCGGGTGGGCTACTGTACCCTTCATGAGAGAGAATACAAATATCAACATTAGAGTCACTAGACAAACTTCTTCTCCAGGCCAGCTGTAGCATGGCTGTTAGGATGGCCTTCATCCAAAATAGGAGAGAGAGCCAGTTCAAGAATGACCACCAGCAGGCAGAAAATTACCCCAGGAGGACTAGCACTGAGAATGTTCCTTAGCGGGGAAATGATGTGCAATTGAACACATGAAGGACAATTGACAAGAATGACTAGAATCACAGAACCTCAGGGTTGGAAAGTGGCTGTAAATCCTATAGTTCAACTGTCCCACCCAACGTTTGATTCCCTTTTATAATACTTCCTGCCACTGAATCTTCTATTATCAGAATCACCTGGAGGAACTTACATACCAATACAGATCTCCAGGACCCACTCCAGATGGACTGAATCAGAATCACTGTGTGGGGGGGGGAGGGGCATATCTAAGTCTTCACAATGTACCTTTGGTATGAAAACCATTGTTCTAGGTCACTGTCTTCCCAGGTAATCCATATCATCTCTAGTCAGCTCCAACTACTAAAAGGATGTTTTAAAAAGTGAGTTGAAATCTATTCCCACACAGCTTCCTTCTCCAGCACATTTCTACCCTTGGGGCCATATTCGATAAGATGGAACCTTCTTCTACAGAACAGCTCCTCAGACAGCTCTGATTAATCACATCAAAGCAAACCGAAATGCATATTGCCTTGACATTTTCTTTTTAAATAAATGGAAATGGAGAAACACAGAATATATACTAGTCCTGAGAGTTACTGCTTTGAATTCAGAAAACACTGCAAACTACAAACTCAGAACATCCTCTCAAAGCAATGTCAGGCAACTATGCAGGAGCCCAGAGGTTTAAAGAACTGTCTGCTGCTGGGATTCATAGGCATAGGCTTAGAGGGTGGGAGGGAGCAGCTGCAGAAGAGTCGGCCTGCTGCCCTCTCCCTACATTCACCCTAGGCTATGTGGCCCCAGGCAGAGAAAAATGGGGGACCGGTCTTCTCTGGGGTGCAAATGCCCCACAGAGTTATTTCTGGCTAATTTCATCTTCCCACTATGGCTGGTGCTAGCTCAGTCACTGGGTCACTGTGCATGTGGCAGCACTTGAATACTCAGCTTCATGAGGATTTTTTTTTTTTCCCCCAGTACGCGGGCCTCTCACTGTTGTGGCCTCTTCCGTTGCGGAGCACAGGCGCCGGACGCGCAGGCTCAGCGGCCGTGGCTCACGGGCCCAGCCGCTCCGCGGCATGTGGGATCGTCCCGGACCGGGGCACGAACCCGTGTCCCCTGCATCGGCAGGCGGACTCTCAACCACTGCGCCACCAGGGAAGCCCCATGAGGATTTTTTACATAGGTATTTGGGGTGTTTGCATATGAGGAGGGGAGCCCTTTGTAGCTCAAGAAAAGTTAGTGACTGCTTTGAATAAGCATTATTCCTGACTTAGACTTCATACCATATCTCTTTTCTAGGGTGCAGATAATTTGTTTCTCAGACAATATCTTAGTGCCAGAAGGACAGTCATGGGAAGGAAAGTTCCTTTCTAGTGGTAATGGTCAGAAACCGCTGGGACAGATGAAGGACGTGGCTGTTCTGAAGCCTATTCCCGCCTTTCAAAAGCAGAGTCGAAGAAATGCTTAGAAGAGAAAGAACATAATAGTCTTTGCTTGGGAATTACATACAGAACTAATTATCTGAGTGAAAGGAGGGAGTGCTAGGTGGGGTGGGGGACAAGAGTAACTAACGCTATAAAACACAGCTGTAAACCCACTCTTTGGACCTCACCAGATGTTTGACAGCTCTTATCCTGAGTATCTGATTTTGTTTATTTCCCCAATGGAACTGTCATTTTATTTTTTTTAATTCAAGCATACCTGATTTACAATGTTGTGTTAATTTCTGCCGTACAGCAAAGTAATTCAGTTATACATACATACATTCTTTTTTTATATTCTTTTCCATTATGCTTTATCATAGGATACTGAATAAAGTTCTCTGTGCTATGCAGCAGGACCTTGTTGTTTATCTCCAAGTATCTGATTTTGGAATGGAGGTTTTTAGTCTTTTCCCATCAATATCTGGAAGTACTACACAGCCAGGACATGAGCTTTGTAAACAGTCTACTTTACTTGGCTTTCACCTGGCCTTTCTATAAACTTATCCAGTAAACTATGAACCTCTGAAGTAACCCCTCTGAGTTTGTCAGTATACAAGCTGATAAGCGTAATCTTGAACACACGAAAGCTGCTAAGTTTTAGGAAGGCAGAATAAGCAGATCCTCTTTCTTCCTTTATCACAGTTGGCAGTTTTGGTAAAATCCTAACATGAGAAGCGTGAGAGCATTTCATTTGTGTCACCTGCCATCACTGACAATTTCCCCGCAGACTGACTATCCTACTCGAGATATTTTGTGAACAGTCTGCCGCATCTTCATCTTCCCTCACCTCCACTCCCTGGAGAGCTGAGCAGCAAATCCTCTGAAACAAAAATGGCATTCTTACCTCCGCTTGCTGGGGATGACCCCCATCTCCTCACTGTCGCCCTCCAGCGTGACTCTCCTGGCTTGCCACCACTCATCATCAGAGGCGTTGATAACGTGGAGAATGTCTCCATATTTAAAACTAAGTCCTTGACTTGGCAGCCCACTGTCCTTGCTCTTGTCGTAGTCAAACATGGCTCTGGAGGAAATGACAAGAGAGAGAACATTGTTAGGAATCTCTGGCAGCACAGATCTAGGATTCACCGTTCTGACTGTTCATTCCTGCCCTGAGAACCCATTGCCCATTGGATACCAACTCCCAGGACTAACCCCTGGAATCGCAGTCAACATTCCTACTGCTTTGGTCACAAATCACGATTAGTTCTTACTTCTCCCAGGAGGTTGCGAGGCAGGTTAGTACTCTCTCACTACAATCAAATTTTACAAATCACTAGAAAGGAAGAATGAAGAGAACCATGGCATCTTTCTGAATGCAGCATGGTAACAACTTCCATGTCCTCCCACAGGGGACTGGGACCCTTCCACTCACTGGAGTATTGGACTATCACTAAAATTGGATGGTTGTATTTAATGACATTAATTTAATGACATGTATTTAATGACATTAATTTAATTAATTTAATTAGGTTAATTTAATGACATTACTAAATGCTCACAAAGCAATAATGAAAATACACTTATGTTTATGTGTATGTATATAGACACATAGATCAAAATATGAACAAGGGACTTCCCTGTCTGTCCAGTGGTTAAGACTCCATGCTTCCAATGCAGGAGGGGAGGCTTTGATCCCTGGTTGGGGAACTAAGATCCCACATGCCGCACGGTGCGGCCAAAGAACAAAAAATGATATGAACAAGATAAATTGCTTCCATAGTATACCAAGCCTATCTCATCATTGCATTTATCACTCTGAATTGTAATTCTTCCTTTATGTAGCATGTTTTCCCTACTAAAGAATCTTTGCTGAGCCTTTGCCGAGCCCAACACACTGTAATATATATGACTGATGGGGTGAGGGAGTTGGAAGCAGAATTACGATGATTGAGACCTCAGTGACGAGCTGTTGTCCCAAGCAGCTGACAATCTGTCTCAAGTTTTACATTGTCCGCCTCCTCCTGTATCTCCCACAAACCATCACCACACACATACAACATGAGATTTCCCCGGAGAAGCAGATTTTGCCACATCCCTGTTTATTCCCCTTTGATTCCATTCTAAGAATTTCCTTAGAGTGTAGCCACTATGCAAGCAAAACTAGCTAGATCTGATGAACAGGTCTGTCTAAAATCACTGAGGACCAAGTATGATTCTTTTTCTTTCTTTTTTTTCCTCATGAAAGAAATGTCACATCTGTTGTCATGGCAACCCAAAAGAGCTGAAGGCAGCATCTACAGCTCTCAAATACTGCAGGGAAAGTTGAATTACTTGCAACACAGCCCCTTTTTCCATTAATTATGTCCCCAGGTGAAGGAATACGGGCTGGGTGGGGGCGAGGTCTCAGCTCCTAGAATGACTCATTTCCACCCGACCATCTGCATCTTCTCTACCAAAGACTTCACAAAACCCCAGCCAGGAAAAGGGGACTGAGAGAAGGCAGAGACCCACTCCTGACTCTGTCACTTCTCTGGCTGGCTGATGTGACACAAATTAACATTCCTGAACCACAGGTTTTTAAATGTAAAATTAGTCCAATAACTATACTCACGTGGAGCTGCGGCGAGCATTAATGACATAACACATCGGATGCACCCGGCCCATGGTAGGTGCTGTGTAGCATAGTGCGGTATAATAGCGGCTAAGAAACGACTCAGGGGCCACACTGTTAGGGGCCATGTCCTGGTCCTACTACTTCTCTTCTTACTAGTCACATAGCTGGTAACCCAGGAAAGCGCTCTAGCCCCTCTTAGGCCTCAGTTCCCTCATATATAACACAGTGATGACAACAGTGATGATAACGGTACCCCTATCATGGAATTGTTGTATGGATGAAATGCTACCTAAGGTAATATATGTAACGCATACACAAAAGTGCCTACACATAGTGACAATCTTTAAGTATGAACTGTTATTATTATAATTATTACCTCCTTTTCCCCCTTTGAGTGTATACTTATAAAAATCCTTTCTATGGATTCTATTCTGTGCAAAAAAGAGTTAACACAGCAATCCTGAGATTACATCCTTAAAAAGGCCTGCTTACAAGGACAGCCCTTGGCTGACATCTGGGAACTTAGTTTTGGGGAGGGTTCTTACCATTTCCTATTAAGAACGGCTCACTGTGCCTAAGCTGTTTATATAAACAATACCATTTAAGCTGAATACCTGCTTTTCCCTTGGGAGTCTGGAATTGCAGCAGGTGCCAGGCAGCGAGGGTGCCTACGTGACCAGCCTGCAATAAAATCTCTGGACACTGAGTCTGTAAGGAGCTTCCCTGGTAGACAGGGTTTTACACCCATTGTCACGATTTGTTGCTGGAGGAATCAGGCATATCCTGTGTGACTCCACTGGGAGGAGACTCCTGGAAGCTTCACCTAGTTTCCTCTGGACTTTGTCCCATGCACCTTTCCGTTCACTGAGTTTGCTTTGGATCCATTTCCTATAATAAATTATAGTCATGAGGATGACTATGCTGAGTCCGATGAGCCCTCCTAGTACATCATCGACCTTGACAGTTGTCTTTGGGACCCCCAACACTCGCTCTATAGATTGGAAGGCATATTCATATACACTTCCTCATTTGTGACTCAATACATTCCTACAAAGAAGGCACAATGGATATAGTATTTCCTATCCCCTTTTTACAGATGAGGGGCAAACCTAGCAAGGACCCCTAACTAACCCCAGGACACATGGCTTAGAGGCAGCAAGCTGGGGCTGGAGCGTGTGTCTCCTGACGCTAAGTCCTAGTTCGGTGCTCTTCACCTTGTTCCCCCCCACCCCCCCGCCTCAATCTGGGAGGTGGTGAAGGTGGTGACAGGGTGGCAAGGAGGATAATCATGATGACAACCACTACTTATGCCCATATTAGGGGCCTGGCACTTTGTATCCATTGTCTTATTTGACATTGTAACAACCTGAAAGGTAAAAATTAGTACCCCTGTTTTACAGATGGCGGAGGAGGTTCAGGAAGTTAAGGAACCTGCCTTAGGTCACAAGTACACACATGGTAGACACTGAATCTAGAATAAGGTTTGTCTGACTCCAAAACCCACATTTGTGGCCATTTCATTATCAGGCTCAATTTCCCAGCCTGTCGCCCTCTGGCTGTGCTCACGACTTAGCAGTACCAGGAACTTTTAATCTTCCCTTCAGAGCTGACCACCTCTTCTCCCCCAAATCCCTGCAGTTCCCTTACTGCTCAGTTCTTGTCCCAGTATTCCTATCCTAAGGTCCCCTAACCTCTAGTGTGGCTCCAGGCTCCTTCTGGATTGTAAAGCGTGGGGAGTGGAGGTAGAAAAGCCATCAGGAAAGCTGGCAGATGGTGGCCAAGAAGGCAGGCTATAGGGTCAGACTGCCTGGGTTTGCAACTTTTTAACGTGTGTGATCTTGAACAAGTTACTTAACCTCTCTGGGTTTCAAGCTTTCTTTTCTTTTCCTTTTTTAAAAGCAAATTTATTATTTATTTATTTATTTTTGGCTGCACTGGGTCTCTGTTGCTGCGCGCGGGCTTTCTCTAGCTGCGGCCAGTGGGGGCTACTCTTCGTTGTGTGGGCTTCTCATTGCGGAGGCTTCTCTTGTTGCGGAGCGCAGGCTCTAGGTGCGTGGGCTTCAGTAGTTGTGGCATGCGGGTTCAGTAGTTGTGGCTCGCGGGCTCTAGAGTGCAGGCTCAGTAGTTGTGATGTACGGGCTTATGTGCTCCGCAGCATGTGGGATCTTCCTGGACCAGGGATTGAACCCGTGTCCCCTGCATTAGCAGGCGGATTCTTAACCACTGCGCCCCCAAGGGAAGTCCCTCAAGCTTTCTTAACTGTAAAACTGGCATAGTAATAACACCAGCCACCTCAAAGAGTTGCAGTGAGGATTAAATGAAATAAGATATGTAAAGTGTTGTAACACCAGCCTGGCAGTAGCAAGTGCTCAGTAAACGCTAGCTATTATTACTATGATTATTATTCTGAAAAACGCACTGGGATTTGAATCAGGGGATCTGGGTCCCAACTGTGCCACTTAGTAGCTGTCTTATGGACTGTGTACAAAGACGTCTAAAACACCTTACTATCCTCAGGACCCAGTACAGTGCTGGGCACAAAGCAGACCCTCAGGAAGGTCTGTGGAAATATTTCAGATGACCTTTGAAAGCCCCGCTTCTTTCAAGCCTCAGCGACCCTGTGTGCAAGGGGAGGGGAATAGAGACCAATCCCGAAGGTCCCCACCAGGTCAGACATTAATTCTACTGGGCTTCATTCTAGTCCCAAGTATTCTTGAGGGGAGATTTCCCACCCTTGGGATCAGCAACATGCTCTTTTCATGAGTTCTATTTCTCTTGGACAATCTTGGACAATCTGCCCCTCTAGGATTACACTGATTCAGACTTGTCAGGTCCCTAAAAGCAAGCAGCTGACACATTTCAGCAGCTTTTAGCTCCTTTGGATATTAATGGATCGTCACATCTGGGAAAAACGCTACAGTGTCCCATCACCTATTTTAAAAAGCGATAAGCTGTTTTTAATTTGCTTTATGTGCTAATTCATCACAGCAACTTTTATAAAATGCCATTAAGACTCACACTTTTCACCCAGGGTGCTTTAACAAGTCCATTAGACAAGTAGAATTAGACATGAATAATGCAACGACTCTCCCATCCCTCCTGCCCCTCCTGCATTTCAACATGTGGCGGGTGGCCCCTTGCCAACAGGGGAAGTCTAGGAAAGGAAGTGGGGGGCTGAAGCAGCTGCTTATCCTCATGGCTGTGCAACCTGGCTGTGGAGACCTAGGTACCAGACCAAAATTGTGCTTTTTAAGTGTCCCACAATATGCTAGACCTTATATTCATTGTCTCCCTCAATTTACTGGGTAGGCAAGCCAGCATACGGGTTATATGCCAAGCTTTGGAGAGAGAAAAGTTCTGGATTTAATTCCCAACTCTGTCATCACTAGTTGTGAATCTGGGGCCTGTGACTTAACCTCTTAGCTGACCTCTTAACCATAGATGACTACTCCCTCATCAGTGAAGCTCAGGTAACGATGGCATTGACTCACAAGATTGTTATGGAGATACAACAACGGGATGGGGCCTGTAAAGTACACAAGACCAGCACAGAATGAATTCCACTTTGTCAGATTACGATCCTGCCACGTAAGCTTTTTTTTTTTTTTTTTTTTTTTTGCGGTACGCGAGCCTCTCACTGTTGTGGCCTCTCCCGCTGCGGAGCACAGGCTCCGGACGCGCAGGCTCAGTGGCCATGGCTCACGGGCCCAGCCGCTCCACGGCATGTGGGTGGGATCTTCCCGGACCGGGGCACGAACCCGTGTCCCCTGCATCAGCAGGCTGACTCTCAACCACTGCGCCACCAGGGAAGCCCCTGCCATGTAAGCATTTTTGATCTCATAAAGGAAATGAGAGCCGAAATGAAAAAAGCTAGTAAGTGGCAGAACCAGAATTCAAACAGACAGATGTGTCTGAATCAAGAAGCCCGTGCTCCTGACTGTAAGAACCCAGCTTGGAACTCCCGATAAAGGATGTTGTACTTAGATCTCATCCCCAAAGATTTCATGATTGGATGGTTGCATTGATGATGACACCGTGGACTAGACTTCAGGAGAGAGGCACATGTACTTTACTGAGCCCACATTCAGTTCTCACACTGCCCTGCAGTGCATATTTTGGCCTTGTGTTGCAGATGAGGAAACACAAACTCGGATAAATTAAGCAACATGTCCAGTGTCACACCAGCTATCAAGGTGTGTTTCAGCTGTCATGTTCTATGCCTTTGTTCTTTAAGACACTTTGGGGAAATGACGTAACTTTCCATGTGGCTGAGATTTATGTGCCTCATAGGACTGTTTGTGTTGTGAAGGTCATTCTGTGTCATCTCCCTCATCAATCCAAAAACTCATTCACTGGGAGTTAAGTGCCCCTCTCATATACTCTTATCTCATCCTGTATTGTGTTTTTTAACATCTGCAAATTCTAGTTTGCATGAGTATAGAGGGTGGGGAAGGTTCATATTCCTCCTATCCCCAGAATCTACCCCATAACAGATGCCCAATAAAAGTGATTTTCTGTTATTCAGTCTATCACCTATGCTTGTCACAGGGCAATCCCTGGAATTCAACAGTTTGTTTTCTTTCCTATAAGGCCTGGGCAGTTGGAAATAGTAGGTAAGGAAGGCCTGAGTGACACCCAGCATAGGCCTTCCTGTCTTTCTTAGGAAATGATGAACATATGTGCCATATGTGTGATTGTGTCTCTCAAGTCAGAACATATCCATCCCAGGTAGAGGGATACACGCAGCTCTGTACCGATTACTCCACACATCTATCTGAGGAGCCACCCACACCCCTGTGGATGAGTCATCGTGTCCAAACTTACTGAGCTCTATCAAGGCCACTTATTTCCCCACTCACCTCAATAATGAATTGCCTTCGGTGAGAGTGGTGGCTAAAGCCGTCACCAAATCAGTCTTAGTGGATGGGAACACGTTAGCCTCTGTCAATCCTTGTAAGAGGTCATTGACCACGATGCCATTGTTTATTGAGTGACTGCTGAGCACGTGGTAGGCCTACAACATACATGTCAGGCACTGTTCTGGGTATTTATTATCTGTGATTCAAAAGATAGCCCTTAGGGGCTTCCCTGGTGGTGCAGTGGTTGGGGGTCTGCCTGCCGATGCAGGGGACGCGGGTTCATGCCCCGGTCCGGGAGGATCCCGCGTGCCGCGGAGCGGCTGGGCCCGTGGGCCATGGCTGCTGGGCCTGTGCGTCCGGAGCCTGTGCTCTGCAGCGGGAGAGGCTGCAGCAGTGAGAGGCCTGCGTACCGCAAAAAAAAAAAAAAAAAAAAAGATAGCCCTTATAATGCAGGCATCGTTCCCATTTTACAGAAGGGTAAATACACTATATACCATGGACTGTGGTATCCCATCGGTTATACCTTGTAATAATTAGTAACCTAATAAGGCAGGTTTGTGCTCTTTAAAGACACCCTTCTCAGCACACAAGTGCTTCCTTTTATGTTACAAGGTTATTGGAAAAATGTCAATTTCTACTGGACGCAAGGAACCAGGCAGTCACTATCATGACTGAAGGTGGAACTAATCGGGCACCGACCAGAGATCCTCACAGCCTAGGCCTCTGCACAGCAGTGGCATTTTGATTATAATCAGGGAAGAAGCATCATTTCTGGGGGCAACAACTCCCTGTCTCTCTCAGTCTCTCCTGAGTCTCTAGGGACAATTCCCCGAGGGACATGGCATGAGCCGACTTCACATGTCTAGAGGTCTGCGTGTTGATCATTGCAGACAACTCATCATCAGGGTCTCCAGGGATGGGGCCCATTCCAGGCTGCCCTCCCTCTCTCCCGGGGTGTCCTAGCATCTGTCAGGTTGGTTTACACTGCAGCGCCGACTGACAGGCCCCCCATCTGAGGGAAGGAGAGGCAAATCTGAACCTGCCCGAAGGCAGGCTTGACAGACCACAACGAATGGTACTACAGGTTTCAGGGCTGGGTAAGGCTGTAAAGATTAATCTTAAAATCATTGTCTTTTGGGCTTCCCTGGTGGCGCAGTGGTTGAGAGTCCACCTGCCGATGCAGGGGACATGGGTTCATGCCCCAGTCCAGGAAGATCCCACATGCCGTGGAGCGGCTGGGCCCGTGAGCCATGGCCGCTGAGCCTGCGCGTGCGGAGCCTGTGCTCCGCAACGGGAGAGGCCACAACAGTGAGAGGCCCGCGTACCGCAAAAAAAAAAAAAAAAAAAAAAAATCATTGTCTTTTCCCCCAGATGCCATCAGCTGGCTACTCAGAAAATGAAATATGGGAAAGAGGAACATGGCCAGGATGAATAGCCCAGGTTTTATGACAGTTCTAAAAGCTCTTATGTTCTGGCCTTGTTTGTCAGACAATCAAGATATATTAATCAAGATATTTCAGAAAGGCTGACAAAGCCCTGACCGTAGCCTTTTATTTCTGATCTGAGCTAAAAATGTACAGCAAACTTTGGTATCTACTTTTTAGGGTCTTACTGTCACAAATTAGTAAGCTTGCAGTGGAGAAAAAGAATATCCTGATTTGGAATTTCATTATTGCTGATACACAATTACCATCTAAATATTTAAATTTATACACAGAAGACTCAGGTCAAGATCATGAGACATGAACATTAGATAGTCCTGGGTTCAAACAGCTCCTCTGCCATTTAAGCAGCTGTGTGATTTTCATCTCTGTACCTAGGCCTCCCAAGGGATAAAATGAGGGGCAAGAATTCCTGTCCAACAGAGTCCTTATAAGAATTACATATACCAGAGCTTTTAGAACCCAGTAAGTCCTCAGTGTTTGTTCATTGAGTCTAGAATCTAAATTTCTTCCCTGTAAATTCCATCCCTTTTTTCTAGTGTTGCTCACTGGAGCATAAACAAAGCAACCCTACCTCTGCTTTCCAATAACACTTTCTTTTAAGTATTTACTGAATGACTAGTGATATCAGCTGACACATGCCAGGCCTAGAAGGTGTTGGAGAAAGTTCATTTCTCTCATGAGCAAATAAAAAAGGGGAGAAAGACATCCAAGAATAGTCCACACAACTACCCCAAATTCTTAGTGGTAGTTTATCAGGGTTGGTGATGAAATTCACATACCACAAAACCTGACTGTTGGATAATCACTTCAGCTCTCTCAATATTGAGTTTGTTTTGTTTGTCTGTTTGTTTATGAATTTCAGAAAACTGGGTGGAAACTACAGGGCTAGACTGAGGCAAGAGAAAATCTGGAATTAGGGAAAACTTCACCTCAAAATCTCATATATGTCCATAAAGGCTCCCATTATCACCTGTTGAATGAGGGCAGACAGAGAAGACAAGAGATGGTTCCTTACTCACCCAGGTAAAACACTGAGTTCAGGATGTGATTTAACTTACATGCACGGAAATGAGATAACAGTTATTTAAATATTAAATGCAACATTATTTACAGAGTGCCTATTATGTGCCAATCATTATGATGTGCTGAGGGCTCAGAAATACACAAGAGGCTTGCTTCTTGTCCTCATGGAGCTTAATATTTGGTTGAGGATACTGGTAAGGGATATATTCGTTCAGCTACTCAATTATTCATTCATCAAATATTTACTGAGCACATACCAATGATGATTCTGGAGTTTATCAGTGAATGAAAACAGACAAAATTTCATGCCTTCATGGAGCTTATGTTCTAGTGAGAAAAGATGGGCAAAAAACAATAAACCTAATAAATAAGCAAACAGTATATTAGGTTAGGAGTAGCTAGTTGGTATAGAACAATTTAAAAATAGAGCAGAATAAGAGGCATCAGGATTTTGAGATGGGGTAGAGTTGTGGTGGTGAAGGTTGTATTTGTAAATAGGCTGGTCAAAGTAGGGCTCACTGAGAAAGACATCTGAGCCGAGGCTTGAAGGAGGCGAGGGAATTAGTCATGCTGGCATCTGAGGAAAGTGTTCTAAGAAGAGGGAACAGCCAGTGCAAAGGCCCTAAATATAGTTAAAATCGAGCATGACGTGTAATATACTAAGAATTAGTGTGGGGTGCCACAGGATGGCACAGCAGGATCCCCCATTAGGTGCTCAGAAAGCAGTTGACGAATGAAGGGACAATTCTCCCAGCTCCACTAGCTGAGAGGTGGTAGCACCCCTCCCACCCCCCCCCAACTGACTAGACATGTCCTTCAGGCTTTGTCCTAAAGGGAATCCCTTCTGTAATAATAGTGATCTCACGTCCTGAGGACTCAGCTTTCTTCCCTCAGCCTCTCCCCCTTCCTACCTCTCCTTGGAAGCATGCACATGAGCTGAGCCATGGAAGACCTTCCCCTCTTCTCTTGGACATTCTCTACCACAACTCACACAGTGTAGGTGGAATTTTTCAGCCAAGAATTTTTCTTAACATTGTTGAACAAGCTGACGCACTGACTGGATATAAAAAAATAAGCATAAAATCATTCAGCAAATTTCAATCCATTCTTTGAAACTCGTGACATTCTCTGGGAACCCTCTGAGCCTATCCAGAGAGCCTATCCATTCCCCTCTCCGTGCCAGGCTGCAACCTTGTATCTGGCCTTATTCTTGCACTTAGCAGGTGGCATTTTAGTTGATTTGCCTATAGGTCTACTTCCCTGATCAACAGCTCAGTTCCTTGGGGTTAGGGTAGTGTCTCGTTCGTCTCTGCGTCTCTCCCACAGGGCACAGAGGAGGCGCACACAACACAAGGCTAAACTGAACTGAATCGAATCAAAATCCATGCTCTGTGACTTTGAACATGACAAATCAAAACCCATGCTCTGTGACTTTGGAACATGACTTCACCTCTTTGGGTCTCTTGCGGTTGCCTCATGTGTAAAATGGAATTTAAAATACTATATTTTATCACCCTTTTTTCATCCTCATATTTCAAAAGTTAGGATGCATCTTACCATCAACGCCATCTTGTAATTCAATGGACAGCATTTTTCCTTTCTTGGTGACACACAGAGTGCATCTTATAGTCAGTGACAACCTAGATTCACTGAAACATGTTAGGAACCATCTCACAGTTGTTGCGAAGATTGATTAATTATGGATGAAAGGCCCTCAGATCAGTATATGCATATATGTGTGTGTGTGTGTGTGTGTGTATAGCTGCTCTTGTGTTGTTATTTATTGTGGGTCATGTAGGGTCACGCTATCTTTCTCTCCTTCTTCTGTACACATTTGCAAACCCCTGTGGTACTCTCTGCTCAATGACTGTTCAGAAAGTGCTCACAGGCCAAACGCTGTGCTACATAGCCTGACTTGTTCAGGAAGAGTTCTGTTTAGCAGTTTGCTTAATTGAATGAAGTGCCTGTAGGGAATGTCCCAGGTTTGGCCAGTAGTTCAGGAATTTAGGGAAAGAAAAAGGAACTAATAATATCCGGAATATCACTGTTTATAGATTCTGTGAATCTTGTTAGTATCTTATTCCATCAGCACAATCTTTTAACTTTAGCACTAAAGTTTTCATGCCAGAGCATTTTCCATACACCTAGTGTTAAGTCATTCATTCATTCATCTATTGAACACCTACTACATGCCAGGCACCAGGATAATGGAAAGTGTCAGCCAGACCTGGGAGACTCCTCAGCTGTGCCATCTACTTGCTCTGCGGCTGTAGGCACAGTCCTTAAATTCTGTTTCTCAATGTGTAAAGACTAATTTCTGCCTGCTGTGTACTAAAGGCCTATATCCCCCACAAAATTCATATGTTGAAACTCTACCCTCCAATGTGGGTCCTTTGGGGGTAATTAGAATTAGATGTGGTCATGAGGGTGGATTAGCCCTCTTAAACGTCATCAGAGAGCTTGCTTTTTCTTTCTCTCTCTACCATGTGAAGATACAACGACAAGTTGGAAGTCTGCAACCCGGAAGAGGCCTTCACTGGCACCCAACTGTGCTGGCACCCTGATCTCACACTTCCAGCCTCTGGAACTGCGAGAAATAAATTTCTGATGTTAATAAGCCACCCAGTCTACGGTTCTTTGTTGCAGCAGCTTGAACTGACTAAAGACACTGTCTAATACATGTTGCTGGGATGAAATGAGGTAACACATGTAAAACTCCTACGGCACAGTGTCTGGTGTATAGACACTTGGAAAACTGCAAGAATAATATGCACTGGCACAGAAAACTATGTTACAACTCAAATTTCATGGGGTGTAGGAATGATTTAGTCCCAATTTTCATTTTTAGTATCAATCTATTTAACATTTATCTGGCTGGCTCTTCCTAAGTGCCAGGCTTGGGGCTAGTGATTCTATTGGCAGTAAATGGAAGGAGAGGTTGGAGTAGAGATGTTTCCTGTGGGCTGGAGTGCGGGGCAATGGCTCGCTTTCCCTAATGCTGTTCTCATTCCATTTGGTGAAGCGATCAGATAGTCCTGTGAGACTGCTCTAAAACAGCCAATACACATAACTTTTAGGTGCCTGACGCCATGCATTCATTCTTTCAGCCGTAGTTAATGAACACCTATTATATGCCAGGCATTATGCTAAATATTGGAGTTTTAGTGGTGAACAAGAAAAGCAAGACGCCACTTTTGGAACTGAGGAAAGACAGATGTAGAAGAAATAATTGCCAGTACAATATATCTTAAAAAGCAGATGGGGAAATAATCCATGAGAATATTCAGTGGAGAGAAACAGAACCTACTCTGGGAAGAATGGGTTAGGGAGGCTTCCAGGAGGAGGAGCTATTTAATTTGAGATCTGCAGGATGAGTAGATGTAGGCAGAGGCAATATGCATTCAGAGGCTCTGAAGGAAGAAATAGCAGGCAGTGAACTTGAAGGAAGACCAATGTCCTGGATGGCCCAAGATGAGACCAGAGAACAAAGGAGAGGCCGGATCCCAGAGGAACCTTGTGATACACTCCTCACAGTGTTGGGAGGCCATTAGAGAATTTTAAACAGGATAGTGAGTTGATCAGATCTGCATTGAAAACATCTTTCTGGATGGAAAGTGTAAAATGGATTGGACAGAAGTGCACTGGGCACTTCTGATGCCGAGAGCTGATGCCGAGACCTCAGGTAGCAGGCTGAGGTAGTAATACAAATGATGATGGCTTGACCAGGGTGGTGGCAACAGGGTGGACAGAGGTTCCAGATATTTACTTTGGCCAGTATCTATCTGTCTCTGTCCCTCTCTCCCACCATAATCTAAGGGCAATGTTTTCAAAGTTTTATTACCAGAATAAACGTGTTTTTTTTTTCTTTAAAAGAAGGCTTCTGGAAACATAACAATTACACCTCTGATTGAAAACAGGGAGGTGTGACTTCTCTGGTGGCGCAGTGGTTAAGAATCCGCCTGCCAATGCAGGGGACACAGGTTCGAGCCCCGGTCCGGGAAGATCCCACATGCCGCAGAGCAACTAAGCCCGTGCACCACAACTACTGAGCCTGTGCTCTAGAGCTCGTGAGCCGCAACTATTGAGCCCATGTGCCACAACTACTGAAGCCCATCACCTAGAGCCTGTTCTCCACAACAAAGATAAGCCATAGCAATGAGAAGCCCGTGCACTGCAACGAAGAGTAGCCTCTGCTCTCCACAACTAGAGAAAGCCCACACGCAGCAATGAAGACCCAACACAGCCAAAAATAAATAATAAAATAAAATAAATTAATTAAAAAACAAAAAGAAAGAAAGAAAACAGGGAGGCAAAAGAGAACTTTTGGCCTCTCTTCCACTCCAACTGCACAGCAGCCCAAAGGCCCCTGAGAAGAACGCTGGGACTCCTTAAATCAGAGCGTGAAAATCTCCAACCTAGTACATTACTCCCAAGCACTTTAAAATGAAGAAACCTCTCTCTTCTTTTATTGATGTTATGACACCTCCAAACCCACCTCCAATTCCTACAATGCCTGTTTGCTTTCAAAGCGGAAGCTCGATGAAAATTCTCCTTGGAGCATTTTGGGACAGGTTAGCAAGGCCTCCTTGAAATAACTAGAGATACACCAGGGTGTTTCAAACTCTAATTACAGAACTCTGCAGGATGGAATTGTGATTAGTTTTCTCTCAAAGAGTAAAGAGCATCACTCAGAATGCATTTCAACAGATATTTATTGCATGTGTTTTGAGAAGACCCTTTTCTGTTCTCAGAGGTTGTTTATATTGACAAGCTACAGACAGTTCCTTAGAAGAAGAAAGTCTTCTTGTTAGAATGTCAACACTTTCTAAGCGAACAAGAGAAAGCTGTGGGGCACATTCAGTGGAGCGTGTGTATGGACTGAGAGGAATCTGACAGGTAGAGAAACATTTCTTCTAATGAGAGGAGGAAGGAATGAGAAACTGCTGCTTAATACCATTTTGCATGTTAGCCAAGGCTGGGCTTTGATAAAGAAGCCAACGGGAAACCCTGAAGTTGGCCAATCAGGTCTGATCGAAGTGTGTAACTGGGCAGGAAAGCATGAGGGGAACTCGGCCACGATAGTTATTCCTAGAACAGTCAGCACCCAGTGGAAGGTAAGCTGGGATGATGCTTAAGGTAAGCTTGGGGAAGATGTCTGGATGAGAAGCCAGAGGGGAGAACCATTCAGGCTGCCAGGCTGAGCCTTGGAGAGTGGCCCTTTGAGCTAGCGAGATCCACAGCTCTAATCATCAGCCCGTAATGTGAAGCCATGACTGCCCTTTCCCATCCCACAGTCCCATTTTCGGTGATTATTACATTGCCTGCGGACCACCCTGGAAACAGCCCCCTGTTCCTTTACTTGTTCTCTGTCTGCTCTCTCTTCTCACCTGGGTCCCGTTATTTATTAAGTGCTTCTTAGATGTCCCCAATACTGTGCTCAGTGCCGAAGGTGAAAAATGAGTAAGATGGTACCCTTGCCCTCACACAATGTATGAGTCTAGTAGGTTAGACAATACTGTCAGCAAATTAATTATATTTAGTTTACTAAATGCAACAGTAGAAGCAGTACAATTCATGGAGGAAACCAAGCGCTGCCCATGCTGAATGATGAGTGTGACTCTCCTGCAGTCACCCACTTGTAATGGACTGGCTGGATCTCACGCTCTGTAAGAACGCAAGCTATTTTTGATGGTGCCAGGGGTTGAGCCACAGAGCAAAAGGAAACGTTTTGTAACCTAAGCTCTTGGCAATAACTTTTAAGGCTGGAATTTCATCTGTCTTTAGGAACTTCCCTATCACCTCTGATTTCAGCAGGGATATTTGATACAAGCGTCAAAGAAATAGTAATGTCTAGGCTCTGCATCATGGCCATACATTTGGCTGGTGTGCTTTTTGCCTTGAATGAAAGGTTGGAAATGATAAACGAAACCCATAAACAGGCTTACGTTGCTCATAGGTATTTCATCACTGAGTTTTAGGCATAACAGCAACTGGCAGTGGAATAATTAGGCAAGATGAATGCTTGATACGCATCAGAATTGCCAACAGAAAGAAGGTATTGGGTTTTAAAGAAATGCCGTGCAGACCGGTAATTTGGGGTAGTAGGGAGCAAGATTTCCTGTTTGACAGATGGGTGAGCATCCTAAGGGGACCAGCTTGTTGTGAAGTTAATCAAGGCAGACTGTTTGGCAAGAAAGAGGCTCATTGCCTAGGACAGATTTAGATCAATTCTGGCAGGAAGGCATATCCACAAGAGGCTGTTTTCAATTTCATTTAATCAGTTAGGAAAGATGGAGTTACCGGCATCAAGTGGAAGAAGGATATGAAATCTATAAAGTAGGGAAAGAAATGTGTATTCGAGTGAAGTAATTTGTCTGATAATCCACAGAGATGTGGGCTTTTGTAATTTCATAGTAAAGTCACAAAGTTCATGATTTCTCTAAATTGGCTCTAGAGGTAGTCCCTTACTTAGTCCAGCGTCTCCCACTGGTATTTCTTATGTTTCACTGCTCTCTCTCTCCTTTTGTTGATTTCAAAATCTGATACATCTGATAAATAACTCTTTCGTGGCTTTAAGCCATATAATGTTGTCTTGATAAAACTGTTAGAAGTTTAAAATTTTTTAAATTTATTGGTGTCTTCTGTCAGTCTTTTTTGACATATGACATGAAAATACCAGTTATGCATCCTTTTTCCAGGTAAAAGATGTCTTAGTCTATCTATTATCTGATAGCATGGGGTTCAAGAGGAGGAGGAAATGAGGAAGGAAACTAATGGTTACTGAGCACCTGCCATTGGCTAGACATTAGAGTAGGCACTTTACATATGTTGGCATTAAATACTAAGAGCATTATGTATTTGTTATTAATCTCTCCATTTTACAAACTGAAAAAAATGAGGTTCAGAGATATTAAGTAATTTGACCATGATTACCTAGTAGGCAAGTGGCAGACCTAGGAATTGAACCCAGATCTGTCTGTCTCTTGTGTCTGGACTGTCCACTGTACATCTGCCTCTGTACGGCATCTTCTCTCCCAGAGAAAATGATCACGTCCTTAGAGCTCAGGACATGATTGATTAATTAAAACACCTACTTTCATATTAACATCCATTTATTCAACTTACATGCGTTAACCACATACTACATGCAAAAAACCAGTGCTGGATGCTGTGTGTGTGAGTGTGTGTGTGTGTGTGTGTGTGTGTGTGTGTGTGTAAAACATGGTCCTTTCCCTCAGTGAGAGTCTCGACTAGAGTGGGAAATAGTTATGTGCACAAATAATTATAAGACAAGGCATAATGTCAAGCGTGCATGAAAGGATGACAAACAACATGCTACTGAATAAATTGAAGAAAGATTAACATTAGTTCCAATGACCAGACAAGGTTTCAAGGAAAAGGTGGTGTTTTGCATATGCACTGAGGAATGCATATGACTTGGCCAAAGAAAGATGAAAATAAAGAGTATTAGAGGCTGAGGAAAAAGAATAAACAAAAGCATCAAATTACAAAAGAATGGTTTGGGTGTAGAGAATTATCTACTGTTCAGAACCCCTGGAAATTACTGAGTTTGCTTGGGTGTGTGGTGGGAAATTAGGTTGGAAAAGTAGATGAAGGACAGTGTATGGAGGAATTTGAAAGCCCTGATGAGGAGGTTAAGTGCCATTCTGTATGTAGAGAACCTTACTCTTGTAATCTCATAATCCCATCGTGCATATGGTTAGACTCGAGGGCAATAGTAGCCATTTATTCTTTTATGCATGGATTCAATGAGTGAATTTTTTTTTTTTTTTTGCAGTACGCAGGCCTCTCACTGTTGTGGCCTCTCCTGTTGCAGAGCACAGTCTCCGGACGCGCAGGCTCAGCGGCCATGGCTCACGGGCCCAGCCGCTCCGCGGCACGTGGGATCTTCCCGGACCAGGGCACAAACCCGTGTCCCCTGCATTGGCAGGCGGACTCTCAACCACTGTGCCACCAGGGAAGCCCCAATGAGTGAATTTTGAGAAATGAAGCAGATGGTTGGAAATGAGAATTTACACTTATGAGGAAGTCAACTCTAGAGACAGATTTAAGTTATTAGCCCAGAGTTGATCACTGAAGTCATGTTTGGCCCTCTACCCTTCTCTCTCAAATTAATAGAGAACCCCAAGTTTTAGCCAAATACATTGCTATGTAGCTAAAAGACAACATTTCTCATATTTCCTTGCTAATCCATGAAACTGTGATCCAACAAACAAAATGTAACCAGTAGTGGTATATGGTACTTCCGGAAAATCTACTTAAAAGGAAGAGATCATATTCTTCTGCCCTTCCTGCTTTTAGCAAAGCACATGTGATAGCTGGTGCTCTAGCTGCCACATTGGACATTGAGGACAAGGATCTTACCCTAGGAATGGCAGATCAGTATACTGGAAGGAGACTGGAGGTTCCTGAAAAATTTGTGGACTGCCATATGAGCCCTGAACAGCCTACTGCGATGCTTCATATATACATGAGATAGATAGCAGCTTCCTGTTTAAGTCACTGTTTTTTTGTTTTTTATGTAGTCAAACTTCATCATTTCTGATATATAACGTAATTAGAAGAAATTGCCAAGTGAGAGTGTAATGGGAGACAGGAGAAGCCTGAGGACTGAACCTTGGAGATCATCTACATTTGAAGAAGTTCAAGAACCTGGAGAGTTCACAGTCAAAGCCAGAAAGTGTATGTGAGTTTGTGTGGGGTGGTGGGTGAGAGATGGTGGTGGAAGTTTCTACCCAGTCTAAAAGTCTGTTTCCAGAAATAAAAAACAAAGGGCTGATGGTGGAGCCACTAAAAACTAGGGTGATCCAGGCTACTTCCACGACAGAGGGCTGGATTATGCAAGGCCAATTTCTGCTCCTAACTTTCCAATCATTTAATTCACTCCATCTCCCCTGGGGTAGAATGATCAGGAAGGACAGGAATGTCTAAGGAATTTCCAGAAGGTCAAGTGGGGGAAAAGCATTCCACCACAAATAAAACAGGGCCTTTGATTACAGCTATACTTGAGAATAAGTCTACCTTAAATCATTCTTTTGCCCTGCATTTGGTACCATAAATGAATGCCCCTTCTCTGTTCTACTAAAGGCTGTATGAAGTCCCAAACCTGCCTATTGGTGACTGCAAGGGGTGAGTGGTGAAGAAGTGGCCCCTGCCCCCTCTCCCCTGCGCTCTATCTATGGCTCTGCATCCCGCAGACCTTCAGATCCAAGCACTGGCAGCCATTTGTAAGGAGACTGCGCCAGGTTCTGCAGATAAAAGGTAATTCCAGGGCTTCCCTGGTGGCGCAGTGGTTGAGAGTCCGCCTGCCGATGAAGCGGACACAGGTTCGTGCCCCGGTCCGGGAAGATCCCACATGCCACGGAGCTGCTGGGCCAGTGGGCCATGGCTGCTGAGCCCGTGCGTCCGGAGCCTGTGCTCTGCAACGGGAGAGGCCACAACAGTGAGAGGCCCGCGTACCGAAAAAAAAAAAAGGTAATTCCAATTTTCCTCAAAGATTAAAAGCCCTATTATTTGTACTGTAGCTTAGGAGTAAGGGTTTCCCTGATGCTCAAGTCTGTTTGTTAATTATTATTTCAGAGTGCTGACAAGTTGTTGACAAAGCACCTTCACATATGTTATTCAGTCCTCATGGTGACCCCATGGAATAAGCTATTTTATTCTCTTTGATTCATAATGAGACCCAGAGAAGATGATGAAGAGAAGGTAGATGATGAAGATGATAATAATAATATAAATAGCTATTGTTTACTGAATTACTACCAAGTACAATGCAGAGTGTTAGGAACATAAATTTTTTTTAACATTCACAGCAATTCAGCAAAGCTGGATTTAGTAGATCCATTCTATAGATAATAAAATTGAGATTCTAAGAGTTGAAGTGACTTAAAGGTCACACACTAGTAACTGGTTGAGTCAATACTCTAACATCTTCTGGCTGCAAATCCTTGGGTCTCTCCCCTACACCACAGTGAACGTGGCACTAAGGAGTGAGCATTCATGGTACACTGAGACGTACCCCTTGTCAGGATTTTTCTTCACATAAACATCGTAGCTGACCCTGTGATGCCCCAGGAAGCTGTCATTTACCCTACTCCGCCTTGGGGAATTGTTAGGGGGTGAAGATACTAATAAGAACTCAGTTCATTGAGATCACTGAAAGAAGCCTGAGCTAGAAACACAAGGCTATAACTGGCAATCACTATTAAGGCTTTTATTTGAATAATGAGAAGAATGTTTAAAGAGTAAATGATGGGCAAATGATGGGATTTAATTAGTTTATTTCATTATTATTATGCCAACAGAATTATTTTACATCGTTTCTATGCAAATGGGTGCACAATTTAGTTCAATCTGTGCTTTCTGTGTATTGAAAGAATAAATAAAGATAACAAGAGAACCATTTGGTAAGGTTTAAGTAGGTTTTTCCTTTTTTCCAAAAACTGATTTTCTTTCATGTTTTTTTTTTACTCTAATTAGAAATCAAAGGTGAACTAACATGGACCAAATGTGTACAGCAAACTCTAGTTCTTCACACTTCTTGTGCATCTTATTAATCCACATTCGGTCTGTAGGATCCCATTAATGCGTTGTTCCCTGCACGTGGGGAGTTGGCAGTAATATTTTTCCCCAATTCTTTACTCCTGGGTTTAACTTTGAAACTTTTAAATTAAATGGTCTTCAATCATGCCCCACACTGAAGCAGTGAAAAGTCTTTTAAGTAAAACCAAAAGGAGTTTACGATGCTTCTGACATAGTTTCTTAATAAAGAAAAGCCATTTAAAGTGTTAACATAGCATTAAGTGAGGATTTTGAAAGTTCTTGCTTCATCTTACCTGCTCTCTGTATTCTAAGAGTTGCAGAAGAAATTCTAAAATAAAACCTTTTGTAAAACTTGATGAGGGGACTGGCGGGTAACAATCATATTAAGAGCTACCTTTTTTTTAGCAACTGCTGTGTGATGGGCTCTCTGCTAAGCAGTTCATAGCCATTATTTGAATTCTCATAAGAACCCTACAAGGAAGTAGTTTTTTTATTTTTACCCTTGTTTTGTAGATGAGGAAATTAAAGTCTAAAGAGGTTGTCCATCTTCAGTCAAGATTCATCTGATCAAAAATGAAAGCTTATCTTACAGAGCCATTGTGAGGATTAAACGAGATAGTGCTTGACACAGTGCAGGGTTGCTGTTTAAATCAATACTCATCTTATTTTGATACCCCTTTTCAATATTAGTCTCAAGCATTGCACTGTCTCCTTAGCATTTGAGTTCTTGAAATACTTCTGTCTGAGAGAAAATGACAGTGACATGATTCACTGTTTTGATTTAATTTATCAAACAGAAGATATTTGGTCTGCTGGCCATAATTTGCTGGTTGCTCACCATGGACCAGTTCTAGCATATTTTTGGAAACTGCTTGGAAATTCGCAAGATGATAGCAATTATGTGTATGCTTGGGGGTTTTCTATGCTAAAATCATCAGCAGATATATCCATGTTAGGTATCGTAATCTTAAAATGTATGATTGTCCACTAGTGACAAGATGAGGTGTTAGTTTGTGATTCTCTTTTTAACTTCCACCCAACCATTTATTTCAGCAAAATATGAAATTCAATGACTGAAAACTGTAAACAGGCAAAAATGTCCTGAGACGCTATAGGCAGGAGTAAGACAGAGTACCCTGGAATGGGGTTCAGAAGCCCTTAACCTCAGTCACAACTCTCTCCCTGATCACCTGGGTGGCCTTGCTCAAGCCACTCCTCCCCTAGTTGCTTCTCAAGGTCGTCACTTATAAATAGAGGACACTGTATTCTGGTAGCTAAGTTCCCTTTTTTCTTTAGCCTGACATAATAAACCAGAATGGAAATTCTGCTATTTGGCAGGTAATGTTAGGGCTAGAAAGGAAAGAAGCCTGGTATCTGTGCTTGGTACCTAGTACCTGGACCTTACTGAGGCACCTAACCTCTCATCCACTGATAAAAAAAATTTTTTTAAGTGATGTAAGTGAAAGGTTGTTTACATTAATTACTAGTGGGTTACCTACCTGTTTTGAGAGGACTGATTTTCTGTCCATAGGGATTAAATAAAACAGCTCCATCTCTCATGATGACTAATAATGCCTCCCTTTCCATACCATCATCATCATTATGTAGCCAAGACAGAAAGGTATTTGGCCACAAACACAAGAACAATTTATTTGCTTCTGAACTGACTGTATCAAGGAAAGGGACTTGACTCAATATCTTTTAGTCACAGTCCACAAGGAATTTCACTTCAAGTTGCCATTGTTCTTCATACATACTCTAATCCAAGAACTAACATAACTGTGTCATAACTGTACAGTTATCGATCTCCCCCATTGGCCTAGGAGCTCCTTGAGGGCAGAGACCCATCTTAATGACTATGGTATCACCACTGACTAACACAGTCTCTGACACAGACCCCTCGTTATAGAATAATTAAATTAACCATTTCTAACTATTATTTGATCTTGAGACTACAAACCCAGAGGTCATCTTCAGCATTCGGTTACATCAGAGGTTATATTACTACGACTGTGCTGAGGAATCAGTTCAGATTGTAATCTGAAGCCTTCAGAAGCATTGATAGCTGCATCCTTAACTCACCTCTCAAATTGGTTACTCAGCAAGTGAACCAAAACATTATACCTCCTCTTCTCCCTACCTCACTGCCTTTGGAGTTATATAAAACACTTTGATTTGCATCCAGAAAATTGAGAAGGAGAAAAAGACAGACAGTATAATACAACAGAGTCTTTATGAAGTCCTTGTGCAATTTAAAATATTCAGCAATTTAGGTTGAGAATATGATAGATACAACCTATAAATCAGATCTAAAGCAAACCGAATTTTCTCACAAGTGGTAGGAATCTCTGCTCAATGCAGAGTACACAGTGGAGCAGTTCACAGAGTGTATTCTGTCACTGAATAACTATTTAAATGCTGGATTGAACAATGTTTGCTTACTACAGAGTCCTTCAGAGCCGCTAATGTAATCATTTACATTGTGAATCTACAAGAAGAATATATAATATGCAATTGTTTCATATACACTTGTAATAAATGATTTGGAAGAGCACATCTTAGAAAACGCTGGTTTAGTTCAACTTGAACATTTCATAGATAGGAGTACCATCAAATGGTTTACCAAGTAAGACGACTTATTCGAGAGTATTCAATTTCCTTAGCGTAAAGTAGGAGTGGATTTCAGGGTAGTCTGGTTTCCAGTCCAGAAAAGTATACCTGTTTCCATCAGGCCATGCTGCGAGCCTCTACTAGCCAATGAGAGAACTTTCTGCAGTAGCAACACTGTCTCTTCTGTCTCATGAAGCCCTGTTTGTTGCCCAATAATTAATGGCATTTTTAGTGTAGGTTGCAATCTCTAAGATACTTTTGATTTTTAGTACAAAATGACTTTCCTAGAAATATAATTTTGCAGAGGAAGAGTACACAAGAGAAGTATGGCTTAAAATTCACCTTTTGGGTGTTCTATAATAATTTAGGGCTACCTGCTTAGCTGCTGAACAGAAATACCTGGTAGAAAACAAAAACCAAAAACACATAGAGTGCTGGGCACAGAGGATAGAGGTCATTTTCAAAACAGTCAACAGGTTCTGTCCTGTCTATGGGTGCC
Source organism: Delphinus delphis (assembly GCF_949987515.2). Lineage (NCBI taxonomy): Eukaryota > Metazoa > Chordata > Mammalia > Artiodactyla > Delphinidae > Delphinus > Delphinus delphis. The sequence goes on along the minus strand of NC_082690.1, from coordinate 49,930,106 downwards.
TGTCCAGAAGCCTAGGCCCCAGATGACCCGTCCAGAATTCTTTTCTTTCTGCCCATCTAATCCCAATCGCATTTTTCAAGGTCCAACTCATGTTTGATCTACTGTTTTTTAGAAAAAACTCACATTTTTTTCTACTGAGTGTTTTCTGATAATTTCACCCCCACCCGCACCCCACCCCTCCATCCTCCATAGTCTTTACTGATCTCAGTTGGCTGAACTGCCATGTGATGGAATCGGAAGAGCTAAGTTCTTCTTAAATCCTAGCTCTGCCTACACTGTACCAGCGGTCCCCAACCTTTTTGGCACCAGGGATCGGTTTTGTGGAAGACGGTTTTTCCACAGATGGGGGAGGTGGGGAATGGTTCAGGTGGTAATGTGAGCGATGGGGAGCGGCTGTAAATACAGATGAAGCTTCGCCTGCTCACCTGCCTCTCACCTCCTGCTGTGCGGCCCAGTTCCTAACAGGCCCAGGGGTTGGGGACCCCTGATCTAAAGAACCTCATAGTGAGGTTAGTGAGAAGCTACACACATAGTGAGAAGCTACATACACACATTCACACACACACTTAAATATGATGCTTAACATAGTGCCTGGCACAAAAATGTTAAGAAATAATTCTCTTTCTTTCTAATTGCTTGTATATTAGACCAATCTGCCAAAGGAGACTAACTGTTAAGGGCAGAGGGTATAGCCTACACTTTTTCTCTTTTTCTTTTACTCTCCACAATGCTAGGAATTCTTTCATCAAAAAACAATGCCTCCTAGTAACTGATGAACATCTCACAGTAGGTGTTGACAATTTATTCTATAATACAGTGCAGCTTATGTAAGAGTAAGTCAAATGAGTATGCAGACTCCTGAAAACAGTGCCTAGGCAACTAGTAAGTGCCATTATTAGCACCACTCTAAAGTAAGAACATCTGTTTTAGTGCTGCGCTAAAACTTAGGAAGAGTTATTTATCTTGACTCTATCTCAAGGGCTAGTGATTTTTACCCAGGAACAGCAAATCCAGTTGAAAAACTATTACCTCCTAGAGATGGAAACAGGGCAACATAAACCGGAAGAAGCCATCTGATTCTTAAGTCTTGGGTGACTCATTGTCAGCCTGGAGTAAACACGTATGACAAAACTCCATATGTACAACCTCAGAAGGGACGCACAAGGATGAGTCACATCTAAGTGGATTCCAGAGTAGAATATTTAGTAACTCGACTTCACCAAGTCATTGGTTTTCCTTGCAGTGGCCCCAGAGACTTAAAGCTAAAGTTTTTACAGAAGTCCTTTTTAACCTTCCATCTGAGACCATTCTTTAACTCTTTTAGAAGCCGCAAGAGAGTGAAAAAAATGTTAGAGGAAGAGCTGGAAGACTGGGAACCTGCTTTAGTCTCTACCATGTATTAATGGGAAGATTTTCTCAACTATAAATGTTATTTCATCTAAAGAACATTAAGTATCTTCTATGTTCTAAGTATTCACTGTTCTAGGTGCTGGGGTCCTGAGGATAAGAGGATAAGTAAGGTAGAGTTTAATGGGGAAGACAAAAAAGTAAACTGATGGTTGGAGGACTTGAGAGATTTAAGCAGAAGCCCTGCTTCTATCATCATTTTCCTTTCATGTTTCCTTTATTCATGAGAAAAAACAGAAAAAGTTAAATTACTTGCCATTGTCACAAAAGAGTAATGCTGGTTTTCACAATATCCTAGTTTCAAGTGTGATCATCAGACTCATTCAAAGATCTGAAATACAGCTTTTTCTATCTTTGAGCAGTAATATTCCTGAAAAGTCATTGACAAATTCTTTTTAAAAAATCTATTTTAAGTACAGTAAAACAGGTTGCTATTGAAAGATTTCTATTCCCTACTTATTGTTGTGAATTTGAGATTAGTTTAAAGAATGAGGTACATCTAAATTCTTAATACAGTCTCTGAAAACCATTATAAATCATAATGTGATTTTTCTGACACTTATGTCAGAAATCTTAAATGAGGGGGTATACGGCAGGTAGAAGAGTACAGAAAAGTAGAAAGAGTATGGATTAAGTATCAGAATAAAAATCTAAACAATAATGGCCACCTTATTGTGTGTCTGCTATATGTGAGGTCCTTTACATATATTACCACCTTATTTTATCCCTTCAATGTTTTTATCCCTATTTTACAAATGAAGAAGTTGAGGGTCAGAGTGGTGAAGTGACTTGACTAGGTCATACAACTCTGGATGAGACTGGATGAGATGCTGATCGGGGATGCAAACTCCGTTATATAATGATTTTTTTCCCAGGATACAATGCAATATAGAGGGCAGAGAGGGTCAAATCCAGGGATACTTCCTTTCATCCTTACGAGCCAGGCAGAAAGAGAGGGGAAAATGGAGATTTGGGGTGAATGGAGGGCACATCACCCCAAAAGGAGAAAACACTGCCTAGAGAAGGGGCTGGCTTAACAAAGTGGGATGTTAGGAAGATCTCTGCTCACATGGAAGGACTCGGCGAAGCCAGTCAGGGGAATTCATCCTGTCTGAAAAATTCTTCAAGCTGCAGGAGAGCAGGGCCATCTGTTTAAACAGGACAGCTCTGTGGGAACAGCTTCATGAGGATATGTTAAATAAGATCCAGACTTTCAAGCCCTGTTCCTCTGTGAAAGATGAAACTGACCTGAGCTTATTTTCCCTTATCTGTAAAAAAGAAGTTAAATCTATGGACGCTTACTACCTGTGGCTTTTTTTTGTTGTTGTTCAAGCACTTAGCACAGTGTCTGTAACACGGTAATTGCTTAATACCTACTTGCTACTATTGTTCTAAAGACCTGTAACTGTCAAGCACACTGCACATGGGTCCCACCAGTCTAACACCTTAACCTGCACCACCCCAAACTCATATGCCAATTACAAAAATCTGGGAGCATGAGAAGTGCACAAGTAAAACCCACAGACACACTGTTTATTAACCTACAAAATGAGGATAGAAATTCCTATTAATTCCCAGGATGCCTGTGATGGATCTAATAAGATAATATAAACACTCTGCAAACTACAAATGGCTATCCAAATGTGAAGGAATATCAATACTGTTATTAGTAATACTGCTTTATTGCTATTTTTAGAATATTCAGGAAAACACATATTCTCACTAAAACACTTCTGAAATGGTTTAGGTCAATTTTTTTTTATCATTTTATTCTAACAAACTTCTACCAATAGGTAAATAGTAATGGAGACAATGGAGGAATCTATGCTTAGATTAAATGACAGATGAGTTATATTTAAATAAATATTTGTTGGTTTTACTTTTTAAGTAAATCAAACTTGTTTTTGTTTATTCAATTATTTTATTTAATTCAAGTAATTTCGTCAATAAATATTTATTAAACCAAGTTAGCATGCACAAGGCCACAGAGTAACATATTAAAAGCATTGGAATTTGAAAACAAAAAATCTGGTCTGAATTCTACCTCTTCTACTTAGGAACTTTCAAACCCCCATCTCCAGCAACGGTTGTCCACCCCTGTTAAAAGATGACCCTGAACAATGTATGTATCCTTCTGAGTCTCCTTTTCTTCATTTTTGAAACAGAAATTGAACTACCCACTCTGCCTACTCAAGGGAATTTGTGAGGATTAAATAAAATAATAGACCATACTGATGTAAGGTACTATTCTTTGGCAGAAGTGTGCATTAATAAACTAGAATGGTGGTTTATTATATATAGTGAGAAGTATTACTCATGAGTGGACTGAGGCTCTTTGTTGCATCCTTTTTCTGTAGAAAATTCTAAGTGAAAAGCTGACTGCAGTCAGAAGGATGATAGAGACTGGTACGGGATCATAGGAGGATTTTAATGACTAATGTCATCAAAATGATCGCCTGATGTGTTGATCTTAACATATTCATATATCTTGTTCAGTTTTTATTGGTATCAAGTACCCATGTTAAAAGGTCATATTTCTAAAATATATGCGATAATTTGGAGAAATGATCACACAATATAACGGTATTGGCTGATTTTTATTTGCTATGGTCTGACAGTTTCTCCAGTCACGTTTATAAGTGCCTATACGTTTTCATGTTGCCCTGAACAGCAGAAAAATCAAGATATTATAGATTCAGTTTACCCTGAACTGAGTCAAACTGTCGTGATTCCAAAGCTGATGGACAAGTTGCTACCTCTGCCATAAGAACCCACCACCAGAACTGTTGTCGCCAAGAACACACTATTTTGGCTATACTCCAGGAATCAGATCACCACTGAAGCTCTTGGCTGCAGGGACATGATATAGCTCCTAGATCAGCACAAGTGAAAAGTGGATGCCCTGAACCTAGCCACTTGATACTTGTTAAGTTATGGACAAAACCATGGAAATTCTGGTAACATAGTTCACAAAACCCAAATTATCTCTATAAAAACTGTGGCTGCCAGAAAAAAAAAAAATCATACGCAAAAGAAAGTAAAGCTTCCAACTCATTTCCATATTCCAAGACTTGACTGAGTGAACATAACTGGCTGAGCCTAAATTACATCTGATAGCCTAGAGACACACGGCATCTGCAAGGGCATATGCGATAAACAGTGTGCAGCTTTCAGCTCTAGAGATATAAGAAGGGACTTTCATTTCCATGAAAGATGAATAGAATAAGAGAAATCAGATTTTACCTCCTGCCTCAAATAACCAAAAGGAAATAAAATCAGACCAACTATATGAAATACAGTTTTCCCAGACACTAGATCAGGCAATGAAGGACAGTGATCCTTAAGACATGGGAAACAAATAAGATAAGCCCTATAATTGCCCCAGCTTGCTGCCCTGAGAGAGCTTCCAGGCCACCAAGCAAGGAGAAAAGAATCCAGGAGGAGCCTGGCAGACACTATCAGTTGACGAGATGGAACTGAGAATCTGTGGAGAACAACATGGCTAGAGTTTGCTGGACAGGGTACCAGAGAGAAGAAAGCTACACAAAAAGAAAATTCTGGAAATAGAGAGTCACCCTTGAGTATTCACCAGAGTACTGAGTGTGAGGAAGTGACCAGAGGCCATGGAGAGAACCATCTGAAAGAACTGGAGTGATGTGTACTCGGCAATCACAAAGGTCTGGAAACAGTGCCAGTGGTCACCAGCCAAACTAGAAAATCTCACAATTCATAGGGCATTGAGCAGCATACTCAGAAGGGTCCTGCCTCAGTAGTGGGATGTAATTAGCCCTAGACCAAATGTTGCTCCTGAAAATCTTAAAGACAAGACTTAAAAGGATCAGATAGTTGAACTGCATCCCAGAACACAGCTCAATATTTACAGGAATACAAAAATATCTGGCCCCCAAAAGGTAAAATTCACAATGTCTGGCATCTGATCAAAGACTGCCAAGCATGCAAAGAAGTAGGAAAATATAACCCACACCGAGGAGGAAAATTAACGAATCAAAACCAAACCAGAACTGACATAAATGTCAGGATTTACAGAAAAGAACATGAAAGCAGTTACTATAACTATGTTCCAGATGGTCAAAAAGTTAAAGAGACATGAAAGATATTTTTAAAAAGACCCAAATTGAATTTCTAAAGCTAAAAACAACAATGCGTGGATAAAAAATACACTGGATATTATTAACAGCAACTTAAACACTGCAGAAGAAAAGATCAATGAATATAAATATATAGCAAAAGAAGCTATCCAAAGGAAACAGAGAGAAAAAGGATTTTAAAAAGTGAAAAGAGTATCAGTGAGCAATGGGACAATTCCAAGAGGCCTAATACATGTGTGATTGGAATCTGTGAAAGACAGGAGAGAGAGAGGGAAAAAAATATATTTGCAGAAATCATGGCCAATAATTTTCCAAATTTCTTTGAAAACTATAAACCCACAGATCTAAGAAGTTCAATACCATATAAGCATCAGAATCAGGAAAAGAAATACACGAAGATACATCATAATCAAATAGCTCAAAACCAGTAATAAAGAGAAAATCTTTGTGTCAGAAAAAAAGAGACATTTATTTAGAGAGAGCAAAGAAAATAAGGATGACAACGGACCTCTCAACGAAAATAATACAAGTAGGGAAACAGTGGAGTAACATCTTCAAAGTACAAGAAAGAGTCAACTTAGAATTCTGTAAGCAGAGAAAATATCTTTCAAAAATAAAGGCAAGGGCTTCCCTGGTGGTGCAGTGGTTAAGAATCCACCTGCCAATGCAGGGGACACGGGTTCAAGCCCTGGTCCAGGAAGATCCCACATGCCGCAGAGCAACTAAGCCCGGGCACCACAACTACTGAGCCTGCGCTCTAGAGCCCACGAGCCACAGCTACTGAGCCCGTGAGCCACAACTACTGAAGCCTGTGCACCTAGAGCTCGTGCTCCGCAACAAGAGAAGCCACCACAATGAGAAGCCTGCACACGGCAACAAAGAGTAGCCCCCGCTAACCACAACTAGAGAAAGCCCGCGCACAGCAACGAAGACCCAACATAGCCAAAAATAAATAAATTAAAAACAAAAACAAAGGGCTTCCCTGGTGGCGCAGTGGTTGAGAGTCCGTCTGCAAATGCAGGGGACATGGGTTCGTGCCCCGGTCTGGGAGGACCCCACATGCCGCGGAGCGGCTGGGTCCGTGAGCCATGGCCGCTGGGCCTGCGCGTCCGGAGCCTGTACTCCGCAGCGGGAGAGGCCACAACAGTGAGAGGCCTGCGTACCGCAAAAACAAAAACAAGAACAAAAACAAAACGTTTAAGCAGTGCCTTTAAAAAAAAAAGGCAAAATAAAGATGTTTTCAAATATAAGAAAGCTGAAAGAATTCATTAGCAGCAGATGCACACTATAAGAAATGGTAAAAGGAAGTCCTTCAGGCAGAAGGAAAATGAAATGGAGGTCTGTGAATTCACAGAAGAAGTGCATTGGGAAGGGTAACTGTGTGGATAGACATGTAAGTTCTTTTCTTATTATTTAAACCTCTGGTTAAACCAAAATACTAACAATGTATCATGGAGTTTAAAATTCTGTATATAATGTATATACATAAACAGGCAGAAAAAGGAAAAAGAAAACAAAAAAACAGTACCAAGATGATTAGAAAAACCTAACCATATTAATAATTACATTAAAAGTTAAGTTCTAAATATCTCAGTTAAAAGACAGAGATTATCAGAGTGGATACAAAAGCAAAATCCAGCTATATGTCATTTATAAGGAACATATTTTAAATCTAAAGACATAAATAGGTTAAAATTAAATGGATAAGAAAACGTATACCATGCTAACACAAGACAAAAAAAAAGCTGGAGTGGCTATATTAATATCAGAAAAAGTAGATTTCAGAGCAAAGAATATAACCAGCAATAAAGAATGTAATTTTATAATGATCATGATTCAGATTCATAAAGAAGACATAGCAATCCTAAATACGCATATAATAACAGAGCTTTAAAACACATAAAACAGAACTAGAACACGATCAACTTGATTTAATATACATTTATAGAATACTCCATCCAACAACAGCATAATACTGTTGACCTTTGAACAATGTGCGGGTTGTGGTGCTGACCCCCTGTGCAGTCAAAAATCCACGTACTGCTATCTCTGCCTCAAAAACAAAGGAACTGATAAATGACTCTCCAATGGACAGGAAACTGAAGCAGTCTGCATAGAATCAGGACTCAAACCCTAGTTCTTTCAATTCCACATACTGTTATCTCTAATTGAACACAAACTTTCCCCTCACTTAAGTTAAGTTAAAGATCTGAAAAATGAAAATACAGGTACTATATTCATTGAAAAAAATCCATGTATAAATGGACTGCGCAGTTCAACCCATGTTGTTCAAGGGGCACCTATACATTCTTTTCAAGTGCGTATGAAACATTGCCAAGAAAGATCACAATCTGGTCATAAAACAGGTCTAAAGGATTTGGGTTATACAAAGAACATTGTTGGACCATGCAAGCAGTTAGCAGTACAGTTAGCATTCGTCAAGGAGGCCTGCCTGGCACCCAAAATCTCTGTGTGTTCCTTCCTGCTGCCTCCTGTGCGTTTTGATTTTTCTCTGACCAACATGGCTATGGGCTTCTTTTCCTGCCTCAACTATAACAACGACCTGATAGGTCGTTGTTCCTATCGTTGTTCCTGATAGGTCGTTGCTTATTCCTTCAAGAATAAGCACTTTCTTAATGATCAGTTAATGAAGTAATGTGGTGCGGCAAGCAAAATTCTTCATGTAACACATTTGGACTTTAGGACAGTACAAGCATAATTCAAAAATACTCCAGGTTCAGTTCCAGACCATCTCAATAAATCAACTATCGCAATAAAGTGAGTCACAAGAATTTTTTGTTTTCCCAGTGCATATAAAAGTTATATTTACACTATACTGTAGTCTATTTAGTGTGCAATAGCATTATGTCTAAAAAATGTACATACTTAATTAAAACACTTTATTGCTAAAAAATGCTAACCATCATCTGACAACGTAGGCTTGCCACAAACCTTCAATTTGTAAAAACTACAATATCTGTGAAGCTCAATAAGATGAGGTATGCCATTAGATATCTTAGAAAAAAAAAGTCATACTTTTTCTATACATTAATTTCAAGTCTAGAATGACTCCACTTATAAAGCTGCTGCGATTATATCATATTTCTGCACTATTTGCTCAGCTTTTCTCACTTGCCATTTGATCTTTCTAAAACTACCTCTTTCTGACATAATCCTTTCCTTACACTATGTAGTTGTGGCAATTTTCCTCCTGACAAAACTAATATAATGGATGATGTTCAGAAATATGCCACATTCCCGTGGCTGTACCCAGATTTTGACCAAAAAGAAAAAAGACACAAATAATACAACTTATTATTATTTTGCAGATTTTCTGTACTTTTTATTTGTATTAGATATGAAAACATCTTATAAGCCTATGTAAAGTAAAAGCAGACATTTAGAGGTTTGAAAAATGGTCATTTTATAAGAAACAATAAAATAATTTAAAAGAAAATAAATATGGCCAGCACGTACTACTGAAGGAGAAAGATACAACTTACATACTTTTAAAATGACAATATATAGAACTTCTCAATGTTTGTTGTTATTTTTGAGTTATCATTTCTGCAAAATTTCCTTTGCATCAACGTATATACTTATTTGGCATTTTCCTCAGTGAATACCTTAAGGCTCAAGTAGCAACTCTGAGGATGCAAAGAGTTACTGAAGTAGATCAAAAATCAGGTTATATACATACTGGAAGTTTCCTCAGTTGAAGAGGAGCCATCAAACTGGAATAACATTCATGGAGAAATGAGGCTTGTGTGATGAATAAGAGAATATCATACAAAATAAATAGATCCCAGTTGCAAATGGAAGCAAATGTTAGACAGTGGAAATGAAACTCTGAAGACAGGATTTTTGAGGAATATGCTGTGTGGAAATGAAATAGCAGGATGGGACAGTCCTCAATCTGAGCCATCCCAGAGAATATGTCCTGTCTTAGACTAACCGCTGATAGAAAGTTGAGTTTGAGAATGGAGGTGGAGGGCAAGGGATAGTGTCAAAACCACTAATTCAGGCAATGTCAAGTTACAATACTTTGTTCCTTTATTCAGTCAAAATAGGTACTGGGCACAGAACTGGATGTTATAAGAAGTAAAATAAATGCAAGTTAGATATGATTCTTGCCTTTAAGTAGTTTATAGTGAAGTGGCTTCTCTACTTTTCAGGACTGAAATAACAAGAACATCATGTACCTGCTTCAAATTTTTCATTTGTAATGTGAAGATACTACTCTCTGACCGACCAACCCACCTAAGTAGAGTTTGGAGATAAAATGGTCACATTATTGTAAAGACGCTTTATAACCATAAAACATTATATGGAAATAGTGGATTCTCCTTCAACTACCATATGATGACAACAGCAGTAGTAAAGAATAAAGCAAGAATTTTAAAAGAAAATATAACAGTTGAAACCTGTCTTAAAAAGAGTAATGACTAAAATTGGTTTCCTAACAGGATGAAGACATTGATCTGGGTGTAACTAACAACCCCCCCACCACCACCCGCCAAGACCAGAGGAGGTACCACTGGAACAACCCATAATCCTTTCTATTTTTGGCCTGTTTACAGATAGCTTTATCAGTTTAACTATAATTGTACCTAGATGCAGCCACATACTTGCACTTTTGTGACTTCTCTCTCTCCACATCTCAGCTGGGTATATTGCTGTTACCCTGTGGTTTAATATGAACTGGTTTCTATTTACTTATTGCCTATTTTACTTATCAAGCTTCTCTTGTGACATGGAGCTGGGACTCAAGGCCAAAGAAATACAAGTTGGGTTGAATTAAGAAACAACATTTGGTTATTTTTCTGATTGAAAACATTACTTGGACAGTATTTTTCTACTGAATTCTGCAAAGGAAAGTGGTGATGCCCACTCCCCAAGGAGAATTTCTAATCATTGATTATTAGCTATGTTTTAAAAATTCTGAAGCTTCAAATACTGCTACCAAATCAAACTAAAAGAAACAGAAAGTCAACATTCAAGGCTTGAAAATTCAAGAGAATAAGGTAGCTCGTGACCATGGTATAGTTATGTACCATGGAAGCGGGGCTTTGGAAGCCTGGCAGTACCTGAAGAGAAAAGGGAGGAGAGAGAAGAAATGAGAAAATGTCAAGAGGTAAAGAAAGAAACTGAGATAAATTAAGACCAACCTCCCCCTAGAGAGGCCAGAGAAGGGGCTCTTTAAGAAATAAGAGTTCGAGGGCTTCCCTGGTGGTGCAGTGGTTGAGAGTCCGCCTGCCGATGCAGGGGACACGGGTTCGTGCCCCGGTCCAGGAAGATCCCACATGCTGCGGAGCGGCTGGGCCCGTGAGCCATGACCGCTGAGCCTGCGCGTCCGGAGCCTGTGCTCTGCCAACGGGAGAGGCCACAACAGTGAGAGGCCCGTGTACCGCAAAAAAAAAAAAAGAAATAAGAGTTCGAGAGTGGGCATGCTGTTCAGTCCAAGGTGACCTGTTAGTGCTCAGCATTAGGTGGAGGAGCAGGTCAGAACAGGGACCCCAGGGCAGCTGGAGAGCCTGGGGGATGGATGCAAAGCCCTTCTGCTTCAGTCAAGAGTGGGACACTGGCATTGACTGGGCCAGGGACACAGCAGGGTCAGGAGCCAGCAAAAAGGGTTTTGCCAGCCTCTTAGTATTTGTGTTGATTAAACTTAAGTTTAACTCTGTGTCCATTATGCTTGCCAATTTAAGGGAAATATTTTCACGTTGTATTAAAAACAGAACAATAAGTATACTTCAATATTTTCTTCCTGCTGCAGCACAGACAGACCTGTCCTTGTTTTGCCACTTACCAGCTGGGTCACTGGGATAAATTATTTTACTTCTCTGAGCCTCAGGTTTTGCTCTTCTATGCAATGAGGACAACCCACTTCAATAGGTTTGTTGTGTGGACTAAATGAGATAATTGTATGTATATAATGTTGGCATATTAGGTTCTCTAAAAATATTATTTCTTTCCTTCATTTCACCTATATCCTCAAAGTGCCTGACCGTAATTCAAAATTAGCAGCCAATATTTATTGACTTTCAGATACTGTTCTAAGTGCTTTACTTGTAGTAGCTACTTAATTTGCACTACAGCCCTATAGGGCAGATACTATTTTTAGTCACATTTTTCAGGAGGAAGCTGAGGCAGAGGCTAAAAAGCAACTTGCCCAAGCTCTCATCGCTAGGAAATTGCAGAGCTAGGACTCAAATCCACAAGCTCAGGCAATCTAGCTCCAAAGCTGGTGCTCTTAACCGCTGCCCTGTGATGCCTCTCTAACCCACAGTCAGTGTTGTTATCCTGAATTCACACCAGGGCTGTGAATATCAAAGGTGGCAACATGGCAATGCCCACAGGAGCTATTTTCCTTGCCCCTAGTAAATTAGACTTTAGAAGAATGGCCTGATTTCAAATTCTGGCTCCTCTACTTCTATTATAGCTATAGGGCTCTGAACAATTACACCTATTCACCAAAGATGTTGTGAAGATTACACAAAATCATCTCTAAAAAGGCTGACACATAGCGGCCATTCCAGAACGTAGTTGCTATTATTGTTATGCTTTAGATTTTTAAAAAATCTGTTGCTTATAGTTTTAAAAAAGTTCTCTGTTTGGCTGTAAGCAGCCACTTAAGCTCTAATAGTCTCTCATCCTCTAAGTTAAATTTGCTGCCTTTAATAGGAGATAGATACCTGCATCCTCATGTTCACCGCAGCACTATTTATAATAGCCAAGATATGGAAACAACCTAAGTGTCCATCAACAGATGAATGGTTAAAGAAAATGTGGTATATACATACAATGGAATATTATTCAGCCATAAAAAATGGAAATCCTGCCATTTGTGACAACATGAATGAATCTCGAGGGCATTATGCTAAGTAAAATAAGTCAGACAGAGAAAGACAAATACTGTACAATCTCACCTATTTGTGGACTCATATGTGGTACCATGTGGATTCAGTTCACTTCTGTGTGAACTCATAGAAACAGAGAGTAGATTAGTGGTTGCCCAGGGGGGTGGGGTGAGGGAAATGGGTGAAGGTGGTCAAAGAACATAAACTTCCAGTTATAAGACGTATAAGTTCTGGGGACCTAATGTACAGCATGGTGACTATAGTTAATAATAGTGTATTGTAATAGTAATAGTGTATTGCTAAGAGAGTACATCTTTAAAGTTCTCACCACACACACCAACAAAGGTAATTATGTGATGTGATGGTGGTGTTAACTAACCTTATTGTGGTTATCATTTCACAATATATGTGTATCAAATCATCATACTGTACACCTTAAACTCACACAATGTTATACGTCAATTATATCCCAATAAAGCTGGGGAAAGACAGAAAAGAGGTATACACATTAGAAATAAAATTAGATACTTTCCATTAAAAAAGACAAATAAAATATGATACATATATTATAAATCAAAAGAAAACCTAGATAAGTGTAACAGTAATTAAAGGATTAAGAAGGAAGTGAAAAAATTTAAGGCTCTTTGATACCATTAGTCTGAATGCAATACTACAAAAAAGACATTCACAGCTCACAAAATATTCACATGCTCCTCCTATTTCCCAGGTCCCTTGCAGTTAGGCAGGGCCCTGTGGCCTCTTCTGGTCCATGGTCTATGAGTGAATGTGACAGTATGCAAGTCTCTCTCTTCTTCAGCCATGGCTATTAAGGAATTTATTCCCAATGGTGCAGCTACAGGATGGTGGCATCTCTATCATCCTGGGTACTGAGTGACTTACATGGAGCAGAGCTGTGCCTCAGGCCCCATTTGATGTGCAGTGTGAGTGAGAAATAAACTTTTGTTGTGCTAAGTCAATTTAAGGATTATTTATTATGGCAACATAGTCTTAGCCTGGTTAATACAGTCTCAAATAAGTAATTTTATATAGCTCTCTACAATTTACATAGGCATTTCAAATGCATGATCTCGTTTAAGCTGAAAAAATGCCTAAAAACATTTTGTTAGTCCAAAGAGCATAAAATTAGAGGCTATACTGTCTTAGATTGAAGCAATCAAGGTTTATATTAGATATGGTGAAAACTCCCTAAGAAAAGGGGTTGTTAAAGAGAAGCCAACTGTAAAGGACACTTAGGGAAGTATTTATGAACTGGATGGGAAGGAAGGCTCGCACAAGAAGAGATGGTCTTTGGATTGCTTCTAACTCTTGAGCTGCTATTGAGGGAATTGTGGGATATCCATTCCTGGAAAAATTGCAATACTTGGTCTCAGAAGGTTTGTATGGGGTTTCTCAGTCAAAGCATGTGGGCTTCTAGTGTGATTTTTCATAAGTTGTTCCTACTTTAAAGATGGGCTAGAGTTCAGCAAAGAAATTTTAGGTGGGCTCCACACAGCTGATCTGCTTTTAAATTATAAGGTAGAGCTGCTTCCTGAGCCATGGTAACTGAGGAAATGCACAGTGCCTTTATAAAGTGATAGTATTGTCTTAGCTTTTCATACTACACAGGTATTTAGGAGTATTCTTTTACTGAGGTATATTGGATAAGGGCTCCTTTGGACTACGAAGTTTTCGAATATCAATAAATTACTTAATATATTAACAATTCCCTCAGAGCAAGAAAACTTGAGAAGCAATAAATCTAATTACCTATGGAAACAATCACTTTTCTTTAGGTTCTCTGATTTCTCAAGTGTAAATGGCAGTAAGTTTCCTCTCAGCTCTGGTGTACTAAAAGAAGTAAAGCATTGTTGAGCTTGGTTTTCAACTATTAGTCAAAGTATTAAGTGCTTTTGTGCTAAACACTGTATTTTTTGTGCTTTTCTCTTACAGTTCTCTAAATCCTATTGTGTAAGGACTATCATCATTCACGTTTTTCAGATGAGGAAACTGAGGACAGTTGTTGATAACGTACTAAGTTCTGAGCACTAAGTGACATGAACTGGATGTCTTCCTCATTTTTCTTCTCTTTAAGAATCCATCTAAGGATTCAAACTCATGGCTAAGACATGCTTTTTTTTTCTGCGGTACGCTGGCCTCTCACTGTTGTGGCCTCTCCCATTGCGGAGCACCGGCTCCGGGCGCGCAGGCTCAGCGGCCATAAGACATGCATTTTTTAAAAGATTGTATTGAAGTATAGTTGATTTATAATGTGTTAATTTCTTCTGTACAGCAAAGTGATCCAGTTATACATATATGTTATACATATATATGTATTCTTTTTCATATTCCTTTCCATTATGGTTTATTACAGGATATGGAATATAGTTCCCTGTGCTATACAGCAGGACCTTGTTGTTTATCCATCCTATATGTAATAGTTTGCATCTGCTAACCCCCAACTCCCAATCCTTCCCTCCCCCACCCTCCTTCCCCCTTGGCAACCACAAGTCTGCTCTCTATATCTGTAAGACATGCATTTTAATTAATGTTACTGCACAGGTGGCTCTGTGACTATAATTAAAATTGAACTCTTCACTCCGATTTGCTGTGGCTCTTTTCCACAACCAAGTTACTTTGCAGGGAACTAGGAAGAGCTATTACTAATGTGATCGAAGGCCGATCTACAGCCAGTTGAATTACTCACATTTTCCCAGCCTTTATCTGATTGCTTGCTTCTTCTCCACTTCTTCACTATCTAACTGAAATGCAAGTCCCATCAGCACATAAAATGCTGTTGAGAAGAACTTAATGAAAAAAAATGAATGACAGAAGTTCCAAAAAATGAAGTCTGCCATTATCAATTTGTTGGCCCTTAATCTCACAGTTATGCCTTTGATGGGGTGGAGATAATGCTGTAATAGGCACATTGTAAGAGAATATATCAAAATGTTACTCAGGTGGAAAGAAATTTGCAGGTATCAAGGTAGGAATTTTATGACACTCTTTAAATGCATTTATTCCTTTGTTTTGCATATTGACAAGAACATGATCTAATACACAGAAGTCTAGCAGCCCAACAGCTCTCTTATGTTAACCCTAAAATAAGCTTAAGCTATAAAAAAAAAGTTTAAAAAAATATGCCGAACAATAAAGATTTAGGGAGTGTGACTATGGTTCTTTGGTTACCATATAAATCACCAAAGTTGTCTCTGATGATCTGATATTAGTGGAGATGTCCCTTTCTCCCTCAATCTCTCCCTTAAAGTCAACATAATAAAAAATAATTTTCCTTCCATTGCACCAGTTTCCCTTCCTGTATTCTTTTTCCCAGTTAATGGCACCACCATTTAGCCAGTTGCCCAAGCCAGAAACCTCAGGCTCATCTTTGATCTCTCCCTTTCCTTCAAATCTAACATGCTACTAGTGTTGATTCTAATTTAAAATGTTGTTCCAATCTTCCTCACCCGTCGTCTTTCCCTTATACAGGTTCTTTTAAATTTTTGCCTATGCTACTGAATAGTCCCCAGTTGTTTTCCCAACCTTTGATCTCAGCCACCTATAATCCATCCTCCCCATTGCATTAGGGTAATTTCTAAATCACTGATATGATTACATCTTCTATAGCAGCAAGGAGCCCTTATCCAATATACCTCAATAAAAGAATTTGCCTAAATACCTACATAGCATGAAAAGCTGAGAAACTCAATACCATTGCTATATAAAGGCATTATGAATTTTATCAGTTACTATGGTTCAGGAAGGGGCAGATCTACCTTTCAATTTAAATTCACCTCAGCTGCATGGAGCCCACTTAATTTCTTTCCCGAAACCTGGCCCATCTTTAACCTGGCCCTCTGCTCAAAATCTGGCCCATCTTTAACCCGGCCCTCACTGTTTAGAGTGAGTCCCAAATTATTTAACATGTTATCCTTCCCACCTGAGCCCAACCTGCCTTTAAAATTTTTTTCAATCTATGGTTTCCATATTTTAATCACAGTATATTCATTGTTCCAAATATACCACGTACTTGCCCAACTCCACATTTTTGTTCATGTTCATCCTGCTATCGAGAATGACCTCTTTTCCTACTTGTTCTGGTTATTCTCTCAAGTCTATTTCCAATGTTTCTTCTTCTGAGAATGGACCTAATCTAAAATGAACTGCTCTCCTCTCTAACTCCCATAACTCTTAGTTTGTACTAATCAGATTTATACAGAAACTTATTATGACTATACCTGTTTTCTCTGCTGAGATAGTGAAGCAATTCTGTGATGATGGAGAGAGAGCTGAGTTTGAGGAGTCAGAATACCTGGGGTTAGTTCCATTTTGGTCACTTCCTAAGCTCAACAGTCACATCTCGAAAATGTGGATGGACATATAAAGATTAAATAAGATTAAATTAGATAACATAAATGAGAGCATTATAGGCTTGTCACGTATTGGGCAGCAGGATCACGAGCTCTCTGAGAGTGGAAACACGCCTGATTTACCTCTGTGCCTCCCCTCTACCAGCACACAGTATGTGTTCATTGAATGTTTGCTGAAGAAAATAAAAGGAACATGATAAAATTTCCACTTTTATCCAGGAGACTGACAGAATAAAAATAAACTCTGCACTTGTACAGAATATTTGACCTTTAAAAGTACTGACATTTCTTAGGCTTGTCTTTATAACATCCTGGAAAAGGCAAATATTGTCATTTTCCTTTTCCACCTAAAGAGACTGAGGCACAGAACAATTAAATGGCTTGACTAGGCTCATAAAGTTAGCCCAGAGCTTGAGAGAGACTGGAGCTACGGTCTGATGCTCTTTATTTGAGCCTAGAAGAGTAGGTTGTCTGTAATGATTTGATATTTGCTCCAGGGTGGGAATTAATTTACATCTCAAAATCATTTCAGAGGATATGTTTTTTACACGGGCAAGATGGTGCATGTTTAACTCCGCATTTCTGAGAAGGGGAAAAAATTAGATCAACTGTTACTGCCATGATTTTCTCAGCTCCATACATGTACTATCTGTTTTCCTTGGCTGTTCTTTCAGAGAAGTTATCATCTTCTACTTAGTCCCATGAAAAACATCTCAGAAACTCTTGAGCATCATCTTATAGTGAAAGATGGGACAGCAAACTCCAAACACATATCTGAGTTCGTATGATATGTAATAGCTTCTCATTTCAATCAGAATATGACTGCTTATTGAATTAGATCAGGCTAGCGACAGTGGAGTAGAAAAAGCCTGGGCTTCGGAATCAAAATGACCCTAACAATTCTAGCTGTGTAACCCTCCAACATTTACTTCCTCTGTATGAGCTTTAGACTGTTCATCTGCATTTGGATTGAATACTTTCCCAACAGGGTAACTTTGAGATTTAAATGAAGCAATATACCTATAGAGACGCTCAAATACTGGTTACATAATAAATGTTAGCTCTTTATGTACAGTAAAACTCATTTATTAGAATCACTGGGGAAGCAAACATTAAAAATAAATGAATTATTCAAATAGAACTCTTTCTAAAATAGATGTTATACTTCCTTGCTTAGCAAATAAAATACAATAAACATAATTTAAACTCCCCTTTAGACTCATGACTTTCATTCAACACATCCTTTATGGCACTGTGCATAATGCACTGATGTCTTCAAGGCTGCTACTGAGTTGTATACAGCTGCCTTTGCCCTGAATCTGCCACACATTTAAGTCCTGTTGTGTTACCTCCTTGGACTGGTTTGTATCTGCCCCGTTTTCTCCACTGCTTTGGCCTTCTCTTAGGGCCTCACAATTTCTAGCTTGGATTTACTACCACAGCGTAACCAGTTTCCCTATTTCCAGTCTCATTATCCCCAAGTCCTTCCTCTGCACTCAACAAGAATTTGAAAACTAAACCCGACTACTTCACTTGCTTGTTTAAAAAACAAAACAAAACAAACAACCCCCCCCCCCACCTAACCACAAAAGCTCCAATGGCTCTCCCTGGACTATAGCCTAAAAGGTCCACATTAGCATGGTGTGTACACGGATACCTCTGTGAGCTGACCTATCTATCACCTCTCTAGCCTTACCTCACCTCGCCTCTCGCCTCCTGCCTCCCGTACCTAACCCCTCACAACCTCAGCTCCAGTCATGCTGAGCTGGGCCTTGTGCAGCAGATTCCTGAGGGCAAATTCCTGGCCCTTTTCACACCTTCTTGCTCTTGATCCTGTTGCTCTCTCTGATTGGAAAACTAACCCTGGTTTTCTGATAAACACTTATAAATCTTTCAAAAGGTACCTAAAGCATCTTAGGTTTTAGGCAACCTGTCTTGCCCTTCCTTCCCCAATTCTCTGACTGGAAGAAGTGACCACTTACCCCCTTCCTTTGTGATAGCATGGAGCCCTGGGCAGATACTCATCACACCACAATGTTGTGGGATTACCTGTGTACCTCCCACCCCCATTAGACTTTGTGCTGTCTCCCCAGGCACAGGGTTAAGTACTCTACAATCACTGGGTGAGTATCTTTTTGAGTCTTTAGTTTTCTGTCTCTCCTTATATCAGGTTAATTTTTAGCTGATATCCCCATCAGTTCCTCACATTATTCTACTTGTAATCTACAGTCAGAACTAATCTATTGCTACATAGGTTTGCATGAGGGCCTGTAGAGATTTTTTTTTAAGGCAAATCTATGAGCTTGGGAAGTTCATGCTCCTACCGACCTTTATTTTGGCTATTAGCTAGTTCTTAGTGGTGTTCTGGATTTTTGAGGTTGACAGACAAATTGTCCACAGAGAAATGGAGTGTAATATGGTGACAGCCACTTATTGAAACCTTTCCTAATATGCCAGGTTCTGAGTCAGAAACTGAGGATAGAAAGTCCTGGTCGGCAAGGCATTTAAGAGGCTCATGTGGGGCTTCCCTGGTGGCACAGTGGTTAAGAATCCGCCTGCCAATGCAGGGGACACAGGTTCGAACCCTGGTCCGGGAAGATCCCACATGCCGTGGAGCAACTAAGCCCGTGTGCCACAAGTACTGAGCCTGAGCTCTAGAGCCCGTAAGCCACAACTACTGAGCCCAAGCACCTCATCTACTGAAGCCCTCGCGCTCTAGAGCCCGTGCTCCTCAACAAGAGAAGCAACCGTAATGAAGCCTGTGCACCGCAACGAAGAGTAGCCCCCACTCGCCGCAACTAGAGAAAGCCTGCACGCAGCAACGAAGACCCAACGCAGCCAAAAATAATAAATAAAATTTAAAAAAAGAGACTCGTGGATTATTTACATCATTTAAAACAAGCTTATGACATAGATATTATTAACAAACACACTCTATTTTTTGAAAAGATGAGTGCGCAACTAGCTATGGTGGGGGAGGGGGTCGGTACTCAAACCCAGGTCTGTCTGACTTCGGCTGTGCTGTCATTTCACTATCTCCCATTCCTATTGGAACTAACCTCTGGTTACAAGAATGCAATGTTCCTCTTGGGAAATTTTCTACATTGCCTTTCCTCCTATCACAACTCAACTTTTCATTCCTGAATGTATAAAATCAAATCACAAAGTTAGATAACCTGAAGTTAATGGGACTTTCAGAAAACTTGTTCTGATGTTATGACTTATTATGGTAGCTGCAGACAGGGGAGAGAAAGTAGAGTCTGAATGTCAAAAGCCATTCACGTTCTCAGTTCAGCAAGTATATGGCCTTCTACTAGTAAAGGAATGGAAGTGGACTGGGGCATTTGTCCTGGGGCTCAGTACTGCCCACTGACCCAACCCAGAAGTAATTGCTACCTCTGGAAAATCCTACCTTTCTTAAAGTCTGAGCACAAGTTCAATCACCTTGGAGGACGGAGATGGGGGAACTGGGCTTCTCAAATGTGGTCTACAGCAGAGACTGCAAACAGGCTTTGTCTCATGTGCCAAAGCAGAGAGCATTACAGTGGCCACTGAGAAGGATTCTGAAGTTGTTTCCAGACTCAGAGAGAAGAATGCTGGGAACAAACAACAATGTCTGTTCTGAGATCAAGAGAAGCATATCCTGTATTTACCATCATTGGTAGAAGTTTCAACTGTCATTTAGCATAAGCCAGCTTGTGATGCTACTTAATTTAGAAGTCTGTTCTAGTTCCTGAACTCAGCAGAAAGCATACAGAGTGAGATACAATCTGTCAGTCAGGTCCGGCACATCATAGGTGGTCAATAAATGTTTACTGAAGGAATGAATGCAAAATTCTACGGCTTTATGTTAGCAGAAGGATACAGTTCTTCCCCCTGCCCCCAATAATCGAGGGAAGTGGGCACACCGAGGTCACTTTGCAGAGTCCTGAATGCTGAGAGTTGAGGGCACTATACTATACGAGCCAGTAGTTCCCAAACTTAGCTGAATTCTCCAAGATGCTATGTATAAACAGAATCCCTTGTGATGTTCTGATTGGATAAGTTTAGGGTGAAGTCAAGGATTCTCTTGTTTTTGTCTGTTTGTTTTAACTATTTGCTAGCTTCCCAGGCAGTTTGTATGATAGCCAAATTTGGGAACTACAGCTGCAAGGTAATATGGTACCACTGAAGTTCTTAAGGACAGGAACGACTTACTCCCATCAGATATCTTTGTTTCCAGTTCCCTCAACTCTGATTCCTGTCTGCCCATCGAGACCAGGCCTGTCCCTGCCTTTGCTGAGATCCTGGACCTGCCAGACCTTGTCCTGGTGAGTCAGTTTCCAATCCCAAAGAGCTTTGCCACAGTGCCCTCTTTCTAAGGAAGATGAGGACTGAGCACAAGTTTTGCAGAACAGCGGAGAGATTAATATACCGTAGTGGGAATAAATCATGGATGAGGAAATGAATGAATAGCATGTTTCTGGATTTCAAATAGCATTTCTGGAAACGAAAGAGTCGTTCTCCTTTCCCAGTTCAATTAGTTTTCTTATGAACTCTCCCTAGCATTCTTCATTGCAGCGAATTATCTAACGTGTTCCAGTATGAAAATCTGGTCATTACCAAAAACATAATTGATTTGATCCGTGCTCTGACACAACACTTTGCAAAATGCATGTGCCTTCATATTGATTAGTCCTGCTGGGCTATTATTTTTCAGTAAAGCAGAGAACCACGTTGGCAGTGGACAATGCAGTAATATCACGAAAATATGAGCTCCTTATTTCTGTGGGAAGTTACAGCATGGAAAGGGTAGATGGAAGTCCAATAAGGATATCATTTGTCCTAAGACTTGGACTAAGAATCTATTTATATCCAACACTGCCCTTCTACAGGGGAAAAAGCTAAACTAAGAGAGGGAGCAGGGCAGAGTGGAGAGAGCAGGACCTGGGCCTGGGAGACTGAAAGTGAATTGCCACTTTCCAGCCTTAGGACTGGGCAAATTCCTCAACCTTTTTCATTCATAGTGTACTTGTCTATAAATTTGGGCACATTATTACCTACCCCACAGTGCTACCCTGAGGAAGAGCAAAAGTGAAGAGAGTGCCTGAAATATATTATTAAGTGCTCAGTGAATACTGGCAAGGATGCAATGTTGCTAACCAAGTCACAAAATTAGTTTGCCACTTTTTGTTTCCAATTTTGTTGACATATATAATGTAATCTTGTATATTTAAAGAAAAAATTAAGGCAATATGATCACATTTTAAAGAACGTTCTTATTATTCCTTTCACGCTTCTATTTTCTACGACCATACGGTCTATTTAGGCCCATACTCTGTTTTTTAGTGGAAAAAAACTGTGTGTGTGTGTGTGTGTGTGTGTGTGCGAGAGAGAGAGAGAGATCACACATTCAAGAAATTTTATAAAATCTCTCTAGAGAATTTAAAAAGAAATAAAATGGCTATTATGTATAATCCACCAAGGCAAAGAACATTAACAATAACTTAGACTCCCTCCGGTTGCCCTTCTTAACAACAGCATGTCCCTCCTAAACACTCTCTGCCCATAGGTAACTCTCCTGAATTTACAGCAAATCATCCCCTAACTATCTTTATAGTGTTATCACATATATGTATCCCTAAATAATATATGGAATATGGATATAGATATGTAATCACATTGTATATGTTTTCCTATGACTTGCCCCTTAGAGCCCATATTATATTCACTGTATGATTATAACATAATTCACATATCCACCTGACTGCTAGACATTGGATTATCTTTAGATTTTATTAATAGTATTAGTATAAATATATATTATACATGTCTCCTATGTATACGTGCAAATTCTCCCTAAGGTACATACCGAACAAATGAGCTCAGGTTATATTTTCAACTTTACTATATAATGTTAAATTGTTTTCCAAAGCAGGTGTTCCTGCTGACACAGTGGATGAGAGTTCCAGTAGTTCTAGATTCCCTCCAACACTTGGGATTGACTAGACTTAATTTTTGCCAACTTGGCGAATATGAAGTGGTGCCTTAATATACTTTAATTTGCAATTCCTTGACTACTAATGATTTTAAGTAACTTTTCATATGTTAATAAGTCATTTGTGTGTGTTTTAAGTCCTTACCCATTTTCTATAGGGCTGTTTGCACCTTTCTCATTGCGTTATAGTTCTCCATATATGGTATTCTAGATAGTGATCTTTTATCAGCTATACATGTTGCAAAGACATGTTCCTTCAATTTTCAATTCATATCACATTTCACCTCAGAAAAATCAGATATAGGATCCAAAGGTTGTCATTTCTCTAAAACTGCTGATATCGATAGCTACAAATATAGACTGATTTCAAGATAAATAATTCATTAGTATGGTTTAAAAGAAATACATTCATGAATATCTTTGCTCAAGCTTGCAGAAGGTGCTTGAAGAGCTTCTTAAAATATACCAAACTAATTTAAAAACTACAAGGCAGCACTGTGATGAAGAAGGCTGTCATGTCAAGACTCCAAATACACTAAAATTTTATATATTCACAGTGACAGTGGTTTATATATTCACAATGACAATACTTCAAATGGCTTCTTTTACTCATAAGGCATTCTGTCTATTACTAATATATTTATAACCCAGCCAGCACAGACAAACCTTACCAAGTTGACCACTGAATTTCAAGTGTGGTCTTAGTGTAAAACTTCTAAGAGTAATTTTTTCCTTTGATACAATTGTCTTGGAGTCATATCTTTAGTCAACTCATCTTTGGGTTTATGAGGAACTTAAGAATACACTCTATCAAAAATCCAAGTATTTTTAGGATAGTGAAACACTCTGTATGATACTACAGTGATGGATATGTCATTATATATTTGTCAAAACCCATAGAATGTACAACACCAAGAGTGAGCTGTAATGTAAACTATGGACTTTGTGTCAGTATAAATTCATCGATTCTAACAAATGTACAACTTTGATGTAGGAGTTTGATAGTGGGGGAGATTGCATACACATGGGAAATTTCTGTACCTCCTGCTCAATTTTGCTGTGAACTTAGAACTGCTCTAAAAATAAAGTCCATTAAAAATTAAATAATTAAAAAAATTTTTAATGCAGGGAGAAATGAGCTTTTTAAGACTACTAAGAAGTAGTATTGGATAATTCAAGGGGGGAAAAAAAAGCAAGCAAACAAACATAAATGTCCCAACTAGTTTCTAAAGCAATGACAACAGGGAAATAATGACTGCAGAGAAGACAACGATGGTAACAGCAACAACAAATGTTTACTGAGTGCCAGGCAATCATCTAAAGAGTTTTACCCCAATAAACTCAGTTAATCTTCACAAAAACCCTATCGGATAAGAACTGTTACTACACTCCTTTTAAAGATGAAGTAACTGAAAATCAGAGTTTAAGAATAATTTCAACATCACTTAACCAATTAAAGGTGGAGCAGCTCTAAGCGTTGGGAGATTTCATTGGGCTGCTCTACTGAGAGCACAATCACCTCGCAGATCACCACTCACCTTCAAGAGGAGTGCAGAACCAGGCTAGTGAATGGATCACAGAACAATACACCCAAGGGTACTTCCACAGAGCTGTATGCAGGCAGGTATTGAATGTTATAACATAATTTAAAGTTCAGGGTTCCACTATGGTCCATTAATGTGAGAACTTCATGTTTCTTGCATTTCACGTGTAAAAAGTAATAAACAAACCTTGATTAAATAGAGTCGGGAGACCAGAATGGGGGGGCGCTCATGCCCTTGGACAACAGCAGAGCCCAACAGGAAGAAAGAGACTCTTCTTTCCTGGCAAGGGCTCAGCTAATGAAAAGCCATGGACCCAATGTTTACTCTAGCCCGCCCAACTTCCTTTTTCCTTCTATAAAAGAGTTCTCCTTCCCTTGCTGTGGAGGGAATTGCATGTGGCTCACCGTGGTTGCAGACCCTGAATTGTAATGCTCTGCTGATCCCTAATAAACCCATCTTGGCTGGAGAAATATCTGGCAGGCTATTTGTTTTAGGTCAACACATGGCTGTCGGCATTTTTCTGATACCAAGCCATGCAAGGTAGTAATAAAAACACTTGCATCTGTGTTATGCATAGCATTTCCCACCCTAGACTGTCATTATGACCTACTTATCTGTGCACATCGCTTGACTGGAGATTCTTGGGGAAGGGGGCACACATTTGTCGTGTGTCTTTTCTATGCTAGATTTTATGCAGCCCTTTGGAAATGTCATTCTCCAGTCATCAGTATCTCTGTGATGTTTAACTTCATTTCAAGAAACAGAGATGCTGCCATATGAAAACATAACTTAGTTACCTTCGTGTACTAAGAGAATTACTCCAACTTGGTATCCACAAAGGAATTAACCTCTTTGTTAAGAACCAGATAATTCATAGTCAGGAGAGAAATTTAAAGACAATATAATGAACAGGAAAAAGCTAATCCATATCCACCTATCTAAATCTGTCGGCATTTTCTATTTTACTGAGAAATCCTTTAACATCTCCACTAGCATTTCTCATCCTTTTTTTAAAAAAAATTTACTTATTTAATTTTGGCTGTGTTGGGTCCTTGTTGCTGCGCGTGGGCTTTCTCTAGTTGCATGGAGTGGGGGTTTCTCTTCGTTGTGGTGCGTGGGCTTCTCATTGCAGTGGCTTCTCTTGTTTTGGAGCTTGGGCTCTAGGTGTGTGGGTTTCAGTAGTTGCGGCGCGTGGGCTCAGTAGTTGTGGCACACGGGCTTAGTAGTTGTGGCACCCGCAGCATGTGGGATCTTCCCAGACCAGAGATCAAACCGATGTCCCCTGCATTGGCAGGCAGATTCTTAACCACTGCGCCACCAGGGAAGTCCTCTCATCATTTTTGAAATCAAAGAATCCACTTTAGCTGTCCTTTAGAAGCATTAGCCCACCACAGTTGTTAGTGTCTCCACGGAGTTGACTGTACCTCCATTTTAAGAAAGAGAGGTACTGTCACTTGAAAACTGAAGTGTTTTGAATCTCATACTCTCAAAATTCACAGAAGGAACCATCTCGGCTAATGTATTCATGAAATATAGTAATGGGTTCTATGGCAGAGACTACTAAATTACTCTTCAGTATCTATTTTTCCCCTCTTCCTTTTTTTTTTCCCCCTCTTCCTTTTAAGGAATACAACACCTCCCTCCCACCCACAATGGAGTTTTAGGAAGGCATACCCAGGTAAAGACTATATTTCCTACAATCACTTTAGAAAACTTTTAACA
This sequence comes from Delphinus delphis, assembly GCF_949987515.2. Taxonomy (NCBI): domain Eukaryota; kingdom Metazoa; phylum Chordata; class Mammalia; order Artiodactyla; family Delphinidae; genus Delphinus; species Delphinus delphis. Next base: position 49,904,120 of record NC_082690.1, on the reverse strand, counting down.
ATTTATTTTGAAGTATTTGCCTACCTAAGACCTTGCAGTTTCACTCCTGTATATAAATCCAAGAGAAACGAGTGCCTATTTTCTTTAAAAGACTTGTAAAAGAATGTTTATAGCAGCTTTATTCATAACATCCCCAAATTAGAAACAACCCGAACATCCTCAACAGAAGAATGGATAAACAAATTGTATTATATTCATACAATAGAATAATGCATAAAGCAATAAAAAGTAGCAGACTACTGAAACCCAGAACAATATGGATGACTCTTAAAAACATTATGTTGAGCCAAAGAAGCCAGACATGAAAGACCACAGACTACACAGTTACATTTATACGAAGTTCAAGAATATGCTAATCTAATCTAGATGAGATTAGATTCAGATAGAATTCGGAATAGCGGATATCTCTAAGGGTGGGGGTTGAAGCCCAGTACTGACTGGAATGGAGCATAAGGAAACCTAGGGTGCTGGAAAGTTCCATATCTTGGTATGGGTGATGGCTACAAAGATGTATACTGTCATTAAAATTCATTGATCTGTGTCTTTTATTGTGTATAATTATATTTCAGATAGGTAGACCAGGAGGGGGAGAGGGAGGGAGAGAGAAAGAGGAGACAGACAGACAGACACCCTGGGAGTGCCAATCCATGGCACAACCTGAAACCCTCCCTGTAGTATTTGAAACCAATACCAAATATGTTACACTTTCAAGGCAACCAGTTCTTAAATTACCAAGGCTAAAAGGTGGGATGTGTGCTTCCTCCCTAGTTACGATATGTTTCTCATTTAAATTATTTATTTGTGTCTGGCATATACCAGCTGGATGTCAGCTGGAAAACAAAAAAAAGTCAATCGAGGGTTAAAATGAGTGGTTAATCTGTCTGGGTATAACCAAATGTCAACAATAACCTCGAAATTCTCTAATAATTTGGAAGGAGAGTCTGTGCACTCACCAGAATGGTACAAACTTGGGAGTCAGAATTACTCCTGTTTAATTCTTGACTCTGCCTCTGTGTGAACTTGGCCAAGTTCATGGACTCTGAGACTGTTTCCTCATCTGAAGAACGGGGTTATAATGCTTGACTCATAGTGTTGTTAAGAATATTGGCCGAGTGGATGCATGAAGAGGCTTTAGAATGTAATACACACTCAACAAGTTCTAGCAACTATTATTCTCCTAGGAAGATGAGATCTGTATTTCAAGAAAGTGATTCAGTGTGTACAAGTTTGACTTTAGCATTTAATTCATTTAGTTGTATCTTGCCCTGTACACAAAAAGTTCAAAGTACCTACAATATATTTATTACTAAATAAAATTACTCTTTAATTCACAGTACCTCTGATACCTTCAATTCAGAAGGCAAGAGAGAACATGTGACAGGCGAGCAGCCGCTGCCAATCCCTCCCAGGAAAGGTGGGTACACAAGGAGGCTCTCTCTCTCCTTTCTCCTTCCCATGCATTTACATGCAAGCACCTCCTCGCATAGATTTTATAGCATTTTTTAAAACAGTGCACTTGGCTTCTATCTCTCTGAGCAATAGAATTGATTTAGTAGTCTTTGGGTCAACCTGACGTCACAGAATCTTTCAGACACCACAGCTGATTCTAACATAAGATAAAAGCAGAGTTGGTTATGCTGTTTGTTAGGTGCCAGGCTAATGGAGGAAGTGTTTCTCCTCTATTTATAACTCCATTATTAAGACTTAAAATCCAACAAACCGTGGCGGTGTTCTGTTCCACAATCAAGGCCTTCAACACAACAGACTGTTCACAGAATCACAGATAGGAATTATGTACACGATCCCACTTTGAATCCCCTGCTGTCCAGGAACCTTCCTTCCTGCCAGCAAAGTGACAACAAGCAGCCAGCATATTCAAACAGAAGTCCCCTTTTAAAGTAAAATATTAGGTGAAACCATATGAAACATTGACAATTTCATATGGTTCAATCTAATATTTACATCAAATCATAGGATGAGTTAAATCAGAGGTGAAAATGACCAAAAAGGAGCTGGTAAGAGTAGGAGTATTTCCTCTAGGCCAAGTTCTTCCACCAGGGGCACAAAGTGCCTACATGGTGATGAACTTAGAAAATACCCTAAGCCAGGCAATCCCTTAACCTCAGACATGCCCTGCTACCTCAACACCCAGTCTTTGCGAAGACTTCATGGGCTTCAGAGCCCTGAGAGAACCACGGCCAGCCGTGCACCCAACATGCCCCAGCAGGGCTCCGTGTGCCCTCATCCTCAGAGCCCAACACGTTTACTGCCAATGAGAAATCTGGCTCTGCGCTCTTTTCTGGCTCCAAGCACAACCAGGACAGATGGAGGGGCCCTGGGAGATAGAGGTGGCAGAATTTTGAAATTTCCCATTAAGCTGGCTTGATTTTTATGCCACATTAAAAAAAAAAATTAGAAGAATCAGATTTCAGGAAATTATCTAACAACTGATTTTAAACCCCAAAATAAAAAACTATTTTTTCCCACTACTGATAACATAGGTTGTGTATAAAAGCACATGTAGGTCTTTGCATGAACACACTCCCTTCTCCCCACACCCTACCTCCCTACTCCCACCCTGAAGTTGAAATAAGCTAAAAACTGAAATTTATAAAATGCAGTCTCTTTCTATGCCCAAGCAAAGAAAATCCTATTGGAAAAGTTTGTTTCTAAAGTGGCCATGTTGAAGCCCTATGGTTTTCTCCTCAATTTTCTCTATTAATCCAGAATTACCTCTTTATGTGCAATAGAATTAACCTTTTGGGGGCAAAGACTGTCAAATGAGCACAGGTTGGACACCACTCTGTAGGAAATTTGGTCAAGTTTTAAATGCTTGGTTCTTGAACTCAAATGCCTGTACTTATGGCAAAAATGGGGATTATTTTCATGCCATCAAATTTTGAGTGTAACCCCAGGGTTATACTCCTCAAATATCATACTAGGTTAAAGAACTGAAATAACATTGTTCAGAGTCTCCTCTTTTCATGTCCAATCTTTAAATTCACTGCAAATAGCAGTTCTCCAAGATCTGAACATCTATACTATGTAGCTCCCCCAAAGACTCTGATTAAAACAGAATCTGAGAGCCAATGGATATCAGACAGGAAGAGATCTCAGAGATGACCTTGTTTTACATCTAAAAATCTGAGGACCAGACATGAGAGTTCTTTGTACAAGGTCATACAACAACTTGAACCTAGGTCCTCCAATTTTCCCCAGGCTTCATGGATCTCAAGGTGGGAAAAGGAATGTCCCTATCTATGGGTATGACTGGAAACAGAGCAAAAGAAAAATGGGAAGGTAATTAAGCATTTATGGAGCCCTGCTATTTTCTTGGCACGGAAGCAAATAAAGCAAGGAGAGAAAAGAAGAGAACTTGGGGAATAGCAGTATAGCTACCATCTATGGAACAGTGACAGGATAACAAACCAAGGGTAACCGTAATGATATCTAGTGTTTATTAAGTACATCCCATCTTCCTAGAAGTAATGCATTATTTACTACTTACAAGAATCCAGTGATGATAATGATAATGATGATGATGATGATGATAATAATAATAACAGTGGCTACCATTCATTAAGCATCTCTTCATATGGGCTGAACACTGTGTTAAGCATTTTATAGACAGTATCTGATTTTATTTATACAACATGATAATGAGCTTGTTCTCCACAGCATAAAAATGAACAAGCTGAGACTTAGAGCATATAAATCACATGTCCAAGGTCATACAACCAGTAAATGTAGGAACCACAGTAAAATCCAGGTCATCTGATCAAAGAACTTAAGCTTCTAAGCGCACCACTATTCTGATTCTCAAAAACAGGTTGGTTAAAAATTAACACAAAACCCTTCCTGTATCAACACTGCTGGTCTTTTTAATTTTCCTCAAGAATAAACCAGATCCAAAGTAAAAGCCATTATTTTACAAAGAATATTCAAATTGTCTAATCTATTTATGCTGCAAACTATAGTGAATCACAATTTTGGCATTATATCTAGAACTACTACTGGCTGTGGTCATTCAAAAAATCCTGTGTTTTAACATGGGAAACAATTTCATAGCCCTTTTGAGTGTAAAGGGAGTTGGGTTTAATGCATGTATATCGAGACGAGAGGGGAGAGAGAGAGAAGGGAGAGGGGAATATGATGGAAGGAGGTACTATTTATTCACTGCTTCTAGGATTCTGTAGGAGACCATGCTGTTTAATAATTTCAGCACTATAATTTTAAAAGTCAGTAGCTCTGGTAATGAAGTCTATGACTGAAGCATGCTATAAAAAAAGAAACATTGTGTGGTGGCTGGTCCTAGACAAACTGACAAGCTTTGTTCTATCTTTTTGAAACCAAAGGCATTATTTACATACACTCCGCTGTAACACAGAATCCCTTCACTGAAAGAGATTTTTACTTATCTGTATGTAAAAATAAAAATAGTTGAATAAGACCACATATTTTCTTCTTGTGCTAAATTACTGGTGAGAAAAGAAAACCACAGAAATTCTCTGAATGGTACCGAATGATCTACACTAAAACTTAACTATGTCTCCTTGAGCAGCAATCACTTGACCATCTTTTTCTTTGCCAGCCCCCCATTCCCCCCAAGCAGTAAGGTGCTATGACTCTGTGCTGAAGGACGGCAACATGGGACACTGAAGGGCTTCTTTCCCAGTGGCAGTGGCAGCTGTCAAGGTGATTTGATACCTATTCAAAGGCCATTTTTTGCTTTCCAGTTCTCAAGGATCTAATTTACCTTCAGCTTCTCTTGCGGGGCAGTGGTTCAAATGGGTAGGAAGCATGTTTTTGTAGTAGTACACAGGTATAAACAAAGGTGATAGATGCCTTTATATTCTTGAGTTTAGCCACAAGTTTGTAGAAACTGTGCACATTAGAAAACAACAGAAGGTTTAATTTTCCATTTGGATCCCCAAAGAGAGCATAGGATTGTGCTTTTTCCAAGGCAGTTTTTCATCGACCCATCCATCTGTCCACCCATCCCCTACCTACTCCCAAGAGCAAGCACCGGGCTAGGTGCTTTAGGCACACACACAGGCACTAGAGCAGAGTAGTAAAGAGTCAGACCTGGGCTTGAATATTGGCTCCACCATGCAGGAGCTGTGTAGATTTAGGGCAGGGTTCTTGACTCCTGAGTCTTAGTTTCCTAACTGTAAAAGGGACTCAATGATATTACCTTATCTCTCATTGAATTAGTGTGGTGATTAAATAAGATAAAGTACCTGACACATAACCAGCATCTGATAAACAGGAGACTTATTAGGTAGCATCATTCCCAGTTTAGGTGTGAGAAAAGTGAAGCTCAGAAGAGGTAAGCGGCTTGTACAAGATCTCAGATCTAGTAGTGATGGAGCCAGGACTGCACGCTAGGCGTGTGAAAAACACAGGCTCCTCACAGCACCATGCTTCTCTTTTAATGAGCTCACGGTCTGGGGAGGAAAACAGTCACCTAAACTTGGAGTGTCCCACAATCCCTGTAACTGAAGTGCTATGATAGGAGGGGGCAGAGAGGTGTGGGCCAGGAAAACTCCCAGGAAGATGTGCCTGCACTGGTTCTTGAAAGGCCTTTGAGCATCTCTTAGACAGAAATCCTAAGGAGGAGACTATACTCAGATTGAAGAAAGGGCCTGTGCAGAGGCAGGGAGAAATGAAAGAGCAGGGTGCTCTCTGAGGCTGTAGCCCAGGGTCTGTTAGGGGAACCAGTGGGGGAGCTGGGGGCAGAGTCCAGACCAAGATAATCTCCTTTACCTTGTAGGTGTGATCAGGAGCCACAGATACAGTTTAAATACATGGATGAAATTAAGAGTTAAAATGGCTGGAAGTGAATCACACTTGAATCTTTTCCATTTTCACTTGGAAACAGAACATCTCTCCCACCAGGCAGGCTCATCTAGTGTTTCCATGCCAACCGATTGCAGATAGGCTAAGCCCTAAGGCAGGGAGTGGTGCAGGGAAAGAAGACAGAGAAAGAAGAGAGAGCAGGGGAGAGGCCAGGCTCAAACTGTGGGGGTGGGCTGTAAAAAGAATGGGGGGGGGCAGTGCACTACAGAGGAGGAAGGGGGGATCAGTAAGCACCAGAAACGAGGATTTGGTAAAGCTAGTCGTACTTAAATTTATTGCAAAGCCTGGTCATTACCTGCCCCACCCCCTCCACACACAGATGCAGCATTCAAACCAGGGTTTTTTTGAGCTCACCTATACTCTGAACATTTTCAAAGGAACCTCATGCAACTTACGAAATTCTAACCAGTTCATTTCTTATTCACTGGAAATCAAAATAGGAATGTTAGAACTCTGATTCTCAAGAAATCTCACCAATCTTTTCAACCTGCTTTCCAAAGTTACTTAGCTTTGAACTAGGAAATCTTATTTTTGCTAAGTGTTAGCAAATTATAGCATCAGGTTCAAGGATGGTTTCCAAATTCTGAATCTGGATGTGATCAAAATTGAAAGCAATCCCAGGAACTGGCCCTCCCATTAGCTGCAGGTTGGCATTAATGAGACTTCTATGCAAGCAATCTAAGACTTTTTAAGCTATTGTTCTCAGGTTGAGGAGGAAGTAAATAAAGTTAAAAAAAAAAAAAAGAAAGAAAGAAAAGAAAAAGATTAAATAATGGTTCTTAATGTTATTGCATACTGGAATCACTAGAGGACCTTTAAAAAAAAATAATGATGCCCAGGACACATTCTCAGAAATTCTGACTCAATAGGTTTGGGCTGCGGCCTTGGGCATCAGGGTTTTTAAAAGCACTTGTGATATTGTGATTTACAGTGAGATTTGGTCTTTGTCCCATTCCTGGCACAGAGCTCCTAAAACGCTTGGAATGTCCTAAGTGCTAAGAGCCATAAAGGTGTCTCCTGTTATTCATAACAAGCCCCTTTCTACCACACCTCAGTTTCTGTTAGTGAGCTTTTAGAAAGTCCCTAAGGATGGAAGCTGCTTACCCAGGGAACCATGCAACTAGAGGGCTGGAGCTTTCAGCTGCACTCCTAACCTCTGAAGAAGGAAGAGAGGCTGCAGGTTGAATTAATTGTCAATGGTCAGTGATTTAATCAATGATACCTAGTAATGAAGCTTCTATAAAAATCCTAAACGATGGAGTTGAGGGAGCTTTCTGGGTTGCTGAAAACATGGAGATGCTGACAGCGTGGCCCTCACTGGGAGGGTGGCACTCCTGGAGAGAGCATGGAAGCTCGGTACCTCTGCCTCCATATCTTGCCTTAGGTATCTCTTTCACCTGGTTGTTCCTGAGTCTTATTCTTTTATAATAAAACAGTAACCTACAAAGTAAACTATTTTCCTCAGTTCGATGAGCTGCTCTAGGAAATTACTGAATCCGAAGAGAGGACTGTCTGAACCTCTGATTTACAGCCAGCTGGTCAGAAACACAGGTTAACAATCTGGACTTGTGACTGGCATCTGAAGTGGGGGCAGTCTTGTAGGGCTGAACCCTTAACCTGTAGGATCTGACACTGTCTCCACGCAGACAGTGCCAGAATTGACTTAAATAGTAGGACACCCAGCTGGTGTTGGAGAACTGGTCGGTGTGGGGAAAAACCCAGACATCTGGTGTCGGAAGTGAAGTATTCGGTGAGTAGTATAAAGGAAAATAAAAGTTATTTCTTTCAGCTCCCCAGGTGATTCTAACATGCAGCCAAGGTTGGCAAACACTGAGATAAAGCAGGAAGAACCAACTAGTAAAACAAACCTACTTTAGAGACTCTTCTTGGCCCTTCCCAGGAGAGAAAGCCGGTGTGAACTGGTCACATTGGGACATGACCTATCCTGGCAGGCGCTCAAGACAGACCAATCTAAATTCCACGTAGGAGGGGGAGGTGGGTTTGGCCATCAGATTCGGACATGCTTTTATTGCTGGTCTCCCCACTAGATCAGGAGTACCCTACAGCAAGGACTGAGAGTATTTATCCTTGTATTCCTTGAACCCACCTTAGTGTCTGGCACATGGACTATCAACAGTTGTTTATAAAATGAATGGAAAGCAGGAGGAGGCACAAGTGAACGAAATGAATGTTAGACCTAATTCTCACCAGACTTCCTTCTTAGCACATTCAATAAGTCATGGGCATGGGCAACAGCAGCTTTAATGAAAAACAAAATAATACAGAAAATAAACAACTGGACACCCTTTGTAATTTCCGTTGAATTTAATGAATATTTACGGAACTTTTTTCTACTTAGATTCTGTGCTACACTCTAAGAGCCACAGACTGAGCCTTCTAGCAAAAGAGTAAGTTCTAGAAGCAATGACTGCTGGTTCTACATCGATCTGTGGGTTCACTATTTTAAGAATTCCTTACTTTAATGACGTTTTCATTGGTATAATATGGCTGATTCGGGTTTGTGTGGCTTAAAAAGTGCAGCGAGTAGTATTTTGGATGGGGCTGAAGCAAATCATTCAGCACTTCCTATGTTTTCAGCAGTGTTTCAAATAAATTCCAAAGAGCATTATTTCCCAAATTTGCTTTATCCCAAGTAGCACATGGAATTCTTGCTTAAATCCTGATTTCTAGGGGATAGGCAAACACTGTCACAGAGGGTCTGTAAATCTTCAGAATACCTTATCCTGCAAAGTGCTGACTGCAGCATTTTTACAGGTGAAACGATAAAGTTGGGGGAGGGGAAAGAAAAGGAACTAGGACATAACAAATACTGTGTCTGTTTCATGGCAGACACTTTCTGAAACAACTGATACTTTTGTTGGATTTAATACTTATAACAACCCTTTAAGTGGATATTATTATTCCTTTCTACATTAGAAATGTGATCCCAAAGGTACTCTCTTCTACAGGTTAATTTTGCCTGTTTTTGAATGTTATACAAATGGAATCATACCGTGGTAGACAGAATAATGGCTCACCCAAAGATGTCCAAGCCCTAATCCCTAAAATCTGTGAATATGTTATTTACATGGCAAAAGAGACCCTGTAGATGTGATGAAGGTTAAGGACACTAAAGTGCCAAGAAACTATCTTGGATTAGCTGGGTGGACCTAATCTAATCCCATGAGTCTTTATAAGTACAGAACCTTTCCTGGGTAGATGAGAGAGACGCAAGTGAGGAGAGAACTCGCAGTACTCAGCTTTTAATGTGAAGGAAAAGGCCACTAGCCATGGAATGTGGCAGCCTCTAGAAGATGGGAATGCCTCTCAGATGACAGCCAGCAAGAAAGCAAGAACTTAGGTCCTACAACTGTAAGGAAATGAATTTTGCCAACAATCCAAATAAGCAAGAATTAGATCTTCACTTAGCACCTCCAGAAAGCAACGCAGCCTGCTCATACACTGATGTTAGTCTGGTGAGACTGATGGACTTCTAACCTACAGAACGGTAAGAAAATGAATGTGTGTGGTAATTTGTTATGACAGCACAGAAAACTAATACGCCTGTAGTTTATGTGTGTGGCTGGCTTCTTTCACTCAATATTATATTTATAATACTCCTACCTGCTATTACTTGTAGCAGCCACTCATTCTCATTGCTGTTTAATATCCCCTTGTGTAAATATACTACAATTTATTTACCTATTCTATTGCTGATAGACATTTGGGCTATTTCCAGATTAAGGCTATCACAAACAATGCTACTATGAACATTGTTGTATGTATTTTTGTTGAAAATACATAAATATTTCTATTGTGTATATACCTCAGAATGAACCATAGGGTTTAATATGTTCAACAATAGTAAACATTGACAGACAGTCTTCCAGTGTGGTCATACCAACTTACCTCCCATGAGCAATGTATGAGACACTGCCATGAGAGTCTCAAACATTTACCAACATATCTTTTCAATAATCCTGGTGGGTAGATAGTGGCATTAGGGCTTGAATTTGCATTTTCCTGATGACCAATGAACTGAACACCATTTCACATGTGAACTCACCATTTACATATCCTCTTTCATGAGATACCTATTCAAGTCTTTTGACCATTTAAAACAATTTGGTCTCTTTTTCTTAATAACTTGTGGCAGTTATTTACATACTCTGATTATAAATGCTTTTCCAGATCTCTGCCTTACAAATGTTTTCCCATGCTCTGTTTACACTTTTATTTTATTCATGGTATCTTTTGTTGAACAGTTTTTATTTTAATGTAGTTCAGTTCATCAATATGATAAATGTCCTTTAGGATTAGGGCATCTTATATAGTATCCTCCCTATGTATCACTGGATTCACTTTGGTAATAAATATTTTATTTTGGATTTTTGATCTTGTGTTTTATAAGAGAGACTGGACTGTAAATTTCTCTTCTTATAGTTACCATATCATGTTTTGCTATCAAGGAGATGTTAATATTGTAAAAGCTAAGAAGTCTTCTCTCTTTCCTAATTTCTGGAAGGGTTTGTGTAAGATGCTAGGTGATTTACAGACATTATTCTTCATAAAACCTTTTGAGTTGTGTACTTATTATCCTCATTTCATAGAAGAAGCTGAGGCCCAGAGGGAGAGGAAATGAACTGCCAGGGTCATGACACAAGAAATAGGTGGCAAAGCCAGGATTCAAATCCAGGTCCTTGTGACTCTAAAACTCAGGCTTTTTGCCCATTCCGTTCCGCTGTGGACTCATGCATGAATGGCTGAGTGAGTTGGTATTCTAAGGAGTTAGTGTTTCATTCTATGACAGTTCCTAATTACTTCCTGCAGAGAGGAAACACACTGCCAAAGATGACCCCCCCCCAAAAAAAATACAGCTTTGCTTTTGGAACCTCTCATATCTGACCTTTCAAATATCTATTTCCTAGTGCCCCCACCAACACACACACTGTCAGACCCCGAAGCAGAGTCTGGATTAAGAATAACATAGAAAAAAACAGATGAAAATAATACTAACTAGCTTTAACTGCATCCTGAGGCATATCTGATCCACCTTTTCACTCCTTGACAGCATTCTACATAGTTTTTTGTAAATAGTAGTCACCCAAGAAAAACTTAAACCCATATCCTTTCCACTATACCATATTTGCTGTAGGTTAATCAAAAGGTCTTGCAATCTTCTCATCCTGTATGCAGCAGGAAAGTTCATGCCTCTTTGATGAGGACGCTTGGTCGACGAAGGCTATGACCCTATGGTTTAAATTTGAGCCATCATAACTCCATGTCAAAGATCCACTCACCAACCGTCTTCAAGGTACTCATTTATTATTGAGGGAGATGTACTATACATTAAATTACTATTTTCTAGAGTAAAACTTATATGACTTCCTGTAACAATTATAAGTACCAACGGGAGTGAGGGAGCATAGAGGAAATCAAGCATATCCAAGAAAATGTGGTATTTCCAGAAACCCTGGACATTAAGGTTAAGACCAGGGATTTGGCAACAGACAGAACTAATTTATATTTGTTCTCCTTCTTTGCTGTCCAACTTTGGGCAATAACATGAACTATCTAACCTTGGTTTCAATAACTGTGAAATGGGGGTAATAATGATACTCCCTCATAGATATTATGAGATCTAAATTCTCATCACCATCTTCTTGTCCTCAGGATACCTGAATGCATTATATAATCAAGGACTCATAAGAAGATCTGAGTGTGTTGTGGAGGTGGGCATAGGATGGGGGCATCCATTTATGAGAGAAGGGGCAGAAATAGGGAATTTTAGGAAAAGAGAAAAGTGTTATAATCTTATAAAGGGCCAACACTGGGGTTCATTCAACACAGGCCTTTTAGAGATAGGGAAACTCTCTGCTGACCTGGATTCACAGCAACCAGAAACACAGAAATCCCTTCCTGATGACTAACTCAGAGCCCTCTTTAACAGGAAGAGAGCGATGAAACAGTTGAGAAGCCACAGGAACGGGTTAAGAGCTTTGTCTGGAGAGTAAGAACTACAAAGTTAATTTACCTGAGAATATATATTTATGTGACAGAGGTCACTAGAAGCTACCAAATATCCTGTTTGTTGTAAAGTTCTATTCAGTTCACATTGCATTTTCTCATTATTTTACCCATGAATCAGACTTTTTTTTTTTTAAGTGTGGGAGCCATCATCTGAAAGGCCAAATCCACGTTTTTAAGAAAATTAAGGGGGAGTTCCCTGGTGGTCTACCGGGTAGGATTCGGCGCTTTCACTGCCGTGGCCCGGGTTCAATCCCTGGTTGGAGAACTGAGATCCCATCCCACAAGCCATACCGCATGGCCAATAAAAATAGAAGCATGTACAAGATGTAATCTGAAGAAACTTAAGGGGGAAAAGTATATGAAGTAACCCATCTGTTCTGTAACAATACAGTTATACAATGTTTTAAAATACAGTGGAAGACACCAGAATGTGATGATACCTTTTAAGAGTTCGTTTTTAAAATAAAGGATGCCACGGCTTCCCTGGTGGCACAGTGGTTGAGAGTCCGCCTGCCGATGCAGGGGACACGGGTTCGTGCCCCGGCCCGGGAAGATCCCACATGCTGCAGAGTGGCTAGGCTCGTGAGCCATGGCCACTGAGCCTGCATGTCCAGAGCCTGTGCTCCTCAATGGGAGAGGCCATGACAGTGAGAGGCCCGTGTACCGCAAAAAATAATAATAATAATAATAAATAAATAAATAAAATAAAATAAAGGATGCCATAATGTAAAATATATGAAAGTACAATTTAAAAAATAATAAAAATCCTACTTTGATAATGGAAATTCCTTCTTACCTCTTAACAAGCATCACCAAAAAGCATCAGTTTACCAAAGAGGATGTTCACCAGCAATAGTCTGGGCTTCCTACTTATTGAGAAAATGGTATAAAAAATGAAGAAAATACATGAGGAATAAGAAAATCTAAAAGACGGCTTTCTTCATCAAGAAAGGACAAAAGTAAAAAGCCATCTCAGGCATTTTATAATCATTTAAAACCAGAAAATTCAGGATTAAGAATTTAAACAAGTTAGCTGTCACAATGTTTGCCTTAATTTTCTTAGCTACAAGGTAGGATTATGTGGATAGTAGAAAGATGGAGATGCATCGAATGGGGTTTATAAAATTATAAATTTTAAAATTTGGAGTACTTTTCCCGATGCTTATATTTTGTTCCTATTTTTCTGACCTTAAAATGGCCTTTCTTATATAAAATGATGGCAATAATAAAGAGTGATCAATTTAAAATATAATTTGTATGTGGGTTTATTATTTTTAGACTTCTTACTTGGTGAAATTAAGTTGTCAATCCCATGTCAGGCCCCTGATTTTTTAAATTCTTTTTTTTTTTTTTTTTTTGCGGTACGCGGGCCTCTCACTGTTACGGCCTCTCCTGTTGTGGAGCACAGGCTCCGGACGCGCAGGCTCAGCAGCCATGGCTCACAGGCCTAGCCGCTCGGCGGCATGTGGGATCTTCCCAGACCGGGACACGAACCCGCGTCCCCTGCATCGGCAGGCGGACTCTCAACCACTGCGCCACCAGGGAAGTCCTGATTTTTTAAATTCTAATGCTGTTGGTCAGGGAAATCTATAAGTCTTGCAGCCTCTGCATGTAGGAAATCACACATGGAAAGGACACCAACACCCAAAAGGTTCCAGTGATTTCCAAAGTCCTCTGAGGCACTTTTGTTTTTGTTTTTGTTTTTTTGCGGTATGCGGGCCTCTCACTGTTGTGGCCTCTCCCGTTGCGGAGCACAGGCTCCGGACGCGAAGGCTCAGCGGCCATGGCTCACAGGCCCAGCCGGTCCGTGGCATGTGGGATCCTCACGGACCGGGGCACAAACCCTTGTCCCCTGCATCGGGAGGCGAACTCTCAACCACTGCACCACCAGGGAAGTTCTGAGGCACTTTTATACATTTTCTTAAGAATTTAGACCTGAGGAGCAAGGAGAAGGAGTAGTAACTTTTGCAGAACAGGAAGACTGTTTTGCAGAACAGTGTACTGCAGGTGCTAACTAAATGTGAAAAAAATGACACCACTTAACTTTTGAAAGATTTCCTACAGTGGAGAGTGATGACTGAAAGCAGGCCGTTGAAAGTTCAGAGCAAGTGGAATTTCAAGGTCCTCAAGCACTAAGAGGGATGAAAGATAGCTTTTCCACAGATCCCAAAAGCAGAGGTATGGATACTTTATACAAAGTATTCTTTTAGGTAAAAGACAAAGCTTGGCTCCTTGAAAATGTTCCCAATGCTGATATCGTGTTTCTTACACTTGCTGCACTATTTACTAAGGGAAACACACATGCCTTCAGCTTTGAGCAAACTGTCCTAAGCCAGGTGTTAGCAGGACTGGCATCATGGGTGTGGGCCTGCGTGGCTGCAGAGTCCCGCACTTAGTATTATGCTCTGCTCTCACTGTCTTTACATTCTAATTTTTGAATGTGGAGCCCCATTTTCACTTTGCACTGGGCCCCACAAATTGTATAGCTGACTGTGGGTCTCAGGCTGCATGCTCCCCCATGTTCGGGGCACAACGTATGACAGGCACTTCAATTGTGTTCTTTGATGTGGGGCTTTACCTGGCTAGGGCTACGCAGGCTGCAGAATCTGCTGGCAGAAAAGGGGCAGAGAATTTGTTCACACTGTTGTCATGGCCACAGCTCAGGGGGTCTCGCTCAATTTAACCACAAATCCGCATGCTCTGGGCATCTTCAAACTAGAGTACAGGATCTAAGGTGACTATGATATTCATTCAGCTGCCCATTCGACATTTAACAATGCATAAGTAGTTCTATAGAAATCATGCGGTGTGTTACGTGGCAGTAAATGAAACAGGAGGCAAACGTTAGACAAAGATACATGTGAGCTGTGGGTTCACACACCTTTAAAGAGACTGGACTGAGGCAAGGGCTTGGTACTACTCTATGCGTGGAGAAAAGAGTAGATAGTTCAATACTTTGAGCCACAGATTTCTTATCTGAAAACTGTGGGAAAACAATACGTACTTAACAGATACTTTAAATCAAATCAAATCATATTTATGAAAGCCTTTCAATAAAGCCACATGGCACCATAGGTAGGGGCAGAGGACAGCTGGCTTAGGTTCTAAGCCCAGCTTAGCCTCTTATGGGTAAACTTCAGACCTGGTCTCCATTTTCTCTTCTTTACAGTGGGGCTAAAACTAGCACCTATCTCTTAGGGGGGCAGGGGCTGTGAGAATTATATAAGATAATCCGTATAAGGTGCTTAGCAAACTGCCTGGCATAGAATAGGATGCAATTATAATTAGCTGTTTATTACTAGGAAGTATTTTAGAAGAACTTGTGGATGTTTATTATTGTTTCTGTTCTTATTGATTCCCAATAAAAAGGAAAATGGGTTTGAAGTCTTAACCTATATTAAATATGGCATTTGTCTGGCTAAATGAGTTTTTTAAAAAAACATAGTTTGAGACAATTATCGCTACTGAACAGGACGGTTTATTCATCCGATCAAGAAGAGACAAGGACCTCTGTTAGGCAGGGAACCATTTGCAAGCCATGAGGTAATTAAGTAAAATTTTAATTAAAAGTTAAATGCTCTCCAATCTAGCAACATCCATAATTCATTCACTTGATGGATTCAGCAGTTACCGTAGGCCAGACCGTGGAGATACAGACTGTAACTGGGCAAATCTCCATTTGAGAGGTGCTCACCATCGGTGGAGGGGACAGGTGAGTTAAGAGGCGGGCAGTGGAAAGGGTGTGAAGGTTAGAAGAGAGTTTACATGGGGCAGAGGAACACAGAGGAGAACGTGCTTAACTCAACCAGCATCTATGAGTCACTGGTGATTCTCCCAGTACCATCATGTTTAACCTTCATGTTCAATTGATATCAATTCAAATATCAATTTGAATTGATATTCAAAAAGTTTGTTCAATAAGTACTTAAAGATTTCCTATAATGTGTCTGGCTCTGTTTCAAATGCTGAGATGAAAGGACCAATGTCCTGAGTTTATTCCCTTGTTCCTAACCGAATCACATGATTTAGGGTGGAGATTCCCTCAATTTTTCCATGCCCTCATCTCTCACCTGTTCTCTCCTGTCAACATTCTGTGTTGTGCCTTTTATTGTTCTGCCCTCTTTGTAGCTAGAGCTGTTCAGATTGTTCTTGGAAGTAGTAATTTTGGGCTAACAGGCTACAGTACCTCCTCTGGAGATGTGAAATGTCTGGAAGTATGATTACCATGGGGCGGGGGTGAGGATCAGAACCCAGGCTGGTAGAGTGATTCTTCAGTGCCTTCAGGGCAGAAAAGACGCCCTATTAATCTTTTTATTCCCCAGGGCATAGTAATAGCATAAGGTAGATGGTTGTGGCTCTGAAACAGTTTTCTGGATGAATGAGTGAGCAAGTGAATGAATGAGGGTCTGCCATTAATAAAAATGATATCTGATTCTAGATCTTGGGATAGAGGGATAGATAAAAAAAAATGTGATGGTCAATGGTAGGGTCATCCATGGTACTACTGTCTCTCTTTCTATAGAAATCTAAAAATTAAAAACCTTCTAAAGTCGGGGCCAGCCTATGATTTTAGGTGAAGGAGAAACCTCCTCCAGATCCCCAATGACCCCTCCTCCATTCTATTTCTGGCACAAAATTAGCTGCCTGAAGACAAAGCCTTTTGTTCCACAATTAAGGATGCAATTAAAAATGCAAATGCCTGAAAGAGTGCACATAGTGCTAATGAGTCTCAAAGTATACATGAAGAATCAAAATCTATTCCGCTTTAAAGGAGGCACCAGCTTAGGAGGCAGGCTCTGAATAATGGCAGGGGTAAAGGTCCTCCCCTTTACTTAACGGGCCCATCTGGCAGGCTCTTTCATAGACTTAGTTTAACTTAATCCTAACAACAAGTCTGTGAACCAGGTATTATGTCCATTTTACAAATGAGAAACTCAAGTTTCAGCAACTGAGCAACTGTGAAGTCTGGATCAGATGCCAGGTCTACCCTGAGGAAGTCAGTATAAAGCATAAACCAAACAGAAGGTCTATCAATATGAATGTAACCTCTGCCCCTACAGGATTAACTTCCTCCTCACTGTACTGCAGTACAGTGGGCATGGGCTCCAGTGAGAGACACACCCGGGTAGAGAATATGGCTTGGCCACGTAGCACCATGTATACGTTATTTTTCCTTCTACAAGGTTCCTCCTCTGTAGAATGGGGATAATAATCATAATTATGTCATAGCACTGTTTTAAGGCTTAAACGAAGTCAGGAGTAAAGCACTGGTACACAAGCTCTGGCCTCTCAGTGTGGTTCCAGCTGCCTACCCTGACTTTGCAATGCCCTCTCCAGATCTCTCTGGCTTCCCAAGTCTAGACTATCTCCAGACTCTCTGCCTCATTTTGTTAAACTGTTTCAGGTACCTGGTCATGTCTCCCCCAATAAGATTTTAAGAGAGGTAAGAAACTCTGAATCCAAGGTGCTATAATACATTGTATTTCTGAAAGAATAAATGATAATTTTGCCAAATAAGAATATATGAGTGACTGAATGAATGACAGGCAGTAAAAATGCCATTGTAGGCCAGCGCTGCGCCAAGCACTGGGCAGGGGATGCACACAGGATTGAGACATGTCCTATGGGGACGGCTGCTGACAGCATGTTGGTCCAAGGTTGGAAGGGAAGAAGTTCACAGATTTCATGGCTTTGCCTTAAACGACCTGGAGAAATCCATAGCCAGGTGAAGTTGGAAGCAGCTTTGCACTGGAGCCAAGTCCCCTGACTGGCTTCATTCCACATTCTTCCTTTGTATCCCCAGGTTACTGACCAGCAGTACAGTGGGGGAAGGAAGTAGAGTGGAAGGATATGTTATTGTTTAAAGAAGAAGAAGAAAAAATACCAGGGTCTCTTACTTATATGATGAGGTTGCTTTCCCCTCCCACCAAAATCAATCAGGTAAGAACATCTTTCCTCTAGAATGAAAACCCATCAGGATAAAGAATCCTGGGTGAGATACGTTTGCTCAAGACTTGCTTCAATGTAACTCCCAGCCCTATGTCCCTAGAACAGGAAGATTAAGGGTGCCGAGAACGAGAAAATGGATGAAGTTCACCCTGAACCCAGCCCCTACCCCAAGTCCTCTTGCTAAGAGGGTACAGGCTGTGTGTCATGGTCTAAATGTATTATTGAATTAGGCCTCAGTTGAAAGAGGGTCACAGAGTTCAGCAGGCAAATGAAGCAGCCTGAAAGGCCCTGCAGAGCCCGATGTGTCCTGGAAATCCCAGTACCAGTAGGTAGTTCCTGCGTCCTCAGGACACAGCCAGACTCCACACACTTGGTATTGGGTTTCCGTAGGACTGACTGCTCAAAGGTCCTGGCTTATCTTCTAATTTTTTTCTTTCACATTTGTATAGGAAAGAGAGTCTAGGAATTAATTCATCCAACAAATATTTACTAAGGAGACTTTCTTATGCCAAGCACTGTGGCATAAGGCACTAAGGATATAGTAAAATTAAGACATTAACTGGGATTTGCAGGTCCAGTATTGATGGCATTGCCATTTCAAGGAGCTTTCCCATGAAGCTTTAATAAAGACCAGAGTGATCACTATTTTCATAGCTGAGTTTTAAATACCAGTGGTCTTCTGGGTAGATTTCATTGTAGGAAGCCTTATAGGCATAATGTAAAGATTAAAATAGGTTAATAACTGCAAGGCATATAACACATGAGGTATCATAAAAGGACAGTTACAATAATGATCTACATACTACTTGAATTGCCTGCAGATATGTACAATGAGAATCCTGAGGGAAAGAGGTCTGTGCTCTTACTCATCTCTGTATCCTTAGCATCTACGGCAGACTGGTATATTGTAGTTAAGTACGTGAAACCATGTTTGTTGAATGAAAGAATCGATGCCCTAATGAATCTATGTGTAAAAACATTATGTTAAACAATGGGGCAGGAGGCAGACCTCAGCATTTGTTATATTATATAGCCTTTGAAGCAAAAACTGTCAAGGAAAGTAGAAAGTTTGAGTTACCAGTTTAAAATGTGGACTTCGAACCACTGTAAAAAGAAGAAAATCCTTCAAATTCAGAACAGAAAACCATGAGCAGAGGGCTTAGAGTAACTGAAGAATGCAGAGGAAAAATGGAAGAAATTGTGAGGATAGGGACGCTGATAACACCCATGAGGAACTGGAAGGGCCAGGTGTAAGCAAAGCAACCCTTTCTTCTTAGCTGTGTCTCCAACTGAATTCTTTTTAGATTCTGTCTCTGGACAGACCCTTGTGGGGGATGAGAAATGCCTGATGAGTTGGCACAGCTGGGCACTCTGGAGCCATAGAATCCTGGCCTTTCCCGTTGGCTTTCATGGGGTCTAGAGGACTGAAAACATAAAAGGTCTCCAGGAAGTCTATCCTCCTTCCCTTGATGAAGGAAAGCCAAGGCACAGGGAGACTCACCGCTGCTGAGAAAAGTGTCTCCGTTCACAAACAATTCTACAGTCTCTCTGTCCTGCAGGGGACAGGCTGCCTTTCTAATAAATGATAAACACCACTGACCTTAATCAATTGCTTCGCATGTGCCAGGTATTTAAATTCACCATTTTACTTTATCCTCACAACCACTTTGTGGTATCTTGTTACTAATTTCACGGATAAAGACGCTAAGGACAGAGAGACTGACCTGTCCAAGATCACTGAGCTAGTAAGTGGCAGAACCAAGATTCAAATGTTTGTCTGTCTGGCACAATGCAGCAACCGTGCTCTTAAATAAGCATTGTTCTCTACTGCCTCACACACAGGACCTGAATGTCTGGCTCACGTCCAGTCCCATTCTGTGAGCTTGGGGGCAAATATTTACCTTCTCCGAGTCTCACTTTCTTCACCTGTAAAATAGAGGAAATATCCCCTGATTCTTCGAGGTGTTGCGAGAATCATACGGGGAAATATATATGGCAAACACTAACATAATGGGTGACCCACAGAAGATGCCTGACAAACGTTTCCCTCCATTTCTACTTCCTCATCTATGCCAGGGAGAACCGCCTTCCAAGCTGGCTAGGACACCAAGGGTCTGGGGATTCCAGAGATGCTAACTGTAACGTAGTGAAGATGTGTTCTCCTGCCTATGTACTGTGTCATCTGCCTGGAATGCTCCTCCTTGTTTACTCCATCTGCAAGCTGTAGATCACAACCCATTAGTGAGTTATTAAACCAAGTTAATGAGTTGTGACCTTCACTTTTTTTAAAAAAAGAGGAAGACAAATAGAACGGAAAATAGCAAAGTTTACTGTACATTAAAGGTACACTTTGATGAAATTCTTCTTTCAGCTTTATGTGCGTATGTATTTACTGGGCCATGATGAATAATGTATTTCTTACTTTGAGTAAAAAGGTCTGAAGGCCTCTGGATTAACTCATACAAAATCTTCAAGAATCAATTCAGATATCCTTATATAAGGCAGCAGTAAAGATTCTCGGCCTCTCTAGAGGTAACTTTTCACACCACACTGCATTGTGATTGTCTTCCCCTCAGCTGTCCCCCCCACTAGATGTGAGTTCCTTGGGGACAGGAAACATGACTTCTACTGCTGGGTCCTCAATGTCCATTATAGGTCCTGGCACAGAATATACACTCAAAAAATGCTTGATGAATGCATAAATAAATTATAGTAACTGACTAAACATAAATTCACAAAATGCTCCAAATATGAAGCAAACAAACAAACAAACAAAACCTAAATTCACAACAGAAAGCTTATTCACTTGAACTCTCAAAATCGGTACCTTTTATTAACAAACGAACATGGGCCAAGTTTCTCTTTTATATTCTTTCCTGTGACCTTTCACTCCCCATTGGTGGACTTACCTGCTTTTCTTTCTTCCCCTCTCCATTCTCCCAGTGTCCTGGGTGCTCTTGCTCTCTTTTATCAGAAGAAAGGATCTCTCCTTAGCCATTTGCACTTCTGTGTGAATTTAATCCCCTGTATCTCTGACCTTTCTTCATAGCTTTTAGATATAAAGGTGCATTCCTATTAGTAGCAGGAAAAGCCTTGTTCTGCTATAGGGATGCATTTAACAACTGATAAGAAGACGGGGAGTGCATATTTTAGAGCTAGGGAGACCTCAACCTGCCCATATGGAGAGCCCCAAAGTACATGCAATGAAACCCGAAACCCCGTATTCCAGTGGTTCAGGAGCCCAAGTGAATCTATGGCTGAAGAACTGATAATGTACTTGTGGAGCATTTTGAAAAATACTTTATTCAAATTTTTAATATTTTATTTACTTTTAAGGTTCTACAACTACATGTTTCACAATGCAGGAAATACACAATACGCATAGCCCATTAAATCAAATAGATGCAAATCACTGGCATACAACACGTACAGTATTATCATTAGCGACAATCAACTCCATTTGCATGGCACTACCAAAGCACTTCAAGCACCTTACAAAAAAGATTAAAAGAAGGAAAATGATTACAACTAGATTGGAAAATAGAGAGGGCTGGCTCAAGTTTACAACACCGCCTGGCTCAGATGTGCTAGTTCCCTCCCTCTCTCTTCCACACTGTCGGGCAAATAAATCGCCACCACCAGGGAGGACCATTTCTAGTAGGGGAATGAGGCCAACTTCTGCAATATCCTGAGGAGATGCACTATCTTGGACATGGTCAGCGCAGGGCTAATGCTGGGAGTGTGAGGTGTGAGAGAGTGTGTGCGTGTGTATGTGTTGTGCATATAGGGAAGAGGAGGTGACTCCAAGGGGAAGGGTGGTTTTGTGGTGCAAACAAATGTTCTACTAAGTCAGCTAAATTGTTTATTACAGAACAAGAAGCTGCTTGCTTTCTGGTTTAGGTTTCGGCTTCATGGAAAAATACGAATAGTACTAAAGAAATCCCCTATGAAATCCCTATAGTACAGTTTATCCTGTGTAAAAACCCCAAAGAGGTTTCTGTTTGAATTTCTCCTCTCAGCTAATCTACTCCTTAATCCAAGAGTCGGCCACTGTGCTGATGGAAGCACACTGGGATTCATGGCCAAAGTGCGTTCAACAGCTGAGACGCACAAGCTGTCCCCTGAGCAGGTGGAGTGAGGTGGCACTAGGAGGCAGGACATCTAACTCTGCCACCAAATGGCTGTGGGGTCCCGGGCAAATCCCTTCCCTCCTGGGGCCTCAGTTTCCCCTTCTGCAAATTAAACAGTGGGCCTGGTGATAGCTAAGGTTCCAGCCCTAGAATTACATAAAGCTGAGCAGAATAAAGAGAATAATACTCCAGGGTGTCATTCTCAGATTAAAGAGACATGCTCATCATCTGATGTTTATATAATCAGAGAAATTCTGTTACTGATTTATTCTGAGACAGCAACTAGTTGACTTTCTAAAATAAGCACAATCAACTGGCACTAGTTCTATTCAAGCGATCTGGATGAAACAAGCATATCTATGAAAATCCTATAGCTAAAACTGGTGTAAAACAAACAAACAAACAAACATACTTAATCATTTTTAGTAAGAATCCCCTTTAGGCCTTGCCATTTCATTTCATTTTATTAATTAATTTAAATTAATTTATCACATTGCATGAGAACAAGGCCAGGGGATCTTGTAAGTTCTTTCCCTCTGATTTTACTCTATTCATGGTTCATATCTTTTTCCAATTCTATGCCTCTAAAAGTCATTTAGATACTGAGGTCAGCCCTCTACAACACTTTTCGTATCTTGTGAAGAAATAATTTGGGAAATTTCCCATTTAGTGTCAGCTATTTTTGAGCGTCATTTAAAAGTAGTTCCTCCTTTCAATATGACCTCCAACTATTAGAATGTTAACAAGGTAACATTCTTTATTACCTTAAGTCTTCATCTCTTGTATGTTATAGTTTTATTTACCATTTTAGAGAATAAAGGTCTGATTCTGAGTAACACTATTATTTCAAATAAGTCTATTAGTCTTACATAATAGCATCATAGCACTTCATTTAATTTTCCTAATCCTCCACAACTTAATTAACAGGAGTAAGCTATTACCAGTATATTTTTGGCAAACTCCTTCTAGTACATTGACATGTTTATGCATTCTATTTTTTAACAAGATACCAACAATATGGTAATGTTTCCTTCCAGTTTTATTCTATATAACCATTCCATTTTTATTAGCTGATTTATCTCTAACCTACTAACCTAATTGGCTTTTCCTAATTTGCTACCCAAGACTAAAACATTTCAAGATTAGAAAATATTTTATATCACAAAGAATAGCAATACAACACAAGTAAGGAGAACAGAAACAGCTACTTTCCATCATATTTGTGATGTCGCTACAAGACATGTTCTAGGGTGGTCCTCAACAGTTCCTTTCACAGATTACACAGAAATGTATCAAAATAATCTTCCAAAACGCAGTTGAACAAATTTGGGACATTGATATTCTGGGTTTTTTTTATTTTAAATCTCAGGACTTCTGAGGTACTGGAACTCCCTGGAATAAGAAGGGACTCTATGCTTGTCAGAGAGGCCAGCAAATCAAGGCCTTCGAGAACCTGCCGCCTTCTGGAATCCTGCTCCCTTCTTGGCCCTGCTGTGCCTACCTAATACACACAAAAGATAACTTTATAGCCAAAGAGGAACCAACAGGACAAGTCAATCCAAGTACATCAATTAATGTCTATAACATGCACCTCATGTCAAGAAAAGACAGTGAAATTTCAGATCAGGAGGATATGGCCCTAGGTGGGAATCAGACCAGATCCTGAGGGAGAGAGAATACAGTGAGGATGGGCATGGTTCCTCCACTGATACCTGGATTCATCTGCACCATTAACTGGACATCACTCTCCCCCTCTGGCTGTTAATACTTACATTATTATTATTGTAAGTCATCATTCTTTTTAATTGAATGATAGTGGAATGAAGAATAGTTTCCAATTGGAATTAGGAAGATTTTCCTAGATTTTATGAAAAACTAGGAATTAATCCTTTAATATGACATAAAATCCTTAAAGAAATATGATGAATTATTTTTAAGAAACAACTGGATACTTCAAATTCACTGAGTTTTTACAGTTTGCAAGTGTACAGTTTTCTGGGGTTTTTTTCAAGTGGAGTCAGCACTGATGAAGTACATTTTGGGAAGAATATAGAAGGCTTATGCTAAGAGGTGAATGTTATAGTTGAGTGATGATGGATCTTACTCAAGAGTTAACTATGGGGATGAAAGACCACAGGGCATTTCAAGTTCAATCAATCATCTTTTTTTCTGGTAAATTAATGAGTTTTGAGAGGCAAGGAACAAGTAACTTTTGTGGTTTGAGAATCAACTGGTAATGAGATGCCACAGAAGAAAGTCATTCTACCAAGACTTTAAGAAAAAAACCACATAGCTCTTTGAGAGAGTACTTCTGATTTCCAATCAATACACCAAAGTTAATGCATAGATGTCAAGCAGGCCAGGAAGCAATATGAGAATATTTTCTTCCCATACTGATGGTAAGCCAATGTCCAGGGCTTTGGCCCACATATTCAATTTAAGATGTATCAGAACTGAAAATATTTCTTATTATTTTTACTACAACCTATGCTAAGAACTTTACCCTGGATCACAACATGGTCAAAGAACTTGTTAAAAGCAGGGGCCTTTAACTAATTTAACATAATTAATAACATTTCAAAAATTTCTTCAAAATGGTTAAACTTAAGGTCTTACAGTGGTGTATTGACAAGTGTAGGTTAGTCAAGAACACGTGTCCCGTTGCTATAAGGCGTCGCCTTTGTCTCCCCAAGCTGATGGCTCACAAGTACAGATCACAGTAAGAAATACACTGTTGCCTACCTGACATAGAGAGAGCGTTTCTGATTGGTTCGCAGGGACCCGGACCCGGAGCTCATGCTGTGGTTCATCATCTGCTCTCGTAGGTCATGGATTTTGGCCTCAAATCGAGCGTAATCTGGGAATGGAAACGGAGGTGGCAAATTTGGTTCTGTGCCTTCAGCAAGTTAGAAATACTGCACACTCAAGGCAACCCTTCGTCCCTGCTGTTGGTCCCTTTGCCAAGCCACGGGGAGATGCACAATGCAAGAATGGAGGAACACAGAAGGTTTACTTTCATATTATTTATTTGAAGACATTCATCAGAGGGAAAGAACAAACCAGTTACTTCCCAAAACGTAACTCAAAAACATACCACCACCAAATCCCCAATATGTGAAAAGTCCATGGGGAGGAGGTGGGTGTTTTTATAAATGGGCTATACAAGGTATCCTTGTTGGTGATGGAAATCTTTCCTGTCTTGACTGTGGTCGTGGATACAGGTACTTGCACATGTGACAAAATGACACAGAACTCACTACACACACACACACACACACACACACACACACACACACACACGATTACAAGTAAAGCTGGGAAAACTGGAATAAATTTGATGGATTATGTCTATGTCAACATCCTGCTTGTCATAGCATGCTACAGATTTCTAAAATGTTACCACTGGGAAAAACAGAGTAAAAGTACATAGGATTTCCCTGTATTGCTTCTTACAACTGCATGTGAATCTATAATTATCTCTAAATAATAGGATTAATTTAGAAATGAGAGGGTAAAAAATCCCAAAAGTTCATAGGATTACCAATAGTATAGGGGCTGAGGTGAGTCTCTAGTTACCCCCAGCCAGATAGACCAGAGTATCAAGTGTTTGGTGATGAACTGTGTAAAAAACGCCATTTAGGGCTTCCCTGGTGGCGCAGTGGTTGTGAGTCCGCCTGCCGATGCGAGGGACATGGGTTCGTGCCCCGGTCCGGGGGGATCCCACATGCCACGGAGCGGCTGGGCCCGTGGGCCATGGCCACTGGGCCTGCGCGTCCGGAGCCTGTGCTCTGCGACGGGAGAGGCCGCAGTGGTGAGAGGCCCGCGTACCACAAAAAAAACAAACAAACAAACAAAAAAACGCCATTTAATTTTGCTAAGTTTTTCCCCCCGTGGGGGGCTCCTAGAAGCTGATTACTTGGGATCATACCTCAACTTTGCCTTATAGCTTTAATATAAAACATCACATGCCAAACTTCATCAATTCTAATACATACAATATATTTAAATCAGCTTCTCAGGAGATCAGGGTTCGAAAATAGTAAATCTATTTTAGAAATATTCAAAGAAAAAACATATGGGTCTAAAAAAATCAAGGAAATATAATTATTAAAAGATGCTATTTCATCACAGGAAAAATTTTTTCACCATATCAATCCAATAAAAAGAAAGAAAGAAAAATAGGTTTTAAGACACTCCGTAAAACAATGAGCATAGAAAAGGAAATGGCTTTTGAAGTTTCCATGTTCTTGATCCCAACTTGGTCTGTCACCTCCCTGGCACAACTGTGTCTTGCTTTCGGAGAATTTAAAGCATGAAGAATTTTCACAGAGGTCCTCAGTACATTTCAGAAAACAATGTGATTTTCAATTCAATTTATCCGTAACTTTTCACAAAAACAGGAATGACTAAATGAATATAATACAAGATGATCTACTTACAGTGTACTTCAAATTTTTTATAATAAAAAGTTCCATTAAATTTAAATTCAATTTACTGAATATCTGTTGGCTGTTGTGGCGTGGAATTTCATAAAGAAAATGATTTGACCTTAGTTTTCAATGATAGACAACAATGAATTCTGAATGTTAAATATTTTTAAAGTTTAGTGCTCTACAGACAACCCTAACTGACAGGAAATTTCTGGTGTTTAGGCGAAGTCTGATATTACCTAGATTTGGAAGACTTCCTGTTCACAATTTCTCTTTGAATAATTAAATCCTAAATGTTTAAATAAGCTGAATACCTATTTAACCTAAAATCTATTAACCATAATTTAAGATATTTATTTCATTTCATTTTAGCAGAGAGAGAAAACACTTATTTACAGCCATAAATATGATGCTATATGCAGATTTAAATCATTCTGAGCAAGTCATATTTTCTTGCCATCCTATTAATATCCAATTAATATTACTGCCAGCCACATGGCAGATGCTGTGCTCAGGGCTTCATAAGCATTATTTCATTTCTTATTTAAATTACAAAACGAAGTCCATGGATGTTGTAAAAATGTGAACCACACAGAAAAACACAGAACAAAAAATGAGAGGTCCCCATCCCCCCTTCTACTCTCTCACTGCTGTCCTTCCCTATAGCGTAGCCTATAGGTACATAGCTGGCGGGTGCTGGACTTCCGCAGACATTTCTCAATTCATTTGAATATATACATACTCCCACACACATATGAGATCTTAATTATATATTATGCTCATGTTTTTTCCTCCCTTTTTAACAGTGTAACTTGGATCTTTTCCTACCCTCTCTCTAATAATAAGTATCATGTTTCTTAATACCCTTAATTACATTCCACAGTTTAGACTATAATTTATTTAACAATTCCCATATGACAGCCTTTCGTGTCAGACAGGGATCTTGGTGTACGTGAGCACATCCATGGCAGGTCTGTACAGCACCACAGCATGAGTATCAAAGCTTTGCACAGAGTCACACAGCCCCCATCAGCATTTTTTGGAGAAAATAATCTAGCCTGGAACACAGAGCTGGAACTCTCTGTTCCTTCTGAGCCATGCTCCACACTGTCACTAGCTAAACACCATGCATCGCCCCTAAGAATCACTCAATCTGCCATCTGTTCCCAGGACAACCCCTCTACCATTTGATGACTTTATTATCATGACAAAAACCTGAACTCCCACCTCCAACCATCTCCCCCCGCCCACCGAAACACCTAACTCAGTGCCAGTCCTCGACTACATACCGACACTTTGCTACTTTACTGTACTCATCACACCAAACTGCAGTCATTTGCGCCGTTGCTCACCTTCCCCATTAGATTGAGTTCAGCAAGCCTTTCCCTGTTCCTAACCTAGTGTCTGGTATGCAGGAGGCATTTAATAACAGGTGCTCAATAAACATTTTCTGAATGAATGAATGAATGAATAAATAATGAACGAGGAAGTGAGAGGAACTGAAATGAATTCAGTTCTAAAATGCCTGTAGGACTGAAATTGCCTGTTTTCAATATTAAGGCTTTTTTTTAAATGTAAAAAGACAAGATGCTTCTCCTCTAGGACTTTGGTTTCAAGGCTAATTATTCTGCCTAATTTCAAGGCTTTACTCCTGTCTAATTATGGCCACTCCCAAATCCCACTGTTGTTTTTACTATTCTCTTGGCAGTCTCTATGCTCTCCCCATCTCAGCCATGTCATACATTTTGGAAACAGTTCTCTGATACTTAACTTGTATGCCATCAGCACTTTATTAGGCTCTTCCTGTGTTCTCCTTACTGTATGGCTCATTAGATCCCCAAAATGTTTTCTACCATCCTTTTGAAATGTTTATTCTGCATCGTATTCTATGGTGTTTACATTCTCCACTGTGGATGGGGAGGTATTATATTGTGTGTTGTATTGTATTGTATTGTATTTGTCTTAACTGGAATCCATCTTGTTCTCAACTTCTCCACTTTGACAATCATGTTAAACACAAATCCTGTATTCAAAAATGTTTATCCCTCTTTGCTCCTTTTTGAAAAATAAAGTTTTACAAGTAATTTCATCAAAGCAAAAACAATAAGATCTGAGTTTACAAATATAAATGGTGTGTGTGTATGCATGTGTGAGAGAGAGACAGAGACAGAGAGGAGAGGGGCTATGTCTCCAGACTCTCATAGTTAAACAAGTTTAAAGTTAGAAATGCTCTAGAAATAAACAAGAAAGTAGATACATAAATTGTGAAGTATGTCTTCTTTATGCTTTACAATAGTATTGAAAACTACATTTTCAACAAGTTAAAAATCTAACACTACCACATCCATTTAATCTTAATTCCCTCTTCTTTCCCCAAATGTTTCATTCACATCCATGCCCTCCCCTTTGGGATATTTTCCAATAAAATCCTAACACTCAGGAGAACATTCTAATGAGATTTTAAAGTGCTCAATCTTTATAAATTCTAAAGGAAAATTCATGTTTACTGAACTGTGCACCTGCAATAGACTACTTTCTGTGCTACATACTTAAAAATTATGTTATTTCTCCTAACAAAGCTCTGAGGTAAGCATATTATTTTAGAGATGAGGAAACAGGTTCAGAGAGGTTAACTAACTTCACCAAAGTCACAAAGCTTCTAGGTAACAGAGCTCCTTGGACATGGAGCTAGCATTCAACCCTGGATCTCTGTGAGGTCAGTCTGTCTCCATCACATCTTAGTACCTATTAAAACACCACAATCTTCCCTTAGAACCTAAGGTCTCCTCAATTCTCTACCCCTCCCTCCTAAAATCTCACTCTCCTTCCTTTCACCTACTGTATTATGTACATGCTGGTCCTCTCCTTTATTGTCCCATAAACTCCTTAGAGAGTGGGTATGCCTCACTCATCTCTGTTTCTCCAACCTCAAGATCTATCATTCCTCCTTCCCTACACATGGGATTGTACTAGGTGCATGGCATATAGTTTTGAAAAAGAACCTAAAGGAGTTTACTTCTTGAATGGGACACTGACAAGGAAATTAAGCAGGATAATGCTGAGGTGGGAAACTGCATTAAAGAAGCAGGACCTTAAGTCACTATGGAAAACAGTATGGAGGTTCCTCAAAAAAATTAAAAATAGAATTGCCGGGACTTCCCTCGTGGCGCAGTGGTTAGGAATCCGCCTGCCAATGCAGGGGACAAGGGTTCGAGCTCTGGTCCAGGAAGATCCCACATGCTGTGAAGCAACTAAGCCCGTGCACCACAACTACTGAGCCTGCACTCTAGAGCCCGCAAGCCACAACTACTGAGCCTGCACACCGCAAATACTGAAGCCCGCGTGCCTAGAGCCTGTGCTCCACAAGAGAAGCCACTGCGGTGAGAAGCCCACACACCACAACAAAGAGTAGCCCCCACTCACCGCAACTAAAGAAAGCCCATGCACAGCAACGAAGACCTAGCACAGCCAAAAATAAATAAGTAAGTTAATTAATTAATTAATTAGAAAAAGGATTGCCATATGATCCAGCAATCCCACTCCTGGGCATATATCTGGACAAAACTCTAATTCAAAAAGATACATGCACCTGTATGTTCATAGCAGCACTATTCACAATAGCCAAGACATGGAAACAACCTAAATGTCCATCAACAGATGAATGGATAAAGAAGATGTGGTACATATATACAATGGAATACTACTCAGCCATAAAAAGAATGAAATAATGCCGTTTGCAGCAACATGGATGCAACTAGAGATTATCATACTAAGTAAGTCAGAAAGAGAAAGACAAATACCATATATCACTTATATGTGGAATCTAAAATATAACACAAATGAAACAGAAACTGATTCACAGACAGAGAACAGACTTGTGGTTGCCAAGGGGGAGAAGGTTAGGGGAGGAATGGGGTGGGAGGTTGAGGTTAGCAGACATAAGCTTTTATATAGGGATAGAAGTGATAAACAACAAGGTACTAACATACAGCATGGGGAACTATATTCAATATCTTGCGCTAAACCATAATGGAAAAGAATATAAAAAAAGAATGCATATATGTATAACTGAATCAGTTTGCTGTACAGCAGAAATTAACCCAACACTGTAAATCAACTATACTTCAATTTTTAAAAGTACAAACCCACTGGAAAAAAAAAGAAATATTACCTCTGGTTAGTTCTTTTTTCCCCTCTATAAATGATAAGCCATATTTTTTTAAATGTCACATTCTTGGGTATCGAAATCTAGTTGTTCCTGACTAGACATATTCATATTAGAATTATATCATTTGCTTTCACTTAGACATGATGAGTAATGATAGTAGACAGGGTAGAAAATTTGGATTATGTTGATATGGTCAGAATCCTGGCTCTGCCATTTATTAGCTGTGCATTACTGTGAAAGTTGGGCTCAATTTCCTCATAAGTAGAACAGGAATTATAACTGTACCTACTTCAAGACATGCTGGGAAGGTTACAACAGAGAGCTGATGGACCTAAAGGGTTGGCTCTTGGTAATTACTGACAATTCCTCCTGCTAATTTTCACATGTAATTCAACACCTATTCTTGTTCACTGCTTGCAGAAGTCATAACCCCTTTCTGTACCAGGTAAAATGGAAAGCTGTGTCTGCTCCCAGTACCCTCTAATACAGCCTTACTCTGCCTGTTATGAACTGGTGTCTCTACCAGGCCAAAGAGCAATGATGGCCGTACTTGGGGACACCTGGCACCAGTGTGGAACTACTCACCTACTGGGCAACCACTAAATGGCTCCTCAGGGACCTCTCACAAATCCACAGTGATCTGGAGGTCAGGAGAATGATGCCCAATACCAAAGCTGCTGCCTTTTTCAGGAATATTAGTAACCTCATCCATCGGTATCATCTCAAGGCTTTAGCTACTGATGGACACTTGGATGGAGCAAGGGCAAGGGTGTGAATGCCATGTGCTACACATAAGAGGGGTCTCTGCCATATACCTGCTTCCTACACAATTTGTCAAGTGTGAACAAGGAGACCCAGAAGCAAATTCACCCCATCATCCACACAGGAAAGGAGGCACTGCCTCCTGTGAGGAGACTGGGGTTGTTTAATGCAATAGGATTAATCTGCATAGATTAAAGCTGAACAACTGCTCACATCTTCAAGGCTCGGATGCCAGCCTTGTGCCTGAGAGAAGAAAATAATAAGCTCACTGCGTTAGACTACAGCATGAAGCCATGGGCATGTCATCCTCGAAGTGAGCTGGTGAGTGGCATACCCTCCACATTTGTGACCTCATCCAACTGTCTCATGATTGTCAGCTACCAGAGGAAGCAGTGAGCAGAGTAGGACAGGGAACTTTAGGCTGGGAGGCCAGCTTTAAACCTTAATCCTGTCATTTACTACCAACACGGCCATGGAAAGTTTCTGAGCTTCAGTTTGCTCATCTGTAAATTGTGAGATTCCTCTCACAAAGTGGTGTGAGAATCAAAATGAGATTTGACATGAAGCATTTTGTAAATGTAAGATAGTTGTTTCTGTTGTTACTGTGATGGCCCCTCTTAAGACAAATGCATATCCAGTCCTTAGTCACACTAATGGGGACAGTAGCATCCTATTCCTATTTGCTCATTACGGATATGTGTGCAGCTTTAACAACAACTGGTAAATCACTGGGCTGTAAGCAGGATTCTGTACATCCAAGCAGAACAGGCTGCTTTCCTGCCAAGTTATCCACTTCCACACTCCAGGGGAAGCAGTCTGAAGAGATCACCTGCTGCTCACCCAAGAAGTGATGCTTTTACTATACAAACCTGAGCTAGAAGTCCTTGGTGGCTTATAAGCTAAGGAAGCCTGAGCTTTGGGGCACCTTCCAATAGGGTTGGGGCAAATATCAATGGTGTGCAGTCTATTGGAATCACAATATTGTTTACCTGGACATGACCGCTGTTGTCACCAGGGCCAGGTAGAATAGTTTATACCTATTATTAGCATAGCACCTGCTCACTGTTCCAGCAATGAGATACAGGTCAGCAATTGTAAATGTTACCATTTCTTTGGGGGAAATACCTTCCTTCATTTATTCAGCAAACATTTCTTCAGGGTTTATTACATGCCAGGCACAATGCTAATTGCTAGGGATACTGAATCCACTGGGCAGTTCTTTGCCTTAAGGAGCTCATACACAGGCTCGTACATAGCCTTTAATTTTCTGGTTCTTTGGGGTGAGTATAAAAAGAGCATCTGCCACTTAGATTTCTGCTTCTATATGTGAATCAAGCACTTTCTAAACAGTAATGAGATACCTTCGAAGAAGCCAATACAGTCAAATACATGTTACAATGGAGAAACTGAGGCAGGTTAAATCTTTGTGAAAGACTGTACGGTTACTGGTAGAGTGAGAAGAGCAACTAGGGTCTCAAAGCCGTACCCTGGAATCAATGTTCTGGATTTGAGTCTTGGCACTGAGTGATGTTGGGAAAATTCCTCAACCTCTCAGAGATGCTGTTTACTCCTTTGTAAAATGGGGAAATCTTTTCTGCACCTATACAAAGTTGTTCTGAATATCTAATACAATGTACTTCATTTTCATCTTTTTAAGCAGTATTGATTTCAAAAAGCAGTGCCAATTAATAATAGTCCTGGGCTTCCCTGGTGGCGCAGTGGATGGGAGTCCGCCTGCCGATGCAGAGGACACGGGTTCATGCCCTGGTCCAGGAAGATCCCACATGCCGCAGAGCAGCTGGGCCCATGAGCCATGGCCGCTGAGCCTGCGCGTCCGGAGCCTGTGCTCCGCGGTGGGAGAGGCCACAACAGTGAGAGGCTCGTGTACCGCAAAAAAAAAAAATAATAATAATAGTCCTGTTTTTGGAGAGGGTGGACTCAAGACTCACTCAGATTTCACAAGCTGACATGTATGGGTGTAAAAGGGGGAAAATGTTAGCCTTATAATCAATGTAATATGATAAATAAAAGTGCTTAAAACTAGAAAATTCCAAACATATATATTACTGCTCTTTCTCCACTACTCTTTGTTTTTGCAAAAGATTATAGACAATTGTACTTTAAAAATTAAAAACTGTGAGACCATACTGAAAAGTACATTCTTCAGAAAAATATGAGACATGTTATTCTCCACTAGACTCTTAACCAAATAGGCATGTATAGGAGGATGGCCATAGAATACTGGTTATGTCTCAAGCCCAAGAAGCAATACTGTGTCAAAATTCTTTTGTATAATGAATGATACAAAAATAATTCTATTTACTTGGAGCTCAGAAAAGAATCAAAAGTTACCATTTCACCACCTCTTCTTTTTTCTTTGCCCTGAAACTTCAGAGTCAGACAGGCACAGAAGAGGCCCCACCATGCAGACTTCCCTGCTGGCGCAGTAGTTAAGAATCCGCCTGCCAATGCAGGGGACACAAGTTCAAGCCCTGGTCTGGGAAGACCCACATGCCGCGGAGCAACTAAGCCCGTGCGCCACAACTACTGAGCCTGCACTCTAGGGCCCATAAGCCACAACTACTGAGCCCGTGTGCCACAATTACCGAAGCGTGCATGGCTAGAGCCCGTGCTCTGCAACAAGAGAAGCCACCTTTATGAGAAGCCTGCGCACCACAGTGAAGAGTAGCCCGCACTTGCCGCAATTAGAGAAAGCCCGTGCGCAGCAACGAAGACCCAACGCAGCCAAAAAAATAAATAAAATAAAATAAATAAATTAAAAAAAAAAAAGAGGCCCCACCATGTTACATCAAACTTTAGAGACAGCTTTAGAGCTTTCAGACTCTGGCTGTTTTTCAGGTAGTCATGCTGGGAAGGGCTGCTGTTTTTATAGACTGCTATAGAAGACTAGCTTCCCTCCCATATGTGTATTGGCATGCCCAACTGCCATCAAGAGAGCTAACCTCTGGCCACTGGAAGGATTTTCAGCCTGTGGATCTCCACAATTCTGCCTAAGGATTTAATTAGCCTTTTACCCCAACTCCTGACTTATCTCTCAGGTTGCCATCCTGCTTCTGTGTTAAAGTGGTGACATGGAATTTTCCACTACCGAAGATTTACAGATGTTTGGCTTACTTCTTATCCAAACTACTGTGTGTGTGTACGTGTGTGTGTGCACGCGCGCGCTGTGTGCGACACACAGAGAGAGACAGGGAGACAGAGAGACGAAGAGAAAGAGATAAACAGATTCAAAACTAAATTCCCTAGAATCCAACTATAACTGGGAAACCTAGACAATAGGGTGAGTCTGTTATCTTTTCTGAACTCCACAAAGTAAGAGATCTCCAGCACTGAGCATTAAGAACTTAGTTATAGATGCCATGAAGGCAAGACATTGTCATGCTTTTTCTGTATCCCCAATGTTTGGAACAGAGTGTGACACATAGTTAACAATTAGTAAATGCTAATATAAATGTTTGCTAAATTGGGCAAGCTAAATAAAGACTTCTGGGGAAAAAAATGATCCTTTTGTTTGCTAAATCTACTACAATGTAGATCAGACCTTTTAGAATAATTTTTAATAATATACTGAATTAAGACATGTTGTTTCTCTCTCTCTTTCTCAGTAGAATTGGGGTCATTTGTTTTGACTAGAACAAGTTTTTGCACATCCTGGCTGGAGACCCTTTAAAGAAGTTTCAGGAAATGCTCAGGAATTCTTTAACGTGTGAGATGAAGTAAGTTTTATAGACAAACAACAGTCTGAATCCCCAGACTGTGTGTAACTCTGAAAATTAGATACATCAAATTTCAATTTGGCTTCATGCCAGCTTTGTTTTATGGATTCATAAAGGCAGATTTTCTTTGATTATCAGGATTATTGCAAAGTGGAGTCAGCACAGAAAGTTTTTGAATTTGGCAAAGCCTGTGTCTTCAGGCAACTGGGAGTAGGCTGGTGTAATTTTTTTCTTTTTAAAGCTCTGAAATAAACAGGTTTCAACTTTAAATCTTAAGTTTCACAGGGTGGATTTTGTGCAAGTTATTCAACCCAGAAAATACCTGGTTTTCTCATATGTACAACAGAAAAACACCACCAGCCTCATCAGATTGCTTGAAAATTAAATGTGATAGCATTTGTAAATGGAAAAGAAAAAAGACTAAGGTCTCTTGAAGCTTTATATTCCTAATTTATAAAATGGGGATAATGTTCACACCCTGCTTATATCACAAGGTTGTTGTAGGATCAAATGAAGAAACAGATATAAAGATGTTTGATAAACTGAATACCATATAAAGTGATGATAACAATTCATAACAATATAGCCTTTTAAAAATTTCCATTCTGCCTGGAGTATTTCCTCAGTATCTGAAATTTGTCCCCAAAGCTGTGAAATTTGATTTCTGTCTTGGCCATGGAAATAAAGCCACATAGGGCATCATGCTTAAGAGAGGAGATGTGAAACTCTGAGGGGAAAATGGAAACTTCTGGTATCATTAGGGCCTAGCTGACAATGGCAATTCTCCCTGAAGGTTTTGCTGGCAGGTTGGGTGAAAGGCTCAGAGCTGGGATGCACAGGCTGTAGTTTAATTGATGTGATTCATAGCTAATGGTACATCAGAAGAAGGATCAAGGAGCTGTGCCTTCTAATTTAAGGCAAAATGCTTAAGACTACATCCAACCAGATAAGAAAGGCTTCCTTGGCAAATACAAATGTTAAATCTTTGCTGGATTTGTCCTGTTCCTTCTTTTGTATTAAAATCATGGAGCTAGAAGCTAACATAATAATGTTCAAGCTTCCTGTGTTCTTCTGCAGTAATAATCAGTTAGATCTTGCCCAGTGAAAAGGATGATATTCTTGCCTAATTATAGACCAGGGCAGAGAAAGAAGATAAAGCAGTCTGGCTCTAGAGGTAGGCAGGTTGGCAGACCCCCTGGATATGACATAAGGAGTACAAATATCTGTCTTGCTTCCACAACATTCCTATCAGATTTATCCTTTAATAGCATCTTGAGAAATACATATACATATTATCTTGGAGGATAACCCACCATTCCTAGATAAATAGAAGCACAACAGGAAGAACACTAAGAGAAAATGGAGGCTTCGAGAGGCTAGACAATTCACCCAAGGTCACACAGCAGAGTTGGGATTTGAATCCAAGTCTAGTTCCAGCCTCAACCAGCTTTTTTCACTACACTGATACTACACTTTGCCCTGCAAGCGACAGTGCTATTCCCTCTTTTGCTCCTGACATGTACAGGTCCGTGGCTATCTGGCTTGGTCACCCTAAGTAACCAGTTAATAACCAATTTCTGATACAGCTAGACATTCATACCTACAGTGAATTCTATAAGGCAGGCTGGTAAGATCAAAACGAAAAGGCTTTGTTCACTCTCCGATACACTTCCCAAACGAAAGTTTCTCAATATGTCATTACTGTGATTCTGGGTTTAAGACTCGAAGTCAACTGCAAACCATGGCTCCTGTTGGTGCAGGTTCACCAGACTTGGGGCTGACTGCCAGGTTCACTTGCTGCCCTCTGTCTAAGGAGCACTTACAGGGTTGTGGGGAGGCAGGAGATGCTCAGGAGAGACAGCAATCAGCCCTGCCTCCGATACTGCAGAATCTGCAGCGATTTCGGGCATGGATTCCCAGGAGCGGCTGCAGAGAGCAGGGCCATGTCACTGCATGAAAAATAAGGCTGAGAGTAGGAGCACTTCATAAATCTAAACTTACATAATAGACTGTGGGGTTTTTTGTCTTTAAAAGTATTTCTTTCTTACTTTTTTGTTGTTAAAATGTCCTTTTTATACTTAAGAGGCATAACCACCAAATGTAATGTATAGTGCTTGTTTGGCTCCTGATTAGGAAAAAGAAAAATTTAAGTCATTATAAACTGCATATTAGATCATACCAAGAATTACTGTAAATTCTGTTGGGTGTGATAATAGCATTGTGGTAATATAAGAACATGTTCTCTCTTTTTTCTTTATAGTTTCTGAATACTGTAGGGATGAAAAGAGATAAATGTTGGATTTGTTTTAAAATACATCAGCAAAGAAAATACTTTAGGTGCTATATGATGCAAATTGGCAAACTTGACCATTATCGAATATGGGTGACAAGTACATGAGCATTCTTTGTAAAATTCTAATTTTGCATATGCTTAAAACTGTTCATAACAGAAACATTTAAATTGATTATTTAAAAAGATTAAACATCCTAATTGAATAAAGTTAAAAAGCTGGCAACATCACATCAGTCCTCCTCACTAGTATAGTGGACAGGGAATGATAGGGCCTGGTTCCTCCGGCTCCTGCCCCTGGACACCCCTGCATGTGTCGCTCTGAGCCCTGGTTTGCTCATAGTACAACAGGTATAGTACACCTAGACCTAGCAGCAATTTGAAACTTCACTGAGGTAATAGGCATGAAAGTGCTAGGCTGCTCAAATGCTACTGTTCGGTCAGCAAACATTTCCTTAGCATCAACCATGGCGAGGCTCTGTGCTAGACACCAGTGATAAGATGATTAAAATGTGGTCTCTGCACACAAAGACTTTTCATTACTGCTATCTAATGTCTACATTGATTTCCACAGTGACGGCAATTCCACAACTAGCTCTAGCTTCTAGTTTGAATACTGTCTACAATTCTTAATAAAGGCAAGAAGGTCCCTGCTTAACTCCCCAGCTCATCTTTTTCTTAACGTCCCCTCTCTTTTGGTTTCTTCAGATTCTAGCTTTCGAGATTTCCTCAGTTCCATTCTCTTCCATGCTGTTCCTTCTGCCTGGAACACCTTTCCTATCGGTCTCCATCTGGCTTCTTGTCTTTCCCATCTGTCTTCAACATCATGTCCTCAGACAGCTCGCTGACCTATGATAGGTCCTTCACATGCAACTGATATTACTCCTTTGCAGTACTTCATATACATGAAACTAATTATCTGTAAAGACTTGCTTATTATTTGTGAGGCACACAGTAGATGCCTGAGAAATGTTTGATAACTGACGGAGTGGAGCTGCTGGTGTGACTATTCCTCCTTCATCCTGGCAAAAAAAGTGATCTAGCCATTTTGAAAATGTTGAAACTTTGATAAATATGTTCTATCCCTCCATGACTCTCCCACTAAAAGAATTTTCATTTTCCAACTGAGGTAAAAGGAAGAATCGCCAAAGATATGGATTGAGAGAACTATTTATCCTCCACTTCTTTCTCATCATAATTATCTATTTCTGAATCCTAAAACCACCTAGCTAGATTCGTCTCCAATCCTGATTACCTTTAACTTCTTGAGATGCTATGTGTGTTTCTATTTATTATAAGTATTTTATGGCACGCAACCAGAAAAATCACATAATGGGAAATTACCCACAGCCCCCAAACACACAAACAGGAGCTGAACAGAACTTCAATTGTTACCAATTTATGGTAACAATTTCATCCTCAGTTTAGTTATTTTTACGGTGCAGAAAAAAATTATTTTGCTTATTTCACTATTTTTTTCCTATAAAATTGTTCCCCTGATTTTTGGCAAAATATCTATGAGAAAGTGAAGGTCTCCCTGGGTGTAGAGGAAATTGAAATTGTCACTTAAGAAAGGACAAAGTGTTACCCTAAACTGTCCTCTGCACAATATTGTTTGCTAAGAAATGGGAACTCTAAAACAACTACAATATGGAACCACTGGGTGGCTTAAGGGATATATTATATTTGTCACTTAGCCAGCAGCATTCTGATGAAGAGATGGGACAGTGACAGTAGAGAGATCAGAATCCTATTTCAATGGTCCAGGTGAGAGATGGTGAGGATAGTGGGAGTGGAGAAGAGGGGACAGACATTTGGGAGGTGTAAAGAAGAGGCTTGGCTGCTTAACTCAATGTGGCATATAAAAAAGAGGGCTTCCCTGGTGGCACAGTGGTTGAGAGTCCGCCAGCCGATGCAGGGGACGCGGGTTCGTGCCCCGAACCGGGAGGATCCCGCATGCCGCGGAGCGGCTGGGCCTGTGAGCCATGGCCGCTGGGCCTGTGCGTCCGGAGCCTCTGCTCCGCAGCGGGAGAGGCCGCGGTGGTGAGAGGCCGGTGTACCGCAAAAAAAAAAAAAAAAAAAAAAAGAAAGAAAGTGGAAGTGTCCAGGGTTTTAGCTGGAGCAACTGACTGAGAACAGAACAGGAGATGCCCTTGAGAGAGGCAAAGAAAATGACATAGAGTTCATATTGGCACACTAATTTTGAGGGGGCATCATTACAGCTCAGTGTTCTCGTGCCAGACTTTCTTAATGCCACTGACTGGGAGTACAGGGAGGTAACATCTTTAACAAGTGAAGTAATTTTATATAAATTAGATAACTTTCCTGGGTCTATGGAACTGTTATAGATGAAGACTGTGCTGCAACTACAGTGAGACAGTTGTGTGAAACACATACTAAGCTGATCATTCTATCCTCTAGACCTATGGAAAAATGAGAAAATAATAAAAGTAAGTAACCATTAAAAGTGACTTTTATGCACAAATAAATAAAAATATGCTATGGGAAAACTGATCCCTGTAGAACTGAATCAGGCAAATTTATCTTCCTCTTGATTAATAATTTAAAAAGAAATCCCAAGGCTGCTGCCTCTGGAGATGTAGGAGTAACTCTTATAATTAGACTCTCATCTGAACCGTGAGGGTGAGCATCAGAAAGCTGACTCAGCCCGGTGTCAATTATTTGCAGCTTGCACAGTGAAAGGCTAAAAATTTGGAAGATGTAGGATGACTGAAGTCCAATTCTGGGGGTTGCTTCAGCACAGTCACATGATAAGTATTTACTGGCAAATTTCTTTCAATTAGTATTTACTGGCAAATTTATTCTCTATCTCCTTTAGTCTGGGCCCGGAAAATATCTGTGGGACTTGCTTTGGGGTGGAATTTTTATGCTTCCAATTCAAGAAACAGAAATCAATGCACTCCAACAACTTTCCTTTTTATGTAAACTCAAACAGAGCTGGTCTCTATGGATCAATCCAAGAAACTGCCCTTTTTAATACAATCTAGTTATGTTTGCGCTACTTTAGAATGAATCAACAGATCTACAGAAACTCGCAAGCCCACTCTGGCCCACAGAGAACTGCAACAGGCCAGCAGGTCCTAGCTGGCCCCTTCCGGATTCATCAGGACACAAGAAGGTGTGAATAGAACACCTTTTACACAGAAGCTGGTTTTGACCAATTGGCTATGATTGGAGGGTCCAACGACTCCTTCCTCAGGTTCAATTAATTTGCTAGAGTGGCTCAGAGAACTCAAAGAAACATCTTCCCAACTTTTACCATTTATTATAAAAGGGTATGATAAAAGATACAGCTGAACATCTAGATGGAAGAGATGAGTACAGAAAGCTACGTGGGAAGGGGTGTGGGGCTTCCATACTTTCTCTAGACGAGCCACTCTCCTAGCACCTCCATGTGTTCACCAACCTGGAAGCTCTCCAAACCCCATTCTTTTGGGATTTTATGGAAGCTTCATTACAAAAGCATGATGGATCATTAACTCCATTTTCAGCCCTTACCTTTTCTCAAAAGAAAGGTGGGTGGGGCTGAAAATTCCAAGCTTCTACTCATGGCTGGTTCTTCCTGGTAACCAGCCTTCATCCAGGAGCCATCTAGGAGCCCACCCAGAGTCACCTCATTAGAACAAAAGAGACTCCTTTCACCCAGGAAATTATAAGGGTTTCATGGAGCTCTAGGTCAAGAACAGAGGTCAAAGACCGATATTAGAACAAGAGATGCTCCCAGTATTCTTAGCACTTAGGAAATTATAAGGGTTTAGGAGCTCTGTGCCAGGAACTGGGAGCAGAGACCAGTACACGTTTTTTTCTGTTATCTCACACTCCTGTAGGGACTTGAATTCATGCTTTTCTAGCTCTGCTAAGTCATTTTTCACTAACCCATCTTTCCAGCTCCCAAAATCTTGTTCATATTTCTTACATGTGTTGTCAAGACTTACTTCTTTTTTTATCTCATAGATTTATACCTGTTTAAATTACTTGTTACTTTGATGGAATTTTGGAAAGGAACAGAAATATATGCAGGTATTCCAACTGCCAGGTTTAAAAGGAAGCTCAAAATTTATGTTCAACTCTATTAAATTTTTTTAAAATAAATTTATTTATTTATTTATTTATTTTGGGCTGTGTTGGGTCTTTGTTGCTGCATGCGGCAGGCATTCTCTAGTTGCAGCGAGCGGGGGCTACTCTTCATTGTGGTGCACAGGCTTCTCACTGCGGTGGCTTCTCTTGTTGAGGAGCACGGGCTCTAGGCATGCAGGCTTCAGTAGTTGTGGCATGCAGGCTCAGTAGTTGTGGCTCAAGGGCTCTAGAGCGCAGGCTCAGTAGTTGTGGCGGGCTTAGTTGCTCCGCGGCATGTGGGATCTTCCCGGACCAGGGCTCAAATCTGTGTCCCCTGCACTGGCAGGCAGATGCTTAACCACTGTGCCACCAGGGAAGCCCAACTCTATTAAATATAATCTTAGTGTTTTCTTGCCATCAGTCTATCGTCCCAAGATCACATAGACCCCAGCTCTGTCATTATTACATGTTCTGTATTTCTGAACCTTGCGACATCTGCAAAAAGTACAGAAGACCTCAAGAGGAGATAAGCTAGGATTCATTTATTTTCATTATCTTTCATTCAGCTGTTATTAAAGTTTTTCTATCTTTCCAGATTGACATAGAATTATTGCATGAATCCACCTATCCACCCACTTAAAAAATGTGCTGGGGATAGAAATAAAGGATTAAACAATCTAATCCCTGACTTCAAAGAACTATTTATTATGGAATATAGGCAAGAAAATAGATAATACTAATAAGCTTGTTAAGGCATAAACAAGGAACTGTATCAGTACAGAGGAGAGGTTCCTAACCCAGCCTGAGAGGAAGTACAAAGAGGATGGTGTTTGAGAGACGGTAACACCAAGACTTAATCTTAGAGGATGAGGAAGCACTGGTAGGCAGAGAAGACTAGATGTAGGGGTGGCAGAAGGCAGATGAAAGCAAAGGGAGCAGCTGTGTAAAGGCAAAGGCTCATGCCTCTTTTGCCGCTAAAGAGGAGAAATTTCTCTCAATCAACAGAAAGTGCAGGACAAAGGGGACTGAGTCACCTTTTGATGAGCTAACTTGATGTCCGTGTCCTTCCAGGAGAAAATGAAAAGCAGCCCATTTATAATGAGCTCTTTGGCTCTTGAATTACCAAGTAAAACTGAGGTATCAGCAACTCTTGGCTGAGTAAGAAGCTTGCTAATAGAACCCCTGCATTAGTGGGAAGGGATTAAAAGGGCTTTGATAAGTATAAAAGCACCGTGTGAATATTACTACCACATTGCCAACCACCACCATCGCCAGGCTTGAGGCGTCCTCTACAACTTATAAAGTGAAGCATCTTCTCTGTGGTTTGGAGCAATGGCAACCTCCTGTTTTCAAGATTACACTACAGTCATGTAAGATGTCAGCAGGGTGATGGCTGAACAGGACTTCCCTGTACATTTCTTTGCAGCTTCATTTGCAACTTTTAAAAGTTAAAGAAAGAGAAAGAAGGAGGAGAAGAAGGAGAGGAAAAGAGGAAGAAGGAGAACAGCAGCTTTTTAAGACCAAAGATGGAGAGCATTTTCTCTGCATCTCTATTCAGGGCTGCAATAAACTGCACTCACTGTACTGCTGCAGATTACTAGAAACTTAGAATCCAATTAGGACGGTGCCATGGGCCTGGCAAAAGGGTAGATCAGAGCGCTGGCACAACCCTGGGGCTCAGTGGCAGGAGGCTGATTGGGGAATGTAAAGCATCAGCCTCTAAGCATAGAAACCACAGTAACAATTTTTAAATGTACTTTAGATAGTTAGCATTTAATCAAAATCCACTGTGAGGCAAGGTGTCTTCCCTGCTGGACATTCTATTTCTAGTTCTGCTACCTGGCTCAATCACTAGCAGGTAAACATGTCCCACCAGCCCCCAGCTTCTCCCAGCTCCTATGCGTCCTTGGTGCTGGAAGGTAGATGGTAAGAAATTCTAAGGCATGGTTGGGAACACAGTCTTGAAATCATACACAATGAATAATGCCATCATTAATGACTCAGGGCATAAAGAACCTGTGGAGTGAGAAACTGTTTTTATGCAAAAGATTATCTGGATATTTGGACAA
This sequence comes from Delphinus delphis, assembly GCF_949987515.2. Classification (NCBI taxonomy): domain Eukaryota; kingdom Metazoa; phylum Chordata; class Mammalia; order Artiodactyla; family Delphinidae; genus Delphinus; species Delphinus delphis. Next base: position 49,860,619 of record NC_082690.1, on the reverse strand, counting down.
AACTAAAGTGAGGAGGCAGGAATAACCAGTACAAACTTATTTGACAAGAACTTCAGTCCTCATTTTTCAGAGATTCAATTTGTATGCTGGTCATTTTCTCTTGTATTTGATTCCCACACTTTTCCTGCTCTGTTTTACGTATCAAAAGGGTTGACTCCATGCAAGTTACATTGCCTAGGCTCCCTTCCTAGGCCAATGGGAGACACTGACGGAAGACTGGAGGGCTGGAGGAAGGGAGAAGCCAGGGTGTCTCTCTCTTCTCTCTGTTTCAGGGGGCATTTCAAGAATGTCTATTTTTCCTCCATGATTTCTACAGATGTTATTTCAGAGCTCTGTTAGCACAGACTTGAAGGTTTCTCAGTGTGATCTTGCTCTGGCTATCTTTCATCAGAACAGAGAAGAGTTTTCTGACTTCATTTAAACATGTTAGTGGTTTGCTAGAGAATATATTATTTGGCTCCAGTGATCTTGATTGTCTGTTAAGGAAGCAGACCCAGACAAGACTGTTAACACTGCCATCCTAAAACCACTAGAGGGCTTCCCTGGTGGCACAGTGGTTCAGAGTGTCCGCCTGCCGATGCAGGGGACACGGGTTCATGCCCCGGTCCAGGAAGATCCCACATGCCGCGGAGCGGCTGGGCCCGTGAGCCATGGCCGCTGAGCCTGCAAGTCTGGAGCCTGTTGCTCCGCAACGGGAGAGGCCACAACAGTGAGAGGCCCGCGTACCGCAAAATAAAAACCCAAAAAAACCCACTAGAAAACACACTCAGTAGGTAGCACCAGTGCACCAAATTTTAATTATAATGCTTGTAGTAGGCTGAATAATGGCCCCCTCTCCAAATATCCATATACTAATCTGCAGAACCTGTGAATGTTACTGTCTATGGCAAAAAGGACTTTGAAGGTGTGTGATTGTGTTAAGGAACTTGAGATGGGGAGATTATCCTGGATTATCTGGGGAGCCCTAAATGCAATCACAAGGGTGATTAAGAGGTAGGCAAGAACATCAAAGGAGGAAGTAGATGAGACAACAGAAGCAAGAGGCTGGAGTGACGTGAGGAAGGGATCACAAGTCAAAGAGTGCAGGTGGCTTTCAGAAGCTGGAAAAGGCAAGGATTCCCTGTAGAGCCTACAGAGGGAACCGGCCCTGCCAACACCTTGACTTCAGCTTAGTGAAACATTCCCGATTTCTGGCCTCCAGAACTGTAAGACAATACATTTGTGTTGTTTTAAGCCACTATTTGTGGCAATTTGTTATAGCGCCAATGGGAAACTAATACAATGCTCTGAATATATACAGATTTATATATTGCTTTAAAAATGCCACATCTTGGCTATCAGCAAAATAATTCCAACCATACATGAATTCTAGCCTGCTATAAAAATCCTTAAGAGAGGTATATAAAACGTCTTTGCTTCAGATATCGCAGTAGATGTCATGATGTGCCCCTCAGATGTCCCTTCAAGATTGAAGCACTTACTCCCCCAGCTGTCCCTAGATGAAGAAAGCGGCATCACCCTCAGTAACTCCTCCTTTCTGGGGCAGCCTACATGGAGTTCCTGGTCAATGAAGGGGTGACAAGGCCCAGCCCCTTTATCCCAACTCAGGACAACTCTACAGGGCCATACCTTCAGGAGTCTCTGTTGAAATTACATCAACATCCAACTTTTCCTTCTGCCCAATCCTACTCCCTTCCTCCGCATTTTGATTCTGAAGCACTCCCAATATATTTGCCATCTGCCAATTTCCACCTGAGTGGAGCTCTCCCAGGGACCCAACCAGGAAAATTGATTTATCTATATTTAGTCAAAAGCACTACCTACTTAGTTAATTTCTCTTTATATCTGATGATAATTATCAACCCGCTCTCCTATAATACATCAAACTAAAAAAAATAACTGAAAAGAATGCAAGACTCTCCCAAAAGAGAATATGACCATTTACAAATCTCCCTCAGCTGAGGCCTTAGGTGCAGTGTGAGTTAGGGAGTGAGGATGGAAGAAAGCAGCAGGAAAGGGATGAAGACTGGCATGTCAAGCACTGACACTTATTAAGGAGTTATATAAGGATGAGGGATGTGCTAATGTTTCGTTCTCACTATGGCCCTCTGAGACAGATGTTACCTCAGTTTTACAAGTGGGGAATCTGGGGCTCAAAGAGGTTAACTGATACAGCTGGAGAAGAGTTGAGCCCAGAATTGAGTGCAGCATTGTTTGAATACAGTGACCATGTCTTTCCCTGCTATCAGGAGTAAGAATTGTTCTGACAGAGGTAAGGGAGATAGTATAAGGAGTGTTTCTCTATTACCTGCTGAAGAAGATCCCTGGGGGAGGTCTGGGCAGGTGAGGATATGCTGCTGCTGAACACACAGGAGGAACCAACCCTCCAATTCCCAGGAACTCGGGCAGCACTTGATCTTCTCCCTCAGGCATGCTAACACTCTCCTGGGCTTTCTCTTTTCTGGATTTTGTGAGGAGCTTTCCCACCTCAGTGCTTTTGCCCTCCACCTGGAATGCTTTCTTCCTGTTCCACCTTTCCTTCCAGGTCCAGCTGAAACGCTGTCTCCTTTGAGCCTTCTTTGATCGCCCCAAACAGAAACCGTATCTCCTGCCTCCAAATGTCTATAGTATTTAGTATCTCTATTACTTCTCTGAGGGTTATCACATCAGATCTCCAGTATTGTAGTTACTTATGAATGAATCAGAATTTCCACACTGAACTGAAACCTGAAGGAGAGTTGACTTAGAAACAGTTGAACCTCCCCAAAACAGCATAAAATTATTTGTCATAATATGTATTTATTACTTAAAGTTCTCTAGAAACACTCAGTTCTTCACATTTCTTTTTTTTTTTTTTTTGCGGTACGCGGGCCTCTCACTGTTGTGGCCTCTCCCATTGCGGAGCACAGGCCCAGCGGCCATGGCTCACGGGCCCAGCCCCTCCACGGCATGTGGGATCTTCTCGGACCGGGGCACGAACCCGTGTCCTCTGCATCGGCAGGCAGACTCTCAACCACTGCGCCACCAGGGAAGCCCCTTCTATTTCTTTTAATAGGTAAATGGCCTGCCTGCAACATACATCTTTTATCCTTATCTGCATGGCCAACTCCTCTTTCTTTAAAATTCAAATTCTGTGCTCCTTTTAATAGCAAGTCTTCTCTAATCTTGTTCCCTTAAATGGAATTAATTATGCCCCTTCTCAACTTGCTCTATATATCTCACACATATATTCATTATTGCATTTATGACACTGTTGTAATTGCTTGTATGATTGTTGTAGTGGCCTCCCCTGCTAGGGTAGCCCTCCATGGAGGAAGGCATTATGTCTTACTTTAACTCTGTGCACTCAGCTCTTACTAGAGTACTTAACATATAATAGGGGCCCAACAAGTGCCCACTGAACTAAGAACAGAGTTTGAGGTCAAAAAAAGTCTCAGAAGGGGCTTCCCTGGTGGCGCAGTGGTTGAGAGTCTGCCTGCCGATGCAGGGGACACGGGTTCATGCCCCGGTCCGGGAAGATCCCACATGCCGCGGAGCGGCTGGGCCCGTGAGCCATGGCCGCTGAGCCTGCGCGTCCAGAGCCTGTGCTCCGCAACGGGAGAGACCACAACAGTGAGAGGTCCGCGTACCGCAAAAAAAAAAAAAAAAAAGTCTCAGAAGGAACCCCAGATATACATACTTATTGCCAGGGTGACCAGGGACAAATTACTTAACCTCTCTGAGTTGGAAATAATGCCAACTACAATTACAAGACTATGGTGAGGATAAAAAAGATGACACATGTGAAAGAGCTGCACAAAGTGGGGCCCAGGAAATGCCCATTCTCCTCATATTAAACTGACAATTCATTTGTGACCAAATTGTTCATGCTTTTTATGTACTCAAGGGCTTAACACAGCCTTCTAAGCTAATTCGGGACAACATAGTATCTGGAGTAACCCTTTTGTAGAGCTTCTTTGTTACCAATATCTGTTAATGGAGGTGATGATGAAGAAAAAGAAAGATAAGGAGCTGGAGGAGGAGGAGAAAAAGGAAAGCACCCAGTGTACTCAATTTATTCTAATTAAATTACTAACCAGAAGGAGAATGCCCCAGGAAGTCTAATTTATAATGCTATTTGGTTCTAAATAAAGAGCACCTAACAGGGAGACATGTAAATCCTGTTTCCAAAACACACTTCAAGGAATAGGTCATGTTTGGTCTAATGACCAAACCTGGCTCCCCACCTGGCTCAGAGTTACCAAGGTCACACTGACAGTCTAAAGACATGGCTTCTGGCTGGAGAAAGCTGTAGTGAACTATCATGGGGGTACTGGCACCTTTGCAGAAAGCAGGAAACCAACCACCTGAAATCTACACGTATTAGTAAAGCCAGCCTGTGCTGGCCCAATCAAATCTGGCCCTTTTACGGAACTGAATTCTTCATGGTAGAAGAGCACAGTTTCTCCTCAAATGAAATGCAGACTCAGCAAAGAGGTGGTGTTATGTTCTTTTTCAAATCTTTGCAGTGCTATTGCTCCCTAGGCTTAGAGCCACAAAGCAGTGATTGCAGATGATGTAGGAGGGTATCTATCTGGCAACAGCCTGCACTTGTTTCATTTCTCCACCTGCTATGGAAAAGAGGGAGAGGACCAAGATTTAAAAGCTAATTATTCACTTTGAAACATGATTATTAAGATGAAGAGTGCTCAAGTGCACACTTGAAATTTGGCTATGTGCTTTTTAAGTGTGTTGTCTTAATATTATCGTGGTCTGAGTAAAGATTAATGCCACCCGACCGCAGCCCTTGTGTGTGTCGTATCATATCATGGGTGAGTTGTCACTTTCTTCCAGGGTGACCTCTCTTTGATAAGAATTAATAAACTATATTTTAGTTTTCCTTCTTCAGACCCTTCTTTTTGAGTTTCACAGCCCACCAAAGTTGTGCATGACTAGCCCAACACCTGTGAGCTTTTATATTTGCTTTCTTTTAATCCTTCCAGAAGCTCTGTGTGAAAGATATTCTTATAGCAATGTACATATGTAAAAACTGAGGCTCAGAGAAGTCATGGAATGTGCCCAAAGTCACACAACTTGAAAGCAGTAGTGGCAGAAGTGGAACCCCAATCAAGTAACTTCCCAGCTGCGTATGTTGCTTTAGTTGTGGATACGGAATAATTGTCAATATGAGGAAACAGCTGAACAAAGAGAGGACAATAACTTTTCTATCACAAGCCCAGTTATAATGATTTAACATTCGTTGTGGGCTACATCATATTCCAAAGCAGTAACCACAAACTGAACAAACCTGAAACGGGGCGGATAACATCAGTGGGTTTGCAGTCAATCTCCCTTGCTCTCATCTTCTCCAGAGAAAGAAGACACAACTCACAAATGAACCATCTTTCACTGCCAGTGGCAGCCTCTCCTCACGTCTCCCAAGTGTCCATGCACAATTCCCTTAATAAGCATAAATCTTTCCTATGCATGTTACCACTACTTTTTCCTTGTCCTGAATTAAATATATTTTGCCCATAAATCCAGGAAGGCTACACCTTGGGCCACCTGAAAATTCCCAGATTTGTAACTATCACTATACGTGTCCTATCCACTCATGAAACCCAGTAAAATATTAGTCACTTCTTTTCATTCCTCCATCACAGGAGGAATTTCTCTGGGGGGCCATTTTCACGAAGAAATAAATATATTTTACCTGTTAGTAAAAGTGACCATGCACATTCAAGGAGTAGGAAAATAAACCACACTGAGGGGGGAGGCTGAGAAACTTTTTTTAATTGGTGAATATTAAATTTTAGAAGGCTGAATTTATACTGTTCTGTGGATAAGGCTGGGTGTCCATCAGACTGGGAGTCCCTAAAGCAGCGATTGAGGGTTTTCCATCCTTACTGCCACCTCTCACCCTTATGTGATGCAATTTTTACCAACTGAGTTTGGGGCTCTGTCTGTAGATGAGAATTAGACTAGCAGAGAATGGACCTCAAATGCTTTAGCCTGGCACTCAAGGCTCTTGTGATCTGCCCTCGGCCTCCCTTTTTTCTTAATGACAACCCTCCGTTACAAGATTCCAAGTGCCCCAGTGTTTTCAGAACATACTTTGTACTTTCCCATTCTTATTTCTTTTAATTCTTTAAAATGATGCTTCTTCTCTCTTTGCTGACATTCTTACCAATCTTCGTGACCCAGAAAAATTACCACTTCCTCATCTAAATATTTCATAACTCTCCTGGTCAAAATGAAATTGCTTTACTCACAGAACACACCATCATGATATCCATGCCCTGGCTTTGTATTCTGCTGGTTATGTTAGGGGAAACACTGACTGAAGCCACCCGCCCTGGCTAGGCAAGGCAGTAGCCACTTGCATGAGTTATCTTACAACAGGGGGTCCTGGTAAGGAACAAGGAGCTAACAAGCTACCACCAACAGGAAGAATTCGGGAAGGGTCAAAAGGAGCTGCCGGTCCCTATGTCCTACCAACCTCCCAGAATCCTTCTCTCTGGAATACATCTTGGCTGAGTGATGCGTGTGCCACCAGGAAGGGCCCTGAGTCAGAACGATTGGCCAGAGACAACCCAGAAACTAACCCGATTCCCATAAAACCCGAGACTGCAAGCCACGTGGCAGAGCAGTTCACCTGGGCTCCCTTACCCTCCTGCTCTTCACCCAGGTGCCCCTTCCCAATAAAGTCTCTTGCTTTGTCAGCATGTGTGTCTCCTCGGACAATTCATTTCTGAGTGTCAGACAAGAGCCCACTCTCGGGCCCTGGAAGGGGTCCCCCTTCCTGCAACAGTTATATGTCTGTTCTCTTCCCTCCTGGAGGACACACTTCACAAGAATAGGAGAGGTGCCCCAGCTACCCCTCTAACAATTAATGCCCCTACCCAGCAGAGCTTTGTATCTAATGGATACCTTAAAATATCTGCAGAAACTGAAATGAGAGAAGTCATTTTATTTTAATGTATGGCGGCATTTCCTCAGGATATTGCTGGTGGCCACTTAATACATACATAAGGGGATAAGAACCCAGTACCAGAATCTGGTTTGTGTGGTCAGCTTGGGAGCACCGAGAGACAGGAGTCATGGGTGAGATCTAGGCTCAGAACAACGGGAGGAATTAACCCAGACAAGTGCACCTGCATTCTGTAGCAAGCTGTTGGGAGATCCCAGTCCACGTAACCGTGGACGGTGTCATCATGCCTAGGTGGCCTGGCATAGAGTAGCTGCTTAATAAATAAGGTGCCCTCTGTGCTCCCACACAGCCACCCAGTGCTTCTTCATCTCGGAACTCACCACCAAACTGCATTGTAATGGGTGGCTACTCTGTTCTTCACCACTAGGGACCTAGGTAGGACATGACCATCTATAAACAGGCCTCAGCACCTAGTTCAGGGCTTAGCCCATAACCAGTCCTAGATAAATAGATAAAAGTCTGTTGAATAAATGAAGGAAAAAATGTAAGAAGAAAAGAGGGAAAGACAATAGACATGCACATGGACGTTTTCAATTCAGTTTTTCAGGAAAAGTGGTAGAAATCATGAACTTGGTGGGACAGACAGTGTTCCTGGCTTCACCACAACGTGTCCAGCATTTCCTGTTCAGAAAACGCTAAGCTGCCCCTGAGGGGCTTTGTCAGAGCGCTCCTATTGGGTCAACTGGGACATGCTTTGGGAGCAGATGATGAGCCCCACACTCTGCCTAGGGAGCATGCACGTGTGTGCAGATTTAAAAGAAGCAAAAATATAAATTCTCAAAAACAGTCTTGAGAGAGTTGATTCTGTAATTCACATTCAATCCGTTAAAAGAGAAAACTGAGAAGGCCTAGGTTAATTAAGATCACGCAGCAGCTCCCCACATCTCTATACTCTTGCCTACCACTCGTCCCCAACATAGATGGTCCAAGTTTCATTGCCTAAATTCAGATCCAAAAGGATCTAGTCCATTGCTTCAATATATATATTTTTCCTAAATGGCCACCACATACGATTTTACTGTCCCAGCAGTGAGCTTCTGGCATCGTAGTGCTCTGGGGAAGCTGTGCTCATCCAAGTCCTGGCATCTCCTCACAGATGCCTAAATAGTGCCATAGGGATTCTGCAGATGAGATCTGAGTCTTCTAGGAGAGGTTCTGCCACAAAGGCATCCTGGTCAGCACCCAGCTCATCTGGTTAGAACCTTCTAGAGACTGTACACATCAGGGAACAACTTGCAGCACTTGCTGGCTGTGCAGAGAACTCAGAAATGTTAACAGATGGCATGAAAAACACAACCCTGAACAGTCAGCAGGGTGACACTCATTAAGAGTCACCACTGAGTCCACTTCCAGTAAAATCCCATTCCAATGAAATACCACTTTCCCAAAACCATCAATCTGCTTGAACAAAAGTGACTACAAGGTACTATAATGCCTGGCCTGAACGAAGCTCTGCAGACAACGAAGACTCTCTCCAAGCCTCAGGGATTTTCCATCCACCATTTCCTCCGGGATAGGTCCTGATCACATCTTCCCTCTAGCCTTCTTTGCCTCTGTAGATGGGACTGGAAGCCACTTAGCACTCGGAATTTCCCTCCCTACCCTGACACTCATCACCCTGCCTTACTTTCCCTCCCCAGCAGAAAGGGTTGGGAGGAGAAGGTAGAGAAGAATGCATGGAGGAACTTGTTATTCTGCAGGTCAGAATTTGTTCCCCAGAGGAAATTTTTTCAAGTATACTCCTAATTTGTTTCTCAAGGCAAATCATTCCCTTCCTCCCTCTCCTCCTTTCCAGTGGAATACAATGACCCCAATGCAGGCTATAAAACTACATTTACTTGTACTTCAGATGCCATCAGTGAATTAAAATATTGACACATGAAACTAAGGTCAGATGAACACAACCTCAACCCTGGATAATGATTCTTAAGTGGCCAATTCCAGACTGTTGTGCACTCACTGACATAGAAGCCAGAATGTTCCCTTCAGCACTTGTCCCTGCCCCAAGATGCAGAACCCCCAATATTCACGGATTTTCATACCTCCAAGTCTCCTTTCTACAAGGCCTCTTCCACTCTCCCATAAGCACCTCCTGAAGTCCTTCCTACTCATGCTCCAAGACCCAGTAAAAATGTCAGCTCTTCTCGTCAACATTTCACGAAGCCTCAACATTTCATGAAGTCAGCAAGAGTTGCTCTTTCACCTGTGTTCCCATAGCTCTTTGTTACAACATTTAGATTGGGATTTGTCGCATTCTGTCTGTGATTTCTTGCTGCTACAACTCCAATGAAAAGGAATTAAACATTATAGTTAGTGCCTGGCATGGTAAGTGAATTAGATGGCTTAACAAAAGGACAGAACTCTTGAACTGACTTCCTTAATTCACTAACCCATTATCACAGGTGAAGTGAGATATCACATGAGCGAGACACCTGACCCTGTACAGATGAAAGGTTGAAATCCATTAGTTGGATTTTAGCCTGGGATCTAAGAGATCTGGGTTCTAATTTCACTCTGCCATTAACACTTTTCCCCAAGCTCACACCATGTTTAACCTTTGGTTCATCATTTACTTGGTAAATCTTATCAGTAAACTTTGCCTTTCTTACACTGTTGTTTACCAATAGTATCCATGTTTTCATAAATACTCTACCCTTACAATCTTTTTCTCACTCCCAAAGACATTAGGCCAAGAGAACACCCCCAGCTGCCTACAGAAAATAAACTCAGATTTCTTTCATGAACACACATACCTGTGAAGTCATGGCTGCAGAGGAAAGAAGATGTGGCTGTGCCATATAACCTCGGGCAAGTTCCTAAAGCTTGTGAAATAAGCCTAACAGCCATACCTGCCAGGATTGCATGATCACAGGCTACCAGAGCTAAGGTCTGGAAAACATGTAGCAGGAAGTAGCCTCCAAATGTTACCTATTTCTAGTAATTCTGTATGATTATAATCCAGCTGCATCGTGTTTCCTTATTCTTGTTTGTTGATAGTGAATCCCCAACAGATTTTAAACTGGACACTTTCTGTGTCTAAAGGGCTTTTTTCAAAGATTATTTTTATGGTTCCTGTTTTCTTGAGAAGGGTGGGGACAAACACATAGAGATATCTTATTATTTCTGAAAAATGCAGCTGTACTATGATAATCTAAATTTCCTATAGACACATGAGATAAGCAGAAAGTTCTTGCTAAAAATGATCGGTCCAACCAACCATGATTATGTTAATTCTATCCAACTGACAGCAAGGAGATCAAAGGTTAAGTCTGTTCTAGGCTTCACAGGATGATAATGATAATAAACATAGCTATTCTTAGTAGCCAAAGTATATATTGCCATTGTAACTGAAACCATTTGACTTTCATTTCTGGTAAGCTAAATGACTTGCAATATATATTCTTGTTTGAAACAATAGATCCTTTAGCTAGTGAAATTCACCTTTGCCCATCGTGAGCCACCTTCTCATTTACAATTTGCCCTGCGGCTTGAGAGCATTAACAAATGTAACAAAGGACGTTGAAAAATATCTTCTCCCTTGGCTAGCCCTGGTATTGCCTACCTTCTCCAGCTCTCCACATTTTGTGCACGTTTGAGTTTTCGCTAAACTTCTCTCTGATGTTTTCATCAATCCTTCCAGGACTGAGAATTTACTACATGCCAGGAACTATAATGAATGCTTTCTACACAGATCAATCTAATTTCTTACCCCAACAGCCCTGTGGTAGGTGTTAGCATCACCCATAGTTTACAGAAGTAGACACTTGCTCCAGGTGACACAGTGGAAACTAAATGATGGATCTCGGATTTGAAACCAGGTCCATGTGCCCAGATGCTACAATCTCAACTGCCACCCTACATTGCCTTGGCTGCCCATAACTTTCTTCACTGCCTCATCTCAGTGCCTGTCACAGTTCATGGTACATATTAGGAACACAATAAATTATGGGATAATAGTTACAATGACAGTCAACATGTAGTATTTACTTGTGCTACACCACATTCTAAGAGCTTTACATGTGTAAACGCGTTTAATCTTAACAAGTCTCTGAGGCTCATTTTACAGATGATGAAACTGAGGTTCACAGGGATTAATTTTTCTTTTTCTTTCTTTTTTTTTTTTTTTTTAAATGCCCCGGTCAGGGAAGATCCCACATGCTGCAGAGCGGCTGGGCCCGTGAGCCATGGCCGCTGAGCCTGCGCTCCGCAACAGGAGAGGCCACAACAGTGAGAGGCCTGTGTACCGAGGAAAAAAAAAAAAAAGAATCCACCTGCCAATACTGGGGACATGGGTTTGATCCCTGGTCCAGGAAGATCCCACATGCCGCGGAGCAACTAAGTCTGTGCGCCACAACTACCGAGCCCGCGTGCCACCAACTACTAAAGCCTGCGTGCCTAGAGCCCATGCTCTGCAACGAGAAGCCACGACAATGAGAAACCCGCGCACTGCAACGAAGAATAGCCCCAGCTCACTGCAACTAGAGAAAGCCCGCACAGCAACGAATACCCAACACAGCCAAAATTAAAAACAAATAAATTAATTAAAAAAAAAACTTACACAATATTATGAAAACAAAAACAAACAAAAATAATATACAGCCCTCCTTCCTATGTGCATATAGGCTTTAATGAGTCAAAGACGTGAGAAAGTGAGATGCCCTTTTCCCCCCAAAGAATAAACATTTATTTAATTTCTACTGTGTATAAGGTCACATGTGTATTACTTAATGTAATCCTTACAACTATCCTATGAGGTGGGTATTATTATTACCAAAGCGAGGCCCAGACAAACGAAATGAGTTGCTCAAGTTCATGTGTCTGACAAATGACAGTGACAGTATTTAAACCCACATTTGCCCCCAGAGCCTAAAAGCACTCTTTTTACACCATACTGTCTCCAAATAAACCAAATCTGAAAGCAGGACCAAAAAAATGTGATAATGAGTTTTATTTTTCTTACATCAGGTAGACTGTAAGTTCCTTAAAAGTGTTAACTATCAAGTTTCCAAACTAAACTACTTATGCAAGTATTAGTTATTACTATTATAACTTAAGATGACTCATATTGGGACTTTACAAAATAGATACTGTATATCTGAGAAAACTAAGACACAAAAAGATTATTCTAGAGAGTGAATAGAGGCTAACACTTGTAAAAAACAACAACAAAAAATCCCCAAAAACCCTGCAAACGCATAGAGTTTTGTTTTGTCTTTTGAACACTTGCTATGTTCTGGGAACCATGGTAGTCAACAGTCTTGGAGAAATAAGACACAACCTAGCCCTTAAGGAGCTCTTAGCCCAGTGGAGAGAACACACAAAAATAATAATGTGTAAGAACATTGTTCAGGTTCTATGACAGAAGATGTTATGAAGCAGGTCACAAATCAGCACCACGCAAACCATGTGTGACCCACAATCATGTCTTCTTTGACTCTGTGATGTTTTCAGAAATATGAATCAAGGGTTAACAGTTAAAAATTGAGAAATTTCACATCTGTGGCTACCCAAAAAGTGAAAAGTCTAATGACACTGAGTTCTGATTCCTGTTTGTGCACCATCAACTTGAGCCCAGTAGCTGCTACCTCTAAGGGTGGTGTGCACATATTATTTGTATATAAGGACTCATGTTTCTTTAGCAATTTACAGGAGAGTTACCTATAGACATTTTCTACCAGGAGCACATTTGCTGTAATATTTCACCTTGGTAACACTGCTCATGTGACCCTAGATAAAGTCACCCACTGACATTTAAGGCGCATACATAAAAATTATCAAGGCAGTATTGACAGGAAGAGAAAGGACTAAGGTACATTAATTGTGTGGGGGGGTGCAGATGGAAAGCAATGATGGGAAGACAGAGAGAATGGTGATAAAATTATACTATTTGACCTCCCTCCCTCCATCTCTCCCTATGCATACACTCCTCAGGACTTCTCCAGAGAGCATGTCCTTCCCCCTGTGGTTTACACCTTGGATTAAGAACAAAGGCAACTGCAAGTACTTGAGACAGCTCCCACCCCAGACTGCGCAGGGCACTGCAGGGCTGCCTCAATGGGTGGTTAAGTCAATCAACTCTACCTTACTTTCCTGCATCAAGACAGGGTACAAAGCATAGTGACCTCCAGCAGGAGGCAGATATGAAGGAGACTGGCAAATCCTCAAGACAGAATAAATGAATCTTTCATGTAAATGAACACATCAGTGCATGCCCTGACATATTCATCTCTCATTCTCAAGCCTACTGTGAGGAGGCAATGTTTACATGCCTACGGGACATCTGTATTTCAATATATCTGGACTGAGTTAATTTAAACCGCACTGATAAATGTCTTTGAAGATGGCCTATATTGTCTATGGAGAGAATATTTGCTGTGAAGCATGTCTAAGTGGCCTTCAAAGTCAATACAAACTAAAATGAAGCTCTATATGCAAAAGGCAAGCACTGTTGGGGCTTCCCTGGTGGTGCAGTGGTTAAGAATCCACCTGCCAATACAGGGGACACGGGTTCGAGCCCTGGTCCGGGAAGATCAACCAAGCCCGTGCGCCACAACTACTGAGCCTCCGCTCAAGAGCCCGCAAGCCACAACTACTGAGTCCACGCACCACAGCTCCTAAAGCCTTCGTGCCTAGAGCCCACGCTCCGCTACAAGGGATGCCACAGCAATGAGAAGCCCACACACCACAACAAAGAGTAGCCCCCACTCGCCGCAACTAGAGAAAGCCCACATGCAGCAACGAAGACCCAACACAGCCAAAAATAAAAACAAACAAATACATTTATTTTTTAAAAAAGGCAAGCACTGTCAATTAAAAGCTCACTATATGGTCCCAAAGGCACACCCTCAGCTCTTCCCTTTCTAATCTTTGAATTATCTACCTTGTCAGAAATTTCATGGAAAGGAGACAGACTGGGCCAGTGTGGGAATTAAAAGAAGGGAATGATTGTTTCTAAGATACCTATTCTGTGCCTGGCTCTATCAAATGTATCAACACATTTACTAATTTAATCTCCCACCATTAAATGTGAGCCACGTGAGGGGAATATTTTGTCTCTTTATTCACTCACCCCTGTACTTGCAGAACAATTCCTGCACATAGGACATGCTTGTTTTGGCTATCATATATTGGTCCTCAGCACTAACCCTTAAACCCCTACCCCAATGCTCTCCACTATATCACAGGGGCTAGAAGCCTGAGAACCCTATTCCCAGAATGTCTTGTTAGCAGGATTACAGTCAATATTGTTTCAATCAGAGTAACTTTCATGAGTTTGGGGATGTGGAAAGGTGGTGGCAGGATGGCACAGAAGTCTGTGGTGCTATGGCTTCTTACAGTTTCCTCAGATTCCACAGTGCACTGTTGGTCTCCAGCTTCAGGGCTGCAAAAAATCTATGGCTCAGGCAATGGCTTCCTGAAATAATCCCAGTTTGGGTGTATCTGCCCTTACCCCTGACTATCACTCCTCCAGCCCTTCCAAGAATTTCTAATCATATTAATACCCTAAATTACAACTCTTTTGCTTAAAATACATAAGGTGCTGTCTGTTTTCCTGACCAACTTAATGTTCCATAAAAATTAAACAACTGAGTGAAAAAACAACCAACTCAATGGGCAGTAGTATCCCTACATGCAGTTGTAGAATTGAAGCTACTAGAGATGAAATAACTTAAGATTACACAGCAACTATTAAATGTCAGAGCTGAGAGCTGAGCCCTAGACTGTCTGATGCCAAAGTGCTTTTGCTTTTTCCATTCAGATGCTGCCCTCAATAGGTATAACGTACCATGTTGCCACCAAAATCTTATTTCAGAGGTTAAGAGCTGCTGTTTTCACTGCTCCTACGGCTAGTGCACTACTGTGGCTAGAAAGCTCACTATAAATTGGAAGGGTACATTAATTCCCAAGGCAAGCTGTCTATTAAATATATATGAGACCCAGTAGGATACCCTGTTAAAAGTGTACATTGTATCTGCCTTATCAGTGCAGATACCGTGTGTGTGTGTGTGTGTGTGTGTGTGTGTGTGTGTGTGTGTGTGTGTGGCACCCAGAAGCAGCTTGTAAAGTATTAATTGAGTGAATAAATGAATGAAGGTTCACTGGTTTTGCTTAGCCAGAAGTTCCTTTGCAGATTGTATGCTCTGGTGTCGCTTGGGTCATAAACCACTTGCGGGCTGGTAATTCCATTAACCTTAATGCCTGGATCCCTCCCACTGTTCAGCACTGGGAACAATACCTCCTAGGCTGTTGGTTTTCCTTGAGAAACCTCAGTTGTCAAGAGCACTGTAATTCTGAGGCAGATGGAGATAAGAATCTATACCTACTTTCCAAATGAAACATCCAAATGAAAGACTGAGGCACCGCAAAACTATTAACCTACTTCTGTTGTAATGTAATAGAAAACTGCATTGCATTTAGAACCAAACAGATCTGGGTTCTCATACTGACTCCTGTCACTTACTAGACCTGAAATCTTGGGCAAGATGTTTCTGTGACCTCAATATTCTCATTTACATAATAGCAGTCGTGGTATCTCTAGAGCTACTGGAAGGAAGATCTATTACAGACAGAAAGCACCTAGCACAGCATCTGGCCCATGATAATGATCCAGTGAGTGAATATAGTATTGCCATCATCAATACTGAGGAAGGGTCTGTTGATACATAGGCAGGCTGGTCCATATTAGGCCACAAGGCTCTCCAGTTCCAAACTGGCAGCAGTGATGTGAAGGAACACTTAAAAACATGTTTTTCACATTTACAACTGTACTACCTAGAAAGGTTATATAATTGCAAAGAATTGAGTGTATATTATAACTTTTGTAGGTATCATGGTGTCTGGTGACTTTGGGTGGGGGAGAGTGGGAACGGCTGGCACAGAGTGGGTGGAGCAGAATCGTCACACCTCACTTTCCCTTAAAGTGAGACCCAAGATTAGACTTGCTAGAAGATTCTGGGGGTGGACAGGTAGAATTGGGTGCCTTTTCCATGCCTCGAGGTAGTAGTTAAAACTGTAGGAATGAATGAGGTCATGGATAGTTTGAGATTAAATGAGGGAAGACCAAACCACACTTATCTCAGAAAACTCACAGTAGCAGTCTCTAGCCTGGTGCTTGGCACACAGCAGATTCTCAGTGAATATTTGTTGAATTAGTAAATAAATATCAGATTGGAAAGTATATCAATCTTCCTTAAAATGCCTGTGTCCCTCACTTCTTGTATGATCTAGATTCAACTTATCTTTGAAAAGCTAACTGAGAATGTGTACTTCCTGAATATTCCGAGTCTCTCAGTTTGAAAATGTCTTCTGAAAGCCCATCAATCAGCACTGATACGTATTTCTTACTTTACCGAGACCTGGCAGGCACCATGAGTTTTCCCATCCTACTTACATAGTCTAAGCTCCAACTAGACTGAGGACAGAAAACATTTTTTTTATTTAACATAACTTGAAATTCCTCCGTGTCCAGCAGGGTGTTTGGCCACCAAGCTCTCAATAAATAGGGACTTAGTGCTTGATCAATCAACTAGTTTTTAAAGTACTGTCAGAGAAGGAAGAAATAAATGGATTTCTTTGGAACCTTAGAAGTGTTGAAAAATAAAATGTGTGCACATAAATGATGTTCAGCTTGGAGAATAAAAGACCTAAGGAACCAGAAAGAGGGCACTGAGCTACTGGTAAAAGTAGAACCGGCGTGCGAGGGAGAATCTTGCATGGAAGAGGCCGGCAGAGTTAATTCTAAAAGAGAAGAGATGGGCTCCTCTTCATTCCTCACCTGTTCCTGGGTTACCTTCTTATGTCAAGTACTGTGCTCGGCAATCCAGATACAACAATAAATAAAGCACAGTATCAGGTCTTCCGGACTTTATGGTGCAGGAATAAAACAAGGATACAGCTACAACATAACACTCAGCTTGGAGCAAAGGAGGGTACCAAAAGGGGTACACTTGTTAAAGATCAGAATAGCTCTTGGGTGCTCTGTCTCTGCCAAGGATGACCTGAGAGATGTGACAGACATCATGATTTGGGGGTTAAATAAGCTTGAAGAAAGAGAGATAAGAGAGAATTTCAAGACTAAAGAGTTTACCATTTTCTTTTATCTTTTTTAATGCATGTGTTGGTTAAACTACAATAATAAAAATTCAAACCACCTTGTGTCCTAGACAAAAGAAACCCAGACCTGGAGTGCCTTTGTTCAACCATTAGGTAACTTGCCTAAAAGAAAATGAGTACTCTCTGTTGCCCTTTTGGCAGTTCTCTGGATATTTTTTAGAGAATGAAGAGTGCATTGCCATAGAAACATGGGTTGGAGTTCTCTTACAGCTGTGTAGATCTTCGGAGTTAAAAAGACAAGGATGGGGCATACACAGGGATGCATGTGTTGGGAGACAAGTCAAGTACAACTGCATTCCACTGGGATTTTTCTCAGGCTTC
Source organism: Delphinus delphis (assembly GCF_949987515.2). NCBI lineage: Eukaryota > Metazoa > Chordata > Mammalia > Artiodactyla > Delphinidae > Delphinus > Delphinus delphis. The sequence goes on along the minus strand of NC_082690.1, from coordinate 49,843,215 downwards.
TGCCGGCTTGACCCACCACCTCCCCCATGATTTTTATAAACATTTATGTGTCATATTCTCTGCTTCATGCTTTCACTAGCACTGCCTTTTAGATCATTGCTAGACCTATGTCATTATCAAAAAGTTCTTATAGAGAACTGAAATCTCTTGCTTTTAATTCTCCCCCACCCCATGAGACCTACTTCTGCCCTCTGCAATTATATAAGTTTATAGTCTCTCATCTCTTCAAAAGGCTCTCTTGTTTGAATAATGTTATCAGTGTATTTGCTGTTCTAATTTCTGAACCTAAGCATCCCTGGTTTCTTTAAGTAATCTTTATCAGGTAAGGTTTCCAGACTTCTGTTCTCCAAGTGGTTACCTCTAGGAACAACTTAATTATAACTATCTAAAAAGTGACCCCTGTACAGCGCACAAAACTCTCCCATGGGCTGAGAAGAACCGATACCCAAGAGAGGATCATGACTTTCCCAAAGTCACACTGCTGGTTAAGTGGAATGGGCACAATTCAAAGCCAGGGCTTCAGCCTTCTATGCCTGTTCCCATCCAATCTATAAGTATCAGTGAAGAATAAAGTCCCTTTCATTCCCTCTCCAACTGGATCTTAACACAATAATCTCATTCCAGCCCCATTTCCCTCACTTTCAATAATCTTCTTCCAAATCCAGACATACACTGGAACTGACCAGGGCAACCTGGGATGTATGGTCACCCTTCTATAATTCCTTAGGCACAGTTGCCTTTTAATAATTAAAGCTGCATGTATTTATAGGAATAAATCAAGAGAATAAAATATAAACAAAACAAATAAAGGAGACTTATTTTAAGAAGATTTCTTAAAATAAGCTTTTGTCTTTTTTCTACATTAAAGATGAGATAACCTCTTCTCAGTGCATCCAATGAATTTTCAAGTGCATTTTTTACTTATTTGCCCTTTGAAATGGAATTACGGCCATTTAAAGGTGATATGTAAACTCTGTCATCCCTCCTCTTATTACAGCTATCTAAGTATATGACATTCAGGCAGACGTACATTGCTGGAGGATGGTGGACATGGAGCTGGTATAATGTTAATACATTCTCTAATTCACTTGTAAACAGGATTCTGTTTTCATTTCTATCAGTCCTGAGATTTGGACTGAATTTGTTTCCTAGTCCCCAGGACACAAAGGGGCATATCTAAGTGATCTTTACAAATACTTATCCCGAATATGAAGCTGACCACATGGCAGTTGGTCCAAAACTGCAACCAACTTGTCCAAAATTTGTAGGGTCTATGCTGGAGAAATTAGTGCTACTTTCTCCAGAAGTAGCTAACTTCCTTCTACTTGGTTCAGGGTCTGCTAAGCATGTGCAGAAATTAAAGAAAGAGGAGGAAGCATGGTCCCTGCCTCCCACTCACTTTACAATCTCCTAAGGAAATGAAGTAAAAAAACAGAATGATGAAGCTCAAGCTGAAGTCCATTGAAGAAGAGATTTAAATGGACAGCACTGGTCAGCTCTGGCATCACAGACGTGGTGGGCATTGAAGCAGGGTAGAATTTTCACAGAAAGAGTGGATGGAGGGCCTTCTGACTCACGCACAGAAACACCCAATTATTAATTTGTACTGTGCTTTTACTTTTTTCAGATCCTGTGCTAGGTTCTGAACACACAAAAAGAAAAGTAAAACACTCCACTGAAGGTTCTGTAACTGAATACTCAATACTTACTATTGGAACCATAATGGTTTGGGAATACATATTCCTTATTTGTAATTTAGTATCAGGATGTGTATCTACACCACAGAAGGAAACAAATCCCTTTGGGCTCTCTTACATGCACATATTCATGAAATCCTAAGTTCGTGCTGATGAAGAAATTTCATTAAAAAACCCAGCAAATTCCACCTGGTCTGTGAAACAGGTTCTCTAGGGGATATCATGCATGTTTTTTACAAATTCAACTCATTGGTTTGCTCCTGGGTGGATAACTAATTATCTAAGAATTCTGAGGGACAAATGGATTCCTTTCTATTGTTAACACATATATTCCCAAAAATTTATGAGAAAAAAATCAGCACTATAAGCAAATTAATATTTCCAATAATAGTATACTACCAAGGAGTGATTTGATTAAAATCTTCTCCTTAATACAATAAAAAGGAAGCAGATTTCCGTTTGTCTTGGCTGCTTCAGTATAATGTGGATCAAAGGCAAGAGTGTTGACTAGATCACCTGCCAAAGCCCCCTTCAGTCTTTCTGTTCCATACTTTTTAGAGGTGTAATTTCTATTGATATAAAATAAGCCCCTGCAAAGGACCAAAAGAGTGTTCATAGGGCTGAAATGTGAAAGTTTTGTAGATTTACATGCAAAAATTAGGTTCCGATAACCATAATTTAATTTTTTTTAAATAGAAGGAACTATTTTTCTTCATATTTTATCTCTATGACAACCAAATAGGTTTGGAAAAATGCTATCTTACACTAATTAAGAACATGGCCTCACAACTTGGCCTTCTATGAATATTAAATGCAAATGTGTGAATTATCTAGTTTCAATTAGGCGGCTGCATTCCTGGCTTTCAGTTATGAGCAAACACTGTTTTGTATACAGAACATGAATTGAGATTTGTTTTTTAGGAATTAGATAAAACTAAGGGAAATGAAAGGGAGCCCACTGCTTGAATCACACACCCTGATGCAGAACTTAGAGGTCTGTACCCACTCATTTACCTTTACATCCTTCTGTCTGACATTATTGAGTGCCTCCTATGAGCCAGTCAATGGGAGGACAAAGAAAAATCTGTCCTTCCTAATGAGCTCCCTCTGGTGATGGCGACCCACGTAAACAGATAATTATGAAACATGCCCAGAACATTTGGGATATAACAAGGAGATGGAACCCACTGGTGGGCGGGTGGGGTGGGAGGGACATCTTCTGGGAAGATACAGACAAACAAACTCATGCTTATTTGTTTAATTATTATTTTATTTATTGTTTATCTATATCCCTACTCATTTTCCCTCTCTTGTATTATTTTGATGTAAATCATTTCATCTGTGAATACATCAATGTGTATCTCTAAAAGATAAGGACCTATTTTTAACATTACCACAATACCATTATCACATCTAAAATATTACCAACAACATCACCAAATAAATATCCAGTTGGTATTCAAATTTCCAATTGTCTCATAATGTCATGAATTTTTTTTTTTGAAGTTTACCTGGACCCGATAGGTTCATTGATTACAATTAGTTGATTTGCCTTTTAAGTGCTTCCCCTATGTTTCTTTTCTCCTTGTTACTTATTTGTTGAAGAAGTCTGAATTTTAAAGAATGAGTGGCGGATAAGATAAAGGAGAAGGGAGTAGGGAAAGAAGTTTAGAAAAATGGGTTGCCAGGAACAAAAAATACTGCAAAGGCATTGAGGTTTTCCTTGCTTTCCTTAAAAATACAAATTCTGTGATCATTTTTATTTCAAAAACATTGCCCAGGGCTTCCCTGGTGGCGCAGTGATTGAGAGTCCGCCTGCCAATGCAGGGGACACGGGTTCGTGCCCCGGTCTGGGAAGATCCCACATGCCGCGGAGCGGCTGGGCCCGTGAGCCATGGCCGCTGAGCCTGCGCGTCCAGAGCCTGTGCTCCGCAACGCGAGAGGCCACAATAGCAGGAGGCCACAACAGGGGGAGGCCCGCGTACCGCAAAAATAAATAAATAAATAAATAAATAAAATTAAAAAAAAAACATTGCCCAGTATAAACTATCTCCTTACAATGCCCTTCTCCGTGTAGCTAGTAAATTCCTACATCACCTTCAGGGTTAACTCCAGAAATTATTCCCCAACTTCTCAATCTTACATTGTCTCCACCCTGCCTAAAAGGATGTATTATCTGGTGTCTATCAATTAACCATGTTAGATGCCAGGCATGCAAGGATAAATGAAATCAAACCCCTGCCCTCAAGAAACTCACTGGGGGGTATTTTTGGCAAGAACGGAGGTGATGCGATACTCTGGCCCATAAATGTACATTTCCCCATATAATTTAGTCATAGCAAGTATACACTCATTGTTGTGTAAGGCATAATCTGGAAAGCAGTCAGAAAAAGTTAGATTTGCTATAAAATCATTAATAAATAGTCTTGCTCTTTCAGTTTCCATTTAAAGATAGAAAGTTTGACTTTGTCAACAGGCTAAATGCTTAGAATGTGTGCTTTCTTGCTTTTTTCTAATGTTGCTATGTTATGCAAAGGTTGTAAGAAGACTAATACTGGAAGATTAGATAATCAAATTATAATGAGTTTAGCTAGTTCCCTATGGCTCACATTTCCACTTTTTATATTGCTGTTGAAGCAACTGAAGCAACAAGCAATATAAAAATGTATTACCCAATCATATTTTTAAATGATGCTCTTGATGATGGAAGGCCCAAGAACACTTTTTCATTCACATAAAGGCTATCAATATTTCCTTGGGTTTGCAAATTTTGGCCTTTACAAGTAAAAAAAAAAATTCATATTCACCATGCCAGCACCTAATACAGAGCCTTGCATATAATGGGCAAGACTGGATAACACATGGGCTTTCCTGCCACTTTCTAGCTGTGTGATCAAGACTTATATTCTCCTCTCTTCTCACAGTGCTGTTATGAGAGGTAAAGGTAAAGAGGTAATGTGTACAAAGTGGCAATAAACACATGGGAGATTTAGTTATTATTTGTTAAATAGATGAATGAAAAAAAAGTGCATATTCTGCCCTGTCCTTCATTCCTGTCCTATCCAAATTCCTGGCCAATCTTTCCAGACAATCTCAAATAATATCTCCTTTATCACTCTTTAAAAAATTACACAGGGCTGTTTCTAAACATTTTAGGTCTTAATTATACATTGTTTCTGCATCTGAATATTATTCTCCTCCACTGTAGCCACAAGTTTTCTAAAAATAAGATGGGTCTTATACAGAAGCGATGTCACAATATTTAACAACTGGCTGTGCCAGGCGTTAACTCTTTAGTTAATCTTTAGTTAACCAATTAGCTCTGTGAAAGGCCTGGGAAAGCAACTGGAGTTGGGGGTGATATAAAGCAGTTGGGAAGGGGGAGGGCAAAGGAAACCTGTGAAAGGAAACCTCAAAACTAAACAAAGAAGAGTTTATCTGGTTTGTGCTATAGGAAGTAAAGTTGTGTCACGGGATAATGGCACCTTTTAATTCTGGGATGACATATGTGCTTTTAAATCAACATTATCCATCACCCTTCCACTATTTTTAGTTGCTTCTATCTCTGAAGAGCTGTCTAATTTGAAGAAGAAACCAGTGCCCTGGGGAGCATTTCCTACATGATCTCTGCTGCCTTCTCTCACTCCAGCATGTTTTCTGAGTAAGTCTCTGGTTCCTCACTGACACAGCTGGGCTGTGACCAGTGCCATGCTTGGCTTCATGTTTTCTGAACGGATTTGTTGCACCAGAAGCAAATGGCAAGAGAAAATATACTTTGCTTCCATTTGTTGACATTATTGAGTGTTCTTTGGGAAGAAGGTAGATGAATGCGTATCTAGCACCACACTCATTAGGTAGGTAGGTTGACAGCATTTAATGACCTTCATGAATAAAAAAAGAATATGCTATGATTGCATTTAGATGCCACAAAATTGTGAACAGTATGAGCAGACTTCCTACGGAAAGTAAATAATAGTCTTGTCACTTCTTCTATGCTGCAAAACTGGAAAAACAATCCAAAACACAGCTAATTTAATTTGGAGTCAAGAGTTTTAATAGAAACTGTTACCAAGCCCACCCAGTACAATTTTATCCAGGAAGTATTTTACTTTTTCAATGGAAAGGAAAAGTGAGTACTGCCTAAGGCTGAAGAACTAAAGAACAGATAAATTATATAAACTGTGAATCACACAGACACCAAAGTTTAATCTAATTTTGCTATAGAGCATTGATATTTGGCTAACAAATATTTTATTCTAGTCTATCTCATTCTCAATGTGATATATACTACACAATTAGCAAGTAAGCACATCTATTCAAAGGTAGCCTCATTTGTCTTATACCTTTTTTGTTTTTGTTTTTCTTTGTCTTATACTATTTTTTAGCATCAGAAATTTCATGACATCACAATCTAAATACATTTGAGGCATTGAGTGAATCATTAAACTTCTTGAATAGGTTTCACAGAAGCAAAAAAGGATGACAATGGTATTGTCTAGCACTAAAATTCTATAATTTTGAACCAGGGAACAGAAATTTTAAGGTTCATATTGAATTGACTCCATATCTGTACTCACACTGTAAAATAAAAAGATAAAGACATGACTGGTTTAGCTTAAAACCCAAATGCTATCATCCAATAGCAGGTTTTGGTGAAACATACAGTAGGTTTTCTGTTAATTACACCACTAGTCAGGTGGCTTCTGGCTGGTAACTTCTGCAATAGTGCCAATGTGAAGATAAACAGAGAGTTAAACAATTACCTGGTTAGTTTTTGTGGCTGCAAAAAGCTTTTTTTCTCTGCCTCAAAGCCTTTCCCTCTTTCTTATCTTTTGGCAAACTACTACTCATTGTAGGGTGAGTCGGTATTTAAAGGCATGCACCATAGTATGCTTGGCCTTCTTTCCATTCTGTTATGTACTAATTCTAGTGGACATTTGTACACTGTGCGTTGTACATATAGCAAGTTGAAGACCACAGCATCCATCCCATCACCACCACCACCCTTTCCTTTTTTTTTTTTTTTTTGGCCACTCTGCGAGGCTTTCAGGATCTTAGTTCCCCAACCAGTGATTGAACCCCGGGCTCCCGCAGTGAAAGCGCAGAGTCCTAACCAGTGGACCGTCATAGAATTCCCCACTATCTCTTCCTAACAGTAACAGCTGCCAGACTTTGTTTACGGGTTCATAAGGTTATGGGGAGGCTGTCTTTATCCTGTCTAAGCTTCAGAATGGGCTGGTGATTTGGCTTTATGTTCAAGGGTAAGCCAGTACGTTTAAAAGTGAATTTTAAGGACCATTCTCAAAGCCATTGCTTTCTGGCTGGATATGACTAAGAAAATAAGTTGTCCATGAGCGACTGACAATCATTCTGGGACCATGAGGGCAGTTAGTGTTAGGATACAGCTAATACCAAAACAGGCAGCATGCCAAAACTAAAAGAAACAGATTTCTTGACAAAAGAAATCGGTGTGCCACAGGATCAGACCTCTGAAGCTGGCTTCACTGCCGTACTTTTAAGTTACAATCACCAATACATTTTCTTTATTGATCAAGCCAGTTCCTTGCAATAGAAAGCAATCTCACCTGCCCCTGTTAGGGCACAGTGGGGATCACTCTGTGTTAGAACTGTGGGCTCACGTGTCCATTTCTCTTGGATTTCAAATGCGTTGAATCAAATGCGTTGATTCAAGGATGATGAGTGTTCATTTTTTAAATCTCAGCACCTAGCAGAACATCTGGCACTAGTCTATGCTTAATAAATGATTCATAATAGACAAATAAACAAGCAAACAAGCATATGAAGTAATAAGCTAATCGGAATTATTCCAGCCAGAAAATATCTTTCCCAAGTATTTTATATTTAAAAAAATTTTGACAGGAGTCCTCCTATCGAGTTAGATATCCATAACATATCCATAACCATTTCCTATTCTAATTCAATTCTCTAAAAATGTTTCTTCTCCTTTTTCCTCTTAATTACATAAATAATGCATGCCCATTATAAAAGTTCAAATGATACATAAAACATAAAAAAAGAAAGTAAAAGTCGATGGGACTACCACCAGCCAAGGCATACACTATGAAAAGTTTTCAATTCAGAGGTTAAATGATAAATTTTGTTTTGTCCTGTTTCTGCTTGCCAAGTGTGGCACACACCTTAGTCATCACAGAGTCATCAGTTTAACTGCTGTATTTTCAGACTGGGGGAACGTTTGATATAGGCACACTATGTGCTAAGTTTTAACTGTGCCAGATGCTTTCATGTGGATGAGGGAATAGCTATTTACTGGGACATGAGTTACCGCATTTATGTTTTCCCAACAGCCTTGAGACAGGAATTACTTTACTTGCTTTATAGCTAAGGAAAGCAAGGTTGCAAGATTTGGTAGTAGAAAATATGTCCCAAGATGCATTCTACCTTTTCATCTAGAAAACTACTTTATGAAGGCGAGAGTAAAAGAAACAAAAACAAAACAGACAGACAAAAAAATCACTCTGGTAACTGCATAATAGCTTTCATTGCATTAAGAACAAAACGAAACAGGGCTTCCCTGGTGGCGCAGTGGTTGAGAGTCTGCCTGCTGATGCAGGGGACACGGGTTCGTGCCCCGGTCTGGGAAGATCCCACGTGCCGCGGAGCGGCTGGGCCCGTGAGCCATGGCCGCTGAGCCTGCGCGTCCGGAGCCTGTGCTCCGCAACGGGAGAGGCCACAACAGTGAGAGGCCCGCGTACCGCCAAAAAAAAAAAAAAAAAAGCCCTCAAGATTCTTAATAATTACAGGGATTTTGCTGCCTGGAACTCCTGGACTGCTAGTTCTCCTCACGTGGGTCTTTGTCTCCAGTACAACAGAAGATGGAAAGAAGCCACCTTCTGGGAGAATAAGACGCTGGGCAGAAGAAAGGGCTGTAATAGTGATAGAAGCCCACACAAAGCCATTGATCATCACCTCTGCTTTTCATACCAGCCTGTAGGGCAGGGTTCCACAGAGTTCCTTCAGGCAGCCTTCATCAGCCCCAGCACCAAGGGTTACAACAGCAATTTAAAACTAGAGATAAGAAAAGGGCACCTTAAATTACCATTGGACTCTCTGAGCAACTACATTTTCAAATGGCATAAAGGACAAATGACAGCGTTTTAATCCAATTGACCCTAAAGTCACCTTCCAAAGTCAGTCTATGCCTCTGAACTAGAAACAAGACCAGTATCTAGCCTTGATGGATCAGGTTGCTGTCAATTCCAAAATGGAACTTAAAAAGCTTTTAGTCTGAGATCTTCATAGCTTTGACCACCTTCTTGTTCAAGTGATTTCCTTTGGTTTAATGGGGAAAAGGTCAAAAGCAAAAACAAACAAAAGCCCCACAAAACCAACCCACTGGAATTTTAGCTTCATTACTCTGAAGTACAGGTAAACATTCTTCAGTGCAGAGTAGGGCTGTGCCTAACATTTTGGGGGCCCAAGGTAAGAACACAAATAGAGGCCCCCAGACCTGGGCCAGCCCCTCTTCTCTTCCATAGTTCCTTCCTGCACCGCAAAAGGCCTTTCATGCAGATGTGTGGATATTCCAACTCACAAGTCCAAGCTATGATCAACAAAGTCCCATTCCCTGACCTCACCCCTAACCCCATGCAAATAGCAACCCCTTGGATTTCCTCATGCCCCGGGGTGGGCACAGAGTACAACCCTTGGAAGTGGGCTCAGGACTGTCTGGGGAAGAAATTCTGGGATCCTGTTTACCCTGAATGTGGTCTAGAAAGCAAGCTGCAAATGGGCCCATCCTCTTGGCCCAGAGACTCCTCTAAAGCCAGAGGAATGCTGCCCAGGTGAAAGGACAATGCTAATTCAGGGTAACGTTTAGATCTTATCTTGAATTTGGTAGATTTATGACCTTTTAAAATTTCATGCTTTTTAATACTAAATTTTATACTTCGGTGAGAATTGTAAAGATAACTCAGGAAAAAGTGATCTTGATTGGCACAGACCAAAAATGAGAGCAATGAAAGTCTCCTACTTCATTTTTTTATACTCCCTAAACTCTGATAGAGGTTAAATATGTGGGGAGAAGAATCAAGGCAACTATAGGGCCAAGATTCCAAAATGGAGCCATGTAGAGCTGGGCAAATCCTATTGAATCATTCCACCATGGTGGTTACAGTATAGATTCTAGAATCAGACAGGTTTGAGTTCAGATTCTAGCACTGCCATATGCCAATTTAAATTAGTAGTATTTAAATAAACTTCTCTCTAATCTCGTTTCCTAATTTGATAATGAGAAGCAAAATAGCACCTACCGGGTAGGGTTGTAATGAGGAGTAAATGAGAAAATGTGGGTAAAACAGACAGTACAGTGCCTGGGGCGTAATAAATGATATTTATAATTAGGTACTTTAATGCAATGTCAGGGCTGGAATTATGGCCTATTCATTGTTTAGCAAATAACTTAGAAGGCTATGAAATATTATTTGGTATCAGTTTATCTCCATGCTCCCCATTTGACATCAAGTTTATTCTTTAAATAATTATGTAGACATCAGATACCATTCTAAGAATTAGTGAAATGTGAACTGAAAGGTAATCATTCTGTGTTTACTAGGTTTCCAAAATAAAAACAAAAACAAAATCATCTGACAGAAGTGTATCTTGCTAACAAGAAAATTTTTTATAATCTTCCTATTTAATGTGCGTATTTCTTTCAAAACCAACATCAAAATGAGCTAATATATTTTACAAAATTCAACTTCTAACCATAATGACTACCTTTTACTGGGTCCCCTTTGTGCCAATCAGTGCACCATTGGTTATACATACATACATCATCTATCTGGTGTAATCTTCCTAACTTCCCCTCCCCAATTTTACAGATAAGGAGAGTGAGGTGGGGACCATGGAGACACAAAGCCCCTGCCCTTTCCATCTGCTGACTGCTGAAGCCAGGTCTTAGAACAGCTCCTGTAAACCTCGCCCCCTTCTACCCCCGCCAACCTCTCTCAAAGAAAATCATATGTGTCATATAGGTAAAATGTTCATGCCTCTTTGGCTTATAACCCTTTTTTAAGATACATGCTTTTTGGTGTGTACGTGTTCTCTTGTCACAGTTCGTATTTGTCTTGCTGTAAATTTAACTGAGAATAACTCATGCTAAATTTTCTTTTGTTGCTATTGAAAGAGCTTATTCTTGGTGGGTGGAGAAGATGGAAGATGGAAAAACCACCACCAAATGAGAAGAAACTCAGTTTATGGAAATTAGTGCATTGGCTTATTTCTCCATAAAACCACACTGAATCAAGACCCAGGTACTGCTGCAAAATAAACCAGGGGCTCTAGCAGGAGATTTTTTTAAATGTAGTACAGTAAAATTCAACGTGCAATACATCACAAAGGTACTTTACAACTGTATTGTTCTTGGCATTAAGATATATTAACACTTTTAGGAACCTTCAGCTGTGTGTCCTGAGCTTTACAAGCATCACGTGCTGACCAGACCATCAAACGCAGATGTTGGTTTATACCTGCAATGGTTTGCTGAATTTCCTATCTTAATAATTACTGCTGTAGCCCGGAGGCTTTGAGCTGAACACAAGACAAAAAGACATTTTACAGACCCCTTGTGGGGCAGCCAGTTTGTAGATCAGAAACCAAGTCTCAGGTTACACACCCCTAAGTGCCAACCGTAATACATCACTCCTCTGCTCTTTAAGCAGAACTTATTCAGAGAAATGGAAAATATGGAAAAGCTATTTATGGACAAAAGAAGAATGCCTGGAAAATGTGTTCCTGAAAAAAAAGATACATTCCATATTCCAAATTTGCCAAGTTTTGGTGCAATCAGAAAGTGTACTAGGAAAGAAGAAACAACTTTATTGGAAGTATAGTGGTACTGATGACCAAAATATTTATCAAGAAAAAGCAAAGAGCAAGCTGGTGGGGGGAAAAAATGCATATTTTTTTCAAGGAGATGTTAAAACGAGTTGCTTTCCTTGAGGATAAAGAGGATGTTCTTGTCAGATCTACAGACTGCACATCTAAAGAAAAAGTGCAATTATGCATAAAGTAAACGCTTTGGACAGACAGTTATGGGTTCAGAAGACAGTAGCTCCTTGCCAGTGAAATAAAGCAAATGTCAACAAGCCAGACACACTTGAAACATTCAGAAAAATGTCTTGCTATTCCTTTCCATACATAATATGCCATATGACACCACAGTTAAATCTGCTACTGCAAAAAAAAAAAAAAAGTACGTCAATCTGTTGGTTTCCATGAGATTTGGACAGAGGCAAACAACACGGCAGAAAGGAGTCCAGGAAGGTACAGCTTTCGCTTCTTTCCTTCTGAGGAGGAAATGACTTCCTACAGCTAGCTGATCAGGAGTTAGCGCTCACTCTGCTTGGAGCCAGGACCTGGAGCATACCCAGATGTGGACCAAAACACAGCTTCAGGTAATTATTAACAGGAATAGGAAACTAGAGAAAACAGCCCCAAGTTACGCAAATACAACTGCCATGCTTTCTGCATTTGTCTGTCCTGCGGGTGGGATGTACAGCTCTTTCCATAACGATCCAGTCTTTTCTTTTCCTCCTTCTCCCACACCACCAACAGGCATGCCAAATGCAAATCTGCTCACATTCTGATCCCATTCCGGCAAAACGCAGGGACTACCACCATACCGAGTCTCACAATAATCTCCACAATGACAATTATTCAGAGTCCCTCAGTTCTGTTCACACAAAAGATTACAATTTGAATCTTGCCTTGCATAGGTTCAGCTCTGTCGGAGCTGGTTACCAGGCAAACAGTCTGTTTTAGAATTTACCGATTGCTGGGGAGGGTAAGCTGGGGGGTGGGGATGGACAAACCGCCCTGTACATACCTCCTTTTGGCAGCTAGGAAAAACAATTTCGTGACAAAGAGACTTGTTCTTTTCAAAGCTCACCCAACAGATGAAACTGACAGAATGAAACCAGAGAAACTTTAGCAACCAAAGAAAGCAGCCTTCCAAGGATCAAGGTGAATAATTGATTTGTCGGCTTTTGTTTCATCTTTTAAGCTATTTTGCTCATTTAATAGAATTGTGGAATTTGTCAGAAGCCCAAACACTGACACACACTTCTGACAGCAAGTGCATATTCCAAACTACAGATTCATTTGCCAAGCTTATTCAACAACGATTAGCTGCAAAGCCAGGGAACTTACCGAGCACAAAATTATTGGAACAAAGCAGGGAGGAGGCAGGAGGCACCAAAGGCAGCTTCTCCGTCTCCTTGGTGCCAGGTTCTCCTGTCTGCCGTCCAGTTCACACTTGCCTTTATAACTAAGACTCCGGCAGAACTCACTAGCAAAACCTGATGAATTATAAAACAGCCCCTCCTAGGCTCTCATACTTTACATCACAGGGGGTGACCATGCAGCGTCTTCTCTCCCTGGGTACATATATTTCCTTGTAACTCATCCTGATAAATATATCAGCCTGAGAAGCAGTGACAGTAATCGGTGTTTGGGATGTACCAGCATTAACCAATAAGACGCTTTCCCACCATCAGTACCGCACCCCATCCTCCACTTGTGTTCCCCCACACCTTGTTAAGGTGGATCCACCCAACCCAGTGGGGGGTAGGCAAAGATGGCAAAACGTGGATGAAAGCCCCTGAGTCTCCAACGCACACATAGCGAGGCATACTACTCAGGTTTAATTCTCATTAATAATTCTGTAAAGATCAGCCCTCATATTTGCATAGCCTGTCACAGTGTACCAAACACTTCACTCTCCCTGAGCCCCTCAGCAACCAGGAAAGGTTCAGCAGTGCTACAGTATAAATGAGCCACCCGAGAAGTTAAGTGACTTTGTCCAATGTTCACAGAAATGGAGGATGCAAGGAGCCCTAGAGGTTCGGGAGTTCAACCCGCTAGCTGTGCAGATGAGGAACCCGTAGCGAGAGAGACAAAATGACCTGCACAGGTCACAGTTTCCAAATACGATTTGAGCTTGACCCCAAACCCCAGGTCTTCTGATGTCAAAACAGTGTCTTTCTATCCTATCCTACTGTGCTACCTCTAGAGCAAGGAAGCCCTGAAAATCGAGAGACATGCAGATTATCAGGAACAGTACCATTGATTGGCCAGAAATCATTAACAGGCAGGTAGCATGGAGGAGCAGTGCCTGAGCTTTTTGTTTCCTCTCTGACAAGGTCAATATAACCTCTTTAGGTTCACTGAATATCAACACTAGAAATCATGTTTTTGATGATAATAGCTATTATTGGGCACTTCTCATATGCCAGGCAGTGTTTTAGGTGCTCAGCCTCATTTAGTCTTTATTTAATCTTCAAAACATTCCTACGAGGTAGGTATTAGCATAAACAACATATTGCAGATGAAAAAACTGAGATTCATAGAGGTTAACACATCCAAATAGGATCCCAGATGCTAAGTGGCAGGGCTGGAATCAACTCCAGGCAACCTGGTTTCAGAGCCCACACTCTTAAACGTATCATCCTATCCCAAGCAGTGTTTCACATTCAACTGTAGGGGCAGATGAGCGATGCAAGCAGATTTATTTACTATGGCCTTTTGTAGAAATTACAGGAAGAGCACAGGTTTAGGAACCAAACAGCCTTGTGTTTAAACCCTAGCCTTGTCACTGATTTACAGTAACATGGGTTGCTTTATCTATAAAATGGGCATGATAATTTTTACCTTGCAAGATTAAGTACATCAAGAAAATGTAGTGCCTGGTTTATAATGCATACTCCCAAAACTATTGGCTATTATTCTTACCACACTTCTTTCTGGAAAATGGATTTCTGCCTCACCTTCTCCTTAAAGTGTCTTTTTCCATGTCAACTACTATTTGCCAAGGATTCTGCTAAGACTGTGAATCTGCCAGCCGGTGGAAAAAGGGAAACAACCCCAGAGAGGTCTATCACCCAGACTGAAGAACATCACCAGGAATATGGGGACTTTCTGCCAGAGAATGGCAGGCCCGGGGGCTCTGCTCGAGGCTGCCTGTTCAGGTCCCCAGCTCTCCACTTCTGCTGTTAGTCAAATGAACTCACCAGCCCAGGAAAGCATACTTAACAGCTTGTTGGCTATCCACAGTGAGACTAACTTGGCTTCCTTCACCTGTTTCAAACAAGCGCCTGCCACATAACAACAATGAAATTTTGCACACAGCTGCCTACTGCCACTAAGTCAAGGTGTGCCAAGCAAGGAAACAGGTACTCTGTCTCAAAAGTTCCACCGCAAACTCCTGTCCTAACTCAATATAAACCAGGATTTGGCCACCTGACAGGTTCCAACCAGGTGAGTTCATCCATATAAGAGACTGCTATCTCCAAGGTATGCAATCAATGTTCCTTGAGAGACATCAGCAGTAGCCCTCTGTGGGACAAGGTGATGCTATAATTTTCCAGGCTATGCAGGATTAAGTATGAGAGACTTTCTTAGCTCTGTGTTTCTAGAGAATGACCGAGTGGGCAACTTAATTTGCTCACATATGGACTACTTTCTCCTTGTTTATTTTTTCCTCTAAGCATCTTACTAGGGGATATGGATATATGTAGATGAGGTGCCCCCTCTTTCATGACCGTAACACTAGACACTGTAGAAGCAGAGGTATGCAACATAATTAGAGGGTCAGGGGAAGAGGGACTTGGGTTTCTAAACTGGTAAGAAAAGCCAGGTGTAAACACTGTGTGTAGCAAAGAGTAAATAATAAATAACTGATTACAAGATAAAGGGTTACTTCCAATATCAGTATGTGGGTTATCCACGTATGGCTTCATGTGGCTTGGTCTACTCTAAGTCCTTCCATGACTTCCAGCTTCTTGATCTACCATGATCCCCCAAAATCCCCTTCAGAGCCATTCTCCCCCTGCTGCCTGGCTATTCCACCATTATGAAACACCCCATGAAAAATTATTGTGGATGAGTCTTCATATAGTTTTTGTATTATAACACACTGTTCTGTCCCCATCAAGGATCATCATAACACATATTCTGTCATAATTACCACCTCACGCCACCAATTGCTCCCAGACGTAATGAACTATGTGGAGCCTGGAAGCTGCACCAGTACTTTGCTTATATTAGTGACAGTGCTGGTATTTACTGACACTTATTATGGGCTGGCAATGTGTTAAAACTTTACTTGCATCTCTCATTCAACCCTCACAACATTTTTTTTAATAGATTTATTTATTTATTTATTTGTGGGCTGTCTCTAGTTGCGGCAAGCGGGGCTACTCTTCGTTGCGGTGTACAGGCTTCTCATTGCCGTGGCTTCTCTTGTTGCGGAGCACGGGCTCTAGGCGCGTGGGCTTCAGTAGTTGTGGCTCGCGGGCTGTAGAGCACAGGCTCAGTAGTTGTGGCGCACGGGCTTGGCTGCTCCGTGGCATGTGGGATCTTCCCAGACCAAGGCTCAAACTCTGCACCGTGTCCCCTGCACTGGCAGGCAAGTTCTTAACCACCGCGCCACCAGGGAAGCCCTCAACCCTCATGACATTTTGAAGTGAGCTGTACTATTATCTCTACTTTGTAGATGAGGACTCGGTGACTAGAGAGGTTAGCTGACTGGCACAATCAGAAAAATGACTGAAGTTCTAAGACTGCAGAGCCCACTCTCTTAACTATTATATTCACTGCTTCTAAGAAATTGAGATAACAGAGAACAAAAAATGTAAGTGTCCACTCTCGGTGTTTTTACCTCTTCACATCCCATTCTCGCCTTAACTGACTTCAGTCAGGTTTCACCTTCACCATTCCACTAGAGTTGCTTTTATTAAGGTAAATAATGACATGTTCACCAACAAAAGCAATGGCCAGAGTGGAGTCCTCTGTTTACTCAATCTCTCCACAGCTCTTTGACACAATGACTTATATCTTCCTTGAGTCAACCACTTTTTAAACTTGGTTCCTGAGACCCCCCCCTGGTTTCCCTCCTACCTCACTAATTCATCCTTCTCAGTCTCCTTTGCTGAGTCCTTCTCCACTTCCTGATCTTTCAAGTTTCTTGTGTCCCAGGGCTCATCATTAGGCCTTTCTCATTATACTCACTCCCTAGGCCACAACAACCAGTATCAAGGCTTACATGCCATCTATGGATTAAAGACTACCACATGTAGATCTCTAGTCCTAGCCTGTGCCCTGAATGCCAGACTTTCATATCCAGCTGCATCCCACATCTGAGCATCTCCATTTGACCATCAAAACTAAACCTGTGGTCCCCACACCCTTCCCATATTTACTGTACTCCTAATATATACCATTTCAAAAAATGGCATAATTGTTCACCAAGTTGCTCTGGTCAAAAACCTGGGGGTCATTCTTGGCTCTTTTAAAAAAAATCTTATATCCCACATCTTATTCATCAGCAACTGCTGTTAATTCTGTCTTCAAAATATATCCCCAATCTTTTCTCCATCTCCACCTCTGCTCCCCACTCTATATCACAATAATCTCTCACATGGATTTCTGCCCTCACCTAATTCGTTTCCTTCCTTTGACTATTGCCTTGCTACAAATCACTGACTACATAGCAAGCAGGTTCTCTTAAAACAAAAATCAGACCCCATCACTCCCTACTCAGTTCCATTCTGTGGCTCCCCTTTCACTTAGGATTTACTCCTTCACTACAGTCAGGATTCTGCTCACATATCTCCTCATGCAAGATCTAACCCCCTGACATTCTGTGTAGAACATCATCTTCTATCCCTCCATTATTCTCTACTCTCTTAATGGACTTTGTTTTTATTTATAATACTTATCTCTACTTAAATTTATATTATATATTTATTTGTTTATTTTATTAACTTTTGCTTCCCTCCACTGGAATGTAAAACCAGGGGCCTTGTCTAGTTCATTCATGGCTGAGTCTCCAGCACTAGAACAGAGTCAGCCACATAACACATATTTTAAATATTTATTAAGTAAATGTGTTCAAAGTCACATCTTCACTACTTTTTTTTTAAGATTTATTCATTTTATATTTTATTATTGCTGCGTTGGGTCTTTGTTGCTGCACACGGGCTTTCTCTAGTTGCAGCGAGCGGGGGCTACTCTTCATTGCAGTGTGTGAGCTTCACATCGCAGTGGCTTCTCTTGTTGCAGAGCACGGGCTCTAGGTGCGCGGGCTTCAGTAGTTGTAGCACACGGGCTTCAGTAGTTGCGGCTCACGGGTTCTAGAGCGCAGGCTCAGTAGTTGTGGTGCACAGGCGTAGTTGCTCCACGACATGTGGGATCTTCCCGGACCAGGGCTTGAACCCGTGGTCCCCTGCATTGGCAGGCGGATTCTTGACCACTGCGCCACCAGGGAAGTCCTTCACTACTTCTTAGTTATATATCCTTGCATAAATTACTTACTGTCCCTAAGTCATAAATTCCTCAAAGGGCCACCAGGGAAGCCCTCTACTGTATTTTTAATGTATTCAACCTCTCCTGAATGACTCTGATACAAGAATTCCATGAGTTTAGTTAGTGTTATGGGTTAACCTGTATTTCCCCCCCACAAACTCATATGTTGAAGTCTTAACCCCCCAATACCTCAGAATGTGACCTTATTTGGAAACAGAATTGTCTGAGGTGTCATTAGTTAAGAAGTCATACTGGAGTATGGTGGGTCCCTAATCCAATGTGACTGACTGGTGTCCTTATAAAAGGGGGTCATTGGGACACAGATATGCAACAGGGAGAAAGGCATGAAAAGACTGGAGATATGCTGCCAAAAGCCAAGGAACTACCAGAAGCTAGGACAGAGGTCTGAAACAGATCATTCCCTAGCACCATCAGGTGTAGCATGGCCCTGCAGACACTTGGATTTCAGACTTTTGGGCTCCATAACTGTGAGACAAAAAATTTCTGGTGTTCTAAGCAACCTAGTTTGTGGTACTTTGTTATGGCAACCCTAGGAGATTAATACGGTCAGATATTATCCTCATCTGACACATGAAGAAATTGCAGCTCAGAAAAGTTGAATAACTTGCCCCAAGTTTCACAGCTAGTAATCAAGTAGGGCCTGGATTTAAATTGAGAGCCGTGTGACTTTAAAGCCTGCTCATAGCAGTAGCAGTGGTTCTTAGAGGCTGGTCCCCAACCCCTGTTGGTCTAGAAAGAATGAGAAAAGTAAATAGAATGCAGTGATTTTTCAAGATAAAATGACCTTTCTTTATTATGAGATTATGTCTTTTCTACTCTTTGTTTTTTCTTATTGTTTTTGCTGTTAAAAGTTGTCTTTTTATTTCTGAAATGATGATGAAAATAGATCGTGGGTTTTTTGTCTTTTTTTTAATGTCCTTCATTTTATTGGCAAGATAAAAATTTGGCAACTCTGTTGGCCTATAAAAGTTTGTTCTGAAGCGTTTCTGGTCTATGAAATGTAAAAATCTGGGAACAACTGTTCAAATGCTGTCCTTTTTCAGCAAGCAAGAAAACCCTTCATATGTAGCCATATTTGGTGATAGGAAGAAGAAAGCTTTTCTCCCCATCAGCTGAAAAGGTCCCTCCCTGCTCATATATACACTATCTGTGCTAATGGTCATAAACTCTCATCTATTACCAACAAATTAATTTGGTATAATGCTATGCAACAAATTTGTGTAAGAATTTAACAATATTCATTCATAACTGAATTCAACAAAATTCAGACTTTTTCTTAGTCTTGCCCTCTCCTTCTTCCTTCTTAGTGAAGATTTTCTATTTCACTAAATTCTTGACTTGCTTTTGACTTGATCCATTTTCTTTTGGGTTCAGGACCTGTGGATTTGTGCAAACGTCTGAGGATTAAATGAGATCACCTCGGTTAAATATCTGGAATATTGCAAAAGCTTTCAGTAAATGCTAGTTCCCTTTAAAGAAAGAGGTAAAGCTTTATGCATCCAGCAGGGAAATAGCTTTAGGACCAAAGAAGATTTAGAGCAACTGAATGACTTGGCAAGATGGGCCAACATGAAGAGTGTTAATGAACTCTATCCTTTTGTTGAGCTTTCAGTGATCATGAGATAGTTTACAGAAATTGTGGCCATCTATTTTTATGAACTCATGTTCATGACTAGGTGTGGGCTTATATATATGCTCATATAAACATAGAGAGAAACTGGAATATACTGATAAATCATATACATCACTAATATAAATTTGATTGGTGTGAGAGTAGGTACCCTCTTCAGAAGGAGAAACCCAGAAAAAGCCTTCATACATATAAAAGTTTACTTCCTTTGTTTTACCATTATCTGGTCCCCTATAATCTAATTCATGTCCACCAATTTGCCCTATCCTGGGAAACCTTAATAAAGACAAACTTCAACCCATCTCTTTGCCGAAGTTATCTCAGACTGCACATCAATGATGGAGGAATTTCTTCATTCCATAAATATTCATGGAGGGTCTGTTATGTCTCAGGCACCTTATTACCATGTTGGATGGCAGGAGGTCAATACAATCAAGGTCAGATTTTCTGTCCCCTAAGGGGCTTTCAGTCCAGGGAGTAACAAGCAGATAACAACTAACTACACAGCTAGCATATTTTATAAGGACTCATTAGGGTGCTATAGATACCTAGAGGAAGGGCATCTCACCTAGTCTGGGAGGTGAAGTCAAGAAGGCTTCCTGGAGGAGGTGAGGTCTAAGCTGAGTCTTGATGGATGACTGACTAGGAGATATCTAATTAAGAAGATTTCTAATCAGAGTGAGAAGCATGTGATGTGCAGAGGTCAGCGGGGAAGGGGTTGATCATGGATCTCTGGGGGAGTGGAATTTTATCCATTTACCACTCAATAAACTAAGTACACGTGATGGAAAAAAGACTAATTTCAGAGTTTAGGAATACCAGAGAATAATCATTCCTTTCTCATGGACTTCTTCAATGCAATGAAGGTTGAAGTGGTAAATGTCATGCTTTATAGTTAGACAGTCCTGATTCATTCAAGCTGACCTTTACAAGTTGTTTATCTCCTCTGAATTGAACTTCGTTCCTCATCTATAAAATGGAGATAATTGTACTTAACATACAGCTGTTATAAGTGTTATTCTGAAATTTAAAATGTGAAATATCTTGCTTCCCACCTGCCACAAAATAGACACCAGAGTAACTGTTAATTCATGTTCTAAAAACAGTTGCCTCGTTCTGAATAAGAACCTACATCACTCATACCAAATCCTTCTCAACCAGTTTTCTCAAAACTTTGTCAACATCATTTAAAGAAAATGTAAGCACACCTTCCATTATCTGAATATTTATATATTTATAAACTGTAGGATGTACAACCATATTACTATGACACAGTATGTACATTATAAATCCTATACCAAAACAGAAATTTAAAGGCTGAGATGAAAAGTTACTATAAAGAGAAAGACTATCATCTTGCATACCCTTAGGATGCATATACCCACTTTGGAGAAGAACATGAGCTCCTTGACAGACAAGACCTAAACTCATTTATACATGTAGCACCTAGCAGCACAGACCAAGTACAGTCAGCCCTTTGTATCTGTGGGTTCCACATCCATGATTCAACCAACGGTGGATCGAAAATATTTGAAAAAAAAAGTTCCAGAAAAGTTCCAAAAAGCAAGACTAGAAATTACCACACCAGCAACTATTTACATAGCATTTACCTTGTATTTACAACTATTTACATAGCATTTACATTGTATTAGGTATTATAAGTAATCTAGAGATGGTTTAAAGTATATGGGAGAATGTGCATAGGTTATATGCAAGTATTGGGTTGGCCAAAAGGTTCGTTCAGGTTCTTCCGTAAGATGTTATTTTATATAGTTTTTATAAGATGTCACTTTATATAAGTGACTTGAGCATACTCGAATTTTGGTATCCACAGGATTCCTGAACCCAATCCCCCAACCAACCAACAACTATACTAAAAAATGTCTACAAATTGAAGAGACAATACTGGGATATTAGGAAAAAAATTACAAAACTGGTGGCCTCAAAATGTCACTACCTGTCCAAACCAGGTTTTATAGTTTTAATTTTAATATATATTTTAATAATAATAAAAGCTTAATATAGTAGAAATGTTAAGTAACCAAAATGTAACTGTCTCCCTTTCCAGATGTTTGTGGCAAGTAGCTAATATATTTTTTTTTAGTTTTAATATTTTTTTACTGAAGTATAGTTGATAATATATTTCTTTTTTACTGAGCAAATAGTAATAACAACCATTTGCCGAGTACTTAATAACAGGCAGACACTATGCTAATCACTTTACATGTTTTTTCTTATTTGGTCCTTGCAGTAATCATGGCACTGCACTGCATCTCTCTGGAGGACACTGAACATATTTTAGTGTATGTTAGGGGTCTATAAATCATGGCCTGCAGATCACATCTGGCCCACTGTCTGATTCTGTAGAGTCTGTAAGCCAAGAATGATTTTTACATTTATAATTGGTAGAAAAAAAATCAAAGGAAGAAAAATGCTTTGTAGCACATGAAAATTATATAATATTCAAATTTCAGTGCCCATAAATGAAGTTTTATTGGAACACAGCCATACCCATTCATTTATGTATTATCTATAGCTGCTTTTGCACAACAATAGCAGACTTGATTAGTTGCAGTAGAGAACAAATGGCCCATAAAACCTAATATATTTAGTGTCTGACCCATTACAGGTTTACAGTATGCTGACCCCCAGTGTATGTGAATGGAGCCCCCTGGAATTATGCAGGTTGGGAGTGCAGGATTGTAAGTCACAGTCCAGGTAACAATCCTATATGGAAATGGAGGCTCAGAGAGATTAAGTCATTTGTCCACGCTATTAGGAAATGGCAGAACCAGAGGCTTTTAGGGCAGATTTTTAAGGCTGAAATGAGCCCCTGATTCTACATAGAGTTCAGACCCTTTTTTTCTGATGGTCTCTTCTGGCTATATGATTATGAGCCACTGCCAATAAAACTTCCCCACTGTCTCCTCGGTCTTCTCTGTGCTCTCATGCCCAGATTTCAATATCTTTATGGCTAACGACAGGGTAGAGTGGGGAATGGGTCAATGGAACAAAAGCACAATTCACTCCTTCATAGCTACCTTCATGAGTCTCTCAAAGGCACTCTTGGCCTCTGAGTCTTGAGACTTTGCCGTCTCTGGCTGAGCTGAAAGTGATGAAAAGGACATGTGATGGAATGCTGGAAACCTCATTACTGGCTCTTTGCCTACAGAAACTCAGCCAGCTTATCTTCTTTCCCAAGGAACTTCAAACTTACACTGGCTCAGCTGGTTCTTTCCAGGTGCCTTTAACAAACTGTTCTGCCCAGATGAGATCAGAAGTCAACAGACCAGAATCTGCATATACTTTTCTATCATGGAGCCTATGTCCCTTTTTCCTAACCCTCATTGTTGGAAATCCTCCTAGGATCTCAGCCACTCCTGGGTTATAATCTGGATACTGTAAAACACCAAGTCACAATAATTTCTTCCCGGACAGTATCCCGGAGAGCCAGATACATTAACATAATTTCTGTGGCTGCCCAATTACAGCCAGAATTTCACTTTCAAGCAAGAACAACTAACACTGGCAAGGCATCAACTATGTAAAGCTGTGGGAACAGCTTTCACATAGGCTAATCTCATTCAACCATCCCAGCAAACAGATTCATTATTCCCATTTTATAGATAAAGACACTAAGACTCAAGAGGGATTAAGCAGTGCATACTTTGTATGCACCTGGTAAGTGGTAGGTTTGGGCTTTAAACCTTGATATCTCTGACTTCTAAGTGCATGTCACTTTAGTAAAGGAGCCCTCCATGAAAAAGTTAGGTTTTTTTGCCATGATATTCATTTAAAAGCAAGCAAACAAATACCCCTTCCACCTCTTTCCCCAAATCTCTTTCCCAAATCATGGTGTGATTATTCTTTATAATTGGGACACAGAACAGTATGATAGAGTTCAGTGAGAGGCACGGTTTAAATTTACTGGCAAGTCATTTAAGCAACCGGATCCTCTGTAAATCTGTAAAATGGGAATAACAACCTGTCTACCTTGTACGGTTGTTGTGAGGATTATATAAAAGAATATAAGCATTCTATTATACATGAAATGTTCAGAATAGGCAAATCCATCCATACAGAAAAGAGATCGGTGGTTGCGTAGGGTTGCAGTGGGGGCAGGGAGATGAGAGGAAATGGGGAGTGATTGTTAATGGGTATGGGGTTTGGGAGGCGATAATGAAAATGTTCTAAAATTGATGGTGGTGATGGTGTCACGATTCTGTGAATATACCGAAAACCAATGAATTGTATACTTTAAATGGGTGAAAAACATAGTATATGAATTTAAAAATAATGTAGATAAAGAGCTTATTAGCACAAGGCCTGACACAAAGTAAATGCTTTATAAATGTTAGTTGGTCATAATTGTTCCGAGGCAGAAACTGGTTGGTTCACCCAACTCATTTCCTCTTCTGGAGCACAAAACTAGACTCCACCCTAGAAATTAGGTGCGGCCATCTGTCTGAGCTCTGGCCAAGGGAATGTGAGTTCTGGCCAATGAAATGGAATGGGCCTGGCCTATAACAACATTTCCCCAGCAAGCCTTCAACTTCTCTTTCCCTCCCACCAGCTTGATGCAAATGAATCCTTTGACCCTGTAAGCCACACGTTGAAAATGGAGGGGCCACAGCACGGAAAAAGTCCCTGAATCACTGCCTAGAGGAGACTTAAGACAAGTTTTGAACTTCATGAGAAAGAAAATAAACTTCTATTGTGTTTAAACCATTATTCATTTTAAGAGTTGACTGTAACAAGAGCTTGTATTATTGTAACCAGTGCATTATTGTTACATGTATTCTTCCAAATTGTCTGAAATAAATTGACTATGGATTGGCTGACCGTGTTGGGTCTGGGGTCCTGAGGGCACACAGGAAAGGCTGTCTGGCAAAAACATCCATGCCTTTAATACTGTCAAACAATCACTGGACAGTCTGGAGAAGGGTACATAGCTTCTAATTAGCTTTTCCAACTTGGGGAAGCTGAGTCCTTGCTCTGCCCTCCAGTCCCTTCGTGAACAGCAGGCAACATGCGATCAGACCATGAGCGGCAGGAGGGCAGGAGCGGCAGGAGGGCAGGTGAGCCTGCCACTCTGCACTCTGCACTGCTCTCCTGCTCTCCTTCATGGAGGACATGTATCCCACCCTCTTCTCCTTTAATAGAAGGGAAAAACAATACAAATCAAAGATGTGACCCAAAGCAGATCATGTACCACCCTTGCACACTGCTTTTTTTTTTTTTTTTTTTTTGCGGTACGCAGGCCTCTCACTGTTGTGGCCTCTCCCGTTGTGGAGCACAGGCTCTGGATGCGCAGGCCCAGCGGCCATGGCTCACAGGCCCAGCCGCTCCGCGGCATGTGGGATCTTCCTAGACCAGGGCACGAACCCGTGTCCCCTGCATCGTCAGGCAGACTCTCAACCACTGCGCCACCAGGGAAGCCCCACAGTGCTTTTTAAAGCAGTATTCTTCATGCTTTAAATGTGGAAGGCAGAGAGCTTTTGGCTCTCCTGGTGAATAACGCCAAAATATTTGATTGTTATTGTCTCTCATTCAGAAGATTCGCTGTCAGAAGGAAGAGCTCTGAGTCATGCCTTAGAAAAGGTGAACAGAGGATATGCATCCACACCCAAAGGTGGCAGAGTGAAGAGAGGACACTCACTGGGGCAAGGGGCTCTCAGGTTTACGAGCCCCTTCCCTCTGTCAGATGGGGCCAACAATGCCTTTCCAGGCACACAGTGAGGACCAGTAGCAATGAAAGTGAAAGCGCATTCAGATCTTATAAAACTAGGTGATGATTCCCAAGTATTTACCGTGAAGTCCTTTTACATAGCTTGTTTAATCTTCTCAACAAGCTTGTTACATGAGTAATAAGCTCCACTTATGAGATAAGGAAACTGAGGCTCAGAGAGGTTAACATAGCATTCCCATGATCACCCATGTGGTGAGCAGCAGAGCCCGGACTCTAACAGGGACCTGATAGACACCGAGAGCCCACATCTCTAATCACCATACCTTTCCTGACTCTGAACAAATGGATTATCAAGGTGAATGGCTCTTTTACTGGAGAATCCAGGATGCCCAAAGCCAAGAGGCCGACCCCTGCTTATTGCATAGGCAAAATGTTCATAAGGCTGCTTGCATTCAGGCGTATGAAGTGCCTAAGAGAATAATGAAACAGATGGGAAAAGGAAGAACAAAGGCCATTGTCCTGGGCCCCAGAGACTAGCCTGCCTAAACATGATTCAAAAAGTTTTCCATGAACTCAGACCTCACAGATGTTGAATATCAGATCACTGCAGGTAGAAATGTGAACTTCCAGTTATAAAGCATGTCTTCTTGCTAAAAATTGCTTCCCTCCCCCAGGACAAACTCATAAAGAAAGAGAAAAGAATCTGAATTCCTCTCTGCTTCCTGTTTGCCAGGAGGTTTCTTTTTCCCTTCAACTGCAAGGTCCCATTGTTTCTCTCATTTCTTCTTAGCATGCTCTATTTAAACCAGATGGAGCAGTAGCATTTTGAAGCTAGTTCTGAAGCCCAGGGGACACGCATCATAAATAAATAAACAAATGAACAATTCAGCAATTGGTAGGTCAGGCAGGAATGAGTTTAACAACTGAACTGGAAAAGTAGCTGAAAATCTACTCCTTGATGAAAGATCTGAATGTGCCCCAAGTCCTCTCCACTCAACAGGTAACCACACTGCCTTCTTTCAGTGAATCAGGGGCTAGAGAGCACGCAGCAGTGGGGAGGCAGTTACAGAGGGCTCCACAAAAACATCCAGTGAGCCTCTGGCCACTCTGCGTTACCAACATGCTGACACAGTATCCCACGGTTGCTGTGAAATATTCATTCACCGCCTATAAAAGCAAGACATTTTCAAGTGCTGCTTTTCTTTAAATACACTCTCCTTCAAGTCTTACATAATCCAACTATCATCCCATGTGAGGCTTAATTTAAAGGAAACCATACGTTGAGTTAATTCACTGTGAAGGGTTATGGAAGTTATATTTATTTCAGAGAGTCAGCAGCTGTGTAACAGGGTGTCTAATATATGCCTAACCTACTGCCAGGTTCTGGAACACAAATATGAATAGGATCCAGTCTCTGTCCTTAAAAAGTTCATGGCCTCCTCAGAGACAGAAGTGTTCAAAAAGTAAGCGAAAGAAGTGTTACAGGTATTAAGGTAGAAAAAAGTGTATGAAGTGTTTAGTCATCAGCTCTAATGAGGGAAGAAGTATGTGTGGGGAGGTGCAGAGGACAGGGATTATGATTCAGTAAAAGAGAGACCCATCTGTCCACCAAGAAGACCCTAGAAGCTGCTGTCTACGAAGGAGACAAGGTGAAACAGTGGTAGAGAAAGCAGGAAAAATAAGGGCAGCCGTGCACAGTGTCATGAAACAATTAAAGATTAGGGGTCACTGGAGACACTTGAACCTGGCTGGGAAATGGGCTTTGAGGGAGAGAAATGAGAGGCAGGCCTGGGGGTTGGGGCAGAGCCTTTGCTGCCCTGTGGGTCATGTGAAGGAGTGTAGACTCTAGACTTAAACAACAGAGTAAGCATGATCCGATTTGCACTTTAGAAGATCACCGTGGCAACCACGTGAAAGACAAGCTGGAGATGTAGAGGATGGCAGTGGAGAGAACAGTCAGGAGCCTAGAGCAGCAGTCCAGGTGGGAGGGATAGGGCCTGATCTCAGGCAGCAGCAGTGGGGATGTAAAGAAAGGGAAAGAGGGCAGATGCCAAGAAGGCAGAAATCTGGGCTGGAAATAATGAAATCTGGATTCTAGTTGCAGTGTCACTACAATCTCTCTAGGGACCTTACACAAGTCCTTCCTTTTCAGGATCCTGTTTACCAACCTGTCAGGTGAGAGGGAGACATTTTTGTGGCTGTAGGAGAAGGCACCTTATTCGTGTGTTCGGTTATCATTTATTCATTGGGTAAAGTCAGTCAGGGAAGACACTCATTCCTTGATTCAAATTTGGGGTCTTGCTATGAAAAAGAAAAGTGGTAGCACAATGAACTCAAACAAGGGAAAGATGAGACTTGAAATCCGTAAGCACCTGCTGATCGCGAATTACATGCAAAATGTGCATCACCATGTGCTATAGATAAGATGTAAATGGAAATGATGAAGACATGGTCTCTGCTCTTTGGGAGGGAAATGAAGCAGCCTGTGATTAACTCAATTCAACAAATACTGACTGAATGCCTATGTGCAGAGGATTATGCCTATATATAGAGGAATAAGACACAGTACCTGACATGGAACTCACAGTCACAAGTGGAAGAAGTGCTATTGCTATTAGACAGTTGCAAAGCACTCTGGGAGCCCAGAGAAGAGAATCTGTACTAAGTCCATCTTTGATCTTTGTCACAGAAAACAGAAGTACGAATGCCCCTTTCTATGATCCAAGACTGCTAATAGCTCCCTTCATGAAAGCAGATGAAACAAGAAGTCATTCGCTTTAAATAAAGAAGATCTTTCCACAGGTGAGGTCCTATGTGAGGTGTTCCATATGAGAGCAATAAGACACGCTCTTTGCCCTCAAAGAAATTACAGATCAGTGTACGTAACATTTTGTATTGTAGGAGGAGGAAGCAGAAGGTTGGATTCTACTCTTTCAAGCAATCCAAAATGCCTTGAATAGCACCTAGCATACAGTAGGTGCTCAGTAAAGGTTCAACTAAAGTGAACAATATCAAATTTGCTACTTAAAGAAAGAAAATGAAGTTGACTCTAAAATAACACATACTTGACATTTAATTATCTAAAGAATTCACTTAGGAAAAATTACTTTTATGTAAGAACTCACGAGTAATTAATCAAACCACATGCAACTGGCTTGTTGTAATACTAATTCAAACAGGTCTACATTCTCAAAGTGTTGGGAAGCAGATGGCATCTAATTTGTTTTAAGAGCCTTTGACCACACTTGGTGCTTTCAGCCAGGATGAGTTCAGTTTCTGAAGCTCTCAAAAAATTAAGAGAGAAATTAACTCCTAAGCCCTTAAATAAAATAAGTGGTTTCTAAATATCTAATCTGGAAAGACCATACTTGGGAATGGTCTTGTTTAGAAAGAAATGGTGTGTATTAGGGGTATGGAAGGAGAATTCCACCAGTAGCCTGGCTAAGAATAGTTGGTGACTTGACAAATGAGATAACATATGTAAAAAGCTTTGAAAAAAAGTAAAGGTGCTAACAGTGCAGGTGGGATTAAAAAAGAACATGCACCACACTGTGATATTTTTTCCTAAACAGAGAGACGCAGAACACTGAGATCCATCTGGAGAAAATTACGACATGTAATTTAAAATCTCTGACCAGTAAGAAATGATTCTAAAGGACTCACAATAGGCTTGGCTCATGGACTCTGCACTCTCCTATAGGTGCAGAGGTGGCCACCCTGTTGCTTACCATCGGGGAGAGAAAGCTATGGTGAAGCACAGTGATTTCACCTAAGAGCTTTTGGTCACTTCTCGCTTGGGTTGACATCTGGCTTCTGCCACTTACTAAGCTGTTAAGACCTTGGACAAGGGACTTCCCTGGTGGCGCAGTGGTTAAGACTCTGCACTCCCAATGCAGGGGGCCCGGATTCGATCCCTGGTGAGGGAACTAGACCCCACATGCATGCTGCAACTAAGAGTTCACATACCAAAACTAAGGAGCCTGCGAGCTACAACTAAGGAGCCTGCTGGCCACAACTAAGGAGCTGGCGAGCCGCAACTAAGGAACCCACCTGCTACAACTAAGACCCGGCACAAGCAAATAATAAAAAATAAATAAATAAAGACCTAGGACAAGTCACTTAACTTCACTTAAGCCTCAATCCCCATCTGTAAATGAAAACAATAATGCCTATCACATAGGGCTGTTATGGAGAGTACATGAGATAACAGATGTAAACAGCTTAGTACAGTGGCTGGTATATAACAAGAATGGTAACTTTTATTAGTATTATAATTTTATATTATAGTTAACTATTAGTATTAGAATTACTGAAAGGGAAATTTTCTTTCCAAAATTGGCTAAAAAATGTGTTTCAAACATTTCTGAGACTGAAATAAAATATATGGGTGATGAATTTGCAGAAATGAGAGTAGGCATTTCATTTTAATGTAATTGTAATGTACTGAAGAACACAGCAGAATCTTGTGCCAATCACAAACCCTTTATCATAGTAACACTACTTCATGCATGAACCTGGATGTATGCACAGTGTCTTATTAACTATGTACTTAAATGTGCCATTTGGTAACAAGGGTCTCCTCTGAATGCTATTTAATGATATAATACAAAGAACAGCCTAGAAGGACCTTGATTTGAATCTCACCTCTGTCACTCAATGACTATGTGAGCTCTAGCAAAACAAAAACCTTTCTAAGTTACCACATCTATAAAATAAAGATAATCATAGTTTGCACGCCTTTTAAAGAATTACATGAGATCATCATCACCAAACCACCATCATCACCGCCACCATCATCATCATCATCTGATCATCTTTACTGAGTTTTTGCTATGCGCCAAGTTCTGGCAGCCTTTACTAAATTATCTCACCCTCACCCATGTTGCCTTCCAGAAGTGTGATTGTAAAGTCAGGGTCTGCAGCCAAGAGTTCAGAACCAGCCAGATGGGAACAGTTCAGTTGACAGGCAGAGGCTGCTAAATGATGACCAAAAATATCAGTAGCTCTCACTGCTTTAGAGGATAGCCAGGTCTTTGACAGGTAGGTAGTGGGTTGCAGACAGAGGTCAAGTTGGGCAGGGAAAATAGTTCTGAATGTACACAAACATCAGACACTTTGGGATCTGCAGTCAAACCTCAAGTTTCCAAGGCTTATCACAAATAACTACTCCCAAAGATGTCTAAAGCAGACATCTAAAGGGGTCCCAATAAAGGCAGACATGAGCAGAGGGATACGACCCCAAATATGTCAAACAGGATGAAAAGGCTGAAGAGAAAAAAACAAAGCACATCAACTTGCTCCACTCTAAACAGTACTCACAAGACTCAGAGCAGGGCATTAGGGAGGAAGTATGAAAGGGAGCAGAAGTAGGGGGCTGATGAACTGGGGAAGCACTGTGGCCTTTATTTCTTTGTCAAATGATCTTCAGATTTCTGTGACCCTTGCGGTCAGAGGCAGGTGGCATAGGGGAATTCTATCTTTCTCTTCACTTTAAGAAAGTTATTTAACCTTCTGGGCTCTGGTTTCATCTTGAAAATTGGTATAATAAAATTATGGTACAATTTACATTGGGTTATTATGTACTTGTAAAAAATAGAGAAGCTTTCTATGTACTGACATAAAAAGCTCTCCAAGACACATCAATAAGTAAAAAAAAAAAAAAAAAAAAAAAATAGTGCAGAAGAGAGTGTATAGGATGCTTCCTTTGGTGTGAAAGAAAGGAGGTAAAAGAAAAAAAAATATGTGGGCTTCCCTGGTGGCACAGTGGTTAAGAATCTGCCTGCCAATGCAGGGGACACTGGTTCGAGCCCTGGTCCGGGAAGATCCCACATGCCGCGGAGCAACTAAGCCCGTGCGCCACAACTACTGAGCCTGCGCTCTAGAGCCTGTGAGCAACAACTACTGAGCCTGCAACTACTGAGCCTGCGTGCCACAATTACTGAAGCCACATGCCTAGAGCCTGCGCTCCACAACAAAAGAAGCCACCACAATGAAGCACGTGCACTGCAATGAAGAGTACCCCCCGCTCGCCGCAACTAGAGAAAGCCCGTGCACAGCAATGAAGACCCAACACAGCCAAAAATAAATAAAAATAAAATTAATTAATTAAAATTAAAAAAAAACACACAGGAGGGAAAATCCTGAGATTCTTTTTAAAAAAAAGTGTGTGTGTATATATAATTTGCTGTCTTTGTAAAGGAAGCTCAAAAAAATACACAAAAAACTAAAAATAGTGGTTAAGTATGTGGATGATAAAAGGGGAGGAAAAAACTTTTCAACAAGTACTTTAGAAAAATCAAAAATTTAAATTATTTTAAATAATAAATTGAAGATAGCAATTAGTATATATATCATAACACTGTTTTAAAAAGTAGATGAACTCATGTATTTAAAGAGCTCAGCGTGATGCCTAACACTTAGGAAGCATTAAATACACGTTAGTGGGGATTATCATCTCTTTTTGAGAAAGGAGGAGGGAGCTCTTCCTTGGCCTCTACTTTCAGCTCAAAGGTCAAAAGAGTTGGAGACAAGTTGCAGGAGCCTGGTTACTGGGGCTCTCACTGGGGCTTAAGGAGCAGAAAGGCTCCAATGACCTGGCTTCCTCCCTGGTCATCCAGCCCTGTTCCCTGGGGTTCAGGGGAAAAGGCTCACCCAGAAATAAAGATGGAGCTCTTACCCAGGAACTATAACACAGTAGACTAAAGTATGGAAAGACAGAACTACAATTCCAACATAGACCAGATCTGTGCATGACTCCAAGGGTTAGAAATTATTTAAAAACAGGCATGCCTCAGAACAAAACATGAGAAAAGATGCACAGATGTCAATGAAATGTCACTTTCTTCCACTGTGCTGCTAAAAAAGGTTTCTATGTCCTTAAGGCATAAATCTCAGTGGATTAATTGGAAATGCCACAATGGAATGAGAATAAAAGTAAAAAACTGACTCTGAATAGGTCCTTTATACAGTCACAAAATTAATAATCTACATTTCTTTTATTCCCATCTGCACTGAAAAAAGATTTAATCATCAGATACAAAACATAAGAAATTATCATGAATCACAAGTACTCAGGTATCGTAACCTAAACAATTGTTCTAGTGTTGCCTGTTTTACCTAGGGTTATGCTAAGTGGCTGACAAAATAAAGACTCTAAATCGTACTTCCTTTAGGATTAAAACACATAGTATTTGGAACATAAAAAAGTACCATTTTAAGCACTTGTTGAAATAGCACACAACAGGATGTCTTGATTTTGTTAGATGCTTCCTTTAAGTAGGTTCTATAAAAGGAGCAAGAAGGCAGGGGTCCAGGAGATGGTGATGAGGCACCCCTTGTGAAGCTGCCATATTGTTAGCTATGGTAGTTAAGAATTCCAGCTCAGAAAGTAGACAGATTTGAGCACAAATCCTAATTCTATCAATCATTAGTTGAATAACTTCAGGCAAGTTACTTAACCTTGCTGAAGTTCAATTTTCCCATCAGTAATATAGAGATAAATACAACTTCTACCTTACAGGGATGTTCTGGGGATCAAAAGAGATAAAGTATTTAAGACGCTTAGCACAGTGCCTGGCATTTACTAGACAGCAGATGATCAGTAAATGTTAGCCCTTATCATTATCTTTTCATTCATTCATCCATCCACTAAACTATTATTGATGAGGGACCATTTCAGGTCAAGCTTTGGGTTAGGCAAAGGAAATCCAGGAAGAATAAGACAAAGTCCCTGAACACAGGAAGTTCTCAGCGCAGCATGGGGAGAGGAACAAAAGAAGGCACTAAGGCCTAGGGAATTTTATGATAGAAGTCAGCACTAGGCAACTGAGGCATAAAGAGTAAGCACTACAAGGATGAGGAAGGGGCTTCAAGGAGGAGTTGATGCTTGATATAGGGCTGCAAGCATGTATACATACAAGCCCTTTGGGACAAAGGCAACAGAAAGGCACAGACACTGGTAGGGAGGGGCAAGAAGAAAAGTGTGAACAGGTCCCAGGGAATGAATAAGCCAGGCTGAGGTAAGGTCAGAGAGGGCCAGAAGGTTCATCACCATCACACAGGGCTGAGTATATAAAAAAGTTTCTGTAATTTGGTGTGTTTGACAACTCTTCTTTAATTAGAAGTCGAGAGGTAGTCAGCACTGTCCTGTCAGGGGAGTATCTCAGGAGTGCTCCATATTATTATGGTGAGAAGATAATTTTGTACTACCTTTGCCAACCTTAGAATTTATCTGCTGAAAGAGCAGCTTGCCTGATCTTGCCAGGAACTTATCCTTCTTTGCAAACTCAGTGTTGGCTTGAGATAAGAACTTGTCAGCAAATCGCCCCTCCCCCCACTTTTATTTTGCTTACAAATCTTCTCTTAAATAGGTAGTTTACTTCAGTATAAAAGAATTTAAGTGTCAGTATTGGCTAAAAATATATTTTTTTTGAAAGGGGATGTTGTGAAATGGAAGGGATGGAGACACAGAAAATTTCAAATATCTTCCGCTACTTAACAATGATGTAAAGTTGGGAATTTTTTTAACCTTTGGGAATCTCAATTTCTTTATCTATAAAGAGGTAGAATTCAACCCATCTCATGAAGTGGAATAATTAATGCCAAGTATCTACTACCAAGCCTGACACAGCTCTCTGCAGCTGGTGGCTATCATTACTGCCTATAAAAGTAAAGTAGGTGATTTGGACAGCAGCCTTGCAAGACAGAAATCTGAGTCTGTTAAGGCAGAAGATGTGGGTGGAGGTGGAGGAAGCCAGGTCAACTTGCACCTCTAAACTGTACCATGCTCTGGCTGGGCAGGACCCAGTGAAAGCTCTACTTCCTGTGTGTTGAACACAGGTTGGACACACTCTGATCTCTCTCTCTCTCTCCGTACAATGAAGCTTCACGAACCAATAAAGGTTAACCAAAGTATTTTCTTTCAGAAGTTTTCAAGTTACTTCAGGTCTCCAGAGCTGAAGCAGTAGGAAGAGTTAACAGATGAGGCTTGTTAAATACAAGCAATTT
Source organism: Delphinus delphis (assembly GCF_949987515.2). Lineage (NCBI taxonomy): Eukaryota > Metazoa > Chordata > Mammalia > Artiodactyla > Delphinidae > Delphinus > Delphinus delphis. Next base: position 49,808,828 of record NC_082690.1, on the reverse strand, counting down.
TTCTCTAGTCCATACAAATGTACTTAGGAGAGTATGTGATGGAAAGAGAGCAAATGCACTGTTGGTAAGAAATTGCAGTTCTTCCCAAATGCACTATAAATGATAACATAATGATGCACCAATCCAGACCCCAGTGGGGAAAATACATTATCTTCTATAGTACATTTGTGCTGTTCAAGCGTTTCACAGACATGACTGAACTCTCATCAAGCCCTAGGAAAATCACATGCTCTAACCTTTAATCCAGTATCTTTAACTGGTAAAACTTATTACCTCTGTAGCCTATAAATGTGTTTTTAATGAAGGTCACTTATGATGGACTATAAAGGGAATCTCCCCTAACAACACATCACAGTGACTTCCCTGGCAGTCCAGCGGTTAAGACTTTGCCTTCCGATGCAGGGGTGTGGGTTCAATCCCTGGTCTGGGAGGTAAGATCCCACATGCCTCGTGGCCACAAAATCAAAACGTAAAACAGAAGCAATACTGTAACAAATTCAAAAAAGACTTTAAAAAGTGACTTAGCTAACAGGGAGCTTCCTAAAAACAAAAAACAAAAACAACACATCATAGAAATCCCATAATCTGGATCCTGTAAACCCACTGATGAAAACAAATAGTAACCAAAAAACAAAATGGTACTTTTTTAACCTAGGTACTTGAACTGCAATATTTAATGAAATAATACACATGAAAATCTCAGAAAAAAATTAGATTCCAAATTATCTATCATTTCCATGCCAACTATCTTGAAAAGACTTGATTTTTAGAGGAGTGACAAATGTTATCATCCCACATAAATGACCCATAACATCTAATACTCATCCTGACAATATTATAGTGAAAAAAAAAAAATCAGAAACAACCGGAAAGTTTAATAATGGCAAATTGGCTAAACCAATAGTGTCAATTCCACACAATGGAATCCTAGATTTCTTTAAAATTCACTTTTACCAAAAAAATTAAAAAGTAAGGACATAAAGAAATGATCACAAAACACTGTTAAAAGAAAAAAGAGGGGGACTACCCTAGTGGCACAGTGGTTAGGAATCCGCCTGCCAAGGCAGGGAACAAGGGTTTGAGCCCTCGGCCGGGAACATCCCACATGCCGCAGAGCAACTAAGCCCGTGCGCCACAACTACTGAGCCTGCGCTAAAGCCCACGAGCCAGCGTGCCTACAGCCAGTGCTCTGCAACAAGAGATACCACCGCAATAAGAAGCACGTGCACCACAACCAAGAGTAGCCCCCGCTCGCCCGCCACAACTAGAGAAAGCCCTCGTGCAGCAAGGAAGACCCAACACAGCCTACAATGAATTTATTAAAAAAAAAGAAAAGAGGTTATCATCTTACTATATACGTATGAATCCAATTTCATAGAATATAGAAAAAAGTTGTAAAGACCACAACAAAGTCAATAGGTATTATTTTCTGTTTTTTTCTTATTTATTGTTATAATTAGAAAAGCCCAATTAAAATTCTTTTAACATATTTAATCTTCTAAGTAAAACTTTGGTGGGAGGTGGAGGTGTGGAAAAGAATGCATCTGAAAACATGAAAAATTTTGCTGACATTAAAAATGTTTGTAACACATGTCAAATAACATTGTTAAGTACTTATCTATAATGTAACTAAAATGAACCAGGATAGGAAGGTTTACATATAATACAACCCACCCTACACATTTCATGGACAGAAACAGGACTGAAATAAAATGAGCCAAAATGTCAAACAGTGGTGTCTCTGAGGAGTAAAAATTATAATTTCTTTCGTCCTTTCTTTCTTTTTTCAACATGCTTCTTTCTGTCTCTTCCAAATTTTTAACCATGAACATGTAATGCCATTATAATCAGAAAAGTTACTTTTTAAAAAAAGTTATAACTTAGCAGGAAAAAAAATTAACCTAACCTTAAAGTCACTAAAATATTAAGTTATATAGAATAAACTTCTGATCCTGACTCCAAATCTATTTTACTTTCCATACTGCTAACATATAAAAAAAACCTATGTAAATCTAAGAAAAAAAATGCCTACATCAATTAAATAAGGTAGAAACATTCAGTCTCTACTTAACTCCATTGTTATTTTTTAAAGTGCGTCATTAGGGCTTCCCTGGTGGCGCAGTGGTTGAGAGTCCGCCTGCCCATGCAGGGGACACGGGTTCGTGACCCGGTCCGGGAGGATCCCACGTGCCGCGGAGCGGCTGGGCCCATGAGCCATGGCCGCTGAGCCTGCACGTCCGGAGCCTGCACGTCCGCAGCCTGCACGTCCGGAGCCTGTGCTCCGCAACGGGAGAAGCCGCAGCAGTGAGAGGCCCGCGTACCGCAAAAAAAAAAAAAAAGTGCGTCATTAAAAGACCTACAAATCCCCTGGTAATTAATTCTCTTTGCGAAAAAAAAAACAATAACAAAAACAGACTCAAAAGCATATAAAAGCTTATTTTATATGGAAAACTAGATCTAATGCTTTAAAGGCAAAGGAAAGTAGATTTGCAGTCATTATACAAACCAACAAAATTTTCTTCCCTTAAAAATTCCTTCAGTAATTTTTATTAAGCTCTTATTCCATGTTAGGTATTGTTCTAGGTGCCAGGGATATAAGGATGTCTACAAATGAGATTAGAGACCATGCATTCCTTTCACAGGACATATTAAAGCAATGGCCAGATGACCAGTTGGCAAACATGTCATGTCATACAGGAGATCCAATTGTGTGAGGTGGCAATGATCTAGATGACCCATTTTTTAGTCTGGAAACCTCTCATGCCCACTACCCATTCTCCCTCCCTCCCTCTGCCCATTTCTATAATCCCTTAGAAAGCAGAGCCTGATTCAAAGGTTGGCATGTAATAGTTCATTTTGAGCAGTGATCTCAGGGAAGAGGAGGAATCAGGGAGAGTGAAGAGAGAAGGAGGGAAAGGCAATACCAGGATGTGGCATCGGGCTATTCACTGTTGTGGGTAACTGGGATTCAATCCTCTGGGACCTTTTGAGGAGCATCCATCATGCCATGCAGAACTCTCTCTCCAAGGGGTGAGGAGGGGAGCCTCTATCCACCAGTTCCTCCCACCCCCAGACCTCCAACTGCCAAGAGTTGCCACATGGGGTGTCAACTCCCTTGCACTTCCAGTTTTGTGCATGCTAGAGTGGTGAGTGAACTCCTGGGCAGAAAGCAGAGATAGGTGTGGCAGCTGAGGCAAGGTGGTGTCAGGTTACACGTGTGTGAAGGTGGTGGCTGCAGCCAAACAGACATGAGGCTGAGCATACAGAAGGCACCACCTGTAATGTTCCTATAAGCCATACGAGGGCATGATAATAATAATAGTGACTAACATACACTTAACATATAGACATTTTGCCTATATGTTATCACTTAATCCTCCAAATAAACTCCTCCAAAAAGTAAATTCTACTTTCATCTCTTTTTTTTTTTGGCTTAAACAATAGAAATTTATTTCTCACAGTTCTGGGGACTAGAGGTCCAAGATCAAGGTGTCAACAGGTTTGGCTTTTTCTGTGGCCTCTGTCTTTGCCTTGCAGATGGCCACCTGCTCACAGTGTCCTCACAAGGACCTTCCTCTGCACACACACCCCTGGGGTCTCTTTGTGTGTCAGAATTTCATCTTCTTATTAGCACACGAGTCAGACTGGATTAGGGTTCACACAGCTTCATTTTACCTCAGCCACATCTTTAAAGGACTCATCGCCAAATACAGTCACATTCTGAGGTACTGGGACTTTAGGGCTTCAACATACAAATTTTGGGGAGGACACAATTCAGCCCATAACAACATGCAAGAGATTTACTGGGGGAAATATCTGTGAAAGATAAAACGGAGCAAGGGAAGGTGGGATAGTTAGTCTGAAAACGGTGACACAGGACCCGACGCCTATGAAGGAGAGGGAGAAGACTAAGTAGACAGCATTTCAGCCTGCAGCACAGTTTGAAAAGTTCAAGTTAGGCTGATGGTAATCCTTCAGCCAAAGCTGCCCATCAGAGGAGTCCCAAACACCGCGGCAATGAAGATGCATTAGTACTCCTGCCATGTGCAGTCAGTGATAACTCAGACAATTACAGGTACATAAATAATTCAGGTTGGGGATCAGTTCTTACTGGTTTCTTTGGGAAGTGTCTCCAGTCCACCCTGACTATTCCGCCGCACTTAATTTTGTTCCTGGACCCATGTGCCTAGCTCTCCAAGATGTTTATATACATCTTTTTCAGCTTCTGAATCTGGTTCATTCTCTCACGTTTTACTACACTCCTTTCCTTTCTGTCTTCTATGGCTCACTTATTTTTTTCAGAGGAACATCTGGTTCAACTTTTAATAAAACAATTATTTACTGAACTGAATTGATTATGGGCAAGAAACAGTAGCAGGTGCTGGAAATTTATGCCATAATGGCCCACTATCTTGGGAGAAAACAAGCCTTCCCTTCTTATCCAGAATCAGAGGTACCTGTGCACTCTTTCATTTATGATATATAGGGCACAAACACATTTACCCAGAGGATTCTACATTCAAGTAATTTTACCACCATATCTGATATTAGTAGGGGCTGCAGAGAACCTTGCACACCTAGGTGTTCAGGAAATATTATGCTTCAGTACCTATATAGGCACACAGGTAATATTCTACCTATGTAGATATATAGGTAGTTACTACTATATATTAATTCCAAAATATCTTCAAAACATCTAGCATAGTGAATTTAACATTTTTCAATAGAAAGGCCACATTAGCTGACCAGAAACCTAAAGGATACCATTCTTTACTCAGAAATCTAACAGATCCCTGAGGGCTGCCACTTGAAATTTCTCCTCACTTTTATGTGTTAAACTTCTTACTGGCTAGGGACCACAAAACGAAGTTCCTGTTGAATTCGTGAAGGCAAGAAATAAACGATGGGAAAAACAAATATCAATACCCAAAAGGGTTCTTTATTTATACATTTCCTCTACCACTGGCATGCCTTGGTCATTTACAAACCTAATCTGGGGCCAAGTTACGAACCTGATTTGAGAGAGACAGGCCTGGAGAGGTTAAGGCCTTGGCCAGCAGTTTATCATTAACCGGAAAGGGAACCCTGGCATTTCCCTTTCCACCAAATGACTTCTTAACCGGCCATCTTTCTTGAACACACAATTCATTTACAGTCTTGCTATGAAACTGTGAAGCTGCTCTCCTACCGTGACTCGGGGAAGGGAAGCAAGCAGCACACCCACAACACGGCACCATCAGCTAATTTTTCATGAATAACAGAAAGAGCACCGAACAATCTGAATCCCGGATCCAGAGCTGTGGGTCACCAGGTCGAAAACTTGTAGCGGAGACCGGGGGGGGGAAGAGGAGTGGAAGTAAATGCTAGTAAAATTACCTTGACAGCGCAGAAACTTGAAGACTTTTCTACCGACTAAAACCCACCAACTTTTCTCAACAAACGAGCCATGGGAGGCGTGGGCTGAAGCGAACGGACTTGCCCGCGGCGACGAATCAGAAGCACCCATCTCCGTCACCTTCCAGGTCGAGTCTAGAAGCCCGCGCACCGAACCCCCGGAGGAAGTCCGCGCCGGAGCCGGAAGAGCGCGGAATCCCGCGAGAAGCTAGGCGCGGGGAGCGCGAGGAGAGACCGCGACCATCGAAAATGCTCAGGCGCGCGTAGTGGAGCCGGCAAGGTACCTATCAAATCAGGGTTCAGACAGCCCAACTCTCCGTTCAAGTTCCCCAGCTGCCAATCTTGGGACGGGTTCACACCTTCTCTAAAGAGCTAACTCTCACCACAGGCCTTCCGTTCCGAGCACCCCTAGCAACCACCAGCGATTTAAAACAGAAGAACCTCACCTCTTTTTTAAACACGGAGGAAACAGGTTTCGAGAAGAAGCTAAGCAGGAAGGAAACAGGTTTCCAGAAGAAGCTAAGCAGTCTGCCTGAGGTCATCCAATAAATGGTGGACTGAAGATGAGGCCGAAGCACCTGCTGCAGAGCCCCAGTATACTACTGCCTCTCCGTGCCTGTGAGCATCCAAACGGCTCCAAGACCGGAAAGCAGAAGTAGGAATCAGTTGCCCTTCACAGTTCCTGTTTCTGTATCTGACCACTGCGAGTTCCTTGAGGGCAGAGATTGTGCCTGACTTATGCTTATCTCCAGTACCCAGCAGTGCATGAAATATAACAAGGCCCAATGCTTGTTGAGCCTAGTTGAGTGTCTGTTCCCTACAGTGGACTGGTGCTTCTTGAGAGCAGAAACCATTGTCTTATTCATCTTTATTTCCCGGCACCCAGCGCATGTTTGTTGACTCTAACAGAAAGGAATTAACTGAAAGGCAGAACACATTGTGGTTAAGAATATGTGGACTTTCTGTCAGATGGGCCTGGATTAGAGCCCCACCTTTGATACTTAATAGCTTACGATCTTGAACAAACTATGTAATAATCTCTCTAGGACAGTGCTCTCATCTGTAAAAAGGCATGATACTAAATTGCATTCTCATCACGGGGTTATTGTGATGATTACATGAGATGCATACAAAAACATTCATCAGTAGAGCCTGGCAAATGGCCAACATGCAATAAACATTAACTATTATCATCTTTACTATAAATTCTATACTGTTAGTGTTTACACTACATTTGGAGTTCCTAAACTATTAGATTCAAGGACCTTTGGAATATCTATGATGGCATATATGGGAAAAGTTCTAGAACACAAAGAACCTAGTAGATGGACAATATCTGGCACATAGGTGGTGTTCAAGAAATATTTGTTGAATATTAAATAAAAGAGTGAGCCACATATGCTTTTGGCGATAATCATCAGCCCACACACTGAAAATGAGTAAAAGCATTAAAGGTTGCTAACTAACTAACATCCAACAGGGAGAAAATGTCAAGTGTTCCAAGTTCTGACTATAAACATAGAGGAGGAACAGCTATATAACCTACAGAAGGTATGAAGCCATAAAACAAGGCCAAAAACTGGGGACTTATTCTCAAGACAATATGATCACAAATTTCTTTTAATATTTGGCCTTGTATATCCCTCCAAATTAAATATCACTTGTATTTTATGGTCAAAAATTGCTTACTTTGCAATATTTCCTGTCGTGTTTTTTTTTTTTTTTAAATTTCATTTATTTATTTATTTTTGGCTGTGCTGGGTCTTCTTTTCTGTGCGTGGGCTTTCTCTAGTTGCGGCGAGCGGGGGCCACTCTTCATCGCGGTGCGCGGGCCTCTCACTGCCGCGGCCTCTCTTGTTGCGGAGCACAAGCTCCAGACGCGCAGGCTCAGTAGTTGTGGCTCACGGGCCCAGCCGCTCCACAGCATGTGGGATCTTCCCGGACCGGGGCACGAACCCGTGTCCCCTGCATTGGCAGGCAGACGCTCAACCACTGCGCCACCAGGGAAACCCTCCTGTCGTGTTTTTATTACAGAACTATATATATTTTTTAAAGTACTGCTTAGTTAATTATAATTTGAGTTTAGATTCTGAAGACTTTAGGATCTATTTTAGAGACGTTATTTGATGGGATTTGGACCTCAGATTCTGTGGGAGAAATTAGATGATCGAAGGTCAATGCCCAAGGTGGTATGGTGATAGTAGACACTCTCTCCAGGTCATGACAGAAAGACCCAGTTCGCATCCTGGCTTTTCCACATATTACTTGAGTGACCTTGGACAAATTATTTCCTATCTCTGGGTCTGTTTTTTGCAATTTCTAATATGAGGGGGCTGTTGCCCATTTCCCTGACTTCACCTGATAATTTATTGGAAGGACATATGCAGAGTTCCTGGCGTGTGGCACGTATTCAATCACTGCCAGTTCCCATCCTCTTTTAAAGGTAAGAGATGAGCATGACACCTGTGGTAGCTGCCAATAATATTCATTCTCTTAGGCTCCCCTCTCAATCTAGGGTATGCAATCCTTCATCAAGAAAGAGTCTTCCTGAGAGGAGGAAACCTTTTTCTCAAATCAGAAGTGCGTATGACCAAATTTTACAAAAAAAAATTTTTTTAACAAGACAGCTCATTAGGCAACAAACCACAGTGTAAAGTTCAGCTCAACCTCACCGTGCTTTCTGGCTAGCTAATCTGGGCAGACTTTTAAGTCATGTTGGCTGGAAGATGAATATAGTGTTTCATTCGGCATCATTACAAATACCACCCTGGTGCTGGTAATATTCTTTGGACTGCCCATGATGCTTGGTGGCTAAGCTGCAAGTCAAGAGTTTAATTTAGCTTTCTGAGCATCTGCAGGTTTTGTTTTCAACAGAGAACTTCAGGTTACATAACTGTCTTGGCTTCTGCTTCAGAAGGTGAACCTTGACTCTCTAAATTAACTGTCGATACAGATCCTCAGGAGCAGAGCTTGTTGTACCTGGAAGCAGTTTCCCCCCAAATCACTTGGAAGGTAACAAGATGGCTCTTGACCTCTTTAGATGCTTGGCAGAAGAAGCAGGAGAAAGAACATTCTAAGCATAACTAGGTAGTCATTAAAAGGAGAGGTACAGCCTAGAAATCAGGCTAGGCTTTCTTTTTTCAAACTCTTTCTAACTTTACCGTGATGCTGTCCACACCCCACTGGACTGATCTGCTCCCTGTTACCAGTCACTGTTGTGGGTAGGCATTTTGCCAAGGGTTTTAGAGAAGGGTGTTAACCAAAGAGAAATGTAACATGATGAAAATGGGGCCCCTGGGAGCACATGGAAGCAAATGAGAGAGGAATACAAAGTGAATACACTGTTCTGTTTAACACATGCGAAATCAGGTTTGAATTAACACCTAACCCCAGCCCACAAGGTGCTTTCCATCTACTCAAGGGGACAGCACATTTCATTGTGACATGCAAAGTGCTAAGATGAACAATTTTTAGGAACATAGAGGAGGAATATTGGAAGAAGGGGGTAATCAGAGACTAATTAACAATAATATACAGTTCATATAATATGGGCCTATTTGCAGATACGGATGATATAATCAAAGCCTGAAGCTGGTACAAGGATGTTCATATAGTTAGTATAATTCAGGGCTTAGTCTTGTATCTAAATTTTCTGACTTCAAATCCTGTGTGTTTTCCCAGTAGTGACAGGAAGCCAAGGGCATGCAGAGTGGTTTCATATCAATATGCTACAGAAATGGAACTAAAATGTAAAGGGCTGGCAGGAGGAGGGTGGGGGAATTTGTTTTTAGTGAGTATATGAATTTCTATGTTACAAGATGAAAAAGTTCTAGAAATCTGTTGCACAACAATGTAAGTATACTTAACATTACTGAACTGTACATTTAAAAAATAGCTAAGGTGCTAAATTAATGTTATGTGTTTTCACCACAATAAAAAACCCCTAAGGGCTTCCCTGGTGGCGCAGTGGTTGAGAGTCCGCCTGCCAATGCAGGGGACACGGGTTCGTGCCCCGGTCCGGGAAGATCCCACATGCCGCGGAGCAGCTGGGCCCGTGGGCCATGACCGCTGGGCCTGCGCGTCCGGAGCCTGTGCTCCGCAACGGGAGAGGTCACAACAGTGAGAGGCCCGCGTACCGCAAAAAAAAACAAAAAAAAACAAAAAAAAACAAACCAAAACAAAAAAAAACCCTAAAATGTAATATTATACTAATAATTATAACACTAATTATAACATTAATAAAGTGTTATAATAACATAAGTACGCCAATAACTGTCATCGATAATATAATAAATATAACTGATATGTATAGAGCCCTAACTGCATGCCAGGAGCTGTGTTAAACATTTAACGTGGACTATCTCACTTATTCTAACAGCTCTTTTTGACAAATCCAAAGTTTAGATTAGGTAACATGCCTAAGGTCCCACACAGCTAGAGTGTGAGCTGGCCTGACTGTAAAACCATGGCCTCAACAGTCACTTCCCACACCAACTCTCCTGTACTGAACTGTGCAATCGAAGTATGCAATTCAAAATCAGATACACATTCCTTCTTGTCTCATGCACACATGGAGAACTAGATAAAGATGACAACTCGCCAAAGGTCAACATGAAGTCACTGATAAACTGTTTAAAGGACAGGGATATAGATGCTGTGACCACTCTGGTTGGTAGAGGCTCTGCACTGCTGAGGGTTAGTCAGATAACCAGCCTCCCAGTGTTCCTTCTTCTCATTTAGATACCCCTGTTGCAACATTTGCTTCAGAAGGAGGTCTTCCCAGGTAACGAGATGATGTCTGTCTGTGACCTGACATCAAATGAGTCACTTCACTGTCATCATGTGGCAGGCACCTCAGTATAGATCAAGTTCACCCTGTGGGAGCCCTGAAAGTTTCCTGATGAATTTTCTATTTCTTCTGAAGTAATTGTGTTTAACACCCCAGACTGACTAATATCAGTGTGTGACCAAGTTAAGTACCGAGCTAGCCAGCTTTTGCAGTTGTGAAGGCAGAAAAACACAACTGGACAATGAAAAGAAGGTCACTGTACAAATACCATGTCTCAACTTCAGGCAGAGAGGGCAAACTATGAGCTTGGGGTGTTTCCATTGCCGCCTTTGTATTTGGGTTTACAGGGAGCCTTGCTAATGAAAGTATGCTCCATGGGCAAGCAGCAGCAGCAAATCACCTGGGAGCTTGCTAGCAACAGAAAACTCAAGCCCCCTCCCAGAGCTACAGAATAGGAATCTGCATTTTGAAATGATCCCCTGGTGATTCATATGCACATTAATATTTCAGAAGCTCTGATATTAAAAACATGCACATTCTTACATTTAAGAATTTAGTGTTTACTAAATGTTTAATTGCAAACTAAATTACTGCATAAAAAGGAAACGATAATTGAATATACTAGGCAAGATTATCATACTAGTTTCACAATGCTTTCACATGGTTTTTCTACTTTAATCCCTTTAACAACCTTTATCTCCCCTATCTTCTTACTGATAGAGGTATGGTCCAAAGAAGGTAAAAAGATCCACATCTCTAGGGCAGGATTTGAACCTGGCACTCTGGCTCTAGATCCCCAAACTTTCCCTGTAAATCACACTACCTCACTCAATGAATTCAGAAGATCACTCAGAATGGTCAGAAAAAGTAGGACTTGAACTGATACTTGAAGAATGGGTGAGGTTTGCAGAAAAGAAGGATTTCCAGAGCAGAGAAACAGCAAGCACATGAGCACTTGGAGACTGGCATGTGAAAGGAGAAGGCTGTAGAAAATATTTAAATGTAGGGGTCATGTCCCCACAAGAGAAAGAGGAAGAAAGAATGAAATGAGAGAAACCAGACCATGGAGGGCCTTAAAAGCTAGGCCAAAGGGTGTGGCTATTTGGTAACTCAACATAAGGAATGAAATTTCAGAAGATAAGTTATTCCAGTTTTATCCATTAGGCTTTTCTTGTAGATTTTACTATGCAATGGTAAATATACTTTAAAAATGAGATGGATACATTCCAAGAAACACATTGGAAAACTCTACACTACTGCACATGACAATTGCACCTTCTGTAATTCTGCACCTGCTTCATCAACTGTTGGCTATATCCCAAGAGACCTGACATCACTGTTTTCTGACAGGGGCACAGAGGATTTGCCAGAGCACTTGAGAATGTGTGAGGATGAAGAGAGCATTGGCTAGGAACACAGATGTCTTTTAAGTAGGGCACTGCGTGGATGATTCATCTCTAGCATATCAAAAGAATGTGGAGTAAGTAATGTTGTCAGAGTGGACCTGAAAATATACTATTAGGTCGATGATGTGCAAGTGAGAATGTTTTTCTATGAAGGGTCACATATACAGAGCAAGTTGGTTCTTGAGCAATTTAACAAAACATAGATGGTTGCTGTTTAAATTAAGAACAGGAAACACATAAGTTAACTGTATATACACTAAAAAAAAAAGTAGTTTAATAAAATGTGAAGATTAAGAAGGAAAACTGAGAAAGAAGAGAAGGGACTAAAATGTAAATAGATGCCAAGGAAATGGGGAGAAAAGATAAAGAAGGAATAAGAGGAGGAGATGGTACAATGGGAAGATGATTTACTGAAAGTTATTTAGGTTTTTAATACCCACTATCTACTATAATAATGTTCTAACTCCATGTGGTAGATATTATACCCATTTCACAGAAAAAGAAACTGATACTACTAGAGATTGAGTAATTTGCCCAAAATTACATTGATGGTAAGTGGTAGAACTGAAATTCAAACATTGAATCCACTTAACCCCTAGGAGGCACTGAAGCCAAACCATGTTACTGACTTCTCTAACATCTGTTTCCTCATCTGTAAAATGAGCTAGTACCTGTAAAGCTACTGGATACAGTAAGCTCAACAAATAATAGCTATCAACCCTTTGAAAAGGATTAGTTAACAGACTACTGATAACTACAGTTCTAAAGCCTCCTTGCCTCCGGGTCCAAGTTTGAGAATCAAAAACTCTCGGGCTTCCCTGGTGGCACAGTGGTTGAGAGTCCGCCTGCCGATGCAGGGGACGCGGGTTCGTGCCCCGGTCCAGGAAGATCCCACATGCCGCGGAGCGGCTGGGCCCGTGAGCCATGGCCTCCGAAGCCTGTGCTCCACAGCGGAGGAGGCCACAACAGTGAGAGGCCCACGTACCGCAAAAAAACAAAAACAAAAACAAAAAACAAAAAAAACTCTCTCTCGGGAATCCTAGATGTTTTGGCAAAGAATCCTCAAATCTACCAGGCACCAAATATTCCCTAGACTGAATCAACAATGTCTCCTACGTATACGTCCTACTAAATGTTAAATGTACATAGGTTACACTGTGACTAATTAAATATACATCAAGTTTAATTTCATGTGTCATTGTATCAGTAAGTATTATCTCTACCAACAAATCCTAAAAACCACAAAGGGAGTCTTTGTATTCAAAAAGCCTGGGAAGGACCAGGAGTGTAATCCTTACAGTATTCCACACAGAGGAAGGGAGTGAGAGCAGCCAGTGAGACCTACATGTGACCTTTCTACCCCTTAGACTAAGGATCCTCACCTCTGTCTCCTTAATGATTATCCTCCCTCCTATCCATTCTTTTCACAGCAGAGATAAGAGATTTTTTCCTAATGGCAATATTGATCCTGTCACTTTCCTACTTAAAACCATTTAACTGGCCCCACTGCCTTCAGACCAAAGATCAAACTCCAGCTGGGCATAAAGATCCTTGTATGATCTGGGCCCTCCTTAGCCATCCACGCTCCACCAGACACGGGTCTAAACTCCAACCTATTGAACTGCTTTCACTTCCAAGGACAAGAGCTCCTTCTTGCTTTCCTACTTTTCTACTTCCTGTTCTTCCTCCTTTCCACTCTTCAGGGCTAGTTTCTCAGAATTTCACATCCTGGCTTTGATATTTTTTTCTGCGTGGAGGCATCTCTGAATCTCTTATGAAGGTGCATTAAAGGTTCCTCCCTGGGCAGCCTATAAGACCCCCATAGCATTGCTTACATTGCATCACAATTGCCCCATAATTAGATTCTAAGCTCCACGAGGATGGAGAACATCTTTGATTTGTCCTCCAGTGCTTACTACCATACACGGCACATAGCAAGCACTGAATAAACATCTGCTGAATACATTTTAAAACTCCATGAAAAATATCCTATTTTTCTGTGCTCAAAGCACAGTTTTTGGTTGTTGTTATTTGTTCTGATTTTTTGCTTTTGTTAAATTTTAATTCCCTGTTGAAGAAAACCACGCATCAACAAATCTATAGTCAGAGCCCCAAGCCACAGACAAGGAAGTGAAGAGAGCAGGGTCATTAAAAGTGACCTCAAAGAGTCAATAGCCCCGGCAAGTTCCAGGGTCCTTGGCCAGGTCTCTTACCCTCACCTCCGGGCTTTCCCTACCTAACCAGTGGATTTAATTCTAGTTGCTCAATTTTTCATTCCTGTAAGAACTTCAAGGTCCCTCAGTAAGCTTTGTATGGAGCAGGTGACAAAAATTAATTAATAGTTCAATGGGCATTGCTTTAAATGTACTATGATTTTAACGTGGAATCTGTATAATACCTATCCCTAAGGGTATACAAACTTTCAAAACCCTTTCAACGTCTCTTCAAAATGCATTCCAAAAAGAATTAGGTTATGGCATGGATTATAGCCATTTTGCAGGTGGAAACCAGAAGACAGAGAGGTCAGGGATAGTTTTCTTTTGAACACATAAAAGAAGGTTTTGAAAAAGGGATATTTTCTTTCTCTAATCCCACTTCTTCCCTTTTGCCATCATACAGACTTCTCTCATACCATGTTTTTTTTATAATTTTTTTAAATTTTTATTTTATTTATTTATTTATTTCTTCGGCTGCGTTGGGCCTTTGTTACTGCGCACGGGCTTTCTCTAGTTGCGGCAAGCAGGGGCTACTCTTCATTGTGGTGGGCAGGCTTCTCACTGCGGTGGCTTCTCTAGTTGCGGAGCACGGGCTCTAGGCGCGCCGGCTTCAGTCATTGAGGCACGTAGTTGAGGCTCAGTAGTTGTTGCTCACAGGCTCTAGAGCGCAGGCTCAGTAGTTGTGGTGCACGGGCTTAGTTGTTCTGTGGCATGTGGGATCTTCCCGGACCAGGAATCAAACCCGTGTCCCCTGCATTGGCAGGTGGATTCTTAACCACTGTGCCACCAGGGAAGTCCCTCTCATACCATCTTTAATGCTTTATTGTGTTTGGATTTTTGTTTGTTTTTGTTTGTTTTATAAATCTTTCTTCTTCTAAACTTTATGCTCCTTGCAGGCAGACGCTAGGTGTTACTTTTCTTTTTGTCCCTACTTTTCTTTTTGTCCCTAGCTTAGGTTCCAGACTTGTGCAGACATGCAAACAATGTTTGCTGAAATGTTTCCCCAACTCTTAAAAGTTCTCTGCTAACTGTGTTCTTAGGCTGTCAGGTAAGCAACTCTGTCTTTATCAAAGAAAAACCTTAGTTTCAAAAGAAACAAGTATTTCCTGATTTTTTGATTTTCACTTTAACAATAGAGGACCTACTTAAATATATTTTTCAAATACGTAACTCCTAGATATTAATGCAGATAGATGCAAATCTCTCTGGAGATTAATGGGTTCCTGCCACATCTTAAAGGAGGCTGCCAGAGAGAGAGGAGCAGCTGAAGGTTTTGTAGGGGCTTAGTCACATGGTTCAATAGTAACAGAAGGGAATGAGTAGAGAAGAAAAACAAAAATAAAAACAAAAGCAACCATTCAATTAGTCCAGATGGAGAAAAACAGCCCATAAGCTAATTGATTATAGCTATCATGACAGCTGATTACAGTGTCTGCCTGTAAAAACACAGGGCCAAAAAAAAAAAAAAAATGCACACAAAAAAATGCACAGCTCCATTTGGCTGCCTTTCATTGGTTCAATGGTGAAATTCCATCCAAATAGATGATGCAGTGCAATCCAGCCCTTCTTGGGTAATAAAGTGAACCCAATGATGTTTCATGGTGGGAGGTCTCGTCAGCTGAGCAGCCTTGCCGACTGCGGCTTGGATTGTCTTGGGAGCTAAGTGCTACATCAGTCACACTTCTGTGTATAAAGGCAGACCTCTGGGATACTTCTTTTCTGTGCCGAAGTGGCTTAAAAGCGATGACACTATTAGGGCTAAAGATCCACTGTCAGGCAAACCATCTGCATCTAGGTGTTTCTTTAGGATTGAAGATAATTTGCCCTCAAGCCTGCTCTCCACTCCCCCTGATGGCCCATGACTGCTAGTGGCCCATTCTGCTCAAGCAATTACAAAGACAAATGTAGCACATGCCCTTGGGAGGAAAGATAGATCATAAATTACAATTACAGCAAATTACAACGCAGTGCGCTGAATTCTTTGATGGTGCTCTTGGGGCCCAAAGGAGGCACACACTTTTGCTGTTGGGCAATTGGGAGTAGAGAAGACTTCTCAGAGCAGGTCTAGAACTGGGCTTCTAAAGTCAGTAAGATTTTTTCAGACATATGTAAAACACATAGCACTGGATCTAACAAAGATTAAATTTTCAAATAAAGAAATATTTTGTTATTTATGAAAGTAATACTATTACTATTAATTGGGAGGGAGAGTGTTTTGGCAGGGAAACAACACACATGAAGGCAATAAGAAACATCCCGTGCTGGATACGGACTTCCCTGGTGGCGCAGTGGTTAAGAATCCACCTGCCAATGCAGGGGACACGGGTTCGAGCCCTGGTCCGGGAAGATCCCACATGCCGTGGAGCAACTAAGCCCGTGCACCACAACTACTGAGCCCACGTGCCACACCTACTGAAGCCTGCGCACCTAGGGCCCATGCTCTGCAACGAGAGAAGCCACCACGATGAGAAGCCCGTGCACTGCAATGAAGAGTAACTCCCGCTCGCCTCAACTAGAGAAAAGCCCGCACACAGCAATGAAGACCCAACGCAGCCAAAAAACAATAAATAAAAATAAATAAATAAAATAAATACATTTTTTAAAATTAAAAAAAAAAAAAGAAACATCCCATGCTGGAAACAAGGAACAGTCCTTTGTGGCTAGAAGAGGAGGGGAGTGACAATGGAATTCTTGGTTTAGCGAGATGACTTTGTTGGCAGAGTGGAGAGTGGATTGATAGGTTAAGAGAGGGAGATGGAGTCAGGAGACCCATTAGGCAGCTGCTACAAGAAGTTCAGTCAGGATGAATGGGACTACCCTCTGAGGGGACAGTACGAGGAAACGTTGCCCTGGGGTAAGAAGAATCAGCAGCAACCAGGTTCTAACACATTGCAAGGCCAGCTTGTGCCTCCCGGGCCAGGCCAGTCTCCGTCACATTCATGTCCAGACACCTGCAACCAGGGCTGGTTTAGTTCTTAGTCTCTGGCACCTATAGATGCTAGAGCAGCAGTTCTCAGCTCTGCCTGCACCTCACCTGGGAACCACTTTTATAATGTAGGTGCCTCAGCTCCACTCCAGACCTACTGAATCAATCCCTGGGCAGATCTCCACTTATTAAGTGCCCCACACAGCCAGAACTGAGAACCACGGCTCAGCAGTCAGGCACAACAGTGACTCTTATTCAGTGCCTTTCTCAAAAAGTCTCCACTTGTGTGTGCCTGGCTGTGGGGACACATGGTAGCTGGATGGGGATGCCCCTGCACCAGGCTGATCATTCTAGGGAAGGAAGCGAGGCCCTACCACTATGTGACTTGAGTGTCTCGCTCTTGAAAGCTTTGAAAATGCCTGTGAACACACCCAAATGAGGGGTTCCAAAAGAATTTAGGGGGCTGACTCCACAAAGGCAGAATAGAATATAGATTCTCAGTTACCCAGTGACCATCAATAATGATGCAGGAGAAAACAAAGATCTTAGCCTTGGTCCCCCATGATCGGACTGGGTAACTTCCATAAGTTTCACCTGTATGGTACACTCTGACTCTGCAACCAGAACTCTGCACACTGGAGACAAGACAATCATAGTGAAAAGAATGACATCCATCTGAATTATGTCTCAGTAAATAAAATCGTTTCAGTTTCCCAAGCTGTTAATCTACAGAAGATACTACGCTAAGTACATTGCATTCCTTATCCTGTTCAAGACTCTCCAAAACCCTAGGAGAGAATTCTTAGATTCAAAACCCTAAGGCTTCCCTGGTGGCGCAGTGGTTGAGAGTCCGCCTGCCGATGCAGGGGACACGGGTTCATGCCCTGGTCCGGGAAGATCCCACATGCCGCGGAGCGGCTGGGCCCGTGAGCCATGGCCGCTGAGCCTGCGTGTCCGGAGCCTGTGCTCTGCAGCGGGAGAGGCCACAACAGTGAGAGGCCCGCGTACTGCAAAAAAAAAAAACAACCCTAGGAGAGAATTCTTAGATTCTACAGATGGAGAAATGAGATTCTGAAAGCCCAAGTAACTTGGGAAAGCTTACCGAGCTAGGAAGCGACAGATCCAACCCTGAACCCAGATCAGATCAAACCCGTATGGTAAACACCACTCTTACTGCTTACATGTCTCCAGGATTCGTAGCCCATTTTGGAATGTAACCTCCTTGAGACCAAAGGCTAAGTAAAATTTAGGATTATCTTTGAGTCTCTCCCTTAGACCTCCTCTACTTTTGTTTTTTGAATTACTGGATTTTTTGAGAGAATAAGGTCAGGTAAATTCTGTCAATATCAGGCCCCTCCCTCCTGCTGCCCACTGGGTCTGAACATCCTCAGTGGAGGCAGCATTCAAGAGGCTACCTCTGCCAAGTGCAGATCCTGTTCTCTCAGGGGAGAAAACAAACTACACTGGGAGCCTGAGAGTCCTTTCTGCATTTAGTGTATAAATCTAGTGAGCATATTAGTTACTTTTAGAAGTGAAGCTGGACACTCAGGGAGAATTTTGATAAGAAAGGAGTAGCCGGGCCTTTAGCACATGAGACTCAGAGTTCAATGACTTGTTCAAAGCCAGCTTTTAGTAGACATGTTTTTACCTATTATTCTGGATATTTTATTATGTCCAGGAAGGAAGAGAAAGGGAATAGTTATGGGCAAGGCTATAAAGACACTGAGACCGCAAAACTGAGATCCGTGTCAATGCATGAGTTCATTCATTCAACAGATATTTATGACTGAGCAACTAACTGTGGGCAGTTTTTTATTTGTGTGGTTCCAACATGCATGAATTTCCACTGCTATGGTTTAATTAAGGAACACCAGCTCCCTGACAATACGATTCAAATTTTGGTGACCACAATATATTAACTGTGAGTGAGTGAGTACATCATAAACTTGCTCTTAGCTCTTTGTTCCACAAATCACTACATAGTAACAGATGCACATCATGATCAGCAACTCATCACGGTCACTTCTTTCAAAGTCTGCTGGGAATGGGTCACTGCAGACCTGTTGTTCAGTTCACACACAGACAGCAAAGCATGTAGTTCTTTTGCCGCCTCATCTCCTAGTGGTAAGCCCACATGCCATTTTACAGAAATGGATAATCCAAAGAAGGAATTTGCCAGCGACGATGAAAGTGCAGCATAGAAACAAAAAGTGACAATGCTGTAAGTGAAATTCAAATGGAACAGTGGAATTTTAGAAGACATAGCTGATCAGGGGAATGTTGACACTGCCACCCTTTGAGAAAGACCAGATATGCAGCCAGGGGAACTTACTAAAGGCAAATGTAGGAACATGAATGAAGAAAGAGGTTGGGATGAAAAGGATGAAGATGTCCCAGAGGAAATCACACTGGCAAAAAAGTGCACATTAAAAGAACTCTGACATATTTCATAACATTGAAATGGATAAAAGGTTGGAAGCTGATCCAAACCTAGAAAGGAGTGACAATTCACTAAGGCATAGGAAAGTTCAATATCTTAGACAATGGTATTTTTTCCCCACTGATTATTCAGATGTCATCTTTATGACCTCTCCCTATGATGCAAAAGCAAGGACTGCTTGTATTAAGTGTCAGGCATCAGAAAACACAGTCCCTGAGGAGCTTCAAGATGGTGGAAGAGTAAGACATGCAGATCACCTTCCTCCCCACAAATACATCAAAAATACATCTACACGTGGAACAACCCCTACAGAACACCTACTGAACGCTGGCAGAAGACCTCAGACTTCCCAAAAGGCAAGAATATCCCCATGTGGTAGGGCAAAAGAAAAAAAGGAAAAACAGAGACAAAAGAATAGGGACGGGACCTGCACCAGTGGGAGGGAGCTGTGAAGGAGGAAAGGTTTCCACAAACTATGAAGCCCCTTCGCGGGCAGAGACGGTGGGTAGCGGACGCGGGGAGCTTCAGAGCCACGGAGGAGAGCACAGCAACAGGGGTGTGGAGGGCAATGTGGAGAGGTTCCCGCACAGAGGATCGGTGCTGACCAGCACTCACCAGCCCGAGAGGCTTGTCTGCTCACGCGCCCAGGCGGGCGGAGGTTGGCAGCTGAGGCTCGGGCTTCGGTCAGATGCAGGGAGAGGACTGGGGTTGGCGGCGTGAACACAGCCTGAAGGGGGCTAGTGCGCCACAGCTAGCCGGGAGGGAGTCCAGGAACAAGTCTGGAGCTGGCGAAGAGGCAAGAGACCATTGTTTCAGGTGCGTGAGGAGAAGGGATTCAGAGCACCACCTAAACGAGCTCCAGAGATGGGCGCGAGCCGCGGCTATCAGTGCGGACCCCAGAGGCGGGCATGAGACGCTAAGGCTGCTGCTGCCGCCACTAAGAAGCCTGTGTGCGAGCACAGGTCACTATCCACACCTCCCCTCCCGGGAGCCTGTGCAGGCCGCCACTACCAGGGTCCCGTGATCCAGGGACAACTTCCCAGGGAGAACGCACCGCGCGCCTCAGGCTGCTGCAACATCATGCCGGTCTCTGCCGCCGCAGGCTCGCCCCACACTCCGTACCCCTTCCTCCCCCCGGCCTGAGCGAGCCAGAGCCCCCGAATCAGCGGCTCCTTTAACCCCATCCTGTCTGAGTGAACAACAGATGCCCTCAGGCAACCTACACGCAGAGGCGGGGCCAAATCCAAAGCTGAGCCCCAGGAACTGTGCGAACAGAAAAGAGAAAGGGAAATTTCTCCCAGCAGCTCAGGAGCAGCAGATTAAATGTACAAAACAACTTGATGTACCCTGCATCTGTGGAGTACCTGAATAGACAACGAATCATCCCAAATTGAGGAGGTGGACTTAAGGAGCAAAGATATATTATTTTTTCCCCTTTTTCTCCTTATGTGAGTGTGTATGTGTATGCTTCTGTGTGTGATTTTGTCTGTATAACTTTGCTTTTACCATTTGTCCTAGGGTTCTGTCTGTCCATTTTATTTTTCTTCTTTCTTTTTTTAGTATAGTTTTTAGCACTTGTTATTGATGGATTTGATTTTAGGTTTGGTTAGTCTCCTCTTTCTTTTTTTTTATTACTTTTCTAAAATTCTTTTTTATTTTAATAACTTTATTTTACTTTATTTTATCTCCTTCCTTTCTTTCTTTCTATCTTTCTTCCTCTCCCTCTCTCTCTCTCTCTTTCTTTCTTTCTTTCTTTTCTCCCTTTTATGCTGAGCCATGTGGATGACAGGCTCTTGGTGCTCCAGCCAGGCATCAGGGCTGTGCCTCTGAGGTGGGAAAGCCAAGTTCAGGACACTGGTCCACAAGAGACCTCCCAGCTCCACGTAATATCAAACGGCGAAAATCTCCCAGAGATCTCCATCTCAACGCCAAGACCCAGCTCCACTCAACGACCAGCAAGCTACAGTGCTGGACACCCTATGCCAAACAACTAGCAAGACAGGAACACAGCCCCACCCATTAGCAGAGAGGCTGCCTAAAATCATAATAAGGCCACAGACACCCCAAAACACACCACCAGACGTGGACCTGCCCACAAAAAAGACAAGATCCAGCCTCATCCACCAGAACACAGGCACTAGTCCCCTCCACCAGGAGGCCTACACAACCCACTGAACCAACCATAGCCACTGGGGACAGACACGGGAAACAACGGGAACTACGAACCTGCAGCCTGTGAAAAGGAGACCCCAAACACAGTAAGTTAAGCAAAATGAGAAGACAGAGAAACACACAGCAGATGAAGGAGCAAAGCAAAATCCCACCAGACCTCACAAATGAAGACGAAATAGGCAGTCTACCTTAAAAAGAATTCAGAGAAATGATAGTAAAGATGATCCAAAATCTTGGAAATAGAATGGAGAAAATACAAGAAACGTTTAACAAGGACCTAGAAGAAGTAAAGAGCAAACCAACAGTGATGAACAACACAATAAATGAAATTAAAAATTCTCTAGAAGGGATAAATAGCAGAATAACTGAGCAGAAGAACGGATAAGTGACCTGGAAGATAATATAGTGGAAATAACTACTGCAGAGCAGAATAAAGAAAAAAGAATGAAAAGAATTGAGGACAGTCTAGGAGACCTCTGGGACAGCATTAAACACAACAACATTCGAATTATTGGGGTCCCAGAGAAGAAGAGAAAAAGAAAGGGACTGAGAAAATATTTGAAGAGATTATAGTTGAAAACTTCCCTAATATTGGAAAGGAAATAGTTAATCAAGTCCAGGAAACACAGAGTCCCATACAGGATAAACCAAGGAGAAACACGCCAAGACACATATTAATCAAACTCTCAAAAACTAAATGCAAAGAAAAAATACAAAAACAGCAAGGGAAAAACAACAAATAACATACAAGGGAATCCCTATAAGGTTAACAGCTGATCTTTCAGCAGAAACTCTGCAAGTTAGAAGGGAGTGGCAGGACATACTTAAAGTGATGAAAGGGAAAAACCTACAACCAAGATTACTCTACCAGCAAAGATCTCATTAAGATTTGACAGAGAAATTAAAACCTTTACAGAGAAGCAAAAGCTAAGAGAATTCAGCACCACCAAACCAGCTTTACAACAAATGGGAAAGGAACTTCTCTAGGCAGGAAACACAAGAGAAGGAAAAGACCTACAATAACAAACCCAAAACAATTAAGAAAATGGGAATAGGAACATACATATAATTACCTTGAATGTAAATGGAATAAATGCTCCAACCAAAAGACATAGATGGGCTGAATGGATACAAAAACAAGACCCATATATATGCCGTCTACAGGAGACCCACTTCAGATCTAGAGACACATACAGACTGAATGTGAAGGGATGGAAAAATATAAAACATGCAAATGGACATCAAAAGAAAGCTGGAGTAGCAATTCTCATATCAGACAAAATAGACTTTAAAAGAAAGACTATTACAAGAGACAAAGAAGGACACTACATAATGATCAAGGGATCAATCCAAGAAGAAGATATAACAATTGTAAATATTTATGCACCCAACATAGGAGCACCTCAATACATAAGGCAAATACTAACAGCCATAAAAGGGGAAATCGACAGTAACACAATCATAGTAGGGGACTTTAACACCCACTTTAACCAATGGACAGATCATCCAAAATGAAAATAAATAAGGAAACACAGCTTTAAATGACACATTAAACAAGATGGACTTAATTGATATTTATAGGACATTCCATCCAAAAACAACAGAATAGACACTCCTCTCAAGTGCTCATGGAACATTCTCCAGAATATATCATACCTTGGGCCACAAATCAAGCCTTGGTAAATTTAAGAAAATTGAAATCGTATCAAGTATCTTTTCCAGCCAAAACGCTATGAGACTAGATATCAATTACAGGAAAAAATCTGTAAAAAATACAAACACATGGAGGCTAAACAATACACTACTTTATAAGCAAGAGATCACTGAAGAAATCAAAGAGGAAACCAAAAAATACCTAGAAACAAATGACAGTGAAAACAAGATGACCCCAAACCTATGGGATTCAGCAAAAGCAGTTCTAAGAGGGAAGTTTATAGCAATACAATCCTACCTTAAGAAACAAGAAACATTTCAAATAAACAACCTAACCTTACAACTAAAGCAATTAGAGAAAGAAGAACAAAAATACCCCAAAATGAGCAGAAGGAAAGGAATCATAAAGATCAGATCAGAAATAAATGAAAAAGAAATGAAGGAAACAATAGCAAAGATCAATAAAACTAAAAGCTGGTTCTTTGAGAAGATAAACAAAATTGATAAACCATTAGCCAGACTCATCAAGAAAAAAAGGGAGAAGACTCAAATCAATAGCATTAGAAATGAAAAAGCAGTAACAACTGACACTGCAGAAATACAAAGGATCAAGAGAGATTACTACAAGCAACTATATGCCAATAAAATGGACAACCTGGAAGAAATGGACAAATTCTTAGAAATGCACAACCTTCTGAGAATGAACCAGGAAGAAATAGAAAATATGAACAGACCAATCACAAGAACTGAAATTGAAAATGTGATTAAAAATATTCCAGCAGGGCTTCCCTGGTGGTGCAGTGGTTAAGAATCCGCCTGCCAATGCAGGGGACATAGGTTCGATCCCTGGTCCAGGAAGATCCCACATGCTGCGGAGCAACTAAGCCCGTGGGCCACAACTACTAGAGTCCACGCAACTAGAGCCCATGCTCTGCAACAAGAGAAGCCACCACAATGAGAAGCCTGCATACCACAATGGAGAGTAGCCTCCCCTCTCTGCAACTAGAGAAAGACTGCAAGCAACAACAAAGACCCAATGCAGCCATAAATAAATAAATAATTTTAAAAAAATCTTCCAACAAACAAAAGCCCAGGACCAGATGGCTTCACAGGTGAATTCTATCAAACATTTAGAGAAGAGCTAACACCTATCCTTCTCAAACTCTTCCAAAATATACCAGAGGGAGGAACACTCCCAAACTCATTCTACGAGGCAACCATCACCCTGGTACCAAAATGAGACAAACATGTCAGAAGAAAAGAAAACTGCAGACCAATATCACTGATGAACATAGATGCAAAAATCCTCAACAAAATACTAGCAAACAGAATCCAATGGCACATTAAAAGGATCATACACCATGATCAAGTGGGGTTTATCCTAGGAAGGCAAGGATACTTCAATACACGCAAAGCAATCAATGTGATATACCATATTAACAAATTGAAGGAGAAAAACCACATGATCATCTCAATAGATGCAGAGAAAGCTTTCAACAAAATTCAACACCCATTTATGATAAAAACCCTCCAGAAAGTAGGCACAGAGGGAATTTTCCTCAACATAATAAAGGCCATATATGGCAAACCCACAGCCAACATCATCCTCAGTGGTGAAAAACTGAAACCATTTCCACTAAGATCAGGAGCAAGACAAGGTTGCCCACTCTCACCACTATTATTCAACATAGTTTTGGAAGTCCTAGCCATGGCAATCAGAGAAGAAAAAGAAATAAAAGGAATCCAAATCGGAAAAGAAGAAGTAAAGCTGTCACTGTTTGCAGATGACATGATACTCTAAATAGAGAATCCTAAAGATGCTACCAGAAAACTACTAGAGCTAATCAATGAATCTGGTAAAGTAGCAGGATGCAAAATTAATGCACAGAAATCTCTGGCAGGCCTATACACTAATGATGGAAAATCTGAAAGTAAAATTAAGAAAACACTCCCATTTACCATTGCAACAAAAAGAATAAAATATGTAGGAATAACCCTACCTAAGGAGATAAAAGACATGTATGCAGAAAATTATAAGACACTGATGAAAGAAATTAAAGATGATACAAATAGGTGGAACTATATACTATGTTCTTGGATTGGAAGAATCAACATTGTGAAAATGACTATACTACCCAAAGCAATCTACAGATTCAATGCAATCCCTATCAAAGTACCACTGGCATTTTTCACAGAACTAGAACAAAAAATTTCACAATTTGTATGAAAACACAAAAGACCCCAAATAGCCAAAGCAATCTTGAGAAAGAAAACCGGAGCTGGAGGTATCTGGCTCCCTGACTTCAGATTATACTACAAAGCTACAGTAATCAAGACAGTATGGTACTGGCACAAAAACAGAAATATAGCTCAATGGAACAGGATAGAAAGCCCAGAGATAAACCCACGCATATATGGGCACCTTATCTTTGATAAAGGAGGCCAGAATATACAGTGGAGAAAAGACAGTCTCTTCAATAAGTGGTGCTGGGGAAACTGGACAGCTACATGTAAAATAATGAAATTAGAACACTCCCTAACACCATACAGAAAAATAAACTCAAAATCGATTAAAGACCTAAATGTAAGGCCAGACACTATGAAACTCTTAGAGGAAAACATAGGCAGAACACTCTATGACATAAATCACAGCAAGATCCATTTTGACCTACCTCTTAGAGAAATGGAAATAAAAACAAAAATAAACAAATGGGACCTAATGAAACTTCAAAGCTTTTGCACAGCAAAGGAAACCATAAACAAGATGAAAAGACAGCCCTCAGACTGGGAGAAAATATTTGCAAATGAAGAAACTGTCAGAGGATTAATCTCCAAAATTTATAAGCAGCTCATGTAGCTCAATATCAAAAAAACAAACAACCCAATCCAAAAATGGGCAGAACACCTAGATAGACGTTTCTCCAAAGAAGATATACCGATTGCCAAGAAACACATGAAATAATGCTCAACATCATTAATCATTAGAGAAATGCAAATCAATACTACAATGAGATATCATCTCACACCGGTCAGAATGGCCATCATGAAAAAATCTACAAACAATAAATGCTGGAGAGGGTGTGGAGAAAAGGGAACACTCTTGCACTGTTGGTGGGAGTGTAAATTGATACAGCCACTACGGAGAACAGTATGGAGGTTCCTTAAAAAACTAAACATAGAGCTACCATACAACCCAGCAATCCCACTACTGGGCATATACCCTGAGAAAACCATAATTCAAAAAGCGTCACGTAGTACCACCATGTTCATTGCAGCTCTATTTACAATAGCCAGGACATGGAAGCAACCTATGTGTCCATTGACAGATGAATGGATAAAGAAGATGTGGCACATATATACAATGGAATATCACTCAGCCATAAAAAGAAACTAAATTGAGTTATTTGTAGTGAGGTGGATGGATCTAGAGTCTGTCATACAGAGTGATGTAAGTCAGAAAGAGAAAAACAAATACCGTATGCTAACACATATATATGGAATCTAAAAAAAAAAAAAAAAAAATGGTCTTGAAGAACCTAGGGGCAAGAGGGGCATAAAGGCGAAGACCTACTAGAGAATGGACTTGAGGATACGGGGAGGGGGAAGGGTAAGCTGTGACAAAGTCAGAGAGTGGCATGAACATATATACAGTACCAAACATTAAAATAGATAGCTAGTGAGAAGCAGCCGCATAGCACAGGGAGATCAGCTCAGTGCTTTGTGACCACCTAGAGGGGTGGGATAGGTAGGGTGTGAGGGAGGGAGATGCAAGAGGGAAGAGACATCGGGATATATGTATATGTATAACTGATTCACTTTGTTATAAAGCAGAAACTAACACACCGTTGTAAAGCAATTATACTGTAATAAAGATGTTAAAAAAATAATAATAGACAAGAATAAAAAGAAAAACACAAACAAAAAAACACAGTCCCTGCCCTTTGCTGGTCTTACATCAAACAAATTAATTCTATAAATCTGTGATCAATTGTTCTGTTTAATGGGAGTGTTAGCTTAGCTCAGACTATCCATAAGGGATTTAGAGAGGAATTGTGGGAAGGTAATTAGTAGGGGGTTGGCTATGGAGAGAATAAAATAGCAAAGGAAATGTTGGGAGGGGGTGCTCCCAGTCTGAGGAGAATGCAAATCCCCCAGCCCAGCAAGTCTACTTCCTGTCCCACAGGCCCAGTGATGAGTGACTCTGAGCTGGTTTTTAAACTGGCTGCCAACAGTTCAACTGGTAATGTCAGACACATGTTAACTGAAATCAGAATACAGAGATACAGGTTAAGATTCCTTCTCAAAATAATCCAGAAACTGAAAATGCTACCAAATGCCACTCTCGGCCAACTTGTGTGAATAAAGTTTCTTAAAACCAGTACAAAGTGTTTGGATGCAGATCTCCAAAGCTATGGACATGCAAAGTAGCATCTGGGGCTGCGAAAGTATGCTCTTCAGGAAATCAAGTCACGGGAGTGTATGAAATGACACATCTGGTTTTAGGCAGTGGCTGTGATTTTTAAGTCCACAATGTATATTATGTTGGGTTGTTTTGTCTATCATAAAATGTTTGAACTTTCAATTTATTGCTGCTACCGAGGAAGATTACAGCTATGTGATAGGCACGTGGATGCCCCCAGGAACACAGCTGGTAAGAGGTGGACGGCTCCTTGGGATTCATCTCGTCCAACCTCTGCAGTTAAATTTAGTCTAGAGAGGCCAGCTGTCTAGTTCCACAGTCAGATTTCTGCCTCACAATAACAACAGCCAACATTTACTGAGTACTGTGTGCTAGGCACAGTGCTGAGAGCCTTATATAGGAAGCGTTGCCTCTTTAAATCCTCACAGATCCGTGAAATAGTTGCTGTTAGTATTACCATTTTATAATGTGGAAACAGGCTTATGTTATTCAGCTAACTTAAGCTAAACATGAGGGAGCTGCGATCTGAAATCAGGTAGAATGATCTGAGCTGACATTCTTAACCACTAAGCTAAGACTGTTAATAAATGACCTTTTCTGGATAATTAATCATATGTCCCCAAATAAGGTAATCATGGTCCCTGTCCCCTAGAGGACTTTAGAGTCCAGCTTTCCAAATACAACTACTAATTTGTAAACCACCTTACGAGGTAAGTGAAATAATTTCCATTTTGCAAATGAGGAAACTAAAGGCACAAAGTTCAGTGGCTTCCCAAGGTTACATAGCTTATAATTGGTGAGAGTGGGACAGTCTATCGGTTCTTTCAGACCCATAAACCTGCCTCCCTGCATAGAACTATCCTGTCCCTCAGCAGGCTCTGGCTATTTGAACAGAACCTGCATACATCAAATATCTGACCTGAAATCAATGTGGATCCAGGCATTTCCGGAACCCATTTAAGTCAGCGGCAAGAATTTCACATTCTTAAATTTCTCTCTGTGATATACAGCAGCAACAGTCCAGAAGCTCACATGAGGCAGGTTTATTATGAAGAGGCTAATGGTGAATCGAACTCTTGGAGTGTGGTTTGAGGGCGGAACTGAGGCGGCGGAAGAGAAAAATTCACCGATTCTTATTCCCCCAGAGCATAGACAGCAAGAGACAAGAAAACAGAGCCGCCTTAAGAAGATGCCTGCAAGCTGTGGGCGCTAAGAAAAGGCCGGCATTGCAGTTCTAGGGAGGGAAGGGGAGGGGACTCTGCCGTCCTCTTTCCATTTTCTTGGCCACAATTCCCCACTGGTCTGTCAAGAGAAATGGGTCTGAGAAAAGCAGCATGATTCTCACCACAGCTCCTTAGCCAGTTTACAGAGGTTTTCAGCATCGCAGGCAGCTGCTTCCCAAATTCAGCTCTGCTCCCCTCTTCCTGGTTGAGTTTACAGTGTATCAACTCCGCCTGCCAGCACACAGTCCCAGTGCTCTTGAGCTGGGGCCAAAGTCTCCGAGGAGTGAAGCAGGTGGGGCCACCTTCTCAGGCTAGTGGCAGAGCTAGTTTGAGATGCTTTGCCACACAAAAGGGCCAATTTAAGAGACGGGATTACTTTCTCCATTCCACCCTTTTAAAAGCAGGAACAAATCACTTTCCAGATGACTGTTTCACTCACCTCTCTCTCTTTCTCTTCTCAGCTAAAAACGCCTTAGCACTGGAAAGGTGGTGGACCTGGACGCCTGCCTGGGGAGTCTGCTGAAAGGATCCAGGAAGACTTCTTCCCCCCAAGTCCCATCCCACCCTCCAGCTTAGCCCCGGGTGTTTGAAATTCCAACACTGAAGTGTTAGTCCTGTATCTTCTTTTAAAATGTAGAAGAGAGTAAACAAAGTTATTCACACTGTAGAGTTAATTCTTCAGCCGGCTGGCTGGAATCTGCCGGTTCCCCCAGGCCAGGAAATGCCTGCTTACATCAGCCTTCAGGCAGGAAGAGTATTCAAAAAAGGATAGTTTAGGGATGTAGAACTTTTAATTTCACCTTTTGGGTGGCAACACCAAGTGTCCAGAAACTATGTTCCCTAAGTCTGAGAAATCAACCCCTGTTTTCATTTCTATTAAACTTGGAAATCCCCTACTGTCAACATCAAGACCTTGTAGTTTAAACTCATCTTGATAATCCGAGGATGAAGAGCTAAAATTTGGAAATTAGGATGATTTTTATTCTTACCTAAAAGCATTTTCCAAATATGCTTAAGGATTCTTAATTTTCATGTAGATGCAATTTTCTTTCTGTTTTGATCTGTACGATATATGCATGTGAAGCTAAGGTGCAGATACTGCTATTCATGTGTTGATTGATCGATCAGTTGCTAAGTGGAGCCCAGACATTTAAATTTCCTCTCTCAACTGTTGATCATCATTACAATCCAGTTGAATAGGGCACTGTTTCCCTGCCCTCTCTGTTGCTACTCAAATCAGATGTTATGGTCACCATGGTAACCACCTACTCTTTCTCCCTGTTATTTCATTCATTAAACTTAAAGTGCACAGGCTAGAAAATATTATGATTTTTTTAAAAAAAAACTCTAATAGGAATCAATCAAGCTCACCTAAGACAGGGAGTCATTTCAGTGTAAATGTTTTATTTAAAAAATCAGTTGAAAACATGTTCATCAGAAACAAATCATCACTAGGAAAACAGAACTGAGGGGTTGAATTGTCTCAATTGTTTGGAGATTTTTTAAAATGTTCAAAGTGGTTTTCAGGGATAAAGTGGGATTATCACTGACACTTCTAACTGGTCTTAATGGAATGGCTGCCTTGATGGGCTTGAAAGCTGTGGGAGTCTCAGAGGTTGTAGGTTGGGTCATAAAATGAAACAAGGTCTGTTTAAACCACACCTATGGGTGTAAAAGTGTATTTTTCTGTATAAATTTCTCTCCCTCCCCACACAAAAACATTAGAGAAAAAGTAAAAAAATGTTTCCTTAAAAGCAGTACTTTGCTCATTTGTAAACAATTAATATTGACTGTCGATCATAGTTCTAGATGCAAGGGAGCAGGCTGAAATCAGATGAGTCCCTGAGGCTGGAGCTAGGAGTCTGGGCAGGGAGACAGATAATCAATGAAACCCCCAGAAGGATGGGGGCTGTTCAATCACAGAGCGTGTCTCTATTAAGCACCACTATTTGACCACCATTTCCAAGGCAGTCACCCACAAGTGGGAGTCTATCACTGAGGCAAGTCAGTTGTTGCACATCCTGTGGGAGACCACATCCGCCTAAAAACACAGTGCATTGAGGAGTTTTCATCAAGAATCCTCTCTTTCTCTTTCTTTCTCTCTCCAGGCATCCTGAAATGTTGCCCCTTTTGGCTCCTAGAAACAGACAGTAAGACCCCTACAGATGAAAAATCTCTTCCTGCCCACAAATGTCTACCTTGTCTAAGACAGGTGTTTTGCATCTTCCCAATCACCAACATGGATGGGAGATAATTGCAAAACGACTCTCCCACCATCACCAAATTATTATTTCTAACAGAGAAATTCTGGTTTGCAGGGACCAAGGCTCTCCATTTCCTCTGCTCACTGAGGTTGCGATTTCACTTTCAAACTGAACGGGTTTATTTTAGAGCCTCTGCACAGAAAATCTCACCCAACGTGATCAACAAATCTACTTATTCCCTGGTTGAGACTGCCTGGGGACAAATTTTGAGTGTAATGCTGATTAGTAAGCCGCACTGGACCCTCTGAACAGACTTCAGGGACCCAGGGACCATCCTGAGTAGAGACCACTGTTAATTGTCATTCACAGCCATGACCAGCTGGTCCCACCCACCTTCCATTCCCCACCTCCCAGGGCTCATATGGTTTGCAGGAATGAGGTTTATAGGGAAACTAGTACAACAGGACGCCTTTGTACTGTGAGTGATGCCAAACTCTGACATCAAGAAGGCCTGGAATGCTCATTGTCATTTGCTTCCCTTTGCCCATCTGCTGGCTGCCTCATCCTCCCCAAAAGCTCCCAAGGTTTCTTTGTGGCTTTTCCAAAAGCTTCCAGCTTCCTCTTCTATTCGAAAGTCTTTCCAATTCTAGTATCTTCTGTGCAAAATAGAAAAAAGGGTGAGGGGCACAGAATGTAAGACTAACAGATTTGGGATTTGATATAAAGCTTAAGGCTACGGGGTCTGGAGACTTGATTCTAGTCCCACCTCAGCCAAATCCAACTGGATGCTTTCAGTCAAATCACTTACACTTAGTTTTCTCATCTGTCAAAATGCATATTTAATGAGATCAAACAAGAGGAAGTGCTCTGGAAAGTTAAAACTTTGGTACAAACGTCAGATGCAACGGAACTATTATACAGTAGAACTCATACTATAGTTTTGAGAAGATTTCAGACAAAATCATGGATTTCAGAAGGCATATAGCCTTTACTTCATGCCATCACAACCCTCCTAGTGATCTAAGTTAGAAACTTCAGCCTCAAGCCTTGATTCCACATCTAGTGAGGTATTAATCAATCCCATCAATTCTACCTCCAAACCGTCTCCCTAGTCTGTATGTGGTCCCTCTTTGTTACCACTGTCATTGCCATGAATGAGGCTCTCTCAGAATTGGTTCCCTCCCTCTAATCTTACCTTCTCTCAATGCATTAGCCACAGCAGCAGTCAGAAATCTCTTTCTAAAATGGTCAACTGATGTTGTCTCTCCTCCATTAAAATCTTTTGCTGACACCTCATCAACTACAGCATAAAGCCTACGTTCTCAGTGAAGCACATTACTCCTTCCACAAACTTGCTCTCCTGATTGATAGCCTCTCTTCTCACTGTCTTCTTCCTGGAGAACTGGTGGCTTTGCACAGATAGCTCTTTCTTCCTTTTTGTCCATTGACTCTGTTCATTCTTCTAACACATGTTCAGACACTGCTGCCACTGGGAATCCTCCTGACCTTCTCAGACTGGGTTAATGACCACCCTGCTATTCCCACAGCACCTTCTACATACCTCGTATTCCAGTATTTCTCACATGATCCTGAAATGTTTTGGATTGTTGCTTTGCTGAAGGTACAACTGGTAATACCCAGTGTAGCATTTCCGATGGCCTGGTTTTACTGAATCATGAAAAACTCAGCACAGATCCCTGGACGCATCTGACAGCTCTGGGGCAAGGAACCATCCCTACCTTACTTTCGGTAATGGCCTATGTCATAATGGCAACACCCTTGGCTTAAGCCTGAATCACAGACTCCTCCTCCATGAAACAGATTTAGTTTCGGGGAACACGTCTGGTTCCTCCACTTTAAAACTGAACTGAACAGGAACTTCAGAGTGTGTATATCAGTGGTGGCAAAGTAGTACCACATAGTTACTTTGCCCAGATGTAAGTTAAGGTCAGTAGAACACTGTTGCCCTGGTTTTGGTTCTTTCCTTCTACAATGTAAGGATAATCGTAACTTCTAGTTAGGTAGCTTCCAGGTTACTGTACTGTGAAGATCTCTTAATAAATTATTCTAGACAATGCTAGGTTAGAAACAGTTCCACCCAGGAGAGGGGTGTACAAGCATATCTTTCCTGTGCATCAGCTGTTTAGCAGGCAAAGGTAGAAGGCTTGAATTCTCCTGATGTTTTGCCCTAGTCTTATTCACTCATTGCTATAAAGGGTAGTATTAACAGTTATTCTGAAAATGTCTCTAAATACAAAGTCTAATGCTGGGTAACTTCCATTCAAATCCAAAGCCAGAAAAGGAAAGGTGACTTACTAGGCATAAGTTTCGGGAGGCACTTAAGTGACAATTAATGAAAACTCCAAGGAAGGTAGAGTTTTCCAAAATCATACGTCAAACGATAACGCCTGTGTGGGACAGCCCAAGCCTTCCTGAAAAAGAAACACCCCAATCCTCCCCAGGTTAATTATGCTTACTCATACAGGAATTACATTTCCTTAGCCCCTGAAGCTGGGCATGACACCCTGGGGCCTGGGGACAGTTTACACTTAGAAGGACTTGCCAAAATTGACTACACAGTACATAACTTTGCATTAAGTCCTCCAAACCAGCCTGACCAGTCTTGAGCTGAAAAACACAGGATCATCCTTTTCAGTGCTACTGATAAGGAACTCAGCAATAGTCAATTCAGTGCAGCTTCAGAGCCTTTAGACTACATTCTGGGCAAAGGAGAATCAGCAAATTTTACGCACCTTGGGCTTCCCTGGTGGCGCAGTGGTTGAGGATCTGCCTGCCAATGCAGGGGACACGGGTTCGAGCCCTGGTCTGGGAAGATCCCACATGCCACGGAGCAACTAGGCCCGTGAGCCACAACTACTGAGCCTGTGCGTCTTGAGCCTGTGCTCCGCAACAGGAGAGGCCGCGACAGTGAAAGGCCCGCGCACCACGATGAAGAGTGGCCCCCGCTTGCTGCAACTGGAGAAAGCCCTCGCACAGAAACGAAGACTCAACACAGCCAAAAATAAATAAATTAATTAATTTAAAAAAATATTTATGTACCTTAATAATTGGGTGTTTTACAGTGAAGCTGAGTTGTCCATTTCTATACAGATTCACTTACTGCTAAATGAACATATGACCATTTAAATATGTCTTCATTTAAGAAGAGAGAGCATGATACTTTATATACCATAATGTCAGATCAGAAACCATGCAACCTGTATCTGAGAATTAAATTGCTTTTTAAAACCAAAAGTAAAACAAAACAGGGCTTCCCTGGTGGTGCAGTGGTTAAGATTCCGCCTGCCAATGAAGGGGACACGGGTTCGATCCCTGGTCTGGGAGGATCCCACTTGCTGTGGAGAAACAAAGCCCATGTGCCACAACTACTAAGCCTGGACTAGCCTGCGAGCCACAACTACTGAGACCACATGCCACAACTACTGGAGCCCGTGTGCCTAGAGCTCGTGCTCCGCAACAAGAGAAGCCACTGTAGTGAGAAGCCCACGTACTGCAACAAAGAGCAGCCCCTGCTACCGCAACTAGAGAAAGCTCACGCGCAATAACGAAGACCCAAACGCAGCCAAAAATAAATAAACTATAAAAAAAAACAAAACTTTTTTTTTAATTGCAGAAACAATACAAATTCATGATGGAAAAAAACATGAGTTTTATTTAAAGAAAAAATATTAGGACAAAATAGATATTAACACCCAGGTCAATCATTGAGAGCGCTTTGTTTAGTTCCTTCTGTGAATTTTTTTTTAACAAAGTTGAGATCACACTGCACAAAAAAATTTGCACTTTACTATTTCATATGCTGTATACTGTACACATTTTCCTGTGTTTTAACAGCTCCTTGTCCAGAACATTTTAATGGTTCTTTTTTTTGGGGGGGGCATGCTGCAGAGCATGTGGAATCTTAGTTCCCAACACCAGGGATTGAACCTGCGCCCCCTGCAGTGGAACCTTGGAGTCTTAACCACTGGACTGCCAGGGAAATTCCTTAATGATTCTTTAAAATCTTTCTGAGTGAATTCCCTGGTGATCCAGTGGTTAGGTCTCTGTGCTTCCAATGCAGGGGATGTGGGTTCGATCTCTGGTCAGGGAACTAAGATCCCACAAGCCATGTGGGGTGGCCAAGAAAAAAGAAAAAAAAAATTAGTAGATGTATTGTAAATTTCTTAACATTGCCGCATTGTAGAAAATTTGTGATACAATATTTCAGATTTTAAGATTGGATATTTAACAATGTATATGATATTCCCAAGTAATTTAGAGGACTAAACATATTAGCAAGGGTCAGAAACACCTAAATAATAGTCATTATATGTCGACTAGTGGTTATGAGTTTATTCTCTGGAGTTAGCATACTCACTGGCTTCACATTCTGGTTCTGCCTCAACCGAGTGACCCTCTGAGTTATGTAATCTTCCTAACGTATGAAGTTTTCTTATCCCCTAAATGAGAATAAGAGTTGTACCACCTGATAGGTTATCACTAAATTAGTGTCATTAAAGCACTTAGTGCAGTGTTTGCCACACAATAGTCAATGGATGTTAACTATTTAAGAACAATTATTGATGTTATTAGTACATTATTTGATATTATTAGCAGTAATTATTTCTATGATTAGTAACTTATTGCTAATCATTCGATTTTGCTGGGCTGCAGGAATGTTGTCAGAAGAGACCAAATGGCACTTACTGATTAATTTAGATCTAAACAATTCTTTTAAAATACACCATTTAAGGAGAAAGTCATTTTGCATTTTGGGATGTGATTTCAGAAGGCAGGTACAGAAAGCTCTTTTCTGGAAAAGAACCCAGTTAAGGCTTGGTGAAGTCATTGTTTAATTGAAACATTCTATCTCAAGATTGGTAAAGAGTTCAAAGATAATTTTGTGTCACATCTCTCCCCTCATTCCAACTAAACCAGGTGACCTTCAACTATTCTTGAACATCTCATACACTGGGGAACTTCTTACCTACCAAGGTAGCTCTTACACTTAGAAAATTCATTTTATATTGAGCCAAAATATGTTTCTCTGTAGCTTCAACATATTAATAATAAACCCACAGATCACCTCCAACAAGCTTTAACACTGAATTTTCCATATAGTGAATTGATGGGGATCACAACTTCTAATGGATTTATTTTGGAGTTTGAAAGAGATTGGTGAGAGCCCAAATGTAGTAAAACCAAGACTGCATTACTCAGACTTAGTGAAAAACTGAGAAGATTTATGTATTCATTATCATGTGTGCTTTCCTGCAAATTGAATAATCTAAAATAAAAGGAAAGCTTAATGATTTTTCTTGGGAAAGAAATTTCTAAAGCTAGAATTCTAAAAAGGCTTTTTAAAAGTTCATATGAAAAAAAAGTTCATATGGAAGTTCCTGTATAAGTTTCATGTTTCATCTGGGGAGCAGAATGGGGGAAGGTCAGCCTTGGGACAAGTTTTGGCTGGGTTGGTAAGCTTGCCGCTCACCTTCTGATGGCATCTGCTTCTCCATAACTGAACCACTTTCTACACAGAAGTGAATGCTTAGAAGTATTTAGAAATGGATATCAAATGACAACCTTGGTAAACAAGGGGCTATATGAGTCACAAAAGCCACTCAACAGAACTTAACAAAATTCATCATCTCTCAATACTGTGGACCGTATCTCTACAGATCTGTTTTAGCCATCAGGCATGCTTAACTGTCACGTTATTAGAAAAGCAGAGTTTCTTTGCATGAAGATTACCTGACTGCAGTTGCTATTATTTTTCTACTTTGCAGTCTTTAGCACAGAAGCTGGCAAGTAGCTGCTATTCAATAAATACTCAGGCTGATTGAATGACTATCTGTCCCTAAGGGTCATAGATAAATGTCTAGTCCCTCCAACATCTGGTTACCCTGGTAGCTACTCAGACATTGGAGGACTGCCACTTACTCTCTCAGCTCCTTCCTCCTCATCCACTGCCATCACTTCTTTCCTCCAGGCTATCCCAGTACCCACCATCTCTTCTTACAGTCCACAACTTCAAACCCAATCATCCAAGGAAATTCCAAATGTGCTTTTGTTCGTTAGTTTTTAAAGAGGGAAGATCTCACTTCTGGGTCTCTAAGACAGAAAAGAAGAAGCTCCTACGCTCTCTGTGGAGGTCATGGTGAACTCATATCTGGACAGCATTCTTTAAGGGCAGTGGTTTTCATATTACAAATCACAACCCATAAGAGAGTTGTGAAATCAACTTAGTATATCATGATCCATATTTTCTTTATAAAAAAATAGAGTAGAAAGTATCAGAGGGTATTGCACATAGTAAGAGTGTTAGAAAATCTAAATTTCAGTTTTCTAATTGTGGGTGCCTGTGTACAGTTATGTATATATATTAATATATCTATGCATATTTGTCATACATACACACTAGGGCATCCTACAAGGTGCACAGAATTTGGCCTAGGTATTAGCCCCTTTTCCCCTGTTTGTCCTAGTACCTTTGTGTAGGGCTTGAACTGCACCAATATAAGAGGCAACTTTGTGTACGTGCGTCCTTGAGTTTTAGAGTAAATGTATTTCTTGTTGTAAGCTGGGGCTTACAACAACAACAAAAGTTGAATATTGACATTGGCCGACCGGAGAGAATTAGGAACGGAAGGTGAGGGTATCACAATCATGCCACATAAGCACAGGCTCTGTTGCAATTTCATACGTACTCATTTTCACATTCAACCAAGAGCTGCTGACCAGTAACTGCTGAGTGAATTATGAAGGATCATTAATTTGGTACTCAAATTAGTGCATTACGAGAATTTATTAAGCACTTTAATTTGGCATTCCTCCAGGGGAGCTAGCTGCCATATGGTGCTTGGCTATGTTACACATCTTCTACTGTACAGGCAGGGAGGTGGAAATTCTGAAATTTGAGGGCAAGTTGTTTTTTAAAAATCCACTGCATCTTCCATGTTTTTCTTGAGTCTGTCATCACTGTCTATTCTTGCTTTTAATTATAAATTTAGTTTTATCATTAACTCTTCTATTTGCTATTAATAATGTTGTCAACCCTTTGCATATACAAAACATATTTAATGCAAATACATAATTTACATTAAATATATTTTGTCTTAACATTTTCTAATAATTAGGCTGCAGGATATATATATATATACTCAAAGATAAATCATCTCTACATAGGGATAAACATATCCCTATTACTAAAGCCTATGTAAACATAATCCTCCCCACACCCACGATTTGTTTTCACAGTCACATTCTTCATTGCCAGCAGGTTTGTTTGCCACTGGAAATTGAGAGTGATGGGGATAAATGAGACATACATTGTTTTTGGACTAAGTGGCCTGAAGTCTAAAAATGTGAGTTTCACCCATTTTACAGATGAAAAGACTGAGGTCTAGGCATATGAATTGACTAATCAATGTTAGCAAAGGTACTTGGACAACAACTCAGCTCTCCAGATTCTCTCCCTCTGCCTTCAAATCACTCAGACTCCAGGTACAACCCAGAACACAGAGCCTGATCCAGAGCAAAAGTTTTACAAAGTATGTGCTTAGTCACTTGTTTTACTTACTGTGAGGTTGAACAATATAAAATTACAGATCTGTTAGGTCAAAAACTGTCAGATATTGGCACTTTCATATGGTTCAAGCTAAACAGTGTTATTTTAATAACTCCAGCCTCTGCCACTTTGAGATCTTGATTTTCACAGAAGGAGCAGCATAGTGCATTTGTTAAGATCAAAGACTTGAGCCAAACTGCCCTAGTTCAAGACTCAGATCTTCCACTGCCTGGCCACGTGCCCTGAGCCAGATGACAGATTTTCTGCCTCTCAGTGTCCTCAAAGAGGAACAGAATACTATATGATGCTATTATTATTATATTGTTGTTTTTATTATTATTCCTAAAACTCAACATACTTGCTAGTTAGCCAAATGGTCTGACCAAGTTTGGGCAGCTTTATGCACCTGTTCTGAAAGGTGTTTTCAGACGCGAAATCTTTTCTAGAGACAGAGATTTTGGACCCTCTTTACTTGGCAAGGTTGGCTATTTATTTGTTTGACTGGCATTTGGCCTTATAGTTTCCAACGTTTCTCTCAAAGGTCCTATTTCTCTCTGCAGACAGCATTGGTTAATAAGTAAAACAGAGAGGCTGAAACATCCTAGCAACAGAAATCAACTGTGTGTATGATTTGTTGCTCTGTTTTTACTTCATCTATTTTTGAAAATATGGTTGCTCTTTTAAGTGCCCATTTCTTCTCCAGGCAGTTAAGCTGAAGTATTGCTCTAAAGAAGAAGAAGAAAAAAGAAGTATCCAAATTTGAAAAACGGTTTTGGTTAGCTCATGATGTAGAGAAAAGACAACAATTTAAGGGTAGATCAGAGTGCAGTAAAGTGATTCCAATGAGACCTGATGCTGACTAATTACTTCTCTACAGATGGTGGTGTTCAATTTACTAAGCATCTGTGCATGTCGGAATTTGGGACACTGTGGGTGGCACGAGTCCATGATATCTACATAACTCAAAAAGCAAAACAGTCCATCTACAAGCATCATTTTATTAAGTGAAATAAAATACAAGTGCAAAATCTCATTTTGCAGTTAAGTGGTAGACCACGTTGTAGGGTCCCCGAAACCAGTCCTGCTTGGATAAAAGTATAAGTAAACAGATCAGGCCGTGGAAGCAATGCCTCTTCAGAATGGGATTTAGAACAAGATTTAGAAGAGAGATGCTACAGTGATGCTGGGAATGATTCATTACTTCCCAGATTTAGGTCTGGGGATGGAATAACGTTAATACAACACTTTTATGAGAAGAATTATATATGGAACTACTTTCAC
Source organism: Delphinus delphis (assembly GCF_949987515.2). Lineage (NCBI taxonomy): Eukaryota > Metazoa > Chordata > Mammalia > Artiodactyla > Delphinidae > Delphinus > Delphinus delphis. The sequence continues at coordinate 49,769,137 of NC_082690.1, read as the reverse complement.
TGTACTCCTACAATTTCCTACGAAAATACTAATTCTCATGAAGAAAAAGTGGATGGAGCAGAAGAAAATAATCAGACAAAAAAAGATGAGAGGGTTTGTTGAGAAATGAACGTTCATATTGATTGATTCTGTTATTTTAAACCATGCTTTTATTAATGGTATAAGCCTTTCTCCTCTCTTGGATCTATGCTTTTCTCTCCCATTCTCTTGAATCTAAAAGATGTATTACCTACTTAAGATGCATTTCAAGTACCAACATATTCAGTGGCAAGGTATTTCAAAGTGCACTGTCTCAGAGAACACTGATTGTAAAAGGAAAACAAATAGAACTGTATGCTTGGTCCATAGTCAACCCCTCTACATAATTGTTAAATAAATGATTAATAAAACAATGAATAAATTAATAAACTCATGATTAGGAAAAGAGTTTCTTTTACTTAGCCCTGCTATGACTTTGGGGTTTCAAATCACATTTTGATCCATTTATTTGACATTCAATAATGGATTATTACCTTCTTTATATCAGGCATCATTCTAGGTGGTGGATATACATGATCTCATGACATTCATGCAATCTCAGTTCAGAAAACTACTAGCTGCCTTTAATCTACTCTTCGTTTTCTTGATCCCTGGAGTTTTCTCCTTGGCCATTTCACTTAATCTGTCAATTTTCTCATCTACAAAATTAGGACAGTGTTGTGAAGAACGATTTAACTAGTTCATGAGGGCTTCCCTGGTGGTGCAGTGGTTGAGATTCCGCCTGCCGATGCAGGGGACACAGGTTTGTGGCCCGGTCCGGGAAGATCCCACATGCCGCTGAGAGGCTGGGCCCGTGAGCCATGGCCGCTGAGCCTGCGCGTCCGGAGCCTGTGCTCCGCAACGGGAGAAGCCACAACAGTGAGAGGCCCGCATACCGCAAAAAAAACAAAAAACAAAAAACAAACTAGTTCATGAAATAATTTGGGAAACACTAGGGAAACTAAAGGTAGTAAGTACACATGTATTACAGGTTGGTAGCAGATCCCTGCGGTAAAGCGCAAAGGCTCTGCGTGCAGCCTGCTTGGATCTGAATCTTAGTTCTTCCTGTCACTAGCATGCTGTCTTGGGCAAGATATCTCTCCATCTCTCAGTTTCCTCCTGCGAAAAGGGAATAGTAATAGCACTGACCTGTATTTGTCAGCTCAGACTGCCATACAAAATGCCGTAAACTGGGTGCTTAAACAACAGATATGTATCTTCTCACGGTTCTGGAGGCTAGAGGTTTGAGATCAGGGTGCCGGCATGGTTGGTTTCTGCTGAGAGTTCTCTTCCTGGCTTGTAGACAGTCAGCCGCCTTCTTACTCTGTGCTCACCAGCCTTTTCCTCAGTGTGTGTGTACAGAGAGAGAGAAAACTCTCTGGTGTCTCATTTTATAAAGGCACTAATCCCATGATGAGGCCTCTATCCTCATGACCTCATCTAAACTTAATCACCTCCCAAAGGCCCCGTCTCCAACTACTGTCACATTAGGGGTTAGGGCTACAATATATGGATTTCGGGAGGACACAGTTCACTCCTTGGCTTGACGTCATAGGGTTATTATGAGAATTATGTATATTAATCTGTTTGAAGCACTTCAAACAGATTCACTTGGTGAATTCTCAATAAATGTTTGCTGTTGTTATTTCTGGAGCCAAGTGAATAAAGAGGGCAGCCATTTAATTTACAAAGCAGATTGTTTAATAATACTGTTTATAGAAGATATCTAGAGACCAAACTCAGTGATCTTTAAGCTCTGGGTATTCTATATAAGGGCATTCTCAAATACATCCACACAACTGATTAAGCAATAAGTCAAGGGACCTTGGAGAGGTCTTTCCTTCTTTTTTGTCCCTTAACTTTTCACAGTTGTCTTTTCAGGACTCCAGCTGGCTCATCTATGAAAGCTTCTCCCCTCTCTGGAACATTCTGCACCTCTTCCGTCTTTGTTCCACTTTCTGTGTTGATGGTTTGAGCAGAGGAGAGTAGGAGAAATGGTGAGGTTAGTGTCTCTAACCTCAGCTCTTTAACCACCGAAGGCCACGGTTATTGATAGAAGCTCTATTTTAAACAAAAACTATGCTCAGTGTCTTCTATTTGAAATGGTTTCCTACATAGAGGTCAAATAGTCAACCTGCAGCCAATACAACGGTCTCCTCTGAAACTGTTTTCTTTTCTTTTTTTTGATTGCAACACGTGTCATGTGGAACATCCCTGACCAGGGATCAAACCCCTGCCTCCTGCAATGGAAGCGTGGAGTCTTAACCACTGGACCACCAGGGAAGTCCCAGTTCTGTTTTCATACTTAAGTTATGGGAGCCTCACTATGATACAGGACAGTTCTTTCTGTTTTTGAACAATTCCATAGACAGAAAATTCTTCTTTATTTTGAGTTGACATCTACTTCCATAATGCCTACACACTGGTCCTAAATTTATCTTCTGTATTACGCTGTTGGACACATAGTAAATCTCTTAAAAGGTCTAAGTGAACTGAACTACTTCTTGAGGTATTCTTGTTGACTTACAATTTTCCCATCTTCTCTTATTCTTCCAGTGATGCTGTCCTACAAAACCTTCCTTTTTTCTTCTTCACTTCCATGTCTGTCCCCATTTGCTCTATTCCCTCTGTTCCCGGCTCCATATTAAGGGCCCCCAGGAGTTGACAGTAAAGGGAGTGAGTGGATGGCATTGAATAACTTATGAAGAAGTTAGTGATAATACCAATTCTCTTCCTTCTGATTTTTCTGTGAGAAAAGGAGGTTCATATCAAGTTCAGATTCCAGAGTCTGTGTTTTCTGGGGGGTTTAAACATACACCATCACAAATTATATACTACTGAGCTATAACCCCAGTCAGCTCCCATTACAATGTTTACCAAAACCTACATTAGCAAACTATTTACTGCCAATATTAATGCTATAATTTAGCGATTTAGGCTGCCTGGGAATGATGTGATAGGCAGTATAAAGCTAAGACTTCTTTTTCCTAGTTGTTACATTTTAAAGGAGGGCAGGCTTATCTTTGGGGGTTGCTCCCTAAAGGCACACATTAGTCACATGTGGGCCACTGGCATTATCGTCCACACAAAGTGTACCTGTGTAGGACAGTCCAGCAGGGTTGGCTGTGTTTTCTTAAATGCATTAGGCAGAAAAGCTTTGAAATTTCCCCCTGTCTCAAAGCAGAAAGAGATACAGTCAGACTGGGAGGCTATGCTTTGTACAAAGAAGGACAGAATTCTAAGTCATCAGCTATCACTAAAGTTGTCATCACTTTTCTCATCCCTATGAAATCTGCTCTGCTCAGAGCTTCTCCATCCACCCAAATGCCTGAACATTCCATCTTATTTACCAAGTCCTGTCAAGCCTACTTCCTGGGAATGTGTCTAGCTGCACTATAATGTGTCTTCATTGTCTCTCAACTGGACCATGATAGTAACTTCCTCGCTTTACTCTATCCATTCTCCTTATTGCTCTTGGGGTAGACTTTTATTTATTTATTTATTTTTTGCAGTACGCGGGCCTCTCACTGTTGTGGACTCTCCCGTTGCAGAGCACAGGCTCCGGACGTGCAGGCTCAGCGGCCATGGATCACGGGCCCAGCCGCTCTGCAGCATGTGGGATCTTTCCGGACCGGGGCACGAACCCGTGTCCCCTGCATCGGCAGGCGGACTCTCAACCACTGCGCCACCAGGGAAGCTCGGGGTAGACTCTTAATATACAAGTCTTGCTCAAAATCCTTTAAAAGTTGCCTACTGTTTGAAGTGTAAGTTCCAAAGTGTTGGAGGTGAGCACAGCTCAGGGAGTACATAAGATAATGTACTTGTCAGGGAAGAAGTAGCAGCGCTTCTATTCATATTAATGTTTTCTCTTAAAAATCAGAAATCCAGCTGTGTTATATTCAATATATGGATTGCTGCTGGTGCTTTCACTCAGTCCTTCTGTCAGTGCATCTCTCTTATGTTTAAGGACTGAAGAAAACTTGAAGAAAGAGAGGGAGTTTCACAAAGTAGAAGGGCCATAGTGTGCCGCATTGGTTTTTGTGTGCCAAGTCAAAAGGATCTGAATTAGAGAATCTTTATAGTATTTTGCAAAAAGCTAGAAAGTAGGCATAAGAATCTTGTGTACTAGACAGAGAGTCACTGGTTATATTGTTCAAAGTACTTATGAGGTGTTAAAGCTAATAAATTATACATTTTAATTTTTTAATTAGCATCCAAATTTTGCTTTTATTTTCTGTGTATGATAAGTTGTTATCAGAAATATGCCACATACCAAATGATGGGGTTTAGGAAATGGCAGGGGCAGGAAGGACTCTGACCTTTCCTTGAGGCAGGTCTAGAGACCCTCATGTGAGAGGTGCCTTCCCTGTACCTGGAGCACCCTTATCTCTGAAGACAGACGGATGCCAAGAGGAATGCGAATGAACAAGCATTGTCAAATTTCCCCTAATTTACTACAGTTAGCTCATACCCTTTGTCTTATCCATTCCCCAACTTCCACTTTTCATCAAACCTAGTATAAAAACACTCGGGTTTAGGGTTAGATAATGTAATAGGTTCATAATGTTAATGTAGATACTTATAAAATGAGATATAAAACCACTAACCATAAATAAAAAGATTGGTAAATTTGATTATATTAAAATTAGGAATTTCTGTTTCTCAAAATATATCACCAGGAGAGTTAAAGGGAAAGCCATAGCAACATATAACCAACAAAGAGCTGATCCAGAATTTATAACCTACACTTACAAATCAATAAGGAAAAAGAGAGAGAACTCAATAGAAACAATCAAGGATATTCAATAGCTGATAAACATGTGAAAAAGGTTCAGCCTCAACCTCATAAGTCATTAGGGAAATTGTATTTTAAACAAAAATGAGGTTTCTCCAGGAAGGTGGAGTAGACATTTTTTTCTTATTCTTCCTTCTAATTACAACTAATAACTCTGGATATTATATATAAAGAAAATATAAGAAGACTCTGAAAGGTAGAGAGAAAGCAGCAGACTGGCTAGGGACCTCGGGACTCAGCACAGAGCTGAATTCCCTGGGTTCTGTTACTGCCTTGTATATTCCAGAACTGGGTGCTGGAAAAGCCAGCAACCCAGGAATGCCAACAAAAGCAAACAAACAAACCAACCAAAGCCCCCCTCAAAAGCTTGCCCTCCCTCATCAGAGGACCAGGAAAGGAGCAGTCTAGCAATAACAGCTCTACTCCAGCCAAACACTGCAGAAAAACCTGCAGCCCCATCTCCACCATCAGCAACAAAGGTTGAATGGGAAGCCAGGCTTTTCATCCCCACTGGTGTTTAAGTGGAAACCATGGTGTCCGTGGGGACCACGTGGGTCGACTGGACTTTCACCCTCACCAGGCAGTAATGAGGTACCCCTACCCCTGACTGTGGAGGGGGCGGTAACAGAAGAGGCCTACTGGAGAGTCCTGAGATCCCATTCCCACCCAGGAGTAACAAGAAGCCCTTCCACATGCCCACCCTCTGGGAGGCCCACGTACAGCTAGATTCCATCCTCTTCTGGAAGTTCAAAGGTCCCCCTTCACCTACCAGAGCAGTGTCAGAGGAGGCTTACTGAAACACAAGATTTAAATAAGATCCAGAGTCTTATAATATTCCCAGATAACCAAGTTTCAATCACATGAAGACAAAATCACTCCTCTTACCAAGAACCAGGAAGATCTTGAAATGAATGAGAAAAGATCATTAACACACACTGAGGTTGAGATGATACAGGTGTTGGAAGTTTCTGGCCAGGATTTAAAGTAGCCACTGAACTTCATTGAGCTGCATTGTTTCATTAAGCAATTATAAACATGCTTGAAACAAATGAAAAAATAGGAAGTCTCAGCAAAGAAACAGAAGATAGAAAAACTAAGTGAAAATTTTAGAACTAAAAAACACATTGACTGAAATTAAAAAACTCAATAGATGAGCTCAACCACAGAATGGAGAGACTCAAGGTAAACTGGAAGATAATACAATAGAAATTCACATCACGTTGTATATATTAACTATCTACAGCTTTTTGTATGTCAATCATAACCCAATAAAGTGGTTTAAAAAAACAATAGAAACTATCCAATCTGAACAACAGAGATAAATAGACCAGAAAAACAAAACAAAATAAAAAACGAAAAACAGAGCCTTGGAGATATGTGGCCTATAACAAAAGACCTAACATTCATGGCATCTGAGTGCCAGAAGAAGAGAAAGAGAGTGGAGATGAAAAAAGTCCCGTAGATCTACCCTAAAAGAATGACAAAGTTCTACAAATAGGAGGTGATGACAAAAGAAGTAATCCTGAACATGATAAGAACAAATTATGGATAAATATGATACACTTTCCTTCTCCTGAGTTTCCCAACTTCAGTTTGACATTTGAAGAAAAATTATAACAATTCTTAATGTAGCTCTCAATGTACGTGGAATAAAGCTAAGACAACTATACTATAAATTGGAAGGGTTATAAAGGGAGGTAAAGTTCCTCCACTTCTCAAACTAGAAATGTGTCAACACTAGTAGACTTTGATGATATATATGTATACATATGGGTTATATATCAAGTATAATACCTAGGGCAAACAATGAAAAGCTATACAAAGTGATACACTCCAAAACACTATAGATAAATCAAAATGGAATTCTAAAACATGTTCAGGTAACCACAGGAAGGCAGGAGAAAGTAAACAGAGAAATGAAAACCAGAAAGAAACAAAAGCATGAAACAGAAAACAAAATAAACGACAAAAATAAAATGCAGCCCCATATGTAAAAAATGAGAAGAAGCAGGCTTTACAGATTTTTCCCATTGGCTATTATTCTTTAAATGAATAGCATTTTGTGAAGAACGCTTGCTCTTAAATGCCAAAACAATTTATAAAATGCTAAAATTTTATATCTAGTTGAGTAAAGCAGATTGTGATTTTATTCAAAACTGTCTTTTTCTTAATTTTATATTGATGTGTTTAAAGCTATAAAATAAAAACAAAGCAAATAATGAAAAAACATTTAAGTAGATATGGGTATTTTTAATAATCAAGATAATTAGGTTCAATATGGATGTCTCAAACTAATTTTGTTTTATAACCTATTTGCAAACAAGAAATTAAATATCAATTCTATAAACTGTCTCTCACACACACACACTGTCTCTCCTTTTTACTGTATCAAAAGATGATGTGGTTTTATCTGTCTCTGCTGATGGAACTGCCGTCCACAATCTTCTAACTTAGAAGTCTCTAATACTCTTTTCTCTTTTCATAATTGCTGCATTCAATAGGTCCTCAAATTCTTTCAGTTCCATTTCAGAAATCTCTCTCCAATCCATTGCCTTTTCTCTACCTTAAGTATCCTATTTTATATCAGGTCTCAATCTCTCTCTCTCCTGAGCTATAGAAAGAGCATCCAGTTTTATTTTTTCTAACTCATATCAGGACAGGTTTGTCCCCTGCATAAAGCTATTCACTGGCTTCTAGTTGCCGTCGTGATTAAGTTGAGACCCCTTTATGTGGTAGTGTTCTTCGTTAAATTGATCACCGTCTTCCTCCTCATTTCCCCTTGCTTGCCTCTCTTGTCCTTAATCCTATAGTCACCTGGAGTCCTATGCCATGCCTTGAAGATGTCATGCTCCTTTAGGACTCTGGCACGTTTTATCATGCCCTTTCTTCTGCCTGGGATGCCCCCACCCCCAAGCTTCTCCACCAAACTTCTACCCTTTTACTCACATCAGTTTTTACTTCTCAATTATTGTCCCAGTAGTGAATGCACCTTCGTGTGTGTGTGTGTGTGTGTGTGTGTGTGTGTGTGTGTGAGAGAGAGAGAGAGAGAGAGAGAGAGAGAGAGAGAGAGAGAGAGAGAGAATGAATGAGGTGAGGGAGGGGGATGCAGCAAGTAAGAGAGTGAGTGTATGTGTGTTAAGGAGACCAAGAAGGTTAGAGTGGTATTTGGTAGTGGTGGAGAAATTGGTAGAATGCTTTGAAAATATATACACCCTAGGACTGGTGTTAGATTCTCAGTTAAAGAGCCCTTGAAATTTTTGTTTTGTTTTAATTTGTTGTTTTCTCTTGATGCAGGAGCTGATCTTAAGAGTATTTCCTTGCCAAGATCATAGGGTTCTGCTCTTTTATAATCAAGGGAGATCCATCCCTTTTACATGCAATTTCAATCAAGAAACCCCAGATCTCTATTCCAAACTGTAAGCCAGTTGATTGCATTATAACCTGACAGTCTGAAGCCCTAGTAAAAGAACTATGATTCACAAGTTGTACATAAGAAGTAACCCTGGATAATAAAAATTTGTTACTGTTAATAGTTCTACATTCCCTGCCTGGCCAACCCACACCCATTTATGACCTCATGGTACGTCCAGCTCTCTAGTAAAGATGAGGTTATCTATCAAGTTATTACAAATGAATGATGCAAGCTCATAAGATAATCTGATTAAATCCTCCTATATTAACTCCATGCTCACCCTAAAGCTTTCTTCTTTTTTTAAAATACAGTAGGTTCTTATTAGTTATCTATTTTATACAAATTAGTGAATATATGTCAATCCCAATCTCCCCGTTCATCTCACCACCACACCCCCACCTCCCCCACCCCCTGCTTTCCCCCCTTGGTGTCTGTACGTTTTTCCTCTACATCTGTGTCTCTATTTTTGCCCTGCAAACCAGTTCATCTGTACTATTTTTCTAGACTCCACATCTATGCGATAATATACGATATTTGTTTTTCTCTTTCTGACTTACTTCACTCTGTATGACAGTCTCCAGATCCATTCATGTCTCTACAAATGACCCAATTTCATTCCTTTTCATGGCTGCGTAATATTCCATCACATATATGTACCACAACTTCTTTATCCATTCATCTGTCGATGGGCATTTTTTGTCGCTTCCATGACCTGGCCATTGTAAATAGTGCTGCAATGAACATTGGGGTGCATGTGTCTTTTTGAATTATGGTTTTCTCTGGGTATGTCCCCAGTAGTGGGATTGCTGGGTCATATGGTAATTCTATTTTTAGTTTTTTAAGGAACCTCCATACTGTTCTCCATAGTGGCTGTATCAATTTACATTCCCACCAACAGTGCAAGAGGGTTCCCTTTTCTCTACACCCTCTATAGCATTTGTTGTTTGTAGATTTTCTGATGATGCCCATTCTAACAGGTGTGAGGTGATACCTCACTGTAGTTTTGATTTGCATTTCTCTAATAATTAGTTATGTTGAGCAGCTTTTCATGTGCCTCTTGGCCATCTGTATGTCTTCTTTGGAGAAATGTCTATTTAGGTCTTCTGCCCGTTCATTTTTGGATTGGGTTGCTTTTTTTTTTTTTTTTTTTTTTTTTTTGCGGTACGTGGGCCTCTCACTGTTGTTGCCTCTCCCATTGCAGAGCACAGGCTCTGGATGCGCAGGCTCAGCGGCCATGGCTCACGGGCCCAGCTGCTCCGCGGCATGTGGGATCTTCCCGGACCGGGGCATGAACCCACGTCCCTTTCATCGGCAGGTGGACTCCCAACCACTGCACCACCAGGGAAGCCCGGGTTGCTTGTTTTTTTAATATTGAGCTGCATGAGCTGTTTATATATTTTGGAGATTAATCTTTTGTCCAATGATTCATTTGCAAATATTTTCTCCCATTCTGACGGTTGTCTTTTCATCTTGTTTATAGTTTCCTTTGCTGTGCAAAAGTTTTTAGGTTTCATTAGGTCCCTATAAACCCTCCTATATTAACTCCATGCTCACCCTAAATTTTTCTGACAATATCTTAGTTTCCTATGAAGATTTCCCATCTACTTGGGAGATAAGATTTTTTTGTACAGTAAATTCCCTACATACAAACTTTCAAGTTGCGAACTTTCAAAGATGAGAACGTGTGTTCGCATGTCAGATCACATAAGCTAGTTTACATGTCTGGCGTACATTGTCAGGCGCATGCATCCTCTACAAGTGGTTGTGCTTTTGTGTACTTTACTGTACAGTACTGTATAGAGCAGAGTAGTATGGTATCTTTATTTCAAGCCCAGGATGTCTGCAAGCAAGCATAAAAGCAGCAGTGATGTAAGCTGCTACTGCTAAGAAGCACCAAGCGATAATGATGGAAACAAAAGTGAAAATAATTGAGAGAGTGGAGTGACAAGAGGAAGAAGTAACTGAAGAACCAAAGAAATTCACGATGCAGGAAATGGCAAGGGGATTTTCTTTATTTGAGGAGGCACTGTTAGTTTTTTGAAGCACAGGACCCGAACGTAGAACAGTACACGAAGGTTGCAGCAGCCGTTCAGGATGCAATCCAGTGCTACCGTGTCATCTATGACGAGGAAAGAAGAGCCACTACCCAGACATCACTGGATCGTTTTTCCAAGAGGCTAGACAGAATTGAATCCAGAAAGGAACCAGAACCTGTGCCATCCACATCAGGCGTGAGTGAAATTGCAGCTTGCCCTCCGTCTCCTGTTGCTGACGATCCTTCAGCTCTACCATCTCCCATCTCCTCTCCCTCCTCCAGTCAGTAACTCTTCTTGCCTGTTCACTCAATGCCAGCCCCTGTATGCCAGCTGTTGTACTGCACTACTGTAGTTTTCAAGGTACTGTACTGTAAGATTAAAAATGTTTTCTTTATTTTTTGTGTTTGCTTTTTATGTATTATTTGTGTGAAAAGTATTATAAACCTATTACAGTACAGTACTATATAGCCAATTGTATTGGGTACCTAGGCTAACTTTGTTGGACTTGCAAACAAATTGGACTTATGAACACGACCTTGGAATGGAACCCGTTCGTATGTAGGGGACTTACATTGTTTTGTGCTTTTAAGTCTATAAAAGAGTAGAAAAGTGTTAGATGTTACATGAAAGGCAAAATGTCAGCTATTATATAAATGGCAATTCCATAGAGGGTTAGGTGTTAATGGAGCTAGATTGCCTGGCTTGAATCCTGGAACTTCCACTTACAAGGTATATGACCCTGGACAAGCTAGCTTATGTTCTCAATGCTTGTTTCCTTATCTGTGAATTGGAGATAAAAACAGCATGTACCTCATAATGTTGCTATGGGGATTACATGAGTGAAAATAGGTAGAGTATTCAGGAAATAGTGGATGTTCAGTAAAGGTTGGCTATTTTTATTATGAGGTAGTGGGTAGGATCAGTCGGCCCTCAGCATGTATTCTTACTTCTTTCTATGGAATTTTGTTACTACAGAGGCTGGAAAGCTAAATACAACATTTTCTAGACTCCCTTCCAGCTAGGGTTCATGATACAAATTGAGTTCCCACTGTTAGATGCTCTTCTCGTATTTTTTTAGAAGGCTGAAGTAAGAAAGAGGCCTTTCTGTTGTCTTTCTGCTGTCAGCAAGGTCATCCAGAATTGAGTGTTAAGAGGCAGTTTTGTGGTGGTGGAGAATACAGCAACTGCTTCCTAATCCTTTTTCCCTGTCTCTAGGTCACAAGTATAGTGGTATGTTCTTGACTTCAATCCATCTACAGCCTCCTAATTCCTACTCTTCCAATTCTTCAGTGATACTACATTTAATTCCCTGCATTACATTTCTTCACTTTTAAACGTCACAGGATGGTTTTTATTTTCCGTATGAACTCTGACTGAATCGCATGGCGACCTGTGGTTCTACACATGAGTACAGGGCTGGGATACAATTCAAGCACTGTGCTTTATAAGGAATTCGACTTGTAAGGGATCACTTTTTGGCAAACATGTGAACTCATTTCTGATGTTGAATGTGGAAGTCAACCTCACCACCCTCTGTATCAAGAAATGACCGACTCACATGTATACATTTCCCCTAGGCACAGTCATTCTCACATAGCAGAGAGTGATGTTACAGCGTGTTCTAGACCCAGATGGTTTAATCCTGACCCAGAGATCATCTGCTTTTAGAATTCTGAAAATCCTAAGCAGCCTTTCCGTCTCTGGATCCATTACCACTATAATTTGATAGCTGAAAATACTGACATAGAAAATGCCTCATGAATGTTTATGATTCAGCACCTCTGGGAGTCTGGGACAACTGTTTGGCACCAAGCTTTGGTTATAAACAAGGGTTTCAGGAAGTTTTTTATTCCACCTACACAGCAGCTAGAACTATGTTAAGTTAGCTGCCCAGGCCAGCCCTGTAGCCATCAGATTTCATTCTGAAGTAAAATGATTAATTTCCAGAACATTTTATGTTGAGGGAAAGAATAACTCACTTTCCTTGCTGAGAATTTTAATCCAGGCTGGCTCCATGCCAGCTAATGTTCTTAGCATGCTATAATATACACACCTGTCATTAGCAATTAGCAAAAACAACTGAAAATACTGATCAGTTCCCAAACTCTCTGGATATCAACATTCGAGTCTGCTTCCCATGTATCTTGATCAACTCATCTACTAATCCTGAGGCTCTTTTTCCAGGATTTAATGCTACATATATTCTCAGTGCTTGTGAGGCATACTGTAGAACAAAAGCCTGGCTAGATGCTGTCAAAATAGATTCTATTGGTTGCATTCTTTACATAGCAAGAAGTGTTCAGATTTGGGGGATGGGGGAGAAAGGTGTGTAACACTATCTCTAAACCAAATTTACAAACTTGCATTGGATTTAGCTTTCCTGTTCTACCCCAATCCTTCCGCTTCTGCTTTTGATTCCAAAATCTCCTGTCTCTTCCAAGATCTTACTCTCCCTATTATTCACTCACTTTATCTTTAACCTCTCCCTCTCTCCTAGATTAATTTAGTTTTCAACAAATAAATGTGTTCAAGTATTTTCTTTCTTAAAAGTTTATAACAAGAAGGTGATGTTTAAATCTCTTAAAATGACTGCTTGCATATTTCTCCTTCCTTTTGCATATAGTTTAAGGGTAACTTTTAGGTGTACTATTTATATTGGCATTAGACAATGTATGTTAATTCTTCATTTTACTTCCAAAATATAATTTCTACAACTTTGTTCCCTTTTCATTGCCCCCCACCCCCAACCCAAATAAGAACTAGCAATTGTGCAGAGTTTTTGGTTTTTGTTTTTCATTTGAAATGAAAGAAAATGTTAACTTTATGCTTTGAAAAAATCAGATGTATTTATCTTTAAAGCATTTTCTTTTTTCTTTTGTCTTTTTGTATATATAAATTTATTTATTTATTTATTGGCTGGGTTGGGTCTTTGTTGCTGCACGCGGGCTTTTTCTAGTTGCGGCAGGCGGGGGCTACTCTTCGTTGCCGTGTGAGGGCTTCTCACTGCGGTGGCTTCTCTTTGCTGCAGAGCACGGACTCTAGATGCGCAGGCTTCAGTAGTTGTGGCACGCGGGATTAGTTGCTCCACGGCAGGTGGGACCTTCCCGGACCAGGGCTCGAACCCGTGTCCCCTGCATTGGCAGGTGGATTCTTAACCACTGCGCCACCAGAGAAGTCCTACAATATTTTCTAACTCTAACGTTTTATGGAAAAGATATAACATAGATTTTGGTCAATCGTGAAGTTTTGCCTGACTCTGCAGCAGCTGTAGACCAGTTCATCACTGGTCATGGCTCCATATATGGCTTTTGTGGGGCTGGCCATCACAGGAGAGAGATCCTTTCAGACATGTGCGGCTACCACATTGAAATTCTAGTAGCACAACTATGATGAGAGGTAGCAGTGATGATTAGCCTGGAAGGCCATAGGATCAAGTCATAGTTGCCAGAAAGGTAAAATTTTTGCCTTTCTTCTTGAAGGTGTCGTCATGATAGTATCTGTTTTAGGAACAATTTTATTGCTCCTAAGTATCTGAAAACAGATACTTATTAAAACTACTTAAGCTAAAGTGGGAATTTTGCTGTCAGGATATAGGTGTCAGCTCTAAGAACCCAAGGGAAAGATGTGGAATCTGACCTTGAAAGAGTCTAGAAATGGAGTTTTCAGTTATCGTCTCGATTTGTCTCTCTCTCCTGCTGTATGGTCTCCTCTTGTTTCTCTCCTGTGTCAGTTCCATTCTTCTTTCCCTCTGAGGACCCACATTCTCCACACACATGGCCCGACACAACAGCTCCAGCTCTGGTCCCTGTCTCAGCTTTATGTCATCTTTGAGTTTAAGCACGAGCATAACAGAGAGAGATGAATACCTCTAAGATCCAATTTCAAATCCCAGGAAGGATGCTGATACTTTAATTTTGGTTCATATCTAGCTGTGCATAGTGAAACAGGATTATTTCTTATCAATGTGTATGTAGGGACATATACGGAGGAAACTGGCAGACACTTTTAAATTGTCTAATACAGGCATGTCTTGTAAATATTGCAGTTTTATTCCAGAGAGAGAATGGCCATAAAGCCTGACCTCATGAGATGAAATAAGTGAAGCATTTCTTTGCTTCCTAGTAAGATTTATGTTGCTATCAATCACAAAGACCGCCCTACTTATAACCACCTGTGTTACAGAATAAACACGATTCTCTGGGATCAGATTGTCACGAACTAATTAGACCCATGTTCCCTTTCACTCTCAGGAAGGGAGAAGTCTGATTTGTGCTAAGGAAAAATCATGGACAAAGTCCAAAAGAGGTCACCAGAAAAAATGCTCAGGCTTGTTTTTGCTCTGGTTTTTAAGTCAAAGCATCAAGACAGACCTCTAAGATTTTCATATTACCCAGCTCACTATCCCTAGGATTTAAGGCTAAAACTCATTTAGGAATAAAGAATGTGACTTTGCCTACTGTTCCCTATGGGAAGTCCCTCTGGAAATCTAGTAGGTATTCTGCAGCTGGCACCACTGACCACATATAATTTTATTAACAGTTATGAGCAGTATTTCCTTAACATTCCTAGTAACAGTGATATCTAGGACAGTTAAAGAATGGCTTCATCTGGTTAATCAATTATTCAGACCAATAAGAATTGTTATCTGTAGAATAATAGGTCTTTCTGAATAAATGATCATAGACTCCCTTACTTGTAAAATCTGGTCTGAGGTGTCATAGAAGCAATTGAGAGAGGCTCCATTCCCTCCTGTACCCTACAATCATCTCTATTTTCACCTGTTTTACATAATATGGTTGTCAAAAAATTTTCATTTGAACAAATAATTTTATGACATCTATATATACACTGTGCTGTCTCCTCAGGAGAAAACTGAGGGTCCCATAAAAGTTAGATTTCCAACATTGACCTTAAAAAATAATATTAAAACTAGAGAATATACTAAATATGCTTTATTTTTTCAATAATGATTCAAAAGGTACTTTGGGACTTATTGTATCCTGGCGTCATATAACTTCTAGCTTATAGTCCAGGTATGAAGTGGAAAGAGTTCATGTATTCCTTTATGCATTTAATAAGCTTAATTGATTACTCCCTTACTCATATACCAGGTACTTTACTAGGCACTAGAGATTTAACAATGAGGAAAACAGATAAACTCCCTTTCCCCAATGAACTTATATTCTAATGAGGGAGCAGAAAAACATTTAGATAAATAAAATATATGTTTGATAGTGATAAATGTAAAGGATAATAACAAAAAAAAGGATAATAAATGTAAAGGAAAATAACAAAAAGTGGAATATAAAGTGTCTGTATACTGTGGAGGGAGGAAAATTCTCAGTGAGATGATAACTTTTTATTTATTTTGAATTTTTGAATTTAATTTATTTTTTTATACAGTAGGTTCTTATTAGTTATCTATTTTATACATATTAGTGGATACATGTCAATCCCAATATCCCAATTCATCCCACCCCACCCCTCCGCCACTTTCCCCCTTGGTGTCCATACGTTTATTCTCTACATATGTGTCTCAATTTCTGCCCTGCAAACCGGTTCATCTGTACCATTTTTCTAGGTTCCACATATATGCGTTAATATACGATATTTGTTTTTCTCTTTCTGACTTACTTTACTCTGTATGACAGTCTCTAGTTCCATCCATGTCTCTACAAATGACCCAATTTCGTTCCTTTTTATGGCTAATATTCCATTGTACATATGTACCACATCTTCTTTATCTATTCATCTGTCGATGAATTTAGGTTGCCTCCATGACCTGGCTATTGTAAATAGTGCTGCAGTGAACATTGGGGTGCATGTGTCTTTTTGAATTATGGTTTTCTCTGGGTATATGCCCAGTAGTGGGATTACTGGCTCATATGGTAATTCTATTTTTAGTTTTTTAAGGAACCTCCATACTGTTCTCCATAGTGGCTGTATCAATTTACATTCCCACCAACAGTGCCAGAGGGTTCCCTTTTCTCCACACCCTCTCCAACATTTGTTGTTTATAGATTTTCTGATGACGCCCCTTCTGACTGGTGTGAGGTGATACCTCACTGTAGTTTTGATTTGCATTTCTCTAATAATTAGTGATGTTGAGCAGCTTTTCTTGTGCTTTTCTTGGCCATCTGTATGTCGAGAAGCTAACTTTTTAATAAAGAGTTGAGGAAAGGGGGCCATGCAGATACTTTGGGAAAGAATCTTCCTAGCTAACCCTCTTTGCTGGGACCAGCAAGGACCTGATATGGACATGTGCCTGGTGTGTTAGAGGAACAGCAAGGAGGCCAGTCAGACAAGACCAGAGAGATCAGAGGGAGAGTAGCTAGAAACAATGAGAGTTAACATGCAGCATCTCAGAGGTCAAGAGTAAGAATTTGGCTTTTACTCTGAGTGAGATAAGAGGGGTTTAGAGCAGATCAGTGGCATGATCTAACTTACATTTGTGCTGAAAATAGATTGAAGGGGGGAAGGACATAGTTAAGGAGACCCTTAGGAGTCAATTGCAGTAATTCAGGCAATGATCATCCTAGGGACTAGGAGGAAAAGAAGAGGACGCTAAGAAGTGGTCACGGTCTGGATATAGATTTAACCTGTGGCTGAGAGAATTTGCTTATGGACCAGATGTGAAGTATGAGAGACGGAGAGAAGTCAAGGATGACACCAAGTTTTTTGACCTGAGCAACCAAAAAAAATGACGTTTTTCCATGGCAGTGGGAAAGATTGTAGGAGTTGCTGGTAGTAGGATATTAAAGATTAAGAGCCTCATTTTGGACATGTTACATTTGAGATCCTATTAGCAACCAAGTAGAGAAGTTAAATGGGAAGTTGAACATGGATCTGGAGCTCTTAGGGGAGTTCCAGTGTCCAGACTTCAGCCAGCAGTGAGACTTAGCATAGACATGGAGTTTAAAATCATGAGACAGGATGAGATCAATGTGGGACGAGGTATAGATATTAAAGAGAGAACAAAGCCTGGGAGCACTCCAAATCATACGTCTTGGAAATGAGGGCAAATCCACAAACAAGATGGGGAATTGAAAATCAGAAAGAAAAATCATACAAGTGTGGGTCATATAAGCCAAGTGATACAAGTATCTCTAGGAGAAAAGAGTGGATAACTATATCAAATGCTGCTGATAGAGAAGGTGACCCACAGAAGTGACAGTAGAGGTCATTTGTGACATTGAGAAGACAAAGCAGCTTTGGGGAGTGGTGGGGGTGAAAACCTGATGGAATGGATTCAAAAGAGTGGAAGAAGAGAACACACAAAGAGAACTTTTCCAACGAGACCTGCTGTAAAGCAAGTTCGTTTGGTTGTTTTAAGATGGGAGAAATAGTGTGATTTTTCTCTGGAGGGATTGATCCAATGAAGAGGGAAATGTTGATAATGCAAAAGAGAGACAGAATTACTGAATCAATGCCTCATTGATTAAGAGAAAGGAGAAGGCCTTGGCCAGAAACATAGGGAGTCCATCCACAGTTCCAGGAGAGAAGTCACAGATGCGGGTAAGTAGGCAGATAAGGTGGTGGCAGCTTGTGGAAATTCTCTTTTGATTAAACAAAGTTTTTTTTTCAAGAAAACAGAAAACAAGCTCAACAGCTGAGAGTGAGAGTGAGAAAGGAGTTCTTAAAGGTTTGAAGTAAGTGGAGAAAGATAAAAGAGTCATCTAGGAGAGAGTCATCAATGTTTTTTATAAATCTAGAGCCTGTTTCTCAGCTTTAAGTTATGGAGTTATGTGCAAAGTGAAATAGAGAAAGAAGACAATAACAGAAAATTCAACTGAATCCTGCCTCTACCCTTGTCTTCCCCTTTCTCCCCTCTCCTTACTAAAGACGTCTTTGTCCTAAACATGGAAGTGGCTTAGTTAAAAATGTTGGGTTTATTCATTGCAGCTCTATTTACAACAGCCAGGACATGGAAGCAACCTAAATGTCCATCGACAGATGAATGGATAAAGAAGATGTGGCACATATATACAATGGAATATTACTCAGTCATAAAAAGAAATGAAATTGAGTTATTTGTAGTGATATGGGTGGACCTAGAGCCTGTCATACAGAGTGAAGTAAGTCAGAGAGAAAAACAAATACCTTATGCTAACACAGATATATGGAAGCTAAAAAAAAAAAAAAAAGTGGTTCTGAAGAACCTAGGGGCAGGACAGGAATAAAGACGCAGATGTAGAGAATGCACTTGAGGACATGGGGAGGGGAAGGGTAAGCTGGGACGAAGTGAGAGAGTGGCATGGACATATATACACTACCAAATGTAAAATACAAGCAGCCGCATAGCACAGGGAGATCAGCTCCGTGCTTTGTGACCACCTAGAGGGGTGGGACAGGGAGGGTGGGAGGGAGACGCAAGAGGGAGGAGATATGGGGATATATGTATATGTATAGCTGATTCACTTTGTTATAAAGCAGAAACTAACACACCATTGTAAAGAAATTATACTCCAATAAAGATGTTAAAAAAAATGTTGGGTTTATAATTGGGGGAAATTTATCCTGAATTATTCAAATAACTATATTAATTCTCTACTAGTAGATTATCTTCTGGTAGAAAAAATATTTATTAAAATCAATGCTGACTTACTTTGCATGGAGGGGGGTAGAGTTTCTAACATTAACTCTTTTTAATATTAATTTTTATTGGAGTTTAATTGATTTACAATGTTGTATTAGTTTCTGCTGTACAGCAAAGTGTATCAGTTATACATATACATATATTCACTCATTTTTAGATTCTATTCCCATATAGGTCATTACAGAGTATTGAGTAGAGTTCCCTGTGCTATACAGTAGGTCCTTATTATCTATCTATCCTACAGTTATCTATTTTATATATAGTAGTGTGTATATGTCAGTTCCAATCTCCCAGTTTATCCCTCCCTCCCCACTTTCCCCCGTGGTAACCATAAGTTTGTTTTCTATGTCTGTGATTCTATTTCTGTTTTGTAAATGGGTTCAGAGTATCTACTATGTTATAAATACTCATTTATAAATACTCATTGGAGTTCCTACTTTACATTAAGTGTCAAATATATTCAATAAGAGGATTGGGATTACAAATAATGAATTTGATTTCTGTCTTGCCTAGTTGTGTTCAATTTATTGTGTTGAAATTGCCCATGTTCAGGACATGCCTTATGGAGAAGCAGTGCACCTACTAATTAAAGTGGGTTAATTGCAAGAACATTTATCATTTGCATTGAGAAGGTAGTGGGCTCTTGTCCTCACTGATGTTAAATAAACTAAGGATCTATTGCTCATGATCACTTCATATTCCTCACTTCAGTGCCTGCTTTCCTGGCCTCTGACCTGATGATTAGAGAATCCTGGGGGGGAACCAATGATTAAGGTCCTTATCTGTGACTGCTAAAATATGTCAAGCAAGAGACAGGAGCATTTCACTGAAATACAAGATACAGAAAAATAATTTGCCATGTGAAAAAGAAGTACTAATGAGAAACCATAGAGAATGATGAAAGGTAGTTATAGGGACAATGTTTACAAACATAAGATCCAGGATGGAAAAGATATAATTAACATCAATGATAATTTAATCTATAATTATATTCTCTTCTAATTGCTGTAATGGTTTTCAATTAAAAAAGGGAAAAAAGTTAACTTGCTTCCGGAAAAATGAATATTACTTTAGGTGAGCTTTGGAACATATTTCTAGCTGCTAAATACCAGGAGAGTTTAAATGTCAGATCCATTTGTTTATGAGAAAATTTAAGTGAATATTGCCTATGGTTAATATTCAAAAGGTAAATTGTGTGTTGCAAGGTATAATCTACTTTTACCTTATTTCAAAGAAGATTATGTAAATAAAGCAATATTTTATTTAATATAGATTGCTAAAATAAATACAATAAAAAACTAAAAAAGAATACAAGCTAATATTTTTTACCAATTAATTATTTTTTACATATACAACATAAATTACGCATTGGATGAGTGACTGTAAAACTGTTTTAAACTACTCAAAATCAAGTCCAATCTGATGCTGAGAATATGCGATATGATTGTAGATGATGTCTATAAGCAAACGGTGAACAGTAGGCATGATTTTGATGACAACTGTGCTTGCAACTTAATATTCTCATTATATAAATATAAATGTACATACACAGATATATATACAGCATTTTAAATATAATAGACTCTAAACATCTAGAAAATATAGTTAGACTTATTAACAAAGGGTAAGTGTAAGGATATTCTGTTACTTCTCCAGACTCAACAAATATTGCTTTGATTTCTAAGTCCCCAAAATTCAATGGTCACTGATTAAACAGATTAAAGGGCACACATTTCTACTGGCCAGGAACCTGAGCTATTGCAATAAATGTGTAAGTGACATGAAATGGTTAACCACACAACCCCAGGGGTCAGTTATTAGACCATTTAAAATACAACTCTGCTTCTGAGAGGAAGGGAAAAGAGAGAGCAGTGAGGCACGGGAAATGACTATAGAGAAAAGTCTTCCAGGTGAGGAAGAGGTGTAGAGGAGAGACTTTTCTGGTGGCGGATGGGAACTGACTGTCTTCCTAGTTGAAGTTGGGATTATCTACACAGCATTTGCTCCCATAGTCTCCGCAGAGAAAAAAAAAAGTGTTTTGCTGTGAACAGCTACAACAGAAATATCAGCCGAACTAGAGCAGAGAAGGCCATAACTACTCAGTTCTCTAGATTGCACCGTTTGTGGGATAGCAAATAGAAACACTAATGGTCAGCACTGTGCAAACATGGCAGTGAAAGCCAACTCAGTCAGCGTATCCTCTGATCTTATACATGAAGGCTGAGAATTCTCTGTAGTGCGTGTGTCTGGGAAACAGATCAGTGCAGAGACAGAAGAGAAGTAGGCAGATAATGGAGAGGCAGTCCCGGACCAGGACCAAGACAAAGATGACTGATTCCTAGATCATAACGGCAAGTCGTGTCAGCAATCAGCAGAAGAGGGTATAGTAGTGAACACCAGAACTGCACCGCGGTTACAGTTCTAGAGGAGCCAGAGATTTTGCATTTTGCTAGAGTGGACCTTTGGCATTCCTCAGCCAGCCATCCCCAGATCATCCACGATCTCCAAATGAGCAGATAACATTTTTAGCCCATAATAGTTGTCCTGCCCACTCTTCTCACCACAGGAGTTCTACTTTCTGACAAAGGAAAAGAATTTTCTGTCTCTTTCTGTTCTCTTCCCTGAATTTCTTTCCTACGCCTTTTTTTTTTTGGTGGTGGTGTTGTTTCACAAAGAAGTATGGGAGTCACCAAGTAATTAGGATGAGAAGAGAACAAGATGATTCTAAAAAGTGGATGCACCCCAATGTTCATTGCAGCTCTGTTTACAATAGCCAGGACATGGAAGCACCCTAAATGTCCATAGACAGATGAATGGATAAAGGAGATGTGGTACAAATATACAATGAAATGTTAGCCACAAAAAGGAATGAAATAATGCCTTTTGCAGCAACATAGATGGACCTAGAAATTATCATATTAAGTGAAGTAAGTTAGACAGAAAAGACAAATATCATATGATATCACTTATATCTGGAATCTAAAAAAATGATACAAATGAACTTATCTACAAAACAGAAATAGAGTTACAGATGTAGAAAACAAACCTATGGTTAACAGTGGGTAAGGGTGGGGGAGGGATAAATTGGAAGATTGGGACTGACATATACACACTACTATATGTAAAGTAGATAGCTAATAAGGACCTACTGTATAGCACAGGGAACTCTATTCAATACTCTGTAATGGCCTATATGGGGAAAGAATCTAAAAAGGAGTGGATATATGTACATGTATAACTCATTCATTTTGCTGTACACCTGAAACTAACACAGCATTATAAGTCAACTCTACTGCAATGAACATTTTTTTTTAAGTGGATTTGGGTGGTCAGTAGACTCTCTTACTGTAGACTTACTCTTAGTAAGAAGTAAGTAGACTTACCCTTAATTAAGAGTACCTCCATATCCTTATAACAAAATTACAAATTACTACAAGCCATGGACCTTCAGAGTCACACTTAAAGAGCTGAAAATGAATTTTGAAAATATCAAAGTTCTACTGTATATAGTTTTGCTTCAGTAAAAGAGTAAACTATGTGTTATTCATTCCTTAGCATGTTTAGTTCTTTTCAACGAATTCTTTGGTTAATTATATAAACCCTAGAGCCGAGGGAATATCTCCAAGTGTCATTATGGAGGGGCACCATCCACCTACAGTTAGCTGAGACAACCCTCACTTCAAGTGCCCAGAGTGAAATCCAGAAAGCACGACTTGCTTCAGAACCATGACTCACTGGGGCCTGTCACTGCCTGGTGGGCCACAAGTTTCTTTCTCAAGTGTGAACAATGTTTCCTGAGCTGAAGTGGGCAAATAGCTATTCACCCAGGGTAATTATATAGTAGCTAAGTACATAATACTGCCAAATGCATTTATTTTTACCATACTTTGGAAGACTAAAATATGTTGCCAACTTTGAGAGTTTTTATGTGAAAAAAAATGAACAATCAAAACAACAATAAACCATATGGAGAGATACTACAGTAGTTTCAAGTCCAGGACCTGAAGCTAGACTTCCTGGTTTGAGTCCTGGATCTCCCTCTTTGAAGTTGTAAGCCTGAGCGTATTGCTTTAAATCTTGATGTCTTAGATTCCTCATTTGCGAAAGGAGATAATAACCTCTCCAGGTTCTTGTGAGGATTAAATGAGCTAATACATGCAAAGCATTAGAACAGTGTCTGACACCATAGAAGTGTATGACACTCAATAAATGTAATCCAAAATAGCTTTGAAGAAATATATAAACAAACACAAAAAGTTTCTATCTTTATAATCTAATACTGGGGACCATCATAAAGAGCATCCTTAGGGAGTCTTAGAGTTTATTCTTAACCATAAAATATAACATTTGTATGACAAAGTAACCATTATATTTAGCCTTTCAGTCTTGTTCAGCAAATATTTATTGAGCATATACTATGTGTCAGACTATGTTTTAGGCACTACAGATATATAAAGAATTAATATGGAAATACGTCATAGCTTTTGTATTAACTATCTCTATATAAAGTGCACGTGTGCCAAATGATAATAGTTATCATCTCTCCCATTCACCGAGTGCTTATTTTGTGCTTGGTTATCTATCAGGAGGTTCTGTCTGCATTGTTTCACTTACATAGCTTACTTCTGTGGTACTTATATGATCCCCATTTTCATCCTGAGGAATCTGAGACTCAGAAAGGTTAAGCAATTTTCCCAAGGTCTGTACAGTAAGTGGTGGAGCTGAAATTCAAACCCAGGCCAGTCTGATTCCAAAGCTGGGGGCTCTTAAACTTCCTTATATTTTCTTGGTTCTTCCTGACTGAATTCCAATGAATTTACATATTTCAAACAATTTGGATTGAATATAAATGTTTTCACATTCTAAAACTTTTTAAAGCTAGAACGTCATCACTGAACAAATGACTACTTTATGGCTCAAAGTGGCCCTAGAATTGTTACAGAGGTGAGCTAGGGACTCAGTGGGATCCAAGATAGCCACTGAAAGCATAATGGTAGGGATGACCTACTGTGTTTGAAAGCAAATTGTCCTTAAATAGAGGCTGAGATGAGTAGGTGGAGCCTTTCAGACACTGGGGACAAGGGTGCAGACCCTTTACGTAATTTGTGGGTATCAGAACCAGGGCTTCTATGCCTCATGTTGATCTCTTTGCTTCTCATCAACTCTGCCTACAGCTGCCAGACTAATTTTCCAAACCTGCCACTTCTGTTTGTTAGTTTCCCACTCATTTTCATCAGCATCTAGTCCAGGCTTCTTAGTTTATCATTTAATGCTGTTCACTTTCAAGGCCCATACTCCTTTCTACGTGAAGATTCTGGTCACCAATTCCAATGTGTGGGCTTTTTCCCCACACCACCAAACAATTCTCAAATACCAAGTGGGTGTCCTACAATTCAACTATACCTGGAGATAGGATCAGATTCCACAGGTTAAAGGGCTCAGTCCCACAAGGTTGCCCTCCACTTCAAATGCCAATCGCAAGTCCGGGTTGTTACTTATACTTCCCCCGCCCCGTTCTTCCATCCAGTCCAAAAGCCACTTCATTAACTAACGAAAGAGGGAATTCCAAGGGTTTTAGGAGCCCTACACCAGAAACGGGGACGAAGACAAAATTTATATTTCTTATTATAAACCGCAATATCACATACATCATATTTTACTACCCCCACAGATATATGTCCCCCACCCCGGCCAGTCCACTGGTGGCCTGGAGTCCTTGATCCTTAAGTTTACCAGGCATGTTCCCATTTCACAGCTTTGCAGATTTGGGCTTAGGCTGCTCTCTCCTACTGTCTCTAGTCACATTTAACCTAATCCTATTGGACTCCAGGACAGCACAGATGAAGTCATACATGAGTCACACATGAAGCCCACCTCTGCCACTTAATAGCTGGTGATCTGGGGCAGATTACTTGGTCTCTTCAAGTCTCAGTTTCCTAATCCATAGAATGGAGAGAATACAAGTATGTACCTCATAGGCTTGCTTTGAAGATTATATAAAACAATTCCCTGAATCTGCCTAGTCCAGTGCTTGGCATATAGTAAGAGCTTAATAAAAGTAACTTAAAAAAATTAAGTATCACAGTTTCAATCCTACTTCCCAAGCTGATCACTCTGGGTTTGATTATATCTCCCTCTTCTTTACTCGTAATACTGCCTGCAATTGTACCATTCCATTTATATAATGTCTTAGGCTGTTTATCATTTTGCAACATGATATCTTTATGGATATGGGCGCCGACCTTTTGGTGGAGAAGAAACCATAAAATAGATGCTTTCAATGGCCACAGAGAAAGTACACTTCAAAAGATGTGTCCATTATTTCCATTGATTGATTAAGTGGTTAACTGATTGCTTCATTCATTTATTCAATAGACATGCTTTGAGTATTTAATGACTGATTCATAGAGATGAATCAGAAAGATTCTGCCTTAAAGGAGAGAAAAAGAAGTTGCATATATTACTATGACGCAAGGTAAAAAGTCACAAGTGTCTATCTGTATGGATAAAGCACAGTGATGGTTCCAAAGATATTTGGATAGAAAGATGGCAACTGGGAAGTTTTACTGAGGAAGAGCTGCTTTTGGAGGACAGGTTGTAGGAGGTGATTAGAAACTAATTGGTGAGAAGGGGGTGGCTGAGTGGCAGAGGGCACATTCCAATCGAGGTACATGCATCAGCACAGGCTTGGGATTGGAGAGTGCCAACACCCATGGTGAACAGCAAGGGAACATCAATCAGATGGGGGCATCTAAAAGCTCTTTTCAAAATTCAGTCGACCCCCTAGGCTTTCTTTTAATTAACACAACTGTGACCTTGGAGACTTGAGTAAACGCCTTTGCTTTCCAGCTGTTTTATTGATTTTTGGTCGTAGGACTTCAATTTTCAGTGGGTCCTCCCTGAATTCATTGTTCAACTAGTTACACTCATGCTGCTGTACTGCCACACCACCTGTTTCTTTGAGAAGTGACTCCCCTCTCTTAGAGAGGGTCCTCTTGCTCCCATATTATAGAATATTAGAGAGGACTTTGGAGGGTTTTGTGTTTATAGTTGTTTAAAATGTGTATCTCAGCAATAAGATTTATACCAGCAGTTGAAGTGGACCAGCCAACCTGCTGTTCTTCACTAGGGAAGGTTCTGTAAAGAACACCCAGGAACCCAAATTAGTAATTACAACACTGATAATAATTACCAACTCAGTCCAGCTCCCAGATCCCAGAACTCACAAGTAGGGCATCAGAAAGAGGGTCTTGAAGTTCCTGAAGATGTTCTATTAAATCATCCCAGCATGGATGATATCAAGCTTGGTCTGTGATTTTTGGAGGGCAGAGAGGACCTACTCACTCCCCCTGCTTAGGAGGTTTCTATTCACTGACATAAACACTAAGGCATTGACAGTGGAATTGCTTTTTTGTTTGTTTGTTTTGAATTGCTTAATAAACAAAGTCAATACCCCCAAACCTCTTGCCTGGCCAATATCATTGGGACTTTCTTGCCAGTTCCTGAAGTTCACATGTTGATGTGAGCTTCTGGACACGCTCAGTTCACTAAAGTCTCTGTACCTGGCGAGCAGAAACTGTCTCCAGGTTTAAGGTGAATGAAGAAGAACAGAATGCCAAATTTGAGAAGCCCAGCTATAATTCTCATTAGCAACAGATGATAAAACTGAGGCTCAAAGAGGTTGAGGGGCCTGGGTCTTTTAGGTGCATAAGTGCAAAAGCTGAGACCCAAATTCCAAACCCATGCTCTTTCTTTTATCTAGACTTCCAGTTCAATGCCTGCTTACTCTCTTCTCTAATTCACTCTCTCCGTCTATCTATCCTATCCAAATAAATCAGTTACAAATCCAGTCCCTTCTCTCCATTTCCACGGCCACAATCTCTTTGTTAGACAACTGTAGCAGCTTACTAACTGCTCTACCTTTCTCTAGTGTCCCCCCAAATCTCTGTTCATGTAAAATGCACTGTAGTCTTTTAACACCTTTGGAATATTCCTCATTGTCTTATAAGAATAAAGGATAAACTTCTTAACATGGGTATAAGACCCTTTAAGGTTTAGCCAATTTTTTCCAATTCAGACTTAGGCTGTATACATTTTGTTTGTTGATCTCTCAAATCTTCACCCTTCTTCACTCTGCGTTGTGCCTGGAAGCTGATAAACATGGACCACACATGGCTTCTGCTTAGGTTTGGCAAGTGGAAAACACTAACAGGAAATCAGAGGGAGGGAAGACAGCGAGAGTGGGCATTTATTCTGCTGGGTTTCTCACTTCCGGGTGCCAGTTCTATCAGGTGAAGCTTTCTCTGTGGGTTCAGGTAACTACTTCCCCAAGAGTTCAGGTAACTCTTGTCCCTTCTAGACTAGTAAGGGTAACAGTTCCCTGCAGTTAATAGTCCTGGAGTCTCTCTTAGGTTTTAATATATCTTGTCTACTCCTTTGTAAGTCATCCCTGTGTTAAACTCTCTTCAAATGATTCACTTTGAGTCTACCAGATATTTCCTGCCAGGACCTCAAGTGATATTTGGCCAATCCTCAGCTTACACCTGAGATTATAATTATATTGAATAGTGGTAGTCTCTGGAACAGATGTGCCCTGCTCACTCTTTTCTGAGGCTTTATACATGTTGTGCTATCTGTCTAAATTGCATTCCTTCTCCCCACGTTCCCGTTGCTCCCAGCGTCAACCTTCAGGTTTCAACTTCAGTTACTGACTGCTCCCAGACTCCTTCCAGTTGAATGCAAACGACTGTGCTAAAGGTCTCTTAGCCCCCTGTGCTGCCTCCTATTGAACCATCCCTAACAATGCATTGATGTGTGATCCCTACTGGACATGGCCTTTGAAGTCCAGGGGCTATGTTTCATTCATCCTTGTAAACTTACCACCTAGCACAGAGCTTAGGACATGGCAGCTGCTCAACAATCTTGTTTCAATAAAATTATTTTTATTTGCATGTGGAGCTTTTTCCTTTGGCTTGAAACTTTTCTTGGAATCCACCAGGGAGTTATTGTAACTACAGGTGCTGGGCACTGAGCAAGTATCAAAAACCTGTGAAAAGGATAGTACTTTAATCTTTGAGAAGTTCACAGTCCACAGTCTAACTCACAGACTATTTAAGGGCTCGAGTAAGATCAGAGACAGATCCAAATATGAGTTATTATTTTGAGGAAGATGGACTCCTTTATCTTAAGTATAAGATTCCCCTGGCGAATCAAATGTCTGATCCTTTATTCCTGCCCATTACCAAAAATCTGTTAGCTATTGCTGACTCAAAAAGCAATTTTAAGACCTTCTTAATAAGCCTCTGGTCCTTGAGGGTAGTTGTCTGACAAAACCCAGCAGAACAGGGAAGACCATGCTGCAGTTGGGTCATACTACTCAAATTTCAATAGCTTTCCAGCAAAATTATGGAGGATGTGGCACCCCAGTTACATTACCTAACATTTTGTTCAGAAGATTTCATTGACTATACATGCTAGACTGTGCCATAAGTTCAGGAGTTCAGTAGTACTTTTCATGATAATGATGATGGTGAACTTAAGTACAGAGATTAAGTATTGTCATGGGGCAGCTTCTTAGAGACTTTGAAAATCTGGGTCAGGGTTGTGATATGGTTTAGAACAAGTAGGTTTTATTTTTTCTCTTCCCATACATCAAGGCTTTTGAGAAGCAAACTTCCTGTCTAATCCTGAAGGCAAAGCCCCCTATAAAGGGCTTCCAATAATACCTCTTACTAGTTTGGGACATCAGTTCTCCTTCATGGTATGGTTACATACTGATATGTCACCATTGGTAGTGAGATGTATCAAAAGTAACATTTTAGTAATTTACTTAAACAACTGAAATTTGGGTCTGATTTTTAAATTAGTGTGAATTAAGATTGTTTTTGTAGTAACTTCATTCTTTCAATTACTTGCATTCAAATTGCTTCCTTGATTAGGAATGCACAGAGTAAAGTTATCATGAGTATTTAGAGAGGCCCACAGAATCACAATCCATCTCACTTATGCCAAAGTCCAGGGTCTGTCAAGTGACTGTTCACTGTGTGAGTTGCAGGGAAAATGAGAATGATCACCATATTTTATCAACCGAAAAATGCAAATTTTTTCACATTTTAACGTCTCTGAATAAGGGATGCATCTTACAGTCAGTGGTGTCTCGTTGTAATAGTGGGGTTATTTCTTTTCTTTTTTAATGGAGCAAAAAATAACACGACATCTTACATTAGTTGCATTTTGGATTCAAGGTTAATTACTCCAGGACCCACATCCCACTCCTTACTTTGAAATTTCTCTCTAGACAGGCTCATTGGTCCCTCCAGTACCGCCCTCAGAGTTATACTCTCCCTCTCTCTCTAGTTCTTTCATATTAACAACTCATTTAAAAAATATTGAGTGTCTATTTTGTGCCAGATCTCAAATTCTTGTAAAGTATTTCCATTTATGAAACAGGCATTGCATCTAGTCTAGGGATTCAGAACAGGAGGTAAAAGCCAACTTGGCCAAGGGTCTGTTTTGGTGGATTCCTAACTGTAGAGGAGTTGTTTAGGAATGAGAGGCCATTTCTAAATGAATAGGAGAGTGCCTCACACGAGTTTATCCAAAATCCTAGTAACACTATCACATGGCCAGAAGCATATAGAGGCACTGGCTACCAGACAGAGCTGGGAAAATCAGAGTGGGGGTCATGGTGGTGGGGGTGATGGCTGGGGGAGCCCTTTGCGGCCCTACCACCCCCAGCTCCTGGACCTAGAGAGTGCTGATGTGTAACAGATGTTCAATATATGGTTGTGGCATCAATGACCACATCTGGGCAGGCAAAATCAGATTAGAGCAATTTGAATGAGTGGTGCTAAGAGAAACGGAAATCACAAATGCCAGTGGTCCTAGAAGAGTGTGTAGGGCAGGTAGAAGCCTAACGTCATGGACCTTGCTTTGATCTGGATGTTAGATGGGGGTCACTCTATCTCTCTATCAATACTTAGGACTTACGATCTTCAAGGCACCATTCTAAGAGCTTTCCAAATACGAACTCATTTCATCTTCATAATAATATTATAAAATATCTACTATTATTAACCCCATTTTACTAATGAGGATACTGACGCACCAAGAGGTTAAGGACCTTTTGCCCAAGGTCCTCTTATAGCTAAAAAGTGACAGATTTAGGATTGGAACACAGGAGGTCTGGCTCCAGAATCTCTGCTTCGATCCCTTCACTACAATGCCTCTTTATTCACCCAGCAGGTGTTCTCGAAATATTTTAGCCACTATAATCATAGCTCCTTTGAGGCCAGATGTCTGCAGTCTGTCCCAGTCTCAGGAAGAGGAAAAGTCAGCTCTCAGGCTGCAGAAGTTAGGCCAGTAAGCCTGCCCTGTAGGTGTTGGCAGATAGGAAAGCACACATCCTGGATTTGACCTGGAGATGATCCAGGTTTCTGGGAAGACCATTCACAACTTTACCCCAAACTGCATGCTCCATTATAGTATTAAAATGACATTTCCCTCTCCTGTTGTCCCTTTTCTAGGCTAATATTGGGGAAAATGAGTTGACTTTCTTTGTTCCTTTTTTCCTCTTTTTTTGGTCTCTGGTGTTGTAAAAATGTAGCCTAAAGAAAGCCCCAGGGGGCTTCCCTGGTGGCTCAGTGGTTGAGAGTCCGCTTGCCGATGCAGGGGACACGGGTTCGTGCCCCGGTCCGGGAAGATCCCACATGCCGTGGAGCGGCTGAGCCCGTGAGCCATGGCCGCTGAGCCTGAGCGTCTGGAGCCTGTGCTCCGCAATGGGAGAGGCCACAAGGGTGAGAGGCTCGTGTACCGCAAAAAAAAAAAAAAAAAAGAAAAAAAGAAAGCTCTAGGGAAATTTTCATAGTTACGTGTCAACCTATTTCTTTTATCAGTGTTTAAGACAATTTTTAAACTGTCTCCATCTTCTCTCAAACTTCTGGGATTGAAATTAAACATCTCAACAGGACACAAAATCAACAGCAAATTCTTTTTCTTTTGAATTACTGTCAGAGGAATTAATTGAAACACTTAGAGGTAGCAGATTTGCTTTGTTAATTCTCCTGATAGCTTAGTTTCTGTCTTGAAAAGGTGATTTCTCTTTTTAAATTCCATACTATTACTACATTACATTGATTTAAAGTGCTGGGTCCTGCATTGTTATTTTATATCCAGAGAGGAAAAAGTCCTTGAATTTGGGCTTGGCTTTGAACAGAAATCACAAAACTGTCTGTGCACAGGAGCCTGAATCTGGGCCCTGGTATCTGCCACTACCAACATGCCTTCAGTTCTAACAGAGAGGTTAGAAGAAGTTTCCCAAATATAGGATTAGGATCCATTATGTAGACAGATACCTCAGGCAAATATGGTAGTCAAATAGAACTCGCTTTTTCAGCCTTTGAGAGTGGGAAGTCTTTGTTCCCAGTGTCTAGCAAAGGGCTGGGATGAAGGAGGCATAATACATGTATTACTGTAGGAAAGTGTTGCCTGATCCTAACATGGAAAGCAAAGGCATCAGAATCACGACTCAAATACATACGGTGAAGCGACTGGGTACGCTCGCCTGGGCTGTAGACGTGGATAATAAAAGAAAAGCAGGCCCATGTGTAATCCTGAGCATACTGGCAACGTATAATGTCCACTTTACTTCCTTGACGTTGTGCTTTGCTGGGCAACTTGGATGTTGGTAAATGCTATTATCATATTTTCTTCTTGTAAACAATGTGGGTAAAATTAATTTGCGGGTATTTCACTGAATGCTTTCTTTCACAATGTTAAGAGGTCAGACTATTTGAGACTGGTATTTCTTCTTTGTGCTCCCTGGCAATGCTGGATTCTACTGTGTTCCTTCTTCTTATCAGTTTGGAAAATGAGGAAAAATGAGACTGTGTGCCTGTCTTTAATTCTGTTACCAACAGTTGAGGGAAAACATATGTGCCTTGTATTTTGCCAAGGCTATCTTTTGTAAATAAACTGTCATTGTTAATTCTGGGGAGTGTTTCTGATTCATTACTAACAATGATTTTGCATATTATTATCTCTTAGAATTTTAATTTATATATATATATAATATACATATATATTTAAATTTTTTACACAATTCTCTCATCTTTTATGATTTTTCAACATTCTTCTTAGTAAATACAATTATAGTTCAACATATCATAAATAATTTTATCGAATACCTACTTTGCGCTTAACAGTATTTTAGTTGCTGAAGATAAACTAATAAATAAAGTAGTCTAAATTCTTGCTCTCACAGAGCTTACTTTCAAATAGAAGGAAGACCGTAAGCAAATAAAGAAGATAATTATATGTAGTGATAACTGCTATGGAGAAATTGAAACAGACTATCATCTTAGTATGAATAGGTAGCATGTTATGATGGTCAAGGACACTGGAGCCCCACCACTACCCTGCTGTGTGATATTGGACAAGTTATTTAGGCTTTCTGTGCCTTAGTTTCTTCATCTCTGAAATGGGGACAACCATAGCCTCTATCTCAGGGACTTGCTTTAAGGGTTACATGGTTATATATGGAAAGCACTCAGAACAGTCTCTGGCTTTATAGGCCCTTCGCAGTATTGGCTTTCATTATCTTAGCAGTTACTGAGCACTTTCTTCGAGCCAGGAGTTCTAATTATGACTTGCTCATCAAAATAACCTTATGGAGCTTCCCTGGTGGCTCAGTGGTTAAGAGTCCACCTGCTGATGCAGGGGACACGGGTTCGTGCCCCGGTCCGGGAAGATCCCACATGCCGCGGAGCGGCTGGGCCCACAAGCCATGGCCGCTGAGCCTGCGCGTCTGGAGCCTGTGCTCTGCAACGGGAGAGGCCACAACAGTGAGAGGCCCACGTACCGAAGGTGTTATCAACACTTTTTCACAGATGAGAGAGTTAGAGAGGCTCAATAATTTTCCCAAGTTCACGCAGCTAGAAAGTAGCAGAAGTACTGTCTTTGACTTCTGTTCTGTCCTCAAACATCTTTCTGTCTCTCTTTATAGAAGTTTTGGGTTTTTTTCCAAATATTTACTTTCTAGCAGCTCAGTAATTAAACCCATTATATCTCTAATCTCATGTTTGTGGCTAGAAAGATAATACATATTTTCTGACCATAAAATTCATCCTGCTTGTCATCCTTCTCAGGTTTTTCCTTTTCTGACTCTGATTTTTTCTCCCTTTTATACGTCTTTGTTTTGCTGCTGCCTAAAGTTCAGCTGTTCATTATCGTAGCAATATATTTATATACATTTGATGTCATTTTATTCAAATAGAATTCATTAATTATCAACAAAATATGTTGTCCCTTAGAGGTTAGATATAGTTTCCTATGGCATTTGTACTTTTTAGGTTAAATGCTTTAGTGTAGAGAGCTTTAGAAAGTATTTCCATTTGTAATGCCCCAGACTTTATCCACTTAGTTGAAATTCAATATTGCTACTATTTTTCTTTTCATGACCTTTCAGATGTCTTTTTTCTTTTCCTAATCACAGTGCCATTTAAACCAAATGATATGCAGAAATCCTCACTTCAGTGGTAATCTGCTGTCTTTTTATATCCAGTTCTAAACCATAATCACTACTCTCTTCCTTCAATTGCTCAGATGCTTGGTGTGTATTTTATTAAGCAACATCTTGCCAGACTTAAGAAAAGTGCTCTCTTAGAGCAAAAGGGAGTTCTAAAGCCCCAGGGCTCAGCAGTACAATGTAGCTTTGCACATTTTAAGACCATGCATACAACATGTTTAATGAGGCTTTGAAGAGAAGTGCTATCAAATCTATGAACCTGTCCTATACTAGTTATGTGACCATGGACCTTTTCTCCTTTCTAAAGAAGTGAGGAATAGGTGAGGACACAAAGTGTGGTAGTTGAAATCTGACTGTTGGCCCCTCTTGGAAACATGGTGTTCCAAATGGACTCCTGAATCAGGGAGACCACTGTTGGAATTTTGCTTCTGCCACTTAATTATGTAAATTCTCTGGGATTTTATTCCCTCATATGAAAAACAGAGATAATAATGTAACAGTGTTTGTGAAGACTAAATGGCATAACATGTAAATATTGAGACGCACTAGCCATAATGATAACAATTATCATTATTAGTTGTTACCTACTCTCTCCTCGTTCATTTGTGATTTTTTTGAGTTCTTGAACCTGGTTCACTTCTTAATATGTGGACAATTCATGGTCGTATAAAGCAGAAACTCACAACCATTTATTTTTATTATTATCTTTAGAGCCAGTATCAGCTTCTCCACATGGTCCAACCCATTTTCAAGATGCTTAGGCTTAAAAAAATCACCAGCACTCAAATCTTCATTGGTTGATTGATTGAGTCATTCATTAAACATTTACTGACTACCTACTGTGGTATCTCTCTTTCCCCATGAAGCTCATAGTCTGTAGAGAGACTGGACAGTTCTTTGTATGAATTGCAAGACTGAGAGAAATGCAACAATACAAGAAAGTGAGGTAGCATGTAGGAAGCAGAGTTACTCTACTGGCGGTGGAGTGAAAGCCAGGAAGACTTCCTGGAGGAGATGATTTCTAGCTTGTTTTTCAAAAGAAAAAGAATTTGTCAAGTGGACAAAGGAAGAAGGGAATTCTGGGCAGAGAGACTAATAACTGCTAAGTCACAGAAGATGAAAGCATATAAGGCTCAATAAGTGCATTTAAATTTTATTCGAAAGACCAACTCTCATTTTATAAAATAAATAGATTATATTTTATATTCAGATATTATATTTGCATCTTCTTTATAGCTTGTTCTACAGTCTCAAGCTCTCTGTAAATTTTTTTGAGGGGTTTATAATTAGGAAAGGCAAAGATAGAATTGCAATGAGGAAACACAAATTGTGAGAGAAATTTAACAGCTCAGGGGTAAAACCTTATGATAATGCATACATAATATTTCAATATCATCAACAACCACACAATGATCAAATAAAAGATCAACAAGAAAATCCACTTTCTTTGCTTCCAATAAGACAATTAAATATGCATAAATCTCCTAGAATGAGGGGAGAATGTGTTCCTAACTGTGATTTTCCTCAGCTCTAGGTGAATGGACTTCAGTAGTTGTGGCACGTGGGCTCAGTAGTTATGGCTTGCAGGCTCTAGAGCGCAGGCTCAGTAGTTGTGGTGCACGGGCTTAGTTGCTCCGTGGCATGTGGGATCTTCCCGGACCAGCTCTCGAACCGGTGTCCCCTGCATTGGCAGGCGGATTCTTAACCACTGTGCCACCAGGGAAGCCCCTCCTCAGCAGTTTTCTCAGCATGTCCTCCCTGCTACCCTCTTCCCAACCCCAACAATCTTCACATCTTCATTTCTTTGGACTGTGTCAGCTGTGTTTTGATGATTGTGTAGACACTCTACTTTCATTATTTCTCACTAATAGTTACCCAAAGCAACTATTCATCTGCAATTTTATGGGTCATTGTGTTTCTTTAAAAAAATAGGCTTTGTGTTTTTGCTGCTCATTGCTAAACCACCATAGCTAAGAGTTATCACTAAAACTCTACCATTCCTCCTTTTGCTTCCTGGAAAAGTCTCCCACAATGAATGATACCTATTTTTAGGAAGTTTAAATATTTAAAAGAAAATGAAAATATTAAAAATTTGGATAAGATAGGGTGTGATTATATTACAAAGAAGTTAATCACTTATAAAGACTCTTTTGCGTGACCTTAAACAAAGAGGAATTTATATATTCACTATCCCATAATAAAGATTATTAAATATCTTTATATGAAGATATCTATTATATGAAACTAGGTAACTCTTGCACATATTTCCAAGGGAATGGATTGGCTTTAACCCTGATTTAAGATCCCTTTAGTCTCCAGTGACCTCTTTAGGGGATATTAAGTGTTCCAAATTTGTCTAGAAAAAAAAACCATACTACTTAATGAAGAACAATTGCATGAAGGATTCTTTTAGAAATTGTGATCCCTTGGCAATTTACACAGTATATTGGATATTATGACAGTCACATTGAAAGAAAATATAATACTAATTATTTCTGATTTGAGAAAAATATCTTAATATATGAGGAGCATATGTAAATGGTAACCCAACTAAGAAACAACAATTTTTATTCCTTAATTCTCCAGGCTATTAAGCATTCTCCTATTAAACATTTTTTTCCCCTCTAAAACACTGCACAGAAAACTCATTGATATTCCTCTATGGTCTTAGTTTCAGTTTTCACTTAAATAAGTTACTCATTTATTACATGGCTGCCTATAAGGGCAAAAGGAAATGAGGTTGATGGAGATGAAGTAGAAATGAGACTTCTCAGTATACAAGTTTTAATATTATTTTGATTTTTGAAAGCATGTAATTATACTATCATTAAAAAATAAGGTTAAAATGATATACCATTCATCATCAAACATTCACCCACTAAAAATACATAAATACGTTTTCTCAGAATATATTTATTTAGCAAATTTATGGAAAGCCTGATCATTCTAGATTGATTCAGCTATCCTTATGTCAATAAAAGAATTATAAAACAGTATAATGCTAAAGAACATTTGAAGAACAGTATGAAGCACAAGAAATAGAATCAGAGGATCTGGGGGTAAGTTCAGTTCACAGCACTTACTAGCATGACCTTGGGCAAGTCACATAACTTCACTAAGCTTCACTTTCCTTATCTATGAATTAGATTGATGATAATATCACCTGTCTGTTTACCTCTTGGAGTTGTTTTGTACATCATGTGAAAAATTGCAAAGTCTTATACTTGTGATAGTTAACATTTTATATTTTATTTAATGTGTCTAAGACTTACAGAAATGTACAAAGCCACTATTTGGTTCACTGTTTGGTTGTTCACTATTTGGTCTGTTTGGTTTGCTTAATTTTTTGTTTTCACACACCAAACAATGAAAGTAAAACTAAGAGTGTCTTTGTTTTCGGCAGCCTGGTCAGCAGCAATGCCACAATCAATCTGGGGACCACATAACCTACTCTCATAGATCGACTATTTTTTTTCAGCAAGGAAAACCAGTGTTTTGGAGCTCTTGTTAACTAACATGACTCTTAACTGGCTTTTCAACAGGGATGAATTTGCTCTGACACTTATGGTTCAACAGAAACTGCAAGGCATGAACATTTGTTTAGCTGATTCATTCATTCTACAAATATTTATTGACCTCCCACTGTGTGCCAGGCACTGTCCTAGGCCTTGAGGACACAGCAGTGATTAAAATACTCAAAACTTGATGCTTTCATGGAGTTTACATTCTGGTGGAAAAATAACTGAGCCTTCAGCTTTTTTTTTTATCCTAACCACACACACACACCTTAATTTGAACGGCTTTTCTTGCCTTCTGCTAAAACAGCTTAAAACTGTTTTTTAGTGGCATAATCCTTCATGTGTCCAAGACCAAACATGAACAACAAATAAAGTCAGCTCTGGTTGGAGTGGGAGTGAGGCCAGGACCCAGGCTGTGTCCACCCATACTCCCTGACCTTTGCTCCTGCAATTCCTTCAGTGGACTCTAGGAGTCTTCAGAGAGCAGTATGACACTCCCACACAGGGTTATTTCCACATCAATTCTATTACCTGAAGAAATCCCTCAAAAGTCTGTCTCCACAGTCTTCCAAGTTCCTTTCCCTCTCTGGGTCTACATTTCTCTCTCTTTCCACATAATAATCACATTATAGGCTTTCTAGTCTTTCTGATAATTGCCATAATAATGAGAGTTATTACTTAATGGAGATGTGCTATTTGTCAGGAACTGTGCTTAGCATTTTACATGCATTGGTTCTCTTTATTCTCTAAATCATCCTATGTCATGGATGTGAATCCCCATTTTACAGATAAAGAATGATATTCTGAGAGGTGAAGTAATTTGTTCCAGATCACACAGCAGCTACTGGTAGAGTTGGAATTTGAACCATATCTATTTCACAGTAGAAACTCTTAACCACTAATACTTTCCATATTCTGGGAGCCTCTGGCCCTCTCAGGGATAATTCTAAGAATCGTGCCAAGCTCTGATTAAAGCAGAGGGGTACAGTGTCTACTATAACAAGCCTGTTGTTGAGGGCTATGATCTTAGCTATCATTTATGATGGCCTTCTACATTCCAGACATTCTATATCCACTTCCTCCATTTCTTCCAGAAAATTTGGAAGGTGAATATGATCACCCCTTTGTAATAGGTGAAGAATTTCAGGTTCAGAGAGGTTGTCAATCACGTAAGGCCTCACAGGTAGTACGTGATGAGCCCTCTGCCTGCCTTTATGCCAGTTTGGGGCCACAACTATTCTCAGAGCTGAACCACAGGCCCCAAACTCCAATATCCTGAAAACAACAAAAACAAATTAAAATAGAGAACCCTTTTTTTTTCAGCCTGGATTTGCTCTCTGGCCCAGGGTCTACTCCAAGCCAGTCCTGCCTGTCTCTGTTCTCAGTCACGTCTAGTTCTAGACTCCACGATCTCACCTGCCTCTGGCCCTCCCTAACCAGAACATTGCCATCTCTGTTTCCCCATCCGGCTCATTTTTGTCCCCTCTCTTCCTCTCTCCTTTCTCTCTCTGGGAATTTGGCATCTTTCCTTCTTCGGATTCTCCATATCCTTTACATCCCTTCCCATTTTTCTCTCCAACCCTCTTATCACCATGTGAATCTGGTTCCTTTTCCTCTCTTCTATGAGAAGCAGTCTAGTGCAGTGGTTGTGCTGGTTGTTCTGGAGTCTTTCTAAGACTGAGTTCTGGTTTTACTCTACTCATCAGTTGTCTGACCTTGGGAGAACCACTTATGCTTTCTGAGTCTCAGTTTCCTCAGCTGTAAATGAGCAAATGGGCAAAGCAATAGAAACTATGTCATAGGTTCTTGAGAAGTGTAAATAAGTTAACATATTTAGAATTGTTAAAGTATTTAGAAGCTTTCAGAATGTCATCATGCACATAGTGAGTGCTCCATATAGGCTAGTCTTAATTATTCTTTCTCGCAATCATCTCCCTTTCTCTCTCTCTTCCATTTTTTCTCATCAATAGTTCCTTATGCTTTAGCTAAAATTAAAAAGTGAACAGAGAGTTTCTGTAAAATAGATACATTAATTCATTGGCATCATTCAGTTATTTTTTCATTTGGTCTACATTTATTAAATGCCCACTATGAGCTAGGCACTGTGCTAGAGACCAGGGATACAACAGTGAATAAAATATGCTTTTCCTTGAGGGGTATATTTGTTTTGTAACTAGTCAAAATTCTTTGCCATACTTTAATGAAACGGATGAATGTATGCATTTTAATAAGCCCACATGTATGTCAATTGGTTTTGTCACCTACTTTCCCCCGAGTCTGTCTACTTCTATTCTGCCACTACACTGATCCCACCCCCTTGATGAATGCTTTTCAGCCAGTCCTTCCCTAGCCCCTTCGGAGCTCTCTAGCCTGTTTCTATTCAGCAGCCAGATCCATCTTTTTTTTTTTTTTCGGTACGCGGGCCTCTCACTGTTGTGGCCTCTCCCGTTGCGGAGCACAGGCTCCGGACGCGCAGGCTCAGCGGCCATGGCTCACGGGCCCAGCTGCTCCGCGGCATGTGGGATCTTCCCGGACCGGGACACGAACCCGTGTCTCCTGCATCGGCAGGCAGACTCTCAACCACTGCGTCATCAGGGAAGCCCATATTCCTTTTTTGTTGTTGTTTAGTATAATTTGTTTTTTTTAATTCTAAAATACATTAATAATTGATAGGAAGACTGATAGACTATGCAATTATTTATTTTACAAGGAGATTCTGTACATCAGGGAAGCATCTTGAAGTACAATACAATGGGCTTTTATTTCTTCTTTACATGATGATTGTGAATTGTTACTTACATGGAAAGAGAACACAAAATCCACTTTATATATACATTTATATAAACACCTGAAAAGACTTGACTCCCAAAGTATCTTGTTTCAGAAGAACATGAATGAGATGAAAGATGAACTAGATTCCTTGGTGGCACATAGAAAGCAGACAAGTAGCTCGGGAAATCAAATCCTGTTTCAAGCTTGGCACATTAAGGGAAAGGGTTAAAGGGGCTTGAAAAATGTCATCTGAAGCCACAGAGGATGCTGGCATAAGCCAAATAATTTCCAAACCAACAAGATAGAAAGGTTCGAAGAAGTTAACCCTTAATGTGTGGCCACCTTATATACAAACTTGTAACAAATTTGTAGAATTGTCACTTATATTCCCTCGGTCATATTAAATGTTAATGATCTTGAAGGAGATGTGGGCCCAGTGTATCTCCACAGTCATAAAGCACTTGACATTTACTGAGAAATCCAAATACCTCCCTATTCCTCATATGGAGGGAAGACACTACCTTTTAAGGTCACTTTAGCTTTGCTTTAACCTGACTGTTCAGCAAACCTTACATGGGCATGAAAGGAGGAAAAGAGAAAAATCTTCTCAAAGATCACATACAGAACAACAGGGACTGCAGAGGAAATCAGAAGAAATACATAAAATAGCCACAATTTTCTGAACGTTAAAGGGAAAAAGCCACATTCATCAGTTAAGTAGAAACTATTTTTTCCCTTCCATTTAGAATGTATAGGAATTAGAGGGAAATAGTAAGGCTGTATGGTTTTCAATAAAAATTCAAAGAAAGCGACTGAATCTTCTGTTTTAGGAAATCATATTAATATATATTACACATACAAAAAGGAGTGGGGCCTGAGTCAATGCCCAGGCACCAGCTGCACTGGCTACATCTTGAAAGAGGAGGGGTGAGTGAGGTGGAAGCTCCCAGAGAGGGTCAGCAGGAAGATCAGTGTTGGTAGTTAAGGCAAAGAGCACTGCAGGAGAAGGCAAACGGTACTGAGGAAAAGAGAGGAGCAGTGGGTCATAACTGCTTCTCCAAAGACCTTTTTCTATCTAGCACTCCACATCCATAGGA
Organism: Delphinus delphis; assembly: GCF_949987515.2. Classification (NCBI taxonomy): domain Eukaryota; kingdom Metazoa; phylum Chordata; class Mammalia; order Artiodactyla; family Delphinidae; genus Delphinus; species Delphinus delphis. Next base: position 49,728,369 of record NC_082690.1, on the reverse strand, counting down.
CGTTGCTGTGACTCTGGCTGGAAGTGGGGTGGCTGACAGCATACAAGTGCTCCCACAGAGTTGCTGCAACTCTGCTTTATGGGGGAGAATACATCTCTTGGTTAGAATGACTTAGAGTACATTTGGTACAACAAAAGTACAATAGCCTATACAAGTTAAGCCATGAGTCAGTTTTCTGCCAAGTTGGCCTCAATGTAAAGGCCTTTTTTTGGTTTTGTTTTTATATATAGAAAATATATATGCTTTCTCATGTTCCCAACTTGGAATCTGGTTGCAGCTCAGATTGTTGAACAGATAGGAAAAACATATGTTCCCAACATTTCTTCAAGATTTCTTTCTTTTTTTATATAAATAAACGTCAGAATGACTTGTGCCAAAAGGAAGAACATGTCAGATTCTGAGCTTCTCTTGGGCTGGACTGCCTGAAGAGGACTGTCCTGCTGTGTTACCAGAGGTATAGTGCAATGCTTTCAGCTGACATGCCAGTGTGGTATGAAGGCTTCCCCTGGAGGTGGGGGCCCCTTTTTTCCAGAAGGTTGGGGGCCTCCAGAAGGTTTCCCCCATCACCAACTGGATGTGATGGTTAGAATTTAACGCCTACACAGGTGGGTCTCACAACAGGACAGGGCAGGTGAGGCTAATGGTGCAAACTGTGCCTCAGCACAGGCAGTCATCTTGGGTGAGGGTGAGGCGCAACCCATAAAACTTGGAACCTGCAAGTCACTCAGAACATTGGTGGCTGGTGAGGGAAGAGCCCTCAGGTATGCTGCAACATTAAAAGGTTCAAAAGCACTGACAAAAAGTGTTCAGTTTTGCCCAAGGCAGCACATGAGAATCCATTCCAGTGAAATGCTACATTCCTAGAAGTGCTGTTCACCCCAGAACTGTATCCCAGGGGACTCAATTCTGGCTGCGCTGAGAAGCGCTGAAGTTCCCTCCATGTCGCTCTGGAGACTGAAGCAGCGAAGCAGCCCTGTCTTAGGGGGTTGTTTAGATCCTCTCTCGAACTTCAGCATCATGGACGGCGGTAGTGTGTAAAATGTTTGCTCTCCTCATGAACTTCCATCTCTGAGCTTTTCAATTCATTTAACTCTTTTCTTACGGCGGCCTTGTCAGCAGGCGTCAGTTTGGCCCAAGGTTTGTCAGCTTGCTGGTCATAATCATGAGCCTCTGTTACCACCACGTATTCATTAAACCTCAGAATATTCCTGGCAAGTAGTTCACCCACAGTTGGCCTTTGACTGAGCTTTCTCGTGAGCTGACGTTTAATCTCTCGTTTTTCTGTTTGATGATCAGCTTCATTTTTAGGTTGTAGTATGTTTCATTGTTCTAGCTCTTCTGGTGTTGGTCTTTGACTCAGTCGTAGTTCTGGAGTCCAGAAATCCAAAATCAAGGTGTTAGAAAGGTTGGTTCCTTCTGAAGTTTCAGAGGGAAAATTTGTTCCATGCCCCTCTCCTAGCTTCTGGTGGTTGCCAGCGGTCCTTGGCATTCTTTGGCTTGTAGATACATCACTCCAGTCTCTGCCTTAGTCACATAGTGTTCTCTCTGTGTGTGTCTGTGTCTCTCCGTCCAAATTTCCTTCCTCTTATCTGTTCTGTTACTCCTTAATTTTTGTAATGCATCAGTGGCTCTTTACTAAGAAAGCAAATTATCCTTGGCAGTGGGAACATGAATATGAGGAAATGGAAAGAGGGAATAAGAGGAGACTATCTTGAACCAAAGTACAATTTGGATACTTTTGCTTTTTATAGACTTAGTCAAAGAGTCTACCAGGAATCGTATTATAAAGCACATTAAAGATGTATACTTTATATTTCCTAGGCTTGGTTTTTCCATCCTGAAATTGCTACTACTTGTGATTCTGAGAATTTAAGATATTGTCCTATTTCAGTTTTCTGTGCACTTGATTTCTTGAAATTGATTTTTTCATATTGCTTTCTTTCAACCTCAATAAATCTAGTTGTAAGCATGGTAATTACAATTTAATTTATTAAATGGATAAGATTTAGGTTACAGTGGGTCTACAAACAAAGAGACCATGTACAGTAAGTTGTTAATCTTGAAAGCCCCCACAAGCAATAAGTGCTTCCACTTGAATTACATTTAAAACTATTATTGCAGGGTTCAAATCCTATTAAACACAGAAAGAGAAAATTTCCACAGATATAGAGCTTTCCCCTTCCCACAAGTGGGTGAAAGCAGAATTTCCATGTTTTAAAATGTGTGGAATAAAAAGAGAACATTTAGAAATTACCTGCTTGTGATTATTATTGTTTGATGACAAGCTTTAATTAGAAGACACAGTAAACTAAATTTCACAGAATGTCAGCTGGAAAGAGCCTTAAAAATAATCTCTCTAGGGACTTCCCTGGTGGCTCAGTGGTTAAGAATCCGCTTGCCAGTGCAGGGGACACAGATTCGATCCCTGGTCCGGGAAGATCCCACATGCCGCAGAGCAACTGAACCCGTGTAGCAACTGAGCCCGTGCGCCACAACTACTGAGCCTGCGCACCTAGAGCCTGTGCTCTGTAAAGAGAAGCCACCGCACTGAGAAGCCTGCGCGCCACAACGAAGAGTAGCCCCCGCTGGCCACAACTAGAGAAAGCCCTCACGCAGCAACGAAGACCCAACGCAGCCAAAAATAAACAAACAAACAAACAAATAAATAAATCTAACTATCTTAATTAACAAACAAGGGAATCAATGTTCAGAAAAGTGATGTGGCTTAAAACACGGTCAATAAAGCATTGGCTGCAGAGTCAGGGAAAGGAGAAGATGTATTTTTACATTTGAGGATTGGCTTAAATAGGGGGATAAGCAAACAGATGCAGGGATAAACTAGATGGGAACCCAGAATATGGTGTTAAGTTAGTAGGTATTTTAAATCTGTCTTGGTTTATATTCTTCTTTTTGTCTCTGTAGAGACAGTTATCTAACATCCTGAAATTTCATATCAAATGGGAGGGTTATCTAACAAGGATCTGTGTTCACTTTGCGATCCTTGTATACTCAAGAATAGAATTAAGACTCTTTATTTCCATGTAGTTGATCTGGATGTTGCTAAAGACAAGTAAGGATCCAAGAAATGTTCTTGGTTACCAAAATATCTCTAGCACGAGGATTTACTTAGCCTCTTTCAGTACTAAGGAGTGAATGCTTTATGTTAGTGGATACCAAGAGATCCCCCAAATAATATAAACTTAATATATAGATGAAATACACAAAGATCAATATATTTAATTATGGAATGAGAGTTGCTATGGAGATGGGAAGAGGGATGATACAGTGGGAGGAGGCATGACTTATAATTACATTTGTAAATATTTTTAATCCCTTTGATATGAGCTTGGGATGTTGTATTCCCAGGATAGATAATGAGGTCAAGAGAGTTTTCTAAGAGTCAGGAAATGGTACCTCCCTTTGTAGTCATTACATTTTTCTAGGTCCAAAATGGGGTGTGGGCATGGAGAGAGGGATGCAGCATCATTCATCATTAAAGTATCTGGAAGGAAGCTCTCAATGAATCTGTACACTCTATTTGCAGGAATCATCCTTTTGGTCATATTTTATAGTGCTATGTGTTAGATGGAGGCTGAGGAGAAAACAAAAGCAACTGGGAGAAGACTAGGAAAAGGAAGCACTGAGGAGACGTCCTGGGAGATTTCTAGTTGCAGGAGGCGGCAGTATCTGCTGGTGGAGGTGTATGTATGTGAGACAGAGAGTTGTAGAGAAAGACATGGCTAAGCAGTACAAATTCTAGAGTCATATGAAGTTTTATTTGTTTCCTTCCTAATATTTTGGTAAAAGTTAGAATATACCAACTAGATTAATTAAAACAGATTTAATGCAACATATTTGGAGAAATCTGATATGTGGCAATATAGACTATCACTGAGGATGAACTGACTGATGATGGATGGATGAGTGGATGGATGGGTGAATAAAGGGTTCTACAGGAAGAATTTAGGATGAGGAAGAGGAAAATCATAATATATTTGAACTGTTTATTGAACTGTCAATATATCCAGATTGGTAGGTTTTTTAAATTAACAATAATTGTTTATACTTTTAGAGCTCTCATATATATCATTTAACTCTGATACATGAACAACAGCAATTAACAACAGTAAGCTAGAAAGGAAAGTGAAGTTTTGTACATGAGAAAGCCCTGAGATGCCATGAGAATTTCTTTTTAACTCCTTAATGTCCTTTTGATCAGAACAATATTATTGGATGATTCCTTGGGCTATTTACGCCATCTGCTCTCATGAGCTATTATAGCGAATTAAAAGGATTAAGAAATTTATTAGCTGCTCAACTTTAGTAGCTATGACAACTTTTAAGATATTGAACTGCTTTCCTATCTAGAGGCTGACTGAGCTTCAGCTCCCCCACCTGTGAAATGAAGAAGCTGGACAAGATGGTATTAAAAGGATTCCTCCAACTCTTAATTTCTATTTCTCAATGATTCTGGTTAAACCACACAGAATGCATCAAGTTAACTAGATTGTTCATTCACTTCTTCTTAAATCATGCAAAAAAATGCAAAGAAAAAGGATGTTATGTTAGTGACAAAACTTTCAAGTAATGGAATTTATGCTTCTATACCACCTGAGGTCAGGGGTCATGTTTTTTATCTAGAATTTAATAACTGAAGGGTTATTCTGATAATACCTTACCCATTCTAACCTTTCCTTTTTGTAGGTAAGAAAACTGAGACTCATAAAGATGAATAACTACCACAAGGTCACACAGCTAGAGTTAGAGTTGGCATTAAAATACTGGTCTCGTCAAAGTCCAGAGTCCTGCCCAGTACTTTCCACTCCAGTGCTCATCTTAAATGTTTCCTGATGATGCTGATGCAATTTCCGATCAAGACCCACAGCTGGACTTTATGAATCTTGCCTGGGCATTTAAGATGCAGTTATTTGTACTGAGAAAATATTTCAACATGCCACAGCTGCTCATTCGTATGCGTAAATCTATGTAGACATTGATTTAAATAAAGAAATATAGCTTGCATTGCAAGTAGGTTTCTTGGATGTTGTAAATACTCTGCTTTCCGAGAACTTTCAGAAGGTGTCAATATTCTTCCAAGGTTAAGTTGCATATTAATTTCAAGCTTCTATTGTATCTTTTACTCTATAGAGAAATGCACCTTGGTCTCCAGCTCTGGTTTAAGCTCGATAACTTAATTCTGAGTGGTTACTCTGAAGATCAGAGTTTCACTTCACGCTAAAAAGAATATATACTCTTTCCCCCCTGAATTAGCTACACAATTTAAAAGAAGTAAAAAAGATTATTTAAATTAATTTCTGCTTTAAAATATAGTAAGTTACTCAAATAAAATTTATAGTGATGGCTGAAAGACTTTTTTTTGATTCACAGAGCCATCCATTAGGATGGTTCAATCTTACTTCATCCCAACTCACTGCTTCTTTTTTTTACATCTTTATTGGAGTATAATTGCTTTACAATGGTGTGTTATTTTCTGCTTTATAACAGTGAATCAGTTATACATATGTTCCCATATCTCTTCCCTCTTGCGTCTCCCTCCCTCGCACCCTACCTATCCCACCCCTCTAGGTGGTCACAAAGCACTGAGCTGATCTCCCTGTGCTATGCGGCTGCTTCCCACTAGCTATCTATTTTATGTTTGGTAGCGTATATATGTCCATGCTACTCTCTCGCTTTGTCACAGCTTACCCTTCCCCCTCCGCATATCCTCAAGTCCATTCACTAGTAGGTCTGTGTCTTTATTCCTGTCTTACCCCTAGGTTCTTCATGACATTTTTTTCCCTTAAATTCCATATATACGTGTTAGCATACGGTATTTGTCTTTCTCTTTCTGACTTACTTCACTCTGTATGACAGACTCTAGTTTCTTTAACTCACTTGCAGGAGAGGCCATAATGAAAGAGAATGAAGCCTGAATAGGTTCACTGTGTCACTAGCTGAGGAGTTCTAGCAAGATTTATGAATTAGCTTGATAATCTGTATTTAGAGGGGAGGGATAGGCAAAGTAGAGGTGAATGACACGTGAACTTCTTAGACGCCCTGCAGCTTGATCTGTTCCTAGTAAAACCACTGAGCTATGACTAACCACTGAGTGACACATGTCAGAAATCAAACCTTGTGATATAGCCTCATGTGACTTTGCCCAGTACTCCAGGTAGAGGGAGTCCCACCCAATAGTGTCAAATGGCAATTTTTGCAGGGTCCCTAAGTATTCTAGAGCAGTGCTTCTCAAACTTTAATGTACGTACAAATAACCTGTGGATCTCGATAAAATGCAGATTCTGATTTAGTTAGCCTGGGTTGGGGTTCAAGATTGTGCCTTTCTAACAAGTTCTCAGTTGCTATCTATGCTGCTGGTTCACTGACCACCCTTGGCAGACCAAGACTGTAGAATAAGTCATCTCTTCCCCCAGTTTCCTACATGGCTCATTCCATCACTTCTTTTAAGTCTCTGCTGAAATACCACCTTATTAGCAAGACCTTCCCTACCCACCATATATTTCTCTGTCACTATCACCTTTATTCTTCTTCCTATTTAATTATACTACTTATCACCAATTGACAATGGTGTTGACAGCTCGTTAGTTTGCCGCTTTATCATTTTCCTAGAATGTTGACTGAGGCATAGTAAATGTTCAGCAAAAAAACTATTAATTGAATGAACATGGCCACTCTGCCACAATTCCATTCCATAAACCAGACCACACTTATGAGTCTCCAGGCAGTAATCAACTCTGTCCTTTGGGATTTTCCTTTAGGAACTCAAGTATTCTTTGAAATAATAAAAGGTGGAGGAAATCAGGCCCCTCCACGGTCTCCTCAAGTCCCTGCTTGCTGATGGGGACCAACAGCGACTTTCTCCTTCCTACTTGCAGGCCCTTCTGAAGCCCTTGCAATGTCCCCAGCAGTGCCCTGAGTAGCCAGATTAAAGGCCAGGGGATATTGGTGGCTTTCATGGGGACAGCTTGGCAATTGATTGTCTCCATTTTGTGCTCTATCCAACAACTTATACTGTTCACTTGATTCTCCTAGTGAATATCTGATGGTTTGTTATTTCAACCTCAGGCAGTAACCCCACACTAAATATAGGTGCTATTGTATTAGTGAGAAGGCAACAAATGCTGTAAAGATTTGCCCCAATCTGACCCAGGGGAATGCTGTGTTAGACTCTTTTTGACAAATTAGGTTGTAATCAATACCTTTTTATTCATCAATGATGTTAAAGTTGAGTTACAGAGATTTAAAAAATGAAATGTGAGACCTTTAATAGTCTTTTCTTTGTTCTATATTACAGAGCAAGAGCTGTAGATTTTCTGCAATGCAGGAGAAAGGGAGTTTACCTTTAGGGTTGCTAAAGGTTTTGTAACAACAACAGCAAAAAAGGCACCACCTAAAAAGAGCATCAACACCAAATGTCCAATATAGGGATTCATCTACCATTTCTGCATCTAATATCAAAACGCCAGGGCACTCATTTAATATTCACTCAGCAAATATTTCTTAAACATCTACTATTAATATTTGCCAACGTACTAAATATATTATATTGCACTTCTAAAACAAGGTGAGACACATTTGATAACTCTTTAATAAAGCATGGTCAAATTCATATTGAGCACATTAACATGGGAGATAAAATGAGTGATAGAAGGGTCCTTGCCCTCTAGAAGCTTACTTAAGTGGAGGAATGTGCAAATCACGACAAGGGACACACCAAGTGTCTGAATATAGGTCTAGGGAGCTCAGAGAAAGAATCAATCAACATTGATTCAGCAGATTAAAGATGACTTTGTAGTGGAATTGGCATCTGAGGGCCTTCAAGATGAGCAGGAATACTACTGGTGGAAAGGGAGAGAAGGGAATTCCAGGCAGAGGAACCCACATAAGCAAAGGCCCAGAAACACGGCAGTTCAGGACGAAGGGCAGGGGCAGGGAGCAGTCCTGTGAAGCAGAGCCACAGTGAAAAAGGATGATGCTGGTGGGTGGTGGTTGCAGGAGGGGGCATGAAGGCTGGCTGGGACCATACTGTGAAAAGCAAGGAGTTTGTATACAGGCATCTTGGGGTGATATCTTCTAGAATGGTAATTCTGAAAGCAATGAGGAAGATGACTGGGCGGGGTAAGGAAATGGGTATATATATGTGTGTGTGTGTGTAGCGGAGGTGGGTGGGCATTATGTTTCCTTTTTTCCAAGTAATGTTGGAGTAATTTCACTAATTGAATATAGGTAATTGAAATTTTTACAAGAATTAATTTCTCATATTGCTTAAGTAGAATTTATTCTGTAGTATCAGGTACATGATCCTTTTTTAAAAAAAGAAAGAAAATAACATTATTATTTTCTTTCTATTATTAATGTAATACATGTTAACTTCAAAGTAAGCATGTGACGCACATTGGATAAAAAATGATGGTAAAAATGAATCACAATCACACCAGGAGAAAGAAACATTTGTTTGTATGTGACTCTAAATTTGGCTTCAATTCTGCCACCTAGAACTAGGCATTGAATAAGACTGATGATGGATAGAGTAATTCAGACAACTGGGGCCAAGTTCATTTTAGGCAGAAGTGAGTATAACAACTTTGGCCTTACCCTGTGCAGTGAAACTTGCCAAGGAAGACACTTATTGTTATATTATGATAATTATAAATTATTTATCATTATTTCAAAAAATGTGCTAATTACTATGAAAAATACAGTTGGAAACAGTTTTGTATTTTGCAATATACACTTATTTACCACTTATTTTCTGCTTTGAAGCAAAAATGAAAAAGTGCAAGTAGTAAAAATGAATCCCTTCAGCCTTCAATTACTGTCAAGTGGAAAATCAAGTACTGAAGAATGGTAAACTTTTCTTCATTAGTTCAACAACTTTTTAAGAAATACCAGTTATATGTACAACACTGAAGATAAATTTATCAGTGAACAAAACATAGGTTTTGGTGTCTGCACGCTTGGAACTCACGATCTTACGTAGCTTATCAAGATATTCTTTCTCCCTGCTCCCTGGAATAGAATTCTCACCCATTTTTCAAAGTCTGGTTGCATTTTCCCATTTCCATGAAGTACTCTCATACTGTTCTGCCTCCTGCAGGTTTATTCCTTCTCTGACATTCCATAATTCTTAGAGATGGTGCCATTATCATACAATTTTGGTTATATGTCATCAGGAACTGATCTCTATTAAATGTATCTAAGTCTCTTTTCCTGAAGGAGATAAAAAATTCCTTAAAGACAAAGACCTGGGATAGGGTAAAAGTGGAATTTTCTGAATATCTAGTAATATTGAGCAAGGCATCTAGAATATTCCTGATAAAAGTATTTGAATGTAAGTGAAAAACATTTTTGCCTGGTTCTTGACCATGTTACAAGAGATGTCAATAAAATTTGTCTTAGCAAGGATACCTCACAATACTGGTGCAAATTAAGGGGACTTGGTGAGAATTTCCTAATGGAATCTTATGGTATACTCTTCTTTTAACTTGTTATTTTAAAGGCAAATTGATCATTATTTCTTAAATATGTCATATAATTTATATGTCCCTAAATGACCTAAACAACAATCCAATCAGTTTTCCATTTCAAACAATAGTTAAATTAAGCTATATTAAGCTAAATTAAGTTAAATTAAGAATAGTTAAATTCTTCTCCCTTTGCAAAGGGAGAAGAATGATTGCTTGGTGTTGCATTACCACATTTCCAACTGATTTAAAGCCATGACAAATTAGAATGCAGTTAGGCTATTAAAATGGGGAAGTCATTCCGTGAGTCTGATTTGTACTTTGGCATTTTGAAATACTAAGCTTGTTGTTGTTATTTGCAGGTATCTTTAGAAGCGCTTTAAACATCAATTTATTTGATTTATAAGACATGCTTTGAACAGGCATCTTGATAAAGTACAGCATAGTATCCAAAGTGAGTATATTGCTTAAAGGAAACAAAGCTGTAAGGAAGCTTAAGATGAAGATTTATGCTGATAGAACTAGGACATGCTTGTCCTTTATTGTAACTTTTAAAGCTTGTAATCATTCTGTTCAAGGTTATTTGAATGACTGTCTTCACTATCAAGAGCTTCTAATTGGTGTAACTACGGTTCTGACCATCTTATCAGTCTCCAGAATTGTTTGAGATGAAAGTTTTTGGAAATGGGAAAACAGTCAGAGATATTTATGCCTTGCATCAGATTATGGTGTAGGGCATAGAGTTTGAGACCCAAAGATAACAGCTATCAATAAAATGGAAGAATCCCAGGAACAAGTTCTTACTCTATATGAAGTAGAATTTGTTCATCAAATGGTGTTAACCCAGATCTTTTTCATTTTCTGTTTTACAATGGGTACTTTGGAGCTGTTTATTCCTATTAGAAGACATATCTACTAATTTTTAAGAAGTAGAAAGACTTGTCAAAACTGTCTGGGAAGAGCATGGTTCCTTGGTGCTGTCATCGTCCATCTTTGACAAACACAAATCCGCTCTTCCCAGATGGCTCTCTGGCCATATCTGGGCTAGGTCAATAGAAGAAAGCAATTAATACTTTTTTTTTTGGTATAACTTAATTGCAAATTCTAATTCTAAAGTCAGGCAAAGTGAAAGTGACATACCAAAACACATAACGGCAGAGTGTTTTCTTTATTCTCTCGTAAAACATGTGGTTGGCCACCGTTAATGGTAAAACCTAAGATGTCACAGGAAAGACACAAACCTCAATTTTCCAAACATCAATAGACCAAATGTTGCTAAGAAAAAATCATTTGAAAAGGCCAGAGAAGCTCTTTATGCATGTGGATGCACAAAGGCTCTTCCCTGAAGGTCCCTTGTACTTCCATATTCATCTGTTAAATTCTCCCCTCTGCTAGCCATGTAGACCAAAAACAATTAACTACATTTCTTGAAGACAGAACCATATTCCTCTTTATTTTTTTGTAAAGTCTAGTCCACAGTGATATACATAACTACATTTCTTTAACAAAAGAGCAATTTATATATATAAATTTGCTAAGAACTCAATTCCACAGTAGGTGGCAGCCCAGTTGTCTCACTGATCCTCATTCTGATCACAGAAACAGATGTTGAAACCAATCAAAACGCAGGTTTGGCTAATCTAATTTAGAATATCTCATCAAATCTCAATTGGCTAATTCAACTTATGACATCTCACCAAGTCTCAGGGTTTACAGTGATGTATTCCAAACAAGGGATAGTGTGGCAGAAGAGGCAAAAATAAAATAAAATAAAATAAAATATAAAATAAAATAAAAATTCCACGTCAAGGACATCCAAAAACCACTTTAGTGTTAATAAGAGTAAGTCAATGCCATAAGGAGAGACTATGGTCTACTGATCATGGTCTATTTCTGTAGATGAGATCTCTCCCCCTTGCTTCCTAAATCTTAATTGCTTTTATAGTATCCATTGCTGACCAAAAGTGTATACGAGACAAGAATATAAATGAAATAAAGCTGATGCTACTTGTTATTTGTTTAAATTTATATTTTCAAACAGGTCTTTCTAACTATTGGATGTTTTCCTTGGAATTAAGGGTAACAAAGTCTCGTGTTCTTTGGACATAAACCACAAATTTTTCACCATAGATTGTTTTAAAAAATCTTGTTGGTGGTGACTGGTTAATACCGGTGATCAGAAATACAGGCACCCATTCACACAGAAACACATCAGAACATTGTAAGTCTGAGTTCTCACTGACCTTCAGGTTGGTATTGTGCTATAATCGTCACCGTCTGTCCAGCCCCCTTTAGCGCTGCAGCAGCCTGTTCATGGGATGCTCCTCGAAGGTCAATGCCATTCACCTGAAACAGAGGAAGCCGGAGAATTTTGGTATTTCATAAGGCATATTATTCTGATAGACAGAGGGAAAAAGTTTCCCAAAACTGAAAGGCTAAGATTATGTTACCTGCCTCAAAACCCTTCATGTCCTACCCAGGCATTTGAGTGTTAACCTATCAGATTTCATGCTTTTGATAACTTTAGTTAGCAGAAAGATGAAATTTCACCTCGGACGTTTGTGCCATGGTCTGAATGGGTTGAAAGTTTTGTCTACCCATGTCCAGTAAGATTTTAGTGTGTGTGCATTTAATATGCTTCTACGAGTTTCCTAGATTTCTGGGTTAGATAGGAGCCTTCAAAATTAGAAGGAAAACAGGATAATAAAGAAAGACACATGTAATGTATGTAGACAAGTATGTGCTGACAGAATAATATATTCATATGAGATTCTGGGGAGACTGTATGGAATGGGGCTGGCTGCCCGCCAAATCCCTCTCTTTGGTCATATGCCTGGTCCTGTCATCCTGAGCTTGGTTAGACAGCCCTGACCCTTGTTACCAAAATTAATTTGACTGCCTCATTTCTTATGTACAATTCCAGAATGAATTGTGACAAAAAGAAATAGAGAATGCCAGGAGTTTATGTTGCTCTTGCTAACTCCCATTTTGGGGCCCTTGCCAAAAGAGAAACAGAGCATCTAAAAAATAAGCACAAAACTCTGCCGAGAGGGAAAAATCACCCTGAAGTCAAATTTAATGAGACGCAAAGGCTAAAATCTTTCTCAAATCAATTCAGTCTAAACCAACACAATGTAATTACTAAGTGCTTTCCAGTGACAGGGCTCTGTGCGTGCCCAGGAGAGGGATGGTGGATGGGGAACAAAGGTGAACAAGACAAGCCTCTAAGAAGCTTTGTTTCAGTTTCAACTGAACACAGAGTCCAGTTTTCCAAACGACACAGCTGATATCTGAATTCTGTTTCCTTTCACTTCCAGGGAAGATGGCTATGGAACATGAAAAAGAATAAAAGAACTGATCAGCTTATCTACACATAATATATAGAATCTTATTTCGCTTCTCATCAGTCTTCTTTGACAACGATATTGAGTGGTGGATGGGGGTTGCCACTGAGTTTTCCCTGTCAGGCCTGGAACATCTGTAATCTTTAATCCCACAAGCTGGTCCTCTCATAATAACTTTGTTAAAGTCTCCTTATTCACTTTCACTAATTTCATGGCTTTCTATTCTGGTGAAAGCATTGATTGGCTTTCTATGTTTACTGAGAGCTTTGATTACACGGTAACACTGGGAAGTCCACTGAGTGAACCTGTGTCTGGCTGGGCCACTCCTTACTAGCTGAGTGACGGTCATATCACCCCTCTGAGCCTCAGTTCTCTCCTGCCTCAGTTAGAAGGGACTGTTAGGCTCTTTGAGTCTAAAACCTCTTTGAACTATAAAATCCCAGATTTAATCCTTATTAAATGACAGTCATTTCAGAGACTGTCTAGGTGTCGATGAGTCAGAAGTATGACTCAGAGAGCCAGAAGAGACAGGAAAAGTAATTTGATCTAGGTTTCTGCCTACAGGAAGCTGAATGCACAAACGTCATGGGCCGAAAGACCTCTTCTTTTGTCAAACAATTAGACTTAACTTTTTATTAAAAAATAATATGTGATCATGGTAATTAATTCTTATGTTTCAGAAAGGTGTAAAAAGAAAAGTAAAAAGTCCCCTCACCATCTTCACTCCCAGAAGTAACCACCATTAGCAGTTTCTAGTGTATGCTTTTTAGAAATCTGCTATATGCAGGTGCAAGCAGGTCGCTTTATCGCGATTTGTTTCTTTCTATTTTATATTTTAATATATTATTGACTTTTTCTTTAAACAGATAAGATCATATCATATATATAGTTGTATAACTTGTTTTTGTTTAGCTTTTCATTTAACAATCTATTGTGGTCATCATCCAATTCAGCTCATATCATTCAAACGTTTAACAGGAGCCTAGTATCCCATGGTATGGATGTACCAGTACTTTTTCTGTAGGATCCCGTCTGATGAGGTCGAGGCTGTGTCTAGCTTCTTATTATTAAAAATATTTGTGGGGACTTCCCTGGTGGCGCAGTGGTTAAGAATCCACCTGCCAATGCAGGGGACACGGGTTCGAGCCCTGGTCCAGGAAGATACCACATACCACGGAGCAACTAAGCCTGTGTGCCGCAACTACTGAGGCTGCATGCTGCAACTACTGAAGCCCGCGTGCCTAGAGCCCGCCGTGTTCCGCAACAAGAGAAGCCACCACGATGAGAAGCCTGCGCACCCCAACAAAGAGTAACCCCCGCTCGCCACAACTAGAGAAAGCCCGTGCACAGCAGCAAAGACCCAACGCAGCCAAAAATAAATAAATAAACACATTTATTAAAAAAAAAATTCTTATGAAGGTGTTTCTGAAGGATAAGTTCCCTGGACATACACTTCTTAAGTTAAAAAGTATATGCATTATGTTTCTTTTTTCTTTTTTTTTTTTTTTGTGGTACGCGGGCCTCTCACTGTTGTGACCTCTCCCGTTGCGGAGCACAGGCTCCGGACGCATAGGCTCAGCAGCCATGGCTCACGGGCCCAGCCGCTCCGCGGCATGTGGGATCTTCCCGGACCGGGGCATGAACCCGTGTCCCGTGCATTGGCAGGCGGACTCTCAACCACTGCGCCACCAGGGAAGCCCCTGCATTATGTTTCTTTTAGTTTGCTATTGTACATTTAAAAAATATTTATTTCCTGAACAAACAGAAACTATTAACGAAGAGAACAAAAACAGGCCATAATCTCATTGCCCAGATAACGTATTGATATAAAAAATATAATTAATATACAGTCAGCCCTTTATATCTGCAGGTTCTGTATTGGCAAATTCAGCCAACCTCGGATTGAAAATATTCAAAAAACTTTCCAGGAAGTTCCAAAAAGCACAACTTGAATTTGCTACATACCTGGCAACTATTTACATAGCATTTACAATGTATTAAGTATTATAAGTAATCTAGAGATGATTTAAAGTATATGGAAGGATATGAATAGATTATTTGCAAATACTACACCATTTTATATAAGGGACATGAGTATCTGTGGATTTTGTTATCTGTGTGTGTGTGTGTGTGTGTGTGTGTGTGTGTGTGTGTGTGTGTGTGGTCCCTGGGGACAACTGAGGGACAACTGAATGTACATAATGCACGTATGTGAAAATTAAAGCCATACAAAAAGGTATAAAAATAAAAGGCTTCCCCTACCTCTAATTATTCTCTCCAAAGGTAACCGTGTTAATGGCTTCTTGTATATACTACCAATTATTTCTGTTATGAATATAAGCAGGTTTATAAAATTATAAATAATTTAAAAATTTTACACAGGAAGATATTTTAAATATCGCTTTATACTTTGATTTTCTTTCATTTACTAACACATCTTAGAGCACATTCTTTTTTTATTGAAGTATAGTTGATTTACAATATTATATTAGTTTCAGTGTACTGCACAGAGATTCAATATTTTCATAGATCATACTCCATTTAAAGTTATTACAAAATAATGGCTATATTTGCCTGTGCTGTACAATATATCCTTGCTGCTTATCTATTTTATACATAGTAGTTTCTTTCTCTTAATCCCGAGAGCATTCTCCATTCACATATTCTTATACATTATCTTATTCTTTTTAATAGCCATGGAAGGTTCTATTAGTCAATGTAAAGCTATTTTACCAGGGCACAGTTGATGGGCGCTTAGCTTATTTTGGTATTTTGCTATTACAAACAATTTTATAATAAATATCATCTAACAGTAAGTTGTTGGATAAAGGGTATGAGTGTTAAATTTTGGTAGCTATTGCCAAGTTGCTTCCAAAAATGTAGCATTAATTTATACTCCCACAAATAATATGATAGGCTACTTCCTCACACTCTTGTAAAAATTGCTCATACCCTAATATTTGACCTTGGCCGTTCTGATAGGTAGACAATTATATTTTTAAATTTTGCATTTCTTCAATTATGAGGTTAAACAGCTTTTTATATGTTTGTTGGATATTTAAATTTGTTTTTATATAAAACTCCTGTTCACTTATTTTGCCTTTTTTTTTTTTTTTTGGTTTGGGTAGTTTGCTCTTTTAAAAATTTATCTGCATATTAAGAATATTGGTTCTTCACCTCAGATAACTATTGCAAATATTCTTACTAGTTTGGTATTTGTATTTTTTATTATTGTATTTAAAGTATTTAAACTTTTCCTTTGTATGTTATTTCTTGCCATACAGAAGTTTAAAATGTTTTATATAGTCACATTTCTTTTTTCTTTTTAGCTTTTGAGTTTTGTATTATATATTCCCTTCTCTGATACATACTAAAGAAATTACCCATGCTTTCTTCTAGTACAACCCTGGTTTAATTTTTAGCCATTTAATCTTTGTTGTACTGGAATATATTTTGGTGTTTGATGTGAGAACCAGGTAAACACACCCTTTCTTGGACCTTTCCTTTATAGCGTCAGACTTCTACGTCTTTCAATATTTTAACCATCCTCTGAATTTTTCTCAGTGCACTAAGGGGCCACGAAAAAGTGGGAAGGAACAAAAGATTTGGAGTCAGAGAGAACTAGATTTGAACCCTGAGTCCACCAGTTATACCTAAGTAACTTGGGAAAGTCATTTAACTTCTTCAAACCTCAGCCTCCTTACCTGTAAAATGGGTATAATATCTATCTATAATACCTGCCTATCAGGGCTGTTGCATGAAATAGATGAGACAATAACTGTAAAGCCCTTAACACGGAGCCTGGTGCAAATAGGCATTCAGGAAATATCTATTATGCTGTGAGTATTTCTTCAAAGAGCTGTGATTATAACTGATGAAATAAAATCTAATGGAAATTAACGAATATACTGTATGCGTTACTTCATGGTTTTCTTTTCTTCCTTCTTTTTTTTTTTTTTTTTTCCTTTTTAGGAACAATTTCAGCACTGGAAGAGCTGTTCATCCAGTGCTTACACATTAGAGATGGTTTCCATAGGGGAATGGACCTGCCCAAAGTAATATCAGAGTTAGCACAGGGTTAGCACCAGCCCAGAGTTTCTTTTGCCCAGCCCAGGCTTCTTTCCACTGTAGCAGATGTGCCCTATTATGTGTGTTTGTTTTCCACTGGGCCAGTATTAATCAAATCTTGCTCATCTTGGACCCAGTTCTACATGGGTCTCCACATTTGATGCTGCTGTTATCCTGAACAATACTACATCGTCCATGGCCCTGTTGATTTTCCTCCAGGTTTTAGCAAACATGCTTTTCTCCAGTCTTTCAAACTTTTCAAGGTCACTTTGATTCTTATTTCTATCTCTGAGGTTTGAGTTTTTATCAGTAACCTTTGCTCAAATAACATTTCAGAGGCATTCAAAAACAGTTTACATTATTAATATGACATTTTAAAATACCAAGTATGACACAGCCTCACATATTTATTATTTCTATTTTTCTACTTCAGCTTTAATTTTCTCTTCTTAAAGCATGGACTGGGAGATTGGACGCCATTCGTTACTGTTGAGATTAACAATGATAATCATTGATAACAGCATGAGGCATGCTCATATATATAGGGGATTTTTATACATTATCTTGTTTAATTCTCAGGAGGTTGGGATTATTTTTCTGACTTTACAAATAAGAAAACAGAGCTCAGGACTTCCCTGGTGGTGCAGGGAATCCGCCTGCCAATGCAGGGGACACGGGTTCTATCCCTGGGCTGGGAAGATCCCACATGCCACGGAGCAATTAAGCCTGTGTGCCACAACTAGTGAGCCTGCGCTCTAGAGCCCACGAGCCACAACTACTGAGCCCATGAGCCACAACTACTGAAGCCCGCCCGCCTAGAGCCTGTGCTCCGCAACAAGAGAAGCCACCACAATGAGAAGCCCATGCACTGCAATGAAGAGTAGCCCCCGCTCGCTGCAACTAGAGAGAGCCCGCGTGCAGCAACGAAGACCCAACGCAGCCAAAAATAATAATAAATAATAAAAAAGAAAGGTATCATTATAAAAAAAAAAAGAAAACAGAGCTCAGAGAGAATCACTAACTTGTTCAAAGTTAAGTAGTTGGAAGAGGTTAAGGATTTGAAACAGTCTAACTAAAACGCTTGAGCTCTTAACTACCAATTCCCACTGTTCTCCCTTTAATAACCTACCCAGTTCTGAGGAGAAACTTGACTTTCAAGCTCCCTGAGACTGCAGCACACAATTGGGTGCGGCTGGTCCACTCTACCACAGCCCAAACAACCTGGTTTAGACATTATGGCCCAGCCTATGGTGATCAGATGGTATAGGGCTGAAGCGAAAGGCTTTGAGTAGGCTAGAAAATTCCATCTATTGCTATCTCCTTATATATACAACTGTCATTAGATCATAGAAAAAATTAAATTCTATTTGTTATAACATCCTTTTCACAACCATGTTGCTGATAGAAATTTAGCACTTCTAGTTGATTCAATCAGTTGTAGGGTTTTTTCAGATGCTAATGTGAATGGAGGACCATGTCCAGAGTCAACACATTTTCTTTTTGTTTTTAAAAGATGAGAACTATTTGCTACTTCAGCCACTAAGGCCCCTGGCCTGGGGCTCCAGGGAGTCCCTGAATAAATGATTCAATGTTCTCCATAAATATTTGACTATTTCTTAGTATTATAGAAAGGATGATATCAGAATCAGAATTTTGGAAATGGAGAGAGCCTTTGTGACCCTCTTCAACTCCCGATGTATGATGTATACCTTTGTATGTATGATGTATGATGTGTACCTTTAAGCTGATTCAACCACATTGTTCTCCCACCACGTTGACCTTTTTCATTTCTCTGATTCAGGCATTTCTGCATCTCTGCACATGCTATTTTCCCTACTTAGAACATAATTTTTCATCTCTTCCTCACCTGGAAAACTTCTAGTCCTCAAAGATTCAGTCTGTAGAGCTTTTGATTTCTCCATCAAATCTGAATAGAGCCTTGCTGGGTATTCTTGGTTGTAGGTTTTTCCCTTTCATCACTTTAAATATATCATGCCACTCCCTTCTGACCTGCAGAGTTTGCTGAAAAATCAGCTGATAACCTTATGGGGATTCCCTTGTATGTTATTTGTTGCTTTTCCCTTGTTGCTTTTAGTATTCTCTCTTTTATCTTTAATATTTGTCATTTTGATTACAGTGTGTCTTGGTGTGTTCGTCTTTGGATTAATCCTGTATGGGATATTCTGTGCTTCCTGGACTTGGGTGACTGTTTCCTTTCCCAGGTTAGGGAGGTTTTCAGCTGTTATCTCTTCAGATATTTTCTCAGGCACTTTCTCTGTTTCTTCTCCTTTCGGAACCCCTATAATGTGAATATTAGTGTACTTAATGTTGTCCCAGAGGTCTCTTCAACTGTCTTCACTTCTTTTCATTCCTTTTTCTTTCTTTCTTTTTCTTTTCTGTTCAGTGGCCATGATTTCGACTACTCTGTCTTCCAGCTCACTGATCCATTCTTCTGAATCATTTAGTCTACTATTGATTCCTTCTAGTATATTTTTCATTTCAGTTATTGTATTCTTCATCTCTCTTTGGTTGTTCTCTGTATTTTCTAACTCTGTTAAAAACTAACTTCTTGCTCTGTGCATCCACTTTCCTACTGAGTTCTTTGATCATCTTGATTGCCCATCTCCACTTCACTTAGTTCTTCTGGGGTTTTATCTTGTCCTTTCGTCTGGAATAATCCTCTCTTGCCTCATTTTGTCTAAGTTGCTGTTGGTATTTTTATGTCTGTGGTAGGTTGGAGAAGTGGCCCTCTGTAGGAGGTACCCTATGCATCCCAGCAGTGCACTCCCCTCTTGTCACCCGAGCTATATGCTCTAGCCCTAAGAAGGCTGCATGGGTCCTTCTGTTGCAGCAGGCTATGTGGGTGGTCCGGTAGGCCTGGTTGGCTGCCAGGAACTGCCTTGTATGTACGCTGCTTGCTGCCGTTTAGTGGGGCCTGGTCACAAGGTGGCTGGTTGCAGAAACTCAGGGGGCCTTGGGGCTAGTGCTGCCTCACTGGTGGTGGAGTCAGGGTCCTAAAGACTCTGGGGCTGTTGCCCACCCACAAGTGACGCCAGATCCTGGGGTTAGTGCTGGACTGCTGGCAGGCAGAGCTGGTTCCTGGAGTCCGGCTGCAGGGCCCAGGGATCCCCAAACTCGTTTCAGATCATTGGTTGAGGGGGGCTGGCTCCTGACACAGTTGGGTATGGGGTCCAGGTGTCTGGAAGGTTGTGTAGGCCTGCTAGTGGGCAGGGCCAGGGCCCAGCTGGACCCAAGGTAGGATCTGGCCTGCGTTGTGAGGTGGAGGTTTTCCTGCTTCTGATGTCTGCCCCCTGGTGGGTCTAGAGGCTTGTGCAGGCTTCCTGGCAGGAGGGGCCGGTGCCTGTCCACTGCTGGCTGGAACTGGGTCTTGACTCTCTGGTGGGCTGGGCTGTGTCGTCCAGAGGCAACTGTGGACTCTTTGAGTCTTTAGCAGCCCGTCTGCTGATGGGTGGGGCTGTGTCCCCTATCTGATAAGTTGTTTGGCCTGAGGCGTCCCAGCACCGACACCTGCAGGCTGTTGGGCGGGGCCAGATCTTGGGCTAACGAGGTAGTGGGAGGGTCCCACCTGGCGCCGGCTGACGCTGCGGGAGAATGCGCTCTCAAATATGGCTGCCCGGGGGCCTCGGCAGTCGCCCTTCTGATTCTCCGGGAAACTCTCCAAGACCAGCAGGTAGGTCTGACCCAAGTTCCTATCAGATGACTGCTTTTGCCCTTGTTCGTGGCGCGTGGGAGATTTTGTGTGCGTCCTTTGAGAGTGAAGTCTCTGTTTCCCCCAGTCTTGTGGGGCTCCTGAAATTAAGCCCCGCTGGTCTTCAAAGCCAAATGCTCTGGGAGCTCACCCTCCTGGTGCCAGACCCTTGGGCTGGGGAGCCTGACGGGGGGCTCAGAACTATCACTCCTGTGAACGGACAACTGCAATATAATTATTCTCCAGCTTTTGGGTTGCCTACCCCGGGGGGTAGGGGATTTGATTATATCACCAATTTCCGCCACCCCCACCCCCACCCCGCGCTCCTACCCGTCTCGTTGTGGTTTCTTCATATCTGTAGCTGTAGAAGGTCTTTTCTGGTAGGTTTCAGTCTTTTTCACTGATGGTTGTTCTGCAGATAGCTGTGACTTTGGTGTGCTCATGAAAGGAGGTGAGCTTGGGGGCTTTTCTACTCCATCCCCTTGGCCGCTCTCCTCTAGAGGTTGCGGCTGAATGGACTTGTGGAATGTGCTTACTTGTGAGCTCCTAAAGATAGGAGCTTGTTTTATTGGAGCTTGAGTCTCTAGCATAGTGCCTGGTAGATTGTAGGTGTGTAATAACTGAAGAGGCGAGTGACCGAATAAGTGAGTGAGTGAGTGAATAATCTCACTACATTATCCCAGGCAAATGGTCATCCAAGCTGATTTGACACTGGCTTCACCTGATGAAGAACTCACTGTCTTTCAGGAAAATCCACTTGGGGTCAGCTCTAGTGATCCAAAAAAAAGTTCTTTGTGTAGAATCTAAATAATCTTCCTGGTACTTTCCACTTCCTGGTTCTAGTTCTGCCCTCTGAGGGCTGACAGAATATTTTTTCTTTTCTAGGACTGCTTCTTTTCTATGGTCCTCTATCTAACATTTGAAGATGGTTTTCCCTTTTCTAGGTTAAACGACCTCATTCCCTTCCCTTTCCCTCCCTATCATTCCCACCAAGTGACCATTTGTTTCTACTTGCATACCTCCAGTGACAGGGAACTCTCTCTTTTTCTAGTCTGTTTCATTTTGGGATGGCTCTTATGAGCGTTATTTCTAGCATCTTGTTATTATTTAATGCCTCATCAGAGACTCAGCTGAGTGCATGTGAGGTCAGTTACGGCAAATTGGAAGCTCTCTTACGCAATTATTCTTTAATGCGCACCTGGTGTAGTATCTAGAGCTAAATGCAGTGCTGACAAAAAAAAATCCATTTCTTTAAAATATCCATTTTCGTCATTTCCTTTTCCAACTTAAGGGAAGGAGTGAACTAGAGTGACACATAGCCATTGTCAAGCAGTTTACCATTCAGTGGAGGACAGTGACAGGTAAACACACAATTAAGCACCTAGTGGTTAAGTGCTATGACAGGATAAGGTCAGAGTGCTCTGAGACCCAAAGGCAGGGCCCATACTAGGTATGAGGAGGTATCAGAAGGTTTTCTGGAGGAAGTGACATCAGAAATGACATCTGAATGAGTCATCCAGGTGAGGATGGGTGCGGGGTGTCCATGCAGGGCTGTGGGCAAGAGGAGTAGCAAGAGTATTCCAGGCAGAGAGGGAGGCAGTTATGAAGGTCTGGAGGTGAGAGGGGGGGTCTGGCACACGTGAAGAAAAGAAAGTAGTTGTTACTAAAGGGCAGAAAGGGGAGAAGAGAGTGGGAAAGAGATGAGAGGTGAGGCAGGAGAAATGAAGGTGATGATGGTGATAATGATGAAGATGATGGTAGTGGTGATAACTCACATGTACATATTTACTCTGTGGCAGGCACTGTTCTAAGCATTTCCTACATATCAATCATATCAATTTCCTTAACCCTCACAACAGCTCTATGAGGTAAGAACACATACATGCCCATTTTATAGAGAACACTGGGGCAAAGGCAGATTCAATACTTGTCCAAGGTTCCACTGGTAATATATGGCAAAGCCAGGAATTAAACCCAGACAATCTGGTTTAAGGGTCAGCATTCCTAACCATGACATATTAAGTGAATTTACGGTTTATCTTCACTGAAATGGGGAGCCATTCCTCAGCTCTGAATTGAGGAATATTGTTTCACCATCACTCCTGTACCCCGGGAGTGCGTACAGCTAGAGAGAATACAGATAATATGCAAGACGCATGTGCTATCGCCAGCCTCACTAACAGCCTCCCAAGGTGAATCGATCCCTTTGGAGATGCTTCTCAGAAGGCAGCACACTGCTCATGGTTGCTGAAGTTTTCCATCCCAGCTCATGTCATCCACCTGCTCTGAAAACTGTCATGGGACGAACACTGGGTTTCTACTTGAGAAGGCCACAATTCAAATCTTGGTGCCATGATTTATCAACTCTGTGACCTTGGGTAAATTACTTAACCCCTTTGAGCTTCAGTCTCCTCATTATGCAACTAAGATAGTAACCCTTATTTTGCTGGGTTGCTGTAAGGATGATTAAGGTAATGCAAATAAAGTACTCAACACACCTGGCACCTTGGGTAGGTACATATCCATTATCTATTAAATGAGGACTTCCAAATGGCTTTTATCAGCAATAATAAAACCAAAGGATAGATTTGGTATAAGATTGTCTTGGAATAAGAGTAGCTAAGAACTACACATTTAACTGAATTGTTAATTGTGAGAAATATACGAAGGGCTGACCCAGTGGGAAAGGGCTAGATAATTGGCACCGGATTTCAATTAAAATGAGTCAGGTGCAGAACACTGGGGACTGTTTCAAGCAAATTACTTCACAGTTGGGGGTCTTGCTGGTATGTAGCAGGGGGCAGCTGGGAAGAAACTGGTGCAGAATCCAAACAATTTCCTCTTTATTGAGAGAACAGGGATAGTAAAGTGACCAGATATATTACCAGTGAATTACATCAATGTAGAAGGCTCCATCTTTTCTCAAGAGGGAAAAAAAATCTATTTTTTAATTTCCTGAAGTGATGCCATATAGTGAGATGGAAATTTGGGTTCTGTTGCTAACTCTGTCACTAACTTAACTCAGGCCAGCTAATGAGCCGCTGAAGAAAATAGAAGGTGCTGGACCCCACCATTTCTAGGGTCCCTGGTAGTTCAAAATTCAATGATTTCCATGGCTTAAAAATAACATGTCAAAGTATTTTACAGTTAGTAAACTGTTTTCTCACATCACTTTTTTTTAACTGAACAAGGTGAGATATAAACAAACAAATGTAATAAAAGCATTTACATGTATTAAGTGATCTTTATCACATACTTGTGAAGGAAGCAAGGAAACTATAACTATCCCGTGAGCAGGCTGGCGTGGCTGGCATGGAGCGTGAGAGAGAGAAGGGGAAAACGGTGCCCGCAGAATGCCTCTTGGAGTTTAAGAAGTTTTGTCAATAAGTGGCCGGGGGAGGGTTTTTCCAAAGGAATTTAACACAGTTTGATTTGTGTTTGGGGAAGGATAACTATGGCAACAGTGAAAAGTTGGGGTTGGAGAACTAAGTAATCAAAAATAGGATAACAAGATGGGAGACTATTGCAATATTAAACATAGTAGATGATAAAGGCCTGAATTAGAAAAATAAGAATGGAATTGAGGGTGGGAAATAAGTGTAGACTTGAGAGAGGACACAGAGGGAGGTTCTATACAGCTATTCTTCTCAAATACTTCTGGGAACCAAATAGAATTTAAATAGTATTTATAGTGTTGAGTGGATGAGAAATGGGAGATGAGAAGGTGGTTAGAGGGGTGATGATACTGTTAATCAAAATGGGAACACAGGGTGGAAAATGGGTCTGGACGCGAGGATAGTGCATTTTGTTTTGGACATGTAGAGTTTGCTGTGTCTATTGGGCGTCTACAATTTTACAGGCCGTTGGGAAATACCTATCTGAAGCTTAGAGAAATAGTTAATTTTGCTCTCTTTTTTTTTTTTTTTGGCCACGTGGTGCAGCATGTGGGATCCTTTTTCCCTGACCAGGGACCGAACCGTGCGCCCTGCATTGGAAGTGCGGAGTCTTAACCACTGGACCACCAGGGAAGTCCCGAGAAATAGTTAATTTTAATAATCATTTTATTCTTGGTATTTCTAAGGTCAGTACCCTGATCTGACTAGACCCAGATATAGAAGAGGCTTGCTGTACAAAATATGGTTAATAAGAGTACCCGCTTTGGGCTTCCCTGGTGGCGCAGTGGTTGAGAGTCCGCCTGACAATGCAGGGGATACGGGTTCGTGCCCTGGTCCGGGAAGATCCCACATGCCGTGGAGCGGCTGGGCCCGTGAGCCATGGCCGCTGAGCCTGCGCGTCCGGAGCCTGTGCTCCGCAACGGGAGAGGCCGCAACAGTGAGAGGCCTGCGTACCGCAAAAAAAGAGTACCCACTTCACAGAGTTGGTATAGGATAGATTAGTTAATACATATAAAAAACTTACGGCAGTGTCTGGTATGTAGTAAGGACGTATAATTATTAACTATTACTGACCCCTTCCCCTGACACTCACAAAGTAAGAGGCTGACCTGGACTAGTGTAAAATTATATCAATAAAGATTTAGCAGGCCAAGGAGAAGTGCTAAGATTATAGACATTGAAAGAGGAAGCATGGTACTCCGGAAAGCACAGTCCTAGGAGTTAAAGACCCGAGTGTTTGTCCCATCCTGCTGTTAGCTTATTTCACTTTGGGAAGTCCCTTTTCCTCACTGGGACTCAGTTTCTTCATCTAGAAAGGGAGCCTCACGCTAAAAACCTGAGGTCCCTTCTAGTGATTAATAAACAAATATATTCTATGCTTAATATGTATTTTGTTGACAGCTTGAGAAAAACATTCATTCAGCATTAAACTTTTCAAACACCCTCCAGCACGTCCCAGAGTGAATGAACTATACATTGTATTTGAAGTGGAAATTTCTAGTTAAGTCCCCTTCTCCTCCTGGAGGCTGTTGTACTTGGTTTCGAGTGAAAACATTTCTGACAGTTGTTGCATAAAAGCTCAAGACCAGAATCCTCCTGGAGCAGAGGCAAAATGAAAAACTGATATTGGATATTTACATGTCTTAGCAGTTAAAATTAACATCCCTTTTAAATTTGGCTTGCTGATGCAAAAGTAGGCATCTATTAAAAAAAAAAAGAAACCTTTAAAAATGTTTTGGTTTACCAGGACATTTGTAGAGGACGGATCATCTTGGAGTCTTTAACTGAAAATGATAAGGTGTAATTTGGCCATCCAAACCCAACTTACTACAGGCCAAAACACAATAAATAACTTCTAGGATTCATGTGTTTTGAGTAACAAAGTAACTATCTTTATATGAATATGTAAGCAAAAATAGTTGAAACCTTATATATGATATTAGTATCTCCAGCTCTGGCTTTTCCCTTAAGCCTAGACTTATAAATCTATTTGCTTACCTGATATCTCCAGTTGAATGTCCAAGATTTTTCTAACTCATCAGGCTCAAAATCAAACTCTTAATTTTTTCCTCAAAACCTGTTTCTGGGGAGTTTTTCCACTTTCAGTAAATAGTAATACCACCATCGAGCAATCAAACCACTCAACCAAGAACCTATGTGCCAACCAACCTTAATTCTCTTTCCCTCCCACCTCCTGCATATAGTCCATCAGCATGTCTGTTTCTAGCTCCAAGCAGTATTTCAATTTCACTCACTTTTCTCTAACTCCACCCCTATCCCCCTGGCCAAGCCACCATTTCTCCTGGGGATACTGCAATAGTCTCTTGATTGGACTCCCTGCTCTCACTCTGGCTCCCCCATTCTTCTCTATCCATTTTCAACCCAACAGACAAAATGATCTTTTCAACAGGTATTTTAGATCATGCCTCTCTCCTGCTAATTTTTTTCCATTGGCTTCTTGCTGTACTTTGAGTAAAATCCAAACGCCTAGCCATGGCTTCCACCCATCCTTCTGATTCCATCTCATTCCACTCTTTGCCTTCTTCTCTGCCCTACAGGCACAAGGACCTTCATTCTACTTCACTTAAAGCCAGTTCCCTCCAGCCTTCGGGCCCTTGTATATTCGCTGTCTTTCTGACTCTGGTGCTTTTCCCTAGCTCTTCTCACATTTGATCCCTCATTTTCACAATTCTCAGCTTAAAGCGCAATTCCTCAGAGAGCTCTTTGCTGACTACTAAGAGCTACATTTCCATGAGAGGTGCCCACCTCTGACTGATCATCTGTCATTAGATTTTTTTTTAATATCTTTATTGGAGTATAATTGCTTTACAATGGTGTGTTAGTTTCTGCTTTATAACAAAGTGAATCCGCTATATATATATATATATATATATCCCCATATCTCCTCCCTCTTGTGTCTCCCTCCCACCCTCCCTATCCCACCCCTCTAGGTATACACAGCTTTTTTTAAAATAAAAATTCTTGGGTCTCACTCTCGAAGATTCTGATTCAGTGAGTCCAGTTTAATCATCCATTCTCACCCTAGATGACAAATTCCTTCTGAAAAGGACTCTGATTATAACCTGGCTTATAATAATTATGTAATAAATGGTTGTCAAATAAATTTTAATGATTTAAATAAAAATCGATGTGTTCTAATAGTTATAATCATTTAGTAATTCAAGAAACATCATTAGGTATCTATGTAGTGCTCCAGGTATTAGAGGTACGGATGTAAAAGAGACAAAGTCCCTACTCACAGGAAGCTTTTCTTAGAGTGGGTGAGATGATAAACGAGGAAAATATCAGGTGGGCCTATGTTCTATAAGAAATTAAAACAGGATGTTAAAGATAGGCTGGAAGCCTACTTCCTACTGACCCGTTCTCTTCATTCCAGGGCTCTGTCCACCATACTGCACTTTGAGGTTTGTGTTACTTCGACAATAAAAAACAAAAAGCTACTAAGGAAGATTAAAAATAAAGTAATGTTTATAGGAAAACCGAATAAATTTGAATAATCAAATTTTCAAACATTATATAAATCCATTCGGTATTTACCGAGTGTCTTCATTGTACTAAGTTTTGGGGATGCATTGGGGGAAAAAGCAATGCTTCTGCCCTCAGTGACCTAGAATCTACCAGAAATTCTCAACTGGGTATGGAAATGTGGGGAAGAGTGAGGTATTTTTTGTTCTTAAAATGTCATAGTTTGGGATCAGCTTTGGTGTTAATCATGCAAGGCTCAGGCGTGTTAAGTCCTGCAAACTCTGGCACAGTCATACACAGTGAAAAACTGTCCTTCCAAACATGCAATAGCACCTGCAATAAGAAATACTGGATCAACACCATTTTTCACATAAATATGCTAATTCCAAATGAACCTTAATGAGATTATAGGGTATGTGAAAGGGGTTCTTGGTCTCCCCCCCCCCCGCCCCCGCTCTGTCGACCTCATTAATAAGCACTAAAATCAGTTTTAAAGGAAGGAAAAAACTGTCTCCAGAGACACCCCTGTCAAATGGTACATTTCTAAAGCATCTGAAAGGCTTGAGTAGGAATAAGATGCTAATGGAATTATCTTGGTCAAAATCCATTAACACAAAACTCAAATTCTGGCTGCTGCAGGCAGGACTCCTCTGATGTTTGTTTCACTGTAGCTCCTCAGGATAATGATATTCTTTTGTGTTTTGGCTTATGTGTATCTTGGCATCTGACTGTTGTCCATAATTACATCTTAGCATTTATCTTACTTATTCCTCACCTAAAAATAAGCTCATCATGTCACTGTCTAAAACCTCCCAGAAACAGATTTTCTGAGTTCAAGCAAACTGTGTCAAGGGCTCTTAAATCTTCTCTTTCCAATTGTTTCACCAGCCAAATCAAAAGGAGGAGATCTGCACAGACAAAAATATTGAAAATTGAACTGTATTTACCACTTTCACTGAGAAATGATATTTATTAATCTATTTTCCCTTCAAAATATCTTTTACTTTTGTTCTTTCTTTTCTAATTTACTACCTTAGCCCTAAGTCTTGATCTAGACTATTGCAGCAAACTCCCTCCCAACTATTTGTTTTGAAAAATTCAAACTACAGAAAAATTGAAAGAACAGAACAATGAAACTCCGTATTTTCATCAAGATTTAACAGTTGCTAATATTTTGGTATGTTTACTCTCTCTCCCTCCTTCTCTCTCTCTTTCTCTGCCTACCTCTCTGTCTCTCTCGATTGATATCTATCTATCTATCTGGCTCAGAAGAGAGAAGAGACACACACACAAACACACACACCTTTTTTTCTGAGCCATTTGAAATATGTGGCAGACATCAGGCCACTTCCAACCTAACATACAGCAAAACAACTCCTCAATGTAAAGATATTTGCTATATAACCACATTACCATTGTTATACCTAAGAAAGCTAATGATAATTCTATATGATCCAATATACTGTACCTATTCAAATTTCCTTAACTGTCCTCAAAATGTCTTCTATAGTTTTTTTTCTCTTCAACTGAAGATCAAAGCAAGGTTTTCTTTCTTCCTTCCTTCCTTTCTCTGTCTCTTTTTCTTCTCTCTCTTTCTTCTTCCCTCCCTCTCTTCCTTTTTTCTTCTTTTCTTTCTCCCTTCCTTCCTCACTTCCTTCTTCTTTTTTTTTTTTGAGTTCAGGCCAGATGCTTATAGACTGTTTCACATTCTAGATTTATCTAATTGTTTCTTCCTGATCAGAATCAGGTCAAATATTTTGTCACAAAATCTTGTGAGTAATATTGTCTACTTCTCACTGTATCACATTCCGAGGACAAAATGTGAGATTGTCTCACTATTGGTGATACAAAGTTTGGCCCCTTGGTTAAGGACCACCAGATCTCTCCATTCTAAAGGCACCTTTGTAAACACAAATCTGTGGGGTGATTTTTGAAACCATGTGAATATCCTTTTTCCAATAAACTTTCATCTCAGTTTTTTTTTTTTTAGCATCTACTGACTATGCTTGCCTGAAACAATTATTTTATTGAGGGTTGGAAAATGGTAATTTTCTAATTCTCTGTTTTTTCTAGAATCATTAGCTGGTAATCTAATGATTACCAGTAGGAAGATTATCTAAATAAAAAGGAGGAGATAATTCAATTTACTTACTCTTGTGTGTTGTTTTAATTTTCATCGTCCTTTAATGTTTTATTATTATTTTTTAAGGCACAGAAATAACTCAGGCTCATTTCAAATAATTAAAACAACACAGAAGAAAAACAAATAAGTATCTCCTTTCTACTCTAACTTTTAGGTAACCACTGATAATAAATTAAATATATGACTTCTACACATTTTTTTCCACACATACATAAATAATATCCCCAGCTATATTCCTGATGTCTAGAATAGTAGCTGGCACATCCAAATGATGGAATATACTGTATTTATTGGAAAAAAATCTGTGTATAAGTGGACCTGTGTAGTCCAAATCCATGTTGTTCAAGGGTTGACTGTATATAGGTACACAAGCACATATATTTATCTCCAAATATAGTTATTATTTTTAAAAATAAATCAACTGACACTGTATTGTATAATTTGCTTTCTTTTTCCATTTAAATTACCTTTTTATGAATAAATGTCACCAACTAGACTCTAAGCCTCATGAGGGCAGTTCCAGCCATTGTTTTAGTCCACATGTATTCCTAGGATGTGGCACAAATTCCCTTCCTCACAAACTATTATGGAGGGTGATTGCAATTACATGTGCCTGATGAATTTCTTCCTTTTCTCTGAAGAGGACTTGAGAGTCCTATTCCTCTAAAAAAAAGCATTATTAACCAGCTTACCAAAAAATTGGTGGCCAATTCCAGTGGCTAATAATGAAAAGAAGACAAACTAGAAAAGAAAGTGATGAGAATGAGTGGAGGAGATACACAGGACCCTGACAAGGAGGCAATCAGCTTTCCTTGTAGGGTGGGGTTTTTCTATGCTGGAGCTGCCATCTTGAATGTGCCCTCTTTTGGGAAGTGGTAGCTGGACCACACAAAATATAGCCTTAACTCTGAGTCAGTGATTTTCTTAAAAAGTTTCTTTCTGGTCATTTGGAGAACTGGAAGAAGCAACAGAATCAGTTCAAAACTCTTCTGAAAAGACAAACTGCATAAAATCAAAGGAGTGAGGAAGAATGGCTTCTTCTGTAATTACCTCTCCTTCCTCACTTCCTTTGTTCCTTTAAGCATATATGAGGGCTTCATAAATTAGCCAAGGCTGTGTGCAGTCTTTTACCATCAATCCCAAGTGAATATTGTAAGCATCAGAAAATTTTCCATTTACACAGTCAGGGAGGTATTTTCAGTCATTTAAATCTTTTCTAATTACTAACCAATTCCCTCCTTCCAGCCCTCCCAATTTAGCGCACAGAACCCAGCTCCCTACAGAAAACAACTCCCCAGCAAAGTCTAAGTTTCCATGGTTAGTTGCCAGAGCTCTGGATGTGAACAGAGCCGAAAAGCCACACTCCCATAGTTAGAGAAAAATCACCAAGAAATCAGGTTTCACCGCCATGGTGCAGCTCCTAGCACAATGTAAATGCTCAGTAAATAATGGGAAGGAGGGAGAAAGAATCAGGAGATGAGACAGAAAAGAGGGAGGGACTAAAGAGGGAAGAAATCCAGTGAAATCGGCTTTCCTTGAACTGTGACCAGAAATTTAAATGTGGAAGGAGCTTACTAATAAAGATAATACTAGTACTGGAATATTGAGCAGGAGGGTACTGGGTACTGTGCTGGGCTTGTTATTGCAAATTCTCCCAAGAACTTTGCTGAGCTTAACTTTTACAGGAGGAAACTGAGGCACAGAGAGGTTAAAAGCTTCCAAGCCAGCAGAGCTGGGATAAGAGCTCCAGTCTGTGATATACTAACTGCATGCTTTCTCCCCTACACTTGAGCTGCCTTCTCCTCCTGTAATACATACTGGCTGCCTCTAGCCTCAGGCTGCAGGCGACACTCTGACAAGGCACCCATGCCAGAGCACTGCTCAGTGGATGCCTCCCCCGCCCTCCCCGCCAACCCCTACACCACGTACCACAAAAGGATGCCTTGTAACAGCCGCCCCAGCTCCGGCAAGTACCTGTGGGCCACTTTGCCTTTCCATCTCCTTAAACCGCCCCCTCTAGGCATGTTGTCACAGGCCTGCTTTCTAGGGGTCGCTCCTTCATCTCCCATGGGTCAGGGCAGGGGCCAGCCCCCCTTAGCAGCTCCCCCACTTTGGGCATTAAGGAGCGCTCGACTCCTCCCACTGCCCCCCCAGCATCTCAATCAATGTCAGAGCCTTTTATGTTCCTGCGGCCAAGTTGAGCACCTCCCCACCCAGTTCACTCCTTGAACTGTACTCTACATTTGGGCTGGTTCCATGAAAGGCTGGCTGGAGGCTGCCCGCTTCAGGCTCAGCCACAGCTTGAGAGGACGACCAGCATTAACTCCGTAAGGGGTGTGGGAGGTGGGGGAAGGGGAAGCAGCAATGGAGCGGTCTGAGACCCGAACTCTCAAACTCCATCCACTGCCCTAGGAGTTGCCAGCATCCGAGTAACATGTACAAAACTAGCCTTTGCTGTTCTTGGCACTGGGAGTTCCGTAGAACCCAGACATGTAATTCCAGATTCTTTAAAGTCTCCTTCCTCTATCTTTTTCCTTCACCATTTAGTATTGCATGCAGTTTTCTACTGCAGTTTTCTCTTTGGCCAAATACCTAGCCACCTGGAAACGTTACCACATCCACTGCCCTGCAGAGGTGGAATCCCTTGATTCTCCGTTTCTCGCTCTCCCCCCTCTTCCTTTTCCTTCCTCCCCCATCAGGGTCTCACCTCCGTGATCCTCTCCTGATCGCTCTGCAGCTGCATCTGTGACTACATTCCCTTTGCTTCCCGCCTCCTTACCTTTCCTCGGTGGCTGTCTCTAGTCCCTCCTGCTGCTGATCCCTCTCGCCTTTCTCCTACCCCCTCCCCCTGACTGATCTGCTTTGTTACTACATCCTTCTTTTGCTTGCTTCTCTGGTTGATTTCTCCTGCTCCTTTGGGAGGACAGCCTACAACTTATTGTGTCTACCACCTAATGCAGAGTTGCTGGAATTGGTTGCCCCTTTGAAGTCCAAACTGACTTGCTTCAAGAGCCTATAATTATGCTATTAAAAAAAATTTTCTCATTCCAATATTAATAAACTGAAACATTGAGTTAGCTGTCAAATGCAGGCAAGCCAGAGGAACTTGCTCTTTAACTGAAATAAAATTCTTTGCTCCCATTTTGAAATGCCATCTCAGGCTGTCTTGTTTATGTTTAATGCTCTGTGACTCTAAGTCAAAGACAAAGCTTAAGTTAGGGTTTTTCTACATTGGG
Organism: Delphinus delphis; assembly: GCF_949987515.2. Classification (NCBI taxonomy): domain Eukaryota; kingdom Metazoa; phylum Chordata; class Mammalia; order Artiodactyla; family Delphinidae; genus Delphinus; species Delphinus delphis. The sequence goes on along the minus strand of NC_082690.1, from coordinate 49,695,506 downwards.
CTTCTGGGGAAGCTCCCTAGGATTTATAGGGCCATGGAGCTGCTGTAAAATATTTTTTTTTAAACCTATTTGTTCTTGTTTAGTGTAGAGCCCTGCTATATATCAAGGAACTGATTGAATGCTCACACTCCTTCTTAAAATTGTTGTTACAAGCTGAATGTTCTAGATTCCAAGTTTGCCTCCTCATTTGCCCCTTGTTCCTTACGTGGTACCAGCCAGTCAACAGCTTAACTTTGAGCTTTTTTTTTTTTTTTTTTTTTGCGTTACGCGGGCCTCTCACCGTTGAGGCCTCTCCCGTTGCGGAGCACAGGCTCCGGACACGCAGGCTCAGCGGCCATGGCTCACGGGCCCAGCCGCTCCGCGGCACGCGGGATCCTCCCGGACCGGGGCACGAACCCGTGTCCCCTGCATCGGCAGGCGGACTCTCAACCATTGCGCCACCAGGGAAGCCTAACTTTGAGCTTTTGAGCATGTGCATAGCTCAAGGTTTACATCACCTCCATGGTAACCTTCATTTCTTACCCATCCTTTGTCAACAAGCATGAAAACAATACTGCGTCGGTATAATTTTAGTATGAACCTCAGATACAAAATACAGGGTTGAAAAGCACTTGGGGAAAAGTCACACTGGAGACATGTGAAATGACGGATCGAAAACTATGAAAATTAGATTAGATTATGCTTGCACGCCACCCATTTGCAGGGAATGTATCTGTTCTAAATATTGCTTGTCCTCAAAGTCAGGTATAATGAGAAAGTCAGGTAAACGAGGAAAGAGGTGTGGTTTTTTCTTTTTTGATGAATAGGAGACAAAATAAATGTGCATAAAAGCATAAATCACTAAGAAAAAGTATGTGGAATTGTACAATGTGCTTTCAGGATAATGCATGTAAAAGTATCTGTTGTATGTATGAAAAGTGACCTTTTTGTTTTCTGCTGGCTTGTGGGTGTCTGGCCACGTAAACTTCCTTTCTGCAGCACTAATCCACTTTAGGATTAGTGAATGGGTGGGGTTCGCAAAGCAAAAAGCTTGTATTTGGCCTTCTGCCACCTAGAAATTCCTGCCTAATCTTGATTTTTATTAATTGCTGTGTGCAAAAAAACAAAAAACACAAAAACAAATCCAGTTAACTTTCATATTTCCTTAAAGTACATTGTTCTGCACTTATTTATATGTGTGTGTGTATATATATTCACATAATGTATGTATATTCACATATATATCCTATGTATCAAAATATAGATAGGTTAGGATAATTCACTATTTCAGATTAGTGCTTTTACGTTCTGATAGGTGGCAAAATCCAGGGATAGTGTATTTTCAAGAATACTCAGTGGATGTGGCTCTAGCTTCATCTATTTACAATTGTTCAAATGTTCAAAGGGAACATCTTCCTTCATTTATTAAACAAACAAATGAACAAACATATTGTTCAAGGGAGTCCATGAAGTCCCATTCAGAGTTATGACTTTGTGACTCAATCATGTGGTTAAAAAAAAAATTATATATATATATATAGTAAGATGTTTGATTCTGCAAAGAACTATGTACCTATTCTGCCTCCCTCCATTGTAAAAGTCATTCATTTATTTACTCACTCAAACATTCATTCTAGAAGCACTTGTTTGGGACTTAGTACGTTTCAGGTCCCATCCCATGTCCCACAGATACCAAGATTATTTAGATACAACCTCTGTTCTTGAGGAGCTCAGGGTCTATAAGAAGATTTCCTGCTTTATAGGATTTCATCTCAAAGGCCTAATTGTAGAAAGTTAAAGTTTTCATGCAAAGAACTCAACATGTATCTATACTATTAAGTGCTGATAATAATTGGTATTTCATTTGTTTTTAAACCATGAGTGTTTTTCTTAAATTGTCTTTATCGTTTATTTATTTTATTTTTGGCTGCGTCGGGTCTTAGTTGCGGCGCCCAGGCTCTTCGTTTTGGTGCACAGGCTTCTCTCTAGTTGTGGCGCGTGGGCTCCAGGGCCTGTGGGCTCTGTAGTTGTGGTGCGTGGGCTCCAGAGTGTGTGGGCTCTGTAGTTTGCGGCACACAGGCTCTAGCTGAGGTGCACGGGCTCAGTAGTTGTGGCACGCAGACTTAGTTGCCCCGCGGCATGTGGGATCTTAGCTCCCTGACCAGGGATCGAACCCACATCCCCTGCGTTGTAAGGCGATTCTTTACCACTGGACCACCAGGGAAGTCCCGGTATTTCATTTTGAGGAATTGTTTTCCTTTCTCCCCCCTCCCTCCCTCCCTCCCTTCCTTCCTTCCCATATCAATGGGGGCAGTGTAATAGAGGGGAAAGAGTATGGGTTTTGTCCAGCAGATTTAGGTTTGGAATTTTGGCACTGTTCCTTACCACTGTGTCATCCTGGGCAAGTGACCTGCTCTGAGACTCCATTTTCACATCTACAAAGTGATGATAGGAATATCTACTTCAAAAGAGTTGTAGAATCATATTGGTTGAATAAGATGATACATATAAAAACCTACTCAGTGGATGGTGGAACTTACTTTTAATAGGGAAACTTGGAAAGTATACCTGCTTTGTTTAACATCCTTTTAAAGAATAAACCAACAGAGGTAGCTTTTTTGGTCTGAACCTTCTGAAGACTCTTTACATAATATTATCTATGGCTGTAACCTGTACTCAAGAGTTGTAGGACCAAGACATCTGTGAGGATTCTATGGGTACTAGAGAAATATGAATCCACATAGTCTGAACCATACAAAACTGCCAATATTGACATGACCTACAAAAATGGCAATTTCGTATGGTTCAACCTAATACCACTACTGATACCATTAAAAGCACATTTCAGTTTTGTACTTTTTAATGTGAATGTCATATAAAATTTTTAAATTGGGTTATTTCCCGGTTAAAAATATTTAATGAGTAAAATTCATGTCATTTGTTTTTTAGATTAAGGAAGAAATGGTAGAATAAGTCTGCTTGGTTCTCTTTTCCAGAGTAGTTTTAGAAGGTTCAAATTTTGAGTTTGTGAAAATTTCAGCCTCAGGCATTGGGGGAAGGGACATGAAAATCCATATGTATTGTTGGATGTTAAGGAAAAGAGCAAATCTTTGACTATTTTAAGAGAACAACATTAAGATTGTCAGCTAATGAGCTGAAACTTGTTCTGACTGTGATACATTACTAAGCAAAGATTAGAGGAAATTAGTATAACAGAGAAAGAGAGATCCTTTTTTTTTTCGTTTGCTACATATGTGGGAGAGACGGAGGATTGGGAGTGTGTAGGAGAAGTGTTGAGAGGATATGTGGGAGAAGAATTGTTTAAAATGTTCAAAGGGAACTAAAATGAAGATAGGAAAATGTACGCTGGGGTACGGGTTTCCAAGGGCAGCTACTCAGACAAGTGCTTCCAGTACTTTCATCAGCACTAGTAGCTTTTGAACTTCCATCTGTGCTGTCTGCTGGGCTGGGAGTACTCTGTCTGCTCGACAGTCACAGGTGATCCTGTCACCCTGGCCTTGGGAAGCCCAATTCAAATCCTTCTTCTTCTAAGAAATTCTCCCTAGCAAGTAAAGGGAATTTACATCCTCTATCATCAAAACTAAAGCAAAGAAAAGTACTTCTATTTCTTCTAACTCTCTCTTCCCAAGTGTTCTGTAAATGGTTTATGCTTGTGTCTAGTAGCAATGTGTGGGCTAGGAAATATATTTATACATCTGACATGGCCTTAAGACCATCTAGTCTACATTTATAGAATGTCTATAACTTGCCAGAGGCTGTGCCCTCTACTGGAATCAATAAAAATAAGATTTGGATTTGCTACCAGAGAGATCACAGCCTTATGCTGTGATCTACACCTTTGAAATGTAAAAATGTACTCATGCTATGAAGGACTCTACCATGTTTCTGAAATTCCTTCCTCATAGGGAGTATTGGGAATCCTTTAATTCTACCATGTAAGAGTCATTGCTCTAGCTTTAAGCTTGTTATACTATTAAAATCTCAATATAGTTGCAATAACACTTCGCCGTTTTCCTGACATTCAACTTCAATGTGAACTGCTGCATCTGATTTCTTTCAAGAAATAGAAGTAGGTTTTCACTGAGGGGGTGACAGAAAGAGCATGAGGACACTAGAATCCTAGGTACACACAGAGTGTGAGCAGGGAGAGTTCATGGACCAGAAGTGCGGGAAATGGACCAGAGGTTAGCTTCCGCCTGGCCGGAGCAACGTCACTGGGCTGAGATGGGATGATCACCAGAAAGCCAGTGTTCAAGGCTGGCTCATAGAGCTGTGAACGCTAGGACTGCTGATGGCACTGTCAAAGAAGGCAGAACCACCTACTACCCCCCTCTGTGTCAGGCAGCATGCTGGGTGTTCTATCCCTGGCACAATTTAAGCCCCATAACAATTCTTTGATGTACGAATCTGCCCTATTTTGTAGATGAGAAGATTTAGTTCAGGGAGGCTAAGTAATTGTCCAAAGGTCTCAGACCCAGTTAGCAGTAAAGCAAGGTTCAACTATCTCTCAGTTTCCAAAGCCAACATTTTTCCTTCAGTTTGCTCTTTGGGAAATAAAGGCATCTAGTCAACTTTAAAGGCCAAATGCTATTCCAAGGGAAATAGTTTTGAACGAATGACCACTTGAGGACCAGCTTATGACACACCAGATGAAGACAACTTGAATGTGAGAACCAATTTTATTTCCAACATTTTCAAGAGTAGAAACAAATACTCTCAATCGGATATCCTCTGCAGGGATACTCTCTCCCAAGCCCTGTGGGTGGTCAGCTGACCTCCTGCTGACTAACTATGACTAACTACAATGGAGTGAAATGACACCCTATCACTCTGCCCACCTACTTAGCACAGGGAAGACCTGCAGTAAATGTTTCGTAACATGAGAAAATGGAGACTCGATAAGACTGAGTGGTTTGTTCAAGATTAATTTGTTCAAGATTACTTAGGTGTTATGTGGTAGAAACAGGATTTGAAAACAAACCTGTTAAGTTCACAGACTCTTGCTTTTAGCTAGGGCCTCTTTGAGTTCTGATACATTTTCTGGGGCAACACAAGTAAGTCTACATTCATTTCTACAGAAAGGCCTTGCAAATGCTTTAACAACACAACAACAACAAGGAGCCAGCATTTATCAAATCCTTCCATGTGCCAAATGTGACACTAAACATACAAGCATGATTTGGTTCTTTTCCCTAACAGCTCTATAAGTAGGCACAGCCACCATTTTGTCGATGAGGAAAAGGAAACTGAGAAAGAGAAGTAAATTGCCCAAGTTCACAATTATAAGTCCAGAGTCAGAATCCAGATCTACTTTTTTTCCTTTGTGTATATATCAGTACTTTTATTTTTTATCTTGTAGAGGTAGTTATAACTTTTTAAGTAGTATATAAATGAACATAGGTATAAGCCAGCCAGAACAAAATAATTAGTATGTATTTAAAGGAATTAGATTTTTTTCTTCTTTTCCAGCTTAGGATAAGAATTTCTATAACACAATAATCACCTACATCATAGATTCTTTCGAACCAAATGGCAACTACATATATATATAGAAGACAAGTACTGATGCATTAGACGTACCGAAAACACCTCCTTTGATGAAATCACTTAGGATTGTAAAAAAAATAAGTATCATCCGACATCTGGATGTTCAATAAAAGAGTTGGAGGGCTAAATAAATGGGGGAGTCACTCTACCCACTTTCCTGTTTCCAGCTTTTAGGGTTGCAAGTTTATTTGTAGGTTTAACATATACAGTCCCATACCTACTATTTCTTCTTCAAGAACTTCTGGATGGTAGCGTTAAAAAAACTTGAAAGCTTGATCTCCTTCTGAATTTCCCAAGTGTTTCTGCACTTTTTTTTCAAATGGGCCTCCTTGTCAGGGTTCACCTTTACTTTTATAAGTTCTATAATACTATTCTCTCCCATGGTACAAGGAACACTGAGGAATACTTCTTCATTTATTCCATAGAGGTCCACAATCGGTAGAAACTGGATGGGTCTCAAAATACTCTGTGTTAAAATACCTTGTGCTAAATCAGCTACAGATAGGCCAGTGGCCCAAGAAGTAGTTAACCCTTGAACAACATGGGGTGAGGGAGGAGTTAGGGGCCCTAGCACTCTGTGACGTTTAAAATCCACCTACAACCAACAGTCGGGCCCTCCATATATGTGGTTCCACCGCGTCCATGGTTTTGTATCCAGGAATTCAACCAATCCTGTGTAGATAGCGTAGTACCGTAGTATTTACTGTAGAAAAAAATCCACATATAAGTAGACTGGCAAAGTTTAAACCTGGGGGCTTCCCTGGTGGCACAGTGGTTAAGAATCTGCCTGCCAAAGCAGGGGACACGGGTTTGAGCCCTGGCCCGGGAAGATCCCACATGCCATGGAGCAACTAAGCCCATGCGCCACAACTACTGAGCCTGTGCTGTAGAGCCCGCAAGCTGCAACTACTGAGCCCGTGGGCCACAACTACTGAGTCCCCGTGCCACAACTACTGAAGCCCATGTGCTTAGAGTTTGTGCTCTGCAACAAGAGAAGCCACCGCAATGAGAAGCCTGCTCACCACAATGAAGAGTCGCTCCCGCTCGCCACAACTAGAGAAAGCGGGCACGCAGCAATGAAGACCCAAAGCAGCCAAAAAAAAAAAAAGTGACTGTTTTAAAGAGGGTGTAGTCAACAATGTCAGTTACTTCTAAGGGGAGAAGACAAAAAATTGGAGGCTAAAAACATTCATTAGATTTATTCATTAAGAAAGTCACAAATGATCTTAATGAGAACAGTTTAACTGGAGTTGTGAATATAGAAGATGCATTGCAGTAGCTTGAGTCAAGAATGGTAGGTGAAGAGAGGACATAGAAAATTAAAAAAAAAAAAGTTTAAACCTGTGTTGTTCAAGCGTCACCTGTATTGCCTTTCGTTTCAATAGCCTCACAGGCATTAGCTATCATTTCTTTGCAGATATTTTTCCACTACACATGGTCTTTATCAGCTCCTAAATCTGGGTTCAGATTCTTCAAAGCAATCAGCAATGTTAACTCCACACAGAAACACTTGAGTCTCCAAGCTTCCAAGGATCCACCCATGACAGCTTTCAGGGTGGATATCAAGCTTCTGCCCATCAAGGGAGGGAAATGGGGAGTGTCCAGATTATAGCCACTTCCAATAACACAGTTTGGGAAATTCATTCAACTTCCAAGCTACATAAGATAACCACTGGATTAGAAACAATAATCATTTTGCCACAGGGACTGGATGGGATAATATGGGAAATCATTAAAGATAGTCACATTCCAGTGGATTAAATTAAGGTGTATTTCTCCTTTTTCCTGGTGTGCATCTGCTGTGATAATCACTAAATTGGAGATTGCAGTGACAAGGTAATCTTTGCTGGAAACAATATTTGGCATTTTCATAAAAGGACTGCCAAGTTCAAGATCTAGTGTCTCACCCTTCAATTTGCCTTCATCAGCATCCACAAAGGCAAGTTCATCATTCAAGCCTTCTAAAAAATGGTGATAGCACGGGCCATGCCAACTGATCCACTTCCTGTAGTGGAGACCTCATTGTGAAGAATGGCCTTCTTGGAAGTGAAATTCATCATAAATTCACGGGCGACAGGGGTGAAGGGCCAGCAGAATGCCTGTCGCCTGCAGGGGACACTAAGCCATCCCCAGGTGAAGAAAAACTCCCGCACTGCCTGCTCTCCAGCTGACCCTTGGGGCTCCCTGGGCCCAGTTCATGTCTGCTCATGCACGAGGTGGAGGAAGAGATTGGAGGAAGCCTCTGAAGGTTTACCATCCCCCTCATCTTGTTACTGAGCAAGGTCACACCCATCACGCAGGGGCCTCCCCGGGGCTTTGCCCAGGCCTCCAGAAAGGACTTCCCCCATGTGCTCAGACTAAGGCAGTCAAGGAGCTTCTTCTCTAGCATGTGGATCCTGGAGTGACCCTTTTACAAATCCGTGTTGGCTTCCATATTTGACATGCATAATAAACCTAACCCAGGTCCCTGGAATTATTTATTTTCTATTTTTCAGTGTGGATACCAAGTCAAACCCACTTTCTGACTCCAGAGCCAACAAGCTTAAGCATCACTATAGCTAATCCCATCTCCCTTGATCTCACCCTCTTCAGGACATACTAATTTGTCTTTACCCTCTAATATATCTTGTACACTAATCCTAGTCTGTTGCTTCTTGATTCCTTTATAAAAATGCAGCAACTAGAATGGAACATATAACCCTAGGAAGGGTCTAACCAGTGTGAAGGCCAGAAGCTTGTCCCCTTTCTAGGCACCAGTACCGTATTTCTGTAAATAGGTTCCAGGTAAATATTTTGACGACATCATCAGATGGCTACCTTGGGGTCACCTAAAACCACAAGATCTTTTGCTAAGGAGATGCTGCCATATGTCTCCATTCTAAATTGGTGCAATTAATTTTGGGAACTGTATTCTCCCAGACTGTCTTCCTTAGTAAGGGATTTTGTATGTGTGGTAAACCTAAGCAGCCAACAGGTATTTATAGGGTCTGTGCCAGTAGTTTGGTTTCTTATGGCTACTTATTAGATTAATACCTCTTGAACCTCAGTTTTTTTTTTTTTTTATTGGAAAATGGGAAAAGAATATATTCCCTGCTAATGTCGTGGGAGGTTCAAATGAGATAATGCACAAAATGTAAGGTGATGTTATTATCACAGATAATCTAGGTTTTAATACCACACCAGAAAGGTAATTGTAACCGCTAAACCCATAATCACAGAAACTGTAGCCCACAGGTCCTTTAACTATCCCAAACATAAGATCATCTATCCAGATTTTAACAAGGAAAACATTTTTACTATTCTTTTTTCCCCCACTTAAAGATGTTCCAAGTTGGCTTTCATTGCCCTCTAGTGGTTGTTATATGGAAGCCATAACTCATTTTTACATTTTTATTTTTTAAGATGTCAGGCAGTCGTAACACATGCTTCAGATACTTTTAGGTTACATACATTCCTGTCCGTTGTAATCCTTAAAGAGTCAACCTATAGGTACAGTTTCTAACATCTTGCTCAGCACAATATAGGTATACAGTATCATGTATTATTTTACTAGGTCTTCACTTAGGATCTACTGACTTAAAATAATTAACTTTATTTATTCATTCATTAAATATTTGTAGGATATCTATTATGTGTCAGGCAAACAAGATAGACGTTGTCCTGGCTTACAATCTGTGAGAAAATGGAGTATTAAATATGTCGGTACAAATTCGTGTGGTAAATGATGTGATAGGGAAAGTACTGGGTATATGAGTCTATTAAAAGGGGTACCTAACCTGGGGGCATCTCTGTGTGTGTTGAGAGGGTGGGGTGGGATTCATGAAAGAGGATGTTTAGAGAGTGTAACAAGTGGCCTGAGATCTAAAGGATGAATAGAAGAGACTTATTCAGGAGAAGGGGCTGGGGAGGGGAGAGTGTTTGACGGATTAAATGTAGGTAGATAATGGGAAGAAGGGAGCTTTAGAGATGAGGCCGGACAAGGTAAAAAAAAGCTGTATTAAGGAATTTTAACTTTTTTCTGGTGATTAAATTATAACCAACAGACTGAAAAAGCATGAGTGCATGCCTTCAATTTCTTTTTTTTTTAACCTGCTATTTTTTGGTTTTGTTTTGAATTTTATATTTATTTTTTACACAGCAGGTTCTTATTAGTTATCCATTTTATGCACAGCAGGGTATACATGTCAATCCCAATCGCCCGATTCATCACTCCACCATCCTCACCCCCCTGCCACTTCCCCCCTTGGTGTCCATATGTTTGTTCTCTACATCTGTGTCTCAATTTCTGTCCTGCAAACCGGTTCATCTGTACCATTTTTCTAGGTTCTACATGTATGCATAAATATACGACATTTGTTTTTCTCTTTCTGACTTACTTCACTCTGCATGACAGTCTCTAGATCCATCCATGTCTCTACAAATGACCCAATTTAATTCCTTTTTATGGCTGAGTAATATTCCATTGTATATATGTACCACATATTCTTATTTATTTATTTATTTATTTTTGGCTGTGTTGGGTGTTCGTTCCTGTGCATGGGCTTTCTCTAGTTGCGGAGAGAAGGGGCCACTCTTCATCACGGTGCGCGGTGTACCACATCTTCTTTATCCATTCGTCTGTCAATGGGCATATAGGTTGCTTCCATGACCTGGCTATTGTACATAGTGCTGCAATGAACATTGGGGTGCATGCGTCTTTTTGAATTATGGTTTTCTCTGGGTATATGCTCAGTAGTGGGATTGCTGGATCATATGGTAATTCTATTTTTAGTTTTTTAAGGAACCTCCATACTGTTCTCCGTAGTGGCTGTATCAATTTACATTCTCATCAACAGTGCAAGAGGGTTCCCTTTTCTCCACACCCTCTCCAGCATTTGTTGTTTGTAGATTTTCTGAAGATGCCCATTCTAACAGGTGTGAGGTGATACCTCACTGTAGTTTTGATTTGTATTTCTCTAATAATTAGTGATGTTGAGCAGCTTTTCATGTGCTTCTTGACCATCTGTATGTCTTCTTTGGAGAAATGTCTATTTAGGTCTTCGGCCCATTTTTGGATTGGGTTGTTTATTTTTGTAATATTGAGCTGCATAAGCTGCTTGTATATTTTGGGGATTAATCCTTTGTCCGTTGATTCATTTGCAAATATTTTCTCCCATTCTCTGCGTTGTCTTTTCATCTTGTTTATGGTTTCCTTTGCTGTGCAAAAGCTTTGAAGTTTCATTAGGTTCCATTAGTTGATTTTTGTTTTTATTTCCATTACTCTAGGAGGTGGATCAAAAAAGATCTTGCTGTGATTTATGTCAAAGAGTGTTCTTCCTATGTTTTCCTCTAAGAGTTTTATAGTGTCTGGTTTTACATTTAGGTCTCTAATCCATTTTGAGTTTATTTTTGTGTATGATGTTAGGGAGTGTTCTAATTTCATTCTTTTACATGTAGCTGTCCAGTTTTCCCAGCACCACTTATTGAAGAGACTGTCTTTTCTCCATTGTATATTGTTGCCTCCTTTGTCATAGATTAGTTGACCATAGGTGTGTGGGTTTATCTCTGGGCTTTCTATCTTGTTCTATATTTCTGTTTTTGTACCAGTACCATATTGTCTTGATTACTATAGCTTTGTAGTATAGTCTGAAGTCAGGGAGTCTGATCCCTCCAGCTCCGCTTTTTTCCCTCAAGACTGCTTTGGCTATTCGGGGTCTTTTGTGTCTCCATACAAATTTTAACATTTTTTGTTCTAGTTCTGTAAAAAATGCCATTGGTAATTTGATAGGGATTGCATTGAATCTGTAGATTGCTTTGGGTAGTATAGTCATTTTCACAATATTGATTCTTCCAATCCAAGAACATAGTATATCTCTCCATCTGTTGTATCATCTTTAATTTCTTTCATCAGTGTCTTATGGTTTTCTGCATACAGGTCTTTTGTCTCCCTAGGTAGGTTTATTCCTAGGTATTTTATTCTTTTTGGTAATTGGGAATGTTTCCTTAATTTCTCTTTCGGATTTTTCATCATTAGTGTATAGGAATGCAAGAGATTTCTGTGCATTAATTTTGTATCCTGTAACTTTACCAAATTCATTGATTAGCTCTAGTAGTTTTCTGGTGGCATCTTTAGGATTCTCTATATATAGTATCCTGTCATCGGCAAACAGTGACAGTTTTACTTCTTCTTTTCCAATTTGTATTCCTTTTATTTCTTTTTCTTCTCTGATTGCCCTGGCTAGGACTTCCAAGACTATGTTGAATAATAGTGGTGAGAGTGGACATTCTTGTCTTGTTCCTGATCTTAGAGGGAATGCTTTCAGTTTTTCACCATTAAGAATGATGTTTGCTGTGGGTTTGTCGTATATGGCCTTTATTATGTTGTGGTAGGTTCCCTCTATGCCCACTTTCTGGAGAGTTTTTATCATAAATCGGTGTTGAATTTTGTCAAAAGCTTTTTCTGCATCTCTTGAGATGATCATATGGTTTTTATTCTTCAATTTGTTAATATGGTGTATCACATCGATTGATTTGCATATATTGAAGAATCCTTGCATCCCTGGGATAAATCCCACTTGATCATAGTGTATGATTCTTTTAATATGTTGTTGGATTCTGCTTGCTAGTATTTTGTTGAGGATTTTTGCATTTATTATTCATTAGTGATATTGGTCTGTAATTTTCTTTCTTTGTGACATCTTTGTCTGGTTTTGGTATCAGGGTGATGGTGGCCTCATACAATGAGTTTGAGAGTGCTCCTTCCTTTGCAATTGTTTGGAAGAGTTTGAGAAGGATGGGTGGTAGCTCTTCTCTAAATGTTTGATAGAATTCACCTGTGAAGCCATCTGGTCCTGGACTTTTGTTTGTTGGAAGATTTTAAATCACAGTTTCAATTTCAGTGTTTGTGATTGGTCTGTTCATATATTCTATTTCTTCCTAGTTCAGTCTTGGAAGGTTATACCTTTCTAAGAATTTGTCCATTTCTTCCAGGTTGTCCATTTTATTGGCATAGAGTTGCTTGTATTAGTCTCTTAGGATGCTTTGTATTTCTGCAGTGTCTGTTGTAACTTCTCCTTTTTCATTTCTAATTTTATTGATTTCAGTCCTCTTCCTCTTTTTCTTGATGAGTCTGGCTAATGGTTTATCAATTTTGTTTATCTTCAAAAAGAACTAGTTTTTAGTTTTATTGATTTTTGCTATTGTTTTCTTTGTTTCTATTTCATTTCTTTCTGCTCTGGTCTTTATGATTTCTTTCCTTCTGCTAACTTTGGGTTTTGTTTGTTCTTCTTTCTCTAGTTCCTTTAGGTGTAACGTTAGATTGTTCATTTGAGATTTTTCTTGTTTCTTGAGGTAGGCTTGTGTAGCTATAAGGTTCCCTCTTAGAACTGCTTTTGCTGCATCCCATAGGTTTTGGATCATCATGTTTCCATTGTCATTTGTCTCTAGGTATTTTTTGATTTCCTCTTTGATTTCTTCAGTGATCTCTTGGTTGTTTAGTAACATATTGTTTAGCCTCCATGTGTTTGTGTTTTTTACGTGTTTTTCCCTGTAATTCATTTCTGATCTCATAGTGTTGTGGTCAGAAAAGATGCCTGATAAGATTTCAGTTTTCTTAAATTTACTGAGGCTTGATTTGTGGCCCAAGATGTGATCTATCCTGGAGAATGTTCCGTGCGCACTTGAGAAGAAAGTGTAATCTGTTTTTGGATGGAATGTCCTATAAATATCAATTAAATCTATCTGGTCTGTTTTGCCATTTAAAGCTTGTGTTTCCTTATTAATTTTCTGTTTCCATGATCTGTCCATTGGTGTATATGAGGTGTTAAAGTCCCCCACTATTAGTGTGTTACTGTCGATTTCTTCTTTTATAGCTGTTAGCAGTTGCCTTATGTATTGAGGTGCTCCTGTGTTGGGTGCATATATATTTATAATTGTTATATCTTCTTCTTGGATTGATCCCTTGATCATTATGTCGTGTCCTTCCTTGTCTCTTGTAACATTCCTTATTTTAAAGTCTGTTTTATCTGATATGAGTATTGCTACTCCAGCTTTCTTTTGATTTCCAGTTGCATGGAATATCTTTTTCCATTCCCTCACTTTCAGACTGTATGTGTCCCTAGGTCTGAAGTGGGTCTCTTGTAGACAACATATATATGGGTCTTGTTTTTGTATCCATTCAGCAAGCCTATGTCTTTTGGTTGGAGCATTTAATCCATTCACGTTTAAGGTAATTACTGATACGTATGTTATTACCATTTTCTTAATTGTTTTGGGTTTGCTTTTGTAGGTCCTTTTCTTCTCTTGTGTTTCCCACTTAGAGAAGTTCCTTTAACATTTGTTTTAGAGCTGGTTTGATGGTGCTAAATTCTCTTAGCTTTTGCTTGTCTGTAAAGCTTTTGATTTCTCCGTCAAATCTGAATGAGATCCTTGCAGGGTAGAGTAATCTTGGTTGTCGTTTCTTCCCTTTCATCACTTTAAGTATATCATGCCACTCCCTTCTGGCTTGTAGAGTTTCTCCTGAGAAATCAGCTGTTAACCTTATGGGAGTTCCCTTGTATGTTATTTGTTGTTTTTCCCTTGCTGCTTTCAATAATTTTTCTTTGTCTTTAATTTTTGCCAATTTGATTCCTATGTGTCTCGGTGTGTTTCTCCTTGGGTTTATCCTGTATGGGTCTCTCTGTGCTTCCTGGACTTGGGTGGCTATTTCTTTTCCCATGTTAGGGAAGTTTTCGACTATAATCTCTTCACATATTTTCTTGGGTCCTTTCTCTCTTTCTCCTCCTTCTGGGACTCGTACAGTCCGAATGTTGTTGCGTTTAATGTTGTCTCAGAGGTCTCTTAGGCTGTCTTCATTTCTTTTCATTCTTTTTTCTTTATTCTGTTCCGCAGCAGTGCATTCCACCATTCTGTCTTCCAGGTCACTTATCCGTTCTTCTGCCTTAGTTATTCTGCTATTGATTCCTTCTAGTGTATTTTTCAATTCAGTTATTGTATTGTTCATCTCTGTTTGTTTGTTCTTTAATTCTTCTAGGTCTTTGTTAAACATTTCTTGCATCTTCTTGATCTTTACCTTCATTGTTTTTCCGAGGTCCTGGATCATCTTCACTCTCATTTTTCTAAATTCTTTTTCTGGAAGATTGCCTATCTCCACTTCATTTAGTTGTTTTTCTGGGGTTTTATCTTGTTTCTTCATCTGGTACATAGCCCTCTGCCTTTTCATCTTGTCTATCTTTCTGTGAATGTGGTTTTTGTTCCACAGGCTGCAGGGATGTAGTTCTTCTTGCTTCTGCTGTCTGACCTCTGGTGGATGAGGCTATTTAAGAGGCTTGTGCAAGTTTCCTGATCCATGCCTTCAATTTTTATTTTAGTTTTAAGAAACATTTTATTATTTACAGGGAAATCTTTAGTTATTAGTCATAAATTGTTTGAAACCTTCAGTGCCTCTTTTTATCATCCAAAGTTTCTCAAACACATATGTTCCTAAAATGTTGGAGCTGGAAGGGACTTCAGACATCACGAATTTCCCTCCTTTCACTTCACAGAGCTTTGAGGGAGTGGGTGGTCAGGTCAGGAATTGGTCAGGTTGCATCGTGTGGCTACCCCTGGGAACTGTTTGCTTTTCCCACCGTAGTCCAGTGTTCAAATTCCTTAGCCCGGGTCAGAGACCTGACGAGTATCCTGTTATCTCCTGTCTTGTTGACTCGGATTGTTCAGAATTCCTGAGCACCCCTAGCTTTTCACTTCTGCGTCAGACTTCATGCTCTTCATTTGTGGCCTAATGAAAAGATGGTTTATCTTTGACTTGTGGGGAGGATCTGGGCGGTCTTCTCATTTCTGAGGAGAGCACGAATCCTCCCCAGATCACTGGGTCAGGTTTAGCCTCTTCTCTTGAACTCCATTGTCTCTCTGTACTTTTCTTATGGCATAACTCTGTGTGGACCTACTCACTTCTTCTAGACTACATGCATCTTGAGGACATGACACATGGCTTAGTCATCACTACATCCTGCATAGCAAGAGAATGCAGGCCCTGAAAACCTCTATCAAGTTTGTTGTAGACAGGGATGGGTAGATAAATGAACAGAGTGGGATATCCTATTTCCTAACAGAAGATTTAAGTAAATGTTGGTAAGGGAATGAAAAATATATTACCTTAATAGCTCGTTAGCAGATTTTTTTCTCAGGGAAAAAAAGAAGTTTAGAAAATGCAATGATGAGCTACCTGAGGTGAAATGAGAGTCTCTTACAAGCAAGGAAAAATAATAGCTGTATTTTTAATGAGAAATGACCATGAATCAGAGGGTAATAAGAGATTAGAGAAGAGAGGTCAGGAAGGGGGGAAAAAGAGAAATCTGGGCAGCATGGGAGAATGCCCAAAGGACTTTAAACCAGAGATATCTGATGCCCATTTAAAAATGCTTCATGTTTGATGTGAACTCACTGCCATCTTTTTGAACTTAGTGGTGCTGTTTACTACACAAAGGAGATGTTGTTTATGCTACAGCATGCCATTGATGCTTGATACAGAAAGTGTGCTTTCCTGTGAGGTTTGCAATTCTGGGACAACTACCTCATGTCCATATATGCTAAACATGGAGGCAGATTAAAGAAATGAAAGAAAAATGTAGTTTCCACTCTCCTGAATTCTATCACAAATCTGTGAGTAGAATAATAAAAATACATGAAAAAAAAGGTCATAGTTTAGTGCAGTTTCTGTTGCACACAAAACACAAGAGATATAGGCAATAAATGGTTTTGTAGTTTGGATCACAACATCATTTTCAGCATGGTCCATCAGGCACTGTTCCCTCCAGGGTAGATTTTGAACAGAGAAATAACAAGCAATTAAATTATATGGAAGATTAACTAGGCCCTTCACTGACCCCTCTTTTTCTTTCCTTCAAGCAGGAGAATCATCGATCAGTCTATGTTCAGGAAGGAGCAACATTTTTCATTTTGAGCTTTTCTCAAGCAGTCTTAGCTCTTAGGGCTCCTGGCTGATTCTTAGCTCTGTAACTTAAAAAAAAAAAGGGACTCTCGTAATATAAAAAAAATAGAAAAAAAAGGCAACGAAGTGAAAAATTTTTCTTTCAGATCTTAATTTACTGTTTATTCTCTGAATTATATTTTAAAAGCCTAGCGTTAGGATGACAACCAGTTTTAATCCAAATACAATCCACAGTACGAAAACTCGGCACACAGGCCAGACACCACTGTATACAGTTAGTTCTATGCAAAATCTATTACTGCCATCTTGTGGATTCTCAGGGAATAATGCCAGTTGCAATGTTCTGTTTACTCTGTCTTGGAGTACTAAGTTCGTATGGCACAGTATATGAAAATAACTGGGAGAATGTATAAGGAAAGAGCAGCTAAATCCCCAATTTTCCATTTAACTTTATCACTTTGAAGGCAGTATTTAACTTCTCTGGCTTTCAGAGTGATTTGTCTTGTCTTTTGAGGCTCTCAGGACAAGAGAGTGGATGTTCCCAATGAGAGGAGTCCCTGGAGGTCATTTCTCCAGGAGCAGATACTTATGTAAACCTGGGGACTGAAGAAGGGGGTATTTTCTTTTTTTATTGGCTTGCTGATGTGCAGGTGGGTCCTGACATTCCAAAAGCACAGCAAATATACAGTATAGGAAGAGCTTCGTCCAGAAAAAAAAAAAAATGCTACTCCTGGGATACCATCCGCCGATCCACACTTCAGTCATTCTCTTGTAAGCTTTGCATCTTGGCTTTCTGGTTCTCAAAAAACACTTCAACTGGAAAACTGAGGTAATATGTTGGATCATGGATAGCATAGGCAACTTAAAAAAAATCATCTGAGCCTTTCAGGGAAAATTTTGGAATAAACCTTTAAAGGCTTTCCCTTCCGCTTAGGGAAGACTTCTTCAAGTTCTTTCATTTGCTAATTTATTCACCACTTACAAACACCTCTGAGTGCCTAGCACTGGGTTAGGCCCTGGGAGGCAGTTATAATCCAGCCACACCTCTGTCCTCAAGGAACTCACAATCTGTTGGGGAAAATATTCATGAAAACAATCCAAGATCAAAAGGAGAACACAGGGTGTCATTGAAGAGCTGTGGAGATACAAGGGTTGGGAGGAGGTGGGAGGCCTGCTCTCCCTGTATCTGAGTCCTACCTAAGGGCCTTCTGTAGGCCCTTTCATTCAGCTTCCTCCATATTCAATAAATTTCTCCCTCCTCTGAACTCTTGAAGCTCTTAATTGGAATAACTAGTTCACCTGGTGATCATCTCAGGCACCTTGCCCGGTTAGTTTTCACTAGACCAGTCTCTATCCCACTTCTCTACTTGCAATTTGATCTTAATAATTAAAGTGTCATTTAGAAAGGATAATCAGGCTATGGCTTCAAATATAATCCTCATTCTTTCCTTTCTGATGTATATATATATATCAGAATATATAATATTTATAATATTTATATATATAATTAAAAACATGCTCTAAGCATCTACTATATATGTTAGAAATTTTGGTTTTAGCAATTCTCAGCATTCAGTTTTTTAATTTTTTAAATTTTTTTGCGGTACACGGGCCTCTCACTGTTCTGGCCTCTCCTGTTGCAGAGCACAGGCTCCGGATGCGCAGGCTCAGCGGCCATGGCTCACGGGCCTACCCGCTCCGCGGCATGTGGGATCTTCCCGGACCGGGGCACGAACCCGTGTCCCCTGCATCAGCAGGCGGACTCTCAACCACTGCGCCACCAGGGAAGCCCAGCATTCAGTTTTTAGACATAATTTCAGAGGATGAATACTCTGAAGGGGTTCCCTTTTCCCAAATGGGAATTTTCATGGGGATAATGGGAGATAGGATTTTCTGCAGGTAAACAGTTTTTATCATGTGGAACTGTTGTCGCATCTGTCTGGTTTTATTCCTTTCTCCAGCCCAAGAGTCTCTTCTTTTCCCCTGTATACTTATCCAAGTTCCTTACGCTCCTTAATATGGTCTTATTTAAGGATCTGTCTTCATCTTCCTTGCTCTGATCTCCCTGGAGGGCGAAGATCCTGCTATTTAACTCTTTATTCCTAAAGCTGGGCATGTCATGATCTTTATATGGGTCTCAGAGGGGTCCTATCCCTGTGCTGCATGTGCCTCTCCTTTCCCTTCCAGCACCCTGCATGAGTCAGGTGGGTCCCCTGACCTACACACTAGCTTGGGGGTTAGTGATTTGACCTATGATTTCTTCTGCTTCAAGTAGTGTAGTTGCTCTGAACCTGGGCAGAAGTTAGGAGGAAGAGCAAGGGCCAAAGCCTCCCTTGGGAATTTGGGGTGGTAGAAAGAGAGAAGTAGCTTATACCCGGGCAGAATGCGGCTGATGGGGTGCTCACTGACTCTTTTCATTTGTCAGTCATTGAGGATGGTCATTGTATGTGGTGAAGTGAATTGTGGTGGTCGTGGGAGTGGTGCTCATGATGATTGGCAATAAGACAAGGTGATACCTGATATCAAGGAACTTATTATTATTATTATTATTTGCGGTACGCGGGCCTCTCACTGTTGTGGCCTCTCCCGTTGCGGAGCACAGGCTCCGGACGCGCAGGCTCAGCGGCCATGGCTCACGGGCCCAGCCGCTCTGCGGCATGTGGGATCTTCCCGGACCGGGGCACGAACCCGCGTCGCCTGCATCGGCAGGTGGACTCTCAACCACTGCGCCACCAGGGAAGCCCCAGAACTTATTATTATTGAAATAAAATAACAAAATAGCAGGGTGAGAAGACTAAAATAATGTGATCTTTTCTATCACATTGGTCATGCATTATAACCATGTTCATGTCCTATTTCTCCACTAGGTTATAACCCCGTGAGGGTGGGATCAATGTCTTATTCGTCTCTCTCTTCCCTAGAGCACCTAGCATACTACTTGATAGTCATGCTGTCATTATTGAGCACCTACGATGTGCCAGGCCCTGTTCTTGCTCTGGGAACGTAGCAATAAATAAAATGGATCAATAGGAGATATTTAATAAATCAAAGAATTAAAAAATAAGAATTGCAGTCATGTACGTGAAGTATTTTCCACCTCTTCCCCTCCCTCCATCTTTCTCTAAATAAATAAATAAATAATTGATAAATAAAACACTAGTTTTCCCCCTCTAGTAGATCATTTCCACCAACATATAGACATTGTTCTATTGATAAAACCAAACTCTACCCTCTAGTGGCCATCCTATCTCATTCCCCTTTTTAGCAAAACTCAAAGGAGATATCTGTACTCATTGTCATTAATTTCTCTCCTTTCATTATCTTAGAAATCCACTTTATACAGATCTCACCCCATTACACTACAGGAACTGCTTTTTCATTTGATCAGTAAGTTCCATGTTATTAAATTCAGCAGTTAATTTTCAGTTCCCATCTTACAGGACTTAGCAACATTTAAAGCAGTTGATGCCACTCTCTGGAAATGCTTTCTCTTTTTAGCTCCCGGGGTCCTACTTGCTTTCCTCCTACCTTACTGGTTGCTTCTCTTAGTTCCCTTTGTTGGTTCTTCCTCTTCTCCCTGAGGAGGACCTTAACACACTCCAGGGCTCAGTCTGTCTGCCTTTGTTGCCTGCTTCACCTGTAGGATCATCCCTGTCTCAACTAATAGTGTCTCTGCTTATCTGATTTTCAGGTAGAAAACCTTGGAGTCATCCTTCACCTCTTCCTTTCTCTTTTACCCCACATCCAATCTTTTAGGAAATCTGTTAACTGCCCCTTCTAAACATATCCAGAACCATCCCTCGCTCCCTCCATTTCCACCACAGCTGTCCCATCCTTCATATTCTCTAATGCAGATTATCCAGGTAGATTCCTAGCTTGCCTCCTGCTTCCAGCTTTGTCCCTTGATAGTGTCTTGTCAACACTGTGGCCAGAGTGATGCTCTTACAATGTAAGTGAAATCATGTCCTATCACTCTGCTTATAATCCTCCCTTGGCTCTTCCTTCTCTCAGAGGAAAGCAAAGCTCTTACAGAGGCCTACGAGGCTGTGCTGTCTGTGACCCACCCATCACTTCTCTGTCCTCACCTCCCACTTCCCTCCTCTCCCTCAAATACACAAGGCACGCACCTGACTTAGAGCTCTTCCCTCTGGAACTATCTCAGAGCTCTGCATGGCCCACTTTCCTTTCCTTTACTCTTTGCTAAAATGTCACCTTCTCAGTGAGATCTACACTGACCACCTTATTTAAATGTTCAACTCGTCTCCTAGCACCTCAAATTTACATTGCATTACTCTATTGGTTTTTCGTCACCTCCTAATAAATTATATAATTTCATTATCCATTACTTAAAAATATATATATTGTTTGTTTTTCCCACTAGAATGTAAGCACCATGAAGCAGCAGTTCTTTCTTTCTTTCTTTTTTTTTTTTTGGCACTTATATTCCTAGTGCCTTGCGTGTAATGGCTGCTGTAAAAATTTGTTGCATGAATGAATAAATGAATGGTTAGTCCTCATTAGGCACTGTGCCAATGGCTTATATATACTATTTTATTTAATGCTCACAATAAGGCTGATAGGTGTCACCATCCCCAATTAACAGATAAGGAAATTAGTGTCCTAAGAGATTAACCTTATCAAACTCACACAGCTGGGAAGTAGTGGATTTGAGATTTGAATTCAAGCCTGCCTGATTTTCAAGGTCATCCTTTCTCAACTCCATCTTGTGCAAATGGCTGTACGTCAGTAAATATGTGCCTGTTCTCATTTTTATGTGTTTACTTTGGTCTTAATTGTGCCCTGTTCTCCCATCTACAGCTTGCCACTTCCAAGCCGTGGTTACCTGTTTAGGAACCATGCATAGCTGCTCACACCCCAAAACAATGAGAAGGAAAGGCTTTTCCTGTTTTTCCATGCCCAGCCCCCTTCCAAACACCCACTGGAAGAGCTCACACCCAGCCTCTGTGCCTTTGCCTATACTGTTCCTTCCAACTGAAATGCCTGCTTCCTTAATTCATGGTAACAAACGTTCTTGAGCAGCCTGGGGTTTGGGGCACTGGGGCCATAGTTCCTGCCCGGAAGAAGTTCTTGGGATTTGTTTGGAAGAAATCGACATGAGAATAAATAATTTACCTACTCTGTGCTAGGGACTTCATTAGCGGAAGAACCACAGTACAGTGGGGCACCAACACCTTTAGGACCTATGCCTGTTTATGGTAGAGGAAGGAGAGAGAGGGAAAGCTCTGAAAGGAGGAGCTCGCCCAGGAAATCCTGTCCTTGAATCCCTTCCCATCTGCCTAACTGCAGGCCCCTCTGCCATAGTCCTCCATGAGCGTCCTCTTTGTAGAGCTGATTCTGCACTTCTTTTAGAGTGGATCACACGAATCGTTACATAACCACTTTCTAAAGCTGTGAAGTAGGGACGCATGTGTATGTGTGTGTGCATGCATGTGTGTACTCATGCTCGTGTATGTTCTGTACAACCCTAGGCCCATAGAAGGCCATGCATAAGTGCATCTTTTTTTTTTTTCATAAGTGCATCTTAGTTGGCAGAAAAGTAAATAGAATTCTCTCCCTTGTGCCTTTAGAGCTTTTCAACATAGAAAATTATGATGAGATATTAAGTAGAGCAAGTCGGGGTCGGAAGAATGTGGCCTGGGCATTGCAGTGGAAACCCTCAGCTTAACTACAGCTAGGTTTGCTTGTAATTGGGAATAGATGGTTTTCTCTTCAAATGACTAATTCCTCTTTGTCTTCAAAATACAACCCACTATTAATTTTCCTGGAAATCTTTCCTGGATTCTCCCAAGAGACTAATTCAGCAGGCCTCTTGTGATCAGTCCTGGAGAAATGACTTTGAATTTAGTGTGAGAAGGGAGAAGGGGTAAGAGAGATTTATTGTGCACTTCCTAGGTGGGAAGTACTTCACCCGTTCTGATTTCTATTATCCTACAGGGTAAAATTCTGAGACTCAGACAATTAAAATAACTTGATCAAGGCCACAGTAAAAGGTGACACTAGGGCTGGACCCTAGGTCTGCCTGACTTCTAAGTTAGTTATTTTTTTTCACCTTCCACACCAGCCTTACAAATTCTATCAACTCTAATCGTGCTATTTCCCTGTGTGATACTGTGATTTATTATAAGAAATATACATTTGGTCTTTGTTCCTGTTTCTGGCACAGAGCTCCTAAAACCCTTGGAATTTCCCAAAGTGAGGGCAGAGAGACAAAGGTGTCTTTTGTTATGTTAATGAGGTGACTTTAGGAGTCCACCTAAGGGTGGGGGCTGGTTGCCAGGAGAACCAACCCTGTTGGAACTTTCAGTCCTACCCCCCCAAGTCCTCCTGGGAGAGGAGAGGAACTAGAGGATGAGTTAATCATCCACGGCTGGAGATACAGTCAATTATGCCTACGTAATGGGGCCTCCGTGAAAAGTTAAAAAGAGAGGGTTTGGAGAGTTCAGGGTGGTTGAACATGTGGGGAGTGCTGTGCCTGGAGAGATCATGGAAGCTCTGTATGTTTCCCCACGCCTTGCCCTGTGCATCTCTTCCATCTGGCTTTCCCTGCGCTATAGCCTTTTATAATAAACTGGCGATCTAGTCAGTACAATGTTTCTCTGAGTTCTGTGAGCTGTTATAGCAAATTAATTGAACCCAAGGAAGGGGTCGTTGGAATCTTCAATCTACAGGTGAGCCATCAGATGGTCAGAAACACAGGTGACGACCTGGACTTGCAACTTGCTTCTGAAGTAATAGAGTGGGGTTGGTGTAAAAAGATTGCTTGTGGGGTGGGGAACGCCCCCTCCCACCCATACACATATCTGCAGGTGGAAATCGGTGACCAGAACCTTTACCCTGCTTAAAAACTTTCCACAGTTTTCTGCTGCCCTTTAATCTTCATCCCCTTTTAAGGCTTTAGAAGGTGTATGAGGGGCCTCCTTCCTCTCTAATCTCACCTCTCTTTAAATTCCCTCTCACTCTCTATATCCGACCCACCTTACACACAGTGCGCTTTCCCTGGCTTCTGGGCCAGTGGACAGGCTGATCTCCGGCTTCACTTTTCCTTCCTCGCCCAGCCCGCCTGGTCTGGCTATCCTTTCTACATCTTTCAAGGCTGAGGTAAGATATCACTTCTTCTGAGACATCTTTCTGGTCCCCTGGTCTAGGTGAGGTCCCCCGTGTGCGCTCCCCAGCACCTGTGGCTCCCCTTCGGTAGCACATTTAGAACTCAAATTTGCAAACTGCACGAGGGTAAGAATGGGGCCTATCATATTCACCACTATACCTCTAACCCATGGCGCTGTGTCTTGTCCAGGGTAGGACTACCTATATTTTCCTTATATATTTTCTCTATAATTTTCTCTGTTTTTTCTTTCCCAACCAAAGTAAGAATAATCGAACTGGGCACCGTGCTCCATCTGATTTGATCCTCATTTTTCTCAAAGACCAAAATGTGGATTCACTACAAAAGAACTGATGATTTATTTCTTCATTTATTGGAAGGTGTCTGTAGCTCTTTAATAGAGCAATAGGGACTTTTTAAGACAAAGTACATTGGTCTGTAAATCCCTTAATCTCAGGAAGACATTTTTAATTACTTTGGGACACAATGTGCTGGAAACAGAAAATCACCATTAGAAAGAAGTCTTCATGATATCCTGTCCTTGCCTGAATCTCTTGTTGGCGTGCTTAGATGAGCACAGTTAGGCAAGGCACTGCCAGCTGCACAAATGCAGGCCGAGGCCCTTCCCAAAGGAGGCCTCTCTCTGGAAATCATTTCTACTGTTTAAGCAACTATTATGAGTCTCAAGATCTTAGATCTAAACAATTCCTCGTATAGAAGTCAGTGAGCCAAACGATCTCTAATGGACCTTTATCATTTAGCTGCTCAGTGCCCAAATAGCCTTCTTTTTTGGGGGGCAATCCAAGACAGGCGGGAGGCACAGCCTTATCCCCCATTAGAAAGGTGGAAGGGCACAGCGAGAGTGACGGCAGGCCAAGCAGATATTCCTGCTGGGAACTTAGAATCACCACATTAAAGTGTAAGATCCATGGAGAGAGAGATTTTTTCACAGCACCTCCAGCAGTGTGGCCTGGTTGTAAGTGGCCTGTGGTAATGACCTCGAGAGCAGCATCCTTAAAAGACTGACGTCAGCAGAATTTCCTTCCTGGCTTCTGAGCTGGGTTCCCCAGCCTTCCTGGGATTCAGTGAGCTATCTGTTATTTCTCTAATAAATTCCTTTTCATTTAAGTCACCCAGATATCTGTCGTCTGGAGTTCAGAACTCTGGCAGGTAAATCCAGCATCCGAGCTCCCATCAGGCACATCGCTAGAACAGTCAGCATGATAAGCAAGGAAGCTGATTGTGACAGAAGGAGACCTATGCCTGGTGGCTAACAGGCTTTAAGTTAGAAAATCACTGATCTCTTCAGTTTCCTGCTGTATAAAATGGCAAGGTGGTCATCTTCCTACCTATCCTGGATTCTATGAGAATCAAATGAGATAACGTTCATAGGAAGGGACTTGATACATAGAAATGGTGATGCAAATGCAAGGGTTATCAGGGCTTAGCTAGCAAAATAGGTTAGAGGCAAAACCAAATAGGAGTTAAAAAATCAGTCTACTTGCAGACGAGGATTACTCCTTCCTCACAACCTGAGATGTCTCTGCAAGGATCCCCCTTTGTCAGGGGTCACCTGTGATAGAGCATTTTCAATGTTTATGTGGAAAAGACTCAGGATCGCGTTTTAGTTCACCCTTCGAGACTTGTATAGGGACTCTTTATCACCTAAACATCTTTTGGGAAGAAGAGTATATATTATAAACAGAGTTTTAAGCAAACATCATGTATTTAGCATTTAGTATGTAATAGAATAGTTAATATTTGTCTGATCTGTGGGAGTTCCTACTAGTCAATTAGGAAAGAATCTGTCTGATTTGGAAAATGCGTTCTGTTGGCCGGAAAGCTAAAAGCACTAAGATATTCTGAGTCTTCAGGAGAGAGTGGTTCTTTAGGCCAAGAGTTCAGATGAATACAACTGAGAAGAGCCCTAGGATTCCTAGTTGCCTTCAGAGAAGTTAATGAATGAATGTCTTCTTTCATTCATTCATTAACATTTGCCGGGTAGCTGGGTTCTGTATTAATCAATGGGACGCAGAGATACTAAAACACAGTCCCTGCCCTCAGGGGAAGCGTTGGAGGATCTAGATGTTGCTTTTAAGTCTCCTCAATTTTAGAATCTCTGTGTATGATGGCTTCCTATGGTGGCTCACATTTCTCCTTGTAAACAGTTTATTATTTCAGGCATTTATATTTTTCTCACTAACTGGACTTACAGAGTGCAGACAGCCTTAGACATAAGCAAACTGCCAAGTTAAATTTTCTTTCTGAAGGCTGGCATTGCGGAAAGAGCATAGCTTTGAAATCAGAAGCAATGGTCGTTCAAATGCCACTGTCATTGCTGATTATCTGTGTGATTTTGGGCAAATTACTGAATTTCTCTGAGCCTTCAACCCAACAAGGTTATTGTTAGGATTCAGTGAAATCATAATACTTGGTGCTAAGCAGATACTCAAAAACATGAAGCATTTTCTTCCTAATTCTCCACTGTTCCTGCTTCCTCGGAGTCTTTTTTGGGAAGCTTTTCCTCCAGAAGCCTTCCCACATTTCCCAGGCTGGGCTAATGACAGCCTCTCCTTGGTGCCCATGTGATCCCCTGAATTTACCATTAACGCTTTCCATGTTATTGTGGAAATAACCTATTTATGTGCCTGTCTCCCCTTGTGAGGCTATATGTTCGCTAAGGACACAATTATTTTTTTTTGCCTAGTAGTTTTCGCTGCTTAGTGGATGCTTAGGAAATGTCTGTGGATTGGTTTTATGCAAATAGGTTAATAAATTGTATGTACAGGATACTCCTTATCTAATGTTTCACGTGCCCCCTCTGATTTGCACTACTGTTTGAGGAAGATCCTTCTAGATTGAGGAGGATAGTTCCTCTGCCTTAGGTTTTTGGTTTGTGCTCTTCCTACCCCATCCCCTGAGCTCTGCAAATGATATTTTAATGTGAAAATGTTACTTCTCCCAAATAAAACACCTGCGTGCGTTTTTCCGGAGTTTAGTTTAAGGCAGAATTTCTAAAAGTATGTCCAGTTAGGTAGTACCTCATATTCCAGGGGGAAAAAGATTGTTAAGTAAGGTTAGAAAATGCTTTGACAGCATTTCTTTATTGCTGTAGAGATTCTCAGATCCTTTATTTGATCATGAACCTTTCTTTTTTCATAGAGCATTTCACAGATCTGGTATTATATAGAAATATCACTTTGAGAAAAGCTGGAATTGGTATCACTGAACTGAATTTCAGACTTTTGAAGGCTGCTTAAAGCTGAGTCCTTGAGTAGTTGTCCTGTGGGTTATCTATTAGAGGTCTGACTTTACGTTTCCCGATGTACTATTTTTGCAGCATGTCTACAAGTTGTGAAATAAATAAATAAATAAATAAATAAATAAATAAATATATATAGTGCTAATGACATTGAATAAGCAGTACTTAAGGAATGTACCAGAAAATAGCATGTTACATTTGCTTCCCTTCTATTTCCATAAAGTTTATTGAATTTATTCATTTGACAGGTATTACCAGCCAGATTCTATGTCAGAAAATAGGGATGCTTCTTAAGTGTAGCCTGGGGCACTCCATGAGTTCTCTGGTCCCTTTTAGGTACTAGAAGGCCTTGGGTTCCCTCTAAGTTCCTCTGCAGAGAAAATTCAGTACATGCACAGGCCCGTGGAAGAAGTCCCACATGTATCAACCTGTCCATTCCTTTTGTTAAAACAAGGAAACACTTCTGTGTGGATTGTCTGTAGAGAAGTGCTATCCTGAGTCCTCTTGAGTGACCCACAACTGTGATGCCTAGAGGACCCCATCTCCCCACAATCCGGCAGCTGGGGCACTGTGGTCCTTCATCGTATGGGCTGCTGTGAAGTTGTATGTGCCAAGTAGCTAAATATTTTGAACGTGACGGGAGGGAAAGAAAAAGCCAGGGTGGTCGGGGTGAAAGTGAGAGTAGGGAAGAGGCCAGCGAGGTAAGCAAGGGCCAGACCCTGTGAAATTTTGTAGGCCATATCAAGAATTTTGGATTTTATCTTCAAACAACAGAAAGCCACTGAAAGTTTAAGGAGAGAAACAACATGATCACATATGCTTTCTGAAAGGCTCACTCTTCCCAAAGTCTGGAAGTTTGTATGTGATGGGGGATGTGTGTGTGTATCCTGGACAGTCTATATGAAAAAAGGATTTATAGGGCTGCAGTTGGCCCTGCTGAATCCCTGCCCTCTGGTGAGCGGGCCAGGGGTCAGCCTCGATGGTGGGGCTCTGAAGCTGAGGCTGAGGAAAAGTCTCTTCACTGACCGTACTTCACTGGGTTTATTTGAGGTGTGGGCTCTGAGTTGGGCAGGAAGACAAATCCAGTAAGGTGGGGAGATGTCTGAGTGGGCTTCAAAATTGAGAGGCGAGTGCCAGAGTCAGAGAGTCAGCGAATCTAGACAGAATGGGGGTCAGCGGAGAGAGCAATGCCTGGACCAGGCACAGAGGTTTGGGGAGGCAGCCTCCGCGTGGTTTCTGGGCCAGCAACCTGAATTTAACTGGTCAGGGTTAAGGCAAGAAGTCTTCATCTTTTCAAAAACATCATCAATTCCACTTGGTTAGATTTCACTTACAAGTTGTTTAATAGGGTGCCCTGGCTGATACAGGGCTCTGAATTTTCCGAAACCTTGATGAGAAGCAGGGGGCAATGTGGGGACACACAAAAATTGTATATTGTCTAATGTTTTTTTTTTTAATTGAACTATAGTTGTTTACAATGTTTCAAGTGTACAGCAGTGATTCAATTTTATGTATACATATTTTTCAGATTCTTTTCTGTTATAGGTTATTACAAGATATTGAATATAGTTCCCTGTGCTCTACAATAGGTCTTTGTTTATCTATTTTATATTTAGTAGTGTGTATCTGTTAATTCCAAATTCCCAATTTATTACCCCCCCCAACCCCTGACCTGTCTAATGTCTTTTAAGCGAAAGGTGTTCAGTATTCCCTTCAGCAAATACTGTTTCTTTGAGCAAAATTATAAGACAGGCCCTTGGTTACAAAGGACAGGTCTACCCATTTTCTTGGGGGAAGCTGTAGAATCCCCGTTGACCCAAATGCAGATGTTAAATCATCTCAGTTTGGAAATATATAGTGTTGTGTTTAAACTTGTGTTGGTCTGTGAGTCTTGTTGCCCTTCTTTTGTTGGGAGAGGTGGAGTAGGTGGAGCTCAACCAGAAAAACAACAACAACAGAAGAACAAAAAAAACCACTCTCCGGCCAGGATAACCAGAGCTGGAACTGACGCTTGTCCCTGGGGGAAGGGTAGAGGTTTTGCTGGGGTTTGAGTGACTCCAGGTGTTGAGGATGAGAGGAGAGAAACTAAATGTGCTGATTAGGTAAGAGACTTTGTAAGATTTCTAGTTTAAGCTGTTGTGCTTTTGGAAACAAGGTGACAAAGCAACACAGAGTGGGGAGACGGCTCTTGTCCTCACCTCTGCACAGTCCTCAGAGCCTCTCTGGAAGGCAGGTTTCAGGAACACTGAGAAACAATCCCTTAAACAGAAACCCTTGAGCACTGAAAACAATGAAAACAAGAATCCTCCATGGGGCTGGGGACAGAGCTGGAGAGGAAGGACATGGCTCATATGGCATGGTCAGTGGAAGGGATGGGGTTGGTAAGCTTTTAAAAGGACCACTTCAGGGAATTAAAGAAATAATTTTGGGGGCTTCCCCGGTGGCTCAGTGGTTGAGAATCTGCCTGCTAATGCAGGGGACACGGGTTCGAGCCCTGGTCTGGGAGGATCCCACATGCCGCGGAGCAGCTCTGCAACAAGAGAGGCCGCGACAGTGGCCCGCACACCGCAAATGAAGAGTGGCCCCCTCTCGCCGCAACTAGAGGAAGCCCTAGCACAGAAACAAAGACCCAACACAGCCAAAAATAAAAATAAATAAATAAATTTTTTTAAAAAAATAAATAATTTGGGACTTTGTTTGTGGGGCGGGGTGGGCAGGAGGGCTGGATTTCACTGGAAGGGATTAAGAGTTGTCATTTGAGGTAACAATATAAGGGTGACTTTACCAGTACCCCAGGATGGTGAAGAGTGTATATAATGCTCGAATTCCAGTTGAGTAACTTGACAGTAAGGATCTAACAAAGAAAGCCCGTCCCTTCTGCATGGCTCTAAACATGAAGATAGGAAGGAAACCTGCGAATTAGTGAAACACCCAGATGAACTGTGACTCATTTTCACTCCTTCAAAATCACAATGCAATTTCAATTTCAGTTTGAAAATTCCCAGTTACCTATTCTACCTTCACTGCAACGGCTGCAACATTTCACTTCTGGCCACACATATTCCCAACTACGTATCTTGGAACAGAGTGAGTTAAATACTTAAAGTCCATCAAGAGTGAGTTTTGGAGTTTGCAGGGTCAGCTAGGGTGATCTTTTTTAGACTCCTGAGGATTGAACAGACTAAAATTGCTTGGTGAGACAGAAAAGGATCTCTTTATAGTGGTACTGCTTCTGCATGCTCTGCTCCACATATATACATTTTTTCAGAACAAAGCACTGAAACAAATAATAACAGAAGCATTTCTATCTTTCCCTCTGCAGAAAGAATGCCTGAGGAGGCTGCTGTACTAGTTAACGTGATTGCATGCTGAATGCCCTAAATTCTTCTCCACAAATACCTCAAGGAGATGGTTCAATTATTGGATAAGACTTTCTATAATAAATCCCTGAGAGATAGAATACATAAAGGAGAAACTGGAGAGAAAAGATCACTCACAATACGTGTATGGAATGTGGCCTCAGGTGACGATTGTTTTCAGCATCTTAACTACTTTAGTTCTGTAGCTCTGGTGGGGAGGGGGAAGTGCAGGATAAATCCTTGCAATGGCGCCTGGGAATCCTCCATCTTCAGGTTGCCATGCAAAGTGTTTAGACAATATATGAACACTAGATGGCGCCCATAATCTTAAGACATAGTAAAAGGCTAGTTGCCTTTTCTGTATAGGTGAGTGTGACTATCTTGTCGGAAAACAGTCAATTATGGGAACTATAAACATATCTACTCAAGCATTTCCCACTACTGGGGTCCTATGAGGTGCTCCTTATGTAATGGTTTCGTGGTCAAATACGTTTGGGAAAAACCATATACTTTATCTGCCTCTAAGGAGATTCGCAGTGTACACTGGTAAACAGATGTTTTTGAAAAGCTCTTCAGGGAAGAAACCTGCTCACTAGGGAACCCTTTCTCTCAGTAGCAACCTAATGCAATCCTGCTGTTCCAATATCCTGTGAACTCACTTTGGGAAATGTTCATCTAGTCCAAGCCCTGCCCCAAAGAAGGAATGGCTCAAATTATCTAAAAGAGGCTTTCCTTAGACATGGTTATCTGACACACTTTAAAAAACATCACACACATTCTTAAGGCAGAGTAGTTAGTAGTAATAGTATTGATTGAGTACTTAGAGTGTGACATGCTCTGTTCTAAGTGCTTTCTTCTCTTTCCTCAGTTTGCCATCTCTATCTCTACCTATGTTAGATGCATTGATATACAGTTGGCGTGGATTTGCGGTTGGTTGAATGCACGGATGCAAAACCTGTTGATACGGAGGGCCGACTGTATACATTGTGCTATGCCATTTTATATAAGGGACTTGAGCAGAGTGGATTTTGTTATCAGTGGGGTGTCCTGGAACCAATCCCTCGTGGATACCGAAGGACAAGTGGATCTGCTTTTAGGCAGTAAGCATTTTGAGATTAGTCTATTTATCTCATTCATCTTTGAGATTTCAGTTCCTAGTACAGAACCTGGCACATAGTAAGCCATTAATAAAATATCTAAAAAGGTTCTATAATCTATATGGGAGAAAAATTCTGGGAAATAGGGATGAACATTATATCCCTAATTAGAAAGGTAACTGTCTATTGTACAATTTCCTTCTTTATGGAGACCAATTGAGAGCAGCGATCTACCCTCCAGCTCTCTTTCCTGGGGATTCTATTTCTCTTCTCTAAACTTACTATGTTATTGTTAGCATAGCATAACTTATTTGCAAATTAATCTTACATGACTTAGAAATCTATGTATTGAACTTATTTATTTATTTAAATTAATTTACTTATTTATGGTTATGTTGGGTCTTCGTTGCTGTGCATGGGCTTTCATTTTTTTTTTTAGTTGCTGCGAGAGGGGGCTACTCTGCATTGTGGTGCATGGGCTTCTCATTGTGGTGGCTTCTCTTGTTGCGGAGCACGGGCTCTAGGTGCATGGGCTTCAGTAGTTGCAGCACGTGGGCTCAGCAGTTGCGGCGTGCGGCCCCTACAGTGTATGAGCATCAGTAGTTGTGGCGCACGGGCTTAGTTGCTCTGTGGCATGTGGGATCTTCCTGGACCAGGGCTCGAACCCGTGTCCCTGCATTGGCAGGCAGATTCCTAACCACTGTGCCACCAGGGAAGCCCTATGTATTGAATTTTTTTTTTAAAGGTATTTTAAAATTTATTTTGGTTGCATTGGGTCTTCGTTGCTGCACATGGGCGTTCTCTAGTTGTGGCGAGTGAGGGCTACTCTTTGTTGCGGTGTACGGGCTTCTTATTGTGGTGGCTTCTCTTGCTGTGCAGCACGGGCTCTAGGCATGTGGGCTTCAGTAGTTTTGGCACGTGGGCTCAGTTGTTGTGGCTTGCGGGCTCTAAAGCGCAGGCTCAGTAGTTGTGGTGCATGGGCTTAGTTGCTCCGCGGCATGTGGGATCTTCCCAGACCGGGACTTGAACCCGTGTCCCCTGCATTGGCAGGCAGATTCTTAACCACTGTGCTGCCAGGGAAGTCCCTGTATTCAATTTTTGTTTAGAGTTTTCTTGTGTTTTCCAGGAAGTTATAACTTGTCCTTACATGTCCAGTGCAGGCTGTAGGTGCAAAATATTATCCTCCATATTCTATTGTTAATAATTCTATTCTGTCATTTTTCTTTCCATATTGTAATAATGTTTGAGCTTCTCAAGCCTGTTTATTATTTCCCTGCAGTGTTAAACCAATGAAATTCCAATACTGAGCCTTTAAGCTAGACACTTTCTAGCCACAGTTTTTATAAATTTTTACAAGCTAAAGAGGAGAAATGTTCCCTTTTTCTTTTCAGTTGCAAAAAGCAGAAGATATTTTCATTGTTGAACAATTTTTGCAAATGTTTTACATAAAAGACGGATATGATATTTGAACTTCAGAGATTTTTATGTTCTATGAATTGTAATCTCTAAGAAGACTGTAATTCTGATTGTTTGCCTTGCTTACTCTGTGGTCCTGGCAATAATATTTAAATGGATACATCTACTTCTAAAAGCAGAAATACTTGGGAGTTTTCTTTGTTGAGCCATAAGAAGGTTATTGGCTCATCTCTTTTTCTACCACACACAGAGAGGTTAAAACAAATAAAACCCATGACTTAGTGGATTTCTCATTTAAACAGAGTTAACAAGTCTAATATCCTCTCTGTGCCTCAGTTTATGCATCCTTCAAATGAGCATAATAAGGCACAGGGTTGTTATAAGATTAAATTAGCTATAACTGTGTCTGACTCAAAGCACCATGTAAATATTAGCTTGTTACAGTTCTGTGTGTTCCAGAGTGTGGTGTGCACACAGAGCAATGTGTACAAAGACGGTGCTGAATGAGACCGTTGTCAAGGTTTGGAAGAGAGATTGTGCTGTGAGGAGAAAGAACACTTATTTTGGGTCAAGAGACCTGCTTTTTTTTTTTTTTTTTTTTTTTTTGTGGTACGCGGGCCTCTCACTGTTGTGGCCTCTCCCGTTGTGGAGCACAGGCTCCGAACGCGCAGGCTCAGCGGCAATGGCTCACGGGCCCAGCCGCTCTGCGGCATGTGGGATCTTCCCAGACTGGGGCACGAACCTGTGTCCCCTGCATCGGCAGGCGGACTCTCAACCACTGCGCCACCAGGGAAGCCCCAAGAGACCTGCTTTTGAGCCCAAAGTCATAGTCAGTAGATGTGGAGCTTTGGACAAATCATTTAGCCATTCTGAATCCCCTTCCACTGATAGGAAAAGTGGGAGTAATAATAACATATCCTGACACTTAAGATTTCTTTGAAGATTCCCAGAATCAATGCATGTGAAAGTGCTTTGTGTCTGGGAAAGTGCTATGACAATGTGAATGCTGATTGTGATGAAATGACAGAGTGGTCCCCCAGTCTACATTTTTTTTTTTGGCTGCACGGTGCGGTGTGCGGGATCTTAGTTCCTGGACCAGGTATCGAATCTGCACCCCCTGCTGTGGAAGTGTGGAGTCTTAACCGCTGGACGGCCAGGGATGTCCCCAGTCTACAGATTTTGAGCCAGGAGGAGGAAGTATGTTCTAGAAAGTATTTTAGAGTCAGTTTCCCAGGTTATAGTGACTTTCTTTATTTTTAAAGTTTTTTTTTTTCTTTTGATGTGGACCATTTTTAAAGTCTTTTATTGAATTTGTTACAATATTGCTTCTGCTTTATGTTTTGGTTTTTGGCCTCGAGGCATGTGGGATCTTAGCTTCCTGAGCAGGGATTGAACCTGCACCCCCTGCGTTGGAAGCCGAAGTCTTAACCACTGGACCACCAGGAAGTCCCTATAGTGACTTTTTAAGGCATCACTATTTTTAATTCAGTACTTTTTCATCAGTAAACATTTTTGAGAGACTGCTATGTGTCAGGCACTGTGCTAAATGTTGAGGATACAAAATCATTAAAACGATACAGAATTTGCTTTCAGGGAGTTTTTTGTAACTTTGTAGGGAAACACAGGTGTGTAAATAAATATGGGTGATGAGGTTTAATAGTTTATTAAACCTTTTAAGTTATATCTTTTTTTTTTTTGCGGTACGCGGGCCTCTCACTGTTGTGACCTCTCCCATTGTGGAGCACAGGCTCTGGACGCGCAGGCTCAGCAGCCATGGCTCACGGGCCCAGCCGCTCCGCGGCATGTGGGATCTTCCCGGACCAGGGCACGAACCCGTGTCCTCTGCATCGGCAGGCGGACTCTCAACCACTGCGCCACCAGGGAAGCCCTAAAGTTATATCTTATATATATGATTTAAGTATAGAAGAAGTAGGTGGGGCGAAGTAGTTGAAGACATGACATTGGGTGACAGAACAAAGGCCTGGCGTGGGACCTTACCCTACTTATCCTATATTCAGTCTTTCCAGACATCTGCTAGTTGATGAGTGAGAAGGAACCTGCATGTGTGGGAGAACCACAGAAACACATAAGGCGGGGACATGCATGCAGACCACTGGACACTTTGCTTAGGTCCACTGACTACATTATACAGGTAAATCATGTGTGCATGGGTAGGAGTTGGAGTGATGGTTAGCAAACATAAGGTCACTTGGAAAATTCTAGCTACAAACCATAGCCATAAAGCAAAAGCAAATTTTTCTAAGTATACAATGAAAACCACAAACTAAATGCTTCATTGAGTTGTGAACGATAACCTCAGCCATAGAACTGGGCTCCTTATGTAATTCTCTATTATTATTTGCATGTTTGCCAAAATTGCAGTATGGGCATGAACGCTCACAATGGATTTAACTACTTATCATAGAATTTATCCCAGGGAGGTAGCTTGATGTAGTAGAAAGAAGCACTCAGTAGATATTCAAATAGAAGAAAGGACCTGGGGAAGAAAGGAGGAGGGAAAGCAAGATGGAAGGAAGGATGGATGGCAGGAAGGAAGGAGGGAAGGATGAGGGGAGGTAGGTGGTGGGCATTAAAACTGAATATTTAAATCCCAGCTCTGACTCTTTAGTTAGGTTAACTCTGACAAGTTATTTAACCTCTCTGAACCTTATTCTTTTCATCTGGACATGGGGCAGTACCTTTCAGGGTGATTGTGGGAATTAAAAATTACTTTTATAAAATGCCTGGTAAATAAGTGCTTATTAACTCATTTCTAGTAATTTTTGTATTTAGGTAAATGGTCATGCTGTGACCACTTATCAATGTCACCAAATTGTATATAGCACTATTTTATACATTATTCTTACATAGTTATATGCAACAAACTATATACATCATGAAGATACGGTTTTTAGAGTATAGTGATGGATTTTGAAAGAAATTTGGCATTTTGAAAAATAAGTAATATACCTAAAGAATGCATGCTTCTCAGTGTTCTATTGGATGCAAATATGTCTCAGAAAATCTAAATGAAAACACTAACACCTTTACCTGTATCTGAGGGAAGTAACACGCTTCAAACACCTGAACACCATTTAAATTACAACATGCACCTGAAGCCATAATGCTCTCCTCCACTTTTCCTTTGTAATTAAGGTGCTTTTGGAGTTATAACTGGGAGTGACTTTCTCTCAAATGGTGTCAGACATGGAGGGAATAAAGATTAAGAAGAAATACTCACAGATAGGATCTGGTCTCCTCTCTGGAGCTCCCCACTCAGGTCTGCTGGTCCACCAGCCAGAATGAAGGATACAAAAATACCTTCTCCATCTTCCCCGCCCACGATGTTGAAGCCCAGGCCAGTGGAGCCTTTGTGCAGGACCACCTTGCGTGGCTCCCTGTAGAAACAAGTGGAGAGCACAGTTCATAGGGTGGCCCACTCAAGATTTACATTGCTTTTACTTTCACCAGGATATATGACACCAGCAATTCATTACCTGTGAAAATGGCTTCCCCAATTATGATAAATTTGCATATCAAAAAGATGCTAATATCAGGGCAGATGTCTGAACTCCTCACTGTAACAAATGCCAAAATACCATGCAAATTTATTCCTTAATTCCAAAACATTTACTTAAACTAGACTTACAAGTTTCCTTTGTTTAAAACATCTGTTCTTGTAATGAGCACTAGAGTAGTATTCAGTAGGATGGATGTATCCAAAAAGAGGGAGAGAATTTGGGGGACAAGAGACTAGACTGAATAGGTCAGACCATGAAAGATCTTACATGCCAGCCTGTGGGTTTGTTGTCTGTTTGATTGTTAATTAAAATTTACTCTGTAGGCAGTGGGGACTCACTGGAAGATTTTGAGGCACGAAGAATATTTAAATCCATTTTAGGAAGATTAACAAATGACCATAATAGGACTGATGGAGTTGGAAGCGCAGATATGATGGGAGACAGGAAAACCAGTGAGGATGTTATGCAAGTAATCCACGTTTGAGGAAGTGACAGCCTGCCCAAAAGTGATGGCAGTGATAATGAAAAGAAAGGGTAACATGAGAGAGGTAATATGAAGGGAGGAACAGAGGGTCCAGAGATTGATTCAGGTATTGGAGGAGGAAGGAAGAACATCTAAGTAATTGGCAAAAGAGGGATAGGTGGGTCATGAGGATGAGTATGATTTTGAAATGCTCAGTTCCAGGTACTAGTGGGACATCCTTGTGGAGATGTGCAGAAGCAGTTAGAGACAAAGGATAGGAATTTAGGTTCTCAGGACTGCAAATTCAGATTTGACGGTCATCAATAAAAGGCTGAGAGATGAAATCTTAAGGCAACAGTTCATTGAGTTTGTGTAGAAGCTGGAGAAATATGGAATGTAGAATTGTAAAGGATCTTAGAAGTCATCTAGTTGAATTTTCTCTAGCAGTAGTTTCAAAAAATGTATTCTGCCAGCCTTAGGTTTGACCAAGGTGCTTTTTGTATCACCCACCCTCCTCTCCCAGATATCTCAGTTCCAATCATTAAAGCTTCCTCTTCTATTTTCCTGCTCTTAATGATGTAAGAATGGCAAAGAGCCATCCAATATATTTTTATACTAATGATTACACAGATTTTGTTATTTGCTATCACATTTCCTTGCACAAAGAGATGCATTATATCTATATTTAACCTTATTATGAGGAAGGATTTACAATGCACATCAGAGCTTGGACTATAAGTAATATGTAATAATGCTATGTATTAAGACTTAATTCATTTTCTTCTGCAAATACTTTGTAAGCACCTACTATGTCAGGAACTGTTCCAGCTACTCGGAAAGTTTGTAAGCAAAACAAAAATCCCTACTATTATAAGCATACATTCTGATGGGGGTAGACCACTAAAAAGAAATAGATGCAATAAATAAGTTTGTTATATAGCGTGTTAGAAAGCAATGAATATTTTAAGAAAAAGAAAAAGCAGAGCAGTGTAAAAAGGATCGGTGCTTTCAGGGATTGGCTTGGGCAGGATTTATTGAGAAGGTGACAGTTGAGGAAAGACTGAAGGGGTGAGAAAACTAGTCATATGATATCTGAAGGAAACATTCCAGCCAGAAAGAATAGAGGCCCTAAGGTGGGAGGGGGCCTGGTGTCGTCAAGGAAGAGCTAGGAGGCCAGTGTGGCTGAATGAGTGAACAAGGGAATGAGAATGGTAAAAGATGAACTCAGTGTACTCGTTTTCTATTAATGAGTAGCAAATTGCCACAAACTTAGTAGTTTAAACTACAACACCCACTATTATCTCACAGTTCTGTAGGTCAGAAGTCTGGGTGGGCTTGTCTAGGTTGTCTGCCTAGGATTTCTTAAGGTTGGTATCAAGGTGTCAGCCAGGCCAAACTTTATTGGGAAGCTCTGGGGAAAAATCCAGGTCCATATTTAGTTAGGTTGTTGGCAGAATTCAGTTTCTTGTGGTTGTAGGACTGTATTACATATATTTTATCATAAGGAATTGGCTCATGCAGTCATGAATGCTGAGAAGTTCCAGGATCTATAGTTGGCAAACTGGAGACCCAGGAGGGCCAATGGTATAACTTCTAGCTAAAGTTTGAGTCCAGAGTTAGCAGAAGACCAATGACCCAGCTCAAAGAAAGAAAAGAAAGAGCAGATTCTCTCTTACCCAACCTTTGGTTTTATTCAGGCCTTGGATGGGTTGGATGTGGCTACCCATACGAGAGAGGACAATCAGCTTTACTTAGTACACTAATTCAAATGTTAGTCTCATCCAGAAAGTTCCTCACAGACATACCTAGAATAATGTTTAACTAAATATCTGGGCACCCTGTGGCCCAGTCAAGTTGACATATAAAATTAACCATTAGTCTTAACAAAGACTGAGGTCCCTGTTTTCTTGCTGGCTGCCAGTTGGAGGTCTCTCTCATCTTCTAGAGGCCACACATTTTCCTTCCCATGTGGCCCTCTCTATCTTCAAGCCAGAAATGATACAGTTAATCCTCTTCATATCTGGAATCTCTCTGTCTTGTTCTTCTGCAATTAGCTGGATTTAACTCTCTGCTTTTCAAAGGGTCATGTGATTAGCTTAGGCCCACCCAGATAATTCTTCACCTTAAGATCAACTGATTAGTAATATTAATTACATTTGCAAAATCCCTTTTCCATGTAAGGTAACTTAACTGTAGGAGTAACACCAGGAGGTGGAGATCATGGGGCCATTTCATAATTTTGCCTACAACAGGCAGAGAGGCAACAGGGGATAAATCCTGAAGGGCCTTGTAGACCATTTTAAAACTTTAACTTTTACTCTGAGAGAAATGGGGATCCACTGAGAAGAAGAATTACTTGATCTGATTTACTTTTTTTTTTTGATTTACATTTTTAAATGATTACTTTGGTATAAAATAGATTTGAGGGGCAAAGTTTAAAGAAGTGAGACCAGTTAGGTGGCTATTGCTATATTTAGGCAAAATATAATAGTCCCTTGGACCAGGGTGGTATTAGAGGAAGTGGAGAACAGTGGATACATCTCCATCTATTTTCTTTTCCTGTTCAGACTGAGTAATTCCCGTTTTTCTATCTTCAGATTCACTGATTCTTTCTTCTGTCATATTTATTCTGCTATTGAGCCCATTCAGTGAGTTTTAAAATTTTGTTTATTTTATTTTAAAGCTTTAACATTCGATTTGGTTTTTCTTTATATCTTTTATCCCTTTGCTGAGGCTTTCTTTTTTAAAAAAAAATTATTTCAAGTGTGTTTGCAATTGCTCACTGAAGCATGCTGGCTACTTTAAAATCCTTGACAGATAATTCCAACATCTGTGTTATCTCAGTGTTTGTATCTGTTGATTGTCTTTTCTCATCCAAGTTGAGATTTTCCTAGTTTTTGGTATGAGAAGCAATTTTTTTATTGTATACTGGACATTTTGGGTGTTATGTTGTGAGGCACTGGATCCTATCTAATCTTAGTCTTTTCTGCATAGTCTTTTCCAATTGGTTTAGGTGTAGCATGTAGATCCAAGTGAGATGGATATTCAGCTCCCTATTCGGCTCTGGTGACACCAGGGAGGAGAGAAGGTGGGGTACCAGCTAACATTTGACTTATTCTACCTGCCTGTCACTTGGTGGGGGTAGAGGCTCAGGTCCCATTGGACCCACTGACACCAGTGGTGGAGAGAAAGTAGCATGTTGACTAGCACCACCTTGAACCACCTTGTTTTGCCTCTTTGCCTCTGGGTGGGGCTAGAAGTTCAGCCCCCCACTGAGTCCCACTGACACTACCCTGGTAGGTAAAGTGGTTTGCCACTGAGTGCTGCTTCCTTCTTCCTCCTTCTATCTGTTGCCACTGCCAGGGGGTGGAAGTCCAGCTTCCAGCTGGTCCCTGCCAATACCAGGAGTAGGGGAATAGAATGCTAACCTCATTCCAGCTTGTTGCTGCTGGGTAAAGATGTAACTTCAGCTTTCCACTGAAAGTGAAGTCTCAACCAGCTACACCTCATACCATCTCATTCTGCCTTTTTGCTGCAGAGTGGGGATGGAAGTTCAGCTCTTGTTTGGACCACTGACACCAGCCCAGTGGAGGAAATGAAGGGCCATCTCATAATTGCTTCTCCTAACTGTCTCTGGTGGGGTCAGAAATCGAGCTATCTGCATGGTCTACTGGTACCACAATGGTGAGTGGACAGTTTTTTCTTTGGTATTTGGCTAGAATTAGGGCCAGTATTACTAAAATGTTCCCAGTTCTATTCGTCTACCCTTTACCCAGTCCTTTGGTTACAGGGAGCAGGCTTTTCTTGAGGCTACTTTATCTGTGCCTGTTGGTGGTTTCAGGGTATAGGCTTCTCTACTGCCCCATCCAGGATATATGGGAAGCAGAAAGGAAATCCAGATAACTGACATCAGTGTCATTCCTCTCCAAGCCAGCCTGACTTCTTTCCAACTTGTTAGAGTGTTGCTATGTTTATCATGTCTAAAGTTGGTTTTGCTTTTATAACAAGCGGGAGGATTAGAGAGGAATGGGGATACTCTATTTTGGCTGATACTGGAAGTCCAGGTTCTAGATACATTTGTGAAGGTAGGGGCCAAGAGGATTTTTGACAAAAAAAGTTATTATAAAAATATCCTTCTTCCACCAATATAAAACACACACTCTTAGTGGGACCAATGACATTCAAGCTACAGATAATAAACAGAGGGAAGGAAGGGGGGCTATTATGACTCTTTATCTATACGTTAAATATTGTGCTTGATGCTTTCTGTGCATTATTCCATTTATTCCTCAAAACAGTCTAATGAAGGATGTATACTGATGTCTGCAACTACTTTGAAACCGATCCTAAAGGGAAGGTGGATTGATGACTGGATAGATTGAATAGACCAAGTATAGTAAAATGTTAAAAGCAGAATCTTGATGGCCAAGTATATGGATGTCCATTATAACATTCTTTAAATTTCTTTATATGTGAAAAATTTTATAACAAAATATTGCAAAAAGTAAACAACCTGATGAAGAAATTATTTTGACAACTTTTTAGATTAGTGAAATAAGACTGCCAGCCCAAGTTTTTACTGAGTTTAGTAAGTAGCAAAGGCAGAATTAAGACAAATTTTCTGTTTCAAAATCTCAGAGTACGATATATTCCAGAGATTGTCAATTGATAAGTTGGAGGCTTAATTTGACCCACAGTGTTTACAAATGTTTGAATTAGTTGCTCATATTTAAAATTAGGAAAATTTGCATAAAATGTGGATTTATGGCTTTACATGGAAAAAACCCAGACATTCTGTGAATACTGGCTCTTAATCTCATTGCATAGCAACAGTTGTCTAGAACATGGCTCTGTTTAGATGGGGCATTCATTCTCTAGCTTGCCTTGCATTCTCTAGTCTTACCTTTCCCTCACATTTCTCAGACAAAAATCTATAAGTTGCATCATATTTGCACTTCTTGCAAAGTTAAGAGGAAAGTATTGTACTCAAGGTTCTATCAAAAATGAGAAAATGAAAACTTTATGGAGGGAGCCTGATATTTTAATAGAAAAATGGGAGAGAACAAAATTTCTTTGGAAGTAAGGATTATCCTTACATGTTTAATAAGCAAAATGCTCTCTGCAGAAAGAATACAGCTTTAAAGATTATTATGAAACATCAGACCCCATTACATATCTATGTAACCCATGCAGGGGCATTTTGTTAGTGACCCTTTGCATAAAGCACATCATTCTTAAGTGATGGTAGTTTTTATTTATTTTCCTTGGACAAGTCTGTTAAACCAAATTACTTGGAAACTTCTCAACTCTTGAGATTTAAATGTCTTTTTAAAAACAGAATTTTATATCAAAGTAAATTAGGATGTTTAATAAAAGGGAGAAATGCCAAGAAATAAATCTGTAAGATGGTATGCAAATAAAATGTCCGAAGCACACTCCAAATGATGTACTTTTTCTAATTTAAACTTCTTATACTGATAACCCATTACATTATATGGAAGATTTTAAAGAGTTTTCATGTAAAGATGAAACAAACAAATGAAGATAACAAAACAGAAACAGACTCACAGATATAGAGAGCAAACTAGTGGTTACCAGTGGGGAGAGGGAAGCGGGGGGTGGGGGTGGTGGAAAATAGGAATATGGGATTAAGAGATACAAACGACTATGTATAAAATAAACATGCTACGAGGATATATTGTACAGCACAGGGAATATAGCCAATATTTTATAAAAAACTTTAAATGGAGTATAATCTATAAAAACATTGGATAACTATGTTGTATACCTGAAACTAACATAATACTGTAAATCAACTATACTTCAATAAAAAAATAAAAAAAACTGTTTTAATGTATATTTTTCTTGTCAGAGGATCAAAACCCTGTGGAAAATTAGAAGTTCTACTTTTTTTATTTTATATTGGAGTATAGTTGATTTACATTGTTTTGTTAGTTATAGGTGTACAGCTAAAGGATTCAGTTATACATATAATCCATTCTTTTTCAGATTCTTTTCCCACATAGATTATTACAGAATACTGAGTAGAGTTCCTTGTGTTATACAGTAGGTCCTTGCTGATTATCTGTTTTATGTATAGTAGCGTGAGAAGTTCTGTTTTTCTGATGCTTAGGTAAGTCAACTTGTTTAAGGTAGTTGTTAAGCTAGCTTATTGTTCACGCAGCTAGTAAACATCACAGCTAGTCTTCTTTTTCAAGACAAATTTTTTTCTTCCAGTTTAATTGCGGTATAATTGGCATACAATACTGTATAAGTTTAAGGTGTGCACCACAATGATTTGACTCGCATACCTCATGAAGTGATTATCACAATAAGTTTAGTAAACATCCATCCTCTTATATAGATACCGAATTAAAGAAATAAAAAATATTTTTTCCTTGCAATAAGAACTCTTAGGATTCAGTCTCTTAACAACTTTCATATATAACATACAGCAGTGTTAATTATCATGTTGAACATTAGATCCCTAGTACTTATTTATCTTATAACTGGAAGTTTGTACCTTTTGACTGTCTTCATCCAGTTCCCCCTCCTTCCCACCCTTCACCTCTGATAACCACAAATCTGATCTCTTTTTCTATAACTGAGACTTTTTTTTTAAACATCTTTATTGGAGTATAATTGCTTTACAATGGTGTGTTAGTCTCTGCTTCATAACAAAGTGAATCAGCTATACATATACATACATCCCCTCTTTGAAATAAATCTGTAAGATGGTATGCAAATAAAATGTCCGAAGCACACTCCAAATGATGTACTTTTTCTAATTTAAACTTCTTATACTGATAACCCATTACATTATATGGAAGATTTTAAAGAGTTTTCATGTAAAGATGAAACAAACAAATGAAGATAACAAAACAGAAACAGACTCACAGATATAGAGAGCACCTCTTGTGTCTCCCTCCCACCCTCCCTATCCCACCCCTCTAGGTGGTCACAAAGCACGGAGCTGATCTCCCTGTGCTATGCGGCTGCTTCCCACTAGCTATCTATTTTACGTTTGGTAGTGTATATATATCAATGCCACTCTCTCACTTCATCCCCGCTTCCCCTTCCCTTTCCCCGTGTCCTCAAGTCCATTCTCTACGTCTGAGTCTTTATTCCTGTCCTGCCCTAAGGTTCTTCAGAATCTTTTTTTTTCTTTTTTTAGATTCCATATATATGTGTTAGCATACGGTATTTGTTTTTCTCTTTCTGACTTACTTCACGCTGTATGACAGACTCTAGGTCCATCCACCTCACTACAAATAAATTTCATTTCTTTTTATGGCTGAGTAATATTCCATTGTATATATGTACCACCTCTTCTTTATCCATTCATCTGTTGATGGACACTTAGGTTGCTTTCATGTCCTGGCTATTGTAAATAGAGCTGCAATGAACATTGTAGTACATGACTCTTTTTGAATTATGGTTTTCTCAGGGTATATGCCCAGTAGTGGGACTGCTGGGTCGTATTGTAGCTCTCTTTTCCTGAGACAGTTTTTTAAGCGCAGTTTAGGTTCAAACAAAATTAGGAGGAAGGTACAGAGATTTCCCATAAGCATCCTGCCGCCACACATACATAGCCTTCTTCACTCTCAATATCCCCCACCAGAGGGCTACGTTTGTTACAGTTGATGAACCTACACTGACACATCCTTATCACTCAAAGTCCATGGTTTACATTAGGCTTCACTCTTGGTGGTGTCCATTCTGTGGCTTTGTACAAATGTATAATGACATGTATCCATCATTACAGTATCATACAAAGTAGTTTCACTGACCTTAAAATCCCCTGTGTTCCACCTATTCATCCCACTCTCCACACAACCTCTGGCAATATTGATCTCTGTACTGTCTCCATAGTTTTGCCTTTTCTAGAATGTCACATGGTTGGAATCCTACAGTATGTAGCCTTTTCAGATTGGCTTCTTTCACTTGGTAATAGGCATTTAAGATTCCTCCGTGTCTTTTCACGGCTTGATAGCTCATTTCTTTTGAGTG
The DNA here is from genome assembly GCF_949987515.2 of Delphinus delphis. Taxonomy (NCBI): domain Eukaryota; kingdom Metazoa; phylum Chordata; class Mammalia; order Artiodactyla; family Delphinidae; genus Delphinus; species Delphinus delphis. The sequence goes on along the minus strand of NC_082690.1, from coordinate 49,650,781 downwards.
CTGAGTAATAGTCCATGGTCTGGCTATACCACAGTTTACTGATTCACTCACCTACTGAAGGGCATCTTGGTTTCTTCCAAGTTTTGGCAATTATAAATACAGCTGCTATAAACATCCATGTGCAAGTTTTTGTGTGGACATGCATTTTCAGTTCATTTGGTAAATACTAGAAGCATGATGGCTGGATCATACAGTAAGAGTATGTTTAATTTTGTGAGAAACTGCTAAACTGTCTTCCAAAGTGGCTGCACTATTTTGCATTCTCGGCAGCAATGAATGAGAATTCTTCACCAGCATTTGGTGTTGAGGGTGTTCTAGATTTTTGCCAAATAATGGGTATGTATTGGTATCTCATTGTTTTGATAGAGCCAGTCAATTTACTACAAGTTAAGTGTTTTGTCCATTAAATGGAGAGAGAACTTACACAATGGAAATTTAAAACACTAAACTAAAATATACTTTGGATAAGCCAGAGGAGGACCTGAATTTTAAAAAGGTATCACAGTATATTTACAGAATATAGTTTCCAGAATTATTGACACTCAAAGATTCACTTTAACTGCCCTTGGCTTCTATCATTTGAACCACAAACTTCAGTCCTTCATTATACGTTGCTTTGCACTCTGCTCTCTCTGAACGTCATGGTTTCCACGCAACCTCTCCATTCTCTCTAGTTCAGGCTTGGACTTTTAGGATAGTCTCCTAATTTGAAGATTCTTTGATTCTAGTTTCAATGTTCCAAACACTTTCTTTCCACTAGAATGACACCTGATTCGCTTAGTTCCTTGCTTAATTGGCTCCAGCCATCCTATGCTCCAGTCATAACAAACTCCTGTGCTTCCTTGAGTTTGACATGTTGCTTCATATCTCCATTTCTTGGCTCAGGCCATCTCAAAACCAGTTCAAACTCTCTGACCCTCCAGACACAGGCGATCACTTGCTCCGTGGGTCCACACTGTGTCTTGTACACATAACATTGTAGCATTTATTACATTGTGCAGTGATTGTTTGCTTGTATATCCTTCTTCCTCAATAGACTGTGAACTCCGGGAGTTCAGGCACCAGCAATTCTCCAGCAGTAGCAGGAACTCAGGAAATAGTTACTGAATGAACGACTCAATTCCCACAGTGATTTAGACCTCACTTTACCTTCTACTTCAAGTTATAATTTTTTTGCAAATATCTTTCTTTTGTGCTAGATTTTAATTGGGATGGAAAAATCTGTACATAAATGAGTGAAGCAGGCTGAGCAGGGACTGTAACAAACTGAGGGTATGTTCCCTCTAAGGGTAGCTTCTGCTCAGCTCTGGACAGGTGTTCCAAGCAGGAACACCGACTAGCATGGCCAGATTCTCCAGTTTCTAAAGACAAGGATCTAGATTTTATGTGAATTTCCAGAATTTTAAGCTGCCAGTGATAAAACATAAATAAAAGTACGGTGCAGGTCACACCCACATGTCTCTGTTGCAGATCAGCTACGGGCTGCCAGTGAGACTCCGTACTGTTCGCAGTTTGGTGGCACATTCGGTGTCTGCTCCATGTTTGTCTTCTCCACGATGCTCAGCGTGGCACTTGGCTCATAGTAATTCTCTGTAACTTTAAGCTGATTTAATATTCCACACTCAGTCCCCTCTCTGTCCTTCCAAGTTGTCTCATGCTGAAATATCCTATGTATATGTATCTTATATTTCCCTTTTGTCTTAACTTTTCCTTTTATATTAGACTTGCTCACGGTCTACCTTCGTCATGATGGCCCATTCCCCCAGATGTGGAGCCACAGCTCTCATTTCTGCATATTTATTGCCTAGGCCAATGACTTCGGGTCTGATGAACATAACGCCTTGTATTTCCATGAGCTTCTCTGTGCATGAGGGCATTGTGGCCTCCAGAGAGATTATAATCTATTGAAGGTGTGGTGTCGTGGTTTATATTTCTAGGTATCCCCGGTATACCTAGAAGAATGCTCAATAAACACCTGATGATTGAATAAATGAGCACACACCGCCAATTTATAAAGAAGTGACTACTTTTCATACTAAAGTGATTGGAGCTCTAATTTTCTTGTCATTCATCATCTAGAGTTCGGATGGCCTAGGAACCCATTAGTAGTCATTATTCTACATTATTAAATGTGAACAGTGGAACACAATTCTAACTCTTGTTCCTCATTCGGGATTGAGCTCAAGAATCATGATCTTCTAGGAGCTGTCCCTGACACTCTCTTCAACCTCCGCATTCGAGGCTGTGATGGGCGCCTCCCCTAGCATTTCCTCCATGTATCTATCATAATGCTTATGACACTGAGTTGGCAGACTGTCTCCCTGTCCAGCTAGAATGATCAGCTTGAGAGCAGGGAACATGTCATTTGATTTTTGTCCCCAATACCTGGTACATCCTAGGTGCTGTCTACTAATTTCAGCTTTCATATTAGATTTTAAATTGGAATCTATAGTAAAGATGGAACCTGGTTACTCATAATAGCTATATCCATATTAAAAAAAAACCTTACCTATCCACTTAAAAGTATTTATTTTATTTATGTATCTAAACTTTCAATAAACAAACATCTGTGGAGTACCGACATTGTGTCAGGCACTGTGAACACAAACATGAAAGAGCCTGGGGTGGGAGGAGCCACGTGTAAACAAACAGTTGTAAGAGCCCAGGAACGGGACAAGTGCTTGGTCAGAAACATGTGCACAGTAAGCTAAAGTAGCCAAGGGCAAAGAGGGACCAGTCTTCTTCTAAAAAGGTTTTGTCTTTTTATCATCACCTGGATGAGATGTGCTACATTCACTTGTGCAGTTTTATTTTTCTTGGAATGTGATATAAAAAGCCTTTTAATTATAAAAACCTTTGGATGCGGAACAGCTGGGGAGATGCCCGCCTGACTTGCTCCCAGCTGTGGCTGAGCAGTAGCAGCATCGTCTTGTGTAGCTGGAGTCTCAGAGGATGCTCTCAGCCAGCTGGGATGTTTTCATGCAGAGGGAAGCAGGGTGCTATGGGCTAATTTCTTCTCCTTAAACCAGATGGCTTAAGAGGGTACAGGATTAAAAAAAAAAAAAAAAAAGCGGTGACTACTTAAACCTGAAGGCTTTCTCATGGCCAGTAGTAGGATGTTCCTTGAGCTTTGAACATCTGAGGTGTGTGAAGTCACTCCAGTCAACTCCCAAAATATCCACCATAGTGAGAGGCTGTGTGGTGCAGTGGGAAGTAAGCTGTGAAAATGTTTCCAGTCATCTTTCTAATAAAATACGTATCTGACCATATTACTCCTTTGCTCAAAAGCCTTCCCGGGATCCGTATGCCTTCAGGATAAAGCCTAAACTTAAGCATGATATTCAAAGTTCCCCATCATTTGACCTTCAACTGCCTCTCTAATGCTTAACTCCACCATGCTTCCTTGCACCCCGTGCTCCAGCCTTGCACCCCAGTTCCAACTCTCCAGGTGAGAGTTGTTCCTCACACCAGGTTGTTCCATGTCTTATTGTCTGTGTCCAGACTGTTCTCCAGCACTGGGCTGTTCTCTTTGGCTAGAAAGATGCCTTCTCCTGCATCCTCATCTGTATAATGAACTTCTACTTCCACTTGGCCTTCAAGACTGAGGCCTGGTGCTGTCTCCTCTCTGTTTCCTTATCCCCCCTTCCCTCTAGAAAAACTGACCACTTCTCATTTTTTGAAACCACATTAGTTTTCATTGATCGTACCACTATTGTTACCTTTACTGTCCTGAAACTACTTTGCTTACTTATCTATTCTGTGAATGTGTATGGTCCTGAAGGATAAAGACCATGGTTTATTTGTTTTTGTAATGTTGGGAACTAGTATGGACTGAGCCTGTAAGATAGACACACACACACACACACACACACACACACACACACACACACACACAAATATATTGCATGAACAAAGAAAAAACAAGTGAGGGGTAGGATGAAATGATATTGAATTCTAGTTTCACCTCTCTAGGGATGTGGGAGAACTTGGGCATGCCTTCTGTGGGGCAGGTTCCTTGCTTGAGTAATAACCTGGCAGGAAATAATGTTTGCGTCAAGGAGGAGTGATAAAATTCAGAGTAGGCAATGCGCTAGAAACATCTAGAAAGGAGAAAAGTATTAAAGAAAAGTATACATTGAGATCCTATTTCCAGCCATTTGGCAGATTGGATGTCCTAAAAACCCCTCTCATTACAAAGCAGCTAAAAATTCTGAATAGAATGCTTATAAAATAGTTTTAAATGACTGGCAAAGCTTGCAAGTAAGAGAAATCCTTAGAGGCCAAAAACAAAGGGCTACAAGTTCAGAGAAGAAGGCAAGTACTGAGACGAGCAGTGGACTGAACAGCTTTTGCAGGTTTCCGAAAGTGTCCAGAGTTGATTGCTGCCTGGGTAGGACTGTGTGGGTCCTGAGGTGGGCGTTAGATCAGAGACCCTTGCAAAGAATCAGGACCCTGAAAGGCTATACCCTAAACAAAAGGATAAGGCACAAAATATTAGCTCCTCAACGACGTCAGGGATACATATCTGACCTCACCTTGGCTCAAAGGGCCTGTTTTTTCAAGGCATGTTAATCAAGGCATGTTTGAATGTGGAAGAAGTTGTACTTTAGGAATAGAGTTCACAAAACTGAATAAATTGGGAGAAGAAGAGAGGGAGAGTCTTCCTGTGTGCTAGGAGAAGGAACTCGGCAATGTAGCTCCAGCGTTATGGGGCAGAGGCACCCTCCAGCTCTGGCTCCAGGTTGCTGATGTAAATGTGCTGGGACGGTGCAGCCAGGTTACCCCCTGGCTGGTGGGGCTAACCCACAAGATGGGCTCATCTGGCCATCTAGCTCATCAGCAGCCATTAAGGTCATCTGGCTGGCTGATTTCCTTCTCTAAGAGTTCAGGCTCACCAAGCCACATGCTCATTAAAATATGTCTTTCCATAGTGTTTTTCCTAATAGGAGTGAATGTGCTAGACAGCACGTTCTGGTATCTTGAACAGATCCATTTCTTATTGTACATTCATAACTTGGCATTATGGCGTATAAGCTTGATCACCCCTGGATACACTGACAAAAATTGAGTTTCAGAGCACGTAGACGTTAAGTCTCAGATTTACTATCGTGATAATCCAGTAAGGGACTGTTACCCTCTGAGGTCATGCGTAAAGAGCCAGCTAGTCTCCCCAAGCCCTCTCTTCTTTATTTCTCTATAAATGCAACTGTATTCATGTGAGCAATGTTGTTAAGGAAAAAATAGTGATGAGGATGAAAGAGACTTTTCAGCAGCATGGGAAGAAGTGTATTAGCCTAAGTGTGAAGAGGGGGGCATAGTGAAGGTGACGGCTTGGAGGTCAACCCCACAAGGCTTCAAAGCTGCTGGCTGATTAGGACTGATGTCTTATATATAAATGATCTAGCTCCTCAGAAGACTGTAGTGCAGTGTATGCCTCATTCAAGTAATTAGTTAATTTGGTTAACTAGTCAATCAGTTAAGCAGATTACTGGACATCGTATAGATACACAAAGATAAAGGGGTTTTGTTGAACTGCTATTATGAGGACATGATATTAAGATAACACACAAGAATTCTGGCATTAAAGAGGAGGACCTATGCTCTAGACTTTCTGCAGCAGAGGGTAGGCTGACTTCAGCAAAATAGTTACCACACAGATATTGAGTATATACTAAATAAATATACTGTGGTTGGTACTGTGTGAGATAAAAAGAATTTTATTGGATGGGGATAGTATGGTATGCTGTGATACTGGAAAAAACTATATGGGCTTGGGGCTAGACAGATGGAGGGTTGAAGGCAGTCCTATCAATTAACAGCTGATCACCTTGGTGGAACTTTTTGTTGTCTTATTTTCTCAGCTGTAAATTTTGAACAATAATATCTATTTTATGGCAGTTTAAGGATGAATTTAAATATATATTAGGATCACACAGCAAGTGCTCAGTAAATGCTAACTCACTTCTTTTCCCAGGGAGTTACCATTTCTGGAAGCAGATATACATAAAATAATAAATCAACAATGCAAGGCCACATATGTTAAGTATCAACTGAGTATTGTGGATAATGAGAAATCTCCTCATTAAAGAAAAAATGATTAAGTCATGGAGAAGATAGACTCTGCACTAGACCTTGATGGATGGGTAGAAACTAATTAAGTGGAAAGGAAAGTAGATGGTATTTCAGTACATGGCATGAGCCCGGGGCCAGAGGGGAGCATATGCAAGATGTGCTTGGAGAACAGGGAGGACACAGCTTGAATGGAGTGTAGGATCTGTGTCAAGGAAAACTAGAAGACTGAGGCAGATTGTGAAGGAACATGGATGCCAGGCTAAGGAATTCAGATTTTATACAGGATAAGCGAAGGCATTGAATATTTCTTTACTCAGCAGAGACTCTGTGGACGCAGTAACTGCTCTTGGTAAGTCTCAAATGTTTATGTTATGTTATGCTGTGTCTACAACCTCCCAAGATTGCCTGCAAGGAGTTAACTGAACATTCTAAAGGTCTCTAAAAATAATCTGGCTTGCAAAGTGAGGGACTTTGTTTGAGGCTGTAACATACGGCCTTGGATTTAATTGCCAGCATCTAGTGTGTATTCTTTGTAAAACTCTCTCTTAGCTCTCTTCTCTGGAGAAAAAATCGTGGAATTAGTTACACATCTGAGATCCCTATATAATATTAATATCCTTGATAAAAGGAATCAAACAGACCAATGAAATAATTTTCTTCCCACAAACATAAATCAGCTATAGGTTAGTTTCAATCTAATCTTTTTTAAAAAATATTAATGTATTTTTATGAATTTCTATTTATTTATTTATTTATTTTTGGCTGTGTTGGGTCTTCGTTTCTGTGCGAGGGCTTTCTCCAGTTGTGGCAAGCAGCGGTCACTCTTCATCGCGGTGCGCGGGCCTCTCACTATCGTGGCCTCTCTTGTTGCGGAGCACAGGCTCCAGATGCACAGGCTCAGTAGTTGTGGCTCACGGGCCTAGTTGCTCCACGGCATATGGGATCTTCCCAGACCAGGGCTCGAACCTGTGTCCCCTGCATTGGCAGGCAGATTCTCAACCACTGCGCCACCAGGGAAGCCCTCTAATCTTGGTTAGCTTGAAATATTTGGAGTTTTTCCTTATTCATATATCAAATATAATAATGTAATAACCATGTTACTCAATTTGCTTTTGTCTGAATTTCTCAAAAAGACAAACAAGGAAGCAAATTTTGCTCTCACATATGCTCTCACTTTTCATATTCATACCTTCTAATCATCATCTCATCTCCAAAGTAAAAGAAAATAAATTACTCCTCTTGTTTTCCTTTATTTCATAATATTTTTGCAGAAAACTTTCCTGTTAAGTTGTATATACCATCCATGATGACAGGTATTTGCTTCTGCTTCCTGTTGCACTTTGATTTTTAAAGAGCAGTTACTTACAAAAGGAATACTTTTAGCAATTCTGTTAAATAAAAGAAAACCATAACCATTGTACAGAGTTAATTTTTATAGTTGCACCATTTGCCCATAAGCTTTCATGACTGGTGAAATATTGTTTAAAAACATTTTGAAAGCTGGGGTATAAGCAAAAGTAATATTTTATAAACAGATTAGAAAAATCATTCTGCATATTTTCCTTAAAGGCAAAGCACATTTTAGGAAAGATTTTTATTTTAACATCTTTTTAAAAAAATTTAATGTATTTTTTTATACAACAGGTTCTTGTTATCCATTTTATACACATCAGTGTATATATGTGAATCTCAGTCTCCCAGTTCATCCCACCCCACCCCCCGCCCCCGCTTTCCCCCCTTGGCGTCCATACGTTTGTTCTCTACTTCTGTGTCTCAGTTTCTGCCCTGCAAACCAGTTCATCTGTACCATTTTTCTGGATTCCACATCTATGTGATAATATACAATATTTGTTTTTCTCTTTCTGACTTACTTCACTCTGTATGACAGTCTCTACAAATGACCCAATTTCATTCCTTTTTATGGCTGAGTAATATTCCATTGTATATATGTACCACATCTTCCTTATCCATTCGTCTGTCAGTGGGCATTTAGGTTGCTTCCATGACCTGGCTATTGTAAATAGTGCTGCAATGAACATTGGGGTGCATGTGTCTTTTTGAATTATGGTTTTCTCTGGGTATATGCTCAGTAGTGGGATTGCTGGATCATATGGTAATTCTATTTTTAGTTTTTTAAGGAACCTCCATACTGTTCTCCATAGTGGCTGTATCAATTTACATTCCCATCAACAGTGCAAGAGGGTTCCCTTTTCTCCACACCCTCTCCAGCATTTGTTGTTTGTAAATTTTCTGATGATGCCCATTCTAACAGGTGTGAGGTGATACCTCACTGTAGTTTTTTTTTTTTTTTTTTTTTTTTTTTTTTTGCGGTATGCGGGCCTCTCCCGTTGTGGAGCACAGGATCAGCGGCCATGGCTCACGGGCCCAGCCGCTCCACAGCATGTGGGATCCTCCCGGACCGGGGCACAAACCCGTATCCCCTGCATCGGCAGGCGGACTCTCAACCACTGTGCCACCAGGGAAGCCCCTCACTGTAGTTTTGATTTGCATTTCTCTAATAATTAGTGATGTTGAGCAGCTTTTCATGTGCTTCTTAGCTATCTGTATGTCTTCTTTGGAGAAATGTCTATTTAGGTCTTCTGCCCATTTTTGGATTGGGGTGTTTATTTTTTTAATATTGAGCTGCATGAGCTGTTTATATATTTTGGAGATTAATCCTTTGTCTGCTGATTCATTTGCAAATATTTTCTCCCATTCTGTGGGTTGTCTTTTCGTCTTGTTTATGGTTTTCTTTGCTGTGCAAAAGCTTTGAAGTTTCATTAGGTCCCATTAGTTGATTTTTGTTTTTATTTCCATTTCTCTACGAGGTGGGTCATAAAAGATCTTTCTGTGATTTATGTCACAGAGTGTTCTGTCTACATTTTCCTCTAAGAGTTTTATAGTGTCTGGCCTTACATTTAGGTCTTTAATCCATTTTGAGTTTATTTTTGTGTGTGGTGTTAGGGAGTGTTCTAATTTCATTCTTTTACATGTAGCTGTCCAGTTTTCCCAGCACCACTTATTGAAGAGGCTGTCTTTTCTCCACTGTATATTCTTGCCTCCTTTATCAAAGATTAGTTGACCATAGGTGTGTGGGTTTACCTCTGGACTTTCTGTCCTCTTCCATTGATCTATATTTCTGTTTTTGTGCCAGTACCATATTGTCTTGATTACTGTAGCTTTGTAGTATAGTCTGAAGTCAGGGAGTCTGATTCCTCCAGCTCTGTTTTTTCCCCTCAAGACTGCTTTGGGTATTCGGGATCTTCTTTATTTCCATACAAATTGGGAAATTTTTTGTTCTAGCTCTGTGAAAAATGCCATTGGTGTTTTTTTTTTTTTTTTTTTTTTTGACTGTGTTGGGTCTTCTTTGCTGCGCTCTGGCTTTCTCTAGTTGCAGACAGCAGAGGCTACTCTTTGTTGTGGTGCACAGGCTTCTCATTGCAGTGGCTTCGCTTGGGGAGCATGGGCTCTAGGCATGTGGGCTTCAGTAGTTGTGGCACTTGGACTCTAGAGTGCAGGCTCAGTAATTGTGGTGCATGGGTTTACTTGTTCCACGGCATGTGGGATCTTCCTAGACTAGGACTTGAACCTGTGTCCCCTGCATTGGCAGACAGATTCTTAACCACTGTGCCACCAGGGAAGCCCTGCCATTGGTAGTTTGACAGGGATTACGTTGAATCTGTAGATTGCTTAGGGTAGTATAGTCATTTTCATAATGTTGATTCTTCCAGTCCAAGAATATGGTATATCTCTCCATATGTTTGTATCGTCTTTAATTTCTTTCATCAGTGTCTTATAGTTTTCTGCATACAGGTTTTTTGTCTCCTTAGGTAGGTTTATTCCTAGGTTTTTTATTCTTTGTGTTGCATTGGTAAATGGGAGTGCTTCCTTAATTTCTCTTTCAGACTTTTTGTTGTTAGTGTACAGGAATGGAAGAGATTTCTGTGCCTTAATTTTGTATCCTGCAACTTTACCAGATTCATTGATTAGCTCTAGTAGTTTTTTGGTGGCATCTTTAGGATTCTCTGTGTATAGTTTCATGTCATTTGCAAATAGTGACAGTTTTACTTCTTCTTTTCCAATTTGTATTCCTTTTATTTCTTTTTCTTCTCTGATTGCCATGGCTAAAACTTCTAAAACTATGTTGAATAATAGTGGTGAGAGTGGGTAACCTTGTCTTCTTCCTGATCTTAGAGGAAATGCTTTTAGTTTTTCCACCACTGAGAACGATGTTGGCTGTGGGTCTGTCATATATGGCCTTTATTATGTTGAGGTAGGTTCCCTCTATGCCTACTTTCTGGAGAGTTTTGATCATAAATCAGTGTTGAATTTTGTCGAAAGTTTTTTCTGCATCTATTGAGATGATCATATGGTTTTTCTCCTTCAGTTTGTTAATATGGTGTATCACATTGATTGATTTGCATATATTGAAGAATCCTTGCATTCCTGGGATAAACCCCACTTGATCATGGTGTATGATCCTTTTAATGTGCTATTGGATTCTGTTTGCTAGTATTTCGTTGAGGATTTTTGCATCTATGTACATCAGTGATATTGGCCTGTAGTTTTCTTTCTTTGTGACATCTTTGTCTCGTTTTGGTATCAGGGTGATGGTGTCCTTGTAGAATGAATTTGGGAGTATTCCTCCCTCTGCTATATTTTGGAAGAGTTTGAGAAGGATAGGTGTTAGCTCTTCTCCAAATGTTTGATAGAATTCACCTGTGAAGCCATCTGGTCCTGGGCTTTTATTTGTTGGAAGATTTTAAATCACTGTTTCAATTTCAGTGTTTGTGATTAGTCTGTTTATATTTTCTATTCTTCCTGGTTCAGTCTCGGAAGGTTGTGCTTTTCTAAGAATTTGTCCATTTCTTCCAGGTTATCCATTTTATTGGCATATAGTTGCTTGTAGTAATCTCTCATGGTCCTTTGTATTTCTGCAGTGTCAGTTGTTACTTCTCCTTTTTCATTTCTAATTCTGTTCATTTGAGTGTTCTCCATTTTTTTCTTGATGAGTCTGGCTAGTGGTTTATCAATTTTGTTTATCTTCTCAGAGAACCAGCTTTTATTTTTATTGGTCTTTGCTATTGTTTCCTTCATTTCTTTTTCATTGATTTCTGATCTGATCTTTATGATTTCTTTCCTTCTGCTAACTTTGGGTTTTTTTTTTGTTGTTGTTGTTCTCTTTCTCTAATTGCTTTAGGTGTAAGGTTAGGTTGTTTATTTGAGAGTTTTCTTGTTTCTTAAGGTAGGACTGTATTGCTGTAAACATCCCTCTTAGAACTGCTTTTGCTGCATCCCATAGCTTTTGGGTCGTCGTGTTTTCATTGTCATTTGTTTGTACTTTATTTTTTGATTTCCTCTTTGATTTCTTCAGTGATCTCTTGGTTATTTTGTAGTGTATTGTTTAGCCTCCATGTGTTTGTATTTTTTACAGATCTTTTCCTGTAATTGATATCTAGTCTCATTGTGCTGTGGTTGGAAAAGATACTTGATATATTTTTAGTTTTCTTGAATTTACCAAGGCTTGATTTCTGACCCAAGTTATGGTCTGTCCTGGAGAATGTTCCGTGAGCATTTGAGAAGAAAGTGTATTCTGTTGTTTTTGGATGGAATGTCATATAAAAATCCATTAAGTCCATCTTGTCTAATGTGTCATTTAAAGCTTGTGTTTTCTTATTTATTTTCATTTTGGATGATGTGTCCATTGGTGAAAGTGGGGTGTTAAAGTCCCCTATCATCATTTTGTAACTGTTGATTTCCCCTCTTATGGCTGTTAGCATTTGCCTTATGTATTGAGGTGCTCCTGTGTTGGGTGCATAAATATTTACAATTGTTGTATCTTCTTCTTGGATTGATCCCTTGATCATTATACAGTGTCCTTTTTTGTCTCTTGTAATAGTCTTTATTTTAAAGTCCATTTTGTCTGATATGAGAGTTGCTACTCCAGCTTTCTTTTGATTTCCACTTGCATTGAATATCTTTTTCTATCTCCTCACTTTCAGTCTGTATGTGTCCTTAGATATGAAGTGGGTCACTTGTAGACAGCATATATACAGGTCTTGTTTGTTTGTTTGTTTGTTTGTTTGGTGGTATGCAGGCCTCTCACTGTTGTGGCCTCTCCCATTGCGGAGCACAGGCTCTGGACACGCAGGCTCAGCGGTCATGGCTCACGGGCCTAGCTGCTCCACGGCATGTGGGATCTTCCCAGACCGGGGCACGAACCCGCATCCCCGGCATCAGCAGGCGGACTCTCAACCACTGCACCACCTGGGAAGCCTGGGTCTTGTTTTTGTATTCATTCAGCTAGTCTGTGTTTTGATTGGAACATTTAATCCATTTACATTTAAGGGAATTATTGATATGTATGTTCCTATTCCCATTTTCTTAATTGTTTTGGGTTTGTGATTGTAGGTCTTTTCGTTCTCTTGTGTTTCCTGTCTAGAAAAGTTCCTCTAGCATTTGTTGTAAAGCCATTTGGTTGTGCTGACTTCTCTTAGCTTTTGCTTGTCTGTAAAGTTTTAATTTCTCCATCAAGTCTGAATGAGACCCTTGCTGGTTAGAGTAATCTTGGTTGTAGGTTTTTCCCTTTCATTGCTTTAAATATATCTTGCCACTCCCTTCTGGCTTGCAGAGTTTCTGCTGAAATATCAGCTGTTAACCTTATAGGGATTCCCTTGTATATTATTTTTTGCTTTTCCCTTGCTGCTTTTAATATATATATTTTTGTATTTAATTTGTATTTAATTTTTGATAGTTTGATTAATATGTGTCTTGGCGTGTTTCTCATGAAAGATTTTTTTTGTTTTTGTGGTACGCGGGCCTCTCACTGTTGCGGAGCACAGGCTCCAGATGCTCAGGTTCAGCGGCCATGGCTCACGGGCCCAGCTGCTCCGCGGCATGTGGGATCTTCCCAGACTGGGGCATGACCCCATGTCCCCTGCATCATCAGGTGGACTCTCAACCACTGCACCACCAGGGAAGCCCCTCAGGAAAGATTTTTACAATTGTCTTTTGAGCTAGTACTCTATGGTATTATGAAATTCCAATTAATTACCAAATGCTCAAACCCTCAGCAGTTAGAATGATATGGGGTGAGTGGTTTGGGTTAATTAAACAAAAATATTTGGATTCAAGTTTTATAGGTCTTATGTTGACTCTAATTTGGATGCATCCATTTTACTGTAGAAGAATTTGAAACCTGTTTCCTAAGTCCTGACTCCAACATTAACCCCCATTGTCTTTGAAAATAGCCTCTTTCCATTTTCCATCTTGTGTGATAGAGTGAGCGGTGAGGACAGCAAACCAGAACTGCAGTGACCCCTTCCAACTCTAGCATTACATATATTTGGTTAATGAAAATCAGAAATGGAGTTTCACATTTCTAAAAGCACAATGCCATTTGATTATTTAATACATATTTAGTAGTCACCTTGAGGAGCGTAGAGAGGACAGGAATAGCTTTATTTTTAGTTCCTCTCCAAGTTGACCTCTCTTCAGCTTTATACACTTTTCTCTAGATTAGCACTGCCAACAGAACTTTCAGTGAGAAGGAAGTGCTCCTTGTTTGTGTTGTCCAATATGGCAGCCCTTAGCCATATGTGTTATTAAGCACTTGCAATGTGGATAGTGAGACTGAGAAACCTAATTTTTCATTTTATTTAATTCTAAGTAATTTATATTTAAATAGTCACATGAGTCTAGTGGCTACTGTAGTGGACAGCATGGTTCTAGAATCTCTTTCTCTCATTAAAGATAATTCTTTTTTTTCTCTTACCTCTCTCTCTGTTCCTTCTTAGTCTTCTTGAAGGGCTCCCCATATCTGCTTGATGTTCATAAATGGTGTTTCTAAAAATCGTATCCCTGGCTGCCTTTGATTCTCACTATTTCCCTTTAGCTCTTCCCTACGGGGCAACTTTTCTACATTTAGGTTTCAGTTTAAATGTTACTGTCTGATCACTCCGTCCAAACTAAGCCCCCCCCCCCATTATTTTCTATCACAACCGTTGTATCTCTTCTTCATTATACTTATCTTACAATGAAATTATATATATTTTTTGTTTTGTTGTTGCTTGTCTTCCACTAGAATGTAATCTTGTGCCCCTAGCACCTAGCATAGTGCCTGACACATATTAAGAACTTGATATTTGTTGAATAAATTAGTAAATGGGTGGTCTTATCCTTTCCCTTATTGATGATTCACTAATCCATATCTCCAGAGCAGATTGCAGTCTCTACTCCAAATTTTTATTTCACTGCCTAAGAATGAACTCATTATCTTCCCTAGACTTTTTTTTTTTTAATTCCTTATTATGGTTAATGCTATCTGCCCAATTTTGCAATCAGAAACTTCTGCATTGCCTCTCTGCTGCTCATGTAGCACTTCTAATCATGTAACAGATGCAGTCAGTTTTACTTCAGAAATGTCTCTCAAGTCATCCTAGCATTGTTGCTTTGGTTTAGGCCTGCAGAGTTGCACACTTGAACCTGCCAGGAATTCCTAACTAGGCTCTTCCTGATGGTCACTCACCCCTGCACTTTCTCCTTCATACGGCTTTCAGAGAAATTTTCTTAAAAAACAAATATAATCATTCCATCCCCCTTCTTTTGAAAGCTCCCATTACTTCTTCACTACCTAAGGGATAAGATCCTCCTTAGCTTTTTTTGCACGTGAGGCCTTCATGATTTGGGTTCTGTGGATTCTTTCACCCTCAACCCTTGGCACATTAATTATGGCCCATACCTTCCTATCACACAGAACTTCCTGTGTGCCTGATAGCCAGGTCCTCCTTCAGGCCTTTTTCAAATGTTCTTCCTCTGTTTGGAATACCCATCTCCAGCTGAATGGCTTATCCTTCAACAATTCTCCCAGACAAACTTATCCATCTTCTGGGTAGTTTTCCCAAAGCATTTTGTTTTGGGGGCATTACAGCATTCATCACTTAAAATATATATGATTTGTCTGACTCTTCCACCAAGTAGAAATTCTTTAAGCACAAGAAGTATTTCTTGTTCAACTTCTTGAAGAATGATTTATTTCTCTGCAGTGGTTAAAAGCCTGGCTTTGGCTTCAGACACACACCTACATTTGAAACCCGGATTTCCACTTATTAACTATGAGATCTGTCAATTCACTTCATCTTGCTCAGCCTCAGTTCTCTTATCCTTAAAATGGGAATAGTGTGGTACTTAAACCACGTAGCTTTTTTAAGTATTAAATGAGATCAAATGGAATAATGAATGTAAATGCCCAGACCATACTAATAAATAAGTTGCTGGTAGCTCTTACTTTTCACTCAACAAATATTTATTGAGCACACACTATTTTCAGAGTACTGTGGTATAGTTGAAAACTATTATCATATAGACCTGGTCCTCAGAGAATTTATAATCTAGTGGACGAAATATGACAAATACATAAAACTATACTTTGATACAAAATACAGTAGGTAATAACAGATACATAAAAAGTGCTATGAAGTTCTAGAATGGAGAAAAATCATTTCTGGATGTGGTCTAGGGAAGGTTTGATGAAGGACATTCCATTTAAATTATACATAAAAATATGGTTAGACTCACGTCACTCAGCATGATAGGTGCTGGGCAGGGGCAGATGCAGGTTTTGTGGGGGTCTGATGGTTTTACAGTTTGGGCCCTTTTTTAAAAAAAGAATATAAAATCACGTGTATAACGTTATACACCTTGAGTTTCTTATTCACCCAGAGTGCTAGTACCTGACATCTAAAAAGTGCTTAATAAAGAAGAGCTCCCTTTCTCCTGGCTTCTGTGTGCCCAATACCCAGCAAAGTGCATGGCACAAGGTGTAGGACCTTGAAGTGGCCCATGTAATTGAGGGGCCCTAGAGTTTCAAGGCAAATTCACTTCTGGTGTCATGCTTGGTGTTGGGAATATAATTATGAACACAACTTAGTTCCTGACTTCATGGAGCTCTCATCTTAGTGGGACAGGAAGTATGTAGAAATAATTAATTATAATAATATTCATACATCCACAAACACTTGGGATAAGTTTTATAACCGGTAGGAGAGCACTGACCTGATACAGAGATGTGGGGATTAGGAGGATGTTTAGTGCATAAGGAAAAGCATGAATGAGGGAAGTGAGAGAATACGTGGTTTTTGGAGAAAAGCAAGTATTCTTGCTTGACAGGAATATAGGGTCCTAGTAGGGCTGCAGTGGAGACCTGGAAGCAGAGGACAGACCTGGAAGATGTTCTTTGTTAGGTAAAGAGACTCAATTCTCAGTTCTCAGGAGAGCAGGGCAGAGTATTTGCATATACTTCCATTCATGTAACAAAAACTTACCCAGCAGCCACTGGGCCTTGGACGTACAAAGCTATGCAAGACACAGTCTCTGTCCCTGAGAGGTTTACACTCTGTGTTATGGGTTGAATATGTCCCCCCCAAAAGATATGCTGAAGTCCTAACTGTCAGTACCTCAGAATGTGACATTATTCGGAAAGAGGGTCATTGTGGATGTATTGGTTAGATTAAGATTAGGTTAATACTGGAGTAGGGTGGGCCACTTCTCCAGCCTGACTGGTCTTCTGAGAAGTAAACAGCCATGTGAAGACACAGAGACACACAGGAAGAATGTCATTTAAAGGTGAAGGAAGAGAGGAGAGTTGTGTGTGAACTGCAAGCCAAGGAATGCCCCAGCTTGTCAGTTAACCACCAGGAATTAGGAAGAATTCCCATACAGGTTTCAGAGGGAACATGGCTCTGCCACCACCTTAATTTCAGGCTTCTAGCCTCCAGTATGGTGAGACAATACATTTCTGTTGTTTTAAGCCACCCAATCTGAAGATCGGGAAGATCGCCCCCTTTCTTCATGACTGTTTGAATATTTGCTCTCCTTAGCTCTGTCTGACACTAGCTCTCGTAGGATTCCATTGCACCAGACTCATACGGACTATCATAATCTTCCTACTTTCTCTCTTTATCCATTTAACGAGTATCTGCTGAGAGTCCACTATACTTCAGGAAGGCTCTTCTGGGGCTGGGGCTACAACCATAAAGCAGACAGACTCTACCTCCCAGGAGTTTACAATATAGTGGTAGATCAGAAGGGTAAACTGGCAGTTATAAATCAGTAAGCTAAGATTGTAATCTTCTACAATGATGATAATTTCCTTGTATGTTTGTGTTTTCCACCTGACTCTGAGATTCTTGAGTGTCATAGTCACTTTGTGATTCATTGTCTGACATCTAAAAAGTGCAGGCTCTCTTTTCTCTGCTCTTGTGTCCCCAATATCTGGTAAAATACCTGGCACAAAGAACATGCTCAGTGAATGACTATGGAGTAAAAATCTAGCAGACACCCATGTCTCCACGTGAATAAGCTGATCCTGAGAGCTGGTAGCGATAAAAGGCAGATTGCAACACTGGGAACAAAAAACAAAGGGAGGGTGGCTAAGGGATGAGAGGATTTGGTCTAGGAGGAGTGGAGATGAGGCACCCAAAACACGCCATATGTCCATTTGCTGAATTTGATTTCTGTTCTATGAAGGCTAACCTAGGAGTCTTCCCAAGCCTGAATTGCTACTGGAGATTATGTGTAAGAAATTCTAGTTGTCAGACAAGAAATGGCTTCATGGGTGTGTCACAGGGTAAGCCCAATAGAGGGCAAGATGCTTTCTGGTATTTTACATCTCTTCCCACCATCTTTCCCCTAAAAGAAGCCCTGTTTCCCCATTATCGTTCCTTCTACAGGCGAAAGAAGTCCTACTCAAACAAACAAAAACAGCAGCCACGTAAAAGCTCTAAGAATTTGTCTCTTTCATCTTGGTACATCTACATCTACAGTAGGGTATTACAGGAGCTTAACTCACAAACCCTGTGTCTGACTCACTATGGTGCCACGCTGTAGCTCAATCTGATCTGGGTTTCCTGGTGCTTGGATGTGTCACGTAAGCCATAATCCTTCCCGCTTAGTGCTAAAGTCATATATTTCTAGAAGAGCCCATGTACCTCATCTAAGTCTTAGGTGGAGGATAAAAGCAGACAAGACATGAGAAAGGGAAAAAAGAATAACCACAGGAATGAAGACTCTTGTTCATCCTCATCCTTCTCTGGAAAGACAGGAGTCCTTGGCTAGGATATTAGGAGCTGAATTTTGGTCTTAACTTCGGTGTGGCCTTGAAAAAAATCTTCTGCCTGTCTCTGGCCTCAGAATAGTTTCTCCAAATAGAAAGTAGATGGTTGGACATGACAATATTTTAGATATCTAATTCTCATATTAACCCCCTTTTCGCAAATTATGGATGGAAACTAAATAAGTTAAAATTAGGAGAATATTACAAGGCAGCTCCTCACAGAGATGTGTGTTTTCTTGACAGGCAAGCCCAGGTAATCATAATGATATCTCCTTCTGCAAAAATCACATGTATTATTAAATACAAGGCTTGACCTTTGAAAGCTGTGGCTCTATTCCATGCCAAAGATGAAAGGTGTTGATGTAGCTTTTAGTATTTCCTTGTGGCCCAATCATCATTTGTTAGCATATGTACATATCTATACATAGAGATACATAGAGAGAGAGATATATACATATAGTGATCTGGCACTCCTATAGTTTTGTAAACTGTAGCACTCTCAACCCACTTAAATATTCCAGGAATTGTACAACAGGACTGGTAAGGGAATAAAACTACTACCATCAACCCTAGTCTTTTTCATTACTGAACATAATACCAATTTATTTTTTGGTTAGTGAGAAGAGCTTTAGTTTTTTTTTTGTTTTTTTTTTTTGCGGTATGCGGGCCCCTCACTGTTGTGGCCTCTCCCATTGCGGAGCACAGGCTCCGGACGCACAGGCTCAGCGGCCATGGCTCACGGGCCTACCCGCTCCGCGGCATGTGGGATCTTCCCGGACCGGGGCACGAACCCGCGTCCCCTGCATGAGCAGGTGGACTCTCAACCACTGTGCCACCAGGGAAGCCCGAGCTTTAGTTTTAATTATAATCACCAGTGTTTATTAAGAGCTATGAATATTTAATCCTTATATTGTCCTTATAGGTTAGGTATTATCTTTCTCATTTAAAGATGAGAAAAGAAAGGTTAGGGTTCTTGTTCAAGGTTGACCAGTTAAAAGTGGTAGCAGCAGCATTCATACTCCTAATTGCCTATAGAAGCCTTTGCTGCTTCCACTACCTTATACCTTGTATGATCAATTGGCTTATCTCCTCTAGTAAAAAAAAAAAAAAAAAAAAAAAAAATGACTGGAAGTGGAGAAAATCAGTCACTCAGGGAAAGTGAATCCCTGATTCCTTAGGTCTTAATAGGAGAAGGAACTTTAACAAATCATAATTTGTTAAACATAGTCCATGCTTGGGAGATCGCTTCATAACTACATGATAGGATAAAACCTAGGAGCCACCCTTAGGAGTTCTGCACCTGAAGCGGGGAGAAACTCCTGTACACGAAACAAGATAGAAACTACAAGCATTAAGTTGTGTGGCAGAAATTTAACCTGTTATTTCGGCAATCAGAAAGGCTCCTAGGGATACATATGTACAAGTTTCTTATAAACCCTTTTAATATAATGGTAATCAATGGAGACCCAGGGGTATGGAAAGAGCATCTGTGCGTGCATGTGTGTGAGCTAGCACACAGCTGCACGGGCTCTGGACTTATTCTGTCATGTGTAAAATAAGGAGGTGAGCTGAGGTGACACTTTACCCCAAAATATCCTTTTCACATCTGCGACTCTCTCTGAAAGTCTGCCATTGCATTTCTTTGGGTCTAGAAGGGCGTTTGAACCCTTGGTGTCACTTTCTAAATGGGCCTACTCTCTCTCCTTCCTTTGCTTCTCTACTGTGTGCTGTGTTCTGTCTTCCACACTCTTGAGTATATCTCCCCAAGGGCACATGAGAGGTGCACAGGAAATGTCTGTTAAAGGAACAATGAACGGAGGTTTCATTTGCTTGTTAATGGATTCCTGGTGTGGAGGAAGAGGGACGAGGTTCTAGCGCATCAGAAAGAAAAGGAGCAGATGAAATATAGGGAGAGAGGAGAGAGCGCTAATTCCTACTGTGAACCTACTGTGCTAGGATATTTACATATTTTTAAAAACTAAATTCTCAAAACAATCTTATGAAGTAGGTATTAATCCCTTCTCTATAGATGAAAGAAACAGAGAAGTTTCAGTAACAGCTCAAGGTGATGCAGCTAGTAAGAGCCAGTTTTTAAATGAAGGTAGAGATAAATCAAAAGGCTGTGTTCTTTAAATTATACCAGGCTGCTCTACTGAGGAGAGGGACTTGAGGACAAGCAAGAATTTCAGAGGTGCAGGAAGAGCACTGTAAGGGGAGAGTTGTTTACAGATTTTAATATTATGCAACGTTGATATTGAAATGCACTTTTCCCATTAATGTGCATAATTAATGCTCCACCACAGGAGAATTCTCTATTTGCAAAAATTGAATAGGCTGTGAAAAGCATGGCTTTATTCTACACTTCCACGTAGCTTTTATAGACCTGGAGAAGGGAAAATTCCCAACTCTTGATACCAGCCCATGTGAGCATGAAAATTCCTCAGTCTGAAGAGGGTGCTCTCTTCCCTTTGGGTTTGGTTGTCACTTAATAAAAATCACTGAACCCACATCTGAATAGTGCTACTAGTTTCCTCCAAATTAGCTGTGTTTTCTTTCATCCTGAAATTACATAGATGTAAGCTCAGTGAATTTTTGCAGTTTTCAACATTCTGTCACTCTCACTAGACTGTGTGCCCCTCAAAGGCAGGAATTGGGCCTTTTTCTTCTTGATTTTCTCAGATGCCTCACTAGAGTGTCTGGCATATACTGGGCACCCAGAAAACACTAGTTGAATGAAAGAATGAATGAGAGATTCATTAGTCAGATCACTGATTGCATGAAAGGATGGATAGTGCTTGTCTCCTATACAAGTCTTCTTGAGCAGTCTGATTTTTCCATGTAACAAGCAGGAACCTTTAAATGACTGTGATCCATCAGTCAGAGATTGCTGACCCACATCGTAAAAGCATACTTCAGTGGAGTAAACATTTACCAGGACTGGAAATCAGAGAGATTAAGTAAAGCAGAGAGATTACATAAAGGATAAAGACTACTGACTGTTTTTCTGTAATAGAGGGACATCTGGCTTATGGCATAGGATATGGATATGCTCTTTCTTTAAACTCTTTTGTAACTGGCCAGGAGAAGGAAGTAAACAGAAATCCTAATGAAATTTGAGGATGTCTGAGGGATTAGCAATACATGCAGAGAAAAACACCAGATTCAGTTTGGATATATAAAGATGGATGTTTCAAGAGGAGTAATCTAATGAAGGCTGACAAATGATACTCAAAGCAATCCTCTCATTTCCTGCTCTCCACAGCCATGCCACCTCCTGGGTCATAGGCGGGCAAGGTAAAAATATAACGAAAATCATTCTTTATAAGTGGTTCACATGTGATGTCCAGTAAATATTCATCAGATGAGAATGAGGATGTTTCTACTCACGTGATGATGAACAACCATAAACCCTCTGACCATGACTTCTGATTAGACACATGTTTGTGAATAACAGGACAGAGAAGGACCTACTCTGTCCATCAGACTAAAAGATGTGGTTGTATGTCTTTGACATTTCTGTTAAGACAAGATGGTCTAGTGGTGTGAGTATGGGGCTGGGAGATAGGCATATGGGTTACAGTCAAGGCTTTTCCCCTTCACAGATACACGATCTTGAAAAAGCCACTTACCTTCTGACACATCTGTAAACAGGATAAGTGATTCTTACTCAGCCTCCCTTTAAATAAATTTGTTATTGGGGCCAAATGGAGTGATGTCCTTGAGATGCCTTTGTAAATTGCATTGCACTATACAAACATAAGCCTAGTACCTTCAGGGTGAACAGCAAAAGAGAAGAATAAAAGGAAAAAGAAAGAAATGAATGGAGAATAAAAAGTGAAAGAAGAGGAGGAGGAGAAAGTTTCTAGGGAAAAGGGAGGGGAGAGGGAGAAAAGACAGAAAATAGGGGCCAGGAAAAAGAGTTGGGAGAGTAGGAGAGTAGCGGGCAGCAGCAGCGAGGAAGGATCTCTACATTCTGGCACACAGATAAACAAGCAAACAAATACATCAAACAAACAAAAAAACAATGGAACAGCAGAACGGCTCAGAGATGGAATTTAGAGAATTACATCTTTGCACAGATCACACATTTCTGATAGGCACTGGAAATCTCCATCAAATGGCCTCTCTGGAGGAGACAGTCAACCATGAGTCAGCCTCCTCATTATAAACTTCTAAATAGCAAGCTCTACTGAATTCATGTTCTAGTCTGTGCTCAGCTCAGAAATACACTCAGACACATTCTTAATCATTGCTTGTGCAGCCGTTGATGATAGCCCTTTCTTTCTCTTTGCCTAGTTAATGCCTACTCATTGTTCAGAGGCTTCCAAGACCTCCCTGACCTTCCTGAGGAGGTCAGATCCCCTATTCCAGACACTCAGAGCAGCACAGGTCACTTTTTCATAGCACTTGGCCCACGTGTAGGTTTGCATTTGTTTGTGCAATTATTTGATTAATGTCTGCTGCTTCCCACCAGACTGAGGGCCAGAGTTAGTGTCTGCATGGCTCATCATTATAATCCCAATTGAATTTATTGATTGGTTATTACAGACTCAAGTCAGCAAGGGCAGCCTTAATACTGGAAAGATGCTAAGAAAAGGACAGTATTCAAAGAGGGATAATAGTGCAAATAGAAAGAGCAGATTGGAGCCAGAACAACAATTAGGAGTCTTGTGATTGATATAACTTTCTGACAGTTTGGGCAGCTAAATCCTGTCATGGAATAATGTTTCCTGTATTCATTTTTACTGGTCTAACAAACATACAACTGGGTGTTTTCTTGATTCCTCCTTGGTTCATTCAGTGTATTAACTAGCTTTCCAATGCCATATCAGTCAGTGTCATGGGTGATCATATTATTATTAGCATTAATTACTATGAGTACTGATTAAGAGCAGCAATTTTCTAGCTGAATGTTCTGCAGCACACTCTTTCAAATGTTTAATTATATAATAACGAGGAGGAAGTTTATTTACAATTTACTTTGAGTCCTTTATAAAACCAATTTATTAAAAATAAAAAGCTTTCCAAGGAATATATGCAGGGTTAAGTAATCATGTTGGCATTGAACTATGCACAGAAAATAAGGACTATTTATAGAAAACCCCTAAACCAAACTCCCCAGTGGACTCTGTGGCATCCCTCTAAGATAAATTCCAGCTGCTTGGCATTGAGCACCCTCCGTGTGCAAGGCCACTGAACAGGACGGCCCAGCAGCTCTGCATAACCAGACTCCTAATCTGTCACTTCCAGGTTTCTTCCTAGTTCTGCAGGGTAAAACATATGCCAACAGTGGGGAAATATTATTCCTCCATTTCTTCTAATTCAGCACGTTTCAAGCTAGCGAAATCACGTTAGGTGGTCATTCTACTTTTGTTAATGTTCTTATATGAAACTGGATTTTTGACAATGACTAAAAACTTCCAAAACCCCGGAAATCATATTGAGCTCCACATCGTATTTCAGTGTCTTACTCAGGCCTCCAAATTGGCCAACTTGGAATAACAAAACACATGGAATTCTGAAGAGGCAAGAGAGGGTGGTGACTTAGAAACGTGGGTTTCAGTCTCAATTCTGCCTCTTACTGGCTGTGACCTTGGGCACCGCCCTTAACTTCTCTAAGCCTCAGTGTCCCCATCTATAAAGTGGGTTAGTATTCTCATACATAATGATAATAATGGTCATTGGAACCAAATGAGATCCACATAAAGCACTTACAACATATCAGCTAGTATTAAATATGTAGTATTTAATGTTATATTTTTAGCATTTGAATATAGAAAATATCCTTTTTGAACTTTCCTGTCTATGTTTCTGAACTGCCTGCTTTTATGATGGAGTGTTCTACATTCCTTATTTTACATCTTTCCTGTTTTCATGGTTTTAAGGAAGCCTTTCCTCAGTGGAATAATGATGACAATGGTTACTGTTTATAAAAGTCTTTACCTGGGAAAATATAAATCTGGATTCTCAATGTCATCTTCGAAAATCTTTTTTGATATTTTACTCAAAATTCCAAATTTGGAACCTTCTGTCTGTCCTATATAAAGAATTGGACAATTTTTTTTTTTTTTTTTGAAACACAGTTGTTATTTCAACAGCAGTTGGCAATAGAAATCCAAGCCTTGTGAGAGAATTAGAATCCCATGTACTGGTAGCCCTTAAATATTTCCCAGTTCTCTGCAGCCTCAGCATTTTTTCAACACTGATAAATTTTTGGCAATCCTTAAAGTTTGCTGTGATGACACCTTTTATATTTCAGCTCTACACATGTAAGGAAGAAAGATTATAAGGCCTAGGAAAGGATGTCTTTTGGAGTAAAAAATGGAAAAAAGAAGCAGTAGGCCAGTAGAAACGGGGCTAAGAAAAATGAGCTGACAACTCAAATAGGAGCAGAGGTGGAAACTGCAGGGACACGAGGAGAAATGAAAAGAAAACATGTGAATTGGAGGAAAAAGAGATGATCAGGGGTTACCCGCTGCTCTGATTAATTCCTAATAAATCCCCTGAGGTTTAAGTTCCGAAGTTCACTCTCCCCTTCTGGGATGGAAGGAGGGAGCATAAACTTCCTTAGTCTTTTCACGCAGCTAAGGTCCTTCCGCAGGTGACCTGGAGGCAAAAGTAAAGGTGGGAATCTCACCCAAGAAGATGGTCTGTCTTTATTGGACTATAAATCAGAAGAAAAAAAAAAATTTTTTTTTGGTGGAGGGAGTTTGATTTCTTTCAGGCACTTATAAAAATCAACTAGCTGTTTGTCTCTTTAATTTTCCTATATTCTCCCTAAATAAACTCTTCAGTGGGCCGGAGGGCGAAATAAAGGGGGTAACAACTATATATATTTTTGTATATTCTAAAATATACAGGGCTTCCCCGGTGGCGCAGTGGTTGAGAATCCGCCTGACGATGCAGGGGACACGGGTTCATGCCCGGGTCCGGGGAGATCCCACGTGCCGCGGAGTGGCTGGGCCCGTGAGCCATGGCCGCTGAGCCTGTGCGTCCGGAGCCTGTGCTCCGCAATGGGAGAGGCCACAACAGTGAGAGGCCTGCGTACCGCAAAAAAAAAAAAAAAAAAAAAAAAAATATATATATATATATATATATATATATATATACACACACACACACAAATCCTCTTCAGTAACCTAACTTGCCCCTCTGTTTTGGTGAGGTCAGTTATATTTCTGTGGCAAATTATGATTTTTGACCACTGACCCCAGCAACTATACAACCTGAATGAAGTTTCTCCTTTAGATCTGCAAGTAATTCAGTGTATTTCTCAGCACATCCGGCCTCCTTAGTTACTTTGGGAAACACTGCTTAGCACTGCTTTTGAGGGTCAGGGTCCAGAAATGTGTTGGAGGAAGTTGAGCATTCACGCCAATTAGATTCGGGAAAGGTGGCTGGGTCTGCGAGTGGGTGGGTAGAGATAACTCAAGCCAACTACCCCTGAGGGCCAGCTGTTTAGAGTCCAGTGGTCCCTAAGGTTTCATTTCTGGAAATAGTTCTATAAGTCTGGAAGTCAAACTTTTATATCCTTCAAAACTCATGAAATTATAAAATGTTAAGAGTGGGAAGGAATCTAACACACTGTTTAACTCAACCTCATCACTTTGTATATGAGGTAACTGAGATGCACTCAAAATCACAGAGTAAGAGGTGGCTGACTTGAACGCAGAATCCAGGTCTTCTGATTCTCAGGTCAATAATACTTCCACTTTCTACAGTGACCGTATATTTTGGAACTAAATATGTAGGCACTTAGACTAAGAAGACTGACTGAGTACTTTATTTTTGTTTTTTTTGGGTTTTTTTGCGGTACGCGGGCCTCTCACTGTTGTGGCCTCTCCCGTTGCAGAGCACAGGCTCCGGACGCACAGGCCCAGCAGCCATGGCCCATAGGCCCAGCCGCTCCGCGGCACGCGGAATCGGACTGGGGCACGAACCCGTGTCCCCTGCATCGGCAGGCGGACTCCCAACCACTGCGCCACCAGGGAAGCCCTGACTGAGTACTTTAAATCAGCATCGTTCTGGGGAATTGGAAGTATGTTAGCTGTAAAAAAGCTTCTCTATTAAGGCAAAAGGAGCTGGATAGAGAGCAAAAGAGCAAATGATTCCAGTTGAGGTCCTGTTCCCAGAGGGTCATTGGAAAGGACAGCTGTTCAGGCCCAATATGGGAACACCAGAGGCTCCCTGGCTCCACCAATGCATGGTCTCAAGGGCCTGTCGTGGTCTTAGAAGCGTGGAGAGGGAGTCTCTTGTGCCAAACAGACGTAGTACATGGCTATCGCTACAGCAACAGGACTGTTCCACTGAGCAAGAATGACAGTGATACCACCACAGACCAGTCAACCTGAGAGGGTGGGTTCCCTTAGATGCATTTGTTTATAGGCAAGACCACTTATTGGTTCTCCTTGGGATATTTACCGACATCTGGATTTGGGAGAAATTTTTGCTTGGGGTCAATTAGACAGAATATCCACTCCATATGAATTCCTTCTATTCATAGAGGGTGGTTAACATCTTTCAGGGCAGGTATTTTATGGACGGGAAAATGCTAGTTTCTAGAAAATTCTGCCTCTGTATTGTTGCTAAAATGATCTTCTAAGGTAAGATAAAACAGTATATGTCCTCTACTGGACAAAAGGAAGATATTTGAGTAGCTGAAGGTACTTCTTAGTCTATGCAGTATTAGCAAAGTACTTCTAGATTTTTTTGCACATGATTTTCTTCTTCTTCTTTTTTTTAAACCCCTGCCTAGTTCCAAATACATTCTGCAAAATGTAATTTGCGTCACCTCTCCTGAGAATCCTACCTACCTTCCCAGAGGCAATCACTTTTAACCACTTCGGTTTTAATTCTAGTGGTTACTTCCCTATTGCTAAACATATGCTTATACTAGAGCCGTTGACGCTTGAACAAAGGGCGGGGGTTAACCTGAGTATAATTTATCGTCAGCCCTCCGTATCTGAGTTTCCTCCACATCCGTGAATTCAACCAGCTGCAGGTAGTGCAGTACTACAGTATTTATTATTGAAAAATATCAGCATATAAGTGGACTTGCACAGTTCAAATCACGTGGTTCAAAGGTCAACTTCATTTCATTAAATTCTATTTTGTTCCCAGAACAAACGAAATCCCTCTGGCTTCCTGAGGATAGTTTTTGTTACGTGTGTTTTAATCTTGTTTCTGTCACTTGGTAGGTTTGTTAAGATATTCGGTAACCCGTGGTTGTCTGTTCCTATTTAAGAATGAGGTAGTAGAAAGGTCTCAGGAAGTATTGCATATAAGGGCAAAACTTTTCCACTGAAAGGCTTCAGGTTAGGGGAGCAAACCCTAAACTGTCCCCCTAACTAGCACATAGTGCAGGGTTTTGGTGTGGGGCACTATTCAAATGAGCTTATCTGGGTTCCTCAGAAGTCATCCTATTTCTTCAGAGCGGAAAGTTCATTTTCTGACGGGTGCTGAGTGCTCGCCTGGCAGCTGTTCTGCGTGTAGGGGTGTGCATGCCGAGTGGGGGCATCTTCTATTCTCAGGCTCTGCTCTCAATCCCATCTGTTGTCACTATTCTGAAGTCTCCGAGTTTCCTGGGTTCTGTTAGGCGGATCTGCTTCCTCCTGAGCTGTGGGCTCCTCTATACTTTGCAGCTTCACTGTGGTGGGCTGTTTTGTGGGTGGCATCCCTGGAAACACATCTCCAGGAGATGGCAGTCACATAGAATACCATGTGTAAGGTGCCCCCGGAGCTGTGTAAGGTACAGCACATGCCTTTCCTCTGTAGGTGATCTAAGGCAGGGACTGCTTTGTTCTGTTTCTTCAATTATTACCCTTCCATCTGCTTTCTGTCATGCAGAAGTATGCTGAAATCTTTTGGCCTTTGACGTTCCCTTCTCCTTTACTGTTATGGGACTGTCCCTTTTTTTTTTTTTTATTCCATTAGCTTCTTTTTAATGGGGTCTCAGGAGGAAGAGGAGATTAAGATATGGGCTGCATCTGTCAACTTGAACCTGAAGCAAGGAGCTCATACTGTTAATGGGAATGTTATTCTGCCTCGTTATGTCTGGCATAGTTATAGACGATTCAGATATCAATTTAAAAAACAGCAGTAACTAGGTAGAGGCTCAGACAGTTTTATTGTCTCTATGGATCGAATTAACTGGAAATCTGAAATATTTCCACTTATTTTATGTCAAGTAAATAGCAGCTTCAGTGAAAAATATATAAACCTATGGCCTTTTAAAGCACCTTCATTTTAATAAATATCCTAAGTAGCTGCTTTTCACGAAAGCATTAGCAAGGAGAATTTTGAAATAATGAAATTTCCAATTTCAGCTGATTGCCCACGTTCAGCAGTGTAACACCTTAATGGGAAGCCTGCTAAAGACCCATTGGCCTATGCAAAATGAAAAATACCTCTCCCACTATGCATTCAGTGACAGTGACTGTATGCCACATTATCTACGTATTTGATGGCCAGCTGGGATATATAGCATAAACTTCAGTGCTCTGGGCTTTGTAGAGGATTACTGAGGTTTCCCCTTCTAAATATTCCAGCAATGCAAGATTAATTCTACCTCAAATATTTTATTTTATATCAAGAAATGGTTTACATACATAGGTACATATATATGTATTTAATAACAAGTTTCAACGTGGGTCTTCAAACTAACCTAAGCTTTAAAAATGAAAGTTTTGTTTGTTTTCTCACAATACTTGGACAAAGCATATATTCAGCTAGTACTTATTGAGGGCCCTACAGGTACCCGCTGCTTTTACAGGAAGTTGGTGAGTGCTATGCTTTTCTCCCTTTTGGGGAGGCAGCTCATGCTTAGGGAGGGGATGGGTCCTGTTTAAGATGAACAACAGACAGCAGAGAGGTCAGGATCCAAAACGAATTCTTTGATTCCAGAGTCAGTTTTCTTCCATGATTGCAGGGAACAGAATATTTTTCATAGTTCATTGTTAACTAGATATGAGGCAAACTGCTTTATACCACTTGGAACGATGGGCCATAGCTGAGAATACCGTTTCCTGTTTTTTAGAAATGGGATCACTCTGTGTTATGACATCAGGGTAAGGCCTTCACATTTTTGTTTTCATCTTAACAGAGAATTAGAGTTAGTGACTGCATGTATCACAGAGGTCATTTCACTCAAGTGGAAAACAGTGCAAAATGCTGAAAGACTGCTTATTGGCAAACTGCTAATAAGCTTTTGTGAATAAGAAGAAAGAAGGAAAAGGTTTGGAAATAGCTCTAGAAGGAAATGCCATTATTTAGCATAGCGGAAGGAAGGCTTCTTTGTGTAATGACTGAACTGTGGGATGATAGCCACCCTGCACGCTGCCAAAGGAGGTCTTTATAAAGAACTAGGAAGGTGAGCTGGAGACCAGTGGTAAGCTCAGCCTCCACACCCTCATCTCTACCACAACTAACACCTTAGGCACTTAGTGTGCGTGTGGGCCTCCAGTGCCTCCCCAGATGCTGGGCTAGTCATTCTACTTAGTGATTTCTAGGCTGAGAGTCAGTTCTACTTCTTTATCATTTCTTATCCTAGGAACTTCTTCACTGTGTCTAACTTAGCCTGAATGTGGCTTATAAATGGTGGCACCAGTGCTTTCCCACTCAATAAAGACTTTTTTTTTTTTTTTTTTGCGGTACGTGGGCCTCTCACTGTTGTGGCCTCTCCCTTTGCGGAGCACAGGCTCCGGATGCACAGGCTCAGCGGCCATGGCTCACGGGCCCAGCCGCTCTGCGGCATGTGGCATCTTCCCGGACCGGGGCACGAACCCGTGTCCCCTGCACTGGCAGGCGGACTCTCAACCACTGCACCACCAGGGAAGCCCTCAATAAAGATTTTTCATGCCACAGTATAGGGGACGGAGTTGGACAGTGAAGTCAAATTTGATTTCCAATCTAGGCTTGCTATTTTCTATGTAAAGGTCTTTGGGAAAATTACTTAATGTGTCTGAGACTCCATTTTTAGAAAAAAAAGATGCCTATTTTACAAGACTATTTTGGAAATAAAATCAGGTAAGATACATAGATGGATGGATGGATGAATGGATGGATAGATAGATGGCCTGGCATCTAATAAGCACCTGATAAATGTTAGTTTCTTTTCTCTTCCCTCGAAGAAATAGCCATGAATTTGTACTATTTTTGTTCCCAGTAAATTGCACATTTTGAATATGATCTCATTAAGCGTCTAATGAAGCTTTCTTCTTGAAACCGAAGCATCCTAATCCTGTTAGTGTTTTCTTGATAAAATGCTGTCTCACCCCTTTGTTAACTCTGGATGTCTTTTCCTTGGTCCTTTCCACATATCCAATTTTACATGCAGAATTCAAAACCAGGCACATCCTTTGGAGGATATGACAAGCAACTGTGTTTTGTGGAAGAGTTTTGTCTAAACTATGGCACTTTCTAGAAGGAGAAAACCAAGGAGGGTAGTATGGAGGGTACAGTCACAAGCCTGCACGAACTTGCACTGCAGGTGATGACTGGTGGATGTTCTCAAGTCCAACTGGAGAATGCTCACAGGCGGCAAAGATTATTTCCTCTCATGTTTTGAAGTGGTCTCTTTACTTTAACTTTTTAAGATATATATACTAGAAATGTAAGAACATTTCTTACTCTAGTCCTAAATTCTTCTTTTGGCACTGAGGATAACCTGATGTGTAGAAAACAGCTTAGGTTATTCTTTCCTTGTTTAATAAGCACTTAAATATAATCTTGGTAATTAAAGTATTTTTAATATAAATATGAACTCAGCAGTGAGGCAAACTCAAACAATGATTTGAATTGCTTCCACAAACGATTATTACCCATATATATAGGAAAATGCCTCTCCAGAATATAGCAAAGATACCCGTCCCTGACTTTTAACAAATCCTTATTTAATATATATTAGAAACTCTCATGCCTTATTAAGTATATATTATGTATAACAACAACAGCAACAACTACTGTCACACACATATAATGCCAGTTCTATTATAAAAAATTAAATTGTATGTATATATAATTTTAATTCTTGAAAGAACTCTACAAGGAATCATCATCAGTATTTCCATTTTACATTAATTAGGAAACTGAGGCACAATGAAATCAAGTAACTTGCTATCACATAGCTAGAAACTTCCTTAGCCCTGGTTTAAATTCTGGGAGTCTGGTGAAGATCCATGATCTAGACCATCTTGTACATTATTACAGAACCAAATGGTCTGAAGTATTGACTGAGAACTTCTGTGTCTTTTTTTTTTTTAATGGAAAATAACAAATGTCACGATGGAGATAGTAGTTTACTGTTGAGAAATGAGTTACTTACTGTTGAGAAAAGAGTTACTTAATTCTTCCAGAGCAAAGTTTCTGTTTAGTCATCCACGCCTATCTCTGTTTTCTTTTATTGGAGTATAGTTGATTTACAGTGTTGTGTTAGTTTCAGGTGTACAGCAAAGTGAATCAGTTATATATATATATATATATATATATATGTCTCCATCCTTTTTCAGATTCACCTCCCATATAGGTTATTACAGAATGTTGAGTAGAGTAGCCTATGCTATACAGTAGGTCCTTATTATCTATTTTATATATAGTTGTGTGTATATACTAATCCCAATCTCCTAATTTATCACTTCCCCCCATATTTCCCCTTTGGTAACCATAAGTTTGATTTCGAGATCTGTGAGTTTCTGTTTTGTAAATAAGTTTATTTGTATGATTTTTTTACTAGATTCCGCATGTAAGTGATATCATATGATACCTGTCTTTCTCTGTCTGGCTTACTTCACTTAGTATGATAATCTCTAGGTCCACCCATGTTGCTGCAAATGGCATTATTTTGTTCTTTTTTATGGCTGAGTAGTATTCCATTGTATATATATACCACATCTCATCCATGTGTCTACAAATGACTCAATTTCATTCCTTTTAATGGCTGAGTAATATTCCACTGTATATATGTACCACATCTTCTTTATCCATTCATCTGTCGATGGACATTTAGGTTGCTTCCATGTCTTGGCTATTGTAAATAGTGTTGCAGTGAACACAGGGGTGCACGTATCTTTTTGAATTATGGTTTTCTCCAAATATATGCACAGCTGTGGGATTGCAGAATCATATGGTAGTTCTATAGTTAGTTTTTTAAGGAACCTCCATACTATTCTCCTTAATGGTTGTACCAATTTACATGACCACCCACAGTGTAGGAGGGTTCCCTTTTCTCCACACCCTCTCCAGCATTTATTGTTTGTAGTGTTTTGTTTTTTTTTTTTGATCATGGCCATTCTGACTGGTGTGAGGTGGTACCTCATAGTTTTGATTTGCATTTCTCTAATAATTAGTGATGTTGAGCATCTTTTCATGTGCTTTTTGGCCATCTGTATGTCTTCTTTGGAGAAATGTCTATTTAGGTCTTCTGCCCGTTTTGGGATTTTTTTTTTTTTGACATTGAGCTGCATGAGCTGTTTTTATAGTTTGGAGATTAATCCCTTGTTGGTTGCATCATTTGCAAATATTTTCTCCTATCCTGTGGGTTGTCTTTTCATCTTGTTTATGGTTTCCTTTGCTGTGAAAAAGCTTTTACATTTAATTTAATTTGTTTATTTTTGTTTTTATTTTCATTACTCTAGGAGAAGATCAAAAAAGATATTTATGTCAGAGAGTGTTCTGCCTATGTTTTCCCCTAAGAGTTTTATAGTATCCAGTTTTACATTAAGGTCTTTAATCCATTTTGAGTATTTTTGTGTATGGTGTAAGGGAGTGTTCTAATTTCATTCTTTTACATGTAGTTGTGCAGTTTTCCCAGCACCACTTATTGAAAAGACTGTCCTCCATTGTATATTCTTGCCTCCTTTGTCATAGATTAGTTGACCATAAGTGCGTGGGTTTATCTCTGGACTTTCTATTTTGTTCCATTGATCTATATTTCTGTTTTTGTGCCAGTACCATACTGTTTTGATGACTGTAGCTTTGTAGTATAGTCTGAACTCAGGGAGCCTGATTCCTCCAGCTCTGTTTTTTTCTCTTAACATTGCTTTGGCTATTCGGGGTCTTTTGTATTTCCAAACAAATTGTGAATTTTTTTGTTCTAGTCTGTGAAAAATGCCATTGGTAATTTGATAGGGATTGCATTGAATCTGTAGATTGCTTTGGGCCGTATAGTCATTTTGACAATGTTGATTCTTCCAATCCAAGAACATGGTATATCTCTCCATCTCTTTGTGTCATCTTTGATTTCTTTTATCAGCATCCTATTGTTTTCTGCATACAGGTCTTTTGCCTCTTTATGTAGGTTTATTCCCAGGTGTTTTATTCTTTTTGATATGATGGTAAATGGGATTGTTTCCTTAATTTCTCTTTCTGATCTTTTGTTGTTAGTGTATAAGTATGCCAGAGATTTCTGTGCATTAATTTTGTATCTTGCAACTATACCAAATTCATTGATGAGCTCTAGTAGTTTTCTAGTGTCGTCTTTAGGATTTTCTATGTATAGTATCATGACATCTGCAAATAGTGACAGTTTTACTTCTTCTTTTCAAATTTGGATTCCTTTGATTTCTTCTCTGATTGCCATGGCTAGGACTTCCAATACTATGTTGAATGAAAGTCTTCTTCCTGATCTTGGATGAAATGCTTTCAGTTTTTCACCATCAAGAATGATGTTAGGGCTTCCCTTGTGGCGCAGTGGTTGAGAGTCTGCCTGCCAATGCAGGGGACATGGGTTCATGCCCTGGTCCGGGAAGATCCCACATGCCGCAGAGCGGCTGGGCCCATGAGCCATGGCTGCTGAGCCTGTGTGTCCGGACCCTGTGCTCTGCAACGGGAGAGGCCACAACAGTGAGAGGCCCGCGTACAGCAAAAAAAAAAAAAAAGAATGATGTTAGCTGTGGGTTTGTCATATATGGCCTTTATTATATTGACGTAGGTTCCCTCTATGCCCACTTTCTTTTTATCATAAATCGCTGTTGAATTTTGTCCAAAGCTTTTTCTGCATCTATTGAGATGATCACATGGTTTTTATTCTTCAATTTGTTGATGTGGTGTATCACAGTGATTGATTTGTGGATATTGATAAATCCCACTTGATCATGGTGTATGACTCTTTCAATGTGTTGTTGGATTCAGTTTGCTGGTATTTTGTTGAGGATGTTTGCAACTATGTTCTTCAGTGATATTGGCCTGTAATTTTTTTTTTTTTGTGGTATCTTTGCCTGGTTGGTATCAGGGTGATGGCGGCCTCATAAAATGAGTTTGGGAGTGTTAATTCCTCTCAGTTTTTTTGGAATAGTTTCATAAGGATAGGTGTTAACTCTTCTCTAAATGTTTGATAGAATTCACCTGTGAAGCCATCTGGTCTTGGACTTCTGTTTGTTGGAAGTTTTTTTTTTTTTTTTTTTTTTTTTTTGCAGTACGCGGGCCACTCACTGTTGTGGCCTCTCCCGTTGCGGAGCACAGGCTCCCGACGTGCAGGCTCAGTGGCCATGGCTCACAGGCCCAGCTGCTTCACGGCATGTGGGATCTTCCTGGACCGGGGCACGAACCCGTGTCCCCTGCATTGGCAGGCAGACTCTCAACCACTGCACCACCAGGGAAGCCCTGTTGGAAGTTTTTTAATCAGCGTTTCAATTTCAGTGCTTGTGATTGGTCTGTTCATATTTTCTATTTCTTCCTGGTTCAGTCTTGGAACATTGTACCTTTCTAAGAATTTGTCCTTTTCTCCTAGGTTGTCCATACTATTGCTTGTAGTAGTCTCTTATGATCCTTTTTATTTCTGTGGTGTCAGTTGTAATTTCTCCTTTTTCATTTCTGATTTTATTGACTTGGGCCCTCTCCCTTTTTTTCTTGATGAGTCTGGCTAATGGTTTATCAATTTTGTTTATCTTTTCAAAGAAAAAGGAAAAAGAACCAGCTTTCAGTTTCACTGATCTTTTTTATTTTTTAGTCTCTATTTCATTTATTTCTGCCCTGGCCTTTATGATTTCTTTCCTTCTACTAACTTTGGGTTTTGTTTCTTCTTCTTTCTCTAGTTGCTTTAGTTGTAATGTTAGGTTGTTTATTTGAGATTTTGTTTCCTTAGGTAAGATTGTATTGCTAAAAACTTACCTCTTAGAACTGTTTTTGCTGTGTCCCATAGGTTTTGGATCATAGTGTTTTTGTTGTCATTTGTCTCTAGGTATTTTTTGATTTCCTCTTTGATTTCTTTGGTGATCCACTGGTTGTTTAGTAACATATTGTTTAATCTGTACGTGTTTGTGTTTTTTTACAGTTTTTTTTTTCCTATAATTGATCTCTAATTTCATAGCCTTGTGGTGTGAAAAGATGCTTGATATGTTTTCATTTTTCTTAAATTTACTGAGGCTTGATTTGTGGCCCAATATATGATCTATCCTGGAGAATGTTCCATGTGCATTTGAGAAGAAAGTATATTCTTCTGCTTTTGGATGGAAAAATTAAGTCCATCTGGTCTAATGTGTCATTTAAGGCCTGTGTTTACTTACAGGCTTTCTGTCTGGATGATCTGTCCATTGGTGTAAGTGGGGTGTTAAAGTCCCCCACTATTATTGTGTTACTCTCGATTTCCCCTTTTATGGCTGTTAGCATTTGGCTTATATATTGAGGTGCTCCTATGTTGGGTGCATACATATTTACAATTGTTATTTCTTCTTCTTGGGTTGGTCATGTAGTGTTCTTCCTTGTCTCTTGTAACAGTCTTTATTTTAAAGTCTATTTCGTCTGATATGAGTATTGCTACTCCATCGTTCTTTTGGTTTCCTTTTGCATGGAATACCCTTTTCCATCCTCTTACTTTCAATCTGTATGTGTCCCTAGTGGGTCTCTTGTAGACAGTATATATACGGGTCTTGTTTTTGTATCCACTCAGCCAGTCTATGTCTTTTGGTTGGAGCGTTTAATCCAACTACATTTAAGGTAATTGTCAATATGTATGTTCCTACTACATTTAAGGTAATTATCAATATGTATGTTCCTATTGACAATTAAAAAAATTGTTTTGGAATTGTTTTTGTAGCTTTTTTTCCTTCCCTTCCTCTTTTGTTCTCTTGTGATTTGATGACTATCTTTAGTGTGTGTTTGGGTTGTGTGTGTGTGTGTGTGTGTGTGTATCTATTGTAGTTTTTTGGTTTGCAGTTCCCATGAGGTTTTTAAAATTTTTAAGTTTTATTCTTTTTAAAAAAAATTTATTTATTTGTTTGCTTGCTTGTTTGTTTATGGCTGTGCTGGGTCTTCGTTGCTGTGCATGGGCTTTCTCTAGTTGCAGCAAGTGGGGGCTACTCTTTGTTGCAGTGTGCGGGCTTCTCATTGCGGTGGCTTCTTGTTGTGGAGCATGGGCTCTAGGCACGCGGGCTTCAGTAGTTGCAGCACGCGAACTCAGTACTTGTGGCTCGCAGGCTCAGTAGTTGTGGCACACAGGCTTAGTTGCTCTGCCACATGTGGGATCTTCCCAGACCAGGGCTTGAACCCATGTCCCCTGCACTGGCAGGTGGATTCTTTTTTTTTTTTTTTTTTGGTGGTATGCGGGCCTCTCACTGCTGTGGCCTCTCCTGTTGTGGAGCACAGGCTCCGGACGCGCAGGCCCAGCGGCCGTGGCTCACGGGCCCAGCCACTCCGCGGCATGTGGGATCTTCCTGGACCGGGGCACGAACCCGCATCCCCTGCATCGGCAGGTGGACTCTCAACCACGGCGCCACCAGGGAAGCCCGGCAGGTGGATTCTTAACCACTGTGCCACCAGGGAAGTCCCCCCATGAGGTTTTGATATAGCAGTCTATATATACACAAGGTTGTATTAAGTGGCTCGTCTCTTTCCACCTAAAGAAGTTCCTTTAGCATTTGTTGTAAACGTGGTTTGGTGGTGAATTCTCTTAGCCTTTGCTTGTCTGTAAAGCTTTTGATTTCTCTGTCAAATGTGAATTAAAGCCTTGCTGGGTAGAGTATTCTTGGTTGTAGCTTTTTCCATTTCATCACTTTAAATATATTTTACCGCTCCCTTCTGGCCTGCAGAGTTTCTGCTGAAAACTTTATGGAGATTCCCTTGTATGTTATTTGTTGCTTTTCCCTTGTTGTCTTTAATATTTTTTCTTTCTCTTTAATTTTTTCCAGTTTGATTAATATATGTCTGTGTTCCTCCTTGGGTTCATCCTGTATGGGACTCTCTGCACTCCCTGGACTTGAGTGTTTCCTTTCTCATATTAGGGAAGTTTTTGGCTATAATATCTTCAAATATTTTCTCAGGCCCTTTCTCTTTCTCTTCTCCTTTGTTGACACCTGTAATGTGAATGTTGGTGCGTTTAATGTTGTCCCAGATGTCTCTGAGACTGTCCTCATTTCTTTTCATTTTTTGTTCTTTATTTTGTTCTGTGGCAGTGATTTCCACCACTCTGTCTTCTAGCTCACTTCTGCCTCAGTTATTCTGCTATTGATTCCTTCCAGTTAATGTGTTGTTCATCTCTGTTTGTTCTTTAAATCTTCTAGCTCCTTGTTAAACATTTTTTTTATATCTTCTCAGTCTGTGCCTCCATTCTTTTTCTGAACTTTTGGATCATCTTTACTATCATTACTCTGAATTATTCTTCAGGTAGATTGCCTATCTCCTCTTGATTTAGTTGTTCTTGTGAGTTTTTATCTTGTTCCTTCATTTGCAACATATTTCTCTGTCATCTCCTTTTGTCTACCTTTCTGTGTTTGTGGTCTCCTTTCCACAGGCTGCAGGATCATAGTTTCTCTTAGTTCTGTTGTCTGCTCCCTGTGGGTGAGGTTGGTCCTGGGGTTTGTGCAGGCTTCCTGGTGGAAGGGACTGGTGCCTGCTGTCTGGTGGGTGGAGCTGGGTCTTGTCTCTCTGGTGGGCAGGGCCGTGTCAAGGGGTGCGTTTTGAGGTAGCTGTGAGCTCAGTATGACTTTAGGCAGCCTGTCTGCTGGTGGGTGGAGCTGTATTCCTGTTTTGCTGGTTGTTTGGCCTGAGGCATTCCAGCTCTGGAACTTGTAGGCTTTTGGGTGGGGCCAGGTCTTGGTGCCAAAAATGGGACCTCTGGGAGAGATCATGCTGATCAGTGTTCCCTGGGGCCTCTGCCACCAGTTTCCTTGCCCCCAGAGTGAGCTACCGTTGACCTTTGCCTCCTCAGGAGACCCTCCAAGACCCCTAGTTAGGTCTAGCCCTGGTTCCTATGGAGGTATTGCTTTGTGCTGGGTCCCAGTGCATGTGAGACCTTGTGTGCGCCCTCCAAGAGTGGAGTCTCTGTTTCTCCCAGTCCTGTGGAGCTCCTGCACTCAGGACCCACTGGCCTTCAAAGCCAAATGCTCTGGGGGGGCGGTTCTTTCTCCCGATGCCTGACCCTCAGACTGTCTTGTAGGGCTATTTTTATGTGGGAACGTCCCTGTGTAGCCTAAGTGGGTTTAATATTTTTTGGTGCTAGAGCTGTTTTTAATATGCTTGTCTGCCACCTCTTTCCTCAGTGTATGCTGGCCATTATCCCCTTGGTAAGAGGAGTGACTGATGTTGTGGTGACTTGAGCCTGCACTGGATATTGAATGGGGGCCTCCCCTTGCTCTGAGGTTGTCACTGCCCTGTCAGGGGCAGGGTCTGCTCTCCAGTTGGAGTAGAGGCCCCGAGATCTGTTTCTGAGCTGTGTTTCTGACCTGCAGTGTGACATAGGCAGGATTGGAGCACTCTCTCTGGGAGAGAAACCACTGGGTTTTCCTCCTCCAGAGCTGTTCAACTGTGAGTGTGCTCTGTTGTATCACTTTTCACCTGTTGTGCTGGCTCATAAATTATACTATTGCTGGAACTGCTCTCAGACCCACCTTAACAACGGGTATGCCGGCAATTGGCCCTGGTGTCTTTCAGGCGTTGCTTTCACCAGACTACCAGCACAGATCCACTGCAGTCAGGTCCCAGGACTGCAGTAATTGTGCACCAAGACCTGCTGTGGGAGCTATGGAGGCAGCTCAGATTCTGGCCCGGTCTAGTCCCCATGGGTATGTGCCCACAAACCCACAGTTGCTAAAGCTAGACCCATCTCAGCTGGGGGAGCACTCACTCATTTGGATATTCTGCAGGTGCTGAGTTTACAAAGCTGGCAGCTGGGGTGTAATTCCGCAGTTCCCACAGCTGTGAGGAGAGATTTCCGCTCTTCTTCCTTAGTTGCATGGCCCATGAGGCTCAGCTGTGGTTTCAGCCCCACCTCTGCATGTGGGCCTTCCACCAGTGTCTGTTCCCGAGGCTGCCCCAGAGCCTGCCTAGGTGGGTGGGGTCAGAGGCAGCAACAGGTGGGGCAAATGCCAGCCTGCTGGGGTGGGCAGGGGTGAAGGAGGCAGCCGCAGTGGGTGGGGCATGTGAGCCTGCTCTTGCAGGCCGTGGCCAAGGAGGGTGAGGCCTGCAAGCCTGCTCAGGCAGGAGCCCCTTCTAGTGCCCAGGGAGGCAGGGGCTGGCACGTGGGGAAGGGGGCTGCAATGGTGGCCAGGGCTTCTTCCACAAACATTCCCCCTTGTAGAGCTCTGTACTCCCATACCTTCAGGCTCTCTCTTTGCAGCTAACAGCAGTCCCCTCCCTGAGTCTGCTCTCCAAACCCCAGGTTCTAGCACCCAGCCTCTGTCCGCACCAGCAGACACATGTCTCAGGCTGGGACGTGCCGGGCTGTGGCACCAAACATTCATGTAGGTCTTACTCTGTCCTGCCTGCCACAGACTGGTCGCTGTGCTATCCTCTGAGCCCCTGAAGCTCCCCAGCTGGTCTCCCTACTAGCGAGGGGGCTTCCCTGGGTGTGGGAACCTCTCCTCTTTCAGTTCCCCCCAAGGGGTGCAGGTCGTGTCCTGTTTCCTCTTGTCTTTTTAAAATTTCTTTTGTCCTACCCAGTTGCATGGGGATTGTTCTCGTCCTTTTAGGTGTCCGAGGTCCTCTGCTAGTGTTCAGCAAGTGCTCTGTCAGAATTGTTCCATTCTTGATGTACTTATGGGGAGAGGTGAACTCCATGTCCTCCTATTCTGCCATCTTGACTCCTCCCCCACTCCTATCTCAGTTTTTGTTTTCTTTTTTAATAGAGGAGCTAAAATTGTTTGATGTTCTTTACTGCCAAAAACAGAAGAGTAGGACTAGGAAGAGAAGGAGGTATCCTTTTGAGGGGAGGGCAGTGTTCATGCAGAGGTCACATTCCTTTCACTCACGTTCCCATGGGTTTGCGGACATGCAGTGGATTTCCTTCGCTAAAGGCAAGAAAGGGCACCCCATGAAGTGTTTATAAGATTTATGCTGTTCCAGGAAGGAAAGGCTAACATCTCCCTCCCAAGTGGATGTCCACTAGGTCATGGAGTTTGCTGACTTGCCCTGGGGAGAGAAGATGAGAATGTCAGGCAGGGAGAAAGAAAGGAGGCAAGGACTAGCCCTAGTACGTTCCACCTGAGGGGTAGGAAAGATGCATGCTGCTCATATCTGCAAGCTCACATTTGAAGCTGCTGAGGACAGATGAGAAAGGGTGACTATGTGCTTGTGAGGAGGGACTGACGCAGCTGGGGCAAAGTGGGTGAGTGCATCAGAGGACTATAGTGTGCTACTGCCAGGGGGTTTTGTAGAAAAGATTGCTGATGCTCCCAGGGGACCACGTGCTGGGGGAGTTGAGTTTCTTAGCATTGGTGCGTGTTTGGTTCTCTACCCATCCAGGCTACATCACCCGTGATAGCCAACAGAAAGGAGGACTGCCACAGGAGAATGTGAGGAATGCCATTTCCCTTTTTTTTTTTTAAACAACTTCATTTCTACCAGAGAAGAAATCTAAGAGAAAGGAAGATCTAGAGGGTGGTATGAGAGAGAGAGAGCAGATCACTCCTCTATCAACTGCAGAGCACTTTGGTGGACCCCAAGTCTTAATAATGTTGGAAAGAGAGACAGAGGTTTGACTGAAAACACAAGATTTTAAAATAGACTAAATAATAGAGATTTTAACTGAAATGCCATTAAGGAAGTCTACTTGTCATTGAGAAATAGGGTTGAACAAAGCATAGTTGGTAACAGATATTGGAAAAATAGTGATTTAATTTTTATACAGTAACCAATTAAGTGTTGTCAATTAAATCAGTTGCGATTATAAAGCAAGTGGATGGAAATATTAACTCCTTCTTCTCAGCCCCTTCAGCTTCTATCTGATTGGGGAATTTAGAAATACGAAATACTAAGTCCTCTACACGTAAGCCTGGCCAGCCAACATCACCATTCTCATTTCCTGCCTTGCACAACTTGCGCGAAATCACTCAGTGGCCTTTTGACATCTGAAATCTGCTTAGATGTTCATGTTTTTGCATGTGCTCTTTCTCCGGCAGGGAGTACCCTTCCTTCCAATATCTGTCAGTCAGGCAAATATCCACAGATGCTTCAGTTCTCAGCTTGAGAGTTATATCTTCTCTGAAACCATCCTGACCTGTTCCCCCCCCTCCCTCTTTGATACCCATTCTCGGTCAGATATCCTCTCTGGATCCTTCATTAATCCCTCATACGTATTTCCTGTGTGATGCTTACACTGTTATGTGCAGGTGTGTGTTTATATTTCTGTCACTCTCAATAGATAATGAGTCCTCTGAAGGAAAAGATCTTATTTGACTTGTTCGGTGTAGTACCTCGCACGGTGCTTGGCATATATAACATAAGCTTCATAGAGATTTGCTAACAGAAAGAAAAAAAGGGGTAACATGGGGAGGGAGGGAGGAAGGAAGGAAGGAAAGAATTTATGCTCAAAGTGACAAGTGCTCGGTTTGGTTTAAGAGAAGGCTCCATATTCTTATCGTCTTACCCTTCCAGGGAGATGGCCCGTTGGAGACTCACTGAAGGCTGGCGGGTTGTAGTGCTGTGTTGGGAATGACTGCAAGAAAAGAAAGAAAAAACAAACACAATCATTTATTTAAAATATCTTTGCACATTCTAATAGTCTTATTGTCATGAAAAGAATCAATCTTGGAAGAAATACAGGAGACATTAACTGACTGACTGTTCTTTGGTGATAAGCAGAATCGTCCACCCCAGTATAACACTCTACCAGATAAGGGGCTAATATTTCGTTATAATTTGATTTCAACATGTATTATTCAAAAGCAAGCTTTAAATGAAGGGTAGCCATGAAAAGAAATACATATATTTGGAAGAGGTAATTATTTTCCCCTTGGAATAAGGTAACATAAAAACAAATTTCACTATGATGCAATATATTATTTTTTTAAGGCAGAACATTTTTTTCTAACAAAGTTTTAAACAGCAAATTTGAAAATTGTAGTAGTATTTAATTAGTATAAATTTATTAGTTTATATTTGCATACTTGTAAAAATAACAATAATTCAACTGTTGAATGAACACAAAAACTTGAAAAATGGGATTTCCAGTTGCATATCAACATTAGTTAGAACTTAAGGTTATTCCATATTTGGTTGCATGATAACAAGGTAAGACTGATTTTATAGATAAGTATTTGCACTAGAAATTATATTGTATCTTTGCACTAGAAATTATATTGTATGTATAGTAGTATCTAATACTTATTGAGTACTTATTGCCTGAGTTACTTTTCTAGGTATATTATTTCTTACAACTCTATGAGGTATGTACTGTCCCATTTGACAGATGAGGAAATTAAGGTAAGGAAGGCTTAAAACTTGCCCAAATTCATGTGGTAAATACCTGTGCTCGAAATGGTATCTAGATGTGCCATTCTTCTTAACCATCATATCACCTTCCAAATGGTAACAGTTTTTTTGGCTTTGAAAGAATTTGTCTTACAATCTCAGAATACTCTTCAATTAGGGAGACTCTTTCATCTGAGATATGCACAATGACAATCCAAGAGCATATTGTAATGAATTGTGAGTTTCCTATGTATTAAAGTATACAATAAATGGTATTTCAGTGTGTAATTTTAGTTTGTAGTATTAGTTTAAAAACTTATTTGTAACATTAGTTACATATACATGTAGTGTGTAAAGGTGTGTATATACAAATATATGTATAGAGAGAAACTTGAGTAAAATATTTGCAGAACGAGGCAACTTCACACAATTCTAAGACTTCTCAGCACATACTTTGAAAACACTGACATTGCCATACAGAGCCAAGCAAACAGGCTGCAGGTTTTCATTCAGAACTTTTGTTATTATGGGTGAGAGGAGGTGTTTGTTTCTCTGTGACTAGCATTTAGCTGTGACATGGATGACATTTATCTGAGGTTGAGAGAGCAGAATTTGGGGACTATGGCTAAGGCCTAGAGAATGGTCATCTTCAAATTAAGGATAGTATCCTTTGTTTCCTGGCATCCCTCATAGTGCCGATCATCACTTATGTCCACTAAGTGTGTTTTGATTGGCCAACTGAAAGGCAGCATAGCATTGAGGAGCTGGACCATGTAGCCAGGCTGCCTGAGTACAAATTTCAGCTCTGCCACACAGACCAATGTGACCTTGATTGAGTTTCTTAAAGTTCTCTGTAACAGTACCTTCCTCATAGGGTATTCAATGAATACAGTGTTTAGAACAGTGTCTGTCTGTCTTACATGGTAAAAGCTACATAAGTGTTAAATAAACATATGATTTAGCAGAGTGTGCACTTTGAGATCTTTCTTTTGTACTAAATAAGCATAATTAATTATTTAGATCACTTCAATTAGCCATATAGTCAATGCCACAAGGTGTAGATTTGTGAGTATATTATAACTTTGGTGGTCAATATCAAATTATCAAAATGTTTTCTGTTGTAAAAACAACATTATAAAATTAATAGAAATCAGCCACAGCAATCAAGAAAGAAGAAATAAAATGTATCCAGATTGGAAGGGAAGAGGAAAAATTGTCATTATATGCAGCTGACATGATACTATACAGAGAAAATCCTAAAGGCACCACCAGAAAACTACTAGAGCTCATCAATGAATTTGGTAAAGTTGCAGGATACAAAATTAATATACAGAAATCTGTTGCATTTCTTTACACTAGCAATGAAATATCAAAAAGGGAACGTAAAAAAAATCCCCTTTAAAATTGCATAAAAAAATACTTAGGAATAAGCCTGACCAAGGAGATGAGACATATGCTGAGAACTATAAAACACTGATAAAGGAAACTGAAGATGAGGCAAAGAAATGGAAAGATAACCCATGCTCTTGGATTGGAAGCATTCATATTGTTTAAATGACCATACTATCCAAAGCAATCTACAGATTTAATGTGATCCCTATCAAATTACCCATGACATTTTCCACAGAACTTGAACAAATAACTCTAAAATTTATATGGAACCACAGAAGACCCAGAATTGCCAAAGCAATTCTGAGGAAAAAGAAAAAAGCTGGAGGTATAACCCTCTCAGACAATACTACAAAGTTACAGTAATAAAAACAGTATGGTGCTGGCACAAAAACAGACATATGAATCAATGGAACAGGACAGAAAACCCAGAAATT
This sequence comes from Delphinus delphis, assembly GCF_949987515.2. NCBI lineage: Eukaryota > Metazoa > Chordata > Mammalia > Artiodactyla > Delphinidae > Delphinus > Delphinus delphis. Next base: position 49,606,156 of record NC_082690.1, on the reverse strand, counting down.
AACCCATGCACTTATGGTCAAAATTAATCTACAACAAGAAGGCAAGAATATACAATGGAGAAAAGACAGTCTCTTCAATAAGTGGTGCTGGGTAAACTGGACAGCTACATGTAAAAAAAATGAAATTAGAACACTCTCTAACACCATACACAAAAATAAACCCCAAACGGATCAAAGACCTAAATATTTAAGACTGGATCTGTAAAACTCCTAGAAGAGAACACACGCAAAACATTCTCTGACATAAATTGTAGCAATGTTTTCTTAGGTCCGTCTCCCAAAGCAATATAAATAAAAGCAAAAATAAACAAATGGGACCCAGTCAAACTTACAAGCTTTTGCATAGCAAAGGAAACAAAATGAAAACACAACCTATGGAATGGGAGAATATATTTGCATATGATGCAACCGACAAGGGATTGATCTCCAAAATATACAATTATTCAGCTCAATATCAAAAAAATAAAGACCCAATCAGAAAATGAGCAGGAGACCTAAATAGACATATCTCCAAAGAAGACACATAGACGGCCAACAGGCACATAAAAAGTTGCTCTACGTGGCTAATTACTAGAGAAATGCACATTAAAACCACAGTGAGGTATCATCTCATGCTGGTTAGAATGGCTATCATTAAAAAGTCTACAAATAACAAATGTTGGAGAGGGTGTGGAGAAAAGGGAACACTCCTATACTGTTGGTGAGAATGTAAATGGGTACAGCCATTATGGAAAACAGTATGGAGGTTCCTCAAAAACTAAAATCTAAAAATAGAGTTGGCAGTATGATACAGCAATCCCACTCCTGGTCATATACCTGGAAAAGACGAAAACTGTAACTTGAAAAGATACATGTACCCCAGTGTTTATAGCAGCACTATTCACAATAGCCAAGACATGGAAGCAACCAATGTCCAAAGGCAGATGAATGGATAAAGATGTGGTGTATATACACACACACATATATATATACACACACACATATACACAACACTGGAATATTAATCATAAAAAGAATGAAATAATTCCATTTTCAGCAAGATGGATGGACAGAGATTATCATACTAAGTGAAGTAAATCAGAGACAGACAAGTAATATGATATCACTTAGATGTGGAATCTAAAATGATACAAATGGACTTACTTACAAAACAGAAATAGATTAACAAAGAACAGGCTGGTGGTTGCCGAGGGGGAGTGGGGTGGGGGAGGGATGGATTGGGAGTTTGGGGTTAGCAGATGCAAACTATTATATATAGAATGGATAAACAACAACTGTATAGCACACGGAGCTATATTCAATATTCTGTGATAAACCATATGGAAAAGAATATAAAAAATGTATATATGTATAACTGAATCACTTTGCTGTACTGCAGAAATTAACACTGTAAATCAACTATACTTCAATAAAAAAAAAATCTCTGACATAAATCGTAGCAATGTTTTCTTAGGTCACTCCCCACAGGCAATAGAAATAAAAGCAAAAACAAACAAATGGGACCTAATCAAATTTACAAGCTTTTGCATAGCAAAGGAAACAAAAAGACAACCTAGGGAACAGGAGAAAATATTGCAAATGATGTGACCAACAAGGGTTAATTCCCAAGATATACAAACAGCTCATAAAACTCAATAACAAAAAAACCAAACAGTCCATCAAAAAATGAGAAGACCTAAATAGACGTCTCCAAATAAGACACATATTGGGTTGGGTAACAGGCACATGAAAAGATGCTCAACATTGCTAATTATTACAGAAATGCAAATCAAAACTACAATGAGGTATCACCTCACACCAGTCAGAATGACCATCATCAAAAAGTCTACAAATAATAAATGCTGGAAAGGGTGTGGGGAAAAAGGAACCCTCCTACACTGTTGGTGAGAATGTAAACTGGTGCAGCCCCTATGGTAAACAGTATGGAGTTCCTTAAGAACCTGAAAATAGAGTTACCATATGATCCAGCAATCCCACTCCCAGGCGTATATCTGGAGAAAACTCTAATTCGAAAAGATAAATGCATTCCAGTGTTGATAGCAGCACTATTTACAATAGCGAAGACATGGAAGCAACCTAAATGTCCATCAACAGATGAATGGATAAAGAACGTGTGGTATATATACATAATGGAATATTACTCATCCATAAAAAAGGATGAAATAATGCCATTTGCCACATGGACCTAGAGATTATCATACTAAGTGAAGTAAGTCAGACAGGGAAAGACAAATATCATATGATATCACTTAGTTGTGGAATCTAAAAAATACAAATGAACTTATTTACAAAACAGAAACAGATTCACAGACATAGAAAACAAACTTATGGTTACCAAAGGGAAAAGGGGGCAGAGAGGGATAAATTAGGACTTTGGGATTAGCAGATATAAACTACTATACATAAAATAGGTAGACAACAAGGTCCCTATATTGCACAGGGAAGTATATTCAATATTGTGTAATAAACTATAATGGAAAAGAATATGAAAAATATATATATTCACATATACATATACGTAACTGAATCACTTTGTTGTAGACCCAAAACTAACACAACATTGTAAATCAACTATACTTCAATTAAAAAAATTAATGGAAATCAAAATGAGAGTAAAAAAAATTCACATATAATTCCACTGCCTTGTCTCAGACTTTACAGAATCATCTAATTTAATTCTCAGAGCTGTCCTATAAGGAAGTTATGAGAATCCCCATTTTATATTTAAGAAAACACAAAGAACTTAACATGTCAGAAAACAACAGCTTGCAAATATGGAGCCAGAATTCAAACTAAAGCCCCTCTTGTTGCCAAGTGTATGTACTTTAAACTCTATGCTACTGATTCTCTGTATTTCCACATGTGTTTCATATCATTTTAAATATACACAGACCATATATAACTTCATATCTGCATTCCTCCTCCCCCCCTTACATTATAATTTAATCACTCCTGGCAAGGTTTCCATAATTATTATTTTGGTGTTATATAATGTTACTTACTCTGAAGATGTAATTTATTTAATCATCCTTTTTTACAAATGGATATTTGGGTTATTTCTGTTGTTTTAATATTATAAACAATGCTGCAATGAACATAGTGATATCAATTACTTTTTTTTACTTGACAGTTTCCTTTGAATGTATTCCCCCAAATGGAAATATTTATTTGGTTATGTTTTATGACTTATGTTATTAATTACTTTTCAAAATTTCTACCATTTTATTGCTTCTAAAAACATACGTATATGTGCCAGTTTCACCACAATCTTATAAGCCCAGCTATTATAATTAAAAAAAATTGATACTAGGTATAAAATGATGCCTCAGATTTATGAGTATTTCTTTATTTATGAGAATGACCTTTTCTTTTCTATGTGCTTATTTGCGAATTGTATTTTTTTGTTTAAACTGTTCAGGCTTTTCCTTTACCATTTATCTTCCACTGGTTTAGAGAGTACCAACATTTCTTGGGTAAAGATCAATGATGCTTACTAAGCAAGATTAATGAGTAACTGGAATCACTGATAGCTTCCTCACCAATAACCTGGCCCATATAATGAAAACAAAGAAATATTCAGTAATCTCACTTATCACTACCTTAAACTAATTACTTTAATATTCTGCCCCAAGTTATTCCAAAAATGTCCCTTTAAAAGTTTTAGTGACACTTAGATTAAGTGCAAAAGGTACCAATGAAGTACTCACAGAAATTGACTCCTTTTGTGTTACACAAAGTCAGCCAATTTCTCCTAGCATGTAAATCTGGAACAAACAGAGCTTTTTACAACATGTAATTACCCTTTTACTCTACTAAGACATATATGGTGAATTACCTGACAGTCAAGACCTACAGATGCACGGGAATTTTTGTTATACCCTGATACTAACATTTAAGCAGTAATTGCAGTCGGTATTAGAAGCTACCTGATAGCTTCTAAGTGGTATTTAAAAAAAAAAAAAATCAAATATCTTCCCCTTGGGACCAAGTAGGTTTCATCCTTTCTGTATCATTGGCTACATACATAGCATGCTGCTAGTTCTACCATGACTAAGAAATTATAGGTGACAACTGCCTGGCTCTTTCACTTCTTGAGGCAGAGAGGCCAGCCAGATGGAATTCTGAGAATTGTAGTGGAAAGAACCAAGGAAAGAAAGCACAGCTAAAACTTAAAGCTTTCAAAAGCTAAAAGAATTGTTGTAAAGCCAAACCAGCTTTACAGCAAATGTTAAAGGAAATTCTCTGGGCAAGAAAGAAAAGGCCACAACTAGAAACAAGAAAAGTACAGAAGGAAAGAGCTCACTTGTAAAGGCAAACATACAGTAAACGTAGGAAATCATCCACACACAAAGCTAGTAGGGAGGTTAAAAGAGAAAAGTAGTACAGTCATCTGTATCCACAATAAGTGGTTAAAGGATACACAAAACAACTAGATGTAAAGTATGGTATCAAAAACAGCATGAGGGGAGGAGAGTACAAATCAAGGGTGTTTAAAATGCATTTGAAATGAAGAGATCAGCAATTGAAAACAGCTGCATATATATACAGACCACTGTAAAAAAAAAACTCATGGTAACGGCAAACCAGAAATCTATAATAGATACAAACAAAAAAGAAAAAGGAATCCAAGGATAACACTAAAGATAGTCATCAAACCATAAGATAAGAGAACAAAAGAAAAAAAAAGGTGTACAAAAAGAAATACAAAACAATAAAATGGCAATAAGAACATACATATTAGTGATTACCTTAAATGTAAATGGACTAAATGTTCCAACCAAAAGATACAGACTGGCTGAATGGCTACAAAAACAAGACCCGTATATATGCCAACTACAAGAGATTCACTTTCTTTATTTATTTAGAGATTCACCTTAGATCTAGAGAGACATACAGACTGAAAGTGAGGGGATGGGAAAAGATATTCCATGCAAATGGAAATAAAAGAAAGCTGGAGTAGTAATACTTTTATATCAGACAAAATAGACTTTAAAGACTGTTACAAGAGACAAGGACACTACATAATGATCAAGGCATCAATCCAAGAAGATACAACAATTGAAAATATATGTGCACCCAACAGAGGAGCACCTCAATACATAAGGCGAATGCTAACAGCTATAAAAGAGAAAATTGACAGTAACACAATAATAGTGGGGGACTTTAACACCCCACTTACAACAATGGATGGATCATTCAGATAGAAAATCAATAAGAAAACATAGGCCTTAACTAACACTAGACTATGAGGACTTAATTGATATTTATAGAGCTTAAACCTGAAAGCAGCTGAATACACATTCTTTTCAAGTGCACATGGAATATTCTCCAGGATAGATCACATGCTAGACCACAAACAAGGCTCAATAAATTTAAGAAAACTGAAGTCATGTCAAGCATCTTTTCCAACCACATGCTATGAGATGAGAAATCAGCTACAAGAAAAAAACTGCAAAAAACACAAACACATGAAGGCTAAACAATATGTTACTAAACAACCAATGGATCACTGAAGAAATCAAAGAGAAAATCAAAAAATACCTAGAGACAAATGACAACAAAAGCACTGTGATCCAAAACCTATGGACATAGCAAAACCAGTTCTAAGAGGGATGTTTAGAGCAATACAAGCTTACCTCAGGAAACAAGAAAAATCTCAAATAGCTTAACTTTACACCTAAAGCAACTGCAGAAAGAAGAAGAAACAAAATCCCAAGTTAGTAGAAGGAAAGAAATCATAAAGACCAGAGCAGAAAGAAATGAAATAGAAACAAAATGAGCAAAGATCAATAAAACTAAAAGCTGGTTCTTTGAGAAGATAAACAAAATTGATAAACCATTAGCCAGACTCATCAAGAAAAAGAGGGAGAGGACTCAAATCAATAAAATTAGAAATGAAAAAGGAGAAGTTACAACAGATGCTGCAGAAGTACAAAGCATCCTAAGAGACTACTACCAGCAACTCTATGCCAATAAAATGGACAACCTGGAAGATATAGACAAATTCTTAGAAAGGAGTAACCTTCCAAGATTGAACCAGGAAGAAATAGAAAATATGAACAGACCAATCACAAACACTGAAATTGAAACTGTGATTAAAAATCTTCCAACAAACAAAAGTCCAGGACCAGATGGCTTCACAGGTGAATTCTATCCAACATTTAGAAGAGAGTTACCACCCATCCTTCTCAAACTCTTCCAAACAACTGCAGAGGAAGGAACACTCCCAAACTCATTCTACAAGGCCACCATCACCCTGATACCAAAACCAGACAAAGATACTACAAAAAAAGAAAATTACAGACCAATATCACTGATGAATATAGATGCAAAAATCCTCAACAAAATACTAGCAAACAAAATCCAACAATACATTAAAAGGATCATGCACCATGTTCAAGTGGGATTTATCCCAGGGATGCAAGGATTCTTTAATATATGCAAATAAATCAATGTGATATACCAGATTAACAAACTGAAGAAGAAAAACCATATGATCATCTCAATAGATGCAGAAAAAGCTTTTGACAAAATTCAACACCCATTTATGATAAAAACTCTCCAGAAAGTGGGTATAGAGGGAACCTACCTCAACATAATAAAGGCCATATATAACAAACCCACAGCAAACATCATTCTCAATGGTGAAAAGCTGAAAATATTTCCTCTAAGATTAGGAACAAAACAAGGATGTCCACTCTTGCCACTATTATTCAACATAGTTTTGGAAGTCCTAGCCATGGCAATCAGAGAAGAAAAAGAAATGAAAGGAATACAAATTGGAAAAGAAGAAGTAAAATTGTCACTGCAGATGACATGATACTACACATAGAGAATCCTAAATATGCCACCAGAAAACTACTAGAGCTAATCAATGAATTTGGTAAAGCTGCAGTATATTTAATTAATGCACAGAAATCTCTTGCATTCCTATACACTAATGATGAAAAATCTGAAAGAGAAATTAAGGAAACACTCCCATTTATCACTGCAACAAAAAGAATAAAATACCTAGGAATAAACCTACCTGGGAGACAAAAGACCTGTATGCAGAAAACTATAAGACACTGATGAAAGAAATTAAAGATGATACAGACAGAGAGAGGTACCATGTTCTTGGATTGGAAGAATCAATATTGTGAAAATGACTGTACTACCCAAAGCAATCTAAAGATTCATTGCAATCCCTATCAAATTACTAATGGCATTTTTTACAGAACTAGAACAAAAAAATCTTAAAATTTGAATGGAGACACAAAAGAGCCCAAATAGCCAAAGCAGTCTTGAGGGAAAAAAATGGAGCTGGAGGAATCAGACTCCCTGACATCAGACTATACTACAAAGCTACAGTAATCAAGACAATATGGTAATGGCACAAAAACAGAAATATAGATCAATGGAACAGGATAGAAAGCACAGAGATAAACCCATGCACCTATGGTCAACTAATCTATGACAAAGGAGGCAAGGATATATAATGGGGAAAAGACAGCCTCTTCAATAGGTGTTGCTGGGAAAACTGGACAGTTACATGTAAAAGAATGAATTTAGAACACTCCCTAACACCACACACAAAAGTAAACTCAAAATGGATTACAGCCCTAAATGTAAGACTGGACACTATAAAACTCTTAGAGGAAAACATAGGAAGAACACTCTTTGACATAAATCACAGCAAGATCTTTTTTGATCCACCTCCTAGAATAATGGAAATAAAACAAAAAATAAACAGATGGGACCTAATGAAACTTAAAAGCTTTTGCAAAGCAAAGGAAACTACAAACAGGATGAAAAGACAACCCTCAGAATGGGAGAAAATATTTGCACATGAACCCAATGGACAAAGGATTAATCTCCAAAATATATAAACAGCTCATGCAGGTCCACCTGAAAGAAACAAACAAACCAATCAAAAAATGGGCAGAAGACCTAAATAAACATTTCTCCAAAGACATACAGATGGCCAAGAAGCGCATGAAAAGCTGCTCAACATCACTAATGATTAGAGAAATGCAAATCAAAACTACAGTGAGGTATCACCTCACACCAGGTAGAATGGGCATCATCAGAAAATCTACAAACAACAAATGCTGGAAAGGGTGTGGAGTAAAGGATCCCTCTTGCACTGTTCGTGGGAATGTAAATTGATACAGCCACTTGGAGAACAGTATTGAGGTTCTTTAAAAAACTAAAAATAGAATTACCATATGATCCAGCAATCCCACTACTGGGCATATACCTAGAGGAAACCATAAATCAAAAAGACACATGCACCCCAATATTCATTGCAGCACTATTTACAATAGCCAGGTCATGGAAGCAACCTAAATGCCCATCAACAGACGAATGGATAAAGAAGATGTGGTACATATACACATTGGAATATTACTCAGCCATAAAAGGGAATGAAATTGGGTCATTTGTAGAGACGTGGATGGATCTAGAGACTGTCATGCAGAGTGAAGTAAGTCAGAAAGAGAAAAACAAATATCGTATATTAATGCATATATGTGGAACCTAAGAAAATGGTACAGATGAACCGGTTTGCAGGGCAGAAGTAGAGACACAGATATAGAGAACAAACATATGGACACCAAGGGGGGATAGTGGCAGGGGGTGGTGATGGGATGAATTGGGAGGTTGGGATTGACATATATAAACTAATACGTACAAAATGGATAACTAATAAGAACCTGCTGTATAAAAAATAAAATCCTAAAAGTAGAGACTAAAAAGAAAATTAGAAAAGATCAATGAGACTAAAAGCTGGTTCTTTGAAAACATAAACGAAATTGATAAACCTTTAGCCAGACTCATCAAGGAAAAAGGGGAGAGGGTCCAAGTCAATAAATTCAGAAGTGAAAAAGGAGAAATTACAACTGACACCACAGAATAAAAAGGATCATAAGAGACTACTACAAGCAACTGTACACCAATAATATGGACAACCTAGAAGAAATGAAGAAATTCTTAGAAAGGTACAATCTTCCAAGACTGAACCAGGAAGAAATAGAAAATATGAACAGACCAATTACCAGAAATGATATTGAATCAGTAATTAAAAAGTTCCCAACACACAAAAGTCCAGGACCAGATGGCTTCACAGGTCAGTTCTATCAAACATTTAGAGAAGAGTTAACACTTATCCTTCGGAAACTCTTCCAAAAAATTGCAGAGGAATGAACACTCCCAAACTCATTCTACGAGGTCACTGTCACCCTGATATCAAAACCAGAAAAGATACCACAAAAAAGAAAGTTATAGGCCAATATCACTGATGAAAATAGATGCAGAAATTGTCGACAAAATACTAGCAAACTGAATCCAACAATACACTAATAGGAGCATACACCATGACCAAGTGGGATTTATCCTAGGGATGCAAGGATAATTCAATATCCTCAAATCAATCAGTGTGATACACCACATTAACAAATTAAAGAATAAAAACAATATGGTCATCCCAGTAGATGCAGAAAAAGCTTTGGACAAAATTCAACACCCATTTATGATAAAAACTCTTCAGAAAGTGGGCATAGATGGACCATATCTCAACATAATGAAGGCTATATATGACAGACCCACAGCTAACATCATACTCAATGGTGAAAAGGTGAAAGAATTCTCTCCATGATCCAGAACAAGACAAGGATGCCTACTCTCACCATTTTATTCAACACAGTTTTGGAAGTGCTAGCCATAGCAATCAGGGAGGAAAAAGAAATAAGAGGAATCCAAATTGGAAAGGAAGAAGTAAAACTGTGATTGTTTGTAGATGACATGAAACTATACAGAGAAAATCCTAAAGATGCCAAGAGAAAACTACCAGAGGGCATCAATGAATTCAGCAAAGTTGCAGGATACAAAATTAATATATAGAAATCTGTTGCAATTCTATACACTAAGAATGAAAGATAAGAGAGAGAAATTAAGGAAGCAATCTCATTTAGCATTGCAGCAAAAAGAATAAAATACCTAGCAATAAACCTACCTAAGGAGGCAACAGACCTGTACTCAGAAAACTATGACACTGATGAAAGAAATTGAAGACAACACAAACAGAAAGATATATTGTGTTCTTGGATTGGAAGAATATGTATTGTGAAAATGACCACACTACCCAAGGCAATCTACAGATTCAATGCAATCCCTATCAAATTACCAATGGCATTTTTCACCAAAACGCAAAAAAATTTAAAATATGTATGGAAATACAAAAGACCTCTAATAGCCAAAATAATCTTGAGAAAGAAGAACAGAGCTTGAAGATTCATGCTGCCTCACTTCAGACTATCCTACAAAGCTACAGCAACCAAAACCATATGGTACTGGCACAAATGCAGACACAAAGATCAATGGAATAGGATCAAAAGCCCAGAAATAAACCGACACACTTATGGTCAATTACTCTACAACAAAGGAGGCAAGAATATACAGTGGAGAAAAGACAGTCTCTTTAATAGGTGGTGCTGGGAAAACTGGACAGCTACATGTAAAAAATAATGATATGAGAACATTTTCTAACTCCATATACAAAAATAAACTCAAAATGGATTAAAGATCTAAATGAAAGACCAGGTACTATAAAACTTCTAGAGGAAAATATAGGCAGAACACTCTTTGACTGAAATTGCAGTGACATTGTTTTTTGGATTTGTCTCCTAGAGTAATGGAAACAAAAGCAAAAATAAACAAATGGGACCTAATTAAACTGAAAAGCTTTTCCATAGCAAAGGAAACCATCAGCAAAATGAAAAGACAACCTACAGAATGGGAGAAAATATTTGCAAACACTGAGACTGACAAGGGATTAATCTCCAAAATATACGAATAGCTCATACAGCTGAATATATAAAAAAACGTTTTAAAAAATGGGCAGAAGATCTAAATAGACATTTCTCCAAAGAAGACATGTAGACGTCCAACAGGCACATGAAAAGACGCTCAACATGGCTAATTATTACAGAAATGCAAATCAAAACTACAATGAGGTACCAACGTCACGTTGGTCATGAAAAAGTCTATAAACAATAAATGCTGGAGAGGGTGTGGAGAAAAGGGAACCCTCTTACACTGTTGGTGAGAATATAAACTGGTGCAGCCACTATGGAAAACAGTATGGAGGTTCCTTAAAAACTAAAAATAGAGTTGCCATATGACCCATCAATCCCACTCCTGGTCCTATATCTGGAAAAGCCAAAACTCTAATTTGAAAAGATACACACACCCCAGTGTTCACAGCAGCACTATTTACAATAGCCAAGACATGGAAGCAACCTAAATGTCCATCAGCAGATGAATGGATAAAGAAGATGTGGTATATATACATAATGGAATATTACTCATCCATAGAAAAGGATGAAATATGTCATTTGCAGCAACAAGGATGGACCTAGAGATTTTCATACTAAGTGAAGTAAGTTGGACAGAGAAAGACAAATATCATATGATATCACTTAGATGTGGAATCTAAAAAATGATACAAATGAACTTATTTACAAAACAGAAACAGATTCACAGACATAGAAAACAAACTTATGGTTACCAAAGGGAAAACGGGGTGGAGAGGGATAAATTGGAAGTTTGGGATAGGCAGATATAAACTACTATACATAAAACAGATAAACAACAAGGTCCTACTGTATTGCACAGGGAAGTATATTCAATATTGTGTAATGAACTATAATGGAAAAGAGTGTGAAAAAGTGTATTTATATATATACATACACACACACACACACACACGTAACTAAATTACTCTGTTGTAGATCCCAAACTAACACAACATTGTAAATCAACTATACTTCAATTAAAAATAGTATATAATATATATATTTTTAAATTAAAACAAAAAACAAGAAAAAAACCCTTAAAGCTTTCAGCATTGGAGGGATAAGTGCTTGGAATGTTCTTTGTCTGAAAAAAAACACAGACCTACCCACAATGGCCATTCTCCTCATTGTATCTATCATTTTTCTATACAGTGTCAAACACCTCTTCTGTGAAGCTTTCTATGATATGCCTACCTACCTCCCCAGTGCAGCTGCCATGCTCTCTGTGCCCCACCCAAGCTTCCCACACATCCAGAATAGCACCCATGGCTGAGAATCACCACCACTTATTATACATGCCTGTTTTTCCTATTATATTGCGTGTGCTTTCAGAGGAAGGAGTAGGGCTTATTCATCTGTACATTCTCAGCCCAGGGCTGGCCCATAGAAGATGCTTCATAAATATCTTTTTGAATGAGGAATACCAAGGATTGAGTTCCATCTATCTGTAAGGCTGATGCTTTATCTCATTTTAACTATCTAACAACATTGAGAACTAGATATATGCCCATTTTTGAGAGAAAGTAAATCAAGTCTCAAGGTCTCACAGGTAGTAGGTAGCAAAAGTAGAAGACAGGTTTGTCAGCTCCATAGTCTCCTCTAAGACAAACCATGTTACCTTTCAGAAAAGTGAAATCAAAGCTCTGTGATTAGTCCATGCAGATGACCCAACACATTGTGTTAGGAACCATTATACTAAACTCATACTAAAGATCATTGATAGCATTTTTTTGCATAAAATACTACCCATTATTTTCACCATGTATACCCAACTTGCATGCCAGTGGCTTTTGAAGATCATTTTAAAGATGACGATCATTTAACAGAGGGACTTCTCCGCCCTATCCACACCACCTCATTAGTGAGCCCAGGACATTTATGAGCATTTAAGTGATAACACATGGTGGGTGAGTAGGGTGAGAATGAGGAAGGCTTAATATCATGTCACAGCACTGATGCTGGGGGAAGAAGTCCCTGTCACCTGGTAGGAAACCTGTGGCACTGTACTTAGGTGGCTTGCCTGAGGTGCCAAATAAGGGGACTGTGGAGGTAACTCTTACCAAAACTTTTTAAGACTCAGAAAACGATAATAGTTCTATTGCCTTTCTAAATCATGCTGTCATTGAATAAAATTGAGCCAGAAAATAGTAGGGTCTCTTTTCTGAGAACTGTATGATTTTCCAGTGAAAGACTCCTTAGCTGTTCCCTAAGAAAATGGCATTTGAATGGAGCTGAAAAATGCATTCCTACTGCTGCGTAAAATTAAAAACAATTTGAGCATCTGAATTGAAATTGTTTTGTAACACATGGAACACCAAGGACCTAGCTAGTGGTGATAAATGGCTTTTTAATTTTCTCCTTCTCTGAAGCAATGAGAGGCAAGATAAGTGGTCTTTCCAAAATGTTGTAATATTAAAACTATGTTATTTTAATGGAGAGCACAAAGTTTTTTGTGTCTTTAATTAACAAACTGGTAAACTTATTTAATGTGACTTGTAAGGTCCCATCCATCAACTAAAATACCTCCTGATGTATTTTCAATATCCTATTTCATTCTTCACTCACTTTTCTGAAGAACTCACATCTCTCCTTGTCATATTTAACTCTCCACCTTTCTCTTATATACCTGTATCTATCATTTTCTGCTTTCTTAATATTATTTTCTTCTCTTGTTTTTAGTCTACTTTCCCTCCCTTCATTTACTTGCATTCAGTTGCCACTATTCTTAAAAATAAGAATATATCTTCTTGGTTATCCTACCGCTGTCTCAAATGCAACATAATCAAAGCACCAGCACCTTCCTCCAGAAAGCTCGATTATTCCTCCTGTTGCTTCATTGATACTTAACATGAGGTAGTCTTATCATTATTTATATGTTCTGTGTACATCTAACAAATATTAATTGGGCACTTACTCCACACCAAGGATTGTGTTAGGTGCTTGGGATGATTTTTGGATTCCTTAATACTGTAGTCCTCAATAAATACTGATAATAAAGAAGATGGTGAAATCAAATAAACCACTTGGCTTCTTTTCATACAGGTAACATTTTACAATACATCTCCAGGTATAGTTGATAGACAAACCATATAAGCTGGAACTGAACAGGTGTATAAGTATTTTAAATGTTGGAGAAGGGAAAGACTTTCTGAGAAGCTAGGAGAGCATGTTCAAGGTCATGGAGGGCCAAAAGTATGTGTTGTGCTCTGGGAACCTGGAGTGGTTTGGCTTATCCAGAGCAGAGTGGCCATGGATGAGGCCTGGAACCTGGCTGGGGGTGGATCATGAGGGGCAGTGCAGTCTGGACTTTATTCTGATGGTAGTGGTGAGCTCTCCAAGGTTATTAAGCAGGGGTATGAAGGGGTCAGAATAATATCTATGACTCAGAAGGGTAAGGTTGGAAATACTCTGAAAAGTGGAAGAAAGAGGAGGAAATCTACAGGTAGGGAGACTAAAGGGAAATCATCATAGTAGAGAAAACTAATAAATGCCTAAATTTCGATGATGGCAATTGGAATTAAGAAACGGGGATACACTGAGCACATGTGGAAGCAAAATATCCAGGAATGAATAAGAGGAGGTTATAGAGAGGGCACATTGATCTCTAGAATTGATCCTAGTGATCTGGATGGGCAGGCATTTCTCCTGAAAGTTAACATCTCCTAGAGAGAAGGGGCTTGCCCTTCCCAGGGTATAGGAGTAGTTGTGCCCTCTTCATGAACTTCCAAATGAACCTTCAAGAGTAGATTGACTTTGGTGTTAGAAGGAGGGTGGTGGTGAGAATGAATTGAGTTCTGCCATTGGTTGAGAGGATGAGCACACGGTTAACAGAATCAAATAGTATTGTGTGTATGAGAAAGTACATTTGTGGATGGGAAAATATAATTGAGTTTGGTTTTGTACAAGATTAGCTTGATGTGCCTATTTACACGTGTGGGAGATAAGATTTGCAATGGAACAACCAAAATTACTGGAAAGTTCTTCCTTCTCTTGGTGTAACACCTACTTACCCATAATTGGCACTGAATTACTGAGATATTCCTTGCATCTTCTGCTCCTTCAAATAAACATTTTTGGTTTTTTATGAGATAGTTTCAAGATTCCTAGCCACCTTTGCCTGTATACTCTTAATTTTTCCTTTTGATTTCTACTTAAACTGCAGAACCTAGAAATGAATTCAGAGTTCCAGATGTGTTTAGGCCAGGGCGAAGTGCCACTAGATGCTGACTTTCCTCCACCTGGATTCCATACGCCTGCCAGAGCTGGCTAAGATACCATGGACTTTAAAAATGTGCTAAACTGAATGGAAAAAGGAATATAAGGCTTAGTTCCTATCTATCTTCTAGGAGTTCACGTGTATTCTGGGACTGACAGTAACAGTACATAAAAATTAAAAAAAAAATTAAATAAAAGGCATGAAGAGGATAAAATCACATTCTACAAACAGTGGTGTAATTGTAGATAGACTGATTCTCAAAAATTAACTTGCTGATAAAATTTTATAAATAAACATGTAAATAAACATGAAAAAAAATTGCTAAATTGTATTGATAAATTTAGGGTTAACTTCTCATATATTTGTAACACGACAGATTGGATTCAAAATCAAATCTATCATGTACTTGTATATTGGGTTTTGGGAAACTCAATATAGTTATTAATATCCATCCCACCCTTGTCAAATTGAATGGTATTGATCATGATATACTTTTCTAGTTTGTTAAGCTAGCATTAGATGATCAATTTAACTCAGTTAATATTTATTAAGCATCTAAGATGTGCCAGCCATTATAGGACTTCACTCTTTCATCTAGTTTCATATCATCTTTGAATATGACTTATATTTTCATGCAAACTATTAATTACAAATAGAGACAAGGACTGTGCATTGTGGCAAATCATCACAGATCTTCCTCCAGCTTAATAGTTAGTCCACAAGTTTCATGTTTGAGCTCTTTTAATCAGCATCTTTCTGGAAATTAACCAGTCCTTAGGCTGACCAATGTCCATAGCAGGTGGAATGCTCATGACTCTTATATTTCCATGCCTTCCATGTACTTGTATTCTTACTAAGGATCAGTTGTAATTGTTCTCAAATCTGTTTATTCGTACTCATTTTTATATTCATGCAGTTTAATTAAATGTTACAAAAATAAAATACGAGTAGGCGAAAAAGAATTCTTTCTGTCAAGAGTAAGTTGTATTGATCTAGAAAGACTTAATACTCACATGTAGTTAAAAACTTTGCTGCCAAATTAGGTGTGAGAGAAAAAACGGTAAAGGTCAGAAAATAATTATAAATTGAGAATTTTTCACATAGTTTACTTTTGATTCTCATGCTAATTTAAAGAAATCCAAACTGGAAGGCACGGATAATGGATTAAGGTATGCAAGAAAAATAAAGTAGGACTTCATAAAAAAATGGGCCTCAGGTTTCAGGTCTTTTGAATCAATTTGGTGTGCCAAACATTTTAAAGCAATTAACAGACAATTCAGATGTTGGGAAGTAACATCATAAAAACTCTGGCCAGGGACTGACAATGCTAAAGAAAATCTTGACCCTCACATATAAAAAAATGATGAAGAACAAAATTTGTTAACTCATCTCAGACCAATCAAAAGTTCTGATAATTTATAGCAAAACAATGTATGACATTGGATTAATGACGATGATTTGTTGAAAATTGAAATTGCGGACAAAAAGAAATCATGCATTCCAGGACAAACGGATGGATCTAAATATGAAGAAAAATACTGGATTAAGTTCAGGGCCCTAAATTTCTCATGCCATAGCCAGAGAAGCTAGAAATGTGGTTTTACTTTATGCTGAACAGACTCAATCAACAGTCAGTAATAACATGGTGACTCAGAAAAATTGGAGGGGCCTTACTGGAGATATTCCATTTCTTTTTTTAAATACCGTCAAACCACTAGTTTTATTTTGCTACCATACAGTTATATTTTTAAAAGTTAAGTTGAAATAATTAGTGCATGCAAGTATTTTTTCCCCTAAATGATGACTATTGTATTCAATATTTTGACTAACAAATAAAACCTGGTTCTGGTTTTGTGGGTTACAAGAAGTTCTACTGTATGAATGTCTAGCAGATTATCACCCAGATATTTGTTCTCTCCTTATCCTTAAAGAGTATCACGGGAGACCTTAGAGTCTTTTTAAAGAGGAGACATAGACTACATTTCATGGTCAGAATGTGGTTAAGGTGAAATTAGAACACAGAGTCAACTCCTAGCCCATGGTTTTCTCTGTCCTGTGCCACTGGGATTTCTTCATATTCTTCTCTGTGGCAACAGTTCAGTGATGAACATGGTAGCCAAAATATTGGCTATTTAAAAAAATCCTGCTCATCACTGTTAAGTAGCTGGAAGACTCTGAAGGTGCACTTCAAATGCTGATTCAATCACCATGACAAATTCTTTGCTTAAAGCAAGAATGAGAAATCCCAGTATTTTGCCCTCTGGACTGAACCAAATGGTGTATGACTGGTCTCAAAACCTAAAACGTCAGGAGCAAAATGTAGTGTTTTATAATACAGCAGGCATATTCCTGCCTTTATTCTTTTTTTTTTTAGATGCCTGACTGACCATACATCATTTTTCTTTGCTTTTGTAGTATACAAGCTGCATCTCAGGAGGTAATGTATGAACATGTATCAAAAAGCTCCTTTCCGTGCAGGTTTTCACAAGGAAAGTGAAACATTGAATTTACAATAGCTTAAATCAAGTGTCAGATAGCTCCATGAATGCAGCTACTTCAAAAAGGAAAACCGAGTTTAGTTAGGAATTTTACATAAAATATTGACGACTACTACAGAATGCACCAACAATCAGAGAATTAGAAATGGGAAGGTTTTTGTATACCAGTTGGGATTTTAGGCATTTAATTAATACGACCCTGGATATCCCTTTATTTCACACAGGAAGCAAATTTTTCAGGATAACGCTGTCTGGTTTTTAGTCTTTGACAATATCTGGGAAGGAACGTTGTGTGAAAAAAACGGCAGAATTCTAGAAGTGAGGAATGTGGGTTCTCTCACGAGCTCAATAGCCTTAGATAGGTCACTTCACTTGCCTTGTTTTGGTTTTTTCTTCAGTTTGAATAGGAAACAATTGTTCCCGCCCTCCCCATCTACTTTAGTGGGTATAGATGGGAAACAGTACTGTGATGGGAAAGGAGCATGGGCTTGGGAGTCAATGGCCTTGAATTAGGGGTTTCTTACTCTTCTTAATTAGGTACTCGTCAACCTCAGACGGAACACTCTCATCTCCAATCCTGTCATCAGTATAATGTAGATAATAGTGCCTTCTCACAGACTGCTCTGTGGGGGAAAATAAAGCTATGTATGAGAAAGAAATTTTGTAAAGTGTGAAGTACGGGAAATAGTAAGTGGAAATTACTTTCTAGGGAGGTAGTGCAATTTGGTCACAAGATGTCTGAACATAGAGACCTGAGCTAACCAATGGGCACAAGGAAGGAAAATAGGGCTTGAGCTAAGAAGCATCAGGAAATGGAATTGCAGGATTTGGCAATTTCATGTGGTGGGTGAGTGAGGAGTCTAGGACAACTTCCATGTTTCTGGTTGAAATGATTGGGTCAATGCTGGTACTTCATACTGAGAAAAGAGTGTGAGAATAATAATAGATTTGGGGAGAATATAATTATCTTGATATACATGGTGAGTTTGGGGAACCCTTATGACATTAAGGTACAGATATCTTATAAGATGATAGATTTTGTAGCCTGATCTCAGTAGACTATTCTGGTATGAAAATATCCATATTGGAGTCAACATAGTATATATAAGTACATTGGAAAGCATGAGTATTCCTAAAGCGATTGTGATGAAAAGAACTGAAGGCTGAGATGGACACCTGGAGATAACCAACATTATAAGATGTGTAGAAGAAGATAAACCTAGAAAAAAGACTAAGAAAAAAATGAGTGGAGAAATAGGAGGAAAACCAAGAGAATATGAGGTAATGTCAGCTAACAATGGGAGCAGAGAGATAGTTTCAAGAAAGAGAGTTTGGTCAACAATTTCCAAAGACTTTAGAGAGTTTACAGCAGAGGGAAAACTGATCATTGGAGTTTGAATTATATTCTGTAGGCAAAGAGGAGGTCATGAACAATTTTAAGCAATATTAAAACACAGCCACTTCTGTAGTTTAGAGAGAGCCTTCTATGATCCCCAGCTACATAAAACAGCTAGAGAAGAGATAGAGAAAGCCAAAAAGCTGTAAGAGGAAGCTTGTCTTAAGAAGACTAGGTATGAATACCAAAGCTTTCTGTCATAGCATTACCAGGGGCCAGTCCTCAGAAACCCTTTCTGTAGCGCAAATGGAATAATCACCTTTCCCCTGGCAAACCAGTGTAGGCACCAAGGCAACGAATGGAAACTCTTGCCTCCTATCATACTGTTGGGTTCTATTTTCAATGAAGAATTGTTCTTATTCTATCATTTATTTTCTATATTGATTTTCATGCAGACAGCTGGAACATCCAAATAAATGTGGGCCACTTGGTTGGTAGAAGATATTAGTTTGTATGTATTAGTGTTGTGGAAAAGCTCCACATGTTTAGTGAAAGGGAAATTGTTTCACTTGACATCTGTAGTCTGAGTCTTCCACACAATGGTTACCATAGAGAAGTCATCACCATCACTGCAGTAACAAGTGACATGCTGAAAAGGCCAGTTCATTTCCCTCCGCTCTTCACTATTCACACCCCCAAAGTAGGAATTGTTTCCTCCTCTGGTATTTTCCCTTGGTTGAATATGTTCAAGGTAGTCATGAGGTTATTTGTTCAGCTAAGCTTCTACATATTACCAGAATTCTAGTATTGAAGAGATGAAAATTGGGACATAAAACCCAACATGATGAAATACAATGCTTTCTAAATCCCTTAATGTAGATTTTTAATTCAGTCCAGTGAAGTGAACCTAGACCCCAGCAGCAAACCCTTTCTTTTAAAATAAATTCTTGGTTTCCTTGGGGATTAATTTTCCAACACAAAGCACCTCTTTTAAAAAAGATTTTGGGGCTATGAACAGCTTGATAATATTTAGTATTCATGGCCATTTGACAATCAACGTAAGAAAAATGTCAAATGTAAAATATCAATGTTAGGAAAGTATCAAAACACTAAAATGCTTTGTCTTTGTATCCTAACGACAAGCTTGCAAATAAAGAAGACTGAATTTCCTCATTAATGAAAAATGATTACCCCTTAGCCACTAAATCAGATGTAAGTTACAACTCCATGAAGATGCAAGTGAAAGGATTTGAAAGGGCATAAGGGTAAAAATTGTGAATCTCTGATAGCTTTCTTCTTCACATTTCTTAAGGTTTACAACGAATTTTAAAAATCATCTCTTTTTAAGGTGCCAAAAATTTTAGGATAGTTCATTAACATATTAGAAGGCTCAGACATCGACTATCCATACTTTGATTTCCCAGTCGCCTTATCTGCCAGTACCCAGTCATTAACACCCACAATATGCAACGTACTGTGGCTGATGTAATGAAGAAAACAATAAAGGCTAAAACAAGGGCTATGATCTTCAAACATTTACAATGTAATTCGGGAGAAAGGACCTCTATGCACTCACTTGATCATTCCAGTTCATTCCCTTTCATTCTTCCTTTTGGTAAACAACAGCATTGCCGGTTGTTAAATCCAAAAATCTAGGCATTTTCACTGATTCTTCACTTCCCATCTTATTCCACAAACAATTTATTAACAAGCTCTTTTGCTTCTCCAGTGCTACCACCCTAATGGAGAAACACCTTTCCTGGTACACTTTCACAGCAGCTTCCCAACTAGTTTTCTTCCTGTCTTTCTAGTCACTTCTCACAATGGCCCGAGAACAGCTTGTTTTAAAGCATGAAATCAGATCATCTTGTCCTCTGCTTAAAGAAAACTTTGCAAAGACTTCCCATCACAGTTAGAATAAAATTCACAGTCACTTCCAGGGCTGTAATATCCTGTGGTCGCTGTCTGCCTTTTGGTGTCCATGGCTCACCACTCTGTCAATCACTCCCCAAGACTCAGCCACCCTGGCCTTCTTCCTGACTCTCAGCTATTCTCACTAGCTCCTCTCTAAGGGCACCTTCATTAACTACTTGCTTTGTGTCTAGGTCTTCTCCTGGATACCTCCCTCTCAGTCAGGTCTTAACTAAAACGTTACCTCTCTAGAGAGGCCTTCTCTGCTTTTCCAGCTAAAGGCACTCCACTCCCATCCCAGGTATTACACAGTCTCTTAACACTGTTTCATTTCTTCCATAGCACTTGCACTTATTATTCACTTAAATTATCTGTTTATTGATTTGTTTTTGTGTTCACGGACTTCCCTTTCCTTCCAGAGTATTGCTTCCATGAGCAGGAACAAGAAATACATATATCTCTCTCTCTCCTGTCACCACCCCCCATCTCTATAATACTGAATGAAAGAGCAAGAAAGGCCTGTGAAATCACACTTAGCCCAGCTCTATTGGGACAGGGTAAATTCATTCAGGGTCTTTAATGCCACAATTTAAATCAAAGGTCATTATTTTAACATCACCTAATGTACACTGTAGATTTTGCTGAAGTAATGCTTTCTTAGACTCCATTTTTTCCCTACCTTGGCTTTTTGAAATACCTAAGAACAATTTTTTGACTTAATTTTAGAGGGAGCACCCAGCCAAACCCTTTTGGGGATTACTGTGTTCCCCAAATTCATATCACATCTTGTACTGAACATGCCTTTGGCTTGTAAACGCTCCAAATCCACCTCCCAGTTTTATCAAGGCATATCCTCAATCATCCGCACACGCATTCAGCCAACATTTATGGAGTACTGTGTATGTGCCTGGCGACAACCTGTCCCGCAATTTACTTAACCCACCACCTTATATTTACAAAATTTTCCCTTTATTGCTTTCTGGTAACATCCCACATTCAGTCATCAAACATTTCCGTGTCTACTAAAAGTCAGTACTGTGCTAGGCACTATGAGATAAGAGATACAAATAGGAAACAAGCTCAATTCCTTCTATAAAGGATCTCGTAGTCTATACAGAGAGATAAGTAAGGGATCAACTAACCAAAAAAAAAAGGGGTGGGGGGAGATGCAAAAATAAACTGATTACCATAACAGAGGAGATCTCATGCTAGCCTAGAAGTTTATAGAGGTCCAGGAAGAAAAATAGTAAATGACACTTTTTTAAAAGGATTTTTGTTTGTTTACCTTAATATTTTGAGAAAGCATTTCCTTTGAATTTTTGGTATTTTTCTTCTGGGGTTGTAAATTTCCAAATATCCCAATAAGGTTATTTTAGGAAAAAAATAAATTATAAATAATGCATACACACCTGTATTATGAAACATCACGCTACTAAGAGTTACTGTCTATCACAGTAGTGGAAATATTCATTAGGTAAATGGAACTTTAGAACCAGGAGTCTTTTCCAAATGTCTTCTTATTTTTAAATTTTTTTAAACATCTTCATTGGAGTATAATTGCTTTACAGTGGTGTGTTAATTTCTGCTTTATAACAAAGCACATCAGCTGTACATATACATATATCCCCATATCTCCTCCCTCTTACGTCTCCCTCTCACCCTCCCTATCCCACCCCTCTAGGGGGTCACAAAGCACCAAGCTGATCTCCCTGTGCTATGCAGCTGCTTCCCACTAGCTATCTATTTTACATTTGGTAGTGTATATATATATGTCCATGCCACTCTCTCACTTTGTCCCAGCTTACCCTTCCCTTCCCTGTGTCCTCAAGTCCATTCTCTACGTCTGCGTCTTTATTCCTGTCCTGCCCCTAGGTTCTTCAGAACCATTTTTTTTTTTTTAGATTCCATATATATGTGTTAGCATATGGTATTTGTTTTTCTCTTTCTGACTTACTTCACTCTGTATGACAGACTCTAGGTCCGTCCACCTCACTACAAATAACTCAATTTCGTTTCTTTTTATGGCTGAGTAATATTCCATCTTATATATGTGCCACATCTTCTTTATCCATTCATCTGTTGATGGACACTTAGGTTGCTTCCATGTCCTGGCTATTGCAAATAGAGCTGCAATGAACATTGTGGTACATGACTTTTTCTGAATTATGGTTTACTCAGGGTATATACCCAGTGGGATTGTTGGGTCATATGGTAGTTCTATTTTTAATTTTTTAAAGGAACCTCCATACTGTTCTCCATAGTGGCTGTATCAAT
Source organism: Delphinus delphis (assembly GCF_949987515.2). Taxonomy (NCBI): domain Eukaryota; kingdom Metazoa; phylum Chordata; class Mammalia; order Artiodactyla; family Delphinidae; genus Delphinus; species Delphinus delphis. The sequence goes on along the minus strand of NC_082690.1, from coordinate 49,583,089 downwards.
TTACATTCCCACCAACAGTGCAAGAGGGTTCCCTTTTCTCCACACCCTCTCCAGCATTTATTGTTTCTAGATTTTTTGATGATGGCTATTCTGACTGGTATGAGGTGATACCTCATTGTAGTTTTGATTTGCATTTCTCTAATGATTAGTGATGTTGAGCATCCTTTCATGTGTTTGTTGGCAATCTGTAATACCTTCTTTGGAGAAATGTCTATTTAGGTCTTCTGCCCATTTTTGGATTGGGTTGTTTGCTTTATAGATATTGAGCTGCATGAGCTGCTTGTAAATTATGGAGATTAATCCTTTGTCAGTTGCTTCATTTGCAAATATTTTCTGCCATTCTGAGGGTTGTCTTTTGGTCTTGTTTATGGTTTCCTTTGCTGTGCAAAAGCTTTTAAGTTTCATTAAGTTCCATTTGTTCAAGCCTTGGTAAATTTAAGAAAATTGAAATCATACAAATATCTTTTCCGACCACAACACTATGAGACTAGATATCAGTTACAGGAAACAATTTGTAAAAAATACAAACACATGGAGGCTAAACAATACACTACTAAATAACCAAGAGATCACTGAAGAAATCAAAGAGGAAATCAAAAAATACCTAGAAACAAAGGACAATGAAAACACGACGACCCAAAACCTACGGGATGCAGCAAAAGCAGTCCTAAGAGGGAAGTTTATAGCAATACAAGCGTACCTCAAGAAACAAGAAACAACTCAAATAAACAGGCTAACCTTACACCTAAAGCAATTAGAGAAAGACGAACAAAAGAACCCCAAAGTTAGCAGAAGGAAAGAAATCATAAAGATCAGATCAGAAATAAATGAAGGAAACAATAGCAAAGATCAATAAAACTAAAAGCTAGTTCTTTGAGAAGATAAACAAAATTAATAAACCATTAGCCAGACTCATCAAGAAATAAAGGGAGAAGACTCAAATCAATAGTTAGAAATGAAAAAGGAGAAGTAACAACTGACACTGCAGAAATACAAAGGATCATGAGAGATTACTGCAAGCAACTCTATGCCAATAAAATGGACAACCTGGAAGAAATGGACAAATTCTTAGAAAAGCACAACCTTTCGAGACTGAACCAGGAAGAAATAGAAAATATGAACAGACCAATCACAAGCACTGAAATTGAAACTGTGATTAAAAATCTTCCAACAAACAAAAGCCCAGGACCAGATGGCTTCATAGGCGAATTCTATCAAACACTTAGAGAAAAGTTAACACCTATCCTTCTCAAACTCTTCCAAAATATAGCAGAGAGAGGAATACTCCCTAACTCATTCTATGAGGCCACCATCACCCTGATTCCAAAACCAGACAAAGATGTCACAGAGAAAGAAAACTACGGGCCAATATCACTGATGAACATAGATGCAAAAATCCTCAACAAAATACTAGCAAACAGAATCCAACAGCACATTAAAAGGATTATACACCATGATCAAGTGGGGTTTATCCCAGGAACGCAAGGATTCTTCAGTATACGCAAATCAGTCAATGTGATAAACCAAATGTCTTTTATTTTGAGAAAAGTTCTTTGCCTAGTCCGCTGCTATTTATTCTCAGGGCTCATCTGATGCATACCCAGATTGGATACCTTTTCTAACCTCTCAGCTTTTTTTATTTTTTTAAACATCTTTATTGGGGTATAATTGCTTTACAATGGTGTGTTAGTTTCTGCTTTATAACAAAGTGAATCAGTTATACATATACATACGTTCCCATATGTCTTCCCTCTTGCGTCTCCCTCCCTCCCTCCCACCCTCCCTATCCCACCCCTCCAGGCTGTCACAAAGCACCGAGCCAATATCCCTGTGCCATGCGGCTGCTTCCCACTAGCTATCTACCTTACGTTTGTTAGTGTGTATATGCCCATGACTCTCTAACCTCTCAGCTTTGTTCTCCCTGCACCAGGGCATACATTTATCAAGGCATTTCCCACACTATTGTAAAGCACTGTTTTAAAAATGGCTGTTTCCCCAGCTAGACCATAGGCTCCTTGAAGGCAGCAACTGTGGCGAATTAACCACTGTACCCCCTCACTCCACGCCAACACAGTTCCCACGTGTTGAACTGAGCAGTGGGATGCTTTTTATGCCATTTCCACTGGGATTCCAAGGCAAAAATATTCAATTTTGTCAAGCAAAAATATTCAATTTTGTCAAGCAAAAATATTTATGCTTGCATTTAATGAAACCAAATAAATATACCAGGAACCTTCGATGTATAGAACACCCTTGACTAAAGTGGAAAATGAAAATATACTTTCTAGTATATTTCATCTCAAATTCATGAAAAAGGATGATGCAAATAAGGGAGGAATCTGTCTACTGCCACTTAAAGAACACAGTGGTGAATCTTAATTTTGGAATAAAATATGTGATGAAGTTTAATATATGAAAATGACAGTAAATGAATTCTGCTCTGCTCCAATAAACTTGTGTCTTATTGGAAACATCGAGTTGAAATGTCAGCTATAAAAATTACAGAGATATAAGACCGAAGTAATCAGCCGTGGCAGGGCGTTGCCGGGTTTACTGCTGTCTGTGGTCAGTGCTGCTTAAATGGGCTGAAAGTCATCAATGCAGCTGGGCATGAAATTACAGAATCCTCGTCTGCCCACGTGGAGATGCTCACTGTGATTCCAGTTAAATGTCATTTTGAAGTTAGCTTTGCAAAAGATGGAATGGCCATATGTGCTTTGATTAAACAAAGAAGAAACATAAAGAAAATAATGTGACCCCATAAACAACAACCTCTAACTACTGGTATTTTTAAAATGGATTAATGAACATTTAAAAATACAAAAGTTGTTCCAGAAAAGGCAAATTTATAGGCAGAAAATAGATTAGTGGTTGTCTGGGGCTAAGGTCAAAAGGGAAATTAATTGTAAATGGGCACAAGGGATCTCATTAGGGACATGAAAACGTTCTAAAACTGAGTTATGGGGGTGGTTACACCACTGGACAAAGTCACCAAAAATCGCTGAATTATATACTTGAAAGAGGTGAAGTTTATGATATGTAAAATATGCCTCATGAAATTGTTAAAAAAAAGTTTAGGGCAAACTATAAAGCTTGAAAAATATAGCAGAAGATTTAAAAAAAATGATGTGTCATTAAGCACTTGTTATTTTAAATTGTAAATTTCTAGACTCTTTACCAAACTTTTCATCTGATCCCACATAGGCAGAAAGCATTACCTTTTACAGACGGCTGGCCACCTGACAATGACATTCATGTTTTGTCACACTTTCCTCTCTGGCCTTAAAATCAGAGGAGTGATTGTTCAGAGGGTTCACAAACTGCAGGTTAATAGGACCGAGTTCACTACAATGGGGCATCTACCAACATGTAGTGATTTTAGCTGCTGACTGGCCTTTGGTAAATTCCTTATATTTGGGCCACAGATGTATTTGAAGCTTTGTGGCATGGGAAAATATTAACAAACAAGCAAAGGAGAAAACAAAATTGAAAAGCATAGATTCAAAGGGAAGGTCATAAACTGTCCCTAAGGAGATATTTAAGTCCTTTAACTACCTCTTTGAATATAAACTGATATTTAAGTAAAACTACCAGGCCCCAAGTTGTGTCTTCGATAAAAATGCTCATATCTAAAATGCTGATTTCTTTTTGAACTTCTATTTCTTTGAGTCTCTACTCTTCAAATCAGTCTTTAAAATTTACTTGAATATTAAAATACTATTTGTCATTATAGAGAGCAAAAGGAGTAACCTGTTTCTCCAGGCCATCCAGGATGAAGGAGAGGATGAATTATTCATTAAATTATTCATTTATTGGACTTCTCTGGTGGCGCAGTGGTTAAGAATCCACCTGCTAATGCAGGGTACACAGGTTCAAGCCCTGGTCCAGGAAGACGCCACATGCCGCAGAGCAACTAAGCCTGTGAACCAAAACTACTGAACCCGCGTCCCACAACTACTGAAGCCCACGTGCCTAGAGCCCGTGCTCCGCAACAAGAAAAGCCACCGCAATGAGAAGCCCACACGCCGCAACGAAGAGTGGCCCCTGCTCACCGCACCTAGAGAAAGCCTGTGAGCAACAACGATGACCCAATGCAGCGAAAAATAAATAAATAAATTTATAAAAAAATAATTATTCATTTATTGATTTCTTCCACAAGCTTTGACTCTGTGCCTAACATGTGCCAAGTATACTCTAGGACCTAGAGCAAAAGCACTGAATAAAGTGAAAAAAAAATCCCCTCCCTCATTCAGCTTAACACTCTCATGGTAGGAGTGGGTAGGGAGTCAAAACCAAAATTGTACTGAAAACAGCTACTACTTATTTAGAATTTACCGTGTCCAAGGCACTTTGCTAACTGCTTTGTGTGTATTAGCTCATTTCTTCCTCTTGAAGGCTGTATTATCTCCATTTTGCAGATGAAGACACTGAGGCTCAGAGAGGTAAAATTCTTTGTCTCCAGACACAAAAACAAGTAAGAGATAGGATCCTCCTCCAGTCTCTCAAAGTTCAAAGTCTGTGCCTTTGTATTTTTGGATACAAATACTGCCTTATACAAAGGGCCTTGCAAACTATCAGTAGTTGAATAATGACTGCCTTCAGAATTTGCAGATGAAAGTACTCTTTAGATATTATAAGAAATAATGGAGATCTGTGCTTACATTTGAGAATTTTTGATTGAATCATAATCAATCACAAATTGTACATTATACATAAATATATATTTATAAATATATTTGTAGTATTGATATATATACATTTATATATGGATATATATGTATAAATATATACTGTATGTATAAATATAAAATGTATCTCTTACATTTAGATTAATATAAATACTTAAGAAAGCTAAAAATGAGTGATTTCCTCAGGCTACAGAGGTTTCAGTTAATATTTTGTGTCTAAGATGGTAAGTTGTGATTTTGTTTTATACACACTCATAAGATAAAAAGGTCATAATAATTTGTGTTATTTGTTTTATGCCTATAGATGATGGAAGATTTTCCTTTAAAAACCTTTCAGGAGCTTGTGCTAATATTGATCAAATGAATTGAAGAACATGTTTCTTCTTTTCTCTTTTCATTTTTTCAAATCACCACTTTCCATAAGATATTATTTAAAAAAATGAATCTCATAGGCAGGAGTATTTTTTCCAAAAATCAACTTCAATTTTGTCTGACCTGATTTTCTCCAATTACTTCTACATTCTTGTAACATGACTTATCCACTTCTATCTTGGTTGAAGAAATCTTGTCTTCCCTGATGCTAACACCTTTTAAATCTTTATAGACTAATGACGAGTTCCTATCAACTTTGCTATTTCATCAAGCTGTACTTACGTTCTTCTTTTCATATCCCTGTGTAAGTCAGAAGAAATATGAACATAGTATATTATGGATAATATGGTCTAACTTTTTATTTTAACAACCTTACCAAGTCTCATAAATACATGAGAGAACACTTCTGTTCTGATAGGTGAGGATTAAAAAGCACAGCTTCCATTGCCAATTGTCGGATAGTTGAATTTCTACACTGAGTGGAGTATTTTTAATATACAATAAAAGAGGGTATTTTCAGGTTGAATCATTTGATAAAGTAGTGCCAAAGGTAACAGTCTTAGAATACTTGGCTGACTCTTATTGCCAACTTAGGGCCAGGGAAAATTGTCAGCAAGGGCATATTCATCATGCCTTAGACTTTCTCAATAACTTTGTACTCCTGGCTGGAGTCGCCAGTCTCAGTTCCTAAAAAGGATTTTTCTGGTGCTGAGTAGTGTACTTCGAGCTTGTCTCCGACCACTGTCCTACCCTCTTGGCCTCCTAGGCTGGAAAACTCAGTTGTGCTGGATTACTCTCTCCCCTTCATTTCCCTAGTTGTAAAGTCATATTGGTTCTACTTCTAGAATATTTTCCCACTGGTCTCTATCTCACAGTACCCCTGCTATCACCACAGTGTAGCAAAGGACAATGTCAGAAGACCTGGATTAAATTCAGGCCCCATCAGCATATAACTGGGTGCCTTGGTAAGTCCATTTAACTAAGCCTCAATTTCCTCGTTCATAAAATGGGAATAATAGTACTTCACAGGATTTTTGTGATATCAGAGATGATGTATATAGAATATTTTATGTAAGGTATAGTAGGTACTCAATTAATTTCTAAATACTACTATTATTTCAAGATTATTAAGTAACTTCTTACTCCTCGAGGTCTTTTTTTCTCCAATTCATTCCTTAGACTTCTATCAAGGTAATCTTGCAAAACACTAACTCAATGATACGATTCAAAAGTCTTACATGACCCACTTTTTTAGCCCCCTCTGCCTCTGCATACATACTCCATGATATATTCATTCTGGGTTACTCAGCCTTTCTCAGTCATGTCATGTTATGTTATTTCACTAGGCATTTACATATGGTTCTCTTCATCCTAGAATGCCTTCCTCCCATCTCCTATTTCTTGTCATAGGTATAATCTTCATTCTGCAGTACCCACCATGAATTACCAGCCTTACTGGAAAATAAAAGTTTGGAGGGTTCATTTCATAATAAGCTTGAAATAAATCAAGAATGTCATGTGGATATAAAAACTAGTCTTGGGCTACATTGATAATGGCAGCATCAAGAGCAGGGAAGGGAACAGTCACTCTAGTTTTTTACTCTACTAATCAGGCCACACTAGGAGTACCATTTTGAATTTGGAAACCACATTTAAAAAAGACAGAGACAAAGTGAAGTGCTCTATCCAAAAGGACCAGGATGATGACTGGTTTTAAATCATGCAACAGGAGGGGCTATGGAAGGCACTGGCAACATTTAACTTGGAGCAGAGAAGGCTCTAAACAAATTATAAACATGTGCAGTCCCCTCATATGGAATGGGCAGTGTACTTCCACTGTGTGGCCTCAGTGGGTAGCACTGAAACCAACAGGTAAAGTTGTAGAGTCAAACAGGAACACATCCCAAAGAAGCCCTTTTTAATCATCAGGAGTTTGGAAGGCAGACTGGACTGTGTGAAGAGATTGAGTTTCTGGCCTCCGATGATAAGAAAGCAGGGTCTGGGGGACTAGAAGAGACATTGAAGAAGGTCTTACAGCTCCAAATAGCTAGTTTCATGAGATGAGCTGTGATCTTAGCTGCTATGACTCAAGAGCCTCATCTTCCATGAGACTTTTTCTTGCCTTGTCAGTCAGGGTGATTCATGTACATTTCTTATGTTCCTTTGCACTTGTGACCATTATCAGAGCACTTTCCGCATAACAAATTGCATCTCTGCTTCACCCACTAGAATGCAAGCTATTTCTGGATGGGAAATGTGTCATATGCTTCTTGTTTCTCATAGTACCAACCACTGCTCCTTTCACACAGAAGATACTCAGTAAGGGGGACTGATTTAATTTTATGCCCATGGGCAACTCATTCATCCTTTTAATGAGTTTCCTTAGTAGTAAACAAAAGTTTTAAATTTGATGATCTAGCAGGAAACAAGAGTTTTAAATTTGATGATCTCTATAGTAAACTTTCTAATAATTAAAAAATATGAGTACTTTCTGATAATTAAAAAATATGAAAACCAGTCTAAAAATTGACTCTTGAAATGAGTTGGAAAGAGCCCATTGGATCCTTTTTACATGGAGAATATTTGGAGGTGGAGATGCATACGGCTTCACCCGATGTTAAATACTCTGTTGTTCCTCACTCCCTCTCTGGGTAAGAATTTCATAGAAGAAAGTTCTTATGGTTTTATCAATAGTATTCATTGATTCTCAGTCTCAGAAAATGTTTCTGGTGGAAGTAAAGTCCATTTTATGCATATATTGACCATTTCATTGAAATAGATTGTAAACCCGTGCAATTAGGCTGAAGAGGTTCTGTTACTAGCACCACTCCTTATTAGAAAGTGCCGGCTTGGGCAAACTGGCAACATCGGCATCTAGCCTTCTTATAATACTTCCTAAGTCATCTATATTGTTACTTCAGAGTGTTGAGCTTTACATTTGCAACCAATCCACGTCTTAAAAGAAACGTTCCTTGATAATGGCCAAAAATTAGAAGCAAGCTAAATCTCCTGTATTAAGAGAACAGCTAAGCACATTCCTATGGATTGCATTATTGATATATTATGCAATCATTAAAAATTAGTGTTACATACATGATGTGGCAGTTTGAAAAAAATGCTTATGATGTAAAAAACGAAGTACGGGATATAAAATTGTATGAATACTTATGAGTTCAGCAGCTGCCAGAATGATTTTATAAAAAATCAGATCTGATCATAAAATTCTTGGGAGACAATTCTCTGAGTCCCCTGCATTTCTATAAATCTTGCAAACAGAAATACTGATTTCCTTTGTTCTGGACTGTATTTTCAGGGATATTCGTATAGTGAACAGCCTTGAAAGATACAGTGTCTCTCTCGGGAGCAATCAGTAAGTTTGTTTACTGTCCAGCATAATAATGTTCTTCTCTGAGGCACAGCCCAGGCAGGCTTAGGCTCACTGTAAAAGAGTCAGTTTCCCCTGGCTTGGGATTTCTCTCCTGTAATGGAACCCACCGTGTGTGTAGGCATCACATGGCCTCCCTTGTTTTGCTCTGTGGAAACTGAGACTCGGAACCAGTGAAAATGCTGTTTCTCTGGCTACAACTATTAGTATGAGGCTATGAAGTTTCTTATCCAGGAATCTCAGATCCTCTGCCTGTATCCATGACAGCACAGCAGGGTAACTTGCTAGCTTGCAGGTAAGAAACAAAATCTCAGATCCTTCACAGTTCTCAACATTGGTTCCCTTGCTTAAACCTGCCTCACCTGCTCTCAGTGACAGCCCACGTGCATTTAGGGTAAAATTGCTAAGAACGACATCAGAAACAATAATGGCTAACATGGAATGAGTACTAAACATTGTGCTAAGCGTGTTACTTGTCATATAATCCTCACAACCACCCTAAGGGGTAAATATAATTGGTATCACCACTTAAGAGGTAAGGAAGCTGAGGCAGAGGCTCAGTTTTTCACAAGAACCCCGGGTCACCACACAGCCTAGTCCGTCTGTTAAGCAATTTCCCTCATTCTGGATCTCATTCTTACCCATCCTTTGGGTCTCCGCTTAACCAGAACTTCCTTAGAAAAGCCTTCCCTTGGTCTACACTTTAGTCTTATCTCATGGAATTCTGCTCTTTTCCTTTGTAGCACTTTCTACAGTTTATTGATTAATTGGGGGACCCTGTAATTGCTTATATATATTGCTTATATACCCTCTGTCTTCCACCCTACACAGACGCCTGGGTGTAGGGATGAGTTTACCTTGTCTTCCAAAGTTTTGAGCATGACAAGTGCTCAACGTATATGCTGAATGAATACATGGATCAGTGATTTGTAAATGATAAGGGCCTGCAGATAACCTCAAATTCTACTTGTATGGCACAAATTTTATTATTTCCATAGTCTGCAAAATAGCTATTTTGCCATTAATGTGAAAACAGTATATTTATATTATTCAAATAAATAAAACCCAAAGGCCTTGTCCTCGTGAGAAATTTCAGAGGCATTTTCAGAGTCTGTGGACTGCAGGTAGAATTGCAGAAAACAGAAAGTGTGGAGTGGGGAATAAAGAATGTAGTAGGGGAGACAGGAGAAGATGGTGGAAGAGTAGGACACGGAGATCACCTTCCTCCCCACAGATGCATCAGAAATACATCTACACGTGGAACTGCTCCTATAGAACACCCACTGAACACTGGCAGAAGACCTCAGACCTCCCAAAAGGCAAGAAACTCCCCACGTACCTGGGTAGGGCAAAAGAAAAAAGAAAAAACAGAGACACAAGATAGGGATGGGACCTGCACCAGTGGGAGGGAGCTGTGAAGGAGGAAAGGTTTCCACACACTAGGTAGCCCCTTCGCTGGCGGAGAGGGGTGTGGCGGAGGGGAGAAGCTTCGGAGCCAGGGAGGAGAGCACAGCCACAGGGGTGTGGAGGGCAAAGCAGAGAGATTCCTGCACAGAGGATTGGTGCCGACCAGCACTCACCAGCCCGAGAGGCTTGTCTGCTCACCTGCCGGGGCGGGCAGGGGCTGGGAGCTGAGGCTCGGGCTTCGGGGGTCAGATCCCAGGGAGAGGACTGGTGGCGTGAACACAGCCTGAAGGGGCTAGTGCGCCATGGCTAGCCGGGAGGGAGTCCGGGAAAAGTCTGGAGCTACCGAAGAGGCAAGAGACTTTTTCATGCCTCTTTTGTTTCCTGGTGTGCGAGAAGAGGGGATTAAGAGCACCGCTTAAAGGAGCTCCAGAGACGCGCGCGAGCCGCGGCTAACAGCACAGACCCCAGAGATGGGCATGAGACGCTAAGGCTGCTGCTGCCGCCACCAAGAAGCCTGTGTGAGAGCACAAGTCACTCTCCCCACCTCCCCTCCCGGGAGCCCGTGCAGCCCGCCACTGCCAGGGTCCGGGGAACCAGGGACAACTCCCCCGGGAGAACACACGGCGTGCCTCAGGCTGGTGCAACGTCCTGCTGGCCTCTGCCTCCACAGGCTCACCCCATACCCCTCCCTCCCCCCCGGCCTGAGTGAGCCAGAGCCCCCGAATCAGCGGCTCCTTTAACCCCGTCCTGTCTGAGCGAAGAACAGACGCCCTCCAGGGACCTACACACAGAGGCGGGGCCAAATCCAAAGCTGAGCCCTTGGGAGCTGTGAGAACAAAGAAGAGAAAGGGAAATCTCTCCCAGCAGCCTCAGGAGCAGCGGATTAAATCTCCACAATCAACTTGATGTACCCTGCATCTGTGGAATACCTGAATAGACAATGAATCATCCCAAATTGAGGAGGTGGACTTTGGGAGCAAGATAGATTATTTTTTCCCCTTTTCCTCTTTTTGTGAGTGTGTATGTTTATGTGTATGCTTCTGTGTGAGATTTTGTCTGTATAGCTTTGCTTTCACCATTTGTCCTAGGGTTCTGTACATCCATTTTTTGGTTTTTTTTTTACTTAAAAAATTTTTTTTCTTAATAATTGTTTATTTTAATAACTTTATTTTATTTTATTCTCTCTCTTTCTTTCTATTTTTTCTCGCTTTTATTATGAGCTGTGTGGAGGACAGTCTCTTGGTGCTCCAGCCAGGCATCAGGGCTGTGCCTTTGAGGTGGGAGAGCCAACGTCAGGACACTGGTCCACAAGAGACCTCCCAGCTCCACGTAATATCAAACGGCGAAAATCTCCCAGAGATCTCCATCTCAACACCAATACCCAGCTTCACTCAACGACCAGCAAGCTACAGTGCTGGACACCCTATGCCAAACAACTAGAAAGACAGGAACACAGCCCCATGCATTAGCACAGAGGCTGCCTAAAATCATAATAAGGCCACAGGCACCCCAAAACACACCATCAGACGTGGACCTGCCCACCAGAAAGACAAGATCCAGCCTCATCCACCAGAACACAGGCACTAGTCCCCTCCACCAGGAAACCTACACAACCCACTGAACCAACCTTAGCCACTGGGGACAGACACCAAAGACAACGGGAACTACGAACCTGCAGCCTGCGAAAGGGAGACCCCAAACACAGTAAGATAAGCAAAATGAAAAGACAGAAAAACACACAGCAGATGAAGGAGCAAGGTAAAAACCCACCAGACATAACAAATGAAGAGGAAATAGGCAGTCTACCTGAAAAAGAATTCAGAATAATGATGGTAAAGATGATCCAAAATCTTGGAAATAGAATAGAGAAAATGCAAGAAACATTTAACAAGGACCTAGAAAAACTAAAGAGGAAACAAGCAATGATGAACAACACAATAAATGAAATTAAAAATACTCTAGAAGGGATCAATAGTAGAATAACTGAGGCAGAAGAATGGATAAGTGACCTGGAACATAAAATAGTGGAAATAACTACTGCAGAGCAGAATAAAGAATGAAAAGAACTGAGGACAGTCTCAGAGACCTCAGGGGCAACATTAAACGCACCAAAATTCGAACTATAGCGGTCACAGAAGAAGAAGAGAAAAAGAAAGGGACTGAGAAAATATTTGAAGAGATTATAGTTGAAAACTTCCCTAATATGGGAAAGGAAATAGTTAATCAAGTCCAGGAAGCACAGAGAGTCCCATACAGGATAAATCCAAGGAGAAACACGCCAAGACACATATTAATCAAACTATCAAAAATTAAATACAAAGAACACATATTAAAAGCAGCAAGGGGGGCTTCCCTGGTGGCGCAGTGGTTGGGAGTCCGCCTGCCAATGCAGGGGACAAGGGTTCGTGCCCCGGTCCGGGAGGATCCCACATGCTGCGGAGCGGCTGGGCCCCTGAGCCATGGCCACTGGGCCTGCATGTCCGGAGCCTGTGCTCTGCAACGGGAGAGGCCACAACAGTGAGAGGCCCGCGTATAGCAAGAAAAAAAAAATAGCAGCAAGGGACAAACAACAAATAACACACAAGGGAATCCCCATAAGGTTAACAGCTGATCTTTCAGCAGAAACTCTGCTAGCCAGAAGGGACTGGCAGGACATATTTAAAGTGATGAAGGAGAAGAACTTACAACCAAGATTACTCTACCCAGCAAGGATCTCATTCAGATTTGATGGAGAAATTAAAACCTTTAAAGACAAGCAAAAGCTGAGAGAGTTCAGCACCACCAAACCAGCTTTACAACAAATGCTAAAGGAACTTCTCTAGGCAAGAAACACAAGAGAAGGAAAAGACCTACAATAACAAACCCAAAACAATTAAGAAAATGGGAATAGGAACATACATATTGATAATTACCTTAAGTGTCAATGGATTAAATGCTCCCACCGAAAGACACAGACTGGCTGAATGGATACAGAAACAAGACCTGTATATATGCTGTCTACAGAGACCCACTTCATACCTAGGGACACATACAGACTGAAAGTGAGGGGATGGAAAAAGATATTCCATGCAAGTGGAAATCAGAAGAAAGCTGGAATAGCAATTCTCATATCAGACAAAATAGACTTTAAAATAAAGACTATTACAAGAGACAAAGAAGGACCCTACATAATGATCAAGGGATCAATCCAAGAAGAAGATATAACAATTGTAAATATTTATGCACCCAACATAGGAGCACCTCAATACATAAGGCAAATATTAACAGCCATAAAAGGGGAAATCGACAGTAACACAATCATAGTAGGGGACTATAACACCCCACTTTCATCAATGGACAGATCATCCAAAATGAAAATAAATAAGGAAACACAAGCTTTAAATGATACATTAAACAAGATGGACTTAATTGATATTTATAGGACATTCCATCCAGAAACAACGGAATACAAATTTTTCTCAAATGCTCATGGAACATTCTCCAGGAGAGATCATATCTTGGGTCACAAATCTAGCCTTGGTAAATTTAAGAAAATTGAAATCGTATCAAGTATCTTTTCCAACCACAATGCTATGAGACTAGATATCAATTACAGGAAAAGATCTGTAAAAAATACAAACACATGGAGGCTAAACAATACACTACTTAATAACGAAGTGATCACTGAAGAAATCAAAGAGGAAATCAAAAAGTACCTAGAAACAAATGACAATGGAGACATGACGACCCAAAACCTATGGGATTCAGCAAAAGCAGTTCTAATAGGGAAGTTTACAGCAATACAATCCTATCTTAGAAACAGGAAACATCTTAAATAAACAACCTAACATTGTACCTAAAGCAATTAGAGAAAGAAGAACAAAAAAACCCCAAAGTTAGCAGAAGGAAAGAAATCATAAAGATCAGATCAGAAATAAATGAAAAAGAAATGAAGAAAACGATAGCAAAGAGCAATAAAACTAAAAGCTGGTTCTTTGAGAAGATAAAATTGATAAATCATTAGCCAGACTCATCAAGAAAAATAGGGAGAAGACTCAAATCAATAGTTAGAAATGAAAAAGGAGAAGTAATAACTGACACTGCAGAAATACAAAGGATCATGAGAGATTACTGCAAGCAACTCTATGCCAATAAAATGGACAACCTGGAAGAAATGGACAAATTCTTAGAAATGCACAACCTGCTGAGACTGAACCAGGAAGAAATAGAAAATATGAACAGACCAATCACAAGCACTGAAATTGAAACTGTGATTAAAAATCTTCCAACAAAAAAAACCCAGGACCAGATGGCTTCCCAGCCGAATTCTATCAAACACTTAGAGAAGAGCTAACATCTGTCCTTCTCAAACTTTTCCAAAATATAGCAGAGGGAGGAACACTCCCAACCTCATTCTATGAGGCCACCATCACCCTGATAACAAAATGAGACAAAGATGTCACAAAGAAAGAAAACTACAGGCCAATATCACTGATGAACATAGATGCAAAAATCCTCTACAAAATACTAGCAAACAGAATCCAACAGCACATTAAAAGGATCATACACCATGATCAAGTGGGGTTTGTTACAGGAATACAAGAATTCTTCAATATACGCAAATCAATCAACATGATAAACCATATTAACAAATTGAAGGAGAAAAACCATATGATCATCTCAATAGATGCAGAGAAAGCTTTCTACAAAATCCAACACCCATTTATGATAAAGACCCTGCAGAAAGGAGGCATAGAGGGAACTTTCCTCAACATAATAAAGGCCATATATGACAAACGCACAGCCAACATCGTCCTCAATGGTGAAAAACTGAAACCATTCCCACTAAGATCAGGAACAAGACGAGGTTGCCACTCTCACCACTCTTATTCAACATAGTTTTGGAAGTTTTAGCCACAGCAATCAGAGAAGAAAAAGAAATAAAAGGAATCCAAATCGGAAAAGAAGTAGTAAAGCTGTCACCGTTTGCAGATGACATGATACTCTACCTAGAGAATCCTAAAGATGCTATCAGAAAACTACTAGAGCTAATCAATGAATCTGGTAAAGTAGCAGGATACAAAATTAATGCACAGAAATCTCTGGCATTCTTATACACTAATGATGAAAAATCTGAAAGTGAAATTAAGAAAACACTCTTATTTACCATTGCAACAAAATAATAAAATATGTAGGAATAAACCTACCTAAGTAGACAAAAGACCTGTATGCTGAAAATTATAAGACACTGATGAAAGAAATTACAGATGATACAAATAGATGGAGAGATATACCAAGTTCTTGGATTGGAAGAATCAACATTGTGAAAATAACTCTACTCCCCAAAGCAATCTACAGATTCAATGCAATCCCTATCAAACTACCACTGGCATTTTTCACAGAAGTAGAACAAAAAATTTCACAATTTGTATGAAAACACAAAAGACCCCGAATAGCCAAAGCAATCTTGAGAACGAAAAATGGAGCTGGAGGAATCAGGCTCCCTGACTTCAGACTATACTACAAAGCTACAGTAATCAAGACAGTATGGTACTGGCACAAAAACAGAAATATAGATCAATGGAACAGGATAGAAAGCCCAGAGATAAACTCATGCACATATGGTCACCTTATCTTTGATAAAGGAGGCAAGAATATACAGTGGAGAAAAGACAGCCTCTTCAATAAGTGGTGCTGGGAAAACTGGACAGGTACATGTAAAAGGATGAAATTAGAACACTCCCTAACACCATACACAAAAATAAACTCAGATTAAAGACCTAAATGTAAGGGCAGACACTATCAAACTCTTAGAGGAAAACATAGGCAGAACACTCTATGACATAAATCACAGCAAGATCCTTTTAGACCCACCTCCTACAGAAATGGAAATAAAAACAAAACTAAACAAATGGGACCTAATGAAACTTAAAAGCTTTTGCACAGCAAAGGAAAGCATAAACAAGACCAAAAGACAACCCTCAGGATGGGGGAAAATATTTGCAAATGAAGCAACTGACAAAGGATTAATCTCCAAAATTTACAAGCAGCTCATGCAGCTCAATAACAAAAAAACACACAACCCAATCCAAAAATGGGCAGAAGACCTAAATAGACATTTCTCCAAAGAAGATATACAGATTGCCAACAAACACATGAAAGAATGCTCAACATCATTAATCATTAGAGAAATGCAAATCAAAACTACAATGAGATATCATCTCACACCGGTCAGAATGGCCATCATCAAAAAATCTAGAAACAATAAATGCTGGAGAGCATGTGGAGAAAAGGGAACCCTCTTGCACTGTTGGTGGGAATGTAAATTGACACAGCCACTATGGAGAACAGTATGGAGGCTCCTTAAAACACTAAAAATAGAACTACCATACAACCCAGCAATCCCACTACTGGGCATATACCCTGAGAAAACCATAATTCAAAAAGAGTCATGTACCAAAATGTACATTGCAGTTCTATTTACAATAGCCAGGACATGGAAGCAACCTAAGTGTCCATCGACAGATGAATGGATAAAGAAGATGTGCTACATATATACAATGGGATATTACTCAGCCATAAAACGAAACGAAATTGAGTTATTTGTAGTGAGGTGGATGGACCTAGAGTCTGTCACACAGAGTGAAGTAAGTCAGAAAGAGAAAGACAAATACCATATGCTAACACATATATATGGTATTTAAGAAAAAAAATGTCATGAAGAACCTAGGGGTAAGACAGGAACAAAGACACAGACCTACTACAGCATGGACTTGAGGATATGGGGAGGGGGAAGGGTAAGCTGTGACAAAGTGAGAGAGTGGCATGGACATATATACACTACCAAACGTAAAATAGATAGCTAGTGGGAAGACGCCGCATAGCACAGGGAGATGAGATAGGTGGTTTGTGACCACCCAGAGGGGTGGGATAGGGAGGAAGACACAAGAGGGAAGAGATATGGGAACATATGTATATGTATAACTGATTCACTGTTATAAAGCAGAATCTAACACACCATTGTAAAGCAATTATACTCCAATAAAGATATTAAAAAAAAAAGAATGTAGTAGGCAGGGAGACATGTTGATCATGGACGTTCCTGGTCACATACATTTTATGGACCACTTATTCAGAACTGCATCATTTGAAATATTTTATCCTAATTGATTGTTAATACTCACTAAATGTCCAAAATGCCCTATTGAGCTTTCATTATCATCTTTTGAGGTGTTGTTGCTTTGTACATTTTAATGGTTTAATTCATCTTTGCCAGAAGCCATTTGTACATTATCAACATTATTATGCATCTGTATGATAGATAGGGTGGGCCCAATAAATTCCGATATGCAAATTTCCCTCTCCATGAAGCAATTTTAATAAAATTATATTGTTTTGCACTTTGAGAGCGCACAAAATATGAATTGGAAATAGGTTCAGGAATAGCTGTATTTTGTTAGAAGTCAGTTAAAGTTTCCAGGTTGCTAATGGGAAGGGTGCCATATAAGATGACAATATTTGATCAAGTTGCGTCTCATGTGCACAATTTGGGAGAGAGAGGAGTAGAGGAAAAATACAATAGAACTGCTTACAGTATTGTAGAGGGGGTGAGTTTGTAAAAAAAAAAAGTTGAACATTTATTCATTCATTCAAAAATACTATTGGCATTTACTTTTGGAGAGGGTAGTGTGGTGTGGGTAGAACACAGATGATAACAACAATGGCGGCCTTGTAGTAGATGCTTACCGTGTAGGCAAAATGAAACCTTTACATGTAGCCACTTAATCCTCCAGATAGTTTTAGAGGTGTTTAGAGTTTTAGATGTTGCTTTCCCCATTTTGCCCACGAAACCCATGGAGGTTAAGTCCAACATCATTGGGTCAATGAGCAGAGATGCTGTAACAAACAAACCCAAACCAACTAAACCAAACTCAAACTAGCCACCTCCACACCCACAAAAAAAATCCCCGTTCACTCTGGCTGCGAAATTTAACCACACAATAGGGGCTCATCACTCCTACCAGGGGTTTTAGAGTCCAGTGGAGATATAAGGTGAACAAATAACTGCATATATGAGGTAGAGAATTAAAAGTGAGATAGCAGAGGTACAGGAAAAAAAAGCTATGAAATTGCCAGGAATGAAGAGCTTGTTCCCCTCAAGGTCTGCAGAGGAAGAAGCAGAAAAAGCTACATAGAGGAGATGGCATTTAAAGATCTTGGACTGAGATTTTAGATGCAGAGATTGTGAGAGAACATTTAGTGTGGGAGAAACAAGGCATGAAAGATAGTGGGAGGATTATTCTAGAAGAGAAGTAGAAAATATAGTCATTCACCAAACACCTACTACATCCTAGACACTTGGGAATAAAACATAATGTACTGAGGGATAAAGGGGAGCAAGCATATTATAATTTAGTGAGATAACGGAAGTGTATACAAGATGCAGAAGTAATGGGGGATAGAACAGAGAACGTGTGATCATGGGGTCTCTCTTTGGTTCACACTGAATTAATTAAGATGATAGCAGCCCTGAAGTGGATAAGAATGACTTCTAAATACTCAGATACCCTCTCTAAGCTTCAGTATTCTTGTTTTTTAATTCTCAAAATGAAAAAATAAATAAATAAAAGCACCTATTTCATAGGATGCTTGTGAGGATCAAATGGGCAAACACATAAAACATACTTAGTATAGTGCTGGCCCATTACAAGTGCTTGATAATGATCAGTTTTTAATATTATCTTCATTGCCCACAACTACTGATAAAAGGAAGAAAGTCATGCTCCAGAGCAGTGATAAGAAAATCACAAGCAAGTTTTGAATTCCTTCCTGACTTTTTTTTTTTTTTGCGGTACGCGGGCCTCTCACTGCTGTGGCCTCTCCCGTTGCAGAGCACAGGCTCCGGACGCACAGGCTCAGCGGCCATGGCTCACGGGCCCAGCTGCTCCGCGGCATGTGGGATCTTCCCAGACCAGGGCACGAACCCGTGTCCCCTGCATCGGCAGGCAGACTCTCAACCACTGCGCCACCAGGGAAGCCCTTTCCTGACTTTTAAGGTCCTCCATGTATACACAGTTCCAGCCTGTGGCTTCAGACTTGTCTGCTACTGCCGTTCACATACCCTAATCTCTAAGCCCACCTACACAACTGCTGCTAGCATCTCCAATCTTATGTTCCCAAGGCACCTGGACTTGCCTGCATGATGGCAACTGTCATATTAGATTATAATGATCTCTTTATAAGCAAGTTTACTGATACTTAAAGCATGGCTCAAGTAGCAGCTGCACCAGCATCTTCCTGGAGCTTGTTGGAAATGGTGATTCTTACGCCTGTTAAAGTTTGAGAAACATTAAAGCTTGAGAAGTTTGGTCTAGAGCATGAATTCTCTGAGGTCAGGAAACATATGTTTTCATCTATATATCTGAAATTCTATTAACATCTGGCAGAGTAGCATTTCCTAAATTATCATTTAGTGAATGTATGAATAAGTGAATGAGTTCAAACATGCTTTCTTAGCTCCACTCCTTTTATTCAAGTCATTTCACCCTTTTGATTTTTTCCATCAGCCTTGGACACCACACCTTTGTCTTCCTACTAAGTTAACCCTTCCACGCGAACTTCTCCGATCTCCTAACCACTTGTGAGCTCTCTCTCTCCTCAGAGCCTCCCATAGCACTGTCTCTTGATTATATGTCTGTCCCTTCTCTCTCTCTCTCTCTCTCTCTCCACACATGCTCATATGAACACACACACCGCTTCATACTCAGAATTTGTCCTGGAGGTCAAAGATAGTGTCCTTCCTCAAGGTTCCATAATCATCTAACTGAGCCATTCCTAGCATACTAAATACAGATTTGCTCAACAAACATTCGTTGAAGATTACTGCACCTGACTGACCGTTGGGAGTTGGCCATTAGCTGGAGAAAGGAACCCAACATGCAGCTTCTCAGCCTTTGCAGACTTTGCTTTCTTGCCTCACCTGAGTTATCAACATAAAGGAACTAACGGAAATATAGGGTTTTATGTCATACAATATTCAAGAGATTCCAGAGTAGAGTACTAGAATGACAACTGGAGTAAAAATAAGATCTTTTTTCCAGCAGGACATCTATTACTGCATTGTTACACAACCTTGGGCAAGCCATTTTCCCTTTTCTGGGACTGTTTTCCCATTTATACAGTGAGGAGTCCTGAAACCCAATTTCTGGGACTCCTTTCAGTGCTAAACCTCTATGATTCTATTCAGCTGCAAGGTGCTCAAGAATAGTAATTAATCAGAGGAATGAGGATAATAATTCCTGGCAGTCAGCTGAGTACCATCCCAAGCCAGACTGCAGTACTGAGATTGACAGTGTGAGCAATTACCCAAGGCCTTGCTTACATTCATTATGGTGAAGAGGAAGAAAGCACGGTCCTTTTGGGGAAAGCTACGAGATCACATTATGGGGAAGTAAAAAGTGAGAAGAGAATTTCCCTAAATTGTTGGCTGTAAAACAAAGAAAAGTTTAACCAGCTTGTCAAATTTACTAATGTCAGTTTCAAATTTAAGATGAACAGAAACAAGGAAATAAATATTTCAGCAAGGAGAGACTTCGGCTGGGCCAACTCAGAAATTACAAGGATCGTTAATTGTTATGTTTCATCAAAAGATTCCTAGTTAAGCGAAAAGGACTTTGATCCCTGGGGATAATATTGCCCAAGCTTTTTAATATATCACAGGTTTATCTTTTAGTCTAACCTTCCTCTGAAACATGTGATACAGGTCAATACCATGAAAACCTGGGAAGACTCTTCCTCTGTTCCAGGGAAGCAACCTCACTCAATGTCTCCATGTACTGTTTGTGCCCTAGAAAGTGATCCACTGGAGATTCTAATTAAATTTGCTATCTGAAGATGAGGGAGATGTGACTAATTATGCTAGGCTCTAAAAGCAGGACAAAGAAATTTTTCTGAGTCCTTTGTTAGTCATTAAATTAAATGAACAGTTTAGTAATAAACGCAACAGAGTAAGTCAACTGAGTGAAGTGGAATGCAGGCTACATTGAGAAGTTGGATTGAAAAGGTGTCGAACCTACAGAATTGCAGCTGTTGAGCATTGCAATGGACGTTTGAGAACTTAATGTGCATTGCAAAAGGGCACACACGCTATGCTGTCACACAAGAAGAGGAGTCTGGTTCTAAGGCAGAAGAATTTTAGAGTTGTCAAAGTGACACACCACCACCTCAAAGCTGACAATTCTGGAACTAAGAAAATGGTTGGTTAATAGTTAGCCAGTGTTTTCACTAAGGTTTAACTTTTCTACTACTGAAGGGGTTAAAGTCCTATGAGATATTAACATCAAGTCAACAGGTCCTGGAAACATCATGGGGAACTTGTTTTCTTTGTTGTTTCAATTTGTGCTACCAAAAAATCGTTCAGGAGAAAAGTACAATGATTTTAACTTAAAGCAAAAATCTGGTTTTCATACAGATACTTAGATAATACACTTCAGTTGCTGTTGATCTGCTGGCTGGCTATCATTGCAGCAGTGATTACTGACAAAACATTGAATATTTGAGTCCCTACTATGTGCTTACCACTATTCTAGGGTTTGGGAAATATTAAAATATTAATATCAAGGGCCTCTATATTCAAGAAGTATACAATATAGTTAGTGAGACAAGGCTACAGAATGAATGATTTGTGAATAACACAAGACAATCTTTAATCAAGTGATGGTAATTTGACCTACAGTGGGGAAAACATGATATAACTTCAGAGAAGGCATATAGGTGGGAGTTTTCAGGGAAGGATTCATGGAAGTGGTAAATATCTGAGCTAGATTTTGGTATGAGTAGAATCTGGAAAATCAGAGAAGGATGGAGAAGGCCCAGTTTAGGATGGGCAGAGGTACAGAAAAAAGGAGCAAGGGAATGAAAGTGACACCAGAGAAACCTGCCTGAATTGAGAGTTGATTAATGATAATTCAAAACAAATATGCAGGCTTAGTGTTAAAAAAAAAGAATTCTCTTATAATTCTATATTGATTTTACCATGGTTATTTTTTCTCCAGGTTACAGCTTTCTACTAGCAGAATTAAGAGGCTAAACCTATAATTTTCTACCCTCAGCACCTTGTCTTAGATTGAATGTTTTTGTGAACTAAGGTTTTTCTCTTTCATTTTTTTTTTAATATGTGGGATTTTTCCTTTGTATTTCAGACCAGCTCCTCTGTATACACAGTATTAATGGGTGACATTTAAGAATGCTGGTTTTACAGCACAATTATCCACTCCATGTGTTACTGCTGGCCTCTGTTGCCACTGTAATTCTCAAGTCTACTTTCCAACATGTGAACCTCATAATGTTTAATAATATAGAGCTATTAAATCACTTTACTTTTCTATCTAGAAGGATAAAGCCACAAAAAAAATGTTCTCTCATAAGGCCAGCATTGTGTAATGAATCAACTAAAATACCAAAGGATGAACTTAGAGCAAAACATCTTAGAGAACAAAAGGGAAAAGCAAAAGGTTTCTTTGGGCTGTACAATTATAATATGTGTTTCCTTATTTTGGGCTTTAAAAGTTTTATAGAGAACTTGTTAATTTCTACCCCAAAGGTTATAATATGAGCAGTTTAGAGCACTGGAAAGAATTATAAAAATAGCAACAAATAAAGCACAAAAGCAAAAATGACAATCATATTTTGCATTCATATAATGTCACTTGCTGGGGGGCTGACAACAGATCAAGGCAATTATGTATCACAGCTATACTAAAAAAAAAAAATTGGAAAAATGAAAACCGTCATTTAACTATGTGAATTTGTTTTTCTTTTTTCTTTTCGGCCATGCCACATGGCATGTGGGATCATAGCTCCCTGACCAGGGATCGAACCTGCACTCCCTGCAGTGGAAGTGTAGAGTCTTAACCACTGGACCACCAAGGAAGTCCCTAACTATGTGAATTTTACTTTGTTAGGCTGAGAGATGTGAAAAGTTGTCAATGACATATCACAAAACCCAAAAAGGTATATTAAAGTAACCTTATTGATGATGACTTATATGTACGGCAATTACCAGATTTATGACTGAGTCGTTGTATTTAAGATCTATCTTATTTAGGCATTCAATGTGTCTGGCTTATGGACTACAAAGCCTAGCTCTAAGGGCTTTTGGAAAGGGAGAATCCACAGTCAAAACTGTAGGCCAGAACCAACCAGATGTCCAAACACAGTGCTTACCAAAGGTTGTGGACGGGAGTACCGAACAAAGGCACAACAAAGAGAGTGCTCCCTGATTTGAGAGGGTGGGTGTTTGGGAGCTGTGTCAACAGCACACAGTGACAAGAGCAATTTAAATAAATACACAATTCTGGAGACAAACCCACCTCTTAATTTTTCAAATTAAGGCTATGAATACAATAGCTACTATCTATTATCACCATAATTTCATAAAATAAAATATATTTGACACCGAAGTTAGAAGGAGATCATAATCTCAGGAAGGATTCTTCCTAAGGAAGGACAGAGGGCAATCTAACATTGATGTATGTATATGTATCTTGCAAAGTCCTTCTTTTCCTTCATTTTGCCCCAGACCAGTAGAAGTTAGGCCGTGAACCATCACCAGTCTATGAACTTGAATTTGGGAAAACACTGACTTAAAGCACACCCAGAAGTGCTGGAATTATGTAGAATAGAATGTTTTATAGTATGTCTGTGGCTTTGTCAATGGTTGGGGTATAGCTTAACAAGGCAATTTAAATAGTGGAAAGAATAAGATAGGATAGGTTATATTCAAGAAAGACCTCTCTATTTCATTTCAAATTAAGTGTAATCACTGACCCCCCATTAGTTAATATCTTGCAGACTTCTGAGCATCACTATGTGTATATGTGTGTGTGTGTGTGTGTGTGTGTACATTCCGTAACTTCTCTCCCTTTTTTTTTTTCTTTTTGCGGTACGCGGGCCTCTCACTGTTGTGGCTTCTCCCGCTGCGGAGCACAGGCTCCGGACGCGCAGGCTCAGCGGCCATGGCTCGCGGGCCCAGCGGCTCCGCGGCATGTGGGATCTTCCCAGACCGGGGCACGAACCCGTATCCCCTGCATCGCCAGGCGGACTCTCAACCACTGCGCCACCAGGGAAGCCCTTCTTTCCCATTTTAATCATGCTAATAAATTCCTTCTTGATATCCTCTCAGCATATGCCCTCTATTACAGCACCTATTCTATGGGATTCTAATTGTTTTCCTTCTGCTGTGGTCTCTTCTATTAGAATGAGTCCCTTTGGGAAAGGGCTACATCTAATTTGTCTTTGTATTCCCAATGCAGAGCACAGTCTCTGTCACAGGCTCACTAAGTATAGAGGTCACTACATATTTATTGGAATAAATAAATTTATAATAATTTAAATAATTCTTATTGTCTTTAAAAAAATCATTAATATTTGTCAGGTACATTGCTGGGCACCAGGGATAGAGGAAATGATTACAACACAGTTCCCAAGCTCAAGAGGTTCAGTGTAGTTGATGAGATAGATACGGCAATCAAATAACAATAATAATACAGTAGGCTAAGTTCTATAACTTTAGAAGGATGGATGAGGGCCCCCCTCCCAGGCTGAAAGCATCAGGGAGGGGTTTCTATTGGTACCCCAGAAGTCGCACTACCTGGGCTTACTAGCAGTTACCTAGGTGAAGAGATCTGTGAGTGGGGGCTGGCACTGAGACGGACGAGTAGATTCTATGTCGACTTGTTTAGAGAGGAGGCATTTAAGAATGGGGGCTTCCCTGGTGGCGCAGTGGTTGGGCGTCCGCCTACTGGTGCAGGGGATGCGGGTTCGTGCCCCGGTCCGGGAGGATCCCGCGTGCCGCGGAGCGGCTGGGCCCGTGGGCCATGGCCGCTGGGCCTGTGCGTCTGGAGCAGGTGCTCCGCGACAGGGGAGGCCATGGCAGTGAGAGGCCCGCGTACCGCAAAAAAAAAAAAAAAAAAAAAAGGAGACGCAGGAGCAAAAACTTGTAAGTAAGGGACACAGTGTTTTTCCCTGAGAACTACAAGGAGAACTGCTTTGAATGAAAGGCAGGTGATGGCGGGAGGGCAGAGGATTAGTTAGGGCAGAGACAAAATCAGATGCGTATTTTAGAAGGCTCTATGTGTGCTATATAATGTGAAGAATGAATTGAAGGTACGTAGAGCTTTTGGTAGAGAGCAGTTGGTAAGTGTTTCAGATGGACGATGATTCTAGCCGAATCTAGGGGGGATGTAATGTGGAAAGACTGCAGAGGAATTATTCCAGAGATGTTAAAGACATATGGATTGGTAGGACACTTAGATATCAACTTAAGGTGAATCAGTAGAAGGAAGCCGGGAAAACGTCTTAGTGTCATAACCTGTACATAACCAGTACATGGAAATGCTAAGCTTACTGTGTGGCAGGCATTTTTCACATATAAATTCAATCCTCATAAAGACTCTGTGAGATGGATACTTTTATTATTTCCATATTATGGATAAGGAAATGAAGGCACAGAGAGATCACACAGGTACTTAAGAAGTAGAGCTGGAATTTGAACCCAAGCACATGCTCCCAAATACTAAACCATACTATTATTGGTCATTAAGACAGTGGATATAACCGGAGACAACAATCTGAAAGGTAAGATGATGAGTGTGCTTTCTGATGTGTCTTAGGGCATTTGAGGAAAGATGTCCAGTAGGAATCTACATGTATGAGTCTGGAGTCAAGGAAAGATCTGGTTGCAGATATAGAGATGGGAGACATAAGCACATAGCTGGGAACCAAATCCGTGGACATGGATGCCTTCTACTAGGGAGGGTGTGCAGAGGAGAAAGAGAAGGCATCACTGAGTGAAATGGACAAAAGGGATGAGGAGAAGAGGAGATGTCTAAGGAGATGGGGAAGAGAAACTCGAAGTTGCAAGGAGAATCATGAGCCTAGAAGAGGGATTATGGAAGTTAAAAAAAAAAAAGGTTTCAGGAAGGTGCAAGCAACAGAGGCAAGTGTACAGAAAGATAAAATTTGATAAAGACTAAGAAGTTTCCACTGAATTTAGGAGCAAAGACTCTTGGTGACTTTGGTGAAAACAATTTCAGTGGAGAGCTCGGGGTGGCTCTGAAGAGTGAACAGGAGAAAAGGAAGAGAGAGAGTGTAGACAATTTTTCTAGTTGGGAAGGAGAGTTTTAAGGATTATTTTTATATAATGGGATGGCGATTGTTGTATAATAAAAGCAAATGGAACTGGATTTAAAGCTCAGCTCTGCCAGCTATTAGTTTTCTCAGTAAAGTAAGGATAAATATATCTACTTTATAGATGTATTATGAGGAGTAGTGATTATGTTTGTAGAACACCTAACAAAAAGTTGGTACTTAGTGAATGAGAGCTAGTCTTATTAAAAATAGGAAAATCTGAAGACCTCTAAATCCTCTGAATAATTAACTATTTGAATAATCTGTCAGAGAGTAGAAAAATCATCTAGGTTTTTAAATCAGTTTTTAAAATTATTTTTATCTGAATATTTTATGTCATAAGGACATAATCTTAGCTTTGTTGCTATATGAATTATTTAACTTTTAAATGGAAAATTTTTACAGCATTACTGAGTTATAATTCATATACCATAAATTCACTCATTTAAAGTATATCATTCAGTGGCTTTTAGTACATTAACAGAGTTGTGCAATCATCATTAAAATCTCATTTTAAAAGATTTTCAAACCCCCCCCCCCCCCGAAGGAATCCCATACCCATCATCAATCACTCTCAATTCCCGCCACCTCCCTATCTAGCCCTAGGCATTCACTAATTTACTTTCTGGCTCTATAGATTTGCCTATTGTGGACACTTCATATAAATGGAATCATATAATATGTGGTCCTTGGTGACTGGCTTTTTTCACTCAGCATGTTTTTCAAGGTTCTTACATGCTGTAGCATGTATTAGTACTTCATTCCTTTTCCTGGCTGAGTAATATTACATCGTATGGATATACCACATGCTATTTATCCATTTATCAGTTGATGGATACTTGGATTATTTCCACCTTTTGGCTATTATGAATAATGCTACTATGAACATTTGTATACGTCTTGTATGGAGATATGTTTTCATTTTTCTTGGGTTTAGGTCTACCAGAGGAATTGCTGAGGCTAAATGGGGGATTCTTTTTTTTTTTTTTTTTTGCGGTACGTGGGCCTCTCACTGTTGTGGCCTCTCCCGTTACGGAGCACAGGCTCCAGACGCGCAGGCTCAGCAGCCATGACTCACGGGCCCAGCCACTCCGCGGCATGTGGGATCTTCCCGGACCTGGGCACGAACCCGTGTCCCCTGCATTGGCAGGCGGACTCTCAACCACTGCGCCACCAGGGAAGCCCCTAAATGGGGGATTCTTAAATTTAGTTTTTACTAACAAAACTTAAACATACTTATTATGAACAATTAAAATAATTAAAAATTGTATAAAGTAAAGGATAATTTCTTTCCCTCATCAAATCATACTCATCTGAGGTAAACACTGCTATCCTGAAGTAACATTTCTGTTTCCTTCCAGGCTTAGTCTATGATATGTAACCTTTCTGAGCATGAAACATTCTAAAAGATTGTGTTTAGTTTAAATTACTAACTGGCATGGGAGAAAATGCACTGGCACCTGACATCTCTGACCCCAGTCTTATATCTGCCACAGTCCTATGACTGTGTGATCTTGGTTAAGTTTCTTAATTTTGCTGGACTTATTTTCTCAATTTTTAAAAGAAGTGTTGGGATGCAATCTTCTCTAACCCTTTCTGATCAAGCATTCTCTGATTAAATGATACTTAGGGCCCTCTGGATATACGATTAGCTTTAGGCTTATTTGCAACACGTATTTCTTTCTGTTCCTTTTCCTTTATAGTTGGAACTTTTTCTTTGTAGAATGAACATTAGAGGAAGGGAATGGCAATTACCCTCACCTTGCCAAGCACTGACATTTACTTAGCATGCTGAGCAAACTTACAGAGTGACTGGTGCTGCAAATCAAGTCCTTTTGCATGTCTTAATCTGTTCCTTTTCAATCTTCTAAGTTTGTTGAATTGATTTTTGTTTTATTACCCTTCACAGTGTCAGTCAGAGTTGCTGAGAGGTTTGCTTGCTCTGGACCTTGATCCCACCTTTGAAAGCCTAGCAGTGCACATTACAATGACCTAACCCTCTAACACATGTTGGAGGAATCCACGTATGACGTGACTTCTCCAGAGCATCTGGCATTGACACATGTAGAATACAAATAAAACAGACTTTAACAAAAAGTAGACATCACCTGTTACAACGCCCAGTAGATAGGATGAAGAAAATCTGTTTCTGTGGCCTAACTCAGAAATCTCAGGGAAAACAGTACGTATCACCTTCTCCCAAGATAATAAGGGTGAACTATGGCCCATAGAGAAGGATTCCTCTCAAATACCTACTCTTCCATGCACTGCCTTCAGCCAGGAGAAGAGCTTCCACTAAATGTAAACCCACCCTTTGGGCTGTGAGTCACTGTTTCAGGTGGACACCTACCATTTGTCATTCCATTGAGTGTCACTGTGTGCTCATGTGTCACATGGACAACATACAGCATTGTTCCTACCCATAAAGAGGTGACAGAGAGTCACCCTGTTTTCATTTATACAGAATTATTACTAGTGGAAAATTTGCAAATAGACTTGGTTTGTTCTTGACGTTCACTATTCCCCTGGGTATTATGGGATGGAAGTGCACGAAGAACTAAAGATTGTTTGCCGGCTCCCTCAGTAGCTAACTTTGGACCTAAAAAGAAAAAAGGAAAGGTCTAAATATTGTGACAACTTAAGATGGCAGACATGGGGTTAGAAAGAGCCTGAATCTTGAGTGAATTCAGCAAGTGTCAATTTCCACTTGCTGACCTAAGGAAACAGAGGGGGGTCTCGTGACATTCCGTGAGAGAGGTCTCATTGAGGGGTACAGCAAGAACATGGGATACATTAGGAGGCCTCTTAGAGAGAAGGGAGAGAAGAAACCGACAGTACATGCCCAGATGAGGATTCAGGAAAGGCAACTTGCATTGTGGAGCCGTGATTTATAGGAAGTCTTTGACCAAAGATTACTAGGAACTCTTGACCAATTGGATGCCAGTAGCTGCCTGAAGCATCATTGGACAAGGCATCCACCCACCCCAACCTGATTTCCCACAGTCACTATCCCCATCCCTCCTGTTGTAATTTCTTTTAACTTCAGGGTTTTAAAAAGTAGATCATCTTCTGAGAAAGGATTGATGCTCTGGAAAATGAATATTAAAGTTGCTCAACAAAGAAAAGTCTGTCTGTCTTTTTTGTTTCTCTGCTGGGAAAGAGTCTGGATTAGAAGCTGTTTTTATGGGTCACAAGGATCCCAGAGGAAAAGGCTCCAACATGAAAATCAGGACAAGGAATCTGGCTGGGACAGAAACAGAGCTGCTATGGAAGATGGCAAGAAAAACAGGGAAGGCAACAGTCCCTGCCTGAGGGCAAAAGCCCCAGGTGACAAGAGGTCCCACGTGGTACCTGTCAAGAGGCAGAAGCGTGGATCTCAGTGTTGTAACACAAGATGCCCAGTTGTAGAGCACCAGTAGAGGGTAGAAATGAAAGGCTTCTCATCTCGCCCCTGCCAGACACTGCCCAGCTCCTAGAAGTCTGGCCTCGGTGTGGAGCACCAGTGTGGACAGCAGTGGAAAAGTAGATGTACATCTGAAATGACATCATTCTAAGGGGTTGGGACAGTGACAAAGGTGAGAAGACTAAGTGATTTGTCATAAGTGAGGGGCATCCTATGGGGAAACAATGGGAAAGGTTGCCTTGTAAGAGTGTGGAAATGGTTGTTCAGGACAACGCATGAGTCACCAAGGGCCCTGCAAAGAAGGAAGGGAGAGTCTCAGAATTCCAGCAATTATACTGGTGGACATCTGGTCAGAGACTTTTGTTTTTACTCACAGCCCCTTTCCTCATGCCCAGTGTAGCCTAAGGCCCCCCTACAAGGAACATAGATTCCAGTGCTAGCAAGAGAGTAAGAATTTATCCAGTAGCTTATCATATGAGAGTGGGGAGAGCTGGAAGGAAACCTGGTCTGTCACTTGACCTTCAGATTTCACATGAAAAAGGTCTGAACGCCTAGAAACCGATGAACACAAACCTATAAATATAGTATCTAGGAGAAAGCAGAATGGATCCAGAATAAATAAGGCTGAAAGCTAAGTAAAATTCACATATATTTGAAAAATACAATCTGTAATAATTATTTTTTACATTACCAATGGCTGTCAATTATATGCACAAAATAAACCCTCTGGGCCCAGTGGTCCCTAAACCTCCTGAGACTAGTGTTTGACCATGCCTGGACTGTGTATCCCCAGAAGTACTAGCCGTATAATAGGCATTTAATACATATTTGTGGGCTGAGTGGCAGTTTCCTCATCTGGAGCATATCAAGTTTGACTAAATTGTTTCTAGGGTGTCTTCCATCTCTGAACTTGTGTTAGACTCTAGTTATTTTCAAACCTATAGGGTTGACAGAGTGATATCCTCATAATGATGCCAGAGACATAAGAAAGGAAGCAGAACATTAGAATAAATTTGAGAGAGATGGAAATAACAAAGAGAAATAGATTCTCATCCCTGTCTTCAGTCTGGGCCAATCCATTCTGTTAGGCAGGTTGTTCACAAGAACGCTTGACCAAGGGAATGAGCTAGGGCTGAAACCCGATCTGAACTCCTTTTACATGTCACACTGGGGCCCGGTACATTTTGTCCTTCATCCAGAAGGGGAGCATTTTGGGATTTCCCTGGTGGTACAGTGGTTAAGAGTCCACCTGCCAGTGCAGGGGACACGGGTTTGATCTCTGGTCCGGGAAGATCCCACATGCTGTGGAGCAACTAAGCCCGTGCGCCACAACTACTGAAGCCCACGCGCCTAGAGTCCATGCTCCACAAGAGAAGCCACCACAATGAGAAGCCCGCACACTGCAACGAAGAGTAGCCCCCGCGCACCACAACTAGGGAAAGCCCGCACGCAGCAACGAAGACCCAACGCAGAAGGGGAGCATTTCTTAAATTTAGACAAAAGCTCTAGCTGGGTTAGCTAAGCCCAGTAGACCCTCCCCCCACTTAAAGCGAACCATAAAATTCCTCTTTACTTTCTAATGTACTCACTTTCTCTGGAATATAGTGATCTTAGGTTTTAGTATTCAGTGTGGAACACACATCCCTGCTGACTTTAAAAACCTTGTTCAAGGGATCCTTTAAACTTCATATGAGCTTAAGGTCTACAGAACTGAATTAAAGAGTGGAAATGGAAGACTTACCTTCTCTGCATTGAGAGGTAAATTTTGATCCTTTAATGAAAACAAAATTCTGCATTCTGAAATATTTAGATCTCTGTATAAATATAAGCGGTCTTGCACAGCCCTTCCTCCTATACTGCCAACCCTAGCATTCATCTCCCTTTACAATTCACTGGACTCACCATCAGGCTAGGAATGAAAACAGCCTCTCGTAATTGTCCTTTAATAAAAATTCATTCCCACCTCAGCCTGAGGTATCTACTTAGGGGGTCATAATATGTCATTTTACACACACACACACACACATATAAATAGCTAACATTAACAGGGAAGTTCATACTTATCAGGCACTGCTCTTCACACTTTACGTATCACTTCATTAAATCCTTACAGCAACCCATGAAATGGATACCACGATTATTGCTATCGTACAGATTGAGGATACAGAAGCTCAGAGTGGTTGTCAACTGCTCAAGTTTACATAATTAGGGATTTGTGGAGGCAAGATTCAAACCCTAACACTTTGATTCTAGAGTCTAGATTCTTAACCATATATTCATTATCTATCCATCCACCTATCTATTAAAATTTGACTATTGTTAAATGATGTATCCTTTTTTTTCCTCAGAATTTAATGCTTGAGGAGTATTATGTGTGATGAGAATAACATTCAATAAATATTTACTGAGCACATGTGAAAAGAACAGATTCTGGTGCCAGCCTGCTAGATTCAAATCCTATCCTAATCCTAAGTGACCTTAGGTCACTTAACCTCTCCAGACCTCAGTTTCTTCACTTGCAAAATGGGGATAATGATAACACATGCCTTCTTGGATTGCTGTGTGGATTAATGAGCTAATTTGTAGAAAGTGCAGCCCGGCAGGTAATAAGATTATATAAGTGACAGTGATTGTTTTCTTCTCCTCCTTCCGCTTCATCACCATCATCACCACTATTACTGTTAGGACTACATGCCAGAAATCATTTTTGGCACAGGGAATCCAACAGTAAATAAAACAGCAAAACCCTCGCTCTAATGAAATTAATAGTCTAAGTATGTCCTGATATATTGTTTCAACAATCTCACCCCATTGTTTCCATTTGTTAGTTAAATACGTAACCATAGTTTTCTATAAAATTGGAATAATCATACCTACCCCAGAGACTGTCATGAGGATAAAATTAGTTAGTACATATAAAAGTTTGGAAAAGTGCCTGGCATATAAAAGCGCTCAGTACACTTAGCAGTTTTAATTTGTATCTATGCTGTGGGTGTTATGGTTTAATGTTACTGTCTTGATTCTTTCTGAGTTCCTATAATTGGTTGCTTTAGTGATTTTGCATAGCATTTTCTCACAGCTACTTTGCCTCCATAAAGAAATGCTTTTGAAATTATGCTTATTCTTCAGTTTCTTACTGCTGCCCAATAATACAATGATTTACTAAAGTAGATACAAAGATTGCTCCCAAAACAAAAAGAATGTACTAAAACTGAGGGAAAATATCCATAACGTCTCAGGTAGATAAGTAATCTGGCTTTTTAGAAACAGCAAGTCGAGTCAGTTTAGATTGTTGCATCACAGAGAGTTATTTGAATGTCTCAGAACAGGAATTTTGGAATAAGATCAATCTGGGTGCATTTCCCAGCTCTCCTGAGACTCCCTCTCTGGACCTACTAGGGTTGTTGTGAAGAGTAATGGAGAGTTTTAGGAAGAGGGTAAGTACCCTGGCCTGCCTTCCTCCTTTACACTATATGATGTAATTTGAAATGTGCTTTAAAAAAAATTCTTGAAATCTTAATGAAAGAATACCTCCTCCCTAATATAAGAACAAAAGTGAAGGGAAACAGTAAATGGCATGTTTTTTAAGAAGGATCTACATAGAAAATGCATTACTTTTAAAGCAAGGGGTGTTTCTTTCGGTGTGAATCCTTGCATATATCACACTGCACAGAGAAGAGGCTGTAAAACGGAATGTGGCAAGAGCCGCCTCTGTGACTCTGTGGGAGTCATTAATCTCTCCTTAGTTTGCTTAATTCCAGTTGGGTTTAGTGATCACCTACTTCAAAAAGGCAGCGAAGGCCTTTGAAGAAGAAGCTGCTGCAGAAACTCCGGAAGGAGTCGGGCTTTAAGAGCCATGCCCGGAGGGTTTCCTCTCCTGGTTTTAATTAAAAATGAAATTAAGAACGCTTTCAAATTATCTCAGCCTTTTAAGGGCATAAGAAGGTCAATGATTTGTTAAGCATCTTCTTTCTTCTTTTAATGGTGCATTTCCCAGATTACGTCGTGTGAACAAGGCTTGAATTGCTTTCAGGATCCACAGATTTGTGGCACTGTGGACATAAGACGTGGGGGCCTGAGTGAGAAGCTGCGGTGAGTGCGAGAGGGATTAAGGATCCCTGAGAGCAGGCGCCTGGCCGTGGGAAAGCCCTGGCTGGAGTCCTGGCTCTTCCGTTTGCTACATCAAAACTCACCCTCTACAGAGTTGTCGCGATTGTTAGAAACAAGAAGGTGCACACGGAAAGTGCCTGGCTACTAATCTGTGCTCTAGCTGTCATTTTGTCTACGTTCCTAAAAAGGTACGTGCGGTCTAGAAATACTGCTATGTGAGTAGATTAAAAAAAGAAAATTATACATGCGTGAAGTCGCACGTGGCTTTAGAAATATGCCACCTTTTACGGGGAGACTATACATGCAATGATAAAAGGGAAAATATATGACTTTGCCTGTGGTGACAAGGATGCTGCCACTAAGAATGACAGAAGAAATTAGCATCCACAGCTTCCTTTTGGCCCCTGGGGATATACCTGTGTTGGTAAATATTCTTCACCTGATTTGTGATAACACCAAAAATAAATATGCATGAGCTCAAGGCTTTAAAACAGAATAAGCATATGAAAACAATTAATAATGACTAATGGAGGTAGTGCCTAGACGAAAATTCACTTGCTCCATTTCCCCGGATCCTCACAACAACCCTAAGAGGAGAATAGCACAGCTATGATTAATTTCCCCCTTTTCTGGTGAGTTAATGCCCAGAAGAAGGCCTCAAACCTAGACAGTCTGGACACAATCCCTGGCTCCTCTACAACATCAGGTTGCCTTCATTTCAAACAAGAGACCTCCTCATATACTTTGCCTCCCTTTCCTTCCACTGAGTTTCCCTCTACAGAGTTTTATGTTTAAATATACTTATTGTGGACAACAGTGCCCCCTGTCTCCAAGGGGAGATGATGCAATCACCATCTCATGAATACTCCAAGCCAGAAAAGTCTTCCCCTTGAATCAGTCAATCACTAAGTACCACCCAATCTATTTGATAATTAATTCTGTATCTATTTGTATCTCTCCATCGCCATAGCTTCAGTTTAGTTCTTCATGATTTCAACCCTACTCGATATGCTAACTAGTCTCCCTGCCTTCCAACTCTTCTCACACAGCAGACAGAGTGATCTTTCTAAAAACACAAGTTGAATTATGTCTTTGCTCAGCATTCAAACTCCTCGCTGCTTACAGGATGAAGTTCAAAATCTTCAGCTTGGCAAGGAACACCCTCTATGAACTGTAGCTGCCTGCAGCTCCAACTTTATCACCCACCCAATAACCCTTAGCCACACAGAACTACTGGTTGTTCCAGAGTGCCCTGTGCTTGTACACATCATGAGGCTTAACTCTGTGCTATTCCTTTTACCTGCAACATACTTCTTCCCTCATCTGACCGATGAGCTCAGTGTCTTTGAGACAACTTTAAGAAAAGCAGAGGCTGAGTTAGATGATTCCTCCTCTGTTTACCTTTAGAGACTCACGTGTACTTTTAGGATAGCATTATTATGTCTAGAAGTTATATTTGATTTTGGGTTTATAGACTTTGAGACAGTTAAAACATTAATAGATACATTTTCTAATATTTTATAAGAAGAGAACGCTTGCCAAAGACAGGCCACCATAACTTTGCCATATGGCTGAAATCTTGTAAGAGAAAGATCTTGCTCTGTGTTCCCAAACTAGGAATGGCTTGAGGCTGCCAACTTTGATTTCTACACAAGGAGTGAATTATAGACATGGATTCTGAGCCCTGTAGAAAATTGTTAGAAACTAATCTAGCAGATGGACCTATGAAAAGATAAGGTTAAGTTTCCTAGTCAGAATGGTTCTTCTAAATGACTAGGAATTAATAACATAAGGTGTGAGTGGGGAAGATTCCTGTGTATATGTGTAAGTTCACACCTTCGCAGAAGGGACAGTCTGAGTGCATGTTTGCTCCCATCAGTACCTCTTATAATAGTCTTCTTTTAGTTACCTAGAGACTAAGTACACTGGAGAAACCAAGGGCCTTTAGCAGATATACATCAGAATGCACAGTAATGAATTCTCCACTTACATGTTGAACTGCTTAAGGGGAAGGACCGTGTCTTATTCACCTTTAAATCCCTAGCATCCAGGTTAATCTCTGGTGACCTAGTAGAAGTCCCATGAATACATCTCTTCAAGGAGTAAAGATGTTTTATGATCACCTAATACTTCAGAGTCCATTTCCTATCCCAAATCTGCCCACATATTTTAATTAGCCTTCATCTGGTTTATCTCAGTCTCTGTTTATCAACGACAAAACAATAATTAGGACCAATTATGTAAAAGGACAAATGAAAATATGCCGTATGTCGAGAAAACAGGCAAGAATATGATTTTCCTTGCCCCAGGAATATTAAAAGCTGAATAACTTACCATTTTCCCAAAGTAGAAAAACCAACTACAACATCAAAAACTACATCTTTTTTTTTTTTTTTCTTAAAGAAAAAGATATACTGGATAAGCAGGAGCCTCACAGCAATCCCATTTGTTTTTCATAGAGCTCCAAATTTTAGTTTTATTCCAGGCTCTGCCCATTTCTTGCTTTTGCAAGATCTGAAAAGTCAATTACTCTAAACATAATCTGCAGCCTTAGGAGCTGACACTTTGCCAAGTAATTTAAAATGCTTTGCTAAGGAAAACTTATAACTTCTCTGTTTTCTTTTACATGATGTTATAGAAGTAAATTGTGTATACAATTAATCCATCCCTGAATATTTGCTATCAGTTCAAAGAGCTGAGAACTTGGGTATTCAAAAGGCAGAGAATACAGACGACTGACTCCCTGCTTTTGCTGACTTGCCTCCATTTTTATGAATGCTAATTAGAGATTAACTGGTACACAGGGAAGCGTGGTTCACGGGCTAACTTTCACAGAACTAGCTTACATCATCATCTGAGACTGTAATTACTATATCAATATGGGCATACTTCTGAAATAGACTGGGGAATTTCTCAAATGCCCTGAAAAATATATATTAGCACATATTGCAACTTAAAGATTAGGCATTTCTTCAAAATTTTTGGTTGGCCTCTTCAATTTACATATTTGTAAAAGGTTGTCCTTAGTATAATATTTTGCACTTTGTCAGTGCTTGATAAATCTCGATTGAATGAATTGATATTTTCTTATAATATTCTTTGTAGGGCAGAAGATCCCTAAATACTTTTATTTTACCATGAGCAGAAGTAAGACGTGGGCCCATGAAGACAATGGATTGGGTTGCTCATCATTAACAGAGTTGGATAAGGGCTTGTCTATCTAACTCTCAGTTCTCACCTACCTCTGATATTCTTTAAGTTATTCAAGGTCACAGTGGAAAAAGCAAGTGATGGTGTCATAAATGGAACTAGAATCTTTGAACTTGTCCCCTGAATTACTGGCTGTATTTCAAGAAACATCTGCTCAGAGAGGTATTTCCCATTGGAGAGGAAGTAAATAATCTCTGAAAGGAATTGCCCAGTCTTCATGAAGAGCTGAGAGCTACCTAATCAATCTGTAATGTAGACACTGACCGTCAAGAAAATTGAAGGTGAAAGTGAAATACACAAAATTAGTTCTAGTTTGTTATTTGTTTCCATGCATGGATTCATTCATTCATGGAGGTAAAAAAAATGGGTAAAGCACAGCTTGAGCCATGACCTGTTCCTGAAACAGGTATCTGTTTGCTTGTCTTCAGATCTTATTTCCACGTTAATTAGGCACGCAGTAATTCTCAGCTCCTGCTGTGCCAGCACTGGGCTAAGTGTTAGCGGTGAACAAAATAGACAACGTTTCACTCATTGACCTTGCAGCACAGAGCGTGAGATAGGCATTTGGTTTAAAAATCACATAAATGTACAATTATAAATTGCTTGAGTCATATGGGAAAAAAGAGAGAGAGAGAATAGAGTAGAGGACCTGATTTCCTTTTTCAAGGAGCTTCTCTGTGGAAGTACAAGTTAAACTTAGACCTAAGATGACCAGAAGTTAATCAGGCAAAGTTTAGGAAGGGCTTTTCAGTTTGAGGAATGAGCATGTGTGAAGCGCTTGAGACAGGAAGAGATTCAGTGCATTTTGTGAAGAAAAGGAAGGCTGGTGTGAACAGTGTGTTCAGCAAAGGGAAGAGTGACATGAGATGTTTAAGAGGCAGGCAGCGGCTTGATCATGCACAGCCTGGATGCCATGTTAATGACTTTGCATTTTATCCTAATGCAAAGGAGAGAGAGCGATCTGATCTGTATTTTTAACAGATCACTTTGGCTGCACTGAGACTAAAAGAGGAGGACAAAAGTGGAAGGGGTGAGACCAATTAGGAGACTATTATAGGTGGAAGATGATGGAGGCTTGGATTAAAGCGGTGGAAAAACAAGTAGAGGAGAATTAATAGATTTGAGATATATTTCAGAGGTAGAATCAACAGGACTTGAAGACAGACTGAATGATGGGTGTGAGGGAAAACAAAGTGCGACGTGTGATTTTCAAGTTTTGGCTTGGGCAGTGGAGTAAATATATGTGCCATTTACTGAGTTGGACAAGTGTGGAAGGGGAACAAAGTGGGGGAGAAATCAAGAATTTCAGTATCAGTGTATTGGTGGCAATGCCACTAAAATGGGTGTGTCTGTGTGTGTGTGACATTTTTCTAGAAATAAATATGAAAAAGTATGGAAAAGGAAAGGAAAGAATAGGGAAAAGGATAGGGACAGAATGAGAATAAATAGAAAATAGAATTCCCAAAGGGAAGATGAAGGGTGAGGGTGGGGACTAGTGCATATCAGGACTGCTGAGGGTGTGTAATACGAAAAACACATATTCAACATTATACTGCAATTTTTAAAAAAAAATTGGGGGAAAAAACCCTGTGGTTTTCATAATACAGATTACAGAAAGTAAATGGAGAAGAATCATATCTGGTGGGTCCATACAAAAGGTAGATTCTGTCATCCACTTATTGGTGAGTTTTTAGGAAGGGATACATCACAATCCCCAGTGGGAGGCAAGGAATGTAATTCTTGTGTTCATCAAAAAAGAACACGGGTTAAAAAAAAAAAAGATTCATTGACACTGAGCCAGATGAAGGGAGATGAGCAGGCAGGATAAAAATAGAGAAAGGAAAGACAAAGAGAAATGGGTGGAGAATTTTTCCAGCAAGCAAAGACGTCTGGGCCGTCATGCCTATGCCTATGCAGGTGCTAGTGGTCACCTGGGTTTGAATCCCAGCCCTGCCACTTACTGGTGGCTGATCGTGGGCATGTCAGGTAACTTCTCAAGCCCCGACTTTTGTATTTGTAAAGCAAAGATAATGATAACATCTACCTCATAAGGTGATTGTCAGGGTTAGGAGAAATAATTTGTAAGAAGTGCTCAACAACACGCCTGGCACACAGGAAGAGCTCAATAAATGTTAGCTGCCTTTATGTAGCTGACTATTTATAGATGCATAATTACTAGAAAGTCGTTATTGTAGGTGTGTGTGTTCCTTCTCCCTTCCCTATGGCTATGGTGACTTTGCCCTCTTAGCTTCAAAATTGTATTGTTCACTATACCAAGAAAAAGTTTTTATAATTTGTTAAAAGTATAGGAGGATTTAATTAATATTTATAAAGAATTTTAAAACAAGCAAAGCTATTAGGCTTTACCTGTTGCAAATTAGTGAAAATGCCCCAGCTGATTACATAGCCAAAACTATGTTTCTCATCTATTTCTAGAAATGTTAGATATAACTTAAAATTACTGAACTCCCCTAGAGAGGCAAATAATTGACTTCTAAACTTATTCTTTGAAAATCTCCAAAGACAGAGATGATGTTCTAAGGAGACCCTCTTCACTATGAATCACTCTAAAATCTGTATTTTCTCAGTCCTAATAATATTATGAAGACATATGAAGATATTCTGTCTGAAAACATAACAATATAAGCACCCCATTACATGTAGAAACATCACAGTTGAGATCTCCCCACTTTAAACTAAATTGGAACTACCTTACGGAACATTGTATTCTCTTTTTCTTTCTCTCTCTCTGACTGCTACAGGAAGATAGGGTTTTATTATCTGTCATACATATGCTTTAGAATTATAATGCAGAATTATGTCCAACCTTCAGACTTAGAACAGTTTGTTTACAAATTGTGGAAAAACTCAAAACATTCTAAGATCAAATCTGGACTCCACAGCTATTGGCAATATCATACTGAGGGAACTGCCTTAACTTCTCTGAACTTCAGTTTTCTTATATAAAATGGGAGTAACTAAATAAGATAACAGATGTTAACATACTGTAAAGGTGAAGATTATGTTCTTTGTGGTTAGTTAGAACCAACTAGTTCTGTAGTTTTGGATGAGTTGTTTAATACCTCAAGGAGTCAGTTAAATGGTGGTATTAATTTAATAATTTAGTTAAAATATTAAACGGCAGTAATAGTATCTACTTCTTAGGCTGTTATGCATGGAGCACAGTATTATTATTCAAAATGTATTAATCAAAAATGTATTCAGTAAATGTTCTCTTTCATCCTTCTGTATGAGGAAAATAGTGCTAATTAAATTTCAGAATTAATTCTTCTGGAAAAATATAATACCTTATTAAAAATGCATGGGGAGGGAGACGCAAGCGGGAAGAGATATGGGAATATATGTATATACATAACTGATTCATTTTGTTGTGAAGCTGAAACTAACATACCATTGTAAAGCAATTATACTCCAATAAAGATGTTAAAAAAAAAAATGCATGGGAATCAAGAACATTTAGAGCGTCATGTGATCATGTGTAAGTGCTCTGTGATCACACTAGAAAGAAAAAGTCAATGTTCTTAATTTCTCCCATTGCCCCAAGGAAGCAGAACATCTTTCCACCCTGAGGAAGATGTAGAGTGCAAGACAAGTAAGCAGAGGTGGATTCTACCCATTCATCCTTTTGGAAGCACATGCAATTTGAGAAGATGAAGTGAGGAAGTGCATGCAGTACCTGGTCATCTCAGAGTCAGGGAGCAGGCCTAGGTGGTAGTGGGGGTAGGGAGCTGAGAGAAGGAAGCTTTTGTCACACTCAACAGGGGAATAGTGCCTGGGAGAAGCAGGCTTATCGCACAGTTTGTTCACAGTGCTGTAAACAGGTTCCGGAGGCCTGGTGATACAAGAGGCAGACAAAGAGATGCATGGTTAGCACACACGCTAAACAACTGTGCAACTAGCAGCATTTCACCATACTCCAAAGTGAACAACCCAGACAATGCCCTGGGCTTCATCAGGCCTGAGTTAAGAGTCTCTTCAGGAAACAGGTTCTCAGCTCAGGAATTAGAACTTTGGCTGACATGTGGCAGGACTAAAACCCATGTGTCAGATACCTCAGTAGAGTTATAATCATCCTTTAAATGCTATATCCTTTTGGATAAGCCAGTCTGAAATGCCAGACTTTGGGATTCTCTGGCATGGCTCCTTCTTAAACTTGAATCTCATCTTTTTTTTTTTCTTTTCTTAATTTTATTTATATTTTTATACAGCAGGTTCTTATTAGTTATCCATTTTATACATATTAGTGTATACATGTCAATCCCAATCTCCCAATTCATCACACACACACACACACCCCACTTTCCCCCCTTGTTGAATCTCATCTTAAATGTGAACTTCAGAGACCTTCCCCGACCACTTTGGCCGGGACACCCTGTTACTTTTCACAGCACCTATTCATACTTCATAATATTTTTTCTCGGCATGAAATAATTTTTTTGTTTATTTCAAATTTTTATTGTCACTCTCACTACACCATAAATTCTATGAGGAGAGAGACTACGTTTATTTTGTTAACCACTTAAAATACAGTCTGGCACACAGTACATATTCTATTAACTATTTGTTGACTGTATGTATGAATGAATAAATGAATACAACTTCCCACATTTATATTGCGGTTTTTTTTTTTTTTGGTGCCTTGAGGGGGTTGGTCTTACCCAGGAATCTAATAGGTTATATGACCTGAGTGGTTCCTCCATATATTTATTCAGAGTTTGTCCCCCAATAATTGACTTCAGAAAGTTTTCTACAAAGAGGATAATCATTTTAGCAAAATTTCTATTAAGTGAATTCATCTAGGGATACTGTAACATTATCTAAAATAGCAACATTGTTACAGCTGCTATTTACAAACATGCATAGTATGACTGGGTAAACTTTTCTACAATTTTTGGTCACAGATCCATGTAAAAACAAAGTCCTTGGTTATTAAAACAGTTTTTTCACAACTCTATTCGCCACTTTTTAAACACATGGTCTGCAATTACTACCAATACCTTTCCAATAAGGTAAGAATGGAAAGATCGGAACTTAAATGGAAGTACTACTGGCAGTCTGGGCCATGGACCAAGGAAGGGTAGGCTTAGCCGGGAAGGTAAGGAGCGTGTCAGGAAACCAGGCGATACCCATGAGGTCATACCCAGGGGAGGCAGATAGCGCCCCTAAGGGCCACAAGACACCAGAGGCCATGTTGGTGGCCACGTGCCTGAACAAAGGCACAGGAAGCGTAGGTGGTGAACTCAGTGAGGGCACAGTCTGTGTTTCTGTAGCCCTAGCCCCCAACATGGCCTCTAATGTATAACAGGTGCTCAGTCAATGCTTCCTGAACTGACTGAGGATGGAGAACAGGGAAGAAAGGAGGATAAACAAAGCATTAAAAACAAACTACCTAGTTTATAATATTACTATGGCCAATCATGGCTTAGACATACTGTCTAGAGACTTGGATTCTTCTCTAACACAAAGCTTTCCACCACATGGAAAGAGATTCCTTGATCTGTTTATTTTGTATAACACAGTAGAAGGGCTGAGGAGTAGGCAGGAGGAATCTGGAGGCCTATTTTGTCCCCCAGAATAACTATCTCAGTGGTAAAATGAAGTACTTTGGCTTGTTCTATCCCAGTGGCTAACCCTGTAACATTTACAAGAAGAATTAAAGGTTTTTAAAATAAAAGAGCCAGACTTTTTTCTTACATTAGGGAATCTATTCTTAGGGAAGACAAGTGCTCTA
This sequence comes from Delphinus delphis, assembly GCF_949987515.2. Taxonomy (NCBI): domain Eukaryota; kingdom Metazoa; phylum Chordata; class Mammalia; order Artiodactyla; family Delphinidae; genus Delphinus; species Delphinus delphis. Next base: position 49,540,595 of record NC_082690.1, on the reverse strand, counting down.
TTTTTTAAAAAATCTAGTAAGCTTGTAAATTTCTGTTTATCAATGATACACACACATAATTTATAATGGTAAACACCAGCCCTTAAAAAAGGCAGCTGCAAAATCATTCTTAAAAAGTTTTTTGTTTTTAAATCAGTTTTTATAAGTAATTCACACTGTGGGAAGTAATGTAAAAGGAAAGATACTTTTAGTTAGCCACTGAAACACATCTTTTAAAATAGTCAGATTGACTATTGTTTGATTTGGGGGGAGGGGGTCTGTTTTTGCTTTGTTGATATACTCAGCTTTATGAAGATTAATGTACATTTCCCATAGTTTTAGAGACAGAAAGACTCATGATTCTGGTTAAAGTTGCCTTGGGAGATCACAGTCTTATTTGTACCTAAAATGTGTTGTCTACACAAAAATTCAGCTTGGAAAAAGCTTTGTATTAATAGGCTGCATAAATATGAATTAAATAAGAAATGAAGAGGCATGCATGAGCTCTATGGGAATGATTCTGGGTAGGTGATCACAAGAGGACCTGCTTTTATTCTCCAATTTTTCCACGCTGAAACAGAGCCACTGTGGCAGAGATGGCTGGATTGCTTCCCAAACATTAATTTTTCCTATTTCTTATTTCTTATCCTTTTTTCTTATTAATAGATAGCAACTTTTTCATTGGGCACTTTTCCTGTAATAAAGACTTTATTTCTCAGCCTTGTAGATGGATGTGGTTGTGGGATTCCTGAGATGGCTGCTTAAAGGGAAGCTACTTTAGCTGAGACCCCTGCAATTGTATTCTCTCCCACGTCCTCCCTCTGCTGACCTGGAACCCAGATATGATGGTTGGAGCTTCAACAATCACACTGGACCATGAAGCAACCTTGAGAATGAAGGCAAACGATACAGATTGTAGAGCATAATTGTAGAGCTTGTGTCACTGATGACATGGAGTGATACTATACCAACTCTGGACTACCTACTCTGGACATCTTCTTTGTATAAAAATAAACTATCTTGTTTAAGCGAGTGTAATTTTTTGTTTTATAAATAGGACTTAATATTAACTGATATACTCCCACAAAATGTAAGACTGATCATCTAATACAAAGAAATAACTACAGATAGGGCCTACCATAAGGTACTAATACACTTAACTCTATCAGAAGTCCAAATAACACTTTCTTTGTACAGAGAAAAATTTAAAGAATGTTATTTTCTGACTATATAATTTAGAACCCCTGGCTATTTAGAGAACCCACTGAATCTTTATTAAAAAAAATACATATATAAAATGGTAGCTGAAGTGTCCATCGACAGATGAATGGATAAAGAAGATGTGGCACATATGTTACATCAGTGGAATATTACTCAGCCATAAAAAGAAATGAAATTGAGTTATTTGTAGTGAGGTGGATGGACCTAGAGTCTGTCATACAGAGTGAAGTAAGTCAGAAAGAGAAAAACAAATATTGTATGCTAACACGTATATATGGAATCCGAAAAAAAAATGGTTCTGAAGAACCTAGGGGCAGGACAGGACAGGAATAAAGACGCAGATGTAGAGAATGGACTTGAGGACATGGGGAGGGGGAAGGGTAAGCTGGGACGAAGTGAGAGAGTGCTATGGACTTATATACACTACCAAATGTAAAATAGATAGCTAGTGGGAAGCAGCCGCATAGCACAGGGAGATCAGCTCAGTGCTTTGTGACCCCCTAGAGGGGTGGGATAGGGAGGGTGGGAGGGAGACACAAGAGGGAGGAGATATGGGGATATATGTATATGTATAGCTGATGTGCTTTGTTATAAAGCAGAAATTAACACACCACTGTAAAGCAATTATACTCCAATAAAGATGTTAAAAAAAAAATGGTAGCTGATCTAAACTGCCAGCCCAGGGCCTAAGAATAAAGGAATCAATGACTTCCTTGAGGCCATAGAACATTGTCATGGTGATGTCATTTCAGTAACATTGCACTTTCTGCCTAAAGAGCTTATTCAATTTTCTCAGTCAGTCCACAGACCAAGAAAATGATGTTACCAATTTTCTTCTAGTCTTCTTACCTTGGTAGCACTATATTTTGAGACAAATTATCAGAATCAAAGCTGGCTAATACATACATACCTTAAGAAAAAAAAATCCTACCTGTATTGTACTCATCTAAATTAGGGAAAACGTTTTAGTCTCTGAACTCTACAATAAATTCAAGACAAAAAAAAAAACAAAAAAAAAAAAAACGAGGTCCAGCACACCATTCAGTGCTGAACTTGTGAGCCTTTTACCTATATTTTTTGGAACCATTTTATGACCATAATATTATTTCACAACTCACATATTTAGAAGATTTGGTGTTTGGGGCAGGCTTAAATATCTTGGATTTTAGAAAGTCACTTCCAGATTGTTTCATAGTGGATTGATTCTTTGCCTAAGCTTAATTACTCTTGATTCAAAGTTTTATCAAAGTCAATCAAAAGAGATACAGCTACGCGTATTGCAGGCTTATTTTTACCTATCACTCAGCTTTGATTCCTTTTCTGTTTTTTTGCATGTTATTTTGTACAGTCACTGGCTAAAGAGTAGACATATCAAATCCAGTTTCTTTTCTTGATTGTGAGAACACTTGATATCTCAGAAGATGGGTAGATGAAAAAACACCAAAACATGACAAAACACTTGACAGGCTTGACCAAGACTTCTTGAAACACTGACAAAGTCCTCATGCAACCAAACAACTAAATTAAAAATATCAGCGAGAATCTCCTTTTACGTGACATAAAGATGGGGTTCACATTTGAAGGTTTCTATCTGCTAGCTTTATTACAGTCCTAGAATTCTATTATGTGTTACGTACTATACCAGCCACAGTAAAATATCCAGTAACTACTACTACTGTCTGAACATAGGAAATGGCACATAGTAGGTACTTTAGAAATGTCTCTTGGAATGAATGGATGGAGATGTATATCTATAGGTATAGATATAGATTTTTTTATAAACATTCTCCACTGAGAGAAATGAAGAAAGACTTCTGGCATTTTCAAGAAGCCCTAAGTTATTCTGAATCGCCTAACTAGGTTTAAAATTTTTAGACCATCATTAACTACAGGTTAGATGACGGAAGGACAGAAACTCCAAAATTGTCAGGAACTGACAGGTATTTTTCTTTTTAAAAATTTTTTTAATGATCTCAAATTACTTCTTTATTTCAATACTAGGAACTGGCAGCTTTAAATACTTGGTGTGCACAGTTTATCAACTCTCAGAGGGATGGGCTTCATGTATGTGCAAGTCTGGCCACAGCAATGCCTGCTCTCACTTCCTGTGAGAGTCACCCCACAAGCTCGGGGCCCCTCAGAGGCTTCTCAGCCTTGAGTTCCATAAAGCCTAATGCCAGCAGACAGCATCCTTAGTATTTCCCTGCAGTTATATTCTCTGTGACCTCTCTGCCAGACAGACAAGAAACGCCAACTTATGAGCTGTCACGGGGATCTGGGTGGCAAGAACAGATGTCACCATCACTTCCAATGTATGCAGTAAAGAAGTGTCACAGGGAAAGCCAGACACAATTGAAAGGGCCTGTTTATCCCACTGCAAACCTCCAGAGTAGCCTAGGTCAGAAGGTAATGAATATGGAAATCCAATCCAAGGTACCTATTGGCTCTCTTCATTTTGTGGATGCCCCCAGAAGGGGGGGAAGGTAGTTAGAGATATTAGTGTAATCTCTAAGTGAATTTATAAACAAATCATTTATCTTGCTGTCCACTTATCAGGGGCCATGGATAAATGGCTTTGTAGTCTCCCGTGCTGAGCCATCAGCATTTATTTGCATATCTATGGGTTTATAATTGCAGGCTCTTATAGCATATAATTAGCACACCCTGGCCCTTGGTGATCTTTCTTTTCTCGGAACACCATTAGCGCTTGCTATTTGTTCTGCTTTCTGGGGGCAGTTTCAATTGCTAGAGTCCACAATGCTGGTGTATTAGAGGCAGGTGCTTCACCTAACCCTATTCTAAGGAAAATTACCTTGCCTGCAACTGCTCCTTCCCATTTGCTCCACTTGACTCCAACCCAACTCAGTCCCCTCCCTAGCCAAAGCTGCTTGGACCAGGACTGGACCCCTGACTCTGCAACCATGGCTTGTACGGTAGTGCTCAAAAAAGTCAACGCCAATTATGGAAAGTGAATAAAGGAGCAGGAAATAATTGTAAACTGGTAGCAGAAGGGAAAGATGCAGACAGGTATAGGGTAGCTGTAGCTGTGCCCATTAAGTATAGAGCACCAAGTTCTGTTGTGCAAAGTATCTAGCAGTTTCTTGAATCCAAAATAACGGTCTGGGTTCATTTTTTAAGGGGGCTATTAAGGTTCATGCTACTGAACTTCTCTGCTGGTTCCCATATGACATCAGTTGTATAATGAAAATCAACTATCACATCCTACCGTATTTCCTTACTGGAGCTTAGGTCAGATCTTTTGTTTGCAATCAAAAGAGTGAAAATGAAACAGGTACTTTGTTTTCATTGTCCTTTTCAGATCACCTCAATTAGACTATGCCACTCAAAAATAAAAGACAAATGCTTGAACCTGAGACCAATACCATGCTGATCCTGTCTTTAAAATTTTGTTCACTTTGCATTACTTTTATTTTCTAAAATACTGTATTAAAATATTATTATCTAAATTACTGAGTTTTCTGGTACCCCCCTTAAATGTTGCACTTGACCTGTGTGTTTCACTTGCCACACCCTAACTCCCAGCCCTGTACCAGAGACGAGTTAAATACAGTGATGATGATGACAGTGATGGTGATTGTAAATACTCATCTGTATGACACCTGAAGATAGGAGGTCAAAGGAAGGTACAGGAAGAGTGACTCACTTTACTGAGTCTTCCATGTCTCCATTAAAGGTACTGCTCTCAAAGTCCTCAGGCCATCTCAGGCAGGGTTTTCACCTCATTCTACTGTCATATTTGGTGCACTGGGCTCTTTCCTTCTCTAGACTATTAGCTCATAGAGGATCAGGACCAAATCTCATCTATCTTTGTTTCCCCATAGCTTCCATGAGCATAAGAAGGTATGAATGAAGCACTGTCATAGAAAAGGACTAGAGCTGTAATAAAAAAACATGATCAGTACTTTTAATTCTCTCTTCCTGACCTAGAACTAAAAGGAAGAGCCTAAAATTGCAGTAGGAAGGATTTGGGTTATGTATTTGTACGCCTTTGACCATAAATCTCTCTGTCATATAGACTGAGATGGATAAATCTGTATTCCATTCAGTTTCTCCAACCCTCATCCTGCTGTGACCTTCCTTGGCTGCCCTAAATGGGCAGGGAGCATCCAGCCCCATGCACTACCTTAGCAGGACATAGACCCAAACTGCCTTAATGGTGGCAGTTGGTTGGCCGAGGGCTTGGATGCCTAAGCATCTAGAACACTGCCTGATGTAATTTGGAGAAAAAGATGTTTAAACCTTAAGAGCGTGCCTCAGACTCTTCTTTATAAATAATACATTGCTTTTTGAGCAAAGGATTTGGGGAAGGAAGCATAAGAGGATTGAATTTCAGGCCTGGGCTAATAGGTCTTAAGCACAGAATTTTGGGAAGCCTAAAAGTAATTAGGGGATAAAAGAGAATATCGGATCAAGGAGTGAACTATGTAGCTCAACACATGAATTTGACATTATAATGATAAGGATTAAGGAAGAGGCTGATTTCTCTTACACTTGAAGCAGAAAAGTGTTAGCCATTTGGCGAAGGTACTATCAGGAACTTAAAGTCTGATATAGAGAGATCTGGAGAACAGATTGGTCTAGATGATTTGTAAGAGCCCATTCATCCCCTTAATTCTAGCATCATCAGATTGGGCCCCCAAAGACTTTTACCACTGGGGCCCTTGGAGTAGACGCCTATTGGTACCACACTCATGTAACTTTTACAAAACTTAGCTTCCTCATTTTAATGATACTAAAAAACCTTTGTAGACCAGCAAAGCTGTGAATTGTAAAACTCTACACAGAAGTAAATTATCATGAAGCAGTGTGGTGAGTGCAAAGAAACAGAGCTAGGTTTGGATTCTGGTTCTCCAAATTCTACCCTGTGTGAACTGCTGTTTCTTCACTTCTCTCAGCCTCAGCATCCTCATCTGTGAAGTGGGCACAGCAATACCAGCCTGAGGGTAGCTGTGAGAAATAGAGGAAGAACGCACCTAAAGCACCGAGCTCAGTGCATGGCACTCACTGCGACCTCATCAAACAGCAGCCATGTTATCTCGATTATTACCCTCAGGCACTCACGCTGCAGAGAAGCAAAGCCTCTGAGAATGCTGCTCTCACTTTATTATAACGTGGAGGGAAGTAACAATCAGTGGTTTTCAGTATCACAAAAGGCACTGGCTAATGGTGCCTTCTAAAGGCTCACTTTTGCTCCTGATTCTAAAGGCAATTGATCCTGTATCAGAGCCACGTGAGGGTGATGCTCACTTTCTCTGAGCTCCTCAATTATTTTCTTTGCCTTTAACAAGACATCATCCCCAACCCTAACCCCAAATTTATGCCTGCACCTTCATTATGATTTGCTTTCCTGTGTGGCTCACAGCTGTGGTGTCATAGCAAACTGTTGGGCCATAAGTAATTTGTTATTAATAATAGTCATGTACCATAATCTATAAATATTTACTTTTTAAAAACAGAAATTAGGATGGATTCCCCATTTTCTCTCTATAAACATCACTCTCAGTTATATTTTACTACGTTTGCTTATTGAGGAGAGAAATGGCAGACCATTTAAAGTCATTTTAAAAGTTTTGCATTATTAAGTGTTTTATTTCCTCAAAAGAATGTTTGGGTTTCAGCAAAATTGGCCCCTTTTATGGCAGTGGGTTATAAATGGTTCATGAGTGTTTTATTGGAATAAGATGTTGAAAGTCGATGACCTTGACAATGATGACTATTAACAGGCATATTTCCAAAGAGTGTAGGAATCACAGTACTGTGGTATTGGGTGAATGTGTCCAGCTCCAATAGTATTTTTGTGGCATTCTGAAAGATGTTGAAACAAATATAATCTAAGACACCAGATCAGTACGGCCAGACCAAGGCCTTTGAGACATGGATTTGAATTGTTGGAGGAACGTTGAATATGTCCTGTTGTAGTGTTTAAACTCTTTTATTCTTTGTAAACCTACTTTTAAAGATTAAAAAAAATTTTTAAACTGACCTCATGGGATAAAATATAAATCCACAGAAAAAAATCAGGTTAATAGTTACACAGCATCTTGATGGAAAAGAAAATATTAAGCATAGGATAAACAGAAGAAATCACATAAAAGATGAGAGATCTGACTACATAAAATGTAAAACTACGGAAGTAAAAAAACCTTATTAACAAGAAACAAGCTGGGGAAACATCTACTCAAATATATTTATCAATATTTTAAAGATGTTCCTACAACTCAATAAGAAAAAACACAAACTTTCAATGGAAAATAGAGGCTGCTAGTGCCCCATCACAAAAGAGGAAATAAAAATGACAAATAGACACACACATATAAATGTTTAACCTCAGCAGGAATAAAAATAATACAAATTAAATGATACTCGCCCTTTGCCTGTTTAAAAATAACAAAGGATTTTCAAATCGATAAATCATTATTTAGTTGTGGTATGGTAAGATAGACACTCATATTGCTGGTGCTATGAAGTGTAAAACTCCCTTAAAACATCTCAAGAAAGCAATTTGGCAATATATGTCAGGAGTTTTAGAAATAATCCTGCCCTTTGTTTCAGCAATTCTACCTCCTGTGTGCAATCTTAAGAAGAGAAAAAAAAAAAAAAAGTGAAGAAAGGCTTCCACAGAAAGTCTTTGTGGTCTGTTATAAGAGCAAAACAGAACAAAATGAAACAATCAAAATGTCCAACAAAGAGATAAAGGTATAGAACCTAAGATATATCCCCATGTTTAATTATTAAAGTTAATATTCATGAAAAATGTTAACGATACAGGAAAATATTTTATTGGAGTACAAAATCATATATGGGGTTGTCAGGGAGTGGGAAGTGAGAACACTTAATTCTCTTACCACTTGGGAAAGAGATTTGAACTAAGATGTGAAAGAAACCACAGGGGAAAGTAGGATTCAGGTGCAGGGCGGGGGTGGGATGAAAGAGGGCTTTCTAGGAAGTGGTAATACACAGCCCGTGCAAAGTTAAAGGGGAATCTGAAAACAAGCCCCATTTAGGGAGTTTTTTAAAGGCTTGAGTAGGAGACAGACTTGAGAAGATGGGCAGGTCTTGCGTACAACTATAATATTCAAAGGCGATGGGAAGCCATGGAGATTAGTGGGCACTGAATGCAATTAAATGAGTTTAATCATTTTGACTGTTCATTTGCATATTCATTCATTCATTTCATAAATATTTACCAAAGGCCTCCTCTGTACCAGGCCCAGAGAGAGGTACTAGATATATATAGATTAGTGAATAAGAGAAAATGTTCCCTCTGTCATTGAGCAAACTTTTTTTTGGCAAGGAAATTTGATTGTAAGGAACAGTGACTTATTTGAGCTACTTCAAGTAGTAGGACATATGCACATGGGAACTCAGAAAAAGCTGAACTGGCGGAGATGAGGAAGGGTGAGATCCGATGAGCTGGATCTTTATTCCAGAGCTTTCCCTTCAAGAGGACACCTTTCCTCTCTGTGCTATTTCTTTCTTCTCTCTCTACTCACCACTTTTGTTAACTGACAGTTTAGAAATCAGATACTCTCTACCTCACAGTTTCTGCTTGCTCTTAGCTTATGCCTCCTAATAACATCAACTTGCACATGACTCATGATGGACCCTCTGGCCTCCTTTACATCATTAACTATTAGCTTCTCCTTTCACTTATAGTTGCTCACTTGGCCTACTTTTTAATGAAAAATTCTTAAGAGAGAATTTGACAGACCTAGTTCACTTTTTTGAGTAAAGCACATTATTGGTCACTGGCTAGCTTCTAAATTGGCCTCCTTTGGGTCAAGTACACACTCAGTCCTTTCGGGTCTGGCTGGGGGGTGAGCCACCCGATCCTTTTGGGTTTGCCCTTTTGGCAGAGCTGTAGGCGGGGCACAACCATTTGAGGTAAGCTGGGCATCCCACAGGTATTCTAAGGTTTGGCCTGTGGAGTAACTACCCACATCTTCATATTCTCAGCCAGGTCTGTTCAAAGATGGTATAAAGAAAGCAAAACCATTCCTTTGGGAGAAAAATTTGGAAACAACAAAAGAGTGTGAACAATAGAAAAATATGGGGAGCATCACAATCCCCCCCGCCTCCAACAAGGTCCAAAGCTTAATATCTCACTAGGGTTTCTCTCTGTTTATCATGGTATTAAAACATAATATTGCAAAACGAAAACTCTACCTCTACAACAATAATTTTCTTTCCTCAGAGGCTCCAAGATGATTTCTATCTGTAACGCTGCAACTAAAGGTTTCTAAATCAGATTAGGTCTTGAATTTTAAAATTCACACCTACGTACGAATTTCTGAATATGTTTAGCTAAATCATATCTTCTAAAACAGAATGCAATATGTTAATTCAACTATATACTTCTGTATGTCGAGTTTACATTATTAATACTGACTCTAGGGGAGAAAACCCCTTATGCCTTTAACTGAATGAAAGCTCAAGTGGAGTATAAGAGCAGCTCCCTTGGAGGAAAGATAATGTTCAAATATATGCTCTACTAATAACAGGAAGGATGAACTGGCTTTAACCAAATCCCTTAAATGGGTTTCTTTTCCGTCCTTTAGGAAATGGTACATTTTCCTCTATTTCATGCAGCTGTTGTCATTTACTCTTTTGGGTCTGTTATTGCCGGTAGGTTATGAAGACTGTCTGGTACCCAGGAAGGAAGGATAAGACATCCATAAGAACAAAAGATTGCTGTCACACTGCCTTGCCCTCTTTCCAGAGGACTGCACTTCTAAAATCGGATAAAGAGATAGCCTGAGGTCATAAGTTATCTTGAGTTGATGGTTCACATGCAACTAAAATTTACATTGATTGGTCCTTTCTTCCAACCATATATTTTAGGAAGTTCCTGTGAATGTATGTATAACTTGTTCCTGGTTTCTAGCAGGGTCTCAATTCTACTTTCTCCATAAAGTCTCTGAAGTTTATGGAGGTGGATTGCAGATTTTTCTCTCTTCAAAACTCCTATATAGTGTATTCTTTATGATTGCCACTTGGTTTTGTACTCTGAGTATTTTAAATAATAATAACAACAACAACATCATCAACATCTACTTACAAATACCTCGGGAACTTACTTTGAGGCAGGCATTGTGCTACATATGCCTTATATATCATATATTATGTAATTTACCCGTTAATTCTAAGGCATATATAATACTATTATCTGCACGACTTAGCAGTACCTGGCCTCTCCTCATAGAGCTGACCTGTTAGTGGTAGGGATGGGCTTTGAATCCAGGTCGCCTAGCTGCAAAGCCTGGGTATGTAACCATTATGTTTTATTTTAAAAAATTCTGTCTAGCATATACTTTCCCTCAAGGGTCTAATTATATTTCTCGGTCATCCTGGCAATTATAGCTCCTATTTTAAAGGCAGTAGAGAATAGAACAAAGAGAGCAAGCTGTGAGTCTGACTGTCTAGATTCAAGTTCCAGCCTCATTACTTAGAAACCATGTGATCTTGGGCAATTTGTTTGGCTCTGTGCCTCAGTTTCTTCTCTTGTGATCAGGAATAGTGCCTACCTCTTAAGGCCTGATGAGTATTAGACGGAATGAGGCTTGAATAGCACTTAGCACAGCGCCTAACTGGCACTTAGTAAATGTCATGATTGCCACAGACATTTTTTTTTTTTTTTTTAGCGGTACGTGGGCCTCTCACTGTTGTGGCCTCTCCCGTTGCGGAGCACAGGCTCCAGATGCGCAGGTTCAGCGGCCATGGCTCACGGGCCCAGCCGCTCCGCGGCATGTGGGATCTTCCTGGACCAGGGCACGAACCCGTGTCCCCTGCATTGGCAGGTGGACTCTCAACCACTGCACCACCAGGGAAGCCCTGCCACAGACATTTAAACAAGAAATCTGGCAGTCGGGTACCCAGTTTATACAACCATCTTTAGTCCCTTTTGTGGATGTAAATTCATTCTTAAGAGTTGATTTCCTCTTATGATGACAAAACCATGTTTCTGGCCATGCTTAAGATTGCCAGATTTAGCACATAAAAATACAGGATGCTCAGTTAAATGTGAATCTCAGGTAAACAATGAATCATTTTTAATATAAATGTGCTAATATTGCATAGGACATATTTATACTGAAAACTGCTCATTGTTTATCATAGTTGAAATCCAGTGTTTAAATTCAAATTTAAATGGGCATCATTATTTTATCTGGCAGCCAGATGGCCCTTTGCCTTGCAAGCTCTCCACTGTGTCACCAGTATTCCGCCTTCCAGCATATACATTCACACTGTGGCATAATTTAATTGTTTACTCTGAGTCCCATTTTGGTTTGGTGCATTCTTTTAAGTCAGCAAATGTTCTTAATTTATTTTTGTATTCCCAGTATTCAATGCTATATCTCTATACCTATGCCCGAATTCATATCTATACTCAAATCTACACATAAGTTGGAGACAGATAATATTTAAATAAAAAATTTGATCTAGATCATAATATATATTATTATGCAGCTGTTTTTATTTAAAAATTTTAAATTGTATATTAGACATCCTTCCAAGTCAGTACAGATAGCACCATCTACCTTTTCTCTAATAGCTGCAAAGACCTGCTTTATACATCAGTGGCAGTGGTATAAACTGCTGAACTTATGACCCAGAAATCCTACTTCCAGGAATGTGTCCTACAAAATTGAGTACAATAGGTATACACAGAATGTCATGGTTGCAAAGTCGTAAAAGCAAAACACTGGAAAAAACATGTATGGTCATCAGTATTGAACGGACATGTAAGTACTAAAAACATTGCCATGGAAACAGATTTGGTGACATGAAAAGATATTCACAACATATTATTAAATGAAGAATGCAGGTTAAAATAGTATATATGCAGTTTAATCCAATTTTTGTAAATAATAAAAAACATAAAGTATGATCTCAATTTTATATAATAGATACTGAGAAAAAAAGAGTCTGGAAGCATATGTCAGGGAATTTACTGAATATCATGTCTGGGAAATACATCTACATAAAATTTTTATTTTCTCTCAATATTGCATGTTTTCTAAATAACTTTTAAATGATATTAAAAAGTGTTTATTGTATAAGCTGAGAGATAAAAAGCCATAAATCTGCATATGTAGTATGAGGCCAATTCTGTGAGAGGTATATCTCTATGCCTATATGTAAGTTTGGAAAAGTCACTGAAATGTTAACAGTGCTTTCTCTGAGTGGTGGAATTATAGGCAATGTTGATTTTCTTATTTTCCCATATTTTAAAATTATTAAAAAATTTTTCTTTTATTCCAGAGGACTATTAGAGATTTGTATTGGGTCTTGTTCAATTCAGCCCCAAAGATCTACATATTCTCAAACAACAGAAATGGAAAATATACATTTTCCCATTATAGGGCTAATTTTTATTTAATAATGAGTAACTTTTATTTCTGTATGATGTATAGGTACTAACAAGTTATTATAAGAGTGGTAATGTAGCATTATGAAAACTGGTTATGGCTAACAGCATGGCTTAATGGATATCAGCATATTTGTTATTTAAATTTGTCAGAATCTCATATGTCTTGAGTTATACAAATATATTCAATATTAAGACGATTACACCGAGAATCCATCCCCATCCTCAAGCCAATGAACTTGCTGCTGGGACTCTGGCTGGACCTCCCCCTGCTTTGCACTCCTTGTCCATAAATACAGCCCATCCCTAATCCTCAAGGGACTCACTGGAGCTGGTTCACAGCATGTGTTTCTTAATTGCAGTTCCTCCACTATTCCTGAATAAACTCAATTTCTGGTCATTTGAAAAAATAAAAAATAAAAACACTTAAAAAAAAAGAAGATTACAGTTAAGGTTTAGTCTACTTCAGGGAACTTATGTGTTAACTAGGATCCTTTTATAGAAATGATGACAATTAAAACACATTTACAGCAACTGTAGTCTTTTTACTAATGCATCTACTCATTCATTTAACATATACTTACACACTTAGAAACCATACAGGGAGGCTATGGACATGGTGGAAAGAACATGAGCTTTCAGACTACAAAATCTGGGTTTGAATTCTGTTCTTCCACTTTCTTAGCTGTGTGACTCTGGGGAAATTACTTAAATTGAATCTTGGCTGCCTTATCTAGAAAATGCTTTACCTTAAGCCCTACCTTATAGGATGGCTAGGAGATTAAATGAGATGCAATATACAAAGCCTTAAATAATCACTGCCATATGGTAGGAGCTCAATAAATAACTATATTTGTGTTCTATTTTTATGTATGAATCTAGATGATGTGGAAGATAAAAATCCGATCCAACATAGATTCTTCTCTCAAGCATCACTTTGTCTTAGAGAGATGATGTGCGTATGCGTGTGCGTGTGTGTGTGTGTGTTTAATCAAATAAGGCTAAAACCAGCTACGTGTGATGGCGGGGAAGGATAGACTGTCTTGGGAATTCAAATGAAGAGGAAATGGTATCCTGCAGAAAGAAGTAGGAACAATCTTATGAGGAGGCATCATTGGAGCTGGGACGAGAAAAATGGATAGTATTTGGACATGTGAAAATAAGGATGGCGATGGCTAAGGGAAGCATATGTTTGGTCGAGTGTTGCAAGAGTAGTCAGGGAGGCTGGTAAAGCTAGTTATCTGGTTAAGTTGGTTGGAGCATGGGGGCACGAAGGGGAAAAGTGGAAGATATGTCTGAAAATATGGCAATGCACATCATATGAACCCATTTATAGCAGAGTTTCTATTTTAATAGACAAAATAAACTCCCTCAAATCTTGGGATTAGGTATATTTGAAGAATTTTATGAATATTTAATATTCTAGGTGGTAACACATTTTAGTGAAACAAACCAAGTTTGAGTCCCAACTCTCCTACCTATCAGCTGTGCAGATTTAGTCAAGTTACCTCATCTTTCTGATTTTCAGTTCTGCACAATTGTGATAGATAGTACATGACAGGACTATTGTGAAAATAAACAGAGAAAAAAGTATCCAAATGACTTATCAGAATGCTTGACATTGGCAGAACTCAGCCAATATTAATTGTATTCCCCACAGTCACCAGACTATTCTCATCATTTCCCAAACCTCCCCACCCTCCCTGCCAAACACATTTGTGGGATAATCATACCGACGGACCTCTTGTTCATGCTCTGAGGAATTTTAAATAAGAGATCTCTCCTTGTATGCTGTTGTCCAAGGTATTTCCAGCAGGCTGAGTAAGAGCACAAAACACCCAGAGGGATGAGATAATTGGCACTGAAGTCCATCTGCAAAGAGGACTCCTGGTCAATAAGGAGGATCTAGACAAGACTGCTTCTTTTGGGAAATCCCAACTAGACCAGTACATCCAATGGAAGCAAAAGTGGCTTTTAAATGAACTACTGAAATGAAGATACAGCAGTGAAACCGGATGGTGGAGATTTTTCTTTTTCTTTTTAAGATTATCAATAGAGTGGAGGCTTCCATCTACCATATCTAACCAATCTGGAAGAGATTCAGCAGAAGGGAGAAAATTTAGAATGATACATTCCGATCACAACTAAGATGGATATCATGCAGCAAAACTACACGAGGGTCATAATAAAGAAAGAGACAGTGAAAAGTAATGGTCAGAGCATCAAAGAGCCAGTGGACTTCATAGATTTTCAGTTTAGTTCAGGACACCTCAGTGCCAGCAAGGTGGAATGCAGAATATAGAGCTTAAAAGTCATTCCATAATCTTCTCTTTTGTCTTCATATGAAATATTTTGATAAATCTACATGACTTTCCTGAGCTTTGGAACTGAATTTTGAGCTTTGGAATTGAATTTTGGGGATAGCGGGGTAGGGAAGGAAAATGGCTGAATATAAGTTTATTATGAATAGCAGAGAATCCCTATTTCTCAGTCACTGTTTGGTCACATACATCACCACCTTTAATCCTCATAGCAACAGACTTTCACAGTGGATATTACCTATAGTTTTTGGATAAGGAAACTGAGGCTCAGAGAGGATAAGGTGGTACCAATGAGGGAGTGGTCAAAACGTGATTTGAAGGCCGGTCTCTCTGACTCCAGTGTTCACTATGCAATATTTCACTGAAGGATACTAAGTGGGAAAATGTAAAGCAAAATAAGAATTGCCAACAGTGTATGTGGTAGTTGTCTGCATTGTTGAATCTCTTGTGTTTACTGAAGCATCTAGATCAATGGGTTCCTATAAGAAGCTTGTAGTTATACACAAGAGACTCAAGGTATTTAGGTGGCAGCCTAATGGGGGTACGGAAATTGGATTAGAAATCTCAATTCACCTCCCCACAGCCTCTAATTTCTTGCCATTGGCGTCTGTGATAGGTCCATGAAATGATCAACAGCTACTCCTGACTCAGATATACATTTAGCCATAAGGACATTGTCTGGTCTGCTGTAAGATGGTAGCTATGTACTTAAGGGACCTAGAAGTACCAAAGATTCCTTTATAACATTTAACATTTATGACATATAACATTTGTTTCATAATAAAAAGGGGTAGTGGCATATCTGAATTTGACTAACATAACCTGTTTTTTCTAAAGCAATGTAAATAATAAAGGAGAGGGGTAGGATAACTTATTGAAATATTAATTTGTGTTTGGAACTTACTATGTTTTTTCTTCCCCAAGTTTGAAGCAGCTATTCTGTCAGTGCAATGAACTTATATTTGACTATATTCCCTTGGCTCACTGGAGACTTGTGATACAGGAGGGAAAGCAGAATTTTCCCAAAGAAATGCTCTTCCAAGTTTTTGTTCTTCAAAAGTCTGAGCTCCTAAAGGATCGTTGTCCAAGGAAGAACTTTAAGAGGAGAAGTAGGCAAGATAGGGCCCTACTATCAGGTGTAATTTGATTTAAAGAAAATAAAGTCATGTGCCATTTAAAAAACATGTGTTTGTAAAGTAAAATGCATATCTGCTATAGGTGTATTTAAATAAAAATTCTAAAATTTTAATTGTAAAATCTAAGCATCATTGAACAAATTCTGTGATTGGTTAACTCTTGCTCAGGGGCAATGCCCTTTCTTGGGCATATTATCACTAGTATTGTCAGTGATTTAGTGTCACCCAATGTTTTTATAAAAACTCATCCTATGGGAGAAACGCCTGACCATGTTTTCTTCTAATGTGCTCCATTTTGCTTTTATTTTTGGTAATATGATTTTTCTGAAGTCAAAGACATAATGAATTTAAGTCAGTGGTTCTCAAACTTGCCTGCATCAGAATCATCTGTGAGGGCTTTTGTTCTATTTTTATTTTACTTTTTATTTTTTAAATTATGGAAACATTTAATTTTTGCAATGCTACATGCATTTAAAAAAATCCAGTTACTGACAGAATTTTAAAATATAGATCCTATAAGGATATTTTGCCTCCAATTTGCATATAGAATGCGTGTCTATATTTCATTGTGAATGTCTGAGTCATTTGGGGTTGCTAGAACAAACTACTATAGACTGGATGCCTCAACCGACATTTTTTTTTTCTCACAGTTCTGCAGGTTGGAAGTTTGAGATCAGGGTGCCAGCATGGTCATATTCTTAGCAAGTGACCTCTTCCCGGTTTACAGAGAGCTGTCTTTTTGCTGTGTCCTCATAACGCAGAAAAACAGTCAGCTAGCTTTCTGGCCTCTTTTCTTTTTTTTTTTAATATTAATATCCCAGTTCTATCCCTGGACACACAGATTCGGTAAATCCGGAGTAGGACTCAGGACTCTGTGTTTACAAAGGTTTCGCAGGTGACTGATTTGTTGTGAGAGTTTGGAACTAGTTTTAGACGGTAGACCTTTTCTTTCTGAGAGAGTTACGAAGTAGTCACATTTTGAATTGCATCGTCTCTTTCAGTACTATACAATACAGGTATTGCTTTAAATTTTTTTGACTTGGTAATATTCAGCTGATAAATATTAGTATCTGTAGAGTGTAAGTATTAAGTTCTTTTTCCAAGGGATGGTAAGGAGTTCTACTCTTCTTTATTTCACCAGTGAGATACATAAAATTTAATTTTTGTAAGCAGAATTTAACCAAATATTTCTCTCTCAGCTACAGAACACAGTGGTTCTTGGGAAGATCCTACTTTGATTTAACTGGGGAGACCACCTTCTCCCTACGAGCTCCTCCTCACTTGTAACTCCTCCTATCTCCCTTTAGTCCTCATGATTTTAAACTCAGCATAACGTCATCAGAGCTACACTCACCATTACATGGATTTGCATACATACTGTATGTGAAACTTCATCCAACCATCTATGGTCCAATTTAATGTTATACAGCAGGGGTCCCCAACCCCCGGGGTAGGAACCGGGCCGCACGGCAGGAGGTGAGCGGCCGGCGAGCGAGCAAAGCTTCATCTGTATTTACAGCCGCTCCCCATCGCTCGCACTACTGCCTGAGCCCCGCCTCCTGTCAGATCAGCGGTGGCATGAGACTCTCACAGGAACGCGAACCCTACTGTGAACTGCACATGCGAGGGATCTAGGCTGTGTGCTACTTATGAGAATCTAATACCTGATGACCTGAGGTGGAGCTGAGGCAGTGATGCTAGTGCTGGGGAGTGGCTGCAAATACAGATTATCATTAGCAGAGAGGTTTGACTACATAGAGACCATAATAAATTAACTGCTTGCAGACTCGTATCAAAACGCTATCAGTGAGTGGCAAGTGACAATGAAGCTGCATCTTACGGAGTAGACTGGACATAAGCCACACACTTCGGGTGTCACTGTCTCCCATCACCCCCAGATGGGACCATCTAGTTTCAGGAAAACAAGCTCAGGGCTCCCACTGATTCTGCATCATGGTGAGTTGTATAATTATTTCATTATATATTACAATGTAATAATAATAAAGTGCACAATAAATGTAATGCACTCAAATCATCCCGAAACCATCCCCCCACCCCATGTGTGTGGAAAAATGGTCTTCCATGAAACTGGTCCCTGGTGCCAGAAAAGTTGGGGACTGGTGTTGTACAGTAAAGCCGTGGAATTAACACTACCCTTGGGAAGCGGGAAGTCTCATCATAGGTGTTGCTCTGCATATACTTGATTTCTGTGCTCAAATCATGAAGCTATGCAAAAGCAATCACTCCATTTACTTAAAAAGTTTTAGGATGCCTGCATAGTAAATCTGAGTATTTGGAAAAGTATGTATTCGTGTTTACTTAACATTCTAGAATTTTTAATTTTAGAGTTTTCAAATTAAAAATCAGGGACTTCCCTGGCGGTCCAGTGGTTAAGACTCTGCACTTCCACTGCAGGGGGCACGGGTTCAACCCCTGGTTGGGGAACTAAGATCCCACAAGCCGTGTGGCACGGCCAAAATAAATAAATTAAAAAAAAAAAATCAGTTTCTTTAACACAGACTTTTCTTTTTATATAACTTTAATAGTTAGGCTTGGTTTTGAATAAAGTCTTCTTAATTAGAATCTCTCTCTATATATATGTATATATTTTAAAAGAAATTAAAATATAAAGGAAACATCACTAAATCAACATAAAGTTTCAAAATCTGCCCTTTTAAGGCAAGTGTAAATATAGTATAAGTCTAAGTATTATTAGGCTAGCTGGAAGCATATTTCCCTTTGGTTCACTTCCTAATCTCATTGCCCCATCTCCAACCAGCACTGCTATCAATAACTGCAATCGGTCCTATAATCACCATGGTGTCCTGGACTAGAAGTCAAGACTAATAATAATAATAATAGTAATAACGGTTAACCTGAATGCAGCTTATTTTGTGCCAAGCTCTGTTCCAATTGTTTTACATAGATTACTTCATTGAATCCTAATAATAACCCATGGTATAGGCATAGGTGGGGAAACAAGCACAGAGAAGTTACAGAACTCATCCAATGTCAAACAGCTAGTAAGTGGTGAACCCAAAGTTATTATGAATCCAAAATCTGAGCTCTTAACCAAGATGCCACTGCTTCTGGACTCTGGGTTTTGGATTTGCCACTTACTCTCCATTGTTACAGGGGAAATTTGGCATCTCTATCATCTCAGATTCTCAATCTGTTAAAGAAGTATAGTAACATCTCTCTGCTCATTTCGTATGGTGTTATAGGAACTAAATGAGAAACAGGAAAGTATCTGGGCAGTACTGGACAGCTATCAGGGTTTACCAGTTCTGCTCTACATGCAGAGCAAGGCCTCACATAATTGGCTTTGAAATCTCTGGCTATCACATTTATTTCAGCTCTTTCATTCTGCCTTCTTCCCCTGTCTGAACCTGGTAAATGAGACTTTAGAAAAAGATTAGGGGGAAAAAAACATAAAACAAAATATCGAGCAATACTGGCTCAGCGGACAGAGTTTCCATGTAGGACACAGTCTGCATAATAAAGGACTCACATGGTTCTACTTCAAGGTCAATCTAATTTAAAACGAGATCTAGGATGAGGGTTGATATTTAGATGTTTATACTCAGACACGTATACTCACGGGGACAGCTAAGTTCTTTCAGGGAGGACTTAAAATGTTCATTAAAGCAACCATAGGGGGTCTGGTGTTACAGCCGGAATGAAAGGCATTAAGGACTCACTGACCCCCCACCTGGTAGTGCACCATGCAGAAGGCCTCCCTTCTTTCTGAGTAAAACAGATTGCCTCCCCTGAACAGGTTGTAAGTGTTGCTGGGAGGAAGCAATGACATAAAACTTTAGTTTTACCTTTATGGACAAAAGAAAAACCAGAGAGAGACTAATTTGAAGCACAGAGAAGATTCTAGAAATCTTAAAACTAATACTGCTACCCATGCAGTACAGCAAAAAGAGCCAGACGTTGGAGTCAGTTTGAATCCTGATCCTGTTCTACACCAACTGCTTGACCCTTGCTAGAGGGGTCAAGGATATGGATTTTGCAGCCAGACTGAACTGTATTCAGATCTCAACTTTGCTACCTACTATATGTAGAAAAACAACTTAGTGGAAATGTATCATATAATAATAATGATTATCCCTCTGTGGTGTGAGTTTTTCTTTATATTTTTGTTACTTTGTAACTTTTCTACAAATACATATTACTTTTACAATTAGGGAAAATATTAACACTTTTTGGAGAGAAACAGTTGAAGAGGGGTATAAAGCAATAAAAGGGGCAAGAAATAGATTAAAGATTGAAAAGGATGTCTGGAGAAAATGTATGAAGGCAGTATTTTTAAGATGTGTTTACTCAGATATAGCTTGCTTCATTATCTAGATTAAAGAAATTACTAGAAGAAAAAGTGAATGATGCAACCCAAAACTTATGAAATTTATGTCTATATTATATAAGAATATGTCTTTGAAATGCAATAATTGTGTGCCACAATTTTCTTACATTTTCTTAAAGCAAACATTCCCATTAACATGGTAGCCTTCCCCACAGTAGCAAACGCCACAGGAGGTGGAAGGAGTCCCTCAGGGATGGCAGTGCTGTCCTGGATAATTTTCAAAGCATACACCACATGTGGACAATTAAGAACCAGCTGTCTTCTGTCTACTATTACTTTATTGACACCTGGATGTGAAAACAAACTCCTAGAGGAAGAGGCTTTGTCTACTTGTTTTGGATCATAATATACACCCTGTTTCAATGTCACAAGATAAGGGCCAGAAATAAGTTACACATTGTGCTGTGGTAGTAGTTAACTTGCAGTTTAAGGGGCCTGGAGTCAATTAATAGTCGATTGCTTCTACACGTGATGCCTCCAAAATTTTCCATTGCCCACCATTAACCCTTTTTTTTGTCTCAACCAGCCCTGGAGGCCAAGGATAAATTCATTCTATTAAAATGTAATACAGCATTGATTAAACAACTATCTATTTGAATTTTACATCTATAATAACAATAGTCATAGATATGCAATAACCATCTTCCATAAAACTATAAGGCCTAGTGTTGTATGTTTATGTCTGGTTAATTTATTAGATACATACAAAATGATAAACACCTATAAAAGGCTGTCTTAAAATTCCCATTACTGTTTCATTTTTCCTATCATTAAATTAATTTCCCTGACAACAAACAGCAGCTTAACATGTTTTCCAATACATATTTGGATATCTTCCTTTGATTAAGATTCATCCCCATTAGCATACCCACTCTCTCTGTTTCTAGCAGGATAGCTCTATCAATCAAGCCTCACAGTTTATGTAAGTAAACCTAAATGGTTATGGGGAGCCGCCATCAATAAAGACAAAACTCCCCTGGAGGCTTCCACTAAGTGGGTTATCCTCCATCTGTCTCACCCCTTTTGTCCCAGTCACCCCTTCTCATTACTATCCTTTGCTTCAAGACAGGTATTATAATGCCAGGTGGGATCCCCACTGCAGAAATCAGGCATGCAGCACAGAGCAAAACAGATAACTGAGAGACACTGTTGATGAATCTTTGACTTGGTTAAGTTCAATAATGCCCTTTACAAATGCTGTGAGGAGTCTGATGCCATACTTGGCAGAATTTCTTTGAGGGAAAAGCTACATGGTGTTGGTTGTTGAGCGCTACTATGAATAATATATGGCAAAATCAAGAAATTATCCAGAGGATAATTGTATCTGGCCACAGAAGCCAGACTGATAGACTAGTTTTTATCATATTTGGTTCCACTGAATCCTATATTGTATTTTCAATGAAGAGGGTAATAGATACTCATTGTGTTAATAAAAATAAAGATCCTTAATAAAGCATTAAGACTATAAGACTTCCTGTAATACAATATTCTGAGGTGTGCTGGGAGATAAATTAGTTGAAAAAAACTTATATGTACATTTTGTTTGAGCGTCTGCATACCCTTGTTGGCTACAGTTCCATTTCACCAAAAAATGATTTTATTTGTGGAGTAGTTCATCTTAAATCCTTGTTTTAAATGGTATTAACAAGAGGTAACATTTATCAAGTGCTTACTTTTTTTCTAAGAACTTTACATGTGCTAACTCAGTTTCTTGTCACAATAAGCCTATGAGGTGGGAAGTATTACTCTGCTCCTTTTAAACATGAGAAAACGGAGGCAAAGCACAGTTACATAACTTGCCCAAGGTCACACAGCCAGGAAGCGGTCGAGGCAGGACCCTGAGCAGGGTGGCTCCAGGGCACACCCACCTGAACACTCTGCTGTCCAGATCCCGATTCTAAAGCAGGCACAGTTGTCTGCCTAGGGCACACCCAGTTCTTTCTTCCTATACTTGGTTAATGGCAGGTAAGAAAAGATTTCTTCCCTATGTCAAAAGAAGGACCTTCCAGTTCATCCAGAAATGTTTTTAAGTCATTAAATATAAGTTAAAAAGAAGAGAGCCTAGAACAGGACCAGACTTCACTGATGGAAAGCGCTGACTGATCCTTTGAGAACCTGTCCCTAACGGAGACCACAAAACTTGAGATATAACTAAGAGGTGGTTTCTATAGCACAGATTTAATAACTGACATGTTTGTGTCATTTAGCTCAGTGCTTCTCAGAGTTGGGTATTCACCCGCAACTTGGGGCTTATGGTATTTGCCAGGGACTTAGTATCCCCAGAAAACCCATCTGGTATGTTAACTTTACACTAAGACTTCGAATAAAAACAATTAAATTTCTAATCAAAATATTTCCACATTAAAGCAAACAAGGATATCTCCCAAAATTTTATGACAAAACATAAGACTTTGTATGTTTCATGCTTGCACAGAAAGCTTCATGTTCTACCCCAGATCCTGAGGAGAACAAATTCCTTTTTCAAAGCCTAAGGGCATGTGGGTAGCAATATTTGCGAAACAGTGATTTAGCTTCTAACCAGTTCTGATCCACAAAGTTAAACACCAAGGAAAACAACAACAGTGGCAAACACTTATGGTGTTTCTGAAAGCTTACTCGACAGCGAATAAAAAGCATAGAAATGGCCAGTGGTAGATCAGCCTGACTGAAGCAGGCCTGTCCCTCCTGTGGAAGACGGCTGTTGAATCTAGCTCTAAAATCTAGCTCAGATTCCTGTGCCCCTCTTCTCCTCCACTGCCACCTGTTCCCCCAGCCCCAGCTGTCATGATCTCTTCCTTTGTTTCTTCAAATGGTCCCTGACCTGCTCCATATACCAGTCAGGAGGGTTTTTTTTTTTTTCATAAAACATAAATCAGATAATTTCATTCTCCTGGTTGCTTCTCTTTAATAGATTCTCAATGCACTTAAAATTCAACCTACACTTCTTCATCATTCCTACAAAGTCCCACATCATCTGGCTGCTGACTCTTCCCACCTAATTTGTTGCCATGCTCCCATTAGCTCATCTCTTCCAGCCAAGCTTGACTTCCTTATATTCCTGGAACCCACAAAACTTATTTCTGCCTCTGGGACTTTGGCTTTGCTATTTCCTCTTCCTGGAATGTTCTTTCTCTGATCTTTATATCACCAATTTTTTTCTTTTTATTCAGGTCTCAGCTCATATCCTATCTCCTCAGAGGGACATTCCCTGGCTGTCCTCCTTTACACTGTTCTCTTCCCCAAACTCTGTCTATGGCATATCATACAATTTTATTTTCCTTATAGCACTTTTTATCTATAACTCATTTATCTATATATCTCCTATTCAATACACTAGAATGTAAAGTCCCTAAGGGCCAGAGCCTTGTCTGGTTTGTCCACCATTGTAATTTTGTGGCTAATAACTGTGCTTGACACATGGTAGAAGCTTGAATATTCACTGAATGGGTAAATGAATGAATGAATGGGAGAAAGAGAAAAGAACTAGAATACATTTTAGATACTATGTCCAGTAAACTAATGTTCTATAATTTGGGGAGAGAAGAGGGGAGGCAGACTCTAGTCTGATGGGTTCATATCTATTTAGTAATAAGGGAGTCAAACTGAATATCAGAGTCACAGTTTAGAGTGGTCCTTGAAAGTTTCTGGAGACAAGAAATCTTTCTTGAGACTTTATTCGGCTTTTGCTTTTTGCTCAACCAAATTATGTGAGGGAACATTATATAGAGCCAGTTAGAAAGACACCTGGGTACAATAAGTTCAGGGCCAGGTGAACTTGGTTTCTAAAACTGGGAAATATATTGCTCACGGTGATAGTTAAGGCCCTTGGCTTTCATAACAGCATTTATCGCATTCATAATTTGGGAAATTAAGTCCCCACATCTTGAAAGAGAAATTGTACTTTGCACCCTCAATTTTTCTTGGTTTCATTTTAGTATCAATGATTTGTTTGTGTATCCTGAGAATACTTAACCAGATAGCGAGGGTGTGTGGTTTGCATCTCTTCTAGGCGACCAGGGAAGACTTGGCTCAGTAGAGAGGGGATCCACAGTTGCAGCTAATGTACAACGTGGGCACTGCTCACAGGTGATCACTGACTGATTATAGCTTCTTACTCCATCATAAAACAATGAACATCAGCTTAGAGAAATAGAAAGAGCACTGGACTGGGTGTTTGAAGACACGGGTTCTAAATCTGATTCTACTACTCACAAGTTGTGAGACCTAGGGATAGCCAACAAATCATGTTAGGCCTCGTGTTTCTTACCCATCAAATGGAGGAAGATTAGACTCTACAGTCATTTATGGCCCTTCCAAGTTTGATAGTCTATAATTCTATGAGCCAAAAAACCATCTCAGCATCATTGTAACAGCTTTGCTTCCCCAAAATTGACGACCAGAGTATTTACATAATAATAATTTTGATTTACAAGGGCCTCAGTAGAGTTTCTACTAAGAGAATTTCATCCAAGGCTTTTTTGTTTAGGCTTCCTTTCTCTAAATTGAGGAAAAACAAAATTTCCCAGCTTACTCGGTACACATTTCCTTAAATAGTAAAAGAGATTTAAAACAATTCCAGGTAAGCCGTTGTAGCATTCTTCTAATCAAGACTCTTTTTAAAATTCTTACTGTATTTCCCAACAAAAATGAATATAAATCAGGAAGATAGGAAAATATTATGAACATTTGGAACAAAAGACTGCCAATTTGATATAATTTTATAGGTTGTTGGAAGGTACCCATTTCACAGAAATGTTTCCCTGTCAGCCCCAGTCCCATCATTAAAGATTCATTCCCTTGATTTATTATTTTAGGAAAATGTAAAGTAGGCCCCAAAGGTAAGCTACTATAGCACCTTAGGATAATAATAATTTTATATAGCTCTCTAAAGATGACAACGTTCACACATATTATCACATTAAAACCTCACAATTCCATGAGGAAATTTGAGGACCCAAATTTACAGATGAGAAAATCAAGACTCAGGAGATTGAATGACTTGTTCAGGGTTATCTGGGTGGTAAGCGGTAGTACCAGCCTCCTGATACAAGCCCAATCCCCTTTACCCAACATCTCTACATAGAAAGAGACTGTATGAGATGGTGGGTCGGAGGGATGGGGGGGAGGACTTTGAAGACAGGCCCGAATTCAAATTTTGATTCTTCTATTTGCTTGCTGTATGATATGAGAAAATTACTTAAACTCATTTTTGTTACCTGTAAAAATCAACACTAAGAATATTATATAAATAATATCGGAGCAATAATGTATATGAAAGCACTTAGCGTAATAGCGCATAGCAGTGATCTTTTTGTTTTTACTACTCTATGTATTTCCAATCTTATGACGAGGTTGCAGATGAGAGAAAGGATAGAAATAGACAACTTAAAGGTAGGTACCATTTTTCTTTATGAGCCTTGTATTCAAGCTGTAACAGTTGTGTTCATTTTATTCTATTTCACATTCTTCCTTGAGTACGCATGTGCTATCCCCTACCACGAGTCCCCTTCTTGATCTCTTGACTCCCTGATGAATGCCTACACATTTTTTTCAAGCTCAAACACAAGAGTTATCTCCTCTTTAAAACTTTATTTGATGTCATAGGCTTTTCCTGTGGCATTCAAGGAAAACTCAAAAAAATTATTTATAAATATTTACTACGTGCCTCTCTGGTGCTGGGGAACTCTGCTAGGGCAACATGAGAGCACTTCACTGAACTGATCTAATTTTGTTTGTTTCTGTTAGTAGTTCCCACGCTTTGGGATTTTACAGT
Organism: Delphinus delphis; assembly: GCF_949987515.2. Classification (NCBI taxonomy): domain Eukaryota; kingdom Metazoa; phylum Chordata; class Mammalia; order Artiodactyla; family Delphinidae; genus Delphinus; species Delphinus delphis. Next base: position 49,514,407 of record NC_082690.1, on the reverse strand, counting down.
ACTTTTACATTTAAAAAACGAGGACTAATATAAAGTTGCCAACTTTTCATCTTCTAGGTTAGGATATAATAAGTAACTGCCATTGACTACCATAAAAGAAAGGCCATTTTGACACCAAAGTATAAAATCTCAGGACTAAAAATATACATATAGGCTTTATGGGAAACTTCATGGACGGGGTCTGCATCATCAAGGAATAGGTACTGGGGGGTCCACTGGTTCCACGTATATTTTTGTCCCAATTTGATAGTTCTTAGAGATGTTGTTTCTTACTCCATTTTGCATCTCTACTGCAGTACCCACTGTCTAGTAGGACGTATTCAGTGAATATTCATGAATAATGCGATGAATATGCCTCAGAAAATATTTATCTCTGAGACCTGTGGTAATGACTTATAGCACAGAGCACCTGTGAGAGGATACAGCGGTGGTGAGGATGTGAGGGAGGTGTCTGTGTGTTTGTGTGTGTAAGCTGATATAATTTATTTCACAAGTTTCCCAGGCACCAGACATTCAGAAGATTTTATGCAAAGTTATGAGACTGTCCTGTCAGAGAGCAAGGAAGGAAGCAGGCAAGAAGTAAGACACTGAGGCATATCACTGTAGGAAGAAATGAAATCTCTTCCCCAGACACCATCTGAAATATTCCATGCGAATAGGTAGATTGAGAATTATAATGAGTATACCTACAGCAAACAGATAACATTCATTTAATATTCATTATGTATCAGGCACTGTTATAAGTTCTTTGCAGGTATTATCTCATTTAATCATTACAACAACCTATTGAGAAAGATTTGATTACTCTCCCCTTTGTAGAGATGAAGAAACTGAGGCTTGCAGTGGTTAAAAGATTTGCCCAAGGGCTTCCCTGGTGGCGCAGTGATTGAGAGTCCGCCTGCCGATGCAGGGGACACGGGTTTGTGACCCGGTCCGGGAAGATCCCACATGCCGCTGAGAGGCTGGGCCCGTGAGCCATGGCCGCTGAGCCTGCGCGTCTGGAGACTATGCTCCGCAGCGGGAGAGGCCACAACAGGGAGAGGCCCGCGTACCGCAAAAAAAAAAAAAAAAAAAAAGATTTGCCCAAGCTCACACAGTCAGCCAGTGGTAGAAGTATGTCTCAGACTGCACCTAATTGTCTTCAGAGCTCATCAAAACTCTTGGGTCCCTTTCTAGCCACATATTTTTTTTTTACGATGAGAACAGTTTTACATGACTTGGTTTTCATTTTAAAAATAAGGAGAAAATTAACATGTTTCTTCCTAGCCAGAATTTTAAAGCTGGCAGGGCACCCAGTTTTCCTACTTAAAAGCTGTGTGCCCACAAGCAAATTCCCTAACCTCCTTGAGCTTCAATTTCTGCATCTCTAAAATGGGGATGACAGCCCTTCTTTCTGTGTTTTGGGGAGGATTAAAAGGATAGTGTAAGTAAAACAGCTAGCAAAGGGCCTGGATTATGAATGGGGTTTAATAAATTTTAATTCACTATGGGGCCTAGTATGATAAAATGACATCTTCAAATTAAAATCCTATCAAATAGTGGCGATAGGATGAGAGCAAATAGATTATTGCTCTGGTGAATAAAGGTGGCTATATTTATACAATCTTTAGAGAAACATGAGGATTATCTTTGCTGCAGCCTTCATTTTAATTAAGAGCAGAGAGATTAGACATATCAGCGTAGGAAGAGGTTTATATTTAATTTAAACCACAGATGCACATTTGCAGCATCTAAACATTCCATTCCTTGGCTAAAGATGTAACAAGCCACTTCAGCAAACCTGAAATTGCAAAATAAATGGAAAATGCTTAATCATTTAAAAAGAAATAGGAAAGGAATGAAAAGACCAAAGCACACACGGGCACCAGCAAGGAAAGTTAAGCAGCAGGAAGTCTCCTCAATTTTTTTAAAGGCTGACAAATGACTTCAGTAGACAGGCAGGATATAAAACTAAAGGATCCATCTGTATCGCTTTTCCACACAAACAGTTTCAGAAAAAAAGTGTACATATCCGTATGCAATCTCATTTTGGGTAAAAGTTTTTCTCAATGAGAAAAGCAAGTTGCAAAGCAATGTGTAAAATACAAACTTATTTTGTAAAAACAATGTCAAGCCCCAGTTACATCTGAGTATGCTTTGTACACGTCTGTATGAACACAGAAAAGGTATGCACGGTTCAAGCCAGAATGCCACACTGGGAACCTTGCCGGGCTTGAGAGAGATTTTTGTTTCTTGAAAATCTTTGCATTACCTCACCAAATGCAGTGAGCACGCATTACTTTGGAACAAAAACATTTAAAGATAAAAAAGAAAAAATGTACCTTTCCTATTATTCATCCACCTCTTCATTCATTCATTTGTTCATCATCCAAAAGTTACTTAATCCTAACCAGTGACCATGATGTAAACTAAGTTGGTCTTCTCTGAACTGTCAGACCTGACTTTTTCAGAGGCATGCCAGCTAAATTTAGTTTTTTAAAAAAAGTAAATTTATTTATTTAATTTATTTATTTTTGGCTGCGTTGGGCCATTGTTGCTGCGTGCGGGCTTTCTCTAGTTGCGGTGAGCGGGGGCTACTCTTCGTTGGGGTGTGTGGGCTATTCATTGTGGTGGCTTCTCTTGTTGCGGAGCACGGGCTCTAGAGCACAGGCTCTGTAGTTGTGGCGCACAGGATTAGTTGCTCGCGGTATGCGGGATCTTCCCTGACCAGGGCTCGAACCCATGTCCCCGGCATTGACAGGCGGATTCTTAACCACTGCGCAACCAGGGAAGCCCTAAATGTAGTTTTATTTTGTGGGGTTAGCCATGTGGTTCTCTGCTGTGTCCTAAAATCCTGCGCTGTTCCCCTTTGAGACTGAGATATATTAAATTCAAACCATTTGGAGTTAATTTCACTCCTTTCCTTTCCACCTGTAGTTACTGCACTCAAGGGAGGACTGACTGAAGCCTCAGTTCCAGTGAATTGTGTGTAGCTATTGGTGGCAAGAACATGGAATTTAGAGTAAAAAAAAACCCCAGAGTTTTTCAGTTCTGACTCTTCTACGAACCAGATATGTGGTTACAAGGGGACTCGTACATACTGCTATGCTACTTCCTTCTTTCTGAACCTCAGCACCATCTTCTGTCTTTGAGTAATGATACCTATCTTACAGTATAGCTGTAAAGCTCAAATGTTGTTAGATATCGAAAGTCCTAACAGATTGCAAAGTGATGGTTGTGTGTCTATTACTACCTCTCCACAAAGAATTTGTGGTTTTTGCTTCCAACAGATGACAATGACACATGTTTATAAGTCTTGGCAGATTTTCACTTGAGGTGAGACTATCATAAGTTTGAATGGGGCTGAGAAGCAACAGCTGCCATGTTAGGCAAATGCAATTTCTTCCTTGTAATGATCGCAAACCCAATTAACCAAAAGCATATCTGACCTGGTATAATCGTCTTCAACAAGCATGTGCTTTGGAATTGGTGAGTACCTTCCTGGAGAGATGGGCGGCAGGGAGGTTTTGTATTCTAAAGTGCCATTGTTGCCAGAGAGAAGATGGTTTCCCATTGGTGGAGAATAAGCTAAGGGGTGAAAGAAAAGAAAAGAAATCTGTTATGTGGCTGATTCAATGTGTCATGCTACAGTTCTGTTAAAAATAGAAAGGCTTTGCTACCCGCTAAGAATTTTCTGATCCTTCAAGAGGAGGGAGTTGCTGTTTGTTTGCATTTAATATGTACAAGCACATGGTGACCTTTAGGATTGGAAAGATGTAATAACAGTTATATCTGTAAGCCCAGTTCGTATAATTAGGTGAAGAGAAAAACTGGAGGAGAGACCCAGCACTCATATTTTCAGAACAATGATTAATTTTCTATTGAAATAAAAATGTTAGCTTTTTAATTGCAGAGCTTGCATTCTTTTCATGTAATTAATATCAAACCATCAAAAGCAGAAGGCTCTTAGGAGCAAGTTCTTGTATAAGACTTTAATCCCTAAATATGCTCTACTCCCATGCCAGACAGGCTAACTCTGGCCTTTCTCTTCTGTTCCTGCACCCGAATTCATCCCCCTTTTGGGTGACTGAAAAGCCTCCTAACTGGGTCTCCTGCTGCTGTTCTCTCCCAAAATCCATTTTATACATTGAGAAATCCAGGTCTGATCATGCTGTTCTCTTGCTTACACACTCTCCATTGCCACTACTGTATTGAATATAAATTCTCCCTTTCACCATGCGTACAAGATTGACTCATTTTAATATCCCCCCTTATGAATCTCCTATGGTCCTTAAATAAGGCCTGTTCTCCCCAATATCTGTACCTTTGCTCCACTCTACCAGCTACCTGCAACTTCTCTCTCCTATTTCATCTCTGATACTGAAATCTCATCCAATTTTTCAAGATAAAATTCAAACGCCACCCTCTGCATAAAGATTTTTCTGATCTTCCGAAGACAGGTGATATCCCTTTCCTTTGAGTGCCCAAAGGACATATATTTTTACCTGTCTCATAGCATGTACATCCCTCTCAGTTTGCCAAATATTGCTACTATTTATATATCTGCATTAGCCTTCCTTTCAATGAAGGCCATGATTTTATCTCCTTTGTATCACACATATTACCTTACAAGGTGTCTTGCATGTATTGAAATTACTCAATACACATTTCTTGAATTGAATAGCAAGTTTTGTTTTCTCCTTTTTCTCTTTGACGTTGATCTTATATGCCCTTCAAGAAGAGGCTCACAGAGGCTCAAGACAGATTTTTCTAAATTTATCCAGTTTGAAAAACTCTGAAAGTTAACACTCTTTCATATCCTGAGGTAAGGCTGATCTCATCTTACTGCTTGCTTGACAAAAAGACATATTTTGGGGCAAGTCATTTTAGAATCACCATTAAGAAAAGCAATAGTTAATGTAATGGGCAGATAACAAAATCATTCAACATTTAAATTTCAAGAGAAACGTCCAAATCTAAGAGAGGTCAAACAACTTGCTTAAGACCATAGTACTAATTAACGACAGGTCCTGAAGACATTCTGAGTTCCCAGCCTCACAATTGGTTTCTCAAAATTTCAGAATGAGCACATTTACTCATGCTGACAAAACTATCCCTTAAACTCACATCAAAGAAATGAATTGCTTCTAAATCTAGTCCCCAAGGACAGAATCTTCTTGTTGACCTATTAAGAAGAGGGGAAAACACGGGGCTTATGCAGCAGTGGACTTTGTGAGGACGCAGTAGAGCATCTTATTGTTATTTGTTGCCCTAGAAGCACGCACCTCCACCCCATCTCCACTGCCATAGTGATCAACAATTTTCTCTGGCTTCCCTGCCAATATATCAAATTCTGGTAAAGGTAACTATAATGATAGTTATTAAGGATTATGATTTCACCAATTGACGGCAAGATCCTTTCCCCCAGGAAGAAGCACAGTGCTATCTCTGGTTTATTTTGCCTGTCCCTCTTTTCCACTCTGCGGCTATATAGATTTGAACTAGGAAGAGAGACTATTAGGACATGAGAGCTATCATCCTTCAGGGGCTTGAGAAACAGACTTTAAAAATGCATTGCCCCTTGGAATACTACTCAGCCATGTAAAAGAATGAAATAATGCCATTTGCAGCAACATGGATGGACCTAGAGATCATCATACTAAGTGAAGTAAGTCAGAAAGAGAAAGACAAATACCATATGATATCACTTATATGTGGAATCTAAAATATGACACAAATGAACCTATCTATGAAACAGAAACAGACTCACAGACATAGCAAACAGACGTGTGATTGCCAAGGGGGGAGGGGTTGGGGGAGGGATGGGTTGGGAGTTTGGGATTAGCAGATGCAAACTATTATATATAGAATGCACAAGCAATGAGGTCCTACTGTATAGCACAGAGAACTATATTCAATATCCTGTGATAAACCATGTAAAAAAGAATATGAAAATAATGTGTATACATATATGTATGTATAACTGAATCACTTTGCTGTACAGCAGCAGTTAACACAACATTGTAAATCAACTATACCTCAATAAAATAAATTTAGAAAATGTGTTGCCCCTATGCTATTGTAATCACACTGTCCATAACATACATCATCGAGCCTTTCCATAAGGGTGAATCTGACAACTCATCAGGCAAGGCCTCCAAGGCAACTGGGGAGTCAAGTGCAGGATCTCCGTGAAGTATTTCCACAGGCTAAAAAGAGTGAAGGTGCAAGTGGAGGACTTTGCCAAGCTTTGTAGAATTCCGATTTTGCAAACCTGGCGTGCTGTTCAAAGATGACACTGAGCGTGGTACTTACAGTGAGTAATATCAGGTGGGCCGTAAGGATCAGTCATATAAATGGTGGTGGCTTTGCCAACTTTTAGATAAACTACATCTGATGTGTTCTTCAATATTGCTACCGCCTCTTCATGTGTTACTTCTTCTAAACTGTAATTGTTTACCTGAAAGGGGAAAACATTCATTATTAGAGCCAAATCTATGCAGGTGAAGAGAACTATTCAGGCAAGAAGATACACAAAATTATGACTTATGTAAAGATTAAATTGCAATCATTACAGTCCAGTATCTATATCACACTTTGACAGAACAGATAGATTAAAGGCATTAGCCAAAGCAGATAAGGTACAGTTGTTGATGCTAAAAAACAAGGTTGCTTCTGCCTTTTTCTAAGAGGAAACGATATTTTATAATAGAAATCGGAATACTCTTTGTGGAAAAAGGAACAAAGGGGTCAAATGTCCTTCTTATGCTATAGTGATTGTGATTACAGAAGTAATACACATCCATTGAAGAAAACAAACAAAAACAACAGAAGAAAATAAATATTATCCCTAATCTCCCTATATGGATATATTTCTTTAGACGACTGTGACCATATTACACACACTGTTTTAGAACCTGCTTTTTAACTTCGAGTGAACATTTGCCTCTAACATGAATGTACTTCAACAATATGAGTTTTGTTTCCTACAAAGCACTGTGCTGCATGGCTATAACATAATGATTTAACTAATCTCTTACTAAAGCATGTTGATGTTGGTTCTAATTTTATTCTATTATAAATGATGTTGCAATAAACTTTTTTCTATATTTGTACACCACTTTGATGACTTCTTCAGGATAACTCATACAAACGAACACTGGACAAAGTATATGAATATTATAAGGGCTCTGATACCTATGTCCAAAGTGCCCTTTGGAAACATGAACCAGTTTACTCTTAGACCACAATTATACGAGAGCCCCCATTTCCCACAGCTTCACCAAACTTGGCTTTCCTCACTTTAAAAACTGTTCGCATCAAAATGTCATTTAACATGAGTCTATTTTCTAAGGAAAGAGTGCTAATGTTGGAACACAGAACTTTTCAGGTGAACAAGTTCAAGAGTACCTTAATGCTATCGGCTTTAACAGCAACTCCTCTTCTGTTATTGGACAGAAAAGCCTGTGATACCTGAGCAATTACTACTTCATGGCAGTGGCTTACAGTGGGTCTTTGCAACACTTCTCTTAAATGGTTTTCAAATATTTAGGAAATATTTTGCACACCTAGGTTATCCTTATTTGGCTCCTGTTTTTTTTATGAAGCAATTCTTTAGTTGGTTCCTGCTGAAATGATGTGGAATTCAAATAAATGTAATATAAATGTAAATAAATAAAATAGATTGGATTCCTACATATTCTCTGTACTATCGAATCAGCACTTTAGTCATTCAATACCTCGTAGCATTGCTTTTTATTTTTGCTTCATGTTGCTATATAAATTCCATGTGTCAGTTAATCCTTTGGTGGTGTAGCCCAGGTTAGGGACCCTGGAACAGGAGGGAACTGAACCTGACTGCTGACCGTGAGCTCTCCAGTAAGCTGTAAGCCTCTCTACTGGTTCCTACAGTTCTCTTCTAGACAAGTGACATTCTTGTAAATCTTTTGTATTTCCAATGTCTAGCACTTGTTTGTCCATTGATCAAATATTTATTGCATACCTATTATGTGTCAGCCACTGTTCTACATGTTAGAGATATAGTGATAAAAAATAAGAATGATAATCATAATCATAGCAGACACATACAGCCCTATTACATGTCAGGCACTACTCTAAATTATTTTACGTATATTAACACGATAAAGCCCCACAATAACCTATGTGCTGGCTATTATAATCACTTTCATTTTACAGATGAGAAAAGCATGCCTCCGAGAGGTTAAGAAACTAGCCCAAAGTCATTGATCAAATTTGTAGTAGAGGCAGAATTCAAAGCCAAGCAGTTTGGCTCCAGAGATCATGCTCTTAACCACTCATCTATACTGCTTCCTCCAGATGGACACAGTGCCTGCTCCCATGAGACTCACATTCTAATAGAACTTGGCTGTTTATAGAATGAATGGATAGAAAAATAGACCCATACAGAATGGGAATGTAGAGGGACTACAGGCATGGGGAACACAGTTGATGATGGCAGCCTTTAGTTATAGACGGAGAAATAACAAAAATGACAGTAATAATAATGAGTTAACATTTATTTAACACTTATATGTCATATATCTTGGAAGTACTATGTATATATTTTGACATAAGTCATATAATTGGTCCTGGTTATAGCTCCATGAGGTAGACATGAATAATTAGGCCCATTTTACCGGTGAGAAAAACTGACATTTGAAGCAGTTAACTTGCAACAAATAGGTCACACAGACCCCAAGTGGCAAAGCCATCAGTTGGATCACCGTCCTCCTGAAAAGATGAAAATGAGACGGCCCTTGAGTGTTGGTTCACTGAAACCTAGGGCTTACATCACCTATTCTTTCTCCCTTTAGGAGAAGAGTCTCTTTCCAAGTTTACATATAGAAGTAATGTGAATTCCTAAGTGTTATAAAAGCCTGAGTAATCATTACCCTTCTCACTTAATCCAGTGGTGACAATATATTGCATCAGCCAAATACACTAACAAAGTCAAAAAATAAATAAGTAAAATGGAAAGTAGTTTGATATATATATGTTTCTTCAAAACCTCCTTGTATATTTGATTAATCACTTTTTTTTTTTTTTTTTTTTTGCGGTACGCAGGCCCCTCACTGTTGCGGCCCCTCCCGTTGCGGAGCACAGGCTCCGGACGCGCAGGCTCAGCGGCCATGGCTCACGTGCCCAGCTGCTCCGCGGCATGTGGGATCTTCCCGGACCGGGGCACCGACCCGCGTCCCCTGCATCGGCAGGCGGACTCTCAACCACTGCGCCACCAGGGAAGCCCGATTAATCACTTTTTTAAGGGCGGTACCACTTGTACCTAGATAATGAATATTTACAAATAATGCTCATATACAATGGTTTAAAATGTGTATGGAAGTGGGCGTTTTCTCTTAAACAATGGTTGCCTAAGGTGGCTCTGAATATTGTGACCATGCACCCCAGAAACATCTATATTGAAAAAAGAGAAGAGAGGAGGTATTTGTTGGCATAAACAGTGAGGATCAGAAGCCAACATATAAAGACCCTAAAGGCTAGAAAACAACTGGATTAGACTACACGTGGCACAAAAGCTCTGTTTCTGACAGGGCTCATTGTCTCTCTCTCCAGGGTACAGAAAGCACACAGCTCATTAGATTATCAGTGAAAAAGAGATGTGGCCAGTGTATATTCAACTGCACTTTTTCCATTTTTAAGTTGGGCCTTGAAACAGTCTAGAAGATGTTAACTTTTTTTTTTTTTTTTTGCGGTGCGCGGGCCTCTCACTGTTGTGGCCTCTCCCGTTGCGGAGCAACAGGCTCCGGACGCGCAGGCTCAGCGGCCATGGCTCACGGGCCCAGCCGCTCCGCGGCACGTGGGATCTTCCCAGACCGGGGCACGAACCCGTGTCCCCTGCATCGGCAGGCGGACTCTGAACCACTGCGCCACCAGGGAAGCCCGAAGATGTTATCTTTAAGTGTGTTTTCTGAGAATGACTGCCTTAACAGACTCTCAGACCACCAGGAAAATCTTTAGAGCAGAAAACAGAAGCTGAGGAAAAGTTGGAGGTGAGGAGTGAGGAAAGAGAGGATATTGGGGAAAATATTAGTCATTTAAAATAGTGGTAGTTCAGTCAGTTTTTGTTTGGTGACTATGAAATGTTGGAAAATTTACACTGATTTTCGTCATGGAAGAGGTGGTGGCAGCAATATGTAGTGATTAAGAGCACATGCTTTTGAGTCATGCAAACCAGGACTCATCCTGTTCCTGGCACTACCTAGCTGTGTGACTTTGGGAAACTTATTTATCCTACTTAGCCTCAGTTTTGGCTTCTGTAAAATAGGTATGAGAATAATCACTGCCTCAAAAGGGTTATTGATTTAAATGTATTGACCTATGTAAAGTGGCAGGCTCATTACTAATTAACGTGAGCTCTTGTTACTATTACTATTGTCATCATCCATCTCTCTTCTCAGGAAACAGGAATTCTTGGTGAAAATTTTCGCTGAGCATTTTCCTGTAAACATCTGTGAACTGATGAGTTTAATTAGAGAACTGTTGATGAGGCTTCTGTGTGGTCTTTTTAAAAATTCAGAATAGTATAGGATCTGGACCCAAAAGTGCTCTTTTGTGCTGAAGTCTTCAAAATGTTTTTCACGAAAGTGGGTTTATTTGGGGTAATTATATGTGTGCATTATCCTCTGAACTCTCAAGATAAAGGGCCTACAGCTGGAGCTGATTGTACACAGAGAGAAGGGACATTATACTGATTGGCTGGTTGCTCTTGTCATTGTTTTCCATTGTCTTTTCCTTTTCCTTTTTTCTTTTGCATCAAGTATCTGCCTATAATGGTGAACACTGAGCAACTGGCCTGGTTTCAGAAAAAAAAATCATGTGCATTTGAATGAAGTGTTTCTGTGGGGTGTGCTACACAGAGAGGGGGACATGTGTGCAGCCTGGCCATGTATTTCAATAGGACAGAGGACTGAGGCCAAGAGAGAGAGGTTGGAGGTGAGATGACTCATTGTCTCGAATGGAAGAGGGAGCACTGAATTGGAGCATGATGCCGACAGAAGAGGGCAAACCAGTTGAAGAAAGAGGTGCCAGGAGACTTGCAAGAAGGGAACATGGCAAGTGTGGTGGGAATTCAAATAAGTGTTAGCAAATACATATGTGATGGTACAAAGGTGGGAGGTGTGCGGGCATGAGAGGGTGTGATAAGGAGAAATGAGCAATGTACAGATGGCAACATACTGACCTTTCCATATTCATTCAGGAATAGCAATGTAGTGAGACAAACTGGGAGGTATCAGGGACATAAAAATTGTACTAAGACATAGTACAAGGAAATGTGAGACTCTAGAAACACTGGAAAGAAACATCACAAACTCCAAAGTTAACTTTAAAAGAGAAGACAAAGTAGATGATCACCATATTGTAAAATAACTTAAAAAGGGGGCCAATCTAATGTAGTAACGTCAATGGTATGAAAAGAAATATGCATGAACCAAAGACTGAAATCTCTGCAGTCCATTGCAATGAGCTGCTATAATAAAATTTGTTTTACAAATAACTATGAATACATGAGAAACGTTAATAATGGTTATCTCTGAATAATAAATATTTTCTTATTTTTCATCTTTTCAGCAATGAGATGGTTAGAACAAAATTAACTATGGTTAATTATGGTTAGAACAAAATTAGTTATGGTTAGAACAAAATTAACTCTATTTTTCAAATGAAAAGGAACAAAAACCTTAAGTAAGGGAGAACAGAAACTAAGTGTGGTGACCTCTTTATGAGACACACATAGCAAGACCTCACGAGTAATGGAAAATTGGAATAGGAAAGAAGGAAGTTGATTTTTCATGCCCAGTGACTTTACTTAAATTTATGAGAAATAATAGCCATATTATATATATATATATATATATATATATATATATTTTTTTTTTTTTTTTTGTGGTATGCGGGCCTCTCACTGTTGTGGCCTCTCCCGTTGCGGAGCACAGGCTCCGGACGCGCAGGCTCAGCGGCCATGGCTCACGGGCCCAGCTGCTCCGCGGCATGTGGGATCTTCCCGGACCGGGGCACAAACCCGCGTCCCCTGCATCGGCAGGCAGACTCTCAACCACTGCGCCACCAGGGAAGCCCAACAGCCATATTTTAAACCTAGGTGTTTTTAGAAATGAAGGCCACCTGAGAGTAATTTTTACAATGAGAGTAATTTTGAAAGTAGACTCAGATCTGCTATCAACTTCTAGTTTTATGAATTTTGACCAGTTAACATATTTACTGAGTTTTAATTTTCTTATATGTAAAATGGGGATACTATTGATTTATTTGTTGATTTACTTGTGTTTATGAGAAAGAAATGATACCATGAACCTGAAAAGACACTGTATAACATACAGCAGCGTACGAATAACGATCAAACATCAAAATCAGACATAGTGCTTTTGCTGATCCTAATGCTGGAAATAGGTTCTTCCTGTGAAACTGATCTCGTACAACACTTACTTCTGCAGTGCCTCTTTCCATCTCAAAGGGTGACCTTCTCAAGGGCCATGATTAGATGTTTTCATCTTTGTATTCCCCCAGCTGACACAGGGTAAACAGTAGGCACTTAACAAATGTTGAAACAATCCGCTAAATAAGTTAAAAAAAACAATGTGGGGACTTCCCTGGTGACGCAGTGGTTGGGAGTCCGCCTGCCGGTGCAGGGGACGCGGGTTCGTGCCCCGGTCCGGGAGGATCCCATGTGCCACAGAGCGGCTGGGCCCGTGAACCATGGCCGCTGGGCCTGCGTGTCCGGAGCCTGTGCTCCACAACGGGAGAGGCCGCAAGAGTGAGAGGCCCGCGTACCGCAAAACAAACAAACCAACAAACAAAAACCAATGTGGCATATCAAAGGAAAAGCAACCAAAATTCCCTATGTTATACGAAGAATGAGACATTTGTGTTGAGCTTCTATTTTACAGTTGTGTTGAGTCAGAGAGGAAAGGATAAGGAATGAAGGTCATTCAACCAACAATACACATTTACTGGACACTCACTCCGTGTCAGGCATGGGATAGAAGAATGAAAGGCTGGTACAAAATGTGAACACCGGCTCACATCAGCTTATAAGGGACATAATCAGAGCTCCAACAGGGCAAATTTCTTCCTCCTCCATTAATCATTAATGCATTTCTTTTTTTTAAAACTATTTATGTAGCATTTATTTTTTAAAATTAATTAATTTATTAATTTATCTTTGGCTGCGTTGGGTCTTCGTTGCTACGTGTGGGCTTTCTCTAGTTGCGGCGAGCAGGGGCTACTCTTCATTGCGGTACATGGGCTACTCATTGCGGTGGCTTCTCTTGGTTGCAGAGCATGGGCTCTAGGTGAGCGGGCTTCAGTAGTTGTGGCACACGAGCTCAGTAGTTGTGGCTCGTGGGCTCTAGAGGGCAGGCTCAGTAGTTGTGGTGCACGGGTTTAGTTGCTCCGCGGCATGTGGGACCTTCAAGGACCAGGGTTGGAACCCATGTCCCCTGCATTGGCAGATGGATTCTTTTTTTTTTTTTGCGGTACGCCGGCCTATCACCGCTGCGGCCCCTCCCGTCGCGGAGCACAGGCTCCGGACGCGCAGGCCCAGTGGCCATGGCCCACGGGCCCAGCCGCTCCGCGGCACGTGGGATCCTCCCAGACCAGGGCACGAACCCATGTCCCCTGCATCGGCAGGCGGACTCCCAACCACTGCGCCATCAGGGAAGTCCCATTAATGCATTTCTTCACCTTCAATTGCATAGAGAGAGAGAGAGAGAGAGAGAGAGAGAGAGAGAGAGAGAGAGAGAGAGAGAGCAAGTGCCACTGACGTCTTGATTGACTCCAGCTTCCTCTATAGCAGTGGTCACCAAATGGACCGTATGATAGGAACCCCAGGGCAATCAGCTGGGTACAGGAAGAAATATTTGAACTTCCATTAATATTTATCACATCGATCTTCATCTTTCCATTTCTTGTGTATGGTTTAAAATAAAATGTATATATTACCATAACAATATATGAATGCAATCTAAAGTAGAGAGATATACATATATTAAAGACAGTCATGGACACATACACACTAACAAACGTAGTAAGGTAGATAGCTAGTGGGAAGCAGCCGCATGGCACAGGGATATTGGCTCGGTGCTTTGTGACAGCCTGGAGGGGTGGGATAGGGAGGGTGGGAGGGAGGGAGACGCAAGAGGGAAGACATATGGGAACATATGTATATGTATAACTGATTCACTTTGTTATAAGGCAGAAACTAACACACCATTGTAAAGCAATTATACCCCAATAAAGATGTTAAAAAAAAAAAAAAGACAACTTTTTGTGTTTTACTGATGGGGTGTGCTGTTAAAGAATTTTAAAACCACCGCTTTATACTAGGTACCGATATATGATGACTATAGAGTAAGTTCTATAAACAGGGGTATTAAACTGAATACAAGCAAAATAAATAAACAATATAATGGAAGTCTTCAACCCTTTATATAAAATCCCTTTATAAATAAAGCCCTTAAACCCTTAAATAAAATATATCATTGCATTTGCATTATATTGTAATTTTATTGTATCTGAGACAAATTAAAAGGGAGTTCAAGAAATAATTATCCAAAATTTTTTCCCCCTGGTGTTTCAGAAGGTAATCTAACTACTGGAGACAGAGTCTGAAGGGTGAACTATTTCTAATGCCTTTTAGCCCATGACTGGAAATTGCTAAATGATGCTATACCAGCTTGATGGAATGAGCATTACCTCAGAAGTCACCCTCAGGAGAAGCAGTGGAGCGGCAGCAGAGTGGGGTAGGATGTGATTAGGTCAAGGTAGAATTATGGTTCTTAACCTGGCTGCACGTTAGAATTGTTTGGAAAACTTAAAAAAAAAAAAAATGAAAACGAGGCATGGCTCCTACTCCAGAGATTCTGAATTGATTGTTCAGGGTTGATTGAGGCCTGGGCATCCATAGCGTTCAAGAACTTACCATGAGATTCAAATGTGTAACCAAGATCGAGAACCAGGGGGGTTGAGTACACAGCTGAAAGGAATGTGGCTTTAGAAAATTGATGTCTAGGTCTGAATCCAATCTCACAATTTATTAGTTATGTAATATTGGAAAAGTGTTTGCATCTTTGAGTTCTAACTTTCTCTTCCGGAAAATAAGAATAGCAGTAATGACTGCCCTATCCATCTCTCAAGTGTTGGAGTGAGGAGGTGCTGTGGGTGAAAGATCTTCTTCAGGAGGAAGCAGTGTGTTGGTGGTAGGAAAGAGCCATGTGCAGGGACAGTTATAGCTTTTGGTTCTTATTTAAGGTTGGCCTAAACAATGAAAGTGTTTTAAAATCCTCTTCATTATTCAGATAACTCCTACATATTTGCGTGGTCTTCAAGGTGATTTTCTTATTGATATTTGGATGAAACAAGGTGATAGTGGGTCCTCACAACTAATACTCATTCAGAAAATTATCTTGTTTCTACTCATCTTCCCCAAATCTATCTAATGTCCTTACCATAGGATGCACATTCTGGAAGAAAAATAGGAGATGCTCACACATAGCATATCCCAGAGTGACTCCAGCGAACACTAGTTCTAGGTATTTCATAAACATTACTTAAGAAAAAAAGTTCCACAGTAAAATATATTTGAAAGTTAGGGTACCAAAGTTAAATTAGTTCCTTGACTGGAGGACTTCATAGACCCTTATATATGCTAAAGTTTGTTGAGAATCTACAAAAGAGGTGAGATACAGGTTGTAGAATTTCAATTTGACTGTAGAGTCTTTTCACGTGACACAGACATGAGACTAATATTTTAAAACACACTTGGGAAACACTGATCTAAGGCAATGCTGTCATGGTATTGAGGACATAGCAAAAGACCAAAGATGAACATGACTTGCCCAAGGTCAGTTAAGTAGAGTTAATGCTGGCTGCCTGGGACTTGAATCCAGATATCCTATCTCTGAGTCCACTGTCTTTCCATATTATTTCAATGCCTCATTTACCTTTCCTCTTGTCTTCAGCTTCCCTTTAAGCAAAGAAAACATACAGACTTATTTTCTTTAAAAGATGTAAAAGGTCTCTCACTGACAATTTTTTCTTCAAACGTCAAGCAAAGGTTATGGAAAAAAGAGACTAAGATTATAAACTTTAAATCACAATGCGACAGGGCCTTTGCCAATTAACAGTTCATGTTGTCCCTTTAGAGAAGACAATTAGATGACCCTAGATTCAAAGTTTCTGGTATCGTGTAGAAAAAAGATGAAGAAGATCACATTTCTGTAATATATGTGGCTCTATGTATCACCATGGTAGGGCTTAATAAAAATGAGTGTGTAAAAATATATGAAAGAATTAGAAAATTATCAATACTGTTAACCTCTGACCATCTGTTCCATGAAGTTCAAGGCCAAGAGAGAATCTATTCAGTCTGAGATTGCAACACTAAGCTACTGGTACAATCCATTAAAATCAGATGTCACTGTCATTTGAAAAAATAAAAAACAAAACAAAACAAACAAAATTCTAGTGAATGATAAGAAGTGCCAGTAGCAGGGGAAATTTAAAAAATTGTTATTTTGATAAAGAGAACATATACCATGCATCTGGGTGACCCATGAAACATCAGAGAGGTCTGACATTAAAGTCATCTTATTTGAAACACTAAGGGGGTTATCGCAAAGGTTTTAGGCAGGATAATGTTTTCTTACAGTAGAATAAATGTAAAGGTCAGATGCAATAATATAGCCTGTTTTTTTTTTTTTCTTTTAAGTTGGGGAATAACATGTTAAAAAATCAAAAGAAGTTTTGTTAAAAGGGTAATCTATTTTCAGAGGATAAATGGATGTATGATAAAATTTGGTGCAAGAGTGAGAGGAAAAATGTGAAACATCTTAAAAGACTGAGAACTGGAGAACTGGCAAGACATAGCTTTTTAAACAAATGTGGAAGAGGAATTCATATTCATCATTGTGTTTCCAACGGAGAGAGCTTTACTAAAGGGAGAGACCTTTACTAAAGGGAGAGCTGTATAGGGAAGTATATTTTGATATAATTTTAAGGAAAACATTTTTACTGATGGTTAGTATCTAATGGATAGCTTCGACGAGGCATTCCGTTCTCCATCCTTAGAGAGTTCTAGCAGAGGTGAGGGGCTATTTCACTTGGTTGCTTTTCTGTGGGATTCTGATGTACTAAATGAGAGTTGGAATAAGATAATATCTAAGATAGATACTTTTCAATTCTGATATATAAGAAGTATTTAGGGAAAAAAAAGTACCCAGTATATATGGTATGATTCAGATGGTGTCCAACATTAAAGTTAGTTCAGTTGAGAAACTGAAAGGTTTATTACTAAAGATCCCCAACCCCACTCCCACCCAGCCCCCCCCCAAAAAAAAAAAAAGATTGTGCTCTCACTGCAGGGTAGATGCTGGGAGACTTCCTGAATTATGGTGATCTATACACAAAAGTCTAAAGAAATTAATGGAATTTTATTCTCGATCAACTTACTTACAGAACTATGAATGAATAACATATGGAGGAATTTTTCCTAAGAAGTGAGCGAAGGGAGTGGTACAAATTGTTTTAGAAAAAACCTATTTATAGAAAAATAGAGTGTGGTACAGCTGGTAAATCACAGAATCTAAATTATTCATACTTCCTTTGGGGGAGGAGAGTAGAAGAGGAGAAAGATGAAGAAGACATGAATGTAGGGTAGTAAAGGGAAGAGGAGGTGGAAAGGAATGACAGGAGGAGAGCATTAATAAATATTTTTGGTTGAAGCAAGATAATTGACCTTTTGGGGTGGCTTCTGGGATTTTTAATTTATGCTTTCCCTCAGGCTCATTTTTCTTTCAGAATTTTATAAAATGAACCATTTTCTTTCATTTCCAGATTCAGCTTGGCAGTTGCCTTGAAAGTACTAATTATGTTTTCCTTACGTAAGAGGAGAGAGACCTATGGTTGTTGAAGCTTCATTTTTTTTTTAAACTATGCTTTAAAACTCAAAGGAGGATTAAGGATTATGTTAAGGATTATGTCACAGCTATTTTTGAAATCATTTTGTCTACAATGAATATCAAGAAAATGATAATGGAAAAGTAGCACGGTGCCTGGAAAATCCTTTGACAGAATTATTTAGACTTTGAGGGTTTTTTTAAGAATTTGAATATAACGCTAAAAATTTAAACAGAACTTCAAGAAATCAGCACATGACATCTAGCATGATATGATAATAGCAGCAGTTGAAGAAATAACAGAAGCAGTCCAGAAGAGCTGTCTACATCCAAACTCTTACAGAACAATGAGCCAAAGGTCAAATCAGTCGCTATGATGCACTACTTTAGAATGAAACTGTCCTCTTCATTTTTCAATTTAGCACTATGTAGAAAATGGATATCACAGTTTATTTTATCCCTAAGTCCACAAACTATAAAGTTTGTCTTCTTGAGAGAAGTTGTTAGAGAGAAGTTGTCTCATATCCCAATAACACTTTTCTGTTTCAGAAGACACAACATCATAAGAACCAACTTTTAGGACTTCCCTGGTGGCGCAGTGATCAAGTGTCTGCCTGCCAATGCAGGGGACATGGGTTCGAGCCCTGGTCTGGGAAGATCCCACATGCCACGGAGCAACTAAGCCCGTGCGCCACAACTACTGAGCCAGCTCTCTAGAGCTCTCAAGCCACAACTACTGAGCCCATGTGCCACAACTACTGAAGCCTGCACACCTAGAGCCTGTGCTCCACAAAAAGAGAAGCCAGTTCAGTGCAATGAAGAGTAGCCCCCCACTCGCCACAACTAGAGAAAGCCTGTGCACAGCAATGAACACCCAATGCAGCCAAAAATAAATAAATAAAATTAAAAAAACACACAAAAGAGCTTTAAGTTTTTTTTAAAAAAAAGAACCAACATTCACGTCAAAGGCAAAAACAAGCAAACAAAATTCAGAATGTCCTGAGAATGAAAATGGTAGTTCTACTATACAGCCTAGTGCCTACAGCTAACAACACTGTAATGTATACTTAAAATTTGCTAAGAAGGTAGATCTTATGTTAAGTGTTCTTACCCCATACACACACAAAATAATAATGATAATAATGATAGTGAGAGGAAACTTTGGGAAGTGATGGATAACTTTATAGCCTCGATGGTGGTGATGGTTTCATGGGTATGTACTTATCCCCAAAGTCATGGAGTTGTATATATTAAATATGTACAGCTTTTTACAGGTCAGTCATACCTCAATAAAATGGTTTAAAAAATAAAAATAAAATTGTAGTGACTTCAAGTAGTAAAGAAGCCAAAAACTCTTAGTTGCAACTTTGACTAAAGTCATTAATGCCACATTTTTTGCCCATTCAGTTTGACCATACTTTTTCTGCTGACAGAGTTCCTTCCTGAGAAGTGCCTATTGCCTGGGACATGGTAGGTGCTCAATATATTACTTGTTAAATAAAGGAATTAATGAATGATAACTGAATGATGACTAAATGATGACTGAATGATAACTAAAGGAAGGAAGGAAAGAACTGACTGACAGATTTTAGGAAACAAATGCAAAGACCATGTTTGGTGGTTACAAGCATTTGAAATCCAATTCTGTCCATTGTTAACTATATGACCATGGCCAAGTTAGTACACCTCTCTCTATACCTCAGTTTCCCCTTGCTTATATAAAAGAGGCTGTTGTGAGAAATACATACTACATTACAGAAAAACATTTAAAAAAATACATGGAGCACAGTAAATGCCAAATAAATGTTAGTTATCAAGATGATTGTAAAGCTCTTATCCAGATAATTCAATACAAAAATCATTGACAACTATGAAATTAGGCCAGTGCGACTACAAACAACCTGTCTAGAGTCCAGGGACATGGGTACAATGAACTTTGAGGTTCAACCCGCAAAACTTGCACATGTCCTAGAAATTACTATTCTGTTGAAATTGTACAGGTTGATCCTTCCCAAACACTTCTCATGAAAGTATTGGAGATAATGGCTCCTTGTGACAAAGATTCAAGATCCTGTTTTACAAAGGGAGACATATGACTCGATACGACTAGATATACTTCTCTTACTTGACAACTATCTTCTATTAATTTTCAGTATTTGATTATTATCCTGTAGATTTAATATAAAACAGTAAATGGAGATGAAACAGTTTTTAGGTGCAATCACCAATTTTTTACTGCTTATAATTGCCTACATTTTGCTTTCGTTTATCGTATAACTCCAGGGCTCAGAAAGGTTGGCTGCATGTTGGTGTCAGTCGTTGCCCAAGACTCCTGAAGCATGTGAGCAACTGGCAAATAAAACAGTAGAAACCCTGTCTGAAAGGAGAGGGGGAAGGGATCCATTTGCACACGTGACAGAACTCTTAGAAGTCAGGAACTGTGTCTACACTGGTTGAACCAAAGAACACAGGCATAGAAATGTACAGATCAATAAACCAGATAGTGTTTTTCACTTTGCTATGCAAAGCCCATCTCTCTACCAGTCTGGATTTAGCAGTCTCTCTGGCTGATAGGAGATGGAAGATACCGGAAGAGCAACACATAATCTCTGTGCCTATGAAAACTGGTGAAAATTTAGATTTCTGTTTTTAAAATATCAACAAATCATCTCCAATTATACCTGTACTTCTGATATCTTTTACCACAAAATCTGCTCTCCCTTTTCTATTTCCACCCAAGGTCACTGCTTCCTCCCCCCCAAATTCTTATGTTGAAGTTCTAACTCCAAATATGGCTGTATTTGGAGATAGGGTCTTTAGGAGGCAATTAAGGTTATTAATTACATGACTTAAGTCCTAATCTGATAGGACTAATGGCTTTATAAAAAGAGAAAGAGAGAGAGAGCTTTCCCTCAGCACAAGCCCAGAGGAAAGGCCATGTGAGGATGCAGCAGCAAGACAGTTGTCTGCAAGCCAAGAAGAGAGACCTCACTAGAAACTGAATGGGTCAGAACTTTGCTCTTAAATTTCCCTGCTTCCAGAATTGTGAGAAAATAAAATTTCTGTTGTTTAAGCCACCTAACCTATGGTATTTCGTTATGGCAGCCTGAAATGACTAAGACAGTCATACACTGGGAAACAAGAGCTTTATAAATATACACATAGTTCTGCTTCAGTCACACTCACCATTAGTAGTCTGTCTCCTACTTGCAACCTTCCATCTTTCTGTGCAGCTCCTCCATCTATAATTTTAGTTACATAAATGCTGTTGTCTCCAGGAATGTGTTGGTTCCCCACACCTCCTGCAATACTGAAGCCTAAACCTATGGAAAAGAAACAGAAAAAGAAAAGCCTTGTATTTGTTTAAGAAAGTGCTATTAGTCACATTTCAACAGTCGAAAAAAAATTAATCCTCAATTTATTACAACAGTATAAATAACAATAAATTCTACTTCAATCAACTGTGTCCTTTAAACATTTGAAAGCTTGTTGATTAATGCTAATGAGGCAAAACACAAGTGCAATCCTGCCCACGTTTAGTCTATGGGCTTAACTTCGTTGCTGCTGTTGTTACTCTAGCATAGAGAACAGAAGTCCTGCCAGTCATTTGGGTAGAGACCTAGATATTTCTGACATTTTAGAATGAAAAGAACAGCAATTCGAACATTCCACAAATTCTGAGATAAGAGCCATGAGGAAGATACATTGGATATCGGTGTAATAATTTCAGAGAGAAGATAAGGAAAAGAAGCTCAATGCTTGCCCTTCATGTTTCCTTCTCTGGGTACCTTGTCATATTTTCACACTTCCTGGCACTTCCTGTTATTAACTTATAGTTAATAAAGAATGAACACAAACGAATCATCCCTGCACACAGTCTAAAGAATAAACAAATAGATTATATACTTGTATTATGTTTGTAACAAACCGTGAAATATGAAATCATTATAAACATGGAAAATTTCCTTTTTTAAAAAAAAATTTTTGTCTTTTGGAAATTTTCCATCTTGAGAGAAGAATTTTACTATGCTATGGCTTATAATTTTTTTCTTTCAGTTTTATTGAGATATAATTGACACGCAGTACTGTATAAGTTTAAGGTGTACAGCATGATGATTTGACTTATATACATCATGAAATGATTATCACAGTAAGTTTAGTGAACATCCATCATGTCATATAGATACAAAATTAAAGAAATAGAAAAAATTTTTCCTTGTGATGAGAACTCTTAGGATTTACTCTCTTAACTTTCATGTATAACATACAGCAGTGTTAATTACATTTCTCATGTTGTATATTATATCCCTCGTATTATTTACCTTCTAAGTGGAAGTCTGTACCTTTTGACTGCCTTCATCTAACTCCCCCTCTCCTCTTCCCCCACCTCTTGGTAATCACAGATTTGATCTCTTTTTCTGTGACTGAGCTTGTTTTTGAAGTATAATTGCCCTATAATACTATGTTAGTTCCTATTACACAACACAGTGATTAGGTATTTCTACACATTTCGAAATAATCACCATGATAAGTCTAGTTACAATATGTCACCGTACAAACATATTACATGGTTATTGACTATATTCTCCACATTGCACATTTCACAACCACTGACTCATTTATTTTGTAACTGGAAGTTTGTATTTCTTAATCTTCCTCACCTATATCTTCTCTCCTCTCCACCCGTCTCTCCTCTGGCAACGACTTACTTGTTCTCTGTATTTATCACTCTGTTTCCATTTTATGCTTGTTCTTTTGTTTTGTTTTTTAGATTTCCACATATAAGTGAAATTATACAGTATTTGCCTTTCTCGGTCTGACTTATTTGACTTAGCATAACATCCTCAGGGTCTATACATATTGTCATAAACTTTTATTTATATTAAACTATGGAATGATAACAAGAATAGTTATTAAAAATCATTATGAGGCCATTTTAAAAGAATGACTGATAGACTCTTTAAAAGTATAAGAACAAAAAAAATCTTTCTCAGAATATAATTGAATACACATTCGGTACAATACTTATAGCATATATTTTCATTGTATTTTGAAATGATAATAATTAACATGCAAATTACTCAGAAAGACAGATAGAAGTCAAAGACATCTGTAACTAAAGACAGAACATTTCTGTAACTTGCTTAAGAAATTAAACGCCCCCTCACACACACACCCCTAGTTGCCTAGTTTTAAAAAACCACACACTTCTTTTATGATAAGACAATCATAAAAATTTTTGGCACTTTATACAATGAAAAACACTTTAAAAATACTCCATTTCACTATCCTTGTATTGAATAAATATTGAGTAGGGCTATGTGCTGCTCTTAAGATAGCGTAAGTGATTAGTTAATGGAAAAATAATGGCATGGTAAATTATAAAGTAACACCTCTGGAATGATACCTGAAAGGAAATGATTTTTTTGTTAAATTAGTTGTTAACAATAAATGGAAAATGGATTTAAATTGATAGGGCAATTAAAATAAGTGTTATTTAATTTCCTACTAGAGTGGGTAATTATTCTTTATTGATGCTTTGACATTGCATAGATCTATAAACATATTTGTTTCCCTCATATTTAAAGAATTTGTTTACCAAGTGAAAGATGACCAAGGGTAGATAAAACGTCCCCAACTGGCTTTTCCTATGAAATTAAAAATACATATCAGCTCATGTTTTCTAAAACTGTTACTTCATATTTATATATGATTATAGGAAAGCTTAAGAAACATATTTACAAAAGTTTCATAGCCACATGCTAGGATCAATCTACTGCATTTACAATAGTACAGAAGTCATTCCGAACTGTGGACAAAAGGTTAAAGAAAATTCAGGGACTCTGATTTACATCTACTATGCCAACAGTACATGCCACAGCCGGTCTGAGTTACAGAAGAGCTAAGGAAACAAATTACCACTATAAACAAGGTTAAGTCCAACAAAGGGAGTAACTATGTAGTTGAGATTTGAAGTTGAAGATTTTACCAAGACAATGAAATCACTGTGGATACCGCAGACATAAATATATCAGCTAAAAAGGAAACAACGTTTTTTCCGCTAAGATTAGGCTTAAGCACTTCTTAACTGGTGACTGCTTAAGCTAAAGTATTTTTAGTAAGAGCCAGAGAATGGCTCTAAAGGTACAGAACTAAACATTTCCCTTAATTTCTCTTACTTTGGTGGAACATGGATACATTTAAAACTAATCAATATTTGGTCAACATTCAACCATATTCCATATATTCAATTCAACATGATAGGTAAACGTATAGCTTATGTCTACATCCAGAATACAAGGTTATTTACAGGTGGAAGTATCCATCTGTGTTATAAAATCGAATCTGGCCCTATCTATCTATCCATCCATCCATCCATCCATCCATCCATTCATTCATTTATTCATTCATTCACTCACTCATATATCCACCCATTCAACAAGAATCTCCTGAGTACATACCATGCATTGCATAACAGCTGCTATCAACTGTAGCCAACATAAATGTAAAGAAATGGATTGACCAGAAACAGTACAGAAATAATGATCCATGAGTTCATATGAGTGACTGTGGCTGAACCTGAAGCACAGGTCTAATTTAGACCTGAAGCAATGGTCTAATTTAGACCTGAAGCAATGGTCTAAATCCAGATGATGTCTTGGCTTTTTGGAGGACTGCTCTATGAAGACAAATGTGGTCTAGGTCCACCAAGCCATAAGACCAAATCCAAATGATCAGTTTGGAGGTACTGGTTTCCTTGCACACGCTCTGTGAAAGCAGGGGTAGTCTGTCTACATTATAGGATCATTCTCTATCCTCATTTGCTCATACTTCCTTCCTTCAATCCACTCTAGACACAGTTACTGCCTTGATATTTCTAGAACATGCCAGACACACTCCCACCTTAGGGCATTTGCTCTAGCTGTTTCTGCTGCCTGGAACACCCTGCCTTCAGGCTGTTGTTAAAATTTCAATTTCTCTGGGACCCTGACCCTGACCTCCCTATTTAATACTGTCCCCTAACAATCCATCCCACTTCCTTATCCTGCTCTATTTTCAGTGTCCCTTAGCACTTATTACCTTGTGATATACGATATAAATTATCTATGTATTTTATTTAATTTTTTATTGCCTATCTCCTTGGTGAAAATATAAACTCCAGATGACAGGGATTTTATTTTTATTTTTTTGCGGTATGTGGGCCTCTCACTGTAGTGGCCTCTCCCGTTGCAGAGCACAGGCTCCGGACGCGCAGGCTCAGCGGCCATGGCTCACGGGCCCAGCCGCTCCGCGGCATGTGGGATCCTCCCGGTTCGGGGCACGAACCCGCGTCCCCTGCATCAGCAGGCGTACTCTCAACCACTACGCCACCAGGGAAGCCCGACAGGGATTTTTAACTATTTCATGCTATGCAGTAGAACCAGGGCAGATACATAGTTACCTCATAAATATGCATTAAATGAAAGAATGGATAAACATATGAATAGAAGAGGACAAGGAAAATCACTTGTCTCTGAGAAAGACTCCCCTTTAATATGAAGCTGGTGGCTTTAGAGAGACAGGAACAGCTGAAAAAGTGAGCGCCGTTAGTTGGAGTTGATAAATGTATATGTTACATTTCCTCATTGAACTCTGGTTACCTCTCCATCTTAGTCTATACAGAGTTTATGGCAACCACTGTGCAGGCAGTGGTACAACAGCAGAGCCAGCTTCGTATCCTGATTCTTCCATCTACTAGCTGTGTAAACTGGAGTCCCAATCTCCTCATGTGTAATAAGGGAATAAACGTATCTATGGGGCTTCCCTGGTGGCGCAGTGGTTGAGAGTCCGCCTGCCGATGCAGGGGACGCGGGTTCGTGCCCCGGTCTGGGAAGATTCCACATGCCATGGAGCGGCTGGGCCCGTGAGCCATGGCCGCTGAGCCTGCGCGTCCGGAGCCTGTGCTCCGCAACGGAAGAGGCCACAACAGTGAGAGGCCCGCGCACCGCAAAACAAACAAACAAAAGAACCGTATCTATGTTCTTTAGTAATTGGCACATAATAGATTCATTTTTCAAATTTCTTTTAAAAATTTTATATAATTTTGAAAGGTTACTTTCCATTTACAGTTATTACAAAGATAGATTCTTGATAAATAAAAATTCTCTGCTTTCGATAAGCTCTCAAGTTGTTTGGAAAACAGATACCTAAAGATCTTGACATAACTGAACAGGCTAGGATAAGTTCTGTAATGGTACTATGATATGTGAGTATGGAGGGGATCATGACTTCTTAGAAGAGCAGGAGGAGAATCAACAAAAGGTTTAGCATTTGGGCCGGATCTTGAATAAAGTATTAAGTCAGAATTGATAAAAGAGAACGCATCTTCATTTTATTTTATTTTGCGGTACGCGGGCCTCTCACTGTTGTGGCCTCTCCCGTTGTGGAGCACAGGCTCCGGACGCGCAGGCTCAGCGGCCATGGCTCATGGGCCCAGCCGGACCGGGGCACAAATCCGTGTCCCCTGACTCTCAACCACTGCGCCACCAGGGAAGCCCAAGAACGCATCTTTAAAACCAATACATCAGACTAAGTAACTAAAGAGTCAGCTGCCCTGACTTAGATCATACAGTGCTCATAAAATCCCAGCTCCCCTGTGCTGGAAATTGAGACAAAAATGCCTAGCGAACACTCAAAACCTGTATCTACAGTAAGATAAGCTAGAGCGGCCCCTAACAAGACAAATACAATGAGTATTATAACGATTTGAGTAAGGAACACTGATTTTTGGTAAGTGACCAATTTAGAGAATTGGTTACAATATTGAAAAGATGTGTCCATGATCAAGAAATTGACTAATCAATTATAAAATAAACTCAGTGACAAGAGTTGGTAGGTCTCATCCTAAAATCGTGACCCTAACACTATCGACTGTGGAAAGTTTGGCTATTGAGAATAATACTAAACCTGCCTATACATGTGTCAGTAATAAACAAAGCTGACACAGAACAATATAAGTATTAAAATCACAAAAGGAAGTAAAATCAGTGGCTATTTCAGTACTCTGGCAAAGGAAAAAAGCAAGTGGAATTTAAACACCTAATTCCCAAACAATTAAAAACTGATCTGTTTGACACACCTGATGTGCAAACAATTTCAGGATTACATCTAGTGCATAGAGCTGGGTTCTTCTTTCCGTATCTCCTGCACATCCCCAGATTGTATATCCTCATGTTAACACAGGAGGTGCAGGCGTAGGGAAAGGAATGTCTGAACGTTGTTTAAAGCCTTTAACTTAACCTTTTCCCATGCAAAATCTTTTCCTTCTCCTGTGAAAAAAGAACATGAGGAATGATCCCAGTTCACCCTTTCCCCTGGGTGCCTGAGGAGCAGGTGCCAGTGGAAGGTGGAGGCCTGAAGGAGGAAGTCTTGGGAAAACGGGCTGATTCTGTGTGTGGGGAGCTTAGAATAAAAACCCCAGTACCTGAAAGAGTCATGTGACTACAATGTACCCATATAGTCTTTATGGGTGTAAAGAACGAATCCCCATGATGTCTTATAATCAATCATTCACCAACATGGTTCAACTTCATTTTATGTGACTTTACTAGGAGGGCACTCTGGGGCGCCTCCACAATTTTAATATTATTAAGCAGACTGCTTCTGTCACAGTTCATCTAGGATCTGCAAGGTAGGGTGTTTAGTGCTTTACAAAAAAAAAAATACTATAGTGGTATTCTGTACGTTCTGACTATACGATCCTATTTTATTAAAGGAAACACGGAATCCATCCTGAAGCCTGGCAGGCTTTGTTTTAGGAAATACAGGCAACCTAACTGCTGAATGTGCATACATTTCATTTGACAAACAAAACAAAAACTTCACCTGCGGGTCTGGTCTACACAGGTAACGGACTACTTTACATCTCTTCTTTAGAAAAAAATCATTGCTTAAAAAAATACCAAAAATGTGTCTTTCATTTTAATTTGAGAGAATAATTAATTAATCATATCTACAGTGCCCGATGAGATTAAAGACCAAAGCTGTATGTTCTTACTCTCTGGATTCTCCCTGGGTTCAAACGACAAAGTCTGGAGTTGAAAGAGGTGGTTCTGTTCAAAATGCCTTCGGCACTGGCTAGGCAGGCTCAATCCTGCTTAAGGATCTCTCACAGATCACCTAATTCACTTACCACAGTCAATGTTCCAAGCTTTTCTCCTGACTATGTACCTCAAAATACCCACTTAGGGGGCTTCCCTGGTGGCGCAGTGGTTGAGAGTCCGCCTGCCGATGCAGGGGACACGGGTTCGTACCACGGTCCGGGAAGATCCCACATGCTGCGGAGCGGCTGGGCCCGTGAGCCATGGCCGCTGAGCCTGCGCATCCAGAGCCTGTGCCCCGCAACGGGAGAGGCCACAACACTGAGAGGCCCGCGAACCACAAAAACAACAACAACAACAACAAGAGAAAACCCACTTATACTTTTTGCCTAAAAAGAGGCATCACTCAATGCCTATTTTATTGTGAAAAGTCTCCATGTCTATACCTACCCTTTCTCAAAGGAATGAGTATCATTCCTCTTTTCTAAACGTAAATCTTCCCCTTCACCATTGAATTTTACTCATTATTCCTTTTCTTCCCCCCTCTAGAATATTCAGTCCCTTACCATCAATGCTTTTCTTCTATTCTGGCTTTGACCATGCTTCTGTCCTATCCTAGAAAGATCTTCTCTTGGGACTTCCCTGATGGCGCAGTGGTTAAGAATCCGCCTGCCTATGCAGGGGGCACGGGTTCGAGCCGTGGTCCGGGAAGATCCCACATACTGCAAAGCAATAAAGCCCGTGCGCCACAACTACTGACCCTGCGCTCTAGAGCCTGTGAGCCACAACTACTGAAGCCTGCCTGCCTAGAACCCGTGTTCCACAAGAGAAGCCACCACAATGAGAAGCCCGTGCACCACAATGAAGAGTAGCCCCCGCTCACTGCAACTAGAGAACGCCCGCACACAGCAACGAAGACCCAGTGCAGCCAGTAAATAAATTAATTAAAAAAAATAAATTAATAAAAAAAAATCTTCTCTTGAACTTGCTGCCTCATTTACTGTAAGAGCTGGAGTTTGTAAACAGTGATCTCTAGTTACTAACTGCATTTCCGTATCACACATACTTTCCTCAGTCTCCTCCATCTGACTCCGTATACCACAATCTACTCAAATGGCAGTGGTTATAGGTTGAATTACGCCTTTCAAAAGACAGACTGAAGTCCTAAGCCCTGTTACCTGTGAATGTGACCTTATTCGGAAACAGGGTTTTTGCAGATGCAATCAATTTAAGATGAAGTTAAACTGGATTCGTGTGAGCCCCAATCCAATGATTGGTGTCCTTGTAAGAAGAGGAAATTTGGACCCAGAAACACAGAAACACACAGAGAAGAATGCATGTGATGACAGAGGCAGAGAGCAGGATGGTCCATGTATAAGCCAAGAAATGCCATGGAACAAACTCCCTCAGAGCTCTCCAGAAGGAATCAATCATGCTGACCTCTTGATCTCAGACCTCCAGGCTCCAGAACTGCAAGAGAATAAATTTCGATTGTTTTAAACCACCCAAGTTGTGGTTATTTGTTAAAGTAGCTCCAGGAAATTAATACATCATCTAATTCTAATGGTCTAAGTGGTGGTATGTATATCTATCTCTTTATAATGAAATCATACACACACACACACAAGTTTGGGTACTTATCAACATAGCAGTGGTCATTGAAACTATGAAAATGGATTCTCCAACAAGAAAGAGATTACAGAGAGAATAGGATTCTATAGTATGTGCCTTGGGGAATAACTATTATCTGAGAGAAGTGAATTTAGCCTGTATGCCCAGAGTTTCTGATTCAGAATATCTGGCATGTGCCCCCAAATTTGCATTTCTAACAAGCTCCCACGTGATGCTAATGCTACTGGTATGAGGACCACATTCTGAGAACCACTGTCTCAGAGCAATAGAAAAAGATAAAATGAAGTGAGAAGTAGTAAAAGAAATATGAGAAGAAACGGGGCCGTATAACGTGATGAGGGTAGGAATGTAAAAGAAATCAGTAGAGTTCTATGTAATGCAGAAAGAACAAAAACCCATCAAAGGACTGAAATTTCCAGTCCTTTTGGAGGAAGATTCTGGGTGACTGGCTGGGCTCCTTGCCTGGTGGAACTGCTAGTTTATAGTTACCTCACTCATTCCCATAATAGGAGGGGACGGCACAAAATGTGTAAACGTATTATATATATGCACATATGTCTTCTCTATTGCTACTTCACTAAATCAAGTGCTTATCCAATCATGCTTGCTTTAGTGTAAAAGGCTCATGACCACATTCCCTGATTCCAGTCTTTCCCTGCCTGATTCTCCAATCCATTCAGCAAAGATTTTCCAGGTTATTCTTTCCCTAAAATTCTACATCCATTGTGTTGCTCTGTTTCCTGAAATTGTCCGTCACTGTTCATTTTCTACAGCAATGCTATATCCCCTCTTCTCACTATTCCTTACTTCTCTGCTACTAAGCTTCCCCCCAAGCAAGATGATCTTGCTGTGCTGTTTTTCTACTGTTACTCCTGGTTCCCATCTGAAATGCCTTCACCACTTTAATTTTCAAGACCACTCAAGTCTTTGCCAACTCAAAGTAGTTCATTTCTAAGTTGAACCCCAGTAGAACCAATTATACGTATCAGCTTTTTTACATCTATTTAAATAGAATGAGTTAACTCATTCAACAAACACTAATTGATAACTACTCATGGGCCAAGGACTGCCCTATATATATTGTGGTTATATCAGTGAATCAGTGTTTATGGTTCTTTTCTAATGGAGAGTAAGGCAAGTAAAGAGGCAATGAAAACCCGGTGTGGTAAGTGTTGATAGGAGAGGAACAGGTGCTAACTATAAGTCCTGATAGCCAATCTGAGACCTAGAAGATGAAAGTGAGCCAGGAGAAAGGGAATGGGTAGAGAACATCCCTGTAGAAGGAAACATGCACTTAAAGACTCAGAGTTGGGAGATAACATGGCTTATTTGAGAAACTTATTTGAGAAATATT
The DNA here is from genome assembly GCF_949987515.2 of Delphinus delphis. Lineage (NCBI taxonomy): Eukaryota > Metazoa > Chordata > Mammalia > Artiodactyla > Delphinidae > Delphinus > Delphinus delphis. Next base: position 49,483,415 of record NC_082690.1, on the reverse strand, counting down.
TCATGTGAAAGCAACAAGTAGTCTTAGTTAGAATACAGGCTGCAGGAGGAGAGGAACCATACCCCTGATACTCACCAATGTACACTTAGCCCCTGATACTATGCATAATAAATAGTTTGGAATAAATGAAGACAGGAGGACTCTTTCTCCACTGAATTAAGAGGGAAGGAGAGGATGGTGTAGATAAAGGTTAAGATTATTGGCTTAATGGCAGTACACTAAAGTCGTTCTAATCTTCAATTTACTCTGATAACAAGAAAGTGTGGTACTGGCTAAGATGAGGGAAGTAGTGAGGTCAGAGATTTGAGTAAGTACAGAAGTTTTGAAATAGCTCTTAGGGAAGATGGAAGAAATAATTGATTAGAGAAACGCAGAAAAATTGCAAGGAACTGTTGATTGTCTCATTAGGGTTTAGTGACTATGAATTAATGATAGCACTATTCTAGTAACTTTTTTTCCTTCAGCAATTCTCAGCAGTCTAGGTATAAGCACAGAAAGTGTAAGAAGTTAGATTAAATCACTTTTGAAATTAATCTTTTGTGTGCATTGATCTTCTCTCTTCAACTAAATCATAAGATCCTAGAAAGTAGGGGTTGCATAAAATAGATCATCTTGTGCACACTGCTGGCATACGGTAATTGTTGAATAAACATTTACAGGATGAATTAATGATTGAATTGTTCAAAGACCAAATGATCACATGGCATAGGTATACTTTTAAGTGTCAAGCATCTCACATTAACAGATGTGTATACTTTAGCAGACTGCTTTAGCTCAAGAAAAAAAAGTGACCAGAATAACTCATACTGAGCATTTTAATGTGCCAACTACTGCCTCGTATGCTTGGGAATTAATGAAGTGTCTATTGTATCTAAAGAAACAATAGAGATTACCAATGAGAAATGTATTTACTCTTTATTAAATCTAAGAATGATCAGCAGTTCCTTGCCTGCATCCTTACAAAGGAAGTAACCTGCTCTGACCACAGCTGACTGCTCACGGGACAGTATGACAAAGTGTGATCAGATGTTCTCTTACTGGTTTACCGTCTGTTTTATTGTACTTGAAATGGAATATCCTCCAAGCTTCCAGCATTTAAAAGTGATAGGCGCTGCCTTTACCTATCAACCACGTCTGCCTGAATGTTTTTTCCTAAGTTGACTCTAGTTGCCAATGTAAACCAAAGTCATTAATATCGACCCTGAATACAGTCCAGGCTGTTTGGAGGCATCTAGATCCCAACACATAAAGTTATCAAAAGTAACAGATTATTTGAGAGAGATAAAAATCAACTCATAGTTTGAAGTCTTGATAGGAATGTTCCAATTGGCAGGGTTGCTGCTGGGGAAATCAGAGCAGAAAGTCTGAAGGGTAATTGGATGGGTCTTGATAAATTTCCATCCACAAAGGCTGTTATCCAGTAACACCTCTTCAGCAAAGTCCTCCCTAATACCCATCTTTTAAATTAAAAGTAATGTGTCCGTGACCACATTTAATGCTATTTCTCTCTCTCACTTTTAATGAGACATCATTTTCTATATTAAATGAGTTACTTATAGGAAGGGTTGATATTGAAAACATTTAATAGCTTGTATAGCATGGACACCAACCAATCAGAACAGGCGCCTGCCATAAACCACTACTGTGGTATGCAGCACCTAACTGTCAGCTCTGTTCTGGAAAAGTTTAATGTCCCCCATGTTGGACAGTTAGCACTTTGAATGTAGAGGGAATAATAACTCTTTTTTTAAAGTGTATTCATTTCATTTTTGCCTGCGTTGGGTCTTCATTGCTGCGCGTGGGCTTTCTCTAGTTGCGGTGAGCGGGGGCTACTGTTCGTTGCCGTGCGCAGGCTTCTCATTACACTAGCTTCTCTTCTTGCAGAGCACAGGCTCTAGGCGCCTGGGCTTCAGTAGTTGCGGCACGTGGGCTCAGTAGTTGTGGCTCATGGGCTCCAGAGCGCAGGCTCAGTAGTTGTGGCACACGGGCTTAGCTGCTCCGCGTTATGTGGGATCTTCCCGGACCAGGCTCGAACCCGTGTCCCCTGCATTGGCAGGCGGATTCTTAACCACTGCGCCACCAGGGAAGCCCAATAACTCTTTTATTTATGATCCCCAGGAGCATTATGAACAAAGTCGATACTCCAAAACTGATTTTTAAAATGAATGAGTCAAATAAAAATCACTGAATCCTGTTTCCATAAGTATACTTTAATGAACTGTGAAGGAAAGGGCTCAGGCTGGTAAAATAATGTGGTGAGTTACTTCATTCATTCTTTAAAACACATTTAAGTTCCAGGCTATATTAGTTTTCTATGGCTGTTGGAACAAAGTTACACAAAACTGGGTGACTTAAACAACAAAAATTATTGTCTGACAATTCTGGAGGCTAGAAGTCCAGATCAAGGCATCTGGTTCTGCCTGAGGGCTGGAGGAAAATCTGTTCCATGCCTCTCTCCTAGATTCTGGTGTTTGGCTGACAATCTTTGGCATTCCCTGGCTTATAGAGGCAACACCCCCATCTCTGCTTTCATCTTCACGTGACATTCTCCCTGTGTATGTGTCTGTCTCTGTATCCAACTTTCTTCGTTTTATAAGGATACCAGTTATATTGGATTAAGGCCCACCAAAATGATCTCATCTTAACCTGGATCATCAGCAAATTTCCTACTTTCAATTAAGGTCACATTCACAGGTACTGGGAGTTAAGACCTCAACATCTTTTGGGGGGACACAATTCAACTCATGACACTGGCGCTGGGAAAGATTACTATGAAGAGGACACAATTCTTGTCCTTGAGGAGCTCACAGACCACAGTGAAGGAAACGAGAAGTAAACAGAACACAAGCAAATGCTTTCAAGAAAAGGCAGATAGCAGAGTCAGAGAAAACTTCTTGGAGATAGTGACAACTGAGCTGAGCCCTGTTGAATGGCTAGAAGAAAGACAGTTAGGTACTCTAAGCAGAGTGAGGGAGTAGCTTGTAGATAGGTGATATGGCCTTGATCATTATAGTCAAAGGAGTGAATGGGGTTAGGAGGAAATACTGAGAATGGAAGCTGGAGAAACAGAGGCTCGTGAAGGTCCCGAGGTGCTCTGTTAAGGAGCTTGGATCTTGTATTAGTGGCAATGGGTAGCCTTTGAAGAGTTTTAAGCAGGGGCATGACATGATAAGATTTGGTCCACACCAGTTTTCCTCATTAGTATTTGCTGCTGTTTTAAAAATACATGAAATTATATTCTGTGAGGGATGATGTTCTATATTTTGTGATAAAGCATAATTTTTTCCTTCCCACATTTTTGTCTTTTCTTCACTATATCCAGTTATCACTCATTAAAACTCACTTGGGGGGCTTCCCTGGTGGCATAGTGGTTGAGAGTCTGCCTGCTGATGCAGGGGACACGGGTTCGTGCCCCGGTCCGGGAAGATCCCACATGCCGCAGAGTGGCTGGGCCTGTGAGCCATGGCCGCTGGGCCTGCGCGTCTGGAGCCTGTGCTCTGCAACGGGAGAGGCCACAACAGTGAGAGGCCCACATACCGCAAAAAAAAAAAAAAACAAAAAAAACCCAAAAAACCCACAAAACTCACTTGGGGAAACTTTTTATCTCTCAATCCCATGTTCATAATTTAGTTTGAAATATTAGCTTTTCCTGGCTTCTCCCCCTCCCCCGTTCTGTTTGTCATAGCTTACCCATAAAAACCAAACTTCAAAAGATACAATATAACATCAACAGGCATTTGTAATCTGCTAAGAATCTAAACAGCTAACCCCAAATTCATAAATTCATTTATAAGCTTGTTTTAATCCACCAAAGATTTCAAATGGGCATTTTCAGCAGACGTCTGACTTCACTACTTCACTTAATCATCCTTATGGGGGCTCTTTGTAAAAGAGATAATTGGAAAATCTGGATTCATCTTAGGTCCTAGGAAAGAGTGAGAGTTATGTAATTGAAATAATTACACAAGTACCTATTTTGCAAGGACATTTTGCTCACTATGAAACAATGAAGGACTTACACACTATGGCTCAGATGTATGAAGTGGCTAACCAATATTTCCAGTATTTGTTGTATGATTTCAGATCCGCCAAAGAAGATGTTTGAAACTATTGAGTAACAGAGGCTCCTTTATTACATTATGTATGACAAGTGCTAGTATCTTCAATTATACAACAATTGAACTAAAGCACTTTTGCTTTGCCATAAAAACTGTTTCATTGGGACTAAAAATCTTTTCTATCGGTTGTTAATTTTTACAACGAATTATTCTATGTTGCATATCTAGTTGCACAAAGCAAACAGCATGCGCCTTTGGCTTTAATTTTATACTTTCACCTAAATAGGTTTAATTTTTCACAAAGAAATCCTGGTATAGATTTGAATCTCCTTAAGGATTGCTTAACAAATCTGAGAAAGAACAAAGCAGGAAGCATCACATGTCCTGACTGCAAGCTATAAAGGTATAGTAATTAAAACAGTATGGCACTGGCATAAAGAGAGACAAACAGATCAATGGAACAGAACTGAGAGCCCAGAAATAAACACAAGCATATATAGTTAACTAATTTGACAAGGAATCCGAGACTACTCGATGGAGAAAAATCAGTCTCTTCAATAAAAGGTGCTGGGAAAATTGGATATCCACATGCAAAAGAGTAAAAGTAGATTGCTATTTTACACCACTCATAAAAATTAACTTGAAATTGATTAAATATTTAAATGTAAGACCCCCAAACCATGAAACTCCTAGAAAAAATTTAGGGAAAAAACCCTCCTTGATATGGGTCTTGGCAATTAAATTTTGGATATGACACCTAAAGCATATGCAACAAAATAAAAAATGAACAAGTGGGATTACATCAAACTAAAAATCTTCTGCATGGCAAAAGAAACAATCCGCAAAGTGAAAAGATAACCTACAGGATAGAAAAAAATTTGCAAACCATATATCTGATAAGGAGCTAATATCTAAAATATATAAAGAACTCATACAACTCAATAGCAAAAACAAAATAAAATAAAACAAAAAGACAAAACAAACAAAAAAAGACCCCCCCCAAACAACAAACCTACAAAAAATAATCCAATTAAAAAACAGGCAGGGCTTCCCTGGTGGCACAGTGGTTGAGAGGCCGCCTGCCGATGCAGGGGATACGGGTTCGTGCCCTGGTCCGGGAAGATCCCACATGCCGTGGAGCGGCTAGGCCTGTGAGCCATGGCCATTGAGCCTGTGAGTCCGGAGCCCGTGCTCCGCAACGGGAGAGGCCACAACAGTGAGAGGCCTGCGTACCACAAAAAAAAAAAAAAAAAAAAAAAAAAAAAGATGCTCATATTACTAGTCATTAGGGAAATGCAAATCAAAACCACAATGAGATATATGAGATATCAACTCATACCTCTTAGAAAAGCCACCAACAAAAAGATAAGAGATAAATGCTGGCGAGGATGTGAAGAAAAGGGAAACTTTGCACATGCTTGATGGAATTGTAAACTGGTATAGCCACTGTGGAAAACAGCATAAAGGATTCTCAAAAAATTAAAAGTAGAACTATCATATGATCCAGCAATTCCACTTCTGGGGATATACCTGAAGAAAACAAAAACACTAACTGGAAAAGATACATGCACCCCCATGTTTGTTGCAGCATTATTTACAAGAGCCAAGAAACAACCTAAGTGTCTGTGACAGATGAATAGATAAAGAAGTTGTGATATATATATACACAATGGAATACTTTTCAGCCATAAAAAAATGAGGAAACTCTGCCATTTGTGACAACATGGATGGACCTTGAGGGAATTATGCCGAGTGAAGTAAATCAGAGAGAGAAAGACAGATACTGTATGATCTTACTTAAATGTGGAAACTAAGAACAACAAAAACAACAACAAACTCACAGAAAATCAGAGCAGATTTGTGGTTACCAGAGGTGGGGCTTAGGGGGAGGAGGAATTGGAAGAAGGTGGTCAAAAGGTACAAACTTCCAGTTAGATAAGTAAGTGCTGGGGATGTAATCATGTACATCATGTATCATGTACAGCATGATATCATGTACAGCAGTTATCATGTACAGCATGATAACTACAGGTAACATTGCTCTATGATACCCAGGAAAGTTACTAAGAGAGTAAACCCTAAAAGTTTTCATCACAAGGAAAACATTTTTTTCTTTTTCTTTTTATTGTGCCTATAAGAAATGATGGATGCTAACTAAACTTATTGAGGTAATCATTTCACAGTATATATAAATCAAACTGTTATGCTGTATACCTTAAACTTGTATATGTCAATTATATCTCAATAAAACTGGAAAAAAAGATATGCCATAATTTACATGACAAAATAATAAATGGACCTTTGGAACAAGTCACTTACTCTCAATAGGTCTATTCCCTAATATATAAGATGGATATAATAATATATGCCATGACCACTGTGTGCCTACCGGCATTAACCTTGGTTCTGTCATTTAGAATCTGTGTGACTTTGTAAAAAGTTGTTTAGCTTCTCTCAGCATCAGTTTTATCAGGAGGATAATAGTTACCTCATAATATCACAGCAAGAATTGATTATGATAATGTATGAGAAGGAACCGCACAGTGTTAAGTAGTGGTATTCAAAGAATATCCATTCCTTTGCCTTCCTTCTCCAGATTGTAATGCGAGTCAAATGTGATAATAACTCTTTATAAACTGTAAATCGCTTATATTTATATAAACTTTAGGTATTATTAATGTATAAAGTATGATAAAATACTAGAATATAAAGTGAGTTATCAGACACACAACTGTGAGATCATTTATTTCCCAAACTCTCTTAAAATGCTGTTATTCATAATGACAATTGGTTTATCCCGTGTAAGACAGTGAGATTAAATACAGATCTGGGTTCAATCCCTTCCTCATATCATCTTCTTAGTGAATCATCTCCAGTTACTCTACACTTTGCTTAAGTTGTGAGTTCCTTAACTTGTTCTACATGTACATGATATAAAATTTAATTAATGATGTCTATACATTTGCAATTGTGCTGGCATTGGCAACACAATTCCAAATGTTCAGAAACTATGAATATATATCAATAATTGCCACAACTAGCACATATCTTTCAGAGATATGTGTTCAGCAATTTTGGGATATGAGTCTATTTCAGACAGCTGTGGGTAGATGGAGATTTAATGAGGATTTGGTTTAATCACTGCTCTAGAACATTCCTCACTCTCCAAAAGATCACCAAAGACTTTTTATAAGTATATTGGAGAAGATTAAAGAAACAGCTTCACAATAATACCTACGACACAACAGGTAATGCAGTAAAAGCTTTAAGTGTTTTAAGAGAAATAGAAGAAAGAAAAATATTTTTTAAAAAGCTTGACAAAGGAAGTCAGGTGAATTCATACTATACTACCAAAATTAAATTTGAATGATGGTTCCGTCTTCCAGCATGAAGTTTACACTCTGGGTAGGACAAAACGAGGGGGAATATAGGGCTTCCCTGATGGCGCAGTGGTTGAGAGTCCGCCTGCCGATGCAGGGGACACGGGTTTGTGACCCGGTCCGGGAAGATCCCACATGCCGCTGAGAGGCTGGGCCCGTGAGCCATGGCCGCTGAGCCTGCGCGTCTGGTGCCTGTGCCCCGCAACGAGAGAGGCCACAACAGTGACAGGCCCACGTACCGCAAAAAAACAAAAACAAACAAACAAGCAAGGAGTAATATAGATTTAAGATGAATGGAGATCCATTCAAATAAGAGGTCCTAGGATGGACAGGTTATTATTAAGGTATATTTCTCTCCCTTTTTAATTTTTGTGCAGCCACATCTAGTGGTCCTGTCTTAATAGACAGTTTTTCTGCCTAAAGTGGGAATCAATCAGGCAGTACCCAAATGACTTCTCTTTTTGATATTCTGTACCCAGAAAATACTGGATATTTAATATATATTTGACTAAATGAATAAACATTCATAACTGTCAATTTCTAATTAAACAAGTTGTCTTAAAAGATGTCTGATTCTTTTACCCCTTAACTATAGTTTTTTATATCTTAATTCATGTTACTAGGACACATGCTGTATCCTATTGGCCCTGATTTGGGAATTTTGTGGTAAAATATGCCTAGAAGATCAGAAATGTTAAGATATAAGCACTGCTTATTAAGATTGTGAGAAGTATGTCCATCTGCATCATGGTGATCTTTCCATTTTATTTCAATATCTCCTTCTACATTTGTCACAATATTTTGGTATTACAGAGGCAAAAAAAGACAAAAGCGATGATTCTAGAGGTGACAGTATAAAAGTATATCCATAAAAATATTAACTAAAGCTCCCAAGTCTCTCATCCTAAAAGGAGCATACTGGGTACTTCTTATTCTGTCATTTATATAGTATATTTTTCTTTCTGATCTATTCTGTTTTGGGGCTGTATAACTTGAAGGACTAATTTAGCAATGAAATCTAAGCTGCCTACTAGTTTCACCAAGAATGCATTTTCATTTGATTCCTACAGGGGTCAGCAGTTAGCAGCTAAAGTGGAGGGTCCTTGGGTGGGTGACCAAGTCAACTGTGCTCTCCAGTTGGACACTAAACAGAGCAGCATCTTAAAAGACTACTCCTTTCAGAAAATGAATATTAAATAAGATAAATTTGTGAGGAACGATAATGATATTTGTATTTATTATTTACTTTATGCCAGGCACTATGGTAAGCATATTTCATATGCTATGAATATATCATTTAACCTCATTAAAAAAAGAAAAAAAGAATGAGGAAGGTATTATACCATTTTTTCAAATGAGAAAATAAAGATTAAAGAGGTCAAGTAATTTTCTCGAGGTCAGAAATTTAATAACCAGGGGACCAGGACATGAACCCAAGACTGTGGCAGCAAAGCCTTTGCTCTTAACTACTGTTCTACTCTGCCTACCAGCCTGTGCATCGTGTTCCACTTTGGCAAACTCTAAAACGTTCTACATATACTCACCACTCTTAGCAAGTGTAGCGATAAATCTAAAGAGAAAGGTATGAAAATACTCATCTTTCTCACACTGGACATTAGCTGAAGCTCAGTTTTAACTGTAACGTTCGTTGTTAAATTTTTAACTTATTTAAAGATTTCAGGCAATGACATCAATGATTACGACCACTGACATTTATTTCGTGTGAAGCAATCTGTGACGTGCATTTCAATACAACTGAAAGTTGATGTGCTAGGAAAAGTCCTAACTCCTTTCTTAAATACTGCACCAAGTGAAATATGCCGACATAAATTTCAAAATAATGTATTTTTCATTTGGCATGAATACTAAAATGAGAGAAATCAAAATACCTATTGACTCAGTATAAACACTTGAATGTTATTGTTAATTATATACTGTGTCTTTGTACTTAGTGGTTACGGAAGTCTTGATTCAATCAATTAATTTTAATGTGTAACTGGGTATACAGTTCTTACATTATCAAGTCGTGTACTTGATCACATTAAAAATTGACTTTAAATTCCAAGTAATTACTTTCAAATTATTGCTAATCATAAAACTGTGTAATCTTTTTCTTATTCCTGTCTTATATTCTTTCACTATTTTATTTACTTTGAAAAGCATGAAGAATATTTATGGCCACTGTAACAAAAAATAAAACAAGGTGAGTGAACCTAAAAAATGTTGTTTGATTTTGGTAATATTCATTTAAATATGCATTTAGAGAATACAGTAAACAATTTTTCTCTTCTCCCTCTTTGAGAAGATTCTTTACTGTCATTTAGCATTTTCAGTCATTTGAATCAGTGATATCTCAGGATATTTTCCAGGGCTAGGACAAGGCTTTGTATCTAGGAATAAAAACAATTTGATTCTAAACTGTTGAGAGAGTGAGAAAAAAACCTCAGTCCTTCAGTGACAGCAGAGCGCATTACCAAATGAGGCGATGAATGTGGTCAAATACATTTGGATGTGCTCTATGAATGCAAGAAATAGTTATTAAAACCTTGACACTAAAAAATACTGCCAACCATTAGCATTAATGTTTTCTGTTTGTCAAATAAAGTGCATGTCCATAGAACATATGGTTTAATTGAAAACAAGTAAAATATAACACGGATTGTATTTTCACCAAATGTTTCAATTAATTGGATTTTGGAGCAGTAATTTGCTGGATGGAACTTATTCCTTATGCTGATTAAAGTCTAAGGATAAGATATTTTCTGTAAGACTTATAAAAAAACAATAAAACATATTGTTTAGCTTTTAAATGGACAGTTCACTTGCTTTTCAGGGCTAACAAAATCTGCTAAGGGTATTTTTTGAAGGTGATTAACTTGCATCTAAGAATAAATAATTTCCCCAATATAGTAGCTGCCATCAAACAACTTAGTTATTGTTGCTCTGTTCTCAGCCATTCGCAAATATCCTCATGTAGTCCAGGCCATTGCGCAATAGTTGTAAAAGAGCAGAAATATAGACTCATTTTTTCCCAAGAAATGTACAGAGTAGGAGAAAAACAGGGAGTCAAACTAATCTTAGGTTCCTGTTTTCTCTGGAAAACTTTGTGAGACTTCCAATATCACGAACCTTGACTGCCACTGATTCATTCAATGGCTGCACTTTGTGGCATTTATATACTGCATGGAGGCATGACTACTGGAAGCTTTGGAGTACAGGTGGCCAACGCACTTGAGATTCACCCGCAGCCTATCAAGGAGATTATGTAGCTGTGGTTTGTCTCAGTTTCTGTCAAAATAGTAAGTGTCTCAAAACAGGGCCTGTGGTTAGGTTGAAGGGGAGAACAGTAAATTTAAAATTACTCTCAGTAAAACATTACATAGGAACAAAGGGTAGGAAAGCAGGATCAGCCAGAAAAGTTAAACAGAAAAGACGTTGAGTGTCTTGCTTCATTTGGCCCATTGACCTATATAATCAAAGAATCTTATCATTGAAAGGGACCTTGGAGTTAAATTAATCCAACCTCCGCTTTGGGTTTACGCATGTGGTTGTGTAAGCCAGTGGTCCCCAACCCTTTTGGCAACAGGGACTGGTTTCATGGAAGACAATTTTTCCATGGACGGGGGGTCGGGAGGGAGACGGTTCAGGCGATAATGTGAGTGATGGGGAGCAATGGGGAGCGGCAGATGAAGCTTTGCTTGCTCGCCTGCCGCTCACCTCCTGCTGTGCGGCCTGGTTCCTAACAAGCTGTGGACTGCTGCCAGTCTGTGGCCCAGGGGTTGGGGACCCATGGTCTAAGCCTTTCCTTGAATACTCTGTAACCAAGATGGAACCATTAAAACTTTTTGCTATGTGAATCAAATAGCTGTAATACTATAGCTTCTACCTACTCATTCCAGTTCTGTCTTCTGAAGGAAAAGAGAGTAAAAGTTGGATCACCCATGAATATGGATAATGGCCCTTCAAACAGTGGAACTAACTTAGAAGGGATTCTCCAAGTCATCTGTTCTTTCTCCTTAATTTTACAATTAGGTAAACCAAGACTTCTAAAAATGAAGTGATTTTCAGAGTCACAAAACTGTTTAATTATAAAACCTGAAATAGAAGCCAGGCTGGGTTACTCCAAAAGCAGGAGTTTTGAAGCCAGCTGTCACAGCCACCCTTGTCTTCTTTGTTCTGAGCTAAGCAAACCAGTTTCTTCTAATTTTTATCTTGAGACATGGCTTCTAGACTACAGAGTATTCTGGATATCTTCCAGTTCCTACTATGGGCTAGAGACTGCGCTTCACAATGAGGACAAGTACCTAATATTGAGGAACTGATAGATAATCAAATGATTCTAGAGTGGAAGATAATAAAAAAATTAACTGTGACACAAGGTATGAAGTAATATGTCTAAGTAGTACATCTAAATTTCTATTGGGAACATGGATGTCAGAATGATTGCAGAGTGTTACTGAAGTGCTATTTCAGCGAAAAGGGCTAATGTAATCTCTTCAACAGCAGCAATAGTATAGTAGAAGTCTCCTTACTTTAGTTGAGGACTTGACGAATTAACCAAAACCCATCATTCTATTGACTGGACCAGGGCATGCTAGATGTTTATGGTTAGGAAGCTACTCTTGAACGTACCTTCACAGTGTTCCTCACAAAGTAGAGCTGTACACTTACCAAGTAGAGTTGTATACCGACCTAGGAGAGTTGTCTACAGTAAGTCCCCTACATACAAATGAGTTCTGTTCTGAGAGCTCGTTCATAAGTCCAATTTGTTCATAAGGCCAACAAAGTTAGCCTACGTACCCAACTAATGCAATCGGCTATATAGCACTGTACTGTAATAGGTTTATAATACTTTTCACACAAATAATACATAAAGAACAAACAAACACAAAAAATAAAAAACACATTTTTAACCTTACAGTACAGTACCTTGAAAAGTACGGTAGAACCAGCTACATCACTGCTGCTTTTACACTTGCTCCCAAACATCCTGGGCTTGAAATAAAAATACTGTACTACTGTACTCTATTCAGTACTGTAAAGTACACAAAAACACAACCACTTGCAGAGGATGCACACACGTGACAATGTACATCAGACACGCGAACTAACTTACGTGATCGGACATGCGAACGCCCGTTGGCATCTTTGAAAGTTCGCAACTTGAAGGTTCGTATGTAGGGGACTTGCTTACCGAGATTCATCTGAGTTTGTTACCAAGCTCATTTACCTCCCTTTTACTTGTTAATCACGTCACTTGTTGCTGTAATTATGTAATCTGATTAACTATTCTGTGAATTGATGAAATACCAGTCTGCAAGAGTTGTTTCTATAAAAGGTAAGGTGATCGTTTTGGAAAACTTAAAAGCAGGTTGTTTTTACAAATGCTATCAAATTAATGTAGGCAAGGCAACTGTAAAAGATTGAGAAAACCCCCCACAAAGTCTAGAAGTATTTTGACACTTAGATTATATCCCCAATGTCTTTGATTATTGGTATATTTTATACATGAAGAAAGGTGGGTTGTTTCCCTTCTACAAAATTGTTTTGACTATTCTAAGTCCTCTGCTATGTGAATAACTGAACTGATGACAGAGAGCCTGTATTTCAGAGAATTATTTTCTTTAATAATTTCTTAAAACATAATACTTCTGTTGCATAGTTTGCATCATATTTATTGTCCTTTTATCAGATGTGATTGGCAGCAGTGGCATAGAAATTGACCACCACACAGACACAAAATGATGGGGACCTCTAAAAATGGGGACCACTTAAAAGAAAAATTGGCCATTTAATATACATTCATATTTTAAATGAAAATAAAATGTCTAAAGAGTTTTTTCAATAACTGACCAGCCAATGATCTTGCTCCTATTAGATATGTGGGTTCTTGTTGACTGTGTACCATGTGCTAGGCACAGTTCTGAAAGCTTTGCATGCATTATTTTACTTAATCCTTAGACCAACTATTACTCTAATTTAACAGATTGGGAGTCTTAGAGATGTTTGATAAAGTGCTCACAATCTCACAGCTGATAAATGGGAAAGATGGCTTTCTAATCAGGTCTTGCAAAATACGCAATTACAAAATATACTTTTTCTTTCGCCATCCGATGTAAAGCAACCATATTTTTTGGCATATGTGCACCCTAATCCTGACACAGGCTTCTTTCTCTTCATTTAATTTTGAGGGGAGAAAGGCTGACATTTTCTGCACCATCTATTTCCACCTTCACAGTTTTTATTTCCCATTCTGGAAGGACCCCCTTCCTCTCTTTACCTATTTGAATACATATACTCTCAGATCTAGCTCCTCATTAATTTTTGCGAGAAGTTGTTACAAAGGAAACCAATTCACATTGATTTCATTCTTCTTTTAACTTTTATAGAATAGCATCCAACATGGAATCTTATCTATTCAATCATTCACCTACCTATTCATCCATTCAATAAATATCGAAGTGTCAAGCCATGCTCTAGGTACTCAATAAATACTAAATAGATTGATTTTACAAGACAAAAATTCCGAAGCAGAGGCTACTATGGTTCCATTCATTCATATTACAATTATTCATGATTACCTAGTATGTGAGGCATGGGCCAAGTAGAATGATTATTAAATGTGACAGCTCTATTAGTGCTTATTAATTTAGCATTTACCATGTGTCAGGCACTGTTCTAAGAACTTTGTATGTATTAATCTTTTTAAAATTGTCACATTACTCTCTGAGATAGATGCGATTATTATCCTCATTTTGTTGATGAGGAAACAGAGGCACAAGAGATCAAGTGAAACCTTCCCAAGGTCATGTAGCAAGAATGTAGTGGAGCCAGATTCATACTCATATAATCTGAATCCAGTGCTTGGAGTCTTAATCAATACACTCTACTGCCTATATAAGCAGAGAGATTCATAGAAGTATTCTGTGCTCAGAAAACATCTAGGAGGATATTCCCCAATGGAAGTAACTTTTTCTACTGGATTTTGAAGGAAGATTAGAAGTTAACCAGGTAAGGGTACCGTCCCAAGGAGAGAAAAAAGAGAGAGAATGGTACTTTGGGGAAACAAGGATGTCAATTCATCATTGTAGAGAATTATAATTTCAAACTGGGAGAAGCAGTGAGAACATCGAACCAACAGATTTTTTTTTTTTTTTTTTTTTTTTTTTGCAGTACGCGGGCCTCTCACTGCTGTGGCCTCTTCCGCCGCGGAGCACAGGCTCCGTACGCGCAGGCTCAGCAGCCATGGCCCACGGGCCCAGCCGCTCCGCGGCACGTGGGATCCTCCCGGACCGGGGTACGAACCCGCGTCCCCTGCATCGGCAGGTGGACCCTCAACCACTGCCCCACCAGGGAAGCCCCGAACCAACAGATTTTAAAGAGAGGCATTTAAAAAAATTTGTAAATAAGCATAGGTTTCTCAAATATTAGTCTATTTGAATAATGCATTCATTTAATAAAGCATAGTCTCTCCTATAAGTTCACAGAAGATTATAAACAAATAAAGGAAATGAGCAAGGATAAATTCACAGGGAAGTTTAAAGCCACATTACATATAAATGAAACCAGTCACAATTAGAAAGAGGTTCTCTACTACATTTTAAAGTGAAAGTCCATTTATTTTTCCCCTTTTCTAATTATCACTCTAAGGTCAAATATTTGAAGAATGTCTTCTATATTATGTACCTAACCAAAGTGGAGGTTCTAAATCCAAGCTGTAAATAAAAAGAGCAGCAATTCTCATGCAGATCTTTTTATTTCATTTATCCAACTAGCTACTTTTGAATAATATCAATGGAATGACTACCATAGCCCCAGGTGGCCTAGTAGTTCACATGAAGGTTACATTTTCTACCAGAAAGTAAGCCTTTAAATTGTCCCTTTAGGTACTGAAAAAAGAATTCCACATTCATTCAGTGGTCACCACCACCTTAAAGGAGAAAATGGACAATTAAGGTAATAACAATAGCAACAATTTATTTAGTGCTTACTATGTGTCAAGCACTGGTCTAAGCACTTTACATACTATATTTCAGCACTTTAAACATGTCATTCATTGGCCTCTGACTTCTATTGTTTCTGAGGAGAAGGCATTAATAATTCTTGTCATGATTCTCCTATATGTCAAGTATTTGATTTCTCTGGCTGATTTTATTACCTTATCTTTGGTTTTCTGCAGTGTCTGTGATTTGTTATTACAGTAGTCTATTTTATTTGTTTGTATTTCCTGTTTGGAGTTTACTGAACTTCTTGGATTTCTGTGTTGATGTCTTTTATTAAATTTGCAAAAATTCTAGCCAATATTTTTCTTTTCTTACTCATTTTCCCTCTTGTTTTATGGAACTCCAGTTGCACATATGTTAAACTGCTTAATACTCAGTGATCTACAGGCCACTGAGCCTCTTTTCCTTTTCTTTTTCAGTCTTTTTTCTCTTTGTTTCAGTCATGTTTAAATCCGTAAGTTCACAATACTACTAGTATTGATACTAATAAAAATGATAATAATACAACTAATTGGTCACCTTTTGAGGGTGCCAGGGAACTAATTCATAACCTTATGAACTTGGGAAATAATAGGAAAGAATTAATCACTTATCCTGACTTTCCTATATTAACTCTATAACTATAATAGATGAGGGGAAGTAATCCTTAATAAAAAATTCCAGATAATAAATGAAAACATACTGGTAGAACTACAATAGTGCCATTCTCACCTCTTAATGAAATAATACAATCAAGAATTAAACACCAGTATTGGCTAACATTAAAAAAGAGTGAAAATTAGTACTACTTGTTTCTTTATAAAAGAGCATACCACCACTTACAGTCTTGTCAAAAGGATCACACATGAGTCTGATTATACCTCTGGATCCAGCTGCCGATTTGTGGGAAATATAGAGCAGAGAGAGAGACATGTTGAACTATATCATGAGTTATTCAAGATGTGTAGACTGGGAAACTCTACAGGTCAAACGGCTTGGGTTCTTCAGCAGATAAACTATAAGGAAAATAAAGTGATGGAGTGGGATTCTGTAAACCCCAGACTTAAAAGACACATAAAGCTAAAGAAAAAAAAAAAAATTGGACAAGACTAAAATAGAGTATCCAGGGGTACATAAAAACAAAGAAATGGATGATATAAAGAAAGGGAAGGAAGTGATTACTGTAAAAGTCAGATTAGTGGTTACGTTAGCAAGGAGGAAGGGAGTCGTGATTACAATGGGGCCCATAGAAAGGTTTCTGTTGTCTGGCAGAGTTCTTGCCTTGTTCCAGGTGGTGGTTACAGGATGTTTGCCTTATAATAATTATATAGAAATAATTCAGTAAGCTACACATTTATTTTGTGTGGGGTTTTTCTGTATCTGTGTTTTGTTTCACAAAAATATGGTAAAACAGACACACACAAAACATTGTTCACTATCCTCTATGTGTGTATGTATTTGTAGAGATTATATACAGGTTAGGAAGGAGGAAGAAAAAAGAAGTGCTTTAAAAGCTGACTTTAGTTTGAACTGGTTGTTTTAGGAGAATATAAAATTTCCTGTTCGGCCAATAATAGCTTTCTGGTTAGAGAAAATTCCTGGGTGGACTTTTAATTTTGTCAAAATTGGTCTCAAGAATGAACTGGTTGGGAGAGGATGAAACCAAAAGAGAGCTACATTTTCTACAAAATAAAAGATCAGGAATTTTAGAATGTTTCCCTTGCAGGTGTAGAGAGAAAGATGTAAGGAGGATTTTTTTCTTGAGAGAGGGTGTGTCGTGGGTTGAATTGTGTCCCCAAGAAGATGTTTAAGCTCTAACCCCAGTATCTGTGACCTTGTTTGGAAATAGGGACTTTGTATGTGACTGGGTTAATATGGGGTCATTAGAGTGGACCCGAATCCAATATAACTGTGTATTTATAAAAAGGGGAAATTTGAACATGGAAACAGTCACATACACAGGGAAAACAGCGTGTGAAGATGAAAGTGGGGTGGGGTGATATATCTCTAAGCCAAGGAATGCCAAAGATTGCCAGCAAACTACTAGAATCTAAGAGAGAGGCATGGACCAGATTCTCCCTCACAGCCCTCAGAAGTAATCAACCCCACTGAGTGACACCTTGGTCTTAAACCAGCCTCCAGGACTGAGAAACAATAAACTTCGGTTAAGTCTCCCAGTTTGCGGTACTTTGTTACAGCAGCCCTGGTAAACAAATACAGGGAAAGAACAGGCTAGGGCAAAATGAGGGCAAATTCTGGACTTAAGGGAAAGGTACCAGGGAGAAATTCCCTGTGGTGAGATTGTTGAAGAACTTTGAGACTAGAGGTGGCCGGGAAACAATTTGCAGCCTACAACATACAGGCTGAGGGCTTGAAGGCTGACTGAGATACCAAAGGAAAGGGTGCTTCCAGAGGGCAGAGAAGTTTGTGACACAAAGGTTATAAATCTAGACATATATTGAGGATAGCACGTGCTTAGGTGCTCTGTATATTTATTAATATATACATGAGGAACAACTGCGTTTATACAGATAAGGTATGTGTGTGTGTTACCGAAGAAGTATATAGCTACATATATTAAACCTATAATAAACCTATTTTTTATTTGCTTATCTCTTTGTATATTAACATGTATACAAGAGCACATGAAGATGTACATGTCTCAGTGTGAGAAAGAGAAAAAGTCCTCTTCATTCAGAGGCTTCTATCCTTCACAGCCGGAAATAAAACAAGCTGAAAGGCAACTAAAAAGATGAAATCACTGTCAAGGACAGGCACACAAGGAAAGCGGTTTTATTTTTAATGTTTTGAAGTCACGAGAGTTATTTCTGCCACTGTACTTCTTGGCTATTTTCCTTTTTTTCATTTCCAGTGTTTGTCTTTCATGCCTTGTGGGCAAGGACGTTTGTATCGCTATCTGCATAGCACCACCCCTCCCCCCCAAAACGTCTCCCATTTCAACCCTCTCTGGGCAGCTTCTCTGCATATAAAGACCATAAATTATAATTGTTGTCATTAAGTGACTGTGTGGGCAGCTCTGCTGGTTACATTTTCAAAGCTTTAATGTACTAGAGCCAATTACAAGGGCAATTAGAGGGTGACTTCTCACAATGGGTACCACTTCCAGGGTCCCTAATGTCAAGAATGGAACCTCCGCGCTTTCTTTGGAAATCAGTAGGCTCTGGGTAGCTTGTTGTTATGAATCAGCAAATGGGTACTGAGAATCACTTGACCAACAGAGAGAGGGACCAAAAGAGATGAGTATTTATTTAATTCTAGAACACAAATTATAAGAGCTGCCATTTGTGGAACGTCTACTGTGTGCTAGCCCCTTTACATCTGCTATTCCCTGACTTAAAGTGGAAAACCACACTCTGACGTTGGTATTATTATTCTCAACTTACAGCAAAGGTGGCTGAGACTCAGAAAATCACTGTGTTTATGGACATCTACTAACAAGAATCATATACAGGAACTGAACTTAGTCTGACATCCAAGCCTGTGCTCTTTCCAAGTTGCCATGCTGACAAAGCAAAAAAGGACTACAGTCTGCTATGAGATAGAATCTTTTCTGTCCAAGAGCTCATGTTTCTACTTATTCTTGACATAAGAGCTGACCCTGGTGGTTCTGCTGCAGTAGGTCTCAAAAGAAAGAGCTGACAAGTTTGGAACTTCCACCCGTCTGATCCTTAAGCCACTGCTAATGGGAGGATAGTCTTCCCTAAGTCTGTCAGCAGCAATGGCTTAGGAAGCATGAGTTCCTGACAGTACCTGTGGGTGGAATTCCAGGTAGAGAAATCTCTGCCATCCAGATATCTGGTAACATCAATTTGTTGGCATAAGTTAAATACTTAGAGAAAAGCTTTCTAACTATTAATATGTAATTTCACTTTCTTTTCATTATTGTTTGCTCTTAACTATGTTCACATCTACTTCTTACCAAACACATCAGTGTAGAGGTAACCTTGAATATAGGCAAAATTTCAGGTGAGATATACTTTCAAGATTCACCACTATTATACCCAGGGATGCTCTTCTGTCAGATTACAGATAGTATCTGAAGAAACAGCAATACTCAAAGGTGAAGCTTGTTAAAAAGATTCAGGGCATCCTTTTCCCTCACCCCAAACCACCAAATCAAACAGGCAACCAAAATGGCCAACACATCCACTCTTTAGCAACAGAATAAAGCCCCTGTTCATGAAAGATTTGGAGGGAGAACAATAACATCTTAAAACACACCCAAACTCAACAGCACTTAGTCTTTTTGACATTAACTCCTGTAAAATGTGCTGGGTGAACAGAACCACAGGAAGGATTGTTGTACACAGAAGCCTTTGAAAAAATAACAGGGCTCTTTACGAGAGAAACAAAAGTCCCGCTGGGCCAGGCAAATAAAAGGACTCAGCTGCTTAGCAGGAGAGGATTTTTTTTTTAAAACCTCTTCATCATCCTCCTTTTCTCCAAAGGAAACAAAGAAACCTAAGTGAAGCAGAAATCACTTTGCCTTAGAGTCTGACTTCTGAGCAAAAGCAGAAGTATCTTTTTAATACTGAAATGATGGTCCTTGTTGAAATAATATTTTAGAAAATGAAAAAGTAGAATAACAAGTTGAAGAGGAAACATCAGAAACATGTTTTTTTGGGGGGGCTGGTGCGTGATGGGAAGTAGGTTGCTCAACATGCTTTTAAAAAACACATCTGGGAGTTAAAGATAGTTTATTGGACAAAAAGCTTTCAAAGGTGGTGACCAAAATGCTAATGCAAGTCTCCATGGGGCAATAGTAAATAACTCTCCTGTTGCTTTTTGTTGGTGCAATCCAAGATGCAATTAAGGGAAATGATGTGGAAGCAACAGCTGTTACTTGAAGAGGAATCTTCATCTTTAAAGTTGTTTTGAGAATTAAAGGAGTGAATGTATATAAGCAGTGGGAACACAATAAAAATATTGTTTCTCTTTCTCTTTCTTTAAACTACTACAAATGCAATCTGCAGGTATCTATGGTCTTTAGGGGGTAAAAACAAGAAGGTTCAATGGGATACTTTATGACTAGTAAAATTGTCAAGAGTCTGCTGAAAACTAAGTAAAATGCTTCAAGATACTGGACCACCAAGAAAGAGGATGGCTTTCTAAATTTATGGTCAATCAGTTACTGCCTGAACATTTTTCTAAAGGAGATTAACTGTTAACCCTTTCTTAGCCATCATATTGAAAGGTCTCCCTAAATCATGATGGTATTATTTGGCAATAATAGTAAGAAAGACAAATATTGAGCAACAATTGCTTCACTGAGTCCTCATAATAAACCACTAAATAAGGTAGATTCTATTTTCTCTGTTTATAAAAGAAAACCGAGGTTTTCAACTTCTATGTGATAGCGTATCCTTTACGACAGAGGGAAAAATTCTAGAGATCTTAAGTCGTGAGAAAGATCTGTATTTCCAACACAAATGCTAAAAATGAAGCAAAATCTCTGAACTGTAGTTAAAATTTTTAGAAATGCACATCTAACTAAAGGCCCTTGTTCAACTTTAGCTCAGACTGAGGGGCAACAGGAAAGGTACAGCCTAGCGGCATCAGAAGCAAGTAAGTAAAGAGTATTCAACTGGTCTGTCATTCACACGAACATTTAGTTGTAGCTTCGTTGGTGGATTGGTTGGTTGCAAATTAAGCTTCTCTGGGTGAGCCCTCTCATTTTGACAGCATGTTTCAAAGGGAAGAGAGGGGAGGAGAGGGTTGAATAGGGGAGGAGACATAAACAAAACGAAACAATGTAGTCAAGACCAGATTTTTTTTGTTTTTTCTATTTCTTAAATTTAACCAAAGGATTTCCAGAGGAAATTGAAATGGGAGCTGGTTTGAGGGGTGAGCTACATGAATATATGAAGATATGCTGGCATGGAGAGAACTAAAAAGAGAAGACACAATTCAGAGGGAGGGAAATGGTAGGGACAAAAAGCAAGGGTGTCACAAAGTATAAGAATTGAGCCCTGCTGACATTGATCTTACAACTTCTATTATAGTACAATAAAGGGGAAGGGAGCAAAGGCTTTTACCTCCCAGGACTCTCATCTAAGTCTTCTGAGCCACACCTACCTGTCCAACCATGCCCTATGCAACTTCTCCCACACTCGCTGTGTTCCAGCCAGTGTTCTGTTCTTTACCTGCTAAGCTCTTTTCTACCTTTTGCATCTGCAAGTCTTTCTGCCTGGAGTGTTCTTTTCTTATGCTTCATAAGGAAACTATATTTTTAAGGAAACCTTATACTTAATGATTCACCTCTTGAAAAGGTCTTCTCTGACCTCCCTGTCAATTTCCATCATTGCACACTGTTCTTATTCTTCACAGCACTTCGTAATTTGTATGCATGTATATATGAACAGGCATGCATTTATTTCCCTGTATATTAGCTTATATTCTGTCTCCCTCAAAGAAATAAGTGCTGTGAGAACAGAGACAATGTCCTTTATACTCACCAATGTCGGCTGTGTGTTCTTGGGTAACTAATTTAAACTTTCTGAAGATTTAGTTTCTTAAATTATAAAATAGGGAATAATAGTATCTAACTTACAGGATTGTTTGGAAAAAATTAACATGAAATAGAATCTTAAGTACAACTCTTCCTATTATTTTGGAAGAACTCTAAAATAACCTCACTTCAGAATTAAGGTGCTAGAGTACCACTCGTGACTTGAAAAGGAGGTGATCCTAAACTGGTTTTGTCAGTCTTAGCGATGCTTTCCCTTTAACTTAAGTTTAGAGAGACAGACTCTCTCTGGATTGACTTAGAGCTCTTGACATATGTCTCCTAGATTGTAAGAGTCAAAAATCTGGATGTTGCCTCCACCAGAAGAATGTAAAGTGAGAGACTGTAGCTAGAGTTACTTCAACTGGGAGCAGAGTGAAGCTTGGGTGCTGCAGTGGGAGAGAGCTGAAATTCCTCTGACAAAAGGAAAAAGTGCCTGTTTCCCACGGACTAGATGTGGGTCCAGAGGGGGGAAGCTAGTCAGGTTTCCTCATTAAGGGAACTGCCTGCAGCTCAATAGAGGGGTGGACCACTGTACACCCAGGGCTGAGAAAGAGTTAAATATGGTCATCAAAGGAAGTTTTACTTCCATTCAGAGAACCACAGTTTTGAGCCTGCCATCAGGAGAACCTCAGAGGAACCCACAGAAGCCCCAGGAAGGAGAAAGCATCAGAGATTATACATGTGCCATTCTAAGGGTACTGAAACCAGATTACAATGATCTCACCCTGTAAAACTATGTTCTTTTCCCATGATCTCCTGCTTCCCATGTTGAGCAAAAAGGCTCATCATTGCAGATTTTTTTGGTCTGAAGCAAGATGGAGCTGGGGAGGTAAAGACATTTAAAATCAGATAAGAGCTCAGAGGTTTTTACATTTAACTGTGTTAAACTTATGGGATCATCAGACCAAAGGAACTTTTAATTATTATTGTAAATGACCTGAGATTGTATCAAAAGCAGGGGTACATTTATCCGCAGAGGGTTTTGTGGGAGGTCAGAGAGAAAAAATAAAGTTGGTTTCTGCTTTTACCTTACTAAATCTAGTTCATTCAACAAACTAGGTATGACTGTATACAAAATACTTCACACAGCATTGAAGTTCAATGAATGGCGAGGATCTAAACATTTGGTACACAGTAGGTGCTTGATATATATTATTTCTCTGTTCCCTCTTTCCAATGACAAATTCTCCCCAAAATAGAGCATAAACTTTTGAATATGTTGGAAGCTGTTCCTTGAATATTTCACTATTGCACACCATAATAACTTTCACTAAGTCCTTTACAGAATAAAAACCCAGACCACCCCCCAATCCCCAGTCTGGGTTTTTCTATTCTGTAAAGGACTTAGTGAAAGTTAGTGAAAGGCGGTCAGTCTTTCCTCAATATGATTTAGGATGAAAGAGCAATGAGGTTCTGGCAAGCTTCCTCATCTAAAAGTTAAAATGCAAGAGCCTGTGAATTTGTACTTGGTGGGCTATATCCACAATCCAACAGGAGACAGCAAGTAGCCAGAGAGCAGCAAGAGCGATAGAGGCTTGTTGCCCTCCATAAATCAGAAAGGCTCCTCACAGATGCAGTGACAGCCTATCTGGCATCCTGGAACAGAGTGTGGATGAGGTGGGAGACCACCTTATGTCTTTTCTGGGGAACTTTCTGCAGTGACCTAAAGTGGTTGCATCTGTGAATAATTGCCTCATGCTCATATTCTACAAGTAATCCAATGCAAGCTTTTCCTTCTCTGCTTACCACCCTTGGACATAGATTTTCATAGATGAACAGGGCTTAAGAGATGACACAGTTGGATCTCCCCTGTAAAAGGACGCTTACAGCTTCTGCCTGAACCCTTGTGGCAACAAAGAGCTCGCCATGCGTGTTGCAAGGCTCTGTGCTCTAGCGTCAGGTAGTTCTCATGCTTTTCTTCTCCCAAAGCCAAGGTCTGCTACCCAATAACACCTACTTTTCCTAGTTCTGCCCTCTAGATGGACAAAATTCTTTCGTATTACAACTCTTTAATATTTGTCTCATTTATTCGACAAACATATATTGAGCACTTGCCCTGTGAGAGCTCCTGTTATAGGTTACTTAGGGATACAGCAATGAACAAAACAGAGTTCTTTGCCCTCCTGGGCTTATATCCTAGCATAAACAAGTGAATAAATTTTTAATATAATACCTGCTGGTGATCATGCTATGAGGAAAAATAAAGCCCTCAGTAAAGTGAGGGGAAAAGTCATGTGAACATCAAGGAGAAGAGTGTTTTAGGCAGAAAGAATAGCAGGTACAAAGCCCTGGGCAGAAACATGCTTAGAACTTTGGAGCAATAGCAAGAAAGCCAGACTGACTGAAGCCTCATGGGCAAAGGGAGATTCACAGGGGATGAAATCTAAGAGGTAGCCAGGGACTTGTAGACCATGGTAAGGCCCTTAATTTTGATTAAGTGGAAGAAGAAGCTAGTGGATAGTTTGAAGCAGAAGGATGAATGGATATAATCTGGTTAATTAAAAAAAAATCACTCTATCTGTTGTATGGAGAATAGATTGTAGAAGAGGCAAAGTAGAAATGGAGACTAGTTTCAATACCATTAGAGTAATCTGGGCAAGAGGTGATGGTGGTTCAGATGATAGCAGCAAGAGCAGAGTTGGTGAAAAGTGACTTAATTTAAGATTTATTTTGAGAGTACAGGATTTGCTAATGAATGAGGTGTAGGGTATGAGGAAGAAAGAGAAATCAAGGATAACTCCTACATTTTTGTAAGCAACTGAGTGCCATTTAATAAGCTAGGGAAGACTCTAGGAAGAGCTAGCTTTGAAGATAAAGAGTTGTGTTTTATATATGTCAATCTTGAAATACCTATTAGATGTATAGCATGAGGATAACTATATTACATATATAGTATAGGGATGAAACTTAAAGTCATAAGACCAGATGAGAAAACCTAGGAGGACAGGTTGCTGGACCACCAAGGAGGTGTCAGCACTGAGTCGTAGGGAACTTTAGGCTTTAGAGGTTAAAGAAAGAAAAGGTTTGAAAACCTCTATAATTTCCTTCCCTAAACTTATATATCTTCACAGATACATTTTGAGAAGATATTATTGGAAAACCAAAGTAGCTTTTTCCTGGGAAAATATCTGATATCCCTCATGAAAATGAAATATTATTGCTAGGATTTGAGAACCAAGGTAGAAAAAATAAGCCAGAAACCTCAAATTATTTTTTAAAACATTGTCTAATGGCTCAAATGTTCCACTCTAACAGACGTCCCATCTAATCCTGTTACTGATATTAACTCAAAGCCATTATGAATACAAATGGCAGGAGAAAAGCTGAAGCTTTCACAATTTACTATTCCATCCTCCCTGGTACTCTTCTTAACAGTTGGCTTTTATTCCTGAGAAATTATATTGAATTTATAATTAATGTCTAGAATAATTTGTTTTTTCTTAAGTTTTCTTAAATTGCAAGAGTTTTCTTGAGAAAAGTTCCAAAAGAAAGTCCCAGCTAATTTTTAAAAGTTGTGAATTACAACAATGAGGAACTGTATCAACTAAGTCAATGAGCAAAGTAACCAGGCATAATTCCTCATTGTGAAGGTCACAGCTCCTTCTGTGAATGAATAGAGACAAATTTCCAAGTGCCGAAGGAAAAGTGTAGAAGGGAGCAATTCAATTTCATCAACCAGCTGGTGAGTTGCCAAACACTCAACTGTCATATTTTGTTTTGCAAGCACTCATCCAAAGTATAACCCTTCTGAAGCCAGATCTAATGGAACCATGAGGAAATGATCACTACCAGTCTTGCTGGGGCCATCTAAAATGCTTGCTGCCAGTGACAATCTAGGATGGAAATGTATGTGACAGATAATCAAGCAAATGAATACACTGCTGTGCTATTTAGAGCAGTGAGGAAATCCATGTGATAGTAGACCTAAAAGATTCTTTTATTAGTTAATGTCAGTGCAGAGTCTCAAAGGGTTAGCTTCCTCTTCAGCAAAAAAGAAAAATACCAATTTGATTTTAAATTTAGGCATAGGGGAAAGAAACTTCTGAAAATGATGCACCTTTTGTTCTAACATCTCTCTCCTTAAACAAAGAGCCGCACGCTGCTTCAATTCATTAGAAAATCAAAGGGCAAACACCTGGGAAAAAATAGAGTATCAAAGAAAAAACAGTTGAAGCTTCTGAAGACAAGTTCCATTAAAAAAAAAAGCCTACTTTCTTTTTATGAGAAAAGAGTAGGCTTGACAGACAGGGAAAACTATAGTTTTGATCCACCCTGGTTCAAGTGAGATGTTCAGATTGTTTATTTGGCATACTGATTTAAATGTGGAAAAACTCAGTTCAAGACAGTTCTGACTGAAGGATTGTACTTTTAAAGGCTCTAATAAATATATCATGGAAATTGAAGAAGAGAGGAAAGTCTTACACCTTTCTACATTCCGTGGTCCATGGTGAGAGATATTAAATTAGATGTTCGTTGAATGAATTGAGCTAAATCTACTCAGCATTTCTCTTCCTAGTCAAGCATCTTTCACAGTATATATCAAGTGCTGTTTCTTTCCATTTCTTGATGCATTTTAACACTTCTGGATTTATAAATGTTAATATTAAGTTATTTTTATGACTGGTTATCATTTCATTGTACAGAGTATTATTTACTTTTTATAACCAGAAAAATGTGTACTTTCTAAAGTGTGAATTCTATTTTGCTGGTATTAATATTGCCAAACCTATTTTCCTTTTTGTATTTTTGCTCATCCTTCCATTTCTCAACTTTCTGTGTTTTCTTAAAAAACTTTTTTTTTTGGTTATTTAAAAATATACTATATGTATATGACAGGAAATCCAAAGGTACAAAGAATACACAGTAAAAAAATAAGTTTTCCTCTCACACAGTTTTTCTCTCTGGAGCAACCACTGTTACCAGTTATTTTTCTAGAAATGATTTTTTGTGTTTACAAGCATATTATTTATATTCATCTCTCCTTTAAACAAATGATAAAACATTATGTATATTGTCTGCATCATGTATATGGTTTTACAACATATATGAGATTTTGTTCCCTATTAGTACATATAGAACTCCTTATTATTATTTTTTTAACAGTGGAATAGTATTACATGGATATACTGAAATTTTTGTAGCCATTCTTCCTTTGTCATTTTTTAAAAATTCTAGACACATTTATGCAATTAACTTTATTTCACACCTATGCAAGTTCATTTACAGGTTGAATTCCTAGAAGTAGAATCACGATAGTGGCATTTGAAGTAGAATCAATATAGTTTGAGCATTTAAAAAGTTAGAGGTATTTTAACATTGCTCTCCAATATAAAGGAGCAATATATGAGGAAGCCTTTTTAACCACATTTGCCAACACAGTGCATTGTCACATTTTTTGAATGTGGACAATCTGATAGGTGAAAAATGTATCTTGTACTTTCAATTTGCAGTCTTTCATTATGAGTAAGGTAAAGCATTATACAACTGTCTGATAGATTTATTGGGAACATCTCCACTCTATGGCTTCCTTTTCTATTCTCTTTTAATGAACAAAAGTTCTGAATTTTAATATAGTTCAATTTACCCATCTCTATCTTTATAGCTGTATATTTTTATTTCTTAGACAAAATAAAATACAAATTTGATTGTTAACTTATTTGGGTTTAGGTTATGTAGAGACTTTTTTAAGATAGACAGATGCACAAATTTCCACATATGACTTATTAAACCATTTATCTTTTCCCATTTATTCAAAATGCCATCTTTATCATATACTAAATTTCTCTGTTTCTTGTCTATTTATGATTTTTTTAGTCCTTTACTTTGATATATCTTTTCACTTTTTCATTATAGCTTCCTAATATTTTAATGTCTGATAGGCTAAGACCTATCTCATTTACATTATTTTTCTGAATTTTCTTGGCTATTCTCGCTTATTAATTTTTTCCATATAAACTTTAGAATAAACTTTTCTTGCTTAAATTTTTTTCCAGTGGTAGTTTTGTTTTAAATCTTTAGTGAAAAAGTGAAAATTGACAATTTTTGATGCCACATCTTTCCTTCCAATGACATATTATACAGTTCCCTTCTTGTATGCCCTTTAATGGTCTTTTAGTTACTTTTATATAAATCTCACTCATTTATTCTTAAGTGTTTATCATTTTTATTGCTACTATAAATGATATACTTTCTTTTATTATATATTTTAATTGGTTACTGTGTTCATATACGTGCATATATATTCATTATGCTATTGATTTCTATATATTAATTTTATACCTAGCTACCTTTCTCAATTCTTCTATTGCTTGAAATAATTTTTGGATGACTACCTTTGGCTTAAAACTATATGATTTAAAACTATTTGATTGTAGTATGTTTAGAGGTTACTGAAGTTTTTTCATCCTGCTCATCTTGGGCAGCTCAATCAGACACTTTGCTCTGATATAGTACCCGTGACTAGTTTACTCTTTTCCTTTGTACATATACTCATTTTGCTTTTCCTTTAAGTTATAGTATGGGGGTCTGGGTATTTTGTATTCTAATGACTTTCTGCACCTGAGGCAATAGCTGAGGGAATGAGTTAGGGGAGAGGTCAGTAGAGGCTGTAGTCAAGTGTGCCATTTTTCTTAGAACACCCAAATTCTGCTGTCTTTTGAGAATCTTGTTTAATGTCCTAAATCAAGATGCATCTAGTTGGGTAATTTCTCTAATTCAAGATGCAGCTACAGAGCCTTAATTTCCATTAGAGAAGATCAACACTGCTGCTTACTTTCTCCATGTTGGATTCTCCCAACAGCGAGTTCAACTACTCTGAAAAAGGTAAGACTACCAGCTCAGTGTCCTCTCTCCCAAGATTTAGTGGTATCAGTGAGAAAGAAGTCTCAGGATTTTGCCAATTACCAACACAGTTTCAGGAGGGGAATGGGAGTGGGGTAGCACCTGAGCCTTTCTAAACCTCTCTGCTACTGTTTCTTTCCTTCATCACAGTTTTTGAGTATTTGCATTGAGTTGTGCTTCATGCCTTCTTTCATCACTGTTAGCATACTTTTGTTGTTGTTCCTGATTTTCCTTATGTTTATTTTGTGAGTTATTGAAGGAGAGAATTCCTATAAGCAGATAAGATTAATCTGCTCTCATAACCTGGAAACCAGTTCTTTAGTAGCATATAGTCTGCTTGGTGGAAAACTTTGCCTATAAGCATTATTTTTATCTTCATCTTTCTATTGGTTCAGTATTTAGTCTTTCCTTATAACTGTGGGATTCATTTCATATCTATGTGTGCTGGGCAACATGCATCCCTGCCAAATCCTGTTTCTAAGAATTCCATCCGTTTACCTTCAGGTCATCTGTAATCGACACAAATGAGGAAAGGGTGGCTAATATGAGGAACGGTTGAATTACTATTAAGAATGATATCGGGACTTCCCTGGTGGCACAGTGGTTAGGAATCTGTCTGCCAATGCAGGGTACATGGGTTCGAGCCCTGGTCCGGGAAGATTCCACATGCCATGGAGCAACTAGGCCCGTGAGCCACAACTACTGAGACTGCGCTCTACAGCCTGCGAGCCACAACTACTGAGCCCATGTGCCACAATTACTGAAGCCTGTGCGCCTAGAAGCCCATGCTCCACAAGAAGAGAAGCCACCACAATGAGAAGCCCGTGCACCTCAATGAAGAGTAACCCCCCCTTGCCGCAACTAGAGAAAGCCTGCGTGCAGCAACAAAGATCCAACACAGCCAAAAATAAATTAAAAAAAGAAAAATAAAAAAAAACACAATGTGAATGTTCTTAATAAAAAAAAAAGAATGATATCAATAGCTCTGGATGTTAAGCTCAGTTTAACAATATTATATTTAACAGAGATAAATATCAATTTATAAATTTACATTAAAAGTCAGTTATTCTAAAATAGAGTGTAATATATCTGATAGCCAGTGATTCATATGAAGTATTTAACTGTCTATAATCTTGATATGAACCAACAAAAAGAGTCTTAAAAGCAACGGTAACACAATTTTATATTACATTAAATAATCAGAGTATGGAGTTCACATAAAGAACTCTATTCACCATGGTCTGCACTTACAAGCATATCAATGGATCTCTCTACGTAACTCTGTGTATTGTTATTTGGGTAGGATATTGCCAAACTTGAAAAAATTAATAGTATGGAAACAGTAAAATAAAGGGTCTGAAAATCACACTGTATCCAGAATGGTTAATAAACTGGGATTCCTTAGTCTAAAGGAGAGAGGCCTAAAAGGAGAATTGACAGTAGCCTACAAATGTATGAAGGGCTCTTCTATGAAGAGTTGTCATCATAGCTGGAAAGGGCAGAAATAAAACTGATGGGCAATTTCAAAAAACTCCAACTTTCAGCTCAATTATAGGGAAAAGAATCCAATGATTGGGGCAGTCTCCCAAGTGAATAGCTATCACCAGTGCTAAAAAGCTATTTCTTCCCAGAGCATTAAAGTAGAAGTTGAAGTCTTGGTCAAGACTTCCTCACAAAAGCCTATATATATAAGTATCAGATGGTATTTGTTATTATCTATGTATAGGTACATTTCACACACTAGGCTGGGACCACTGTCTCCCTCAAGGGCACACTGGGTCTCTATCTCCAACTTTTAGTCCCACAGTCAGGAGGTAGTCAATTAATATTTTACTAAACACATGAGTGAATGTGTGTATTTTGAGAGATTAGAATATTTGATAAATAGGAATGCTTGGACATCAAAATTATCATGATTTTTAAAAACTGGTACCACAGTTTATTCAAATGAATTGATCTGTGAAGGCTAAATTTTCCCATATGATTCAACTACTCATGAATATTCAATGAATATTTTAGGTTCCTGGGAAGCAACTGTTGAACTCTTTCTTCCTAAGACTAATGTGCTAGACTGAACAAACTATGTATGTCTTCATTCAGGACTGTAAGGCACTGACTCGCCTAGAAAAATGTGCCTCGTTTGTTTCCTTTGTTATTTTTACTCTTCCCTCTTTGTAACTGCTCTCTTTTTATTTATTTATTATTATTATTTAACATCTTTATTGGAGTATAATTGCTTTACAATGGTGTGTCAGTTTCTGCTGTATAACAAAGTGAATCAGCTATACATATACATACATCCCCATATCTCCTCCCTCTTGCGTCTCCCTCCCACCCTCCCTATCCCACCCCTCTAGGTGGTCACAAAGCACCGAACTGATCTCCCTGTGCTATGTGGCTGCTTCCCACTAGCTATCTATTGTACATTTGGTAGTGTATATATGTCCATGCCACTCTCTCACTTCATCCCAGCTTACCCTTCCCCCTCCCTCAATGTCCTCAAGTCCATTCTCTACATCTGCATCTTTATTCCTGTCCTGCCCCTAGGTTCATCAGAACCTTTTATTTTTTTTTTAGATTCCATATATATGTGTTAGCATACGGTATTTGTTTTCCTCTTTCTGACTTACTTCACTCTGTATGACAGTCTCCAGGTCCATCCACCTCACTACAAATAACTCAATTTTGTTTCTTTTTGTGGCTGAGTAATATTCCATTGTATATATGTGCCACATCTCCTTTATCCATTCATCTGTTGATGGACACTTAGGTTGCTTCCATGTCCTGGCTATTGCAAATAGAGCTGCAATGAACATTGTGGTACATGACTCTTTTTGAATTATGGTTTTCTCAGGGTATATGGCCAGTAGTGGGATTGCTGGGTCATATGGTAGTTCTATTTTTAGTTTTTTAAGGAACCTCCATACTGTTCTCCATAGCGGCTGTATCAATTTACATTCCCACCAACAGTGCAAGAGGGTTCCCTTTTCTCCACACCCTCTCCAGCATTTATTGTTTAAAGATTTTTTTGATGATGGCCATTCTGACTGGTATGAGCTGATACCTCATTGTAGTTTTGATTTGCATTTCTCTAATAATTAGTGATGTTGAGCATCCTTTCATGTGTTTGTTGGCAATCTGTATATCTTCTTTGGAGAAATGTCTATTTAGGTCTTCTGCCCATTTTTGGATTGGGTTGTTTGTTTTTTTGATATTGAGCTGCTTGTAAATTATGGAGATAAATCCTTTGTCAGTTGCTTCATTTGCAAATATTTTCTCCCATTCTGAGCATTGTCTTTTCATTTGCTCTCTGTTTAGCGTTGACTGAAAATTCTCAACCTTTCCTAATATCATCTTTATTATGAAAATTTCCTACTTACAGTGGATTTTTGGTGGGATCTCATAATTGGCTAGCCCATAGCATGTTTAAAAATTCCTAAGTTCGCTTTCTCTATGGGTATTAAAAGCGGAGATTTTTTTTTTTTAATCTTTCCTATTAACTTTTCTGTAAGGGATGATGTGTCTATCTCGTTGCAATTGAATTACGCTCAGAGACAAAGTCCATGTAGTAGTACAAGACTTCTGATTGACAGGTAATGGCATTCAGAGTCATGGTCCATGAATAAAAAATACTGCAATCTTTAGTTTTATTGGATCTCAATGTTCCAGTGAAGAAGAAGAATTTAATGTACACTGGTTGATGAGCTTGGGAACCAAAATGGATTTAGTTAGGGGACCGTGATGAATTTAGCATGAAGTCAGTGCCAGCTAGCAGAAAAGGACTGCATTACTTCAGTCTAGGTGAATGACAGTTTTCTAGGAAGGTACTTGAGAGAAAAGCCAAAAATCTTTATTTATTGTCACTCCTTTGATTTAGCACTTAGAATGCCTGGTTTAATAAATGTTTTTGAAATAAAATATTTCTTGAGTGAATGGAGGATTATTTTCTGCACATATTTGCTTCTTAAAAATATAAACAAGGAAGGAGAACACTTTAAAATTATTGGGCACTGAGATGTACCAGGTATCTCATTAAATGCTCACAATAACCAAGGCTACTTAATATGCCCATTTAACAGTTAGGGTTAAAACACTTAGATGCTGTCCATATCCTAAAATCTCTTCATGGAATTGCTTTGTTGCTGATCCTAAATTGGAAAGATTTATAGTCATAGTATTTACCACAGCAACACATTTACTTTTAAAACTTTTAAAAATAGTATACATACAAATGCATCTACATACAAAACAGAAACAGTCTCACAGACATAGAAAACAAATTTATGGTTTCCAAAGGGGAGGCGGAAGGGGGATAAATTAGGAGTATGGGATAAACAGATATCATAAAATAGACAAGCAACAAAGATTTACTGTAGAGCCCTGGGAATTATATTCAATATTGTGTAATAACCTATAATGGAATATAATCAGAAAAAAGTAACTGAATCACTTTGCTGTATACCTGAATCTAACAAAATATTATAAGTCAAGTATACTTTAATAAAAAAAAATTGAAAAAAATGCTATACAAGTAAGTATTTACCTGAGCAAATATTCACAGCTAGGTAAACAGTGTTTTCTATGTGAATTATAAAACTTTTGAATGTCAATAAACCAAACTACATCTAGTACAAGGCATTTTTTTATATCTGAAGTTTTCATGGTAAAAAATAATTTTGACTTTCAAAAAGCCATTGATCATAAATTCTGTTAAAATTCCTGAACTAGCTTTAACCAAAAAAGAAGAAAAGAAACAATGGCCAAGTGTTAACCTCAAAGGGCAAATGAGAGGTGGGGCATCATTCCTTAATTTCCAAAATGATTTAGTAAATATAATTAGTTGTTTTTACACTCCTATGATGTTATAATGTACAGAACGGTGGGGACGATAGTAGAAATATTTGTAGTTTGTTTCTTCATGAATAAAGCACTTGCTACAAGGCTCAGGAGAGAGGTTTTTTTTTTTTTTACGGATGTCATTACAAAGACGGACTAAATATCAGCTTAGAGAAAGAGCCTCCCAACCCACAAGTACATATCATTTATCCAGAAATGATCAGAAACTAACCATGTACATATTAAAGAAATTCTACAGAAAGTGCCTAGGAACAAGGTGAACTCATCAAATATGTTGTCCTTTGTCCAATTATTAAAAAAAAAAGTATTTGTTCTTTGGGAGATCAGAGAGTGGTGATTTAGTCACAATTTATTTCCAAGAAGACTATTTCCCTGGCTTAACACGTAGTTAGGCATTTTCTTTTAGACTCTGAATATTATATTTCAGTTAAACGTTGCACTACACATGCACTCAAGCATATCCCTGTTTCCTCCAAGAGAACAATTTGGGTAATTCAAAAGGACTGAAAAAATGTATCACTAAAAGGAAAATGTAGTATTTTGAGATCTCATGCCAAACAGCTGAATTGCTATTTGTGCTTATTAAGAATCATTGGGACTTCCCTGGTGGCACAGTGGTTAAGAATCCGCCTGCTGATGCAGGGCACACGGGTTCAATCCCTGGTCCAGGAGGATCCCACATGCTGCAGAGCAACTGGGCCCGTGCGCCACAACAACTGAGCCCGTGAGCCACAACCACTGAAGCCCGCGCGCCTAGAGCCTGTGCTCCGCAATGAGAGAAGCCACCGCAATGAGACGGCCATGCACTGCAAGGAAGAGTAGTCCCCACTTGCGGCAACTAGAGAAAGCCCCGCGCACAGCAGTGACGACCCAATGCAGCCAAAAATAAATAAATAAATAAAAAAATAAAACTCCCTCTGGTTTAAAAAAGAAAAGAAAAAGTGTCAAACCATTATTCAGAAAGGCCCTTCACCACAAAGAGGTCTACCTACCACGTAGAACTCAGAGCCTGGGACAGGGGACTGAATAAAGAGTAAACAGTGCCTTGCATTCAGAGACACATTTATATGTGCATTGAAAAATGAATATACATTATAATTTACCCCATGGCAAGAAAGGGGAAACGTATGGTGTCCCTTGATGCAGTAAATGGTTGGATGCCAGCAATCAAAATCACTGCATAACTGTTGTGTTCAGTTTTTACCCAGTGGTCTGGTGATCCATTTGGGTATGAAGAGCTGAATTCTGGACAACTGAAAACTTTGCTAACCTAAACATTCCCAAGTTATCATGGTCAGGTGGTAGTTGTACAACCCGTTATAGAATGCCGTCAGCAAAATTATCCATGGACAGATGGGATAAAAAGAAGAATTTCAGTGCAGGCAGTCTCTGTACTATGCTGTAAGGATGGTACACTCAATTTTCAATTAAAATCTTAGCTCATTCAAATGTTGATCGAGCACTTGTTATATACTCAATACCTGTAGCTCTAGGTCTATATACCAAAAATCAAGTTGTGAAATGGTTAATTTACCAAATGACCATCTCTGAAAACTGCCAGTTGAGTTTCTCATATCAACTCTGAGAAAGTTTACTCTGGCCACGTTAGTGTCAGAGAGAAAAAAGACCAGAACAGATGGAAGAAGAAGGACAGATGAGAGAAAAGAGTTGAGTATGCAGATATCGAGACAAGTCGTAAACTTCATTCCAGTTAGATATTTGAGAAATTGTCTGTAATATCAGAGGCATGCTAAGTTGACATTTAACCAGGCTGGACAATAAATCTGTTATGTAGGCTATTAAGAAAAAATAAAATAAAAATCCTCAATAATCTAGAAGTTGGTTTTTGACTACTTGGCCTGTTAAGCAAAGTGCTAGATGCTTCAAATACTGTTTATCCCAATCTTTTGAATGGATAGTTTCTATAAGGGGTCCATGCAAGGGTTTGCCTCATAAGGAACTCCTCTTGGCAGTAAAATCATTCAGCTTCCATCTTGGCCCTTGCTTTTTCCTCCTGCCATACTGATGAGTATGAGCTGATGAGTGATGAGCATGATCTGTCTTGGACTCTACTCCATCTCTCCACCCCAATTCCTCCCACTTGCGACACAGAGTTTGGTTGCAGACTAAACCTAGGGCTTGTACTTCCCTTTTAAGTGTTCATTAAATGCTTCAAATTTAGCACAGGCCAGGGTAGAGATCATAAACTCAGTGTCTTAAGTGTTAGACTTTGCAGCTTGTTTATCTCTTTAATTTGGGCTGTTGATATCTATCTTTTCTATGTGCTAAGGTTACTTGGATGGTCCGGTAACAAGAAAATGAACAGAAGAGGAAGAAATGAAGTATTTTAGAAGCTCTTAGAAGTGAAAGGCTGCTTCTGATTGGATTGATTAGTAATAGCTTTGTGGAGGAGATAGAATTGAACTGGCTTGACTCTTGGGGATGGATATGATGCCAAAAGGTAGTGATCACAGTGGTAAGGAAACGCATTCCAAAGGTGGGAACAGGACAAAAGCTTAGAGGCAGGAAAGTATGGCATGTGTTTAAGAAATTGTGCATAGTCCAGCTTACCTGGATAAGAAGACAGATGAATGAGAGAAGAGAGAAGAAAAGGCTGAAATCAAATTTTGTTGCTGCAGAGGGAGATCATAGAGGGTGTGAAATACAGTAACAAGAAATTTAGATTTTTACCTAGCGCCAGGGAAGAACCACTAGAGACTTTTGAGCAGGGCAGAACAATTAACAGAGCTGCGATTTTTGGAAGATTGATCTAGAAGTGTGTGGGAATGGAAGGGAGGGATTGGCAATGGATTCTATTACAGTAGATCAGACAAGACATAATGAAGATATGAACACCATAGTAATGGCGGTGGAGATTTTAAAGAGAAGACTAGTTATGTTGGAGGTAGTTTCCAAAGGACATGATGCCTGATTTAATAAAGGTGGCAAAGAAGAAAGAAGAATCAAAAGAACAGGACTTTGAACTTTTTAATCTGGATGAGTGGGACAATCTTTAACATAAATGGAGAGGACAGAAGGAAGAGCAGATTGTACTGGTGGAGGACAGGCGGTGGACGCTGACCCTGAGGAGACATCATGAGGTCAGTTTTCAACATGCTTGGAGATACTTCTGCACATGGAGGCTACTGAAATCTATGCCCAAACGAGGAAAACTAAGGAAAAATACAAACAGACATATATGCACATTTTCATAAAACATAGATTCATATATCACATAACTCAGACCTGTTAGAAACAAATTTATATAGAGCTAGAGAGAACAACACAGCTGAACATACTATATATGTGCACATACAGATGCCAGCACCAATATATTAAAAATATATGTGTGTGCGTATATACATGCCGAAATCTGAGTCAATGCATGAAAATATATATTGGCTTCATCTGAAATTGCTTAATAGTAAAAACTTTTAATTAACTTTCGAGTCTTTAATCCAAGAAATATGAATACTTACTAAAGGACTAGATTGTGTAAAATACTATGGGAAGCACTTTAAAGCACCAGAATGACTATGTGCTTTGCTGCTTTTCTTTCTTCAACTTTTAGTCAATTATGATAATAAAAAGAGTAAAAATAATTAAATACGTATTGAGAATTTCCAATTATTATCCTGAAAATAACCTTATGAATTAGATACTCAAATTACATCTATTTTGCAGACAAGGAAGGTGAGGCACAAAGAGGTTAAGACACTTACTCTAGTTTTCATACCTACTTAGAGAGATGTCCAGGAACTTCATCACTACATATGTGGCTTCTCTAGTGGTTGAATTATACACATTATAAATGGCCATTAGTATAGTGACTTTTACAGTCAGTGTGTTTTATAGTTATTTTTACTTCTTGTGCAAAGCTGAGAGCATTCTTCACTGCATTTGCAGTTCGCACTGTTACAGACTTTTATAACTGAAAAAATGTATATAACTATGAAGAAATTAAAACTGAAGATGTTTAAAAACATTTTCAAAAATAATGTAGAATTGGTGAAATGTTTTGCTAGACAAAATTTATCACTCTTTGAGTTTTTATTAAAAAATAAGGTGGTTAGGGCTTCCCTGGTGGCGCAGTGGTTGAGGGTCCACCTGCCGACGCAGGGGACACGGGTTCGTGCCCCGGTCCGGGAAGATCCCACATGCCGCGGAGCGGCTGGGCCCGTGAGCCATGGCCGCTGAGCCTGCGTGTCCGGAGCCTGTGCTCCACAACGGGAGAGGCCCGCGTACCGCAAACATAAATAAATAAATAAAATAAAATAAAAAATAAGGTGGTTAAATAAAGTCTACCTTTGGATTTAACAATGTTATGGCCTTAATATTTCCGTTCTAGAACCTGGCCTTCAACTAGCTATATTATCTGTAAGCAGCAAGAACATCTTAGAAGGCATCTCATTTCTTATATAGGTTTAGGCTTCTTTGGCTTAGGCCACAGAAACCAACAGTCCACAAGTGTTTACTTATCTAGTTCCTGAGAAATTATGACTTAAAGTGTCCTTGGGAAAGTCACTAGAAGACTTTTATTATAAACCTAT
Source organism: Delphinus delphis (assembly GCF_949987515.2). Classification (NCBI taxonomy): domain Eukaryota; kingdom Metazoa; phylum Chordata; class Mammalia; order Artiodactyla; family Delphinidae; genus Delphinus; species Delphinus delphis. The sequence goes on along the minus strand of NC_082690.1, from coordinate 49,445,219 downwards.
TTCCTGGGAAACCACATGCACACTTCAGATTCTCTTCCTCGCATATTTCTGGTTGTTTGGCAAGTCTAAATGGATTTGCCTAATCACAACTTCCTATACATGATTAGCCATTTTTTTCTCAACTGACTGCCTGCACACAGACACCCCAGCTGCTTGCAATGACCAAATCTGTAACTGTGAGGTTAGGGAAATTTTTATATATTGTTAAGAAGAGACATTTTAAATCAGTAGTGCATATTACCCAAATATCCCTTACTGAAATGCATGGCTATAAACCATTAGCCAGATGATTCTAATTGAATATTGGGAAGGCTAGTACTGCTATACAGACAAATCACATACATCAAAGATCATCTCAGAATTCGTGATTTGTACGATAGGTGGAATAAACATAAGGGTGTAAATTGGAAAACTGTAAATTTAATTCTACCACAAATGATTTTTTTCAAGGAATCCCTTAACATTGCATCTATATAACAAAAAGGAATAACACTGTTTACCTTCTGTCCCATGTAAAAACAAATAAACAAAACCAAAAATAATCCCCAAACAAAAATGGCCTGGGGCATTAAGAATGTCTATCAAATAGATCTACTAAATGTTTATAACTGTTCAAAATAGCTAAAGTAGCCATATTCATGATTTTTATATTAAAGACTATTGGTAAAAGTGAGAAAGTCAATCATTCAGGTATTTCCCCAACTCCAGATATTTGATAAAAAATGGGAAAAATTCAGAGTATTAACAGGGTTTTCAGACAGATGTTTTCCAGTTCTGCCTCCTTTTCAGAATCTGCACAGTCTTCTCAACATGTCCAGTAGAGTCCCCATACGGGTTCCTCCACAGCCTTCCCCATCTCACAAATGGCACCCCAATCCATTAGATTGCTCTATTAGAAGGACCAATTAGAGTATGTCCAAGGGCCTCAACCTTGGACATACCCCACATCTAGATTACCAATAAGTGGCATCACTTACATCTTCACCATCCATTTTTCTCTACCTTCTCCAAGTGTCCCCTAACTGATCTCTGTTCCCACTCTTGCCCCCTTCAATGCATTTTCTTTACAGCAGCTGAGTGATCTTCTAAAAACAACAAATTTGACCATATCACATGCTGAACATGTTTCAAGAACTTCCCATTGCATTTGAAATAAAATAACAAATCTGTAAATACGGTCAACGAAGCTGTACATGATCTGGCCCCTGCTCACCTTGACAATATCATTTCGTGTCATTCACTATCTTGTCATTAAACTTCAATCACAACTGACTTCTTTCAGTTCCTGGAAGGTACGAAGATCTTTCCTACACTGGGGCCTTCATACACACATGCTTTTTACTTCTGTCTGGATGCTCTCCTCCACTCTTTGTCCAGCTAACTTCTAATTTTATTTGTATTTCAAAGTTTAGCTTAAGTGGCACTTCCTCAGGGAAGTCTTCTTTGACCCACTATTTAATTCGTGCCTCCTTAATCATGTATGCTCTGATGTTTTCTACATCAGACCATAATCTTCTTGAGCGAGAATTCTCTCTATTTTCTTTGTGAATCCTCATTGTCTGGGTCTGTGTCAAGTCCACAATAAATACTTCATAAATATTTGCTGAATCACTGAAGAACTAAATTAATGACCACATTCAGTTAGCTCTGTATTATATACTCATAATTGAGGCTAGTTAGCCCAGTTGGCGAGAGTGTTGATATTTACTATTGAGAATGCCCACATGCTCAGTGAAGGGAAGATCAGGGTCTGGAAGCACATATTAAATTTTAAATTCTCTGGAGCATTTTGGATCTCCTGATTAAGATGAATCACATCTTCCTCTTTGTTCAATTGGAATCATGGCTCAAGTTCAACCACAGAGCTGATTTCATTCTGTCTAGCATTAAAGTGAGTTGGCTTTATGTCTCTCTCTCCCATTAGAACTTTCCGATTCTCCCATTAGAAGCACATCTGATTCATCTTCATTGTCTCCACTGCATAACAGTTTCCATGGCATGAGTTAAACATTGATAGAAATTAAAAAAAAAAATATCATCATTCAAAAATAAAGAATAAAGGTGCCAAGGGAGGTTAAGACTGCAAGGTATCATCAGATTTAGTGTAGAATCCAATTTACTCTGATTCATCACGTCCTGAGTTCAAGGCACAGGGAAAGGCATCAAGGATTTAAACAATGACTAAAACAGTTTCTTTCTCTGTAAATCAGTAAGCTCTATATAGAGAAACAAATCCCCATCAGTGATCTTTGTATGGTGACAGTACAAAAAAGTATGACTGACTCAACATAAACCCAACAGGACCAACAGGCCCACAGCCCTCTAGAGGAATTTGGCAGGAGCCTGCTTTCAGGGATGTAAAATTAACTCTACCAGTTTCCTGGTTCTCCTTTCCCCAGTAGAAAAAGCCCATCACCCATCAGCTCGGTGCTTTGTGACCACCTAGAAGGGTGGTATAGGGAGAGTGGGAGGGAGGGAGACGTAAGAGGGAAGAGATAAGGGAACATATGTGTATGTATAACTGACTCACTTTGTTATAAAGCAGAAACTAACACATCATTGTAAAGCAATTATACTCCAATAAAGATATTAAAAAATAAATAAATAAACCAAAAGAAAAGCCCGTCACCCATATGCTGCATACTTTCATTGGGTTATTGCCTGGGTATTCCTGGTCGATTAATGCTCACCGGTCCCCACGTCTCACTCTCTTTGTCCCAGGGAAATTCCTGCCCCACTCCTGGCTCCAAGGAGAATATAGTTCAGACAGAAGTAAACCAGCTAGGGCCCTAATACCAAAGATAGAGATCCCCAAAAATGTGTTCCTGATAAAATTAAGGAGTTTTGGCTCTCGATTCCCTAGAACCTTTAAGTGCTCTGCTGAGCAGCTGGAGGTCATCGAGTGACTCAGCACTGGATGACCTCCTAATGGATGGTAATGCTTTGCTGAGTGCGTACGTGCCTTAAGGCTGTGCTGAATAATTGCTGTTAATTGAATTGTAGAAATATCTACGTTATTTATATATAGTATATCTTTTTAATCAAAGTAGTGGGATGCTCATTTGGTTTAACTTTAAAGCACATGGCAAATATGATTTTAGTACATGTGTAGGATAGAAGGTCTTTTCTTTCATATCACCAGACATTGTGGTATGGAAATGCTTTACTTCTTTTCTTTCCGCCTACCTCCCCCAGAATTAATTATGTGATTTTAATTCATTTGAATTTAACTCACGAGGGATCCTTGATAACTTTATTAGATTACCAAACAACTGTAGCAGAGGCTCAAAGTATATGGAGCAAACTACAAATAACATGTATATACTATATAGTTAATACTCGTTGTCAATTTGTGCCAGCCATTATTCTAATCACCTTATGTATATTGACTCGTCTGATCCTCACAAGATTTCTAGGGGCAAGTGCTATTATTACCTGCATTTTGTAGATAAGAAAATTAAGGCTCAGAGAGGTTAAGCAATTTGCCCAAGGTCAAACAGCTAGTGAGCTGCAGAGCTAGGATTCCAACTTAGGCACTTTGGCTCTGGAGTCTGCACTCAACCAGAAAGCTTTTCTGCTCACCACTTGCCAGCTATTAGTTAAATGTTTAATTCTCATAAGCCCAATGGGATGCTACCATTATGATCCCCATTTAATAAGGGGGTTGGTCTAAACAACGTCACTCTGCTTGTAAGTGGCTGAACCAGGCTTTTAAACTCAGTCCTGCCTGAGTCTTGGGTCTGAGATTTTAAATACCACCCACCACTACCTTGCAGAGAAGGTGGTGTGCTTATTTGTAAATCACATATAGTATTAGAGATTACATAGATTTTAAGGGAAAGAGAAATAATTTACTAAAAGAGTATAGTGACTCTGTATTCAAAATCTTTAAAAATATTTAAAATACTCAAGCCAATTATTTGATTTTTCTAAAACATTTGAAATACTGTTAATATTAACTGTCATCATTCTGAAGAGCAGAGCTCAAAGGACTATTCTTAAAAATTAATATAATGATTCATCTTCCTGTTTATGTGATTCCCCAGGGTAACTGCAATTACCTCAAGAGATGTGTGAACATTTCAGAAAAATAAATTTTAACTTATTTTGACTCTTGCAAGTATAAAATGCTATGTAGTACTTGAATACAACAGATAAGAGTATTATAAAATCAAAACGAATCACAAGTGTCATAAAAATATAATAATTGTTATTTCAGGATAGGCTATTTCAATTATTATTTTTCACATTACTATTTTACTAAAGGAGGGAGGTTACCATTTACATTTGAAAAGTTAGAAAAGTATTAACATGCCGGTTAAGTCATGATGATCCGGTAAGATTAAAAATTTATAGAAAAATGTAGATGGTTGTTGTTGTTATTGTTTATAAGAAAATTTCCTCAGAAATCTATCCTTTCCTTCTCTAAGTTCATATTTACAGTAGTGGTTTCTTTTACTCTACGCAAAAACCTACCATTATCATAGGATTTCAAAACTCATGGTAAGCGCTGACTATCAGACAATAGAAGAATGGACTACATAGGTGGGTTATGGCATAACCTTAGCCAAATAGGTTGTCACTGGTGTTCTATTGTGAGTTATTTATGTGTCTATTACCTTTAGGCCCTTTGAACAGCTTGATTTCCACAACAGTCTCCAAAATGGGTCGTCTTCTACGCACGTACAGCCGAACGATAGACCCTGCTTCTTTGAGCGCTTCCACTGCTTTACTGTGGGAAACCTCTGACACATCCACCTCGTTCACCCGTAAGATACAATCATTGACCCTGAAAGAAAGGAAAAGAGGCAAAGGTCAGGAGTGGCTAAGAGAATTTCTGAAAGAATCGTATGAGTATCTAACCTTAAGATGTGGGGAGGCAAAAGGTATAGGCAATTTAAAAATATTTATACTTGGAAGAAATACTTCAAATGAAGGAAATCGAGAAAACCTTGAACTCCTCAGCCTTCACAGTTTTCCCAACATTGACCACCCTACTGGTCAGGTCCCATACTGAACTCCAGTCCACTCTGACTGGGACTGCATCACATAGGGGGCAGTTAGAAGGACACATATTTTAAGGTCTCTGTCAGTCACATCAGCATTTTGATTGGTTTTAATTGCCTTAACTGAGGGTTACAATTTGAGTGGTTCTCAGAACTTATTCCCACAGACTATATAGACATAGCAAATGTAACTTTATAAATTAGTTTTTCTTGAATTTTTAATTTACTAGCTATAAAAGTAATATATAATCATTTTAGAAAATCTGAAAAATATAACACACAGAAAGAAAAAAATATATACATGATTCAATCATCTGAAATAATGTTAGCTTTCTGGCAAATTATCTTCCAGTGTTTTTTTTTCCCCTTCAAATTCATTTCACGATATTACAGGGATTAAAGTCAAGATCTCACAAAATTCAAATAAAATCTCAATCCTTGCCCTAGGTACTTTCTTTAAAAACTAAGAATTATGACATGGCCTACATTAGACTTTTCCTTTTTGCCTTTTTTTTCATGGGAAGGAACAAGCTGACTTTTCCATTAAGCTTTCTAGATACTTTATAGTTCATAGTGGCCATGAACTGTAAATCTCTTTTATATTCACGATAATAATTAGTGAGAATATTAATAATGGTTAAGGGTGTCAGACTTGAGATTAGAAGGAGTTCTTCCCCTCACTCCACAGATCCATTCTCGTGTTCCCCATCCCAGTTCGCTGTGTTGTTCGGAGTAAGAAATAAGGGGCTACCCCTGCTTCACCCCTCCTCCCACCACCCATTTGGCTCCACCTGCAAAGTACATCTACAGTCCATCCAGGTTCCTCATCTCCAGTGCTACCCCGTTGGCTGAAGTCAACATCATCACCTGAACTACTTCCACAGCCTCCTACCTAGTCTCTCTGATCCTCTCTTGTCACCTTCCTACTCATTCTCCACAGTGCCCAGGATAAAGTGGACATGGTTGGTTGCTTAACCCCCTTCCATTCCATTCCCCACTTCCTTCTTCCAAACAGTGCCTGATTTTGTTCAGGTGATCTATTCTTCAGCAAATTTTTGTTAAATGAACGAAAGAGCAAGTCTAAGTTCAATTATTGGGCCCTCTATTTCCTAAGTTTGTAAACATTGATAATTTTTTTAACTTCTCTAAGCCTCCACAGTCTCATCTGTAAAATAGATATAATATTAATGCCTACGATAAAGACTTTGGGGAAGATTAAATGTGGTAATGTCCATATAAGTCCTTAGCACAGACCCCAGTATGTAATAAGCACCTAATAAATGGTTGTTATTGGTAGCAGTGCACAATTTGTTGATTTGCAATATTCTTAACTATTGGATTCCTTCCATAGTCTTGTGGAATAGGATCTATTACCCATATTACACAGATAAGAGTTGTTCCAAGTGGTTAAGTTCTTTGTCTAAAGCTGTCAGCAATTTGATTAGAGATTGGATATGATCCTAGGTCTTATTTCAAAATTTGTTCTTTCCTCTTAGGACACATACGTCTAATGTGATGAATAGTTTCATGTATGTTGTGCGCATCAATTTAAAATTGTAACACGGTAGTGGAAATATATAAAAAGTATGGGAAGAATTTTCCTATCTTTTTTGTTCATAACTTTTCTATATGTATTTGCGGAACTGCGTGATAGGAACTCTTGGCTCAATGAGAACCCTGATTAGCTTCAAATTCTTGAGCTAGAACAATTTCACTTACAAAGATTCAGTGGTGTCATTTCATCATAACAGATGCTATGGCTTTAATAGGTTTATACAGACATTTCCTCTCTGACTGACTAAAAAAAATCATGGAAAACTACCAATTAAAATAGTTTTGAGAATGTAGGCATCACGGGTGCCAGCCGCCCTGCAGCAGCTGGTCCTTTGAGAGTGGGTAATTTTGTCATCTCATGATAATGCAAAAACATAATGTTTACCATCACCCTATGCTCAGCATACTAATCATATATTAAAACACTGCTTTCCATAGAAGGGTGTGGCTGACATTCTGGATGCTCTATCTATTCAAACTCTACTAAATTTTTTCCTTTTGTATACACTGGAATCCTTAATTGTCAAATGCTGGGGTGAGGAAATCACAGCCTAAATCAGATGTTTTTTTCTGAACATGTGGACAAAGTAGGCAGCTTTAGTGCACTAAAAAAACCCCACCGGACTAGCAGTCAGGAGGTTTGGATTTGAGTCCCAGCTGTGTATCAGCTGTGCGACCATGGTCGAGTCACTTCATCTTTTTGAACTTCAGTTTCCCATGAAAAGAGAGTAAGCATGCCTAGAGTTAATGACAGGAGTAACCAGACAGATAAATATATGAAGGTATGCGTAAACTGTAACGTACCGTATATGAGAGAGTTGCAGCTATTGATAGGTGAATCAAAGATGCTGTGCTCAGAATTTGTTGAAAGGTAAATAGGATGGAAATTGAAATTTCTAAAGGGTCTACTATGTGCCAGATATCATTTTGGTGACTTCATTTATTTGCTCGTGTTTAAATCAAACCATTTATAAAACACAGATTCTTATTTTACAGACAATGAAATTTTACTGACAAGGTCACCGTGTGAGTGAGGGCAGCAACACGATTCCAATCTAGTTTTGTCCTTTTGTGGAGCCTATGCCGATACAAAGTTACTCAGAGTTGATTGTTTAAAAAAAAAAAAAAAAGGAATGTGAGGGGAGAAGTTTATATTCAAATTCTTAAAACAGAAAAGAAAGGATATCAAGCCAAACTAGGGAACTCAACTTTCCTTCCTCCCAATCACTTGAAATAGCATTTGGCGAGAGGGTCATGGCTATTTAGAATTAATTTGCTTTCTCTACCAGTAGATAATCTCCATGAGTAAAGGCAGCACTGGAATTCATTCTGAAACATATAAATATACCACTAGCTTCAAACTCAAATAACACTGTTTCAGTGAAAAGTGAAGTCTTTATCGTATTTCTGAGACATTGTATTAGAAAGCCATTTACATACAAACTTTCTCCCTACTGTACCCACATAATTAAGTTGATGGTTTCACTCTTTCAGGGCTTGCTGTTTTGGATATAAGTCTACAATATCCTTTTTGTGGACCAGTATTGCCCATGAAATTAAAAGGTTAATTTTAATCTTCCTAGTCTCAGTTCCTTTGGACATTTTGGTACATTTCCTTGCAGAAAATATCTTTGAAACAAAAAGTACATTTCATCACTAACATGTCCACAGAATCACATCTAAAATTTGCACTAAGCAGGGAATTCCCTGGCTGTCCAGTGGTTAGGACTCAGCGTGTTCACTGCTGAAGGCACGGGTTCAACACCTGGTCAGGGAATTAAGATTCTGCAAGCCATGTGATGCGGCCAAAAGAAAAAATTTGCACTAAACAAATATTCTGGAATATGATATAGTATCACTGAAAAGTCAACTAATACTTAAAAATTATTTGTTCTACTCTAAAGATATCTAAAATAACATGTAATGTCTACTCTCATTCATAGGTATTAAAGTATGTTCTATTGTAAAACAAGATTTGTGATTTTATACATTTGCAAGGATGTTAATTCGTTAAAAATAATCACTAAATGCTTGTATTAATTTTTTTTAAAAAACCTGTTTATTATGTATTAAAAAATAGTGGGAGGAAAGATAAAGTTTCAGCTCTGGTTCTTTGTGGATGTGGAGATTATGGATTTCCTTTTTTTCCTTTTGCAAAATATTTATTGAGTATAAATAAATGTCCTATACATTAAATATCAAGAAATATTCATTATTGATTACAAGTCCGCTGTAACACTGAAGGAACCACAGAATCAAAATAGCCACCCATGATACAGTAGTGATAATTCCATTCCAGTATTGGACACAGTAATGATTTACTCACAAGACACAACAAAACTCACCAAAAAAGGCCATCACTTTAACCAACCTATAATACCAGAAGAGAAAATGGTTTTGAATCCTAATATGGACAGTCCCACTAATCTCGTCTTTGTCATCAATTTATCAGGTCAATTTGAGATTGTGGAGATATGCTGTCATAGAACTTCCCATTTCCTTGGTTTTATTTCAAAATAACTATTAAGGAATGAAGTTATACATACCCAATGATAATTTTAAGTAAGTTAGTCTTTGATAAAAGAAAAGGAATAAAAATTTAGTATGAAGAAAGCTTCCTTCAAGCAATGAATCTCTTAATGGAAAAAAAATGAAAGCAATGTAATCAACTTTTCCTCCACAGAAAGGAAAGAAACCTAAATCTGTTATGGCAAACTTGGAAAGATAAATATTTCCTAGTCCCAGAATATGTGTTTATTTTACATGATGTACTTGAATGATGCAAGTCTATGAAGCAGGGATCTGTGGCAATCCAAATTCACCCACCAGGACTCCATCCTTATTCTTTGTGTCAGTGGGAACACCTTCTGGAATTGCAGGGCAGCTGCTGCTTCATCCAAATAAGAACTGTCTTTATCAGCCAGAAGCTCATCGCCCAGTGCATCCAACTCTGCTTCTAGGTCATCTTCATCTAATTCTGGGGTGCCGTAACTACGACTCAGTGCTTCTTGGATTTCATTTGCATCTTCCATCATATCCTCTAGCTGGTCTTGTACATCCTCAGTCTGGTCAATTTTTACTTGCTTGTATGCTTTCTTCATTTCCTTTACACCCAGTTTCATAGCATCAACCATGGTCTTGGTGTCCTTCAGTGACTGGATGATGTAATTGGCTTGTTCCATGTTAAATGACTGTTGGGCAAGACTGTCCCGCTGCTGCTCATACCTTTCCAGGACCCTCTCTCATTGTCTTGATCTGATCCTTATACTTCACTAGTTCAGCATCCAGCCGAGAAATCTTCTTGTCAATGGATTCTGCCCTGCTGTCCTCCGTGCCAGTGCAGTCAGTCAGTCAAGCTGGGCGGCGGAGCCTTGGGTTTCGCTTTCCCGAAGAATCGGTTCATCTTGGGTGGCCACGAAGAAAACCAAAACGTTTGAGCAAAACCAGAAACGGAAGCAGAGTCACCTCCGCCTCCGACTTGACTTCCGGCCCTCCATGCACAAGCGCAATGTGCCTATTCGGATGTTTTAAAAAGCATATTTCTATATTTGTTTCTTCCAAAAGTTCTATAATGGACATACATCATCGCAGAGAACCTAAGAACATGGGCCTGGGAGCCTTGGCCACACCTAGACACGACTGGGATCTTGTCCCAGCTCTAGAACTCAGGAGCTGTGTGACTTTGGGCAAGTCCTTTGACATCTCAAAGCTTCAGCTTTTGCATGTGAAAATAGGGATAATAAGATTGCTGTACGGATTAAATAATATATGTGAAATATTTAGCACAGTGCCTGAAAAATGGTAAGCTATTATAGTCATGAAAAAAACAAGAACAATTTTGCATGAGAAAGGATGTGAAAAGACTATAGTGGAGGGGAAAAAAATTCTAAAGGGACAGAAAGGAAGAGAGGTCTACCATCAGGTACTGAAAGTATTTTTGAAATTTTATATGGAGAAGAGAGAAAGAGATGCAATGAATGGGACTTGGGGGAAGAAAAATGTAAAAATAAGGCTTTTAAGTAAGTCTTGTTTTGTGGAGTATACCTTTATTCCCCTTTCATCTTCCCTCTCCCCTACCATCAAGAAAATAGTCAGTTCTAATATAAACTATAGCTTTATGGTAGCCATAGAGAAAGCTTCTAAAGATCAGCTCACTTGGCAGAATTCCCACCAGCTCGTGACTACTCTGTCCTTGCCCCACTCCACACCTGTAAACACATCCAGTCACTCAGACTGCTCAAGGCTTGATTCAAAAGGAGGCTTTAGGTCACAGGTCTGAAGCTTAATTTTGAAACTTGATGGTTATTAAGATGGGGTGGGTTGGTGTCTTGATCGGCTTGTTCTTTATTGTCTCCACTCAGTCCTACTCTCTTTGGTCAAATAGATGAATTAATTACAGACCAAAGGGCCACATCATGGAGAAAGCTGATCAATGTTTAATGTGCTGGATGAAATGCAATACTACATTATCAAATGGAAAACACTGGCTGGGAATTACACTGTCTGTGCTTAAAGAGATCAATGATTTATAACAATCAGAATCCGTTTAAAAAGAATAATTGCATAGATTTTATGTGAACTATAAGGATACCAGAAAGGCTCTCAAGGTTAAGGTTGCAAAAATGCCTTACTTTTCTTTTATTCTTAGAGTCACTAAAGGTAGGTTAAGAACAAATAATAGACACTCAAAAGTTTATTTAAGAAAAGACAGATGCTTTACGTTACCAGAGAAAAGGAAAAAACACAACACACACACACACACAGATTGACCCAAATGGCTTCAAATCATTATGACCTTTTCTAAATCTACTTAACTGTGTCTGTCTGCTGTCTTCCAGTATCCTCTCATGAAGCACATGTGGGTTCACCGGGTATATTTAAAGTTCCACCAGCTAAGGTTCCTCCTTATCGAAATTTCTCACCTTAAAAAACCATTTATTTCATTGACCTCACTAGGTGCTATTAGTCCATTAAAATTGAGAATAAAATAATAAAAATCAGCACAATTTAACAGTTTTCTAGGAAAGGTAAAGGACTGATGTTTTGGAAGCATCAGATATGAGTTGATGTAGTAATATCTACTAGGACTTTTTCTCTACCAAACATTCACAGGGTTGCAGGAAGAGTGACAGTTCATACAGCTTATCATGGATCACTTGTCAAGTCTGACAGTCCCTGTTTTGGGGAATCTGGAATCGAAACGATGAGATTCAGAGGTTCTATCTAAACAGAAGAAATAGAAGTTTGAAAGCTTCATATCGGGGCCTTTTTCTTCCACACTGACTGAAAAGTAGCAAAAGCTTATTTGCAAGAAGATGGGAATAAAGCAAATTTTTGGAAAGAAGTAAGGGCTTCAGTCCATGGTTGTCCAATCCAGCCTTGAATTTCAGAAGATATTCCAAGTGTCCTTCTAATTCATTCCCCTTTTTGATTAAGTAAGCTCAGGTAGATCTTTGTTACCCATCAACAAAAATTTCTAACTAATACAGTCAGACTCTGTGACCAGCACTTTGCATGCACTATATCCCTTACCTCATTCCTATTTTCCTTTTAATACTTAATTCAAGTTTATCTTGTCTTCTGGGAAGTCATCCTTGGCTCAACTGGCTGGTCCAGTGTCCCTCTACTAGGTAGTCAGTACAAAATATTAATGAAGTTACCAGACCTAGCAAATCAAAGTATAGGACATTCAGTTAAATTTGGATTTCAGATAAAAACAATACTAATTATTATTCAGATAAACACTTTTTAGTGTAAGTATGTTCTGTACCATGTTTGGGACATACTCAAAAATTACTTGTGTTTATCTGCTATTCAAATTTAATTAGGTGTACATACTGTGTTTATAAAAGTACAGTATTTATAAAAGCACTAAACTGTGCTTATTATACTGAACTGTGGTCTCTGGTTTATTCAAACGGTATAATCCTTGGTACATAACGGGAGATATTTACACTATGTACTACGTATATATTCTTTAATCTGTTTAACCTAAACAGAAACCTTGAAAGGTAGATATTGCTTCTTTCATTTTACAACAAAAACTGAAGCTAAAAGAAGTCTATAATGACAGTAAGTGTTGTCTAGGTAATCTCAAAGCTTATGCACTGCACCATCCATATCTCTAGTTTGTTAAAAATAATTTGGGGACATAATTAAGGACCAATCTCAACTGCTACCCATCAGTAGGATTAAGGATCATACTAGAAAGTGGTAAAGCCGAGCCAAATAGCAAAACCTAAATTTTTTTCTTAAAGAAAATCTAGTTCTCAACTTTAGAATCAGATTTCTATACTTTAAAACTAGATTTAGAAAGTGTTCTCAAACTTTAGCGTGCATTAGAGTTACTTGAAGGATTTAAGCCATAGATTGCTGGGCTCCACTGCCATAGAGTTTCTGATTCAGTACGTCTGGAGCAGGAAAGAGGATTCACTTGTCTAACAAGTTTCTAGATAATGCTGGTGTTGTTGGTCTGGGACATACTCTGAAAACCACTGCTCAAGGTTCTGAAGGGTCACTCTACTTGGCTAGTGTGTGGTTCATTCTAAAATGAACAGGACTACTCAGTCTTATGTAGACCCAGGTGACTGTGCTGGAATTTCTGAGCTCTGACTCTGAACCCAATCCCTTCAATGTTGCAGCTCTTCATTATTTGGAATGAAGTCTCTAAGGGAATATGGACCAGGAGACCACAGCTGCCATACCACGTGAAATTGTGTGTGAGAGCCATTTTCCAGCACTCATTTTATATGAGACTCTTTTCCCTACTGTTTTCCTACAGCAAAGGCCAACAGATAGCCACTCCATTCTACATTTTAAAAATAGGGCTCCTGCTCTCGTCTCTGACTCTGGGTGAGAGTAACTGGAGTTTATGATCCGTAGAAGCCGTCTCCTACAGTGAATATACTGTTTTTCTCTCTCCATTTGCCACTTCATTTCCCATATATAAAACCCTTCCAGGATTCTCTGCAGCTGTCATCTGGGAAAAATCACAGCTTTCCCACGATGGGGGAAGAAATTGCTATTTTAGAGTCAGTGATTGGTCTTTCGGCACTTTCCCGGAAAAGGAGAGACTCCAGTAACAAATCTCAGGCCAGGTAACTCGGTGAATGCAACATGGAAAAGAGGCACTAACTAGGGACTTCAAAGGGAAAGGATCATAGGACTGGAGATTACTTAGTCCACTCAGTCCAATACTCTGTCCACAGACAGGACTACATACCAACTTTCAAGAAACGAGGTCCCGGTACCTCCCATCTGGATTAAGGAAGTAGCTTTCTAGCTAGTTTTCCTGATGCCAGGTTACCTAGTCCCTCTTTACGTCATCCCACAGGCAAGCCCAGCTCAGCTACAATTTCCTAAAGCAACCCTATCATTATTTCCTCTCCCTCAAAATTCGTCGAGTCACTTAACCTATATAAAATCAAAGCTGTGGTTAATTTATCCTTGTATTCCTAGTGTCTGCTATACAGTTGTCACTTAAGAATGAATGAGTGTCATTGAAGGGTCTCTAAATCTAGCCTCTTCTTATACCTCTCAAACTCCTGCTTCAGTCAATCCACATCCTCATTGTCCTGAAAATATAACAAGCTCATTCCTGTTTCTACATTTTATTTCATGGTGCTTTCTGCCTCCCAAATGCCTAGTTCAAACCAGCCTCATTTAAAGGCAAGCTCACACTCTCCAGCCTCATGAAATGTTTCCTAATCACACAAGTCCTCATTGCCTATGATGCCTGAAATGCAAATGCATGGTAGATTCTCATGAAAAAGCTACAGATTGATCTGGTACCCCTGCAGAACCTATAATTAAGTACTATACATTAAGAAATCCATTTTCAAATGTTGGATTTGATTTTCTATTTTCCTCTACTAAGATTTACTCCAATCCCAGAAATTGATATGGATCAGCATATGTGAAATCGATAATTTTACATTTTCTGATTCTAATTTGATTTGACTATGTGATATCCATGAACATTTTAGTGAAAAGTTGAGAAGCACAAGGAGCATGGTATGGTGGGAAGAATAGTGAGTTATAAGCCAGATTGGAATTCTAATCCTCACACTTTCCATTTAAGTAAGGCATTTTTTTTCTTGTCTCTGTTTAAATTGAGTTCAATGATTTTACAATTCTTTTCTAACTCTGGTGTTCTATAAATCTAAATTCAAGGCTAACTCAGCCTGCCACCTAGCTCCACTTGGAAGTCTGGAATGTACTTCAAATGCAGCAGAATGCCAAATTATGCTTATTCTCTCTCCATGGACAACTATGTACTTTACTTTTTATTCTCTATCAAAGTAAATCATTCCATCTCCAAAAATGGGGAGTTCTCCTTCTCTCTCAGACACACGTTCAATCTGTCACACAGTGTTTTAGATTTAAACTTTTCTTTATGCTCATTTATCCTACTGTGGCTCTTATTGTCAATCACCCAGATTCTGGAAAAAAATTTGTAACCAGTCTCCTTGTTTCTAGTTTTGTCCTTTACAATCCATCTTCCAATTTATTGCCAGAATGGGGTTATTGAAAATACACCTGATTGCTTTATTCCCCTATTTAATAGTCTTTGACTGCTTTTCACTGCCTACAGCAGATTTTCAAACATTTAAAAAACATAAGCCATCACTCTGATACCAAAACCAGACAAATATGTCACAAAGAAAGAAAACTACAGGCCAATATCACTGATGAACATAGATGCAAAAATCCTCAACAAAATACTAGCAAATACAACAGTACATTAAAAGGATCATACAGTATGATCAAGTGGGGTTTATCCCAGGAATGCAAGGATCCTTCAATATATGCAAAAACAATCAACGTGATAAACCATATTAAAAAATTGAAGGAGAAAAACCATATGGTCATCTCAATAGATGCAGAGAAAGCTTTTGACAAAATTCAACACACATTTATGATAAAATTTCTCCAGAAAGTGGGCATAGAGGGAAACTACCTCAACATAATAAAGTCCATATGTGACAAACCTACAGCCAACATCGTCCTCAAAAGTGAAAAATTGAAACCATTTCCACTAAGATCAGGAACAAGACAAGGTTGCCCACTCTCACCACTCTTATTCAATATAGTTTTGGAAGTTTTAGCCACAGCAATCAGAGAAGAAAAAGAAATAAAAGGAACCCAAACTGGAAAAGAAGAAGTAAAGCAGTCACTGCTTGCAGATGACATGATACTCTACATACAGAATCCTAAAGATGCTACCAGAAAACTACTAGAGCTAATCAATGAATTTGGTAAAGTAGCAGGACACAAAATTAATGCACAGAAATCTCCTGCATTCCTATACACTACTGATGAAAAATCTGAAAGTGAAATTAACACTCCCATTTACCATTGTAACAAAAAGAATAAAATATCTAGGAATAAAGCTACCTAAGGAGAAAAAAGACCTGTATGTAGAAAATTATAAGACACTGATGAAAGAAATTAAAGATGATACAAATAGATGGAGAGATATATCATGTTCTTGGATTGGAATAATCAACATTGTGAAAATGACTCTACTACCCAAAGCAATCTACAGATTCAATGCAATCCCTAACAAACTACCACTGGCATTTTTCACAGAACTAGAACAAAAAATCTCACAATTTGTATGGAAACGCAAAAGACCCCGAATAGCCAAAGCAATCTTGAGAAAGAAAAACGGAGATGGAGGAATCAGGCTCCCTGACTTCAGACTATACTACAAAGCTACAGTAATCAAGACAGTATGGTACTGGCACAAAAACAAACATAGATCAATGGAACAGGATAGAAAGCCCAGAGAAAAACCTACGCACATATGGTCACCTTATCTTTGATAAAGGAGGCAGGAATGTACAGTGGAGAAAAGACAGCATCTTCAATAAGTGGTGCTGGGAAAACTGGATAGCTACATGTAAAATAATGAAATTAGAACACTCCCTAACACCATACACAAAAATAAACTCAAAATGGACTAAAGACCTAAATGTAAGGCCAGACACCATCAAACTCTTAGAGGAAAACATAGGCAGAACACTCTATGACATAAATCATAGCAAGATTCTTTTTGACCCACCTCCTAGAGAAATGGAAATAAAAACAAAACTAAACAAATGGGACCTAATGAAACTTAAAAGCTTTTGCACAGCAAAGGAAACCATAAACAAGATGAAAAGACAACCCTCAGAATGGGAGAAAATATTTGCCAATGAAGCAACTGACAAAGGAATAATCTCCAAAACATACAAGCAACTCACGCAGCTCAATATCAAGAAAACCAAGCAACCCAATCCAAAAATGGGCAGAAGTCCTAAATAGACATTTCTCCAAAGAAGATATACAGATTGCCAACAAACACATGAAAGGATGCTCAACATCACTAATTATTAGAGAAATGCAAATCAAAACTACAATAAGGTATCACCTCACACCAGTCAGAATGGCCATCATCAAAAAATCTAGAAACAATAAATGCTGGAGAGGGTGTGGAGAAAAGGGAACCCTCTTGCACTGTTGGTGGGAATGTAAATTGATACAGCCACTGTGGAGAACAGTATGGAGGTTCCTTAAAAAACTACAAATAGAGCTACCATATGACCCAGCAATCCCACTACTGGCCATATACCCTGAGAAAACCATAATTCAAAGAGTCATGCACCAAAATGTTCATTGCAGTTCTACTTACAATAGCCAGGACATGGAAGCAATCTAAGTGTCCATCAACAGATGATTGGATAAAGAAGATGTGGCACATATATACAATGGAATATTACTCAGCCATAGAAAGGAATGAAACTGAGTTATTTGCAGTGCAGTGGATGGACCTGGAGACTGTCATACAGAGTGAAGTAAGTCAGAAAGAGGAAAACAAATACCATATGCTAACACATATATATGGAATCTAAAAAAAAAAAAGGTTCTGAAGAACCTAGTGGCAGGACAGGAATAAAGATGCAGATGTAGAAAATGGACTTGAGGATATGGGGAGGGGGAAGGGTAAGCTGGGACAAAGTGAGAGAGTGGCATGGACATATATACACTACTAAATGTAAAATAGATAGCTACTGGGAAGCAGCCACATAGCACAGGGAGATCAGCTTGGTGCTTTGTGACCACCTAGTGGGGTGGGATAGGGAAGGTGGGAGGGAGATGCAAGAGGGAAGAGATATGGGGACATACGTATATGTATAACTGATTCACTTTGTTATGAAGCAGAAACTGACACACCATTGTAAAGCAATTATACTCTAATAAAGATGTTAAAAAATAAAAAAGTATAAGCGAAGAAACCCTTTCTTCAGATGAAATCTTACTCAGAAGCTACATAATGTACATTTATAATTGTCTGTATATAACAAAGGCAGACTTTCTGTAATTTCTGTGGTGGGGAGGGAAATCTTACTCAGAAGCTACATAATGTACATTTATAATTGTCTGTATATAACAAAGGCAGACTTTCTGTGATTTCTGCGGTGGGGAGGGAAGGGAATCACAGCAGAGCCTGTTGGAAGGCCCTTGTTTGTGACTCCACAGAGGGCTCTGAGGAATCCACAGTCAGGGCATCGTATATGACTGAGCAGGGGCCAGTGATTACTGAAAGAAATCCAGGGCATGCCCTTTCTCCAGGCCAAGTGCCCTGGCATTGACCAGTGTCTGCTGAAGTATCTTTTTCTAAATCACATTAAAATCACATAAAGGCTTCTGTGGTCTAGTGGTAGCACTATTCACAGGGTTCTATGGAACACAGATTGAGTCCACTTGCCTTTTATGATAAAGCTCAAAGACTTTCACATAACATATAAGTCTTTCCACAACTGGTTGTTATTCACCTCCCCAGCCGTGTCTCTTGCTATAACATTATAGTTTCTTCAAACCCCATGCAAGTTCATGACTCAGGCCTCTCTCCCTGCCTGCAATAGCCACCTCCAGATGTCACATTTGTCTCAGTGCCTTACCCATTTTTTAAGACTAATGTCCATTCTGAGGTAGCTTTACAGTTTAACGGGGGGAGATAGTAAAACAAACTAGTAAAATTCAGTATAATAAGTCCTACGGCAAGTGAAATATAGGGTGTTGCAGCAGTATATAATGGGAGAATCATGTTGGGGCTAGGGAGGCTGAGGAAAACTTGGAGCAACTGAGGTAGCTGAGATCTGAAGGTCAAATAGAAGTTAGCCAGGTGAATAAAGAGAGGGAGAAGTGTTCCAGGAACAGTTTAACTGCTGGTGAGGCGAGGAGTGGAGATCAAGCCTTGATTGAAGGCCCTTGCAAGGCATGTTAAGGAATTGGACTTGAACCTAAAGACAATGGAAAGCCATTGTAGTATTCAAAACTAGAATAATGTTTTAGAAAGAGTTCTCAAGGTACAGTGTAGAGATGTGCAGACATGGATAGATTTGGGGTGCAGGGGAGTCTGGAAAAAAGCAAGCAAGGATTATTGTTAGAGGCTATTACATAATCTTGATAAAAGGCATGGCGGCCTGGATTAGACTAGTGGCAGTGGCAATCAGGATAAAGAGAAAGGGACAGATGGAAGGGCTAATTAGAATCTACCAGATATACTGATGGATTGGTTGTGGAAAGTGAGGAAAAGGAGGAAATATTTTGTTTACATGTTTATTTCTATCTACAAATCATGAATCACTTGAGGGGAGAAATCCTATCTTACTCATTTTTGTATCTTTACTGCCTACTACGGTTCCAGGAAGAGTTGGCACTTAATATATGTTTGATAAATAAACCAATGAATTTTAGAAGTGGGGAAGTTGATAATGACACCTCTGCTGTCAGTATCCATACTTTTCCCTCATCCTTTCCAGTGATCTTGTCCCATGAGAATTCTGTGTCTTCCCATGTCCTCTCATTTCTCCTGCAATAAATATAATCAATTCAAATTTAATCAACCTAAGAAACAGCCTGTCATTCACAGGCATATTTGTATTAAAAAAAAAAAACACCAGTAAGAAGGCAAGGTCTAAACAAAATTGATCACCAATGATAAGATATCAAATATTAGTTGAAAGATATAATTACACACACACATATTCAACCAATATTTATTGAGCATGTACTATATAGTGCCAGGTATTGTGTAGGCACTGAGGACACAGTGGTGAATGAGAAAGATACTGATGGCCCCAGATGCGAGACGTGGGGAGGAAGAGATTTACAAGAAGATCCCAAATCACATCGCAAGGACAGCAGCCTTTATTACTTACATACAAGACTAATTCTAGTTTAAGCACACCTTTTAACCTTAAGAGTTTAGGTATTAATTTCAAGTTTTTATTAGTCATATGATTATTTTAATTCTTGGAGCTCAATTTTCATAGAAAGAGAGAACTGAACCATAAGCAAGAATTCAAGTATACCATGTGGCAAGATGCTTGTAATCTTTTCCCTTATTTTGAATTGCTCTTCACTTACCATGTATTGATATAAGAGGTTTGCCTCAGTGCCCCCCACCATGGGAAGTGTGCACTATCTTATGAGCCAACTGATATTCTGTGTGCTTTTACTTACGCAGAGCAAATACAGATTATTTGATGGTAAGTGATTTCAACAGTTTATGAGATGTATAAAATATTTAAGAGAAAATTTTCAACACCTTTAAAATTCTTAAAATTATAAATGTTTAATCTCATGGTGAGTAAATTCATTGGTTGTTACAGGGAAACAATTTTCAACATTTGTACAGTTCAATAACAAATAAGATACCAGTATAACTTGATTTATTTGTTTTCTTATTTATTACATCTCTCCCCACTAGAATGGAGCTCTGCGAACGAAGAAATCTTACCTCTAATTTTCTCTGTTTTATCACCAGTGGTTAGCATAGCTCTTCACGCAATAAAGTACCACCATCCACCCAATTTTCCATATTCCTTTACTTTCCTCACCCTCCATATCCATGCCATTAGCCACATCAATTACTTCGAACTCCATAATGTATCCCAATCCATCAATTTCATTCCATTTCTGGTACCACCATGCAGTCCAAGTCACCACCACTTCTACCTGGACACATTGGCTCACTGGTTCTTCTCCTGTTCTCTACAATACATTCTCTATATTCTCTACTCTAAGCCAGAGTACATAATTTTAAAATTTAAATCAGATGCCGTCACTTACCCCTTGCTTAAGCCGTCCAAGCTCTTCCTATATTATGTAAAATAAAACCCAAGCCCCTCCCCCCACCTCACAAAGCCCTGGCTCCCACTTCTTCCCATGCTGTCATCTTCTACCACTCTTCCCTTTGTCCCCTTCATGCCAGCTGCATTGGCCCTACTTTTAATTCTAGTATGTGCCTAGCTCACTCCTGCTTTAGGGCACTTGTACTTACTGTTCCCTCAGCTTTGTAAGTCTTTTCCCTTACCTCTGTTTGGCCAGCTTCTTTTAGTCATTGAGATCTTGCCTTAACTGCCACTTCATTAGAGAAGCTTTCCTTGATCACTCAGTATAAGAGTAGAACCAGCCACTCATCTACATCTCTCTGCTTCATTTTCTCCATAGCTTTTATTACTGATGATATTTTGTATGTTTGTTTATCTTCTGCCCAGTAGACAAAAATGTAATTTCCTTAGAGCAGGAAACTTGCCTGTCTTGTTGACCATTTTATGCTTAGTGCCTCGGACAGTGCCAAGTCCATAGCAGAAACTCAATAAATAGTTGAATATCAAATTAATGAATGAATGAAGGGATGAATGAATTGTAGTTCTACCTAATTTGAAGTGGGTTTGTCAACTACAAAGTATATACAGTCTTGCTGCCCAAATTTGAATTCTGATAGCTCTAGCTTGAAGACCTTCTTAAATCCAAACCCATAATTATTGGAATTACTTAGCATTGACAAAAACCGTGAACAATTCTCTATATAGCAGAAAATGCTAAATTGCCTGGAGATACTAATTTTCGAGGGTAGATGATTAGTGATGCTGTTTCCTGACCTTCTTCTGAGCTACCATAATCAGCTGTTATTGTTTATGTGATTTCATAATATCTACACTCCTTATTTTTTCCTAAGTTAAATCACATTTCATAAAATAAATTCAAATAAATTTTGTGTTGAAAACTCATGACATATTTTGAAATTACTGGTGATATTTTGTGATTTCATAAAACCAGAACTGGAGCTCCCTGATTTAGTGGTTGAACTGGTGTTTGCGGTGGTAGGCTCAGTCCCTTACAGTTGTTCTCAGCTGTGGAGATAAATTTCAGAGGCCTGGGGATGGTAGCCAGGAGGATTAGGCACCATGAAGGGCACCTTTGCTCAAAAATACCTTCTTGCTTTCAATAAATCGGTTTTATTTGAATTAATAAATTTCTCTTTCAAAATACAGAGAAACCCATTGGTGTCAACCACCCCCATGTTATACATAATTGTCCATATGGGCTATGGGACTTCATTTTACAGCATGGGTAGATCAGGGGACTCTTCGAGGGGCAATTTCATTGAAGAACTTATTAGAAGAAGCCATAGGCACCAGGGGAGAGAGGAAAGAAGCTTTCAGAAGATAAAGGAGATCAGAAAGAGAACCCAAAGTAAAACCACACATTTCCTAGGACTCCTGTCACAGCAAAGGTAGTAACCTTTGGGAACAGTAAGTGTTTATATAACACCCCAACAATATTTTGTTTCGTTCTTAAAGCCTAAAAATATGCTGGGCAGATACTCTACCTTTTTAAATGGAAAAACTGAGGATTAGACAAGTTAAATAACTTACTCAAATTCACACAGCAGGGAAGAGAGAGAAATAAAAATTATACATGAGTCTTAACAGCTCCTGGTCCTGTCTCCTGGCCATTTATCACTCCTGTTTATGCTGTTGTCATTTAGTCCTTCTGTTACAATTGTCTGCAAAACTTCAATCCTGATTGAACCCAGCTCTCCATCTTTCTCATTGCTTCTTCCAGAGCAGCTGAACACTGAAGGGCTGGAGAAAACCCACGAATAGTGGGTGTCCCTGTAAATTCATGATCTCCAAACACCCTGGTCAGTTTGCTATCCTTTCTTCTGCAATGACAGTCTCCAAACCCCTTTCCTACATCACTTCCAGCACATACCTACCTGACTATGTGCAAAGCCACGCTGTTCTCTCTCTTCCTATTACAGTGGAGGAAGTGTCTCTTCTGACACCAAGGTCCGTCCATTCACATTTTCTTAAAGACCTCACTTAATCATTTAATCTCTTAACATCCTGCATCCTCAAACTCAGTCTCTCTAGTTAACTCATTCTCTGAACATTCAAACATACTCTGGTATCTCCCATCACTTGAAAAGCCTTCCATTGACCTGGTATCTCCCCTTGTCCTATCTTTTTCCTTTTTACAGACCAAGTTATAAAGAGCTGTTTACACATAACTTTCATTTCTTCCTCCCTAATCTCTCTTTATCCCATTGTAATCAGAGTTCCCCTCACAATGCCCCTACCAAGAAAAACACAGAAAATGTTCCTACTAAATTCACCACTAGGGACTTCCCTGGCAGTCCAGTGGTTAAGACTTCACCTTCCAATGCAGGGAGTGCAGGTTCCATCCCTGGTCAGGGAGCTATGATCCCACATGCCTTGTGGCCAAAAAACCAAAACATAAAACAGGAGCGATATTGTAACAAATTCAATAAAGACTTAAAAAAAATAATAAATAAATAAATTCACCACAAATCTAGGTTTGGCCAAATCTAATGCCATCTATTTAGTTCTCATCTTAGTTGATCTCACAATAATGTTAAGGCCAATTGCTCACTTCCTCCGTGAAGCACTTTTCTCTTGGCTTCTGTGACCCTTCTGCTTTTCTTCCTACCACTCTGGTCACTCCTTTTGAAATTCTCATTTTAGTTGTTCTCCAATTTATTGATCTTCATGCTTACAAAACAGAAGCAAGAAAAAACAAAGCAAAACAAAACTACCCTCTGTTTTGTATGCTTTAAGTTGACATCTAATGTTTTCCTCATAGGTTTAAATAGTAACAAAGGATATAATTTCTGGCCTGTTGTGAATTGTAAACTTTTATTTTTTAACTGTCACATCATTATTTCAAATGTATATAGCGCAATGCAAGTATATACCAATTTGAAATCCATGATCACCAATTTAAGATATAAATTAAGATATTTTTGAGCAGTTGGACATTTTACATTTTTTTTTCTCCTTGAATTTATGTTTTCATTTTACTTCCACAGAGTTTCATCCTAATATATTTTATGTTAGAACATCTTATATGGATCACTGTAATATACTCATTTGAATCAGAAATGTATGTACAAATATAAATCCTACGAATTAAAAAAAAAAATTCCTGCAATATAAGACTCCAATGTTAAAAAAAAAGTTATTCTGGACTGAGTTATCATGATGATTATTAATATTATACATTGATCAAAATAACCTAAATAAACTATGAATTTCAATGTATAAATCTAAAACAATGAAAATGTAATTGTATTGGGGATTTGTTTCTCAATGGGGAAAGTAGAGCTTTTTAAAATTAGCTCACGTTTCCATGGATGAATATGAATTAAGGGTAGAGTAAGACAAGATTCAGAATTCCTATTTTTCATTTCTACAAATGTTTAAGTGCTAAGATAACTTTGTTCACATAAACAAGGAGATGGGAATGGGAAGAGAACTTTGAATTCCTTCCAAGTTAAATGCCCCAAATCCTGTGACCTATCATAAAAAATTATTTTAATTATCTATCAGATGACAATTGCTTTCTAATTTTGCTAAAGCAAAGAATGGGAAACCACATGACTTTAGAAAAGGATTAACTACTCAATCACTAGAGACACTGACTAGCTCATCCTGGGCAACAATGTTTCAGATTGTTATTTTCACCTAGTGGTAAAATTGTACTGTTAAGTAAGTAGTAAAATAGTCCTAAATAGTAAATAATAGTAAGTGGTAAACAGAGCCACAGCAGGATTTGGGATGGGTAGGTCATATAGCTTTCATTTGTAAAATGTGAGAAGAGCAATGATAAATGGAAAAGTGAGAAAAAAGAACCAGTATGAAGCTGCAGCCTACTTGGTGGGCAGATCAAACTAAAGATCCGGAAATTGAGTCACATAAAGATACTCCTAGGGGTATGCATTTTTCAGATTAAAAATCTCTGGTCTAATTTACATCAAAAAGTTTAGAATAATTCAAGACAGTCCTAGGTCCTTTTCTCTTTTTATTGTATACATTTTCAAAGCAATCTCTTAACTTTCTTGGCTTTAAACATTCACAATTTCGTCCCTAGACAGATCTCTCAGAGTTCCGAATCTGTACGTTCACTTGCCTATTTGATATCTCCACTTGAATTCCTCATCAGGACCTTAAACTTAACATTGTCCAAATTGGAACTTATCTTCCAACTGCCTCTCCACCAGTCTTTGTCAATTGTTCTGATCCATAGCTCAAAGTCATCCTCTGATAATTCTACTAGATGGCAAACTCTATGAAGTCAAGGATATTGCATACTTAGCACCTGCCATGGGGCCCAGGGCAGAGAAGGCACTGATGCTTTATTTGAAGGACTACTACTTCTCACACCCCACTCCAATCAGTCATTAAGCCTCCTCAAGTTTACCCCTTAAGTATATTTCAAAATGTATCCACTTCTCTCAGTCTTTTCATCAGCATCTTAGTCCCAGCTTCCAACATTTATCACCTGAATTACCGCAATAGCTTCTTAAGCTGCTCTCCCCGCATGTATTCTTGTCAGCCAAGCCAGACTCCCACAGCCATCAGAGTGATCTTTATAGATAACAATTTGGTTCAGCCATTTTTTCATTGAAAATCCAAAGTTTCATGTTGCTTTTAGAAGGATAAAGAACAAATTACTCACTATGACATCTAAGGCTCTGCATGATTTCTCACGTCCACCTCTGCATTCTCATCTTGTCCCTGTTATCCCTTTCTCACTAATTCTAGTCCTGGGGACCTCTTCCTTATTTCTCCTCTGGCCTTTGGACATGTTTTCTCTGTCTGAAGATTCCTCCAGCCCTTGACACTTGGCTAATGCTTACCCTTTACGTTTCAGCTTAAATACCTCCTCCCTACAAGGCTTCCCTTGGATCCCCAGATGAGATCAGGTCATGCTATTACAGCTTTTCACAGCTTATGTACTTTCCTTTCATTTCAACTCTAAATTTGTTTATTACTACACTGGACTGAACGCTCCACCAGAGCACAGATTCTGTTTTTTTTGTTTGCTTGTTTCCTGCTCTGTTCCCAGCTCCAACTGTCTGATCAATAGCAGAACACTCAGTAAATATTTATAGGACTAATGGGTAACAAAAGTCTGGGAGTAAAATGGAAGACTCAGTGTCAGTTTAATAAATACTTGCATTACTTCTTGCTTGTCACTTCACTAGATTTCTCAACTTCAGTGACTTGCCACAGGAGCAGATATGACAGTGACCTCAGCCCACTCGAGATTTTTTACCCCACTACATTGAAAACTCTGAAACTCCTCCTCTCACTCCCCACACTCATACAAAAGTGGCTCTGCCCATTCCTTTTGCTAACTCAGATTTGCATGTTTGATGCCCCCAGTCTGAATGTCAGAGAAGGGGAAATACAGGGGAGATGAGTTCATGGTACATAAGGCAGCTCTGGCGCTCTCACACCCAGCACAATTGTTAGGCAGTAGAATGCCTTTAAATGAAGCTCTAAAATAAAGGTATTTTTACAATAATATATATCTGGGATAATGAATATTAAAGAGTTCATTCATGCTTTAATACAGACATGAACAAAGAAAGCAGCTACTAATTCATTCTTTAATTCATTGTTTTCTGAAAGAAAGCATTGCTTTCTTTCCCCTTAATCTTCTGCTTTTCTCTTTAGTAATTTACTAGAAAATTAGACTGTAATATTCAAAGGAGTTAATGGAGGGTAGGAGTAGAAGGGAAATTAGACCAACATTTTAATTAGTAGCAGGGGATGGTAATTTAAATTGTGGTCCTGAAATACAGGACTAACCTGCATAACTAAAAATGATTTGGGCTGAATTCAGATAACACCTGGGTCTTTACAGACAAATTCTAGGTCACTTGCCTGAGGCTGACTTGTAAATTATCTTAACTCAGGGTGTGGAGTAACAATGATACTGAATGTTAACACCTCTCCAGGTGCTTGGTAAAAACTATGGTTCTTAATTCAGTCCACTGGAATGTAAAAGAAAACTTCTGATCTATAATTTAAAAAAAAGAAAAAAGTTTGTAATAAGGAGCACTGGAGCCCATTTTCAAGCATTTTAAACCAAGAAATGTATAACAACTGATCTAGGGATAAGTTAACCTGGTTTTCTCTAATAGCTATCAAATTTTTAAACCCCTTCCACAAAGATATTCATTGTAATGTAATAAACAAAGTAGGGTAAAAGTTAAATAATGTTATACTCATATAATATGAAATTATGCAGCTATTTAAACTGTTTACAGTTTAATGTAAGAAAAATGTACTTTTGTTTTTGGCGGTACGCGGGCCTCTCACTGTTGTGGCCTCTCCCGTTGCGGAGCACAGGCTCCGGACGCACAGGCCCAGCGGCCATGGCTCACGGGCCTAGCCACTCCGCGGCATGTGGGATCTTCCCGGACCGGGGCACGAACCCGTGTCACCTGCATCGGCAGGTGGACTCTCAACCACTGTGCCACCAGGGAAGCCCCGTACTTTTTTAAGGTAAGAAAATGCCTATGTTGTGCTATTAAATGAAAAAGATAGAATGAAGAGTTCAACTATATAAAACCATGCACTGAATATGAAGGAACATAATAAACAGATCATTTTGGTGATGGGATTGTGAGCAATTCTAATTTACTTTATAAATATCTATATTTCCCACATTTTATATAATGAACATTCATTACTTTCTCATCAGAGAACTACATCATCTTCAAAACCAATATTATTTGATCTTTATTATCTTCCTTTCATATAAAGTTGCCTAGACCTCCAGATCATGCCAGTCAGTCATTTCCTGAAGAACCAAAAATTTGGGTGTCACTTAGGTGTGTCTGTGTTTTCAATGTTTAACACTATGACATGGGAGGTTGGCAGCGATCTGTGTTTATAGATTCTTAAATATATGTTCAGTTATTCATCTGCAGTTAATTGCAGCCATGTGCTGTGGTGGGAAGAACATGCATTTTGGAATCAAACAGACTCGATTAGCATTTTGGCTCAGCTGCTTATAGCTTAACCTCTTTGAGCCTCCATAAGCTTATGGAAGTAAGCTTAATAGGTGGCAGCTCGTGTTTTCCAAGTGTCTATTGTAAGGGACAGTGCTAGTAAGGGACAGGGATGTCATAGGAAATAGAATAAAGAATAAATAACATGAGATTTCAGACCCACAGAATGGTGGCATATTAAGAGGGCTTAGAGATTCCCATGTTCCCTCTCTTCAGATATAGTAGTCAAGAAAATAAGTCATCTAAAGCAAATAAATAAGTTATCACGAAGGCAAAGGAAGACTTATTCTCTATAAATTGGGATGAAGGCAACAAAACTTAATATGAGAAATCCTAAAAGCCAAGAACTCTACCAATAACACACATATCCTGTTCATTTTATTTTTACTAGGCCCTAAAACTCAGTGAATGTAATATCCCTGATTGTACCTGTCAATTAACCTTTAAGGGATTAATGTTCACTAATGATCACTTCATAGGAATCTACAAAGCCCAGGGGAGGCAAATATATGGGGTCTACCTCCCCTCTCCCACTACAGACATATTCTGGAATTCCCTGACTGCAGCCCACTTTAGTGGCTGTATGGACCTCTTTCCCAAGTTCAAGTTCCTAAGGGTTGATGGTGCAGGCTTTAGGCACAGCCAGAGGCTCAAAGAGGTCAAAGAACAGCTATTCATGGAGGATGTGGATGAAGCTTGGGTGTGGAACCTTGAGAGTCACAGGCATGCCCCCAGGGCCCTCACAGTGCTGGGAGGAGCTGGAACTAGGAAGGGAAGTGCGGGGAGGGACTGCGAGCTGGGGACTGAGGCCTGCTCTCCCTGTGCTGAAATTTCCAGTGCACGACTCTAACAATTCTAAGTTCTAACCAGGTTTTCCAGTCTCAGCTTCCTCTAGGAAACTAAAGTGCAACGTACAGAGGTGGGTGGGAAGGGGATGTGGGAGGGTGGAGGGGTATCTTGTGAGCAAAGGTTGCCTGGCTTGGACTGGGCAGTGTGAAGAGAAACCTCACTTGGGAGGTGGAAGGTGGTATGTAAGTCTCCATTTTGCTGTGGCCACACCCGCTGTGTAGAAACTGAATGAATAGAAAGTAGCTCTAATATATATATAATACATTTATGATTTTGGCATCTGTTAAGCCAATTTGCAATGACACGATGCTTGCACAGAGCTTACCACATTATTGGGCCTTTCTCAATAATGACATAATTTATAACCGTTCAGAAAAACCATTCTTGAAAATAACTGGGATTACCATTGAACTAGAAACCAGGAGATAATTTGCGTGTCTTTCCCTCCTTCCCCCAAACCATTTCGTTTTTGGTAAAGATCCCAAGGAGCTATTTGCTAAAATCAATATCAAATACAGTTTTAGAATATTAGAATAACAACATTCCTTCTGGGATACTATTAGAAATAAATAATAACAAATGCCTTCTCAGCACTTAAAGTTGTGATCAGCTCTTTGCTATAGGACTGTGATGAAGATTACATCTTCTCAGAGTTACAGATTTAATCAAAACAAAGGATTGATCTCCTGGCCATGATAATAGTATTCTGAATGTCTCGGACTGTCAACGAAAGTCAAATAAATGATCAAAATTTGATTTTGAAACTGAAAATTCCCAAAGCTCCTCTATTATACTCATTTTATGGAGAAAGATGCTAAGGTTAAGAAGGCTGTGGAACCTTCTCAAGGTCTCAGAGCTAGTTAGCGGCAGAGGTGCTCAGGTATCTCTCTTACCTTCACTAGAGCAGTGCATCTTGTTAACTTTCAGTGTGAACTAGAAGTTTGGGTCTAGACCTACAAATAATGTCAGAAATTGCTCCCTATACACAAAGCAGGGACTAGAATTAAATCAGAATATTTAGAGCCTCATGGAATCAATCTTAAGGGGTATGAATCACCACATCTATGTTTCAATAATCCTATGGTTCCTTTGTGAAAAATCGATATGTTCTTTTCTTCCTTAAGTATACTTGGATAACTGGACCTTGAAAAACTCTGAATTAACTCTCCTAAATTTTAATGCACTTCACTGATTTGTTTTTGGCTTTTGAAAATATAAACTTTACTTATCAGATCATTTTTGTAAATTATTGATACTTTAGCAGCTAGCACACAAGGTCAAATCTCTGCTAGTTTATCTAGGAAATAGGAGCACTGTATGATATTTGCCTACTTTAAAGATTACTTAGACCATATAGGGATGGAGCCCAAACCAAAGGTATTCTCTACTGGGTGAA
This sequence comes from Delphinus delphis, assembly GCF_949987515.2. Taxonomy (NCBI): domain Eukaryota; kingdom Metazoa; phylum Chordata; class Mammalia; order Artiodactyla; family Delphinidae; genus Delphinus; species Delphinus delphis. The sequence continues at coordinate 49,415,248 of NC_082690.1, read as the reverse complement.
CAGATTCAAGAACTTTCCTAAATGATGGAACTTCAGATGAATTAAATCTATAACTTGACAGCAATATGAAGGAGTCATGAGCTTTCTGAAACTAGAAAGATTTGTAAATAAGAGTGAATATTTTACGCAAGAAAAGAATGACTGGATTTTTTTTTTTTTTTTTTTTTCAGTACGTGGGCCTCTCACTGTTATGGCCTCTCCCGTTGCGGAGCACAGGCTCCGGACGCACAGGCTCATTGGCCATGGCTCACGGGCCTAGCTGCTCCGCGGCATGTGGGATCTTCCCGGACCGGGGCACGAACCCGCGTCCCCTGCATCGGCAGGCGGACTCTCAACCACTGCACCACCAGGGAAGCCCAACTGGATATTTTTTATAGCGGATGTATTGAGATACAATTCATGTACTTTAAAATGTGCCCTTTCAAAGTGTACAATTTAGTGATTTTTAGTGTATTCACAGGCTTGTGCAATGATTAGCTCTATCTAATTTTAGAACACTTTCACTGTGTCCAAAAGAAATTCCATACTCATTACCAGCCCCTTTCAACCATAAATTTACTTTTTTATCTCTATGGTTTTCCCTATTCTGGAATCTCATAGAAAAAAAATTGTACAATATGTAGCCTTTTGTATCTGGCTTCTTTCATTTAGAATATTGTTTCAAGGTTTACCGATGATGTAGCATGCATAAGAAGTTCATTCCTTTTCATGGTAGAATAATATTCCATTGTATGAATACATCACAGTTTAACCATTCATCTGTTGATGGACATTTGGATTGGTTCTACTTTATGGCTATTATAAATAATGTTACTATGAAGTTCATGTACAAGTTTTTAATACGAATACATGTTTTCAATTCTCTTTGGGTATATACTTAGGAGCAGAATTGTTCATGCAATAACTCTTTCAACTTTTGAGAAATTGCCAGACTGTTTTCCAAAGTGGCTGCACCATTTTACCTTCTCACCAGCAGTGCATGGCAGGTGATGATTTCTCCACATCCTGGCTAACATTTATTATCTATCTTTTTGATTATAGCCATCCTACTGGGTGTGAAGTAGTGTCATTTTGTAGTTTCGATTTACAGTTCCCTAATAAATAATATTGAACATCTTTTTATGCGCTACTGGCCATTTCTATATCTTCTTTAAAGAAATATTTATTCAAATATGTGGTAGGCTGAATAATGTCCTTTTAAAAAGTCCAAGTCCTCATTTCTGACCTGTGAATATGTTATAAGCCAAAGAGACTTCACAGACGTGGTTAAATTAAGAATTTTGAGATAGGGAGATTATCCTAAATTATGTGGATGAGTTAAATATAATCACAGGAGTTTAAAGAAGCAGGCAGTCGAGTTATAGTCAGAGGAGAGATGTGACAGAAGCAAAGGTTGAACTGATGCTCTTCGAAGATGGAAAAGAAGGTTATGAGTCAAGGAATTCAGGTGGCCTCAAGAAGCTGGGAAAAGGCAAGGAAATAGATTGTCCCATAGATTCTCTGGAGCTGCCCTATGAACATCTTGAGTTTATTTCAATGAGTCTGATTTTGGATTCCTGACGTCCAGAACTACAAGATAATAAATTTGTGTTATTTTAAGCCACCAAGCTTTTTACAATGTGTTACAGTATCAATAGGAAATGACTGCAAGTCCTTTGCCAATTTTTTAATTAGGTTGTCTTTTTATTGTTGAGCGGTAAAAGTTCTTTACATATTCTGAATACAAGTCCCTTATCAGATATATTATTGCAAATATTTTCTCCCATTCTGTGGGTTGTTTTCTAACTTCCTTAATGGTGGCCTTTGAAGCAGAAAAGCTTTTAATTTTGATGAAGTCTAATTTATCTGTTTTTTTTTTTTTTTTTTTTTTTTGCAGTACGCGGGCCTCTCACTGTTGTGGCCTCTCCTGTTGCGGACCATGGGCTCCAGACGCGCAGGCTCAGTGGCCATGGCTCACGGGTCCAGCCGCTCCACGGCATGTGGGACCTTCCCGGACCGGGGCACGAACCCGTGTCCCCTGCATCGGCAGGCGGACTCTCAACCACTGCGCCACCAGGGAAGCCCCCTGTTGTTGCTTTTAATGTTATGATAAGAAAGCACTGCTTAATCCAAGGTCATGAAGAATTACTCCTATATTTTCTTCTAAGAGTTTATAAGTTTAGCTCTTACATTTAGGTCTATGATTCATATTTAGTTAATTTTTGTGTATGGTATGAGGTAAAGCCCAACTTAATTCTTTTGAGTGTGGATATTCAGGAGTCTTGGCACAATTTGTTAAAAAAGAGGGGGCATGTTTGCTAAAAAGCTATTTCATTTAACCCATAGAGAGATTTATTTGATTAGATTATGTAACAGTTGACGAAAATCAGAAAACTGTTGGATATACCTTTCTAGCTGTGAAAGACTGCACCTGTATACTTGGCATACTACCAGATATGTAGCTGAAATTATTATTCTTGTTTAGAAATTTTCCTGTGTAGTTCTAAATTGTCAAGGACTTGTTATTACCAGTCACTATGGAACTACGTGCTAATTGATTTTTTTCTTGTCTAAACAGGTTGTCAGCATATTTAGGGCTGATAATTTTTTTTCTTTTTTTTTTCTTTTGGGCTGATAATATTGATAGAGGAAATCAAAGGACAGAGGACTGTTCCATCGTACCCCTTTTCATTCTGTGGGCAGAGATGGAAGGAAATAATCTATGAGTCCACTGAGATCCCAATCATACTTTTTTTCTAAGGAGAGTGCTGGTATAATTTGCACTGCATAATGAAATCTTCCTTCTCATGAAAATGTTCTTGTTCAGGGCAATGGTTGGGCTTTTGTGCTGCTTTTGCCTCAAAACGATAATGAGAGAAAAGTTCACACGGCTTTGAAGACATGGAGAGTCTTTGCCTTTGAATGAAAGATTTAGCATTATTGTAGTCATTTGGTGCAAGAGTCACACATTTGGTGGAAGTTGACATGCTGGACTTGGTAACTCAAGGTTTTTGTTTCCCACCATCCAAACTAATGCAAGTTCAATGTGGAGAGGTATTCTATGGAATTAGCAATCTCTTATGCTGTTTCACTTACTGGAAATCTTTTATTTCCTTAAACAGTCTGAAAGTGAGTCTTGGGAGTAAGTTTCAGACTGTGATGCTTGAAAGTTGCTCCCCTTCCACTGCTCAGTGCTTCTCATTGGCACAGAAAAAATTTTAATTTAGGTTTGCCTTCTCCATTTCTAAGTTATATGATGTCTTCACCTTCTGATGATCACCAGTGTTTCTTCTTCTTCTTCCTTTTCCTTTTTCTCCCTCTGTTCTTCCCCTTTGCCTCTCTTTTCCTCATGTTATTATTTAAAAATTACTAGTGAGTTAATGGGTATGAATTAATGAAAAATCAAAAGCATGAATTGCCGTATGACAGCCAAAGGATGATGTTGTAATTTATACACAGAGGTTGTGTTCTTGAAACATTTGTCCTTTACCTCTCGACTTCAGTCAGTATAGTCAAGCCTCAGTATGAACAATAGCATTCTTATTTGAAATCAACATATATGGCTTTTATAAGGACGAAGCCAACCCTACTTGTAAACAGACACAGAAGGAACAAATGAAGTAATGAACTTAAAGAAAACTTGTTTTTTGGGGTTTTTTTCCATCTTGTCTGGGAGTAGAAATGATTGTGCTGAGGGCTAAGAGATTAAATTGTGTCACTTGTCAGGAAATTGGCAAGTAGCCATCTCTTCTGCCTGCCACTACATGCTGCTTTTGTGCTGTGGATGGGTTTAATAAACGCACTGTTGTGTAAAATGTCATTGCTGCTTTGCCAAGCGGAGGCTGTCATGGGATAGCTCTTCCCCAGGATGACAGATCAATATTGGTGCTCAGCAATCCTGAGACATGAAGCCACACAGAGGGCATTTTTATGGTTCAGATACAAAAGTCGAAATCGAAACCATTCTTCAAAGCATGGACATATACCTATTTTGTTCTGGAAGAAAACCTAATGCTCTTTCAAAAATGTTCTAACTTTAAAGATAGGTAATGTTATCAAATTTTAATGACAACTTCTAGAAGAAATAATACAAATGACTTGTTACAGTTTTTTAAAAGTTCAATCTTTCTGTTAATCAAATAAATGCAAAGCAAAGCAAGGAAATATACCATTGTTTGCCTTGGTAAACAGCCTAAAATCATATGCATTCAGGCACATGAAATGCTGATGACATATTGTAAAATAGTCCCTCCCTAACATCAGTGGTAGAAGTAAAATTTGGTACAGTCCTTCTGGAAGGAAATTTAGCAATATGTATCAAAATTCTTTAGAATGTTCATACCTTTTGGTGCAGAAGTTCTACTGCTACAAATATATCCTAAGGAATTTATGAGAGAGTCAGCAATGTCTTCCAATAGACTGCCAGTTATTTAAAATGTGGAAAAACTGAAAACAACCTAAACTCCTAACAATGTAAACAGTAAATGTATTATTAAACAGCAATTAAAATATGTATAAGGCTTTTAAAAAAATGATATGGGGAAAGGTTTATGAAATAAAGTTATGTGAAATTAAACAAATGCTAAATATTATATACAGTGTGATCTAAACTAAATAAAAATAAGTAAAATAGCAAAAAAATTTCCAGAAATAAGTACAAAAATGTTAATACTTATTGACTATTTAGTGTAAACATGAATGTGTTGTGTTTTGTTTAATTTTTATCTACTTTTCTGAATTTTATATAATATACACAAGAAAAAGAAGTTGCACAGGAAAAGGGTCACTATCCAAAGGAATTCATTTAAACCCTCATATGCTCTCTTGCCTTTTTTTTTTTTTTTTTTCCAGTACGTGGGCCTCTCACTGTTGTGGCCTCTCCTGTTGAGGAGCACAGACTCCAGACGCACAGGCTCAGCAGTCATGGCTGACGGGCCCAGCCGCTCCACGGCATGTGGGATCTTCCCGGACCGGGGCACGAACCCGTGTCCCCTGCGTCGGCAGGCGGACCCTCAACTGCTGCGCCACCAGGGAAGCCCTTGCCTTGCCTTTTAACTTAGCCTTCATCTCACATTTTCCTTATAGCTTCGGGCTCTCACCCTCCACTCCAGCCCAGACTAACATCCCCAGCTGTCAGATGTAACAGTGTATTTCAGCTAATCTCTATCTGCTGTCCCTCACCTTGAGGGACTGGTTTCTTCCCTATTTCTGACCTTGATCCACCCCTTGTTTCTGATTGCTTTTCACATCTTGCCTCCAGGTGTGTGAAGGGCCTGAGCCCAGCCATGAGGCCTGATCAGTGTTTCTGAAGATCAGAGTGTGGTAGTGCTGGCAGAGACAAGCCAGTCTGCACCTCAGCCTAAGTGAATATTAGGGTCCAAAATGCCATAGAGTCCATATTAGCTTTTTATTGCTCCCTGGCAAGTTACCAGAGCAGTTGCAGTTTAAAGCAATGCATTACAGCTTCCTGATATATATGCTCCTACTTACAATTTACCAGTAAGGGAACTGGAGCACAGAGAGCTTAAAAAGAGGTCCAAGGAAAAAAAAAAAAAAAAAAAAAAGAGGTCCAAGGTCACTTAGCTAGAAAGGAGAACTTGAAACCCAGGTCCTCTACTCCAAATAGTATGTTCTTTCTCCTATATCTCTCTTCTGGGGCAAACACTGGGACTTGAGTTCAGTTTGGAGTCTGATCTAATTAAGGAGAAAGTCACCTCTTACCTTATCTGTGTCTTAAACCTACACACTTGCTTTATATTGGGTGTGATGGAGCACATACAGGAAGACTTTTCATAATGAACTCAGAACTCCTCGAATAATGTAGATATTAATGTTTTGTTGCTCCTTACAAAATTACCACAAATTTAGCAGCTTGAAACAAGACCTAGGGACTCCCCTGGCGGTGCAGTGGTTGAGAGTCCGCCTGCCAATGCAGGGGACACGGGTTCGAGCCCTGGTCCGGGAGGATCCCACATGCCGCGGGGCAACTAAGCCCGTGCACCACAACTACCAAGCCTGTGCTCTGGAGCCTGCGAGCCACAACTACTGAAGCCCACGCACCGCAACGAAGAGTGGACCCTGCTCGCCGCAACTAGAGAGAGCTCGCACGCAGCAATGAAGACCCAATGCAGCCAAAAATAAATAATAAATAAAATAAGTAAATTAAAAAACAGCCAAAAATAAATAAAATAAATTAAAAAAAAAAACCCAAAACCAAAAACAAGACCTATTTATTAGCTCACTATCTGTATAAGTCAGAAGTCTGACACAGTGTGGCTGGAATCTCTGCTCAGGTTCTCACAAGGCTGAAATCCAAGTGTCAACCAACTACATTCTCATCTGGAGCTGTGGGTCTTCTTCCCAGCTTATAAGGTTGTGGTAAGACACAGGTCCTTGCAGTTGTAAGATGGAGGTCCCCGCTTCCTTGTTAGCTATCAGCCAGAGGCCTCTGTGTGCTCCTAGAGTGCAACCTTGTACTTTCTCACATGGCCTCCTCCATCTTCAAACCAGGAACAGTGCCGAGTACTTCACAGATTTTGAATCTCTTTGACTTCCTCTTCCGCCACCAGCCAGAGAAAGCTCTCTACTTTTACGGCTCATGTGATTAGATCAGGCTCACCTGAATATTCTCCCTATCTTAGGTCAACTATGCCATGCACTGTAACAAAATCACAGGAGTGACAGCTCATTAAAGTCACAGGTTCTATGGGTTAGGGTGTGGAATCATGAGGTGTGGCATTTTTAGAATACTGCCTACCACAATGTGTCTTTTAAATGTCATTCTTTTTCCCCCTGCAGTGTAACTTAGAACATAAATACATGGACATTAGACGCAGACTGCCTATGTTCAAAGTCTGCTCTAACATTTACTAGCCGTACAATCTTGCTAAGTTACTTAACCTCTTATCTCAGTTCCTTGATTTTCTTACCTGAAAAGAGGGAGTAATAAAAGTATAGGTCTCGTCAAGTTGTTATACACTTTAAATGAGTTAATGTGTCAGAAAAGTACTTGGCACACTGAAGTACTATGTTGTCCTTGCTATTATTATTATTGACCTGATTATTATATATCCACTGAAAAGTCCAGATTACTACTCTCCTTGGAGCAGACCCAACACCTCACTTTTCTGGCCTCAGCTTCTCTTTCAAGTTTAGTATTATTTAACTGTCAAAAGTATAATTTATAATGTGACGGATACATCAGAAAAATTTTTACAAGTTCCTAACTCACAGCACCAAAGAATTTGTCAAGTTAAAAAAAAAAACAAAACAAAACTATGTTTAGTTTATGGGCTTAGTTTTTAAGTAAGGGAAACATAGCAGATTCAGTTGACTGTATTACAAACTTGAGAATAGAAACACAGAACCTTTTTTAGTACCATACCTTTTTCTAAATGGGTTTTAATTTCATGTTATGATCAAGAGAATAGGGCATGTGAAAAGATAGGAACAGGAAGCTTAGGGAAGGCCCTAGAGGATGAACGGGAACTGAAAGAAAGGTGGAAGGGATGAGAGGAGAGAAAAAGAAGAAGGAATGGAAGCAATAGAAGAGGAAAGACCACTGAGAGGTAGAGAGGGCTGGTAAAGAAAAGGGGGAAACATTACTAAAATTTACTGAGCATGTACTATATTCTTGGCATAGCTAGGGACTTAGGTTATCTCACTGAATCCTCAGAAAAGGTATAATTGTCATCACTTTATAGATAAGAAAACAGCAACCAAAAGAGTTTAATCTTTCCAAAATCAACTATGTTAGTATACAGGCATCAGAACCTACATCTTTCCAGAGTTCATTGTTATTTGCTGATTCCATGTTCACAAGGACCAATGGTGAAATAGAAAGCACTCCTCACACATTGTTAGTCCAGCTTCAAAGAGTGTTCCCATTACACTGAGAAAAGACTTAGGTAGGCTTAGGTGTTACTGCCACTTAACACTACCTTAGTTCATTAATTACTTGAGTCAAGACATTTGGAGTCTAAGGGTCCGAAAGGATACATGCACCCCAATGTTCATTGCGGCACTGTTTACAATAGCCAAGACATGGAAGCAACCTAAATGTCCATCGACAGAGGAATGGACAAAGAAGATGTGGCACATATATACAGTGCAATATTACTCAGACACTAAAAAGAATGAAATAATGCTTGCAGCAACATGGACGGACCTAGAGATTGTCATACTGAGTGATGCAAGTCAGACAGAGAAAGAGAAATATCGTATGGTATTGTATGGTATCGCTTACATGTGGAATCGAAAAAGAAATGATACAAATGAACTTATTTACAAAACAGAAACAGACTCACAGACTTAGAGAATGAACTTATGGTTACCAGGTGGGAAGGGTCAGGAGAACGGATATTTAGGGAGTTTGGGATTGACAGGTATACACTGCTATGTTTAAAATGGATAACCAACAAGGACCTACTGTATGGCACAGGGAACTCTGCTCAATATTTTGTAACAACCTAAATGGGAAAGAATTTGAAAAAGAATAAATACATGTACATCTATAACTGAATCACTTTGAGGTCCACCTGAAACTATCACAGCATTGCTAGTCAACTATACTCCAATATAAAATAAAAAGTTAAAAAAAAAGACATTTGGAGTCTAGTTAAAACAGACCTCCCAAATGACTTATGCCTCAGGATAAATCACTCGTCTGAGCCTCAGCTTTCCCATCTGTAAAAAGTAGGCTTTGAACCAGATAAACTGCTAAATTCTGAAATCTATCTTAATGTCATGCTGCCAGATTTTCAACTGAGTGTTATTCTTGAACTCTTAGATGTCCCCAAACCATTCAAGTTCATGGCAGGAAGGAGTAGGGTGGGAAACAGTCTCAGTGGTAGTAGCAAGGATCTATCACAAAGAACTGGAGACCCCCACCAGAGCTGTCTTCACACAGGCACAAGGCTGTGATGCGGATTGGGGAGTTGGTATAGGGTTGCTCCTGTTAGGACCACTGTTCAGAGCTTTTCAGGTCATTCACTGTACAACCTCACCAGGCAAAATTCACATATACAGTCATAGGCCACGGCTCTGGCTCCAGGAAGCCAGAACGAAGACCAGTGGGTAGAGTTCATAATAAAAACAACTGTGGCTCAGTAGAAAAATAGCAAACTTTGTAATTGTTCAGAGTTGCGCATTACCATTGTGAAAAACTTTATCTTTGGGAATTTTCAGGCCAGGACCACATGAGGTAGGGGATTCTCCTATTGAATTAGAGTTTAGAGAGTACTTAAGCGATATACAGGACTCGATTTTGGAATGTATTCAAAGTTAGATGGGTGATCTTCTTAAGATGTTTAATTCTTAATTTCCTGAGTCCGTATTATTATGGCCATAATAACTGTACCTGCCTCATATGGCTGTGGTAAGTGTATAGAAGATTGTGTGTCTGTGTGTACCTACATCTCTATTTATATTATCAACCTATCTGTCAATCAATCTATGTATCCATCCATCCAACCATCCACCCACCTACCAACCTACCTACCTACCTATCTATCTTAGCCCAATGCTCCACACATGATGAAAGCTCAAAAAATGTTAGCTGTCATTATGATTATTCTCTTTACAACTATTGAATGATGCTCCCAACACAGCAGAACTTCCTTTTATCTCCGTAGGCATGAGCAAAGAGTGGTGGTACTCTAAGAGATGCCATTTTTCATTCTTAATTGTAGAATAAGCACATAACATGAAGTTTATTTTATCTGAAGCTTAGGGCCAAAGTTTGGCTGAGGCGAAAGTTCCCCTACTTCTAGGTAAAGAGTGGGATGAAATAATGATTGTGGCCCACTTTTCTGAAGTTTCCTTTAACAACTTTATTTCTAAACTTTTAAAATGGAGCTTCTCCAGGGTCCAGTATTAGCAATCACTATCCCCACCATGAGTCCTAGAATTACACAGCATCTAGTTCTAATCTCTCACTCTGCAGCATGGACATTCCCTCACCCAGAAATTAATTTAGTCAATTCAGCCTGAAAATTCTACTCAAAAAGCATGTGTTTCCTGCGGGAACGTCACTTATTTCTTTTCTTGTTGATAGGGGATGCCGATGTACCTGAAAAAAAAGCGTGATTTTCCTCCACAAGCTGCAATGATGCAGCTGTCCAAAGTAATCACTGCATCAGAACAGTTGGATAGGGAAGAAGTGTCCTTGGCTGCTTTAGAAAAAACCAGTAAGCTAGCTTCTTTATGCTTAAAAAAGCAGACTGAGGAAGGGCTACAAAGCTTACATTTCTGCCACTTAGGTCACAGTTTTCAGTGCGGATCCATGCAAGCTAAAACCATTCTTACCTACAGGCCTTGGCCTGTGCTACCCTCTCTCCCCACTCATTAATTTACCTTCCTTTCTCTTCTCATTTTATTCACTCACTCATTCATTCAAAAACTCTCTCATTCATTCAGCAAGAATTTATGGATTCACATCTATAATATAACTGCTTGGCCTGAGGAGATTTACAATCTAGTAGAGGTGCTAAAATAACATTGGGACATGCTTTTCTCCCCAAGGAAATCTCTCCTAATTGTTCAATCTACAATTCCTTTAGCTAGTGTTTTATTTATTTATTTTTGGCTGTGTTGGGTCTTTGTTGCTGCGCGCGGGCTTTCTCTAGTTGCGGCGAGTGGGGGCTACTCTCCACTGTGGTGCATGGACTTACTGCGGTGGCTTCTCTTGTTGTGGAGCACAGACTCTAGGTGCACGGGCTTCACTAGTCGTGGCACGTGGGCTCAGTAGTTGTGGCTTGCAGGCTCTAGAGCACAGGCTCAGTAGTTGTGGCGCATGGGCTTAGTTGCTCCTCGGCATGTGGGATCTTCCCGGTCGAGGGCTCAACTCTGTGTCCCCTGCGTTGGCAGGCAGATTCTCAACCACTGTGCCACCAGGGAAGCCCCTAGCTACTGTTTTGATCTCTGATAGAATTTTATATTATTTACCAAGAGCCCCATGTGGGTGACTCTTTTATTTTGTCAAATAATCTTTAGTTCTTTAAAGAGAGGGTCCCTGGCTCAAGCCACCACTATTCTATCCTGAGCAAGATCTGGCTCCACTCCAGCTACAGAACCTCACCTGGTGTTTTTCATCCAAGACACGTGATTTCTTTCTTTCCTGGGACCACTTGATTCTTCTCCCTCTGTGTTCTCATTCAGGTTTGTGGGGTTAATAAATTATTTTTTTAAGACTCAGACTGGAATCTTCTTACAGAATAGCTTTTCAGACTCTTTCCATCCAAACTCCTACAGAAAGCCCTTAGAAATGTTTGCCAAATCCATGAACACACACAAGGTGCATGACATGGAATTTCTTTGCTAACACTACAATAGTTACAATATATTGTTCTCTACACTTTTTATTATTTGCCCATCAGCTCATAGCATTCTTCTTTCCAATCAGACTGAAGGCCTCATGGAACAGAAGATACATCTGTATCCCTTCCTCACACTGCCTGGCTCAATGTTGAATGTGGTAGCCATCAACAAACACAAATTAAATACTAGCTGAAATTCAATAAGTAATAAGAGATCGGGAAGGTCATTACAGAAAGCTTGCTTTGACAGTCTTCTCTTTCAAGTACAGAACTTTTGGAGAATTATTACTCTGCAAAGGCACAAGTAGGTCTCATTGATGTGGCAGATTTACTTTCCAAATAATTCTAACATTTCAGATCTTTACCTGAGTCTGCCATCCTCTGCTGCAGCACCTCCAGGTATAATCTTCGTAATAAATATGCCAGGGTCATCTCCAATGTGGGGATTATCTGTCCCTCCAGCAATACTGAATCCCAGGCCAGAATTCCCCTGTAGAAACAATAAGCAGACATTAAATGATGTGGCTGTCACCTAAACCTAGTTCCCCTTGTACTCTGCGTTATCATCTTACTACTCAAATGGAAATCAGGTGATAACAGCCTTGTATGCAAAGCTATAAAGTGCACTGTCAGCAGACAAAGGAAGGTCAGGAACAATACTCAGGTTTGTCCCTGCATTGCAACAATTCAAGGGCCTTATATTTTTGCTTCTAAGAAATGCTTCCTTTATTAGCAATTAAAATGATCATTATGAAGTAGGAAATAAATGCTTACAAACTGTGTAATATGAGAAAATGTAAAAAATCATTAGTGTCCATTGTAAAAATTATACACACATACGAAAAAGAATGGAAGGAAATGAGTCACGTGAAAAACATTTGATTTGATAGAGTAGTGAAATTTAGGTGTTTTCATTCTGCTATTTCTGGTATTGTTGCTCTAATACTATTTATCCAGCAAAGAAACGTGTTTTCCTATTAATAAGGAACTTTGACTTCAGAAGGCAGGGACCTCTTCTAGAGTCATAGCAAATGTGAGACACTTTTCAGTAATAAACAGGTTTTAATGTGCTGTAGATACAGACAAGGAATGCATTATTGTTGCAGCATGTAAATTTGAATAGTTTATACTCTAATATAGCTTTCATACTTACTCCTGTAGACTATAGTAATTGACATCCAATGTACATATAGCCCTCTAAAATTTGTATGTAATACATAATTAAACATCTCTCCCAAATTCACAAACCGTCTTATTTTTTATTTTCATATGCTTTTAAAATCTCCATCTCCATGGCTACATTATGTTTCCATACTATATTCTATTTTTTTTCTAATCCACAGTATATTTTAAGCCATTTCCATACAGCTAGATAGTCTTTATAATTATCCATTTAAATGACTAAATAATATTTCACTCAGGTCATTTGTTTAACCAGTCCCTTGTCACTGGATATTTAATTTCTCTATATACTCTTACAACAAATATAGCTTGCTAAATTTATGATCATTTGATTCAATTTTGCTCTTGGGTAAAAAGAGATGAGGAATAAGAATTTAGCAGTTAATCCAGAAAAATTAATTAGGGCACTCAGTGAGAAAAGTTCAATGTTAAGATAAGATCAAGTATAACTTGACAGTTATACCACCACTGCAAATGTCAAGGTAATGCTTAGCAATTTTTATTGACTGAATTAATAAAACTGAATTTCAGAGGGTGGGTTTCACAATTATACGTTGAAAGATTGAAGTTAATAATTCAACCACAGCCACTAAAATCTCGTCTTTGTACTTCTGACTTCTCTCTAATTCTGTTTTCTTTGAAAAATTCCAGTGTTCTTTGAACAGAGATATTACTTAGCAGTAGTCAAATAATGAATTTGTTTAATATTTATTCAACACCAGCTTTGTGCCTGGCACTGGACTAAGCCCTGGAGCTACAGCGGTGAACGTTTCAGTTTATGAGTCATACGAAAGGCAAGTGCAGAGTGTAAGAGTGGCTAACAGGAGAGCCACACATAGGGACTCTTCCTGAAGGTGACGAGCACTTAGTTACTTTTAAGTGGGTCAAGGTGGGAGTTGGAGAGGAGGACAGAATGTTCCAGGCAGAGGGAAGAACATATGTAAAATCCCTGACGTAAGGACGGGTATGCCAGGTCCAAGAAACAGACGATGAGGCTAGAATGAAGAAAGCAAGAAGGAAAATTGGATGAGATGTGCCTTGATCATTAGGTTCTTCAGAGCAGAATGTATGTGAATCCATTTTTGGTTTTAATTACCTATTGACACCAGATGACTGCATTGGTGTTATATGAATATCTTCTACGTGACTGCCTTGAAGCTAAGGCCAGGTGATTAAGACCAGGTGATTTCTGCCTTCATGGAATTCAAGGCAGAGCAGAAAAGACAGTGATAGTTTGGTGTTTGGTGATCAGTACATTTTCACTGTATAACCTCAACCACAGTGTCAGGTCTATAGCCACCAAGACAGTATTTAGGTGACTTACGAGGCAGTAGAAAATTATAGAATAAGATCTTGGGTTTTAGAAGGAAATAAGGGGAAGGTGAGTATTTTCAATGTAATTTGGGTTAGCTCCAAAAACATCAACTAGAGTATATTGGTCTTACCAGAGCTGACACCTCAGGGATAACAATTTCTTCATTCATATGGGTAGGGAAAGAGGCAAGCAGAGATTGGGAGATATCCCAATGATTTCTCCTGATAATATCAAAATTTTTGGAGAGGGCACTGAATACTTTGTCATTTGAGAAAAATATTCATGATCTAGCTCTTAACCCTGTCTCCTTTATTTCTAGCTTCATACTTTAGCCCCCAGGAACACTGAACTGAACTGCTGTCTCTTTCCTGCACAGTACACATGATAGCTCATCTCTTGGCCTTTACTCATTCTGCATTCTCTACAAGAAATCTCCCACCTCCCCCTTGATGGTTTAGATGGCATCTGCTCCAGGAAATATTAAATGACCACCACAATTCCTCTTCATTGGATAAGTCACTCCTCTTTTGAGTTTTTGTAAATTTCTCTGCCTAGCTATGTCATATACTGTGGTATTTTGACATTATATATTTATGAGTCTATCTTTCCTTCAAACTGACCTTATAGTAGGCAGGAACTATACAATATTCATCTTTGTTTCTTGGTGCCCTGTGTGGCACATAGTATTGTTCATTAAATATTTGATGAATGAATGAACAGACCAATTTATTGAGAATATTCAAGTTATAAAGGGAAGACTCAGAAAGGGCCCAACAAAAGTCCACAATGTGTTAAGGAATATAATACAGAAGTAGAAGCCATTTTGTTCTTTGTGGCTCCAAGAATAAAAATGGAAAGCTCAGAAATTCAAATTGTGGCTTAGCTGAAGGATGAATGATGAGACAAGAGCTGTTCAAGTTGGGAATAGGCTGCTTTGCAAGGGAGGGAGGATGCTTCACTCAGTGGGCAGCTGGCTAGACACTGAACATGAGGGATCCAAACATCTACTGAGAGGTTAAACTGGATGACTTCAAAGGATTCTTCTGGATCTCTGGCTAGATTTGCAGGAAAACGGTTCTTGCCAGCAGGAAAAAAAGGGAATGCTAGAGGAAACTTCAGAGGGGGATGTAAGTCACTGCTGTATTTTTTAAAACTTATTGTATGAATTCACAGACCTTTGAACAGCTCTGATGACAACCTAGCAGTATGTAACCATCGTTTTTAGAATTGACTCTCATATGGAGAATATAGTGGCTCTGGTATTTACTAACATACATGCCCCTGCCCTCAAATCCACTCTGAGGAAAGGAATGAATGAAAAAGGAATGGATGAATCAGAGAATCCACAATAAAAAGAGGTAGGTAGAATTCTCTGGCAGCCCAGTGGTTAGGACTTGGTGCTTTCACTGCCAGGGGCCAAGGTTCAAACCCTGGTTGCGGAACTAAGATCCTGCAAGCCAGGCAGCACAGCCAAAAAAAAAGAAAAAAGAGGTAGGTAGAGACAGTATAACTGGACCTGTGTTTCCAGTCCCATAGATTCCCAAAAGCTTTTGTATTTCAGTTAAAACCAGTCTGCAAGTTGGGCCTATCCAGTCGCCATGGTTCCTTAGAAGAGGCTCATCTGAATTCAGCTAAGGAAATTATTTAAAGTGCTTTCCCTTCTTCCCCTTATTATTCTCTCCCAGCCGTCCCTTTCAGGCCTTTGCTACCAGCAGCAGCATTCAGCGGAGAGGGAGAGATAAAAAGCAGCAGTGAAATTACTGCCTGCTCTTCTCCATGGCTGAATCTCTCCAGTCCCCTGACAACTATCCCAGAGCCAGCCAGCCGCAAGGGCAGACCACAGAACCTCTCTCTCTGAGCACCCATCTTTCCATGTGAACAGGCAGACCCCTGGCTGACACCCTTAGATCCTGAAAATTGTGACTAATTAACTGAGTGTTGGTACCTGACACAGTCAATGGAAACTGCAAGGTGCCATGCTGGTGAGGGCAGCCTCTGTATAGAGTTCCAGGTAGGATGCTGTTTCGTTGTTGGGCAGATTCCATGCCTGAGAATGTGGCTGGCAGGGACCATTCTTTCTCCTGGTTCCCAGTCCTCCACATTGGCTGACTCTCCCCCAGGAGCACAAGCCTATTGTCTAGCCAAGTTGTACTTTCTCCTTCATGTACTACACTCTATCTCCTCTCAGAAAGAAAAAAATAATTAGCAAAAAGAAAAGACAATTTACCATTTAACTGATGGTTGCAAATATATATACAATATCCTCAGAAACTCCTCTTTCATTAAAAAATTATTCTCTAACAGAAAATTACCCCCAAAATGGGGTTGCAGAAAAGAAGAGGAAAATAAAGTGATATCATAATCATATATATTTATAGAATGTCCTACTGACAAAGAATTTCTTTGACTGTCAGAAATTCCTACTTTAAAATACTATTTAATCTGGTAATTCAATTCTAGGAATTTATCCTAAAGAAATAACCAAAGATGTGTACAATGATTTATGTTCAAAGCTTTGTGGCAGTATCATGCTTCTTCTAAAAACAAAACAAAACAGAAAACAACTCATAAACGGAAATATCCAAACAATGGAGAAATGGTTAAAAATACTGTGGTATGTCTATTTGAATGTGGGAACATTTTGGAGCCATTAAAACTGTAGTGATATTTAATGACAATAGAAAATGTTCATTATACAAATGTGAGAGGAATAAAAAGTGTATGAAATTTTAATTAAAGTATGATCACCACTAAAATATTAAAAATGACTTGTTTTTAGTAAGAACATTATTACTTACTAATTAGTAATAGTAAAACTATAATAATTACTATTATTATAATATTAAGTAATAATTCAAACTACCTGAAAGGGAGACTTTTTTTAAGTTATAAAGTTCTTAGTAAAATACTAAAAATGTCCTCAAGGGAACTAACGTTTAGTGCATTTTTCTTTTTATGCTAAACACTGAGCTAGGCTTCTTACAATCCTCTATCTGGTAGACAGTATTTTCCCCTTTTTATATATTAAAAAACAAAACACAAAAACAAATAAAAAGAAAAGAAAAACCCTGAGGCTGAGAAGAGTGAAGTAACTTACATAAAGACAGAAAGTAAGTAAATAGTGGAATTCAAATTCAAACAGGATTTTTTAGGCTCCAAATACTAATTTTTTCCCTGTTACATCATACTGCCTCTTCTGGGTTAAACAAATAATTTGATGGTAAGGAAATAATAAAAACAATAGCAATAATAAACCATTAAACTTTGTTTTTGAAAAGAGTCTAAGCCGCTCCTATCAGTATCATAAAAATATTCAAAAAATTTGTAATGGAAAAGCAGGTACTGGGACCATTCAGACCTGGGTTTGAGTGCCAGCTTTGCCCTTGCTGGATGTTTGACATTAGGTACCTTTCTTTTTCTTTTTTTTTTTTGGTGGTACACGGGCGTCTCACTGTTGTGGCCTCTCCTGTTGCGGAGCACAGGCTTCGGACACGCAGGCTCAGCGGCCATGGCTCACGGGCTCAGCCGCTCTGCGGCATGTGGGATCTTCCCGGACCGGGGCACGAACCTGTGTCCCCTGCATCGGCAGGCGGACTCTCAACCACTGCACCACCAAGGAAGCCCTAGGTACCTTTCTTAACTTTGAGTCTAGTTTCCTTGTCTGTAAAATGTACGTAATAGTAACTACTTCACAGAATTGTTAGAAAGATTAAAGTAAATGACATATGTGCTACCAGAGCATAGATCCTGGCACATGGGTGATGATCAGTCAATGTTAGTTCACTTCCTTTGGTTTGACACAGCACTGTTAAAAGGGTCCTTACAAATAGGAGGACAATAAAGGCAAATAGAAGTTAGACAATGTATTCTTTCATTCATACCTTCAACAAGTATTTGTTGATGAATTTTAACCTACAATTTTACTATATGTTATTTCACTTGGTAAAGATAATTTAATTACACATTCTAAATATGGGAGAAGGGATGGTTAGGTAGGTAGTATTGAGAATTGTTAGGTAAATAAAAGCTAGATAAGGGAAGATTCAAACACTATTTTTTAAACTTTCAACACCTATGGCCTGTTTTGATACACTGAATTTTTGTATATCCTGTTACCAACCCCAAGATTCTGGTGCATTCCCCTCATTTCAGCAGGATCTATATTTTCTTTTCACTCCCTGCCAAGACTGTCAAACAAGCCTATTGTCTGCATATCTGCTCCAGCAAGACATTTATTTTTATTTACTATAATTTATACTACAAAATAATATATATGTTATTTTCAAGTATATAATTATACCTTAGCCTCCCATCTGTAAATTTCTGACATGCACTGAGATTGAAAATTATTAGTGCACAACTTGACAATTGATCAACAAATACTATAGAAAGGTGACCAATATAAGTAGGTAGAATAAAGATATTTTTTAAAAAGTTAAAACAGATAATAGCAATTAAAGAATTCTGTAGGCTACAGGCCAGGATAAAAACATCACTGGATAGAAAGGTCTATTAGTTGGCAAATAATCTTCTAAATTTTCCTGAAAGTAATTTTATTTTAGACAGTAAATCTAGAATGTCACAGAGAATAAAAAGATATCTTTTTCATAGTTATTACCTGTTGAAAATCATTCAAAGTCTTTCTCTCATCCATTTTCTACAACATACTGCAATATTAAAAGATGAATGGCCCCAGGCCCCCTATTAGGGTATAAACATATGAATGTAACACAGACATTCCTAACTACTGTTGCTTACGATTAACAACAACAAAAAATTTTCCCCCTCAAATTTTCCTTTTTTTTTTTTTCTTCTTAACATGCTAACAATCCATGTATCTTTGACTAAAGGTCTTAGCCCAGGAATAAGAGATGCCTGTTTTCACTCAGTTACAACTTCTAGGAGTTGCATTTAGGATGTCCCAAAGTTTGCTTTATTAAACTGTGTTTTTCTGGAAGCTGCTGAGTAGAGGAGCCATCAGGAGATCTGCATTCGGGGACTGGTAACTGCTTAGGGGAAAGTGTTTTAAGGGGATGGCGGAGAGGAAGCATTTTCAAAAACAGGTGGACAGAGAATGCCAGATTACAGTAGACCAAAAACTTTATGAGAAGGAAACGGGTGACATAGTGAAGGCAGATTCCTGCTTCTGTGAAAGAGTTCTGTTCTTAGGGGGGATACATGGTAGTATCTGAGGAGAAGGGGGCAGGGTAGTAGAAAGATTTTAGAGGATGGCAGGGAGGGGACTCAGCATGTCTGTGGCGTAGGGGGAAGAAGCCCATGGAAAGGGAGACTGAAGGTACAGGTGACAAGGAGAGCGCGTGGGAAACAAATCCTGACAAAGGAGGACTGAGAAGAGGGTCTAGAGTACAGATTCTCTGAGTCCTACCATAGGCACTGGTTAAATACATGTGCTATAGCCATACCAAGGAATACAATGGTATCATGAGATGAAAAGATCTTTACAGTACATCTTCAGATAAAGAAAACAGAAAACAGTATAGGATTTAAACTTTGCTCTCGCTTTGTAATATATATGCATAGAAAAAATTTGGAAGTATGTTCACCGACATGTTAATATTGCTCATAGATATCAGAATTATAGACCTTTTTTTCTTTTGTCATTTTGAACAAGTCCATCATTAATTTTTCCTTATAAATTATAAACACACACACATTATATTTGTAAAACTTGTCTAGCAAAAGAACAAAGGAAACTTTGCTTTAAGATAGCATAACTCAGCCTAGGCTTGGGAGGGGGATACCTTTTCTTCTTTACCAAGTCCATTTTGTCTCACCCTTTAGATAAAATTATAGTGTTATTTTAAGGGGGAAGAAGTGATAGGGTCCTTTTAAGATAGAGGAGAAGGAAACTGAAGGAGTTCTTAACTGATGACATGTCTTTGCTCTATATATTTAGATGTCAGGACATTAGAGGGAAAAGTCTAGAATGAATGTGGAGACTTAAGTAAAGCAGTAAAGGGTTGGAATTGCAGCTGTGAGGCAAGAGAGACATGTTGGGATCGGTAGGGGTCTGGTGAGCAGCACTGAGGTGGGACATCGTCAGCGTGATTATGAGATTTTCTCCCACAGAGTTTAGTAATCTTGAACAGCAAAAAGGGAAGGTTTGATTGCCTTAGGGCTGAGGTTTGAAAAGCAAATGTGGTTGACTCTCAAAGGAATGAGTATATAAATCACAAAGGATAGGAAAGGAAGAGAAGCAAGGAGGATGCTCAGAGACTGGATAGACTGAGGTCATAGCAAGGTCAAGTGATGGATTTATGGGGAACTGGGAACAGAAGAGAGGGTGGCAAGCTGTGGACACGATGGGATTTTAGGGTTCAAGATTTCAGAGATGGAGCAACACTCATTGATAGTCATGGGAGTGCATAAATGTCAAATCATGTGAATGTATTAAAGTGATGGGCAAGTCACAGTTGTAGCCGACACTGAAGTTTCCTTGGAAGAAAGAAAGAGACAAAATAGACAAAAGAAAAAAAAAGGGCCAAAATTGTTTGGTGAGAGTGAGGAAAGACCCAAGGTAAAGATGAGAAAAGGACTAGGATGTGAGGCAGTGTGGCAGTTGAAAGGGTTCCAAGCAGAGGAACAAGATGTGCCAAGCCCCCATAACATCTCCTTGAGGGTGTACGTGAAAGTTTTCTGAATACCAGACCTAGGAGTATAGGTTCCTGGAGAAACTAGGTTTTCTTCATAAGGCATGACATGATAAATGTGGCATTTTACTACAATTAATTCGAAGACTTTGTATAGGATGAATTAAGAATAGGCTTGATGGATTGAGTCAGAAAGCAAGGAGAGTAATTTGGGCTCCAATATAGTGTTTGAGCTGTGAGTTCTTAAGATCTGATTTAGGACGTTGTCAATGACACTCCAGCTGCAAAACGTTTAAGGAACATCTATCTTGTACCCTGCCACAGTATTTAACTGAATGCCACTAGAAGCTAATATATACTTCTCAACAGCTACCTCCATTGTCTCTTAACGTCTTGATCATTTTTTCAATGTAAGCTGTTAACAATGGAGTCCCTCTCTTGCATGCCCATTAAGCCTTCTATTTCCAATGACATCTCTTCTTGTGTTTTCTGAAAACTTCCTGGCATATGAAGGATTAAAGCATATATCTGTTTAGGACAGTTTATATATAGAAAATAAGAAAGAAATGGGGAAGCATATGAATACTCAGTTACCACATCAAGGAATCTGATAGCCATCCTTGACTCCTACCTGCCTACCAGTCCCCGCATTTTATTAAACATCATGACTTGTCAATTCTCTCTTTGAAAGATCCCTCAAATCCAACCAGCTCCTCTCAATTTCAATTATTACTGCTCGGCTTAGAACTTCATTAGTTCTCCTCATTGATCCTGTGGCTTCCGGGCCTGTGTCACTTCACTCTATCCTTCTCATGGCAGAATGTGATCAAAATAACGGATATCAAACTCAAATGACAATGAAGGCAGACAAGACATATAGGATGGCAAAATGGACCCAGGAGAGGTAAAACAACACAGCAAGAGTGTGGTTAAATGGCAACTGGTCTTCATGTTGGGAATAAAATAGGGAAGAGGGGGGATCGAGCATATATCTCATCTAAAGGGAAGAGGTACCATTCAGCTCTTATGGATGGTGGGCACTCTAGAATGCGGGCCTAATGTTGGGAGATTGTTCTTCTCTGCTGAGGGAAGTTAGGAATCAAATTTTCTTAAGTAAAATACCAATTTTAAATGTTATAAAATTATTAAATTGAAATATATATATGTTCTTAGTCAACTATGCTCCCTGAAACTGGCAGTATGAGAAGCACATTCCATGACTGCAACATTGTGCAACATTGTGAAGACCAAAGAAAATATGTCCCCAAGCCAGAGATATGATCTAAGCATCAGTATTTTGTAACTTGCTCACTATTTGACTAAGTTGTATTTTCTTCTGTGTAGCTTTATATGCCCCTTGGTAGCATGTAAAGAAAAAATGCCTGACCCAGAGTAGATCCTCACTTTCTCCTTCATTTTCTTCTCTATATTATTTTGTGCTTGGTTCACAACTTTACTATTACACGCAGCACATTGTATTGTATTGTTTACTTGCTTATCTTCCCTATTCTATTGTGAGCATCAATCCAAAGCATCAAAACTGAGTTATACATTTTCTGTGCCCGAATCATGTAGTACCTATGCATGAAAAGAACTGAATGCATTCTTGCATGAACTAAATTGAAGGGCTTCTTCTGCCTGAAATACTTCTTCTCTTGTTGAATTCCTGTTCAGACACCAAAATTTACCTCAAATGCTATCTGCAATGTTTTCTCCAACTGCTCAGGCATACATGATTGCCCTTTCTTCTGTGATTCCACACAATTTCATTCATAATGTGATTAAGACCACAAAGTTATTTGTATATGTGTCCCTCTTCCTCTAGATTCTTAGCATCTGGAGGACAGGGGATACACTATATTTGCCATCCAATTCCTGGTAAGAGCAAATGTTCAGTAAATGTTTGCTGAGTTAAAATAAACTGAAGGTACTATATATAAAATAGATAACCAACAAGGACCTACTGTATAGCACAGGAAACTATACTAAATATCTTGTAATAACCTATAATGGAAGAGAATGTGAAAAAAGAATATATATATATATATATATATATATATATATATATATATATATATATATATATATATAAAACTGAATCACTTTGCTGTACACCTGAAACAACATTGTAAATCAACTGTATTTCAATAAAAATTTTTTAAAAACCCTGAAGAATACTCTAAATAATTTGTATTAATGAGCTAATAAGGAAAGGTCAGGTGAAGGAGTTAAAGGGGGGTTACTTGATTTTAGTATAAGAGGGCTAAAGGTTAAATCACCTAATTAATTCTCTATTTATGTATTTGAGTACCTACTATGTGCTCAACATTGTATCAAATTCTGTGAACAAAAGAAAATAAAAGATGTCGTTCTATTTCTGAAGGAGCTTAAATCTAGTTGGGGAGATGTGCCATATACATGGCAACAGGGTGGGGGGTGGCACGACAGTTCAAATTTATCTTTGGCTCTTCCTCTCCCTAGGCCTTCTCCTCCATCATTTGCTAAGTTTTGTTCATTCTATCTATTAAGTACCTCTTGTTTTCATCCTCTTATTTCTATTCCCACTTCCTCTAGCCTAGCTAATTTCCTCATTTCCTATTGCCCAGGATACTGCAAAATCCCAGTGTCTGGGAATGGTCACTTTATACACCATTTCTTTTGATTTACTGTATTTCAAAAGTATAATTTTTCCCAATTTCTCTCATATCAACAATTTAGATCTTCTTCTGTATTCTACCCCAAATCTTTGAAAACCACCAACCTTTGAACAAAACAATCTTTTCACTCTCTGCTGAACCATGAGGATTTTTTAAAAAGGCTGATTCCTAGAGTTTTTGTTTTTTTTCTCTTTTTCTGGCAGTGTACACTTGTTCTTTCTTTTTACCACTCCTTGGCAGTACCCTAGGTGCTTATTTGTTACAACCTACAACTAAAAACTTATGTCCCTTAAAAGTAACTTTCCTTTGAAGTGGTAACTTGGGAATAACTAACTGTGGCTCTGATTTTACAAGCCTTCAACCCATACCCCTATGTCTATCAATCTTGACTAGGCCAAAAGGGATGGAGATGGGCACTTGCTATAACCTATTAGGCACCACTCTCTTGGAACGGATTAAGAAACCAAGCTCCAGAGTCATTCCTGCTGTGTTCAGATCCTAGCTCTACCACTTCTTGGCTTGTGATTCTCAACAGTTCTTTTAAGTTCTCTGAAGTATAGCTTCCTCATCTGAAAAAAAGGAATAATAACAGCTTTTGTGTTGGTTATAAACTAGCAGTACTCAAAATGTCTTCAAGATCAAAAGTGTTTTCATAATAACAAGATATTATTTGTCTTTCTTACCATGTTTACCTTTGCACTGATGATGCCTTAGAATAAAACAAGGCAGTGGTACCAAAGTGGACTGGTTATCATTGGATTCTTTACTAAACATATATTCACAACAAAAACAAAGAAATGTCAGTTTTACTTAAGAATTATCTTTGATGAAGCAGTGAAGATTATAAATTTTATAAAATCATTACTTTCGAGTCCATAACATTATAGTATTCTGTTTGATGAAATGAGAGGTATGCCTAAAGTACTTTTGTATATTGCATATGGTTTTCCCAAGGAAAAAAAAGTGCAATCATTTGAGTTGCAAGCTAAACTAACCACATTTTCATTGATTGTCATTTTTACTTGAGAAAAAATGACTGAAATACAAACTTCAATTATTCAGTCTTGGGTATTTGGCAAAAACTTTCCGGAAAATTGATGAAGTGAGTTTGTTTTTTCAAGGAAACAGCTGATAGTATTTGTCAATTGTAAAGTTTGAGTTTTCAAGTATCCACCACCATGAGCATGACAGCTTCCCAAGACACAGCAGACTTTTCTGATGGGATGGGTCATAATACTGACAAATAGGATTTTTTGGTATTGTATAATGAAATAAGTCAACATTTGAGTGATCTCTATAATTCAGTGAACCATTATTTTCCATTTAACTAATACATGATTTTACAAGCCCACACACACATGAGTAAAAGGTCCATTTAAAGCTTAAGATAGATAATTTTTTTATAACATAGTACAAAAAGTTCATTGATATGGTTTCAGATTCTACCTTGAAACTAATCTTTAAAAAACTACGATTTGTCAAGTTTTGATGTAGTATCAAAGAAGAACACCCACAGTTACCTGAAAAGGTTATAGAAACATTTCACCTTTCTGCATTCATATCAGTGAAGTAATCACATTTTCCTCATTAACTTTGACTAAAACAACTTGCACAACAGATTAAATATAGATGAAGATAAGAGAATTCAGATTTATTATATTAAGCCAGAGTTAAGAGATTTGAAAAATATAAAATAATGCCAGTCTTCTTGCTAATCTTTTTTTGCTTTGAAAAATATTGTTATTTTTAATAAAAAGTTACTTATGTTAGCATGTAATGAATTTATTATTGTTACTTATAAATTAATGAATAAATACTTTTAAGTGCTCAGTTTTAATCTTTAATACAATATATACTGACAGATAAAACACATATAAACAATATAGGAGTTCTCAATAATTTTGGGTGAAAAGGGGTCCTGAGGCCAAAATGTTTAAGAAATGCAGTCATAAATAGTCTATGAGATAATTCTTACAAAGCACTTAACGTGGAGTAATCCAAAAATGGGCAGAAGACCTAGATAGACATTTCTCCAAAGAAGATATACAGATTGCCAACAAACACATGAAAGGATGCTCAACATCACTAATCATTACACAAATGCAGATCAAAACTGCAA
Source organism: Delphinus delphis (assembly GCF_949987515.2). NCBI lineage: Eukaryota > Metazoa > Chordata > Mammalia > Artiodactyla > Delphinidae > Delphinus > Delphinus delphis. The sequence goes on along the minus strand of NC_082690.1, from coordinate 49,390,070 downwards.
TGAGGTATCACCTCACACCAGTCAGAATGGCCATCATCAAAAAATCTACAAACATTAAATGCTGGAGAGGGTGTGGAGAAAAGGGAACTCTTGCACTGCTGGTGGGAATGTAAATTGATACAGCCACTATGGAGAACAGTATGGAGGTTCCTTAAAAAACTACAAATAGAACTACCATACGACCCAGCAATCCCACTACCAGGCATATACCCTAAGAAAACCATAATTCAAAAAGTGTCATGTACCACAATGTTCATTGCAGCACTATTTACAATAACCAGGACATGGAATCAACCCAAGTATCCATTGACAGATGAATGGATAAAGAAGATGTGGCACATATATACAATGGAATATTACTCAGCCATAAAAAGAAACGAAATTGAGTTATTTGTAGTGAGGTGGATGCACCTAGACTCTGTCATACAGAGTGAAGTAAGTCAGAAAGAGAAAAACAAATACCATATGCTAACACATATATACGGAATCTATCAGAGCTTTTTGAGAATCAAGACCATGTTTAATTAACTCTTCTTTCATGATCCTGTCTCACAGTGTGCTAAACACGTCTCTTCTTAGCTTTTGGATACTGTTTAACCTTTGCTCAGCCCACAAAAGCCCTTCATATTCTGTCCCATCCCATCTCCCTCCATTCCTCCTCTCCACTCCTACTTATAGTCTCTTGAATACAATCATGACATTTCCATTTCCATGCCAACTCCCCCCGCTCCCATTTATCTAAACTCAGCTCAAGCATCATCTGTCCTGCGAATCTTATGTGACTCACTAGTTGGGCTTAAATAGGCTTTCTTTTGTGCTCCCAGTGTACACTGATCTTGCTTCTGCTGCCAACAGTTATCAGATTACATTATAAAAGTTGTATTCATAGGGAAGAAACCATGTTAATTTTACTTTTGGGCACATCAAAAATCTGTAATAAGTATCTGTTGAATAAATGAATGAATGATAACTTTACTTTTCTTGATTATTACTATGTTAAGCACTTTATGGGCTTTATCTTAGTTATTCCTTAAAATAGTATATTTAAATATCTGTTTCTTTCTATTTATTTTTGCTTCTACCAGTTACCAAAAACTAAGCAGTTTACCTTTTGAAGAAGAAAAAAAAAAGAAACTCGTTCAGTCTCCTGCTGTATCAAGAGGTACAATAGAATAATAGTTTGCCCAATAGAAGCCTGAAGGAACTAATTCACCTCTATGGTTTCCCCTTAATTCCCTAATCACAGGCAGAATCCAATCAGACTTTAAAAGAAAATGAGGCTTGAAATCTACTTTATATTCCTCTTAGAGTCTTCTCTCATCTACTGGAGTGAAATTCTGCCTATATCATTTTTCTTTAAAGAGAACATATTTGACAAAGGATTTAAGAATACAATATAAAGCATTTAATTCTCAGCATCAACTCTAGACTATTTCTACATCTGAAGGTAAAGTAAATAAACTAAATTGGAGTGCAACAGAGAGGTATATATTTCTTTTAGAAGGTACTTAAGTAGAATATAAAAAATCTCTTTGGTTCTGTACTTAGCCTTTTAGAAGTAGAAGCAGAAATATGGGGTATTTACTTTCTTCTATTTTTCAATGGAAATAAATTTTATTTTTATGATTCAGGTAACAAAAAGATATTTTCTGTTTACTTCTGTGATTCCCTAAAATATCTTTCAGACACTGAAGTCCAAGGGTAAGTAGAGCTGACAAAAAAGCGTTGGTCTATCATTGTACTTTAGGCAGGTTAATAATTCTCCTTGAGGCATAAACATGAATTGCCACATTCTGCCATTTTCAATCTTTTGGGAATACACTTCAAAAGCACAATGTGTTTATAAAGTCCTCTAATATCTGCCACATCACAATAAATGATGAACCAGCTTCCAGAATATTGGCTCGAACCTCAAGCAAATTATGCAATAATGCTTCCTTGAAAGTTTTTGTGCATGCAGCTCCTTCTCTCCCAGAAGATACATCCACCAGATGGCAAAAGTGACAACCTCAGAAAAAACGAAAGCTGGTTTGAAAACAGAAGCTTCTTTAGAAGGTCAGGGCACAAATCTCTGGTAGCAAAGCATGGCACAGCATTTTAGAGACAAAACCTTATTACCCAAATATAGCCATTTCACAGCACTTAATGTTGGGTGGGTAGTATGTCTGTGTAAGGGTCTATTGCTCTCTCATCCTAGGATAAGGCCAAAGATTTTAACTACATGGCAAAGTAGGGGCCGATAAGACTATGAAGATGAGGGTTTTAGGATGCTACCAACAAATTCACATAAGTATATATGAATTCATATACGTGTACATAAATTTCACTTATACATCATATAAACACATAAATATGCTCATATATGCATAAATATGTATTATATATCTACACATGCAAACACATAGGCACAAACCACAATGAAATACAATTTCATGAATTTATATTTATACATATCCCATTGAAAGGCCACTTCGAGACATCTTAGAAGTCTTCCCCTAAAAGCACTAGCAGAATTTCTTGCACAGGTGAAAGAATTCCCATAACCACTTCTCATGGCAGGCCTGAAGAGTGAACAGTTCCCATTTTTTAAGCCAGATTGTACAGGACAGCATTTGGATGAAGAAGAGATTCCCAATCGCAGGCTAGAACAGTCATTCATTCTTCCATTTGTTCAATCACTTATTCATTTAAAAATACTGAACTTGTACTATAAATCAGGATTGTATTTGTTTAGCTGATAGCCATATCTAGATTAAATCAGGAGATATTAAAAAAGTTAAGCAGAAAAAAGTCTTTTTTTAAAACAAATGTGCCCCATTTTTACCTAGCTCTTAAAAGCACATATATCAAGTTTATAAAACAGAGCAAACCTCTAAGCATTTTACTTCTTAAGATGCTCAGGAACAGTACACGAATCTTTCTGTATTTTGCTTAAAACATCTTATTAGGTTACCTATTAACAAGGCCTTACTTAGAACCTAAAGGACCATTTCTTGAAAAGTGTGGGTGTGTTTATGAATAAATCCAAGTGCAATGAAAGAAAAGAGAATGAATCTGGTATCAAATGCATCCTACTGACTTTGTACTGGAACATTTGTTTCCTTTTGTGAGTAGTATAGAGGCAGCAAAATTTCTACTAACTGCTATGTTTTTTTTTTTTTTTGGCTGGGAGGAGAGGAGTAGGAAGGCAACTGGCTTGATGCCTGAACTTGCTTTTGTCCTTAGATAATTTCAATTCATCTAAAGACAAAAGCAATTGTCCAGGCTTTGGGTAAGGTGCATTCGTTTTTACTCCTTGAAAAAGTAACTAATTCTCAAATGTGCCTAACGTCTACAGGCTTATTTAATATTCTGTCTTCTGTTTGTAAACTATGAAACCTTACCCACTGGCCAGGAATTTCACTATGTTAAAGATTTCACACGTCAGTATGCAACTTGAAAATGGGTAAACAGTATCCCCAGATGATGAAATAGAGTGAGCACTTCAATCACTCAAGAAAGCTGCTAATTTAGGATACCTCATTCATTTCTCTTAACCCTAAGGAAAAGACAGAAATTATTTGATTATGTGACTGGTGATATACAGATAATAATTTAACATCTATTCTTTTAAAACTGTTCCTCATTGTGGCTCTGAGAAAGGTTTGTATCAGTATCTCTACATCAAAGATAAGGAAAAAAAAGGCCCAGTTAAATTAAGTGGTGGTCTAGACAGATTCACATGACAGGTCTTCAATAGAAGAGGGTAAGGATGCTGTATGATAGACACTGAGCCTTAAACTGCTTGGGCTGCAAAGATAAAATATGCTTCTTTCATTAAAAATTAATCTAAGAATTTAGACTGAGTGGCTTGCAGTAGCTCAGCAGTTTGTACCCACTCAGCAAATTTTTATTGTGCCCAGTCATCAAAATAGAACTAAAAGCATAAGAAGGAAGCTAAGATAGTCATTTATGGAGGTGCCAATGTAAAATTTCTGAGCTGTGTTTAAAAGCATAGTAAATATATAACCTTATATTAGTATGTAGTGCCTAGTCTTCCAAATAACTACACTCCCACATTTGGTCACTGCGTGTTGGTGCAGGTGGTTGGCTGGGAAATGTGTATCTATAAATGCACAGCAAAACAATGAATTCCAAGTCACAAACATTCCTCTAGTTTCTTATGTCTTTCTTCTACTCCATACAAACTCTTGTTAATTAATTCATTTGTTTATTCATTTATTCACTCATTTATTTATTTATTGAACATCTACTCTTTGCTTGGTAATGAGTGACATGCTGGATGTACAGGGTGAACTAAAAAGGCACGGTCCTAACTTCATGGATCCCTCATTAACCGAAAAAGTTTTATGAATGAACAGGATTCACAGCTATAATTGTATGCAAGTTACTTAATCTCTCTGAGTCTCAGTTTCCTCCTCTGTAAAATGGGGTTAATAATATCTTCCTTGCTGGGCTTTTGTGTTCCTGTGTTGTTCACAGCTGCGTATCCCTGATTACTTGGTATATAGTGGGAACTATACGTTCATGACAGAGTCAAGGAATGCATCAAACAGTGAACATATAGATCAGTTAAACAGCGGGTGTACGTTAAATGGTAGCTAATATTTATGAATAATATTGTTTCTCCTTCCTCTTTGTAGCCACTGTTGTAGAAGATAACAGCAGTAACTGTGACAATTTATATTTGTCTAGCTGCTCACTTTTTGCCCCTTGCTTAATTTTAAAGATAATTTGTACAAATTTCCATGTTATATCTTTAAATAATGTTGTGACATAGTCAGCTCAGGGCTTGTTAGCCCCATTTTCCCACTGAAGATGTAGACACTCAGAGAGATTGACTTATCCAAAATAAAACAGCCAATCAGTGGTAAATATAATTGTTGAATCCAAAGAATTGGATTGAATTGAATCCAGAGAATCCAGATTTTCTCACTGGGAATTCAGGGCACGCAGAACATCTCAGGAGAGGATATTGCAATATCCCATAAAGCTGGAGACTCATAAATCAAGTGATGACCAGGGATGCCTCTCCTCACTGCAATTTTTTGTTCTTAATTTTGTCCCTGGGGTCACGTGGCCTATGAGCTCACAACTCTAAATCCACTGCATACGAGAGGCTTAACTTTGAACTTTCATCACACTAGGGCAAATAAGAAAAGGTGTCAATGCCGTATTTTGGGAGATGTTAACTCATTTAAAGCATGTATTAAGGGCTTAAAAAGCATCTATGAACATAAATAAACTACTGTTCTTTTCATCAAAGCAGTTATTAGATGTACTGCTTAAAATGAGGCGGCATTAACCTTAAATTTAATTAAGCATATCTCATAATCTTGTGGGAGAGACAGAGACCAAACACCCAGCACCATGTGCACACTCACATGTTAATTAGTAAGAAGGGGAAAACTATTTATTTATTTTACCTAAGGAGAGAGAAAGAATTATGGTTCTAAAGTGTAGGCACTTTTTAAAAGCTATATCATCTAAGATTGGTCTAGAGAGATGACATAAAATATAATCTCCATGTTCTCTGATAAAACGAATCTGCCTGTGAGTTGTTATTTCTACCTGACAATGGAAAAGAGCAGCCTAGGGAAAGTCCTCAATGGTGTTATCTCCAAGAAGGTTCCCCTTAACTCCCAGGTTATAAGATCACCTCCACTGTCAGTCTACAGAACCTCATTCTTCAAGTTCTATCATATAAATTAAGGGAAGAAATTATTTGTTGAATGTGTTTACCTCATTATGCTCTCTAGTAGGGTGGGAAATAATTTATATTCATCTATAGATTTTTATTGTGGAACAAAGGTTTCTGCTCATGGTAGGTGCTTAACAAATATTTAGTGACAGATCTCTCTGCTGTCATCTTATCCCTAGCTTTACCATAAACCTGATAGTAGCAGCCCCAAGCAATATGTACTGAAGACATTTAAGTCTTTCATGACCAAGGAACTCTGATTATCCAGCCTACCATGGACATCCTATTTTGAAAGATTTAATGTGCCAAACAAACTTAATTGATTGTGTCTAGAGATGGTACATGAATACTGCAAACATGCTTTTGTTGTTCCTCCTAGGAAATCTTATTTATTGAGAAATAATTTTTTTCACTTTAATTAATGAAATATGTACATAATTGCCAGTCACAGCTCCTGGTTAGCCTAAGATAACCAGTGTGACGACAATGGGTTGGCAGAACTAGAGGCAAAAGCAAAGGCAATTGATGTTTCAGTTAGTTGTTGTGTGTGGTCTTATCTCCAACACAATTTCAATTTCTGTTAGGCTTTTAGAAATACGTATATTTCTAAATACACACCCCCACACACACATATATATACACACGTACATAGGCATACATACACATATACATGTACTTGCAGTGTATATGTGTGTATATATATATATTATTATGTATGCTTGAGGACAGTATCCTAAAAGAATGATATACCATAAGCAAGTAGAATTTATTCAAAGAATATAAAGTTATGTCAATATTAATATATTTCATCATATCAACTACATGACCATCTTAGAAGATCATATAAACATTTAATAAAATTCAGCAGCCATTCCTAATCTAAAAAAACCCACATTTCATAAACATTGTACATAATACCTTTCTGAGTCTAGAACTAACACAGACCGTAACTCCATCATTACAATTATTTACAATTATTCAAAATATTCTAGCAAACACAATAAGGCAAAACAAATAAGCGGTATAGTTATCATTGAGGAAACAATATAATCTGTGGATAATATATCTTTGAGTCTGGAAACAGAAGCAACTGAATTAAAAAAAAAGGAACCAATGACAGAGCTGAGTAAATTCACCAGTTACAAAATATATTTTAAAAGCTTTCCTGTATACTAATTGTAACCACTTATAAAGCACCATCCACAACATGAGTCTAAAGATATGCAGAATTTACATGAAAATAAAAAGCTATAAAATTTACTAAGACACTAGTACATATGATCATTCAATAAATATTTATTGACTACCTGTCATGCGCAAGGCATTATACTAAATTCTGGGAATATAATGATAAAATAGAGCTGGTTCCTCCACGCATATCTTTCAGTGGTAGAAATCAGGGGCAGATATTAGGCAACTAATTATATTGTAAATTATTTGATTTATGATGGCTCTAGGTGCTACAAAGGAGAAGAGAGCATATGGGAAAATATAGCAAGAAGACCTGCCCAGCTCTGGGTAGTTAAGGAAGGTTTCTTTGAGTAAATGGTATTTGAATTAGCAGAAATCAACTAAATTAACTGAGTGCAAGGGAGAGCATTCTGAGGAGAGAAAACAGTGTGTGTGAGGTCTTTGAGGTAGAACGAAGCATAGCATAATGGATGAAACAAAAGAATAGCCTAGTGTCTTAAGCACAGGGAGAGGAGTACACTTTGGCACCGGCTAAGATTGGAGAAGTACATAGGTGCCAGATCATGCTGGGCCTTATAAGCCATGTTAAGAATTCTGAACTCTATTCTACATGCCAGGCAATATTCTATTTTGCATGTGTTAAACCATTTAATTCTTATATCACTCTATGAGATAGGAACTATTAATATCTCTATCTTACATATGAGAAAAGTGAAACACAGAAAGATTAAGTAACTCAAGGGATTGCAGTGACCCTGGCTACAATGTGGAGGATAGGTAGATAGGACAGAAAAAGAAAGTAGCAAGATTGATTGAGAGTCTACTATGCCAATGCCTAATGGAAAATGAGGTAGCTTAAACTAGTTTGCTGACAGTGAAGACACAGGAAGTGAATATATTAGAGAGATGCTAGAAGGTAAAAGGATAGGATTAGGTGATTGTTTGGAAATGGCAATGAAGCAAAGAGAAATTCCCATTGTTAGGTCTCTGGCTTATAAAACTAGATGCCCTGTGCATTAAGATAGAGAATTCTGAGAGAGGTGAGTTTGGAGTATCAGATTATTAGATTAATTTTGACATGTTGAATTTGAGTGCCTATATGACATGCTATTGGAAGTGCAGAGTAGTCAATTAGGTATCCAGGTCTGGAGCACAAAGGAAATGTTTGGTTTGAACGTATATATTTGCAAATTAATTACAGATAGGTGGGCTTGAAGCCATCAGAATGTGTGAGGTCATCCAAGGAGAGAGTGGAGAATAAAAAGACTCAGGACTGAGGCTGGAGCCTCCCAGTCATTAGAAGTTGGTTGGAAGAGAAACTGATAAGGTTGACTAAGAAAGACTAACCAGAGAGAGACATGTAAATCAAGAGCTGCTACTATCAAGAAAGACAAAAGACATTATCTCAAGATAAGGGAGTGATCAACAGTATTAAACACCGCTGAGAGGTCAGAAAGAGACAAAAAACGCCTAAGAGAGGCATAATATTTTTAAAATATTAAACCGATATATTTTTAAAAATTTACTTTATTCAAGTAGTTGATTTACAATGTTGTATTAATTTCTGCTGTATAGCAAATTGATTCAGTTATACCTATATATAATTCTTTTTCATATTCTTTTCCATTATGGTTTATCACAGGATACTGAAAATAGTTCCCTGTGCTATATATCAACAGATGTAATTTTTTTTTTTTTTTTTTTTTTTTTTTTTTGCTGTACACAGGCCTCTCACTGTTGTGGCCTCTCCCGTTGCAGAGCTCAGGCTCGGGACGCGCAGGCTCAGCGGCCATGGCTCACGGGCGCAGCCGCTCCGCGGCATGTGGGATCTTCCCAGACCAGGGCACGAACCCGTGTCCCCTGCATCGGCAGGCGGACTCTCAACCACTGCACCACCAGGGAAGCCCAACAGATGTGTTTTTAATTTTTCTTAAAGAATGCTGCCCTGGGGCTTGTTGTCCATTGAAACAATAGTCCAGGGGAAGGAAAGGCCTTGAACAAGAAGTCCTTAAAGGAAGGAAGAACTTAGGATTCAATAGAAGGGAAGATCCTACCAAACAGGAAAAGGAAGTACAAAGAGTCCTCCAAAAGGGAGAAGGCAAGGGCAAAGGATCAAAAGTGTACTACCCTGATCCTTCCTCTAGGTCAAAATCCCACATGCTGGAGGTAGGAGTGAGTGGAGGCATGTTGGAAACGACTGTGTAGATTTGGGGGCAAACTTCCAGAAAAGTGGGGATTGTGTCTCACTAGCCTTTTGGTACTCTGAGGAAAAGTGCTCCTTGGAGTCTGTAATACAGTAAAAGTGGAAGTGGTTGTTTAGAGGCAGAGGGAGAATAAAGCTGAGACAGTATTTGTCATACTATATATCCAACCTCCCACTCACAGTTTCCTAGTTCTCCATGGCTTTTATATGATATGGAGGATAACCAGAAGTTCCCACGTGCTTCTTGTAGAATTTCAAAGGAAAGCAACCAGTGGACCTTCCCATAGTACTGTCATGCTGAAGAATAAGGTGACCCCTAAGCAGGCATTTCTAGATAAACAACCTATGTCAAGATCATTTAGAAGATGTGGTTATGATGCTGAGGATCTCTAGAGCCAGCAAGATCTGAGATGGGGGCAAATACACCAAGGGGATAACTGGGCTCTCACAATGTCTAAAGCATAGACCACAAGTTCTCCGGCTGTAGGCTGCAGGCAGATGCCAGCAAGATGCCCAATGGCCAGGAATGATGGAAAGAGCCACATCATTCAGCAAGGACTCAGAGGACAGCCTGAGGAACCTCATGCAAACCAGCTACAAGTTCCTATCACCATGAGAGCAAGTAAGATTTCTTCTATACCAAGTTTACCTATAAAAAACTGCTTTAAATTAAAAAACAAAACAAAACTGAGATACCTCTAATGGACAGATCAAGATTTACTTTTTTAAATAAAGAGGATGGAATCATCTGTTGAAATAAAGAATACTGTGGTTTAACTTTTCCATCTCTGAATATCTGCAAATCCATTTGACGAACTGATGTGGGGGTCACTAGAGACATTAGCAAGAGTTGTAGTGGGACTCGGTGGTCACAGAAACAGTAGTAGGGTAATTTGAGGAATGAGAAGAAGATGAGGAAATAGAGGAGCAAGAGAAATGTGCCTGTGAAGAGCTGGTACAGTTAGGATGCTTACCTGGGGTATGGAAGAAAGGATTCCATTTATGTTGGTAAATAATTGAAGAAATTTATATGTTAATGGGAGAGATCAAAAGAGAGAGATTGAAAATTCAAGAAAAAGAAGAAAGTTGATGGAGAATGTAGAAGTACAGTAGGAAAAAAATACAGGGAAGAAATACTAACAGAGTTGATCATCTGCATGCATCAGAAATCATCTGATAAAAATTTAAAAGACAAAATATAGATGGCTTTAATATATAATAAGATTTAAAGACCCAATAAGGTAATGTGTAAGCATATGAATTAGAAAATAGACAAGGGGCATATACTGATAATTCAGAAAAGAAAAAAGTGCAATTCAATCAGTAGGCTTATAAAACTACGTCCAACCTCACTAGTAATAAAATGCAAATTAAAACAGTAAGAAACAATCTTGCCTATCCAACTGGTATAGATAAAAATTAGACCATCTGTCTATTTCCTTTGTAATACTTGAAATATTTTAATAACTATTTTATATACTGGTCTGCTCATTTACTTTAATCTCTTACTTGCCCACTAAACTGGACATTTTGAGAAGGTAAGAAAATGCCTGTCGAGATAACTTTTGTATTTTCAATTCCTTGTGCAATGTCTGGTCCATGATAGGTCCTCAATAGACACGTACTGAATGAATAAATGCATGAATGAACGTTGGTGAGGGAGCGAGGCCCTTGCATATTATGTTGAAGGAGCATGAAGTGGTACAACCCACTTGGAGAGAAGCTTGAAAATATCTATCAAAGGTCAGTGTTATATTTTTCAAGCTAGCAAATACATTTTTAGGAATTTATTCAAAATAAATAGTATTTGTATAATGTAGGATAAGGATGTTCATCAAAGTTATCTATACTCTGATTATAATTTATAAATAATTTAAATGTCCATTAATAAATATCCAATTAAATAAATTATGGTACATAAGTTTAATTATATACTAACTAAACAACCATTAGAATTAAGATTTTAGAATTATTTTTATGGCATAGAAAAATGCTCAATTATATTGTTAAATGAGAAACTTACATTTTAAAGCAATACGTATGATACAACCTCAGCTTTGTCTAAAAAACAACTTGGGATGTATAAACACAAAAAATACACAGAATTTATTTTCTTTGAGCTTTTTTTCTGTCTTCCAAAATTTCTACATAGGACATGAAAAATATTTTAAACATAGCTTAAGAATTTCTTCCAGGACTCTTTAGAACTTAGAAAAATCTAAATTTCTTCCCACATGTTTGGAAGAGAGAAAACTGATGACCTATTTTTATAAATTTCAAATCATTCCTAATTACTCTAATTTTAACTCCAACCTTTAAAAACATTTGCACGCACAGAGTTTTCTTATTTTTAGAGCACTATATTTTTTTATCTGTCCTTTAAAAAAATTCTGTTTTTAGAATCATCTTAAATACTTAAGTCTAACAACATATTTAAGCCAAACTTAGATTAGAATCTTCATCCGAAGGATTTAAGGCAGATGTGAAAATTTAATGACCTCATTAATTATAGAATTTAACTGCAATCTCTAAATAGAATTGTGTATATTTTCTGACTCCTGTGGCCTTTATTAGCTAATAGAGTAATTCTGGTTTTTTAGTAACTCATTTGTGCTATTTGCATTAGAATAAAGCCTCTTTCTTTACAAAGTTTCCCTATTCAGAAGATAAACCACTTTTATTTCTGTTTCCTGTTCTTTTCTAGAACAAATGCCCTAATTTATATGCACAGGTGTTTCTGATGCATATTTCTAGCTCGGCATTGATAGTGCTGCTTTCAGGGGCAATAGCATTCTTAGGCAGGGCTAGGATATTTTGTTTAGAAAATGTCACTTCCCCAATAAATGTATGACAGGTTGCATTTGTCTACGGCTCCTTTAATTCTGACATTGTTTCCTCCATAAAGCTCACAACTCTTCTCACTTTGTCTGATTCATGAGAGCAGTGGGATTAGTTCAAGTCATCATCTCATTCTTGGCCTAGATCTGACTGTGGTGATAAGATGAGAAAGAAGCTCTGGAAGGCTATGGAACAAAGTAAAAACGTGCATATTGTGGATCGGATAATAATAGGGCACATAGCCTGCAGTTTAATCATTGAAGGTACTGGAACTATCTAGTCTGAACACCTCGCGTTATACAGCACAAATAGAGGAAACAGTAAATATTTGTTTAGCTCATGGATGATTAAAAGTAGGTGGGGGCTTCCCTGGTGGCGCAGTGGTTGAGAGTCCGCCTGCCGATGCAGGGGACACGGGTTCGTGCCCCGGTCCGGGAAGATCCCACATGCCGCAGAGCAGCTGGACCCGTGAGCCATGGCCGCTGAGCCTGCGCGTCCGGAGCCTGTGCTCCACAACGGGAGAGGCCACAACAGTGAGAGGCCCGCGTACCGCAAAAAAAAAAAAAAAAAAGTAGGCGGATAGCAGTAAATGTGTCTTGGGGAGTGGGAAATTACAGTATGTAATGGAAAAAGGATGGCATGGAAGTTCCTGAAGATTCTCATAATTTTCCCTGGGTCTCAACAGGGCTACACCAGGCCCATGTTAGAACAGTTCAGCGTTAAGAATTTTACACGTGTGATTTCATTTGCTTTTCAGAATAACTCTATGAAGCAGTATGATTCTCCCTATTCTAGAGATGGTGAAACTGAGGCAGAGAATGAGTGGATGGCTGCACCATAATTTGAACCTAGACTGCCCGATTCCCAGGAGTATCTCAAATCACTACACAGATAGTTTGCTGAAGAACCCAAGTGATGAAGCCAGTTGTTTAAGTCGAGGGTTAAACTCAGCAGGTACCCAATTCTGATACAGATTCCAATATTCCTTAGTGATCATAAAGTTCCCACTCACATTTAGCTCTGAACCATCAGCCTTTCCAATTCTGCTTCTGCTAAAGCTCTATGTGATCTTTTGGTCCTCTAAATAATTGTTTTATTTACTACTACTTGAGTATACCAGAACTGACCAGTCTTTTTTTTTTTTTTTTGAGAGTACAATAATTTATTTTTGTTCATACGTCCACTGGTCCACTTAGGCTTGGCTAGATTTAGCTGTAAATACGTGTTAAGTTCATGATTGTAACACTAACCTCTCATTATCTTTTTTTTTAATATCTTTATTGGGGTATAATTGCTTTACAATGGTGAGTTAGTTTCTGCTTTATAACAAAGTGAATCAGTTATACATATACATATGTTCCCATATCTCTTTCCTCTTGCGTCTCCCTCCCTCCCACCCTCCCTATCCCACCCCTCCAGGCGGTCACAAAGCACAGAGCCGATATCCCTGCGCCATGCGGCTGCTTCCCACTAGCTATCTCCCTTACGTTTGTTAGTGTATATATGTCCATGACTCTCTCTCGCCCTGTCACAGCTCACCCTTCCCCCTCCCCATATCCTCAAGTCTGTTCTCCAGTAGGTCTGTGTCTTTATTCCTGTCTTACCCCTAGGTTCTTCATGACATTTTTTTTTTCTTAAATTCCATATATATGTGTTAGCATATGGTATTTGTCTTTTTCTTTCTGACTTACTTCACTCTGTATGACAGACTCTAGGTCTATCCACCTCATTACAAATAGCTCAATTCAGAACTGACCAGTCTTGATGATATTATTCCTCATTTCAGGGCCTGGAATGCCTTCCTTTGTTCTGACTACTTATCCTATTTATACAAGAGAGCAAAATTCCATATCCACTGCAAAGCCTTCTTATAATTCCCTAATCCTGTGGAACAATTCCCTTTTCTGAACACCTAGAATTCTCTACCTGCTACTTATTTTGCAATTGACATACATCATCTTGTATGATCTTGAAGAAAATATAAAATACATACATATATATGATAAAATTTAGAGAAACACTACAAATAGTACAGAGAATTAATATAAAATACGACTTTACATATTCCCTCCTTTTGAATTAGATCCTGGGCACCTGGAAAGCAGGGGCTCAATTACCTTTGTCCTCTCCTCCCAACAACTCAGGAGAGTCGCCTGCACGTAGTATGTGTCCAGTGTCCTCACTGTTGACACTGATGTAATTATAAATAACAGTCATAAAAGCCACAAAGTAGTAGGCATTGCCCACAGGGCATTCATATGTACTATATACCACACTTAGCATTTTATGTGCTTTATCTCATTCACTCTTCCCAACGATCCTATGAGCTAGTAACAGATGAGGAAACTAAGACCCAGAAAGGATAATTAACTTGCCCAAGCATCTTAGAGTGCTTACTCTTCTCACTATTTTGTTTCAGAAAATATAGCTTGTTTTTTCATAAAAGTGCCATAATGTTAACAATAGGTTTTTATCATCAATTTTAAATGAATTAATGAACAGTTTTAAAATTTGTTAGTTTCATAGTAAGTGTCAGTAGATATAAGTCATATAAGCAAAAGCTCTGTAGTGTCCTCAATAATTTTAAGAGTATAAAGTAGTCCTGTGACCCAAACCTTTGAGAAGCATGACTTGCCAGAGAAAAGCTGACCTCCTAATTCCTCTCTCATCTCATTTCTTACCATTTCCCACCTTGCTCAGTCTCTCTATTATTAGAACATGACAGCCTCATTTGTCTCTCATTTTGTACTTGCTGTTGCCTCTTATTATTTGCAGGACTTGCTCCTTCACCTTCAAGTCCAAGTTCAAATGCCATCTTTTCAGTGCAATCTGACCACATCACTTAAAATTTCAACTCCTGACACTCCCTACTGCCTTTCCCTACTTATTTTTTTTCCTTAACCCTTGTATTAGTTTGCTAGGGCTGCCGTAACAAAGCACCACAAATTGGGTGGCTTAAGAGAAACTGATTATCTCACAGTTCTGGAGGCTAGATTTCAAAACAGCTCATTACCATTTAAAGGCTTACTTATAACGAAAACAATTCTTCCTGCTAGAGATGTGGATAATATAACATATGCCTAGATACATCTAATTGTTCATTGCTTCCCCCTTCTATCAGATTCCTTCTTAATTTTGTCAGCCTGCATTGGAATTGCCTCTAATATATTCAAAATTTCCCCCTTTGTTGTACCATGAGGTCTTCGGCTAATTGGATCAATAAGGCATTTAGGGGGCAATACCTACTTGATTGATATGAAATTTGAGATCAAGGTGTTGGCAAGGTTGATTCCTTCTGAGGACTGTGAGGAAAAATCTGTTCCATGCTTTTCTTCTAGCTTCTGGTGGTTTGCCGGAAACCTTTGACGTTCCTTGGCTTGTAGGAATGTCCATCCAGTCTTCATCTTCACATGGTGTCCTTCCTGCGTATGTATGTGTGTGTGTGTGTGTGTGTGTTTCTAAATTTCCATTTTTGCCAAGGATGCCAGTCATATTGGATTAGGGCCCACTCTAATGACCTCATCTTAATATGAACATCTACAAAGACACTGTTTTCAAATGAGGTCACATTTACAGGCACTGAGGGTTAGGACTTCATCGTCTTTTTGGGGGGAACAGTTCAAGCCATCATAACCCTGACACCTTCTAACATACTGTAAAACTTTTGTTTGCTTGTTTATTGAAAGTATTCTCCCTTAAGAATGTTTATTTCTTGGCATATTAGTTTGCTAGTTCACTGTTATATGTCCAGGGCATAAAACTGGACCAGCATACAGTAGGTGCTTTAATAAATACGTGTGGAATGAATGAACTGTAGCCATTTGGTGGAGCAGGGAGCTGGATAGGTAGGAGGAGGATGTAAGATGACGTTAGACCAGTAGTTGAGACCCAGATCAAGATGGCCTTGTGTTCTTGATACACTTACGAATCTGTGTAGTTAGTTATATCCCATGTCTGCTTATAAAAAATTGGCCTGCTTTGCTGTGCTAAATGCTATCAATATATATTTTAAGGGATTATTTTGCTTAATAATTAAATTGCATTTTAGTGATTAAACACTTTTACATTATTGATTTCTCATGCAGTTCTATATTTTACCAATAGTCTATACATTTACTATCACTTACAAATTTCAAAATAGCCCTTCATCATTTAGGGTCTTAGTTATAACAAGAATAATTCTTCCTGATAGAGATGTGGATAATACATATATGACCAGATACATCTTACTGTTCTTTTTTTCCCCTCTATCAGATTCTTTCTCAATTTTGTCAGCCTGCATTGGAGATATATATATATATATATATATATATATATATATATATATATATATATATATATATATATTCAAAACTGTCCCACCCCTCTGTTGCACCATGACTAAGAAATTTTAATCTTTGGTTAATTGGATCAATAAGGCATTTAGGGGGCCATACCCACTTGATTGATATAATCAACTGAGGCTGTGCACCTGGTAAACCAGGAAAAATAAGGGGAAACAACACAAGCAGCAGCAGTTTAAGTTGAACAAATGTGTGAGTTTTAAAAATACTTCTTCTCACTTCAGAGTTCACCCTACAATTTATAAAATAATTCACCTTTTTTGGGCATTTTCTGCTAGGGACTTCTAAGCTGTCAATTAGCATTCTTAAAAGCAGTCTCTTTATTTTAGCTTAATGACCCTGAACGCAAGCAAAGTCATTCAGTCTCTGGCAGATGAAAATGACGTGAAACAGTACACCAGCTGGGTCGAGGAAAAAGTGTTTCAGGGACCTGCACAGGTTTTCTTTTACAGGTTTCTTTTTTTCCAGAATGACTGAAGAGAAAATACTTAGATGTAATATAACATGCTCAGTCCTTCAGGCCTAGAAGGAAACTTTTAAATTTGGGAAGGCCCCAGAGGTTATCTAACTGAACCTCTATATATTTACAGAGCAGAAGGTATAGGCCCAAAGAGTAAAGTGATTTCTCTAAAGATCTTTGGCTTTAAGAGGATGGCAGCAGGAAGGTCTGGTGCCTGGGAGAGCACTTGTGAAAACCTTAGCCTGTAATCTGAATTTTCCATGATGATCCCAATTTTAATTACGCAGTAAACTGTCCAATTATCCCCCCAATTTTAATACCTAGGCTACATGTGCCAATAATTTTCAAATTTGAATGCTGCGCACAATTTTACTGTCAAATGATATATTACTAAGAATGAGTTATTGATGGGGACACCTGCCATCTTGATTCAGAACAGCCATAGCAGGTGGAAGGGCAAGGAGTTTATAACCGTTCTTCCTTAGAAGGTAAAATATGCATCCCTAAGTTCCTTTACTCTGCAAATATTCTGCTAGAGGAAAAACTGAGGGGATAATCTGAACCTCAATCATAAAGCTTACAGTGAATAAGATCTATATTCTGTGATCATGAAGTCTTAAATATGCATTTTAGGCGTTCACCCTGCACCTCCCCTTAGCGCCCTCAAAGAAATTTCTTAAAAGTGAGTTATCTGTGGCCAAGAAGCACATGAAAAGCTGCTCAACATCACTCATGATTAGAGAAATGCAAATCAAAACGACAATGAGCTATCACCTCACACCCGTTAGATGGAAATGTAAATTGATACAGCCACTATGGAGAACAGTATGGAGTTTCCTTAAAAAACTAAAAATAGAATTACCATATGACCCAGCAATCCCACTACTGGGCATATACCCAGAGAAAGCCATAATTCAAAAAGACATATGCACCCCAATGTTCATTGCAGCACTATTTACAATAGCCAGGTCATGGAAGTAACCTAAATGCCCGTCGACAGATGAATGGATAAAGAAGATGTGGTACATATATACGGTGGAGTATTACTCAGCCATAAAAAGGAATGAAACTGGGTCATTTGTAGAGACGTGGATGGATCTAGAGACTGTCATACAGAGTGAAGTAAGTCAGAAAGAGAAAAACAAATATCATACATTAATGCATATATATGGGACCTAGAAAAGTGGCACAGATGAACTGGTTTGCAGGGCAGAAACAGAGACACAGTTGTAGAGAACAAACGTATGACACCAAGGGGGGAAAGTGGCGGGTGATGGTGGTGGTGGTGTGATGAATTGGGAGATCGGGATTGACATGTATACACTGATGTATATAAAATGGATGACTAATAAGAACCTGCTGTATAAAAAATAAATAAAATAAAATTCAAAAATTCAAAAAAAAGTGAGTTATCTGTGATTTAAATCTCAAAAAAAACAAAACAAAACTACAAGTGACTGTAATTCCAGAAACTTACTGTTTCTTTATTCTCAAGCTTAGAACTTTCGTAATATTATTAACATAGAGTAACATAGTATTTAGTACCATATTAAATACTTAATACTTTCACAGATAATAATAAAAGTACTAAAGTATTTAGTACTATACTAAGTACTTAGTAATTTCACATAAGTTCTAGCTTATAAAGCTATTCCTTAGCTTTACCAATTATAAGTTATATATATATATATACATGTATATGTATTCTTGCAATAGCACATAATGAATATATCCCATGACACATAAAATAGAAGGCCTAGACTGACCTATCACAACCTCGAAAAGGGGGAGTATGAATCTGAAACTATCTTCTACACATAAGTTAAAAATTTTTTAATAAACTATTTCAAAATGAAGCTACCTATGATAGTATTAAAAATACCATTGTAACATTTTTGTTCTACATAGGAAGACAAGTTAAATACTTGCTAATTCCCCTGGAATCAAGAGAAAAATCACACCTTCACTAACACCTACAACAGGCAAAAATTTATTTTAGGCACTGTCAAGGATACAAAGAAATACAGGCCATAGACGTTATATAGGGCAATCTCTATAAGAACTTATCAAATATGTACAAGTAGAAAAGTAGCAGTATATATCTATAAGAATGATCATTCCTAAGCAACTACTAGGGTAAAATAATCATATATCACTGCTTCTTCAGTACCCCATTTGTGTCCAAATGGTCACAAGAGCAGAAGTAAACCACTTTTCTCAAAATGGATAAAAATCCAAGTAGAGGATAAAATGCATGAAATTTATACTTGTAAACTTAGAAGTAAATGGGCCAGATTGACTCTCCTCTTCAAAATGCTTTTAGGGAAGTATCTCAGA
The DNA here is from genome assembly GCF_949987515.2 of Delphinus delphis. Classification (NCBI taxonomy): domain Eukaryota; kingdom Metazoa; phylum Chordata; class Mammalia; order Artiodactyla; family Delphinidae; genus Delphinus; species Delphinus delphis. The sequence goes on along the minus strand of NC_082690.1, from coordinate 49,370,997 downwards.
TTTCAAGTGGAACTACCTGCTCTGAGAAACAAAATCACACAGAGAACAGAAAAACTAAGGCGGGGGGGTCATCATTCAGAAGACAAACATATCAGAAAACACTGGGATGAAGATAGTGTAATCCAGATGTTGAAATCAGAAAACCCAGCATTTACGTGTACTTTGTAGGTGGGCAAGTGTATGCATGGCACAACCTGTGTCCCCGATTATGACAGCCAGAGCCTGGGCATGTCCTCTGTGACACAGGCTGGAAAGGCATTGTGGAGAAGATAAGAGGTAAAGCTGGTTTTGAAAGTGGAAAGGGATGAGGTTCCTCTACAGAGAGAAGGAGGCAACTTAGGAAACATAGGTATAGTGAGGAATTGAGGACCAGTTGTCCAAAGCAGGGAAGCAGGGAAGAGAGAGTTGAGTGAAGAGGGAGATGAGCCAGCTTAGATGATCACAGCCTATGATAAAATTCCAGTGTTTTAAGGATAAATATGCCCTCATATCCTCTAAAGTAGACCTGATCCCTTTCAGATTTGTGTATGTGTGTGTGTCTGCATACATGCAGATACATACACATGCACACACACATACATACATAAATGGGGTCTATTTGTTCACCTGCTTACTCTAAGCACTGAGGTTTTGGTACCTTCTTCTCTTGGACTACATAAAATTTCATTCATTCGCCTATTATTTGTCAAGAGTCTACTCTCAGTTAAGTACTAGGGCACTAGGATTATAATGATGAACGGTATCCACACGTAGTACAGCAGGGGTGAGGTAGAGTGGTCATGCGTGCAGATGGAAAGGTGACTCAGGCATGACCACACTGGGCTATGAAGAATTAGGACTGAGGTGTAAAGAATGAAGAAACAAAAAGAAGGCAGAAGAAAATTCTTCTGACATATATCAGGATTACTTCTTTAATTATGATGTCTCACATGGAGCTTTCTAATCCTTTCTGCTTCCCAGATGCTTATGTATATGGAAAGCAGGATATGAACTGAGTCTTTCCTGGCTTGAGCTTAGGTCAAGGCTTTCAGCTGAATGGAGGTGGTTATAAAAGAACTTAGCATATGCACAGCCTAGTCTAAGTGTTTGTTTTAAAAAGTTTTGCACTGAAATACTGATGTGAGCAGAGCAGATTCACCAAGGTGTTATCAGGATACCTGCTACATAGTGGCTTTGGGTTTCTGCTTGCAGAATTCTGCCATGTGATGGGGTGGGGATGGAGAGGTGCTTAGAAAAGAACACAGGAAGCACGATAAAATTATTTGACACACTACTGTAATCTTCTCGCTCTCCCAGTTGGCAATAATTCCTAAACACACACATTGCTTATAAAAGTGAGCACCAGGACAATGGTACATTAAAAAAAAAAAAACAGAACCCAGAATTTTTACCACCCGATACTTGGAAAAAATTGCTTTTAATGTACCCCTTAATTTATTGAGAGCCTACTGTGTGCAAGGCACTATGCTGGATGCTACATAGTCACTGGTGAAAAAAACAAGGATGGTATCTTCTTTTGTAGAGTTTAATATCTAATGGTAGAGGCAGATGTTAAAAAGAGAAATAAGCAAACACAAAATCGCAAGTACTATGGGAGTGAATAATAACAGGGGATGGCTAATTTAGATTCAAAGGTCAGAAACAGCTTCTTTGAGGAAATAACAGTTAAACTAAGACCTGAGGGATGGCTGAAAGTTGCTAGGAAAAGGGAGATGAAACAGCATTTTGGCTGAAGAATTAGCATTTTTTAAATCTTGGCTTTTCATGGCATGAAAGTGTCTAAGCCTTAAATAGGAAACAGGAAAAATAAAACAAAATTATCAGGAGCAAACAACTAGAATATCTTTAAAGGAAAGCTATGTTTACAGAAGTTAGGTCAGAAGATTATTGCCCGTGACCAAAGGTCACTGCAAATATATTGAAAAGCTGTAAAAAAAAAAAAAAAAAAAAAAAAAATTAAAAGTTTAAACAGTCAAGCCGAGGCTGGCATTCTGTGACACAGACAACCAGGCAGGAAGTTTGAAGGAATATTTTTCCCTCAAATCTTTCTCCTCTGAAATAGTGATAAGATGAAGTCATAAGAATCAGAATATATATATACATACACTAAAAAAGAAATTCAAAAATTCAAAAGTCTAGTATCCTCAAGGGAACAGAATGAACATTTCAAGGCAAATAAAGGAGGAAATATATTCTATTCCTATTTTGGATGTTTTCAGTTCTGGAGGCATAACTGATGTCACATGATTTCTTCAGGTAGAAAAAAAGAAACTGGTAGAAATATCAACTCAGAATGAACACTTTTGGCCAGAGGAGGTTGTACCTGCTAAATATTTATAGGATTTTTTTATTTTAAGCATTCTGTTTTAGGTTGGAGTTGCAGCCAAACCACATATGAAAAATACTGTGTTGCAAAATGTATATAGCTAAACTGAAGTATTTCATTCTCATTTAAAAAATACCTTACAATAAAATAAATCATTTTATTTTTGATTGCTTGAAAGAGGATATGTTTTATTAGTATATATAATTATCAGAAATTTCCTACCAGAGGAAGAAATGATATGGGGTGTATATTTTTGGTCCTAATATTGGGTTCCTGTGTTGACTCTGGGTAAGCCCTTGCAACCTCTGTGACACTCTATTTTCCTTATCTATCAAAATCAAATTATAGGTTTGAATTAGCTGTCAACCTTCTCCAGCTCCAATATTTTCTGATTCCATAATATTAATTCCCTACTTTAGAAGAAACCCATTTTCCTTCCTTCAAGTATTTCTTACTAGGTAGATGCTTGGAATTCAGCAAAAATGATACTGCCCTCAAGGAAGCCCAGTTTGGCAGAGGGATAGAATGGGGTGACTGACCAGGAAACAGGCAATCGTGATATAGTGTGATATGTGCCTGGGTGTTATGGTATCATCTAGGAGGAATGTCTGCTCCAACTAAGGAAGTAGAGTTTTCCTGAGGAGGAAGGAACAAACAATTATTTAGCAAATATAGCTTTACAGCAACTAAACTTTGCTCTCTTGAATTATTTTCTTGGTTCCACCGAAAAGAGGCAATTTTAATATGGGTTGAGAAGTGCTACTTCTCAAAGTTTATGAAACATGGGGACTCTGAGGACAAGTACCAGTGGTCTACATCTTACTTCAGGCCTTGACAATGCTCAGAAGTCCATTCATGTTCAAAGATTAACTTCTTATCTTCTGAACATCCATCAGGGCACACACAGTGCCTTTTGACCTAGTCAATTCCCAGTCACCCAGTTACCAGTGAAATAGGTCTGGTTTCCAGCACCAAATATTTGAAGTTGCCATCTTCTGAGATAAAAGTAGAGTTCTATCACATGTAATCCTGTCTCAAAGAACCTCCTTTGTTAGGGTGTGTGCATGTGTGTCTGTGTGTGTGTGTCTGTGTGAAGTAACATAATCTGAGACTGGGACTGTTTGTAAGTCTGTATTACTGATATATTTGTACAATGACCCTGATGCGTCTACAAGAGCAACACTTGCTAATTTCATACTTCCACTTTTCTGGAGGTGCCTGGGGTCCATACAGTAGGGAGTAATTATCACATCACTCATCTGTACTAGTCAAGGGATGAAGAACAATGACCATTTTAAATGACAATTCCCATTTCAGGGGGAAACATTAAATGGCTTTTATCTCTTATGGCAACTGAGGTCAATATCAATTTGCACTGTTTTTTCTCCAGAGCACTTATTGACATCTAACATAATATTCATTTTACTTATTTATTTAATGTATTTAATGTCTCCACCACTAGAATATAAGCTCTCTAAGCGTAAGAATTTTTATTTGTTTTGCCTACTGTTATATGGCCTGAGACTTAAATAGTACATAATATATGACAGTTGATCAACAAAGATTTATAGGCTGACTGACTGAATGAATGTCACTAAACCAGCAGAGACTCAACATCTGATTCCATCTCTAGGTGGATTCTGGTAGGATGGAAAATTTGTACCAATGAATGGCTGCACAATTGTGGCAGAGAAGGCAACTAGGTCACTCTATTTGTTTCTCTTTAATTAAATGTACTCTTTTTTGAAGGATAAAAAAATTGGGGCTGTTAATATTAATTTCAGCAGCTACCAAGGGACATCAACTCATAAGTTCTGGAAAAGGAGCTGTAAGTCTTCTTGTTAGAGGACATTCAAACAACCAACAGAAGAAGGTACTTGAGAATTAAGGGATGTGCTGGCGAAGGCTCCTAGAAGGAGATAATACCTAAACTCCCACAGGAAGTCTGAGCAGGCATTAGTGAGGCAAATGGGGTGGGGCGTGGAGAAGAGCATTCGTAGGAAAGAGGAGGTGAGAAAAAGAGAATCCTATGTGTTTGGGAAATTTGAACTCATACCATGTGGGTGGAATACAGACGCAAGGAAAGAATGATAAGGGATAAACTGGAGCTTAAGTGAGAGGTAGGAAGAACATGTAAGGCCTTGGAGGCCGAGCCAAGAAGGATGGATTTCACCTAAAAGTCAATGTGGAGTACTGAGTACCACAGTCATGCTTTAGGGTAAGAAAGATCACACTGGCTACAGTGTGGATAATGCACTGAAGGGGGCTAAAGACTGGGACATAACCACCAGTTTGGAGGCTGCTGTAATCCTGGTGAGAGACGATAGTGGCCTGAAGTGGGCAGTGTGTCTGGGGAAAAATAGGTGGATTTGAAAGGGATTAAAGAGGTGGAATTGACTCAGTGGCTGCTTAGATGTGAACAGTAAGAGCTGCTTTCTGGCTAAATAGATGGTAATCCCAAGATGAGAATACCAGAGAAGGATAATACTAGAATGCTCTAGAGATACACAGTGCATGATTTTTCTCTATCCCTGACTTTTTCAAATAAACCCTGAACATTGGGTAAATCCCTTAACTCAGTTTCTTCATCTGTATAAGGTTTTTAATAACAGCTACCACATAGGTTTATAGCAAGAAGCAGGACTTGCACAGATATAATCAAATGAGCTGGGACTAAATTCTGGCCCCAGAATAGCAATGATTTTAAATCCAAGTTACTTAACTACTATCATCTTCAGTTGTCCTATCTTCCCAATGAGGATAAAAAAGCTAAAAGGTTACTTGTAGAGCTCAAATAAAATAATGGAGGCCTCAATAGTATATCTCAAATACTTAGGAGCTATTATTAGTATAATCATCACATGTATGTTAAAAGTAAATGGCACATTATAAACTATTCTGTTCATTTAGTGGGCCAGTTTCTAAAGAAGTGAAGGATATGGCTTGGTATACTTGGGAAAGGGCAATGAGCAAAATTTTAACAGTGAACTCAAGAGGCAGAATAATGAACAGGAAACAATTGGTTCGAACTGAGATTTTTCAGCTAACGCATGGCAGGAAACACTGGGTCAGGAACTCTGCAGTTGGCTAACAGTTCATTTGTGTTTACGGTCAAGACGAAGTCTCTGGAGGGCTCTATGTGGCAAGGCAAGTGGGTAACAGCACTTGTTAAAACTTAGTGCACTTCCACTCAGGCCCAATAAAACAGGAGATTCAAAGTTGCTGGGAGCTGAAAGGTCTATTGTACTGACTACCCTCATCCAAAGCAGAAGGTGGAAATGTTTCACTGAATTTTTCTTTTGGAATTTCTACGAAGGATTCTGGTCTGCCCAAAGAAACTTCATCCCAAGGACAGAACTGAACGGAGAGGGACACAATAGAAATAAAAACACTACAAAATGTTCCACGTTCTCATTCTAACCAGACTGTGGGCCCAGTGCGTGCAAGGGGGAGCTTGTGATGAGAATCGCAGATTTTCCAGCACAGAGTATGTTTTTGGCTGCAATTACGTCGGCTGTGGCAACTTACCAGACAGCCAGGAAATTCTGTGATGGTTTGGGGCCCTGGTAATTCTTTGGTGGCTTATAAATGTTCAGAAGGCTCAACTTTCGCTTGAGGTTTTTAAACTATGCAGTTTTGACATGCTTCATAGGAAACTGCCTAAGTATGGTTATTTAATCTCTTTTCGTAGACTTTTTAAGAACTCACAACCATATTTCTACCATTAAAAAAACAGCCCCACGTATTCACAGTGAAGCTGTTTCTGTGAATGAGGTTTCAGCAATGCTGGTGGGCAACCTTTTTCTGAGGTGACATGATCAACTTGTGTGTGTGTGTGGGTGTGTGTGTGCGCATGCACGCGTGCATTTAAAACGTTGTCTCCACATCCTGTATTCATTATTACAGTAGACATTTTATAGCTCAAGCAAGATTGGGAAACACCAATTTGTTCTCAAGGTTATTATCAACAGATGTTTTATTATTTTGATCACAGAAGACAAGTCAGTTAGAAGACCTGCTGTATGTGGGGCAACCAACATAAAATAATCTGAAAGAATGTTTCCACCATATGGCCGAGTCTCCATGTGACTATAAATTGTGCATTATGGATTTGAACTGGGTTAATACTCAATTTCTCTTCTCAGAATTCCAAGAATGATACACAGCCTTCTAAGACTAATTCATTAATTCAAGAACCCTGAGATTTAAAAGGTAACTGATTTCACAGTCAGTGCTGCCTTCACTTAATGTCATTACTCTTCCTTCCCCACTGAGCACAAATGCAGACACTATGTTCAAGTTGAGAAACATCACTTTGGAAACCAGAGGCAAGAATCCTCACATCAGCTGTTCAAATGCCAAGCTTTCCAAAGGGAAAATCACCATGCCATGTGAAACAACAGCACAGGCAGCCTGGATCATGGGTGGAGAGACGTTGAAATTATAGAGCAAGAGGTTCTTTGGGAAACTTTAGCATTGAACCCATCTCAGTTCAGATTTCTGCTGTATCCCCTTTTGAGCTGTGCAACCTTGGACACATCAAGCTATCACTCAGTGCCTCAGTTTGCAAGATAGTATGATGATAATTACTTCATAGAGTAGCTGCAAGTAAGATTACATAAAGTAACACAAATAAATTGAATCACATAGTTCAGATTTCCAGAATATTTTTCTATATATTTGAAAAAGAAATCCCCTGCTTATTCAGAAGAATAGCCACATCTGAGTGATGCATAGGTGGTCCAAGCAAAGCAGTGTACTGAGTTTCAATTACATCCTCAAGTGTTGGCACAGGAGTTGGTCCATTCACCTAAGGGCAGCCTTGTAGGCACTGCCAAAATGATAGACTGCTCTGAAAAGCATGTATTGCAATTTCTGTTGGAACAGCCCAGGCTGAAAACAGCCTGTCCCTAAAGTAACATGTTTGCAGAGAAGGTGGTTAAATAACACTGACATGAGTTAAATTTTGAAGCAGTAATAAACAGCCCTCACAAAATACTTGGCCACTTGTATATTTTATCGTTGAACGCAGACACAGAGAAACATACCACGAACTAAGAAACACTCACTGTAATAAGCAGTCAGTGCAAAGGCCTGGGTTTTCATTTTACCACAGGAAAGTATGAAAAGCACTTTTCTTTTCTTCAGGCTTATGTCATAGATAGTTGCATAAAACAAGAAGATGACAGGCCTGGTCAACACTCCACAGTAGTAAATCGATCTCCCTGAAGTAATGACTCTCATTCACCTGTCTGTCTCCATTACTGCCTCTTAAGCTCTCTGAGGGCAGAGACTATCTCACCTCTCACTTATTCACAGCCTCTAATACACCTGTCACAGAAGAGATGCTCAATTAATGCTTGTTGAGTGAACAAAGCATGAATTCCAGGCATCACAATCGATGCATATCTGTAGAAAGAAAGAAAATTTTAGGAAGGAAGGTAATAATCAGGAGCATTGGTAGAGGAAGAAGACTGTGTAGGAAATAATTAAAGAAATAGGGGAGTAGTGGTGATTCTGCAGAAGAAAGAGTCCAGGGACTAAGTAGATGTTGATTTCTTTTTTGTTAAAATTCAAGGCCTCTCACATGAAGAGAACTAGACCAGTAATAATAATAATAACTAGCTCTTATATAGTACGTATTAGGGCCAGGCACTGTTTTAAGTACCTCATTTTATATTTATGAACACATTTAGTCTTCACAACAACCCTATGAGAGAGGTATCATTATCATCCCTATTTTACAGATGAGTATACTGAGGTACAGACAGGCTCAGTGACTTGGTCCCATTCACAAAGTTGGTAAGTGGTAAAGCCACAGTTTGATCTTAGGCTAAACGGCCGTAAAGCCCACATTTGAAATACTTTGTTATGTTGTTAAAATAGTGTGGAAGAAATTACTAAAAGAGAATTCAAATCAATATAAGAAATATTAAACAGTGATGTTCAAACTTTAGAGGGTTAAAGGGTTTTTCCCACTTACTGGCAGTGGAAGATAAAAACTTGGTATTCGGAAGTGCTTCTCATCAGTCTAAACATTTATGATAGCTGCTTTAAGAAAAGCAAGTTTAAGTGATTTGGGGTGGTTTAAAATCCAATTTGACATGAGAGAAACGTTTCTTCTGATCTCTTAGTTTCAGAAATTAATGACCACATTTTGATATTTTTAGTCTGTTCTACCTGAATAGGCCAATTATTTGGATTTGTTTGCTGTTAAAACAAAACCCAAACAGCAAGAGATGGAGACAAAAGAGCAAGGCTGGAAGTTAAAGATGTGATTTAGACCAGCCTTTGCTCTGTATTGAGTGACCTTGGGAAACCTATGGCAACATTTTCTGAGCCTTCGCATCCTCATTTGCAAAATGAGGAGCGGCAAGTTTTCTTTTCCTAATTCACAGGGTGGTTTGAAGGATGAAAAGACATATCTGAAAAAAACATTGGAAACAATGAAGTAATCTTAAAGTATGAGATGTATCAGAATGTGTACATCAATTGAATGAAATACTAATACTGTATGCATAGTAGAACTACCAACCTCACCAATTTTAGCTTCGTAAAACCGGCATATATTTTCAAGAGGAAAGTTTTAAAAGCACAATTGGAACGCTGCTTGAATTGGATTTCTTGAAGCAGAAGAGTGCTAAATTTGCAAGAGGTGGTATCATTTTTGTTGCTGTTTTTCCCAAGTTAGGGTAGCATTACTGAGCTTTGAGTAAAAGTTTAAGTAAATTGGGGGAGATGGGTGTGGCTTATTTCTTAAACATTAAGAAATAATCCTACAGAGAAATAAAGGCATCTCCATCCACCTAGGACTGTCTTTGTCTTTTGCTAGAAGCTGCTTTCAGCCTTCCGATGCTAGCCTTAGCCATTTTGCCATTCGGCTTAGTGTTTCCTTTTCATAAATGTATAAACCTTAAAGGTAATCTGAATATATCATGGCTGGTCTGAGAATATTTTACTCCAAAAAGTCTTCCATATTTTTCATGCTTACTAATGGCACCTCATAGTGACTGAAGACCAACCAACCAGCTCTGCTGTATACTAGCTTCGTGACCATGGACACATGCCTTAATTTCGTTGACCTACAGTTTGCTTCTCTGTAAAAGAGAGGCCCTACAACTTATGTAATAGACTAATTGCTAAGATTTGAGATAACCAAAGAAGAGTAAGTAACATACAAAGCTAAAATTTCAATAAATGATGTTGATACACTTAGTGTGGCACCAGCATTAGTAAGAGCATGAACGTCGGCTCTGGCTTAAAAGAAGATCCTATCTGTCTGTCTATCTGTCTATCTGTCTATCCATCCATCCATCTACAAACACATGTAAATACAAATACGTGAAAGAAATGTATATATCACAAAATGTACATAAAATTTATACATGTATGTGCCTGTGTGTATATATATATATGTATGTGTGTACACACACACAATCAGGATGAGAATCAAATCTCTACATCTTGTCAAAAGACTTAAATATTCTTCTAGTGATTCTGTTAGTGATATACTTTGTTATTCTAGTGATTAAAAACAGCCAGATGTAAAATGCCAAATTAAAAGGATTTTAGCTTCTAAGGGCCTCAAAATTTATATAAAAGGTAGACAGGATATGAACACAGGGGACGATGAGAAAGCCCTGAGGTGATGAAAAGGATGGATAAGCTAACTCTGACTGGGGAACTTGACAACACTTTTCAGAGGAGGTAACACATAAGCTGGGTTTTGAGTAAGAGCTTCTCAGGCAAAACTAGTAAAGGTGTGAAGAGCAATAATAGGAATAGAACCTAGTTGGTGATCCTGAATTAAATGCAAGGTGACATTCTTCTCAATGACTAAATGTGCTTTGTTTAATTTATGCTGAGTCTATACAGACCAAACATTTTTAAACTATAAAACTAGGTAATACATCTTGGAGGTTCTGGTGTCTATGAAAATTTTCATATTATGTACATCTTGTTTCTCCAAAGGATAGATGATTTGAAAGTATAAAAATGCATCAAGCTAAGTAGATAAAATATAAGCTTTTAAATCAACTAGTTCTAATCATTTCTCAAGTGCTTGAAATAACTTTCAGTTTTCCTACTATGTATCTCTATTTTGAGATACTAGTGTTTTTTTCTTCTCCCTGTATTTTTCCTTTTCCTTTCTCCCCATTAAAGCAGTTATTCATTGTAGGGGGAGGTAAGAGGGAGTTGAAATCAGAAGCAGCCTGCAAAGATCTCCCTGCTTTTGTTTCCAAAAACCTAAGCCCTTTGAAGAAATTAAAGGGTTTATGGAGGAAGTAAAAGGGGGGAGAGGAGTCCTCTGCAGAGGGAATTAGCGTGAGGCTTCCCCAATGGGGAGGGGGCAGGGTGGGGACAGATTCACTGAACTGGAATAAGAAAGGAGAAAGAATAATTTTCAAAGATAAATGATTTTGAGGCATGTCTAAGAAGATGGGGCCCTGAACAGTTTGCTAAAGAGTCTCATGACCCATTTATATAATTTAGGATTTGTTTAGTTGCAAGTAACAGGACTCACAATTTAAACCGGCTAACGCAATAAAGGAGATTAACAAAAATTCAGAAGGAGTGCTTCAGAGATGGTTTGCTTCATGGTCTCAAGATGTCACCAAGACTGTTTTCTACCCCGTTTACCTACTCTGCCATCTAAAATGGTACTTCATTCTAAAGCTGGAATCCTCTTCTGGTCATAAAATGGCTCCAAGCTACTGTCTGAGCTATAGGCTCCATCACTTCATGACCGTGGAAAAGAGTGGGTTTCTGTCTCAGAATTCTAAGCAAGAGTCACAGAATTCACTGTGATTGTACTGGATTAGGTTGCATAGTCACCACTGATGGAGGCTAAGGGCCTCTATCAGTGCTCATTGGCTTAAATCAATAAGGACCTACCCCTTGAGTTCAGAGTCACTTTAGCTTCCATCACAGTACATGGGTTGTGTGGGAGAAGGCAGACATCTGAACTAAAATCCGGGCACAGTTAGCAAAAGGGAAGGGGTGAAAAGAATGAAATGGGTAGATAACTGACAAATGTCTACTATACTGGAAAGGTGTAGCAGAAACTGACAGACTGAAAGGGACAACTCAGAGAGGAACTATGGGTGTTGCAGCAGTCACCTCTGAGGAAACATGGCCAAACAATGTGTAGGTTGTCTTGTCACTGTATAAGGCCATAGAACTATGGGATAATTCCGGAAGGGGTTGAAGTGTTTGCGAAAAAAAGCACTAAGAGTGACTCAGTTTATATTTGCTACTAGCCTGATAGTTGACCTACAGAAAAATAGAGCTAGATCACTCAGAGTTTGTTCAGTTGCAAGTAATAAAATCCCCAGCTTTTCAGCTCTCAAGATCTAGTGTTTAGTGACTCAGGTGTGATTGCTGGGCCCCCGTCCTGTACTGCCTCTTGGGTCTTTGCTTTCCAGTAGTCTCAGGATCTAGTACCTCCATCAGGATTCTGAAGTCTCAGGGCATCCCTGAGTTAGAGCTTTCCTTGCCAAACCTCCTTCACTATCCACACCTCGTTGATACAAGTCAGGAAAATAGATCTACTCTGATTAGAAAACTCAGTTGGGAACAAGGGAGCTTTGCCATTTCCGTGCAAGTCTTTCCATTGTAGATTTCATCTTAAAGCTGTTAGTTTTAGAAGTACCATTATACTAGCATCAGATGTGCTTGTAATAATCAAGAGCAATGTTGAAAAAAGATAGGGGTGATAGTATAACAAGTGGCTTGCAGAAGAAAATATACTGGTCAGTGTAGATGATGTGAGGGCACTACGGCTCACACTAAGGAACTGGAGAGAGCACTTGTTAACACCCTGGTGACAGTGTGTGGGTGAAAGAAGGGAGATAAATCAGTTGGGAGGTATAAAGAAAATGGAGAAGGCTGGAGACAGCAGCTGAATTTCAGCTAAATGCATTTTGTGCCAATTCATCTATATCAGACCTTTGAAGTATGTTTACCAGGTGATCTTCAATCCTGAGACTTTGATGCTTACATCTAAAGAAAAGTTAGATTAATGACCCACCCAAATGTCTGTAAACCGTATTTCTAACAGTCAATTTTTTTCTGAAATCTGAGGCCAATGGTTAACACTGCAAACTTGCTAGTTTCCAAACCAGAAAAGTTTCTAGACAGTAGAGACCTAAGTTCATAGACCTGTCACTAGGCATTCTCTTTACTTTCCACTTTTTAAAAATTGTTCTTTAATTCTGGGAGTTGAAACACAGTAATGGGTTACATTAAAGGGGATGGTATGTGTAAGCTTTGGGGTATTAAGGTTTATTGCAACCTGCTAAAAACATTATCTACCGGAGAGCTTTGCTTTATGAACTTACCTCAGCGGTAAGAGGCACAATTAGAATTTAGAGAAGATACAGCTAAGCAAGGTGGCATTTATTTTGAGGACAGGCTATGGCAGCAGGAGCCTAGGGCAGGACCTATTCAACAACTTCCACACAGTGATAACTAAAATACAACACCAAGATACATTTGTATAAGTCCACTTGTTGGCAAGTTATGGTTGATGGATTTGAACTAGTCTGGCTAAGAAGAATTTAAGAGAAGGGCTCATCTTGCCACTGGAAACAGAGTGGCTGTCTGGTTGGGTCTTTAGGACAGATATAACGTAGAAACTGGATGCTGCCAGTTCTTTCTCTCTCTTTCTCTCCCTCTTTGTTATCTTCTGTCTCTGGCTCTCTCAGCAGGAAGCCTCATTTTCTCAGATGAGCTTACTCCACGAGTCAGGAAATTCATACGGCAGCCACTCTTACACCTCACATCTCACAGCTATACTGCCCAGGTGGAATGCAGCACCTCTCATCCCCCAAACTCCAGGGTGAAAAATCCTGAGGAGCACTCTTATTGGCTCAGTTTGGCTCAGGTATCAGTCTGTAAACTGTACATCAAATCCCTAAGAAAAGTTTTAAAAGTCAAGATTTCTCATGTTCCACACTCCTGAGGCTCTGATTTATGTAGTCTAGGGCACGGCTCAGGTATCTCTATTAAGTTTTTACTAGCTTGCCTGGTAATTCCAATAAGTAGCACTAGACCAATCAACTGTATGACCATGGGTACTGTAACTGGCAGGTGGTCCCGGAATGATGTGGTTGGAACGGGGCAAGGAGCAGTTCCCCCAAAGGAGGATGTTCTTCTTGCAAGTTGTACTGTGCAAACAAAAAGAAGAGTGGCTCACTATATCTCTACAAAATATTTTAAGGAGGTATTAGAGCATCTGAAGCAAATATCATAGCCTGAAGCTATTGAAAACAAAAGAAAACACTGTGACTGCTTGTCTAGCTGGGAACTAAATTTTTGTGAGCTAACAAAGAAGGGAAGCTAGAGCTACGAATAGTGTGGGGTTATTCTAGAGGAAGCTATGGCTGCAAACTCAGGGCAGACTCCTTTTATATACTTAACATGCTTAAAAAACACATTGATAATTGGGCACACATACATTTTGGAGATTACTTAAGAAGCTTATCATTTACCATAAATACAGTCTCTCTCTCTCTCTCTCTCTCTCTCACACATACACACACACACACACACACACACACACACGTCCACACGAAAGAAAAGCATACATTTGCCACTTGACTTAGCCCTAGAATCATAGCCTGAAGTTATACCAACAGTGACATCTTTAAAAATAATGAGGCTTAGATAAAGGTGTGAGTATTCACTTTATAAAAACTAATAATACTGAGAATCTATGCCGTTCTATGAACTATTTTAGGCATTTTACATATGTTATTTCTATTTTTCACAGCAATGCTGTAACAAAATAGATATCAGTGTCGCATTCATCATGAAGAAAACTGAGGCTTCACAGGCTGTCACTTGTTCAAGGTCACATAGAAAGTGGCTGATTCTGGATTCAAAATAAGGTCTGAGTTCAAAGACTGTGCTTTTTTTACTGCTTATGTGAATCTACTTTTGTTCTACAAATCTTGCAATACCTTCCACAAAGCCAATAAAACTTTGATCAAAATTCATACATATTAAATGTTTTTATATCTAAATACACACTTAGGTTTGGATGGTATCTATGTACTTAAATAGACATACGTGTGCATATATTTCAAACACACTAAAATATACACTGATAATTGGAAATACATAAAATTTAAGAAAATTATCTAGCATTAAAACTTATTTAACTAAAATAGAATAAGACTGTGCTATAGCTGACTATATGAAACCCCCTCAAATACCTTCAGGACTCTGGCTTGTTGTTCCTGTTACCACTAATTTGAAATAGCTAAAGAGACCCAGAAAAAACCCAGACATTTAGAAACCCTAAAGCCTCTACATTACTTGAAGCAATAGACCCTTAATTCCATTTGAATTTAGGAATTTTCATCTTCATGAAAACTCAATAGTGTGAGATAAATAAATTTGGCCTAAGTGATTCAGACATCCAATGAATTTCTAACTAATTTGATACCTGGATGAGTCTGGAAAGTCCATCAGTAGACAACTTTAATGGGTCACTTCTTACCTGCGGTTCACAAATACTGTTTAAAAAATTCCCACGTTACCCACCTTATACCCCAAACTCGGTTCACCTGCAGGAATTTGCAGGGTGCAATAAATCAGTCACTTTTCTCTACCCTATAAATCTGTTTATTTTATCACGGGTCAAAGAATAAGTAACAAAAGTCAATGATTTATATTTGGGAAGATGGCTCAGCTCTTTGATTTTTTTTTTTAAATTGCAAAAGAATATCCCTGACTTGTCAGACAGAACATTCGTATAGTGTCACACGGTCATAAATTGTGCAGCTGTCAGGAAAGCACTGCAAATGTTCTTTTTTTTTTTAGAGGCTGGGGGTAGGGGTTGGCAGATGGTCAGATAGTCACTTCAACATCTCTGCTAAATTGTAGACATGCATGCTGGTCAGGGTTATGAAGGCATGATGAATCTATTATCCATGCTGGGTCAACTAGCTTCTCTTGATACAAATCATGTTAGGGGTACGTAACCTATTAACTTCATATATGGATAATGGATAAGTCACTCAGAGGCATGAACTTTATACTCAGCTACCTTTATTAATGTCACAAGAGCTGAGGGTGTCAGAAAGGCTTGAAATATCACAGGTGTCCATCGCTGAGAGGCCCAGATTGTGTTAATGAATTTCTTGGATTACTGTCTAGGCATCTTTGAGTTCCTTGCTCTCTCTAGCATTTTCCCATCCTACAATACATCAGAATCTGTTCTTCTAACATTCTTAACATATTTTGAATCATCTCCTCTTTCATCACCATTGACAGAATTTAGCCATTAATTATATGTCTTAAATGGCATACCTGTCTCATCTCCTGAATCCCATGAAATGTACACCCAATATTGCAGCTAAAGTGATCTTTTGAAACCACAAGTATGATTATGTCACTTTTTCTGCTTAAAATTCTCCAAAGGCTCTCTACTGCCTTCAAGATAAAATTTAAAATTTAAGTTTAAATGTTATCCAAGGCATCTATATTCCAAGTCCTCTCCATCTCTCCAGCCTGGTCTCTCTCTCTCCGAGTCCTCCTTCATACCTTGAAATGCAGTCAGTCATCTTGAACTACTTGCAGTTCCTTCAGCATGTTACTCTTCCATGGACCCTTGAACATTTGCACTTGCCGTTTCCTGAGAGGCCCTCTTCTTCTACTCCCTTCTCCATGGCTAGCTTCCTCTCACCTTTCTTAACCCAAGCTCAGGTATAATGCCTCAGGGGCGTACTCCATTCTGGGCCAGGTAGCCACAGCATTCTGTTCTTCTTTATGGTTTCTGCCTAGTTACTTCTCTGTGTCCTCCCCCAGGCGGTGAAATTTTATGAAACAAGGACTGTGCCCAATGCCCTTGTTCAGAAAGTGTTCAACAGCTAAATGTACAGAAGACATGTGTGGGATTCACCATGTGTGGCAAGTGGTCAATGCATTGAACAGTGATGCTCTAGGAGAGGAGTCATCAGCTTGTCCTCAAATTGTCCAGTGGCTTTCCCTTTTCTTTTTATATCATCATAGTAATATAAAGAACACTAGAATAAAATTCGTTCCATCAGAGAACTCACAGATCAGTGGAAAGACATTTTATTCATCACTTAGTGTGAGAAATTCTCTCCTTGTGTTAATTTATGAAGGGGCACCTTTCCTAAGAGGGGAAGTCAAGAAAAGTTTCTTGGAGAAAAAACACTTGAGCTTAATTTGGTGCAGTTTAACTTAGTGGCAATGAGCTTAGGTTTTCATGTCTGTTGGGTATGGGGCTGAATCCTACTTCCATTTTTACTAACATTGTGACTTTTGACAAGTGAGTTAATTTCTGAGTTTAATTTAAACTCATTTAACTTATGAGTGTCTTAATGTGTTAAATGAAGTTAGCAATATCCACCTCACAGGGATGTTACTAAAGGGGGTTAGTTTATTACTAAATTAAATGTTATGGAGATGGAATGTAGAAAACGTGTAAGCTGCAAACACATATAGCAAAGACCATAACTTCATCATTGGATGTCTGACATCTAACCAAGTAACTGGGGAAGAAAAAAGGAAAAAAAAAGGGAAAGCTGGTATGAAAGGAGTTCTTGTTAGATTAACGTAAATTGTTCACTGACACTGGGAAGCTAGGTTTTAAGCTCCACATTGATCCTGATAAATAACACTTGTGAGAACTACCACATTAGCATAACGGAAATGTTAAGAATAATTATGATGCATGCTATTCTAAACCTTTATCTTAACGCGTGGATTACTCACAAGAGTCCTGGGAGGTGATTACAAATACCTTAGCCTCATTTTCAGATGTAGAAACTGAGGCACAGAAAGGTTAAGGATTCAACTCACAGTAACTTGACCAGCAAGTGATAGAGACAGGAGTCAAACATAGGCCATGTGTCTCTACTTCACTGTACTTAGAGGCAGAGCACAGGCATAATCCAATCACCCACCAAATAGTCACCGAATGAATACTACATTCCAGAGACTGTTCTAGGCAAACTGGATATAGAGTTGACTATATATTTATATATAGTATACATTTAGGGGGGGCATAGATGTTAACAAAGTAAACAATAATAAGTACTATAAATTTCAGATATTAGTAAGTATAATTATAAAAGAATAAAGCTATGAAAAGGAAAAAAGTGTGATAGGGAAGCTGGCACTACTTTAAATGGGGTACAAAGGAAACATTTTTTCTGAGAAGGAGACATTTGAGTTGACATTTAAACATTGAAATGAGCAAACCTTATAAAGAGCTGACAGGAGACTTTCCCAGGCATATAGAATACCATATACAAAGGCCTCGAGTTGAGAAAAGCTTGGCATTTGAGGACTGATGAGAAAGTCAGTATGGCTGAAGTGAAATGTTCTAGATGTTGATGGTTAGGGCATAATATTGGAGACAGAAGCAGAGGTCAGATTGTATAAGGCCTTGTAGGTGATGATAATGAGTGTAATCATCACCTCTCGGAGGGTTTTAGGAATGAAAGGGGTAGGATCTGGTTTCTATTTTGAAAAAGGTTACTCTGGCTACTTTGTGGAGAAGAATGGGCAAAAGTAGAGGTTATTGCAGTGGTTCAGGCATGGGATGATATTGACTTGGACCAGGATTCAGCAGAGCAGGTGGTAAGATGCAACTGATTTTGAAATATATTTTTACGGTAGCACCAGTAGGACTTGTTCTGGATACGGAGGGAAAAGAGTAATTATACAAGACTCTTAGATATTATTATTGTTTTGGGGGGCCTGAATTACAAGGAAAATAATAGAGCCAATTAGTTAAGACGATGAATATTAGGGTAGAAGCAGTTTTGGCCCTAAGGATAGTGAGTGCAGGGAAATCATGAATTCTGTTAGGAATATATCAAGTTTAGAAGATCTTCTTAATGTTCAGGAGAGATGCCAGCTGGACAGCTAGCTGTACACATTTGGAATGTGAGAAAGAGGTCATGACTTCAGATTTGGGAATCTGAAGTTGATAGTTGGTATTTAAAGCCATGGGTCTGGATGAAATCACCAAGGGAATGAGGAGAGATTACGAAGAGGTCTGTGCACTGGGTTTCTGGAGTGTTCCAACAATTAGAGGAAGAGCTGGTGAGGAGACTGAGAAAGGGCACTGAAGACATGGTAAATAAACAGGAGAGTGTTTTGTTCTGGAAGCTAAGAAATTAACATCTTTGAGGAAGGAGGCAATGACAGCTGCATCAAATGCTACTGAGAAGTCAGTTAGGACTGAGAACTGATGCTTGTATTTAGCAAGATGGAACCTGCTGTGACTTTGATAGGGACTGTTTTAGGACTACTGTGAGGATGAAAACATGAAATAGGTTAAAATAAGAAAAGGAGGTACTAAAGTGGAGTTGATGCAAACAGACAATTTCCCTAGATTTTTGGTTAAGCAAAATAGAGTAATGAGGCAATAATGGGGGTGGGGAACATTGGGTCAAGGGACATACTTTTTCTTTAAGATAAGAGATATTACATCATGTCTATATTAAATTTATCTGGGAAAAAGCAAGAGAGAAACTGATATTGCAGGAGAGAGAGGAGAAAACTCCAGAAGCAAAGTCCTTAAATGGATAAGAGGTTATGGAGACCAGGTCACAGGTGAAGAGCTGGCCTTGGAAAGCAGCAGGGCAAATTCTTTCATTGTAACGGGGAGAGCATACTAGTGGACCTGGTGGTAGGAAAGTAAGGTGGTTTTCATTTGATCGCTTGGATTTTCTCAAGGCCATATGAAGAGAGATCAATAGTTAAGAGTGAGGATGAGGGAGGGAGTGTTTGAGATTTGAGGGAAGCAAATGAGATATGAAACTTTTGTCCCAGAGAAAGAGAAAGTGATTCTTCTAAAGAAATGTATAAGAATTGCTTGGGTGTTTTGAGCGTTCATTTGAAACCAATGGCTATAAATTTAAAGTGAGATGACTAGGTGCTTCTCTCGCTATGTTCAGTTACACAGGTGCTGGCATGGAGTAAGTAGGAAGGTGTAGGTCTAACCAGGGTAGATTAACAAGGGCTGAGAGTTTGCTGGATGAACACAAAAAAAGAGAGAGGAAAAAAAAATGTTGAGCGTGCGAGAAGGAGAATTAGAGTGATGGGACCAGGAAACATATGCTATAGGGGAGGAGGAAGGGGAGGGCATAAAGAAGGGTGAAAACAGGAGGTAAATGGTGAAATCAATAATTCGAGGTCCCAATGGGGGTGAAGAATTTTTGGAGTGGGGGCAGTAGAATAAATGTTAAGGGCAGAGAGGAGGTGGTGTTCTGAGAAGATGATGCTTGACACAGAGGTCCTGGAGGGGGTACAGCTAATGGGCACCACAAGGTTCAGAGTGTGGTCAGGAACCCTAGGGCAGGAAGTAAAGGCAGTGAGATGGCAAGCTGTCTCATGAAGCAAGTAAGCATCAGAACACATACTAGAACCCACAATTGTCTGACTCCTAGAGAATGTTCTACCTCACACCTATGTTAGCTTCTAACTATTTCTGACCTGTAAAGCCAGGGTAACTAAATGGCGTTTTACTTCAGAGATAGAGAGGTTGGCCCCATGAGAATGAGATCTGTGTAGTTGAACAAGGTCTTACATTTGGAAGGCTCCTGCTGTTGCCATCTTTTAATTCTTACTAGTTTTTAAACAAGGGCCTCACGTTTTCATTTTGCACTGCATCCCACAAGTTACGTAGCTAATTCCAGAGAGAAGATTAGTAATTTAGAAGGAGAAATGTCTTCTCTTTTCTCATTGAAGCTAATTTTCCACAAACCTCACTTTTCTCCATTTAACCTGCCTTTAAAATTTTATCAAAGTTCATAATGGAAGTTTTAAAGAACCCATCTGTCAAATTCTTAACTTTTAATGTAAATTTCCTTTTAAAGCCACTCACAATAAAATTTACGCCGGAAGTGAGAAATTCCCTGACTCAGGAAAGTGAATTATCAGTAAACTGAAGAGGAAAAATACATGTAAATGTAGATCTAGAGTCTGACTTCATGCTTGAATGATAGCTTAGGAAAAATACTTACATTTTTATTTTTTAATATATGTGTATTACATGTTTATTATGGAAACTATAGGAAATAAATATAAACAAAAAGAAGTAACTAAAAACTACCCAAAAATCCTTAACTTTTTAAACACTTTTAACATTTTGGTGTATATTCTTCCAGGCTTTATGTAAATAGTTGTGAATGTGTATTATTCATATATAGCTTTATTTGTGTTTATTGGATTATATTTAAATGTCATTTTTAAACTTGATTTTTAATTTAATAATAGAGTCTGGTTGGACCGCCTATCCTTGTAATTAAATATTTTTCTAAAATACTATTAATATAACTCAATTTTCTGTTATGTGGACATATAATAATGTATTATTAAATACTTGGCTTTTTCAGTCTTCACTATTATAAACAATACCAATGTGAACATTCTTTGTAGACTTGTGTATTTCTATAACTCTTGGGTCAAAAAGTGTCCATTTTAAAGCTTTTGATCCATGTTTCTAAACTGCTCTTTCATGGCTACTCCAATTCCAGGCCCACTCAATGGCAGTGAACATTAACATTTCTTTTAAATGTTTTGTCAATGGGGTTGACAAAAACTGTTTAGTACCATTGTTTTCTTTGTTTAATAATAAGGTTGAGCAGGTTTTTGGATGTTACTGGCCTTTTCTTTTTTGATGAATGTCCTGTTAATACCTTTCAGTCATTTTTTTTTTTCTAGGCGGTCTTTGGCCTTTCTTTTGTTCTTCTGTAAAATATCTTTATATATTAGGGTTATGGTACACAGAATTTCCCTAATTTGTCAAACCCATGCCAAGGTCTTAACAACACACTGGCAGAGCTCTGCAGGGTTGCTATGTTTTTCTCTGTGGGGGAGGTTTTAAAATCCATCACTTGTTTTTTTAAACTAAAAAATGCATGGTAATGGTAGTTATGAAGATAGTATTAATATCACATAAATGAAAATATTTTATAATATATCTTAAAATGTACAGAAAAACATGTATAATGAAAACAACAGGAAAAGAGTATCATACAAGCTCACTGAATATTTGTCTTTCCTATTCATTTCTCCAAATCCTGGCAATGTAGTTTACATACTGAACATTCTGGTGATTCGGTCTGCTTGTCTCCATGCCCTCCACTGCAAGCATTTCATTAATATTCTCATTGTGAGTGCTGTTAGAAATTTCCAGGGTATAAGACACAATCGCACATTTTCACAAGACAACCCATTAGGATGCAGAATGTGGAATGCAAGATTAGGGTTTTGGATTATTGGGTTTTTTACTTACCCTCTCCAGTGTAATTTCTTCAAACTCATATTCAATTTCTGTTCCATTGACCTGTAAATAGGAAAAAAAAAAATAGAGAGACATATTAAATACATTTTGAGGAGGAGAGAGCTGCATTTTAAATACCATTAGGGGGTTAAATTTCATCCTGGCTATGAATAAACCGCACTTTATTGACGTTTGTGATTGTATGTTTTCATCCAAATGAAATATAATCCAAGCTATTCTAAAATGTGAGTGAGACTCTAGAAAAAAAATGCTTATTGCATCCCTTAGAATTTTGTGATGTTTGGGGGAGAGGAAACAATACAAAATGTGCACTCTGAGTTTACAAAGAATAAACCAACTAGGGGCAATGTTACAGTTACAAGGGGAAAAAATTTCCTAATATCTTTAAAATTTTCCATGAATAGACACTAAAATATGACCTTAAGAAATCAGTGGCAAGGACAGCACAACCATATGACATTTCTGGCTGTTAAACAGCATTAAGAATGACCATGTCAGATAAGAAATGCCTTTTCTTTATTGGTTCAAGCTCAGGTAATTTATCCCCACTATCCTCTTGTTATATTTGTTGGGAAGCCCTGGACCATGTAACCATGCCTTCAGTAGCAATGAGAAAAGAACAAACCAGGACATGTTTGAAATTCCTAGTGAGAAAGCATTTTCACCATCCAACCAACCCTTAAATTTATTTAAACTTACAGAGAGAAACATTTTAAATATAGCCAGGCAACA
Source organism: Delphinus delphis (assembly GCF_949987515.2). Taxonomy (NCBI): domain Eukaryota; kingdom Metazoa; phylum Chordata; class Mammalia; order Artiodactyla; family Delphinidae; genus Delphinus; species Delphinus delphis. The sequence continues at coordinate 49,348,645 of NC_082690.1, read as the reverse complement.
TATAACATATGCCTTAGATTTCAACAGACATGAATACAGAATATATGAAGAGCTACTTTAAAATAATCTAACAAATATTCAATTCCCACTTTTATCTATCAGAGCCCTTCTCAGCCAGACAAAACCTCTGAGCAAGAAAATTCTTGAATAGGCGGTTTCTTTTTTCTTATATATGTCTTGGCAAAATCATTCACATTTAGAAATCAGCCAGAAAAATCTAATTTTCAACCAAAAAGCCATAATTTTTGTAATGTTCTACCTTCAGTTTACTGTCCCTTCCTTAGAAGAATTTAAATATAGTTCTTACATACTGAGAGCTCTATAGAAGGCAAGGATCAGATAGCCCCATTACCTAATAGAGGCTGGCAAAAAAGAAATGATGAAGGGGAAAAAAAGTGAATGAATGAATGACTGAACTAAGTAATTAAATTATTTATCTGATTTATAAACACAGACGCTTGTGGGTTCTCTTCCATAAGGAATTTGTATATGGTATCATTAATTGAAGGCATAACACTATCATCAGCAAATAATAAAGAATGACAATAGACTTTACTTATGTGTGCCCACCAGCCACTTAGAGCATGTTTTTGTTTGATTTTCTAATTACGTGAGCTAATTGGGGAATCACATTTTACTGTGTTACTATATTATCAAACAGCCCTAAACCAAATTTGATTTTCTGGGCTTCAGCAACTTAATGACTCAGAGAAGAGAACTTGATGATGTTAGAACTAAGCTTTAGCAACTTTATAGACATATTTTTGTTCTTCACACGTAAAAGTACAAAAGGAAACTCAAAACTCCCTGTATATGTGTTTCCATATTAATCCTTTTTATTCATAACTTTTTTTAGTTGACAGAGAGAAGGCAGAGGGGGAAGGCTGAGTCAATGTGATGTGTTTTAATTCTCGCAGTGTGGCTCCATGGAGCTCTTCTTTGCTTCAGTGCTTCTCTAGAGTGGAGCCCTTCACGTTATTAAAGTGTTGCAAACTGCAGAGAAAAAGACAACTTCAAAGAGAAGAAAACAAGCCTCAGATAATAAATATCAGAGGTGAAAATTCTGTTAGGAAGTGCTTAAAAGACAAGAATATTGTAGTGACAAACATTGCATAGCTGGGGACTACCAAAATCTTTGCTGAACATTTGTATGATCATATATGTTGACTTTTAGATCCTAGAAGCATTATTTATACGCAACCTAATCTGTATTCAGAAGTTCCCCAGTCAGCTAGGTGAACCATTGATGGCTTACATTTACTCCATGGGTCTTTAGTTTTCAACCCAAGAAAATTATGTCATTTGCCTAATTCTGTAGTATCCAGGATCTCCTTGTAAGAGGGGAAGATGACATCCAGGTTAGGATGTAACCTTACCTTTAAAAGAACATATTCCATGACTATAACAGGATTTAGTGAAATTATAAAGAAGTGAAAGGATTTTAGCATAGGCGAAGTAACATTTCAACCTTTAATTGAGGAGCATTTAAAACATGGAATAATAAGAGCCAGAGTGGGAATTTAGGAAAGACATTTAAGAGGTTCTAGTGTTTATTGTTTCGTCACTAGGAGAGCATGATCTGTGTTCTGCCTAAGGACCTCTAAGATAAGAAATCCTACAAGGTCCCTTGGCAAAGACCTTGGGGGAAAGAATGAAATAGAAAGAACTAAGAATACCTCCATTCTAAACAGAGGTATATAAGAGTACGCTGTGACATTTGTGAAAATTTAGTTAATTTTTCAGAGGAGTACACCAATTCAACAGTCTTTAAATATTTTTTGTTCACATTTGCTTAGAAGAATGGTTGCTTACTGAGTGGTAAGGAGACAAAAGGCATGAACAGTAATTCCCTCCTAGCCATAATTTCGTGTATTCTTATTCAGAAAAACCAAGAAAAACTGTTGTGAATGGCTCCCATCATCTGCTGGGGGGGGCGTGGTTTACAGTCTATTGTTTGAACTTGTCTCAGTGGCCTCACTCTACTCCCAATTAGTTTGACAATATATGCCTTTTAATTCACAAAGGATTCTCTTCCTGAAAAATACTGCCAATTATATATGGTTTTTTTTTTTTTTTTTCTTGAGCAGTAATACTTCCTGTGATATTTAAGCACCCTGGTAATGTTTTATGATCCTGATAGTTTAGAGCCTGTACAGCGGCATGGTGAGGGCTCTCATTATTTCAGATCTGGCTCTGACCATCACTGACCGTCTCCCCTCCACCTGGAAAAGTGAGAGGATTGGCAGTATTTTAGACATGGAGGGTCACTAAAGTAGATGGAATTTCCCAGTTTTGAAATATGTTTTTCTTCAGATACTTGATTTTTCTGAACCTAATGGTTATGTAGTGACAGCTGGTAGGTTTCCATGGTGGCTAGAAAATCAAATTGATGCCACACATTGTCCTGCATAGTTCTGGGCATGTAGCCTTCCTGGCCTCATACGGAAGTTAAGACAAGAGCATAACTTACTCAAATTCAAACTTGGTATTTAAGGTTCTAATTTCATAAACTTTGAATATTTTTCATATATTTTTCTCTCTCTGACAGTCTTTAGGTTAATTTCCCTGATTTTCTTTTTTTTCCCTTCAGTGCTATAGTACCACCTGCCTGGGTGATAATATAATTTGATTTGAGACCTACTTTTACGTCCTGAAAAGAGGTTTTTCATGAATAACACATGTGAACTAGTCTATGTTTTAATGCTCTTTAATTGGAATCTTAAGTAATGATTTCTTTTGTTCTTTTCCACTTTTGTAATTTCATTAAAATTAACAGCATACTAAAATGTAAGATGAATGAATTTTTATACATTCCCATATCACAGATGAAAACAAATGCTAAAATATGAATATCAAAGTGTTGGCTTCTTAGAACTAAACACAATTCCACCCAATGAACAAGTATTGAGCATGCATAGTGTGCCAAGTGATGTGACAGGTAGTGAGAAAATAAAGATTTTACGACATTATCCCTATTCTCAAGAAACATACAGTCCTTAAAGAGGTACCAAACACAAACATATTAAAACCTCACAGAAGTGTGATATCCAATACACAAAATATACAAGTGGACTCGAGCCACAGCCCCACTGTTGCCACATGCAAGATCTGTACAGATCTATTTACTATTTACTATTTTACTATATATATTTGATTCCTTAGTAGTATAGAATATGACAGATAATGTACTAATTCTGCCCTTTATTATAAGTGATTATGATATAGTAAATAAGACTTATCTCTGAATCTTATGGTTTTAGCATATAAAGCAGAGTGATGAACGTGAACAACATTTAAAGATATCTGCAACAAATGTCTTAAAATAAAAAATGGGGGAGGACCTTCAAGATGGCAGAGGAGTAAAACGTGGAGATCACCTTCCTCCCCACAAATACATCAAAAATACAACTACGTGTGGAACAACTCCTACAGAACACCTACTGAACGCTTGCAGAAGACCTCAGACTTCCCAAAAGGCTAGAAAAATCCCCATGTACATGGGTAGGGCAAAAGAAAAAAGAAAAAACAGAGACAAAAGAATAGGGATGGGACCTGCACCTCTAGGAGGGAGCTGTGAAGGAGGAAAAGTGTCCACAGATTAGGAAGCCCCTTCACTGGCGGAGACAGGGTGTTGGTGCAGGGGAAGCTTCAGAGCCACGGAGGAGAGTGCAGCAACAGGGGTGCGGAGGGCAAAGCAGTGAGATTCCCACACAGAGGATCGGTGCCGATCAACACTCAACAGCCTGAGAGGCTTGTCTGCTCACCCACTGGGGTGGGCGGGGGCTGGGAGCTGAGGTTCCAGGTTTGGAGGTCAGACCCCAGGGAGAGGACTGGGATTGGCTGTGTGAACACAGCCTGAAGGGCGCTAGTGCACCACAGCTAGCTGGTAGGGAGTCCAGGAAAAAGTCTGGACCTGCCTAAGAGGCAAGAGACCATTGTTTCGGGGTGTGCGAGGAGAGGGGATGCCTTCCCTGTCTGCCCACAGAAGAAAGAGCACTGCTTAAAGGAGCTCCAGAAGTAGGCATGAGCTGAGTCTATCAGCTTGAACCCCAGAGATGGGCATGAAATGCTAACGCTGCTGCTGCAGCCACCAAGAACCCTGTGTGCAAGCACAAGTCACTATCTAAATCCCAAAGGGGGTCTGTGCAGCCCGCCATTGCCAGGGTCCCGTGATCAAGGGACAACTTCCCCGGGAGAACACACCGGACACCTCAGCCTGTTGCAACCTCACACCAGCCTCTGCCGCCGCAGGCTCACCCTGCATTCCAATTATAACTACCATACTCCTCCTTCCCCCGGCCTGAATGAGCAAGAGCCCCCTAATCAGCTGCTGCTTTAACACTGTCCCGTCTGCACGTGAACAGATGCCTGAGGGTGACCTACACGAAGAGGCGGGGCCAAAACCAAAGCTGAACCCCAGGAGCTATGTGAACAAAGAAGAGAAAGGGAAATTTCTCCCAGCAGCCTCAGGAACAGAGGACTAAATCCCCACAATCAACTTGATGTACCCTGCATCTGTGGAATACCTGAACAGACAACAAATCAACCCAAAATTGAGGCGGTGGACCTTGGGAGCAACTGCAGATTTGGGGTTTGCTGTCTGTGACTGATTGTTTCTGATTTTTATGTTTATCTTAGTATAGTTTTTAGCACTTGTTATCATAGGTGGATTTCTTTATTGGTTTAGTTGCTCTTTTTTCTTTTTATTATTACTTTAAAATAATTTTTATTTTACTAATTAAGAAAAAATTTTTATGCTCATTATTTATTTATTTATTTTATTTATCAGTTTTTTTTTTTCTCCATTTTCTTCTGAGCCGTGGGGCTGACAGGGTCTTGGCGCTCCGGCTGGGTGTCAGACCTGTGCCTCTGAGGTGCGAAAGCTGAGTTCAGGACATTGGAACACCAGAGACCTCCCAGCCCCACATAGTATCAATGAGGGAGAGCTCTCCCAGAGATCTCTGTCTCAGCGCTAAGACCCAGCTCCACCCAATGGCCAGAAAGCTCCAGTGCTGGACACATCACGCCAAACAACTAGCAAGACAGGAACACAACCCCACACATTAGCAGAGAGGCTGCCTAAAATTATAAGTTCCGAGACACCCCAAAACACACCACCAGACTCAGCCCTGCCCACCAGAAAGACAAGAACACAGGCACCAGTCCTCTCCATCAGGAAGCCTACAAAAGCCACTGAACCAACCTTACCCACTGTAGGCAGACACCCAAAACAACAGGAACTACGAACCTGCAGCCTGTGAAAAGGAGACCCCAAACACAGTAAGTTAAGCAAAAGGAGAAGACAGAGAAATATGCAGCAGATGAAGGAGCAAGGTAAAAACCCACCAAACCAAACAAATGAAGAGGAAGTAGGCAGTCTACCTGAAAAAGAATTCAGAATAATGATAGTAAAGATGATGTAAAATCTTGGAAACAGAACGGAGAAAATACAAGAAACGTTGAACAGGGACCTAGAAGAACTAACAAGCAAAAAAAAAAAAAAATGAACAACACAATAAATGAAATTAAAAATTCTCTAGAAGGAATCAGTAGCAGAATAACTGAGGCAGAAGAATGGATAGGTGACCTGGAAGAAAAAATAGTGGAAATAACTACTGCAGAGCAGAATAAAGAAAAAAGAATGAAAAGAATTGAGGACAGTCTCAGAGACTTCTGTGACAACATTAAATGCACCAACTTCAGAATTACAGGGGGCCCAGAAGAAGAAGAGAAAAAGAAAGGGTCTGAGACAATATTTGAAGAGATTATAGTTGAAAACTTCCCTAACATGGGAAAGGAAATAGTCAATCAAGTCCAGGAAATGCAGAGAGTCCCATACAGGATAAATCCAAGGAGAAACATGCCAAGACACATATTACTCAAATTATCAAAAATTAAATACAAAGAAAAAATATTAAAAGCAGCACGGGAGAAACAACAAATAACATACAAGGGAATCCCCATAAGGTTAACAGCTGATCTTTCAGGAGAAGCTCTGAAGGCCAGAAGGGAGTGGCAGGACATATTTAAAGTGATGAAATGGGAAAGCCTACAACCAAGATTACTCCACCCAGCAAGGATCTCATTCAGATTTGATGGAGAAATTAAAACCTTTACAGACAAGCAAAAGTTAAAAGAATTCAGCACCACCAAATCAGCCTTACAACAAATGCTAAAGGAACTTCTCTAGGCTAGAAACACAAGAGAAGGAAAAGACCTACAAAAACAAATCCGAAACAATTAAGAAAATGGTAATAGGAACATACATATCAATAATTACCTTAAATGTAAATGGATTAAATGCTCCAACCAAAAGACATAGACTGTCTGAACAGATACAGGAACAAGACCCATATATATGCTGTCTACAAGAGACCCACCTCAGACCTGGGAGCACATACATACTGAAAGTGAGGAGATGGAAGAAAATATTAGATGCAAATGGAAATCAAAAGAAAGCTGGAGTAGCAATTCTCATATCAGATAAAATAGACTTTAAAATAAAGACTACTACAAGAGACAAAGAAGGACACTACATAATGATCAAGGGATCAATCCAAGAAGAAGATATAAAAATGGTAAATATTTATGCACCCAACAAAGGAGCACCTCAGTGCATAAGGCAAATGCTAACAGACATAAAAGGGGAAATTGACAGTAACACAAGAATAGTAGGGGACTTTAAAACTTCACTTTCACCAATGGATAGATCATCCAAAATGAAAATAAATAAGGAAACAAAAGCTTTAAATGACATTAATCAAGATGGACTTAATTGATATTTATAGGACATTCCATTCAAAAATAACAGGATACACTTTCTTCTCAAGTGCTCAGGGAACATTCTCCAGGATAGATCATATCTTGGGTCACAAATCAAGCCCTGGTAAATTTAAGAAAATTGAAATCATAAGAAGTATCTTTTCTGACCACAGTGCTATGAGACTCGATATCAATTAGAGGAAAAAGACTGTAAAAAACACAAACACATGGAGGTTAAACAGTACTCTGCTAAGTAAACAAGAGATCACTAAAGAAATCAAAGAGGAAATAAAAAAAATACCTAGAAATAAATGACAATGAAAACACGATGACCCAAAACCTATGGGATGCAGCAAAAGCAGTTCTAAGAGGGAAGTTTATAGCAATACAATCCTACCTTAAGAAACAAGAAACATCTCAAATAAACAACCTAAACTTACACCTAAAGCAATTAGAGAAAGAAGAACAAAAAACCCCAAAGTTAGCAGAAGGAAAGAAATCATAAAGATCAGATCAGAAATCAATGAAAAAGAAATTAAGGAAACCATAGCAAACATCAATAAAACTAAAAGCTGGTTCTTTGAGACATAAACAAAATTGATAAACCACTAGCCAGACTCATCAAGAAAAAAAGGGAGAACACTCAAACAGAATTAGAAATGAAAAATGAGAAGAAACAACTGACACTTCAGAAATATAAAGTATCATGAGAGATTACTACAAGCAACTATATGCCAATAAAATGGACAACCTGGAAGAAATGGACAAATTCTTAGAAAGCCATCACCTTCTGAGACTGAACCAGGAAGAAATAGAAAATATAAACAGACCAATCACATGCACTGAAATTGAAACTGTGATTAAAAATCTTCCAACAAACAAAAGCCCAGGACCAGATGGCTTCACAGGCAAATTCTATCAAACATTTAGAGAAGAGCTAACACCTATCCTTCTCAAACTCTTCCAAAATATAGCAGAGGGAGGAACACTCCCAAACTCATTCTACAAGACCACCATCACCCTGATACCAAAACCAGACAAGGATGTCACAAAGAAAGAAAACTACAGGCCAATATCACTGATAAACATAGATGCAAAAATCCTCAACAAAATACTAGCAAACAGAATCCAACAGCACATTAAAAGGATCATACACCATCAAGTGGGGGTTATCCCAGAAATGCAAGGATTCTTCAGTATATGCAAATCAATCAATGTGATACACCATATTAACAAAATGAAGGATAAAAATCATATGATCATCTCAATAGATGCAGAAAAAGCTTTCAACAAAATTCAATGCCCATTTATGATAAAAACCCTCCAGAAAGTAGGCACAGAGGGAACTTACCTCAACATAATAAAGGCCACATATGACAAACCCACGGCCAACATCATTCTCAATGGTGAAAAACTGAAACCATTTCCTCTAAAATCAGGAAGAAGACAAGGTTGCCCACTTTCACCACTATTATTCAACATAGTTTTGGAAGTTTTAGCCACAGCAATCAGAGAAGAAAAAGAAATAAAAGGAATCCAAATCAGGAAAGAAGCAGTAAAACTGTCATTGTTTGCAGATGGCATGATACTATACATAGAGAATCCTAAAGATGCTATCAGAAAACTACTAGAGGCAATCAGTGAATTTGGTAAAGTAGCAGGATACAAAATTAATGCACAGAAATCTCTTCCATTCCTAAAAACTAATAGTGAAAAATCTGAAAGAGAAATTAAGGAAACACTCCCATTTACCACTGCAAGAAAAAGAATAAAATACCTAGGAATAAACCTACCTAAGGAGACAAAAGACCTGTATGCAGAAAACTATAAGACACTGATGAAAGAAATTAAAGATGATATAAACAGATGGAGAGATATACCATGTTCCTGGACTGGAAGAATCAACATTGTGAAAATGACTCTACTACCCAAAGCAATCTACAGATTCAATGCAATCCCTATCAAACTACCAATGGCATGTTTCACAGAACTAGAACAAAACATTTCACAATTTGTATGGAAACACAAAAGACCCCGAATGGCCAAAGCAATCTTGAGAAAGAAAAACGGAGTTGGAGGAATCAGGCTCCCTGATGGTAGACTATACTACAAAGCTACAGTAATCAAGACAGTATGGTACTGGCACAAAAACAGAAATATAGATCAATGGAATAGGTTGGAAAGCCCAGTGATAAACCCACGCACATATGGTCACCTTATCTTTGATAAAGGAGGCAAGAACATACAATGGAGAAAAGACAGCCTCTTCAATAAGTGGTGCTGGGAAAACTGGACAGCTGCATATAAAAGAATGAAATTAGAACAATTCCTAACACCATACACAAAAATAAACTCAAAATGGATTAAAGACCTAAATGTAAGGCCAGACACTATAAAACTCTTAGAGGAAAACATAGGCAGAACACTCTACGACACAAATCACAGCAAGATCCTTTTCGACCCACCTCCTAGAGGAATGGAAATAAAAACAAAAATAAACAAATGGAACCTAATGAAACTTAAAAGCTTTTGCACAGTAAAGGAAAGCATAAACAAGATGGAAAGACAGCCCTCAGAATGCGAGAAAATATTTGCAAATGAAGCAACTGACAAAGGATTAATATCCAAAATATATAAGCAGCTCATGCAGCTCAATGTCAAGAATCAAAGAGCCCAATGCAAAAATGCGCAGAAGACCTAAATAGACATTTCTTCAAAGAAGATATACAGGTTGCCAACAAACACATGAAAGGATGCTCAACATCACTAATCATTAGAGAAATGCAAATCAAAACTACAATGAGGTATCACCTCACACCAGTCAGAATGGCCATCATCAAAAAATCTACAAACATTAAATGCTGGAGAGGGTGTGGAGAAAAGGGAACCCTCTTGCACTGTTGGTGGGAATGTAAATTGATACAGCCACTATGGAGAACAGTATGGAGGTTCCTTAAAAAACTAAAGATAGAACTACCATACGACCGAGCAATCCCACTACTGGGCATATACCCTGAGAAAGGCATAATTCAAAAAGAGTCATGTACCAAAATGTTCATTGCAGCTCTATTTACAATAGACAGGACATGGAAGCAACCTAGGTGTCCACTTACAGATGATTGGATAAAGAAGATGTGGCACATATATACAATGCAATATTACTCAGCCATAAAAAGAAATGAAATTGAGTTTTTTGTAGTGAGTTGGATGGACCTAGAGTCTGTCATACAGAGTGAAGTAGGTCAGAAAGAGAAAAACATATACCATATGCTAACACATTTATATGGAATCTAAAACAAACAAAAAAAAGGTTCTGATGACCCTAGGGGCAGGACAGGAATAAAGACACAGACGTAGAGAATGGACTTGAGGACAAGGGTAAGGGTAAGGGTAAGCTGGGACGAAGTGAGAGAGTAGCACTGACATATATACAGTACCCAATGTAAGTTAGATAGCTAGTGGGAAGCAGCTGCATAGCACAGGGAGATCAGTTCAGTGCTTTGTGGCCACTTAGAGGGGTGGGATAGGGAGGGTAGGAGCAAAAGGGAGGGGATATGGGGATATATGTACACATATAGCTGATTCACTTTGTTATACAGCAGAAACTAACACAACATTGTAAAGCAATTATACTCCAATGAAGATGTTAAATAAATAAAAATAAAAATAGAAATTTTAGGTATAATAGCACACAATTCTCTTCATGAAATTGTTGGGAAGAAAAAATGAGATTACACGCCTTCACTGTCTTACACATAGTAGGTATCCAATAGTGACAGCTATTCTATTGAGTTCTGGATTAGAAATCTGCAAGGGTCACAGATTTATTTGATCAAATGTTGAATGCTTGCTAATTTCACCAGTAGTACAAAATATCACTTAAGAAGCAAACAAACTTGCTTTCTTCTACAAAATCCACTAAAAACCTTCTACAAAATCCACTAAAAACCACTAAAAAACACAAAGACTTCTTTCATGAACCCATCTAAGACGTACTCCCTTATGGGCAGGAATTGTCTTCACAGTCTCTCCCAGATCAGGTCAGTGTGGCTTTCACTCAGAATATAACTGCAACTGGATTTTCTCCCAATCTTTTGTCCACTCGCTCTTGTATTTTCTTTTTAATATTCTCTTTCCCAGTTTGACCATCATGTTTCTCTGCTACTGGTACTCAGTTTCCTAAGGTTGCTCTCATTGCTTCCCTTATACCCCATGCTCATAAGGATACACACTTTATTTTACTCATTTTTTGTACGCCTGTAACTTCTGGTGCCGTGCCTTGTTCATAGTATGTCTTCAGAATGGCCCTTCTCCTTGATCTGAAAGGATCAGGGAAGAAACTAGAGGGCAGTATCACCTGCTCTCCTTAGCTCCACTCAAGGACATCACCTTCAGCACCTTCCCTATTTCTTCTTAGAGATCTCAGATCTTTGGGTAGAAATAAAAGGTAGCTCTTTCTTTTTGAAAAAGGGGCCAAAAAGGGAGTTTTGCTCTACTCTAATCCAAAAGAAAGAACTGAAGGCTGATGTTCATTATCTCCATCTTTTTAATCACATTTAACTTTACATGTCTCTGCTGAATGGATGCAAAACAATCAAGTACTGAAAAAAGTGAAAGTTAATCTACAAGCATGGAGGCTCTAATCGGGATGAGAGCATCATTAGACGAAGCCTGGAGGTTCGTAGCACACAACTAAGCTGTCCATCACTTTCTTTAATAATGTCCCTTCTCCTAGACTATCTCCACTGGCTAAAATGGTGTCCTCTCTTCATGTTAAGAGGAATTATCACAGAGAAATTAAAAGCTCAGACTCTGGAATCTAAAAGGCCTGAATTCCAACAGCAGTTTTGTCACTTACAAGCTGTTAGAAGTCATCTTTGTTAAGTATTATACACATTTGTGTGTCAATGTTGTTTATTTAAACTGTAGTAAGCAAAAGATTTTCTGTTTAAGCTTTAGTGAGCACCTATTTTAATCTGAGGTATGCATCTGCTTATTTTAGGAATACTATTCAATTATAATGGGACTGGTTTATAAATGTGCAGTTTTATAAGAAGCTAAGCATAGTTAGAATTTCTTGTTTTTAACAAACACAAAGTACAGAAATAACTGTTGATATTCTTAGTTAAGATTCTAATTTTGGTAAGAGCACTATTCTTATTGTTCACCTGAATGTGTTCTTACCAGTAAACCCTGATTTCAAGTTAAACTTATAATCTTAGTTAGACAAACTTCTGAGTTCAGTGAACTGCTAAATCATAGCTTCCAGCAAATATAGAAAAAAAAAATCAGTATCCTATGATCTGTTCCATTCTTAAACAATTTTCTTTTGGTTTTATTTCCTCTGCCTTTGTCATTAAGACTTCATAACACATAGAAATTTGGGGCTAGAAAAGTGATCGACTTAATATTAATTACTATGTATTTTTTTAAATTTAATTATAAACCACAGATTTTAAAAAATTAAGTAGCTTCTTCCTTGTAAAATTGTGATAATTTTCCCTGGTATTTCTGTCAAGAGAAATCAAGGAAGATAGCTTAGGGTTCTTACATGTATAAAAAGAAAGTCATTTTATATATACAAAGTTGTCTTGATTAAAGGCTTCTGTAAAGAAGGAAAAATATAGTCACTTAAGTTCAGAACTGGAGTTGCCTCTGGTTTGGAAATGGCACATTTCTTCCCAGCTTTGCTTCCTTACTTTGCACCATTTGCTGGATGGTGTAATAACAGCTGGCTTGAATGCTTTCATTTGGCTCCAGCCTGTTGCAGGCTGTTTTATTCTTTGGGTTAAATATTCCAAAAATTTGAACATGCTCTCTGAGGGCAGTAAATGGTGTTAAAGAGTACAATCGAATAACTAAGAAAGCATCATGATACAGGTTTTTATCCCATCAAGGCCCCTCCCTCACTTGACCACCCTCATATACAAACCACCTGGTCAGTTGCAAGTAAAGTGTCCAAGAGAATCAAGAGCTCAAAGCACATACCCAAAAGATTTAGAGAAACAGAAACAAAGTGTGTGTTGCACCACAAGATAAGATTTCACAAATATTATGATGGTGTCAGCAGAGAGCCAAGAATATTTTCTCTTACACTTGGGTATAATACAACTATAGTGTGAGGCAGAACATCACTGTCGTACATTTCTTCATCTTTGACTTCTTTCCTTAACCCCCTGCAATCTTGTTTTTGTTTCACCACCACACAAAAGCTGAGCTCTTAAGGATCAACAAAGATCTGTGTGTATCCATATAATGATTTTTTCCCCAGCCTTCATACTCCCTAGTTTTCACGCAGTATTTGACAATCTGGAGCATAACTTAAAAATCCCCTTTTCTTTTGTCACATGGTTGATATCTTGCTGGTCTCCTCCCTACTGATCTATCCAAAGCATTTATATCCATTTCCTTTCCTCTTGCCAGATATGGGCATTCACAAAGTCTGCCCTTATTGTTATACAATCTTTACCTGAGTTTTCATCTCACCTAACTTTTGTTTTCTAAGTAAATGCCCTAGTATCACCCCAGTCTCAGTAAGTCTAAAATAGAACTAATCATCTTGCCTAATTATAACTATCATTTCCTCCAGGCTACTCTATATACCTGTTAAGGGAATCCTCTTTTTCATATATATCCTTTATATTTGTTATCCATACCCACTATCCTATTTTAAGACCTAAACTATCACTTTCTTAGGACCAACAATATAATTTCCTAAAAATATCTCTGCCTCTCTAATTTTTCAATATCAATCTATTCTTCATATCCTTTGAGATGTATCTTTCTAAAAAGCAACATTTTCATTGTATAATTTTGCTGCACAAGTAGCTTTAAGTAACTTTTCTTTATCCTTAAAGAACATTCCAGAATACCCACCAGCTGTCCCCAGTCTACCTGTCTAGCTACAGACCCTACTTCTTATCTTCAAAGACATTTTCTAGCCAAGTAACTGAAATTAAATAAAGCATATCCTCTTTCGTATCTTTATTAATGTCATATACCCCACCCTAAATATATTTAATTTATGCTTATTAAAATACTAATTAATTTAGAAAAATATATTTGAATGCTGAGAATTTCCCAGGTACTATGTTAGGTCCTAGGGATACAGTAGTAAACAAAACACAGTCCCTACCCTCATAGAGCTAGATTCTATTTGGGGATATGGGAAGCTTCCATTTCTGTCAGCCAAAGGCTGCCTCTTCTACAAAGTCAAAAAGATTTTTCTTAACAATCCTCTGAAAATCATCACTCTATTCTCTAAATTACCCCTCCGTGATAGTAACAATAATGATAGTACTACTACTGCGACTGTTACTACTGTTGCTTTTTTTTTGTTTTAAGTATCTACTATATGCCAGGCACTATGATCAGTTGATCTAAACATTAAAATAATCCTGAGAGCTAGACATTTTAACTTTAATTTTACTACTGAGAAAGCCAAGTTTCTAAGTTAAGCAACTTCTCTGAGTTTATCTAGTTGTAAGTAACATGAAACTAGGACTATCTTGTTCATCTTTTTCATCACTTAGTGATGGGAAGTTTATGCTCAATCCAGATTTGTGGAAGAAAATTAAAGAAGGAGTGGCATAAGGAGAGAGGAAAGAATGGAAGCATCTATTGTTTGAATCAAGGGAAGTCTAATGTTAAAACACTAACCTTTCTCCCTGGTCATACATAGCACAGTCCCTCTCTCACTGTACTTGTGGTCTTCCTCACGGTCCAGCTCCTTACATCGTGCTTTATCTTTCCTGATATACTGTCCTACTGTACAGATGAGGCACTGTCTTTTGCGGCACCTATCATAATGACTTGCCCATAGCAGCCATTTCATAAATAGTTATTGAAGAAATAAATCAATTGAACCTTACGGGAAGGGATTCTTATTTGTCATGAATCTTTTAAAATCCCTTTGTACTCGAAAGTCCTACTCACCATTGTCAGTTTCCAAAGGAGTAAACTGTCTTAATTTCTCTCTAATCATTTTACTTCACAACTTGCTAACAATAAGCTGTCTCCCTTTTCATCTGAATACAGCTCACCCTTTCAGCAGCCTTCAACACCAATCCATCCATCAACAAATATTTATTGAGTGACTTTCCCCACCTTCTTTGCCAGCTCATATGATCTCTTTTCACCTGATTTTAAAAGTACATCAGTATCTTCACAACCTTGGAAAAGAGCTAGAGAGCTGTATCACTCCACTAATTCATCTGCTCTTTCATCAAGATCACATGAAGAAGTTTTTTAAGTTCTGTGATTCTGGAAAAATGCGTTGGTACGCTTGTTATAAAAAAAAGGTCAGATCAATGTTTCTGGATCAGATGCTAAGGGAGATCATTCTGCTGCTTTATGTTATTTCACCTTTCTTGAATCCCCTTAGCATCATAACGGGGAGCTAGTATTAATGCTGTTTCTGTCCCCAGCCGCCTAGCCTGTTGATAAAATATGGAAATTGGAAGGTTTCAAGTTGTTTATATGTAATCTTTTTCAGATTATGCTAACAGCAGCATTAATCATTAACATACTATTTTCACATACATTATTATTTGCTCCTCATAACAGTCCTATGAGGGTTGATATCTCTATTTTATAGATGAATAAATAGCTAAGAGATGATAAGTTGCTCAACATTGCTCACCTAGTAATGTTGGAGTTTTGATACAGATCTAGGTTTTCTGGACTCTGAATCTAGAGCTGATCCCACTACCTTATGCTACACACATAGCTTATCCTCTAAAAGTGAGAGAGAATCTGATTGCATCGTTTGAAGTTGCTGATGTTTAACTGTTTCTGACTTACAAAATGGTAAGTTCTGCATGGTTCAACAACTTAGCATGGTGGTTAGGAGCCAGAATTCTGGAGTCAGATTGCCTGGGTTCATAGCATGATTCTCTCTCTAGCTATAAAACTTTGGGTGAGTTACTTAACCTCTCTGAGCCGTGGTGTCCTTATTTAGAAAATGGATGGTAATTATCTTCCTGGGTTGTATAAGGACTGAATGATACAATTTTGTAACAGTTTAGTGTTTAGCACCTAGTGAACCCTCAAAAATATTAACTGCAATTATTTTAAAGTTTTTCCTAGGTCTGCCATTGACATATTTTAAGTCCTGCCTATTCACTCTTCTAAACAGAAACCAGTGTAGGCACATGTGAGTGTTGGGGCAGAGGGAGAATGGCAGGTATAGAGATGAATACCTACTGTTTGTAGGAAATTTTATAAAACTTAACATATATTTGTTAAGTTGTGCACAATATTTCCACAGAGGACTTGAGTTACCCCTCTTTCCCCTGTGAGATTCAATTAACTTAGATCAAATAGAAACCTACAGTGACAAAAAAAAGTATAATATATTTTTCAAAGAAAAATTTAAAAGCTCAAGTTTCTACATTTGTATCAGTGCTTCCTAAACTGGATCTGGGCGTTTAGAAGTGGTTATGCATACTGAAGCTGTGGCTGACAACAGCTCGTCACAACAGGGATCTCTGGGCTGCAAATTGGATGCACCAAATCTTTCTCTCTCTGGACTCTTGTCTGCCCACCCCCCAGGGCTTTTAAGTGCTCCGGCACAGTGATAGTATAAGCTCTAAACAGTGCATCATGATTAACCATAAGTCATTGCTCCTTTTTTTTTTTTTTTAATATCTTCTTGGAACAGGAATACTCAAAAGGGTACCAACATAAATCCCCAGTTACATTAAATTAAATAAATTCCATAAACAGCTTAAGCATAGTAAACAAATATTAATCAGACAGTAAATCTTGGGTGGGAAGCACCAAGGATTGAAGGCAGTTTGTAGGAAGGGAGAAGATATGAAGGGAAATTAAAAATCCTATTTTCACCCCGGTATCATTTTTCTTAATGACCTTAGGATGATCTTGTTTGCCACGTTTTCTCTGTGTAATTCCTATTGATGCTTCCAAAAAACCTTCCACGATTCTTCTCCCTTTCCAGCTATCCAGTGCTACCATAAACCCTGCCTTTCTTTCTCTAGCCC
Organism: Delphinus delphis; assembly: GCF_949987515.2. Classification (NCBI taxonomy): domain Eukaryota; kingdom Metazoa; phylum Chordata; class Mammalia; order Artiodactyla; family Delphinidae; genus Delphinus; species Delphinus delphis. The sequence continues at coordinate 49,331,882 of NC_082690.1, read as the reverse complement.
TCCTATACAAAGGCCAGGTTGCGCTAATGTCATTTCTCTGTGTTTACAGAGTACTTGTGTAGATCTTTTGCCCTGATTGCATAATGTGTTGGCTACCAGCTTCTGGCTTTAGGTTCAATCAGACAGGGATGCTAATCCTAAATTGGCCACTTACAAGAGTTGTGACTTTAAAGAAGTTACATGGCTTCAGTTCCTCCTCAGTAAAATCTTATTTACTCCAATAAAGTTGTTAGGAATTTTAAATTAAATAAGAAGTACAGCACAGTGCTCAAGAGTACATACACTAGATACTCCAGTTGATAAAATATAGAAATTGTAAGGTTACTTATACACTAGAGCCAGATTGCCTGAGTTTGACTCTGCCAGTTACTAGCTGTGAGATATCTGCCTCAGTTCTCTCATCTGTAAAAGAGAGTTCATAATCTCATAGGACTGTGAAGACTGGATGAATTGCTGAATTAGTATAAATGAAAAGAATAAGTAAAATACTTGGAACAATAGCCTGGGACGTGCTAGGTGTACCTGTTACTACACTATCCATTATTATTACAGAATGGTGGAGTAAGGTACTCAGAAAATCCTCTCCCCAAAGAACAACTTTAAAACAGAATTGCCAAAAATAGCCATTTCTGGACTCTGAAAACTGACTAAGGGCATATAGAAAATTGAAAAACTTTGATTCAAGAACCTCAGTTAACAGCAGTGGGAATCTGGTGTTCTAGGCCTGCGACTGCTCTTACACATCCCCTCCCTCAAATTCTGTGCATGCAATAATTCTACGAGGGCAGGAAAGGCTATGAAACAGAAGCTTTGCTGACACAGGGGACCAGCTTCACTTGGAGCAGCATGTGGGCAAACCTCATAATCAGGGATGTTGTTAGAAACAATAGTGATTTTGGTGGTAAATATTAGAACAAGTAAACACTGCAGTAACTTAAGTTAGCAATACTGGTTGGCGAAAGCTACAGGCTGTCCAGACTAGCTAGAAATATATCTGGAAAATCTGTTGAATCGTGGCAGGCCTTGATAGCTCCAAATGATCTCTGCCAGGCTGGAAGACTGAGTGCATGTGCAAGGTCATTCATAGACTCAGTAGAGACTGGAGAAGGTCCTGGCCATCTACACATCCCTAGCTGAATGTGAGGCCTTGCATGTATGCAGGGGAGTCATAATAGGTCTATTATAAAATAAAATCTCACGCATATTTGTAAGCCGTTTGAATTTAAACACATTTCCCTGTCCGTACACAAATCCACTGGCAAAGGATGGAAGACTTACTGGCTCAAAGTGTTTAAGTGTCATCTCTGACCAATCATTGGCTCACCACTAAGCTATGCTGATCTAGAGGCAACACTAGGATGCCAGAATTTAAAAAGAAAAAAAAAAAGAAAGAAAACTCAAAAGAGATATCAGTAGCTATACACCTCAAGAAAGATAGACTCTACAGATCTAGCCCAGATATGTGACTAAATACACAAACAAGCAAACACAAAGAAACAGGAACTGTGACTAAACATACAAACAAGCAAACACAAAGAAACAGCAAATGGCAAATAAGAATTAAGAGTTACTATAACATTATCTCAATGGCCTGTTTTTAAAAAGAAATTATGAGACATTCAAAGAAAGCAAAATATGACCCATACATAAGAAAATAATTAGCAAAAATAAACTGTTTCTGAGACATCTTAGATGTTGGAATTGACAGGAAAAACATCAAAGCAGCTATAAATATGTGCAAAGAACTAAAGGAATCCTCTTTAAAAAAGTAAAAGAAAGTATGACAACAATGAATAATCAGATAGAGACTATCAATTAAGAGGCATAAATTATAAAATAAAATTATGTAAAAATTCTGGAGTTGAAAAGCATGACAACTGACATGAAAAATCCACTAGAGGTTCCAGTTTTTGTCTAGCATGTAAGAATCACAAGTCACCACTTTGTCCTAACAACAAATAGAAAGCTAAACAAACTGAAAAATCAACTCTGTCAGAGAAGTGAGGTCACAGAGTAAACTGCTGCCCCCCCAAATTGGAAAGACAGGTGGGCAGATAGAGAGAATCACTATTACTGGGGCAGAAATCACCACAGGAACCAGTGCCAGGGTAGGAAAAACTTAAACTGTAATTGATGAATTGTGGAGGCTCAGTGTGGACAAATCTGAGGATTAAACAGGGGTTCGATCCAGAGAGGTTCAATTTTTGGGGTCACAGCCATATTTAAGTGAGTTTTACCTCTAGTAAATCTATCAGGTTCTCAAAGTGAAGAGTGGAGAAAAATTCCTCATGCTTCCAGCAGGTGAGGGAAAAAGGAACTATTTTGAAACCTGTAGAAGCATTCTGTTCTTCTTAACAAGGTCTATCCTCAGGAGAAACTATTTTATCAGAGCCTAACCTGCTGCGGTTTTACCAGAGCCTAATCTACCTGGGGAAGGGAAATACCAACTTCAGCACCCTTTAGCCATTCAGTACCACCTGAAAGGCGGAAAAACTGAAAAGCACTGGTGACATTCACAGTCCAGAAACATAAGCTCACTAAAAGACTGAAAACAAGTCATATGAGTATAGAACACTAACCCCTCCTCTGCTACTTTACCACTACATTACTAAAGGGCTATTTACTGCAGTTCCTTTTACCCAGCACATGATGTCCTTTCAACAAAAAATTACAAAGCATAATAAAAGGCAAAACACACAGTTTGAAGAGATTGGGCAAGTATCAACCAGAGTCAGATATGGCAGGAATGTCAGAATTATCAGAACAGGAGTTTAAAAAAAATAATTGATATTCTAAAAGGTTTAATGGACAGAGTAGACAACATGCAAGAACAGGTAAATAATGTAAGTAGAGAGATGGAAATTCTTGGAAATGTCCAAAAAGAAATGCTAGAGATTAAAAAAAAAAAACCCCAAACCCACTGTAACAGAAATGAAGAATGTTTTTGGTGGGCTCATTAGTAGACAGGGCATGATTGGGGAAAGAATCTCTAACTTTGAAAATATGATAATAGAAACTTCCAAAACTGAAAAAGCAAAGAAAAAAAAAATAACCCCAACCAAACAGAATATCCAAAAACTGTGGAGCACCTACAAATATAATATAATATATTTATATATTATACATGATATAATATACATGTAATACCAGAAGGAGAAGAAACAGGGAAAGGAATGAAAACAATATTAAAAGCAATAATGACTGGGAAGTTTTTCCAAATTAATGTCAGACATCAAACCACAGATCCAGGGAGCTCTGTGAGTAACAGAAACACCTAGGCATATTATATACAAACTTCAGAAAATCAAAGATAAAGAAAAAATTTTGAAAGAAGCCAGAGGAAAAAAGCACCTTATCTATAGAAGAGCAAAAATAAGAATTACATTTGACTCATCCTCAGAAACAATGCAAACAAGAAGAGAATGGAATGAAATATTTTAAACGTTGAGAGGAAAACAACAACAACAAAAAAAACAACCCAGAATTCTGTACTCTGAAAAATTATCCTTCAAAAGTGAAAGAGAAATAAAGACTTTCTAAGACCAAAAAGAAAAACTGATGAAATGTATTGCCAGACCTGCTTTGCAAGAAATGCTGAAAGAGTTTCTTCAGAATGAAAGAAAATTATATAGGTCAGAAAAATAGATCTACATAAAGAAAGAGTATCAGAGAATAAATAAGTAAAACAAACAAAAAACACCACTTTATTTTTCTTATTCTTAACTGACCTAACAGATTTGTCAAAATAGTAACATCAACAGTATATTCAATTATGTGTTTTTATGTTTGTGTGTACATACACATACATATATATACACATATATGTATATATATATTTAGGTATGCATGGAATGAATGACAGAAATAATACAAGGGATGGTATGGAGTAATTAGGAATATTTCGTTATTATTAGGTACTTGCACTACCTATGAATCAGCATAGTATTATTTGAAAGTAGCTTGAATTAGTAAATGTATAGAGCAAACTCTAGGACAACCACTAAAAAAAAGTAAAAGAATTAGAATAATTGATATGCTAAGAAATGAGAAAAAATGTAATTATATAAAATGCTCCATTAAAACTAAAAAAGGCATGAAAAGTTTGGGAAAAAATAGAAACAAATAACAAGGGCAACAAACAGAAACTAGGAAAGATGGTGGATATTAATTGAACAATATAAATAGTCACTATAAATGTCAATGATCTAAATACAACAATTAAAATACAGAGACTGTCAGAGTGGATCAAAAAAACAAGGCCCAACTACATATTTTCTACATGAAACCTACTTTAAATATAGAGATATATAGAGAGATTAAAAGTAAAGAGATGGATAAAATATACCATGCTAACACTAATCACAGGAAACTGAGAGTAGCTATATTGATTTCAGAAAGACTTCAGAGCAAGGAAGATTATTAGGGATAATGAGGTGCATTATATAATTATAAAGAAGTCAGTACACCAAGAAGTCCTAACAATCTTTATTGTGTATGCCCCTAGCAACAGTGAGGCAAAAAATGGTAAGAATTCAAGGAGAAACAAATGAATCCACTATTACAGTTGGAGACTTTCACACCCCTCTATCAGAAATGCTCTATTCAGCACCATGCAGAAAATCACCAAGGACATAGTTGAACTCAATAGCACCATTAATCAACTGGATACAATTAACGTCTGTAGACTACTTCACACAACAATAGCAGATTACACATTCTTCTCAAGCTCATGTGGAACATTTATCAAGATAGACCACTTTCTGGGCCATAAATCACACCTTAACAAATTAAAAAAAAAGAAATCATACAATGTCTGCTCTCAGACCACAGTGGAATTAAACTAGAAATCAAAACCAGAAGGATAATTGGAAAAAATCTAAAATACTTGGACATCAAACAACACACTTCTAAATAACACAGGGAGAAAAGAAGAAATCTCAAGAGAAATTTAAAAATATTTGGAACTAATTGAAAATGAAAATACAACTTAACAAAATTAGTGGGATTCATTAAAGGCAGTAACTAGAGGGAAATCTATAGCACTGAATGCATATAAAGAAAGAAAAATGATGTAAAATCAATAATATAAGCTTCCACCTTAGAAAACTAGATAAAGAAGAGTAAGTTAAATGCAAAGCAAGCAAAAAAAAAAAAAAAAAAGGAAAGAAAGAAAGAGAAAAAAAAAAAAACCCAGCAGAAATCAATGAAATTGAATAAAGGAAATCAATAGAGAAAATCAACAAAAGCAAAAGATAGTTCCCTGAAAAGATCAATAAAATCAATGAACCTCTAGCCAGGCTAAATAAGAAAAAAATGTGAGGTGATACAAATTATTAATATCAGAAAGGAGAGAGGGGACATCAGTACGGATCCCATGGACATTAGAAGGATAATAGAGGAATATTATGAAAAACTCTATGCCCCCAACTTTGATAAGCTAAATGAAATGAACCATTTCCTGAAAGGCAATCTGCTGAAACTCAGAAAAGAAGAAAAAGACAATCTGAACATACATATTTCCTAACCAGGAAACCAGACAGACATTATAAAAAAGAAAACTACAGACCAATATTGCTCATGAACATGGATGTAAAAATCCTCCACTATTATTTGTATCTTCATCATTGTCATCTTTGCAGCACTTATTGTAATTATACTATACTGCAATTGTCTATCTATTTCCCTATTCCATTAGACTTCCAGCTCCCCAAGGGCAGGAGTCATTTCTTATTCATCTTTCTATACATTGTACCTAGCAGAGTATCTGGTGCACAGTAGATATTCAATAGATATATTTTAAATTGAACTTCATCAGATCCAAACCTAGGGGTTCTTAAAATCTGCTTCAGGGGCTCACAGAGTTGTACATATACTAGGTAAGTGAATATATGCTGCCTAAGGACACTGTTTCTACCTAGATACCCAGTTGCAGTTACAGGCTCCAAATAAAATTTAAAATGATAGAGAATGAATTTTTTAAAAGTATATTTATATAATAAATTTGCCAACATCATCAGCTTCATTAAAATAGCAGTGTTATGCTGAATTGCATTAAGGCTAGAAAATTATTTTTGAAGCAGAAATAAATAAGACTTAAGTAAGTGAATGGAAGCTAAAATTACCTGCTAGTAGCAAAGCCGTAAGTATGAATAGTAATTATTGAGAAATATCTTTCTGAAAAGAATTAAGTACCACTCAGTTGTTTATTTCAACTTGCTTTTATCCTTGTAACTGGAGTGAAATATGGTGAGTGCTATGGGCATTTACTTCACTTGACACTGATGTTTACGCAAAATCTATCCTTGGAGATTTATACATATATATGCGTATACATGCATATACCCTTATAAAATTATATATATGTGTGTATATACACACACACACACACACACAGAATACATACTTAAGATGTCGATGTTTCAACTGAAAAAATGTGATAAAACGATAGCATTCTTTCTTAGTAAAAATTGATAAGAACAGAGCTGGTATATTTCTACTATATTCATTATCTTTATAATACTTTTCCAGAGATCTAGGCTTACAAAAGAAGACAGATAAAATGCAGTTCCCATTTTCAGAGCACGAGTTTTGTTTTAAAGGCCTCTTGAGGGTGGTCTGTCAATTTCCTTTGCAATCAAGGGGCCTGTAAAGATTCAGAGGAAGTGTACTGGTATGGATTTTATCCCTTGTCATCACAAGGAATAAAAGATGCCTCTGTCTTGTTTGAGCTACGAATCAAACTGGACCAAGGATTATTTCACGCAATTGCTGTTTTAGAATTTGGGCATCTTAAAACCAAAAGAGAAAATACATTTTAAACCAAGAACCCATTTTTTCTATGTCTAGCCTTAAGTGAATTTTCCCCTTGTTTTTGCTAAGTATTCTTGGTATGTCATCAGCAGAATCTGCCCGTATGAGCATTATTCTAGGTAAAAAGAATAGTGATTGCTTTATACCTCTTATCTGTTAGAGTTGATGTAGGATATCTTTATGGAGGGTTCACAGTAAAGGCCTTCAGACGACTTAAAACTATCAGCTGATAGAACAGAAATATTCTTTTAGTAATATATATGATCACTTTAAACATAGGGTTAAAAAACAGAAAGTACTCAACATAAAGCAAATTGCCTTGGCAACGTGGCATGTGTTCTTTAGAAGAGATCTTTAGACAGACTCTAAAGTGTAACCACTACTGCCTAAAATCTTAGCAGAATGCCCACAGCATTTGGCTTTCCCAATATCAAATAGGATACAATTACTTTGCTGGTTTATGGTCAACATTCAGATTCATTTTAAATGCAGCATCCTATAAACTTGCCAGTATCCAAATATTCAAACGGTCTTGTGAGAACAAATTTTTGGACCAACGATTCAGTTACTAGAGCAGGAAAAAGCTTTTGGAATCTTGAGGGAGCCACTTAGACTGAAAAACAAAGCAGTTATATTCTTTTAAAATTTTCAATCCCTCAATTACAGACACATTTTAAGTAATAAATCCTTGTTTCGTAATAATATCTCAAGGTGTTCTCACGTACATTATCTTACTATGAGATAAGCAATGATTTTATCCCTACTTTACATATGAATAAACTGAAGCTTAGAGAGGTTAAGTACCTTGACCAAGTTCAGTGAACAAGTTATGAAGTTGGGGTGAGCATTTATATTTTTTTGATTCCTGGTTCAGGATTCCCACTGAAAACTTGGGAACTTCAACAAATTTTCATAAGCTTTGCAAGAAAATGTTTTCCCACTGAGCTAATATTGGAGTAAAAACTTAAAACAAGAATCATTCCTTATAAAAAAAAACTGGCTTCAAAATTGCAACCCCAAAGCCACAGCTCTCCCTAAATATTCCCTTCTGCTCCTCCTACTTCTCCATTAGGGAGGTGTTGGCAAAGAGTTGCTTATTTTTTTGCCAAAAAACACCCTTAAAGGAGCAGCCCACTAAGCCAAAAAGCAGAATTATTAGGGGAAAAAAACAAGAAAAGACAGACTGTAACAAGGCCTTGAGTGTGCTTGCAGTAAAAATCCTTAGTGCCCAACTTAAAAGATTTTTTGTGTCACTGAATTATCTGTTTCACTAGGTTCAAAGTTGAACCAAGATGTAGTAGGGTGTGCAATGAAGCCCATTAATGAAATTCGCTCATTCATTCATATATGTCTTAGGTGCCTACCATGTTCTGGAAATGATGAACAATGTAGGTTTAAAGAGGGTCAGTGCTAACGTTAGGACCAATGAATGATCAATGCTAAAGTATTATGACTTAAGGAACTTTATTAAAATCTTAGAGACTAGTGTGAAGGACAGGCAGCACAGTAAGGTAAGTGTCATGATAAAGGTGATGAGATGGTGCTGTGGGAGTCTATAGAAGATACACATATCCTGACTGGAGCACAAGAGGTATCTAGGAAAAGTTTTTGCAGAGGTAGCAATGCTTAAACAGTCTTGAAGGATGAATAGACAATACAATGGAGAATTGAGGAGATGGGAAGTATTCTCTAGAGGCCCAGATAAATGGCTCCAGGCACATAAACACCAAGAGGAAATAAAGAGAAAGTATCTGATGAACTCTCTGGACTACAAGGAGTTTACCATGATTAGAAAATGTAGCAAAGTTTAAGTCTGTAGTTTCAAAAATAGATCTGATTTAATATACCTTATTGTTACACAGTTGGATTTGGAACCAGAAGCCGACTCAAACTATGCATGTAAGGCACATAATTTTGTTAAAATAATTCAGGGTTTTAATTTTCAGACACTTTAAATTAGTTTTTAGAACATGAAAGTTCCTCTTTCAGAAAAGAAAATGGGCTAGTATATTCTATGAAATAGCAACGGCCTGGGCTTTTTGGAAGCCTACCAGGGATTCCTTGCTGGGAGATTTGCGATGATCTGCAATATTCTAGGGCTAAAAGGAAAGGGCAGCTAGGTGGCCTTTCTTCACACTCAAAAATTTCTTGCCATCCAAAATGATTTCCCTCACTTCTTTGTCAACTGATAAATTCCTTTCGAGACTTCATGCAATTAGGAAATAGCTCTCCTACAAAAAATAGTTGGGAGACGCTGGCTTATTGATAAAGAGAAAAATAAATACTGGTCGATTAGTATTATGTATATTAAAATAATGATAATGCTCAATTAAATATTTACTGAGCAGTCTTTGAAACAATTTTAAGAGAAGGGCAAAGAACATCAGATGCAAAAAAGAGGGTAAAAACATTAAAAGTTTTTTCATTTAAACTGCAGCCTGGTTTGTGGTCTGGGAATCAGGAGACCTGGAGTCTAGCCCCGACTCTACTGCCAACCAAATGTACGATCTGGAGAAAGCTGAATCTTCTACTTGGCCTGTTTCTGAATCTATAATGTTAGGTAGTTGAGTAATGATCTCTAAGGTTTCATTTTGTTTTTGTTTTTTAATATCCAAAACATTCACGATTATCAGAAATTTCAATTTTAAGACGAAAGGAAAATGATCGGTCGTGTGAGCTTTGCAAGATAGGGCTCCAGGACTCCAGACAGAATTATTCAAATGGACTGTCTTAGTCTTTCATTCCTAGTCTTACTGTATGTGATTTTAGCTGGAAAACAAAGAGCAAAAAATAATTTGGATATGGTTGCCCCATAAAAGGAAAGACCACCAAATCTTTGGACAAGATGGCTTACTCCCCTTTCAAAAATTACAATAGAAACTGCATAGAACGTATACCCCATAACACATATCCCATTTCTTAAGAAAACTTTGGCCGAAATTTTTTTTTAAAGGGCCATATAAATGGGAACTGAAAAAGGCTGGTTGTTAATGCTGTTACAAATATCCAAAGTTAGAACTTCTGAAATATTTGATCACACTTTTCATGGCATTTTCTTAAAGAAAATCCTTAGCTAGAAGAAGTAGCTTATATTAAATAATTTTTGCAAGGATCCTGGAACAGATGATTATTATCAGTTAATAAATCATCACTGACAACTGAATAGTCTTACTTGAATCTACAAAGTGGGTAGGGAGAGTGGTGGTAGTGGGGATAAGGACTGTGGACATTTAGTTCAGCTTCCCATTCTGGCAGCCAACTCAAGAACAAATTGTAATTTGTACATAGAACCTTCTGTTAAATCTGCCACTGAAAGTTTAGAAAACCCCAACAAGCTGAGGATAAAGAAACCCAAGCAAGGAGTAGCATCTTGGAATTTCCCTGAGCTACTATTATCAACTAGCCCGTTCCTGTTATAGAAACGGGGCATTCTAATAACACCATGAAGATTTGCTAGAACATAAATGAAAATTTAAAAGGACATAAAAAGGTTAGGTTAGTTCAAAGTGTGCCATTAAGGTACTATTGCTGCCCATGGGAGCCTGAGTTCAGGAGTTTGGACTCCTTTTTACTAGTACTTTACCAGTAGAGAAACTGTATGATTCAGAAAACAGGGAAGAGGAGACATATACCTCCCAGCTCTGGGTAAAAAAGGAAGTTTGTTTTTAATATGTTAAAAACAATAGGAAATATTTTAAGTCAGCAAGAGTGGATGAGTATTATAAATATGACATTGTCTTCTGCATAACTTTTAAAATCTGGCCTGCATGTAATGGTAAGATAATTTAGGGGCTTGCCAAGTGAGAGAGATCTAAAATACTTTCTGAATAAAGTTAACAGTTTAATAAGTTAAAAAAAGACACACATATAAAGAACACATGGGCCTTCTCCAAAGAGACATTCTCTTTTGATCAGAAGAAATTGGGAAAGAAAGACAATTTTAATAAAAAATTCCTTATAAATGAAACTGTATTGACATCTGAGAGGCCCCCAATGTAAACATTCCTAATCATGACAAATGCAATACACATTGCTATTTAGGTGATGTCAACTCTTCAGAAAATGTTTGGGGGAAAGAAGCAAATATTCTCATATTAAATCAGAATTGATTCTACGTTATAAATTACTTTATTGAATGTTTGCTTTAAAATAATCATTTTTAATCCACTGAAGAATGATTTTTGTATCTATTTCTTAAGTGGTGGACAATGAATGCAGTTGATTGGTTAACTGACAAGAATTTATTAAGCACCTATGGTATGGGTGGTATAGAGGGGCATCTACATGACAGCATAATTAATGCAATTTAGTTAAAAAGTCATCCCTGGAGAATAATAAATTAAGACAATATCCAAGGCCCCCAAATTTGGCAGGAACTTAGGAGGGGAACACTTGATATAACCATGGATCTAAACAGTGACTCAGGGAGACTAATTTTAGGAAAAAACAGCCAGCCCCATCTCCTAGCGGTAGACTGACCTGGGATTCGTAGATACTAAACTAACATATAGGCAGCCCAGAGAAAAGACACCTGGACAGGAAGTGAATGTTGGTGATTAAAAGAGGAACTCGGGACCAGACTGTGAGGGTAAAATGAGTCAACATATGAAAAGAGCACTTAGAACAGTGGCTGGCATATAATAAATAATGAATAAATGTGAAATGTTTTTATATAGTGAACCATCCATCCTCAGAGCAAAATGGCCACTAATTCTGTCTTCTATGGAATATTTTGGGAATTTTTTCCTTTTTGGATTAAACCTATATATTTCATTTTATTTGAATTTCATCTTGGAAAGACACATATCATAGTTTGCTCTGGGTCCTATGCTTTATAGGGAATTGTGTACCGTATCTTACAGGTCAAATTAGACGACTCTGACTGACTTAGTTGAAATTATGGTAAGAACTACAATATTATAGATATTTCTTATGAAATATCCTCCTTTGTTCCATTGTGCCTCCATTTGAAAGGAGAAGACAGGAAATTCTAGGCAAGGAAAGCTGCATGAAAAAGTGTTAAGATGTCAGAATGACTCTCAAAGACTATGAATGATAATTATGAGGCCAGTTTGAGATGTAAAAAAAAAAGATTCTATTGAGGAATTATGAAGTATAACAGTGGGGATAAGTTGCAAAGTATTAAGTCCATTTGGGGAAACAGAATTTTATCCTGATGTTAACAGGAAACTACTGAAGAATTTAAAATAATATAGTCAAGTGATGTTTCAGGAAGACTGACTTCCAGTTAATTTGCCAGTGTAGTTTATCATAAATTAAAGGGAAGGAGTTGATTCTGTCACTTAAATTTATTTCTGTATATGGTGTGTTTTCTAGGTTAGAAATCAAAATGAAGTTCAAATGAATATCTATTTTTAAATGGAAGGATTTGGACCTTATGTTGAATAATTTGATACTAAGTGTGATCTAAGGTATATTAAATATACAGGAAAAATGAAAGTTGCTTTCCAAATTATCTCTAGGTCCACATGCCTGATACACTCATTTCCCTTTGAATAGGTCCCTAATGACTTATATCACGTTATTTTTGAAAAGGAAGGATCCAAGATGTGTGAGGTAGTCTATATGTATAATCAAAACATAACAAAAAATCTCCCATGCATAAAATTATGATATTATAGTTAAAATGCAATGAATTTACATTATCATTTTTTATTTGTTCTCCAAAAAAATTAAGGATAACCTACTGCTCAACTCAGGACCAGGGCAATGATTCCCATGTCACCCATGTCATGTCAAATGTAAATCACTAAAAGGCCTCCAAAGTGTCAAGAAGCTATTAACATTAAAAAAAAATGTATACACTAAGTGGGGTATATTTCAACACTATGGGACTTAAAAAGATTAAAAAAATTTTTTAATAACATTTCCTATATCAAAGGTAAAATAAAACAACCTAAATGTCAACAATAAAAGTGTGGCACATTATTGACTAAAAAAATTTCTAAAGCTAAATTATGTGCTAGATATATACTCAAGTAACTAAAATAACAGCCAAGGTTTAGTTAGCCCCTGCTGTGTGCCAAGCAATTCTGGACACTGTTTATGGGTCAACCTAGAGGTTTCCAAATATTTTCACTAAACTGTGTAATGGCTACAAAACGATCGAATTGGGAGACAAAATATTTGGTGGTATAGCTTACATACTGCTTCCCTAGCCCCTATCCAAAGTTAATTATTATCTCATACTTCATCTTTAAAATTAAAACAATGTATATATGATACTAATATACTTCTCCCTAAAACCTCTGCATAATGATCTAAGAAAATGAGCCATATTTTTCCTTTGGTTTGAGTACCTTCCTGGACCACTTCTGTTTACCCAAAGGTATAGATAGTCTGGCTTAATAACTAATTTAAGCTTCACACCCACTGTATGAAGTAAATACTATTACTCCCATTTTATACATGAGGACATGTCTAGCCCAAGGTCATGCAGGACAAAATGGTAGCAAGTGTATATTAATCCCCATTCCTCAGAAACTAAAGCCTGTGATGTTCTTTCTATGATATCATAATGCTTTCAATGCAAAATGCAGGAAGTAAAGTTAGAGCCTACCCTTACTGAAATTTTTTGTCTATTAGGAATTCTCAGAAGAAGCAAGAGTTTTAGAGAAATGTATTTGAGAAAAGGTAAACAGAGTTTTTTCTTGATTTTATTTTTAAAGAAACTGAAATGTACTGAACGGGCCTACAACTGACAGTTTACTCCAGTTTTAAGAGAGCACAAGGGAACAAATAACCGGCACAACAGTATTATTTTATAGATAATGCAACATCAAAATATACGGAAAAACATGAATGTTTTTGTAAATAAATTGCACAGCTTCTTCAAAAACAGACATAAAACCAAGACAACTATGTAAAAAGAGTCAAATAAATGGTACATCAGAATTAGGGGTAAGATTGAACAGTATGAAAAGAGTGCTAACCCTTTATCAGTATTAGGGAAACTGGAACTTACATAAACAGAGTAGAGGAAAGTCAGGTAGGAAAATTCTGCATGTGGTTTCGGATGTGAAAAAGTGTAGATAAATCATGCTAGATCAACTAGATGTCTGTATAGGCAAAATTGAACCTCAACATCTATCTCACATCATACACAAAAACTAATTTGTGATGGATTAAAGGTCTATATGTAAAAGCTAGAACTATATAATTCATAGAAGAAAACATGTAAAAAATCATTTTAAAAGAAGAATTTTGTGACCTGGAGATAGGCAAAGGTATTTTAGAATGCAAAAGGCACTAACCATAAAAGAAAATTTGATAAACTGGACTTCACAAAAATTTCAACTTCTTCTTGTCAAAAGTCACTGTAAAGAAAATAAAAATGTAAGTAACAGTCTGGGAAAGAATATTTGCAAAGTAAACATCCCCAAACAAACTGCATCCTGAATATATAAAAAAATCCTTACAAATGGATAATAAAAGAGTAAACAACACAATTATTTTTTAAATGGGAAAAAAGGAGGAGACCTAAGTAACTTTGGAAAATGTTGTTTTGACCAGAAACTATATGGTTAAAAAGAAAAGGGCCCCTATACTGTACATAAACACTGTATTCTGATACATTTATTTCTCACAAGAATTCAAGCAAAAAAGTTTGAGACTACTGTACATGTGCACTGGTATTAAACAAGTAAGCAAAAGGATGGTAGATGGTGGAAGGCAGGCTTCTCACTGTCAGAGGGTAGGGGGGTGGGAAGTTACAGATAAGAAAGAGAGGAAGTCTAGAATAAATCCTATCAAACTGGATTAGAGTCAGAGACATCAATAAGAACTGTTTATATAGACTCAGCACACAAACGAAAAGATATACAAATTATAGATTATAATGGTTACATGCGATAATATACATACAAATACTACCTAGTACTCTCCCTTGAAAGAACCTAGAAACATTACTTTAACCAAGTGATAAAGGTTAACATTGCCAGGAATGACATGTAGATATCATATATCCCCTCATATAATGTGATGAGAACACTTGATTTCTGTGGTATTCTTTCAACAATTCATAACTCTAATCATGAAAGAGAAAAAAATCAGACAAATCCAGATTGGGGTCATTCTATAGGATACCTGGTCAATATTCCTCAAGATCATCAAGGTCACAAGAAACAAGGAAAGAAAGACTGAGAAATTGTCACAGACTAGAGGACACGGAATCACATGACAAAGAAATGCACTGTGGAACCTTGGACTGAATCTTGGAGGAGAAAGTGTACAGTCATGGAAACACTGATGAAATCAAAATAAAGTCTGGAATTAGCTAATAGTAGTGTACCAATGTTGGGTTCTTAATATTGACAAATATACCATGGTAATATAAAGTGTTATCAATGGGAAAAACTGGGTGAGAGGTATAAAGGAACTCTCTGAGCAACCATTTCAAATATTTTGTAAATCTATAATTATTCCAAAATAAGAAGTCTATTTTAAAAAATGGGCAGAGACTTAGACTGACACTTTGCAGGAGAGGATATATGAATGAGCAATAAATGTATAAAAGGATGCTCAAAATTGTTAGTCATATGGGAAATGCAAATCAAAACTATAGAGATGCCACTCTATACTCACTGGAATGGCTAAAATTAAAATGACTAACAATACCAAATGTTGGAGAGGATGCAGAGCTACTTGCTCTCTCATACATTGCTGGTATGAGTGTAAAATGGAACAACCAATATAGAAATTTGTCTGGCAGGTCCTTACTAAACACTTGCAGTTTCTTGTTAGGGTCAAACACATGTCTACTTAATGATCTAGAAACTCTACTTTCAGATATTTACCCAAAATAAAACATATGTCCACAGAAAGACTTGTACAAGAATCTTCATTGAAGCTTTATTCACAATAGCAAAATATAGGAAACCGAAATGCCTATTAATAGGTAAATGGATAAACAAGTTGTGATATATTCATACAATGGAATACTACTTAGAAATAAAAGGGACAAGTTCCTGATACACACTGCAATATGGATAAATCTTTAAAACATGTTGAGTGAAAGAAACCAGAACAAAGCACATATGTACATAATTCCACTTATATGAGTTTAAGGACAGGCAAAACTCGTTTATGGAGAAAGAAATCAGAGTACTGGCTGCTTCTGGGAGGGCACATCTTGTGCAAGAGAAGCTTTCAAAAATTATTTTGAATAATTTAATTTTAAAAGGTTAAAAAAGGAAAAAAAGATAAGCCTACAGGTATATATTACATGAGCATGCCCACTATCCAAATTTTCCCTATTGCTTTAGACAAAAAATAACACTAAAAAAAAGAAAACAAAATTTTTAACCAAGAGCAAGTAGACCTTCCTTAGGATTATATTATGACCACGTTTAAAAAAGATGTTATCCAGTTTTATCACCTACAAGAAACTTAGGCTATAAGAATCAAATTTAACTGTGTAGGGAAGAAAAGGACTAATTATATTCAGACATTTGTTTGTTGTGGAGATAAGACACATTACTCAAAATTAAATAGAGTACATGGCTTCAATATTTCCAAACTTAGAATATATGCTATACTCTCATTCTAATATAAGGGAAAGAGGATGGATTTGTATAGATCCTCAAGGACAGGGGCTCACTACATTGCACATCAACAGTTATGCCAACATGCTGATTTCATTATGATCCATCTACAGTAAGCACCGTTCACTTCATGCAGGTTGTTCTGTGTTTTTCTGTTACTTTCAAATGAAATCATCCATCTGTAGAAAATGAGTAAATGGAATATTCATGAGCAAGAGATAATTTTTATCATCCCTGGAGAGTTCCTTTCTTTGGGTTGTTTACTACCTGCAGAGCTCAACTGTATGAAAACTGATTAAATATCATTTACCAATTATATGATGCCAGAACACATTCCTCAAAGCAAACACGAAAACTGTAATCATTCTTACAATAGAAGGTATGCTTTCAGGGATGGAGCCAGGTTTCGTGGAGCTTTTTTTTTAAAGACACAAAATTATAAGAACAAGTTTGCTAAAATTTTTCCTAGGGTCTTAGAAAGGGCTGTTAAAATAAATGACCTGGAGCATATGAACTTTAAGCATATTAACTTACAGATAAATCTACCTTTGCAAATAATTTTTTTTCAGAGGTGATGACAAGAGGATTTGTCGACTTAAAACCTATATAGAAACCATCAAGTAAGCATTTGAATTTTCTTAAGCTGAATTGAAAATAAGCGGTTAATGACTCATTTCTAATTGCTCATTTAACTGAATTCAACTATTGTACTTGCTTTCACTTTTTTATTTTTATTTTTTCGGGTCGGTGGGGAGATGAGGATAGTTCCCATCGGAAATTGCTGTCAGGTTGTGAGCCACATTCTTAGTATTCTTCACTTGTAAGAGTAGCTGCTCACATAGTTTACGAACTCCTTAGGCCTTGTTCCAGCAAAGATAAATCCTCAAAATGAAAGAACTCCTAGTTCTTAAGTCTTAGGTCAGAGAAGTCTTCCATTGCCTGCTCCCACCTTCTTGCTGCACTGCAAGAAGAATTAGTCACTCCCCATCTGACCTTCTTCAGCCTTTGTAGTCATCTCAATTACATTACTTTTTAAATTTTTCATTAGTTATTTGCGTTTGAGCTTAACTTTGCTAGAATGGAAGCTCCTTAAGAGCAAGGAAATGTCCTATCTTTAAATCTAAAAGGCCTAGCTCATATTGGGGACTTAATAAATATCCATTGACTGACTGACCGAATGAATGCTTTAGAGGTAAGCTACTTAAAGTAAGGACCAAAGCATAGATCAGTAGCATCAGCATCATCAGAGAGCTTCTTAAAAATGCAATATTTCCAGAACTATCCCAGACCTACTGAATCAAAATGTGAATTTTAACAAGATATTTGGGTGATTCCTGGGCACATTAAAATGTGAGAAATATTGTGGTTTTTATTCCACTAGCTTTAAAGGAGGAGACCATACCAAAAATAATATAGTCTTAAATTTCACTACAATCATTTCTTCATTTGTTCTTAATATGTTTGGCTATGTTAGTCACACAAAGGTCAGATGACCCAATGGACTATTATTCTACTTATTCTTTCTTGTCAGTAACAAAATAAAATACTAATTTAAAAAACAAACAAGAAATAAAAGAAATTTAATATTTAGTGAGAAAAAGCACAAACATAGTAGAATTGGTGGAAAGGAGATGATGATGAATATTACAATACTGACATGAATGCTGAGCTATAAATTCAGATCCGAACCTGGTGTCTTGTCCTATTTTTTAAATAAATAAATCTTTCAAAAGCCCAAGCCTGATCACTGCAAACTTTGTAGATCATTGTTTCTCTGCTCTGGGAGCTCAAGATGGAGAACTAATGCTGGAAGTTAGATAAAATCAAATTTAGCCAGAGTGCATTCGCAGCTCAGCTTTTAAAATGTATGTGCCTATGAATTCTCAGGTTGGAAATTAAAGCTCAGCTAGTTTTAATTTCACAAGAGAACCATAACTAGTACATTCAATTTACAGCTCTCCTCCTCATCCCCCTTGTTGAACAGATCACCAACTGTCTGGATGTTTTCCAACTTGACTGTGAGAGAAAATCATCTTGGTTCTATCTTAAGAGTGGCTATCTTTTCAGGCAGTTAGGTAATCTATTGAAAAGAGTTATCACATAATATAAATGTGATTAATTCTGGATAGGTATAAACATATCCATTTGAAGAAGATACATTTCAATGCAAATCTTAAAAAAGAAAAGAAATAGAAAGACTGCAAAGAACTGTCACCTATGGCAGAAGCTATTAGTCATGTCACAGTGAAGAAATAATGACTGTCTTGGAGATGCTCTGTTCTTCAAGGTGAGATTCAAATGAATGAAGCAGCTTCAAAGAAAATCACAGGAAAAAGAGTATGGATCACAGTAGAGACTTTGCTTGGGGGAATTAAGCATGTGCCTGTTTTAATCAATACACAAGTCCAACACTTGTCAAACCTTAGTTTTGCTTTTCAAAAATCACATTCTGAATTTTCATTCAACACAAATTAGAAAACTTTCACGTGATTTTAGGCATAGTGTCTTGGTTTGATTTCTATATAATCGAGAATAATCCAGAAACCTAGCAAAGTATTGTCACTGGGTAGAACTTATCCTTGCTCTACCTGTATTGGTCAGGATAGGTTAGGTTACACTGTTGAACAAAATTAACCCCTGAACTTCAGTACCTTAATGCTACAAATTTTGTTTCTTACACAAATCTGAAAGTTGAGCAGTTCTCCAGGCCATTCCTTAAAAGCCGAAGGTCAAGAGGGGGCTTTTCACCACCTCAGTTCATAGCCCATTGGCTAGAATTAATCACAAGACCCTGCCTAAACTCCAAGAGGCTAGGAAATGTATTGTTCTATATGCCCATGAAGGAGAGGAGAACCGGATACTGGGGAGCACTAATAATGTTACTAGTGAGCATGATAAGTTTGATGATATCAACAGAGGGTCTAGCATCAGTAGAAACAAAAAATCACTGATGAAGGGGAATAAATAGAGGCATAGTATGGCATGAAAAGAGAAGAAGCACCATCACTGGTCATGAACAGGATTACCTCATTTTTAGTGTAGAAATATCTAGAAAAATAATGTATTGGGCAATTTCTTTGAACCAGCATATAATTTTAGTGTATGACAATTGCTCACTGCTTAAAAAATTCCAGTATGGCTGTTCTGGAAAGCGAAGAACTGACTTGTTCCCCATGTTTTAGTTTTCTATAGTTACATAACAAGTTGCCACAAATTTAGTGGCTTAAAACAATAGTTATTTATTACCTCCTATCTCTCTAGGTCAGAAGTCTGACATGGCATGACTAGATTCCACACTCAGAGTCTCACTGGGATAAATCAAGGTATTATCCAGGGTTGTGGTTTTCATCTGGAGCTTAGGGTTCAGGTTCACTGGTTGAACTGATTTCTTTCTCACACTTTTCATGTGGTCTTTTAACGCTTCAAGCAGCAACGACAGGCCAGTACTTTGCATGCTTCAGACCTCTCTGACTTCCTCTCCTGATTTTAAGGGATCCTGTAATTCTATTGGACCCATCCAGAAAATCCAAGATAATCTATCTTAAGGTCAGCTTATTAGGAATCTTAGTTGCATCTGCATATTTCCTTTTGCCATGGAATGCAGTGACACTACACAGGAATGACACCAATTGGCAGAGACCATGGGGACCAAAACTCTGCCTACCACACTGTAATAGAAATCTGTATCTCTAATATTTGTTTTATATGTAAGCATTTAGTTTGTCTAATAGGTTATCACAAAACGGACATAATTGCAATGTGTTTGGGTTCAAATGAGTGATGAGTTAAGAAAGAGAAAGATGTAAAAGAATAAACTTGTCTAATTTGGTGATGGGGGAAAATGAAAACAAAGAAGAGGGAACAGAGCAAACTATGACATATGTTGCAAAGTGTAGACATAAGTAAGGAGAATAAAAGAAGCAGGGGATGTGCAACTGGAAGCATGAAGGATATAATAAGGTTGATACAGGGAATCAGTGGAGAGATTTTATAGTGGGTTATTAACAACATAGGGAACATTATATTGCCTGTGGTAGTTCAGGTATGAAGAAGCTTAAATATGGTGAAAATTTTATGATTCCCCACTACACAAATGAATTATAATGAATAAAGTGGTTTTGTATTTCTGCATTCAATAACTGACATTATGCAATCATCAAAATAAAGTAACAACTGGAGGAGACAGTATGTATATGAGTGGTTAGCTCATATTCAGCTCCTAAAAAAATGAGTTAACGGTAGAAAGAAGTTCAATTACTAAAAGAACCTGATCATTATTAGCCAATATCAAATCAATAGATGGGGCTAGGCAGAATGTCTCCTAAACTAACAAATCAATGAATATAGTCAAACTGTCCATTACCCGTTTGAGCTTCTTCCTGCCCATTGTCTAGTCAAGGTTCTAATATCTCTGAAAGGAACCAGAAATAAACTGGCAGGAAAAAGAGGAAAAGTAAGAGACACGATGACCATTTTCTAGGGTTCAGCAGAACACTGATATTACTTCAAAATAACCCCAAAAAGCAAGGAAGAGATTCTATAAATCAAATACATTCAAGGCATATTAAGTTACACAAAGTTGAACAAATGTATTTCATGCTGAACTGTTCAGAGACTTTAAAGTGCTAATGTGTTTTGTGAGTCTTTAATGGAGGAATATAATTTGAAGATTTTCCGAACATCTATGACTAGGGAAATTTCTTTTAGTTCAGACTATGGCAGAGATGGCTAGCTGTTCAAAGTTGTGCTTTCTTTTCCATAGTAGAAAGTGGAATGGGAAAAAACTTCCAGCTAAGGAGTATATTTCCTGGCTCCTTTTGCTACTAAGTATGACCATGTGACTGATTCATGCCAATGGAATTTAAGGGAAAATCATGTGAGTAACTTCCCGAAACAAGGCTTTTGAGAAATGGGTATTCCTTCCCTATGATCTCTTACTCCTCTGTCAGCTGGTACTGAGGACAATGGCAGGCCCTCAAGATGAAAGAAACTTGGGCTTTTGTATCACTGTGTGGAGCAAAGTTCTCAGTAGCCAGAATATATATTAGACCAGTGATTTTTGTCTCTGAGGAGACATTTGGCAATATCCGGAAATATTTTTGGTTATCACATTTGAGAAGGGGGTGGTATGACATTACTGGGTATAGGCAGGGAATGCTGCTATTATTCCATGATGCACAGAACAGTCCCCAACAACAAAGAATTATCTAGTCCAAGGTTGAGAAACCCTTCATTAGACGGTTAGGTGAAAAAAAGTATTTCTGTTGTATTAAGAGCCTGAACTCTCAGGGTTTGGTACAGCAGCTACTGTTACCTTAACTCCTATGTAGTTTCTCCCAGAGCTAATGTTCCAAAGACCATACTTCAGGAAAAACAGACCATATAATGAATACTGTAAATACCAAGATAATACATTAGACTGGTTGCCAAAACACGCTGACTCTACCCTCAGAGAATTTCTGAAATCTATTCCAATCTCTATTTTCACTGGTAATATCTTACACATACACATCTTCTCCGTCCTGATCTGTTATAACAGTTTCTTAAATGGGTTCTTTGTCTCTAGTTGGCTTAGATATTGTCACAACATTAAGTAGTGGCTGAAACCGAACTTGAACTCAAGGTTTTGCCTCTAAATTCTTTGTACTTTCTCTCTGGAGTAGGAGGTAGCCTAATGTAGAGAGAGCTTGGACTTGAGGATTGAAAAGACATATTCATATCCTAGTTTTGATACTAAAATTATAATTTTTGAAAAATCACTAAGTATATATCTTTGAGTTTTACCTCATTTGTAAAATAGAAATAAAGAAAACTTTAAGTTTAGGGTTTATTATTTAGAATGAATATAGTACTTGGAACACGGTAAGTATTTATTAAATCATAAAAAATCATTAGGGAAAAAGAAACATTGTACCAGGATCCCTGAACTATTTGCTATTCCTCTCTCTTGAGGCAAATGTTTGCTTACCCTTCAATGAGTTTCTTCAGGGCGGTGAGAAATCCCTAAGATTGTTCAAGTACTCTCCTTCCGCCCAGAGATACATACATGGGCCTGCACGGAATATTCAGACTTATGGCTAACGTTTTGTTTTTGTAATACTCAGGACCTGCAGTCAGCTCACATCTGGGTTTCTTTTGGTAGTCATTCAATCTTTTTAGTGTATTGGTTTTAAAGTTGCCCCTTTGTATGTACTGTAACTAGGTTCTTATTTTTAGTTGTTTGTTTATAATAAGTTCAGATTCTAAAGAACAATTAGAAAAATAAACAAAAAAAATCTAGGTAAAACCTTATGTTGCTCCTCCTTTCTGGAATTCCTTCATGTCCAAATTCTACCACTCTACCAAATGTCTCACTTTCACCCTGAAAATTTCCCTGAGACATCTGCTAAAAATAATCTCCTTAGTCAGTATCTCTCTTTGTGTGTTCTTTCACTTCATTGATTTATTCATTCCGCAAATAGTCATTAAGTACCAAGCTCTGTGCAGAGACTCATCACCTTGGGCCCTGAACTTTGGTAATATCTTCTCTTATCTCTTCTACTAGACTCCTTAAGGGAGTAGACCACAGATTACTGATTTATACACAGTATGTAGACCTGCACATAGTTAGTGCTTAATATATATCTCTAATACTCAGTGCTTCACACAAAAGCTAGAGATTATTACTATTTTTTAACCATATGTTTTTCAAATATCCCAGTGACCCCAAGGAGAGAATTCACAAAACATACACAAAAACTTAATTCCATTGGTTCCTATGTTTCACCTGTGGTGTTAACAAACTCAACTGAAAATTAAGATAGAGTTGCATAAAACAAAACTATAACTTGGGCAATGCTGATCTATCAATTAGTATACTCAGGGAATAATATCAATCTTCTAACACATGTATAACAATTACACACTTAAGAAGTTTTGCTAATGAACGAGGAGTAAAAGCCCAATAATGTAAAAAAATTACATTTTTAATGTATGCTCAATTCCCTTAACCAAATGAGTTAAGGGGATTGAGCATACTGACTATATTACGAAGAATTTATATTAGCTGAAATAGTATCACATGCAGTCTCTGAAGCAGCCTGATTATGTGAAATAAAAAAAGGCCTGTATTTGTACAACCATTAAAATTTAATATTAGGAAGCAAATCTTCCCAATTAATGCTATTTATGTAAAGTGCTGAATAGCAAAGAATTTTTTAAGTTTCCTCCAGGATATTTTTCTATCAAAAGTTTTCTCACGTATACCTGTTCAGTTTGATGCTCACATGCTACATTTAAAGAAAACTCCTTTTACATGCCCTGTTTTTGCCAAGAAGATTCCTTTCAACTTTTCTAAGAAATATCAGAGAATGCTTTCTCTTAAGAGAACTGGGAGTTGGGGTTAGCTTAGGCATTTGAAAGCTGAAACTCTCTTTTCATTTGCTTATCACTAGTAACTAGTGCGACATTTGCCTCATGTTAGAAACTTAGCAAATGCTTGCTGAGTGAATGAATGAATTTGATCTTCCTATGACATTCAATTCTAAATACATAGAAAAAACCATATCCATTTTTCTATTTCTCTTAACATTTACAGTTATTATTCTATTAATGTTAAATAAATGGCTAAAGAACTAGTAGGACATACTGTTAGCACATTGATACAATGTTAGTCTTAATATAGCAATCAGTGTATTTCAATATTTTTAAGTGCTGGTGTTTATAATACATTAATTTCTGATGACATTTCACAGAGATGTCAAACTATAACATCTTTAAGTTTTAATACACTTACGAGTAAAATTCAGAATTCAATTACAGTTCATATTGCAAGAAAGACACAAATGAGAAGAAAGGTCTGTAAAGCAGGCTTCTCTTCCTTGGTTATTTAATAACAATATCCAATTTTCCTTATGTCCATTAAAGTTTATAAAATATTTTCACATATATCATCTAATCTCACCTCACCACAACTTTAGGAGATGGGTATCAGTATTCTGGTCGTACAGCCTGAGAGCCCGACACTCACCCAGAGAGATCAGTAGGCACGTACAAAGTCACACACTGTAGCTTCTACCTACTCCACTCTCATCAATTTATAGAAATCCAGTCTAGAGCTTAATGATGGATGTAGAAACATATGTTTAAAACTAATTAAGTGACTACTAAAAACCCTCTCTAATTCCTATTAATGGGAAAGATGCTAAGATCAGATGACTAATTTGGTGAGATTGCAAATGAACAAAAAAGGTAATAAAATCCTTGGCTAATGCATGGCATAATGAAGATGTTAATGAGTTTAATACTTGGGTATATTTTATGAAACTCATCAGGTCTGTGTAATGGGAAACCTGAGCATATCTCTCTGCTATGAAACCTTTCTCCAATGTGGCAGGGGTACAGCAGGGTCAGATTCCTGAACAGGCCAAAATGTTCTAGAATCTGTTATTGTTCAGCTCCCAAATAATATTAAGATGAGCATGATTAGAGCTTATAAGGACTAATCAATACTAAGATGGGATGGCAATAGAAAACATCAGGTTGTATTGTAAAAATAGGACACATGACCCAACAATGAGGAGAGATTCAGTGGTGGTCAGACCAGGAAGCACCACAGAATTGAACAAAATGTTATTGTTCTGGATAAGAAATTGCCTGAGACAGAAAACAGTGTGGAAGACGTGCTTTTCTGGGTAGATAAGTCTAAACAACAGATTTCTAGAAATTTAACTTCTCTTAAGATACTTCCCTGTATTTTTCTATACACCGATATCCACACATTTTATTATCCTGTGTGCAGCATTCAGTGGGCCATGTTATAGCCAGCCCACCACAGAGCCTCTTGCTCCTGCCCCAGGCTTTGGAGGTACCTAGGTCTCTCTCTTAAGGCCATTAATTGGAAAAAAAAATACAACAACTTTCATCATACATGGATATAAAGGTCACATCATCTTTTCTACCCTTCTACCCTCTTTTTGACACACACTCTAATATCAACCCACCAAGAAGGCCAGGTGAGAGAAGAGTGGTCTCTTCCCACCTTTATAGAGGCCTGCCTTTCTAGTCAAGGGTCAGGGTCTAGGAGTCCAGGTCCTTGGCAGGAAGAAGTGGAGAATGGAAGATAGAGAGCTTCTCTATCCACACAATACTCATCTCCCCATCTCCTCCCACATGTCCATCCCCACTGCTGCCCAGACATCACTGACTTTATTTCAACAGAAAGGTTATGAAGACTTTGAAGAAGGGTGCAACAGAGAGCTCTAACCTAGGCTAGAGGAAGTTAAGAGTAGTCATTTCCTGAGTGCAGGAATTTAGCCAGGAAGAATGGTGTTGCCAGGAGGAAGGTTGGAGCAGCCAGTTCAGAGTCAGGAAACCCCATCCTGGGTTGCCTCTATCTCAATAACCAAGCCTGACAAAGCTCTTTCACTGTCCGCCTCACTTTTATGTTGGGAATCCTTCAATAAAATAATACATGGGAAAGTCAGAATAAAGGACCAATGGCAGTATACATTATTTCCTAGGAATAGGCTGGGGGAAATCATGATAATAGTAACAGCTAAGACATATACTCTATATGATGTTCTAGGCACTTTTCTCAGGACCTTACATATATTACCTGATGCAGTCCTCAAACAACCTTATGATAGGTACTATTGTTACCCCCATCTCATGGAGGAGGAAGCTAAGGTCACTGCTCAAGGTCATGTGGGCCACAGAGCAGGAATTCAAACCCCAGCAGTCTGGATGAGCCAATGCTCTTAACTACTGTATCATGCTATACCGCTATAGTAACAACCACCTGTTCTGTCATCTCTCCCCACTCCTCAGCTTGCAGACCTTATTCCTACTACACCAAACTAGAAACAGCTTACTGCATTTGCTAAGCTTTCTCTGAGTCTTTCTTTTTATTTTATTATTATTATTTTTTAAATTTAATTAATTTTTTTATACAGCAGTTTCTTGTTAGTTATCTATTTTATACATATTAGTGTATACATGTAAATCCCAATCTCCCTGAGTTTTTCTTTATATTTTCCTTTCCCCATGGATTGCCCTTCCCTAAACCTTATCTCCCTTGGGGACTCCTTTCTATACATTAAGATTTGAAAAATTTCTTACATAAGATTTTTATAAAATCTTTTTTTAAAAGAAAGATTTATTTATTAAAACATTTGCCTCTACTGAACTCAATATTAATTATGCCCTTGCTTGTGTCCCACAGTACTTCTTACTCCCTCTTCATAGTTATCATATCGCGTTTCATTTGTCTTTTTACATATCTTTATCATCTACAAGCCTGAGACCTCCACGAAGACATGGGCTCTGTATCTTATATCCTCTTTGCTGCAGTGGTACATCACATAAGGTCTCGCACATAGTAAATGTATTTAATAAATATTTCTGTAATAAATGAATGAATGAATGGCTTATTAACAATATATGGATAGCATTTAAGAGCTTATGGTATGATTTTTATGCATTCCCTTATTTTTCTACATAGACACACACACACATATGACAAACACTCACGCAAACTGTACAGCAGGGACCATTAGCCTCACTGACAACTGAGAAAGCTAGGTTCAGAGAGAATAGCATCACTTCCTCCAACTTTAAACCCTGCTCTGGGGATCTGGAGATGACAATTCTTTCCCCAACACCAGGAAGGTCTTGTGTCAGGGTTTTTTTTTTTTTTTTTTGCGTTATGTGGGCCTCTCACTGTCGTGGCCTCTCTCGTTGCGGAGCACAGGCTCCGGACATGTTGGCTCAGCGGCCATGGCTTATGGGCCTAGCCGCTCTGCGGCATGTGGGATCTTCCTGGACCAGGGCACGAACCCGTGTCCCCTGCATCGGCAGGTGGACTCTCAACCACTGCGCCACCAGGGAAGCCCTTGTGTCAGGGTTTTTAATCATCCCAAATTGACTTATTCGTTTTTATGCAGGCTATTCTACTATTTTATTTTAATTGAAGTATAGTTGATTTACATTCTTGTGTTAATTTCAGGTGGACAGCAAAGTGATTCAGTTATACATATACATATATATCTATGTTTTCCAGATTCTTTTCCCCTATAGGTTATTACAAAATGTTAAGCATAGTTCCCTGTGCTATACAGTAGGTCCTTGTTGGTTATCTATTTTATATATAGTAGTGTGTATATGTTAACCCCAAACTCCTAATTTATCCCTCCCTCCATTTCCCAAGGATATTCTACTATGATCATTCCACTAGAATATGATTCAAGGCAGTTTTGTCTTTCGTTGAGCATTTTTTGCCACCAGCTCTGTGCCACCATGATGGGACACACACAGCAATGGGGCATGGAGGTGCACTTCCCTCCAAACCTCGTTCTTTCCCCCAGTGTAGATTCCTTGGAGGATGAAGTTTCTATATTTCTCACCTTTATGTTTCCCATAGCATTAATCACACTCTTTTACCTAGAGAAGTTGCTCCAAAATATATTTATAAAATCAATATGTAAACTTAAACACTATCTTTGCATAGTCAGCTTATTGCTCATATTTATATTGCAAACTACACGTTTGTTTGCTTTCTTCTTCCAGTTTTATTGAGATAAAATTGACATACAGCACTGTATAAGCTTAAGGTGCATAGTATAAGGATTTGACTTACATATGTCATAAAATGATTATAACACTAAGTTTAGTGAGCATCCATCATCTCATATAGATAGAAAATTAAATAGAAAAAATATTTGTGATGAGAACTCAGGATTTACGCTCTTAACAACTTTCACATATAACACGCAGCAGTCTTAATTATATGTATCATGTTGTACGCTAGATCCCTAGTACTTCTTTACCCTATAACTGGAAGTTTGTATTGTTTGACTGCCTTTATCCTGTGTGTCCTACCACCAATCCCTGCCTCTGATAACCACGAATCTGATCTCTTTTCCTATGAGTTTGTTTGTTTGATTTTGAAGTATAATTGACCTACAACATTATGTTAGTTCCTGTTAGACAACATAGTGATTTGGTATTTCTATACATTTCAAAGTGATCACCATGATAAGTCTATGTAAATTTATTGCTCAATTTTTTAAAAAAATAAATTTATTTATTTATTTTTGGCTGTGTTGGGTCTTCATTGCGCGGGCTTTTCTCTAGTTGTGGCGAGTGGGGGCTACTCTTCACTGTGGGGCGTGGGCTTCTCATTGCAGTGGCTTCTCTTGTTGCAGAGCATGGGCCCTAGGCACATGGGCTTCAGTAGCTGTGGCACATGGGCTCAGTAGTTGTGGCTTGTGGGCTCTAGAGCACAGACTCAGTAGTTGTGGCGCACAGGCCTAGCTGCTCTGCGGCATGTGGGATCTTCCCGGACCAGGGCTCGAACCCATGTCTCCTGCATTGGCAGGCGGATTCTTAACCACTGTGCCACCAGGGAAGCCCTATTGCTCAATTTTTATTCAAAATTTTGTTAGACCTATAAGCAATCTTCCAACTAGGATACTAACATGTTTTAAGCATATTTTAACAGAAATATTTTTGTGTTATTACTTATTAAGGATGGTATTTATTTAACTTATGCTTATTGGTTTTGATTCATTTGGAACAGCAGATTACAAATTCTCTAGTTTTTCAGAGCTGCCTAGCTTAAACAGGCACCTCCTGAAATCAGGCATAATGTTTAAGAAAGTTAATTCACTCATACAGGACCAGCCTGATACCCTCCATTCTAATTCAGAAATGGAAAAGCCATATAAATCCCTAACAAAGTGAAGATAGGTCAAACACAGACTCCTTAGTCAAACATGCTTTTAAACCTCAAATAGGTCAGTGTAGAATCAATTAGAAGTACTACTGCCAAGAGCACATGTACCATAATATGTATCAACTGACTATCTGTATCATGGGCCAAAAACGGAAATAGGTTACAGAAAGACTTAAATCAACTTATTTCATCCCTCTGTGTGTCAAAAACCAAACCAAACCAAAATCACTTCCTGGAAGCCCAATACACGTCAGGCACTCTGATAAATCTTGGGGCAGATATAAAGACAGAATCTTTGCCTCTGGGAGTTACAGATGCATAACCAAATATAATGTGACATGTGCTACAACAGAGCTAAGTTTAAACTTCACTGGAACACAGAGGAGGGTGCAATTAACAGGAGAAGGGGGAAGGCTTCACAGAGAAGGTGGCATTTCAGGAGGCTCTGCCCTAAAGAGGAACAAGATTTTGTCAGATGGAGATAAAAAAAGATACTCCAGGCATAGAGGAGAACATATGCAAAAGCATGCAGGTTAGGAAAGATCATGGAATGACTCGGAAAACAAATTCTGTGTGACCAGAGGGACTGAGGCCTAGGGAGAGAAACATACAGTCGATATGGATATAAAGGAAGCCAGGCATTGGATGAGATTCGCTCAGGTCATGAAGATCATGGAAAACTGCAAAGAGAATTGAGCACCCCCATATTTGGGTCCCCAGTGAGCCATTTATCTGCTTCTGTCATGGCACCTATAACGAGTTACAGTTATTTGTCCACCACAGTTTAATTTTCTTGTATTAAACTATAAACATCTTGAGGGCAGAAGCCAAGACATACTGCTGGCCACTGAGCACATGAAAAGACGTTCAACACTGCTAATTATTAAGCAAATACAAATCAAAACTACAATGAGGTATGACCTCACACCAGTCAGAATGGTCATCATCAAAAAGTCTACAAATAATAAATGCTGGAGAGGGTGTAGAGAAGAGAGAACCCTCTTACACTGTTGGCAGGAATGTAAATTGGTGCAGCCACTATGGAGAACACTATGGAGGTTCCTTAAAAAACTAAAAATAGAGTTTCCATATGATCCAGTAATCCCACTCCTGAGCATTTATTTGGAGAAAACTCTAATTTGAAAAGATACTTGCACCCCAATGTTCATAGCAGCACTATTTACAATAGGCAAGACATGGAAGCAAATGTCTATCAACTGATGAATGGATAAAGAAGAAGTGCTATGTGTATACAATGGAATACTACTCAGCCATAAAAAAGAATGCAATAATGCCATTTGCAGCAACATGGATGGACTTACAGATTATCATACTAAGTAAGTCACACAGAGAAAGACAAATATCATACTATATCACTAATATGCGGAATCTAAAATATGATACAAATGAACTTATTTACTAAACAGACTCATAGACATGGAAAACAAACTTATGATTACCAAAGGGAAAAGGGGGGTGGTGGATAAATTCAGAATTTGGGATTAGCAGGTACAGACTACTATACAAAAAAGAGATAAACAATAAGGTCCTACTGTATTGCACAGGGAACTATATTCAATATCTCGTAATAAACTATAATGGAAAAGAATATGAAAACGTTATATATATATAACTGAATCACTTTGCTGTATATAAGAAACTAATACAACATTGCAAATTAACTAACTTCAATAAAAAATTAAAACAACAACAACAAAAAGTATGTTGAATGAGTAAATTACACCTTCTCGTACCACAAAATCTGGACTCAAAGGCTTGAATCTATGGTGCTATATGGGAAGACTGTAAAATCTTATGTTCATTTTAATTAAAACTAAGATGACAAACTAGTTCATGAATGCTTTTTTCTAAGTATCTGACATCTTCTGGTTGCCTCATTGATAGGATGGACTTCCGTATTCCTCTAATACCTTTTTTTTGGACTCAGTCTCTTACTCCTCCTCCAGCTTCCATTGAACTTGACTATTTGGGGACAGTTTCCAGAATTCTTCTATTGCTTTTTTAGTCAGATGCAATCATGCCTCTTTTAATTGCGTTGGTCATAAACTTACTATGATTCAAAAGAATTTAGAGACTAATTGTTTTTGGCACGCCAGCCCTTGACACCTTTATCTTGAACCTCATTGGCACTTATTCAATTGATGCTTCTTGGCAACTACTCAATTGTTAGTTATTACCAATAGGGAATCAGATTTCAATCAGAGTTTTACTCTTAACTATGTATTGCAAATTCATATGTGGTCCATGCCAGCCAATTCTGGGGGAAAAAAATTCCAAGTGGTTCTCAGAGTTTTGGCTAAGTGTTCTTCAAAATGAACACCCATGTTATTCTAATTCAACGCTACACATTCTCATCCAATATGATGCATGAAAGAAAAGGGGGTTGTTTGAACAATAAGATGTTTGAAACATTTATCATTTAAAAAGTATAATTTTGTGAGACCAAAATTATAATTTAGAAACACAAGGAAGTTAACAACTGCCTTTCAGGATCTAGCAAAAAACAATGTGTAAATCCTACTACTGTTATGCCCATTTCTACACTTGCTGCTTGTGATGAAATCCTGGCTGGCTGGTACACTGGTAAAGCCAGGGGGCTCTGGAGTCAGACTGCCTGAGTTCAACTCCAGTTCCACTGTTTACAAGCCGTGAGCCTTGGGTATGCTTTTAAACTCTCTGGGCCTCAGTTTCCTCACGTCTTAAATGAGGATCATAAACATATCTCCATGAGAAAATTGTGGTGAGGATCAAATGAATTACCTAAGGAAGAAAACCACTTCGCACAGTTCATGGTTTCTCACGTATACTCTACAGAAGCTGGAGATTCTAACTATACTCCGGTATGCACTCAAATAACTCTGAGACAAAATGATAAAGTACTATAAGAAAGGTACAGATAAAACTCTCTGGTCATACTGTCTTTCAAATTACTTTTTAATGGAAAAGTTACAAACCAGAGAAAGAAGAAAATGATGCTGGCAGGTATCCCTGTAATAAAAAAGAGCAAACACAGAGAGAGAAAATCAATGGAGGATTTAAAATATTCTTTTCATGTTGACATGTTACCTCCTGCTTCCAAATTTTTCCAATGTAATAGTATAACCACTTTTAATGATGAGATGATACCGCATTTCTCTTAATCCACATGACCCAAGGAGTTTGCAAAACAGAGGTCAATGGTGTCAGTATTTTTGACAAATATTTTAATTAAATCTCAACAAGCAGCCAGATTCCCAGAGAGGATGTAGCATTCTGATATAGAATGTAAGAGATGGAAAGTGCATATTCTCTGAGCAAGCACTTATGTGGCCGGGGGCTACAAGAAGATACAAAGGGAACTAAATAAACACTTGGCATTTGAGAGTATACCCAAACTTAAGCTGGTCTAAGGTAGTATAGAATAGTGGTTTAGACCAGCGCTTCTCCAATTTGATATGAATTTGAATTATCTGAGGATCTTATTAAAAAATACAGATTCAGATTCAGTAGTTCTGGACTGGGCCTGAGAATCTGCATTTTAACAAGCTGCCCAGTGGTGCTGATGCTGCTTGTCTGGGGGCTCTTCTTTTGAGCAGTGAGGGTGTAAAGCACAGACTCTGCTTGGGTTTGGGTTGTGGCTCCTTCACTTACCAGCTACATGACCTTGGCCATATTAGTTAACCTACCTTTGTGTCAGTTTTTTTTTTTTTTAATCTGTAAGATGACGATTAGATCATTATCTAAAATGGTTGATGTGAGGACTCAATGAATGAATGAATGTAAAGCATTTAAAACAGCACCCAGTACTGAGCATTCAATAAATATAATTTATGAATAAGTAAGGGTTCCTCATTATAAACATTTAGCCGGTCAACAGAAATGAACATCCCACAAATTTTAATTGAGTTTAATTTACCACAATAATTTATTTTAAGCCATTAATGTCAGCAGTCACATTAATCTCCATATCCAAAGCTTGGCACGTTATAATTTTTCAAGTCACTGAACTCAAAAAAGAAGCTAATTAACAATTCTCTTGGCGATAACCGTACTCAGAGGCACGAATCTGTCATGACAGAACACAAACTTCTTAATCTACTTTTTTCCATGAAGAATGCAACAAAAATAAGAACTAAACATGTTTATGAATAACTGAAATGTATCCTGCTTGTAGCCCCACAGCATTATAGGTACTTGTTTTCTTCTCCTTTGTATTAATCTCTTTCACAACTAGAATTATGCTACTTGTTTATGGCCTATCTCCCTCATCGTGAATTTAAACTCCTTAAGGGAGGGACAGTCATTGTTTTACATACCGCTGTATCTCAGTATCCAGCTTGCTGCTTGAAATTAGACATACCGTTAATAAACAAATGTTTGCAAAAAAATATGAAACAAGTGGCTGAAATGTGAAACAAGTTTGCACATTTCATTCATTTATTCAAGAATGCATTGAGTGTGACTTTTTTTTTTTTTTTCCTGGTCACATTCTAGGTGCTGAGGATTTAGAAATAAATAAGCCATAGTCTGTATTTTCAAGGAGCTCAGGGTCTAGTTGGGGGCAGGTAGGTGAACAAATAATTGAAAATAAGATCAACCGAAGATGGATAGGGGATGGATACAGAGAGTGCTCATAGACTAGAGGTAGGAGTGGGATAGAGCATTCCAATTAAAGGAAAAATCATGCAATTTTATAAAAGTGTGAAGCAGACAAACAGAAACCTTAGATAGAATGGGCACTGAGGAGGATAAACAGTCCTGGAAATTAATAGTAGAGACAAAGGCAAGGTCCAGATAATAGATGACAACAGGTGTCTTCTATTCTATAGCAGGCATGGGTTATGTTAGAAGAATGAAAACTTAAAAGATAAACCCTAAAAGAATAAACCTCATAAGGAACACTACTATACAGAGTGACTGTAGCAGAGCCTGCTAGCTGCTTATGAATATCTATTCTCTTCTCCTTAGAAACTGTCACCACACTAAAGAATTAAATGTTAACTTCTCTAAGTTAGATGTAGCTGTGGAACCATCTTTGGTCAGTGAATGAATTGACTCTTGTGTGTAATTTCTGGAAGTGTCCTTAAAAATAGGGAGCATACTCTTTTTTTTTTTTTTTTTTTTTTTTGCGGTACGCGGGCCTCTCACTGTTGTGGCCTCTCCCGTTGTGGAGCACAGGCTCCGGACGCGCAGGTTCAGCGGCCATGGCTCATGGGCCCAGTCGCTCCGCAGCACGTGGGATCTTCCCGGACCAGGGCACGAACCCGTGTCCCCTGCATTGGCAGGCGGACTCTCAACCACTGCGCCACCAGGGAAGCCCGGAGCACACTCTTCTTAATGTTCCTTCCTGCTGCCTGAAATGTGATGTAATGGTTGGAGCTAGAGCAGCCATTTGAGCCAAGAGGTGCTCAAGAAACAGGGATCCTTGTGCTCGAATGCTAGAAAAGTTAAGATGGAATGACTCTAGGTCTCTTGAACCCATATCAACTATGGGTTGTCTAGCTTTCAACTTCATTTATGTGAGAGAAAAATGATTTTTTTCCCACTGATTTTGCTGCTCTTATTTTGGGGTTTGTATGCCACTTATTCTAATTCTCAGTGTCACACGTACAGGAATATGGAAGGGCTTCAATAAAGATGTGAAGTAGTTACTGAAGGAAAGGAAGGAGATTACTAGGAAACAGGGCGTCAGAGAAGGACCAACATGTGCATGGAAATCATCAAGAACACAGTGTGTTCAGGAAACTGAGAGAACTTCTGTGAGGTGGGAACACAGACTATATTGTGGGAAAGAAGGTGGGGAAGGGATGACAGGCACCAGTAAAAAGCCTTAAATATCATACTAAAAAGTTTAGATTTTATGAAGCAATTAAGGGCCATTAAAGGTTTTCAGATAGTTAAATAATGGGACCATAACTGGCTTTTATAATAACGCAAAGAGCTACGTGGACTAGAAGAAGTAAAAGCAAAAAACGAGAGACAAGTTCCGAGGCAACTGCAGGAATCCTGGACAGTAAAGAGGTCTGGACTAAGGGCCTTGACAATGAAGAATATGGGACAGAGACAAGATATTTAGCAAACATACTATGTAAGAATTAGTAACCATATAAGGGAAGTGCTATGAAGCAGAAGGAAGTCAGGATGACTCCTAGAAATGTAAAATGGCTTGGTTAGTTGAGTTAAAGGTGATGTTCACTAAGACAGGGAATGAAGGAGCAAGCAAGAGAAATAAAAAATGCAAATGAAAGTCAGGTTTTGGGGACTAGGTAGAGGGAAAAATAGAAAAGAAAAACAGGAATAATGAAAGCATTTCTGGCTTTTTCTTGTAGTTAGGTTACAACTTAAGCATCACTTCCTCCAAGAAGCCATCTCCAAATCCTCTTTCTAAAGAAGCCACTGCCCTCTCCAGTCCCACTATCACATCACTTTATTTTCTTCAGAGCACTATTACTTTATAACATCCTTTTTTTTTTTTTTTTGCGGAATGCAGGCCTCTCACTGTTGTGGCCTCTCCCGTTACGGAGCACAGGCTCCGGACGCGCAGGCTCAGCGGCCATGGCTCACGGGCCCAGCCACTCAGCGGCATGTGGGATCTTCCCAGACTGGGGCATGAACCCGTGTCCCCTGCATCGGCAGGCGGACTCTCAACCACTGCGCCACCAGGGAAGCCCAACATCCTTTTTTTCTTAAATTGTTTTAGGCATAATCACCATGTGTGGTTATGGTTTTCTTGTTTTTTTTAAAAAAAATTTATTTATGTTATTTTTGGATGTACTGGGTCTTCGTTGCTGCACGCGGGCTTTTCTAGTTGTGGCGAGCAGGGGCTACTCTTCATTGCGGTGCGCGGGCTTCTCATTGCAGTGGCTTCTCTTGTTGCAGAGCACAGGCTCTAGGTGCAGGGGCTTCAGTAGTGGCAGCACGTGGGCTTCAGTAGTTGCAGTACGTAGGCTCAGTAGTTGTGGCACGTGGGCTTCAGTAGTTGTGGCTCGCAGGCTCTAGAGCACATGCTCAGTACTTGTGGCCCATGGGCTTAGTTGCTGCACGGCACGTGGGATCTTCCCAGACCAGGGCTCGAACCCGTGCCCCTGCATTAGCAGGTGGATTCTTAACCACTGCACCATCAGGGAGGCCCTCCTTTTTGTTTATTGTGTACTTCGATTAGAATATAAACTCCATGAGAGTAGAAATTTGTTTGCTCCTAATAATTGAATTCAAGAGTGCCTGACATACAGGAGGCACTCAAAAAATTTTGTTATATGAATTTATCACAGTACCTAACAGCAGTGTGGACCCCTGAGATCATAAATACAAATTACAAAATTGAAGGGACCAAAGCCATCACATAGGTGAGCTCCCTCATCTGATGGAGGAGAAGGAAGGTGAGCTCCAGCAGTGTCTATAAAGACCTTCCCCAAATGACACAGCCAGTTATGTGGGAGAAGGTAGAAGACCTGAGTTCAAGTCCAATTTGCCCTTTACTAATGACACAAGCTTTACGAACTTCATGATCTCAAAGCGTCTTTGTTTCCTTAGCTTTAAAAAATATTGCTTCCTTCATGAATGTTTTGAGAATTAAATAAAATATAATACATGAAAAAAAATAATACATGAAAGTGTGTTGTTCAGGATTTTCACCCAATCTCTCATTCTCAATTCCTATTTATTATTTGTTACATACAATGACATCATTAATACCTCTTCTATGATCTCCTCCCAGCTTGTTTTAACTTTCACAACATATTTTATATATGTGCAAATTTCCCCTATTTACCACATTGTATTGATAGAACAACTTTCCTCTCTTTGTAGCTCTTTGACCTTTTATCAATGAGGTGTAAAACTATACTCTGTTTGACCTTCGCTGCTTTTGTGTCTTTCTCAGTCTCTTAAGTGAGTAACTCAGCAAATTAAATTTTATTACAACTACTGAGATGCAGGGAGCATAACGTAATTCTTATTGCAGGCCCCTCAGTACATGCTGTGTGACCTTGGACAAGTTAAGAATCTATCTCTTGCCTAAGATTCCTCACCTGTAAAGTGGAGATAACAATATACTTCACAGGGTTATTGTGGGGATTGCATAAATTAACACATGAAAAAAATTTTAATAGTGCCCAGCATATGGTTCAAAAATTATTAGTGTTTATTATTCTTCCCATTTATTAAACCACGTATGAAATTGCTCAGACAATTCTCTCACCAGTACCGTGAAATTATTTCCAATTTTCCCCATTTTACCGCATACAATACCAAGGCTCTGAGTGTTTAAGTAACTTCCTCAAGTTCACATAGGTAGTGAAGTGACAGTGTTGATAATCAAATTCAAAAGCCACTTCTGTTGAACCCCAAGTCTATGCTCTTGGCCGTGTCAACAAAATGCTCCACTTTAAAGGAACCAGATCATTTCCCCATCAAAGCAGACATTTATTAACCCAAGTTGCCATCAAATAAACTTGAATTAAATAAACTTTTGACCAGTATACTTCTTCAACGAAGAGCAACAGCCATTAAGATAAGAGGAAGGTTCAGTGAGATGGGAAAGCTTCTGGAGGACTTGAGAAGAGTCTAGATATTTGACTCTTTCTAATTAGCCCCAGGTTACTACAATGACCTACCTAAAGGTCAACCCCAGACCAGCTTTCATCAGTAACCTGGCCTGCAAATTTCTTTTCTCAGTTTTGCTGGGGGCCCTTAGGTCAAAATGCTTAACCACAGGCCATGTCTCTCTTTTTAATTAACTGAAAATGATGACATGTGTCATCAGAACAACCCCTGGAGGGGCATTTCCTTAATGTGATCATGTCTGAACCTAGAGGCGTGTGTCTGGCAAGGACAGCTTTGTTAGCTGTAGCTGTGCCTGTTACCAAGTTAACAGGGGGCAAGCTGAGTTTATTACCGATAATGAGCCCACTCAACTAGTGATGCCCACTGGAAGGCCTTTCCAGAATCACCATGGATTAGACAGACCAGATGCTTTAATATGCTTGATGATTTATGACATAGTCCACACTGTGGTTACTGTTTTTTTTCCCTTCAAAATAATAAGTAGTGTTGAGTGCTGGCATCAAATTTTATCATTTCGATATAGGTCGCTTTCCTTTTTTTTTTGGTATCTTTTTTTTTAAATTTAATTTTTATTTTATCTTGGGGTACAGTTGATTTACAATGTTGTGTTAGTTTCAGGTGTACAGCAAAGTGGTTTAGTTTTACGTATATTTACATATATCTTCTTTTTCAGATTCTTTTCCCATATAGGTTATTACAGAATACTGAGCAGAGTTCCCTGTGCTATACAGTAGGTCCTTGTTGATTATCTATTTTATATATATTACTGTGTATATGTTAATCCCAAACTCTTGATTTATCCCTGCCCCCCACCTTTTCCCTTTGGTAACCATAAGTTTGTTTTCAAACTCTGTGAGTCTGTTTCTGTTTTGTAAATAAGTTCGCTTGTATCATCTTTTTAGATTGCACGTATAAGTGATATTATATGACATTTGTCTTTCTCTCTCTGGCTTACTTCACTTAGTATGATAATCTCTAGGTCCATCCATGTTTCTGCAAATGGCATTATTTCATTCTTCTTTATGGCTGAGTACTATTACATTGTATATATGTACCTCATCTTCTTTTATTTTTTTAAATTTTTATTTATTTATTTATGGCTGTGTTGGGTCTTCGTTTCTGTGCGTGGGCTTCCTCTAGTTGCAGCGAGCAGGGGCCACTCTTCATCGTGGTGCACGGGCCTTTCACTGTTGTGGCCTCTCTTGTTGTGGAGCACAAGCTCCAGACACGCAGGCTCAGTATTTGTGGCTCACAGGCCTAGTTGCTCCGCGGCATGTGGGATCTTCCCAGACCAGGGCTCGAACCCATGTCCCCTGAATTGGCAGGCAGATTCTCAACCACTGCGCCACCAGGGAAGCCCCCACATCTTCTTTATCCATTCATCTGTTGATTGACATTTAGGTTGATTCCATGTCTCGGCTATTGTAAATAGTGCTGCAGTGAACACTGGGTAGCATATATCTTTTCGAATCATGGTTTTTCTCCAGATTTATGCCCAGGAGTGGGATGACTGGATCATATGGTAGTTCTATTTTTAGTTTTTTTTAAGGAACCCACATACTGTTCTCCACAGTGGTTGTACCAATTTACATTCCCACCAACAGTGCAAGAGGGTTCTCTTTTCTCCACATCCTCTCCAGCATTTATTGTTTGTAGACTTTTTGATGATGGCCATTCTGACTGGTGCGAGGTGATACCTCACTGAAGTTTTAATTTGAATTTCTCTAATAATTAGCGATGTTGAACATCTTTTCATGTGATCTCTGGCCATTTGTATGTCTTCTTTGGAGAAATGTCTATTTAGATCTGCCAATTTTTTGATTAGGTTTTTTTTTTTTTTGATATTGAGCTGCATGAGCTCTTTGTATATTTTGGAGATTAATGCCTTATCATTTGCAAACATTTTCTCCCATTCTGAGGGTTGTCTTTTCGTTTTCTTTATGATTTCCTTTGCTGTGCAAAAGCTTTTAAGTTTCATTAGGTCCCACTTGTTTATTTTTGTTTTTATTTCCATTACTCTAGGAGGTGGATCAAAAAAGATCTTGCTGCAATTTATGTCAAAGAGTGTTCTGCCTATGTTTTCTGCTAAGAGTTTTATAGTATCCAGTCTTACATTTAGGTCTTTAATCCATTTTGAGTTTATTTTTCTGTATGGTGTTAGAGAATGTTCTAATTTCATTCTTTTACATGTACCTGTCCAGTTTTCCCAGCACCATTTATTGAAGAGACTGTCTTTTCTCCATTGTACGCTCTTGCCTCCTTCATCATAGATTAATTGACCATAGGTGCATGGATTTATTTCTGAGCTTTCTATCCTGTTCCACTGACCTATATTTCTGTTTGTGTTTTAATTACTGTGGCTATGAAGTATAGTCTGAAGTCAGGGAGCCTGATTCCTCCAGTATCGTTTTCTTTCTCAGGATTACTTTGGCTATTCGGGGTCTTTTGTATTTCCATACAAATTTAAAATTTTTTTGTTCTAGTTCTGTGAAAAATGCCATTGGTAATTTGATAAGGATCACACTGAATCTGTAGATTGCCTTGGGTAGTATAGTCATTTTGACAATATTGATTCTTCCAATCCAAGAACATGCTATATCTTTCCATCTGTTTGTGTCATCTTTGATTTCTTTCATCAGCATCTTACAGGTTTCAGAGTATAGGTCTTTTGTCTCCTTAGGCAGGTTTATTCCTAGTTATTTTATTCTTTTTGATACGATGGTGAATGGGATTGTTTCCTTAATTTCTCTTTGTGACCTTTCGTTGTTAGTGTATAGGAGTGCAAGGAATTTCTGTGTATTAATTTTTGAAAAAAATATTTATTTATTTGGCTGCGCTGGGTGCTAATTGTGGCACACAGGATCTTCATTGCCATGTGCAGGATCTTTAGTTGCAGCATGAGGGATCTAGTTCCCTGACCAGGGATTGAACCTGGGCCCTCTGCATTGGGAGTATGGAGTCTTAACCACTGAACCACCAGGGAAGTCTCTCTGTGTATTAATTTTGTATCCTGCAACTGTACCAAATTCATTGATTAGCTCTAGTAGTTTTCTGGTGGCCTCTTTAGGATTTTCTATGTATAGTATCATGTCATCTGCAAACAGTGACAGTTTTACTTCTTTTCCAATTTGGATTCCTTTTATTTCTTTTTCGTCTCTGATTGCCATTGCTAGGACTTCTAAAACATGTTGAATAAAAGTGGTGAGAGTAGACATCCTTGTCTTGTTCCTGATCTTAGAGGAAATGCTTTTAGCTGTTCACTGTTGAGTTTAGCAGGGGTTTGTCAAATATGGCCTTTATTATGTTGAGGTAGATTCCATCTATGCCCACTTTCTGGAGAGTTTTTATCACAAATCGGTGTTGAATTTTGTCAAAACCTTTTTCTGCATCTACTGAGATGATCATATGGTTTTTATTCTTCAATTTGTTAACATGGTGTATCACAGACTGATTTGCAGATATTGAAAAATCCTTCCATACCTGGGATAAATCCCACTTGATCATGGTGTATGATCCTTTTAATGTATTGTCAGATTTGATCTGCTAGTATTTTGTTGAGGATTTTTGCGTCTATTTTCATCAGTGATATTGGCCTGCAATTTTCTTTTTCTGTGGTATCTTTGTCTGGTTTTGGTATCAGGGTGATGGTGGTTTCATAGGATGAGTTTGGTAGTGTTCCTACCTCTGCAATTTTTTGGAATAGTTTCATAAGGATAGGTGTGAACTCTCCTTTAAATGTTTGATAGCATTCCCTTGTAAGCTATCTGGTCTTGGACTTTTGTTTCTTGGAAGTTTTTAAATCATGGTTTCAATGTCAGTACTTGTGATTGGTCTGTTCATATTTTCTATTTCTTCCTGGTTCAGCCTTAGAAGATTGTACCTTTCTAAGAATTTGTCCACTTCTTCTAGTTGTCCATTTTATTGGCATATAGTTGCTTGTAGTAGTCTCTTATGATTCTTTGTATTTCTGTGGTGTCCACTGTAACTTTTCCTTTTTCATTTCTAATTTTATTGATTTGAGCCCTTTCCCTTTTTTCTTGATGAGTCTGGCTAAAGGTTTATCAATTTGTTTATCTTTTCAAAGACCCAGCTTTTAGTTTCATTGATCTTTTCTATTTTTTTTTCTGTGTCTCTATTTCATTTATTTCTGCTCTGACTTTAGCCTCCATGTGTTTGTATTTTTTAGTTTTTCTTGTAGTTGATTTCTAATCTCACAGCATTGTGGTCAGAAAAGATGCTTGCTATTTTCAATTTTCTTCAATTTACTGAACTTCACTTTGTGGCCCAGCATGTGATCTATGCTGGAGAATGTTCCATGTGCACATGAGAAGAATGTATATTCTGCTGCTTTTGGATCAAATGTTCTATAAATATCAATTAAGTTCATCTGGTCTAATGTGTCATTTAAGGCCTGTGTTTCCTTATTGATTTTCTGTATGGATGATCTGTCCCTTGATGTAAGTAAGGTGCTAAAGTCCCCCACTACTCTGTTACTGTTGATTTCTCTTTTTTTGGCTGTTAGAATTTGCCTTATATATTGAGGTGCTCCTATGTTGGGTGCATATATATTTACGATTGTTATATCTTCCTCTTGGATTGATCCCTTGATCCTAATGTAGTGTCCTTCTTTGTCTCTTGTAACAGTTTTTATTTTAAAGACTATTTTATCTGATATGAGTATTGCTACTCCAGCTTTCTTTTGATTTCCTTTTGCATGGAATATCTTTTTCCATCCGCTCACTTGCAGTCTGTATGTATCCCTAGATCTGAATTGGGTCTCTTGTAGACAGCATATATATGGGTCTTGTTTTCGTATCCATTCAGCTAGTCTATGTCTTTTGGTTGGAGCATTTCATCCATTTACATTTAAGGTAATTATTTATATGTACATTCTTATTGCTATCCTGTTAATTGTTTTGAATTGCTTTTGTAGGTCTTTTTTCTTCCCTTCCCCTTTTGTACTCTTCTCTTGTGATTTGATGACTATCTTTAGAGTTGAGTTTGGATTACTTTTTCTTTTGTGTGTGTGTATCTATTGTAGATTTTTGGTTTGTGGTTACCATGAGGTTTTGATATAGCAGTCTCTATATATACAAGATTGTTTTAACTTGCTGGTCTCTTAATTTCAAATGCATTTCCAATATCTTGCATTTGCACTCCCTTTTTCTCATGATTGTTGGTTTTGATATCATATTTGTGTAGGGATGATTTCCTACCTTTACTGTATGTTTGCCTTTACTGGTAAGCTTTTTCGTTTGCAATTTTCTTGTTTCTAGCTGTGGCCTTTTATTTTCCACCTAGAGAAATTTCTTTAGCATTTATTGTAATGCTGGTTTGGTGGTGCTGAATTCTCTTAACTTTTATTGTCTGTAAAGCTTTTGATTTCTCTGTCGAATCTGCATGAGACCCTTGTTGGGTAGAGTATTCTTGGTTGTAGCTTTTTCCCTTTCATCACTGTAAATACGTCCTGCCACTCCCTTCTAGCTTGCAGAGTTTCTGCTGAAAAATCAGCCGATAACCATATGGGGATTCCCTTGTATGATATTTGTTGCTTTTCCCTTTTTGCTTTTAATATTTCTCTTCATCTTTCTTTTTTTAAATTTTTTGGCTGCATTGGGTCTTCCTTGCTGCGTGCAGGCTCTCTCTAGTTGCAGCGAGTGAGGGCTACTCTTAGAGGCAGTGTGTGGGCCTCTCATTGTGGTGGCCCCCTTGTTGCAGAGCATGGGTTCTAGGCGTGTGGGCTTCAGTAGTTGTGGCGTGTGGGCACAGTGGTTGCGGCGCACGGGCCTAGCCACTCCACAGCATGCGGGATCTTCCCAGAACAGGGATCGAACCTGTGTCCCCTGCATTGGCAGGCAGATTCTTAACCACTGCGCCACCAGGGAAGTCCCCTCTTCGTCTTTAATTT
The DNA here is from genome assembly GCF_949987515.2 of Delphinus delphis. NCBI lineage: Eukaryota > Metazoa > Chordata > Mammalia > Artiodactyla > Delphinidae > Delphinus > Delphinus delphis. The sequence continues at coordinate 49,288,324 of NC_082690.1, read as the reverse complement.
TTGTCAATTTAGTTAAAATATGTCTTGGTGTGTTTCTCCTTGGGTTTATCCTGGATGGGACTCTGCACTTCCTGGATGTGAGTGTTTCCTTTCCCATGTTATGGAATTTTTTGGCTATTATCTCTTCAAGTGTTTTCTCAGGCCCTTTCTTTCTCTCTTCTTCTTCTGGGACCCCTATAATGTGAATATTGGTGCATTTAATGTTGTCCCAGAGGTCTCTTAGACTCTCCTCATTTCTTTTCATTCTTTATTCTGTTCAACAGCAGTGATTTCCACCAATCTGTCTCCAGCTCAGTTTTTTGTTCTTCTGCCTCACTTATTCCGCTACTGAGTCCTTCTACTGTATTCTTTATTTCAGTTATTGTATTGCTCATCTTCGTTTGTTTGTTCGTTAAATCTTCTAGCTCTTTGTTAAACATTTCTTATATCTTCCTGGTCTGGGCCTCCATGCTTTTTCTGAGACCTTGGATCATCTTTACTTTCATTATTCTGAATTCTTTTTCAAGCGGATTGCCTATCTCCACCTCACTTAGTTGTTCTTCTGGGGTTTTATCTTGTTCCTTAGTCTGAAACATATTTTTCTGCCATCTCATTTTGTCTAAATTTCTGTGTTGTGGTCTCTGTTTCTCAGGCTCCAGGTTTGTAGTTCCTCTTGCTTCTGGTGTTTACCCCCTGGGGGGTGAGGTCCAGGGGCTTGTGCAGGCTTCCTGGTGGGAGGGACTGGTGCCTGCCCTCTTGTGGGTGGAGCTGGGTCTTATCTCTCTGGTGGTCAGGGTCGTGTCAAGGGGTGTGTTTAGAGGAGGCTGTACACTCAGGATGACTTTAGGCAGCCTGTCTGATGATGGATAGGGCTGTGCTCTCACCCTGTTGGTTGTTTGGCCTGAGGTGTCCCAGCACTGGAGCCTGCAGGCTGTTGGGTGGGGCCAGGCCTTGGTGCCAAAATGGTGACCTCCAGCAGAGCTCACACTGATGAATATTCCATGGGGCCTCTGCCAGCAGTGTCCTTGTCCCCATGTCCCCACAGTGAGCCAGAGCTGACCCCCATCTCCCCAGGGGACCTTCCAAGAACTGCAGGTGGGTTTTCCCCAGGCTCCTATGGAGTCACTGCTTTGCCCTGGGTCCCAGTGCATGTGAAACCTTGTGTGTGCCTTCCAAGAGTGAAGTCTCTGTGACGCTCCTGCACTCAAGCCTCACTGGCCTTCAAAGCCAAATGTTCTGGGGGCTCCTCCTCCTGATGACAGACCCTCAGGCTGGGGAGCCTGACGTGGAGCTCAGAACTCTCACCCCTATGGGAGAACCTCTGCGATATAATTATTTTCCAGTTTGTGGGTTGCCTATCTGGCAGGTATGGGATTTGATTATATCCTGAAAGCATGCCTCCTACCATATCATTGGATGTAGAATATCTTTAGATGTAGAATCGTTGGATGTAGAATATCTTGTTTGGTAGGTTCCAGTCTGTTTTGTTGATGGTTGTTCAGCAGTTAGTTGTGATTTTAGTGTTTTCATGAGAGGAGTTGAGCCCAAGTCCTTCTACTCTGCCATCTTGTCTCCACCCTCCTCCAACACTCTCCATTTAACAACTCGAAGTCAGTGGTTCTCAACCTTAGCTGCACAAAGGAATCACGTGGAGAGGTTTTCAATATCCCAGTGTTCATACCCAGCTACACTCAGGCCCAATAAGGACTCTCTGTTACTGGAATCCAGGCATCAGTATATTTAAAGCACACAAACAGATAAAATGTGCAGCTAAAGTTGAGAATCACTGCTTCAGGGGATCAGAAAACGTATTAGCAATTTGTTTAAGAGCAACAAACAAACAAAAAATCCCTGAGATTGTTTTTAAAGAGTTACTGATTATGATGGGCTATTGTTTATCTGCTCCTCTCAGCACGCTGCTTGAATGATCTGGCTTTTTTATTTCCTGACTACATTTCCTTCATGTAATACCTCATTAGAATGCTATTCTTTGAGCTTTATGCTCCTGAGTTTCCAAAAACAACCACCTCTGGGCAAAACATCATTGGCATCACTTGGTGGAAATCAGGATAATCAAAACATATCGCTATTAAAGCTGCTTGTGAAGCAGCAACTATGCTTTTTCACCAAAGGAAAAGCTCATGAAAGTTCATCTTGCTAATCAAATATTCAAACAAACCTGGAACTTCTAAGCGACAATTGAGGAGAAATAATTTAGGCTGAGATATAATACACTGAGAAGAGAGAAGACAGTTGGGGAAGTCAACCGTTGAAAGCCGTGTGGTAGAAGACTTCCAGCATATATCCATGTGTGACAATGCCGCTTTGACTTAGATCCTGTTGTTATAGACATAGGAGACTGAATCACTTGCATCTTTTAAAAACCAAATCTTCAAAAAAATATTTTTGGTCAAAATGTTACTTATTTTAAAGATGGATTTTTTCTACAAAAAATCATAGATCTGAGGTAATTGACTGCTCTGTGCCAGGTTCAATATTAGGTGGTTCGTATTCATTACTTCATTTAATGAATGAATCTATGAGGTAGGTGATATTATCCCATTTTATAGGTGAGGAAACTGAGGTGCAGAACTTTTAGGTAACTTGCTCAGTGTTATAGGTCTAGTAGGTAAACCAAAAAGATATGAATTTATGCCTGCCAGAAAAGAAAACCAAAGTAACTCCATGGCCAATACTATAGAGTTCTCAGAAAGACAACTAGCCACTAAGAAAAAGACAGTTCTTTTTTAAAAAGGGCCTGTGTCCTGGGGATGAACCAAAGGGAGATGAATGTCAATGGAAAGAAGATTTTCATAAATTCAAATAGTGATGTGTGGGCACCAAAAGAATGATTTATATTAAAATAGTCACAAAAGAAACACAGGGTTTGCCTAATTTTCCAGAGAATAAGTAACTGTAGTCACCCTCCAAGAACTGATTCCTGAACAATATCAGTGTAGAAAAGTCCAACAAAATTTAACAAGGGAGAGGCATGATTATAAACTACTCTAAGCATCACATAAAACTCCTGAGGTGCTAGGAAATAATCTTTTAGTATTTCTACCTTATTTTTTTTTTAAAAAGCTTGAAGTAGGGGTTTCTAACTTCATTCCAATGATAATGTTCTGAAATTTGAAGGAAGATAATGTAAAGATTTTAAGCCATTTCTCTTTATTACTCTGCTATCATTTCCTTTACTGATTTTGCTTTTTACTCAACTATCATTCTTTTCTCTTTCTTCTATTTGAGCTCACCTAACTAATCATGATCTCCTTTATGATATATGACTGCCTATATTTTCTTTCAAAAATGCACGTGAGAAAAAAAGCATTTTAAAAGCATTTTACTTTGAAAGGAGTTGTTATGAATGAACACGTTAAACATTTGCAAATTAAGCCAATAAATTGGGCACCCCACTCTTGGATGGAAGCCTGTATCTCAATCCATGTGATCATGTGGCTTAAACTAAAACACAATTTTACCTGACAAATTACATTGTGAAATAAAAATGTATTCTTTATTAAAACAACTAAATTTGAATAATACAACAGAATGTAACAGTGACAAACTCAAGTTTTATTGAAATCCTACTCTATGCATGGACTTGAGTTCAGATAATTCCTGAAATTTAAAGATAAGCTAAATATTTTGGCCAATACTGAATGATGATGATCATTAAACAAGGAAGAATGTCATAAATACTAATTCTGCACAGTAACAATGGTCATCACTGTTGAACATTTATTATGAGTCAGGCAATATCTAACTGTTGTCTCTAATGCTTCCAACCAGTGATTGCTATAGTTTTTTATTGATTGTTTCTATCTGTAAAATGTTTGTGACCATGCATCCCCTATATGTGCTAATCTGTAGGGTAACTATATACTTGTACAACTGTGATACTATGCTATATTTATTATAAAATATATTCAAATGTTGAGATTAGAAATGATGAGAAAATATAAAGAAAAAGCATCCAGTACTTCATAGATCATCTTTAGCATTTCCTGGGAGAAAGCTCTCACACTGGAGAATACAGCTAACTATGCTGTGTGGCAGAGACCACTGGTAGTCCCCAAATATTCAATATCTTTTCCTTCCATAGCGATTGGATCCCCAATTTTTACCTGGGCCCAAGTCAGCTCAGAATAAAGATTACATGTTTCGTCTTCCATTGCAGGTAGGTGTCCTTTGTGCCTAAGTTCTAACCCTTGGGATACAATGGGAAATTGTGTTTACAACTTCCTAGAGGTGCTTTGAAAGGGAGGAACCGTGCATACCTCTCTGTAATTCTTCTCACCTGCTTCTTGGTAGGTCATCATGGTGCCTATGTGCACAAAGGTGATGTGCAAGGGTGGTAGAGCAAGGAGATAAGGTGCTTTAGTCTACATAAGACCCTGCAGAGCAGAATAGACATTTCAGTTCTGGACAACTCACTCATGGACTGTTATATGTGAGAGAAATACATTTCTGTCTTGCAAAAGCACTGTTATTTTGGTCTCTGTTAAATGTAAATGAAAATATATATTAAATAACACACCATGAAAGACAGTTACTACTCTCTACTTGAGGGAAAAGTATCAGAAAAGTTAATTTTCCAAGGTTAGCCAGCTAGTATATGGTAGGATCAAAAGAGCCCAGAGTTCATCCTCTTTCCACTAAAGCAGGCAACCTTCTGTGAGTAAAATACTATAAAATCAAGGAGGAAGGAGACATTAATTGTGCCTAGAGGGACTGATGAGGGCTTGCTGATAGAGGTGGCAATTTAATGGGATCTTAATATATGGGTATGGAGGAAAACGGCTTTCTGGGCTAATGGAACAAAGTGAACAACGGCAGGGAGATAAGGAAGTATAGCAAAGGCTCAAGAAAACCTTGTCCCTCGTTGTTGTTAAATGATCACTATTGCTTTTTGGCTTTATTTATTCAACATATATTTCAGAGTACCAACCACATAGCAGGCACAGACAGGGTCCAAGAGGTAGAGTAGTGAAAAAAGATGTCTGCGAATTCCCAAATATATGGCTAGATGATACTAATGGACCAGATAAAGTCCAAAACTCATAGCAAGCAAACAAGGTCTTCATAATCAGACTCAGCCCTACCTTTCCAGCCTCATGTTATACTACTGCTCTATGCTTCAGTCACACAGAACTCAGGACATATGAGTTTCCAGGTGTCTGATCATTGCCCAAACAGTTCCCTGTCCCTGAAATGTTTTTCCGTACTTTGCCTGGATACGTCTTACTTATTCTTCAAGAGCCGGCTAAAATTCTGCCTTTCTCTGACTTCCTCCAATGGGATGGTTCCTTACAGCATATTCCTTTAAAGCAGTTTCTACACATCTCCATTCATTCATTTATTCAGCCAGCCAGTCCAGCAAAAATGTTCCAGGTTATAAAGGTACAATGGTGGGAAAGATGAAGCAATTTTTCTCTGTGCTTATGATGTTTATACTCTAGGAAGAAGTATCAACCATTAAAGAAACAGTTATAAGGTAGTGTGATAAATTCTATGAAGGGAAATCAGCGTCTGAAGTGGAAGCATGCAACAGGGAGTACTACGCCTAACCTTAGCTTCCCAGAAGGAGCATTATCTAAGCTGAATCCTTTTGGATGAGTAAGAGCGAGCCAGGCTATCACTCTGCATTATCTGCTAGATTCCACTAGACTATGAGAGTCAATGCTTTTTAAAAGCATCCCACATGATTAAACAACAACAACACCAGGATTAAATGTTGGCTCAGATTAATTCTGTGTTACATTGTACTTTAGTGAGTCCCTATAGCTTTATTTCATTCTTCCGGTGTGCAGTATTTCCTACCCTACCCTTCACCCCTTCTTCAGTCTAGCATCCAGAAGCTTCTTTGGGTGTCCACTAGCATCTCTCAAATTTTAGTGTGCATAAGAATCACCTGGGATGCTTGTAAAAACAGATTCCTTGGCCCTACCCTCAGAGATTGTGATTCTTCACGTCTCTGGTGGAGCTGGAGATTCAGAAATTCTAGTAATCTGCCTGGTAAAATCTGCTGCTACCAGTTCAGAGACTGCATCTTGAGAAGCAATGTTGTAGAGAAACTATATAAATCCTTCCCAGGATTATTTACCCTTGTTCTTAACGTGCTCTGCCAGGCTGAGCTCCTTAGAGCAACAGTGGCTTCTTTGCCTAGGTATATGGGGCACGTGCCTTCAAAGGAGCCATTACAGAAAGAAGGGCCTGTGTGTGACTCTCATCCATCAATCACATTCTTCACTTGGACAACTGTTATATTTTCTCATTGCTTCCCACCTTAGGTCCAATACGACAAGCCTACGTACAGGCTTCCCAGCAGATGAGGAGTGATGAGTAGAGTAGGCAGCAAAGTGCCCTCTATAAGGGAACCACAGGGAAAAAAGATTGAGGTAGGTTTGTGAATGAATAAGTAGATCAGGTCTTCTACCGGAATAATTAAAAGAATTATTCCAGTCTAAATAGGAGTTTTATAATTTCACGGAAAGAAACTGATGGGAGAATCAGTGAGCTTTTAAGAAAGCTTTTAGTAATTGCTTGCATTTGCTTCCGTGTGTGTCATGTATAAGAGCCTTTAAATTTGACAAACACTTAAGGGCCATGAGGACAGGGACCATGTCTTCCACATGAACATACCCAACAATTTCCTAGGACAGGGATGACTATTTAGAAGATTTGAAAATATTTAATTCTAAGAAGGAAATGAAACCAACTCACAAAAGTTGGGAGGGTAATTTTATCATTAATTAGGTAATATATATAAAACACCTAGAATAAAGTGGTCCTTCAATAAATACTAGCTCCCTTCCCCTTCTGTTTCTCTCTTATGATTACCTAGGACATCTCTGTCCGATAGAACTTCCTGGAATGATGAACATATTCTATATCTGCATTGTTGGATGTGGCACCCACTAACCATCCTGGCTACTGGGCACTTCAAATGTGGCTAGTACAACTGAGGAACTGAATTTTAAATTTTATATTATTTTAATTAAATTTAAATAACCACATGAGGCTTGAGGCTACTGCCTTGGAGAGCACAGGTCTAAAAGCTTATACAACATGCTAGTTGGCCACTACATGTGTCTATTTGCTGAACTGAACTGATCCTTTTTCCTACAGGTATGCATATATTTAAGGTGAACGAGTGAAAAGGACAGCTGCCCCAGGGGCAGACCAAAAGGTGTGGTGAAAGGACAAAGACAGCAGGATCCAAACCGAAAAAAGAAGCTTCTGCCATATTGACCAAGCTTCTCAAAATTTAATATGCATACTAATCACTGGGCTTCTTCTTAAGAACACAGATTCTGATTTAGTAGGCCTTGAGTGAGAACTTAGATTCTATGCTCACAAGCTTCCAGGTAATAATGATGCTGCTAGTCAATGGGCCACATTTTAAGAAGTAAAGATCTAGATGTAGGGCAGCCCACGAACCTACATAACTGCTATTGGCCCTACCACTGAACTAGCTATGACTTCCGCATTCTTGTCTCAACAGTTCAAGATGATTAAGTCAAAGGCATGCTCTGTTTTATCAAAGGCACCCCCCAATCTTATGATGAACATTTATTAAGCATCTTCTACATACTGGGAAGAATATTTATAATAACCCCTGAAAGGCAAATATTATTACTCTTGTTTTACAAATAATAAAACAGAGGCTGAGATGGATAATTTGACTTAACCTGACTTGCTGACTTAACTCAGGCAAGTACTAACTGGCAGAGGTGGGCTCAGAACCCAGTTGCTCCTGAATTCAAAGGCTAGTCTCTCTCATTAGACTCTTGTTACACAATGTGTGATGCACAACTGAGCAGCAGCTTCACCTGGAAACTTATTAGAAATGCATACTGTCAGGAGTCTTCCTATACCTACTAAATCAGAATCTTCATTTACGATCTCCAGGTGATTCTTATGTACATTAATATTTGAGAAATACTAAAAGATGTTCCACTTTCTGCCTTTTAGAGCAAAGTAACAAATGGAAAGGGATCTGCTGACTGTGGCAGTTGAGAAATGGATTTAGGTTGGCTAGGTTTGACTGTGGAACAAATATTGATAGCACTGCCTCTATTGCTAAATTCCTATTGCCTCATGGGCATAGTTAAGCCAATATTAAGCTGTTTTCTGGCGTGTAAGTATATTTCATTTCTGGATAATACTACAAATCCAACAGATAAAAATATCAACAACATAGTTTTAACAGTGTTCACGGGAAACACCACCAAAAGAAACAAACTTGTTTGCTGAAAAATAAATGTACTAAAATCAGCAAATTCTTCGAAACTATCTCCATTATTAATCACTGCCAGAACGGTTCAGAGAAACAAATAATTCTGCTTTCTCTCCCTTCATGGATAATTCTGGAAAACCATCCAATTAAAAGTGAATAGTAGCCTAAATCACAAGGGTCTGTTTTTGTACAAAGTGACTCAAAGAAATTAATGCCTAACTCTCCAGCTCTATGACCAAGTGCTTGGTCATTCCATTTCTGCAATACGGCAACTTCCTCCTCAGAGAGTTCTTATTCTCAGCTTCTTGCCGCTGGGATCAATCAGAAATGCATTTTAAATCTTCTTTAACAACACCTCTTGGTCTCAAGCTCATTCTTTGGCTCCCAAATGAAACTCACTGCTAATCTGATTGTTTCTCTGTGTCCCTGAATCCACATTATCTTTTATTTTCTCTCATCCCCAACTCTTCTCACCAATCTTTCACTCACACTGTCAGCCTTTCCTAGGGTCGTTTTATCCCCTTTAAATCACTCTCTTGTCCTCCGCCCCAGAATCACAGTTCTATTTTCATCCAGTGACCTCTCACATTTAAAGCTCTCCATAAAAATCTCACTGATAATATTGTAAGAATATTATGGTGGCTTTCAAATTGCTTTTACATAAATGATCTTGGCAGTCAAATACAATGGGTGTTACTACTAAGGACTCTCAACATTTTTGTAACCTAACTCTTCCTTCTTCTTTTCTCTCATCTACTCTCCTCTCTTTTCTCTCTCTCTCACTTTCTGGGGAGGTTTTCAAAGACACAATCCTGGAATTTCTGGAACAAAGTTCCTTGTCTCCACTGTTATTTCTACCTCTGGAAATAAAGTGGCAGACAACAAAATGTCTCAGAGGAAAGCAAAATCATTATACTGCTAATACTAGCTAGATGTTCCTTTTATTTTCAATATTTTCCCTTAGACATCCTTGATAATGTAGACAATCACTCTCCATACCAGTTGAATCAGTTCCCCTTGGCACTTTGTTTATTTCTACCAATATTTTTAAAGTGTAAGATTCCTTCTTTTGTACCTATTTTTTCTTACAAGGGGACATATACAGATTCTTAGCCCTTTTATTTAAGGCTTTGGTGGGGTAAATTAGTTTCTTGTTTAGAAAATATTCACTCCATCCTCCACCTTGAATTTGGCAATATGACTTACTTTGGCCACTGGGGTGTTAGTAGATGGGATATGAGCAGAGTCTGTAACTCAACTTGTGTCTTGGGCTTGTATATTCTTGCCTCCTTTATTGAAAATAAGGTCACCATATGTGCGTGGGTTTACGTCTGGGCTTTCTATACTGTTCCATTGATCTGTATTTCAGTTTTTGTTCCAGTACCATACTGTCTTGATTACTATAGGTTTGTAGTATAGTCTGAAGTCTGGGAGTTTGATTCTTCCAGCTCCATTTTTCTTTCTCAAGATTGCTTTGGCCATTCGGGGTCTTTTGTGTTTCCATAAACATTCTGAAATTTTTTGTTCTAGTTCTGTGAACTAGAACATTGCCATTGGTAGTTTGATAGGGATTGCATTGAATCTGTAGATTTTCACAATTATCACAATTTCACAATTCACATAAATTTTCACAATTATCACAATTTCACAATTCACTTCACTCTTAGAACTGCTTTTGCTGCATCCCATAGATTTTGGGTCATCGTGTTTTCATTGACATTTGTTTCTAGGTATCTTTTGATTTCCTCTTTGATTTCTTCAGTGATCTCTTGGTTATTAAGTAGTGTGTTGTTTAGCCTCCATGTGTTTGTATTTTTTACAGATTTTTTCCTGTAATTGATATCTAGTCTCATAATGTTGTGGTCAGAAAAGATACCTGATACAATCTCAATTTTCTTAAATTTACCAAGGCTTGATTTGTGACCCAAGACATGATCTATGTTCCCTGAGCACTTGAGAAGAAAGTGTTTTCTGTTGTTTTTGGATGGTATGTCCTATAAATATCAATCAAGCCCATCTTGATTAATGTAACATTTAAAGCTTGTGTTTCCTTATTTATTTTCATTTTGGTTGATCTGTCCATTGGTGAAAGTGGGGTGTTAACGTCCCCTACTATGACTGTGTTACTGTCGATTTCCCCTTTTATGGCTGTTATAATTTTCCTTATGTATTGAGGTACTCCTATGTTGGGTGCATAAATATTTACAACTGTTACACCTTCTTGGATTGATCCCTTGATCATTATGTAGTGTCCTTCTTTGTCTCTTGTAATAGTCTTTATCTTAAAGTCTATTTTGTCTGATATGAGAATTGCTACTCCAGCTTTCTTTTGATTTCCATTTGCATGGAATATCTTTTTCCATCCCCTCACTTTCAGTCTGTATTGTCCCTAGGTTTGAAGTGGGTCTCTTGTAGACAGCATATATACAGGTCGTGTTTTTGTATCCATTCAGCCAATCTATGTCTTTTGGTTGGAGCATTTAATCCATTTACATTAAAGGTAGTTATCAGTATGTATGTTTCTATTACCATTTTCTTAATTGTTTTGGGGTTTTTATTGTAGGTCTTTTCCTTCTTTGTGTTTCCGGCCTAGAGAAGTTCCTTTAGCATTTGCTGTAAAGCTGGCTTGGTGGTGCTGAATTCTCTTAGCTTTTACTTGTCTGTAAAGGTTTTCAAAACAAAGACTATGACAAGAGACAAAGAAGGACACTACATAATGATCAAGGGATCAATCCAAGAAGAAGACATAACAATTGTAAATATTTATGCACCCAACATAGGAACACCTCAATACATAAGGCAAATACTAACAGCCATAAAAGGGGAAATCGACAGTAACACAATCATAGCAGGGGACTTTAACACCCCACTTTCACCAATGGACAGATCATCCAAAATGAAAATAAATAAGGAAACAAAAGCTTTAAATGATACATTCAACAAGATGGACTTAACTGATATTTATAGGACATTCCATCCGAAAAAAACAGAATACACTTTCTTCTCAAGTGCTCATGGAACATTCTCCAGGATAGATCATATCTTGGGTCACAAATCAAGCCTTGGTAAATTTAAGAAAATTGTAATTGTATCAAGTATCTTTTCTGACCACAACACTATGAGACTAGATATCAATTACAGGAAAAAATCTGTAAAAAATACAAACACATGGAGGCTAAACAACACACTACTTAATAACCAAGAGATCACTGAAGAAATCAAAGAGGAAATCAAAAGATACCTAGAAACAAATGTCAATGAAAACACGACGACCCAAAATCTATGGGATGCAGCAAAAGCAGTTCTAAGAGTGAAGTTTATAGCAATACAATCCTACCTTAAGAAACAAGAAATGTCTCAAATAAACAACCTAATCTTACACCTAAAATAATTAGAGAAAGAAGAACAAAAGAACCCCAAAGTTAGCAGAAGGAAAGAAATCATAAAGATCAGATCAGAAATAAATGAAAAAGAAATGAAGGAAATGATAGCAAAGATCAATAAAACTGAAAGCTGGTTCTTTGAGAAGATAAACAAAATTGATAAACCATTAGCCAGGCTTATCAAGAAAAAAAGGAAGAAGACTCAAATCAATAGAATTAGAAATGAAAAAGGAGAAGTAACAACCGACACTGCAGAAATACAAAGGATCATGAGAAATTACTACAAGAAACTATATGCCAATAAAATGGACAACCTGGAAGAAATGGACAAATTCTTAGAAATGTACAACCATCTGAGACTAAATCAGGAAGAAATAGAAAATATGAACAGAGCAATCACAAGCACTGAAATTGAAACTGTGATTTAAAATCTTCCAACAGGGGGCTTCCCTGGCGGCGCAGCGGTTGAGAGTCCGCCTGCCAATGCAGGGGACATGGGTTCGTGCCGCGGTCCGGGAAGACCTCACATGCCGCGGAGCAGCTGGGCCTGTGAGCCATGGCCACTAAGCCTGCGCGTCCGGAGCCTGTGCTCCGCAATGGCAGAGGCCACAACAGTGAGAGGCCTGCGTACCACAAAAAAAAAAAAAAAAAGTATAATCTTCCAACAAACAGAAGTCCAGGAACAGATGGCTTCACAGAGGACCATATATTTCTAAAACCAAATTTGCTATTTGGCAAAATTAATACATTTACTTGTAATGAAATTATTTTTGGGGAGGACTTTAATGCATAAGTTAAAATTTGTCATTTAGGTAATATTTTAAGGAAGGACATGTTCTTATGCAACATGACTGAAATGCTCTGGGGAACTCTGAATTTGTTTTTTCATTAAATAGAACTGAAATTATGTGAACTAGAACATGTGACAGAAAAGAGGAAAACAAAGTATAGAACACCAAGGAATGAGAAAATAGACTGCAAAAGGAACAGTGATTTGTTCAAGGTGAGTCAGGAACAAAAGGGAGGGTTAGGCCTATGTCCAGACACAAAGCACATTGATCTACATTAATGCTTGTGTGCTAAATCTGCCATTTTTCAATACATATTATAGTTATGTTTCTCATACATGGGGGAAGATATTAATATTTAATATTCTCTCAGGGTCTAGCACATGTTACTGCATATGTATTTATTGAATAAAATAATAAATAAATAAACCCCCATTAACTGGAAGTTAATGAAGCATGACTTCATACACATAACCTTATGAGATCCTCACTAACACCTCTGAGGTAGGTATTATAATTCCTATCTTATATATCAATTTACGTCCAGAAGGAGTAAATGAATAGCTCAACAACACACTGCCATGAGAATTGGGACAGTTTCATCATACTTAGCAAACATCTCTAAAGATCCTACCCTTAAGGAAGCTCAAAGAGGGTTTGCATTAAGTACAACAAAGTTGAAGATAATTAAAAAAAATCCCTTTGAAGAACTCAAAATCAGATACAGAATTGATATTTAGGAGAATGAGAGCAATTTGATTAATTTGTTATACATGGCTGATTTTACTAGCTAATCAGTTGGGCTACCAATTGAGCATGTCTATTCAAAATCCTTAGATTCTTATTCATAAATTATTTGTACATGATGGCATCTGGAAGTCAGTCATGAAAACCCTAATAGAAGGCTTTGAATAAATATAGGTCTATCACAAGAAAGCAGTCCTACTTAACACGGTCAAGTCTCTCTGCTCCATGTCTACTTCAAAGCACTGCTCATCTGCTTTAGATGATGCCAATGGGTATAGTAAAGAGATTCATTATATTAAAGACATAGAATTCCTTAATATATATATGGATCCCTGCCTCAAGGGTATTTAAGCTTCTGTGACAACTTGTCATCCACCCAAAGCTACACATTGTTGAGGAGTAAGTAACAAAACTTTGTTCTCAAGCTGAGAGGCAGAAAAGGAGGGAGGGAAGGAGGAAACACAAGCAGCAGAAAGATCAGAGTCAAGTAAGATCTCAAACTCTACAGCCAGGATACCTAGATTCATTCTTGGCTCTGCCTCTTACTGTGCAATTTTGAGAAAGTTACTTAACTTCTTTATGACTCAGTTTCCTCATCTGTAAAATGGAGAAATTAACAGTACCTATCTCATAGGGTTGTTACGAGGATTAAATGAGTTAATATTTGATAAGTGCTTAAAGCAGCGTCAGGCATACAATAATCCTAATATAAACGTTTGAAAAACAAAGAAGGGTAGGAAGAGTGACAGATAGAATAGGGAACACTATGTGTCTTTAATATTTGCTTTGCTTCCTTCCAACAGAGTCGTTTACTTTCCACAGCTGGGGCCACTTGATTCCTACCGGTAAGCTTAACCCCATTTCCAGTCTGACCCCAAATGACTCTTGTTCACAAAGATTTAAGAAGCCCTAGTTCAGTAGTTCAGGTGATTCAGCATTAAAGTCAAGCTCGCTGTTATTCCTGTCCTGACCCTGTGTCCCAGTTTTAATCACTTGTCCCTGTAATCAAGTCCCAACTTGCACTCCACTTCTGGCATTCTGCTCCCCTGTGGCCGAGTCCCGGCTTGCAGAACCTGCTCAGGACCTCCAGTTCCTCTGAGGCAGGTATCTCCCAAAGGGCAGCCTTTAGACTAGACACACTTTGGCACAGAGGGTTTGAACTTTTGAGAATTAGTTGCCTGTAAAATTGTATAAAAATTCAAATTTCTGATTTCTCTTGAGAAACAGAATGATCAGGCAACTCTTGATCCCATTTCCCTTTGGTCCCCACCCACTGGAGCCAAGTGGCAGCTGCTCTCACTTTGGAAGATCACATGCTCTCTATTACCCTCTCTCCCCATGCCTCCTGCTCCAACTATTTCTGTGACTTGCTTGGTCCTTGTAGGCATTTGAGGTTGGGGTCTAAGACTAAGAATAGCCAGTACTTACCAAGCACTTTGTACTCATTTAATCAAAGACCAGGGATCTGTTTGTTCTTGTGCATTATGCCTGCAGCCCTTCTCTTTGCTTCAAACCTTCTGTCTGCATGCATCTGTGTCCCATCTTCCTAAATCACTCTCCTCTATCCATCAGCTAGGGCGACTCACAAAGCTTTACGACTTTATGGACCTCCATAAAGTCAACCACTCATACCACTGTGGCCCAGCACCACTTTCCAATCACCCCTGCCCAGCCAGACTGTCGTCAAGAATTTTGGCCATAATAGTGGTTATATTTCAGATACAGAATTTGGGGCTTTACTGATCTGCCTGTGCTTTTTATCTCATGCCCCATGCTTCTATAAAACCATACATCTTATTATATATAGATAGAATTCATCCTCCCAAAATTTTGTTCCAATTCTTGTTAGAAGCCTAGCAAAATCCATTAAATATTTAATGATCACTTATTATGTTCTAGACTCTATCATATAAATTGATTTGAGTATTCCTTTATTAAGAAACCCAGAGAAGTTTGTTCAATCTCTTTTCAGGGAACCACTTAAGAAACTAACATTATTTGATCACAATTGGCTGCGGTTTATTTTTCTCATGATAGGCCCTTGTGCTTTACAAAACAATGAATCAAAGAGGAAAATGTCAGCATGCCTAAGCTGTGAGTTAGCAAATATCAAAAGAAAACTCAAAAGAGAACTCATGCTACACATCATTTCACGAGATTATCTGGATTGGGTAAAACGGAATATGTACAAAATTTTAAATTCAGCTGATTGAGTTCTATTGGTTTTTAAAGATAGTCTTAATAAAAATGTTACTTACATAAGGAATCGTGTCCAAAGTATCTGTGTTGACAATTATAGGAGCAGGGCTGGCCTAAAAAAGAGAAATAGAAAAAAGTTTTAAATAACAAGTTGTCTATTCTGAGATAGGATCTGTTAACTTATTTAACCAAGAGCTCCACAGTATTTCTTGAGAACCTGTATAGGCACTATGTCAGGTGTTGCGGGGGGGATAAATGAAGTGGCTCAGAGTCCCCTTCACCCTCCTCCCTTCAAATATATGTTTGCAACATTGACCACATAATGAAATGAAGTAAGCAACAGAACTCAAAGGTGAGGAAGTGAGCATTCGTACAGTGTAAGAGGCAAGGACTTCCAATAAACTTGGCGAGGAGTTAAAAATTTCTTTATGAAATGGCTGTGCTAAAGAATTTTGATTTCTCTCTCATGGAAGCAAAATTAAACCTAAAACAATGTAACTCTTTTCTTTAAACTGGCTTTTGAGAGTATGTTGTATACAAAACAAAATAGAAGGGTTCACTTATTGACATCTTACATATATTTACTTATTTTTCATGCTGTGTCATACCTTTTCTTTGTCGTTTATGCACCTTTGATGATATACTTTAGATATCCTCAGAAAATTAAAAATTAGTCAAAGGTGACAGAAAATCATATTATATATGCTAAAGTTTCTTTAAAAAAATTGTCCAAAATACAGCCATTCCTTTTAAAGTTGAATAGAATCTGTGTAAAACTGATACAGGAGTGTTACAAGCCAAGTCTTAGAAAATAAGAGATTGCAATCTATTTGCATCAACCAATCTGACTTCATGAATATTAAGTAGATCTATCTTTATTTTCTGTCTCTAGAATATTCACAGCAACTTTTCCTTCATGCCCTGAAGGATCTTTAATCTCCTTCCCAAACTGCAGATTTCATTTAGATAGAGGAAATAGTCTCATCATGATTAATCGAGAGCTGTCCTATACGACACGGTAGTTTGCACAAGTACCCAACTTTGGGACATTTCATTAGCTATGCCCTCTGGAGTTAACAGAGTTAACAGCTTTTTAATGTCAATCTGTGCCTATGGAATCCTAATCTAATGGCAAAACCAATGGCAATCCAGCAGATTTTACAGAACAAAATTCCAGGTTTTAACTAAAATCACTGGTCAGTGAAAACACGACCCTGTTCTACATATCTGCATAGTGGGTCAACTAAATATTCATGGTTTATTTGTTAACTCCTAATATCAAGTACCTTGTAGATAAATAGGGGCTCTGGAGAAAGACAGTTGCCACTGGACCTCACCAAAAAACAGTGTTTGTTAAGAGGCCTGTAGTATAGGGAGAAGAACATGAGGTTTGGAGTCTGAAGACCTGAGCTCAAGTTTGGTTTAGCAACTTCCTGATTATATGATTTGGGGGCTCAGCAACTTCTTGGTAATTTGATCTGGGGTCAAGCCCACTAACTCTCTCTGCCTCATTTTCCTTCTCTGTAGAATGGAAATAGAAATAATCACCTTCTAAAAAGGTTGTCTGAAGAATAAATGAGGTGATATATTTGAATGTGCTTTGTAAACATAAATTTCAGAATCAATGTTAAATGCTATCATTAGTTAATGCCCCTAAAGATGGACTATCATAAGGATAAAATACCATTGGATGGTTTGTGAATTGTTTATGCCCCAGAGATCTCAATACTAGGTTAGTGGCACAGTTGCACTAAAAAGAACTGATTAGATCATGAAAATTACCATTTATTAAACGCATATTACTTGTCCATTTATAAGAATATATATATGTACATATATCCTAATTTAATCTCCACAAAACCATACTGATGAGGCATTATTGTCACTATCTCTATGTTATAGATGAGAAAACTGAGGCTCAGAGAAAATGACAGCTGAGATTTCACACCAGCCTTTCTGATCCATGTTTTCCACGCTGAGTTGTTCTATGATTCCATTATCTAGGAGTCTCCATCACAAGAGGCCTGCAGTGATTTGAGATCTCTAGCAAGAGCAGCAAGTAAGACCCAGGCAAAGCAAAGACCACCCTGAAGGTAAGAGATGCCACAGGATCCTGCATATTAGATGTTGAAAGCAAACTGGTAATTCCTTAATGGTTTTTGTTGTTGTTGTTTGTTTTTTAGTTTTGATGATGTTTCTTCTGTGCTTTCTAATTGGTTCCCAGGACTCTCAAAAGATTTGTGTCTTGTCTCCTTGACTAGACTTCAAACTTTCTGAGTATCATATGCAATACTTGTATTTCCCCTTATTATCTACTACACTTTGATCAATAAGTATGCATTGATTTGATTTGGGACTTTCAACTCATCTTACTCTTGTTTTCCTTCTATAAATTGCATTAATGTAGTCTGGAAATAAATATTATGCATAGGCCCAGTTCCTATACAATGACATTTATCACTTTTGTACGTTTCTATTGCTATTTTCCATTTCATGTATGTAAATTTGGTCTTTCCAATGAGACTCTCTCAATGACAAGGATTGTATACTTTCCTAGATTTTTTCACAGCATCTGGGTACACAGAAGGAGCTCAGGAAATACGTAGGATTACTGACTAAATGTAGCTATAAAGTATAGTACAAAGGAAAGTAATATCTCACTGAAAGCTTTGGAGAGCATTTCTGAGATAACCTCAAAATATCTTATGTTACCAACAAAACTGTGATGACTTTTCCAATATCCACTATCACCTTCTTTCTTTAACCAGGCACCAACACTTAATTATCCAGTTTTTTGAAATAATAATTATTTCATAAATGCAGGATGTAAAAGCATTTATGCATTTATGCATTGAAATACATTCTATGTAATGTGGAAAGTTCATTGCTCCTTCTTGGTGTTAAAAAGATCCAGAAGCACAGTTAATTCCTACATCTAGAAAAGTCACTAAAAATGCATGAACAAACGTGTGTGGATTGTGTGAACAAACATACATCACATACATCTGACATTGGCAACTCCCTGATGTGAGTGCCAAGGAGATGCCAGGGTGGGCTATTCTGAATAACACAATATCCCACTACATCAGACTTTCTGAAGATTCCCCATTGCTCTGCTCCAGGACCCCCACAGCCCTCCCCAGACCATTTTCCCAGAAGCTTCCTGGAACCTTTTAGGTACTCAATGGCACATAATAGCAGAGAATAAAAGCCCCAAGTTGTAGTAGCACAGAGTGCAGTAGAGTTCTAGGTATGGCCCATGAATGTGCTTTTCTCTCCAGCTGTTAATGTCAGATTTTCTCTCGGCTCAGCCTGACTCCTGTTTCTTTTCTGTCTTTTGAGATCATGTGAGTCCATGCCTAGTTTGATCAAGTTTGGTTTCTGAGTCTGAAAACCAGTTCCCCTGTTACTTTGATAATTCCCTCTAAGCTTCATCTCCACACTTCACACTGCCTCGCCATACACACCTTCTCTTTCCATATTGGATATTCTCTTTAAATGAACCCCTAAATCAAATGGATGACTTAGCAGATTCCAGCATCCCCCTTCAATATGCTTATTTCCATTAACTGGAAAGAGATTTCAGTATCAAATACAACCCCCCCCCCCAAAAAAAAACTCTCCTTTAAACCAGAAGCTTAAAGGCTTGTCTTCATGTAAATATAAAGGTTTAAGAAAATTCATCTCTCTTGCACGACCCAGCTATAAGATGTAAATGGTGTGACTCTTATATTACATTCTCTTCCATGTGGAAAAAAAAAATAGTTTATAGCAAGAGGGAAGAATAAAGATAATCATAGAGAAGCCAGATGCAAGCAGAGAAAATACTGATACAATTTAAATTATTAGATCAAGTTATTCATAAATTCCTGCCACCTTCCTGTCCTTGGGTTCCATGGGATACCCAAATATTACATCAATAACTTTGCTTATGATAGTAAAAGAGAAACTAAATTTCTGTTGCTTGTAACTAATAAAGAATCTTATATAGTGAATGCAAATTTTCAAAGAAGTTCATTAATTCCAACTGATGTGATACTTGTTAAGTGCCAGATCTGTGAAATACCTCTGACATAAATGGGCGGGTGGTCACCCAGCCAGAGGAAGACCCTTCAAGCAAGGTATTGGCAGGGGTGGTAGAGCAGCCAGTCAGTCAAAGAACATACTCTGCGAGGCTTAGGTCCGACAAGGACAGGCTAACCAGCGGGAGGGTCAAAAGACCGAATCCAGGCCTATACCTAAGCTTTTAAGAAGCGAAGTAGAGAAGAAGAGAAACCCACACAGCCAAGTGACCCAGATACAGCACGAACTGAATAGTAACGTTGATGCGGCTAGGAATTGTGCAGGGATTTCAGCTGACCTGGAACATGCAAGTAGAAGGCAGGTAGTTGACAGTAGGCCAAATTAACAGGAGGTAAATATGGCAAGAATAACTTGTGAGCTGTTCTGGGGGCCTAGAATCTTTGGCTTATCTTCTTAAAGGACAAGGCTCCTGAATATGCAAGAAGTAACACAGGCTCTATCTAGAGTGTGGCATGACAACTTAAAACAAAATGGAACTCACTGACAGTTTTAAAATGAGTCCATTTGTGTGGGCATATGATTTCACTGAGAGAGGTGGAGATCCCAGAACCTCAAGATAAATATTAGCTGGTTTAGATTGGATGCTACAAGATACCATATTAACAGTCTTTTAGCTTCACAATTCCCACAGAGGGCTGTCATCAGGGTGAGCCCCAATCAGACCATGTCCCGATCCTAACCAGGGGAGTAGAACATGGGGGTTACTACCCACATACCCAATCAGCTCTGAAATGAGATATCTCCCATTAAGTACTGATTTGGTATGCTAAAGACTGACCTCAGGACAACGTTATTTTTATTAGGTTTCCTCCCTAATCCTCCATCATGTTGGCCCATTCTGGAAATTAAAAACTGTGACGTGGTTGGGGGGACTTCTGCCTCAATTGACTGCCTGTAGTTCTCTTCTGGACTGAAATCCTTTCTTCCTTCTCCTTCTTTCCCACAATCTGTTGGGTGGAGCCACACACCCCTAGTTGTCCACAGGTAGGGTCCTACTCTTACTTGAAGGAGATACCAGGATTTACCTACTTGAAGGATCCGTAGTTGCCTGGTTGATCATCATCACTGGCTGAGCATCATGACTACCTGGAATCTCACGGTACCATGACCCACCATACACAGATCTCCTGATATGTTAACACTGGGATGGATAATAATAAAGGCAAATACTTATACGGCACTTATTTATATCAATTAACTTAGTTAGTCCTCACATAACCCAATGAGACACTGTTATTCTCAATTTACAGGTGAGAAAATAGAGGTTAGGTAGCTTTCCCAAAGTCAGACATCTGGTAAATAGATTGTCTTCAAACCCAAACAATCTGACAGTCTGGCTCAGAGTCCATGCTCTTTTTTTTTTTTTTTAAGCTATATACTTTTATGTTATTTATTTTTTTACCATATTTTAAATTGAAGTATAGTTCATTTACAATGTTGTGTTAGTTTTAGGTATACAGCAAAGTGATTCAGTTACACATACATATATGTATTCATTTTCATGTATTTTTTTCAGATTCTTTTCCATTATAGGTTATTACAAGATAATGAATATAGTTCCCTGTGCTATACAGTAGGTCCTTGTTGTTTATCTATTTTATATATAGTAGTGTGTATCTGTTAATCCAAACTCCTAATTTATCCTCCTCCCAACCCCGAGTCCATGCTCTTGACAATCATGCTCTACTGCCTTTCAGAATGGAATCACACTTTACCAGAACTCTTTAGATTCTAATTTTGACTGTTCACCAACAACTCAGAGGCCAGCTGAAAGCCAAATTAGACATCCACCTTGATCCAGGCTGGTTCCAAAACCTGCCCCTCCTCCCTCTGGCCCTAGTGCATTGTATGAACAAGCCTGAAGTTGCCACGACTTAGGAGAAGGCGAAGCACAGGCACACGCAGGCTGACTCAATCAGGATTTCTTTGAGTAAGCTCCAAAGAAACTCTTTGGTAAATTACTGATTAAAGACATATTGATGGTTATATGAGAGACGAGGAAACAAAACAGGAAGAACAAATCTACTCGAGAATCATAAAACTTGAAGCTGAGGCCTTAAGAATCATTTAATTCTACCTTTCATTTTACAAGTATGAAATGGAGACAGAGAAAGGAAGAGGCATGCCTCAGAGCTCACAATTATTTAATATCAAAACAGAAGACAGGATAACAGCAACAAGAATAACAATAATAAAATAGTAAGCATTTACTGAATGAATATTATGTTCCAGGGTTGTGATAAATACTTAAGATACATCAATGCATTTACTTCCCAAGATGTTCTAAGGAAAACATTATCACTCTCATTTAAAAAAAGAAGAAAGAAAGAAAGAAAGAAAGGAAGGAAGGAAGGAAGGAAGGAAGGAAGGAAGGAAGGAAGGAAGGAAGGAAGGAAGGAAGGAAGGAAGGAAGGAAGGAAGGAAGAAAGAAAGAAAGAAGGGGAGGCTCAAAGTGGCTAAATCACTTGCCTAAGGTCACAAATCTAAGAGGTATCACAACCAGGTGTCAAACCCAGGCCTTTCCAGCCCCAGAACCCATGCTGGTAACCACCACCATCTCCTGCTTCCCTCTCCTGAGTTTTTCCAGTTAAGGGCGAAAAATGCAGTTATTTTCTGCCCCGAAAGTTGCTAGTTTCTCTTTGGCAGTCTGAAGAGAAATTTCTCACCGTACTGACTCAGATTCAATTCCCAATTCTCAGAGGGTTTCTAGGTCCCTTAATCTCTTTCAAAACCCTGCTTAAAAAATGGGACAATGCTATTTTCCAGTTAACCTATTTCCCAAGAAGTTAGCTAGGGAAATAATGCACGTGAAGTGAGAAAGAGAGGTGTTCTATAGATGTAAGGTTATATTATTTATTACTGTGGTTATTTCTTGCTTTCCTGGATTTCCTCTCCCTTTTCATATTCCCTCTCCGCAAGACCGGCCAGGTGGGTGCAATTTGATCTGAGTCATCACCAATAGCAGCGCCAAGTGGTTCTGGCCTGTCACCTGGTTTGCCCTTACCCTGCAGTGACATAGGGGAACCCCCCTCACAGGTGAGGACACTGAGGCAATACCAGGTGAGTGGGTGAGTGATCAATGTGAGCGCCCAAGGCTTGGCTAGCCAAGGCATAACTGCAGGTTAATGGTCATGGCAGGATATCTCAAGGGAGCAATTTTGGAGGAAGCTAATACCCTGGTTCCTCTCCCTAGCACTTAATAAAACGCAGGGATCATTACCTACCTAGCTTACCACCAGACTGGCTCAGAAAATGGGAAGAAAGAATGTCAGATTTATGTTTGGCTTGAACTCGATTCATCTCTGCTTGCCTGAACTCTCTTAATAATAAAAAAATAATAATATCCTCACTCTACAGAAAACTGAGGCACAGAGATGTTAAGCAATTTGTTCAAGGTCATCCAGCTGGTAACGGCAAGGTCAAGAGTCAAACCTATCAGCCTAGTTCCAAAGTGGGTAACACTTACATACAAAATATTTGCTTCTGCTCCCTATTAAAATTTGATACGTATCCAGAAGTCTGTTTTAGTCAACACAAGTTCTTTCACTGATCTTTGAAAATACACCATTAGTATTTCTTCCCTTTGGATTAAAGTGATAACATGTCTGTTTGATCCTCCCTTAAAATACAAGGTACTGTAATATTTTGCAAAATATGAATGATATCCTAAGGGCCTCAGTTAGGCTGAGTTGGGCACCTCTTTATCCCTAGTACAGAAAAGATGGGGCAGCCTGGAGAATGAGGCACAGAAAGTAAAGACCCAGAACTAAACAGAGTTTTTCTTACTATATTTCTCTAGAATCAATCCCACTTGGAGAAACAGATATAAATTGCTTGAGCTGTTATGAAGACTCTTCAGACCTCCATCCTACACCCTCTCCACATACCTCTTTGCAGTTAGTGTAAAAGGCTAAAATAAAAGACTCACCAAAACTAGGTCTGTAGATCATCACTCAAACTCAAATAGATAATTATATTAGATTGGCCACCTATATCATGCTTCATAATTTATGATGTGTGTCCACACACATTAGATCATTTCACTCCCACAGGCAGAGGAAAGGGAACTAACATTCATTGACCAATACCCGCTGTGTGTCAGGAAATATGCTAAGCTCTCCACCTCTGCTTTCTTATCTGCTCTTCACAGAACCCCAGAGGGACTGGTGGAACTTTCCCTTGTCTATAGGTAAGTAAACAGAACCCCAGAGTGATCCAGTGTATTTCCCAAAGTCAGACATCTAGAGAAAAGCAAAGCTGAGATTCAAACCTAGGTCTTCTGACAGTGAGCCCCTTGCTTTTTCCCATTATTAGTCCATGATGCCACAAATCCCACTGATTCACACTGAGCATTTACAGATCTAACTGCTTCATTTGTGCAAATGCTCTGTGAAGTTTGCACGAAGAATGGAGTCATTAGCTCAAATCTCAGATGTGGTTTAGTCAATGTGCCCCATGCCACAACAACCATACCTACTTAATTCACTGTTTCACTCCACGTGGTGCTATTCCTGGAAAGAGCCATGTGGATACCATCTGCTCCATTTTGCAAAGCCACTGAAGAGCTATAATCTTAGCAGTCCCGTTGTATTTTCCAGATTTAGGGTACCAGAATTCTGAGCAAGCTGTCAAATCTTGCTCAAAGCCGGTTCATCAGGCTGAGGTGGGGCCTGTTTCTTCTGTGGTACCTGGATCAGGGCCTTGCACACAGTGGGTGATCAATCAGTGATTGCTGTTTAGTTTCCTTCTCTCATCTCCTTTACTTCCGTCAGGCCAGGACTCTCACTACTCCAAGCATACGCCTTGCTTATGCCTACTATAAGGTCACTGTTTACATTTCTTCCTTCTCCCACATCCTGAACCAATCATGGTCCCCTCTCTTATCTTCCTAACCAAGCTCCCTCCATCCTGCAAGGACAATCTAAAGCCCCAGACTCTCCATGAAAGCTTCCTCAATCCTCACTGCAGGCCTCAATCTGTCCATCCTGCCCCTCTCAAATTTGAAAACATTCATTATTTGTACTACTTCAGTTCACATTAAATTATAAATATAAAGGAAAAGGAATTACGTGAAAGCACCAAGTTCTGCCATTCTTAATGAACGTTTCTTTCTGTTCTTACACGTATGTTGATGGCTAAGTGGTGACATTTGCATCTCCTTGATGAAACTGTAGTCATTGTGAGGGCAGGGCACTCATCCTACTTCATTACTTCACTAGCCACTTCCACCAACACTCCTAACCGTGCTTGGCATACAGTATACTCAAAAGATGTTTGTTAATGAGTTTTTAAACCTTTGGAACTAGAACCACAGCAACAAGAGAGAAGATTCATGAGAAACCTGTGAGGCAACAGATTAGACGAAATGGGTAGAAAGGGGTAATTGCACGCTGCCCCTTGGTGACAAGCTGTTGTATCACACTGCCTGGTGCTATTGATAGCATCTGGAGCTACCATGCACTACAGACCATGCCACTCGGAACATGGCATGTAAGTTAGGGAAAGTTATAAACAGAAAGATTCTTCAGTGTCTACCATATGCTGTTCCTTTACACTCATTCTTTTCTACTTCTCATTACAAGCCTATGAGTTGCATGCTATAATTATGCTCATTATACAGATAAGGAGAGTGCGGCATGAACCTGTAACAAAACTTGCCCAAGGTCACTAGACTAAAAGTTAGAGGAGCCAAGGCTCACTCTTTTTGACTCCAAATCCATATTTCTGTGGTATCACCACCCTGTGTGGAGCGAGGAGATGTTCCTTGCTCTAATTTACTACCCCGCTTTACATTTCAGAAGTTGGAGAGGTGAGAGGAAGCCTGGGATCTGGTGAAAAAGCTAAGGACTCAAAGATTGTCAAAAAAGTAAAATGACATCCTCAGAATTTCTTAAACTTCTCAGATGAGGGTGAAGATATATCCCAAAAGATCCACCCCAAACTGGACATTTATTTGACCCATCACGTTCAGTAACTCACAGTGAAAAGGCAATTCACTGAGCCTCCCAATTTATTTTTATATTTGAGAAATAAAGAGTGAAATGGATGACCTCTAAGAGTCTATGTCTCATCAAGGATCTGATTTCACTCATCATAAATTTGGACCTGCTGGGAAATACTGGAAAGAAGGCAGGGATGCTATACAAGTCTTCTTTCTGGATGGTGATGATCTCTGCTTTTATCATTCAGATACAGAAAGTCAGAAGACATGACATTAAGACAGGCATGCAGAAAAAAGACTAAAGTCAAGCTGGGAAAAGATCAATAATATAAAGTGGCTTCTAATGAACTGGATAAAGGATGAGGTTCTGACGTCTTAGACAAGGCACCTCAAAAATCCACTTACGATCATTTTTATAATCTGTATTTTGTATGATCATGTTTAGAGCCTGTATTCTGTTTTTCTTGTGAATAAGTTACTTTTCTGGCCATAAGACCATGCAATTAGTGGCAAAATATTCTCTTCCATATTAAAGAGACAAAAAGATTTGAAGTGAAACAGAGAATTATCACCAAGCTCTTTCTTCCATTCTTGCCTTTCTCCATGTTCAATTAGCCTTAACTCCAGGAAAAGTTTCTTAACACCTAAGGTCTGCTTGATTTTTTTCCCCTACCAATCATAATTTGATACTAGATAATATGCTCAAAGTTTAAAACATAACAGCCATAGAGAAAGTCTTAAAATATTTCATATCTAGAATGTTTTTCTGGGGTGTGTATGAGAGGAAATGTAAGGGAGAGAGATGAAAAGGAGGTGTGAGTTTGGTTTACTATTTCATCATTAGTAAGAGATAATGTTCTTACGTTCATGTTAGGCCTGGAAGATGTTTCAATACCTGCTTTTAAACGATGGCACTTGGGCCGCGTTGTGGAAAAAACAGAGTAGACAACATTTTAGATCAATTTCCCTTATTTTAAATGCTGAAAACATCTATACGTCTATTAATCTCCCCTCTATCCACTTTTTCTTCAAAATTAATGTCTTATTTGAAATCATTTTCAATGAGGAAAAACATGGGGGAGAGAATAGATAAAAAGGAGAAGTGAATGTGGACTAGAAGAATAGAGGTTGGCTAAATACTGCCAGCAATTGCTGGTGTCAAAGAATATATTTTGCAGATGTGTTTGTATACTGTCATTGACTAGGCAATGAACTCTTTGTTTCACAGCCAAGAGCCTACAAATCTCTAGGTCCAAAAATGCCACCCAGTTCCTAGCCCCGCAGCTGCCTTAGCTCCCCAGAGTGGCAATATCTATGTTACTTTGGGTTTCTCAGTTTTCCAGTGGCTTTCTTACCCTTTGTTATTCTGCAAGCAAGGGTTCTGTTCGCCAGTTTACCTCCTCCTGGGCCTAGGATAATGCTACAATTGTGCCTGTCAGAGGAAAGATGAAGGGATATTATCTGTTGCAGTGGGCTAGAGGAAAGAGTGTAGCAGTGAGAGAGAATGAAATGAAGAGAAAGAAGGCAGAGAGGAGGTTGTTCTCTGGTACATGGGGACTCTGTCACAAGTTGGAGAGTGAAATGATGGCTCCCAGGCTGACTCTCCTCTGTTCTCTCAGACCACTTTGTCCACTGGAATTATAAACTCAGATACTTCGGAACCTTCATTTGTTTTATAAAGGATTTCCCCAAACAAGTGGAAAGGAGATGATGACTTCCTTATGAATATAATGCTTGTAACCTTACATCTCATGACCCCCTCCTTGCCCATTTTAACTTGACAAACATCATTTGCATGTTATGCTTCTATGTTATAGGAAGAGCACCTCCCAGCCCTATACTTGGAGTCAGCAAATGAGGCATCTAGGGACGGCTGAACCATTGCAGAACTTGATCAGGTCACTTAACTCCCTAAATTATTTCTAAGGCTACATTCAACTACTAATAAGAATTGGATGATTCCTGATTTTAATACTAACCTAATTTTTAATATCATAAAAGCAGTAATAAAAAGAGTTTAGGATCTGGGTCATCTAAGGTTTAAGACATTTCTTCTTACTTTTATGATGGTCTTAGTCAAATAATTTAGCCTTTCTGAAATTTCTGTTCATGTACAAATGGAGATTATAAATTATTATTTAGTCAACCTAATGTGCTTCTTCAAGAAGCAAATGGGATAATATATAAAAACCCTATGCAAAACAAACAAACAAAACACCCTGTACAATTTGTAAAAGGATACATTTGGGCTAATTATTAAAAATCAGCAACATTAATGGTGGCAATCCTTACTGGCCACTTTCTTTGCTTAGCTGTTTTGCTAAGGGTTTAACTCACATTATATCATTTAAACCACAAACAAACCTAAAAATATCTGTATAATATCTAATTTTACAGAGGATGAAAGTGAGGTACAGAGAAGTTAAGCATTTACCCGAGATAGCAAGTGGTAGAGCCAGGATTCGGACCTAGATTTTTTTAAGCTAAAACTCTGAATCTGAGCAAAAGTGCAGTAGATTCAGACTCTAGCCCTACTACATTATGTTTTACTACTTAACCACTTCTGACCCCAGCCACTTCAATTTTTTGAACTTCAATTTTCTTATGAACAATATGGGATATTAAAACCTGTCTTGCTTACCTTACAAAGTTGTGAATGAGAGAGAATCTAGTTTACACTGCTTTGAAAATTGCAATAAGATAAAAAAAGATAAGGAAAATATAAGGTAGTAGTAATAGTGTAGTGGGGGGTCTCAGCAGCAGCAATAGTAAAAACATTAGTACAGTAAATTTTCTGGTGTCTACACAAGATAAACATTAGAAACTCCATTGTTCTTAGGCATGTTCCTGCTAAACAAAAATATCTAAACGAAGCTTAAAAGAGTACTATTTTTCTAGTATTAGCTTATTAAAGGTTTTGAGGGTTTGATATGTGTGTGTTTTAATTTTGTTTTGTTACTTGTAGGAGGACTGCTATTATTAACCCCGAGCAACTGTCTATTTTTCTGTCCTGTAACAAATATGTTTGGGGCCCTACTTTTGTAATTTCTGGAGTAGGTGAGGAAAGTGGGAGAAGCAGAGGATGGGCTTACTCTGTTGTACCATAACATATATCTGCACTAATACCCCATTTTGATGAGTCAACACAAACATTTTACAATGAGCGATACTGATACAAAAAGAAGCCATCCTGCACTGGGCGTTAATTTTTCATGGACTCCAGATACCTATGCACAGAAATCACAAGACCAGCAGTCAAAGAAATGCAAACTGCACAAGAGAGGAAGATAAGAAGATGGCAAGTTTTGCCTTTTGTTCAAAAACAAAAGTGACAATTTCATTCCATTTTACCACAAATCTGCAAATGTTCATTCAGATCCAGGCTGTTGCAATTATCCAGGTCACTTCAGATACGGTTCTTTCCTTCCCCTTTAGGTTGAACATCTCTATAGATTATGTGTCACCTTTATTCCTTTACTAATAGAAATTCCATTAATAGCCTTGTTCATATTCTTTGGAAGGAAATAGACTAAAAACTGGGGTATTACTAGACAGAAGTGCAAAGTGAGGCTAAGAGGAATGAAATAGAAAAAGGCATCTGGCATGATTGAGGATGATGAGTCAAGTAATATTTAGAATCCAGAAAGGACAAAACACACTTGGAACACCATGAACTAGGACTGAAACTCATCATTGAACAAATCCTATTTAGAGCTGACCCGAGCTTATGATGGTTCAAATTTGACATTCAGGGGATGGAGGCAGGGTCTGTGGAAGGGATGGTTGAGCTGAGGAGACAGGTTTCAAGGATGTATTTGAGACAAGAAGAAGTATTTCCTCATTATCATCTCACTGCTGCCTAAGTTCTTACATTTTAAGTATTAATCAGCCCAAACAGATTGGTTTAGGAAACATCATATTTAAGGCACTGTACTTGGGGCTGCAGAATCTAGGAAGAGGAAACACATGGTTTTGCTCTGCAAAGAGTTTACAGTGTCCTGTGGAAACAAGAGAAATCCCCCGAATGCTTCTAATACAAAGCAGAGAAACATCACAAGAGAAATAGGGCAAAGTACCACGGTGGGTGTGAAGGAGAAAGGCAGGTGGGATTACGGTCAGAAGCCCTGGTTTCTCTCCTGGTCTTAGCATCTATACGATTTTCAACAAGGTACTGATCCTCTAAAATGGAGACAATAATATTGGGGCCATTTCATATTGGTACTGCGATGATTAAAGGAGAAAGTATAGACTAAAGCCATGTGGAAGTAGGTTTCCTACTCTTAGTTTTCTTCAAGGAGAGTTAATCAGGGTTGAAATAATGAGGGAGAAGGCATATCATTTGGTTACACAGTATGAGGTAAGTCTCACGGAAGGGGATGTGAGTTAAGTCTTGAAGGATGGAACTTCACCTTGAAGCTTAATGTACTCTGTCGATTTGCTCACCTTTTCTCCAGCTGTTGTTCTGCCCTTTCGTGTAGGGATGGATCCTGTCCCTGGACCACTAGCCACTAACCAGCCCCTGTTGTAATGAAGGTTCTCTGGTTGCAGGGAACAGAAAGCCACTTGCACTAGCTTAGGCAAAATGTGAACATATCTGGTTAAAAGGGGAAGAAGCTCAGCAGTTAGGCACTTGATAGATAGGAACTAAGAACTGGGAGTTCTGAGGGACCCAGGAAGCCACAGTCCAGCCTCTCCCAACCTCTCACCACTTCTGGCAGACTCATCTCTCTCATTATCCTTCTTTGGGACCACTTGGTTTCTTATTTGCTTTTCTCTTTCTACATTTGTTTCATTCTTTCATATTTGTGCACAAGCTTTTTCTGCTTCTCCACGTATATTTCCTCAGTTCCAGGCATAGACAGGTGTTAACCTGTGGGCCAGGCCATATGTAGTGGAGGTAATAAAGCTAGGTCTGAAAGTCATCTCTTTGTCCACTAGAGATTTTCTTCTAAGGCTCCATAAGTATTCAGTTCTTCCTTTCTGATTGACCTACAGGATCTTTACCTTAAATAAATGACCCCACTCTCATCCTTGTTGTTCCCGACATTCCTTCCGAATGCTCAAAGAGGAAGATCAGGACTTGAGGAAAGTTGATAAATATCCCTCACTCCATACTGTTCTTTCAGGCCTAAGTGCCTTTGCACCTACTGTTGCAGCCTCACTCTCCTCCTTCATCTGATAAACCACTATTTTAAAACCATCCAAAGACTTCACTCCTCTTTTCAGTCTTCCTTGGTCATCTTTCCTCTCCATTCCAAGCAGATGGATCACTCCCACCTTGCTGCATTTACTGTGGTTTGTATATCCCTTGATTACTGCTTTTAACATGCTGTGCTGCAGTTGTTTTGGTTTCAGTGGTTTCCTCCTTATTCTAGTGAACCTATTAAGAAGATGGGCTCTGGAGCCAGATAACTAGTTTCAAGGCCTGGCCTTTCCATTTATTAGCTATGTGATCATGAGGAAGTTACTTAACCTCTGTAAACTTTGTAAAATGGAAATGATAGTGCCTACATCAGAGAGCTGTTGACAGAACTGAGTGAAATAATATGGGAAGGGTTTAGAACAGAACGTGACACACAATAGGTGCTCAATAAATACTATCACTTTTATACTAAAGTATCAAGTCCAGCATGTGTCAGACAGGATGTACTAACTGTTTGCTAAAGAAATTAACATGTGCTTTAAGACTACAAAACATTTGGGAAAGAATGATTTATTTGTTTTGTTTGTAGTGGCTTTGCAAAATATCTACAGTTGCTGTACTATTCTAATAACAGATATATATATGTGTATGTATATGTGCAATATTAAGTTACAATTTTGAGAAATGCTATGAAGAACTTTCACAGGATAGGATTCAAGTGTGCAGTACAGATGTATATGTAACTATTCATTTAATGTTTGTCTCATCCATTTGAATGTAAATGCCCTCAGGGTAGGGTTTGAACTTGTGCTATTTATTGCTATATGCCTAGGCATATTACACAGTTTCTGATACATAAAAAGTATCTGATAAATATTGGTTAAGTGAATGATCAGATGGAAAACGAACCACGATTACACCATTAGTAAGTACCTTTACTATTCCCTTCTACTTGGAATGCCCTCTTCCACCATCATGACTACATATCAAAATTCTATTTGATCTTCACAACTCAGCTGAGATACCCTTCCACGAAGCCCGGCACCCCTTTTCTTAACTCTTATGGTAATTCATGGGTACTTAAGGGACTCAACACTTTTTATCTGGTGTTAGAGTGATTTGTGTGTCCATTTGAAAATTCCCGGTGGGCAGAATTCCATGTAAGTATCCTCAGGGATTCTCCTGATTTATTCATTTTCGTATTTGAACCAACGCTTGGCAAGCTGCATGAACCTCACATTAGACCAAATCCAAACATGATGACTACCAGCGCAGGGAAAATCAACTTTGTTCATGGCAACAAAAGACAGTAAGGTACCATTTGGGCAAGGGGTAATGCAGTCTCTATTCCAAAGTGATGGTGTCACAAAGAAGTTGAAGTGTACCTTCAGGTCCTTATCCTGTGCCTAGGACCATGCCTAGAACATAGTAGGGGCTCATTAAAATCTGAGTGAAGTGAACGAACTAATAAGTGAATAGAAACACAGGCAAGTCTCTACGAAAATAACTACTAAATATGGGACAGTTTTTTACAAGCATATCCGCTCATTTGAGTGATAAAACAGCAAAGCCTTTGATTTGCTGATATACAAAGATACTGACTATCTAGAAGGATGCTCTTACAGCTCCATTGATGGAACTAATTTTTAGGACTTCATGAGAGAGCTTTTTCTTAGTCATTCATTCAATAAATATTTAGGTTACATTGGCTGGCACTTATGCTAAAGATGTGGGAAATTCTGCATTGCTGTTTTATACTCAAGGCTCTTGGGTCAAGAAGATGAACCTCCCTGAGAATCCAGATTTGATCTCCACCTCATCATTACAGGGGACGATCTGTTATGTGAAATCAAATACTGAAACTTCGAGAGTCCATAATTTGTCTTCCTTCTTTCTACAGAGTGTTTTGGGCAGTACCCTATCCAGGTAACAGCTGCTTTAAGTTTCCCCTCTCCAGTGTACATTTTAGGCTGTATCTGGAGGTTCTCTGGGGAAGACTGTATTATAGCTTGAGATTTTATGTCAGGTTTATTATTAGTACACAGATCTGCACTGACTGAAAAACCACTTGTGATCTATGGCTTATTGCACACGTGAGAGATGGTCCAGACCATCTAGGTGGCTCTGTATTCTAATGATGTGTTAGTAATCCACACTCACAGGAGATGCACAGACAGCTTGTGAAGTTTCCAGGTCAGTGTTTCTAAGATCAGCTACATCAATGTATGTCTACACTTCCTACATACTATTCATTTCCAAGTACTTTATTTTAAAAGATAACCAGGTCTGTTCTAAAGGAGGCAACTGATTGAGTCAATATAGTTTTTCACTTCTTTAACATGCTTAATGCATCATTGTAAAGATGTGTGTTTTAAGGATTTATTTGGATATCCTAAATAATGAAGGGCATCATTAGCCAAGAACGCCACATATTCATGTATGTATATGTGTGTGTGTGTATGAAGTACATATCACTGGGCTTAAAAAGTACATAAAATATGGAATAAATGAAGTCCTTTTCCTGAGATCCAAATTATATATTCTAACAATGAAATAAACTGAGGCTCAATTTAAACAGAATTATTCTCAACTGATAGTAATATTTTAATAATGTCTATGTTTTCTAAAAGCAGTCCTTGTAAAATTATGATGACATAATGATACATTTAATGCAAGACTTGGAAGAAATTTGAGAAGAGTTGAGAGACTGGCAAGTTCCTAATACCTGCTGGAAAAAGATTTAGAGCAGTCAAAATGAAGCAAACCTGAATAAAACTTGAATACGTCCATGTGAATGCCTGCAGTATGGGGAAACAGACACGAGAATAGAAGAAAAGTAGCCCATGGACTATGGGAATTGAATCCAAGGCTACTTTTTCCCATAAAGGTCTATCTCCTGCACTAACACACTACCACTCCCACCATCACCCCATGGCAATGCTTTAGTCAAGGTTTATTGTTATCTCCAGATGTATCCGAATAGAAATAATTTTATGAGGTCAGTATAGACAAAGCTGGTTATGAAAACTGCCAGGTAGTAACTAGAAATGCTGGAACTGGAGACTCTCATTAGTTGATTTCATTCATTCCTCACATGTTCACCAAGCACTCTTTGTTTTGCCAAACACTGTGTTAGACCCTAGGAATAGATGCTGCCTATATTCAAAGAGTTCGAGACAGGAAAATAAGAAAAGAAACAAATATCAGTTCCTTTCTCCAACTTACTTTCCTTTCCTCCTTAGCTCCAAGAAGTTACAATATAATTAGAGAGACAGAAAAGAAAATACTTACAATAAAATATGTTGGGTGATAAATCAGTGGTGCATGCAAGGAACCGAGATAGAAGAAAATAATTCTGCCTAGCCAGAGAAAGCTCTCCGAAGGAGGAGACACAAGAGCTTCACAAGGGGTATCATAATCTTCTTGTTAAAACAAAGGAGGAAGAGTTTAATAAAGATAGGAGAAGCAAACTATACACAGCAGATTCCAGTTCAGAGCAGAATAATTATAACTTAATCTGATTTAGAAAGCTTCCCACCATTAGTGTTTTAAATCCTTGCAAAAATTATATGTTTTATGTCTTTAACAATTAAGATCAACTTACAGAGATCCAATTAGAGAATAGTATTCAATGAGAAGAACTTTAAACATAGTACAGTCTTTGAAACAGGTGATTCCCCAGTTACAGAGAAAAATATGGCATCTGACTTGAGCCACTTGAAAATAACTTGAATTTCAAAGAAGATTGAATCCAACTATTTCTATGTCAGAAATAATGTTTTTCTTAAGGAATTCCAAATAATTTTTTGCAGGTCTTAATTTTTAAGAGTGTTCTCTTATTTCGAATAGATTAGCTCAATCCTTCAAAATAGATCTATTTAAAGAAGCAAATATTTTTATATTCTTCTTCCAAGTCCCATTTACCCCACCTCAGCCTATCAAATGTAGCCAGCCTGGTTCTTCTAGTTGTATAATTATAAGCACAAATATTATATCTGCAATGGAAAACACAATGACACTGACTCAATTAATTGATTTTATATATCTATGCTTTTTTTTTTTTTTTTTTTTTTACAAATTTCTAAGCCATTTTTACAAATCTCTAAGTGGTATGTTACTACTAAAGGAACAATCGCTTTTCAGAAGAGGTTTTATGGTAGATTTTACTTGGATAAGCAAAGAATCGAAACATAAGAACTAACTTTTGGCTTCCTGATCTATGTATCAAACCCACTGCAAAAGATATTCAAGCCATTCTAAGTACTTTGGGGGAACCAACCAGGAAACATACACTGTAAGCTGTTTCAAATATTAATATGAAGAATATCAATCTTGTGCCCTTTCTTTAGTACATGTTACTATTAGAACCTACTATCTTCAGTGGGATAAGTTTGCTTGGACCACTGTTTACTCTTTCTCACTGATCAATATTTGACCATATTAATAATTCAGATTTCACACAGAGCAAAAAGAGACATGTTTATCCCAAACAAGAACTACAGAGAAGATACCACATCTTTAAATACATAGAATACATGCCATTTATCTATAGCTATAAAGAAAAAACAGGAGAAAAAGAAAAGAATCCCTAGGAAAATAAAAGGAAATTTTCCTTACCGGTATAAATGCATGTTGCATAGCTTGTTCACATTGTTTTAAGGAAGCAATAGTATCCCACAGAAGCTGATAATTTTCAGCCCGGGAAGCACTTTGCCGCTGCATGGCGAAAGCTAGTAACACTCAAACTGAGCTCAAAGAACCCAGTTGAAGGAGGAAAAAAAACCCCTGCAGATCTGTTACATAAACTTCTTAATTAGATCTGCTACACAAACTGCTATCTTAAGACTTAAAAAAAAATGTTAATCAGAACATTTCTTTTGGGGGATAACTGGGCATGACTTGAACAGAGACAGATGTTTTCATTGGGAAGGATTTTCGTTCCCACACTTGTGAAAAGCAATCCCATCAGTGTTCCCCTGTCTTTACATGGGTCTGGCGAAACTGCACATACCATAAGTGTGTGGGGGGAAAGAAGTAGGAGGGAGAGAGATGTAAAAAAATATTTCCACCAGAAGATCTGGGTGGCAGGCCATGGAGGTAGAATTTGAGCAGCTTGTGAAAAGTAGTAAAATTGAAGGAGTGGGTTACATATGCACATATATGTACATAGGCAGGTGTGTACACTTGTCGGCTCTGTGTGAAACACATGCGTTCTCACAGTGTCATTTAATATATCCAACTCTCCTCTCAGTTTAGTTATGATCTAGACGTGATATATTTTCCATCTAGAGAGTATTACTGCCTTTATTAACTACAGTTATTTATCTGGGATTATTTCTAAAGAGTAGCCAGAAAGTTCGTGAGCATAAAATGCAGTCAAATATTTATATTAAAATTTAAGAGTAATTAGAAGGTCTTTCTCTTGTCTTCTATATTAGGTAAGAGTCACATTTATTTCTTCTTCCAGGTAGAATTTACATAAATAATGCCAGGAGAATTGAACCTTCACATATTCGTGGGACCTGAGAGTGGGCTACACATAACTGGAACGTGTTAATCCCAGAGAAATTGCTTGCACACTTTAACAAAAAAGGTATAAGCACTAAATAAAATCTGAACAACAGAATATAGCAACACATTCTGAGTGTTCCTTAACTTAAGCCTACAAGGTAAGGCTCTACTAACCTCCTCCCTCCCCCCTGCCCCACAGACTCTGTGGCATCCTTGAGGCAGGTGGTAATGCACCTTGTAAGGTGCTGAGCACTTTGAAGTTCCAAAGGAATCTATGCTCTCAGGGCTAGTTACACAGCCAACAATGGGGATATTTATTCAAGTATTTCTAGAGGTCAGGGGTAAACTGAGGGCAACACACAGCATAATGAATAAATTGTGCTTTTAATTGACCTAGAAAATCCAAGGAGTGTAAAACAAGGTACAAACTGTAGGAAACAGTGTGATAACATAAATGAAGGATTTTTGCTGTATTATTTTTAGAAGAGCTTCATGATTTGGGTTACCTAGTTTTTCTGCATTTGTACCCTGGTGATGGTGGATTAGTTCATACTAATGACTTGGTGGTGTGAAAGTCTCAAAGGCAAAGTTTTCCCCTTGTCTCAATTACTTTTCAATTTGGAATTGAAGGAATTGCAAGTAGAATTGATCTTTCAAAATTTCTACCTGGGCTAATTTGTAAGGAGATTGTTTTTCCTTAATATTTCATGAGTACACACCATAAGGTTATTGCCATTAGACAGTTTATTTTTCCATATCAATTCAACCAACCTTCTCTTTTTCTCATTCATGGTGTTCTGTTCAACTGACACCCACAGTCCCTCCTCTGCCTTCATTCCTGCCCTTATACTCTTCCATCTGCCCCAGCCACATGCTTCTCCCTCATGCACTGTCAACCAGCCAGCCCACAACTCCCAGAAAATATTCCTTCGCTAGTAGATGTTCCATATTTATCAAACAACAGGAAAATAAAAGTTGTTTTCTAAGTTATCCTCCAAAATTCTAATCTATTTTTTCTGAATTCCTTGAGCAAATGTTCATCATTATTCCAGACCCCAACCTCTGGGTCTTCTGTCATGCCTTGGACTACTTCTATCTCTTGTTCAACAGATCCCTTGTGCTTTTCATTTAAGCAGCATCTTTTAAAAGGTCCTTCTTTCCTACTCTTTCACAAAAGGGTAGAGAATCCACAGTCTCTGCATGTAGGACC
Source organism: Delphinus delphis (assembly GCF_949987515.2). Lineage (NCBI taxonomy): Eukaryota > Metazoa > Chordata > Mammalia > Artiodactyla > Delphinidae > Delphinus > Delphinus delphis. Next base: position 49,251,098 of record NC_082690.1, on the reverse strand, counting down.
TCTACATAAAAAATGCCCCTGGAGTCATGCATTCATTCATTTATTTATTGGTCCAACAAGCATATCAAGCATCTCCCATGTGCTATACTTTTTCATTGTATTACGGGCAAATGGATATCAGATGTTGATTTTGTCTTTAAGGAACTTAGAGTTTAACTGAAGGGATGATACATGGGCACAAATAACAAAAAGACAAGTTAAAAAAGGATACGTGCCATAAAAGAGGTAGTATAAACTATTCACAAAACAATGAAAAAGAAAAGTTACATTAACTGGGAAAATCAGGGCAGCTTCCAGAAGATTTAGCACTTAGCTAGAGCTTGAAGTTAGGGTAAAATTTGGACATGCAGAGATAGATAGGGGACATTCCTGAGTAAGAAAAGGTAGAACAAAGGCACAGAGTGGGAAAGATCATTACTGGTGTTTTGGAAAGAACATGACACCAAGAAAGCTTAATACTCAAGATTGTTACTGGAGCCAAGTAACAATTATTGAATAAAATTATTACTCTTGAATAAAAAGTCAATAGCTTCCTATTCCTTATGCTAATCAATCTTAGCTTTAACTAATACTTAGAGCATCAGTGTGCATAAATTCGGGGAAACTAAACCTCATGAGATAGTAAATTTCATATATTTATTCCTCACTCTTTAAAATAGGAACACTGATATACTTTTGGAGGCTTTAGGTAGCTCAATCATTTAGGCCATATTGCTTAACTATTTAGTTTTTATTAGGTGCATATAGCATGTTTTGCACTCATGTCCCATCACTTCTATAAGTTCTAAAGTCTATTACCTTTGGTATTCAAATAGAGTCCACCACGAGTCTTACCTGATCTAATATTTGACATAATTCAATTTTGCTCAGTTTAACAAACATTTATTGAGCTCTACTATGTGCTAAGCACTGTGCTAGAAACACACAGTACAAAGATAAATATTATATAATTTCAATTCTCTGCTTCTTTTCAAGAACCACTCAGTGTGCATTTGCCTCTGCCCACAAAGTAGAATGTTGTATGTATTTTTTTTCCTGCCAGCACAATGTCTGATATGTCACGGCTGCCATTTTTCTGTTAAACCCTTAGTCACTAGGCCATATGTCCATCATATCTAAATATACTGCCATGCTCTAAATTAGATTACAGGCCTCAGAGTGTCTGAAAGTACCTTTTATATGGTTGGTACTATTGTCATGCTCAAAAGGTCTGCATTTGAATGCTTTCTGCTAGTGATTGGTTTAAATATAACTTCACGACAATAAAAATGGAGTAACAGGGCTTAGATTTACATTCCTATCTGGAAAAAAAAAACTGAACAAAATATATGAAACAATGAGTTTCAAAAATGGACATCAGAGAACAAAAAGTAGTGAACTCTAAGAGACAGGAAACAAACAAGATAAGTCTTATGATTGCCCCTTTTACAACCTTGAATGTCTAGGCCACATTGCAGGAGAGTGGATCCAGTTGGAACCCAGTGGACTTGATGAATTGAGGATATAAAATTGGTTTTCTGGAGAAACCAAAGCAACAAGGAGAAATAGAGAAATTCATGATTATAGTTGGTGATTTTATTATCCTACTCTGAATAATTAATAGAATAAGCAGGCAAAATCTATAAGGATATAGCAAACCTTTACAAAACCATCCATCAAATTAGGCTAATATACCTTTAAAAAACATTTCACCCTACAACAGCATTCTTTTCAAGTGCTCATGGAACATTTACCAAGGTAGAACATATTCTGAGCCATAAGTCAAATTTTAATACATTTAAAAGGATTCAAGTCAAAGAAAACATATTCTCTGATCATAGTAAAATTAAGTTAGAAATCAACAATAGAACAATTTCTGAAAATTCCCAAAATATTTTGCAACTAAATGACACACTTTTAAATAACCCATTGGTCAAAGAAGAAATCAAAAGTAAGTTAGAATGCATTTTGAACTGAATGAAATAAAGCCACAACATATCAACATTTGTTAGATGTCTTTAAAGCAGTAGTTAAGGGAACATATATATCACTAAACACCTATATTTGAAAAGAAAGAAGGTCTCAAATTAATGATCTCAGCTTGCACCTTATTAAAATTAAAAAATATAGCAAATTAAAATCACAAAGCAGAAACGTTAAAAGATTAGAAGGGAAAATAGAGAAAATAAATAAAACTAACAGCTAGTTTTTTTGAGAATATCAATAAAATTTATAACCCTCTAGCAAGACTAGTGAGGAAAGAGAGAAGAAATAAATTATCAAAATCAGAAATAAGAGAGGTTGCGTCACTACGGATTCTGCAGCCATTAACGGACTAGTAAGGAAATCTCAGAAACCACTTTATGCCAATAAATTTGACACCGTATATGGAACAGACAAATTCCTTGAGAAATGTAAACTACCAAAGGTCACTCAAGAAAAATAAGAACCCTGAATAGCCATACCATATATCTATTAAAGATATGGAATTTTTAATTAAAAACCTAACCACCAGGAAACTCCAGGCCTAGATGCCTTCTCATGAATTTTATTTAAGGAAAAAAAAATAATTCTATACGAATTCTTTCAGAGATCTGAAGAGGAAAAAATACTTCACAACTTGTTTTTTGAGGACAGCATTACCCTGGTACCAAGCCAGATGAAGATATTACAAGAAAAGGAAATATTCATATGCCCTCATTAGTATATATGAAAAAAGTTCTAAACAAATTTTAGCAAATTGAATCCACCAATATATAAAGGGGGTAACGCATCATAATCAAGTAGGTTTAACCTCTGAAAATGACTTAATATAATTCATCATATTACAAACATTTAAAGAAAATAACCAAACGACTAACCAACCATATGGTCAATAGGCACAGATAAAACATTTTGCAAAATCCAGTATCAATTCCTGGATAAGAAAAAAAAAATCTCAGGACAAGATAAGGATGTTCCTTTTCACCACTTCTGTTCAGCATTGTCTAGAAGGTTCTAGACAGTTAACAAGTCAAGAAAAAGACATAAATATTGGAAAGGAAAAAATAAAAGTATCTTTCTTTATATTTGACATAACTGTCTATGTAGAAAATCTCATAGAATCTAAAGTAAACTTTAGAATTTATAAATGAGTTCAGCAAGGCTGCAGAATACAAGATCAGTATACAAGAAAAAACTGTATTTCTCTTTACTAGCAATAAATAAATGGAAGGTGAAAAAAATAAATTTATAAAAAATATAAAATACTTAGGGATAAATTTATAAAACCACAAACCCTTCCTCAATGAAATTAAAGACATATAAATGGAGAGATATGAAGTTCTTGGGTAATAAGACTCACTATTTTTAAGAAATTTAATTTCTTAAATTAAATTTAAGAAAATTTAATTTAAGAAATTAATTTAATTAATTTAAATTAATTAAATTAATTTATAGGTTCAGTGCAATGCATACCCAGTCAAAACCCCAACAAAGTTATTTGTTTGCTTATTTGTTTGCTTTAGAGAAACTGACAAGCCAATTCTAAAATCATATGGAAATTCAAAGAATTTAGAGTAGCCAAAACAACTTGGAATAGCACGGAACAAATGGAACAGAACAGACACTCCAGGAATCAACCCACACATCGACAGCAAACTGATTTTCAACAAAGGTGCAAGGGCAGTTCAATAAAGAAAAGGTAATCTTTTCAACAAATGATGTTGGAACAATTAGCTATCCATATGCAAAATAACAAACTTTGATGTATACCTCTTACTACATATAAACTCAAAATAGATTATAGACCTACATGTAAAGCCTAAATAAAACTTCTAAAAGAAAACATAGAAAATCTTTCTGATCTAAGGGTTAGATACAACACCAAAAGCACAACCATAAGAGAAAAAAATTGAAAAATTGGACATCAACAAATGGGAAATTTTGTTTCTTGAAACACTGTTAAGAGAATGAAAAGACAAGTCATAGAATGCAAGCAAAACTTATAAACTATATATTTAACATAGGATTTGTTTCTAAAGTATATAAAGAACTCTCAAAACTCAATAATAAAACAATCCAATTAAAAATGAGCAAAACATTTTAACGGACACCATCAATGAAGATATATATGTATCAAACAAGCATGTGGAAGAGTATCAACACTGTGATTTATTAGAGAAATAAAAATTAAAATACACTAATTATTAGAATGAATGATATTAAAAAAGCCTGACCATATCAAGAATTGGTAAAGATGTGGAAGACTGGACTTCTCATACACTGCTCGTGGGAATATAAATGCTACTTTCCCTTTGGAAACAGTTCAGTGGTTCTTGAAAATTTAAACATGTACCTAGCATGATTTAGCCATTCTACTCCTAGATATTTATCCGAGAGAAATGAAAGCATATGTTTATTCGAAGACTTATATGCAAATATTTATAGCAATTTTATTTGTAATAGCGAAAAACTGGAAACCACAGGTGAGTGGATGAGTGAATTGTGATATATCCAAACAATGGAATACTATTCAGCACTAAAAAGGAATGACCTATTGATACACATAACACATGGATGAATCTAAAAATAATTATGCTGAATGAAAGAAGAGAAATAATATACACTGTATGGTCCCATTTATATAAAATTATAGAAAGTGCAGGCTAACCTATAGGGATAGAAAGGAGAAACTAGGAATGGGGAGGTACAATGGGCAGGGGGAGGGAGTTGGATGAAGAGATTACAAAGAGGCATGAAGAAACTTTTGAGGGTGAAGGATATGTTCATTATCGTGAATGGATGGTTTCATATGTCAAAACATCAATTTGTACATCTTAAATATGTGCAGTTCATGGAAGGAATATCAATAGACTTCACTGAAGCCATTTTTAAAATTTCCTTAAAAAGTTCCTAGAAAAACCATCAGAAAGTCTCAATCTCCTGGACTTGATCCAAAGTGACAATTTCTGTTATCATTTAATGTTTTAATCTTGTAGTTTGATCCATCTGCCCAAGGTGGAGAGGGGGTTAGAAAGCACTGACCTTCCCGCAGGAAGGGAAGCAAAGAATATAAAAAAGTTTAACTAGAGGAAAGGGCTGAGATTTCATATCCACGGGCCTTACTCTTTGTTATGATTCTTGCCCTAATTAGCAGTAAGATCTTGGTTCAGTCATTTTGCTTTGACAAGCTTCAATTACTCATCTACAAAATACAGAAGTTAGATTCAATCATCTCTCAAGTGTCTTTCAGAGCTATAATTCAGTGATCTATGGATAGATTTTAATCCTCAACAATCCCATTTTTCTCTCAACTAAGCATTTACAACTATGGCCTTAAATTTAGCAAAAATATCCCATGCAATTTTGAATTGTACATTATCGTGTATGCTGATAATCTCTCTAGTAAGACAGTAAACTCTTGAGGGTAGGCTCCTCCATCTTAACATTTCTGGTTTCCTCATAATATTTCACATTCAGAGCCTACATCATTGTAATAGTGACATTGTAATTGGTATTAAAATTATAAAGATAGAAATCTACCATTGTACTTCTTAAAAAATTACTTTCCCATGCAGCACCCATCTTATTCCCATGAAAGTATTATTCTCAATTTACAGATAAATAGGTCCACAGAGGCTAATGTAACTTGCTTCACCATGTACCAGCCATGTGACCTTGGACAAGTTCCTTAGTTTCTCCTTTGCTCCTGTTGCTCATGTATAAAATAGAGATGATAACAGTACTTATCTCATAGGACTGTTGAGGATTAAATGAGTTAATATTTATAAAACTTTAGAGCAGAGCCTAGCATACAGTTATCACTGTTATTCTTTGTGAAGTTAACTTTATTTTAACTTATTTAATAAGTAAGAATTAAATAGTAAGTAAGTAATAAAGAAAGAAGACCTAAGATAAATTCATATTTTTCGGCTCTTTGTTCAACACACGTTTGACCACTGATCGGAAAATACTTAGGTACTTGCAGATTCACCTTTCCTGACAACCACACCCCAGTCTAAGTGTGTATCCTCCTAATGTTCTTTCTCCCTGAACCCTGTTTCTTTCCTTCACGGTTCCTATCTTAATGGAATATATTTATTTATTTACTTTTAATCTCTAGTCTCCCCAAGTAAACTGTAGGATCAGAAAAGCGAAGCCAGTGTACAGTCAGCGCCAGCACAGAGCCTGGAACATCATAGACTCTTTCAGTGTTCACTTGATATTATTTTTATTAATAGGGCCTAAAATAGATAAAAGCATATTAAAACTTCAAAAACATATGTTAGTATATTTACCCAAATCTTCTGTATTTCCAAAGATCTCTGGTGAGTTTGGCCATGGCTCTTACCAAAAGCTCATATCTGACCCATTTTCTCCTATTTAAGAAGAGTGACACTTGTTTTTTTTGATGGGGTAAGACTCATGCGACTTTACCAAAATAAAAGAGAGCATGAACTTTTACTGTATGCAATAGTGTTCCAGAGGGCATGATATGACCTGTGGGATACCAGAATTCTTACGATAGAGAAGTGTGCTATATATTTGATCAATCAGTCAGTATATTTCATATGTGCTTAAGAGATGCAAGTCATTGTGGTAAAGTGCTATTCCATATACTCTGCAGTCTGGAATCATAAGCCCAGTTCTATAAGGGAGAGAAAGCAGAGGATCCCAGAGAAGCTGACTGAAGCAGGCAGGGCAACAGGTCTTTGACCGTAGTTCTACCGAATGCCAGGTCACAGCATGTAAACCTCAGGCCAGAGTTAAAGCTAGGGCCAACCCGGGATAGAACTATGGGGCAGATCAAATCTGTCTTCCTCATCTTTGCCCACTTCAAGAGACCTCAGCCCTTCTCCGCTGGACTCTCCTGACAGAAGGAAAGCTACACAAACTCATTTACAGGACAGTATTAAGAATTTACTGTCTAACCAACAAGGACCTACTGTATAGGCACAGGGAACTCTGCTCAATATTATGTAACAACATAAATAGGAAAAGAATTTGAAAAAGAATAGATACATGTGTATGTATAACTGAGTCACTTTGCTGTACACCTGAAACTAACACAACATTGTTTTTCACCTATACTCTAATATAAAATAAAAGGTTAAAAAAAAAAAAAGAATTTTCTGTCTCCCCTCCACCCACTTGCTTTTTTGACTCCTTCTGAGAGCAAGGTCAATCTTATTCATCTTTTTACCCCAGGCCCTAGCACATTACCTAGCATATAACGAAGGAGAGCAAAGGTTTGTTAAATAAATGGATGGATGTGAAAAGCATTGTACTTGATGTTCACAGAGATGTTCTTGATGTTCACAGAGAATTCACAGCTAGGAATTCTCTTTCCTTTTACTTTTTACCCTCTCTCTTTTTACTCATTTAAATATTAGTATGCCAATGGATACCTCATTTATATTCCTGGCCCAGATTTCTTTCCTGAATTGGATATCCTGCTGCCTGCTGGTCATCTGCACTCAAATATCTCACAGACATCTCAGACGGAAACGCCTTCAAACTCTGAGCTCTTATCCTCCTTCCTCCCCCTCAAATCTGCTTCTCTTTCATTTCCTCATCCGGTAAATCCCAGCTTCTTCCACTCAGTTGCTCAAGGCAGATGCACAGGAACCCACAATATCCACTTCATCATGACCCTCCCGGCCCTGCATGGTCCCACCCCTTGGTCTTTCACCAATGTCATCTTGTGCTACCTCCCCCCACTCCTTTCCCCAGCCCCACAGGCCTGCTCCTAGCACTTAGGCTATGATGAAGTGCATTCTCATGTCGGTGCTAGTTACCCTGCCTCAAATCTTCTCCCACCTCTTCTCCAGAATTATCTCCCACTTATCCTTCAAATCTCAGTTCTACTGTGCATTGTAGGAGGCTTAGCAGTATCCCTGTCCTATACCCACTAGATGCCAGTAGCACTCCCCTCCCCGAGTGGTGACAACCGAATAGGTCTCCAAACGTTGCCAAATGTCCCCTGGGGGGACAAAATCATACCCAGTTAATAACCTCTGCCCTAGACCTTGATCAGGATATTCCATCATAGATTTTCATAGAACCTAGTTTATAAATCTTTTTTGTGACTTCTAGATTATTGTTAGACTACCCTATTATGGATAGAGAAGAGTTCTTTTGTTTATCATTTTACACCTGTACGTACAGTGTCTAGCGATGAGATAGGTGTTTAATGAATGTATGTTGAATAAATGAATGAATTTGGTTATTGCAAAAACCTTATGGTGTATGTATAGACAGAATTAACACAGCCACTTTAAATTGAGGTAACAGATACACTGAATGGTTAAATGACAGGCATGCAAATCACACTATCAATAAATGGCTGATATGGGACTTCGACTTAGGTTTTAACACTCTCAGTTCTTATCAGCATAGATCAGTTTACTACCATTACCATTTTTTAACCTTCTCAGATTACTTAACCTCTCTCCCTTCCAAGTTCTCCACTGCATTTTGTCCTTGCAGTATGTGCAGTAGTAATATAGACCTAGCACTGTCTCAAAGGCTGAAATGCTCAGGGCCTCACAGTGGCTTACGGTGACGCCTCACTATGATGCTTTTTAAAAATCACGGCATATTAAATATAAGAGGGAGGTGGTTAGGGCTTCTCGTGTTGTAATAGGAATGCAAGAGGGGAAAAAAAAATCAATAACTCTCGGGAATGAATTTGCTTTTATGGTACTCTTAGCCTTGTGGTCCACTCTAGTAAACGGCCTAGAGAAAAATAATCACATGACAGGTTAAGATACTCTGATCTTAACGTAGGCATTGCCGAATTAACTAGAACGTGAAAGAACTTCTAAGGATACCTGATGGAAATCTTTTATTTCCATGTTGCTTAAGCATACCCAAGCAGAAAAATCTCAGCTGGAAATAGAAAGTCTTTTAAATTGCACTTTCAACATGCCTAATACACTTCTATTTTCCAAGGTTTTGAAAAGCAGGATTTATACAGCACAGTTACTCAATTTTTTTTTCCAAACGTTTTTTAATGGCCTAAGTGCTTTGATAGCCAATATGGAAGTAGCTGAGGGAGGGGAGGGTACACTGTTGAGAGGTAAACCTGACACAGAGGTGCCCTTCAGCCATGGAGAGGAACTGTGTTGGTGGGCTTTGTGGTGGTAGAATCTCCTTACTGGCAGCAAAGGGCTTCTCCTCTGCAAGCAATGCCTATTCTTTCCCAGCTCATGGAAGAGGCAGAGAGGATAGATAGTTAAGAGTATAAGATCTGGAGTCAGATTTGCTGGGCTAGAATCCTAGCTAGACTGCTTTTTAACTAACTGTCTGACCTTGATCAGGTTACTCTACATGCTGGACCTCAGTTTTCTCTTCTGTAAAATGGGTTTGAGAATGGTATTTATGCCATGTGGTTGTTGCGAAGATTAAATGAGTCGGCTTATGTGACTAACATAAAATAAGCACACAATAAATAATCATTAGCTATTAACTTTCTTCTTTACCTAAACATATTTTTATTTCTGTGTAATGCTAAGCTCTGTCCATATGTCAGATATTTATCATTTCACTAGTTCATAAGCACTTCAAGAATCTGATCTCCATTACCTTTTCTTCATCATATAAGTATTTCATTTGATTCTTAAAACAATCCCATGAGGCTGGGATGGTTGTGCCCATTTTACAGATAGGAGACTGAGACCCAGACTGATGTACCTATGATTATGCAATTAGATAGTGGCAGGGCCAGGACTAAAGCATTGGTCTTCTTAGGAATATTCTTTTGCTCTGTTAACACCAAAGAATTTTTTTTTACAGATTCACTTCTTGTCTCAACTCTTTTAAGATATCAAAATGGCCCTAAGGTAAAGCTCCCTGGAAGTTTGCCCTCTCATTTCCTTCCTCTAATCGATACATCTCCACTGGGTAGCAACATCTTTTAGTCTGTTTGCATAAGTGTCTCTCTGTCTCAGCCGCTCTCTCTCCTTCCCTACCTCTCCCACTCCCTTTTTTCTCTTTTCTTTCTCCCTTATCTCCACCTCTCTCCTTTCCTCCCCCTCATCTCTCTTTCTCTCCCGTTCCCTCTCCCACACACACGCGCACAAGCACAAACACTCAGAAATATCTTATTGGTCTATTTCACATGGAAGGAGAGGGTAGTATTAATAATGACTTCGAGGTTTCTAACTTATGTGAGACAACTGGGGTCAGGTGAGAGCCAATAAGAGGTAAGCCTGGATTACTAGGGCAGGCAAGGGGCAAGGATTAGATGAAAAAGCAAAGGAGGGCTTCCCCGGTGGCGCAGTGGTTGAGAGTCCGCCTGCCGATGCAGGGGACGCGGGTTCGTGCCTGGTCCGGGAAGATCCCACATGCCGCAGAGCGGCTGGGCCCGTGAGCCATGGCCGCTGAGCCTGCGCGTCCGGAGCCTGTGCTCCGCAACGGGAGAGGCCACAACAGCGAGAGGCCCGCGTACCGCAAAAAAAATAAAAAATAAAAAGCAAAGGAATAGAGTTTGGATTAAGAAAAACTAGTATAAAGAAGGCGACAGTCCTTGACTCTAGTAAAGCTTATAGGCAGGGAACAACAGCAATTAATAAAAAATCTTGCTGGGGGACAATAAATGGGTCTGTGTCTGCTGCATTAATTATTTACTGAGTAAATTTGGGAAAATCAGTTAACCTTGCCAAGCCTCAGTTTCCCCTCTTGTAAATTGGGAATCATAATAATGAACAATAATGTTATCAATCTCTTGGGATTATTGTGAGGACTGAATGAATTACTTATACATAACACTTCTTAGAATAAGTAATAATAAATAAATGTTGGGTGTCATCAATATTATTATCATTATCATTAATACCATGAATGCTATCAGGAAGGAGAAAGTACAGAAGGCTTCCAGGGTAAGGATGATAAATATCTGTTTGATACTTTAGGCAATAAAAATCTACAAGGAGAGAATAATTTTTATTGAAAGAATATTTACAGCTATTTGTTAAGAGACTAGAGAGGTAAGTACTGCAGAAGCAGGGAGTTCAGGTAGGATTTATTTACAAGAACCAGGTGATTTTCTGCTAGAACAAGAGATAAATCCAAGTCTCAGAGTCATGGAAAGCATTTAATCTCAGCGCTCATGAGGTTCTGGCCTATTCATCCCAAAATGAAGTTGCATATGGAATGCTAATACATCAATGGCGAAACCCCCAATTAAATGAACTAAATCATTTGAAATTATACTATGAAGTCAAGACAGTAACAGGTAAACTATTCCAAAGTCGAAAGTCCAGCACCATCATCACAAATAATGGGTTTCACCAAAATAAGCCTTGCAAATTTGATTTCACTGAACTATGTTGATGTGATCAAAGGTCAGTTAGCATGGGGACTGCAAACACTTAGAGTGGGGTGAAGCTTTTGTGATATTCAGTTTTACAAGCACTGAGACTTAAATATTACTCCTGTGCAGAAATATAATGTTTTGTTGTCTTCAGGATTCTTTTTAAATCAGCAGTCTTTCCCCATAAAAAAGTCAAAAAGCAAGGCCCTTAATCATGTCATATGCTTTTCGATGTCCTTTTACTCAGCAATAATTTCATTTAAAAAACATTTCAATGAACATTAATTGAACAGAAACTGTCAACTTTCCTTTCATAACGAAAGGAAAACTGCTGTGATGAAGAGCTTCTAATCATTATATCTAATTAAAAAGTTAATCCTTAGGTTTCTCATTTTTAAGTCCTTTCAAATGTAACAAAAGAATTGCTCTTTCAAAGACAGGAGACAAAAGCACAGACATTAGGTAACACTACTTCTACGGTAAAGTCACAGAACTGGAATTAAAGAATATTGGCCCAAGCTATTGTGATGGAATTAGGAAAATTACAAGAATCAACCAAACCTTGGCCTTTACTGACCTATGTTTCTTAATACAGAAAAATCCCATATTGTACCATCAGTGGGGGATTGAAAAAGAAACTGTGATTTAAGTCTTCTATACAATGTAGAGAGAAAAGTGGGCTCTGCATCCCAGCTCATGGGGAATGGGATGTGACTCACTATCCTAATATGAATAAAAGTAATCTTTCGAGGTCCAGAGCTAGGAGCAAATTATCATTCTAAATAAGTGAGCCTTTACCCTAAGGTCCAGATTCACAAGCAATCTTTTACTATCACCCTCCAACTTTCCGGAGCCCAGTGGAGAAGCAAGGAGAGAATCCTAGATAATTATGGGAGATGATCCATCCACACATGACTGTCTCACTTGCATGATGAGTAAGAGGATGGGAATGGTTCGGAAAGCCTGAATGCAAACTGCAGGACTCTGAGCAGATTGCGTTAACCATTTCTACTTCCAGTTTATATGTTTTAAGAATTTTAGGGTGCTACGTGGTGATCAAAGGAAGAAAGTCTGTTTCAAAGTGCCATTTGCTGGATGGTCAACAGGCAATGGTAAACAGATCCATCATTTAGCAATGCGTTTTATAAGGGGACTTCCCTGCTTTTCATTAACAAGGATCAGCAAGATCACTCTTGGCAACTAAGTTTACTCATTCTGATAATATGCAATGTAGCCTCTAACCTATTACAAAACAGTCCTCACTAAAAGCTGAGTATCTGCAGCTCTGAAATAAGCAAATACTATTAAATGTCAACTCAATTATGGCCTTCGCTGAGCAAAGGGAACAATCTTCCTAATGGATCTTACCCTTCCTTCCTGAGTTCTTTCTAGATTTTTGCGTCTCAGGGAAAGGAGGGTTAGAAGATTGAGCAAATATCTTTTTGCAGAACATTTTTTCATATAGGAACCTTTTAGATTTTATCGATGTCCTTCCTTCTGCCTTCAGTGTACTTGTTTTTCGAGAGGTAAATACTGTGTACTGAAAAGGAGTGAGAAACATAAAGCCCTTGCTCTGTTCCTGACAAGATGTGTATGACCAAAACTAAGCCTTTTGACTTTTCTGAGCCCTTATTTTCTCTACTGTAAAACAGAAATAATAATCCTTGTTAAACCAGGGATCTTAGGGGCTCAAATAAAAAAATATGGAAAAGCTTTGGAAACATAGGGAGTATTATTTTTCTCTGTGAGGGAAAGAAAAAGGGATTTAGCATTTACTGAACATCCACCAAATACCAGGTACAACACTAAGCTCCTTCTGTACTAGGGCTTTTAATAAAGTAATCCCATGATATAGGCATTGCGCCCATTCCACAGGCAAATAAAGGAGGTAGAGAGATTGAGTAACAGAGCTAGGGTCGCAGAGCTTGTTATTTGTAAAGACAGAATTCAGTTCAATTCTGTCTCTCTCTAAAGGCAATGCTCAGCTTCCAGAAAGTGAGAATTATGCTTTTGGTAACACAGTGTAAAAATGCAGGAATCGAGAGTGAGTCAGCAAAAGCTTGAACTCTAACGCTGCCACTCAGTCAGTGTTGCCATGGGTAAGTTGCTTAAATTCTCTCTGAAGTTGTGTTGTCTCATCTGAAAATGGGGAAGACTAGTGACTAACCCACACAGTTGTTGTGAAGATTTCTAGAAAAAAATGCATACGTAGCACTTAGCAGGATACTCGTCGCAGGGTTAGCATTCAATACACATCAGTTATTATTGTTCTATCATTTAAGAAAAATTTGTTAGCAACCAGCTCAGTAAATGATCCAGGAAAATCTCATAATTCCTTATAATTTACTCCGAGTATTTTGAAGATGAGGTAGATTTTATCACATACAACTAAACATTGACTAAAATGACTGGAGGTCAGCTGGGTGAGCTCAGATATATCAGATTAAAGACATAAATCCAATAAGATATATGGGAACAAGATAAAGATAATACAGAGTGAATGAGGTCAGGAAAAAAGAAGGAATATTGCCAAATAAGACTAAATGGGCGATGCATAAATCTTAAAATTAAATATGTTGACTGACAGCTAACCTATAGTCTACCTGGGTTACCCATTCATATGTTGTATAACTTACATTAATAACTTCTCAATGATATGAGACACAAGGTCTCCTCAGTGAAAGCATTAAAAAGTCAATATTGAAATGCTAACTTCTAAATATATACTCTCCCTTATCTATTTAAAAACTTATTTTAAAAGGCTAAAAAACACGAGTGTGAGATTTCTGTCCTTATGTTATGACTTTTATATCTGTTTAATTTATATTCTGAAAAACAATCTCAGTTTACAGATAACCCAGGGATCAGGGAGGTATAAGGGTTCATCTAAGAACAACAGGCCAACTTGGGTTTGAATATCGGCTCCACTGATAGTTAGGCAAAGTTCTGTGAACCTCTCTCTTCATCTGAAAAATGAGAGTAATACCTTCAGCTTCTCAGAGTTGTTGTGTAGATTAGGTGAGATAACAGGAACAACTTTCCATCCCAGCTAGCACCTAGCAAGCGGTCATCGAAGTAAGTAATTTTCACTTAGTTTCCTTCTACGTAGTTTAGAAAACATCTTTATTTATTAAGTGCCCACAAGGTTCTAAACTCACTCTTAGGTATTGGTGAAGCATAACACAGCCCCTGACCTTCAGGATTTCACAGACCAGCTAATCATTTCACTAAATTGACCTCACATACTATAATGGAGTGAACATGGAGTGTAATGGAAAATAACACAGTTAAGTTGGTTAGGAGTCTAGGGGAGATGGGGAATACGCAGACCAGGAAAAGCTACAGACAAAAAGAAATATCGTTGAGGCTGGATGGGCAGGGGTAGCCAGAATTCCACAGAAAGACAGAGGAATAAAGGGTTTCCCAGGCTCAGAGTATTGGTTTCAAGTAGAAAGACTTCCCCATGTAACGCTCTGGATCTCCTTCTCCATCCCCACAAGGAGAAGGAAGTTTTTTTGCTGGCTAAGTTTGTAAAAAGGAACTGGGGATGCTCAGCTCACTTATTCCTCTTGGGAGCCGGCCAAGCTGCATGAGCCTTGCATTCTCTTTTGCTATAAGGTAAGCTTAGCAAGGCAGACTGTGGCTCTGCAGAAGTTGGCAGTTTGGGGTATGGGGGTAAATCAAGAGTTCAGAGGCTTTGGGTAAACCCATTTTACTGCCTGCCATAGCCATTTCCTCCAACCTCGCTTTTAGCAATAATAAATTTGATTTAAAAAAAATCTCTATCAGAATCTGGCACCTCTGTCTTATCTGGTTTTAATCTTAAAATTTTTAAAAGGTGCTAATTACTAAGCCTCCTCAAACTTGATAGAGAATGAAATTTGGAAACAAGAGAGTGCACATAGTGTATTCAAAATGTGACACTATTTTTTCAGGAGAGTAATGTACTTAGGAAGGAAAATGGAGGAGAAACTGGTTTTAAGGTTTAAAGTTGGTCAGTCAGTGGGTTATGGGGCTTCTCTGTCACTTTAAGGAATTTGGACTGTATCCCATGTGCAGTGTGATGCCACTGAAGGATTTTAAGCAGAATGACAAGACATTTTGTGGGAGGAGGGGGTATTAGAAATATTCTGACAGCTTGAAACGGATGGGTTTTGTGGTGCATTGGAGGCAAAAGGCCAGTTTAAAGACTGTTCCAATACTCCTGGTAAGATCCTTGTGAATAGATTTAGTCCTTGATTCACTATTGATTTCTAAATTCCCTTATAATCTAAGAAATATAAGACAGAAGGCCAACATACCTTACTTTGAAATCACAACTTTAAAACATCATAAAGGCCCAGGGCCGGAGGCTGGGGGGAAGCGGTGCACAATGAGAGTTCCAATAAGAGGGATACGCTAAAGCTCAGCTGTTGCTGAGATGAAGAGATGACCATGTGACCAATCTAGAACTCATCAGAAATAATCACACCTAATTTAAAAAGCATTGTCTAAGAGACAAGCCAAATTTTCCCAGTCATGCAATAGTTAGATGTTCTGCAGAAAAAAAAGATACAAACCTCCTGTAAAATACCAGCTTCTCCCTCCTTCCCTGTGCCGACATCATCACCACCAGAAAAAGAATACGCACATAATAGCACCTATATAACAGACTAGGACATAAAGGGTTCAAGAAAGATACCACATGACATGATTCATCTAGTGATGTAATCCTGTAACCAGATAGGAGGCAAGTTCTAGTGGATAGAAAGCAGCACTGAAAAGTCACAGCTGCCTGCCTAACTCTGGACCAGGTTCATCTGCTAAACAAGCACTCTGTTTTTAATTTATTGAGTAGTATGTGTTTATATCTTAAAGTTATTATGCATAAGGAAAAGTGGGTAACTTGAGCTAGCTTTTTGAAGAACATCTCTTGTTCTCTACCGTAGAAATAAGAGATGAAACTTAGGAATGCAATATCCTATTTCTTTATTCAGCAATTATTTATGAAGGACTTATTGAATGTCACCTATCGTGTGGGATAAGTGACAGGTCCGTCCTCCATTCTGTTGGAGAGAACAACTACACCAGACACACTGGACCCTGAGCTGGGGAGTGAGGGTTATCCTTAAATCATCTTCAATTGTCTTCCAAATTTCAAAGGAGGCTAAAAAGTTTTACTCATCCCAGAATTTGACATCTTTACTCCCATTAAGAAATTATGAAGTCTTAAGAAGTTAAAAAAAATTAAACAGAGCTTCCAGAATATCTGTAAGTAAATTATTTTAAAAACTACATTGTTCTTACTTCATTCTCAAACCTATACAATTTGCAGAGATCCATAATGATTATATTTTCAACTGTGTAGTGACCTAAATAAATTTAGTTCTCTGACAACTTCATGCTTATCAGCCTCTCATAAGTCAAGTCAACATCAACAAATGCAGGCTTACATATGAACCCGTAGAGAACAATGAAAGGAGTGGCCCTTTGGGGTCAGACCTGAGTTCCAACCATAAATCTGGTCCTTGTTAGAGGTATGAACTAAGGCAAGTTACTTTGCTTCTAAAAGTTCATTTATTCATCTATAAAATGGGGATGAGATGACCTACCTTCCTGCATTATTTTGAAGGTTAAGTTAAATTAAGATAATGGTATATAAGAAAAACTTCACAAATGGTAGCTACTATCATAATTTATTATAATTATGTCATTCCCATGAAGCACATGGTAACATTGAATGCCAGGGCTATCAAAGAAATTAGAGATCTAGGGTCACACTGTTTTCTTTCTAATTCATGGCTGACTGTGCTAATTTTTACTGTCTTCTTTCCTGAGGGGCCTGATGCAGCCTCACCATCCTTCTTAGCACCATGGTCCATAGCGCCATCATGAATCAATCTGAGTTGACAGTCAAATGTATAAATCATGGTTTTTGTGTTCGTTTTTTTTTTTTTAAACTATTCTAACTTCCTCCAGTTGAGAGGTAGACCCTAACATTCTGAACCTTGACTAGGGTGATTCAAAGAGTCCAGAGTAGCCCAGCTACAAGTACCCAAGTTTCCTGACCTCCAGTTCTGTATTTTTCCACTGCAGCACACTCACTCACTCACTCACTCTCCTCTGAGTTATGAAATTCAAGCATGAGTCCAAATTGGAAGAGACAGATCACTTAGCATAGCCTGTCACTATGTGATTTCTGCTGAGGTATGAATTAAACCTCGGCCCTTGCAATATACAGTTACAGACTGATATGAAACAAGGAACTGTTTAGCAGACTCTTCATTCACTCTGTCAAGGCCAGTGCTATCATGGGGTCGACAATACAGTAATTTTAGTGATGGGATAATGGACATTATGACAGGCTGCTGCCATGATAGCTACAGGCAGCTCATAATAGGAGGATACTTTCAGATACTACAAAATATGATTTATCAATTTCTACATCAATTTAGTCAATTGGTCTGGAATATATGAAGGGACTATCTGTTCCCACTGGCTGAAGTTTATTCCCCAAAATACAACTCATTCATTACTGTCTTGAAATAAAACTGAAGCTTAAAGAAAGAGTAACTCTTAGAAAAATGTTTGTTTGTTTTCCAAAAACACTCTTGAAATTTAATCAGCAAAATAACCAGCCTCAAGTCTTAAAATAAAAGATTCAGAACGAACAATGGACACATACCTATGGCATCATTTTGTTACTTGAAGTTTAATGGTAGGAAACAGAGAGGATTCCATTTTAAATGGTCTCAATTTCCTATATCAATTCTCCTTCATATTTGGGGCAATTTCTAATAAATCCAATAAATGGCGTTCCAGGAATATACTCATGATCTCATAGCTCAACTGAAAAGTAAGGAATAAAAGGGGGCAAGGAGACCACAGGCTTCAACCATATACTCTAAGAAATTAAAATAGTTTTCTTTAGGGTCAAATGATTACTTTATGTCCTCCTCGACATCCCATCCAGACTCTCTTTACCTGGTGACTTTCCTAGGTAAATGACATTCATCATCTAACATATTAAATTGTATTAAATTTCAAATATCTTTCTCATGAAAGTATTAGACAGAGGGGTCAAGGCCAGAGCTGAAGAGGAAGAGGAGGGTCAACATCAGATATTTGGTGAGCCATGATCTATTGCCTTGTGGTAAATATCTGGGGACTTTATTAAGATACCCTTCCAATTTCCAACTTAAACACGAGGTAAATTATGATCTCCCTAATAAGATCAAAACTCAGCCACACAAGGCCACCTTAAAGGAATGAAAGAACACCCAGGCCAGCAGAACTAATGACTACATTATCCTCTCTAAAGAAAAAACTGTATCAACCAGAAGTTTGGGAGGAGGTTTGGGGTCAAGAAGGGAAGCAAAGTAAAAGGGAAGTCAGATGGTTAAGCTTTTGTCCATCAATCTAGGACCTTACTGGTGGGAAGGAATCTGGACATCTGAGTTAAAATAATTAACAAATTTTGAAGATGGTTTGACCCCCAAACAAAGAAGTCCAATACCTGGAAGTTACCCTTGACTTCTAATCTGTCTCATTTTGTTATACTCTGGCTCAAATAAACCCACGCTAGTTAATCCATCTTCTTGCTCTATATCCAAAATATATCCTCAATTCACACAGTGGATCTTCACAACCACTGCTACTCAGTCAAGTCATCATAATCTCTCCCTTGAAAGTACTGCTGTATAACATTCTAACTAGTTTCCCTTCCTTCCATAGCTCATCTCACTATGTACATTAGATCATGTCATGTCCTTATTTAAAATAACCCAATGGCTTCTTGCTGAACTTTGAATAAAATTCAGATTCACTTCCACAGTCTCCAAAGTCTACATGACCTGGCCTTACCTCACTCTCCAACCTCCATTCCTGTCCTTCTTCTCCATATTCTCTTTTTCCACACTAGGCTTCTTCTGTTGCAGGAACATATCAAAGTTGTTCCTACCCTAGGGTCCTTGAACATGTTGTATTTTATTTGTGACATCACCTGAAGATTGTCATAAGATTGTCCCCTTTCCACCTTCATCTTTTAAATATCAATTCAAGTGTCTCCTCCTTACTAAGGCCTTCTCTTATTTTACTGTCTTATCCAAAGAAGTCCCACTTCCACCAACCTATCCGCCATATCGCATTGCTCTAGTTTATTTTTTTATAGTATGTCACCATCTGAAGTAGTCTTATTTGTGTGTTAATTTTATGTATTTCTCAATATAAGCTCCAAATCTTGCCAACTGTATTTATTGCTATATTTTCAACTTTCTAGAATAGGTCTGAACATCAACAGATGATCAATATATCTTTGTGAATGAATAAACAGATGAATTTTATGAACATGGGTGTTTCAATTCATCTGACAATTACATTTTTCACTGAAATAAATGATTTTGTCATAATGTGATGTCATGTATATTTTAGCCAATCTGAGTCAGCTTCTTAGTCCCAATTCCCTCTGGATACTTATCAGAATGGCTATCTGGGATTTAAGAGAGACAAAAATAGGATAGAGGGACCTGATCACAGTATTACCTAAAGAAGTACCCCTCTAGAATGCCTTGTCTAACACCACTCTATTTCTTCTTTACCAATTTTTAAAGATACCATTCCTTCAATCATTCAAAAAATATGTCAGGCCCTATCCTAGCAGTAAAGATGCAGAAATAAATAAGGCATGGTTTGTGTTCTCCCAAAGCTTCCAATATGGTAAATGAAGCAGAAATGTAAGCAAGCACACTGTTAAGTGAAAAGCAGGACCACAGAGAAAGAAAAGCTTAAAGAAGATAACATTTGAGATGATCCTTGAATGATGAATGAAATTTTACCAAACACAGAAACAGGGAGAGTCATTATAGACAGAGTGATACATAGAAAAGATTTGGCAGGAGACTGCATGGTGGCTTCAGGGAATCAGGGAACAGTGAATGGTGGGGTGTGACCAGAATACAATAGGAGTGGCTGGAGATAGGGTTGGTAATGCAGGTTGGGGCCAAATTGAAGACAACTTCTAATGCTTTGCTAGGGAAACAAGTTTTATTTTGTAAACTAGTGTTTGGCTAACTATGTTTCGGGAGATACTGGTAAACATGTATCCATGAAAAAGAGATTTCATCATCACACACACTTAAGAAATGCTCTGCACACTCTACTTGCCTTTAGGAGATATAAAACCCCAAAGGCTTTGAAAAATCCTATAATAAAAAATAAACAACTGCTTAACACGTTATCCAATATAAACGACCCATTAACATTTCCAGACATACTAGCCTTCTCCAGAAGTTAGAGTACATTTAAAGTGAAGCACTACCTTTAAGTGATCTGGAGTTGTTCAATTATTTAAATTAATGAATGTTACGAACGGAACTGAGTGTAGAGATAAATTTGGCGACAAAAACACTTAGAATGGATGGAAGGAATCTGGGAGGCCACTGATGCTTGCAAATATCTTATGTGAACGATAACGCACATCTATACTCAAGCCCTGAGAGTGTGAATGTAAAACGGGAAAATATCTGAGACACTCTAAGATAGAATTCTATATCAACTAGTCATCAATTAATTAGTGATCGCCCTGGGTGTAGAAGATGATGAAGCTAACGAAGACTTCCTGATATTCTAACATGGTAAACTGAGTGAATTGTAAAACAGGTTTGAGAGCAGTGCGGGGTAGGAAAGAAGAAGAGTAATGAAAACTCGGCTGAAGCTTCTGCACAAAAAGGGATCAGGATCATCATGTCAACTGTTACCTGTTTTTGACTCATTTTATTGGAAAAATAATAACTATAAGCCTACAAGGAACTTCCAGTTATGCTAGGCTCTTTCATAAACTCAAGAGTTTCTGTCCTTAATCTACCTACAGTCCTCAACCAGTTTTCCTGTCACCTTTCCATTCAGTCCTTTGAAAATGATGTGCTCTCTTATACTAGAAAACAGCTGCCCTCACATTACTGATATGTTGGCTTCACATTTTTTTTTTTTTTTAGAATGGCCAGAAGGTGCTTAGTTTTGATAAGGGAGTCCATAGAGTTGTTGCATATGGAAGTTTAATTCTAAATATTGGTATAAGCAATATAATAATGGTGTGGTTTCAAAGGATACAATTTCATACAATCATTCTAAGATATTATGGTTGACTTGCAGGGGCAGACTGCCTGCATTTTAAGACATGTGGATCCAACCCAACCTTGAATATGTCTACATACAGATTTCATAAAATTCTTAACCGTATATAAACATACTATAAAATAGACAGGAAATTTCCAGAATATTTCCCTTCCCCATCTGATCAGTTAGATCACTCTTCCTCTTCAACATCTCTTCCTGTCAATTTAATGACCATACTACACTCCTCAGCAAATTCTCTGTTTACACAGTCAGATGGTCTGCCCACTTCTATCTGTTGTACTAATTACCTTTTCATCTGTCATTCAATTCAATCTTGCTCACCTACAGCAACGTGAAAACGAGAGCATTCAGCTCTTTTCCTTCTAGAGAACAGACACAAGGAAGAGTTACAGTGACAGGAGAAAAAGGGGCGTAAATCACTCATGAAGATGATTAAGAACAACCCTGCTATATTTAGGGTAGGTGGAAATTTCTCTTACCAGGACTTTTATTAATTTAATTTTACTTTTGGCCGCATTGGGTCTTCGTTGCTGTGCATAGGCTTTCTCTAGCTGCCGTGAGTGAGGGTACTCTTCGTTGTGGTGCAGGGGCTTCTCATGACGGTGGCTTGTCTTGTTGCGGAGCATGGGCTCTCGGCATGCAGACTTCAGTAGTTGTGGCACACGGGCTCAGTAGTTGTGGCTTGCGGGCTCTAGAGCACAGGGTCAGTAGTTGTGGCACACGGGCTTAGCTGCTCTGCAGTACGTGGGATCTTCCCGGACCAGGGATTGAACCTGTGTCCCCTGCATTGGCAGGTGGATTCTTAACCACTGCGCCACCAGGGAAGTCCCTTATCAGAACTTTTAAACAGAAACTACTTGCCTATTTGTATATATATCCTTCCTTCCTTCTTTCCTTCCTTCCTTCCATCCATCCTATCATCCATCCAGTCAACAAATTAAGCATGTATTAAATTACCAACTGGGTATTATCATTATGCTACGTGTTATAGAAGATGCCATAATAGTGTCCAAAGTTGGCTGCAATCACACGAAAAGTATTCATCTTCATGAACTAATAAAAGCAAATTAAAAAAGCAACAGCATGCAATTTTTAGCTTACCAAATTTATAAATGCTTTTTATAAAGAAAGAACCATCAAGAGTACAGGAGGAAAGACATGTTCACACACTCCTGGAATGGGAGGACTATAAATTTGTAAAGTCCTTTTAGAAGCAATTTGGCAATTAACTCTAAGCTCTATGGGGCAGGAATCAATCTCTTTTGTTTTCCATTATGTCCCCATTGATTAACACAGTGCTTTGGCATCTGGGAACTGTTCAATAATTAATTGTTGAATAAAAATCGACTGAACAACAACGTTCTAAGCCTAAAAAAATTTACACCCTTCACTCACTGATTCCTTTCCTGAAAATATATCTTAATGAGAAAACTGGTTAGAGGTTAATGTACGCCAAAACTTACTTCAAGTACTGTTTATATTAATAATAATAATATAACCTAAACGTCCAACAAGATGAGTTTTTGTAGAAACAGTAATATTTGGCAGTCATTAAAATTATGTCAAAAAGAAAAATATTTTACTAACAGAAAAATGTTCATAATTAATGTTAATGTAAAAGAAGCAATACAGTTTTATATTCTTAACTCCCCACTAGCAGACACATATAACCAATACTTTATATTTAGGTACATCTGTGAGCTCATGTTACTATATTACATTTTTTTTCTGAAGATACACATGCAGAGTCAATTGAAGAAACT
Source organism: Delphinus delphis (assembly GCF_949987515.2). Classification (NCBI taxonomy): domain Eukaryota; kingdom Metazoa; phylum Chordata; class Mammalia; order Artiodactyla; family Delphinidae; genus Delphinus; species Delphinus delphis. The sequence goes on along the minus strand of NC_082690.1, from coordinate 49,227,947 downwards.
AAAAAGGTATCAAAATACTAACTGTGGTTACTTCTAGGTGGAATTATAGCTATTTTAATATTTTTCAAACCTATCTTTAGCTTATAATAATATTTTTTACCATAAACTTGTATTATTTCTACATCAAAACCAAATAATAAGATTATTTTAAAAGAGTAATATAAATGCTCACTTTTAAACTAAGAGAATTTATGATTATCCACTTAGACTTTATTTTTATTTTAAAAAACTTCAAGTTGAAAACAGAGAAAAATATATACACTGCAAGTATCTTCCTCTTAATTTTGCTGTGAAAGTGCTCTAAAAACATAAAGTCTTAAAAAATAACTAAAACATTGTAATGAATTGCAATAATATGTGTGATGGAGAACAAAGAACATAGATCAGAGAAATGAATGATCAGTATACAAACAGAATCAAAAAGCATTTTCTAAGATTGCCTTCCCAGTCTGGCAAAGGCAGATATATTTGCTAATCACTCTAAAATGTAATATAAATCTAGGAATTTTTATATAATTTTAAACTTAGTACATTTTTAAACTACTTATCGAAGAACTATAACAATGTTGACCACTAACTAAATAGCACAGCCTATCAGAATAAAGTGCAAATGTGTTCAGTTATGGATTTTTAATGTGGTGCTGCCAACTACTATACTCTGAGCACTTATATTTAATGACGAAAATGATGGAGAAAAAAGGTCATGTAATCTACAATAGACTGTACAGAAACTAATTATAAAGTAATAGTTCACGACATTATTTCAACCTTCTAGAGAGCAAGTGACTCCTAAATTAGGCAAAGAAACTGTGTAGAATCAGATTTTCTTTTTCTGATTGTCCGCTCAAAGTGCAGTTCAGTACCTTCCATCACTGAACAGCATGACCCACTTGAATGCAGAATATAATTTCTGAACAGTGATTCCTATATTTTAACAGCACCACCAAAAAGAAGAATCTGAGTCAAACTAAAAACAAGACAAATATGCAAAGCAATAAATCTGTGCTAACAACTTTTTATTACAATCTCCTTGTTATTAAATAGAGCTACTTTAAGGACAGAAGATGTTACTCTTGATCTTATGGCACTTGTATAATGAGTAATAATAATAATAAATCAAATTTGAAACTTAAGTACCTTTACGTACAAGATCCCGTGTTAATATTCATTCAGAAATCAACAACACCTAGTTGACTGATTGCTACATGCTGGGTTACTGGGAGAACAAGGGTAAATAAACAGATTGTGCTCTAATTGAATTCGGCTTAGAGAAGCAGATAGATACTTATTCATAACTGTGATACAATGTGATAGGTGAATTGTGCATGGTGCACAGCTAGACATAAAGGTAGACAAGACATAGTCTTTCTTCTCCACAGCCACCAATGCAGCTGAGAAGTCAGGGTCCAAAAAGAGAATAGTGATACTACAAAATTGTCACGAAGAGATGAATGGACAGCTGGTGACTATGAGTTAGGCATATGAGGAATCTTTCACTCTCTAATCAGGAGACCGAGAAGGAAACAACTAACCACAATGCCAGGTAATGTGCTAATTGTGCAGGATACCACATTAAGTAGAGGTTTTAGGAGCTAAAACGGACTGGAAAGGATTAGAGAGGAGGATGCTTAAACCAGACTTTTAAGTAACATATAGGCTTTGTTATGCAGAATGGGACATTCCATCAGAAGGAACTAGAAAGCTGAGAGTCTAGTGCAGAGGTTGGCAAACTTTTTCTATAAAGAGCCAGATAGAAAATATTTTAGGACTCTCTGGCCCTACAGTCTGTATTACAACTGCTCAACTTTGCAATTGCAGTACCAAAATAGCCATAGATAATGTGTAAACAAATGAGCATGGCTGTGCTCCAATAAAGCTTTCTTTATAAATAGTATAATTGGGATTTCATGTAATTTTTCACAAAATTATATTAAATATTATTATTCTTATTTTCTTCAACGATCAAAAATATTTTTAAAAATTCTTGGCTCTGAGCTATACCAAAACAGGTAGCAAGTTGGATTTGACCTGTAGGCTATACTTTGCTGACTCCTGGTCTAGTTAGAAGGCAAGCTAAATACACACACATAACAATACATATAACAATTTCAAATATCTAACCAGTGTTCTCAATTCTACCCAGCCTTTCCATTTTATAATACATGTTTTGTAATACTCTCTTTTCTCCATCTGAAATGAAATTCATGGATAATACAACTGCCTACACATTTTTAAATAATGCCTTAACTGAAGTAAAAGAAGAAATAAAAAGAAAGTACTTTATGTTAAGATAGTATGTTTTCAATACGGCAATCTGTGAGCCCAACTATACTAGAAAATGTAATAGTCACATGTTTACGTGTACTTATAATGAATAAATTTAGATTTAAATGGAATAAAGAGACCAGATATCACATCTGCAAGAAACACAGGAGAAGTGAAAGAGTAGACATATGAAGAGTAGACACATATGAATATTAGTGTTGGAAGAAGTAATAATGGTTCATTTGTATACAATAAGAGAGCAAAGGAAATACTTTAGTTGAAATATAATCTAACAAGATTGCTGATAAAGTGGAGAAAGTAAAAGTGTCATATTTTTGCAAATAAACTTATAACTTAGTGCCAAAATAATTACTTATAACTTAGTGTCAAAATAATTCTCTGCTTTATATGGTGCAGACCGGTGAGGAACTTTATCATAATCTATCTATCTATCTATCTATCTATCTATCTATCATCATCATCACCTCTCTATCCCTATTTGGAATTACCCCTCATGTAAAGATAGACACTTGATTTGACTTCTAGTGCTTCAATAGATCTTGGGACTCTGTCCTTTGATAAAAAATGAGGACTAGAGAACCCCAGCCACCTAAGAGCCTACAGGGAAACTGAGTATAGATGACCTTTGGAGAAATATCAGAGTAATACTGAAAACAACAGAAAACTCTAAAATAAATAATTTCACATAATTTTCACAAAATAGATTTCTTATAGTGTGATAACATTTTAAAAATAAATATAAGGTATGGCAATCAAAGAAAATATTTTTTAAAACAATCTTATTGAAATTTGGTGAACTATTTGTATTTCAAGTGCTGTTACCAATTTAAAATGTTTGGTTCTATGTCTATTAAAAGGACCTCAAGTCTCTTCAATTACGTATTTGCAGGTGACATTTACAAATGTAAACTGATACAGGAGAGGTGTATCGATGACATAAATACCAGGATCAGCAATATTGCTCAAGATAGGGATTTTCCAAACTGGACACCAACTCCTGATAAAATTCCTAACAGAGCAAAGTACAATGATCCCTTGATTTACACAGGAGTTACATTTCTAGAATATTAAATGATTATTAAATCCTTGCAGAGAATACTTTGTTTATAAAACTGAATTTGATTTTAGGTTTAGAAAATTAAAAATAAAAAAAAACTTCATGAATATGAAGTGAAATGTTAAAAATTGTGCATTAATGGAGTCATTCTTTATTCTTCAGGACTGCTCTGCACATTATAGTGCATTTAGCATCCCTGGCCCCCTTCTCCTAATGCCAGTATCACCTCCCAGGCATTATCAATACATAAGTCCCTCCATGCGTTTGTAAAATGATTTCTAATGGCTCGTCTCTCTCCTTATCTTCTTGGGGACTGCTGGTCTGAATTATAAGAATGTAGAAATTAGGTTTATGTAATTCTTTGTATAATGCCCAACACTGCATTATCAACAAATTGCATGCTTAATAATTTTCTTGTCAGTAATTACGCTTCGTGAAGCGGAGCACATAAAGGTAAGAGAGGGAAAGCTGCCTGAAACAGTAGAAAGAATTCTGAGTTCAACGACACTGGCCAGTTCTGCCACAAACTGAATGACCTTGAGCAAGTCTTTTTAACTTTTCTGGGCTTCACGTTCTCCTTTGGAAAATACACTAGATGACCTCTAAATTCCCATCCAGCTCTGACATAATTATAAAATACCTATCTATCTATCTATCTATCTATCTATGCCTTTGGGAAATTAAAGGAATGAAAGTAGAGAATGGAGAATAAAATCAGGTGATGCTACATTTGTAACAGATCAAACAATATCAAAAAGAAAACCCCAAAACTAAGAAGATGGCCAATGGAGATGGTGGTATTAAAGGGAGGTATTTGATTCTTGGCATAACAGATGCATAGGTAGTTAGACAATGCATATGAGATTCACATTCATTCAGCAATGTGAGATGATGTTGTCGGACTTATGAAAGACAAACTCTACATGCACTTTTATTTTGTACTTATATTAAGTTTAAAATACATGGTTCCTGATTCCTTACCATAAATATTGCCAAGATTAAATCCAATTGGCAAATAACTACAGATGATGGGGTCTTTCTAAGAGCAGGTACCTTATTCTGGTATCAGTGCTGTGGGAATCTACTCCACTGCTTCAGAGCAGCGTAGTTCTTAACCTCGATCACAGAGTAAAGGGTTCTTTAAGGGCTCAACCAACTCAGGGTTCCTGAGACCAGAAAACAAAGTAGAATGGGGAAATCTGGGATTCTGCTAGGAGGTGTCAGTCCTCCCACCCATGTAAAACACTCCAATTCCTTAAGGAAATTTCCTGTTAAATTAAAGAATTAAAGAGGTCTCTGAGGGTATTCTCCCTTCCAGTGTACCTCAAACAGGCCTTTCTGTAAGATGAGGTGGAAAGGTTGAGTCCGATAGAACTTTATTTGAAACTAGTTCTGCCTTTATCAGTTGTGCCCTCGTGAGCAAGTTACTCTTAGCCTCAGTTGCCATATCTGAAAAATGGGAATCATATAATCACTCTTTTACTGTTGTTGGAAGAATTCCAAGTGACGATTAATGTAAAGACCCTAGCACAGGGCTTTACACATTGTGGGTGTTGAGAGTATTCGATAAATACCGTCATGTTTGGTCTTTTCTTTTCCACCCTCTGCACTTTGTCTCTCCTGCCCTGTCCTAGAAAGAAGGCTCTGCTGATGTCAGCATCCAGTAGCAGGGGTGCCAGGAGTGCTGCTGACTGACTGGCTTCAGATCTGCCCAAGGCATGCTCAGTGCTTTTATTCCTTCTGTGATACCTCTTATTCTCTTATGTTTTTTCCCTTGCCTGGAGGCTGCTGGTGTTTTCCCAGAGACTAAAAAGTCTTATTCTTCCTTAGTAAGGGACCCTCTATGGAAGGAATCAGTAGAAGCAGCCACAGAGTTAAAACAAACTGTCAGATCTTTCTAACCAGACAAAAGCTGAGCCTGAGATTTCAGCCTAGGGCAACCCTACTTCTTGGACTAAAAAATCCTCTGCACTCAAGTTCCTGTAAACTGCTATTTCTGGAGGAGCTGTAGAGGGACTGTTAGGGAAGATTTACACAGTTTGGCTAAATACTTCAAATGTAGATTTTCTAGCAGTATGTACTGAGAAAATCTAACATCACCCACCTCTGAATGCAAGCTTATGAAAATGCTAGTTTATCAAAACAAGTCTATTTTACATGATTTTTTTTTTAGTGTACACCATTGTAAACCTCTGAGAACGCTGAAGGACAAAATGACACCCCATCATAACGTGGTACTGTGTCAAGTGTTTCTGAACAGTTGCCTGGCCTAACCTTCATCACTATAAGCGAGGCATCAAAAAATTCAGTGGACAGACTAGAAACTCTAATAAAGGACCACAATACTGATAATTAATTCGATGGATGATACGTTCTTCAGGTTAAAAAACATAATTTGGATATCACTAGTCATCATAAATACCATTTTTTAAATTGGACAATTCCTGTGTTCTAAGCGCCACGCTTGGCTCTTTAGATAGAGTACTGTCAATTCTTATTACACTTTTCTGCAACATGATTATAACATTCTAAGTTTTACAGATGGGCAGATGAGTCTTAAAGAGGTTAAGCAAGTGAGATCACACAGAGCTAGTAAGTTCAAACTTTGGATTATCTGGCTCTAAAGCATAAATCCTTTCCAAAGTGTGTCTCATTCATTAATGGATGTCAGGTGACAGAGCCACAGAATATTAGTTTTGGAAGGGATACAGAGGTTCATTTAGGAAAATCAGTTTCCTTAGAAACAGAGAAACTGAGGCCTAGAAGGGTTCCTTAACCATGAAGCCTAACACAGAGTGTGGCAGAACTCTTGAATCCTACGGTGGCTCAATGCTGCTGACTCAGCAGAGTCCTCACCAAGGCCCACCAGGCTTTCTGTGACCCATCCCCTGCCCATCTCTCCGTGGGCAGACGGAACTAAGAGCAGTTCTACACAGACACCAGGGCGTTACAACTGTTTCTGTTTTTGTTATTTTTGCCCCCAAATCCTATCTCTCTCTGCCGACTTGATAAACACACATTTTTTCAAGATTCAATTCAGTTCCATCCAAGTATCACTACCTCTACGAAGTCTTCACTAATTCACCTCTCTTCTCTTCCCAGAAAAAACAGTTATAGTGAATTAAGGAATAGGTTAATAGAAGCCAACTTTTATTGTGGATTTATGATTCATTCATTCCACAAATATTTATTGAGTCTCTACTATATGTAAGCACTGTGCTAACTGCTTTATATGTATTATGTTAATCACTCCTCACCATAATCCTATGAGTTAAGTACTATTTTTATCCTAATTTTACAACACAGGAAATGTAGGCATAAAGAGATACAGTATCTTTTCTTAAAAAAAAAAAAAAGGATATTTTTGTCTTTCTCCTTTGTAGTCCCTTTGTATCCTGAACACACATTTACTATGGAATTTGCAGCACTCCGTGGAACTTTGTTCCACTTCCAAATTTTGATTTATGACGCTATTATTCTGTGTACATAGTGATATATTTGCTAAGTATTGTATACTATTGTAAGTCGTAAGCTCCATAATGGTAGAGGTGGTATCTACTTTGTTTCCTATTATATCCACAGGGCCTGACAGAGTGGCACATAGTAGGTACTCAGGAAATGATAGTTGAATAAAGAAATGAAGAATGAATGAATGAATGAATAAAGAACAAATGCATAGAACCCTGGTCTCTGAGTCTTCACTGTCTGTGCTGCCTCCCCAGACCAGTCTGCACTGGGCAGAAATGCCGCATAAGCAGCGATGGACATGTTTTTTTTTTTTTTTTTCCCCTAAGGCCGATACTATTATCTTGGATGTGCATTCTAGAACTCACTTCTGGACACTATAATTTTCCATTTTCTTACCTATTATTATGGTTATATTAATTCTACAGATCCAAATGGAATGAAAACTTATTTGAGAAGGGACAGGAGCTGTTTTTTATTCCTGCTGAGGAATAACACAATGACGAAGTCCTGTTAGTACACAGCACCCCCAAATAACAGGAGTTTGGCAAAGAGCCTTGGGAGGAACTCAAGTCATTACCATGGCCCTGTATTATAGCAGCCGGAAATCACACTGCTGATTTCCACGTAACACAGCAACTATCTCCAAGGGCAAGATCCCAGCTCCCAGACACTTAATAGCCCTCAGGCACGTTCTGTACCACATATGGGTCCCTAGGCAACTCTAAAACATGCACTTTCCTTCTTTCTGCTTTATCAAGGAGTCTAATGTTTACTACCATTAGCCTCTATCTTTAATTTTACAATATTCACAGGATATCTTTAGTTAATTTAAGGGATAAAAATGGTATCCAAAAATTCTCAAAACAGACTTAGTGTTAATGGACACATATTGATACACACACACTCTTGTTTCTGTGATAGTTTACATGGGCATATAATACATACACATCTGTATATTTCAAATATTAGACATATTTTATAGATGTATATGTAAATGAATACAGATATATATATACATAGAGCAGCATTTTCGAGTACCTATCAGAAGTAAAGGCAATATACTTTATATAGAGAAAAAACATTATAAGAACAGCTAGTAATTTCTAGGAGAGAAGAGGATAATATAGAACTTTAATTTTTATATGTGTATATGTATATGCATGTATATATATATGTATAATTATATACACATGAAAATGTGTTAATACAATGAAGTAGATATTATAGAGATATTTAAATATATGTCTATATTAATATAGAGATATTTAAATATATATCTCTATACAGAGATATTTAAATATATATATATATGCACATGCGCATATACAGACATATTAAAAAATATTCGACATAATATATTTGAAAGGGCACGGGAGTGGAATGAAGAGAGATTGATCAATCTAGTACAGCACATTTTTAGGACTAAGATGGTAAAAGGATAGAAGAGTCAGTTGATAGAAGAGTGTCACAACACTGAAGATCCTAAAGGATATGGTATCGGTTCTCCATTATTTGGGGAGTAACTGTTCTCAGCAAGTAATAAAGTACATGTGAATAAGAGAGAAAAATGTAGAGAAATGTGTATACAAAAGAATAATGGGAGATGGTGGCTGCCTCATTTTATTGCCTTCTCATATGTCACTGGATCTTTAATTATCAGTGCAGAGTCTATTTCAATCTTTAAAGCATTAAATGGCTATAAATTTAAGCAAGTAGGAGGCTGACTTTGTTAAAAACCAAGGAAGGGAAAAGTTTCTCTTGGTTGATGAAAAATGTACCAAGATTTTTTGAGCATAGTTATTATAATATAGTATTAGAGATTTTGGTTTGAGCAATGATGAAAAGTTTATTACATCTTAGATAAAAAGAATTGTAAAAATAAAGCATGTTTGCACATTCTACTCTGTGCAAAATCCATAAGCTAGATGTGTTTGCCTTCTCTGCCTATGTAAGCCTTGAGAATTTAACATAATCAATAAAGAGATATAGGCTAAAGACATTTAAACACATGTGTTTGTTAAAGAACAGGGACTTCATAATTGTTGACTGTTTATTCAGTTTGGAATTCATGTTAACTTTAAAAAATAACTGAGTTTCCAAACATCAGGCTCCATTTCAAGGTGAACTAGTTTGATTCTAAAATGACAATATATTCTTGATTTAAATCAAGATGCTGAAATGCATGATATTAATGCATCAGAAGCCACATATAAGGCCACATATGTAGCATTAAGATCTAGTGATATATACTTACAAGTACTTAAAAAAAAACTAATATTAAAATTGGAATGTTCTCTACACCTCTCGGATCATAACGTTTTACTCATGATCAATACCCACTTCTTAATTATGCTAAAATCATATTAAAATCAAGAGAGGATTTTTTTCTGCAAACACAGATTTTTCTCTTTTCAGTGAATTTTTATGAACAGAGTTCTATATTTATGACAATGATTACAGGTGTCTTTTATTTATATTTTATAGCATTTACAGGAAGTTGTTTTCCCTCTTCTGGATGGAGACAGGAAAAAATGAGCCAATTTCGTTTCTGGTACAATGCTAGTAGTTTGGGGCAAGAATAAGCTAGGAATCAAATTAAGGGACTCTGCACATCTGCTTCAGAAATATGTTACAGGGGAATACGAGTTATACTTTTTAATATAAATAACCTTATTGCTTCTATGAATAAATGAAATGTTTCATTATTTTATTCTGAGTGTAATTGTCTAGCTTGCTTCCAATTATATTCCTTTTGTTTATAAAATGAATTATTTAGTACAAACACATTTTCTTCTCCATCACTGAAAAGGTATACAGCATTATAAGAGTAAAATTCGAATAGGATACTTTAAATCGCTGCTTTCCATAGCTGAAGAAATGAATGTTTTTTTATCTTTAAAGAGATGGAAAGTATCTGATTAAAGTTCATTTTCTCTTTCTTCCTTAAAACAAGACAAAACCCTAGGCTAGGCAGAATAGAAAAAGTTAACAATGATTAGAAGTAGTAGTGCTGCTAAAGTCTATGATGCAGAATAGTAAAATCATCTGAGCACTAGAGAAGTTGAATTTGGGGAAAAGTCACTGAAAGAAACTGAGCACAGCATCCCTTGACTTTCACAGGCCACACAGAGGTGTGAGCCCACAAACACCTGTGAAAATTACAGGATTTCTTGGCCTACCATTTACCAAACAGGCGTACCCAGTCAGCAAGGAGCACCCAGAAAAGTTTCCAAACCGTGCTAGCCTTCCCCAGCGTGCTCTCAGTTTCTTCCAATACTCACGGGAAAGTCACAAGGAAAAGGCTCACCTGTGCTGGGCTGAACCAGCCATGTGGGCAGGCACAATGCTCCCCACAAGTCCCTTTGCCCTTGGTGCTCGTCTTGTGGGAGCTTTTCCGCACACTGTCCCACAAAGTGACCAGCTTGGTCCTGTTTGAAGCTGGGCCCCCAGGTCCCGAGGAGGGCATAGTCTGAGAACTGTACCCGAGCCCCTGAGGACTCCTCTGCCAGCCACAAGCGCAGTGGGCATCCCTGAGCAGTGTGGGTGCGCTCCTGCCGGCATCCATCCCATCGGACCCCCGGCTGCAGCTGTGTTGCTTGGTGAGGTATGCATTCATACTGCACTGATGCCTACTCTTGCCTTTGGTCAGCTCTGCACAGGAATGTCTCCTCCCTCACACCCCTTTCTTCCAGGCAGTTGTAAAAGTCTTTTTTTTTTTTTTTTTCTCCCGTGGTTCCCTCAGTATCTTTGACAGCTGCTATAGCAGCGCATCGTGGGAGCAGCTCCGCACAGCATTATCTGCGGGCTGGTAGCTCTTTGTCAATAGATGACTCAACTCACAGAGCAACTTGACAGTATCCCTGCTCTAGGCAGAAGCAATCAATGCTCCACACAGCTGGGCTACAGGACTGTACACTGTTACAAACCCTTTTTGGATGGAGCCCCACAGTAAAGCATACTCTTCGCAATTTGGCATTCTGGCTTTTCCCTCTCTAGCTGATCCCCACGCAAAATACAGACCTCAGGAAAGAGAGCTTCTTATCAGACTAGCAGGACCCTTCTTTCCAGAAAGAATATATCTAGGCTGAAACCATATAGCGTAAGCAATGTAAAACGATGGGGAGGTTAACCTGTGAAACAATTTCCAACATTTACAGGAATCACTTATTTAGAGAGAGGTTTGCCAAGACACAGACCAAATCATGAGGTAACGAAATAAGAGGATCAGTATTAACTCTAAAGAACATGGATTCATTCAGAAAAATCACTTAGATCACAGCATTATACCAGAGTGCTTTCAAATTTGGAAGTGTGTTTTAGAACATGATTATATATTATAGTCCAAACGTATATTATTTATGCTATGAACAATTATTAATTCTTTCTGATTCAAAAGTAAAGCAATTCCCAAAGTTCCAAACTGATGGGTTGGCTTATTTTGACACAGTGTTTCTCCTTACCCCAAATTATTCTGAGGATTTCCTTTCAAATACTTTACCACAACAAATACATTCACCACAGAGAGAGGCTGCATTTTGAAGTGAAAGACATCTAATTCTGCCATCCAGTATTTTGGTTTCCAAAGACAGAATTTCCAAATTCTTTCACTAAAAAATGAGTGAAATCTATCCAATTTAAAGCAATTGCCTTCCAAAGAGGATATGATTGTTTTAAATTTTAAATTTTAGTATGTTTGCAGAAGCCATGCATAGTATTTTCAGGAAAGGGAAAGGCTAATTGCTACAGCACTTAGAATTTTTATTCTGTTTGAAACTTTCCATATCTCTTGCCAAAATGCCTATCCCTATCACATATCCCTAAGGAAATAATTTTGGTTTGATTGGGGAGCACAGCGCCACCTATGCAGCACCAAACAAGTGTGATATAATCCCATGATATAGTTATTCTAGTTATAGACCATCAGGTGCTATCAGACCCACTTTCGCAGTGGACTAACCAGGTGCTGGGGCAGTGTAGACCTCATTTCTATCTGAGTCGACAAGGTTCTTGTTTCAAAAGCCATGATTACAACATATCCTACAATTCAACACTAGGACTCGCTGGATAAATCATTGTTATATATAAAAGTCCTGAAAGGAAGGGGCAGGAATTTCTCTTTTCGTGTATCTGCATGAAAGAGACGTTTCCCAAATTCTGTGCAAGGGGTTGGTATAAGTACCTTGCCTGGCACGGTAAGCATTCAAAACACCTTTGCTAAATAATAATGACCCATATGTGTCAGTTCAGAGGGCAGGCCTGGGTCTGTTATTGACTATTTTTTCCCAAGCTCCTAGCCCACTGCCTGCCCAGCACATCATAGCAGGCTTATGATAAATACATTTTTGGACAGATGAATAGATATTTGGGTGGATGTCTAATAGAAGGAAAGAGTAGAAGAATGACGGAGTTGACTAACATTTTTAGAAAATAATATTTGATTCAGCAGTGCTCCAGAAACAAACTATTTTTCTAAGGTTGGCTTTACTGTTGATTTTGAGATATTAAGGAAATTTGCCACAAAAACGTGAAGACTTGAACTGTTGGGTAGGTATAACAATGGCATTAATGGTATTTCTTTCTGAAAGAGGAACAAGGAATCACTATCAATACTTACAAACATAAAATTGAGGCAAATAGATCATCATGTGATACGCAGTGAGAAAAGGAGCAGAAAATTCTCTCCCTTTCTTTTTCTCTTCTTCTTCCTCCCTCCCTCGCCCCGCTTCATTTTTTTATGCTGAATCAAGGGCTAATGGCTGAATGACCTTCTGGGTCAAATAAAGCCCTAGAGAACTTCATATTTATCTGGTGTCGCCATGATGCATGGCTGTACAGTAGGACTTGATGTGAGATGGCAATCCACCACCCTCCAAATGAGAATGTAAGGAAGTAATAAGTTTGGCTCTCTCCAATCTTATCTAACCATAGATGCTTCTCCAGTTTTTCAGGCAGATTTCATTGCTCAGAGGCCCATTGAATCTTCAGGGAATACACGCCCTGTTCTCATCCATTTGCCTCTCAAGTATAAGAATCAATCTGTGCAGGAGTCAGTGTGAATTTGTTATAATTTTGTAATGGCGTGTGCAGCTTGCAGCAAGACAGAAAAGTTCCTGGCTGGGCACTACTCAAAGGTATTATAAATCTTCATAGGGACCTAAATCTGTTATGAATGAGTTCTTTGGAATCAGCTATTTCTTCCCATCACAAAGACAAGAGAATTGCTGTTTTAATAACCTTTGCATGTCATTTCTATATAGAAACATAAATATTACATATTGCCTAACTAATGTGACTTTCCTCCAAAGATCTTAAAGACCACAGCAAACTTTCGTTAAACGTGCTTCAAAACTATTGAAATTGTACTTTCCCTTTAACACGTATAAAATAATCCTAGCCTCCTCTCTCCCCCTCCCCCCCAGTTATTTTTTCTTTTTCAAAAATGACGTTTGGCTTTCCAAGTCTGTGGACAGACCACTTAAAACAGATAAATATGTCCAGCTAGCCCACTGTACTATGAAACAGACCTACTAATTAAAGATAATTCAATTCGATCAACTGTAATTGGTCAACTGTAATGACCATAGGATGACATGAAAGTCTGGCAAAACGAGAATTAGTGGTGCACAAGTCCACATCTTACTTATCATTGTGATTTAACATGGGCATATGGCGCACAGAGCAATGCCTAGATGAGATACATCTTATTGACCTCTCTTTGACCTGGTAGTGCCTCCACAGAACAACCACTAGAAGGTTTTTGTTTATTTTAATTTATTTAAAATTTGTTTTTATTGAATGAAAGATTCTTTAAATTCTATAGTGCTTTACCATTTTCAAAAGTTTCACACACATGATTTCATATAATCCCATTTTGAAGCAAGGGCTTAAAACTAAAATCCTGGCTTAATTTGTTTAATAAAAAATAAATATCAAAGATGAATTGCTAAATAAATTGTACTGCACTAAAACACTATGCAGATTCTTTTCCAGATAAAATTTCCTGCAGGCACTCTATGCATATGAGAAATGAAAATATTAATTACGAAAGAAGAGCTAAGTGCTTGCTAAAGGATGGCTGGGTAGCAGAAAAGCCCTTTAGCAGCCCCAAGTAATGTGTTAAATAATCATAAAATGGTATAAAGTATTAGACACAATTTCTCTTGATTTGAAAAGTATGTACAGTGAATTCCTGTGACCGCAAAGACTAGAGATGTTACAAATGCTAACAAATGAATATTCTTCTACATCTAAAACCTTCAGCCTAGGCAACCTCCAGAACTAAGCACAATTACCTTCTAAAATAAGAGAGAACCCAGAATAGTTAAGGTAACTTAGGTTCTAAAATTATTTCCAAAATACTTATATCAGTTTAATCATAAATCTTATGAGGCAAAAGTAAGCATGAATTAACAGTGTGCAAGGACACATCCCTATTGCTATAGAGATTTAACTTGGACAGAGGATTTAATAGGGAGTAGAAAAAAATTTTAAAGGTCCCAAATTCTCACTAATATACTTGGATTTGGGTGGATGCTGGTGGGGAGGGGATTAATCTGAATTGAAAAGGCCATTGTCAAATGGTTTTCAGGAAATGCATATTTATTCTATTCTAACCAACTTCGTAACACTATTAGAGAAATAAGAACACAGGTTATATGACATTTCTTAGAGAATCTGAAAGGAATATTGATAAAAGGTAATAATCATTTATAATTTACATATTTTAACAATTTAACCTAAATGATGAACCACAGTATTACAAGGAAGTTGTTCTCAGCCTTCCAGATTAAAGTAGTGTCACGTCTCCTGTGACTCTTTCCAGATCCACCTGGCATATTCAGTTATACTCTACAGTATTTGTCTGTTAAGTATCTTCTACTTTTGTCTATTCCTCTCAATCACCATGATGACCATCCTAGTCTAAGCTACCGTTCACATCTCTGTAAAACTTGTGAAACAGCTTCGTAACTGGCCTCTGGCACCACCTTTACTCCAATTCATGCTCATGTAGTGGCCAGAGTGACTTCTTCTAAAGTGAGAATCTGATAAGGTTCTACCCTGCTTGATAACTGTGAATAAAGTCTCGTTTTCTGGGAATCTTTATCCCTACAGAGAATACAATCTTTAAAGTGGCTTGCATGGTCCTTAATCCTGCCCTGTGCGACCCAGCCTCTACTGCTTTCCCCAGTCTCACCCATCCCTCACTATTCTCCAACTATCGTGTTCTCTTTCCCTCTTCACACCTTGTTTAACCCTCCAACTTGTTTAACCCTCCAACTATCGTGTTCTCTTTCCCTCTTCACACCTCCACATAATTCATTTCTACTCACCCTTCTGTAGGGTGCATCAAGATACAACCTCCAAGAAGCCATCTCAAGGAAACACAGAATACAATCTAAAAAGAGTGGGCAAATTATGAAACACAGCTCCAAAACAAGTCTACCAGAGCTTACTTCCTACCAGATTGCCAACCCAAAGCCTCTTCTATTCAGAAATTCTGGAGTTCTCCCTGCATTCCAGAGCTCAACTCAAATGTCACCTTTTAAGAGAGCATTCCCTGGACACTGCCCCACCCCCTTCCAGAACAGATTAAGTCATCCTCCCATTAAGCACTCATTTAGCACCTGTGCTCCTCTATTATAATTTACGACAACTGCAATTAAAACAAGAATTGCACTATTACTTGTTTTGTGCCATTCTCCTCAAACAGAATGTAAGTAACAGCCATTAGGGAAGGGAGATGGCTCTTTTTTTGCAGTTGCATCCTCTGAACCAAGCACAAAAGGCGTTTAGTGTTTATTAAAATAAATTAAGCAAGAAAGAAGATAAAAGTGTTCTTCAGTGGTTATTCCAACATAGGTGTCTGGGTCTATGTTCTACATCTTAGTGTAAAATGAACAAATAAGCATTTTGAATTTAAACACAAAATAGCAATGTGTTCTTAAGGTCATTATGTGAAACATTTCAGTGGCTGAGTGGTGCAAGTGTATGAATTTATCTTTTTGAAGAAGTTTGCTAGTGGTTTTATAATACTAAAACATAGAAATGGCTGCTGTTTATTTTAGCCAGATCTTCATTCATAAAAGCTGCTCTTCCTGACAGCTGTGTTTTTCTCTCAAGTGTTTTCAGACTGTTCTCCCTTTATAGCTAGATGGGACAAAATGGGGAGTGGTTCCCCAAGTCAGAGGCCAGTCAGTGGTAAAGCAGGGAGAGAATCCCAAACCTCAGCCACCAAAGTCACGTTCCTCTTAAAATGATATAGTCCAAAAGGTATACTGATTTCACAGTATATTACAAGTATGTATTAGGGAGCAGAAAGGCACGATGACATCTCCTCTTCCTCTCCACCAAGTTAGAAAGTTAAAATATTAAACAGCATTATTATCCATAATAGTCATCCCCTTTAGTTCCTTTTAAAAAATTGTGGTGAAAAAATACATAATATTAGATCTACCCTCTAAACGAAGGTTTGAGTGTACAGTACAATATTGTTGACTATAAAGCACAATGTTGCATAGCAGATCTCTAGAACTGTTCCATCTTGCATGACTAAAATTCTATTCTAGAATTCTATTCCCATGCACAGTGACTCTTCATTTCCCTCCTCCCAGCTCCTGCCAACCACCACTCTACTTCCTGCTTTTATGAATTTCACTACTTCTGCATACCTCATATAGTATAAATGGAATCATAAAGTATTTGTCTTTCTGTGACTAGCTTATTTCATTTCATATAATGTCCTCAAGGTTCATCCATGTTATAGCACATGACTGGATTTCCTCTTTCTACGGCTGAATAATATTCCACTGTATGTATATACCACATTTTCTTTATCTGTTAATCCGTCAGTGGAGAATTAGGCTGCTTCCACCTCTTGGCTAATGTGAATAATGCCTCAGTGAACACAGGAGTGCAAATATCTCCTTAAGATCCCAATTTCAATTCATCTGGATAAATACCCAGAAGTAGGTTTGCTGGATCATCTGGTACTTCTATTTTTAATTTTTTCAGGAACCTCCATACTGTTTTCCTCAGCAGCTGAGCCATTTTACATTCCCACTTACCACCAACAGTGCACAGGGTTCCCATTTTCTCCACATTCTCACTAATACGTTTTCTAGGTTTTGTTGTTGTTGCTGTCATTGTTTTTGATATTGGTCATACTAACAGATGTGAGCTTCATCTTCCCTTCTCAAAATCGTTTTATCTATCCGGAGTGTTTTGTGTTTCCACAACAATTTTAGGATTTTTTTTTTTTCTATTTCTGTAAAGAATGCCATTGGGACATTTGCAGGGATCACACTGAATCTGTAGATTGCTTTGAGTCGTATATTTTAAAATGTTGTCTTCCAATCTTTGAACATTTGTGTCTCTTTTTCATGTCTTTCATCAATGTTTTGTAGCTTACAGTGTACAGGTCTTTCACTCCCTTGGTTAAGTTTATTCCTATTTTATTCTTTTTGTTGTTATTGTAAACGAGTTTGTTTTCTTAATTTTCTATTGAAATTGTTCATTGTTAGTATGTAGAAAGACAACTAACTTTTGTATATTGATTTTGCATACTGCAACTTTGCTGAATTCATTTATTAGTTCTAACAGTATTTTCGTGTGTGTGTGTGTGTGCATGTATGTGTGGAATCTTTAGGGCTTTTTAAACATGAAATAATGTTTTCTGTGAACAGAGATAATTTTACTTCTCCCTTTCTGATTTGTAAGAGGTTTATTTGTTTTCCTTGACTAATTGCTCTGGTTAGAACTTGCAATACAACATTGAATAGAAATGGTGACAAGTGGGCATCTTTATCTTGTTCCTGATCCTAGAGAAAAGCTTTCAGTTTTTCACCATTGAGTATGATGTTAGCTATAGGCCTTTCATCTATGACCTTTATTAGGTTAAAGTCATTTCCCTCTGCTCCTAGTTTGTTGAGTATTTTTATCATGAAAGAATGTTGAGATCTGTCAGTGTGTCTCTGCATCTGTTGAGATGATCACTAATGTTTATCCTTTGTTCTGCTGATGTGATCACATTGATTGTTTTTCATAGGTTGAACCATCTTTGCATCCCAAGGATAAATCACACTTGGCCATGGTGTGTGATCTTTTTAATGTGTTGTTGAATTCAGTTTGCTATTTTGTGAAGGATTTTGCATTCATTCATTAGGAATATTGGCCCGAAGTGTTTTTGTTGTGTCTTTTCCTGGCTTTGGTATCATATTAATGTGGGCTTATGAGAAGTATTTCTGAATTTTCAATTTTTTGGAAGAGTTTGAGAAGGATTGGCATTTTTTCCTGTTAAATATTTGGTAGATATCACCAGTGAAGCCATCTGGTCCTGAGCTTTTTCATTTTGGAAGGTTTTTGATTATTGATTTAATCTCCTCACTATTTATAGGTCTGTTCCGATTTTTTATTTCTTCATGATTCAGTCTTTGTAGGTTGTAGGTCTTTGTAGGTAAATTCTAAGAATTTACCCATTTCTTCTAAGTCATCCAATTCGTTGGTATATAATTGTACATAGTAGTTTCAATCCTTTTAATTTCTGTGGCATCAAATGTAACTCTCCTCTTTCATTCTTTATTTTATTCATTTGAGTTTTTTCTTTTTTCCTTAGTTAATGTAGCTAAAATTTGTCAATTTTATCTTTTTAAAAATAGGTCTTAATTTTGTTGGTTTTTTCTATTGTTTCTCTATTCTCTACTTCATTTACTTCTGTCCTAATCTTAACTATTTTCTTCCTTCTGCTAACTTTGGATTTAGTTTGTTCTTCTTTTTCTAGTTCCTTGAGGTATAAAGTTAGGTTGTTTATGTCAGACCTTTTCTCTTATTTAAATATAGTCATTTACCACTATAAACTACCCTCTTAGTACTGCATTTGCCTCATTCCACAAGTTTTGGTATGTTGTGTTTTTGTTTCTCAAGATATTTTTAAATTTCTCATTTGCTTTGTTCTTTGACCCACTGATTGTTCATGAATGTATTGTTTAATTTCCAAATATTTGTGAATTTTCTAGTTTTCCTTCTGCCACTGATTTTTAGTTTCATTCCATGTGTCTGGAAATATACTTGGTATGATTTCCATCTTCTTAAAACTGCTAAGCCTTATTTTGTAACCTAGCATGTGATCTATCCTGTAGAATGTTCCTTTAACACTTGAGAAGAATGTGTATCCTGCTGCTATTGGGTGGAATGCTCTGTATATGTTAGTTAGGTTCTTTTGAACTGTACTATTGTTTGATTCCTCTGTTTCCTTATTGATCTTCCATCTGGGTGTCCTATCTGTTGTTGAAAGTGGGGTGTTGAAATCATCTAGTACTGTGTTGCTGTTCATTTCTCCCTTCAGTTCTGTCAATGTTTGCTTCATATACAGACTATCTCTGACTTGCAATGGTTCAATTTATAATTTTTCTACTTTACTATGATGTGAAAGTGATACACATTAGTAGGAACTGTACCTCAAATTTTGATTTTTGATCTTTTCACAGGCTAGTGATATGCAGTATGATACTTGGCAACAGGAGCAATCCACAGCTCCCAGTCAGTCGTGTGATCACAAGGGTAAATAACTAATACACTTACAAACATTCTGTACCCATACAAGCATTCTGTTTTTCACGTTCAGTACAGTATTCAATAAATCACATGAGATATTCAACACTTTGTTATAAAATAGGCTTTGTGTTAGATGATTTTGTCCAACTGTAGGCTAACGTAAATGTTCTCAGCATGTTTAAGGTAGGCTAGGCTAAGCCATGATGTTTGGCAGGTCAGGTATATTAAATGCATTTTTGGCTGATGACATTTTCAACATATCTTAATTCCACTGTAAGTCAAGGAAGATTTGTATTAGGATGCTCTGATGTTGCATATATATTTATAATTGTTATATCTTCTTGGTGAATTGACCCTTTTATGAATATATAATGTCTCTCTTGACAGTTTCTGACTTAGTCTATTTTGTCTGATATAAGTATGGTTACCCCTGCTTGCTTTTGGTTACCATTTGCCTGGAATATCTTTTTCCATCCTTTTACTTTCAGCCCATATGTGTTCTTAAGTCTAAAGTGACTCTCTTATAGACAGTGCATAGTTTAATCTTTTTTTTTCAGCCACTCTATGTCTTTGGACTGTGAAGTTTAACCCATTTACATTTCAAGTAATTATTGATAGGGAAGGACTAACTATTGTCATTTTGTTCATTGTTTTCTGTCTGTCTTGTAGCTTTCTTGTACCTCTTTTCTACTCTTGCTATCTTCCTTTGTGTTTCATTGACTTTTTTTTCTTTTTGTAGTGTCATGAGTTGATTCCTTTCTCATTTTCTTTTGTGTATCTTCTATAGGTATTTTCCCTGTGGTTACCATGTGGCTTACATAAAATATCTTACAGTTATAACAATCTATTTTAACCTGATAAGCTGATAACAATTTAACTTCAAGTGTATATAAATACTCTACATTTTTACTTCTCTCCCACACTTTGTCATCAATGTCACAAATTACATCTTTTTGTAGTGTGTATCCATTAACGTATTTTTGTACTCATAGTTATTTTTTATACTCTTGTCTTTACCTTCTTTAGTTCTTAATACAGTAACTACAGCACTTATCACTGAGCTTATTGCATATAAGACAACAATGTGCTCTTGTCCAAGCCTTAATAAACTTGAAAGTCAATTTAAATAAAGTATATTGATTTAAATGGGTGGGGGGAAATCTTGGCTTTTGATCAGACTCTTGGGAGTCTAACATGTGTAACATTCTGACTGTGTTATTTCCAAGTGCTGGTCTCATTCTTCCAATGCTAGATGCTCTACTGACTCTTTCCTGGTTTCTAGGAGCAGGCAAAGTAGTGTGGGAGAGTGTGGAGTTCCTAGGCAGGGCACAGGCATGTGCCATCCCCTGTGCTGAGTTTCATGAGAGAGGAAATGTATGAAAAATAAAATGTGCAAAACTAATATTAGGGTATTGATTCATGACTGGAAAAGAGAGAGAGAGAGGAAGGGGAGGAAGAAGGAAGGGAGGGAGGAAGGAACGAAGGAAGGGCAAAAAGAAGAAAGCAAAGGAGGGAGGAAGCAGTCACAAACTGAGGAAATAAATCTCAGAAAAGATAAGACACAAGAGTCAGGTTGAATGATGCTATGCACAGAATCAAACTGGAACAAATATAAAATGGACCTTCCTCTGACTGTGGGACAGTCGGACACATACCACTGAGATCCCCTTGAAGCAATCTACCTAGATTTTGGGGGCTGTGACACTCAGAATGATAAACTGGAATCAGCCTTTCTTTGGTCTAAGTTTTACATGCTCTTATTTTTCTGATGAATGATTTGTAATAGATATTTTCTAAATTTATCAAAAGGTTAAAAAAATACACAAAACTTCTCAGTTAAAAATAAACCAGATTCTGACTTGTCAGAGGTAATTTATCTGTGGATTGGCCTAAAGGCAGGGGTATGGATTAATAGAAATGACAGGCCCTCTTCCAGCTCAATGATCTCCTCTCCTTCGAGACTTGACATTTCAGTAAAGTTTTACCTAATTGGCTTTGCTTTGGCCTGTACATTTCAAATTCACATTTAATTAATCATTCCCTCCTCTGTGATTCCGCATTATTTTGCTCTTGTGCCTTTTCACTTTGTTCAATAAATATTTATTGAGTTCCTATGCTGTACCGGGAACTATGCTAGGGATAAATTAGCGAACTATAGCTAACAATTTAGCAGGGCAGAACTCCTTGAATAAACAAGTGTGCTGAGTGATGAAAGGGAGACATACAGTGACAGCATGTGGGATCTTCCCTGCTATTGAAGTCATTCCATTATGGTGAGTTTTATAATTATATGCGGGCATGTTTGCCTTTCCTACTAGATTATAAGCTTCTGAAGAGCAAGGACCATCTTTTATTTGTAAACTCACACCCTCCTTGTCATTGCCTCACAATATAATTATTATTGCTCAGTAAATATTTGTTGAATTAAACTTGGAAAATATGGGACTTGGGTTTAGGAAATGTGCTCTAGTTCCAGCTCTGCCACTAACTAGCTATCTCATCTTGGACAATTTATTGAGTTAAGTTTTAATGACCCCATTTGTGAAATTAAGGGGGTGGACTAAAGTGTCTATGCATCAATATTTAGTGGTTGCTGAAAGACAAGCAGAGCTGGTGAGTGATGACCTGTCGACAACTCTAGGTTTAATCATAATGCCTCCCAATTGACTATAGAAATACAGATTTAATATATTATTACTGTAAACATGTAGGTTTATTATTATTTTTAACACATAGCAAGATGATTAAAGGGTATGGCATGGTGAATATTTTGGCTTATTTTCTCAATTTCACACCCTTTCAATAAGATTTTGCCAAATAGGGAGATGGCATGCTATAGTGGCTAGAAGCATGGCCTTTGAAGTCACAGCTGAGCACATTTTCACTGCTGCATAAATATCTGAAGTCTGCTGGAACTCTCCCCTGGATTTTGAACATTTTTTTCTATATTTTTACATAATGTGATAAAGTTTTGTACAACATTTATGTACTTCTTTTCTCTCATTCATAGTAGACAAAGCATGAGTTCCAGAATCAGACTTCTGAGTAAACATCCCAACTCTGATCATTATTAGCTTAGGACTTGATTAAGTTACTTAACCTCTCTGTGTCCCAGTCTCCTCATCTGAAGAATAAGATTGATAATATCAATAGTTCCTATCTCATAGGATTGATGTGAGAATAAGATGGATTAATTTCTGTAAAGTACTGAGTACAGTGCCTGGCACATAATAATATCCAGCAAGCTTTATCTATCCTCTTCCTCCTAATCATCATTATCATCGTCCCCCTCCCTACTCCAATTATAAGAAGTAGCAGATACTGACATTTAAAAATTCTGCAGTGCCTACATAGAGACACTCAAAAAAGGTCAACTGATTTCAACTGAATGTCAGGATCCCATATTGGTCCTAAACTTCTTTCCAACTCCTATTTTTGGTCAGGGCATTCTGCCCTTGGGCCAGGTGCTAAATAACACCATTGATAACAGCAACATATCTACCATTTATTGAGTACTTACAATGTGTCCCAAGCATAAGTATTTCATTTGATCCTAACAATCCTATATGGTAAACACTGAGATGTCAATTTAAATACAGAAATCGGCTTAGACAGATTCTATAATGTTCCCATGGTCACAGTATTAGTAAGGAATGGAACCAGGAGTAAAATCAAGGTTCACACAGCACTGGAGCCTGTGAATAAAAAAATTGTGCAAAATAGCATCTCATTTTTCTGTTGGACTTCAGTTTCCAGAAGTACCATTATATCTTTTATTTCTCTTAATTTTCAAAATAGCTCCATATGGTAGGCAGGGCAGGAGAAAAACAGAAGCTCATTGCTGTGAAACAGTGTGTCAAGGGTCAGACAGCTGTTAAGTGATATTGTTGGAACCACAATTCAAAACTCAGTGTTCTGTCCAAAATCTGTCCACTATTCCATCCTCTTTTCCCACACAACACTTCCTTTTTAAGGATGTACACATAGCATCTTGTCACTCCCTTTGACATCAAAAATTGGGTAAAAGATAAGGAACATTTCGTGAACCTAGAATTTAAGGTTTTAAGTTTGGTGTTAGCATAAAATGTGTGTTTGCATTTTCGATTCCTATTTATAATCCTAAGGAGAGGATTCATCAGGATTTTGAGAGATCTGAAGAATGGCTGAAATGAAAATAAAGTTTTTGTCTTAATTACATTTTCTCATACAAGTCCAGGAGCGTCTGCGGTTTCTTGCAGCCATGAGAAAGAGGCTTGAGTTGATGTAAACCCCCTGTCTTTCTGGCTGTAGAACAGCTTTAATCATAGCAGCTGCAGCTACCATTTATTGATCATCTGCTCTGAATGTGCCAAGAAATATACAGAACTAGAGCTAATTCTTTCAACAGCCCTGAGAGGCAAATATTATTCCCTTTAATAGATGAAAAAATTGAGGTTCAGAGAAGATAAGTAATTGCTCAAGGTCATACAGCTATTAAATAGTGAAGTCATGATTCAAACCCAAGTTAGTGTGATTGTAAATCTTGATGCTTTCTGTTCCACCATGTTGCTTTTCTCCGAAAACAACAAACAAAAACCACAAAAACATACAAAAAAGGTGAATAAAAGTGATACGAGTCTTCTACCTTACTTTAGCTAATATAAGTACTTTAAAGGTTAAACTCTGAATCAAGCTGTGGGGGGCTTTGGGAAAACAATGCAAACTCTGATTATATAAAACCCATGTTGGTGAGAAGTCCAAGCAGAAATGAGTGATCAGCTTCTTTGGGGTGGAGTTCTTTGACACCTGCCAGTGAGTATTCATTTAGGTCTGCTGGGCTAAATGAAATGTAGTTTTGTACACTTGGTGCCAAAGTGCCCACTGTGAGACCTTTTGAGCAAATCTTTACTCTAGATCTCACTCATGAGCCAACAAAGGAAACACGATATGCAAAGTATTTGTGGGTTGGGTTCTGCAGAATTGGTGTTGGGCTTAAGACACCCCACTTGGAGCCCAGGCACCAACACTGAAAATACATGTGGGAGGATTCATCTGGTACAAATTTATTAGCATGCAGTTAACGATAAAATATTTTCTTTTCCGCAGAAAGGTCACTGATTTCATTCTTGGAATATGTTCTTTTGGTATAATTTGTGCAGCAAAGATTGTATATCACTTTCTTTGCAATTTCCTAAATAATCATCTGTTTCTAAAGAAAAATATAAAACCAATTATCTGATATTTCTCCTTCCATATTTTTACAATTCCCCATTGAAGACAACAGTATTGCTTGCCCTCCTTTAAGTAGGTAATGTGTAATCTGTCTGGAGGGCAACAGGGAACTTACTGCCTGTATCCAATCTGCTAGGTGGCCTTTTTCAACTAGGCAGGCAGCACATCAGAAAGAGCACCTCATTCCACCTGGACCAAATTACTAGTCAACCTAAGGAGGACCTTCATATGAATGGTCATCTCCTCTCCACTGATACGGTTACTGTGCCATGGTGGGAAGGCCCCCTTTTAGCTCCAGAAAGCAAAAGACTATTCAGGATAGAAATCAATCTCATTTAAGGTAGAAAAGAAAATGGATTAAAAGCAGTAAAATAAATCGTTCCAGGTTGGAGGATCCAACAGGAAGTCTCGATTATAAAGTTTCAGTGCAGGCTCTTGATGAGACCCAGTAGTATCCACGTGAGTGGCTAAGTAGGGGTTTTGCACACTTGAACATCATTTCCATATGCCATGTGCATCCTTGCCCACTTTTCAGATATCCCCATGACTTTTCCTATCCACTGTCTTTTGGCTATTCACATCAAAGCCCCTGTTTCTCTACAAAGAATTCTATAAGGATAAATGGGAAGGACTGATATTCCTCTGTTGCCCTGGTCCAAGAAAATGTCTTCTGAAAATTGCCCAAAGGGTCTCTGAAAATTAAACTGTGCTGTTAAGCATCTGCATTCCAAATGGTTCCCCAACTAGTGAAAAATGCAACTGCTTTTGCTTTAAATTAGGCTCAGATTAAAATATGTTCTTTTATGATCTAGGGCCGTGTCAACACTTGGGTTTGGTCCATGACTGACTTGGCATTCAGTTGACAGTTTCTTCTTTGTGACATTGCTGATCTTTGCTATATCCTTCCACCGGACCAGAAAGGAGCTGGCCCCCTTTCAAAGGTAATCTAAAGCAATCACTTCTGTTTCCTAGTAACTTTGGCAGTTAATGTGTACAATTCAGTTACAGGAAAGTAAAAGGCTATTTACACTTTTCTCTTAAAGCCAAGCTCTTTGAGAATGAAGAAAGCCACATGCGAACAGCATTCACGATAAAATAAATCTGTCTCTAAACAAAAGAGGATGATAGTAACGATACCACCGTTATCTTAACGTTAAAATCCATAATACTTAATTTTACATTTCAATTCTCTGAAAGTCAGTTCTGTGAGCCTTTAGATCTCTAATCCTCCTAATAATCACACATACTGGGAATTACCTTAGTCTAAGCATATAAGGTCTTAGACAAATAATTTAAAGCTTACAAGTACCTGAGGATGTTACTGTCACAAATACAATGACACTTTTAAGAAGAATGGTGGGGTTCAGAGAAAATAAGCTGAGTTGTGTGAGTGTGAGTATGTTGGGGGTGAGGATGGGGTCCGGGGTGAAGAAAGAGGTGATGCCCAGAGGTATCTTCTATCACACTTTTGCATGGGATACTTCCACATGCCTTGCAGGCTGGCAGCTCCCACAATACTGAAATATTTGTTAAACACAGTTTCCCAGAGCAACAGACTCTGGGACCTTCACAAAATCAATATTTGAATTGGAAATTATTCTCAAAATCTCCTTCCTTAAGATAATGTTAAGCTTATGTTTCAGTCTCCTGGAATCTCACACAAAGTCAGGATAGAGGAAAGCTGTCGAAATCCTGAAATGTTTGGCTTTTATGTAAACAACGCTCATATTTTTCCAGAGATAAACCCTAGGACTTCTGAGGTCTGACCTGCATTAGTGACCATACACATTATAGAAGTCTGAGCGGATGCTTCTGCGCATTCTGCTACTTCTTCCACACGACTTAATTGCTATTCTCACCCACTAGCAGATACAGTGGTGTTAATTTACCAGAGAGAAGGGACACATGACATAGTTTTCTCAGGCTCTGTTCACTTTCAAGCCACCGTTGCCTGTTGACCTTTTCAATTCTCAAAGGCAGCAAACTATTGACATAGCTGAAACCTATTTGTCCACAAGATTAAAAATCAAATAAGGAAATAATTAGGGATGGAGAATTTTGTTCATTCACTCAATAAATATTAATTGCATGCCTACTATAACCCAACACTGTGCTTGACATTTAGTTTACAGCAGGGGATAAGGTAGATATTGTCCCTGCCCTCATGTTGATTTCATACTAAGGGGGGAGACCTTGAATAAATAACGAGATACATGATCGTTTAACTACAACTTTGATAATGGTGATAAAGGAGAAGTTCAGAGACTATGAGAGCATGCAAGAGACGCCTTAGGGGCAGCTTTCCTGAGGAAATAACATCTCAACCAAGAAAGCTGGTGTATATGAGAGTAAAATCTGTTCCGCTCTTGGTCAGCTTGGCAAATCAAATCAGGATGCATTAAGTTAATTTACAATCTGAAATGAACACAGCTCCACATGAAAAAAAAAAAATCATTCCAAAATGCAAATAGCTAAAATTCACAGCCCCCAAAATGTTTCCTTATTACTTAAAACTGATGCTAGCCAGAACCAAGTCATAACCTTATATTTTAAGTAAAGTCAAGTCCCTTACTACAAAAAAAAAAAAGAATAAAGCAAAAAAGCAAGCAAGAGGGCTTCCCTGGTGGCGCAGTGGTTGAGAGTCTGCCTGCCGATTCAGGGGACACGGGTTCGTGCCCCGGTCCAGGATGATCCCACATGCCGTGGAGCGGCTGGGCCCGGGAGCCATGGCCGCTGAGCCTGCGCATCTGGAGCCTGTGCTCCGCAACGGGAGAGGCCACAACAGTGAGAGGCCTGCGTACCGCAAAAAAAAAAAAAAAAAAAAAAAAAAAAAAAAAAAAAAAAAAACAAGCAAGAAAGAGAAGAAAGGAAGGAAGGAGGAAGGAACGGAGGAAGAGAGGAAGGAAGGGGAAGGAGGAAGAAAGGGAGGGAGGAAAAGGTGGACAACAATTTTCACATGGGTTCAAAAACAGTACAAAGGAGTTGATACCATTGTTGGCCACTGCATTGGTAGCAACACTGTACTGCTTGGATAAACTCAAAAAGAACCAAAAAACAAAAAAAGCCACAAAACTAAGACTTCTCTTATTATGATAATAAGGGCATGCCCAGGTGGGAATTACTGAAATATCTGCTCAGTAAGAGGGTGGCACTACTGACAGATCTGAGGAATTCTGTACCAAACATCCAAGCTGAGACACTCCTTTGAGAGCAAAATAGATATGCTGAAAATTTAGGTTTTCCAACCATTTCACACTCTTTAAACCTGGAGTTTGTATGTCATTTCTAATTCCTTACGTTGCTAATAATGTACCTTTGACTCACAGAATACTTAAAAGCTCCTGGAGGAGAGAAAAATGGGTTTGAATCTCAGCTCCACCATCTATCAGCTGTGGGACCTCAGACAAGTCACTTAACCTCTCTCTCAGCCTCAGTCCTCTCATCTGTGATATGAGGGTGACGTTTACCTTTTAGGATTGCTGTGAGGATTAAATGAGGGAAAGCTTGTAATGCGCTGAGGGCTCTGACTATCTGATACATTGCAAGAGCTTACATTTTAGGATTCTTTGTGGTGATGGTGGTGGTGATGATAATGATACAGATGAGGATGAAGAAGCCCACTGCAATGACAGGGCTCGATTCAGACGTTTGATAACTGGGCCCTGGAAAGGTTACCAGACTTATTAATATAATTAAAAATAAATTTTCACTCTTTTAATTAATGTTACTCATATTTATGCTGCAATGAAAATAGCTTCTTTCCAGATTTTTCTGATTGAAACATTTGGGGTGCATTTACCAATAGGGCCTTTTCTCAATTTTTAATGCCCATGCTTTGCTAGTTCCCTAAGCACATCCTGAGTTTGCCTGTCTGTTCATTCAACATTGCACATCACGACGATTGGGAGACATTAAAAAAGAGAATCAGAGAAGGTGATTTCCCTGATTAAATGCTACTGCAATCAGAGGATAGCTGTTACAGCCTCTTGCTGAAGAACTATTTGACTTCTTTAGCCCCATCTCTCCCTGTTCCCCAATCTTCTACTGCAAGTCCAGTGTCTTTTGTACTTGATTCAATTCAGTTCCTTCTAACCATTTTCAACCCTCACCTAACACCATGCTTGTCATGCCAGAAAAGACTACCTACCAATGGAGTGACCAACGACTCATAAAGTTTGCTCCCTTATGTTCACAGACAGTTTGATCTTATCAAGACCACTGAGGCCCAGGATAGTCACATGGATCGACTTGGTCTCCTGGCTTCTGATTTTTGAACCATTTTCTTGGCTCTCATCACTCCCCTCCCTCTGGCGGGTTATCATCTCTAGTGCTAAGCCCTGAGTCAGCAACCGTATTAAATGACCAGCATGGCTCACCAGGAGCCAAGTCTGGGAAGATAGCCAGTCTTCCCACCCCGGAGCAAGCCTATGGCTGTGCAGCTCTTCTGGGCTGGAGAGATGCAGAGCATGGATGACTGTAGCAAGAGGGGAGGAGGAGAAGACAGACTAGATAAATTTGCTGAGTGGAGATGTAACTGAGTATATACCAACTGAATATTCTTGTCCTTATCCTTGTACCTCTCATTTCCAAAAGCATATCCCCCCACCGCCCTCTCACTACCTCTCTCCACACACACACACACACACACACACACACACACACTTTAAACTTTTTGTGATCTTGATAAAAATCCATTTGTGAGATTTCACTGTAATTAACATGATTGAGTCTGACAATATTCATTAGGATAATTTTCTTTCACCTTTATTCTATTGCTTTCATATGTTCACATTTTATGTGAACACGGGCAAGTGTATTAAACTCCATAAGCCTTAGTTTCTTACGTATAAAATTGGGCTTTATAGCAGTATCTAACACAGAAAGATATTGTGAGACAATACACGTGAGACACCTAGCCTAGCCTATTTCTTAACACACCTAATAAAAGGGGAACCCAGGATCCAAACCCATGTGGTCTGACCTCAGAGCAGACAGAGCCCATGGTGAGCTCACTATCATGAGAACTCAATAAAAGTTGGCTATCCTTACTACTGTTATTGTAACTATTGCATTCACTGTGGAAAAATGTGAAAATTCAGATGAGCAAAAAGAAAAATTACCCACAGTCCCTTTCTTAGAGATAACAGTTTTTAATATTTTGGTACTATCCTCCCATTCTTTTTTCGATATGAATTTTTTCTCCAAAAGTAGGATCATACTATGCTTGCTGTTTTTAATCTGCTTTTATGTTTAATATATTGTTGATATTTGTTTCACATCAGTAAATATCTTTTCAGTAGATCTTATAGACTAAGAAAAATTTGGTGTAAGTGACTGGATGATCTGGTATCTCTGACTAGGTCTCTCATCTCTGATAGTGGTCTTGAAACCCATATTCCTTGTATTGTTTTAGCCTTACACATAGCCTCTGAAGCTTATGGGCAAGTTCCCCAGTTCACTGACCCATGAAAGGACTTACTTGACGGAAGCCACAGCACACATTAAGACCTCAGAAGCGAAGGGATTTTCTCTCCATTACATAAATATCAAGAAAGAAAAGGCACTTCGTAAAATATTATTACAGCACAGTGACCATGGGTTTCACTAAGAGCTGGTAATTTAGTCAGCATCTGGTTCAAAACCCACATAGGACCTCCTCAGGGATGGAAGACAAATATCAACAGACCAAGCAGGAAGGGAAGAAAGTTTATCAGCATACTTAGAGATATGAAAATTTAGAAAGTCAGAAGGACAACTCACTGGATGCATACGTCTACTGAAGTACCACAATATGCAGCATGCCTCTGAGAACCAAAATGTAAATAAGAGGGACGTTCATTCATTTATTCATTCATTTATTCATTCATTCATGAGTAATTTCTTCAAAAACAAAGTTTGAGCCAGGTATCAAATTTGTACAGATCAAAGCTCCACCCACATGAATCTTAATCGCCCACCTTGGTGCAACGGTCTATGACCGTTTTTCTATCTGATATGCCCTTTCTCTTCATCATCTACTCGGATTGTCAGTCCAAGCCTTATTTCCTTAATGAATTCCAATATGAGAAAGCAACCTGATCATCCTCTTCTCTGAAACCTTTTATATGTAATTGGGTTTAAACACTTGGTTTAATATTTTGTAACGCACTTTCTTCTGGAATATCAGAAAAGAGGCATTTACAGTAAGTGGATTTTCCAGATAGTTTAAAATTTTCCTAGTGACTTTCTTTGTACTGTAGTCTTGAACAAGTTCCTTAACAACTATGAGCCTTGGTTTCCTTACATATAAAGTGTCAGTAATACATACTTTGAAATGTTCATGTGAGAATTAAATAACATTATATATATATATATATATATATATGGCAGCTATCATATTCCTTCATGTATAGAAGTATTGTTTTATTAGTTATTAATATGGATTTGCTAACTAGGATCATAAATTACAACTATCTATTATTATAATGGATTACATTACAGTGTCATCTACACAGACGATAGTGGCTTATTTCCCCTTATGTTTAATATCCAAAAGCTGCTATGACACCTTAAGCATCCATGTCCACATATTACAGAGGGTTTTAGTATTTCTTTCCCCCTCTATATCACAGCACCATTTCAGCTGGCATTGAATTCCCTAACTCTCTATCTCTACTTCAATCAATCTGAGAGGAAGGAGGGTTATGGGATAATCAACCAGATGATAAAACTTCTTAGGACTGTGTTAAAAGCAAAAATAAAAGCGTGAAATGAACCTGTGTTTATGAAGTATTAATGTGCCAACTGCTATTAGAACCATCACTTCATTAAATCCTCAAGAAACTTTTTGAAGTGGACCTTGTTCATCATTTCCATTTTATAGTCCAAGCTGAGACCTAGAAAGGTTAACTACCTGCCATTTTTTATCCTCTATAGTGGACACAGCAGACATCCAATAAATTCATGTTGATATTTGTTCCTCTCTTTGCTTGTCTCTTTATTTTTAAGGAAATCCTGGGGCAAAGAATTTTAAAAGATGATCCCTTCTGCTTTCAGCTGACTGCACATGTCTTATGCCATCATCTCTCCCACCTCCATGTGATGCAACGATACACAGTTTTTCCAATGCTGGACTTCAGTGTGATGTTCTTTGCTCAGTCTCTCCATCAAGATCACCCTATACAAAGCAGAGCTGAACTCTGCACCCTGGAGTTCCAGCATCTTCTCAAGGAAGAAGCCCTCATTAAAACAATCTCCTTTAGAGAAGGGCCTTACTTTTACGAATATGGCATTGTTGGTATATGTGAAGCTGAAGATTATAAGCTACATTTTATCAACGTGTGAGTAGCTTTGCTTTTGCTCTCCAGAGAATGAAGTATAGAAAAATAATTATGGGGAATTTAATTTCTTCAGTATCAGTAAATCTCCTGGCCATACATTCATCTAAGAGCTACACTGGTCACTTAGAGATTAGGTATGTGCATGCATGGGACTAGTATACTCACTGAGCTGCTTGAATCCAATTATAGAAAGCCCCCCAGTAAGCACAGCCAGATATATGGTCACAGAGAAAAAGTAAAGAAAACAATGAGGTATCTCTCAGGAGGGTATGGTTTATTTGCTAATTAGTAGTAACAAAAGAAGGCAATACTGAAAAATGCAGCCACACTAGCAGTATTTTCTCAGCCAATAATCTAAAATTGCTTTTAACACAAAGTCCCACCAGTTGCCTTAATCTCCGAGAATTCCATTGTTGACACTGCCTCAGGAGAAGAACGGTCTTCTGCTGGACAGATACATAAAGCCTAGGTCTGCATGCACTCTATATTTACATTAAATTCAAAGATCCTCCAGGGAAATAAGCAGAACACTAGACAAATGTTAGTAGATCTGCAACACCTCAGTAATATTTGTTGTGGTCATTAATTATGACTATTCAGACAGGGATGTAAAAGGTAGAAAGGAGAGAAAAAAGGAAATAAATACTTGCCTAGAGCCTACTATGAATCAGACCATGTGCCAGGAAACTTGCACACAGATCTCCGGAAAAGCAGGTAGTATGATCCATTTTACCAACAAGGACACAGGTTCAGAGAAACTAAGTAATATCACAAGGACACTCAGCTGGTAAATAGTGGAACAGGGACCTGAACAGCATCTCTTGACTCTGATATCTGTTACTCTTCCTGTTCCCTCCAGGGAAGCCTGGCTATGAGGTAGCTTTTGGGTAATAGTCATACATTAGGAGGTAGGTGTAAGACAAAAAGATGCAGATGGAAAATCAAAGGTGTGGGGCTGGTATCAGAGGGACCACTCTTGGAATGGGGTGGAAAGCTTCACAGCTGCTTGAGGGAGATGGGAGGTAGGGGAGGCTTGGGAATGGGAGTAGTGGGGTCCACGTGATTGGAGGCGAGCTGGCTGGAGGAACAGTGCATCCAATCCAGATAAATGGGTAAGAGAAGAGTATCTTCGATTAGGAACATTTTTCAGCAGGATAGGAAGGCAAAGGGAAATCCATCAACTGCTAAGCCAGGTCTCCAACTTCAAGGAGCATACAGTTGGCAAGGAGAGTACAGAGTGGAGCTCAGACTTTGGGGTCCCCATCCATTGCACAGTAGCTGTGAGATTATTACCATACTGCTCTGAGCTTCAATCTCCTCATTATAAGCTAGATATCATAATACCATTCTTTTTCTTTTTTTTTTTGCGCTACGCGGGCCTCTCACTGCTGTGGCCCCTCCCATTGCGGAGCACAGGCTCCGGACGCGCAGGCTCAGTGGCCATGGCTCACGGGCCCAGCCGCTCCGCAGCATGTGGGATCCTCCCGGACCGGCGCATGAACCGCGTCCCCTGCATCGGCAGGTGGACTCCCAACCACTGCGCCACCAGGGAAGCCCCATAATACCATTCTTGAAGACTTGTTAGCTCCTGAGATATATATTAAAACCTGGTTGCATCACAGATGCATGACAATGATTGTGGTGGTGCTAGTTGTGGTTTTGGAATATAAACGGCTATTACTCTAATAAAAGAGAAAAATGGCGAGAGGAAATAGGTAATAAACTGAAATAAGTAAGTATGCCTCTTTTTGTTGGCATTCAGTTCCTGTAAGTAAAGTGGAACTCAACCCTGGCTGCACATGAGAATCAGAAAACTTGTATATATATAAAAAAAAAAAAAGTATATTTTTTTGTATAAAAAAAGATATATATATATAAAATGATTCTTCTCCACCCACCTCTCCAATGACTCTGATTTAATTATTCTCAGGAGGTACCCAGGCATCCGTTGTTTTTTTGTTTTTTTTTTTAACTCCTCAGTAAGTCCAATATGCAAAAAGGATTGAGAATCACTGTTGAACAATAAAGCTCTGTCCAAGGGTGACTCTACCTCAAGGCATCTTAGCCCTGGGTGAACCCACTTGCTACAGGTAAGGGTTGAAGAAAAAAATCCATTTCCATACGGCCTTGTGTTTTGCCTTTGGGCAGCGAGTGATAGTGGAGTGTCAATCAGGCAGAATCTGGAATCATACAGCCACAGAATCTCTGTGTCCCTTTTTAAAAATGGCTAGTGATTGTCTTATTAATCTATGTTAAGATTCACTAGCGTAAAGAATCATAGCAGATTAGCAATGCTTTTAAAGTAACATGCCATGGTTTTGAAAGAAACAACATTTTAGTGGAGGAAATGTGACATCTGGAGTCCAAAGACCTGGATTCATGTTTACTCATTCAGTTACTTAGTTCACCTCCATTCTAACATATACAGATGTCTCAGCCTGAACTTTCTTACCAGCACCTGGAGCCCAGAATCCTGGTGCATCACAAGGGGCTGGCTGTGTGTTCTGTTACTGGGGGCACACCAAGCAAACTGTTAACTCTGAAGGCAGTGCCCTGAGTATCACTAATGATCAAGCTCCAGATCCCGACCAGGGATGAATGTAGGTTCTGTTCACTTGTTGCTCCAATTTTACCACAGCCAGAATGAGATTGTCCATTTCACTTTTAAAATTAAGTAATAATACAGCAGAGGTGTGATCTAGGGCTCCGGTTGAAAGAAGCTATGATTTGAAGCTGGGCTTATTTTTTAACTACTGTTATTTATTTCCACTCTTTTACAGAGTCTCTGTGTTAGATTTTTAAGAATTTGTGAATCAGAGGCAGGGTAGAGGGTAGAAGAACTACTAAATGGATTGCCTTTTGAGTAACTCTTTGTTGAAATGGCCAATGGCACTTTAATCGTTTAGTCCAAGGTGAAGACTTTCATAGCTGCCTTGGGGTAGATAATATTTACTACTTTATAATAAAGAGTAACCAGGAAGGTGTATATAAAACGCTTAGCACAATACATGACTCCAAACCATAGCTATTATCATTAGTTCATGATTACTTTTTAAGTAAATACAAAGATCTTACTGCTAAAACAATTCACCTACAGATAACAGACTCAAGGAAAAGAAGGAATTTGGGGGCACCAACACTATATTCATTTGGTATAAAATAGTATAATAGGACTTGGCACCAATACTGACAATGCCACATGTTAATAACAGAGCCACGCAAAAAGCTTAACCTGGGTCTTTCCTGTGAATTAGAATTTGTACTCATTCAGAATAAATGTTATGCTTTAGATCCCTTCCTGATAATACAGGCAGCATGCCAGGCACCTGGGTAAATGTAATGCTCTACCCTGTAGCACCTTTTAATCTAATGAGAAAGACATACCTAGAAATAATGGCAATAGAGTGCTACACAACAGTGAGAAAAGTGAATGGAAAGTATTGTGGGAGCTGAGATAAAGAGGAACAAACTGTCTGGAGAGGAGAAAGCTTTGCAGAGAAGGTAACTCATTTAGGGATTTGAAGAATTGATAGTGCTGAGTGAAGTGCAATCAGACATTGACAAACTTGTCTTTTTCATCTATTAAAGGGAACACGTTCAATTTCAAACTCCTTTCTACCTGAAAAAAAATCTCCATCTTCTAATTTAACCACAGTAACTTATCTGTCCAAAGGGCTTCCCAGTCATTCCCAATGATTCTATTCCACCTGAGGTGGTCTGTCTGAAGAAGAGAGGTACCCAGATTAGTACTCAGGTTAGCAAAATTTCAGAGCCAAAGATGACTTGATGGCTGAAAGACAGTATCACATTTTGCCATATTTTTTCATTTCTATTCATTATTTCTTTCACTTCCTGGAAGGTTAGGATGGGACACACAGCCTTTTATTTGGATTATACAGTATGCATAGATTTTGTATATTTGGAAATATATGATATTCCAATCTTGCAAATTTAATAAAAGTCAAAGTGGAAAAAAAGAGTCAAGCCTCATCATATTATTTTTCAATCCTTTGCAAAGCAATCCTAATGCTAGGTATATATTTGAAATCCCTAACCAAAGTGCACTTTGGCTGAAGCATCCAGTTGCATTAGCAAGTGCCTTGAAGGAGGTGCTGTAAATGCAACGTTAGGCAATTAAGGGAGAGGAAAAGAAAAGAAATGTCAGCCAGATCATTTGTTTTCCCATAGATTATCTTTCCAAATGTGGACAAGCAGGAACAATTTTTATGCTGACTTTGGAAAACTACTGCAGGAAATTGTATGTGAAACGTGGATTTGGAAATTTTGAAACAAGCATAGTTGGAGAATGTGAAAATAGCATTTTGGAATAAAACAACAGTTCTATACATAGGTGAATACTAAGTCTCAACAAAGCACGTTGAAATCTTACTCTTATACAAGTTGTGATGTTTAAGCTTTTTAGGCCATTGACCCTGTTTCTAAGCTTCTAAACTATTAATAATTTTCCATTCTTTTAGATTTTGCAACAGTCCACAGAATTGTAATAAAAACCTTTAAAAAAATTTTTTGGACACAAAATCAAATTTTTTGATCATGATTGTGTAATGTCCCAAGAGAGTCACATGAAGACTTTATCTCTTAGAGTGAGAATCACAGGTTGAAAGTAAAGATGGTGTCACAATCTATATTTCTGTTGTCTTTTTCCCCTTAGGTTTCATAGTCCTTCTCTGATACTTTGTGATAAGACATTCATCCGTAGAGCTAGCAGAGCTGGATTAGCCACGAGGCTTCATGGTACAGAATAAGAGATGGCAAACTGCAACTTACGGGCCAAATCGTGCTCACCCCGTTTTTTTTTTGGGGGGGGGGTTGTAAATATTTACTGAAATATAGCCATGCTATTTGTTTGTCAATGACTGCTTTTGTGCTCCAACAGCGGAGTTGAGTATTTGTATCAGAGACAGTTTGGTCTATAAAGCCAAACATATGCACCACGTGAAACTTTATAGAAAAAATGCGTTGACCTTTGCTGTAGATGAAAAAGCAGTGGGTTAAGAAGTAGGTAAGAAAATGACATTTCTGAAGGTGTTACTGATTTACCACTGCAATCATTGGATGTCTATAGGATCTCTTTTTATAAAAATTTGCATGAGTTTATATATTATTTCTCAGCTGGAGTATTGTTTTTGAAACTAATCACCAAGATGAATTCTGTCATGTTGTCCTTCAAGATTCTCAGCTCAGTCATATCCAATTCTGCAAAGCCTTCTTCAATACTCACAAATGGATCTAACTACTCTTTTCTATGTGTACTCACATTTATTCCAGTATTAGAGAGTATTTCACTTATTTATTCACAGTCTACCCTTCCTTCTAACCTGTAAGCTCCTCCCAATTAAGCACAGTGTCTTAATAAGCTTTGTATCCATCTCTCACATACTGCCTGTTGTATAGTAGATGCTCAGTGAATGTTTGTTGAAGTTAGCTGAAGAAGAAAAAGAGGTAAGCAGAAGTCTTGAGAAATTAACTTCCTTAAGGTCACACAGCCAGCATGTAATGAAGCTAGGATTTGAACCCAGATCTGCAAGTAAGTCAAGTATTTTTTCCATTTATTTAGCTGCATCTAATCAGGAGACTGGAGTTTTCATTTTGGTTCTGCCATTGAGAATATGGATTCTAGTGACTTTATCTCTAAAATAAGGATGTTATGTTATACCTTTCAAGACCTCTTCTCTAGCATCTGATGTGTTCTAGGATAGTCATTTTACTAAATCATCACAGAGACTAGTAAAAGAAACAACTGTGGTAAATGGCTATTATGTAGGAGTAATTGTATCCATTTAATGGGTGAGAAAACTGAATCTCAGAGGTTAAGTAATTTGCCAAAGATCAGACAGCTAGGAAATGACAGAATTGAAATTTTATCTATACCTTACTCTAAATCCTATATTTTTCTCCCATGTCTGTGTTTTCCTTCCATCCAAGATATTCCACAGGATGTTCATAGGTATGCTGAGAAGAGTAAGAGTTACAGAACTCTGGGGTAAAATTAACTCAGATTTAATGTAGAATTTCTCAGAACCTTTAATATACTAACACATGTGGTGAATCTTCAAGGGGGGGTCATAATAATGAGTGTTTCCAATTTTTATGGTATGCATGGTGTTATGAGTTGAATTTTGCCCCTCTAAAAAGATGTGTTGAAATCCTAATACCCAGTACTGTAGAACATACTTATTTAGAAATAGTGTCTTTGTAAAAGTAGAGGTCATTAATAAAGGCTGTAATCAAATATGACTAGTATCCGTATAAAAAGGGGAAATTTGGACACAGAGACAGACACACACACAGTGATGATGCCATGTAAAGATAAAGACAGAGATTGAAGTGGTGTATCTACAACCCAAGGAATGCCAAAGATTGTCAGCAAATCACTAGAAGCTTGGAAAGAAACATGGAACAGATTCTCTCTCACAGGCCTCAGAAGGAACTAGCCCTGCAGACATCTTGATCTCGGACTTCTAGCCTCCAGAACTGTGAGACAATAAATTGCTGTTGCTTAAGCTACTTGGTTTGTGATGCTTTGTTATGGCAGCACTAGCAAATTAATATACATGGA
Organism: Delphinus delphis; assembly: GCF_949987515.2. Classification (NCBI taxonomy): domain Eukaryota; kingdom Metazoa; phylum Chordata; class Mammalia; order Artiodactyla; family Delphinidae; genus Delphinus; species Delphinus delphis. Next base: position 49,189,477 of record NC_082690.1, on the reverse strand, counting down.
AAAAAAACTTTTTGGAAAAGGTTTTTGATTATATTACCTCTGAATTTTTCTTCTTCAGGTTGATCAACCCAAGTTCCTATAGCCATTTCTCATGCAGTATGAGCTAAATGCATGAGCTCACTATAAACCTCAAGTTACTAATATATAAACAGGATCTTTGCCTTATTAATAAAGCCAGAATAGGGATATTGAAGACAGAATATTGATGGATCAAAAAATAGTTTCCAAGGGGGTGGTGTATAAAGCAGGTGTATTATAAGTCCCCTCTTTTTGATTCAAACTTGAATGACCAGATAAAGTTCTGGATATTTAAGATATAGGGGCATTTACCTCCCATAAAGTATTTTTTATGAAATTTGAAAAATGTATCCTTTCTTTTACATTTTATTTCTATCTTTTAAAAAATTATCTGAATACTCATATTTTGTTAGAAAAAGAAATGTTGCTATTGAAAAGCTATCATAAAAAATATAAAAATTTATGATCTCTATATTGTGAGTAATACTCCCTTAGCTGGGGAGCTCTTGTGCAGTGTACAACCTGAACAAGCATGCATGGCAGCTCTAACATGGCCATGCTATAGTGACCACAAATATAGATATCCTCCACAGGTAGTTGATTTGGTTTTATCTTCATTAATTCTGATCAGACTTAATTAACAAAAAGCCCTATTATGTAATTGCTGCAGAAGGGATTCACAATGATAAATATAAGCCAATGTGGTTACCTTCGGCAGAGATTCCCCCAACATGTAATTTATTGGGAGCTATACACAATATCTTCTCATTTATTTAACTAGGTATGATTTTTCCAGTCAGTTTGTCTCAATGAGTATACCAGGTAGTTGCTTTATTAAAGTAACATTAAATTCTATGGGTGGTTTACTAAAAAAATATATATAGACAAGATAGATCTTTGATTATTCAGGCTTTAAAAAAAAACAACCCCAGGCTAAAATTACTAGGGCTATGCTCTTCAATAGCTTTTAACCTGAAAAAGTTCATGGGTGTGTTCCAGGGGCTTCATAAATCATTTGTGTTTTTCCAGGGATGACTCCATAACTTTCATCAGATATGCAAAGGGGTATGTGTCACAAAATGGGTTAAAAACCATGGCTCTATAGTATACAGCCTTGAGGCCTTACTCACCTATATCTATGTGGGAGAGTGAATCTAGGACTTCTTGAGAACCTGCCTCTGACCACAGAAGCACCTTCAGCCAACCTCCATGCAGAGGTAGAGGCCCTTGTCAATACTGGGTCCCTAAACCTTCCAAAAAGACTGGGGAGTACTGAATGAGATGATGCATGTAGAACACTTAATACAGAGTCTAGCATACAGTAATCATTCAATAAATGTTCTCTAGTATTATTATTCCTAGTTTGGTTGATGCCATATAGCTTTGCTTTTACCACCATGCAAAATACTCATACTGCAGGTATAATCTCTTACTCAGTCCATTTCGTATTTATCAAAATTTGATTAAACAAAACAGTTTTTGTGGAATATTTACTGAATAATTTGTCCTTCATCTGGTCTTCTAGACACTCTAAAATCTATCTTTGAGATAATTCTAGGCCATCAGTGAGCAACATATCTGGAAATCAATGTTTTCCTATTCCCATCCCACTCCCTTTTCAAGACAAGGAATTGCTTTTAGAGAGTCATGCTTTGGCATCAGCCCATCTACATCTATTAAAGAATTTTATTTTTTTAAGCCCGAGAGATTTCATTATTGTATTTGTTATAAAGATATTTTTGAGGGTACTGTAAACTCTATTATACAGAGCTCTTTTTGTGAGGAACAACAGGAACTATCTCTTTGCTTTCAGTTCCAGGAAAAATTATGTTTCTCCAGGAAAAAAAAAAAAAAGTTTATTTCAAATCTTAGGGCATTGTAAATAATAACTCTTATCATCTGTTCTCCTTTTCACTGGCTGCTAAAAGACCCAGAGTCAGGTTTTTTATTTACTTTTAACAAATATAGAGGATCCCTTTGGTATACATGCTACATATAATGCTACTGATGACATCATCTATTTTAAACACTTATTATATCCTATTTCTGTTTCCCTAATTTTATTTGTACTTTACTTAGTGTTTTATATTCATATTTATAATACAAGTTAAACTCCTTAAGAGAGGATATACATACATGTACACATATATAAATACATAAAGAATATACAAATAAATAAATAATGCATGGAACTTATCTACTGTGGCAAAGTAATTAACCTCTCTAAATTTCATTGCTTTTAAATTTAAAAATATTAATGATAGATACTTCATAGGACTGTAATATATATAATAACATTGGATTTATTGATATATTTTAATTAGGAGTCTGGAACAGAGTGGGCACTACATCAGTATTTGTCCTTTTACTGTCCTTCTAAAGAACTTGCAATTTTGACAAATTGGTAGTCAGCAGAAATATTAATTTGCCAGTAATCCTAGGAAAGTGGTGATTCTGGTTCTTGGCATGAGGTGAAGACTTAAAAGGACCTTGCCTCAGCAGATTTAGGTTGAAATGCTAATTAGAACAGACTGTAACGATGGGGGAGGAGTAGAACAGACACACTGTGCTTCATATCTAAATTCATATAGTAATTAAAATGTAGTCATAGTTCTCAATAATGACAGCTCTTAGGCAAGAAGATTTTAGGGCCAAAATATTAGGATTGTTGAATTCAGATGAAGTTTTATCAAACAAATTGCTTGAGGCAGATAGTGCATATCTTTGTGCTTAAACCACACAACATCTCTCTCTGAACTTTACCTTTGGAAAGGTGTATTGACTCATAGAATCTTTTTAAACAAATGAGGCAATGCAATCTGAGAAAATATGGAGGTTAGGGTTCCACCAAACCAAATGAAGACCTTTTTTTTTTTTTCCCCTATAGCATGAAGTACATGTGTTTTTCTTCCACTACGTTAAAAAGCACCAAACTAGAAGTCCTGAAACCTTGATTTCTATTACAGCTCTACCATAGTCTAGACCATGGACCTTGGGAAAGACAGGATGTTTCCTTGTTTATAAATAGGGGTAATGATAAACACACCCCACAGGGTAGCTGTGAAGATTAAATGAGGAAATGTACCTCAAGCATGTGGCAAATTGTTCGGCATACAGTGCTCAAGTGCCTATGTGTAAAAGGGGGAAATGATAGAAAAATAAATCACATAGTGAGACCAAGTTATACAATAAAGTTGTTTTAGTGATTTGGTAATGTATTAATGTGGAAAGACTGAATAGACTTCCCGGAATTCCATTTCTTTTACATTTCCAGTTGACTGAACCACAGGAGAGAGTCTGTGGGAGACTTAGGGTGCAAGCGAAGCAGCAGCCATTTTGTAACACACAAATCTGCTGGCTCACCTCACTGGCTGGTATAGGCATCAGCTAGACCAAGGCATTAAGATATTTTTAATGTCTCAAAATAACTTTGTGGTAATAGTATTTCAGATATTCCCTGAAATGCTGGGAAGGGGTAATATTCCACCTGGCAACTGTTCCTTAAAACATATTTTATGGAACTTTATGAAAGAGGAAAGCAAAGTATTTATAAAAATGATTGGTAGGTAGTAGGTTCTCAAAAAATATTTTTAATTTCAGGAATGACTAAAGAGAAAACAGAAGAGTTTTACTCCTTTCTCCTGTACTCTGGAGTCTATCCTCCTCCTTATAATATGCATTGTTCCTCTTTCTAGCTTCAGAACATTCAAGTTCTCCCATTATACCAGATATTTTTCATGGGCATTTAAATGTATTCAAAGCTCTGTCCCACTTTTAAAAACATTCCTTCTCCAGCTATCACTGTCTCCCTCCTTCTATTTACAACCAAACTTCTCAAAAATAGTTATCTCTATCCTGTCCATTTTGTCATCTCCCACTTGCTTCTCAACTAACTCCAAACTGGTTTCTACTATCAATACTTGCCTTAAGGCTATTGAAGATTTCCATGGCACCAAATTCAATGGACAGTTTTAGGATCTATTTAGCAATACAATTTGAAAGCCTTAGAGATATCTCACTCTTCAAATATCCCAAACCAAATTCACATTCTTCCCCCTAAAAATTTGGGTTTTCCCCAGTGTTTCTTCTGTTGGCGACTAGTACTACTATTCACCCAGCAGCAAAACCCAGAAATCTGAGGGAGGGTGGAAGAAAGAAATTGGTTGTTTCCATTTCTTAGCTTCTACGATGGTTTCTAGTCAAAATCAAAAGGCTCCTCATCTATGGGCCATATTACTTCCTCTCCAGATCATGGGGCTTACTTTTCCAGCCATAGTTTCGTTAAACACAATTTTTAAAATAAATTTCAAATGGCAATCATTGCTCTTTGAGTAAATCTCAAATTCTTATTGCGGACCTCAAAATGTATACGATATGTTTCTGTCTTCATTTTTCTCCTCTGTGCTTGGCTCTCTGCTCTCCTGCCACTACAGCCTTGCTCTTTCCCACCTCAGAATGCTTGTAAAGGCTGATTCCCCTGTTTGTAACAGCTTTCTTCCATAATTTTTTATTATTCAGTTTACAAACCACTTCCCACTAATCCTTTAGCTCTCACATTTAAGTTTTGCTGTCTTCTGCAACCTCCCTGATAGGTCAGACTTCTCTGATAGAAGATCCCTTACACTCACTGCACTTCTCCTTTGTGATACAGTAACCAAATATATATATATATGTAGCTCAAATATGTATATATATATTTGGGCTATATATATATCTCAAATATAGCTCAAATATAACTTCCAGGATGTTAGAGGCTGTGTACAGCTTATTCTCTACTATATTATTAGCAACTAGCACAATATAAGTTCTCAATAAGTTTTTGAATTGATGAACTTTCTGATTCAATCATTATTCTAATTCCTCCATAAAGTATTTAAATATAAACACTTTCCTCTTTAATATCCAAGTAAAATAGTATAATACCAAATAAAATTAAACATACAAAAATGTTTCAAAGTGGAAGATTTTAGCAGCCAAGTCTTTGCACTAAAATAAAGTTCCCAATGCATTATAGATATTCAATAAATATTTGTTAACTATGTGAATTATAAAGGTGTATTAGCCTGCTTACTTACAATCTTTTAGGCAATGAAATTGCATTAAACTCAAACAAATCATACTTGCTGGCATATTGGTCTCCTTTTCTCCTCCTACGTTTATTTTTATTTCCCTAATTTTGAGAAGGAAATACAGTTTTTCTTTTTCTCTCAAAACAGTTTCTTTCTGGCAGAATAACTTTGCTCTCAGAGATTAGAAAAAAGCTATCTGCTGGAAATGCAAAGAAAGATTTCTTATTACAGTGAATAAACTGTGGAAAATTACTCTCACTGACACCTTAGAAGTGTTGTCTTTAGAAGAACAGGAGCAGATATTTAAGTTCCAGACCTTAAAACCAATTGTCAACACCCCAGGTTTATCACATCATGACCTGTCACCCACTTCTGCAACCCAGAGTCAGCCCCAGGAACTAGCAGTACCTACCAGCAGTGGGGAAGATTCTGGACTCCTCTGAAAAGTTGTACTCCCACCAATTTCACTGAAGCTGGTGATTATACCATTAGGTTTACTACATCAATTTGATTTAAATGGGGCTTTACTTTCTTTTCCTTCTTTTGACAAACAAGTTTTGGGCACCTATTATAGAGCAAGTGTTAATTCTGCCCCGTGCAAGGGGATGTTTCATGGCAACGAGTGATAAATACATAGACTCTGCTTTAGTTCATAATCTATAGGGCCTCCTGGCAAAAAGGATAAGGATGATACAAGCATGAGCAGGATGTTCTGGCAGCAGAGAAGCTTGACCTGCAAAGTCTTCTTGGAGGTGGTAATGATTGAGCTAGGACCTCAAGGGCAAGTAAGTGAGTCAGGTGATGCAGGAGCACAAAAGGGAGAGAAGAGATGGTGTGAAGGCACAAAAGGCATCCACTGTGGTGATAGCTTTAGAGGCTCAGTAGTATATTTAGAATATGGGAGGGGTTGGATAAAGAAACAGAAAAAAAAGATCACAAAGGGTCTTTTTCCTGAAGCCTCTAAAATTTTGAAGCAAATGGGACACTTTATGAAAATTATGCTGGAGGATGGACTAGAAGAGTTAGGATACCCTGAAGGGAAGAACAGGACTTTCACCCTATTCCCCCAGCATCTTGCACAGCCAAATATAAGTCAGTGTTTGATAAATATTTATTGAATGTTTTTTCTGAATGAAATCATTTAAAAGCTTGTTTCACTGAGGTACCACTAAGTCATAACTCAGCTGTCTATATACCACAAGTAAAAGATTTCAGGTCATGTATAAAGAGAAAGTTAACAGGGGAAGGAGGAGATGGCGTTAGGCACTGAAGACCTGACAGGGGAGGCAAAAGCAGAGGGTGAAGGACGTTGAAATGGGAGGATGAGGGCACCTGAGATGTTTCAGACTCAATAATTTTTCTAGGGGCAATAACTCCCAACTCCGCATATCAATTTTCATTATGTACAGTTATGGTAAATGTAATGACCATAACTGTACATAATAAAGACTAGCTGTAGCTAGGCACCACCCGAAGTGCTTTCAGGCACCAACGTTCATTGTACGTATGGTAGTGTTGAGGCCCCACAGATACAGTCCCCGTCACGGAGCTTAGGTGCCAACAAGAAGACAGAGAACACACAAGGGCAACAATGACTATTTAGCATACTTCCAAGCTGAGAGACGGTAGAGCATAATTGTTAAGAGCATGATATTTGGAATTAAGACTCTCTGGCCCTAAATTCTTGCTTGACCACTTTGGCTGTGGCTGTGTGACCTTAGGTAAGTTACATAACTGCTCTGTCTTATTCCCTTACCTGTAAAATAAGGTTAATAGTAATTATGTATGTTTTCATATTATGCAGAGTAGTAAATGAGTTAACAGGTATAAAGAATTTAGAAGACAGCCTGGCAAATAGTAAATATCGTTAGTAGAAAAGATTATTATTGTGGTTTTCTTATAACAATTAGCCTTATCAATGAGTTCTATGAAGAAAATCAAAGCAGGGTAAAGGAAAAGAGAACCAGAAAATGCAAGGGTAGGAATGAGACTAGGAGGAAATAATTGAAATAAAGAGATCAGGAAAAGTAATTCTGAGGTGAGAACATTTCAGCAAGAGACCTGAAAGAAATGTGAATATTTGGAGGGAGCACTTCAAAGAGAGAAGGGCAAATACAGAATGAGCAAGTGCTATTGGGCAGAAACCAGTTTGGCTTGATGGGATTAAGGAGTAGCAAGAAAACTGCTGTGACTAGAAATAGGTGGTGAGCAAGGCAGGGAACAAAGGTGATATGGTAGGAAGTGAGGCAGAAGAAGGGAGAAATGGCGAATTCATTTGGGGCCTTATGGGCCACTGGAAAGATCTGAGATTTTTACTGAGATTTAAAGCCACTCTGCTGTGAGCAGAGACACCACATATCTGGATGTCATTTTAAAAAAGATCTCTCTGACTATGTATAAAGAATGGACTGCAGGGCTTCCCTGGTGGTGCAGTGGTTGAGAGTTCGCCTGCCGATGCAGGGGACATGGGTTCATGCCCCGGTCCGGAAAGATCCCACATGCCGTGGAGCAGCTGGGCCCGTGAGCCATGGCCATTGAGCCTACGCGTCCGGAGCCTGTGCTCCGCAACGGGAGAGGCCACAACAGTGAGAGGCCCACATACCGCCAAAAAAAAAAGAATGGACTGCAGAGGGGTGAGGGTGGTAGCAGGCAATTCCTGCTGTACATTTAATCCATACATCAAGAATGCAAGATAAACATCAATGTTCCTATTTTATGGAAAACAACATGAGGTTCAGAAATAGTTTATCAAAAGGCACACAGGTATGTTGACTCTAAACACATGTGTGTTTTTCACTCTGCAGGAAAGTCTTCCTGGGCCTCCCTGACTCGGTCAGATTGTCCACTACATTTTCTCATGGCAGCATGTTCCCCACCTTTCTAGCACCTATCACAGTCTGATTTTATACTTGTTTCATGTCTAAGAGCAGTGGCAGTGTATACCAGTTCGTCCTCAGGGTCTATTTAGTACCTAGAACAGGTGCTCAAGAATTATTTGTTAAATGAATGAATAAATTGTAATACAATGAGAAGCATGCGAATAAATATGGTAACAACATGAATAAATGAGAAATTAAATTTAACACAGTAACAACAAAGACCCACTATACCTGAGTATCTGCCATTTTTTTAAAATCTAGGCATTATTTTTCAAATGATTAGTAGTAAATTTAAAAAGTATTTATTAATCAAGGCCAATATATATAAACTCTGAAAATTATTTTTTAAATTTTTTAAAAAATCAGGGCATTAAACAAAACGCAGATCTTTCCCCAAACTTCTTAATGTACAGGAGCCTTATTTTAATGACTTTCTAAAAGTTGGCCATGCCAAAGAATTAAGACCATGGTATAACTACAGTGTTGGAAACAGACAATAAATGAAATGAAAATAATTCAAAATATTACTACTATAATATTAGCAAAGGCAATTGCTATGTTTGCATAGTGCCTTCCAATCTCCAAAGAACTGCTGCATACATTATCTCATTGCTCATTCAGCAGGTACTCAACGTTTCATCCATCACTTACACACACACACACACACACACACACACACACACACACATACACGCACTCTTTCTTGATCATTTCTGCAGAGATCTCCTTTACAGTGGCCTTGATAAAAGCTGACTGTGATATTTTATTAAATTCAGCCCCCATTAAGACTTGGCATTGTTTGAAGCACTATCAGATGATGCTGAGCTCAGTAAGGGCACTTGTTCTTATACCTTCTATCTTCAAACAGCAAGTTCCAGTCTTTCATTTTGGGAGATGGAACTAGAAACTAGCTTCTCTTTTCATTGGTATGTGATACCAATTTCCATGCTTTCATTTTCTTTCTTGGGGGCCAGATACTAAGTAGATGAAAATGATTCGCTGTTCTTAACTCTAACACCTCTGAAATTAAGCCTGGGGGAAGCTGGTGATAACTCTGAAGTTGTAACTTCTCTCTAGGTTGTTTGGAAAAATAACTCTACCAACCCTCCAGCAACAAGGCTTGGCTATTATCACATTACAGCACATCAGTGGCTGCTAGGACATGGTGAAGAGACGAGGCACAGTGTCAGCAAATGTGCCATTCCAGCTCTGACAACTAGGACATACTCAATTTTACAACTGGATGATTTATGTTTAATAATACTTTTTTAAAATGTCACTTACTAGGCAACTACTATACACCAAACACATGGCTTTGCTTTTGCTATACAGTAATAACTCATTTAATCCTAAGAACAATCCATAAGATGTATATTATTACCTCCTAAATCTCACTTCTATGTACATTAAAAAAAGAAAAGACTGAAGACCAGGTAAATCAGGCAACTTTTTCAAGTCCACACAACTGGAAGATAGTAGAGCTGGGATTTGAACCCAGGTAATTTCTCTTACATTGTTCTTTTTGCTTTGTCGGTTTCATGAAGGAGAGCTAGAACATATGGGGTTTTGTTAGGAGACATAGGTATCTGAGTATATATGATCATAAGTAGAAGAATTATAATTTAAGCTCAGGTATAGCTTACTCCAAATTGTAGGTTCCTTCCACTGCCAACAAAATGATCCCCTTTCCAATCAGTGACATGTTTCCTTAGGGTGAATAAACCTTTAAAAATACTCTCTTTTGGAGAATTAAAAACTTTTCCCAAGTTGATCTGAGGTACATATATATCCTAAAACAGTGGCAAAACTCAGAAATGAACGACTATGCATTGTTCTAATCTGTTAACCTCCTGCTTAGTAAATCTCGATGCAGACTCAAGAACAAGGTCTAAATACCCTATCTCTGTTAGATGTGTTAACTCTTTTAGGCTACTAGTGATTATTGAGGAATTTATTGACTTAAACTCCATTAAGGTTGTCCTGGAGATCTGAAAGAGTTAATACATTTCTAGACATACTTATTTTTATTAATAAAGGTTATGCTGCCTGAAAATGATTGTCTAGGGCATCTGGAATTTATATTTTAAATTAGAGAAAGTCCACTGGTTTCTGGAGAGTATATGGAACTAAGGAAAAAAATATCATCTTATATGAAATCCTCAAGGACGCTTGCAAATGATTCTTTTTAAAAAGATGTTAAAAGGAATGCTTATTACACTTTGGCCTCCTACTCTAATTTCTCTAGCCTTCCCTAAGGTTGAATGAGGAATAAAATGGCATCCTTTTTTCTTAGGGCTATTAGGGTTTTTCATGGCTCCCCATACATCAAGATTACAGACCCTATTCCGCTTTTTCCACATTAAACATTTGATTTTAAATCTGTGCATTTTGGTCCATCAAATTTGGTTAATTAATTTATTTATTACTATTTATTTTTTGCGGTATGCAGGCCTCTCACTGTTGTGGCCTCTCCCGTTGTGGAGCACAGGCTCCGGACGCACAGGCTCAGCAGCCATGGCTCACGGGCCCAGCCGCTCCGCGGCATGTGGGATCTTCCTGGACTGGGGCATGAACCCGTGTCCCCTGCATCGGCAGGCGGACTCTCAGCCACTGCGCCACCAGGGAAGCCCTGGTTAATTTATATTTCACAGTAAATTTCCTGCTATATTTGATAAGTTAATTCTTAAGACGGAGAAAAAAAATCAGGGTTTCTAAACTCATATTCAAAGAAAATATAATTGGTGACCTAGGAATATAATCCACTCCCTGACACCCAAAACAATTAATGGGATGGAATCAACAGTGCTGGTGAACAGGTGAACTTTCAGCAGGAGGAAAGAGGGTAAATATGCTTGTGAAGGGTGATAACTTATTAAGGAAAGGTAAGAAAATGAGGGAGAAAATGCCTTCTAAGACAAATTATCTCATTTTAAGGAAGGCCAATTCTTAAGAGTAAGGTGTTACTATTTTGGTAGAAGGCTTGGAAAGTAAAGGTTTGCAGTAATCAATCAATGAAAGGAATGGAGAATTAATTTGGCTAAATACAAAGAAATGAAAAAAATTAGGCTCAAGGGCCAAATTCCTAACTATACTTTCAGGCTCAAATGTCAACTCAAATGTCACATCTTCCTTATAAATTCTTCCCTACCTTCTCTAGGGAATTAGTAGTTTGTGCCTCTGGAGACCTAAAGAATATATTGTACAATTATCTATTATATCTCACAACTCATTTACAATAATTGTGACTTCCACCTCTACCTAGGAAGAATTAGTCACTAGGGAAATTACCTCCAACCATAGATAACTAGAAAATCAGATAAAATATATAAACTACCAATTTTCAGTCATTTGGTAATAGCTATCCCTGTAATCTCCAAAAGGAAGGAAATAAATGAGGTGAGCTCAACAACGTCCCCAGCTTATTGCTTGGAGGCACTTTCTAGGAGAGAAGAAATATGGAACCCAAACAGAGCTCAGTTTCTTTCATGCATTGAGAAGATAGAAAATGGAGTTTAGGGTGACCTAGGCAGGTAGAATCTGCCGGCAGGATACCAGAGAGAGAGATAGAAAGAACACCCCAGAGATCTGAAAAGCACCCTCCTTGTTCTGGCCAATTCTCTGATTGTATAATAATCTAGGCATGCATAGGTTGAGGGTCCATGAGACCAGAGAAAGAATCACTGAAAAGTAATAGACTGAACAATTCCCAGGGCTCACATAGAGCTGGGAATATTTCACATTTCCAGCAGCCAGAGTAGAGAGACCTTATATTATTAGGGCAGCAGGTAAAGGAAAAAGAAGGATATTGCTCTAGTTATAGGGTAAATTAACACTAATTATCCATAGATTTAGGAAAGCCTTACCTTAAAAAAAAAAAAAAAAAAAGATTAAAAGCAAGCCTCAAAAGCCCTAAACCGATTCCATGTAACTTAAGAGTTGTCAGAGAAAATCCAATAGCCTGAAGGATACAGCAACCTCAGAAACCAACAGCATTAAGTACAAAATGTCTAGCATCCAAAAAAAAAAAAAAAAAAATTACCAAGCATGCAAAGAAGCAGGAAAAGATGATCCATAATCAGGATAAAAAATTAATAGATACAGAGCCGGAATTATAGAGGTTATGAAGTTAGAGGAATGTTTGAAAAGCTAACACAAAAATATGCTCCATATACTTAAAAATGTACAGAAAAACATGAACAGGATGAGGAGGATGAGGAAGGAAACAGAATATATAAAAATAAAAATTAGATACCTGAAGTGAAAATGCACTGGATTAGAGTAACCATAAATTAAGATGCTACAGAAGAAGAAAACCAGTGAACATGAAGAAATAGTGTGGAAACTATTCAAAGTGAAACACAGAGATTTAAAAGGACTGAAAAAAAAATGAACAGAGCATCAATGGTATGCTGAATAATATCAAGTTTGCTCTAACACATGTGCAAATGGAGTCTAGAAAGTGGGAGAGGGAAGAAAAATTATTTGAAAAAACAGTGACCAATAATTTTCCAAATTTAATGATAACTATAAATCCTCAGATCTAAGAAGCTCAACAAACCCCAAGCAGAATGAACATAAGAGAAAATACCAATTCACCTCATGATCAAAACTAATCCAAAAAACAGCAGGAGAAAGAGAAAAAAGGAGCAAAGAACAGAGGGTAGATATAGAAAGCAAACAGCAAAATGGCAGATTGAAGCTCTAGCTTGTAGAAATAATTACATCAAAGGTAAATAGTTTAAACTCTTCAATTAAAAGGCAGAGATTAATGGACTGACTAAAGCAAGATCCAACTATATGATATCTATAAGAAACTGAAATTAAATAAAAGATACAATATTAACTCCCCATAAACTGTGAACTCTTTAAGGACATGGGTTATATCTAACTCAATTTGTGTTTCTAGTGCCCAGTTCGGTACTAGTACTCAAAATCTACTCAACAATATTTGTTCAAAGAGTGCTTGTATTTAAAACTTCTTATTTCACAAGACATGCAAGGATAATTCCAGGAAAGCCTTGGTGAAATATTCACTTTCTCCATATTAATAGATTCTTAAAAACGGGTTTTATGACAACTACTTAAAAAAAAAAACAAAACACTTATTTTAAGAGGACACTGCATGATTTCTGATTGTTTTATGGTTAATTTATCTATTTCATCCGAAAACTCCAGAATTTGGTTAATCTTCTAAGTCAGGTGTTAGCAAAATTTTTTTGTAAAGGGCCTGATGGTAAATATTTCAGGCTTTGAGAACCATACATTCTCTGTAGCAACTACTCAACTCTGACATTGTAGAAAGAAAGCAGCCATAGACACTACCTAAACGAATGATGTGGCCATGTTCCGATAGAACTTTATTTACAAAAACCAGTCGTAGGCCAGATCTGGCCTATGGACTGTAGATTGCTAAGTCTCATTCTAAGCACAGGATGATTGCTCAAAGTCTCTGTGGCTATGGTTATCTATTCCTGGAATGAGGCACTTATCACTACTCTAGAAAGCTTTGATCAGTGCCAGTAGGAGATGCACATATCTCCTTCTACTTACCCTGTATCTACTTTTCTTGGTTAATGCAAATAGAAAAGACAAGAGCTCAGACACTGACAGGTAATTTACTTCCTATAACCAAGCTCTTCAAAGCTGTTTTGTGCTTTCATTGTGTTGTCACAGCCTATACAGCTAGTAACTTTGACAATAATCCTAAACTGTTAAAAGTGTCCAAAGTCCCCACTGTCAATTTGTATTTTCAGTGAGGTTGAAGGTTTGGTCAATTGTATTCAGGATATGTAATACACATGGCAATAATCTGCTCAATTTGTTTTTTCCAAATACCTCGCATTGGCCTTTTGCTCAGCATGTCACAACTTCCTTTCTTACCTTTTGATAATTTTCTCATCATCTTACAATTACTAATAATGAGGTATTTTATGTTTGCCTACTCTTCGTGGTGTTCTATGTAAACATTCCTACAAAATAAAGACTTAATGTTCCATTAATGACCATTTGGTCAATAAAATAAGCATGTTGTCAAAACTGTCACTGTATCAAATAAATTACATGAATTCTATTTAAGGCAAATTATTCATTTAGGAAAAATGGTACCATTCATAAAGGAAAATTATACATTTGGTGTCAACATGCCTGTCTAAGGTACAGATTAGGAATTCAGGATTTAGATTTCTGATTCTGTGTTTTATTAGCTGCAGTATAAGCCTAGACAAATTATTTAGCCTTTAAGATTCTGTTTTCTCATCTATTAAAGGTAAAAACAAGGTATACTTCATCAGGAGTGATAGGAGATTTAATGAAGTAATGCATGAAAAGCTTAGAACAGAGTTTCATAATGAAGCTTATTCATGAGCATTCAATTCATGTTTAGTATTATTTTTATTTTGTGTGCTTGAAACACGGTAAGTGTTCAGCAAGTAAGTGAGAAAAATATACTTGTACATAACCTAGAACTCATGCCTTACCAATTTTTTTTCTATAACCTCCAGAGTCTAGTATTCTGTCTGATAACTACTAGGCACTCAAATATTGTTTGTTGAAATTGAAATGAATGAAGTCTCTGCATATGGGATACTTTTTCTCACATTATAATGGCTTTGACTTGTTAAACAATTTATCACTTCCATTACCTAAGAGGGTCATTTGAAATCTCCAACTTGATTCCACTTAAATTTATATTTTTATACTGTAATATGTTAGATGTTTTGTATATATATCATATAACTTATATAAGTGTAGTTAACTATTCAACCCTTGAACTTAGGTACTATTTTTCTAACTTAGAAATGAGAAAAAATAAGTTCCAGAAAAGTTATCCCAGCCACCATGTAGGAAAATTAGGTTGAAACTTAGGTTTGACACGTTTGGGACTTCATTTTTTAAACCACTGTGCTGTTGTATCTCTCATAAGTACAAGTTCCTACAAATTGCTAATGATTTCAACAAGAAGGGGAAGAAAAAGTTCCTATTTCTCATGCATCTAAAACATCTCACTTATTAAGGAGTCATGACATTTCAAGGCAGATAGGATAATTCTATTTTTCAGATGAGGAAACTGAGGCTTAACTAAGCAAAGGAACTTGCCTAAGGTCATACATTGCTTTTCTTCAGGGAATTAAAAAAAAAATACAAAGAACAGCTTCATTTACTTTAACTGTTTTATGGAAAGTGTCTCTCTCTTCCATTAGGCATTTAGCCAAGGCAATAAAGGGCTTCATGCCACAGACATGGTTGAAGCATTAGAAACATGCCTTTCCCAATTTTTTTTTTTTTTTTTTTTTTTTGCGGTATGCGGGCCTCTCACTGTTGTGGCCTCTCCCGTCGCGGAGCACAGGCTCCGTACGCGCAGGCTCAGCGGCCATGACTCATGGGCCCAGCCGCTCCGCGGCATGTGGGACCTTCGCGGACCGGAGCACGAACCCGTGTCCCCTGCATCAGCAGGCGGACTCTCAACCACTGCGCCACCAGGGAAGCCCGCCTTTCCAAAATTTGATAATGTCACATAAAGACCGCTGGATGGGACAGCCGTATACAGCCCTGTACCAAGACATCACAGGGCCAATCTACCAGGCTAAGAATCATATAAAACGAAACAGAACATGTATTCTTTACCACGTGCCAGATATATGCAGGTACATATGAGCTTCACAACAACATGTGAGGCAAACTTTATCCCCTCACCTTACTTATAAGGGAACTGAAATTCAGAGAAACTAACTTGCTCTAAGTTTCTCACTGGTAAATGATAGGGCCAATTTTTTTCATTCTTTTGCTAAAACACTATAAACAAAATTTCAAATGGACAATACAAATAACTATGATAATGCTGAAGGGAGAGTTTTGTCTATTCCCTTCAAGAAAAGAACCTAAACTCTTACTGGGAAGAAGAAACTCCTCTTTCCTGGCGAGCATGCACTTCCTCTTGTGCATGTTGAAGCTGCTTGAAATACACAATCCATTCAAAGACTTAATTTTTAACAATTTCATAGATCTGAGTTGCCTCTCACATGGTGAGAGGTGCATTTTTTCAACTTTGTTAGGTACTTAGAATCCCAATGAAAACTTGAATTGTTATTCATTTAAAAGAAGAAAAAAAAAACCTATGTAATTACATCTTTATAATCCACCCTCTCTGAGAAACCTTCCCAGTTTCTCCTGATTGGAAATAAAGTAGCAAGGTAATAGTACAGTGTTTGTGGAGTCAGATTGACAGACAGGCATACCTGGGTCTAAGTTCTGGCACACTACTGAAATCCCTTATCCACATAAGATTTTTGGGGAAAATTGGATGTGACAAAGAAGGCAGAATACCTACTCCATTGTGTGGTACGCTGTGGGGTCCTGGAAGACAACCTCTTCTCCTCTGTACTACTTTTTTTTGAGCCATTAGTGTTTTACTAAGGGGTGCATAGGAAATAGTTAAGAGAACCACATGTATCTTTGCATTAAATATGCATAACATTTGAATAAAATTTGAGTAAATTTGTCAAAATTGTTTAACATGTGCATTAAATTAAATTAATTAATTAATTAATTTCAAAAATAGTTCACCCATTTCTCTTAACCCCAGTCCCCTGCCTCTGGCAACCACCAGTCTGCTCTCTGTTACTTATTAAGCTTAGTTCTGTTTTGTTTTTTAATTTTTAGATTCTACATATGAGAGAGATTGTATGCTAATTTGTTTTTCTGTCTGACTTATTTCACTAAGCATAATGTCTTCCAGGTCCATCCACATTGTCAAAAATGGCAAGATTTCTTTCTTCCTTATGGCTAAATATTATTCTAGTGTGTGTGTGTGTATCACTTTTTTATCCATTCATCTGTTGATGGACACTTAGGTTGTTTCCATTATCTCGGCTATTGTGAATAATGCTGCAATGAACATGAGGGTGCATATGTCTTTTCGAATTAGTGTCTTTGTGCTCTTTGAATAAATATTAGAGGTTGAATTGCTGGATCATATGGTAGCTCTATTTTTAATTTTTTGAGGAACCTCCATACTGTTTTCCATAGTGGCTGCACCAATTTCCAATCCCACCAACAGTGCGCAAGGGTTCTTTTCTCCTTGCCAACACTTGCTGTTTCTAGTCTTTTTGATAATAGCCATTCTAAGAGGTGTGAGTTGATATTTCATTGTGGTTTTGATTTGCATTTCCCTGATAATTAATTATGTAGAGCATCTTTTCATGTGTCTGCTGATCACCTATATGCCTTCTTTGGAAAAATGCCTATTCAGATAGTCTGTCTATTTTTTAATTGGATTGTTTCTTTTCTTTTTTTTTTTTTTTTTGCTATTGAGTTGGTTGTATGAGTTCTTTATATGTTTTGGATACTAGCCCCTTATAAGATAAGTGCTTTACAAATATTTTCTCCTATTCAGTAGGTTGCCTTTTCATTCCAGTGATGGTTTCCTTTTCTGTGCAGTACATTTTTATTTTGATGTAGTCTTGTTTATTTTTGCTTTTGCTTTTGGAGTCAGATCCAAAATATCATCGGCAAGACCTAGTTATGGAGCTTACTGCTTACGTTTTCTTCGAGGAATTGTATGGCTCCAGGTCTTACAGTCAAGTTTTTAATTCATATTAAGTTTTGTATATGGTTTAAGATAATGGTCCAGTTTCATTCTTTTTCATGTGGCTATCTGATTTTCCCGACACCATTTATTGAAGAGACTGTCCTTTCCCCATTGTATATTCTTGGCTCCTTTGTCGTAAATTAATTGACCATATATGCATGGCTTTATTTCTGGGCTCTCTACCCTGGTCCATTGATCTATATGTCCGTTTTTATGCCAAAACTATGATGTTTTAATTACTATAGCTTTGTAATATAGTTTGAAATCAGGGGTCTTCTTTCTCAAGATTGCTTTGGTGACAGGGTTCTTTTCTATTAGCATGAATAATATATATATATCCACTCTCCCCTACAAGAGTATCAGTTTCTGGAATGCAGTGACTAAACCTTAATCAACTATTAGGTCTCTATAAGTGTTCAAGAAACTATTGGTGAATTGAAATTATAGGAAGTAGGCTCCTGAAGCAGAATAAGGGAACCAAGACACTAAACAAAATATTGGACTTTGACTTAGCTAGTAAGTGCTAATGAAGGCTGCTGTAATCATATGTGTAGGCAGGTGGTAGAAAGAGGATATCTGGGAGTCTATTTTATGGAAGGCCACCCGATGGAGAAATGTGCCCACTGCATCCTCAGTTAATCTTCACATTTTCCATTCTGGCTGTTTCACAAATCCATTTGCCCCCTTATGCCCAAAGAACCAAAGTCTATGGCTTTAGCTTTAAGGAGGTTAATGATGTGGGGCTAATTAATTTCTACTGGTCTCTTTCAGCCCTTGGTTCACATGATTAAGAAGAAAAACATCACATTACTTTTATAATATGGCACTACTTTATTATTCATAGATAAAAAATCAGAAAATATGTTTCTCCTAGTCAAGAAACTATTCTATCTATATTCATACATATATCTATATATTTGCATGCAACACACACAATCTTTTATACTAGCATAGAAACTTTGCTTAATTTATTGGTGAAAGTCAATATACTACTAAGATCAATTACTATTTTTTAATTTATGGTTGAACATGTTTTGCCAGTATCTCTCTCCAAAAAAAAGAGTAAATAATATTCCTATACTTCTTATGGTCAACTCACCTAGTTATCTAATATAAAAGTCCTGATAGCCTATATTAAAATTTTGTACTATTATATGGAAATTTTTTGTAAATGTACCATAAATTTACATATTAGAAAATAATCTTTCCTGCATGATATATGGGGAAGATTTATTTCATTTCCTACCAGCTTTTTGCACTGTTACAAAGAAACCCTATTTCATAGAAAAAAGGAAGACCTTTTGAGAAATCAGTGTTCTAAAATGGCTTTATTTGAATGCTATAGGAAAGTCTGTATTTTCCTCTCTTCTTAGGTGGCAGAACTTTGAGATTTACCTTCAAGGATTTTAAGAGGTAATTTGTGTAAAGTATATTTACATTTAAATTAATCTGATAAAATGCAAATGGGGACAGGGGAAAATTAATGACTTACATTTAGATTCATATTATAAAAAGGTGCATTGAAGTATTGTTTGATAACGATTGGATTCAATCCAATTAGAATTTTAAAAGTTCAGAAAGTATCTGAAGTATGTTTAGCAAATTCATAGCTTTATACTAATAATACCATAATTTCAGTGTTGCTTTATATTTCACAAAGTAATTATGCTGGACTACATATGCAGATTTTAACTATTCATAACAAAGAATGGCTTAAATAGGACTTCCTGAAAAGGTTCCTTTCTTATTAAAAGCTGTGATTTTTGTATTTAAATAAATGAAATTTGTATTTAATAAAAGCAGAATGTGTACATTAGCTTTCACTGTCTTTGCCTTACAGCAGATTCAAAATTGTAGAAATCTGAAAATTATAGCTTTAACTTCCCATGAACTATCCTTGCATTGCTTCAATTTGTGGTTGCTTAGAAACATTATAGGCAAAAGGATTGATTCTTTCCAGATGCTACTAGTCTAACCACACTTTATGCTTTTGATTTAAGGCTATTCTGTTTAATAGTGTTATAAATACATGTTTCTCTAAAAAGTCACAAACGTACAAATCAAGTTCTGTTAGTGGTGCGTCTTTGGAATCTATTCCTTATTCACATATAAAAAAGCCTTTTCTGTGTTCAGCTTCCATAGGCTTTACTAAAGGCAAAGTTATGCTGAATGACCTGTGCTATTACAGTTATTTATCTGCAGAATTTATTTCCCTAGTTTCCAACTATGTTTCTGATCGAATACTTTTGATAGCACTAAGTCATTCACATTCACTTATCAAATGCTCATTGAAGAGACACTTTGGCCTTTTACAAAATAATCAGTAATCTTACTGAGTACTCAAAAATGTAGCAAAAGATGAAACCACAGAGTTGCTAGCATATTTGAACAATGACCTGAGCTAATAACTACATATTCCACTTTGGCGGACACTTCAGAAAAATAGCTGAAGAGAAGACACACACACAGAGAGACAGACAGACAGACAGACAGACAGGGAGAGAGAGATTGAAGCAACTGAGGCCTCACACTGAACTTTTATCAGTTGTGGAGGAGACTCATGCAAGACCAATGCTTAAATTCTGTCTCACTGACTCTGAATGTTCTCAATAATGTCACTTAATTTCTCTGAATTTTGTTTATCCCAAATAAGAAAGAGGGAAATTTTAAAAATACCTATTAAAGTGCTTGTGAGGAAAAATTCTGAAACAATAATGGAGGAAAACTGTTTGTCATACTGTCAAGAAGTAAACGATAGTTGAATTGTCACACTGTCACTAAATTTAAAAAAAAAACTTATTTTTGGGAGGTTTTTGTTTTCAAGAGGTTTTTGTTTTTAAAAAGCCTTTAAAATCTCCAAATCCCCAAAAACTCCTTAGAACTTTCTGTCTTTCTCTAAAGTTTGAACAAAATATGTGTACCTTCCATTAAATCTCTATGAATCAAGATCAAAGGTAACCCTGGGCCTAATCTCACAACATGGATTCAAAACGGAAACCCAAGGATGATAATTTTTACATACCAACATTGTGAAAATTTACATCAAAAGGTCCTTTGAGCTTCTTGATGCTTTAGAAAAACACATTTGTTCCATATTCATAAGGTTTGACTACTGTTTTCTTTTTGTTTTTGTTTTTTGTTTTTTTTTTACAGGCAGAGAAAGTATCCTTTGTTTCAACACAAGTTCACCAAGCTGAATCAAATCCCAAATAGATGGTTTGACGCTTCCCTTCTAAAATTATTTGTTTAATGAGGACAAGGATACCTCTAAGTCCCCGTCCCTCACAGCCCTTCCTGGGTATTCTTCAGCTCCCTAAACCTCAACATGCCCCAAACGAGGCTCAGGTAGCTTTTCCCTAAAATCTGTTCCTCCAACTGTTCTTGATTCAATATCATTGTAATCTACCCCATTTGGCTACTTTAGAGTAAGTCCTCATTATTTCTCTCTGTAACCCATGATACTCAACTGTTCCTCTAGTCTAAATGATTCTATGTTGTAAAGCACTCCTGAAATTGTCACCTTTTTGGGTATTCTAACTACCACTACCTGGGTTCAACTCTGGCAATACTCTCCAAACTCATTTTTCTGCCTACAGTCTTTCCCCACCTTCATCCTATCCCTCACAAACCACAGAAGTGATGACTACATAAAACTGCATCAAAACCTTTGCTGGATGCCTATAAACACTGGAGTTTATAAGCCCAAGCTGCTTCTCATGGCACCCGATCTTCCCCATCTTTACCCAATACTATGGAGTATCATCTCCTGCCATTCTCTCTCATACACTCTCTACTCCAATCACACAGAACTATATATTCCTTGTGAACCCCACATGCTGTTCTATACTTTCCTATTTCAACAAATGTAATTGATTCCCTACTTTTGAATTGATTTTCCCCATTTCTCCAGTTGGTGGACTAGTATTCAACCTTCAACATCCAAATCTAAAGTTACCTCCTTGGAAAAACTCTTTCTAGCTTACCCAGCAGAAGAACCCTCATTCTTTTCAAGTCATCCAAAGTACATCCTCTATATTTCCAATGTAACATTTTTCATAGTCAACTACTACTGTTTCTGTGCATAATTCTCCAAAGAGACTGTGAGCTCATAAACGAAGGGTCCTTGTCTTATTAATATTTATTTTCTCAGAGCTTGAAACTATATCTGGCACATAATATTTGACATATGTTTGCTGAGTGAATGAATGAGTGAATGACTGACATAATTATCAGGCAGTTTTTCTTTACCAATTGGTTCTTTGAAACAGCATACATAAAACTTACCAAGTGACAATGCTGTTTTGTCTGATGACATGATATGCTGTGTTAATCTCATTTTACAAAAAACACATTGCATTTTTACATCTTTTATGTAGATATACAAGACTTTATTAATAAAGCATTTAAAATTAGACTTTATGTACATGTCTTTCTGTCTATATACTGAATATTACAACTTTGTCACACAGCTTCATCTTGTTTAATATTAAACTACAGGTTACCTTTGGAAGAACTAATGGAATTTTTTTTTTAAATTATAGACTTAGCTACCCATATTTTAATACTAATAATTATTGAGGCCAGATCCTTTCTACCTAAAACAACATATCTGCCCCAAGTTTGTCATTTACATAATACATTTACCTTTTCATTAGACTACTCATATTCATTATAGATTATCATACATGGTTTGTGACCAGCCAGAATGTGTCCTTCTTGGTTGTTAAATACAGTAATGCAGACCCTTTCTTTGGGTATAACCTAATTAGCAAAATCTTGTTCAGTGACTTGTTTGTGATTATTTCCATAATTGCTATTTCATACAAACTTGACCCATTTACCTTTTAAATAAGCTTTTTGTACTATGATGATGTCTTCATTTTGTCCACATAATAAGATATTGATAAAATGAAGGTCAGGAAGATAAATAGGCATGTTAATGAATTTTTTCATAAAGTATTCTTTCTAAGTTCGCTTAAAGTACCATCAATCTTTTCTTTGGAGGCTAAGAAATTCACTTCTAGAAGCTTTAATTCTCTTTCTCTTTTTAATTCTTATTAGCATAACTTAAAAAACAAATCACTATTTGACTGCTTTATTACACATATTAATCCTTTGTTGAGTAAAGGAGATTAGGAATAGGCTTGTTATTTATCTCAACCCAAATCCTATGGATGAGGGCAGGGGGGTTGGGGGGAATGAAATACTAGAAAAAATATTAGAAAAATAATCATCGAAATGTAGGATCACATTGACCTTAAAGGATAAACAAGAAGTTCAAAAACAATGAAAATACTAAGGATAAGCACCACCAAACCAGCTTTACAACAAATGCTAAAGGAACTTCTCTAGGCAGGAAACACAAGAGAAGGAAAAGACCTAAAATAATAAACCCAAAACAACTAAGAAAATGGTAACAGGAACATACATATTGATAATTACCTTAAATGTAAATGGATTAAATGCTCACACCAAAAGACACAGATTGGCTGAATGGATACAAAAACAACACCCGCATATATGCTGTCTACAAGAGACCCATTTCAGACCTAGGGACACATACAGACTGAAAGTGAGGGGATGGAAAAAGATATTCCATGGAATATCAAAAGAAAGATGGAGTAGCAATTCTCATATCAGACAAAATAGACTTTAAAATAAAGACTATTACAAGAGACAAAGAAGGAAGCTACATAATGATCAAGGGATCAATCCAAGAAGAAGATATAACAATTGTAAATATTTATGCACCCAACATAGGAACACCTCAATACATAAGGCAAATGCTAACAGCCATAAAAGGGGAAATCGACAGTTACACAAACATAGTAGGGGACTTTACACCACACTTTCACCAATGGACAGATCAACCAAAATGAAAACAAATAAGGAAACACAAGCTTTAAATGATACATTAAATAAGATGGACTTAATTGATATTTATAGGACATTCCATCCAAAAAGAACAAAATACACTTCCTTCTCAAGTGCTATTGAATATTCCACAGGATAGATCATATCTTGGGTCACAAATCAAGCCTTGGTAAATTTATGAAAATTGAAATCATATCAAATATCTTTTCCAACCACAACACTATGAGACTAGATATCAACTACAGGAAAAAAATCTGTAAAAAATACAAGCACATGGACACTAAACAATACACTACTTAATAACAAAGAGATCACTGAAGAAATCAGAGAGGAAGTCAAAAAATACCTAGAAACAAATGACAATGAAAACACGATGACCCAAAACCTGTGGGATGCAGCAAAAGCAGTTCCAAGAGAGAACTTTATAGCAATACAACCCTACTTCAAGAAACAAGAAACATCTCAAGTAAACAACCTAAACTTACACCTAAAGCAATTAGCGGAAGAAAAACAGAAAAAACCCAAAGTTAGCAGAAGGAAAGAAATCATAAAGATCAGATCAGAAATAAATGAAAAATATATGATGGAAACAATAGCAAAGATCAATAAAACTAAAAACTGGTTCTTTGAGAAAATAAACAAAATTGACAAACCATTAGCCAGACTCATCAAGAAAAAAAGGGAGAAGACTCAAATCAATAGAATTAGAAATGAAAAAGGAGAAGTAACAACTGACACTGAAGAAATACAAAGGATCATGAGAGATTACTACAAGTGATTATATGCCAGAAAAATGGACAAATTCTTAGAAAAGCACCACCTTCCAAGACTGAACCAGGAAGAAACAGAAAATATAAACAGACCAATCACAAGCACTGAAATTGAGACTGTGATGAAAAGTCTTCCAACAAACCAAAGCCCAGGAGACCAGATTACTTCACAGGTGAACTCGATCAAACATTTAGAGAAGAACTAACACCTATCCTTCTCAAACTTTTCCAAAATATAGAGGGAGGAACACTCCCCAACTCATTCTATGAGGCCACCATCACCCTGATACCAAAACCAGACAAAGATGTCACAGTGAAAGAAAAGTACAGGCCAATATCACTGATGCACATAGATGCAAAAATCCTCAACAAAATACTAACAAACAGAATCCAACAGCACATTAAAAGGATCATACACCATGATCAAGTGGGGTTTATCCCAGGAATGCAAGGTTTCTTCAATATATGCAAAAAAATCAATGTGATACACCATATTAGCAAACGAAGGAGAAAATCCATATGATCATCTCAATACATGCAGAAAAAGCTTTTAACAAAATTCAGCACCATGTATGATAAAAACCCTCCAGAAATTAGGCATAGAGGGAACTTACCTCAACGTAATAAAGGCCATATGTGAACAACCCACAGCAAACATCGTTCTCAATGGTGAAAAACTGAAACAATTTCCTCTAAGATCAGGAACAAGACAAGGTTGTCCACTCTCACCACTCTTATTCAACATAGTTTTTGAAGTTTTAGCTACAGCAATCAGAGAAGAAAAAGAAATAAAAGGAATCCAAATCGGAAAAGAAGAAGTAGGGCTGTCACTTTTGCAGATGACATGATACTATACATGGAGAAACCTAAAGAAGATACCAGAAAACTACTAGAACTAATCAATGAATTTTGTAAAGTAGCAGGATACAAAATTAATGCACAGAAATCTCTTGCATTCTTGTACACTTATGATGAAAAATCTGAAAGAGAAATTAGGGAAACACTCCCATTTACATTGCAACAAAAAGAAAAAAAATACCTAGGAATAAACCTACCTAAGGAGACAAAAGACCTGTATGCAAAAAACTATAAGACACTGATGAAAGAAATTAAAGATGATACAGGGCTTCCCTGGTGGCGCAGTGGTTGGGGGTCTGCCTGCCGATGCGGGGGCGCGGGTTCGTGCCCCGATCCAGGAGGATCCCACATGCCGCGGAGTGGCTGGGTCCGTGAGCCATGGCCGCTGGGCCTGCGCGTCTGGAGCCTGTGCTCCGCAGTGGGAGAGGCTGCAGCAGTGAGAGGCCCGCATACCGCAAAAAAAAAAAAAAAAAAAAAAAGATACAAACAGATGGAGAGATATACCATGCTCTTGCGTTGGAAGTATCAACATTGTGAAAATGACTATACTACCCAAAGCAATCTACAAATTCAATGCAATCCCTATTGAACTACCAATGGCATTTTTTACAAAACTAGAAGAAAAAATTTCACAATTTGTATGGAAACACATAAGACCCCGAATAGCCAAAGCAATCTTGAGAAAGAAAAACAGAGCTGGAGGAATCAGGCTCCTGGACTTCAGATTATACTACAAAGCTACAGTAATCAAGACAGTATGGTACTGGCACAAAAACAGAAATATAGATCAATGGAACAGGATAGAAAGCCCAGAGATCAACCCACGCACATATGGTCACCTTATTTTTGATAAAGGAGGCAAGAATATACAATGGAGAAAAGACAACCTCTTCAATATGTGGTGCTGGTAAAACTGGACAGCTACATGTAAAAGAATGAAATTAGAACACTCCCTAACACCATACACAAAAATAAACTCAAAATGAATTAAAGACCTAAATGTAAAGCCAGATACTGTAAAACTCTTAGAGGAAAACATAGGCAGAGCACTCTATGATGTAAATCACAGCAAGATCCTTTTTGACCCACCTCCTAGAGAAATGGGAATAAAAACAAAAATAAACAAATGGGACCTAATGAAACTTAAAAGCTTTGCACAGCAAAGGAAACCATAAACAACGCGAAAAGACAACCCTCAGAATGGGAGAAAATACTTGCAAATGAAGCAACTGATGAAGGATTAATCTCCAAAATTTACAAGCAGCTCATGCAGCTCAATATCTAAAAAACAAACAACTTAATCCAAAAATGGGCAGAAGACCTAAACAGACATTAGGGAACAGTGCCTTGCACTGTTGGTGGGAATGTAAATTGATACAGCCACTGTGGAGAACAGTATGGAGGTTCCTTAAAAAACTAAAAATAGAACTACCATATGACCCAGCAATCCCACTACTGGGCATATACCCTGAGAAAACCATAATTCAAAAAGAGTCATGTACCACAATGTTCATTGCAGCTGTATTTACAATAGCCAGGACATGGAAGCAACCTCAGTGTCCATCAACAGATGAATGGATAAAGAAGATGTGGCACATATATACAATGGAATATTACTCAGTCATAAAAAGAAAATTGAGTTATCTGTAGTGAGGTGGATGGCCCTAGAGTCTGTCAGACAGAGTGAAATACCATATGCTAACACATATATATGGAATCTAAAAAAAAAAGTGGTTCTGAAGAACCTAGGGGCAGGACAGGAATAAAGACGCAGACATAGAGAATGGACTTGAGGACATGGGGAGGGGGAAGGGTAAGCTGGGACGAAGTGAGAGTGTTATGGACATATATACACTACCAAATGCAAAATAGATAGCTAGTGGGAAGCAGCCACATAGCACAGGGAGATCAGCTCGGTGCTTTGTGACCACCTAGAAGGGTGGGATAGGGAGGTTGGGAGGGAGACGCAAGAGGGAGGAGATATGGGGATATATGCATATGTATAGCTGATTCACTTTGTTATAAAGCAGAAACTAACACACCATTGTAAAGCAATTATACTCTAATAAAGGTGTTAGAAAAAAAAGACTTAAAGGACTGGGAAATTTAATATTGAATGCTTATCAAAGTAAGAACTATTTTTTTGTCAATATAAAGTTTTTTGCTTATATCTCAGAAATGGCAGGTCCAACAACTTTTCATGAACCCAAGAAACACTAATCCAAATTGTAGTAATTTTGTAGTTAAGTGTTCTTGCTTTTTTATTTTCTATTTATATTCCCTCTTGTAAAAGCAACTTGAAGTGCCTCATTATATAGAAGACATAAGACTAAACAAAATTTACAAAATCACTAGTCAGCACTGGAGGCACTAGGGTAGCAACCATTTACTATGATCATTGGTAAGTAAAGAAGACAAATTAAACATTTATCCTCTCTTTTCTATACAAACTTAAGTTTAGAGTCCACTAACAACTCTAGTTTGTGAGCAAAAATTCTTTTTGGAAAATTTCCATCTAATAAATATAGAGAAAATTATAGAATTAGAAAGGCACCAATTGGCAACCTCTTGAAAAAACTGAAGATGGTAACAATCATCAACAGATGGTAAAAGTATTAGATGAAATGTTAATGAGAATCTTCACAATGAAATGGTCAGAGTGACAAAAACTACACCACCAATTACATCTCAATAACACTAAAATTATGATTACCAGACAGTACCGTCTGATTTAATGCAATATAAAGTACACAGCACTACCTATGAAGTATGCTAAAGAAATTGAATCCAAATGTAATCCAGTCTTCATATCTATTTTCTAGTTTATAGGAATTATAAATAGAGAAACATTCTATACACCATAAGAAGCAATTTTACTGAGTTAATTTTCAATGAGTCTTTGGAATTTTTTTTAAAAAGTGGGAGTGGGGGTAACCATTCTAGATTAAAGGGAAGTTAGAGAAACAACAAAAAAAAAGATAAGATGTACACCTTGTTTGGATCCAGATTTAAACAAAGCAACTATAGAATAATATTTTTAAATAATGAGTCATTTGAATATAGACTAAGTATTGGATACTATTAAAGACTTACTGGTAACTTTTTAGTTAATTAAGTAGAAATTATCTTTATTTGTCGAGTTACATTAGTATTGTCTAGTCAAATAGTGTGATATTGTAGCTTAAAAATACTATAGTAAGTTTGATAAAATGTTGATGCTTACTGTAACTAGGGGATAGGTATACGGGAGCTTGTTATACCTTCTCTACTATTATATCTACTTTTGTGTATCACATAAGTCCAAAAACTTCTATGATAAAATGTTTTAAAATACAGGATGAAATATAAACACACACATACATTGACTGATTGATTGTATAACTAATCTGAACAGAAACCACAGGAAATTCTCAGAAGCTACAAATGAATCCAGAGGTAGAACTAAGTACTGAAGCCACCAGCTAGCTTCCCTAGAGACATTTGTCATTCCCAATTGCCTAAACAGTCACTTCTAATGAACTCATAGAACAGAAGACTTACCCTAGGGCACACACAGGTGAGGGGTCAGAGCAAAAATCCCTGTATAAAACTAGGAGCCCAGATGCTCATATCCTCAATGAAAGAGTTTACTAAGAAAGTATCTATCCAGCTGTTACGGATCGAATGTTTGTGTTCTCTCAAAATTTATGTGTTGAATCCCTAACCCCCAGTGTGGCTAAATTTGGAAATGGCCCTTTTATGTAGGTAACTAAGGTTAAATGAGCTCATAAGGGTGGGAACTTGATCTGACAGAATTAGTGTCCTTATAAGAAGAGACACCAGAGGGCTAGCTCTCTCTCCATGTACATCACCAAGGAAAGGCCATGTGAGAGCATAGCAAGAAGTCAGCCATTTACAAGCTAGGAAGAATGCTTTCACCAGAAACCAAATCTGCTGACACTTTGATTTGGACTTCTCAGCCTCCAGAGCGATGAGAAAATAAATTTCCATTCTGTAGTATTTTGTTACAGCAACACAAGCATACCAATATATCCACAAAAAAAGATGGTGAGGAATGTTTATCAATCTTGGCATTGACAGTGAATGGAAGGGGGAAAAATCTCCCCTGAGAATCTGTAATCACAACCTTGCCCTTTTTTCAGATTTTCGGGGCTCAATTTCCTACTACCTGTGTACAAAAAAGCACCAACATAAGCGTGTAACTGAAAAATTGTCCCCCAGATGTCTGGAAGAAAAAACATACATGCTTTTTCTTTACAAAAATCACCCTCAACCTAGGCCTCAGAGAATTAGCACAGATAAATCTCCAGAAAACGTGAGCTCAAAATTAAACAATAATAAAAATTTTAAGAAAATCATCATGACTGACAGTCAGCATAAGAAAACAACAGATTAAAATACAAACACTTTAAACCACAGGATAAATAATAAACAATAACTATGTGTTAATATGTTCAAAGACATAAAAGAGAAAATCAAAGGTATGAGTTAATCACTAAAGACTACTAAAAATAACAAGCAGATCCAAAGAGTCCAATAAAGTTTCCAGAAATGAAAAAACAGCCATTTAAAATAAATCTTTAAAGACTAAACAACAGATTAGACTCAACTGAATAGAGAATTAGAAAATAGATTGGGGAAAGTTTCCCTAGAAGACATCACTAAGGATTATACGATGAGAAATGAGACGGAAAAATTAAGAAAGTGGAGTATAGAACAAAATGGCCCAGCATATAGTACCACAGGTAGCTCATAAAATACCTTGGAGAAAATTAGAAAAGAGGCAGCACAGTTGGACAAACACAGATCCTCAGGCACACAAGTTGGCCAGGAGAGCATGGGATGACATTCAGGCCTTAATTTTTCCCTCACCTGGGCACCTTGTATAGAGCAGAACTTGTATGAGCATTCAAAGCCTCTTGCCAGTATGCTTCTAATGAGAGTTCCAATAGTAAGGAAGGGAGAGAGAGGCATTGTTCCAAAAAAGGTTGGCTGTGAATTTTCTGAAATTGAAATATACAAGTCTCTAGATTTAGGTAGTATAATAAGCCCCACCAGTATTTATTTTCAACAAAACAAAAGCAAACAAAAAACCTAGACTCACCATAGTAAAGAACACCAAAGATATAGAATAGGTCTTAAAATCAGCTAGAAAGAAGAGGTGGATTACCTACAAAGTAGCACAACTTGATAGGGAGTAAAATGGAAGCTGTAAGAGAGTAGAATTATATCTTCAGAGTTCAGAGAAAAAACTAACTCAAATTTACCAGGTAAATATATGTTAGGAGACTACACATTCTTCAAAACATGAAACATTTACAAATATTTATCCCTCACTGGGCCACAGATCAAGTCTCAACAAATGTCCAATAATCTGTACCACAAAGACAATGTTGTTGACCATTAAATAACTAGAAGTCAAGAATAAATACCTTTGAAAACACATATATTTGGAAATTTTAAAAGTTCATTTCTAAATAACTTAGGAGTTAAGACAACTAAACAGCAATAATAATACTACATACCAAAATGTGTGGGATGCTGCTAAAACGATTGAAAGAGAAAAATTTAGAGCCTTGGGTGTTCATATTAGTAAAGAAGAAACTCTGAAAACCAATAAGCAAAGTATCCAAATTAAGAAGTTAGAAAAAATAATAAATCCAACATACATTTAGGAAGAAGATAGTTAAAAAAAGAACAAATTACTAAAAATAGAAAATAAATACAATAAGGAGAATCAACAAAGCCAATAAAACTGACAAAATTTTGCAAAGATCTCTCAAAAAAAAAGAAAGACCAGAACAACACTTTGCATAACTCCAGGGGCCACATGTATGTTATACTCTACATAAATGATGCATCCTGGGATTATGATCAGGGGAATCTGACTTAAATAGAATAATACAATATTAATCATGTCCCTTAAAGTTACGCAAAAGGTATTACAAAACGTACAAATAAACAATTTAGGAATGAAAAGAGACAACTATAGATGCAGCAGAACATTTAAAAGGATAAGAAAAACTTTTCCCCAATAAAATTAAAAATCTGAAAGAAAAGGAAAATCATTACTAAACTTGACTCAAAGAGAAACAGAAAGCCCGAATAATCTTAAAACTATTAAAGATAGCAAATAAAAAATTTAAATATTTCTATGAGGAAAACATTAGGCTTAGACAGATAAGCTCTATCAACCAATCAAGAGGGAGAACATTTCAAACGTATAGGAACTCTTTTTACAGAATAAAGAGATACACTCACCGACTCAATTTTGAGACTAATAGATACTAAAATTAGGCAATCTCACTATAATCATAGACACAAAAACCCTTACCCAAATCTTGCCATACTGAATCTAGCTATATATATATATATATATATATATATATATATATATATATGTATCTACATTTTAATATATAAATTCATCATGACCAAACTGACTCTTCCAGAAATGCAAGTTGAGTTAAATATTAGAGAATTTATTAATGTGATTCAACCCATTAAGATAAGTTTATACTTCATGACACTTTGCTGATGATAAAATAAGGTATGTAAAATATCTAACAGAGTGTCTGACAGCTGATAGAAGCTCATAAACACTTTTTCTCCTCCTTTCTGAAATGCTAATGAGCTACCGTACCTTTTTCTTTGGTTATAAACAACTAACTCTGACAAACTTAATCGGAAAGGAAATTGGAAGGATGTGGGAAAGCTAAAGGATAAAAGAACAAGATATGGAAAAGGCAGCTGCTGGAATGATTAAATTCCAACAGAATTTTAGATTGTCTAGCTGCCTCCTGAGAGAGGGCACCATCTGGCAGAAGGGGCAGATTACAGCCTCTGGGTATGGGGTTAGCTTCCGCTTCTGGAGTATGGGGACATGTATCTTGATTTAGAGGCACAACAAAATTGCCCTCAGCGGTAGAGAGGTGATTCCGCAGAAGAAAGTGGAGTGCAATTAGAAAGAGAAAAAATGAATGTTGGCCAGACAAAAAGACAAAAAATATCCACTCCAATGTTCAGCTAGGAGCAGCCTGACATGGAGCAGAAGAAACAGCTTCCACAAATCCGCTTTTCTGCTAGAAATGAGTTTAAGCCTCTCTAATTTAGCTCCTTCTCACTATATAGACGTCTACAAGGGTGCCAGATCTCTTCCCTCAAACTGATCCTTTCTCAGTGCTTAGAGATATAGGTAAAACCACCAGGTAGCTCTCATCAAACTCCTCTAGAGACAGTGAAAAAGGTATCAAGCCAATCTCTGCTAATGGGAATACTTTTCCAGCTGCCTCCCCAGTCCTATGCCAGAATATAATGTTTGCTTATTGCTGATGATAAAATGACCCAAGATTATACCTTCATTTTAAAATCGGACTCAAGTGAAAGTAACCGAGCGGCTCCTCTCAAATAGGACATTATGATGAAGTATTACGGAGCTTTCAGTCTTCCTTTACTCACTCAAGGCAGGGACTGGTTATCTATTGTAGACCCTGCACCTGGTTATAGGTGAGAGAATTCATCCTACAGGTTTTGTTTAATCATAGCCACTTGTCTTTAAAATACCAGTCTGGTTTTATATAATGGATTCAGCACATTTACAGACACATCAGTGCCCTTCAGTTATGAAACCGTTAAACATTAAAAGTCATATTTCACCTGAAAGAAGTCTACTGGCTTTAAATACACACAAAAATACCCTTAAACTCTCTCTTACCACTAACTCTATACTATTGATATCATATACTGTGACTGTACTTCCTAAATATTTTCTGTATCCAGATGCTACTCGACTGCTTCAGCTGTCTGCCATGTGACAATGAATATAGTATCTCATTTATTTCCCTGCCTCTTATGCTCCTTCCACCTGTCCTCTATATTGCTGCCAGAATGGCATGTATCATGTATACCATGGACCTCTGACCACTGTACTTCCTGTCTGGTACTCACCCATTTTCCCCATTTCTTTTGGTATACTCCTTAACTCACAAAGTGAGGCCCTTTGTGATCTGACCCTGGCCCACCTGTCCAATCTTCCTTCACTCTTCCATATGTCAGCAAAGCTATTCTCTCAGCGTGGTTTATTTTCCTGTTTTTTTAAATCTACATGGAAAACATCACACATCTCATCACAATGTCCACTTTGGGATGAAGTCTTCCTTAACTGAGAAGTCTTCCCTGACTCTCCAGATACATTTTTTCAGCTCTGACAGACTCCTGCTAAGATGGCCTCCAATAATTCCTGTCTCCTGGTGTTCAGGTCTTTGTGTAATACCTTCCTCCCTTTGAGTTCAGGTAGAAGCAGTGGTGACTGGTATCTAACTAAAAGAATACGGTGAAGATGATAGGATGTCATTCTCTTCGTTAGGTTACATTAAATAACAAAGATGATGGAATATTTTGCTCATGATTACCTTACATTATAGAAGACTCTGTCTTAAAAGACTGCAGAGAGATTCTCACACTGGCCTTGAAGAAGCAAACAGCAATTTTATAAACTGCCTCTGGAGAGGGTTACATGGCAGCGAACTATGGGTGGCTTCTAATACCCGAAGTGGCCTCCAACTAACAGGCAATGAAAAGGCGGGGCCCTCATTCATACAACAACAAGGAAATAAATTCTGCCAACAACCCGAGTAATCTTGAAAGTGGATCTTTTCCCAGTTGAGCTTCTGATGAGGCTACAGCCCTAAATGACACCTGGACTGCAGCCAATGAGACCTGGAAGCAGAGAATCCTGATAAGCTGTGTTTGGACTCTCAACCAATGGAAACTGAAGTAATAAAGGTGTAGTGTTTTAAGTTATTAAACTTGTAATTTAGAAATTACATAGAAAATGCATACATTAGCATAGAAAGCATAGAAAATGAATACATTAGCAACTCAAGATACTTTTCATTGGGGTCCGACTGAACTTTTCACATATCTCCATCAAGCAACTTAAATTTTTATATTCAAATAAATTGTTTTTCAATAGATAAAAATGTAAGAGCACTTATTATATATTTTTAATTTTGCATCTCCAGCATCTAACACAGGATGTACTCCATGACTCTTTGTTGCAACAAATAAAATAAAGGACTAAAGTAAAAGTGTAAAACTGGAAGAATATTAAATAAACTATTGAAAGCATTTTGTCATTGGGCATATAGTTTCTTTACAGTTGTAAACTCTGAGCCTGCATCTTAAAAAATTGAATATGGGAAAACTGAATAGGGCTATTATTTACTAAGTGCCTATTATATACTTGGTGCTGACCTAATAGATTTGGAAAATGCAGTTGAAATAAGACCCTTTTATAATTCTTTTTGTGGTTTATATGTAAAAATATGAGCTGTATGCAAGCAGCGTTAGTTGGATTTGTAACACTTTGGATAAACATTGTCAAAGGTGATTAGGATAGTCAACTTTGCAAAATTAAACAAGCTCTTCTAGAGATGGTTAAGCTGAGACAGCAGCCTCTCCTATTAGAAGGATAATAAGAGGCATTCTAACGGTGGATTGGATAATCTCTGAGGACTATTCCAGTTCTAAGATTCCATGATACTTAAAATTGCAATTTGGAAATCATTATTTTGTGGTAGCTAGAGAATTGCAGCCAATGATATGGTATCTACATTGCACAAAATATATATTGGAAAGCTAATTCTTAATGTATTCTCATGAATCATGAATAACTATATCCCTTTAAATAAAGTGTCTGCCCATAAAACCTAACCTAATACACATAGCCCCAATGAAAGTTTAAGGAACAGGTGCCGATTTTGAGTTCTGTATGTGCTGCAATGACTCCAGAAGCCACATGGTGGCAGAGTGCCGGCACAGTGTTTCTAATTCACAAGACTTCATAACAGGAATTCTTTATACATTCAAAGGCAGCTTTAATTGAGACTTTGGATTCTTCCATCTGTTTCCATTGTGCCAGATGCAGGGATTGGATGGAGGAACTGAGATGTCTATCTGGAGGCTCTAGAAAACGGAGACGGCAGGATATAAAATCATGTATATTTAAAGAAAAACTATTTATGGATACTACTCCTAATTTGCATGTGACCCCAAAATTACCACTATCTATCCTGATCACTGCCTTCTCCAATTATTCCTGTAACATTCACCCTCCCACACAAACTGGTGCAAATTTACAAATACATAACTCTCATTTAGATCCCCCAAATCTAACGGAACAAAAATTGTTTGATCTCTTAATAGGGCTTTAGTAATAAAAAATGAATACCCTTATGCTTATTCCTGTACCTTCCCACAGCTCACAACCACATATGAATATTATTTCAGTGCTATGAACAAGGGCGGGAAGCTTTTTCTCATTCTTCAAGATCAGGCCTTAGAGACCTCTATTGCATGACACACTTCCATAAAACTCATTTCTTTTCTTCTGAAAGGTAGAGTCTATTCCAGGGTTCATGAACTCTTTGATAGTATTTGAACCGGAATATTCTACAAGTTCCTTCATTCTACAGATACTTAGAGTACTGTCACAGCATAATAAGTCAACCACATAGTATGCAGTAGGTACACGGTGCCTTTCAGGGGGAACTAGTAGACTTTAAGAGAACGAGGACTCTTTTATAGTAGCCATTGTATCTACAAGGCCTAGATAGTGCCTGACACATAATAAACACTCAAAGAATACTGACAAAATAATAAACTTTACATGTACACTTAACAAATTGAAGTACTTTCGTAACTTGAGTCCATGGAGAGCCATGTAAATAGTAGTTTCTTAATAAATATTAGTTGAATTAACAAGGAACAGACCTGTATACTCCCAGAAATTTGCGTTCATTATTAAAAAATTGATATAAAACCTCCAGTAGTCAAGATGTATGTATTTTGATTGCGTAATCCTTGTGTGTGACTCTATGAGTAACCCACAAGAAATTCAATGCCTAACCCCAGGGATTTAACTGTGGCAGAGACGAAACATAGGAGGTACTTAGCAGTCAAGTAAGAGCAGCATTCTGCTTTAACCAATTTAGGTGTTATTTTTCATTTATCCTTATTGCTTTTAAAGTAACACATGTAAATACACCTATTTATATTTTCATACAAACTGTCTAGAAAAGCTTAGAATCTCCCACACCAACACATTCTTCAACTCCTGACATTCTTCTAGGAATTTAAACTGTTTCCACTTTATATTCTTTCCTAGGTTCTCTCTGAACTACTATACAATGTGAATATACCTTTAATTTTTTTTTTTTTTTTTTTTTTTTGCCGTACGCGGGCTTCTCACCGTTGTGGCCTCTCCCGTTGTGGAGCACAGGCTCTGGACGCGCAGGCTCAGCGGCCATGGCTCACGGGCCCAGCCGCTCCGCGGCATGTGGGATCTTCCCAGACCGGGGCACGAACCCGTGTCCCCTGCATCGGCGGGCGGACTCTCAACCACTGCACCACCAGGGAAGCCCTCTAATTTTTGATTTGTCCATTTTAACATCTATTGACTTCCTCTTACGAAAGATGAGGATTTAAGTCACACTACTCTCCTACTCCCAATTTCTCTTCAGATGTTTGGTATTTGTAATATTATTTTAGTCATTTTAACAGTTATCTCTGTAACTGGAAATAATTTCTTCAAAATTGATATCTTATTTCATCACTCTAGTAGGCTTTCTCAACTCGACAATTTTTAAGGTGTCAATTTGCCCATTATTCTTCCTTCAACTTTATTATTCTTTCTCTCTTCTGTCAGAGCTGAACGTTTATATTTTCAAGATTATTGATATTTATTTTTTTGTCATATGACTATAACAATGCCTTCCACAAATCATGCATTTAAAAATGTATTACATTTTTTAGGGCTTCCCTGGTGCTTTTTTAGGGCTTCCCGCAGAGCGGCTGGGCCCGTGAGCCATGGCCACTGAGCCTGCACCTCCGGAGCCTGTGCTCCGCGACGGGAGAGGCCACAGCGGTGAGAGGCCCGCGTACCCCCGCCAAAAAAAAAAAAACGTATTACTTTTTAAAAAAATTATTACTTTCTTATATAGTTTGCTTTGTAGTTGGCCTGTAAAATATAATCCTTCCCTTAGCCCTCACCCCACAGTTTCTAACTGCCTTTGTCTTTTTCTTACATTATTTGCCTTTACCATCATACTTTCAGTTATCTGCAGACTCTTGATTATATCATTTATTCTATCAAGACATTGTTTCTCTGAGCTTCTTCTAGAAGCTTCTGACCTTTATCTAAACTGCTGTCCAGGTCATTTGTACCCCCATCATTTTGAGACTTCCCACCACTATCTCTTCCTTGCTCTTCTGAGTTTACGCCACTGTTCGTTACACCTGTGGCTTCCTCTCTCTGGGTGTAGTCCCTTACTGAGTACAGGCTCATGAAACTTCCAGTGCAAGAGTGTATGTGATGCAGACCTTCCAAGTGCTCATACCATTACAAATATCTTTATTCTTATACTCGATTGGTACTTGGGCTAGTTATGGTACTTTGGCTAGTCATGGAATTCTAGATTAAGAAAAGTTTCCCTCAGATTGTGAAAGCATTGCTCTATCATCCTCTACATAGCGGAGCTCATTAAATATTAGGTGAATTAACAACCCAGAAGTTTTCTTGCTCTTTTACACGTTAATTTTAATTTCTGACATTTGATCAACCTGTGGTGGTCGGTGTGTCTCTTAAAATCTAGACATTAAACTTGAACATCAGCATAATCAATTTGAGTGGTGTAGGGCATGGAGGACGGCACTGTAACTATATCTAAGTTCAGCTGACTATGCCACCAGGGCAGATTTGTCTGGTTATTATTTCACATCTGCAAGTAAAAAGGGGGCTAGGTAATCATGAGTGGACCTTTCACAAGTGAATTTAAGTTGTTAACAACAAGAACACCAATCACTTTGCCCAAATTGATTAGCTTTTTAATAAGTTCCTTAAAACAATTTATTCTCTCTAATGTAAGTATAGACAAGGTCTAGATAGAGCTTTCATTTGAGGGGAGAAGGGAATGAGAATGGAGGACTGGAGACCCACATGCTTTTTAAACTGCAGTAACTTTGAAGGAAAATAAACTACACAAAATATAAAGCCAACAAATCATCTACAATGAAAACTAAAAATTTTACAAAACATCAATGATTAATTTTAATGTGCTCAACAGGGAAAATATAATTATAGGGAAATGGTTGTATTTAGGGCCATCACCATTATATATTTTATTTTAAAAACTTGGCACTACATTATCTTTCAATTAGAATACTAAGCTATTACAAGTTTAATTTAACAAAAACAAATTATGAATTACTTTGTGAGCCACTACTGCATGCCAGACAATGTACTTGAAATGTTCACATACTGCCTTTATTAGAACCTCAGAAGGAGTGTGTGGACTGCAAAATGATCTGTATTTTACAAACATGGAAACTAAGGCTTGACTCTGAAACATCTATGTGTCTAGAGTCACACAGGTAGTGAATAAGAGTTAGGCCTCCACACCTTCCTGCTGTAGGTTCCGTGTTTTATGCACTTATCACACTGCCTTTAACTTTATGCCATCCCATATCGACACCCACAGGTTTGTGAAATATACTTCTATAATGAAACCTTAAATTTCTAGCTCTTTTCTCTTCCAGGGAAGCCAAATCACTTCGAATATATGATTAAAATTCTCCTCATAACATCTTTATCAGTTCAAATACTATGATGATCTCCAATCAAAATTGAGAATTGCCAGTCTTGCCTAGATAAAAAAGGAAAATAATAATAATAAACTCAGTAATTTAAAAAATACAATATGTACTGAAAGCTTATTCTATGACAGGCACTGCGCTAATCGCGTACATGTACTGACTCATTTAATCCCCCCAACTATCTTACAAAGCAGGTATTATTGCTGCCTCTGTGTTACAAGTACAGCTGTAATTTCTTTGGATTTCTTATATGAAAATGATTATATTACACAGTCCATCTATTTTATATTCAGATAACTGAACTCATCAGAACATGATTAAATAGAATAAATATATCCATATAATAATTTCATTCATCATGGTTATGTGGAACCAAGCTGCCCAAGCAATAATCAACTTCTAAGACTGAAAAATACCAAACTAGTCACAGGACATTCAAGTCAACTGAGATACAGAGAAGTTAGGTGGCTTTAAGCAATGTAATACAAGCACTCACTAGTAAAGGTAAGAACTTAATACCCCAATATAAAATAAAAAGTTAAAAAAATTAAAAAAAAGAACTTGACACAGGTATATCAGTGAAAACAGTTTTAGTTTGTTTTAAGATCGTAATATGAGGTCTACTACTGTTGATGTTGTTTTTTAACTTTAAGAACTGAAAGCGAATTAAATAAATGTTACAAATAGATTCTATAATCTCAATTTAACATTATAAATACTAACTCTAATATAGAGCTGAAAATTTTTAATCATTTAAATAATATAACCATAATATAAAAAGTGTGGGGAAAGATATTAAAAAAAAATGTTATCAATTATCACATCACTATTACCTCCTGGAATTTCCTTCAAGTTAAAAGCTATTGTAACAATTTCATTCCTGGCTATAGATTGCTAATCTCTTTCTCAACTATTTTTTCATTTGCATTTTCCCATCTCTTTTTTTTTTTTTTCCCTACAATACATGCCCACAGTTTTGAGTCTGGAATGTATTTTTTTTTTTAAGAATTCAACCAAGGTTGAAATCATATATAGGCTTAATACAAACCATTTCCTTTCATTTGACTTAGACTTTCATTTTTTTTAG
This sequence comes from Delphinus delphis, assembly GCF_949987515.2. Lineage (NCBI taxonomy): Eukaryota > Metazoa > Chordata > Mammalia > Artiodactyla > Delphinidae > Delphinus > Delphinus delphis. The sequence goes on along the minus strand of NC_082690.1, from coordinate 49,149,683 downwards.
ACTCTTTCATTTTAAATACCATTAGAATTTAGGTTAATTTCTTCAGATAAGGAAGCTAAATATGAAAAGCAGTAAGTTTTTGAGAGTACAGTGCCTACTTTCTCAAGTTCTAACCTTTGCTGAGCTTCTTTTCTTAAAAATAATGGCATTTTGTTAATTTAACTATGAACCTAATGAACATCTTTGCCTACAAACCTCCAGTACCTTGCAAAGCACTTAGCATAACCATAATATGGGAACATTTCCAAATAAAAGAATTGTGTTTTAAGTAGCAAAAGAAAAATTACTAGAACTACAATTAAAATATCATTAAGAACATCTTAATCCTGACAATACTTGAGTGGCAACTCAATCCAGTCAAGAAATGCTGAGTATCCTTCTTAGTCTAATATTTCATTGTCAACATAAAATTAAGTGTATTCTTAGAAGAATATACTTCCTATATCCATTCAATATGGGAAACACCTGAATATTGAAAAGTATGTGTAATATGGGAAATACAAGGTATTACCTGTAAGCTTCTATGTGCTATAAGTTTTGAGTCCAAGTGATGCTAAACTGGTATGATGCTATGACTCATTTTTAGATTGTATGAGTGATTATTCCAGGTTGTGCATGAACCCCCCTTTTTGAGATACTTCTCATTTACACCAAAAAGTGCAAAAATGCAACAAAAAATTAGTTATATAGAAAAAGAAAAATACTCCAATTCCCCCATAAGAAAATAAATAACCAGCTATGTTCAGTGATTTGCTTTGTTGACTAGCCCCTTAAGCTACTTTGACAAAGAACCACAACTAAGACATAGCAAGCCCATGTCTAAGACATGGTTAGGTGTGGTGGAACATGCAAAAGATAAATAAAAGACCCCAATCCTGTCCCAAGAAAATCCACAAGTGCCATAAATATCAAGTCTCAGAATTACATTTGTATACCATATTACGAATTTATGTCTACAATGTCCTTTTTTTAAAAAACATCTTTATTGGAGTATAATTGCTTTACAATGTTGTGTTCATTTCTGCTGTGTAACAAAGTGAATCAGCTATACGTATACATATATCCCCATATCCCCTTACTCTTGTGTCTCCCTCCCACCCTCCTTATCCCACCCCTCTAGGTGGTCACAAAGCACCGAGCTGATCTCCCTGTGCTATGTGGCTGCTTCCCACTAGCTATCTGTTCTAAATTTGGTAGTGTATATATATCAATGCCACTCTCTTTGTCCCAGCTTACCCTTACCCTTCCCTGTGTCCTCAAGCCCATTTCATACGTCTACATCTTTATTCCTGTCCTGTCCCTAGGTTCCTGAGAACTTTTTCTTCTCTTTTTTTTTTTTTTAGATTCCATATATATGTGTTAGCATACGGTATTGGATTTTCTCTTTCTGACTTACTTCACTCTGTATGACAGACTCTAGGTCCATCCACCTCACTACAAATAACTCAATTTCATTTCTTTTTATGGCTGAGTAATATTCCATTGTATATATGTGCCACGTCTTCTTTATCTATTCATCTGTCAGTGGACACTTTGGTTGCTTCCTGTCCTGGCTATTGTAAACAGTGTTGCAATGAACATGTGGTACATGACTCTTTTTGAATTATGGTTTTCTCAGGGTATATGCCCAGTAGTGGGATGGCTGGGTCGTATGGTAGTTCTATTTTTAGTTTTTTAGGAAACCTCCATACTGTTCTCCATATTGGCTATATCAATTTACATTCCCACCAACAGTGCAAGAGGGTTTCCTTTTCTCTACACCCTCTCCAGAAATTATTGTTTGTAGATTTTTTGATGATAGCTATTCTGCCTGGTGTGAGGTGATACCTCATTGCAGTTTCGATTTGCATTTCTCTAATGATTAGTGATGTTGAGCATCCTTTCATGTGTTTCTTGGCAATCTGTATATCTTCCTTGGAGGAATGTCTGTTTAGGTCTTCTTCCCATTTTTGGATTGGATTGTTTGTTTTTTTGATACTGAGTTGCATGAGCTGCTTGTATATTTTGGAGATTAATCCTTTGTCAGTTGCTTCATTTGCAAATATTTTCTCCCGTTCTGAGGGTTGTCTTTTCATCTTGTTTAAGGTTTTCTTTGCTGTGCAAAAGCTCCCAAGCTTCACTAGGTCCCATTTGTTTATTTTGTCTTTATTTCCATTTCTCTAGGAGGTGGGTCAAAAAGGATCTTGCTGTGATTTATGTCATAGAGTGTTCTGCCTGTTTTCCTCTTAGAGTTTTATAGTGTCTGGCCTTACATTTAGGTCTCTAATCCATTTTGAGTTTATTTTTGTGTATGGTGCTAGGGAGTGTTCCAATTTCATTCTTTTACATGTAGCTGTCCTGTTTTACCAGCACCACTTACTGAAGAGGTCATCTACTCTCCACTGTAAACTTCTGCCTCCTTTATCAAAGATAAGGTGACCATATGTGCGTGGGTTTACCTCTGGGCTCTCTATCCTGTTCTATTGATCCATATTTCTGATTCTGTGCCAGTACCATACTGTCTCGCTTACTGTAGCTTTGTAGCACAGTCTGTAGTTAGCGAGCCTGATTCCTCCAGCTCCGTTCTTCCCTCCCAAGACTGCACTGGTCATTCAGGGTCCTCTGTAGCTCCATACAAATTGTGAAATTTTTTGTTCCAGTTCCATGAAAAATGCCATTGGCCATTCGACAGGGATTGCATCAAATCTGGATACTGCTTTGGGTAGCATAGTCATTTCCACAATGTTGATTCTTCCAATCCAAGAACATGGTACATCTCTTCATCTGTTTGTATCATCCTTAATTTCTTTCATCAGTGTCTTATAGTTTCTGCAAACAGGTCTTCTGTCTCCTTAGGTAGGTTTATTCCTATGCATTTTATTCTTTTTGTTGCAATAGTAAATGGGAGTGTTTCCTTAATTTATCTTTCAGATTTTTCATCATTAATGTATAGGAATGCAAGAGATTTCTGTGTATTAATTTTGTATCCTGCTACTTTACCAAATTTATTGATTAGCTTTAGTAGTTTTCTGGTAACATCTTTAGGAGTCTCTGTGTATAGTATCATGTCATCTGCAAACAGTGACAGTTTTACTTCTTTTCTGATTTGGATTCCTTTTACTTCTTTTTCTTCTCGGATTGCTGGGGCTAAAACTCCCAAATCTATGTTGAATAATAGTGGTGAGAGTGGGCAACTTTATCTTGTTCCTGATCTTAGTGGAAATGGTTTCAGTTTTTCACCATTGAGAATGATATTGGCTGTGGGTTTGTCATATATGGCCTTTATTATGTTGAGGTAAGTTCCCTCTATGCCTACTTTCTGGAGGGTTTTTATCATAAATGGGTGTTGAATTTCGTTGAAAGCTTTTTCTGCATCTATTGAGATGATCATATGTTTTTTTCCTTCCATTTGTTAATATCGTGTATCACATTGATTGATTTGCATATATTGAAGAATCCTTGCATTCCTGGGATAAACCCCACTTGATAATAGTGTATGATACTTTTAAAGAGCTGTTGGATTCTGTTTCTAGTATTTTGTTGAGGATTTTTGCATCTATGTTTGTCAGTGATATTGGCCTGTAGTTTTCTTTCTTTGTGACATTTTTATCTGGTTTTGGTATCAGGGTGACGGTGGCCTCGTAGAATGAGTTTGGGAGTGCTCCTCCCTCTGCTATATTTTGGAAGAGTTTGAGGATAGGTGCTTGCTCTTCTCTGAATGTTTGATACAATTCGCCCGTGAAGCCATCTGGTCCTGGGCTTTTGTTTGTTGGAAGATTTTTAATCACAGTCTCAATTTCAGTGCTTGTGATTGGTCTGTTTATATTTTCTATTTCTTCCTGGTTCAATCCCAGAAGATGGTGCTTTTCTAAGAATTTTGTCCATTTCTTCCAGGTTGTCCATTTTATTGGCATATAGTTGCTTGTAGTAATCTCTCACAATCCTTTGTATTTCTTTAGTGTCAGTTGTTACTTCTTTTTCATTTCTGATTCTGTTGATTTGAGTCTTTTCCCTTTTTTCTTGATGAATCTAATGATTTATCAATTTTGTTTATCTTCTAAAAGAACCAGCTTTTAGTTTTATTGATCTTTGCTATTGTTTCCTTCATTTCTTTTTCATTTATTTCTGATCTGATTTTATGACTTCTTTCCTTTTGCTAACTTTTGAGTTTTTTTGTTCTTCTTTCTCTAATTGCTGTAGGTGTAAGGTTAGGTTGTTTATTTGAGATGCTTCTTGTTTCTTGAGGTAGGATTGCATTGCCATAAACTTCCTTCTTAGAACTGCCTTTGCTTCATTCTATAGGTTTTGGGTCATTGTGTTTTCATTGTCATATGTTTCTAAGTATTTTTTGATTTTCTCTTTGAGTTCTTCAGTGATCTCATGGTTATTTAGTAGTGTATTATTTAGCCTCCATGTGCTTTTAATTTTTACAGTTTTTTTCCTGTAATTGATATCTAGTCTCATAGTGCTGTGGTCAGAAAAGATACTTGATACCATCTCAATTTTCTTAAATTTACCAAGGCTTGATTTGTGGCCCAAGATATGATCTATCGTAGAGAATGTTCGACGAGCACTTGAGAAGAAAGTGTATTCTGTTATTTTTGGATGGAATGTCCTATAAATATCAATTAAGTCCATCTTGTTTAATGTGTCATTTAAAGCTTGAGTTTCCTTATTTATTTTCATATTGGTTGATCTGTCCATTGGTGAAAGTGGGGTGTTAAAGTCCCCTGCTATGATTGTGTTACTGTCGATTTCCCCTTTTATGGCTGTTAGCATTTGCCTTATGTATTGAGGTGCTCCTATGTTGGGTGCATAAATATTTATAATTGTTATATCTTCTTCTTGGATTGATCCCTTGATCATTATGTAGTGTCCTTCTTTGTCTCTTGTAATAGTCTTTATTTTAAAGTCGATTTTTCTGATAGGAGAATTGCTACTCCAGCTTTCTTTTCATTTCCATTTGTATGGAATATCTTTATCCATCCTCTCACTTTCAGTCTGTATGTGTCTGCAGGTCTGAACTGGGTCTCTTGTAGACAGCATATGTATGGGTCTTGTTTTTGTATCCATTCGGCCAGTCTATGTCTTTTGGTGGGAGCATTTAATCCATTCACATTTAAGGTAATTATCGATATGTATGCTCCTATTACCATTTTCTTAATTGTTTTGGGTTTGTTTTTGTAGGTCTTTTCCTTCTCTTGTGTTTCCTGCCTAGAGAAGTTCCTTTAGCATTTGTTGTAAAGCTGGTTTGGTGGTGCTGAACTCTCTTAGCTTTTGCTTGTCTCTAAAGTTTTTAATTTCTCTGTCAAACCTGAATGAGATCCTTGCTGGGTAGAGTAATCTTGATTGTAGGTTTTTCCCTTTCATCACTTTAAATATGTGAAAGATTAGCTATTAACCTTAAGGGGTTTCCCTTGTATTTTATTTTTTGCTTTTCCCTTGCTGCTTTTATTATTTTTTCTTTGTATTTAATTTTTGATAATTTGATTAATATGTGTCTTGGTGTGTTTCTCCTTGGATTTATCCTGTATGGGACTCTCTTCACTTCTTGGAGTTGACTGTTTCCTTTCCCATGTTAGGGAAGTTTTCAACTATAATCTCTTCAAATATTTTCTCAGTCCCTTGCTTTTTCTCTTCTTCTTTTGGGACCCCTATAATTTGAATGTTGATGTGTTTAATGTTGTCCCAGAGGTCTCTGAGACTGTCCCCAATTCTTTTCATTCTTTTTTTTTTTTTATTCTGCTCTGCAGTAGTTATTTCCACTATTTTATCTTCCAGGTCACTTATCCGTTCTTCTGTCTGTTATTCTGCTATTGATTCCTTCTAGAGAATTTTTAATTTCATTTATTGTGTTGTTCATCATTGTTTGTTTGCTATTTAGTCTTTGTTAAACATTTCTTATATTTTCTCCATTCTATATCCAAGAATTTGGGTCATCTTTACTATCATTTCTCTGAATTCTTTTTCAGGTAGACTGCCTATTTCCTCTTCATTTGTTTGGTCTGGTGGGTCTTTACTTTGCTCCTTCATTTGCTGCATATTTCTCTGTCTTCTCATTTTCCTTAACTTACTGTGTTTGGGGTCTCCTTTTCACAGGCTGCAGGTTCGTAGTTCCTGTTTTGTTTGGTGTCTGCCCCCAGTGGGTACGGTTGGTGCAGTGGGTTGTGTAGGCTTCCTGGTGGAGGGGACTAGTGCCTGTGTTCTGGTGGATGAGGCTGGTTATTGTCTTTCTGGTGGGCAGGACTGCGTCCAGTGGTGTGTTTTGGGGTGTCTGTGAACTTAGTATGATTTTAGGCAGCCTCCCTGCTAATGGGTGGGGTTGTGTTCTTGTCTTGCTAGTTGTTTGGCATGGGGTGTCCAGCACTGTAGCTTGCTTGTCGTTGAGTGGAGCTGGGTCTTAGTGTTGAGACAGAGATCTCTGGGAGAGCTCTTGCTGGTTGATATTACGTGGGGCTGGGAGGTCTCTGATGGTCCAATGTCCTGAACTCAGCTCTCCCCCCTCAGAGACTCAGGCCTGACACCTGGCCAGAGCACCAAGACCCTGTCTGCCACACAGCTCAGAAGAACAGGGAGAAAGAAAGGAAATAAAAAATAAAATAAAATAATATAAAATATAGTTATTAAAATTAAAAAATATTAAAATTAAAAATGTAAATAAAAAAATGAAGAGAGCAACCAAACCAATAAAGAAATCCACCAATGAAAGGAAGCGCTAAAAACTATACTAACATAAACTTAAAAATCAGAAACTAGTCAGTCGCATACAGCAAACTCCAAGCCTACAGTTGCTCCCAAAGTCTACTGCCTCAATTTTGGGATGATTCGTTGTCTATTCAGCTATTCCAGAGATGCAGGGTACATCAAGTTGACTGTGGAGCTTTAATCCACTGCTCCTGAGGCTGCACGGAGAGATTTCTTTCTTTCCTTTGTTCTCACAGCTCCTGGGGTTCAGCTTTGGATCTGGCCCCGCCTCTGCATTTAGGTCACCCTCTGGCGACTGTTCTTTACCCAGACAGGAGGGGATTAAAGGAGCGGCTGATTAGGGGGCTCTGGCTCACTCAGGCTGGGGGGAGGGAGGGGTACGGAATGCAGGGCGAGCCTGTGGCGGCACAGGCTGGCATGATGTTGCAACAACCTGAGGCATGCCGTGTGTTCTCCTGGGGAAGCTGTCCCTGGATCCCGGGACCCTGGCAGTGGTGGGCTGCACAGGCTCCCCAGGAGGGGAGGTGTGGAGAGTGACCTGTGTTTGCACACAGGATTCTTGCTGGCTGCAGCAGCAGTGTTAGCATTTCATGCTCGTCTCTGGTCTGTGCTGATAGTCACGGCTCACACCAGTCTCTGGAGCTCGTTTAGGCGGTGCTCTGAATCCCGTGTCCTTGTGCACACTGAAACAACGGTCTCTTGCCTCTTAGGTAGTTTCAGACATTTTCCTGGACTCCCTCGCGGCTAGCTATGGCACACTAGCCCCCTTCAGCCTGTGTTCATGCAGCCAACCCCAGTCCTCTCCCTGGGATCTGACCTCCGAAGCCCAAGCCTCAGCTCCCATCCCCCACCTGCCCCGGAGGGTGAGCAGAGAAGCCTCTCAGGCTGGTGAGTGCTGGTCGGCACCGATCCTCTATGCGGGAATCTCTCTGCTTTGCCCTCTGCACCCCTCTTGCTGCGCTCTCTCCTCCGTGGCTCCGAAGCTTCCCCCCTGCCACCTCCTGTCTCCACCAGTGAAGGGGCTTCCTAGCGTGTGGAAACTTTTCCTCCTTCAGAGCTCCCACTCAGAGGTTCAGGTCCCATCCTTATTCTTTTGTCTCTGTTTTTTTCTTTTCTCTTTTGCCCTACCCAGGTATGTGGTGAGTTTCTTGCCTTTTGGGAAGTCTGAAGTCTTCTGCCAGCGTTCAGTAGGTGTTCTGTAGGAGCTGTTCCACATGCAAATGTATTTTTGATGTGTTTGTGGGGAGGAAGGTGATCTCCACGTCTTACTCCTCCGCCATCTTGAAGGTCCTGTCTCTACAGTATCCTTTTGCCTTGCTTACAATTCAAGTATCTTTCCCCTGTTTAATTTTACTCATAAGACCAAAGGATATGTATTACCTAAAACCAGCTCAAGTTACAGTCATGGTTCTTCAGTCTGCTCTTCTATACTCTGGTGAAGCCTCAACACAGTCAGAAAGTCCAAGTTGCCTTCAGGGGGAAATCTAAAATCTGTTCTAATAGCAGGATGTCTCCCACTGTTCTTTGGTTTGCTATGTGTGTGTGTGTGTGTGTGTGTGTGTGTTTTGGTGAAGTAGAAAGGGTGAGCAGGAGGGCTGTTTTCAGAAGAGGTAGGTAATGGAAAAGAGGGTAGCTTTTTCTTTTTAATTTATAGCTACCTAATTTATTAAAATGTAAAATCTATACATTGTAGATTGCAATTATTTCAATATGCTATGTTTCCGGATATGTCACCGTTTAGAAGAACCCATTCGTGGCTACTAGAAAAAGCGGAAAAGGAAAGAAAACCTCACAATAGAGGAGTGTGTGATGTGAGATAAGAAAGAAAGGAAAGGAGCAAGGAGGGAAAAGCAGGTGAAAATAAAAGAGGATGTCAGGGATTGGGAACAGAAATATGTAGAAACCATTTGTTTCGTCATTATAGAAATCGTTATTAATAATCATAATAAAGTCATTCTTGCTTCTCCTTAAATGTGTATCCTTATTTATGCTAACAACATAAAAATTCCTGATGCCATTTTTAGACTCTCGGAGCTTCCACTTTTTTTTCTGAAATATTTAGTTTAGAGACAGCGTTTGCATCCATGAAAGGAGGTGACAATTTCTACAGCTTTCACATAGACTACGTTGTTGCTTCTAAAAGCCTTTGTGAAAGAACATATCATCTCCTTACTTGCACTTTTTTTTTTGCAAAGTATTAGAGAGCACCATGGGCATCTCTATAACTAATGTTGCTGGAAGATTAATTTGATAAGAACCTGCTAATATTTTTGAGGTTTCCTCCGCAAAGCCCAATAGAAGTAGTATTTCATTGTATATTATTTCTTTGTGTCACTTAAAGTTTGTAACCTGACTAGTTGTTAAATGAGATTTTAGGACGTGGCTACTTTGCACAGTTTTGTAAAGCAGAGACAAATATAAAATTACTAGCAAGCAAGAGAGAAAGAGAGAGAGAATTCAGATTTTTTGTACATGTAATATAAATAAAAATCTGTTACATAATATGTATTATTTTATATCCATTGTGTCCTTGATATTATTTCTTTCTTAATAATGACTTTGTTCACACTGAAACAAAATTTAAAGAAATTTAGAGTTGATTTATTTTCTTAGCCCTTGCAGTTTAAGCATGACAATATCTTATTTTCATTTTTTAGCTCTTCAAAATTTCCAAGACAACTAGATTTATCCTCCAGAACAATTTCACACATTTTCTTCACTTAAACTAGTTAAATCAATATGAAAAATAACCAACATTTTTGAATACTTGTTTCTCTTTTGAATAAACATCTAGCCTTTATCAACAGAAATAAAATTGTATTTCAAAATCCCTATTTTATAAAAATGCAGCTAGCTCTGAACGAATATCACATTCAACTCATGAACATTTTTAAACACAAGATTACGTATGGGCTCACTTCAAATTCATGAGGTAACAACATGCAAATAATTATGCCTTGGAATGTTATGGTTAAAAATGCTAAAAAAAGCTATTCCAACTTGATTATGAGTTAGCGGCATCATTTAGGTCTAGATGTTCGATATGAATATTCAGTGTGATACATTGTTTTTAATATTGCCTTAAATGGTACAATCATCCTTGGATGACATATGTACTGTTGCACAATCCATCCCAGTTACAAAGAAATGATTCCCTGGATGTTTAACTGAAAATGATATGAGCTACTTTTCTGTAGCCTTGCCATCCAGTTCTCTGATTAAGCAACACCCTCACAGATGAACCTTAAAACCAAGCTGTTAGAGAAAGAATATATCAAGGAATCCTATAGTGTGTAACTTACACGAATTCTTCCTAATAGAATCCACGGGCCAACAATTATTTATTGAATATCAGCTATATCCATGGTATGTTTCATTGGAGGCTATAGGATATAATATCTACCAGCATTTATTGAATACCTACTCTAGACATTGTACTGGTAACTATCTTCTGTATGCTGGTATGGGCGGGCTTGAATGTCAGGCTAAAAAATCTAGAACTGATCCTGTAGGCAGTTGATAACCTTTAAAGGATTTTTTCTTAGAGGGTCATGGAAAAATGCATGTGTTTTAAGAACAGAGAGAAAGATTAATCTGGCAGCAATGTGCATGGACAGTTAAAGTTCAAGATTAGCAGCAAGGGGATTGCCAGGTGGTAAACAGAAAGGGTCTAAACTAGGGCTGTGTCAATGGAATGTGAGGCCAGGGCTGGAGATGAGAAGCACTGGCATGAATTAGAGGGTCTGATGAAAACCTAGTCTTAGAGATTATGAGAAGTTGAAGTTGAAATTCCACTTTGGGGACTTTATTTCATAACTATACTTGTACATATGTGAAGAGATAGTTTTGTATTAAAAAACAACAGGTGAGGGCTTCCCTGGTGGCGCAGTGGTTCAGAGTCCGCCTGCCGATGCAGGGGACGCGGGTTCGTGCCCCGGTCCGGGAAGATCCCACATGCAGCGGAGTGGCTGGGCCTGTGGGCCATGACCGCTGAGCCTGCGTGTCCGGAGCCTGTGCTCCACAACGGGAGAGGCCACAACAGTGAGAGGCCCGCGTACCGCAAAACAAACAAACAAACAAAAAAAACAATAGGTGATGCTGTAGTAACCACAACATCTCAGGGACCTAACATGATGACAGTTTATCTCTCAGTCACAGCACAGTCAGATGCTAGTGGGGCAGCACTCCTTCATATTATAATTATACCATCTGGAACACATGATTTCCAAGGGTTCTTTATGTCAGAAGAGAGCATTGGAGGGTTACACAGAATAGTTTTAAGGTTCAGGCCTGGAAATTACTTATATTAATTTTACCCTTATCTCATTGGCTATAACCGAGGCACATATCCCCATCCTAACCACACAGAAGGCTAGAAATTTAGAAGCGCTCATATATTCAGGGAACACTAATGTCAGCAGGTTTAGTTGTAAGAGCAAAAGATTACAACAACCCAAATACTTATCAATTGGGAGCTAGTTAATAAATTATGCTACATTGGAAAGTGCTAAAAACAAGTACTAATATGGGAAGGTCTTGAAGATACATCAAGTGAAAAAAAAATGAAGTGCAGACAAGTATTTATACTATGTTACCTTTCAGTGAAAAGGAGCACATCTGAAATACTTGATTGAATTATAAACAAACTCTGAAAGGATACATAAGAAATCAATGACAATGGTTACCTATTTAAAGAAGGGGTTGAATGAGTGAAAACACCCTTCAAAGACAGCCTAGGTTTTATTTTTACCCATAACCTAATTCAAACAAATGAGTTTGGTATTTTACCTTTTCTATTATACAAACCATTTTAACAAGAAATGTCAAACAATGTATGTCTCAGTATGACCTAAAAACGAATGAATTCAAGCATAATTACAAGGTAACAAACTCCAAGACAGACCAATGGTGGAATGCCACCAGAGATGTGGATTTGCTTGGATACTTTCTGAGCATTTAATAGTGAAACTATAGCTGGTTTGTATTCTGAGACTTCTTAATGGAAGGCAAACAAAACTAGCTGCTGGGGCTTCCCTGGTGGTGCAGTGGTTGAGAGTCCGCCTGCCGATGCAGGGGACATGGGTTCGTGCCCCGGTCCAGGAAGATCCCACATGCCGCAGAGCGGCTGGGCCCGTGAGCCATAGCCGCTGAGCCTGCGCGTCCGGAGCTTGTGCTCCGCAACGGGAGAGGCCACAACAGTGAGAGGCCCAAGTACAGCAAAAAAAAACAAAACAAAACAAAAAAAAACTAGCTGCTGATTATTTTTCCTTGAATTGTGCCTTTCTAAAAGCCCAATTTAAATTTAGCTTGGGATTTCCTGTCAATGCTTTAAAAAAAGTCAAAGCAGCTGTTTGCTGTTTACAGTTTGGTGTGCTAGAATTTGGCTCACCATGGATTCCAGACTTTGCCTGCTAAGGGAGAACTAAGAGAACCTTAAGTGCCATCTAAGTAGGTTTTTCATTTCAGAAGAATCCCAGCACATTTCTGGAAATGAGGGAAACAACTCCATCTAGCCAGCCATCCTGTCTGCACCTCAGCTTCCCTACTCGTAAAATAGGGGTTGGCTATCTTCATAACAGGGTCTTTGTGAAGAATCAATGATGAGATAGTCTATCAGAGATTTGTACACTGGGAAGGGCTAATTGTCAATTCTTTTTCTGGAAAGTTCTTTTTGATATCTTAAATAAGACTAGGACCTGATGTCAACCTGCTCCCATTGCACCTGTGCCTCTTCTTCCAATGATTCAATGTTTGTTTTTCCTCTCTCCTGCTAGCGTGCAGTGCCTTGCACAATGCAGTATTCCAAGTGTCTACTGCAGAGACAGGCATATAGCTCAATTATTCATTATTGAATTAAATGAGTGACCATAAGAAATTCTTGATCCTCCCTCTGATTCACACTCTTTCCCCATGGTCAGCACTAACCACCAGAACTCCTCAGGGAAGAAGAATGTCTAGGAGATTAGTTAGTCAATATTCCTGAAGGAGCAGGTTAATATTTGTCTTTTAGGTTGGCCATACCATATTTTACTAATTATAGGTATAATGTTACAAGGAAGGTGATTTGTGCTAAAGTCAAATCCATTTTGTTCTATGCTTGTAATAATAAAGTATTTGTAAACATATATTGAATACTTAATATGTGCTAGACATTGTTTTAGACAGTTTACATTTAATCCTCTCAACAATCCCATGGGATCGATCCTGTTATTGTTCTCATTTTACAGATGAGGAAACTGAGAAACAGGTAAAATATCTTGCCCATGTTTCCATAGCTTCTGTTGGCAGAGCTAGGATATTGATTTAGGCAGTTTGGGTCCAGAGGCTACATTCTTAGCTCCTCTACTATACCTTCTTATAATGAGAAACTATTTTTAACATAGCATAAGCACCATTGAAAATATACAAAGTAATTCCAAGTTAACTTAGAAATGGATATTTTAAATGGTCAGTTTTGGTGCCAAAAGAAAGGCTTTGGTACTCATGCATTCCTGGTTGCAATAGAAGGTGACATAAAATTTTTGGTAAAATAACAGTATGTGGAATGTAATGTATACTCGATGAAAATGGCCAAAAATCAGACAGGGTTGACTTTGAATCACTGTTGCTAATGGTTTGACCCACTGATCTCCATTTCTGGTAGTCTGTTCAAAAGAAATAATAAAGAAACACAAGGAAACGCTTACATAGCAAAGATGTATACAAAGTCATTTGTGTATTTATTTGCCTACCTTTTAGAAACATTCTCATTGGAAGAAACAGTGAGGATAAGTATTTTAAAATTTATATCTTACAACTCCAGTCTGAAGTCTTTGTTGATTAGTTTCAAAGTTCAAGTTCACTTGGTTCAGCAAATGCCTTCAGGGCAGAGGTAGCTTTAGTGCAACACCAACTCTCTGGGTTCCTGTCTTCACTTAGGTTTCTGCCTGATAATTCTTTACTATCTTGTTAGTTGCCTGGTACTTTTAAGAAGTTTTGTTTGTTTGTTTTTTTATTTTATTTTTTTTTGCAGTAAGCAGGCCTCTCACTGTTGTGGCCTCTCCCCTTGTGGAGCACAGGCTCCGGACGCACAGGCTCAGTGGCCATGGCTCACGGGCCTAGCCGCTCCGCGGCATGTGGGATCTTCCCGGACCGGGGCACGAACCCGTGTCCCCTGCATCGGCAGGCAGACTCTCAACCACTGTGTCACCAGGGAAGCCCTGTTTTTTTAATTTATTATACACAACATTTTTAGTTGTGGTCAGAGGGGGAAGGTGGTCCAAATAACGGTATCCAACATATTACCAGAAACACAAATCCCTGTTTTGAATTGTTTAATCATTCAGCTGCTCAAGGGTACTGGGCTAGGCTAAATAATCTTTCACATATTCTTCTCCTATAATGTTTATAGAATCATTATGGCATATCAAACAATAAGAGGGCTAACAAAAGACAAATTGTTTAAATATGAGCATATGCACCTGGAAATTAAGAGACCTGAGTTTTTCTTGGCCACTGACATTCTACCATGTGATGTCAGCAACATATTTAATTTACTTAATGCTTTAATTATCCCACTTGTGAACCAGAATGAAAATATATTTCACTTACAGTTCCATTTTTCCCATAAAAATTCTCTCAGCTAAGTGAAGAGTTCCCAGGAGGGACTGAATAATTCAATGTACTAAGTTTACATGAGCTAAATATCTTCATAGTTGGTTTTCATTGCAAAACGAAAAACATTAGCAACAAAAGTCTTTAACCGTGTCTCTTCAGAGAAAGTTCTCATAAAAGATGCTTAGGACCAATAAATGGTGGAATTGTACTCTGATTTTTTTTTTTTTTTTAACCATAGGCAAGAAACATCCTGTACCAGATGACAGTTGCTTTCCTGCATGGGCACTGACTGAGAACTCTCCTACTTAAATTATTTGTGATAAATTCACTTGAGCTTTAGATTTAATATTTTACTTATTTTGCAAATGTCTGTGATTTATGGGCATACATCAAGGAGAAAGTGCACTTCACAGAAATTAGGGAGAGAAAAACCTCAGTAAGCCATTCTGCCTAAGAAGTACAATGGGGACTCCTCCCCAGTACAGATGAGACGAGAGAGTTGGTGAAAACAAGCTCTCTAGTGAGTCGTCCGAATGTCATTGGGACGACAGTCATCACATTCCCATGGACTGGGCAGCTAACAACCCCTACCCCAACAAAATGAAAAATCTGTAAAGTCTGTGAACTACCACAACTAGGGACATTCCTTCCCTCACCCAATTCCTTTATTTTGTGACTGCAGTACATTTTGTCTGAGGGTGGCTTAAGGGATTGGGAGCAAAAATGTGGTTTGAATGAAAGAAAATGTCCTAAATGCAAAGCAGTGAAAGAGGTTTAATTGTAAATGTCACCTGTATTAATATTCTTCACACTGTTTTTACTAATCATACAAATAATAATAACTATCATTTACTGACTACTTCCTATTTTGCATACATTATCTCATTTTATCATCAGAGCATCTTCTTGTTAGGTATCTTGATTCCCAACGATTGAATGAGAAAATTCAAGAATAAAGAAAAAGACCTCAGAGAAGGCAACAGGTCAACAAAAGAAAAATTTGTACTAAAGTTGACATGACTCCAAAGTTGACATGACTCCAAAGTCTGTACTTTTATATATACTTTTATATATATACTGCCTCTCTTTATTAGAGCTTCTTGAGGGAGATTTATTTTTGAAACAGGAAAAAGGAGTGGGAATTATATTGATAAATTATAAAATCATCACTTCATTATAAATTACAAAATTATTTCGTAGACACTCCTATGTATTCACCAAATTGCTATCTTTTTTCCTGGACCCACAAGCTGATGACTTTTCCCAGCCTTGCTTGATAGGAGATTGGTGTCATTGATTGTGTTCTGTCCAGTAGAATGTGGGCAGAGATGACATGGGCCAATGCAGGCCTTGTCATGAAACCTCTTATACAATCCTCCAAGCCCTCTTTTTCTATTATTTGACAATCTTGGAGGTCAAGTGATGAAAGTGGCAGTGACAAAGGTGGAAGGAGTAGGGCTCTGTGGTCCAGAGGTCTATCACCAACTGCACAGGACTCCGATGTGAGAGCTATAGGATTGCATTGCATTAAGTCACCACTGTCTGTTACAGAAGTTAGCTTACATTGCTGCATATACTACCTTTTAACCATGAGAAAAAATATTCAGTAAAGCCACTAATGTCATGCTGACATTTTCAATTTCTTCTCTACTTCTAAGGACTCAGGCTTATTACTAGGTTTTGCAAGTTGTAATACTACTAGTCTAGTTTAGGAGAAAATGCTTTTGTCAGTATATGAAAATTAACAATGGTTCTGTTTTCATCTGGGACAAATGAACCATAATTTGCTTTGATGCAGAAATCAATTATACATGAATTCTTTCTTCACGGTGCTTTATTTTTATAACAATGAATTTTATCTAGAAAAAAATAGACTATAAGAATCCAAGTGATTCTCCTACTTAAAATGTCTCAGATCTGAAAGCTTTCCTTTCACTTTTGCTACAGTTCTTTTAACCAGATGATACACAGAGCTTTGATGACGTATAACAAGAATTGAAAGGAATATAACGGTGCCACGGTAATCGTAGTGGATTCATCAGATCACCTGTAGAGGGAGCGTCAGCCAGGTGGTATGTTTGAAAGCTCTTAAAAGGGAGCGTGTGGACAGGACCACAGGTATGGGAGAACAGGGAGGAAAGCAGAGGGCAAAAATGTCAAGGAATAGGAGAAAGAGAAGACAGATATTAGTGGTACTATAAAGAAAGAGAGTGGAGCTCATGCTAGATTGGAGGATTAATTATGACCTGCAAGCCAGGAAGGACTGCTGTTCCGTATCTACTTCCATCCCTCAAACCAGGTACCAGTAGGAATGAGGATTTTAAGGCCCCCAACCTTATCCTTGTTGATTAAAACTTCTTTTCATATTTTCATTTTAAGGGTATGTTAAGCAGTGCAATGTAGCTGATATTCCTAGATGTTTTAGGTAAGAGCAAAGGTAAATCAAACAAAATAAGCCACAAACATTACTCACACCCCAGCGAGGGACAGAGCTGGCAGTGGGTTTACACAATTCTTACTGTGCAAAATAAGAGTCTGTATGATTTATGCTGTAACATCAGCTGCAATATTCTGGGTCAGCCCAATTTATGAAGCACATTATGTGTTCTATACCCAGAATGACTGCTGACTCAAAACACTCAGTAAAGAAGCAGCTCAAAGAGCTGATATTTATTTTGTATTTAGACTCCTAGAGTGAATTCATTTTCAGAACTCTATGACACTTCCTCAGTTACAGTTTCACATTTTCACCTTTTAATATGTATATTATAGGTAAAGAATAAATTAGGGCTGGTATGCACGAAAAGGGAGGAACCACTAACAAATTAACTTATGGGGGTCTTAATTATGTCTCTCATAAGGGATACACACCTCTTGGCTTAAACAAGAATTTGGGCCTCCCTTAGGCTGTTCACCACATGAAAATAGGGACTGAAAATGCCTGGAATGCCCTTCTCTCCTTCGGTGCCCTGACAGTGTTCCTTCTCCTACACTCAAGTCTTACCCCTCCTGAGAAGCCTTCCCTGGCCTGCCCAGGGGCCTCCTTTCTAATTTCCTAGTCCTTTATAGATAATTCCATCTCAGAGCTTCTCAAATTGTACTACATGCATGTATCTCTCCTCCCCCACTAGGTGGTGGGCTCCTTGAGGGTAGGAGCCATGCTGGTATTTTTGTCCTTTCTTGCACTCAATAGAAGTTTATTTAGTGAATAAAAGTAAGTGGAGAATGACTATTCTTTGATTTGTGATTCCGCAAATGTCCAAGGTGCTTGTCTTTGCTTGAAGTTTGGCTTCATTGACAAACCCGAAAACTTTGCTCAACAGGTCTGGCCCACCCACTACCTTTGGCTGTATGCTTATCTAAGAAAGCTACATACTTTGGTTTGTTACCATGTCACCCACTAGAAATGTTGTGCTCCTGTGTCTCTCCAAGCAACTTTTCTGATTTCTTCAAATGTGGTAGATCCTCGACAGCTCAGTCAATATGTGCTTGGAAATCTTGCTTTGGTCACTTATTTGGAAGACACTAAAACAAATATGGCATCATGCTCTTGATACTCCAGGGGCTTATAAATGGTTTTGGGAAGACAGAAAATTTACGTGTAAAAATATAAGGTCCAAATGATGGTAATAATATTATGAAAAATAATTTTAGGTTTAACTACTACCTTAAAATTTCAAAAAACATTCATATACATCATCTCATTCAATACTCACTATCCCTTACAAGATACTAGGTCTACCTAAAGTAGGTGTAATTCATAAAGGAAGCATGAAATTCATTGGCTGAATATGTTGTGTTTCATTGCTATTTTACGAAAGGAGAAACTGAGGCTCACAGAGATGATCTAGACCGCACAGCTCATTGGAAAGGTAGAGACAGGACTGGAAGCAAGGACTGCAGGCTTCAGTTTAGTCCTCTTTTCACTTTGCCACTATCCTGAGAATGCATCAGGACCTCAATGGTAGTGAATTTGTCTGATGTGCCTTCTTATACTTCTGTGTCCACTCTCACAAGAAAGCCCTCCTCTCCAAATCCTTCACTGACAGTTATCTTAGAAACCTGAAGATCACCACTGCTTTATCACCAAAAGAGCAGACCAGCATTTGAAATTAAGTGTCTTCCTCTCACTCTTTTCATGCTAAAACTCTCTGGACTCTGTCAACATATAGTCAAAAAAGAGACTAGGCAGGGGATTTTAGATATTGTTTTTGTGTGTGTAAATAAGTATTTTCTCTAATATTTTGGTTATTTTATATATAACTTTTTCTAAGGAACAAATATTAGCCTGAGTATCAAGAGTACAGAATTTTAAATTAGTAACTGTCCCAACTACTACATCATCATCACCGTTGTCACCATACCATCACCCTCCTCCTTCTCCTCTTGTCTAACATGCTTCATATTCTTTGAGCACTTAACTACATGCCAAGCACATGCAGTTCTGTTTTTCCCTTCATTTAATCCTTATAACAATCGTACCAGGTTGGTATTTCTGTTCCATTTTATGGTTGAGAAAACTGAACCCTGGTGAGATTAAGTAATTTTCCTAAGGTCAGGCAGCAGGACAGTTATTTGGCAGGTAAAACTCTGGTCAATCTGTCCTATGAGTAGCAATAAAAAGCAACATAGACCAACTTCAAGCATAAAAGATGCAAAGCACATTAAAGATAGCTGTAACCTCTTCAAGGGCAGAGACTTACAGACCCTCCTGTTATATGCTTTCCAAACACCCTGTACTGTTTTTTTCACAGGACTTATCACAGCTTATAATTATGTACTTATTTTTGTGATCATTTGTTTAATGTCCTTCTTCCTGCTATGCTGTCCCTTCAATGAGGAGAACTGCTTCTGTTCTAAAAGCTTACTTCTGTTTGCCCAGTGCTTAGCAGAGTGCCTCATGCATGGTAGGTACTCTATAAATAGCTGTTGAATAGATGAATCTCCTCTGGTCTCTGTGTCTAAGTGGCTTCATTGAGGATTTCTTTGGTACTCTTAATTAATATTTTGGGACTCAATGTAAACATCTATGGAGCTCATTTCTAGCAGAAGAAAAAAGTGTACTGGACCCTGACCTGGCCTCATGTCTTAATCTTTATGCTTAGCAACAGGGTAATTTTAGGTGGTGACCCCAAAGAACTTAACTACTATACTTGAGCCATAGACACACTTTTGAAGAGAACTAGTCATTTTCATAGCAGCTATCTTTCAATTGCATGTTCGGTATATCTGAAGCAGATGAACTTTCATAAGGTACAGACACTAATATGAATTTTTAACAGCATAAATTGCACTTTTCTAAGGAGTAGCTTCTACACTTTGAAAATTATGTTTTAAAGGTCAAAAATTAAAAAAAAATTGTCCTTGCTTTTCCCTAGATTATTGGAGTTTTCAGAGAAGCCATTTCTCTCTATGGTCCAACAGCTTAACCAAAAACTCAATTCTTTGAACATTATTTCCACCCAAAGAAATTTTACAAAAAAAGGAGGAGGAGGCAAAGAAGAAAGAAAAGCTTTTTGTAGGTTGAAGAACTAATAAATATTATGTCAGCCTAGCCAGTAGGCTAGTGTTTTAAGAAGGATAAAATGTGTCTATACTATCTTATCCCTCTTAATCTTCTGCCACAGTGGGGAAATTCTGGGGCAGTTATTGATAAAGAACAAGTCCAAGGTCATTGCATGATGAAAGGTCAGAGCTTGAATTTGACTCCGGGTTTGAACACAGAGTCCAGGTTTTTTCCTCTGTATCCATGGTTCTCATGTTTTAGCAATTCATGAAAATTCCCTGAAGGGCCTTTTAAGTCACAAAACTCTCAGTATCACCCTCAGAGTTTCTGACTCAGTATATGACTAGGATGAGCCCAATCATTTGCATTTTTAAAAAGTCCCTAGTTTTGCTAGTCCAAGGACCACTTTTTAAAAACCATCACTTTACACAGTGCAGATGTGGCACCCTTTCTGTGAAATAACACAAAATATGGCCAATTATTTTGGGATTCTAATGAAGAACTGGCAAATTTGTGATCAAGCTTTTTCGTCTATCAACCTTTATTATCTAACACCTTTCCCTGTGTTTAGATATGTGTTTAGAGATTCAAAGATGTGGTCCGCGACAGTTTGAAGTTTTACAGTGAAGTACCTCACTAGGTCTGATGATATTAGGATTGTATCACTCACATACATCAACTCACTTGATCCTTCTAACAACTCTATGACTTAGGCAAGGCAGGTAATGGTATCTTCATCTTATAGATGGGAAATCTAAGACCTAGAGACCTTAAGTGAAAATACAGCTTACATCTCTAATAAATAATAGAGATAAATTCAAAATTTTCTCATTTTATCACAAGTCCAGGGCTTTTTCCACTAGTGGCACTGCCTTCTCATTTGAATCATTTTAAGATTAGTCTTTCACTTAAAAAAAAAAAAAAACTTGGCAATATAAGTCACAGAACTTGTTATATATTTTATGTGTCTTAGCATAAGCTTTATATAACAGAAAAGGAGAAATTCCTTCCCACCGCAACTATTTTTTTCCAGAGCATGCAATGCTGCAAAACAATGTTCTCAGTCTGTTTTTTTTAGACATCTACTATTTCTCAAATTCATTTTCCAGAAGATATCCTCTGTTGGTAGGAGTAGATTGTTCAATTGATTGCTAATAGGACATGGAAATCATTGTTAGTAGGTTAACATTTAAAACTCAGTTCATTTGGGAGTCACCCAAAAACTGCTACAGTAATAACACAGCTATTTGTGGCATGTGGGCAAGATATCTTTTGGTTATCAGTCTGTATTCCAGGACACCACATGTATAACCTACCTCAAAGGTTTGTACAGAAGACCAAATAAAATGAGGTGCTGGCAATGCTATGAAGTCTTTAAACCTCTTCCACGTTCTGTAGCAGCCGATCAGTTGCCTAGTCCTGTTCATTTTACCACCATAATATCTTTTGCATCCTTTCCATTCCCACTACCATCACCCTCATTCAAGCCTTTATTGACTCCAGCCTAGTCTTTTTTGTGCCAGACTCCCAACCATTCTCATTCCCACCAACCTCCATCCTTTCCAATCCCCCTTACACTTTGCTGTGTGATTAATCTCCCTGAAAACAGATATGATCATGCACTTGTCAGCTTGGAATCCTTCAATGACTCCTGTTTACTTACATAATAAAATTTAAATAGCTGGATATTCAAACCTTTCCACCCTCATTTCTGCTTTTCGATCTATTTCTCACTCATGTAATTCAGGTGTTTGTCTTATACTCCAGCCAGAATTATTGGCTTGCCATTCCCCATATTTCATCACCTGTGCTTTCATATCTCCCTAACCTTCCCAATGTTGGCCTTCTGTCGAAAATGTCCTTGATGACTCACAGTTCCCATTCCTATATGCCTTAATCCTATTCCTTCTTCAAAGCTCAGGTCCAAAGGCACCTCTTCCATTAATACTTCTTCAATGTTCTCAGAGGAAGTAATCTTACTCTTCTGAATTTTTTTTGTATTATTTATGCATCCCTTTTATTTTTTCCATCTCCCTGACTTTTGCCTCACTCCAATCCTCCAAATACAAAATTTTATCATACTTTCCTGGGTTTATAAGCTTTATTGATTTTCCATCGCTCTGAGGCAGAAGAGCAAAATCCTTGATGTGGTTTATAGCATTCTACACAATGTGGTCTTTGTATACTGTTCTAGTCTAACTTTCCGCTTGCTGCTCTCATCCACGCTGGCCTTCTTTTAATCTTTTAATGAGACATGCCCTTCCTGTCTCGGGGCCTCCAAACATGCTGTTCCCTCTACTTAGACTTCTCCTCCCCAACTCCACCGCTCCTTACCTAGTTCATTTTTGTTCAGTCTTTAGAGTCCAACTCAAATATCACCTCTCTGAAGAAGCTTCTCTTACTACCTAGGCAAAGCAAGCACCCCACATGTAATTTTTCATTGTAGTACATACCACAAACATTTAGTGTTTGCGCCCTCAGCTAGTATGTAATTTCTATAAGGTCAGGGACTTGGGTTTGTCTTACTTCCTACTGGATCCGCATTGCCTAACACAGTGCCTGGATACACAGATATTGGGCAAATATTTGTTACCTGACTTAAACATAAATAGGTAGAACACAAATTAGATATATCTGTTAAATTATTGAAAGTGTGGTTTTGCCTGATTTCCTCTCTCTCTTACCAGGCTGTAAACTCCTTGATTTAGTTCTGTACTCCCAACAACCCAACCCTTTATAGCTAGTAAATGCAAAGGAAATACATGTTGAACAAGAGAATAAGTGAATGAAGGGAAAAAATGGACAAATGAACAGACAGATGAAAAATAAAGTAGTAACCTAACTCTTCACAAAATTTTCAAATTCTCACACCTTTTAGAATCTTTTAACATCTCTAGATATGAAAAATAACCAAGCCATTCACATTTTACAGGCCAAATGGCTTGGTATTTACTGAGAGCTGATGTTTATTGAGGGAAAAAGGAAAAAAGAAAGGAAACAGAAACACTATTATACTATGGAAAAGAGGCAGTATTGATATATGATGCCCAAATTCAGAGGATCCTTTATTCTTGTAACAATGCCTGATGTGTGTGTGTGTGTGGTGGTGGGGATTCACAAATAGGGACAGCAAAGGACAAAATGGATGAGAATAGTCCTTGGAAGAAGGAAACAGTTGTTTCAGTATGTTTCAGTTACAAAAGGAAATCTAATGATTTATCTGTTTTATGTTGGTAAGTTTCCATTTATTGACATCAGGAATGACCTGTAGCTGCAGTGTCTCTTCACCAGCCAGGCCATGACACCTTCATCCTTATTTCCTCTCCTGCATGTCAATCAGCCCCGGGAGACCAGGCGCCACACACCCGCAGACCCTTCACTTCCTATGTTCTCTGTTTGACGCGCTCGGTGTGCCACCTTGGGCCAGTCGCTTCTGCCTTCTGTAAAATAAAGTGTCTAGTCTGGTCTCTAGTGTTCCTCTAATGTCAAACATCCTATGGCTGTATGTCTTTCCATGCTATAAGCTTTGGTCCATGGCTGCTGGTGCCTTGATTTCATTCAATGTTTACTGTCTACTATATGCCAGGGAGTGTTCTAAGTGCTAGGGATATAGGGTAAAACAGTGATCTTCAATGACAAAAGCTTTGCCCTCAGAGAGCTACCTTCTAATGGGAGGAGATACAAAACAAACAAGATAAATAAAATATGTGGTATGATAGGTACTACAAAGTACTAAGGAGAAAAAAAGTCAGAAAGGGCGACTGGGAATGTGGTGAGGATGTATTGAACAAGTAGCCAGAGAAGGTTTCACTAGGAGAGTGACATTTAAGGAAAGACTCAATCCTGTTTCCTAGCTGTTTGCTCCCGGCTCCTAGCAATTGCTTAGCTTAGTTGCAGCTTTGTGGGCTCTTTGCTTCTTTCCTTTAAATCTGATGTTTTTGTTCATTTTCACTGCTACAGTCATGGTTCCATCCCTGTTGTCTCTTGCCAGGACCGTAAGTAATGGCCTCCTTCTTGGTCTCACTGTTACCACCTTCTCCATACTCCATCTTGTTCTCTTTTCTGCTAAGAATGTTATCTTCCTTGTCATCAACTCTAGTACACTTGCTTTTGGAAAATTCCCCAACTACTTCCCTCATTGATCTCTAAGAACACCCCGCCACCCGCCTGCTATCACCACACTTAGCCCCTTATATCCTCTGAACATGTCCGTTCCATGCCCATACACAAAGCCAGTTCCCTCTGCCCATTCCCCACCTTTCTACCTGGCAAACTGCCACCTGCCCTTCAAGGCTCTGTTCAGAGTGCTTCCTCTGGGACATGGTCCTCACTTCCCCTGGATGGAATTGGCTTCTAACTCCTCAGTGCTCTCTGTACCTTGCACATATCTCTCTGCTGCATTTATCATGTATTTTGATTTTACATTTTCCTGTTCCTAGCTCTCTTTCCCGAGAGCATTCCTTACTCCTACATACTTTGCGTTTAGTAAATTCTCAATGAAACTGACGAGGGCAGAGATACTGAGGGGAGAGGAGAGGGTAGGGAAGGGAAAGGAGACTGTCAGTCACTCGTAGAAGACGGGCAGCTAAAAGGTAGGAGAAATCACTGCTTCCTAAAAGCTGTGGATTAGAAGAGACCTCACAGTATCCCAAATTCTAAAACTTGAGGCTTCAGCAGTAACCTTCCTTCTTTTAATCTAGTCCTGCCCTTTTGTCCCAGTTCTTATAACTGGGCTTCTACAACTCAGTCCCCACCTGGTGGCCCAGTTCTGAGAATTCGCCTTCTGTCTTGCCTCTCTCTGCAATCTCCCTTTTGGAGACCTGCCTAATATGTCAGGCTGGCCAAGCCTGGAGCTCTGTCTTGCTCTTATCTCCCTCGCCTTTCTCCCTTTTTAATCTCTGCCCTGCCCATGAACCCAGGCAGGTGGCCAGGACCCTGCTAATCCCTGACAGACTTCCATGACTCTGACTCCTGAGCATTACATGCTCCTGGGTTCCCTCCTTTCCTCTCACTATCTGCCTGCTGTGGCCACAATCCCCCCTATCCCTCTTGCCATCTGACTATTTAGATGACCACCTGCTCTCTAAGACTATACCTTTCGGATTCTGTACCTTGCCTATTCAACTGGAGTGCTTCCCAAAAACCTCTGGGCCTAGGTCTGGTTACTTTTCCTTTTTTCCCTTCTGCTTCTAGATCCTGGACCCACCCACGTTTGCCTTGCTTCTTTCTCTGCTCTGTAGGACCAGGAACACTTAATAGTGAAAGATGCTCTTGGGGGTATCAAGCCCACTTTAAGATATCTAACAATATTTGAATATTGGAGAGCTATATTTAAAGCTCTAGTCCAACACTTCCATTTTACAGATGAGGACCCTGAAGCCCAAAAGGGGAAGTGACTTTCCCCAGGCTGCACAGATAGCCTGTGGCCGAACCACTGCTAAAGTCCAAGTTCCCGGTGTCACTGTCAAGAAGTGTCCTTTTCACTATACCCTTTCACCTTGGCAGTCCTGCTTTTCACAAATCAGAGTTCTGTGAAACAAGGATCACAGACTCACATGCAGGCACTAGGAAGAAGGTATTGATACTAACCCACAGCCGGCACCTTTTCAAACTAAATAGATCGAATTTGATTAATCTAATCTCCTTCAAGGACATAGGAGTATATAAAGAACCAGGAAGAGACAGCAGCTTTCATTTATTCCAAATAGAATAACATTTTTGAATTTCTCTTCTGGGTGTCAATAAGCTTAGAGAAGATGGTCTGGGGAGCCAGAGCAATTAATCAATTAAGAAAAGGAAAGAAATCAGAAAATGGTAAATAATGAATCATCGAGTGGGTCCTATAGCATTCCACAGGAGACATTCCTGAGACCAAGGCCTTTAAAAACGATTTAATCTGTGGCCTAGAAGAAGACATGGAACCTATGCCAAATATATCTGTCTAATCAAATGATATGCGGCACATAATTAAGACGATTGACTAGCCCTTACTGGATTCATTAAACCTGAGCTTTATCACAAGTTTAAAATCAAGTGGGGGAGATGGCTGTGCACACAAACAGGAATAAAGCAAGGCATGCAACGAGTGTGGTATAAACAAGAACGCAAAGGAGCTGTTGCAAAAGAAGTGACTTCTCCCACCAAGAAGGACTAGCAGGAATACCATGGAAGCAAGGGCTTCTAGGATCTCAGAGGTAGCCTGACCTAATGGGCCAAACTGAAGCCCTGAGAGCTACCCTGGATGCCACCTTTGTTTTAACTCCTATATCCAGGTCGTCATCAAGTCTGTCAATTTCAATACCTAAACTACCTTGCAGACCAGCTTTTTTCCTGAGCCGCTACCTTAGTTCAGGGCCTTGTCATTTCTCAGTAGGTGTCTGAAGTAAGGCCCTGGCTGATCTTAAGCCTACAGTCTCACCTTCTTTCAATTCATCCTCCACACTGCTGACAGAATGATCTCACTGCTAATCTGATCACATCACTCTGGAGTTTAAAATCCTCCGATGACTCACCCTCTGCAAGGCCTTCCCTCATCTGGCCCCTTTCTGCTCAGGTCCTTCTATTCCTTTCCTTGCACATTATGTTCCAGTAATATTGAATTCCCCGCACTCCCCCTAAAAAACGCATTTCGCTCTTTATATCTCCATGATTCCTCCCTGGGTCCTCCTCCAAAGTGCATGGTTAACAGACGAGCCATTTGGCAATCGGGAGGAATCACATTCACTGCAGGACTTAGAAGGGCCCTCTATGCCAGTGGTTCTGTCTCCTCCACAGAATTTTCCTGGCAACATCACTCCATCCTAATCAGTATCAAGTGTAGAATCTCAACCTTGTTTGTGGCTCTTTGGTTGAAACCTTTACATCAAGTAAGAGTGAAACTGTTGGCAGGGAAATCATGAGGGCCAGTTACAGGGAAATGAACAGGATGATTAAAAGGAAAATACCAGTTCTTAAGTACATACAATGTGCTTCACGCATTACACATTCTATTTGCTACGTGTACCACATTTAATCCTTATAACAAATTGGCAATCTTTGTTCCTTTAAAGATAAGGAAAATAAGGCTTATACAAACTGATCGCTTCTTCAATGTCACTTAGTGAGGAAGGGGTAAGGATCACTTAGTAAAGATTCCAACACTAATCTCTTATCTTTCTACCTTCTTATCAGGGCCACAGCATGGTAACCATGCCCCCAAATTGCTTTCTGAACCATTCGAAGCAAACATGTTGAACTTAGTTTTAGTGCAATCAACTTTTTTCCCTGGTTCTCTGAAAATGTGCCTATTGCAGATGTGTTACACCTTCTCCCTCCCCCTACCAGGAAGTCCGGAGGCAATGACAGAGCACAGCCCATACAAGGAGGTCCCAGTTTTTCCTTTCTGGACAAGATAATTAGAATTGTGACTTTATAGAACTTAAAGTAACTTGACAGGCTATTTAATCAAATGCTATCTTTTTATAGAACAGAAAAATGGGACCACAAAAATCATACAGTACATGAGCAGCAGAGACCGGACTGGAAACTCCCAGGCGAGACTAGCTCACTTCCTGAGCCCCGATGGCTGAGCACTCTCCCGTGTTGCTTCTGTTAATCCTTACAAAATACCTGGAGAGTAGGTATTGTTACCTCTATCTCACAAATGGAGGTTAAGTGACTCAACCCAAGTCACACAGCTGGTTACAGGTGGTGCATCAGGGATTCAAACCCAGGTCTACACCAGGGAGCTTCTGGCTTCAACCCCCCACTCCTCATGAACATTTCAAGTTCCATTGTCAAATATCCATGGACCAAAAGGAAGGGTTTTTGCCAGAGGCTGTGACTGAAGTTGCTCAGTCAATTCAGATGGACCCTTTGGCAGCTCACTCTAAACAAGACAGAACACCAAACAATGACTCCACTGTATGAACCATCATTTCTTTTAAACACCTAAACTTTAAGGATTTTTTTAAGACCTTACGTATATCATAGTAAAGTTCTTAGAATATTGAACTTATTTTACTTATAGAAAGCCATTTTCTTATCTTTGTACTTAAAAATAGTGAGTACTGACTTCTAAGAGTAAAATCAAGTAAACACACACCCTTGCTCCATACACCTATGAAAACTAGAGCGATGCAGTAAAAAAGGCAGAAAACACAGCTCTTTAATAATCAAGGGTAGAATCATACCATGTAGAAAAATAAAATATTAGCAGACCTCTGAAGGTGGAAACAAGACTCTATTAAAAACCGCCAACTTTTATTTCTATCATTTAGAAAACTCCAAGGGCAAACACAAAAACCTGAAACGCTGATTCTAAAAGTCCTTGACGAAATACCCATTTAGAAATTAATATTTATCACGTTTTCAGTGTTCCTGACACAACCGCTCCTTATATGCTGATGTTTATGAATACAAATTTGCTGGCTCTGTGGACATATATTACCTTTTCGGAAAATAACAAGGGAGGCAGATGCCTTCTTATGATTGCTAGAGCTAGAAATCTACCAAGAATGGACAGCAACATTTATGACAAATGAAACTGAAATCAATGGACCACAGAGATCTGAGTCATACACTGATTCAATTGATTATAATGAGAAAATAGACAATGACTCTCTCACCATTTAAGACAATTTAGAAAACACCGGTGATGTGATTTCTGTCTTATTCTCTCTCAGATTAATGTGGAAGAAATAAATAAAAGGTGGATGGATGGTGGAGTTAGGGTTGGCGAGGAGTTCAGAGAGCATAAGATCACATCCAATGGCTCTGAACTAAGTGTCCACAGTATCACAAAGCATTTAGTATCATATTTCAAATATCATTATTATGCTACAATTGTTCCTTAATACCTCCTTTATATAAGTTTAAAAGCCCCAGTAAATAACAATGAACAAACCGTAGACCAGTTTTAGTTCTTGCTACAGATTTTGGAGACATTTCTGGACTTTTTCTGGCTGAGTCATTCTTTTGTGCAACATAACCTGAAAATGTCAGATGCTGTGCACTTGAACCTATAATCTAATAAGACAGACAAATAGAATTTCCACAGCACTGACATAAAGTTTAGATGTAAGTGTCATAATGGGGAAGTGTGTGAATTCCTGCTTCTGCATCTGTAATCTCTAGCACCCTATAGCTGTGCTTAGCTAAAGTCTGTCCCATAACACATGGTTATAATATGTATGGTTGTGATGGTGATGGTACTAGTGACGATGATAATGATGATATGACCATTAATTGAGACCTTAGATACATGAGACACTGCACAGGGAGTTAAATGTCCATTGAACTCAGAATAACCCAGAGAAGCAATTATGATTAATCTTCTTTTTAAATGAAGCAACCTAGGCTGCTGAAGTTAAGAGAATTGCCCAAGGTAGCACAGCTACTAACTGACACAAAGTTAGGGAAAAAAATAGATCCCAGCTCAATAGGAACATAAAACAAAGAGTGTTTTATACTGTCTTCGGCCCCATGTGATGGAGCTAGGCACCAGCCATCCTTCCAAACTGACTGCTCTGAGTTTGCTCTGTTGCCAGCTGAAGCACCTGCCCCAGGAAAGGCCCCATGATTTTAAGCTTTAGTTTTCCAACCATTCTCCTACACCCTGGTTCCCAGGACTTACTCTAGTGGCCTCTGTTCTAAGGACTGGAGTTCTATGCCAGAAGCACAGCCCAGCATGTGAGGTCTACAGAAGATCCCCAAGATAATAACTTCTGGAACTCACACTCTATGATTCTTCCTAGTCTAGGCTCTTTGAAGACTAGAAACAAGTCTTTTAATCTCCACTAACTGACAGTGCCTGACACTGAATCATGATGAATGAATGCCCTTATCAGGCTCAGAGGTCGCTGCCTCATTAACTGGATCTACTTCCTGCTGTCTGATGCCTCAGCCCTGGGTCCACTCTTCCATGCAAGGCCTTTAGGCCTGGCTCAGTCCTCTGTCTCTGCTTACCTGTAACCATCACGCCACTGCCTGGGTCTGCAGATATGAAAGGAGTACGGCAGAGAGCGTGGACTAAATGGAACTACTAGGTCCACAGTGATACTTGACTTGGGTCTTAAGGAATAGTTAAGAGCCTTCTAGAAGAAAAAGAGACGTAAGCAAAGGCAGAAGAGTTCTAAGTACAGGCAGTATATTTGAAGAATGTCACCAGCCCAAAGGGACTAAAACAAAGAGGTAGAACAGTTTTGTGGTAGTAGAAGGATAGACAGCAAAGAGTTCCAGAAATGTAATGCGCCCTCACTATTGCACTCATCCCCAAGACACATGAAGCATTCAGAGGATTATGTGATTACACGGTCAAGCGCAATCCACTGTTCTCAGATTGCCTGTTGTGTTTTGCAGAGCCTCCACACTTGGTAAACTCCATGCAGGGGTCAGTCACAGGTTTTCATGACATAATACCTGCTGACATCAGCTATCAAATGAGGCATTACTTGAAAATCAGGAAGGAATATGATTGTCCCTGATGAGGGCATCTCAGTGAACCTTTCCTCTGCACTTATCCATCGTTCTCCCTGACAGATATGGTAATGCAGAAGGTTTTTATCCTTCAGAATAATCATCAACTCAGATATTATGACCCCTCCAGGAGGAAACTAGCTGAGAGTTTGCTGGGAACCTTCAATTCCATTCAATGGTATAAAACGTCTATTATGTGCGAGTGTTCTTTATCATGGTATCAACACTAAGTTCAAAGCAAACCCCAGCCAGTTCTAAGAGAACACCTATGTCTTACACATGCAGGAAACAACCATCACATGCCATCGCTATTATGTTTTGTTTTTCCTTTTTTTTTTTTTAACTTCTAAGAGAGATCATGCTCTGATAGATTACCTATCTCTGTGCCTCTGTTTCCTCATCTGTAACACAGAATAACAATACTTACCTTATAGGACTATGGTGAGGATTAAATAGGTGGGTATATCTAAAGTGCTTCACACAGGATCTGGCAAAAGTTTACTCATTACTTTATTGGGATCATCGTCATTAATAAAGTATTCAGTACAGTCCGTTTTAACTACTTGTTCATCACAGCTGACAAAAATCCAAAAGGCAGGTAGGCGAATCGGAAATGTCTACTTTTACCGTTGCCGCACAACCACAAAAGGAAATGGCTTATTCCCTACTTTATCCACTATAGGGTTTTGATGCACAAATTGAGGCACAAACTTGGACTAACTTATTGATATCTATGATAAAATCCATTTTATTTGATTATTGGGAAATGGATCAGCGTTATATGTGGGTTAAAATGTTGGCTCCTTAGATTTTATCTGAAAAGCTCAAGTGAGTGGCCTTTGATCCCTCTGCTTAAAGGACGTATCCAAATGCAGTATATAATCAAGACTGACCTATCCAATGACACTTGGAGAAAATGAAACAGGAATAAAAACAGCGCTTAAGACTATGAAACTATTTATATATAATCTCCCTAACTCAGGATGCTGCTTGAGGGTAGCTTCTTGCCACTTCCAAGTTTTAATGCCTTAATTATGGAGCAATGTTTAATTATGTATTTTATTATGCATAACAAATATAAATGACATACCTGATTTTTCAAAATTGTATTAAAAATATGTATCATTTATCCTTGAAAATGAAAGGCCTTTTTCAGGATGGATAAAGCTGTTTGGGGAATAGAGTATGGGTGGAATTAATGGTCTCCACATTAATCATTTATTTTATGAAAAATGTGAAGGTCATTCTCCACTTTAAGATACCTCTGAATTCCTTTTGCAAGGTCTGGTAGCTGAATTTCAATATGCAAAGCGGAGGATTATACACTGCGCACTACTATTCCCCTAAGGGCATACAGCTTTTATTTAATAAAGACGTTATGCCAAGAAGATTTACTGTAGCATTGTCGCATACAAAAACCTGTCTTGGAAGGTTGATTAGTGTTAGTAAGGACAGATGGCTTGTCTCTTTGGGTAGAAGTATGGATGTCATTGCACGTGCCTGTGAATATTTCCAGAGTCAGAGGCTAAGGCTCACGATGTCAAATCTATAGATAGCATTTGCTGAGTACCTTCTGGGAGCCAGGTATTGCGTTAAAACATTTTATTATATTTCATATACTGTTATGAACATGAATCAAGTACAAGACACCGTGTAAAAGTTCAGCGTTCATTTTAGATAATCTTTATATGATGTTTTCCCATTTTATAGATGAAGACAATAAAGCATCTTGCTGAAAATCATGCAACTCGAAATGACCGCCAAACTCCAAAGGCCAAGTTCTCTCATTATCATTGATCATGTTATCACGAGGGAAAATCAGGATCCATGAACTCAAGGTGGGGTTTTGGAGCAGATGAGACCAGGGCCCATGAGTCACAGGGCCTGTTTCTGGACCTTCGGGTTTGACTCACTCCGATGGTTGAGATGGTAGTTAATGGCTACAACACTAAGGCCAGACAGCGATGGGCTTCATTCTGGCTTCAACGGTTGTGTGACCTCTTTCAGGTCATTTCACTGCTCTAAAACTCAGTTTCTCATCTATAAAGCAGTGATCACGGCACCTATTTCATACACGTGTTGAGAGGACTGAATGATTAACATGTTGAATGCTTTGTGTAGCGTATTATAAGCCATCAATAAATGTTAGCTGTTATTGTTGTTATTTTTTCCTCCTCCTCTAATGATTTTAATTACCATTCTGGGTTCCTGCAAATTAAATGACCCCCTTCCATTTCTTTCCCTGTTCACTTTGAATCTCAAATTTGAAATGTGTAGAACCTAAAACATCAAAGGTTCATACAACTCTCCCTTTTCCACTTTATGTCCCAGCCTTGACACCGATATCCCTTCTTTCTTGATCTCATCTCATTGTTCTTTGTTCTATTTTAGTCTCTCCAAGATACATGTCAAAAATCAACCCCACAATCATTACTCCTGGATAGTTTAGCAAGAGAAAAGGAAAGACTACCATTAAATGCTGTTAAGAAAAGTGTTCCTCAACCAAGAAGAAACTGAATCTCACATTTTCTGTCCAAGAAAATCAGTGTTTCAGTAGATGTGTGCTGTGGCATATCTATGGATGTGCAGCAAAACCATTTTTTCTTTTCTTTTTTTTCTAATTAAGGAAGAGGATGGAACTGTCTCCTGCAAGTAAAAGCATTTAGAACACCAGTAACCAACTGCAAAGAGCATGAATTAGAGTGAAAGTTCACTAAGTCTGATTAACCAGGAGAAAGGATGGTCTGCCTCACTAACATATTCTGTTAAATAATAAGGTTGTATCACCTAATGATTAAGAGCATGTGGTTTGTGGTAAGCCATTCTGGGATTTGAAATCCTGGTCTGCCATTTATTGGCTGTGCAATCTCAGCAAAGTTACTTAACCTTTTGAAGCCTGAGTTTTCACATATAAAATATGTATGGGAATAGTTCTAACTTATGCACTTCTGCTTAGGATTAAACAAAATAATATAAAGCATTATCTTAACACAGGTCCTGGCACACAGTACACGCTCAATAAAAGGTTGCTGCGACTGTTATTAACATTACTGTTATCATCAGCTTCATCACCATTATAGTACTGCACATAAACAGAAATAACTGAAAAAAAAACTAATAAAATGATGCCAAATATTGATCTTTGTGTGTCCTTGAGGAATAAATAAGGATGGCTTGTAATTACCTGGTAATTGTTGACATATAAATTTGGATTCAACTAACAAGACTGAGTGGCTACTGTGTGAAAGAGCTTTGCATTAGATTATTACAGAATTTAATCCTCACACAAGTCTATTTAACAGTTTAGAAAATAGTCACAGAATAGTGGCTCTTCCAAGATTACATAGTTAGCAGACCAAGAAGGTAAACACAGTGACACAGTGTCCTGCCCACAGTAAGGGCTGGATGATTAGTTACTGAATGAATGAATGGATGAAGGATATTGGTGTGGTTTTGTCTTAATACTGAATTTAAAGTTTCTGATTGTAAATATTCTAGTTGGATTTCTTAATTCTCACTTACTGACTGTGTGATCTTGATACAGTTGTTTCATCTGATCCTCAGTTTTCCTGCCTATAAAACAGGGATAAATATATCTGCCCCACAGAATTAATGTGAGAATTAAATGAGATAAAATATAAACAGTATCTAGCATCATGCCTGGTTCATGGCAAGTGCTTAATACATGCTAGTGTTCCTGCCTTTTTCCCATGAACTGAAGTCTATCAGTTCCCCAAACTCTCACAGCCTTCTCCTTACCATAGATGGTCCATCGTCACCATTTCCCCCCTTCTCCAGGACAATAATTTATTTGCCTTCCAAGACACTTTGAAAATCCAGACTCTGTATTACTTTCTTTGAGTATAAAGCCATTCACTAGGGTGCCATACACAAGCCTCAATTCCAGTCATGCCCATTTTCTCTCCAGCTTTGTCTTTCCAGGTCTTCCTTAAGATAGTCTTACAGATATTCCTCACCTTTTCACCTCTTACTGGGACCCTCTGCCTTCTTCAAAACAGTGCCAGAATTCATAAAGTCATGACATGTTTTTTTCTTACCTTATCTGTCAATATATAATTTGCCAGGTTTTAAGCAGCATTAGAAATCCACCTCCTCCAGGAAGTTTTCCTAGATTAAACTCATAAAATTGAATTTCTTTTTGCACCCTGTATCATTTGGGAATGGACTTCCTATTTTCCTAGCCCTCACTCCACTTGTACTTTTAGGGTATCACTCAACCCTGATTTAGACCTTTAGTTTACACAAAATATAAATTCTTTATTGTCCATTAATATGTTGGGTTATGTCCAAGTTTCTTATAACTATATCGTAAGATAATGCGAATGTGTTCTTTTGACTATAAGCCCTTAGAATGTATCAATTTGTTCATGCTCCAAACACTTTATAAACAGTTTGCATTACAGCACTACCACATTGTAGTACAATTCCTTATTTACCTGTTGGACTCTTATTCATCTTTGCGTTACCAGTGTATTCCATAAGCCCTAGCAGATCATAAGGCTCAAAAAGACCCTGAATAAAATGTCTGTCACTTTCTAGTCTACTTCTATGAAGACACAGGGGTTTACAATTCTTTTAGCTTAAGTGACAAAGGAAAAATAGAGAAAGAAAAAACAGCAATACTGGTTAAGAATTATAGCTGGGTGCTATACTAAGGGCTTTATAGACATCATTTAACTTAGTCACTATAACAAGCACATGAAGGAGGTATCATTATTTTTAAAGATGAGGGAATTGTGGCTCAGAGACATTAAATAAATTTCTCAAACTTAAGCAATAAACAAAAGCCTAGGTTTGAAACCTTGGTACAGCCTGTGTTTTTAACCATTATTAAACTATGTATTGTTTTGTCTAAGTGGTTTCTGAATTCATTATACCATGTCTTCCTTCTATTCATGGAATTAGATTCTAGCTACTTATTACATGTGCAAGGCTTTCACCAATCTGGCCCAACCCTTCCTCCCAGATGCAACTCTCAGTACCCTCTCTGATACTGAGCTCTCCAGCCAGAATAAATATACTCAGTTTCCTTAAGATGCTCCTGTCTCTCTGCTCTGTTTTCTCACCCTGGAATGCTGGCCTACCTTCCTCTGCCTATTAAAGTCCCCCTTGTTCTTTACGATCACTTTGTTTTCAATATTCTCCGCAAAGTATAGTCTATGCCTGGCTGGTATTCTTTGTTTCTTCTTTGGTGTGTCCAAGCTCTTGGTTTTTAACTGGAGATACAAACTGCTTTGTGGTTGATTAGTGGCATGCCTACCTCTGACATTAAAATGTAAGCTCCTTCAAGGCAAAAATTCTGTCTTATCAGTCTTGGTACAGTCACGGTGCCTTACACATTCCCTAGTAAACACGTACTCACAGTTTTGTGAATGGATGATAAAGTAAAAAAAAAAAAAAGGGGGGGAGGAGGGGAGAAGAGGGAAAAGGGAGAGAGCAGGAAAAGTGGCAGGGAGTCAGAGGCAGAGAGAGGGAGAGATTACTTAATTGGTGGCTCATATAAGATCCCTAGTGCTTAATTAACTCAAACCTGCTCTTATTTTGAAATTAAAATGCATTCAAAGTTCTACATATGCTTTCTAAACACTCATTGCATTTAATATCTGGTCAATATCTATCCCTATACCTGGGAGAAATTTACACTAACTAATGTAATAATACTTTATCTTAGTAAATATTTATGAGCTGTAATATTAGGCAATCACGTCAAGTGCTTGCAGAAGTACAGTATGTTTATTCTGGACATTATTTGGAGCACCCTGAATATACTGTCTCATATACAAGACAACCCTCAAAAACCCTTCCATTAGAAGCCCAATAATTGAGAGACACAAATATTTGTATGCTCTACTCCACTATGGACACACACGTGCACACAGAAGGAA
Source organism: Delphinus delphis (assembly GCF_949987515.2). Lineage (NCBI taxonomy): Eukaryota > Metazoa > Chordata > Mammalia > Artiodactyla > Delphinidae > Delphinus > Delphinus delphis. The sequence goes on along the minus strand of NC_082690.1, from coordinate 49,113,536 downwards.
GGAGGAAGGAAAAACTCCTCCAAATTACACAATCAATTCTCTCTTCAAAACATCCCACTACAACACTCTCTACTCCACACTAGTGCAGGTTTGTAGAGAAGGCTCTGAGCCCGTTAGTGAGAACAAGTCTCAATGTGAGGTAATCCCATTATACTCATTGCAATTACAGGCCTGTGTCCTGAGCCTCCTGCTGACAGAAGGCTAGCTCATCTCATTCCTAATTAAGAGCATAAAATTTTTCCCCAGCCACCTTATTACACACAGTGTGCTTGGATCTTTCAGGCCACACCCTCACATTCTGGAAGAATCAACTGCCTCTTTGAAACCCGAGGTAACCACCCAGAGTTAAAGATGTCAATTGAAACCTTTTTCCTACAGTCAGCAGATGAAGCCCATTTCCCTAGAACAATGGGACTATAAGAAAAAGAAACCGTGGTTACAATAAAAGATCATTAGAGAGATAATGTTCAGATTAAAAACAAACACATGCACCAAATAAACAAAAATCTTATCTGACCAAGAGTCAAGGATCATACAAACCTTATTAAAGTATATGCTTACTTAAAAAATTGGAATAGTCACACAACATAAAAGCAGCCAGATTTGTTTCCCTTCGACCATAATACAGCTGAAAGCACAGGGAATGTGGACGGATCAGAATGCAAGTCTCTTCTGCAGCAGCACCTTGCATCAGAGACCCATCTCCTTAGATAACCAGCCCTGTGACCGGGGACACATTTCTTCTCTGCAATCTGAATTGACTTCTTCATTTAACAACCACCACAAGAAAGGAATTTGAGTTAAGAAATTCCCAAGGTCAGTTTCCTGCATTAACATTCACTGAGGGCCCCAGGTTTCTTTGATACCCTCTGACCTTGGTAGGCAACAGCTGGTGCACTTTATTTCCCCTAATACCCTCCAGCATTATCAAATGCCTCAGGCAAAGAAATACTAGCGGAGCAAAATCTCAGCATGCAAAAATGTATCATAAGGGTACTTCTAATCAATGAGGCCCTGACAATTTCATTCACAACCTCTGACAATTTCATTCACAACTTCTATTTCACTGCTGCAGTACAGGTCCTGGTTAGCCCCTTATCATTTTTATGGACGTGATCCTCAGAATAGGGTCTTGTTAAGAATGCAAATTCTTGTTCCTCATTCCAGACCTACTGAATCCAAAACTCTGAGAATAGAGCTCAGTAATCTGTGGTTTAACAAGACCTCCAGGTGATTCTGATGCCTGTTGAAGTTTGAGAATACTGCAACAGTCACCTGAAGTGTCACCTTGCCTCTACTTTTGCTCACCTCTAATATATTCTTCATACTGCCACTAGATCAGTTTTCCTAAAGTCTGAATCTGATTCCCTCCCTCTCTCCATCTCTCCTCTCCCTCCGTTCCCCACTACAGCTCCCCTCCCCACCCTGCCCCCCTCCTGCCATCCTCATTTCTTAAAACCCTTCGGTGACACTGGTGATCCATCCCTCATCAAATAAAATACAAACTTCTTAGCAAGCCAAGCCATCTGGCCCCATTCGACCTTTCCAAAGTCTCTTCTTCGCACTCACCCATGTGTACTCTGAGCTCAGGCCACGATGAACCTCCTGCTGTTCCATGAAAAGGCTATGCTCTTTGAGGAATCTGTGCTTTGCTCAAGCTGTTTTCTCTGCTCAGAATGACTTCCCTCAACCCCATCTGCTTGGCAAAATCCTTCTCATCCTGTTAGACTCTTCCTAAGCATCATTCCCCTCTCTGAGGTCTCTTCATTCATCTCCGCTCCTCCCTTTATGCCTCCAAATCAAGTTGGTTCTACAGTATTTCTCTTATTGCACAATTTGATGAATAAATTTCAGCTGTCATGCTATATGGTAGTCTATTTACATAACTCTCTCCCTCACTTGCCTGAACCCTTCAGAGAACTTGGGGAGGATACTCTGGTAGTTTATTTCTATTTTATTTTTATATCCTTAACTGAGAATATATTAGGCATTTATTAAGAATTCCAATTACTATTTGAGTGAATAAACTGACTTTTGAACATCTACTATCGACAGCACTGCTATGCTAGTGAGTTGCCACTTTTAACTCTACTTTACAGATGGAAAAACTGAGCCTCAGAGAAGTTAAATAACTTTGCCAGCTAGTAGTAAAAGGCAAAGCTGATTCAAGGGCAGGTCTTTCCGACGCTAAAGCTGTCGCTTCCTCAACCAAACCACAGTGTTTTCCCAAATAAACTAAAGATGGAGTGACGACGCACAGCCATATCTTCCTTGGCATGTTTTCACATTGTCCTTACATATAGTTCCCATTATATGAAATAAAGCCTTAGGTTATGACGGAGCTGATTCATGAAGACAAATATTGGATATGTAAAGCCAAATATTTATGGGCCTCTATTTCTTCATCTGCAAAAAGCCTTGTTATATATTACTAATATTGTTATTAGCTATTAGTATTATAATAACTTCTAGGCATAATAATCTGATTGTGAACTGGGTTCTTGATGTCTGATTATGCTGTTTCAGTAACTTAGCTCAATTCTGGGCACATTCATGATGCTCTTTAAAATTTATTTAATTGACTGTTTGCTATTGCAATTGTGTCAATTCTCATTAAAAATGTTTTGACTGAATAAGGGTATGAAGTTGACGAGAAAGTCTCTCTCCCCAATGAATATTTAATCCTGGTTTAGATTTGCCAATCAGAATTCATAAAGACAGTTGGAAACTGACTTTTTATCTTTACAACTAGTCACACATATTCTATTTTCCCTATTTTATCCTCGGTTGGTGCAGCTAAACCATCGCAACAGTTATTATCACTGTCATAGTTGTTTTACTTCAGACTCTCAAGTTAATAAATGCTAAGGAAGATTTTAATTAGCTGAAACCTAAATTGTTATTATTAATTTACTAGTTACATTACAATACCTTGTAAAACATTTATGCTGCAGTAAATGGAGCACCCATTTTCCAATGATCACGTGGCACAGCTAATTTACCACACAGCTAAATATTTAATTGCTAATCTTAGTAAAGCTAAAGGTACTCAGCTAAATTACATTACTTGTAACAAAATGCTTAGTATCATTACTTCAAACGTTATAAAATCTTATCAAAGAAATAATGGAAGTTCAGACATTTGTAAGTATTTCTGAAACATTCTTAGAATAGCCTTGACAGGTAAATGGAACTACTGTAAATTAATCAGTAGATTTTTAGGAAGGTCAAACAGGGAAAGTCTGAAATTTTTTACATTTAGACTATCAGGATGGGTAGAGAGTTTCTGTTTGGGATGATAGGAGTTCTGGAAATGGATAGTGGTGATAGTTGCACAACATTGTAAAGGTACTTAACGGCACAAATTGTAAACTTAAAAGTGGTTAAAATGGTAAATTTCATGTTATGTATATTTTGTCACAATAGACAAATAGACTATCAAAAATAGACTACACTCAAGTTGGAGTATTGTCTTCCACACCCACTACACAATGTATTCCTTGAGTACTGAATAGGCTGTATTCACCATCACACCCCAGCTTCCTGGCATATTGTAAGGCACATATCAGATGAATAAATTTATGGATTGTTAAAAATTTTTTCTGCCAAATACTCAAAGTTAATGTTCAGTTTCTTTAAAGAAAATAGTTCTATTTCAGAAACACATGCTATTGCTCAATCAGCGATAAAATTGTATAAATTAGAAATAGGTAGGATATGGAAAAAGAGGCAACACATATTCTAGAACATAAAATGTTAATTAGAAATAAAAAGTAAGCTGTCTCCAGTATTTGAATGTTCTCATATCCATTGAGCAGCTCCTAAGAGCACGGAAACACATTGAAGTATCTATATCACTGAGCAACAAATAGTGATGACGGATGTTGATTCCTTTCCAAAAGCAGAGCTGGTGCTTTGGGAAGACAGAAGTTCATTATACTAATTAGAGGCCTTTGCCCTACATCCTCAGAGGATGTTCTCTTGGGTAGATATCAAGGCAGACACTCTTGGGTAGATGTTTTTCAAATTAATGACTCAACAACCAAATGGCAGTAATCCTAGCATCTCTGGTGAGATCAACTGCTTACATTAGGGCTGCAGATAAGAGTCACCTTCCAAAAGCTCAGTAAAGCTCAGGGCTGTTGTACTGGGGCAGTGCTTTGCTTGCCCATCTGTGCTGATGTTGTGGAGCACATGATTATGAAGCAGTTCAAAGTGGCTGTACTGCAAGTCAAAATCAGAGTCTGAACATGGGATGGAAGAATTGGCTACTCATTTCAAAGGTTCCACAGAACTGCACTCAACCCAAAATCTCTTTCAAAAAAAAAAAAATGATCTCTCTCATAGTATGTATTTAAAAGCACCTAATTGCCTTTACATCACAAATATTTCCTCAGTCCCCATAACAACCCTATGAGAGAGGTCCTATTACTCTCACTTTATAGATGAGAAAACTGAAGCACAGAAAGTTTAAATAACTTGCTCAAAGTCCCACAGCTAGTAGCAATGCTGGGACTTGAACCCAGGAAGTCTGGATCCAGAAATTGTGTTCTTAAATACTCCACTCTTCTGTCCCAATATATCTTAAGATAAGTATTAAAAATAAGGAGAGTTTCTTTAAGATTTTTTTTTTTCCCTAGGATACCATGCATGTCCACATGTGCTACTTAAGAGCATAATCAGACCAGGTGTGTTTTATTCTAATCTTGGAAAACAGGGCTCTGTGAATGAGATATATGCCAGGTGGTTTACAATCAGGCACAGATAGATTTACAATCTAGGCACATTCTAGATCCCACAGCTCTAGAATGCTATGATTCAGCAAAAAACACCGAGGGTTTGACAAGGCAGAAGTAAATGTGTTATTTATACTGCTAAAGCAGACCTAAGAGTTTGCTATAATTGTATATATTTCATTTTTCCTAACCTATACCTGAACTTCCTCGGCATAGAGACCATGGCTTGATCATTTCTGCAACCTTCATAAATCCCAGCATAGTATCAGTAGTAGTAAGGTGCAAGTAAGTCTTTGTTCAATACCAAGAGACAAATAAGCATTGTGAATTGTTAATTGCCTTAAAAGGCCACAGATAACTCATTTACTTGAATTTTATTCTTCTGGGGCCAACCTGGGGTCAATCTGGAGACATGAAAAAATATGACTTTGAATCTGTTGAGGACAACCAGATAGGTGAATTTTAGGAAACCAGGAGAGAAAAAGCATAAATTAATCTGAAATGTATTTAAATTTGTTTTCTAAAAGGCATAGTGTAGTTCATAACTGCCAACAAGCACCGTTTCATTATGCTACATTTCATCCTGTTTTTCTCAAAATACTGGAGAAATGACGGATACTAAAAGAAATTCCTACTTGTGTATCACATACGCCATTTCCATAGAGCTCTTGCAAATTCTAGAGATAGGCAAGGGGAAAAATACAACTTTAATAAAATAATGGATCATATTTGAATTAAACATGATATTCAAAATGTTACACTTGGGGAGTTAACAGAATGTTGTATGCTGAGAGAGCAAGAGGCAAAAATGTCCTATAACATCCTGTACCCTCCATAAATTAAATCTGAGAACATTAAAAATGGTGATAACAATGAAAAGGATTACTTATGGAATGAAAATGGAAAACAAACAGGTTAGTGAAGATATTTTCGTCTAAAAATCTCAAAACTGTGCATCCTAGAGCTGAGGTAATAAAGGTGGTTATTTCTAAGAACTAGATCCAAAGTGTCTCCATTCAATTCAAAGCAGGAACATCTAAAGTAGCAATTAATGCAACCACTGGTGTGGAATTGTTTTCCAAATGCCTCCCTGTTGGATGACTTTTTTTTGTTTTTAATGGAAGCAGGGATCATAAGTCAAGATGAATTTGGATCAGTTATTTACTGAAAATATCACCATAGGTTATTAATACCACCATCCAATATTATGAATACAACCGATAATACTTTTGGTGAAATGGAAGGAACCTATCAGCGGCTGTTTATCTCGGATTACAAGGGTAATGCTTGAAACTCCTTGAGATTCGATCATGGGAAATAAACGTAAGGGCACTCATGCCAATGGTATGTGGAGTCACTAGGTCTCCTGTCAGAAGAAGGGATAGACTGGCATTCAGAAGATCTGAATTTAAATCTCAAAAGTTTGGCTGACAACGATTTACACTGGGCAAGAAACTTCCCAAACCTCATGTTGCCTAGAGACTCAGTTTGCTCATCAGAAAGACATGGGAAATAATGCAGCACCGTGCTTAAGAATGCAGACTCAGATCCAGGGTGCTTGGGTTCATATCCTGGTTCCAGAACATGCTAATTTTGTGTCTCTGGGCACATTAATTGACCTCTCTGTGCCTCATCTGTAAAAATATGGATATAATAGTACTTAGCCCATAGGGTCATTGTGGGGGTTAGGTGAGTTAGAACATGTAAAATTTTAGAAGAGTAACTTGCCCATAGTAAGGACTCATTAAGTGGTCATTAATGTTACAGTTATCATTTATGAAAGGAAGGTTCATTCAGGTTATGAAATTCAGTGTAACATTGCATGAAGCTCTTCCTCTCCCCTTTTCCCCCAAGACCTGAAATCAAGCTATAAAGGTGATGTGATGCAGTCACCAGCTGGGAAATGAGCACCTTGAGTCATTCCATACATATCACTTCACTTCAAATGAGAAGTAATATGCCTTGATTGACATTCACCAAACAGAGAATGTGCTTTTTATAAGGTTGACCTAGTATTCATGTACTAAAAAGCAAATGAAAACCTAGAATTTCCTCATAGTCAGCATACTGACAATTTTTACTTAAAATGTTCTCAGTAAATTTTCCCCCTCTAATTAGCAGCAGAGATATAGTCTCCTCACTCTATAAAACCAGGATGGGAGGGCAAGTCCATTCTGAAACCCAAGGGAGTAGTAAAGTAAAAGGAATCATTAATGAAGAAGTTATCAAAAGCTGCTTTGCATCCTTTCTGGAACTATGCGAAGTGTTAAAATGAATGGAAGGAAGGAAAGGAGACAGAGAGGGAGGGAAGGAGGGAGGAGAAAAGGGAATGAGGAACAAAGGAAGGAAGGAAGGAAGCAGGGAAGGAAGCAAGGGAGGGAGGAGGGAGGGAAGGAAACATCAAGTGTTTCACAATGGACCAGATACTTTACATGCAGTTTTTAATTGAATCAGAAAACCATGCAAGGATGGTTATCACTATTTTCAATACATGAGAACACTAATAATTAAAAAGATGCATTCACTTGCTCAAGGTCGCCCAACCAGTGAGGTGTTGAGTCAAACTCAAACTTGAGTCTGTAGTCTTTCACTGCATCCCGTTGTTCGTGGATGTGCCAACAAGAGGATTCACAAAATGTATGAAGGAAAGGGGTCAATAAAGATGACAAAGACCCTATCCAAAGAGCTTAGAAAACAATGTAAGTAAGTCCTAGGTCAGGATGGTGTTCAGAGAAGAAGAAATATATTTTTCTTATTCTCTTATACCTTCCCGAGTACAACCCCCTCCAAATCTCCCACCTCCAACACAACTTTTCCTCTCCCACGGTACATCAGTTTCCACCCTTCCTGTGCTAGGGATTCACCAAACCTTCTCATGTGAAATAACATAGGTCGATAGTGCTACGGTCATGAACACCATGGACACTGACTTCCTAACCTGGAGAGTAACCCTTTCATCATACCTCGCTGTAAACTCTGGTGAAAAGTCAGAAGCCCTCCTCATAGCAGAAACGTTCTCCCATATTGAGGAATTGTGGAGTTGATGGTATGAAAAGCAAACCAATTCTGTTTATAAGTCAGAGTAACCTAGAGCAACAAGGAGGGGTGGAAGGGAAGGATAGTATTTGATGAGTTTTACTTTATTTTCATATTTTATCAAATTTGCTGGTTGAACAGTTAGCAAATATGATAAAATATGTTGCTTTCTTGGTTAGACCACAGAATATGAAGACAAGCACAGTGATCCTCTAAAAGCAGCTCATTCATTCCCTTTACCTTCCACATCGTCGCCTCTTTCCTACTATATTACTAATTTTAATAACCCTTCCTAGAAGATACTGACACTGCAGAGGCTGTGCGTTTATTAGAATTTACATGCTTTGGATTAAAAAGGACACTCAACTGGTTACATATTTCCCCCTAGCAGTGAGACCTTGACCCTGGGCACTAGAAAATCATTGAACATCACCATGTAAGGCCATCATGGCATCGTGGTATATTAGTCTGCTCAGGCTGCCATAACAAAATACCATAGACTGGGTGGCTTAAACAACAGAAGTACACTTCCTCCTCACAATTCTGGAGGATGGGACATTCAAGATCAAGGTCTGGCAGGGTTTGATTTCTGGTAAGAGAGCTCTTTCTGGCTTGTGGATGGCCAACTTTTTGCTATGTCCTCATATGGCAGAGAGAGAGAGAGAGAGGGGGGCGGGCAGAGAGAGAGAGATCTCTTTCCTCTTCTAAGGCTACTAATCCTATTAGATTAAGACCCCACTATTATAATCTCATTTAACCTTAATTATCTCCTAAAAGCCTTTTCTCCACATCTCCACAATCACACTGGGGGTTAGGGCTCTAAAATATGAATGGGGAAGGCACAATTCAGTCCACAGCAAATGAGGTCAGGATTCTCTACATAACTAGAATTTTCAGATTAAGAAAGTACAAGAAATAAATATTTCATTATCAAACATAAATCTGTAATCTTTTGGCATGTGGAACAAAGCAGCTGGAAAATCTTACAGTTTGACATACCATTGTTGGTGGTTGAAGAGGACTCTGGTATTCTGCTGGTTTCACTCCAGTGTTTGTGGCATGGAGAGTGGGAAAGGAAGGGATGGGAGCCTTCAGCCCCAGTGCTATAAAATGCCTCATATTCCCTTTTCTTTACAAGGCAGTAAAGAAAGAAAAGTCCTGAGTATCTCTTACTTGGCTCCCACCTTGAAATTAGGTAGATTCTCCATTATATTCTTATTGCTAATGGTTAAAGACATCCTAGGCCTCTTGTATACATTCATTTGACATAAATTTTATTAGTTTTGCTTAGTGCTGGGCATTGTGCTAGGTCCTGGGAGTACAAAGACGAATGAGATCAAATCCTTCCCATTAAGGACTCCGCAGTCTTATAGCAAATCAGGATTAGAATTCAAAGAAAGTTAGAGTTGGAAGGAGTCTGGTTGCAGATGAAGAACTCAAGCCCCGAGAGATTAAGAGACTTTAGCCAAGGTGGCACAGATGGTTGGGACAGGGCCAGTTAACATACAGGTCTACTGACTCCTAATTCAGTCTTATTCCTGTGCAGCTCAGAGTCCTCCATCCAAGTCAATAATTTAACCAGGGTTTATTTAGAGCCTACTGTGTACTAGGTATCCTGAGTGGGACAGAATTATAATGATTTAATAATTTAATTAGCAATTTAATAATTTATTTGGGGAAATAAGACTAGCTAAAATGAAATTATTAGTGAATACTACAAGGCATGATTTAAAGTGAGATGGTTTCTCCATTAACTCCATAAACATAATACATATGCAAATAAGATGTGTACATTATTTGATTATTAAATTTATCTCTACAATGATCATCATGGTTGAGCTACTATTGCTGGATGGGAGAGTTTTCCTTACATCTCCATCCCTCATGTAATAAATACCACTGAATAATACCAGGTAGAGGAAGACCATTCTAAAGGTATACTGAGGGTAAAACAAATCAAAACAAACAAACAAACAAAAACAATTTGTAACTAAAATTCTGTAAACTAGACTGAAGGTAGACTATCTGGATATCTGGTTCCTGGAGGACCCCAATAAGAAATCAGGTCTTCTGTCTAGCCACACAGTTACTCAACAGAGATGAAGCACAGGCAGATGAGAAGATGGCTGTTGTGTTGGTCGATCCTTTCTCCACATCACTATCTCACCCGATCCAAGATCAGTTTAAAAAGCACAGGGTCTGAGTGTTTAGGGTGACAGGCTCTGGATTCAACCAGACTTAGCCCTGAATGCTGGTTCCACTACTTATGATCTTGGGCAAAATCTGTAACATCTTACACCTCAGTTTCTTCATCTGTAAAATGGGGGCTAATAACAGGATTATCTTTGATGGTTGTAGTGCAGATTAAATGAGATGATACATGCAAAGTGCATGTAATAGTGCCTGAGTAAACTGCTCAATAAATAGGCATTACTATTATCAATAACAATTTTACAGTGGTTTTGTGACCTGCTATCTTTCTCTCCAGCCCGCTCTCCCCCTCCTTCATTTTAGCCATTTCTCTGACCCTGTCCTTTCCTTCTGTCTCCCTCCCTGTCCTGCTAACAGCTGTCCTTGTGCTCTTCCAAGGTGGGCAGCTGCGTTGGGACCTCAGAACAGGTGCTACTGTCCATTTTGCTGCTTGATTCATGTGCCAGGTGACAGGGGAGAACTGCAGGGCTGCATTTAGCGTGGACAAACACCTGTCCTCTCTGTCACCACAGCTAGACAGACACTGGTGCTGAGTCATGCTGCTGCTCACGACTGATGAGCTCTCAAAGACTCAGACGCTCTGAGAAAGAGACCTGAGAGGACAATCTGTCCATCCCTCTCTCCAGGTCAGGCTACTCTTCAACCTACCATGAGGCAAAAATGGACAGAGGAAGATTCTATCATTCACCGAGGATTGGAGAATCTTCAACATCAGGACATTTCTTCTTATGCCTGTGCTCAATTACAGATTTTACATTTAAATTCACTTTTTACATTTATCTTTCATAGGGAAAAATAAACTTGATATCTAGGTCACTGTAAAGATATGTATACAGTATATTACATAATATGCGGTACTCTGTATGCATGTGTGTATACATAGAGTATTCCTTATTGAGAGCTTGAGCTCTATAGTCAGCCACCCAGTCTAGTCCCAGTCACCTACCGGTGATGTGTTCTTGTTCTAAAAACTAATAATAAGAGTAATGATCTCACTAGATCCTTGTATAAGCACAGTTCTCAGTTCATAGAAAGAATTCAACAGAAGTTAACTATCATTGTTGTTGTTATTTAGACATATAAGTATATACTGAGAAGCCAGGAGCCTTCTTAAAGGTTTCTCTTTTGCAACCTAAATGGCTCCAGTTTGATTATGACTTTTAAGCAATTTCTTCTACAACCTTCATTTTCATTTTCCCTCTATCTATTTACCTTCCTAAATCCAGAATAGCATATGTAATGCTGGTTGAGTCTGATCAGCACAAGACAAAATGTATGATATATTTTAGGGTTGTCTGTTATATTTTCCTATGCAAACTATTATTATGATTTGCAAAGAAATAAAAGTGATTTGAAAGCAAGTGTAACCTTTAAACATTTTATTGATATTAACTCATGTAATCCTCAAAATAAACCCATTCATTATTCATTTTTTCAGCTATGCCATACTTCATTGATTCTAAAAATAAACTTTTTTTTTCACATTTTAACATCTTACAGTGCAATCTTACAGGTGATGATATCTTACAGGTGATGATATGTTATAGGTCTGTTGACAATCTTTATTTTTCTTTGTAACACATGAAAAAATGCTGCATCTTGCAACTGATGACAACCTAGAGTTGATGAAATAGGATGAGAGACAACCATATTCCAGGCATTCTTTTAGGCCCTAGAGATATGGTGGAAAAGACTGAGTGGTCCTTCATTTCACAGAATCCACCTTCTAATGAGAAATGAGAAATAAAGATGATTACAACTGACATACAAGCTGCTGTGGGAGCCGATGGAAGACCCATCCTGGGCTTGTAGGGGCCAGGGAAGTTTTCCTAGTGATGATAATGTCACCTAAGTTTAGAGTTAGGGGTACGGCTAGGCTGTGGTTTAGTAGTCAGCCAAACAGGATAAGCAAAATCCTAGAAGCTAGAAAAAGCATGGGACATTCAGGAATTTGAAAATAGTTCAGAATGCTGATTTAGAGCAGAGAGAAAAGCAGAGGCCATATCATGATGGGCCATGTAGATGTGGTAAGGAGTTTGGAGTGTATCCTGAGACACTGGGGTTCTACTGAAGTACAGGTGTTACTTTTATTTGACAAAGAGAAAACTGAGGCCTAGAGAAGGCATATGACTGGCTTCAGGCTAAATAGCAAAGAACAGGACTATAATTCCCTCCAAGTTCTCACTTTAAGCCCAAGGCTCTTTATGCTCTACCAGGATCACCCAGGACAGTATTCTCTTTTGTTGGCCATACTGCCAGCAAATACATTACTAAATTTCCCCTTATGTTGGTTTATGTTGAATTAATGTGTTTGGTTTATATGGAGAGGAGGGTAGAACCAGTGTGTTGGTTCTTAAAGAATTCTCCAAGGTGAATATTGCCTAATGTCAGAATTTGTGCTCAGTTACGTCACTCATAGAATATATATCACAGCCAAGCTCATCCACAGTTGTGTCTGTTAGATGATGGAAACTGATGCCAGTCTTTTCTAAATGCATCATGCATCTACTTTCACGGTATATGCTTAAAATCAAAATAAATAAATATAAAAATTAAAAACAAATGAAAGAAGCTGATGCAGAAGTGAAGGTTCACAACTTCAAGTGTTTTATACTCTTGCATATGATTATGTCACCAGAAATTGCAGTTCAATTTATCTTAAAGCTGCCCTTTTACAGTAATACAATCTAGAGACTGATTAAGTTGAGCAATTTAAGTTGAAATGTGGCAAACAAGTAAGACACTAACTTCTGAATTAAGAACACAGGGTCAAAAAAATTATTTGAATGAAGGTATCCTATTGCAGCCAGGCAGTCCTGATTTCATAGCATCACATTTAAAATAATTTCATTCACAGAATTTGTTAGTATGCACATACTGTCTTTTTAATGAAAGAATAGCTAAGAGCCTTTTCTTTTTCTTTTTTAGAACAATGACAACATGAATCAGCTAACATCTCTGACTTACTCTAAAAAGAGAGTGCAACTACAATTGCCAAGCATTTAGGTTTGTTTTTTTTTTTTGGTGAAAGACACCTTTGGTTTTTATAGGATAAGTAATGAATACGAATGCCATTGTTTAGGTTATGATGATATAACAATTACTAGCTAGTTAAAAGGAATAACAGGTGCCAAGATGATAGCTTGAGACACTTATTTAAAGGCAATAAAGAGTGTAAAGTCTTTATAACGGGACAGACAACTGTCTATTTAAGATAGCTTAGGTACAGTCTTATCCGAAATAAGGGGGTTGAGTTACACCATCAGTAACTTTGATTCGGTAAGCCTCATGACTTATTAAGACAGGTGAATGATAGGTAGATGGAAGAGAGGGCTAGAGACTCAGAGTCATTTTTAGAATAGCTTGGATAAACTCAGTTTCCAATCCTAGCATTAATACTTACTACTAACTCTGTGACCTTGGGCTACTCTTCTCTCTAGGACTCAAGAAAAACAATTTCTACCTTAGAGGATTAAGTGAAACCCTATGGTCTAAAGCATTATGTGTGCATGAACAGGGACTATCGTTAATATTGTTACTGTTGTGATTGTTCTATCATTATTATTATTACTACAATTCCATGCAGCTATTTAATTCTATTGGCATTAGATGAGGTAAAACAGTAGGCCAGGCAACCATGAATAAGGTATACTGCATGTTTAGGGATGGCATTTAGGCTTGTACATTCCCAATTAGCTTTTCAATTAACCCCAGCCTTGAGGAATATACTTCCCCAACCACACCTGAATGCTAAAGTAGGACTGATTGGCTATGATGGGTGTAGGTTTTTTTAATTAGAAAAGGAGAAAATAAACTATGTTACCTATAGCAAAAAGAAGCCCAAATTTATAGAAGGTACTAAAACAAAATCACAGTCACTGTCTCTGATACAGATTTATACCCCCAAATGCTAAAATCTGCTCTGAAGCTATCAATAGTTCTTCCACACTTAAGTATACCGGTCATTTTCTAAATAAAACTCAACAATAATCTTGCTTCATACATCTTCCTTCTTCTTATAATAAAGCATGACAACATATAGTCAGCAGCACCTTACATCCCCCTTCTTGTTTATACTTATATGATCTCTGCTGTTACAGTAATACATTATAGGAATTTATCCAGCTTGCAGTATCATTTGTTAACTGTCTTCTCGGTTGAAGTATATTACTGTACTCATTAGACAAATATTAAAATTCACAGAGTTGGTTTTAAATAAGCCATATGATAAAATGAGGTACTCAGAATAAATAAACTATTTCCCTTCACTAAGCACCGACTGAGGGCCTTGTTGTTCATTGTTCAAGGCAGCACACCTTTTAATTTATTCCAGAAACGCTGTGAATACAAATTCTATGGAAAAAAAAAAAAACGAGACGCTACTTTCATGTTAGTTATCATCATTTAGTGTTCAAAATTAACTCCTTAGTTCCACTGGCTAACGCAAGGGCATTAGAGTTAATAATCTTTCCTTTAGTCTTTATCACTCAGGGAGCAAAACTTCAGTTCTCTAATGTTGATTTCCTTACTCTCTGAGTAACACAAATAAAGTATTATCTCTGAGTAAGATAAAATATTAAAAACCCTTAACCCCACATTTGGTTTCTTCTTGCTTGTTCCAAGCAATGGCCATTGCAGAAATGAAATGGAGATACTGAAGGCCCCTTACTAGCTTCTTCCCACACTCAAGAAGCAGAAGCCCGTGTTAGTTCCTTGGATTAACATCCTTTTAGGTTCTGTACACTGAATTTCATAGAGCTGGTGTTCTCCACATTCAGGCCCAAGTCTGAATTAAGTGTCACTGGGAGAGTCTACTTTTCTTTGCATACTAATTTGGCATAAGGCATTATCTCCCAATGGTTTTCAGAGCCATTTGTGGTCCCCGACAGTCCCCTCATCCACACAACCTATAATTTTCATAGGAAGAAAGCACTTTTTCAAAATATTTGCTCCAATGAAAGACCCACTTTCAAGTCTCTTTCCTTAAAGCAGAACAAAACAGCACAAAGCAAAACCCTCAAAACCCAGCTGTTCATGATATATGGTGTTGGTATATGATAATTAGGTTTGTAATTGTTTTACCTGCGATATATGGAAAAGGAAAGAAATCCATTCTACCCCACCCTTGCCTCCCTCTACTACTCCTCCAGCAAAAGTGCCATTAAATAACCAGTCTGTCAACATTCTACAATCCTCAGATCTGGACATTCTGAAAGGCTACAACCCTAATGTCAGAACTCCAGTGATGTTTTTTTCTCTTTTCACACTACAATCATCTTGGTTTATCACTGGATTCTTGTCCATTTTATCAACATCCCCACTCTGAAGGAATAAATAGCAAGTTAAAGTGAAGGAATCTTTGCAGTTGAGAGCAAGGACTGTGCCACAGGCCAGGAAAGCCTCCTCTGGTTCGATCTCAAGAGTAGGTCTAAGCTCTAAGACAGGATGCATGACCAAAGATCACATCCTCAAAATAATATGGAAAATCTCAGTTTCATAAAATGTTGTTTTCTTGGGAAGTTTCCCCATCACCTAACAAGTTGGATACCGATATCCTAAATATGACAGTTTGGCCAGTGCCTCTGAAAGCATAAGGCAAATTAGAGACGCAAGCTTGTTATGCAGCTTAGGACTTACAGGCCTTTTTCATTTCTTAGAGAAAGAAAACTAATGAGGTAAATCTACATAGAGGCTCTCTGGAAACAACCAGTCACGCTGAATAAAAGAAATACAAAGCCATTCTCTAAATGGCCAGGACCATACGATTATAAATAGAATTCTTGCTCATTGTAAACACTTTTGAAGTGATGGCTTTGTTCATTTGAGAAGATATCAAGCACCCCTGTGGAGTCTGGTCAATGTTACTGAGAGTTCCAAATATGTGCTCCTAGGACACACACTAGGACATAAGTACTGGAGGAAGGCTCAGGGATTTATAATGCCCCCTTCAGAACCAAAGATTTTAGTAATAAAAATAATCCACTGTAGCAACAAGTTTACTAGAGAGCTCCCTGAAGAAGCAAAGATTTCAGCTGCTCAATTGCTTTCACCCTGTGCCATTTAAAGGAATATTAAGCCTCTGTTGAGACACTATCAATTGATGATTTCACCAAATATTTTGTTTGAACAGCTAATGACTCTGCTTGACCGCCCCAGGCCTGTCTCCCAAGTAGCCAGGCTCCAAGAGTTCCCCCTTCTGCAAGTGGCATGGACTACATTCCCAGCGAGAGGCAAGTTTGCATCCCAAGCTAAAAAAGCCTGCGTCTGTATTCAGTCAGACCAGCAGTCCAGAGCAGGCAGTTGGCAAATCGAAAAGGTAATCATCCCCACTCATTCCCTACCTTTTCGGATTTCGCCTTCCTGGCGTTGTGCACGAACCTGCGACCCAGCTTCTTGGCATACCAGATAGAGGCAAACATAGCGATGCCAATGGAAGGAATTCGCAATGAAGCTGCTGCACAATCAACTTCCCACCTCGGCTCAGAGACAAGCGGAATCGGTCTGGAGCTGTCACTTGCAGGCTGTTGCTTTCTCAGTTCCTCTCATGCTGGTTAGCCGAGGGAGAGGGTGGGAGGAGGGAAGGGGCTGGGGGAAGGGCAGTCCTGTTTGGCCAGTCCGCAGGTATATTTACATCCTGCCAACAGGAGGTCCGGGTCAGGCGGGCGGGCGCTGCCTTCCCAGCCGGCGCACACACATCCAGGCGGCTAAGTATCTGCCTGCAGTTCTTCGGTTCCGTCACCACCAAACTCCATGCGTGTCAGGAGGAAGGGAAGCCGCAGTCAACTCCTCCGGGAGGTGGCTCACCTCCCGCTCTGGGCTCCGGCAGTTGCCTTCCTCGCTTGGCTTCCCTCTGCCTTGACAGTACGTGCTGGCGGCAGTGGCCGCGGAAAGACAGATCCACACACAGCCTCGCAGGTAAATCAGCCAATACAGGAGCTGCCAGGCACGGAGGAGAGGTAGGGTCACCACGGACTTGGCCCTGTGGGCACAAACAGGTGTCCCCGGAGCCTAGAGCACGCTCTGATCCTCCGAGAAGATCGGACTGTCAGGGTGGCTGGAAAACAGAAGTGTCCTTCCTTTGCCCCCTCCTCAACTCCATTTGGTCCAGGGAAAATCCTACCTGAGCTCATCAGCCAGTCTTACCCACAGTTTGCAAGAATAACACTTTATTTCTTTGCAGGCTGGCCCGGGACAAAGGGCGAAGTGAACAGGATGAAATCTATCGCCTAATGGCGGAGCGAAGGTCCTCAGCTTTTAAACTCATTGGTTCCACCCCTAAAGCAACCTGGGCTGCTTTTATAAGCACAGGTTTACTGCCTGAAGACTGAGTAATGGAGACGGGCTTAAATCTACCTTCAAATCAAAATAGAACAATTTACTCCCTTTTCTTTTAACAAGGGAGTTTTCTTGTAGTGATAGCCAGTGTTAAATGGAGGATTGTAATATCACCTTTGAGAAGGTAGATTTATGGCAACTCTTAAACCATATTCTCCTTTGTAGAATTCTCACATTTGATGCTACCACCAAGTGTTTCCAATTTCAATTACCTTACTAGGGTTTAGACTATTATGAGGCATTTTAAAGGTAAAGTCAATTTTAAGAGACAGGTGTTTCCTCCAGCGAGAGATAATGTCTAAGCCTTTGCCCATCCTACTAGAGGACAAAAAATAAACTGCTCATCTCAGCAAGGAAAACCTTCCATCCACTGATCCACAAATGAGACTCAATCCAGTAAATGTTTTCCATCTGATCTGAAAGACTTGCCCTAGGGAGCATCTGTTGACCAAAGAATGTCAACACACTTACAGAAAATTGGAAAAGAATTCCCTTCTCTCACTCTACGTCACTTGAGGTTTACCCCCAAAGAGTGCTGGGTCTCCATTGAACAGAATGCCATTTTATAAAGTACACTGAACATCCTCATAAGCAATCGGAGGTAGAACAAGGCAGTGTGGGATCAGGACCCATGTCCATGTTACTCACTAAAGTAACCCTGGTACCTAGAACAGTGTTGAACACAATGCATTCAATGTATGTTTGCTGAATAAATGAATAATCTGGGTTCAAACCCTGGCTTTGTTTCTAAATTGTTTCCTTGTTTTCTCTGAGCTTGATTTGCCTCATCTGTAAAATAAGAGAATTGGGCAGAAGATTTTGTAGGCCCCTTCCTGCCCTGTGAGTCTATGATTCTGATTCCTAGTCTAGGGGTCTCCATGTGAGTATTGAACAGAAATGTCTAGTGCTCACCAGGGGCACAGGCTCTGGTAAAATGACTCAGTGTTCTGAAAAGCCAACAGTGGTACCCTTGGGGCAGCCCAGATTCTTCTACCTTCATCAACAGGCCTAACTGCCACCTGGGGTTTGGTTTTGCCATTAGCTGTTACTTTTGCTCTGTGTTCTCATTTCCTATGCACTCTACTTTCCTTTAATTTCCTTTTGACACTCTTAGACAACCCTTGTGCAAAATTCACCACATCACACCTTGTACTCTTTGGGGAAAAAAAAGCGCCACAGAAATCCAACAAATAAATAAATGACAACACCTGCTTAGCTTTCAAAGAGCTACTCGGTAGGACCACAGCTTATCCCAATATTGCTGTGATGTTAAAGGAATTCACTATTCCTGCATATGCGTTTGTCTAAGCTGTGATTTAGTTAAAAGACTGTTCAGTTAACAGGATAAAGTCGATGAAAAGGGGAGGGGGAGCAATCGTCCCTATATTAATGAGTAGAAATTTCCATTCTTAATATTTTAAGAGGGAATCCAACAATAAAGAAGTGAGAAAACAATACCGAGCTTTCATATCACTGATACCATAGAGGAAATCAAAGAATGTTAATTTACTCTGATGAGACTGCCAGATCATAAAACAATTTTTGCACTTTCTTCATAAGTTAATGTTTCTTAAGTCACTAAAACTGGTGCTTGGTAAGATCTTTGACGCTTGATCATTTTGTTGGTTGGTTTTGCTGTTATATTGAACCCTTAATGACCTTCTTCACACACCTGACCTAGAGGCTTTATAAACTTTTATAGGATGGAGTTCTTAAGAAAATAAATTGGGCCTACCAGCTGAGATTTAACTTTAAAGATAACAGTAATAACTATTATTCCTTAAATAGGCATTTGGAGATAGAAAGGGCAGTGTGGAATAGGTCATTTGTAGTCAGTGCCTACGTGTAAGGCAAATGCTTAGCACAATGTAGGTATTCAAAATATATTTTTTGAATATGTCCATGGCAAAATAAGAGAATTCACACACTTGGAAAGTCTAGAAGAGGCAATAGAAGCATATCCACAATTTTCAGTTGTAAAAGATTTTTTAAAGATGGGTATCATGTCGATGGAATGAAGTCATTGCCATAGTTATACAACCATCTTTGCTGGGCTCTTTCCGGGCAGGTGCACCTGTTACAAAGTAGGCAGCAGCTGCCTACAGTAAATCCTAATAGTCTCTAACCATTGCTCTGCTGATTGAAACAACTTCTGCAGCTCTGCTGTGTATGGAAAACAAGTTTTTCAGACGCTTTCCATCTGTACATCATCAGTACCTGGACAGACATTTTCCTTTATAATTTCATTTTTAATACCTCTCATATGACAGAAGCCTACCAGTGCAGCTGAGTTTGAGATGCAACATTAATCCTTTTAAGCAGCTTTTGGTCCATGCCTCAACACACACAGTGTGAGTCTCCTCTGAATTCTCAAGGTAAATGCAATATTTAAATCAAGCCATTAAGAATTACATAGCTACATTTTCTGCCTAGCACACACATGATTTTCTTTTAAAAATCATCTAAATATATCATAAATAATTATAAAAACAGAGTAAATATTAAGCCCTAGAAATTAATATCTGGTAGCTTGAAAAGCTATCTAGGTTAGGTGTATGGTATATACCAAAGAAAATACATGTTTGAAATATAAAAAGTTAATGTACAAAACCAATAAACATTTAAATATTTGTTTGCTTTGTTTGCATATATAATATACATAGTTGATAGCCCTTAAAGTCTGATATTAGTCTGTCATCAAACAGCAGGTGTCAAATAGACACTACGTAGAATTTATGACTAAATGAAGGTAAACATAATATTTAACTTTAATTCACAGGGATGCCAAAATGTTGATGTTCGTTACCTCTGTAGAGAGTAGTGAAAAGAGAGGATAAAAACAGTTACATTTTGGTCTATATAGTTGTGCAATATTTGAGTCTTCTACAATGAGAATATACTCATGTTATTACTTATATGATTAAAAAGGTAAGCAATACTTTTCCACAAAAATGTATTAATTATTATTACTATTGTCAAGCACTGGGGACCGCAAACTGAATAAGATACAGTCCCTCCTCTCAAGAAGTTGTATATAGTTGGGGACATAGATGCATAAAATGATAAATTTCAATGCAGCATGGCATAATAACAGATGTGTGAAAAATAATGTGGGAGCTCAGAAAGAAAATTACTGTTTTTGTGCTTTCTCTATAAGCCCAATAATGAATGTCAACTGGAAAAAGCACAATAATTAGTGTCTATGTAGAGAAAAAGGCAAAGGAATAGCTCATACTTTCTGCATGTTTTATCTGTATGGACAATAGGAAAAATGGTCACTCTAGTTGTATATGTACATTAAAACCAATGACCCAGTTGCAAATAGTTATTTTTCTGCCCCAAAGAACCAACCAGTCATGGATAAGTGTGAAAATATGTTTAAGTCACTACAAATAACAAGCCTATTGACTCTAATTATAATGAGCTAGGCCGCCTTCTTTTTTCTGCTCTCAAAATCATCACAATCAATTCTTTAGTCTTTCAATATCTCATATGTTCTTTCTTTTAAATGTTTAATTATATTTAGGCACCCAGAGATACAAAAAAGTAATATAACACTCACCAATGTACATACCAGCTAGATTTATTAAATGTTAACATTTTGCCATTTTTGATTCAGATTGATTTTAAAGAAATAAACTCTTCAGAATATAATCAAAATCTCCCACCTCACTCCATTCCACCTTGAATTCATCTCAAAATAATGTTCAAGAAACATTCTTGTACCTCTCTCTTTAAGGATATACAACTTTATCTAGAGTAGATACTTCAAAATGTAATTGATGGATCATAGGATATGTCCATTGGTAGTTTATGTGAGTCCTACATTCTAGATGACATGTTATAATCAGACATTAATTTTTTCAAACATAATGTATACTGTTAACTCTTTGTAGTTTTGATGTGCATTTTCTTAATCACTGGTGAGGCTTAGCATTTTTTCATATATTTATTGGCTATTTGAACTTCCTTCTATTCATAGCCTTTGTTCATTTTTAAATTAGGTTATATCTTACTGATTTATAAAAGTATTTTATGTATTCTGGACATAATTCTTTACTACATGCACTGAAAATGTCTGCTCCCAATCTGACTTGTCTTTTAATTTCATTTATGTTTTGTCATACAGTTCTCACGTACTGAAATTTATCAATGTTTTCCTTTATGTGTGTACATTTTGTACCTTAAGAAAAATTTTCCCTATCTCAAGTTCATAAATAAATCATCTTATATTTTCTTCTAAGTCTTAAATTTTTAAAAAACATTTTATGGTGTGAGATGGGAATCTATTCCCCCCCATATTTATGGCCAGTTGTCTATCTTTATCCTAAGTCATATGCCTAGATCACATGAGTGTGCATTTAATTATTTCTGGGTTCTTTTTTGATTGTTCTATTTTTATTTACCTGTGCTAATACCACATCATCTTGATTACTATGCTTTATAATAAATATTGACATTTGAAGTGCTAATCACCCTTTTCATTTGATCTAATTTTTCAAATTAAGTTTTATAAAGTTGTACAATTGATGATTTTAATACTACACCCAATATTCCATGTTATTGTTTGAGAGTATTTTAGTTCCATCTTGTTGTAGTAGTTCTATTCCAGATCAAATCTGTCATTATTATCACCATTATTTATTACTTTACAATTAATAGTCAAAATAACTCCCACATGTATTAATTTATTTTCTCATTATTTTTAGCATCCTAACCCTCCTAATTTTCCTTCTTACTGATGTATATAGTTTAATAGTTATTTCTGCAAAAGTCTGTGACGGTTAAATATGTTCAATCTTTTTATATTTTTCCTGAACTGTCTACATTCACCTTAGAGTTTGAAGGATAACATAGGTAAATAAAGATTTCTAGATTGACAAGATTTTCCCTCAGCACTTTGAAGATATTATCTCATACCTTCTTCTGGTATCTATTTTTATGATAAGATGTCTGCTGTCGATCCAATTTTCCATGATTTGTTTGAAGACTTTTTGTCTTTTTGAGCTACAGTTGTAATACAATATTTTTCTAAAATTCTGCTTGGAATTCATTATGTTTCTTCAACCTGATTAGTTATAAACAAGTATCAGTCATTATTTCTTCTAGTACGTCTTCCCTTCATTCTCTCTATTCTCTCCTCCTAATATCCTGTTATATTTTTCCTGGACATTTTCATGTGACCCATCCTATTGCTTTTATACCTCCTATTATTCTTCTCCTCCCTTGTTTGTGCTTCTTTCAGGGTTATATTCTCAGACCTCATTCTTACTTTTTTATCTTAAGTTTTAATCTATTGTCTTACCTATCTATAGAGTGTTTATTTTTAGTGAATTATTATATATATATATATATATATTTAAATTTCTAGGCATTCTATATATTAAAATCCTCCCAGCCTCTTATCATGATGTTCTATTCTTTTATTATGATATTTATTCCTTCCTCTATCATGTTTTTAATTTAAAACATATTCAATTTGTAGTCCTTATCTGGTACTCTTTTCATCTAGTATTCTTGGAAGTCTAATCATGCTGATTCTACTCATGGTGGGTAGCTTCTGCATGTCACTATACATTTTTATTCTAAGATCTTCTTTAGTAAGATCGTACTTCCTGTGGGAGTCCCAGGGACCTTTAATTGCGTAATTGTTGCTACAGAATAATTTTGCACATTCTTCTGCTAGTTGCCCAGAGATTTCACTAGTTCAGGAGCAGTCCCATGTTTAATATATTTGGCTTAGTGTTATTCTGTTCACACAAAAGTGTTAAATTTACTTTTTTTTTTCATTTTTCTACTCATACTAGAAATACTCTTCATTATTGCTTCCCTGGGCTAATGCGTGAAGTTTTTAGAAGCCCTCTCATTAAATGAGAACGCTTTTAAGGTTTCAGTTTTACGCAGGGCTCTCAGTTTCATTTTTATTCCTTTGGTGATCCTAAGGTCAACTTTCTTGCCCTGATCAAAACCCCACACTCTTACTCCAAGGGCACCTATTGAGTCCCATATATCCTGGGATGCCATAGTCAGCTCAAGAAATCACTGCTCTAGCCATCACTTTATACAAACTCAGATAAGTCAAACTGGCTTGCCTCTAACTTAACACTCCCTCCACATCCCCCCAAATAAAACCTAGAGAATTTAACTGGCCTACATGTGAGATTTTAGTGTTTAATAAGCATGTCTGACAATAGTATGTATAAGATTTATTGTGAAATGTTTCATGCAAGAGATTGCCAGGAAGTCACCTAATTAAAATGCTGTTTAAAAGACACTCTCATATGATAATTAATTACCTCAAGTTAGATGTGAGATAGACTACCACCATCATATTTGTGACCTTGGACAAGTAATGTCAATTCTATAAAGTGGGTAATAATGGAAACGATGCCATTGTGTTGATAATAAAAATCAAATGAGATAATACATGTAAACTGTTTAGAGCAGTACCTGACACACAGTATGGGTGCAATAAAAATGTTTATTTTTATTTTTTATTCATCCTCTAATCTTTAGGGAAGGCCAAAAAAAAAAGAAAAAGAAAAAAAAAACAATAGTCTAGACAGAGAACACGTGCTTAGTATTATGAAGCAGAGAATTTTTTAAAAAACTCTTTTTATGATTGTATTTAATCATCCTCAATGTTAGGAAGTCTACCTTCTTAAGTTCTTTCCTCTTTTTTATTCCATTAGTGCAGAAAACAAATCAGTTTCCAAACCCTTGTAAAAATCTTTCATAAATTTAAAGACTTTCAGTTTCACAAATGTCTCTTTTCTGAGCCAAATGAATATTTTCTTAAGCTTTCTAAATAGTTTTTTTTTTTTTTGAGAGTCTTCTCAGAGCCTCTTTTCCTTTTACAGATTTCTCATAAAAAGAAAAACTCAAATGGATCCTGAATTTATATAGTAGTTCTGAACCACATGTTATGATTTGCCACATGCTTACAATTAAATTTTGCTACAACTGGGGATATAGATTGATATGGCAATAACTATCAAAGGAATGTAGAACTGAGTGGATATAGGTGAGGAGCAAAGTTCAAGAATATCAAGCCAGCAGCCAAGAAAGAATGGATATCACATGGAACATGCAAGAACTTTAACTTGTGAGTACAAAAATCAATGCAATAAACAAGACCACAGACAGTTTTCCTGATAAAGCTACACAATGCTAAAAGATGGGTAGTTGAGTAATTTTGTAACAGAGAATTCTACTCAATCCCTTTAAATTTACATGCTTTGCCAAAGCTTGCCACAAATAGAGACATTTAAACACCACCCATCTAATTAGAGCCCTTCGGCATGGGAACTTTCTTATCAATTATGATTCAGTTATACAGTCCAGTATTCTAGCTATCTCAACAGCAGGATTTCTCCCATCCATGGAAGTGGGGTGCTAATATTGGAGTCACTGCTTTTAGCTTTAATTTCACTTTTACCAGTTGTCTTACCTCTGGGTATTGGACTCTATAATCAATTTCTAAAGTCACCTTAAACAAATAATCTGTTAGTCCATAACAATAAGACCCAAGAATTGATCTATAAGAGAATGTTCTTTTAAGTCCAATGGCCATTTCTGATGAAGTTATCCCTTTGCCATATCATCTTTTGGGTCTTCACCAAAGTATTTTCTGTTTCCCAGACACACACATTCTATGTGATTGAATCACTGTACATGCTGTTTCCTCTGCCTGCAGTCCTAACTCTTCACCTCTCTTCCTGCTCCTTTTCATCTTTGTGGTTTGAGAAATCTTTACACATTTTTTGAGACTTGGCTCAGTAATTCTCTATGAAACCTTTCCTGATCCCTTGAGACAGGGCCAGTTTGTACTAATGCACTAAAACTAACATTTCCTATTGCACTTGTACACATCTCAGGTTTGGCTCTTATGACATTCATTTGTGATTACTCTGAACTTACGTGTTGCCCCCTAAATGACTGTGAAAAATTCAAGAAAATCCCTTATTTATTTTTCTATCCTCATGGTCCTTTGCACATGGTAGTCACTCAATAAATATATCTGAATAATTTAATAGTTATTTGCTGAATGAATAAACAAATGAATGAGCATATCACTTGAATTAAACTCCTTCATACTCCTGGGAGAAGAAAGGAAGGCACTATATAGACCCACATTAAGCATTTATTATTACCCTCTATTTGTATTTTTACCTCATACTCGTCTTCATACATTAAGAGATAAATGAAAGTCACTGTTAGAAGGGTTCAAAGTGCTTTGAAAACCAACGTTTCAAAAGATAAATCAATGAGACTTGCTGATTCGTGGCCTATCAGCTGGCCATTTTTTCACTTTGTAATTCCACCCTTTCCATAGATAGATACAGGTGATCTTTTGCAAAATTGAATACAGAAAACTATATTCATAAATAAATAACTCCTTTTTTCACTTCCTTAAAAATGAGACCCACTAATGAAAACACATAATCTATTCCTTTTCCATCCTGCCTCCTACATAAAAACAGAAACAGCAGCTGCTGAAATCCTCAGTGCAAATGTCAATTGCAGATAGTGTTACCGAAAATATTCCTGATATTAATTGTAACCTCTCTCCGGCTTAAAGAATATAAAGGAGACCAACTTGCTAGGTGCCTCCGCTATGTCAGCTACTTTACGTTAAGCATCTTTACATGAAATTAATGTATTTCATCTTTAAGGTATACAAAGTATTTTGCCCACAAAAGTATTTAACTTGCCTTACCTCAGTATTTATCTAACCTCATCCATTTTTGCATGTTCACATAATACCTCTATTGTTGTTTAGGTTATTTTAAAATTTAATTTGACTCACTTTTTATTTAAATAAATTTATTTTAAATAAACTTGTCATCACCAGAATAAACAAAGGTAAGACATCTCCATAAGTAATAAGTAACATATAAATAATACATGTTTATTAATAATATTAAAAAGTAAACTAAAAACCAGAAATAATTTATAAAGTCTAGTTGAAAAGAGAATTGATGATTTATATTCTAGTTCCAATTTTTCTTTTCTAATTTAAATTAAAGTATAAGTATTTTTTAAGTGTTTGCCATGTACCATCTTAAGTAAACCACAATTCTCTTTGAAAAGAGAACTGATGGTTTATATTCTAGTTCCAATTTTTCTTTTCTAATTTAAATTAAACTTAAAGTATAAGTATTTTTTAAATGTTTCCATGTGCCATCTTCAGTAAACCACACTTTAGGAAATAGTCTCATCTCATTTGATCATCTCAAGAAATCTCTGAGTCAGATAACATTATCTACCTTTTATATATTAGAAAGTGATATTTCTAAGACATTAAGTAACTTAATCCTAGTTTGCTCCTCCCTTAATTCTTGATTTTCAAAACTTGTCTGGTCTTCAATGTTCCTGTCTTTAAGACAGAGTGTAACAGTACAAAAAATATCATGCAATAGCTTATGATGAAATAAAAATAAATAAAGAAGGGGCAACTGCTGTGAGTTCAGATAATATTCACTAGCCTACGTGCTGGAGTAGAGAAGACAGACTTTCAATAAGAAAGGAAATTTGAGTTGGCGCTGAGAAAACAGATCAAGACGAAAAGTATATGTATTGCTTGAAACAGCATGAGTAAAAGTAAAAAGGTTGGAAAACATGAGATGTGTTTGAGGAATAGTGGGAAAGAAGGAAGAAAAGGCTGTAGCCATACTGTAATTAGAGAATGCCAATAAACACTTAATCATGACAAATATGGTCAGAGTTGGAGAGTCGGCAGAATGATGGAGGCAGAAGAGATAATTGAGGGTCTTAGGGTGATGATGGTAGGAAAAAGGCAAGAAGCAATGTAAGAAACATTCTTTCTTGACACCTTAGATGAGATTTGGATCCCTGACTCAGTCCCTTAACACAATACTTTTCACAACATTTGTCACATTGACGATGATCTATTTAGTATATATATTTTCCTTGCTTTCCTTGTGGAACATTCCAGGAAAGTAGGGAACTTGCTTGTGTTTTCACCATTGTATCTCCTGTGTCTAGCACAGTGCCTGGTGCATAATAAGTGCTCTGAAACAAATTTTCTAAATACATGAATAAAAAAAGGAATAACGAAGGAGACAGAATCTGTAAAAATGTGACAGGTGCTTTATAGGCTAAGCACTTGAAGTCAAAAGTAGCTGGAGATTCGAGCCCAGGGAACTTGGAGATATCTCTAAGACAAAGGAAGCATTTGCTTTAGAGTACCCCCTTCTTTCATTTTACTTTCTATTTCTCCCCTTGTCTCATTATAATTTTTTAAAATTTATTTTATTTATTTATTTTTGGCTGCATTGGGTCTTTGTTGCTGTGCACGGGCTTTCTCTAGTTGCGGTGAGCGGGGGCTACTCTTCCTTGTGGTGTGCAGGCTTCTCATTGCCATGGCTTTTCTTGTTGTGGAGCACAGGTTCTAGGCACGTGGGCTTCAGTAGTTGTGGCTCACGGGCTCTAGAGTGCAGGCTCAGTAGCTGTGGCGCACGGGCTTAGTTGCTCCACGGCATGTGGGATCTTCCCGGACCAGGGCTGGAACCCATGTCCCCTGCATTGGCAGGCAGATTCCTAATCACTGCACCACCAGGGAAGCCCCTCATTATAATTTTAAGTATTCTTATTTTATAGTCTCTTATGAAATTTTCACTAATGAATTTCTTAGAGATTTAATATAATTTGTTGATTATTCCTCGTGGTCAATAGTGTCCACGTGAGGGTTCTTTGTAAGCTCCTCTAAAGCAGACAATTTTTTTTTAAAGGAAGTGTTGTTGACATTTTCTATTTCAGTGTATTCTAGGAGGTTTAACCTGTGCCTTGGGGATTTCTACATCCATACAGAAAGTGAAAGGGGTAATGGTATGTTAATTTTTAGATCTGTTCAAGTCATGATGGCTCTGGAAAAGATAGGAGTATACATGTCAAGTAAGCAAAGTAATGAAAAAAAACCCTTCCTCCATTCATTCATTTATTCAGCACTTTTGAGGATTACTATGCACCCACCGTATTTCTAAGCAATGGGAATGTAACAATGAACTAAACAGACAACAATCCCTACCTCACGTTTACATTTTAGTGTAGGGAGGAAATAATAAGAAAGATAAGTAGCAACATATATCATCTATTAAATATTGATACAAGCTAAAGAAAAAAGAGAACAGATAAATGGAATAAAAAGTGTTAGAGTGGTTAAATTTTTTGATAGGCTGATTGAGGTAAACCTCATTGAAAAAGTCACTCGAGTAGAGATCTTAAGGAAATGAAAGTAAGCTAGAAGGATATATGGGAAATGAATATTCTATGCGAAAGACTATGGCTGGCTTGTCTGATGACATCATGGAGGTCAGAGTAGCTGAAGCAGAGTGAGAAGAAAGACAGTATAAAATAAGATCAGAAAGGTAGAGAGGTGAGCGAAGGGAGAATGTGGAAAGTAGAACTTGTAAGCCTCATAAGCTATTGTGGGCAAATTGGCTTTTGCTGTGAATGAGGTTGGGAGCAATTTCAGAGTAGTAACACGATATGAATAATGTTTTAATAAGGTCATTCTTGCTGCTGTCCTGAAAATTTTGACTGTAGGGGGTCAAGGCTGGAAGCAGAGATAATAATTAAGAAAGTATTGCAATGATCAAGTTTAAAGGTAATGGAAGCTTGGACAAAACTAATGCACATGGAAATAAAAAACAATGGTTGGGTTCTGGACATATTTTTAAGATAGTGGATATGGGTATGAGAGAAAGAGAGGAGCAAGGATGAGTCCAGACCTATTGACATGAGCAACTAGAAGGCTACATTTATCACCAGCTGAAATGAATTTTGTGGATAGAGCAGGTTTCTAGGGAAAAATAAGAAGTTTGGTTCTGGACACGTTAATTTTGAGATATTTTTAGACATCTGAGTGGAGACATCAAGGGAACTGCTGCATATACAGGTCTAGCATTTCAAAGAAGATATTGGCATATAGCTGGTATATAAAGCCATGATCACTAGCTGAGTTACTGAAAAAAGCTCAAAACCAAGTCCTTGAGCATTGCAACATTTACAGTTGTCTATTTAATATATAGTTTCCTTACTGAATGGTGAATTCTGTGAAAACAAGGGACAAAGTGAAAGTAATACAAGAAAGTTGAGAATTTATGCAATAGAAGTGATTAGAATGAATTTCTACTAGATTTAAACTGGGTAGGAAAAGTAGTAAAGCTAGGAGAGAGGTGATAACCAGAAAAAAGATAAGATCAATGAATATAAGATAAGGTAGGGGTCAAAAGATCATTGGAGTCAAGGTACATACAGATATCTAAGGCTTGTATTGGATTTTATATCTTTAAAATGTTTATCAAATTTAACATCAAGTATTTAATATGAGTCAAACAATTACTTATTTTATTCAATCTTAAAAGAATTCTATGAGGTGGCTCCAGTCTACACATAAGTAGACTCAGAGAAGTTAAGGAACTTTCTGGAAGTCACTCAACTAACAATGGCACTGTGTGAATCCAGCCAAGGTCTGCCTCAGAATCCCCTCTCCTGACTACAGATGGGGGCAGGGTGCCTGTCCTTTGGTACCAGTCCTCTTTCCCTGGGGCAGGGACTTTAGCTCCTATGAGCATGCTAACTGTGTGAGGGATCAGAAAACCCTCTTCTTATTCTCTGTGTTCATATCCCTTGATGTCTTTGGTGAAGTATTCAGTGAAGTCTTCGTGAAAGTTCCATTCTGTCTCACAGGAGTTGAAAAGAGTTAAAGAGAGGTTTTATTCATGATAGGGCGAAATCATGCCAGGAAGCAGTTCTACCCTGGGTTCTGCCAAAGGAAAGAGAATTCAGGGGAACTGAGCTAGGGCATGGATCCAGTGCCCCATCTTCATAGTCTTATAAAAGTACTAGTAAAGTAGATGATTAGCAAATTAGCAGTTGGAATTGCAGAGCTGAAGATCCAGAGGAAGATGATAACTAGAGGCATAAATTTGGGAGCTATCCTCATGGTGAAGATAGAGGAAATAGATATGTTCTTACAGCCAACTGAACTCAGGAAAATGTCCAGCCAGTGAGAGAGATAAGTGTGCAAATGTAGAATGGAATAATCACTTTGGGGATGGAAAATAGCATAACCACTCTGGAAAAGTCTGGCAGTTTCTTGAAAAGTTAAACGTGTATCTACAACATGTCCCAGCCATTCTACTCCTAGGCATTTACCCAACATAAATGAAAACATATGTTCATTTAAAGATAGTGTACAGAGTTCACAACAGTTTTATTTGGAATAGCCAAAAACTGGGGGAAAAAACCCAAATGTCCATCAACAGATGAACAGATAAACAAACTGTATTATATTCATACAATGAAATACTACTCAGCAATAAAAAGGAATGCTATTGGTATGAGCAAAAGCGTGGACAAATCCCAGAATAATCAGGCTAAGTGAAATAAGCCAGACTAAAAGAGCACATACCATATGATTCCATTATGGTTCCATTTATATAAAATGCTAGAAGATGTAAACAAATCTTTAGTGACACAGAGCATATCAGTTGTTGACTGGTACTGGACAGGGTGAGAGGAGGGAAGGTTTATGAAAAAACACAAGCAAACTTTAGGGGATGGTAGGCGTGTTCACTATCTTGATTATGGTGATGATCTACAGAGGGAGACATATGTCAAAATCTATCAAATTATATACTTTAAACATGTGGTTTATCATATGTCATTATACCTCAGTAAAGTTGTTAAAACAAGACATAAAAGGATGCTTGTCATCTAAATCTTGAATATATCTGGTTTTCTTAAAATGGGAAGGGTTTAAAACAGACAAAATGACTTCATAAAAAAGAAGTATGAAATAATGAAGAAAAGAAGCAGAAACTAGGACAATTTAGCCAAAACTTCTATTTTTTTTTATTCTATCTCTACCTAACTTCTGTTCTTCTCTTCCTTCTCACCTACAGCAATTTTCCTAATGAAATTTCACACCTGTCCATTTCTGACACCATTTAACATTTTAGGAACAGTGAAAGTATTTTGGCTGTACGTTTCTGTCTGGCCTGCATTGCAAGTGGATCAATAAAGAATTTAAGAAAACCCAATTAATTCTGTTTTCCTTTTATCTAGTTTGGTTTTGGTATAGAAACAGGCTTAACCATGGTACTTACTTTTGACTTCAGAAATTGATTTTGACTCTATTTTTCGCTGTTGCTTAGGAAACAAAGTTTTCAAAGTCTATAAACTAGTAATCTCAGCAATCTTAGACAGACGAACTACTCCAAGAGATCTTGGGAATACTTTGTGCTCCCTTTCTTTGTCCAAATGCAAGGAAATTATTTGCAATTGTTTTCCCAATTTGGAAGGAATAAAAAGAAAATGTCACTAAGGATCATGCATGCAACAATACATACTAGAACCTCATCCCATTTTCCATTGAGCATTTAAAAGGGCATATTTGAAAATATATTCAAGGGCTTAATAGCAAATCTAAATTAGGACTCCATATCCAGGAACATTTGGGAATTTAACTGCATCATGTTGGAAAGTCTTCCCTGATGGGGAAGGACTTCTTCAGATTCAGGTATGTGGGCCAAAATGATCAATTTGTTTCCAGTTGGCACAGCTCAAATTACATTCTTGACTCAGTAACACTGAGCTCTTTCCAGCACATCCATTAAGGGAACTTGGCTCACGTTGAGGATGTCTGTAAGACCTAATGTCTATGAGAGCGACCATAACCATCACCAAGGGAGTATGGAACACTGGGTTCTGAGCAGCAGGGCCTTTACCTCAGCCCTGTAACTTTGCATGAAAAGCCTGCTGAGCAATCCCATGCCAGAGATCTCTGGGCATTTGGATAGTACAAATTCAAACTCCCTCAGCTCATTCACGGAAGCTCCATGGACACATTTTAAATAATTTTATTTAGAAACATGAATAAGTAGTTATCCACCAGAAATAAAGAATACATAGCAAGTAGTTAGTTATGCAAGGAAATAATGTATTAGAATCAGGTAGGCTTGACACAGACATGTTTTCACCCTAAAAAGACATCAGTGTATGGTGCTTTTTTCTAGCAATGTTCTAAGAGTCTAGCTCATGTAATTCACATAATGATGATAAATAATACTTATCAATTATTTGATATGTACAAGACTGTGCTAAGTGCTTTACATGCAGTTTATACCTCATCACAACTTTGCAAAGTCAGGTATAGATCTTCTATACCTTTCGGTATAAATTTTCTAATGGGTCACTGTTTTAGTCCTTGTGCTTTAAATATACCAAGAGCACACCCTCCTCAGGTCTTATGACTCGCTCTAGCTTCTGCCTGGAATTCTCATTCTGAGATAGCCATAGGATTATTCCCTCGCCTCCTTCAAGTCTTTGCTAAAATGACACTTTTCCAATGAAGCTTTTTTTTAGTTGTTCCCTTTTTATTTTTCAAAACTAAATTTATTAGCGCCTAACATCATTTTCACTTATTTATTTCCTCTCCCACCATCCTCATTAGAATGCAAGTTCTATGAAGGCAGGGAATTTTACCTTTTTTTATTTACTAGCTTGAATGATGCCTGGTCCATTATAGGTACTTATCAAATATTTGGAAGTGATAAGTGGAAATGATGAGGCTTTAAGTAACAACCACTTGTTATCATAAATTAGGCTAAAAACAAAAGCAAAATCTTTAAATAAATCCTTGTTCATTGTTTAAGGTTAACTACTAGTTGTGGTAATAAGCCATGTTCAGATAATTTCATCTAAACTTACTTTGCAAAGCAAAAGGTAAACAATTTAAGTGGGCAATACTTATGAGTTTATTAGCAGGTATTAGGTGCAAAAATAGTATGTGATATCCTAGGCTTTGCTTTCCTGAAACTTCCAATCTTGGCAGAGAAAAAACAGAATCTGAAACAATTAGAAGGCAATATATTAAATAGTTATTTCTCATTTATTCTATTTATTCATGTAATGAATTACTACCTTCGTGTGCAAGATATTCTGGGTGAGGTCCAGGAGGTATAGAAGTGAATAAGAAGTGAATAAGAAGTTCCCGACTTCAAGGAGTTCACAATCTGGTAGAAGAAGTAGGATTTACTACAAGATAAAACTTGCTCAATAAATAAAAACTTGATAACTGGAATAAAATGTGCTAAAATTGAATAAAAAGATAAAATACTTTGAGAGTTCATAAGATGGAGAAATTCCAAGGACAGTATATTATGAAGCACTAAACTGTAATCAAATGCCAAACTGTATGGCAGAGACAAAAAAATACTATTGCCTATCACTCCTGCAATTGAAATACACCAGGGATTCTGGTAAGCTTTCATGCAAAAATAACATATGCCAAGACTCATATTTCTCTTAGCTCCCTGTGAAAGGGCACTGAACATTAAACAGAATACAATACTGAATGATGTTTCCAGCTGTTTCTGAGAGCAATTTCATAACCTCAGTTTTGTTCTTCACTCCCAAGTTTTACAAACAAATTAAAAAGAAAGTCTAATATTAATTTTCCAAAGGTTAAATTTAAATTCATGCAAAATTGATGAAATACAACAAAATCTCATAAACGCAAGTTGTCACATCATATGTGAAGTATTACCTTCCAAAAAAGTAGAGACAAACAGAATGCCATCTATATTTCAACTATTTGTCTTATTTTTTCAGATGGTAAAAGTGCTGCTAATTATTGTAGAAAACCTAAAAATACACAACATAAAATAAAAGTAAAATTTACCTGTAATTCTGGTATCTACCTAGAAAACTGGTATATTTCCTTCTGTGTATAGGTGCACATTTAGATGCAGATGTAGTGATAAATGTAGCTACTGGTGTGATTACTGATAATAAATTGCATAATGTTTTAGCCATTATTGTGAGAAATTGGACCACCATTCAATATGCTTCACATACATGATTTCTTTTGGCTGCATGCTATTCCATTTCATGGATGTGACCACTATTATAAACAATGTTATGATAAAATAAGTATACAAAAATGTTTATTTGCTTTTCTGATTATTTCCCTAGGATGAATTCCTAGAATAAGACTAAAATGGTGAAAGCATTTTGAGACTCTATAAAGTGTTGCCAAATTGTCTTCCAAAATGTTACATGATATAAATCCTGTCCAGCAGAATCATGGAGTGATCATCTTCCCACACTCTTGGCAACTGGAGCACTGCCATATTCTTTTCCTAATTTGATGCACATTCATATTTTTTATTTACGTTGTTTCAAATATTGATTTAGAATGTTAAAAAACTTATTTGAATTTATCTTAATGTTTGTTAATTGTCTAGGATGTTGCTGATTTTTATATTGATTTGTAAGAGCTCTTTATAGTTTATATATAACTGTTTTATTTGCGGCTTTGCAGCTTTTTATATTTTAAACGTAGTATTTTAAAATTCTTATGTAGTCACATCTATTTTTTTCTTTGTGAATTCTTCTATTGTATTTATTATTAGAAAGTCCTTCTCAAAACTAAGACCAGTTAATATGGACTTTTCATGGTTTTATTTTTACATTAGCCTATTAATACATATGTAATCACCTTGGTGTCTGATAGAAATAACTGATCATGTTTATTGAGTGAAGAGTATTTGCAAGCAGTATACTAAATTAACTATATGAATTATCGCCTAGTTAATTCCCATAACCTCCTTATAACTATTACTTATATTAATAGTTATTGGGAATAACTCCTACTGTCCCTTTTTATCTGTGAGGAAACTAAAGTTCAGAGAGATCGATTTGCTTATCCAAGATTACATGACTAAGTAAGTGATGTAGCTGGTGTTTGTTTGAACTCTGTCAGCCCCTAGAGCCTGTTCTCTTAACTACTCTTTATACCAATATAGAATGGCTCTAACTTTGTTTCTTAGCAAATTATCAGCTTTCTGAACACCAAGTTTTGAATACTCTATCTGTTCTTTCTTTGATTTGTATTCATTCCTTCATCCTATATGACATTATTGTTTACACTAAGCTCTATTTCACAGTTAGCCATTCTATTGAATTGGCCTGTCTGCCAGTTCTTGTGTCAGCACTGCACCATTTTTAAATTGTTACAGCTTTGTAATGCTTATTAATGTATGCTATTCATGCATATGTGCAGTAGGACAAATAGGGCATTCATTATTCTACCCTTTGACAACTAACATTACTCTTACCATCCATTTATTAGTCTAAGCAAACATAGAATCTTTCTGTTAGGTTTAAATACTTTATTATTTGGTCTAGGATGAATTGTATTAAATATTGAAAATTTTTAATTTTTTTTCAATTTCACATTTCATATGCAGGAATATGGGTTAACTTATCATTTATTCAAATACCCTTTGACATCAACCAATAAAATTGTATGGTTTTCTTCATCTATATCCTGCATAGATAGTACTAGAGTTATTCCTAGGTATGTTGTACTTTTTGCTGCTATTGTAAATGGAATATTTAAAACTATATTTTTTCTTTATTGGAGTAATTAGGGAAGCAACTGATTTTTTTTAATACCTGTCTTATATTAGGCACATCTCGAGTTTTGGGGGAAAAAAGGAATTAATCTTCTATTGGATATGTCTCATTCTGTTTCATGTTATGTTTCAGTGCTCAGAAATTTCAAATAATGTTAAAGCATAACACTAACAATGATTATCTTTCTTTTCCCCCAACTTTAATGGGGATTCTTTTAGTCTTTCAACATTAAGTATGAAAAAGATTGTAAGTCTGGGATAGCTGTTATTTACAAAGTTAAATATGTAGCCTTTTACTTTTAGTTTTCTAAGAGTTTTTGTCAGGATGAGTGTTGGATTTTATCAAATGCCTTTAACATATATTAGAATGATACTTTTTTGTTTATTTAATTTTAGATGTTATGATTTATGATAATAGATTTCTAATTAAACCACCTTTGCCTTCCAGGGATTCATTTCCACTTATCCTTCATAGATGATTCTTCAATTGATATTAATTTTTGCTGGGTGTATTTTATTTAAAATCTAATCATTCTTACTTATGAATGAGAATAGGTCATAATATTATTTTTATGCTTGTCTGTTTTGACATCCAGATAATATTAAATTTATAAACTGAACAAATAAATTAACAAATGACAAATTATACTTGGAGGATGTACTAGATAAGCATTCCAAGAACGAAAACTTAATATTTATACAATACACAGAATCAACTTAGGTATCATATAGCTCTCAAATTAGTTCCCCTCAAAATAGTCACCAATGTTGAACAGAGTTTTAACTTCTTTATGCCTCAGTTTCTTCATCAGTGAAGTAAACAGACTGAGCTGAATGATCCCACAGGTCTTTATTACCTCTAAAATTCTATGATCTCCAATTAATAATATCAGCATTTTCTTACAGACTTCTTACCCATCAGAGAGGTGAAGCTCCCACTTATCAAAATGACTCCCAAGCAGTCAGGAACTCTAACCACAAATTGAACCACTTACAGCCTTCCTGGAAGTGATTGCAAGAGGTCCTATATAGGTCCTATATCCTATATCCTCAGATACTCTCTTTAATATCTATAAAATAATATTTAAAAAAATTTTTCCCATGATTATTTAATAGTGCAAATAAATATATGCAGAATTAACTGACAGATATGACAGCTGTGTTTTTAGACATACATATAAATCTAATTTTCTAGAAAGCAGAAACATTATTCAGCCTCTCCAATGTACTACTTGTCCAACAACGGAGAAATGACCCAATGTTAACAAGCGAATGCAGTCATCCTTCTTGCACAAGCTATAAAGTCATGATTAATCATTTTTCTACGCTTAGGGCAAAATATTTATTTGTATTTAGAGGGATGTCAGTTTGGTTCCACAGAAATAAGAATTACAAATGGCTTAACTATGTAATACTTTTTCTTTTCTTTAATGCTAAAGTGGAAATGACTACATCATCACCCACTAGGGACTAGAAATGCAAATTTTCAATAAAGTGTCTTTACTTTAACTTC
Organism: Delphinus delphis; assembly: GCF_949987515.2. NCBI lineage: Eukaryota > Metazoa > Chordata > Mammalia > Artiodactyla > Delphinidae > Delphinus > Delphinus delphis. The sequence continues at coordinate 49,076,256 of NC_082690.1, read as the reverse complement.
AGCTGAGCAGAACTGTTACTGTACTGTCCTGCTTAACAACTGGCCCCTATCTTTGTAGGAACAGTCACAGAATCTACAGAGTTCAGCAGCCCCACCCATAAAAATCACACACGTGATCGTTTTTGCTACGAAGAAAGAATATTGTACCAAATCCCAGCAACATAAGGGCTAACTCTGGGAACTGTCAGATGCATAAATGGGGGTAGGTATTTGTTATATAATGTCCCAATTTACTTTTATTGGTTACAAACCTTCAAAGAGATAGAATGTCAGAAGAGGAAAAAGACCAGAGATCTCTGAGCCAGCCCACTTGCCTTAGAGATGAAAGATCTAGGTCTCAGAGAGGTTCAGGTCTTGTCCAAGGTCACACCCAGGAGCCAAGCCAGGTCACAGACTTTGCTCTCTACTTCCCAGTGTAATTTTCTTTTCTCTATTACCACACAGTGTCTGTTCCTCGGACAGAATCACATTATTACAGCATTCCTCATTGGATGCATCCTCTGAGAACACAGCTGCTCTGAATAAGGACAGCTCAGGAACAAGGGGTCAGGGTATGGCCCATTCTCTTCAGAAATTTCCGAGAAGTTTGAAGAGGAGGAGGAAGGGTATAAGAGAAAGAGGTGATAATTCAAGAGCTTGAGCTAAACTTATTCTGAATGAAATTAAAAATAGATAGGGAAAATAATGCTGTATCAGAAAATGTCTTCTCCCAAAATAGATGAATGGATAAGATGTGAGATACACACACACACGTACACACACACACACACACAAAATGGAATATTACTCAGCCATTAAAAAAAAATTGCCATTTGCAACAACATGGATGAATCTAGAGGATATTATGCTAAGTGAAATAAGTCAGAGAAAGACAAATACCATAAGATCTCACTTATATGTGGAAACTAAAAAGCAGAACAAACACAAAAATAAACAAAATTAAAATGGAAAAAGGAAAACAGACTCATAGATACAGAGAACAAACAAGTTGTTGCCATAGAGGAGCGGGTAGAAAGTTGGGGGAAATAGGTGAAGGGGATTAAGAGGTATAATTCTCCAGTTATAAAATAAATAAACCATGGGGATATAATATACAGCATAAGGAATATGGTCAATAATATTTTAATAACTTTGCATGGGGACAGATGATTACTATACTTAGCACGATGATCATTTCATACCATATGCAAATGTCAAATCACTATGTAGTACACCTGTACTAACATAATATTGTACATCAACTGTATTTCAATAAAAAATTCAAGATGATGTACAGAAAAGGGACTTGGTGTCATAAGAGTGACTAACAATATACAAATCTCACTTACAGACCCTACTAGATTTACGATCACTGCCAAAACTCACAGAACATTCCAGGTGGAATGTTTTTGGCTGTTGGCATGGCCTTACATCTAGAATATTGTAGTGAAGTTATTCCAAATAGGACACCATCACACATCGATCCATTTTTATTACCACAGCCCCACAGCAGGATATGCTGCCTGCTTTGGTAACTCGGAGTTCTTTTGTACAACGAACTGTGATTACTTCATAAAGGTCAGTTCTCCCAAATCCCTGTAAACCATGGCACATCAACCCACCAAGATCATAGAAGCAATTAAAAGTGTTTAACCGGGAAGGTTGCCAGGACCAGATGGCTTCTGCCAGTGGGCTTTTGTTTTTGTTTTAAACTGTGCAACACTAGGGAAACAGCATTTATTTGCCTCATATCTATTTTCTAGTGGGTTTTTTTTTCACATTTATAAAATAATGCATTCATCATAGGGATTCTCATTACATGGACATTAGAATGTGGGTCATAAGAGAAAATAATAGAGACTCTCTCCCCCTACCCCCCATGTCCATTACCACTCAGATCAGCTCAAAGTTTGCCATATATACTCTAATAGTATGTATGCATATAAAATCCTACTTCTGGAAGTAAAGGGTTCTTCAAGAGCTTTTGGAGTTAGACTATAGGATAACCCATATATGGGATAACCCATATATTAGGAAAGGGGTCAGAAGACTTTTAAGATAATCATTTTGTGCTACAAAAACTACTCTGCACCCCTAATTTTTGTAGTTTACAACTACCAAACACCACCACTTATTATCAATAAGATAACTATATCAGATAACTTATTTAACTGAGATAACGATGCTGCTTAGAAGCTTATTTAAATCATACAAACGTAGGGTTGCCATGGATCAAATCCTGGCTCTAATTTTTTTTTTCAGTGAATTGACCTTGGGAAAACCATAATCTCTTCTGACCTTTGGAGACTATTATTATCCATAATTAAAACAGTATGATATTTGCACATTTACTTAAAGCACCAAAAAAAAGGTTGAGAAAAAGACCCAAATATATACATTGATTTGGTGTATGATAAAGTGACATCTCAAATCAGTGAGAAAAAAAATAAACTTTAAAATAGTATTGAGACAACTGGATAGTCACATGGAAAAAGAAAAAATTAGATCAGTACCTCACACTGTACACTAGAATGAATTCCAAATGGATCTGAGAGCTGGATGTAAAAAAGAAAAAAAAAAGAGGAAAACATGATTAATTCCTTAAAACATAAGAGAGGAGAAAGCTTCTGTAAATATAACTCAAAATCCACAAGCAATAACATATATACATACATATGTATGTGTATATATATAATATGAGCAATAAAACCATATACATGTATATATTTACATTTTTCAAAATATGAATAACAAACTGTAAAAATATACTTGCAACTTAGTTCACAGGCACAAAGATCTAATACTTTAACATAGAAAGAACCTCTAGAAATCTGGAAGAAAAATACCAAAGGCCCAAGAGAACAGTGGACAGAAGACATGAACAGACTGCACCCAAAAAGAAAGACAAAAGACCCTCAAACATATGAAAAGACGCTTAACATCACTTATAAGAGAAGTAAAATTCTACTAAGATACTCTTTCCTATTATTTTATTGGCAAAAATTCCAAAGTTTGATAACAACTTAGTTGACAAAAGAAGCAGGGATTCTCATATAATTGCTAGTGGGAGTACAAAGCATTAGATCTCCTATGACAGTGCATTTGACAGTACCTAACAAAATTACATATGTGTTTTCCCTCCAATCCAGAAATCTCACTTCTAGGAAACTACACTACAATCATGCCTCTATAAATACTAAAGAGCATATCCACAAGGTTATTTGTGACAACATTGTATACAACAGCAAGACACTGAAGAATTTCAAATATCCAATCAACAGGGAATTTGTTGAATAAGCCATGGTCATCTACCCAATAAGGTGCTATGTGGTTATAAAAAAGAATGAAGAAGATCTCTGTAGACTGTTATGGAATAATTGTAAGTATACTTAATAAGTGAAATAGCAAGCAAGATGTTTTTATCTCATTAGAAAGGAAGAAAAGAATAAACACACACACACACACACACACACACACACACACACACTTCATTACTTTTGTGGTAAGAGATGCCAAGTGGTAAACAGAAAATAATAATAATTGGTAACAATGTAAGCCCACCAATGAAAATCATTTTGTCCAGGATAGAATCTTTTATTTTTAAACTTGCTTTATTACACATGTATATATGTTATTTTTAGTATATAAAGACTTTTAGATATTCTTAAAAGCTTTTAAAGAATTGCTTTAGTGTGTGACTATTTTACTTGTCCTCTGATAAGATAAGATTAGGCTTCAGTCAATACTTAAGTATTTCAAAAATTATGAATTATAATTATTTTAAGTAATCCAATTCCTTCTCAAAAGTATCCCACTTGGACAATGAATTATATATGACTACACCTACAGGGGAATGGGAGAAATGGAAAAAATGGAAGCAATACCTCTCTGCTATATCTTTTACCACAGTTTTTACTTCTGAATCACGTAAATGTACAAAATAAATAAAATTTAAGGGAAAGAAAACAATAAATTCTAACAACGCAAACAAATTCAAACAACCCAGCCTGTGTATCAGACTACTAATTTAATCCCAAAGAGAAAATAATTATTTCAAGTGACTTTTGAATACAGTTTATCTTATTTTGAGTGCATTCTAAGGAAAAAAGTTGAACTGCAAAAACCCTACATTTTATTCAATAGTTTCATTGTTTATTTGTATTATTATTGTTATAATTTTGAAGCTATTTGCTGTATAATGTAGAATAAAGCAAATAAGTAAAAATATTATTAAGAAAACAAACATTTTTAGTGTAAGAGAAAGGAGTTATAAAGTCAAGGAATTTTAAGGAAATACTATGTAATGTTAGATTTGAATTGGAAATATCATTATCTACTCATGACATTCGAAAAAATATATAAATTCCCTATCTGTTCACTAAAAGGGCCTAAGAAACAACACTCCAGTAGTCAAGAACATAACTAGCACCAAGATCTTGCTTTCTAATTATCATTTTCTACTGAAAGGAGACAGAGTTCCTTGGAGAGATGACTGATTTTATACTTGGGGCAGGAAAAGTTCCAGAACGTGAGAGCCAATTTGAAGGGTTTCCTCTTGACCAAATGCGGACATCAAAGAAAATGTTGGTACTTTTTTAAAAATTGAAAGAGAACATTTGCCATCCTTAGAGTTGATTTTTATACTAACTCCTTATTCTAAGGGAAATGTATTAAGTCATCCTGCATTCACATAAGTAACATCTTAAGACCATGAAGGGAAACATTTTTATAGAAAAATGGCCTGTAGAAGAAATAATAGAATTAGAGCAAGTGAGCTACAGAGAGCAAATGTGGCAAAATGCTAACAATTGGTGAATAAGGTAAAGTTGTATAATGGTGTTTGTTTCCTGTTCTTTCAACTTTTTTGTAGGTTTTTAATTATTCAGAATAAAAGTGGGGGGAAGAAAGCTCAGTGTTATGGGAAAAAGCTGAGGAGATGATTAGATTAAAACATACTAAAGATATGATACAAATATAATTCATGAATCATGATTGGATCCTGGTTTGGAAAAAAAAATACTATAAACAATTGAGGAGGATAGTTGGGGAACTTGCATATGAACTGGATATTAATAACATTAAGAAGTAATTATTAGTTGTCTTTTGTGTGGTAATGCTGTTATGGTTATGTAGGAGATAAATACTGAAGTCATTCTGTCTGCAAGTTACCTTCAAATGGTTTTGTGAATTCTAGCTATCTGCATAGATCAGGGAAGATAAATTAATAGATAAGATAATTTCATAAATAGAAAGATAATACACATTTGGCATATGGTTAACAATTGTTGAATCCAGAAAGTATGGGTGTTCATTATATTATTCTTTCAACATTGTACTGACTTTTAAAATGTGTCTAATAAAATGCTGAAAAAATTAAAATTAAAGACAATATTGGGGGATTATAATAGCATTACATATAAATAAAATAAAGTATACAATTTGTGTACATGGTCGTGCCATCTTAAGGTTCAGCTTCTGAATAAATGTTATTTTACCCTGTTCCTCTACTATCCTGTATTTTATAACACAGAATGCAATTAACATAGGAAGGAAATTGGGGATGCCTTATTGGATTGAGTGGACAATTTTGGGTTTAGTGAACATGAGATGAAGAAGGCTGAATTACTATAAAATGGTCCCTTGACTTCCATGTGTGTTAATTGGATCTTGTTGGCTAGTTCTGTATTTCCCAAAGGAAGATAGAAATGTTGATTTTCCTACTCTCTGTTCGAGTCCTTCCATTTAAACTCAGCCAAGTGAAGAATAACAATAATCCTCCCTGTGCACATCCCCTCCACACACCAAACCTCCCACGTACATACCGGTGATACACTAATTTAACACACCGATTAAAGACTCCATTTACCATATTCGTATAACTTTGCCTTTAGCTCCCTTACTTCCACTGCAGGCAGAACTGCTGTTAGTATTTCAGATGAGTACTTTGTCAATCCTTTCAATTTTGCCCATCACTGAGTCCTTGTCCTAGGATTAGACCAAGACATGTTTTGGCAGTTTAGCTCTTTCTTTAAAGTACTGCGTTCCCCAAATTTACTTATGTTAAAATTTTTTTTTACCAAAAGGTGCTAAACTATTTAGAATATATATAACTCAAAGTTTCATATATTAGATCAAGTTCTGGGTTCTCCTTTGTTATTTTGTTTTGCTTTAAAATTTTAATCCTTGCCATTTTGCTTTCCAGTACTATTATATTTTGCTCTGGAGAAAAGAGAAAAAGAGAGAGACTTTGAATTCATAGATTAATTCATAGATGTAAGGAATTATTAAGACATTTGAATGAAGTAGTAAATTCCTAGTTCACCTTTAAGTTACAGCTGATATATTTCCCTTGCAAGTCTTCCCAAACACCTAGACAGGGACTAAACCAATCTATACCCCAGGAACTAGCACATTACAAGGACTGGTAAAGACTCATTAAATATTTCTTGAATGAATAATGTATCCATCCCTACAATGTTTACCATACTATGGTATAACTATTTCAACATATCAGTCTCCCTTCAATGGATCTAACATCGAATGTTTTTATCTTGGTTGAGTGAGATGATGAAGGATAGTCTTGGGAAAATTAATCTGGCAAGAGTTTCCAGGGAGAGGGGTAAATTTGAGGAAGAACACATTGAAGGAATAAGGAAGACTAGCTGTATATAATTTGTATGTAAAGCTACAGAAATTCCTTTAGAGCAGAGGATTGAACCTAAGATCAGGACAATCCATTCCTATTCTTAGAACATTAGGCTGATGGCACAACGAAGCCCAGTGACTTACTTGTGTGGTCTTGGAATTAAAGTTAAAATTCAGGAACTCATTTAAACCTTTAAAGCCTTAGCATAAAAGTAAGATATTGTATGGGAGCTATTTCAGTGGCAACAAATCTTTGTAGCGGAGATTTACATTGCATGATTGTGAAAATTGCTTTATTTTCATTCTGTATATCGTAGTGAGTCCACATTGCCATCATTAAATATTTATTCAGTACTTCTGCTAAGTTGCTGTAGCAAAATGATTTTTTAACATCTCTTCCTATCTAATTATAGACAAAATAGATAATATGAATATAAAAGGGCACGAACACAAAGCAAATAACATTCATATTGAAATATTTACAGCTTTATTGAAACAGTCACATGGGGAGAGCTGTATGAAAAGACAAAGTATATAGAAAATATGGTCTAATGAAAATAAATGAAATGAAATATAGAAAGCACAAGTGTTGGCAAACATAGTTGAACCCAAATACATAAAGATAAGAGTGAAATAGAAAAACTGGAAAGTGAAGTGCCTGGGGATTAGTGAGGGTAAATCAAGGAGGGTTTCAAAGAAGAGGTGAGCGTAAAGTGGACATTCACTTAAGTAGACTCCACTTCCCTCTTCTTATTCACCAAAATGTTTACAAGAATCTTTTCTGTGTCAGCCATGCTGGGTGCAAAAAATGCAGATATAAATAAGCCATTGTTCCTATTGTCTAGGAGTTTAGAGTCTAAAAGAAAGGCATAAAAAAGATAATTGCCATTCAGTGAGGTAAATGCTTGGGGGAGGAATCTGGAGTTAGGAAAGACTCAAGAAATTGAGATCTGAGGCTGAGTAAAAGTTTGCTGGGCACAGAAAGCAAAGAACAGCATTCTCACAAAAGAGACTGCATGTGCAATGCTTACACATAAGGGATTTATTTGTATAAATAGTTAGGACCATACTCCCTGGCAGAAGCAAATACATGCACAAGTCAATATCTGCAGATGAAGTAGTAAAGTTCGAGTATGTGCAGAGGGATGATGGAAAAGGCGTATGAGCAATTTGGCAGAAGGCAGATTGGAAAGGACTTTTTATGGTATACTGATGATTCTGGACTTTATTCCGTAGGTAATCATTAGGTAAGTGAAGGTTCTAAGAAGGGACAATCAGATAAACAATTCAGAAGCCATTAATATATGCAGTGTTAGGACAAGGATGGGACATTCTAAGCACCTTCCATTTTTGTGCTTCTGGGTGGGTTTAAGGGTCAGATACTCAGCTCAATAGCACTCAGAAAAATAGGTGTTGACGAGGTATTTCGGGGACATTCAATCAAGGTCAGGTTGTGGGAATATGACTATACTAGCAACGAAAAAAATAAAAACATATTTTCTTCATACTTTCCCATTAATATTTATCTTCAAATTCCTGTTAACTTCAGAGATCACCACTGGATTTTGTCACAAATTAAAATATTTATCATTAGGAATATTCAATCAAGTATCACAAAACCTCATTCCTGCCACTCAAGACTTAAATTTGCAAAATATTAAGAGCCTCGAGCCAGCCAGGAGATGTCCCAGACCTAGGGTGACAGTAGTGCAAAGGCTGGAAGGACCTAAGCATTAATGTAGTCTAATCTCTACTTCACAAATAGGGAGATAGATATCCAGAGTTGTCATATGACTTGTCTGAAGTTCATACAACTAGTTTTATAGAACTAGAGTTTTAAGTTCTATCTTTTGATTCCCTGTCCAGTGCTTGTTCTGCAACACTGGACTGCCTCTCTTCAAGTCATTCTTTAAGGGCATGGCTCTGTCCATTAGGATAGTATTACAGTGTCCTCATTTTGAGGCCACTAAAGCCTGACCCACAAATAGCCTAGGTGAATGTAACAGCATTTCTATATCTTTATGTCGAAGAAATATACAAAATGCTCCGTGAAATGAGCATGAAGCTTCCTGGAGGAAAGTGTACAGTTGTCTTTTACAAAACACTGTGCCTGGGGAAGGCAAATCACCCTAAAGGAGACTGAACATATGCTCTGAAAATCCTACTTGACGTCATTCACAGAAACTGCACAGTAAATACGCAAGATACAGAGAAGTGACATATTATTTTTACCAGGTAATGTCAAATGAGCAGAGAAAAGTAAGGATTAGCTCTACTGGAAGTAGTCTAAAGCCATTTTCTCCAGGGGTAATTGAAGAAAAACCCCAAAAATTAGCATATCCAGTGAGGCGTGCTTTTGAAGATACTTTGCAAAACAAACTCTCTGAAAAGCAAGTTGTTTCCCCGTCTCCTTTACATTTTGAAGAAATGGTACCAAATACCATAAGACGGGGTAAAAGAAGTTTTCTAACTTGATTGCTCCTCTAATCATTCTCGATATTTATACCTTAAAAGCAAATATTTTTCCAAAGTTTGATTAAAATGTTGATCTTTATGTCTAGGTAAAACTCATCTAGCTGATCCACCATTGGTGAGCTATAGACTTTCAGCTCTACCTTTGAATGAGGTGGTAGAAGTAGTTCATTCTCATATTTATGATATCCTGCGGCGACGGGCAATGGGCATGCTTCTGTGGAATTAGTAGCTTCCAACTGGGGTAAGACTCTCAAGACCTCTTGTTCCATTTTTCTGTGCTCCTCTCAATATCACCTTTCTTTAAACCCTATTTCTGATCCTCTGCGTGTTCCTTCACTGTTGCAGTGAATATGCTGCTCAGTTTACAGATGCACCCAGCACACAGTAGGTGTTCATTAAATAATTATTGCATGCTCTTAAAGGGATGCTACCTAATTTAATCCTCACAACAATGCTTTGATGATGATACTATTAACAATTGTAGATACTATTTATTTTACTCCCACTCTGTGTCAGATAAGGTACTGAAAACTTGACATATATTCCTTTTATCCTGTGAGGTAGAATTCTCATTCTATAGATGAGGCAACAGGCTCAGAGGAATCAAGTAACTTGTTGAAGTTCACATATCCAATAAGTATCAGATTCTAAGTACAAACCTGGGTCTTACATTAGCTGCTGCTGCTACTATTCTACTACTGCTACTACTATTAAGACTACTACTACCACCAGCAGCACCAGTATTTTTCTTTTCTTTGATCAAACTGGATGAGTCCAACTTCTAAACAATAATCTTCTTGAGGGGTGGGAGCAAGTCTTATTTATATTTGTTGAATTCAAGTGAATAAAATGGAATCAAAGGGAGGTCACACTAGCCTTTCCCCTATGAGGAATGCCTTTGTCTAAATCTTTCTACCTCCTTTGTGCTAGGATACAAAACCAAAATAAAGTTAAACACAACTTAACAGAAATAAAGTTAAAGACAATCCAACCACCAAGTCTTTGATTATAGTTTAACCTTCATTTCTGATGACAAATGAAAAAAATGACATTTGCTGTAACCAGAAAGTCTGCTAGATATGACCAAAAAACAGAATTATGAGCCGATAGGGCACGATGAGCTGTGACAAGATGTAACCAATAGGTTATTTTTTTCTTGGCTGGCATAGCCTGGCTTCTCTCCAATACAAGACTTGTGACATCATCTCCTGTCTCCTCTCCTCCCAAACCATCTTGTGGAAGTGTATCTCATTTTAAAAAAAATGATTATAGCACATTTTTTTTCTCTTCACAGTACATTGAAACATAATGTTCTAAAATGTTTCTACTTGTCTTCCATAAGATTGAAATCAATAAGAGTTTGTGAAGAAATATTTTTTCTCAGTCAAACGGAGATAATCTGGTGGGGGAGGGAAAGGCATACCTCCCATGAAACTGCTTTTAGCCCTAGAAGCCCTTCTGTTTTACCATGGGAACTGCTCATAGGATGTTTCGTATCTAAGGGAAGTTATGAGGTCTCAGGGCTATTTTCTGGCAGTTGCTTGAATTTCACTCTTTGCTAATGGGTGTGCTGGAGTTGGCTCCTATAGGCGAGTGAGAGATAATTGTCTTGTGAGCTAGTTGTCAAAATGTTGGTAGCTTGAAATCAGTCACGGTGAGAGTATTTACACCATGGATATCAGCAAATGCTACAAATCAGAGCCTTTTTTTAAAGAGCCTGCTTGTAGCACATCATTGCATTTAACTCTGGTTATGAGGACCTCTATCACAAACAACTAAAATTATCATGAAATAGGAAGGCACTGGGCCACCGTATATGATGGTGCAAGCCGTTCTGTGCCCCCAGGGAAACTACCTGAGCAAGGACTGAAATTCAGCCCACATTCTGGTCCCTGAGCTGTGTGCCTTGGCGTGGTGCAGTGATCTTCCTGAGGAGGATGTATGTTTCCATTTTGCAAAAAGCTCCTTTATGAGCTAGCAGTGTCTCTGTATACATCAGATTGCATACGTTCCTACGCTGATGCTCCGCAAGTCACCTCCAGTGTCACAATTGCAAATTACGTCAGTCATGTCATTCCTTCTGTGCCCTTTATTTCAAATTACAAGGACTAAAATTACTGATTGGTTAAGGTTACCAGTGCTCTGAGGATAGCCATTTCTTATTTTATAGATGAATATCCTGTATTTCAGAGAGGTTAAGAAATTTGTCCAAAATTGCATAGCTAATAAAAGAATAGGAGTTCAAATCTCCATGTATCTGTCTCTAAGATCTCCCCAAACGAATAGTATGCTGACCAAACTATGGCACATATAGAAATTATTTCTCTAGAATACAGGTTCCTAGGAAAGTTTTAAAACTTGTGATGTAAAATGAATACACAAAATGCATTTCACTTTTTAAAACAAAGTTTTAATCATCATTTTAATGTAGTTATTATCTGTGGTGTAATTCTTATCATCACCCTCATTTTATGGAGGAAAAAAATCCTCAAATCAGAGAAGTTAAAGAGTTGAGAATTGTCCATAAACACTGAAAAGTCTTGGCATTCAACCATACTGAACACCATTAACAAGTAACATATGTAAAGAGTTTTAGTTTACAGACATTACCATATTAAAGAAAAACAAAGTAAAAGTGTGTTATGTGATTTCTGAGGCTAGGTCATAAAAAGGATAACACTTCTGCCTGGCTGTCTCTCTTGGGACGCTTGCCTTTGGAACTCATCCTTTATGTTGTGAGCGAGTCCAGGCCACATGGAGAGGCCACGTGTAGATGTTCCAGGCTACAACCACAGTTAAGAAGGCAGCAGACAGCCAGCATTTACTACCAAACATTTGAGTGTTGAAACTTTGGATGATTCCAGGCCCTGTGAGTCTCCTGGCTGAGACCCCAGACATATGAACCAGAAACATGTCATCCTTGCTGTGTCTTATATGAATTTCTGGTTACAGAAACTATGAGATAAAAACCATGAGTGGCAAGTCACTAAGGTTTCAGGTCACTAAGGTTTCAGGTAATTTCTTAGGCAGAGTAGAAAATGAGTATAGTCATCATTGGGTAGAGAACAGGAAATACTAGCAGACAGAACCTAGAACCATGCCTGGAACATAGTGGGGACTCAACAAATATGTGCTGAATGAAGAAAAGAAGCCCAACAGAAAAATAATATAGACTTCTAATTATCGTCTGGTAAGGATCATAACTTTTCATGATCAATATATTTTTTGTCCTTTTCTTGTAAATGATAAAAACTCCCCCACAAAACCACTGAGAACACTATTCCTAGGATGAGAAAGCTCTGCAAATAACTCAGAGTAAAGTACTTGTAAAATCTCTAGGGATTAGAGTACAAATACATAAGGCTGTTTTGTTTTGTTTGTTTTATTTCACATGAAATCCTATTCAAACAACATTCTCTAGCCCTTCAGTGGGGAAAACTTAAAGGTGAATTATGTGACCACCTAGAGGGGTGGGATAGGGAAGGTGGGAGGAAGATGCAAGAGGGAGGAGATATGGGGATATATGTATATGTATAGCTGATTCACTTTGTTATAAAGAAGAAACTAACACACACACACAAAGAAATATATGAAAATACCCCTCCCCCCCCAAAAAAGGTGAATTAATTCATTTGTATTCTTGGGAGAATATGAGTATTACAGTGCTCAGCCAGGGATACTGGTCTAGAAGAATCAGTATATAGATGAAAGAATTTGTACTGGAGTTAAACCAAGTTTCAAATTCTGATTCTACCCCATCTTAGCCCTGTGGCAGATTTAGTGGCTGTTAACACTTAAAAAATAGTTTTCCTATCCCAGGCACCATTTTAAGTAATATATATGCATTAACGTGTTTAATACGTATAGGAACTATAAATCATTGTTGATCCTGTTTTTATCCTGAGGACCCTGAGGCCCAGAGAAGCTAAGGAACTTCAAAGCAACACCGCTAGTAAGTGACAGAAGCAAGATCCAGGTTCATGCTCTTGAGTAATATGCCATCTGTAAGCCTCCATGTACTCAGTAAAAGAGGTTAATAGATGGGCGTTATTAATATTGTGCTGTTCATTATTATGGATTTTTTAGGAAGCAGTGGTAAGAATATCACAGTGGTAAAGAGCACGGACTCAGGTTCAAGTACTGGAACCACTGACTATGTGTCTTTGGGCAAGTTATTTAATATTTCAGGGCTTCAGCTTTTTTTTTTTTAAATATAAAAATGATATTAATAGTAAGGCCTGTAAGAGTTATTTTATAAATGAAGTGAGATGATACATGTAAAAGACTTACAATAGTGTTTGGAATATAGCACACAATAAACAATTTGTTTTTTACCCATATTGCTCAAATATACTTAGTTTAAAAAAATAAAATCATGCTATACATTTTTCTGTCACCTGCTTTTTCTCCATACGATAGCATATCTTAATTAAAGTACATCTATCAACATTTTCATTGGCAGCATATAATTCTAATGTATCACTATACTATAATTCAACTAATTTCCTATTGTTAGACATCTAGGTCTTTCAAATTTTCTTGTCTAGTGTAAACAACATTGCATATGAACACCCGTATGCACAAATGTCTGCATAGTTTACCTTAGGTTAAATCCCTAAGACTGAAACTTCTAACTTCATAGTCACATAATTTTAACAATAATGAAGGAAATCGTATAGAGGAGTTCAATGACCTATTTAAAATCTTTCAGAACCAACGTGAGTTCCCTAATTAGAAAGAATAGCTTCCAAAACCACAGTTACATAATTACATTCTTTTTCTCAATGCAAAGATTTAAAAGGGACTAAGGCTCCTCAGCTAGTAAAAGGCCAGGCTAAATTTGAACCCAGATGTGTTTGATTCCCAAACTTCACTCTTTAACCCATAAAAGGTGATGTGTGTAAGGCATCTTCTTTACTTAATAATATAATCTGAAAACTGGCTTAGGTGCCTTGGCATATTCAGATGAAGAGATTCAATAGACATAGGTATTGAATTCTTTGCATCCTGGTGAAGCACTGCTCTTTTTATTTATTATACTTCTAAGAAATAAAAAAAACATGCTACATAGAAGGACAGTCTTGATGGAAAACCTTATTTAAGTTTGCTTCTAAGACAGGAAAATGTATCTTTTTCAATAAAGACTGATGTTTCTAAACCCCAAATATCACTCATTCAAATACCCATTACCACCACATGGTCAACCCCTTCATCAATATTTTAAGAAAACAACAAAACTTGTTTTGGAAAATAATTCTTTCATTTTTGCAGTAAGTTGTTTCATCACTAACAAAACTAGATAAATGCCCTTAATTAGGACAGACTACTTCTCATAGGTTTGAGTCAAGAGATGCCAAAATGAGTTCTTGGATGGTGGCGTTAAGGATCTCTCAGGTCTATCTTTCCTAATGTAAACATTTTCTTCCCTTTATTCTATCCCACTCTTGTTTATATACAATTTAGTTCAATTAAATAAGCATATTTATTTCCAATCAACTAATTACTTTATTCTTTAATGTTTTGAGGGTCTGCTATGTCCTGGAAATAAAACCTGAAGACAATATAGTTTCTTCCTATGAGAAACTCCTAGTCTAACAGATGGATAATGTGTCCTTCAATTTTTTCTGAAATATAAAATGCCTTACAAATTCAAGCTAGGCTTAAAGAGGTGCTATATATTGTGGTGAAAAACTGGAACACACACAAAGGAAACACAAAACATATGGTAACCGAAAAGAGGTGGTAGGAAAAATATTTTTAATTGATGCCATGGCAAATTTAAATTTTACAAATTACTGTGGGACTTTCATATAATAGAATGGAAGGCACAGTTTAAGTGCATCCACATTAGGACCACTCAACATACTAAAAATATAATCAAATGAAAGTTCTATATCATAATTGCCATAAAGCGAAGCAATTATTTATCTTAAGGGGGGGTAAAGTCTATTGGCACTTAAGGAACAAAAATAGCAGTTTGCTGTTTAATGTATCCTCCTTTTCTCATTTCTCTACGAGAATCTCAGAACTTCATTTCCCTTGTTTCTTAAATATGTATACTTCAAATAAGAGCTCAGACTCTTAAGAGATGTTTTGCTCACACTCTTCCCATCTTATATATTATTTCATGGACACAATGCACGGAATGAAAATGATTTTAAATGAGTCTTCATTACACTCCTTACCAACTTCATAGAAATATGGAAATCTATGATTTTAATATCTTTTTAAAAAATCATTAACACCCTAGTCTTTATATGTATTTATGGTCATTTTTCCTTTTTGCAGCATGACCATATTACTCTTTTTTTTTTTTTTTTTTTTTGTGGTACGCGGGCCTCTCACTGCTGTGGCCTCTCCCGTTGTGGAGCACAGGCTCCTGATGCGCAGGCTCTGCCGCCGTGGCTCACGGGCCCAGCCGCTCTGCAGCATGTGGGATCTTCCCGGACCGGGGCACGAACCCGTGTCCCCTGCATCGGCAGGCGGACTCTCAACCACTGCGCCACCAGGGAAGCCCAACACCCTAGTCTTTAAATTGTTTCCTGTACCCATGACTCTTTAGCTATCCTTATAATGCTTTGTCTTATCTACAAAAGCAAAAGAGTGAGTGATGTTTGCTCTATAGCTGGTGAAAGCTGTCAGTATACATGGAACTGTGATAAACTCCCATGTTCTGGTCAGAAGGCTGTTTACTTCCTGAGACTTACACCAGTGAAAAAGTCAGTGGATGAGATTAGCCATCTTTACTGAGGGGAAAATATGCTTCCCAAATCACATAAGAGGTGCAAGGGCCTGGCAATATTTCCCTCATAGGAAACAGGGTCTAGTTTCAGGAAGATATAACTAAAATATAATGTTACAAAAGAAAGCTATAGACTGTGCTAATCCCATTATTGGTATCCAGCAGGTCAAAGAAATAGTGATTAAGTGCCTAGGCTCTGGAGTCAGCATATCTGGGCTCAAAACTCAGCTCCGCTTCTTACTGACAGAAATATTCACCTATTCTCTTTGGCTCATCAGTATCCTTATACATAAATAAAGATAATAAGAATTCCCTCATAGGATTGTTCTGAGGATTAAAAGAAAGAAAATACATGGAAGTACGTAAAACAAGGCCTGGAATATGGCTAACACTCAATAAACAGTACCAGTTATTATTAATTTTTTGACTGTCATTTAGATTTTTACTATATCTGGATTTCTAATTGCCTTTTTTCTTTTCCTATATCTTTCCTTAATTTCAATTATTTTCAAACACTATATCATGTTTTTCTTGCCTTATCCCCAATTATTTTTAAACTCTGCCTCATTATATGTATTCTGTCACATCTTCTTTCACCCAGAGGCTTCTTACTAGAGTTCTTTGGTCATCTGAAGGAAATTGCACAAGTTTTTCTCTTGTCCTGTTTTTGCAAATATTGCCCATCTCTCAGAGTAGCTAAGAGAATTTCAGGATGTAATTTACACTAATGGTAAATCAATGTAAATAAATGTAATTTACACAATGGTCATCAATGATGCCAGGCATAGAGCATAGAGTTACTCAGTTGATGGTAGTAAACATTATTTTTACCCAGTGTCCTTTGTTCTTTTTTCTGGCTAGCTCCTGGTCAGTTTTCAGGTATTAGTTCAGAAGTAGCTTCCTGTGAGAGACTCATCTCACTGTTCCCCAAACTGTTCTTGGATTTTAGTCCATTCTTCCAACACGCATCTCCAACTCTGTGCTTTCTACTCACAAAACACTTTATAGTTCAAACATTTTCTCTCTTGTATTGAAATTCTCCACTTTTCTGTTTCCCCCCAATGAAGCTTCAAGATCTTTGAGAGCCAGGAGTGTGTCTTATTGTAACTTCCTTTCCTAACTCAGTGTGGGGTAACATAAGCAGTAAAACAGGTTTATTGAATTGTTTCTACACAACTTAGGATAAGACAGAGACTGTGACAAACTCATCAAGGTTCTGTCCCTGAAGTTTTAAGTGAATATTCAACAGACTTCTTCTCTGATATCTTTATTTCAGTCTTTTTACTGAAGAAAATTTTCTCTTCCATCACATTATATTTTTATTTTCCTTCACTTTTATTTACAAAAGAAATTCATTTCTAGCATTCTTCCAAATTTCTCTATAAGATGAGCAATGAAATGTGGAGAAATTCATTTATACAGATAATAAAAGCTACCTATGTTTCTAGAAAGAATTCAGAACAAAACCTTGTTCTTCAAATGGTAAATAAACAAAAGAATAAACATGCATGTAACCCATATGAAAAAATTTTTAAGTGGCTACATCCAAACAAGTGTTGATCTCTGTTGCAGACCTTATTTCCTATAATATAGCTTCATGAAAGTTAACTTTCACCAAATCAGGACATCTTGGTATTCCTGTAACTTGTAGTGCCAAATGATCCAGGCAATAGGACTGGTTGGGAATCCAGGATCAAAAGTGCTGTAGGCACAGGATTTAAAATAAGCCTATAGTATGAGACATTTTAGAAAATGTGGATTATGTCAGTTAATAATAATGAAACCTTGAGCAAGTTGCTTAACTCCAATAAACTTGTATTGACTCATCTGTAAAAGAGGGTAACACTACCTTCCACAGAACTGTTGAGAGGATTACATGAGATCATTTATTAGAAAGTTTTTTGTAAACTTGGAAGAATAAATCTAATAGGATGGTTAAATATTGTAAAGCCCTCAAGTTGGCTAGTTCTGAACTTCAGCACAAAGTACTCTTCTTGCTTTCATTTAATACTTCTGACAATTTGGGCCTATGTTTTTCTGTCTCTCCAAAATGAAGTCATTTGAAGGCAATATTATCTCATTCCTCATCTTGTTTCCCAAAGCATATGGCTTTCAACATAGTAGGTATTCTAAAGTCTGCTGAATGTATGAAAGAATGACGAAGAATGGAATAAATGAGCAATAAGTAACAAAAACGTTAAATAAATAAATTATTCTTCTGACTTGAGGACACTATCTGTTAAAGGATTTTAGCAGAAAAGAAAAATGTTGACTATGGTTGACAAATGTAGAACTGTTCAAAGTACAATCATCCCATGTACCCCAAAGTAGGGGGGAACTGGATATTGGTGAGTACACTTGGTAAAGGAGGTAGGTAGACCAAAGGTGGTTTCATTTTAATTTTTTTTTTTTTTTTTTGCTCACTGTTGTGGCCTCTCCCGTTGCGGAGTACAGGCTCCAGACGCGCAGGCTCAGCGGCCATGGCTCACGGGCCCAGCCGCTCCGCGGCATGTGGGATCTTCCCGGACCGGGGCACGAACCCGCGTCCCCTGCATCCGCAGGCGGACTCTCAACCACTGCGCCACCAGGGAAGCCCTCATTCTAAGTTTTGAATGCTTAATGCCATAATGCCCATAAGCCTGCTGTCCCTCTGGCCACATAAAGGTGTAGTTGCCAGATGCCTACAGCCTCATAAAGTTCTATTGGCAGAGCACCTTCTCCCTGGAATAGAATAGGATGTGAACTGCCAAGCTTTGCCTCAGTGACTCTCTATTTCCTCTTTGCTGGCTGACCAACCTCATTCTCATAGATATATTTTATTTATACCCATGAATTCCCTCATTTAGATGACACTCAGGTCTTGATGACCTGGGAGCCCTCCAGTCTCTCTCAGATAACCTACATATCCAGATCTAATAAGGCTTGATTTTATAAGTTAACTCTGAGGTTAATCTTATTTTCTTCATTTCACAGTTCAGGGGTACCTAACTGCTCTTTCTCCCCTCCCCCTCCCACAATGTACTTCCTACAGATTCAAAAAGGTTTTGAATAACTTCACAGTGATACATCTGTTTCAGATTATTAGAAACTAGTTATGGATATTTGGGGGGGCATGAGGTCCTCTTCCTACTTAACATGTGCTCTCCCATCCTTCTGTGTCAGAATGACTGTGCAGAAAGGTACTCTGGCCTGCTTAGCTGACCAGAGTGACCTAAACTTAAGTATAGCGTATTGATTTACTTTGGCCAATGAAATGTGCCATTTCTTGTCGAGGTTATGTGTCATTTCTTGCATTTTTAAAACAACTGCCAGGTCCTTAGCATTCCTTCCCTTTTGCTGTAGCAGCTTCATGAAGTGGAGCATCTGTCATCCTGGGTTCCTGAGTAAGGATGTTAAAGTCAAATATCCCACCACCCCCATCACAAAACATGAAGTTTGAGAGATCAGTGAGCCTTGGTGTTTAAAGACACAGATTCTGTGGTTGTCTCTCCCACATAATCTAGCCTATTCAGACCCAGGTAAGGTTACCGTTATCATTTGGTTCCCCCTTACAATTCCTGTAGCAACAGATTCATGAACTGGTTCGAGTATGTGGGCACTTAGTCAGCTTAGAAACTTTTTCTCATTAAAATGAATAAACTCCAATAAGTATCTATTCATCTCCGTCAGTATCTTATGAGATTTGCTAATATGGATCAGTATCCCTGAGTTTGACTGACTGTCATTCTGCTGAGCTAGAGTTTTGGGGCTTGCAAAACAGCCTGACCCTGGAGCTTGATGAGTTCACCAAGGGAATTCTCCCCTTTTGAAGGTTTTTTGAAGCCAGGTGGCTCTTTGGGCACATCTAAGCTATGCCCGTGCCTGTTTATTAGAAGCGTTAACAATAGTCATTGATGTTTTAAACTTGAATAACCTACTGGGGTAATACATTCCATGTACTTAAAGGGCAAACTGAGTGTCTAACACTATTGTGCATCTGTAATGCACCAGATCACGTGTGCTTTTATACGTATTCTGCTCTATAATTTTCTTACATGACAACCATGTAAGGTAAATTGACCTATACTCACTTTAGAGAGGAGTGGCTTAGTTAAGTAATCTGATTGTACAGCTTATATGGAGCCAGAATTTCAACCCAGTTATTCTGGCTCTAAGTCCAGAAGTCATTATACACTGTAAAGAATTTTATTGGATGTTTATCATTCGGCTAAAAGAGCCTCCTATCTCCTACATGCAAGGATCTGGTGAACACGTCCCTATTTACCCTCTCTCTGTGGCACTTAATTTGATATACTTTGAATACACAATACTTCTCTTTTTCATTTTATTCATTAGCAAGAATGAACAATACCCAATAATGAGACTAAATAACATAATCCCTACGGAGCCAAAGTGAGTCATATGCAATAATTTACAAGAAACACCCAAATAACTCTAAAGGATGATAATTGAATATGCATTATGACACAAATATGCTTAACTCATTCCAAAGTGGCTTACCCTGACTCCCTGATCACTCACCTAATCAATATTAATTTTTCTTAAATAAGTAGGCAATACGTATGGCTGTCAGAAGGCAGGTCTGTAATATTTCTGCTTTACGACAGAAGAGGGAGAGTAGAAGCAGTTGTGAACATAGTTGTCCATAGCACTTTGCCTCTGTATTTTTCAGTGTCCTCTGTTACCCCCAACCTTGACTGCTTTGGCTCTGGTCTTAGTACCTTAATTCTAACTTGGATCATTGGGCTAGATTCTTTTGACAGCAGTTTCTATACCCAAAGGACCTTAGTCTGGACCAGAGAATTATCCCTTGCTCATGCCTGCAGGGCATTTGGTCCCCATTTTAGGTGACACCCTATACTCACATTACACCCTACTGTCCCGGCTCCCTCCTTAGGAATAAAGAGATTTTGTAGGCCTCAATTGTGCTTGCTCAAAACTTCTATTGGCCTTAAAAGTTAGCAAGTACATGCTAATGCAAGTCAACATGGTGTCACTGAAACAGGATGGGGTTGGGAGAAACCCCATTGGTTGAGACTCAAACAAATTTATTGACAGACCATCTCTATCTTTTGCTATCCACAAGGTCATCAAATCTTACAGCCTCAATGTATTCATCAGTAAAATGGAGATTATAATAACTACCTCCAGAGGTTTTGTGGAAAATAATAAAACAACAACAGAAACAGCAGACCATATGAATGTCCTAGTACAGTGTAGGCACATAGTGGGTGCTCAATCAGTGTTAATTCTTACTCTCTCTCCCTCTGTGTTAGTCAGTATAGGTTAGGTTTGTTGTAAGAATACAGTAAATCTCAGTAGCTTAATAAAACTAAGGTTAGTTCTCACTCACACGACATCATTGCAGGTCAGCAGGGCACTCTGCTCTACATAACCGCTCAGGGATCTAGAATAAGAGACTCCAAATTTTGTAGCTACACCATCTCTGTGTCAGAAGAAGAACATACTGGAGGGGAGATACACTGATATTGCCTAGGCCTGGGTATGACACATATCACTTTTCGCACAATCTATTGGCCAGAACTATTCATATGACTCATTCTAATTACAAAGGGGTAAGCAATAAAGAGTGGCAGGTCAGGTGACACCACTCTCTTTGCCATTTCTTCTCTATTCCTATATAAGAAGTAGATCTCAATAAGATATTTAGTGATACAAATATTACCTGTGAGTAGGCCTTCTAAGAGATCTTTGGCAAGGCTCAGACAACTTAGATTTTGAAGACTCTGTTTCATTAGATCATTCCCTCAGCTCAGGTTTAACCCAAAGTCAGTGGGTTTCAGTTAAGAGTGGCCAAAACCAACATATGATGCTTTTTGTTTCCTCTGAACAAATTGTCCAAAATCAGAGAGGACTGTTCAAGCTGGTTGCCAAATGAGCTTGCTGAATCTGCTTTTTGATAGGTCCTTCCTAGGAGTACAGCAAAATAAAGTCCCCAAATTGCAAGGTGGTGTGAATCGCTGATTAATTATTTATATGTCAATGCCAGTGAGAAGATGAATTCCATCTATTGAAAAATAGGTGTGAAGATCTGCCTAAAATAACATTTTTCATTCCCAGAGACAGAAAAGAAGGTAAAAAGTCCTTTCAGCTAAGGCAGAACAGTATGTTATGAACATCCTTGGAGTGAAAGAGCAACATCTGCCACTAAGGAAGCTCATTACCATTGGCTTAAAAAAAATCAGAAGCTTCAAGATAAAGTACAGAAACATCTTTCTATCTATTCGATAGCTCATTCAACAGTTATTTGGTACATGTTATGTGGCAGCCACTAAGTTAAACACTGGACATACAAAGATAAGCAAGACACTACTCTCCGTAGGCTCATAGCAATGAAAAACGTGCCTCCTGATAAGCTGATGATGTAGTACATCTTGTAGTACAATTAAGAAGTCCCTACATAAAGAGAATGTAGATTCTTTTTCATCTGACCTGGAAAAGCCAAGAAAATTCAGTATAAGAAATCTACACCACCCAATTGGGAGTGAGCGTCTTAGGGAAAATTATACAGAAACTTTTTGATTTTGGGAAAAACATCTAGCTGTCATACTTGACTTCATCTATCTAGTTGCTGAGGTAACCAGAAGACATAAGAGAAACATTGGGAAAATGCACTGAATGGTTAATCGATAGCAACATAGTTTTCCTTTTCAGATTCTGAATTTGTCTGAAAGTTATTATGTTTTCTTGGTTCTATAATATATGGGTTCCAATGGCAATAAAACTCATCTAAGTAATTCAAGATAAACCACAAACTCAGTGCTTATAAAATTATTGTTTATTTTAAAATACTTAGTATATTGCCTGGTATAAATAAAATACTCAATAAAATTTAGCCACTGTGATTATATTTGCACAAGAATTTGCATTGTTATCACAATCCCAACAATAACAGAGGGACAGAGAATGTCTTTGGATATACAGCTTACAATCAGCAGGTGGAATATGTTACATATATTTTTGTTATCACATTTCTAAAATAATATAAAGCTTACTCACTTCAGCCTGGCTTAATAATGTGGGTATTTTTTGAAAGCTTTTCAATTCAAACTTTTTCCAAATAGAAGTATGGTGAAAGATAATATAAAATCTGTGAGATACTGTGAAATACAGTAAGATACTGCTCCAGTGCTTAGGGAGTTTACAAACTAGTAAGAATGTTAAGAGAAAGACACAGATAACTATGATGAGATTGGGCCAGAGGAGAGTTAAGGAAAACCATGGAGATTCAATAAAGGGCACATCTTGGAAAATGAGGAAAGGTTCCAGCGAGGAGGTACCACTAAAATGGCATTGAAAAATCGGAGGATTTCAACAGGCTGAGACAAAGGAGATTTAACCAACTGGGGGAAGCGGGAGTATATTCCAAATGAACAAGCATGGAGGCAAAAAGCATCTAATATATTCCAGAAAGATAATCCCACTTCACTGGAGAAAAGGGATTGTTGGAAGGTATGGCTAGAGAGGCACAATTAAACCAAATTAGAAATAAATTTGAATTGCAGAATAAAAAGCTAAATAAATCTGTAGGTATCAAGAAATACTATCTTTATACTTGTAGTCTCTCTCCCTCATTGTCATGAAAGGAACTTCCAGCATTGCCACTGCATCTCAGAAACCAAAAGGAAAAACAAATAAGGCAGATAGAGCCAGGGTTTAGTCTTCTGAATTACAAAACAAGCTATTGAAAGTCAAAATCAGGGAACAAAGGGAAGTTCTGCAATGGCAAAGGAATTAGAAAGAGAATTAGAGACAGAAAGAGGCCTCACTAGTGACTTTACTGGAGGAGAGTCCTGGGATCTGAGAGGTAATTACAGGTGGAGTGGGAATGGTGATGACCTCCAGATCTGGCCAGAGTTGGGGGAAGCCTTTGTTGATGGCTGTGGTCACAGCCAGGATGCTGTGCCAACTGAGCCTTGTTAGTCTTTAGTCTCTTTGCTGTAGGATATAGGCTTTCCAGACTGTGACTTGTCCACAGAAGGATCCCTTTCCTCGGCCCACGGACTTGGATGGATTTCTGTCTTAACTGCTCTTCCGTGTGTGACCAGCACCCCTCATTTTCCCATGGTCAAGGACACTTGGAAGACAGCTTACTCCACTTCCCCTTCACTGTTTCACTGCCTCTGAGCCAGAAAGTGGGCTGGAATACAATAGAGCGGTGACTGTGTGAAAGAGGGCTTTCACTTCAGGTATCTTAAAGGGACTAGACAATGGTGAAACCTATTACAAAGGTGAAGAAGAATAATCAAGATATCTGACGAGGTTGGTGGAAGTAACAGATACTGTAGTTTATCTGAGATGCAAAAAGGTCTAAGATTTTACATCTAAATGCACACTTAATATTTATAGTTGTGATCCAATAAACTAAGTATCACCTAAGGGATAAAGATAAGATTCCTCTTCTTCAAGAGTACCCATGTAAGGTATATTAACTGGAATATGCAAAGATGAGGCCTGATCCCCCATAACTGCTCAAATGTTTGGTAATAATAGCAGTTCATAAGACTCACAAATATTGAATAACTTCATCCAAAATTATATACCTGAAAAGTTGCTGAGAAGGCTCAAATCAGTTGTTCTGCCCCTTTCCACAATACCACAGACCCATCCTCCACTGCTTTATCTTTGACACGTAGAGGATAAAGATATTTTAAAATTTATGATACTATAAAACAAACTGCACAGTAGTATTTTTCTCTTTTTATTTTGCTAACTCCTCATTAGCACCACTATCTGCCCAATTACCCCAGTTTGAATCCCTAAGAGCTCTGCTGAAACCTCTTTTCTTGTCCGAAACATAATAAGCTTCCAGCTCTTTTCAATTATATTTCTATAATTTCTCTCATATCCACCTCCTCTTTTTTTCCCACTACCACGACCCTAATGAACACCAGTTGCTTTTAATCATGGCATTTTGACATGAGGCTTTGACATTCTTGGATGATGCAAAGAGTAATGAGATGGATTTCAAGAAACTGGTTACTATTAATAAGAGCAAAATTTGGACATAATTTTATTAAAAAATAGATTAGAAAAAAATCTAAGTCCATCCTCATAATAATAGGATTCTAACTCACTTGCATCCCTATCTGTACACCTTATTGAGAGTAGAGAAAGGGGTAGAGTTCCAGCTATTGAAATGCTGAATGTACATTCCCCAGGTTACATCCTTGGTCTGTATGGATGTCAATGTCATCCTTCATTCGGTTTTTGACAGAAACCAAGTTTGACAACAATAGTCAAGCTACCACTTCACCTACAATTTCCTTTTCCTCTAATTCATCCTATATGCTGCCAGAAGATCATTTTTCTTAAAGGACAATTCTCTGAAAATATAATGTCCATGCTTAAAAGTGTCCTGTGGCTTCCCATAACCCAGAGTTGAGTCCAAATCCCTCACATTGAAATATCAAGCTCCCCTCAACCTAGCCTCACTTTATTATCTAGCTCCTAATAACTTTCCTCAGTCACCCTTCATTTCAACCAAACCAAAACGCTGACTCTACCCTTCCACATTAATGCTAGTAGGATGCCTGTATTTATACCATTCCTTCCTTCTGCAACGGTTTGCATGAACTTGTCCATGCACCCAAATGCAACTGAGCCTTTAATCACCACCTCAAAACTACCTCCTCCACGAATGCTTCCTAACCATTGACATTCAAAATATCTTTTCTTCATAACTCTTAATGCTTTCTATCATGTATAAGCATTATTTTTGCCTGAGGAGGAAGAGGATGATAAAGTAGAGAAGAAAGAAGAGAAAAGTGAGGATGAAGAGGTGGAGGAGAAGGAGAGAAAAAAACGTAAGTTGGCAAAAGAGAAAGAGGAGGAAGAGGAAGAATCAAAGAAAAGACAGAGGAAGATGGAAGGTGTCTTCAGAAGTGTTTGAAGGAATTCTATTAAGAAGGAGTATGAAAAAGGCAACCTTTAGCAAATCTTGGAAAAGCAGAATGTTCAGTGGTTAATAAGAACATGAGCTCTTAAGTCAGAGAGAATGGGTTCAAGCCCCAGCTCTCTGATTTGCTAGATCTGTCATATTAGGCAAGCACAGTTTTCTTATCTGTTAAATGGAAATAACAGTAGTAGCTATCTCACAAGATTGTTGTGAGGAAGAAGTAAGATTATATTAGTGATGTGCTTAAGATAGAATCTGGCATATGATTTTGAGTTCTATAAATTGAAACTGCTATTACACAGTATGAGAAATGATTTTTACCATTTCTCTTAAAGTAGGAAGATGGTGGCTGGGAATCAGGAGAAGAGCTGAAATGTGTATATTCCAAATTCCATACTGTAAACTGAATGAGGGCTGGGCAGCAGTCAGGGCTGATTAATATTATTAAGTGAAAAGTGTGGAGAACTGAGTCCTGATTTAATAACCTACTGGCATCTGTTTAATCACAGCTCTAGATGACTTTCAGTGGATATTAATTTTTGGTCCCTAGAAATAGGCTATTGATATCTTGACAGAAAACAAGCAGAAGAGCAACTTCCTGTCGGTCAACAGGAGTCAGCAAAAAGCCTAGAGGCCTGAGCAGAAGAAGCTCAGATTTAAAGACCAGATCTAAAGGTGCTTTGGAAAAAGTCATGAGAATTGCCTGAAAGGGACAAGAAATATATGTACTTATATGTAGTTCAAAACCCAGTATAAATAACCTAGTTCTCTTCTTTTGACATCCTCTATCTTCTGGAGTCTGGAGAGTAAGGATAATAACAGCTGACACAGCTTATTCCACTAGATCGTCTAAATGGGGTGTGGGTATGTATGTATGTGTGTGTGTGTGTGTGCGCGCGCGTATCACTTCTTTTAATTCTTATCCACTCTCTAAGATGGGTTCTGTTACTATCTTCATTTTGCATATTGTGAAACTGAGACTCAAAGAGATTAAAATATTTATTGAAGTGGTCTAAAAGTTAGTGGTAGAGCTATGCTGTGAAGCCAAGCAGGCTTGCTCCAGTCCTGTGCTCTAAACCATTAAGAGGTATCTTTTGCACTCTGCCTCACCTCAGTAGTAGAGATACATAATTTCTTTTCTACTTCTATCTTTTATGTTTCTCAGTCAGGGCACACACACACAATAAATGAGAAGAAGCATTTGCCCATGACTTATCCCTGCCATATCTAAGTCAGAAGATCCTGAAGAGGACATCCTCTGAGTTATACCAACCCATTACTAAGACTCTATCTTGGTTTCCATTCTAGGTTCATTCAGTAAATATTCACCCAGTACCTGACGGTTTGTGACTCTTGATTTAAAGGTGGAGTTGGCTAATGGTAAACCACAATAGGACAAGTGATTTAAAATCTTTGAGTCTTCCTTTTCTCATCTGTACATAATGGATACTGATAATGCCTTCCTTGTCTCCCTTATTAGATCAATCTATTTTGCTCTCTCTCTTATTCTTTGGGATACAGATCTATGTCTTCATCCCTATTACAGTGCCTGGAATTTAATAGATAGTCAGAGATGTTTGCTGACTAATTGACTGGATGAATAAGTGAATAAATAATGATTAAAGCACTTTGAATGACATACAAAAGTAATTATTTCCCAATTGCCGGAGGAGTGAGCAGAGAGAAATCAGCAAGGCTAAGATGCCAGAGCTACTCCTCAATGTAAAAGCAAAAGCGTGGGAAGAGACAGAATGTCGGGACACATTGCCAATATCAGGGGAAATCTGATGCTAGTGGCAGATACTACCAAGATGGAGCCCTAGTCCAGGACAGAGAAGGAGGATAGGTGTATGACCACACCTTGCTTGTCATAATCGAGTCTTCCTTTTGGCTCTAACACAGCTGCCATAAAGCAGCCATCTTTGAGAAGTGTTTTCTGGACCACTTCTGACGGCCAAAGCAAGTGGTAGCTTTGCTCATGGCCTGCAGAGCCTACCTCAAAGTTCTAAAAATATTTTCAACTCCCACTTGCATGAAGTTCCATGGTTCTTAAAAATTACAGAAATGTTTTTCTTGCCATAACTGTCTCTAAAACTTTCACATTGCCAGGGTCAAACAGGGTTTTCACCTCATTCAGTTGCCCTGGTGCTCTGGCTTGATCCCTGACTCAGCTCCTTTTCCAAGAACCACATCCACATTTAAATCTTTTGACTTCATCTGCTATGGCAAGAAGTTTACTAGTCTCCTTTTCTATTGTAGAGGTGGTTGCTAAAGAAAAGGTTTATGGTGTTTTGGATGACTGTCAAAGACATTTTAAGTAAACATGAAGTAAAAAAATTATGATACAACAGAATTTATAACATAGGGTGTTAATTTAATTTCACACACCAGAGATATAAACTTAAGGCTTTTTAGGCTGGAATATCTTACATTTCAGAACAGAGGCACCAACTGTTCCAGTATCAATAAAACGTTTCCATTTATTTTTTTACCCCATAGTTTCCATGCACTGAAGAATTTTCCTACCAAGACAACTGCATATAGTAAGTGATGATTTGATCCTTATTAAAAAAAAAAAAACCAAAACTACAGTCAATATGTCTGGAACCATCATAACAAGCTTCCAATCAGGCTGAACAAATCACTGTTAGCAGAGTGGGTGATATAACTCCAGCCTAAAGCAAAGGAAGCAGTTTCTTTATTTAGAATACACAAGACTTTTGTAGAGCCAATGTTTTACTGGATTAGTCTTTCTGGAATATTGCAAGTAGCCTGGTTAGGAACTCAGGCTTTGTAGTAGACAGATTTGAGTTTGAATAGTGGTTCTATCATTTAATGTCTGTTAGATGCTGTATGTACAAGATACTTAATTAACCCCTTTAAGTTTCAGTTTCCCCAGTAAAAATAACAGTACATAACTCACAAAACTGTGAAGAGTAAGATAATGAATGTAAAATGCTTAGTGCAATGCCTTGCAAATTCAAAACTGTTAGTTGCTGTTTCTGTCATCATCACTATTCTCATCATCACCATCATCATCATCATGATGTCATCCTTATCTTCTAGATTCGAGAAGTATAAGACATGATTTCTAGTCACATTCCCTTTCCTACCTGAAATGTCCATCAGCCTGGGGACATGGTATGATGGTGAATTAATCAGGTCAGACTCAAATATCAGCCAGTTGATTACTACTGGCTCATTGGGAATCTCTACCTTTGGCAGAGGTCCAGACTTTTGATGTATTTTACTATCTAGATAAAACTAATTTGCCATTACCAAGCAGAGAAATCAGTTTTTCTAAGAAGAACAAAGGCAATTCTCAGTCCCTCCTTCTCTAAATCTAAGGAGTGGTGGGTTTTGGAATTGGTATGTGAGGCAACTTTCCCCCTACTCGCTCATCAACTGCCTCCCCCGCCCACCCAGTCTCCATCCTCTCCAGCTAACCCCTGCCTGACTCACAATAACGGCTCCTATTTTGATGTGTTTTTATATATTACATATTGGTCAGGTCCTTGGATACTGGGGTAGGCAGAAGTATGGCCTGCCAAAGGTGTCTAAAGAAACAGTGAGTGAGTATTAGAATCACTCAAACTGGGTTCAGATCCCAGCTCTAACCACTCACAATTGGTCACAATTGATCCGGGGGGAAGAATACACAGGCCCATGCAGGACATGGTGGGGCTTTCGACTCTAAATTGGGGATTACATGCTCTACTTTGCTAGGTCCCTGATAATGTATACAAAGTGCTTATAACAATGGTTAGCACACGATAGGCATTCAAAAAATAGAAGTTTCATAAAACGACTACTGATGCTTAACATGTCTTCATTTACTTTATCAGGAGCATGATGTCTGAAAGGATCATTTTTTCTGAGTGAGCATCTTGGCCTGGAACAGAATTAATGAGAAGTTTTCAAGAGCTTTGTCACAGTCTAGTGTAGTTAGATCCATGAATGGATTCGGTCGGTACAGGTGAGGTGCTTTAGAAGCAGATAGTGTGGGCAGTAGGCACCACTGTCATGGTGTGTAAAAGGCAGAGACTTCTGTGCTCAAAATCATCTTCCTCTTAGATACTTGAACACCCATCTTCGAAGACTGACAACATTTGCATATACTCTGCCCTCAATTTTCTTCCAGGGTCCCTCCGCAAAATGTTTCTTGTGTGTGAAAGGGGAAAAACAGAAGATAACACGTGGAGTTCTAACTCTTGCCTGGAAACAACGTGCAGCCCACGCCCTTTGTCTGGGACCACTGTGCACTTGGTGATGGGGGAAAGAGAGGAAGAAGGTAAAAAGCGCTCTGAAAGGGGCAGTGACAATAAAGACTACCTTTGTCTACAGCATACTTTGACTTCAAGTAGAATACTAAAATCTAACCCTTTCTTCTCCAAAACTGGCTGCTCAGGGACTTCCACATCAGGAAGGCCTGAGACCTCAGACACTGGGCCACCCCACAGAGAGAGGGACGTGGGCTTAGAAATTGACCCAGGCAAACAGAGAAGAGTTCAGAGTTAGGACTATGCAAGGCATTGGGCTGCAGCCTAGGCAGGTGACCTGCCACAACAAAGTCCCGGGAGATGACTGACAGATAAATTTGGTTTCGAGGACAAGGGCCAGGTGAAAAGCAGTGATCCCAGCAGAGGACTAGCTGCAGGCACACTGGACATGGGTACAAAACCTCAGCTATGACGGAAGAAGCAGGAGCCATGCAGAGTCATGGGACCTGGGATCTGAGTGCTGGCTGGGTTATCCAGAACATATCGAGAGGTCAACCTTGACCTCCTGCAACAGCTTCCAAAGGAGTGTCCTGGCCTCCAACTTCCACTCCTTTTAAAACCCTTCAGTGGCTTTGCATTGCCCTGAGAATAATTCCAAAATTGTTTAGCACCACAAGTTTTTCTCCCATTACTCTTCTCTGTTCCTGCTACCACTGAAGCACACATACACACATACTCACACATGCTTACACACACGTACACTCCCCTTTAAAAACAACCCAATTGTGACATCCCTTTGTCAAAAATCCCCCAACAGTTTTCCAGTTAAGTCCCATTGTGATCTAGAAGGTTTATGTAATCTTCCCCCAGGCCATCTCTGACCTCACTTCCTACCATTCTCTCCCTTGGTCACTCTTGCTGTTCCTCTGACACAGCAGTTACTGTCTCAAGGTCCTTGTGCCTTTTGGTTTTCTGTGTCTAGATATCTTGTTGGCTTGCTTTCTCATCTTCTTCAGGGCTCTGCTCAATATGTTACCTCAGAATTCTAAAGGCCTGATCTGACGGCACTAACACAAATGTACCACCCCACTCAGCACACAAGCCTGAACCATCATTCCCCTTCTCTTTCTTTATTTTCCTTCACAGCTCTCAACATCACCTTCAAACTGATGGTAATTAGCATGTCTGCTTTCCATAAGACAAGGGACTTAATGGTGCTCACTTTACTGCTCTGTCATTAGTTCATTGAATAGTGACTGCTGGACACTCAATAAATCTTTTTGAATAAATGGTATGGTATTTATTTAGCGCTTTTTACCTTCTTCCTCTCTTTCCCCCATCACCAAGTGCACAGTGGTCCCAGACAAAGGGCGTGGGCTGCACATTGTTTCCAGGCAAGAGTTAGAACTCCACGTGTTATCTTCTGTTTTTCCCCTTTCACACACAAGAAACATTTTGCGGAGGGACCCTGGATTAATTATCACCTATTTTAAGGAGACTCTCTGACCACCCTCAAACTGGTTGAGTTTCTCCTCTGTGCTTCCACAATACCCTGTGCTAATCTCTATATTAGCACCAAACACATTCACACTGGGCAGAATGACCTCTTTACTTACATGGTCTCCCCCTCTATTCTCCAAGCTCTGTAAGGTCCTGGACTCAGGTTTGCTCACTCAAGTAGATGTGGTGCACAGTAGGCAACCATGAGTGTTTGAAGAATGAATGAAGGGTAGTGAATAGGCACAATGTCAAAGAAACAAGGATGCCCTGATGCTGATTCCACTGAGCCACAGAATTGCTGTTCCTCATATTCCCCCAGGTCATGGTGGCTTCCAAGGTGCAGAGCAGGGCTGGGTCTACAGGTGGGGCTCAAGTAAGGAGAGGGACTAGGGATCAGGAAGGTCATTATATCCACTGCTTCTAACAAATAATGGCATTTATTACTTGTTACGTAGATTAAATAACAGATGTGAAAGTGTTAAGCACAAGGTTTGCAGATAGAAGATGTTCAATTAATATTAGGATCTCTTCCTTTCTCTTCTCACAGGAGAGAAACAAATAAATTGCTATGGGATTTCAGAGGAATTATGATATTCATTTTTTTAATATGTGAAACTTGAGGGTCCTAAGACATTAAATGACTTGCCTGAAGTCACATAGCTAATGAGAGGCAGAACTGGGGCTGGCTCTGAACTCTCCCAAATCCTAGATTACTGCTATTACAACCATATCCCCTGGTCTCTAAAGCCCCAGAGCTGGGGCTCTACCTAAAACATCCTAGATCTGAGTATCTATCCCACTACCCAATCAGAAAGGCAGTGATTTTTGTAAGAGAGATTGGGACCAAGGAGTTAGACATCCAGTTTTCCTTAGATTCCCCTGGGAGCATATTGCTATCTTCAGAGGAGACCCCTGAGGAAATCGCTGAAATTTTAATTTAAGCAAAATTATAAGCTCATTTGCCCTCTGTATGGCTCACATAAAACTAATTAGAATTCTCATGTCATGAATTGGAGAACCTTGGAATTCATACAAAACATGTTTATTATTTTTCATAATGAAACATGTCAACCTCCATGGAAATTAAAGCAACTAATCATCTCTTATCAATGACGTTCAAATGCCATCACACCTCCACTGAATGTCAGTTCTGTTCAGGTCTGTCATGGATCCATATTGCTTTGATCTGACAGCAGGCAGCCACACAGGTTTCAAGGAAGGAGATATTAAAAGGTATCCACTGATGGAGCTGTGGCTTGTAACCAACTGGCAATCAAAATGCACGCTACACCAGATGACAGAACTAAGGCATTCATGGTAAGAAAAGAAATGACTACAAACCCACATGAAGAGACAATCATTTTCTACATGACAGCTTCCCACAGATTGTTTCCAAAGGTAGACGTGCTCAGTGGTGTGGAGACTGGGGTACTCACTCCCTGCCTATCAGCTTAGTGTGTGTTCTGATACTAAAACTGAAAGTGATAACTAGTGATGGGCAACAGTAAGTAAGTTATGAAATGTCCTGGCATGATATTCAACATTTCCTAGGCTCGGCTTAAATTCTCTGAAATGCTTACACTGTTTTTCTATTTTACTCTGCAATGATTAAGAAACTAAGATCCAAAGAGGCTAAGTAACAGGTCTTCATTAATTCAGTCAATGACAAGGGGCTGACTGGGTGCCAGGTATTATGTGTGGGTCAGGGGAGGCAGATGAATAAACCTCAGTCTTCATCCTAATGAAACCCATCTTCTGAGACATCAACAAACAAAACTAAAACTTTCTAAAGCTCTGTTAAGGAGACAGTCAGAGTATGTCAGTAGAAAAAATTCATCACCTAAATAATTTATTAAAGCTACTGGTCAAAAACAAAAAAAAATAAAACAAAACAAAGCAAAAAGGTGTAAATGGAAATTTTGGTTGAAACACCAAAGCGATAATCTCTTGTGCTAAGAGAAAGCCATATTTTAAAAAATAATATCTATTAAATGCTGAGGCAGTCATGATCTAAAATTCCTAATCCCTGGCACTATAATTTTCTAAACACTTTCTGACATATTATCTTTCTTAAGCTCCATGTGTCAGGTATTAGTTTTTCATCCTACAGTTATGGAACTGAAGCAGATAGAAATAAAGTGATTTGTACAAGGCAACAGAGACAGGCAATGGTAAAGCTGGGGTTGGATGCAGGCATCTGAGAGGCCGGTACAAGGTTTTTTCCCAATACTCCACAGGATGAGCTGCTTAGTATCATGTAGACACACAGTATCAAAACTACTCCCAGAACCTACGTTTAGTAATGCCTAATCCCAGGCTGCTTCCACTGCAGATAGTGAATCTTACTTATTGTTTTATCCTTAGTAAGTTGTTTAAATATAAATGACGCTTCTTTTCAAGGATTTTAATATCTTCTTCTAAACATAGTTGAGTGGTTAAGAATTTGGACTAGGGAGTCCCAAACCTGACGCCGAATATGCTTACTGACACCGCCTAGGTAGTTTACTTAAATTCTCTGAATTGTTTCCTCAACTGTAGAATGGGATAATGATGTCTGCCTCACAGGCTAACTGTGGTACAGATTAAGTGAAATAATGTCTATTAAGTGCCTAATGTAATCCTGGATAATGGCAGACTTTAGATGGAATGGCCACTTACTAAACAGTAGGGCCAGTGACAATTCAGTGGCTCAAATTCATCCGGGGACTCAGAAATGCCATACTTTTCACAACCCCATCCCATGACCTTTATTCCAAAGAGATGCTAAAACACGAGCTCTGTGTTATATATTACTAGTGGGAGGCTCTGTGCAATCTACAGGCTCATAACCCTGCTACTACCAAAACTGCTGCACTAAACTAAAAGACACTTGCCGCCTTAATGGATATCTTAGATGAAAATGCTTTACTGGCTTAAACAGAAAGCCAAGATTCACAGTTTCACCTTAGTTAAGAGCTTTGGGTTGGCACTAAATGCAAACAATTTGCCAGGTTAGCAGATAGAAGCAGATATTTCCATTTTCTTAAACATCCTTTCTTTCTTTCTCTCTCACTGTGTCTGTGTACCTCTCTCTCTCCTTTTTTCATGCACCTATGTGTGTGCACACGTACACGTCAACTACTTGCTTTTAAACTTCCCACAAAGGCTGAATGGAGACATCAGGTTACTTCACTGTAAATCCAATCTCTTCCTCTTAAAAGCTGTGTGATCATGGGCAAGATTATTCATTTACCCATTCATTCATTTAAAACAATTAGCTGATGACCTACTATTTGCCCAGCATTGTCACTATTTCTAGGGATACAGAGATGAATAAGATACATGAGGTCCCTGTCCTCAAGGAGTTTACATTTTGGGAGTAAAGACACAATACAGAGATAAAAATAAACAAACAATAAAATAAAATTGTGATAAAGAAAATAAAACAAACATGGTTATGTGATAGACTGATTTGGAGAGGGACTACTAGGTTGAGTGGTTGTAATAAACCCTCTTTGTGGAGGTGATTTTTTTGAGTAGAAATGTGAAGTATGAGAAGGAGCCAGTCAGAGTACTAGAGGAAGATCACTCTGCTCGAGTCTCAGCTCCCCCCTAATTTGGGGTTGAAGAGGGCACTGACAGTTTTCACCCAAGAGTGCAATAAACTCTATTCACACACAGATGATGTCTCAGCCAGAGTTATTTGGTTGCAAGGGAAAACAAAAAGCAAACAAACAAATGGCTTTGGCTAAATTAAGGAAAAAAGGAATTTATTGCTAGAAAATTGGATAGCTTAAAGAATCAATGAAATATTGGAAAACTAGGT
Organism: Delphinus delphis; assembly: GCF_949987515.2. NCBI lineage: Eukaryota > Metazoa > Chordata > Mammalia > Artiodactyla > Delphinidae > Delphinus > Delphinus delphis. Next base: position 49,040,971 of record NC_082690.1, on the reverse strand, counting down.
TAACACATGGACAAAAAACAAAGCCTGTAGGGGGTATGAATACAAAGAACTGCTTAATGTCTTTTCAGAGTATTTCCCATCTTTGCATTCACTCCAGTCTGGCCAGGAAGTGTGATCTAGTTTGGGTCACCTAAGCACACTGCCTAACGCAGGTTAGGGCACCTGCATTTGCAGCCCCAGAGCATCAAAGGAAGTACTCTTGTCTATTTGAACCTGGGATATTATGCAAAGGCCATTTGAAGGCCTCAATTCTCACATACTTTAATAAGATTCAAGGTCCAGGGTACATTGGAACTGGAAAATGTATCTGCTTTTCCACAATTGAAAAGCCAATGAACCACACCACAACATAGTACTAATGTTGAGAACAGTTCTCATGCTAACCAACTTTTCCAGGCAGAGAGGAGCTTGTCCTAAAGTACAGTAGTTTAAAGGTCTTTATTCCATGATTCGGATGAATTACAGATAGCAATTCACAAATACTTTCTAAAAGACCCTACAGTAAATCTTACTTAATTATGCTGTTGATATCTATTGAATTCAGTGCATCTGACTCTACACAATGGGATTTTTGGCAAGTGCACCCTCCCCTCCTTCCCCCAACCCAGTTTCCTTCCTTGTTTGCCCCATAGTAGGTTCTCATACAGAAGTTACTAATACTGGGATATAAACATGATGTTTCCAACTCTCAGACTTCTTAACCATCTAACTACTCCAACATGGAAAACATAAATCCCCAGATGTAAAATTTATGTTTCAAAGTGATAAATTAGGAAACCTTCAAAATATATACAAAATAATCACTTATTAATTGGAAACATTCTGACATGTTTACAGAAGAAATGGTAAAATACATGGGATTAGGGAGCAAGTAGGGGAAATCGGACAGAGCTAATAATAGTTGAATAATAGTTGTAACTGAGTAATGGGGGGAAAAGGAGTTCAATATATGATTTTTTCTCTTTTTTGCATGTACTTTTGCCTTTAATTCCTCATCTATGGAACTGGGATAAAAATACTTTGCTTACAGCATGTGGATTTTGTGAGAAACAAGTGTATGTAATTTTTTGTAAACTCTTAGCACAATGTATATGTTAGGGATTTTATTTTCTGTAATGATAAAAATTGAACTAATGTCCTCTAAATTATATTCTACTTCCAAAATTGTCTTCAATGATACAATTACCTTATTAAGTCACTATAAGAGTCATTTGTTAAGAAGAAATAAATGATACAGTGGAAAGACCACTAGAATAAGAGTGGAGGACTTCTTTTTAAAGTTTAAATATACTGATTCCCAGGAGATTTTATTTCAGATCCTGCTTTTGCCCCCAACCAAGGTTATAAACCCAAGCAATCTGCTTACCTTGAATTTTCCTCATCTGTAAAATGAAGGCACTGAATTACACCATTTTAGACGATTTTCTTAAAATTCTCTGAACATTTTCTACGGGTGTTTATTTCTTTATTATAGAGGTCTATAAGCTATCCAGTCCTCTAAGGATCTTACTCTTAAAAATGGAAAACACAGACGTAGGTAAACATGTAAAGGAGAGAAAAGGAGCACAAAAACCTTAACTCGAAGAAAACCAGACAGAAAAGTAGTGTATCATCACTCACATCTCAGGAGAAATCCTCTGTGGGGAGGAAGGTCAGGGATAAGTGCCTCATTGGAATGGTTAGGAAAGAAAAAGGCAGAGAACTGACCAGAACTGAACTATGCAAAGTGGAACTGAATAGAGTCTCCCACAATACATTCTAAAAATCCTCCTGGAAGTGGTGGTTCCAATAACGACTTGAAGGATAAGAGTAAATGTTAGTGGTATAGAGCAGAGGGGTAATTGGTTGAAAAAGCTAGGGCCAAACGAAACACAATTGCCTAGGGAAGAGGCCTCTTGCAGTGGTCTCCTTTTGTAGACAGAGAACTGCTCAAAGATAAGGAAACAACTTTATTCGTCTCTGAATACCCCATACAATTTTACAGGGTTGTCTTAGAATGCAATGAGTTAATATGTGCAAAGGGTCTAACAGTGAGTATGGCAGAGTAGACACATAATAAATGTCTCTGAATTATATTTTGGGGAGAGGTTAGTGAGTAAAGAGTGGAACAAATGGATGATGATTATTTGAAGCAGGGGAATAGAATGTCAAAGTTTGGACCTTCCGCTAACACAGCCTGCTCTCTGGGATGGCTAGGTCCTCCGTTGGAAGGGCAGTCAGCCTGTGTGCTTCTTAGAACAGAGTCTCTTGGCTTTCCTCAGAGAATGTCACAGATATTTTCATGAGAACAGATGAGATGAGAGACCTTTGTGGCCAAGTCGTCCTCATCTCCAACTAAGCAATCTGTCTTCGCCACGTGTTCCAGATTCAGGGCTAGACTGCCTGATAAGTTAAAGTGATAGATGGTCCTTAAGAAAAGTCTGACTCAGCGGGTTCAATAGTATAGGCATTTATCTTAGGACTTTAATAAAAACCCAGAAATACTCGAGAAACAGATCTCAGTGAAGCAATTGAAATACTATCCCATAAGCACAGCTGCATCATTCTTAACATCATGTTAGGTTTGTAAGGTACCTTTAAATTCTGGGACTCCTCAATGTTTACTCCTTCTTAACGTTACAAGCACTCTGTAAGGAGATCACTATGTATTTTTCCCTATAATGCATTCTGATGGCATTTGAGTGTGAATTTGAGTGTGAATTTGAAAACTTCTTCATAACTGCAATATGGATGCAGATTTTCCCCCAACATGATTATTAATATTATTGATGAAAATAATAACTAAAAAATTAATAAACAAAACCTCAATTAAATTGAGTTGGGAGACCAGAAAGGTCTCACACCTTGTGATGATAGCAGAGCCCAACAGGAAGAAGAAAGACTCCTCTTATTTCCTGGCAAGGATTCATCCAATGAAAAGCCAAGAACTGTGTTTACTCTAGCCCTCCCCTCTATAAAAGTGTTCTCATTCCTTTTTTTGTGTGGGGATTTGCACGTGGCTTGTCATGGTTGCAGACCCCAAGTCGCAATTCTCTGCTGATCCCAAGTAAAACCATCATTGCTGGAGACATATCTGTCAGTCTGTTTCAGGCCAACACAAGAAAAAGAGCTTCTGCCATTTGCTGAGCACTCACTAAGTACCAGACCCTATTCTAGGCCTTTTTCCTGTGTTATCTCATTTAGTAATCCTATGAGGTAGTAGCATTGCACACCCATGTTACAGATAAGAAAACGGAAGCTCAGAGATATAAGGAAGAGCCCAAGCTTCCACTCAGCTTTGCTTGACACTGAAGCCCCTGGTCTTTCCACTATCCTTTACGAAAGGTTAGAAAGTTTCAACTATTTAGATACTAACTTACATCAGGGAAATCACAGACACAATTGTTTGCATTTGCTGGGCCAAATCCTACCTACTAAATGTTTGGTTCAGCAGAAGCCATTCTGAGTATTATCGATTCTCAATTATTAATGGCATCCCTTTTATTATCAAACACTGCTACGACTAGATATTTTAGTCCAGTATGTGAACCTCATTACTTATTTATCAAAGACACAACTTAAGCCTTACTTCAAAGATAAACTCTGAGATCGTGTTGACCTGATTTCCAACAATTCTTTTTCATCTTCAGGTTTTATTTTTTCCCCTAAAACCCAAACTTGATTAGATGGTAAAGTAAGAAATTGTGTAATAACTTTTTCCAGGCATTTAAATCAACCTTTTTAAAAAGACATTTTTAACACCAAAATCTTCACAGAGCACTACTTCTTGTTAGAAATATAATTGATGACCTAAAGCGTCATATATAGATAATGGAGGCTGACAGTTTGAGGAGCTTTACCTGAAAACAAAAAAACATTCAATATGTTGATTCTATGTTTCAGCAGCAACATCTATGGGTCAATTCTAAAATGTGGCTGTTCTTAGACTGGGTGAATTATCTATTTACAGGTGACTCCACCTGCATGTATAGAAATGTACATAATAGAAATATTAGTTCTCACTGCTATGCAATATTATAGAGAGTGTGTTTGCCATTCAGTGTCATATTCTTCTGTGTCACATTAGTTGAAATTGCCAGTGGGTTGAAGCGCTGCACTTGGATTCAGGAGAACTGGCCCTGTTGGTGTCTTCCTATATGACAATCTTTCTATACCTCAATTTTGACCACGGTGAAATGATTGTATTAAAACATATCCTGGGCTGCCCTGGTGGCGCAGTGGTTGAGAGTCCGCCTGCCGATGCAGGGGACACGGGTTTGTGCCCCGGTCCGGGAAGATCCCACATGCTGCGGAGCGGCTGGGCCCGTGAGCCATGGCTGCTGAGCCTGCACGTCCGGAGCCTGTGCTCCGCAGCGGGAGAGGCCACAACAGTGAGAGGCCCGCGTACCGGAAAACAAACAAACAAACAAACAAAAAAAACATATCCTATTTATTTCACATAATGAGTAACATGGAGCAATGGAACAGTGGTAAATGATCTGCTGGCTTTGGGGAGCAGCCATTGGGACCCTCCCACTCCTGACAGAGCCCATTGAGACATCTGGATGGGTTTTAAACAGAACGAGTATGTAAAAGTGACATAGTCTTCCTTCCTTGAAAGCTGGCATTAAACGAAAAAACAAAAATAAAAAATAATTAGTATGAAATGAGGGAGGAGATATGGGGATATATGTATACATATAGCTGATTCACTTTGTTATACAGCAGAAACTAACACAACACTGTAAAGCAATTATCCTCCAATAAAGATGTTAAGAAAATATCATGATGTAGGGGATACAATTTAAGATTTTGTTTTTAAATAAAAAGTAACATTCCATGAGCATGTACTATAGAACAGTCATTGTGTTAAACGTTTGCATACATTGCATGTAGCATCTCATTTGTCCTCACAAAATTCCTGTGGGATAGGTACTATTCCCATTGGTAGTTAGGCAATCTGAGACTTAGAAAGGTTAAGACTCCAAACCTCATAAAAATCTAAACATGTCTAAGACTCCAGACTTTGTAAAAATTATTGCAGGTTTTGAAAGAGACAGTTTGAATTCCAGCTCCATCATTTATTGGTTAAATGGCTTTGAGAAAGCATGTAAATTTTTCTCAACTTCAGAAAATAAGGAAACTTGCAGAATTGCTGTAGGTACTAAATGGGATAAAGTATTTCTAGGCTAGTTCCCCATTTGTTCAGCAATAAAGATTGTAGTTTATTATTATTACTATTATTATTATTATTTAGAGTACAGTGGAAAAAATTGTGAATTATTTTCAGACACCTTGTAAACGTTTGTCGAGATTTGGGGAACAAAAGCTAAGAGAAATCAGCACCACCAAACCAGCATTACAACAAACCCTAAAGGAACTTCTCTAGGTAGAAAAGTAAAGGCCACAAATAGAATCAAGAAAATTACAAATGGGGAAGCTCACCGGTAAAGGCAATCATAAAGTAAAGGTAGGAAATCATCCCCACACAAACATGATATCAAAACCAGCAATCAGGGCTTCCCTGGTGGCGCAGTGGTTGAGAGTCTGCCTGCCGATGCAGGGGACGTGGGTTCGTGCCCCGGTCCGGGAAGATCCCACATGCAGCGGAGAGGCTAGGCCCACAGCCGTGGCTGCTGAGCCTGCGCGTCCGGAGCCTGTGCTCCGCAATGCGAGAGGCCACAACAGTGAGAGGCCCGCGTACCGCAAAAAAAAAAAAAAAAAAAAAAAAAAAAAAACCAGCAATCATGAGAAGAGGAGAGATTTGGGGAACAAAACATATGCTGGGTATCGTTGCAGGATAGAATGTAAATGGAGAACAGTATACTTTACAGTTTAACCTGTTACATCTTGGCTTAACTTTCTAAAGACAGACTGTCAGGGTTGTGGTAGGCAGAATGATGTTCTTCCAAAGATGCCCATATTCTAATCCCTGGAATTTACAAATATGTTGCCTTACATGGCAAAAGTACCTTTGCAGACATGATTAAATTAAGGACCTTGAGATGGAAAGATTATCCTTGATTATCTAGGAGGGTCCAGTATAATCACAGTGTCCCTTAAAAAAGTCAGAAAAGAATGCTTGGACAGAAAGAGAATCAGAAAGGAATTTAAGGATGCTATGCTTGTGGCTTTAAAGATGGAGAAGAGGCCAAGGAATACAGGTATCCTCTAGAAGCTGGAAAATGCAAGGAAACTGATTTCCCCCTACAGTCTTCAGAAGGAACAGAGCTCTGTGGACACTTTAATTTTACCCAGAGAGACCCATTTTGGACTCCTGATATCTAGAACTGTAAGAAAACATATTTATGTTGCTTTAAGCTACAAATTTTGTGGTAACTAGTTACAGCAGTTATGGGTAGTATAATATGAATGATGTTGATCTAACTGAAATCTGAGGAAGGAGAGAAAAATAATGAGAATCTACTGCAACCTCAAAAACTTCTCAGAGGAAATGATACACCAGCAGACTACTGACGATTATTCTTCTCCTTCAGCTAGTCTATCCTTAGTGGAGATGACGACATGGGGTAACCATGGATTAAGGGTATCAGTGGTCTATTCCTTAAGGCAGGGGTCCCCAAACCCCAGCCTGTGGACTGCTATCGGTCCCCAGCCTGTTGGGGACCAGGCCGCACAGCAGGAGGTGAGCTGCAGACAAGAGAGCGAAGCTTCATCTGCTGCTCGCCATCGCTCCCCATTGGCTACCCACCACTCGCATTACCGTCTAAACCATCCCCCCACCCACTGCCCGTAGAAAACTGTCTTCCACAAAACCGGTCCCTGATGCCAGAAAGGCTGGGGACCGCTGCCTTAAGGGGGCAGATCTAGGGCTATATTTTAACAATGCTTTTATGCCTTAAAACCTGTGCTACTGTCGTTGTCTGAAGCGTGTAGCCAGCACACACAGCCCCTGCAATGCAGGTGACTCCCAGCCTCTTCTCTCCCCAGGAAAAGAATGGAAGCTTTTTTGTTTTTCTAGAGAAATCTTTGTTTTACAGTTAAGAGAGTCAGGTGAGTACACAGTGGAAGCCTATACAACCATGCAAAAGGATGTTCAGGAAGTGGTTTTAGTTGCATGGAAAATATTGATTCTATGATGAGAAGGGGAAAATACAGCCTGAAAAATTATACCCCCAGTGAGATCTCAGAGAGAACAAATGCATTACAGAAGGATTAAATGAAATACACTGGTATGTTAACACAAATTGCTTCTGGGTGGTGGAATTATGGGTGACTTTTGTTTATGTCTATGTTTCTCTAAATTTCTAATTTTCTATAAAATGCATATATTATCTTTACAAAATGAAACTAATATAAACTATAAGAAAGTAAAGAAAATAATAAAATCAGGGAAAAAAAGGTACCAGTGGTCCAAGTCACTCGTTTTAATTCCCTTGCTCTAATTCTGGGTTCATTCTATAAACTTTTTATTATAATTTGGCTTCCCAAGTAGACATTTCTACTGGAAAGACTGACTGAACTGCCGATAAAGTTTTCTCCTCACTTGGCAGATTTATCCCTCACTGCAGATTGATTAGTGGGCATCAGATTTCTATTCACTCACTCACTCATATACTCAACAAATATTCATTAAGCCTCCTTATTTGTCAGACACGATACTGTTCCAGATATAGAAATAAATCAAATACAATTCCTACCCTCACAGAGTTCACAGTCTGACAAGGGAAAGAGCCTGAAGATCTATAAACTCATAATTACAGTGCAGTGTTGTAAGTGTTAAGGCAGGGGTAAATAGAAGATATTACAGAAGCACCAAGAGGACAGCTAATCTAGATTCCTGGGATCTGGGAAGGCTCTGCAGAGAAGTGATGTGTACACTGAGATTAAAAATCTTATTAATTTGGTTGACATGAATCAATACTTTGAACCTGATCACTTCTGGATATACTGACAAAACTGAGCTCCTGTTTTTACAAAGCTGATGTACTAAATGCTAACAAATAATAATAGAGTGTAGAATGCTCTGTTGGAACACCCATCCTCTCTGACATTTTGGACATATCTTTACGTATAACTATATATATATATATATATATATATATATATATATATATATATATACACACACACACACACACACTGTAAAATGTAAGAACCTTTTAGCGATAATCAGATCTTGGCTTTCCTGTAGTTCTTTCAAGTTCAATTCAAGGCAAACACAATCTCACACTATGTATTATTCTAGGAGTCAGATAATTTCCTAGCCAGGAAAGAAGACTTCAAAAGAAGTCATTCAACCTTAAAAATGTATCATAAGAAATAGGATGAATTAGTATAATGATTATATTTGGAATTTACATTAATTCTATTCTCAAATTCAAACTTGCTCTACATTTTATTAGAAACAGTTATATCTCTACATACCACTGCTTCAAATAAAAATCCTAAGATGTGGTTGGGAGAAGGTAAAGGTATTTTAATTCTTGACTAGAAATGTGTTTGGTTTGTAAAGATCATCCCAGATCTATGAAAGCTAAACTTTATTAGGTAATTCTTTTTCTATACTAGCTCATGCTTAGCAAGCAAGGAGACAATATTTGATTTCTGTAATATAGACATAGATAGTCTATTCTCTATAGAGCAGCCAAAAAGATACATTCCAAAATATAAATTGCATTATTTTATTCTCCTACTCAAAACCCTCCACTGGTCTCTTATCTCATTCTGAATGAAACCACAAGTCCTTACTTTGGTTTATAAGACACATGTGAGGTGCCTGCCTCATTCATTTTAGCTTCCACAATACCTCTCTGACCTCACTTCCCACCATCATTCTTCTTGTTCAGTGCACCATTCTGGCCTTTTTGTTGTTCCTTGAACATAGCAGATATGGTCTAGCCTCACGGCCTTTGCACTAGCTGTTACCTTTCACTGGGCTACTCCATTATATGCATACCTAACTTTATTTTCTTAGGCTTTTGCTCAAATGTCATCTTAACAGAAATTTCTTCCCTCATCCTTCTATCTAAAATAGTCTCTCATTGTCATTCTTCCCATAATCACTTCCCCATATCACCATTTTTTTTACTCTGCTTTTTTTTCATAGCATTTACCACCATCTGGTATTATCTTATATGCTTATTTGTTTATTGTCTGTCTACTCCACTATAATTAAGTTTGTGAGGATAGGAACTTCTGTTTTATTTACCAATGCTATCTTTAGTGCCTTCATTGGTGACTGATATAAAGTAGATACTCAATAAGTGTTTATTGCTGACTTAATGTAGGTATATAGACTACATGGACCCCTACAAAATGGTTGACCCTACTAAATGTATAAAAATTCTGGATAGGGCTTCCCTGGTGGCGCAGTGGTTGAGAATCTGCCTGCCAATGCAGGGGACACGGGTTTGAGCCCTGGTCTGGGAAGATCCCACATGCCGCAGAGCAACTAGGCCCGTGAGCCACAACTACTGAGCCTGCGCGTCTGGAGCTTGTGCTCCGCAACAAGAGAGGCCGCGACAGTAAGAGGCCCGCGCACCACGATGAAGAGTGGCCTCTGCTCGCCACAACTAGAGAAAGCCCCCGCACAGAAACGAAGACCCAACACAGCCAAAAATAAATTAATTAATTAATTTAAAAAAATTCTGGATAAAATGTAAAATAAATATTTTAAATACAGAGCTGAGCTCAAACTCAAGAACTGGAAATTCCTAGGTACCAGAAATGGAGCAGAAACTTGAAACCAGAACAGTCAGCTTATAATCCAACAGTAATATATATATAGACTATATAAACCATAATAGTTTGGTGTTTTAATGCCCACCTGTGGATAGGAGATATGGCATGGATTTAAAACCGTGACCCTTGCAGAGGTCTGAATTCTTGCAAAGCTGCCCCTTAGATAAAGAGAACTAATCTGATCTTGTCTTAAGAAAGCAACAAGAAAGATGGTCTCTGCTTTAAACTAAAAAAAAAAAAAATGTCTATTGAAAGAATTTGAATCTGCAAGCCAGGTTGTCCTGTGGATGTGTATTCCAAACCTACAGTTCCCATGTAGTATGAGACGCTCTTGAGTTGAGAAATTAATGTAAAAAACTGTGGTTCTGGACAAGTGAAACCTGTGAAGTGTTCAGCAGAAGTAACAACACAATCTTTCTCTAGTGATAGCTTTCAGCTCATGGCAAGAGTAATGACCACTAACAAAACAGTTCTACCAAAGTTGAACTCACAACATTAAATGACAAACTACATGAGGAAATGTTCCACCAGGAGGGAGAGGCAGCACACATGACAAATGGAAGGATTAGTATATGAAGAATCTGAAAGAAAGAAAAAAAAAAACTGGATAATTTGGGAGGAAGTACACAATTTACGTGTTTAAAATGACAAAATGGTGGGTGAATTGAACAGCAGATTTTTCATAGCTGAAAAGGGAATTGGTGAATTGAAAATTATGCAGAATACAAACTATGAAGAAAACGTGATGAAATATATGCAACAGATTGGGATATGGAGAATAGAATGAGCAGCTCGATTTACAATCTACTCAGAAGGAGGTGGTAGAGTGAAGAAGAGGCAATACTGGAAGATTGAATGGTTGGAAATTTTAAAAAACAAGGGAAGACATGAATCTTCATGTTTAAAAAAGTATATCAAATTCTAAGCAACATGAAGAAAGATAAATTCAGTTCTAAGCACCTTTTAGTTAAACTGCAGACTGCCAACGATAAAAAGAAAACCTTAAAGACAATCACAACTTAATCCGGGTCCATTTACTCTTATTGGGCTTATCACACAATAATTAGAAACAGTAAATTAAATAAGGTGAAGTTGCCATTCTGGAAGTCCAAAGAAGTGTTAGTTGTTGTTAGTCTGGTAAAATTGGAAAGGAAAAGCTAACTTTGATGAGTAACTATTGTGTGCCAGATACTAAGTTAGTTTTTTTTTTGAAACGTGTTATCTAATTTAATACCCAAGAATCCTCAAGATCATATTAACCACATTTTATTTAAAAAGTGAAAGTGAGGGCTTCCCTGGTGGCGCAGTGGTTGACAGTCCGCCTGCCGATGCAGGGGACACGGGTTCGTGCCCCGGTCCGGGAAGATCCCACATGCCGCGGAGCGGCTGGGCCCGTGAGCCATGGCCGCTGAGCCTGCGCGTGCCGAGCCTGTGCTCCGCAACGGGAGAGGCCACAGCAGTGAGAGGCCCGCGCACCGCAAAAAAAAAAAAAAAATGTGAAAGTGAGTTCAGACATACGTATCTTGCCCAATCATGCTATCGATAAATGAAAGCGTCAGAATTCCTGAGGATTTGGCCCCAAATTACACTAAACAGATACAAGAACTCAGAACAGAACAGAACAAAACCACATAGCTGTGCTACTAAACTAGTTGTGTAACTTTAATTAATTAATTTTTTTGTCGTGTAATTTTAGAGAAGCTATAGCTTGAGACTGTTTTCTCATCTGTAAAATGGAAGTAAAAATAGTACTAACCTCATAGGATTGTTGTGAGGAATAGTTATCGTATGTGGGTAATATACAATTTGGCACATGTTGGATACTTTGTAAATGCTAGCTATTTGTATTAATTATAGCTAATTAATTCATTATAGCTAACTGATAAAAGTTAATTATGACATTTGGCAGTCACTCATTCTAGGAAGACAACATGTTTTATTCATTTTTTGTTCTCTATAATCCTACATAATAGGAATTTTACTAACATTGAGTGAATTATTAAAGTATGATAATTTATGTTCATAGTATTGAATATGGAACAATAAAAGAAGGTTAGACTTTGGTATTCTCTAAGATTGGAACAGCCAAGTAATCCATTTAGAAAATTTCCCATCAAAAGTGGTAATTTGTAAAACTTTAAAGAATAAATTTAAGTTCTCAGGAAAACTTTTTACATGGAACAACATCTGCCCTCATGTTTAAGATTCAGTGGCTAGGCACTTACTGTACTCTACTCCAGAAGGAGAAAAATATGTCTGTTTCTCAGGAAATGTTCTCTGGATTAAAAAAAAAAAAAAGGTAATAACATCTATCACATGGGCTTGATGGGTGTGCCAGGAAAATGATAATGCATTAAAAGAAGATTAAAACCCCCAGCTTATAATTTCCTGATGTACAGTGTGGAAACACTTTTTTTTTTTTCTAAATTTGTTGTTAAAACATTTTTTAAGCTATAATGTCATTCTCCCTTCAATCTAATGTAGGAATAATCAAGTGAAATGAATAAGCGTATGAATAATAAAAATGAACACAATCTTTGGCATGGTTGCCGTACTGTTTTCTTTAGACTCCAGACTGAAAAAATTCCTCCTCCGGGAACTGTTGAAAATTACTTCAGATTATATCAGAGTTTATATACAATTTGTCTCTCCTACAGCATCTGGAATAATGCCAGTGTTTAGTAAGTGAGTTAATTAGATAACTTAGATTGACAACTACTGAAGTGCGAACTAGTATGCTAGTAGCCAAGGATGTCAGGACCTAGACAGCCCAGTGCTTATAAGAATACTATCATCAACAACAATCTTCAATGTTAAGTAACCGTTAAGGAGTGTGTATGGTACCTGCTGAGGGCCAGGCAGCAGTGATGGCTCTTACATACTTTGATTCCCAAAACTGCCTAATGATAAAAATCATCTGAGGTATATGTTTAAAATGCAGTTCAGGCCCTTGCCTGGAAATTCTGATTCTGTAAGTCTAAATGGACTCAGGTTTGTAGATTTTTTTAAAGGATGGTTCTTATGATTAGGTAATATTTGGTAAAAGAAAAACACACTCACACACACAAAAACAGTATTTTAATCCACACAGCAACCCTTTGAGGTAAATGAGGTGAATTTATTGAGACTCCCTCAAGGTCACACATCTAGCAAATGACAGAACTAGGATTCGAAATTAGTTCTCCATACCCCAAACCCTGCAAGTCTACTGTCCGACATTCTCAGCTAAGGCAAGCAAAAGGCTTTCAGATGATGCTGTTCCTCAAACTTGAGGAAGGTGTGAAGTGAATGCCCTCGAACTAGGCCCTTGGACAAAGTGAGGCCAGTTTCCAACCAACTTAACTGGGACCAGAATGCAGAGAGTAACTGTGGTCAGAAATGGAGTGGGTCTCGTTTGGTTTAAACTCTGCTCTAGTCTGACAAGAAAAAAAATCAGCTGTTTGAGGGTCTATGCCTTTGCCCCTGAGTACAAAGGCAAGCTCTTTTTACAGCCAAGGCAAGCAAAGGGCTTTAGGATTATTGCTATTCCTTCTCACATATGGGCAACGTGCCAGGCAGCACTTCCAAAGGTAATAGGCTTTTCTTAGTAATAGAGACAGCTCTGCCTGTACCCTCCCAGTAGGAGCACCACTGTACCTTTTGTGTTATACTAACCTTTCTTTAGCTTTTCTGCATGAGAACTCCTGTCTGTCCTCAGATTTCTGAGTAAACAATGTCAATATTTACCAAGAACATCTAGGTGCACAGAGAACACTGTAGGCAAAGTAGATCCAACTGTCAGGATGCAGTGTCTTAAAAACATCAGGTATGAGAGAATATGAGGGGGAAAGGGACTACTCTGTCCTGTGAGCTTCCACTTTATTTAACTTATTTATGTGTTTATCTTCCGCACTTGACTTTGAGCTCCTTTAGAACAGGGGTTGTTTGTCATTGGATTTCTAGGGGTTTGCACAGGGCAGAACATAATAAATGCACAATATGTTTGTACTATGAATTTGTGAACGAATTTATGTGATTTTAAGCAAATAGACTAATCTCATTTGGTCTCAGTTTCTTTCTCTGAAAGATGTAGGTAATAATAGCAGGCCATCTATTTCACAGGGTTGTTGTACTACTGAACGGAGACACGTGAGAACACCCTGTAAACCGTAAAACATCATATACGGATACAAGGCAGATGGATTATGTCCCATCATCATCTTACCCAGTGCATAGTATTTATCACGGTGCCTAGCCCAGAGTAAGTACTCAGTGTTTGACAACTAACCTGAACCTTAATTTACCATGAACACAGCAGCACAGTGCTCAATTTCACTGAATTCTCACTTCAGCCCCATAAGGTGGTTACAATATTATCATGTAATACATGAAAAAGCAAAACCTAGAGAGACCAATGACTTGCTCAAGGTCACACACAGAGAGTTATGGAAGAGCTTGGACTAACCATGTGGGTATCATTTCAAAGTCTCTGTCTTTAACAATTAATGAGCTAGAACAGAGCTGGAACTGCCAGGGTGGGGTGGGGAGCTAAAAAAGAAGAGGCGGAAAGAGAATTAAATACAGAGGATAATACCTCAGCTCATGGATGCTAACGTCTAGGCAATATAGAGAAGATAGCAAATAATATTCCTAGGCATAAAATGGATTTAAATCTAACATATTTTCTTTAAAACGAACATTCATGGCCTCAATATAGTTTCCTTAAGAAAACAAAAAGCAAACAAACTCTGTAATCAATTCCTTCAACAAATTTCATTACCAAAGTGTGATGAGTATGTTGAAAGCTCTTGAAACTGTCAGCACCTGCTTTGCTGGGGCCCATCTCATCTGATCATTGATTTGACAGAGGAACAGCTCCAGCTTCTACAGTTTTCCTTAAACTGCTGAGATTCCCCCCCACACACACACACCAATTAAATCACTCAGTGACAGCAGCAATTCTGTTACGCTACTTTCTTAACTCGGTCAGAAGGCAGAAAGGTAACAAGGTAAGGCTTGCAACAATATATCATGTTAAGAACCATCACTCAGTGGCTTCAGATCCAAATCAAAACCATGAAATACAGGATGACATTAGATGTTGAAATGAAAAATACCAACCATGTTTCTCTGAGGCTCAGGCATTAATACACAGCCACATTTTACGTAACAGTCGGCTCAGAGGATTAGTAAAACAGAGGCTGCAAAACCTGGAAATCCTCCTACCTACATTAAGCTAATTGAGTTGGAGACATCCAATTCATCACATTTGCAGCCTGATTTATAAGCAACTCACCCTGCCCTAAAGCAGAAAGTGAAATGTTATGAGCTAGCTATTCTTAAAATTTCAAGCCCAGCAACTCTGAACCCATCAATATCTTAATGGTATAGAGAAAAGGAAGAATCCCATTCAAGTGCACTTCTGTGACCCTGATGAAAAAATAAATATCCAGTGCACATTTCAAGACTGACATTTCCATAGTCTAGCCACGTAACGGAAATCCTCTGTGCCTGAATCGTATAGAAAAGGCATTATCTTTTTAGCAAGGTGATGGGGTAATTTAAAATCAGTTCTTTGCTAGGATGCAACTTCCATTAAGCATAAAGAAAACAATCTTATGACAGTTAAAACTCAAATTCAGAGAGGCAAGATATTATAGCTCTAGGCTTGCATAACTGGGAAAAGCTTGTGATACTAACTAACGAACATAGAAAATTGCCTTCGGACTGTACATCAAAAATACTAATCGGAATGGGATCATAAGCAGAAGTCCTGCATTTCGAGCACTCTCCTGAATCAAATGGACCCTCAGTCCTCCTCCTTGTCTGGGGGAACCTGTTGATCCCTGTTGCTGAGAGCTGCTGTGGAATCAGGGGTGCCTCACTGACAGACCAGATCAAAAAGAGGCCGCCTCCTCCTATTTTTTCTGACACTTACAAAAGATGTCTTCTTGAGAAGAACAAGCATTCCTTGCGAGGCAGAGAAATGACAGTCATAAATTCTCAGAGATGGAAGGGAGCTTGAAATTCCTTCCACCCAGAAATTCTTAACTTTGAGGCTGTGGTCCTTAGGGATTACATAGATGGGCTTTAAGTGATCCACCCTCTAAGTAATCATCCCTGAAATTTTACCCCCAAATTTTGTGCGTATATATTATTGGGTTTTTTTTAGTGAGAAAGGGACTCATAGTTTTTATCAATTTCTCAAAGGGGCTCATGACTTCAAAACGGTTAAAAACACTGTTGTTCAACATCGTATCTCATACGTGAATCATCTCCATAATATTTTATTGAGGATTTTCTAGCCTCTGTTTGAATACCTTCAGTGACAGGAAGCTCACTATCTTATGAGGCAGCCCATTATATCTTTGGACAGCTCTACTGAAAAAAAATAGCTCACATAGACTCTGTCTTCTCATTGTTTACGCTAGAGGTCACAGTATCTAGAGAGATTATATACAATAGTTGCTTGTTATAAACAATTTGAAGCCACGAATGACCATGTCCTCTAAGCTGAGTTTCTTCTCCAGGGACCACATCATTCATGCCTTTGATGTTTCCATTTGACATGGTTTTAATCCCCTCACCAGCCTATTTGCCCCTCCCTGGAAGCACTCCAATTTGCTGCCATTCTCCCTGAAATGTGCTTCTCAGACCCTATTGCTCCACTCTGGAACAGTGCAGAATTATCGCCTCTTTGTTCTTGATATAACAATTGCAATAGTGTAGCCAAAAATCACACTGACTTTTTTGAGAGCCCCATATATAGACAACTCTTTGAACTGACTTACGCTGAACCACTCAAGCTTCTTTTTCTTTATCATGTGTTGCTGATTTGTTCTCCATTGATCATTCTAAAGAAGTAGAAATGAGAAGAGAAGGGAAAGGAAAATAGAGACTAGAGAAACAGGAAGGGAAGGCGGAGGTAGCCACAGGAATCTGGCAGGGAGTTAGGGTGCGGAGCTTTGAGCACATGTAATAAAATTCAAGCTGGCCAATGACAGCATTCTTAGTCTCAGCAACTGCCCCAAATGTGTTTATTATTATCTTCGGTATACAAATGTAGAAACTAGGGTTCAGAGAGGTTCAGTGATTTCCCAAATGACACCAAGCCCACATGACCCAGCAACTCTGGTAAAGCACCTGCTAAAAGAAAACAATAACATCACCACTGTGTAGACTGGTCTTTTATATATGGATTCTTTAAAATTTGTTTTTAAAGAGCTATTTCATCAGTGGTTACACAAATATTCGAAGCCATATCAGAGGTAACTAATGATGAGGCAGATGTTATTCTTATTGAATCAAACTGATACATGCAATTTCACTGGAGAGATTGAGGATGAGAGAGATTTTTGTCCATTTTCAACAACATCAGTTTGGCCCTTTGAGAAAGCTGAAAATTGGCATCAACAAACAAAAAGTTAGTGATAACAATTTCCAGCAACATTTCCTGGAAATTGGAATAAGTAAACCTCTGTGATCTGCTAAGTAGAACACACCTGATTCTCTGCTTTTCTTGAGAAGTAGAGGAATAAACTCTGGCCTGGGAATCTGGGACCCAGATTCCTGTCTCGGCTTTAGCATTAAGTGTGTGTCTGCCTGGGGAAAATCTCATAACCTATCTGACTCTTAGTTTCTTTATGTGTAAAATAATGGAGTTAGACTGTTATTTCACATGTTCCCACTCAGTTCTAAGCTCCATAGTTCTATGGTCTTACTATTGAACACCAGGTCATCTGGTTCTTTAGGGAATTTATTGCCTAGGTCCATGCAGCACATTCTCTAAGTTATATCAGGGTATCATGTCGTCTAAGTAGGAACTCCCTTTTCTGACTCATATAAATATGTTGAATGTCTAGTGGCAGCTCTGCTTTAATTGTTCATAATAGAGAAATGAAGCCTGTTTTTGAAATTCTATATTTAAGTTTTGGTTTTTTTAAAAATGAATTTATTTATTTATTTTTGGCTGCGTTGGGTCTTCGTTGCTGCGTGTGGGCTTTCTCTAGTTGTGGTGCGCGGGCTTCTCAATGGGGTGGCTTCTCTTGTTGCCGAGCACAGGCTCTAGGCGCGTGGGCTTCAGTAGTTGTGGCTCACGGACTCAGTTGCTCCGCGGCATGTGGGATCTTCCCGGACCAGGGCTCGAACCCGTGTCCCCTGCGTTGGCAGGCGGATTCTTAACCACTGCGCCACCAGGGAAGCCCCAAGAAATTCTATATTTAAGTTTTATATTGCTTGTTTATAAGTAAAAGCTGGTTATATAAATGTCTTACTGTTCCCTGAGAAAATAAACCACCAATAAAACAACTTATTAAATTTCCTCACATATAACATGAAAAGATAAAACTGGAACATCTCTAGAGCACCCGATCTGAGGTTCAATCACTAGAATTTCAAACTGAGCTCTGAAATGACTTCCCCGTGTGCCCTGTGGTTTAATGGCCCATCGGGTGGGGGTGGGGTAGGCTGTCCTGCCTGGTGCTATGGGCAGAGGGGCCCCAACAAGAGCCTCTAGAGTGCATTTTAAATGCACTTACCTGTGACTCCAAATCGGCCACAAGCTCAAACACACTCAGTGTTCTGCCATTACAGAAGGAACAAATCATCTGCCTTCAGAGTGATTTTGCTGAGTCAGTTGGCCTGGGGGAAGACATCCTGGGAATGCTGCTTTGGGGTTAAATTCACTCACTTGACTCTGGCAATTCCTCTGAGAGTTGGGGAAAATCAATTCAATGTTCTCTACCATATTTTCTCATAGAACGTTCTCTCAAATAAACCTCATGAGGCTTCTTTTGTCCATGCCTATAGAGGAATTTGAAAATTGCCTCCCGGAACGCCATTCGTAACTTAGTAAGGTTAGTTCTGTTCACTAAACGATTTGTGCACATCTTGATTTCCTTAATATATTTAAGTTTTTCATAGAGAAAGGCTCTATCTCTTATTTCTTTTATTGTCTCCCATGGTGTTTAGTAAAGCCCTGGTAATATACATGGCAGTCATTCAATAAACACTGTGGCATCATGGAGTTCAAGACAGCAGTTCCCAATGTTAGTAACAAAGTCACCTGGAGAGGAAATAAAATACAGAGTCCAGGATTGGTGAAGTGGGATGGGGCTGGGCTGATACACACCTAGTTTCAGAACTACTTGTTTAAGTGTCTCAGTTGGTAGTAATGGCAGCCACAACAGACACTGACGGAGAAAACAGCAGTGGTCAATACGATAAAGTGTTGAAGTTCAGGCTCCGCCATTTCTGACAATA
Source organism: Delphinus delphis (assembly GCF_949987515.2). Taxonomy (NCBI): domain Eukaryota; kingdom Metazoa; phylum Chordata; class Mammalia; order Artiodactyla; family Delphinidae; genus Delphinus; species Delphinus delphis. Next base: position 49,022,047 of record NC_082690.1, on the reverse strand, counting down.
TGTTTTTAGGAAATTATTTCAGTTCTCTGGGCCTAAGGTTTTCTTCCCCACCTACCTTCCTTCTGTACTATGGGAAAGTTGGACCAGATCAGTGGCTTCCTGACTTTCTTGACCTTGATTACAGAAAGAAATATACTTTACATTGTGAGTCAGTATACACCCGCACTTAACTGAAGCAAACGTTTCTACTTGTGATGTACTCTCATATTTTCTATTCTGTTCTTTTATTCTATTCTAAAATTATCAAGTAAATTGATTTCACATCTGCTAATGGGTCAGTTGCAGTTTGAAAACCCTGAACTTGATGATTTCTACCATCCCCTTCAGTTTTAAAACTGTATGGTTCGCATTTGCTGGTGAATAATTCAGCAGTGTGACTAAGAGTGAGGGGTCTGACGTCAGACTAGCTGAACTCATACCCCACATCTATCAAGGACTCAATGTGTAACCGTAGAAAAGTTTTTCTAACTTCTTAGCACTCATTTTCCTTGTCCATAAAGTGGGAATCATAAGAAAACCTACCTTACAGGGTGGTTAAATGGAATAACCTAATGCATGTAAAGCATTTGGAATAATGCCAGCATATATTAGGAATTCAATAAATACTACATTTTAGGGCTTCCCTGGTGGCGCAGTGGTTGAGAGTCCGCCTGCCGATGCAGGGGACACGGGTTCGTGCCCCGGTCTGGGAAGATCCCACATGCCGTGGAGCGGCTGGGCCCGTGAGCCATGGCTGCTGAGCCTGCGCGTCTGGAGCCTGTGCTCCGCAAGGGGAGAGGCCACAACAGTGAGAGGCCCGCGTACCACAAAAAAACAAAAAAAAACCCTACATTTTATATTGTTATTATTTCTCCTAAAACAAACTCTAGACAGAAAACTTGGTGAGTGAATATGAATACGAAGAAAGAAAAATTCATGAGGTTGAAGTTTAGACCTTAGCAGCTGCCTCATAGTACTCCCCCGCCAGCCCCCACCAAAGGAACCTAGTAATTTTGTTGAACAAACGTAAATGAACAAATACAAACTACTGATATAACCAAAATCTCCTTGTTAAAGAAAACCCCAGGTAACATACACTTGATTTCAACAACAAAATTACACCATACAGGGCTTCCCTGGTGGTGCAGTGGTTGAGAGTCCGCCTGCCGATGCAGGGGACACGGGTTCGTGCCCCGGTCCGGGAAGATCCCACATGCCGCGGAGTGGCTGGGCCCGTGAGCCGTGGCCGCTGAGCCTGCGCGTCCGGAGCCTGTGCTCCGCAGCGGGAGAGGCCACAACAGTGAGAGGCCCGTGTACCGCAAAAAAAAAGAAAAAATTACACCATACAAAATCGTGCTAGAGTCATCCCTTTGAGTTTAAAGCAGTGGGATTTGATCTGTATTTAGAATTAGTGGAGTATGATAATAAATACACTGCTAGACGTAGAACAAAAACTATTTCCATCTTTATGGGTTAATAATATTCTCTAGACTTAAATGGTTAATGTGTGAATTTAATAAGTGTGTTAAATATCTCTATTACCCAACATTTACTGGATATCCACTTGTTACTATGAAGTAATGCTTTTAAATTTTTTAACTAATACATTTTAAAGTAATACAAAATTACATATCTAAATCAATGCTTCCCTCCAAGTAGCTACCTTGAGAGATTGTACACGTGTTCTAACATCCTCCAAAACCAGGCACAAAGCAGAGTACATTTCCTTATGCTTCAGCACAGTCTTGTTTGGATCACTCAAAACCTGGCTGTGTTCCAAACTTACTTGCTATACTTTATTGGAACTAGCCAAAGAGACATTCACTTTCATATGAAAGACAACAATTTTGGATAATCCAACTTTGCTTAGCTGAGATGGGGTATTCCATAGTGTAAAACCATTCTCTTAAGGACAGCAAGTGTGAAAATATAACAAGAGCCCATGTCTACTGAGAGTTCACAGAGCTGATTAATTTTAAATTCGGATTTGCTGTTGCATACACATACATTTTCTACTTTATAAATAATTACTATTTACTGAGCACCTACTAGGTGCCTAATCCTAAAGACTTCCCATGTATTATCTTAAGTAATTCTTCCAATAACCCTGTGAGTTATTATTTATAATAGGGGAAAGTCAACAGATTTGCTAAAGAGCACAGCTAGAAAGCAAAAAAGCCAGAATTTGAATATAAGTAGGTCCGATTCTAAAATCCATCTGCTTTCCCCTGTAAGCTATTGCTTTTCTGGATTATCTGGGAAAGAGTTGAGAATTCTAAAGCCCAATCAATGTCAACACTTATTTATGAATGAATGTGTGAGATCTGAAATAATTTCTATATACCTTTGCTAATAAAAAAGAATTGAAAACATGCTTGCTAAAAGGTTACGACTCCGATTTTTGGTAATGGGGCAACTACTGATGGGCAGCCTTTATGAGCCTTATGTATATTATTTCTAATTCTTATAGAAAGCCTTGGCAGTAATCCTAGTCTTGAGAAGAACTGTGTTGAGTCTTGGGTTAACTCTTTAGGAATATCTTAAATCTACAAATAATCATTAATGACAGTTAGGATTGTTCTAAACACTCTTCATTTTTTAAAAAAACTTATGCCTTTAATATACATAACAATCTAATATTTCTTAGAGAAAATTCATTATTATTGTTGTTATATTTATTACACAGCTGAGAGAAATAGGAGATTTGGATATCATTCCGCTGACTTATCTTTCCAGAGCCATGGTGGGCACCCATTAACCCATGGTGGGCTAGTTCTAGAGAGCATTCTTGAATTGTGAGGTGCTGTGGTAGGTCCTATGCCCACCATTTTCTTCTTCCCTTTTTCCAACTTCTGGCTTAAATATCCAGGATTATTTGAGGTATGCTGTTGGTACCCTTTCCAATTAATGATAATTGAAGCAAGAATTGTTTCGTTTGCTTAATTTTGACCAGGAGCTTTTGTGCCTGGATTCAGTATGTCTGTCAAGGCCATATTTCACTCAACCACTTTCCTCTCACCAAGGTCTGGGGCTGGAACAAAATGCATTATTCACAAATATGCAAATCTCTGCCAAACCCTTCTTAGGTTTTTATTAACTAAGAGCTTCTCAATTTAGCCTCACAAATCTGTCCCTCCCCCCCCCCCCCAAGACCAGATGCTTCCTGAACCATCAGGTCAGCTGCTTCTACCATCTAGTGGTGAGAGACTGAAATGAATGAAGGTTACATTTTTGAAAATTACTTTTTTACTAAACTAGCAAAATCAGCTTAGTTTTCTCATTAGTAATATTACTAAAGGCACTATGGCTAGAAAGGAAAAAAATAATACATTTTTTCAGTTGATGGTCAAGATCCCATGACTATTGGAGTCAAATATATCTCATAAGGTTTTTTCTTTCCTTCTTCCTTCCTTTTCCCCTCCCTCCCTCTCACCCTCTGCCTCTTTTTTCCTTCCTTTCTTTCTTTCCTTCTTTCCTTCTTCCCTTCCTTCCTTCTTTCTTTCCTCCATCCCTCCCTCCCTCCTTCCCTCCTTCCTAAAATTTGTGATCAAGTAACAAGGCACGTAGGGACTTCCCTGGTGACTCAGTGGTTGAGAATCCGCCTGCCAATGCAGGGGACGTGGGTTCGATCTCTGGTCCGGGAAGATCCCACACGCCATGGAGCAACTAAGCCCGTGTGCCACAACTACTGAGCCTGTGCTCTAGGGCCCGTGAGCCACAACTACTGAGCCTGTGCACCACAGCTACTGAAGCCCGTGTGCTCTAGGGCCCATGTGACGCAATTACTGACCCCGCGTGCTGCAACTGCTGAAGCTGTGTGCCGAGATCCCGTGCTCTGCAACAAGAGAAGCCACCACAATGAGAAGCCCATGCACCGCAATGAAAAGTAGCTCCCAGTCACTGCAACTAGAGAGAAAAGCCCGTGTGCAGCAACGAAGACCCAACACAGTCCAAAAAAAATAATTAATTAAATTTTAAAAAAAGTCATCTAGTGTTTGGTCAACTCAATTCTAGGCACTACAGAGGTGCCACATGTTTTTAATGTATAAGATATGATCCTCTTTTACTAGAAATGTATAACAGTTTAAAAAATAGAAACATTAGACTACTAAGGGAACTACTACTACTACTACTAACATTGTAGTAAATTACTCACTGCTTCATGGTCTCCTCAGTGGTCCTCTGTGGCCATAAAACCCCCAACATGGTGGTACTGTTCCCTGTGTTTCAGTCCCCAGCAGCCTCCTCTTCCTTTCCTGAGCAATCCCATCCACACTGCTTCAACTACACAGAAGATGCCTAAGTCTCCATTTCTGGATCAGATCTCTCTAAATTCCCAGATCTTTATTTCAAACTGCTTGTTAAACCCTTCTACCTGAGTGCAACATCAATATTTCAAACTCAGTTATTCAGATCTAACCTCAGAATCTTTTCACCCCATCCTTAAATCTATTCTTCCTTTAGCAGTCTTGACTACCTTTCACGATACCTCCTCTACACAACTGGTCAAATAAAAAATGTGTGGATTAACCTCTATTTCTCTCTCCTCTATCTTCTATACTTAATAGTTCTCAAGTTCCTGATGATAGCTTTTCCTCAATAATCTTTCTAGTTTATTCCATCCTCCATCCCCAATGTCTCTGCTGTATCTCAGAGCTTGTCCACCTGTTGCATTTTGCCTGATGTCCTTGATTGTGATACACCCTTTTCTTGTTTTTCTTCCACTCTGCTACATGACATGACTAATGGTCTAATTTGCAAATCTGACTAGGTCTCTCCTCTTTTTAAATTGCGTAGTCATTCCTCATTACCTACAAGGTGAAGTCCAATCTCTACATAAGGCCCTTCATTACCTGTTCCCATCTATCTCCCTTGCTTGATGGCATGCTTTGGACCCACTTCTATACCCCTTCTTAATCCTTATATTCCATCCCTCTGCCCTACTCAATTATAAATAAAAATAACCTGCCATTTCTAGAGTTCTTCCATACTGATAGACAACTGCTGGAGTCTAGGACAAACTTGACCTTTCTGCTTTATCTCCAACTTCCTTCAAGTCAAAATAAGCTCCCCTATAATGCTTACTCTGACCATACCTGTCCCTAGATCTCCAGCTCAGAGAAAATTAAACCATTTCTCTAGGTCTTGGGAGCATTTTCCTCTTCTTTGCTACTTTCTTTATTGCACATAACATGACATGTTATAATGTATACATCTCCAAGTTTGTGAATCTAACTATTGCTTGTAAGCAACTTGAAGGCATATTCCTCTTTGTATCTTCAGGGAATAACATAGAGCCCAGCATACAGGAGAAGGTCGAAGAGATTTTACTGTACAAATGAATGAACTGATAAATAAATGAATCAATCAATACACATAAGAGGTTCTGTTCATATTAAACTTAACTGCATCTCAGAAATGCTAGATGATTTTCCTGAGGTTACCCAGCCAGAAAGTACAGAGTCAGGATTCAAACATTTATTTTTTTGGATCCAAAGTCCATGAGGTTTTACAATAACCACACTACTTTCTGCCTGAAAGTAATGAAAACCTGAACAGGGATAATAGCTGTGGATAAAGAGAGGAAGATGAGAACACTAAGACATTTGAAAACAAAGGAGAGATTAAAATTTAAAAATCCATAAATGTTTCTAGTTTAGAAAATTAAAATAATACTAATACATACTAATATCAAAACATCAATAGCAATAAGGATAGCTGCCATTTTTGTGTATTTCTTATGTGTCAAACACTGAGCTCTTTTTACAGAGCTCAGACTTTATAGAAACATATGAGTGAATGCCATTATTTTACAAATAAAAAAACTGAGGCTGAAGGAGGTTAAAAAAACATAAGCAAGCTCACACAGCCAGTAAGTAGAGGACCAGGTACTCAATCTGACTGAGGCTGCTTCCAAGGCCAGAATACATTTTTATGTTAAACTTTTCTATTGGTTGTAATCGTCATCATATATGTGTCTGTTATAGTATTTTCAGAAGTCTATGTGTCCAAACAAAAAACAATTTTATTTGGGAAAAAAGGTCTCGTGACCAAACACGTTTGGAAAATACTGTGTGTTAACCACATCCCCATCTTAGAGGTTTATATTTCATATTATCATATTAGAGCCCGAGAAATCATTCAATAAGTTAATGGACTTAACCTCTCAAATGTTTTCAGCATTCATCTCTTTATTTTCTTTATAATGCTGACAAAATCCCACCAGACGCACTTTGGGAAACCCTGGTTTAGTTTCACTGTAGATGTCAATGAGGGAGAAAGAAGAAAAATAAAACAAAACAAAAATAAGATGTGGTCCAGCTCACAGGAGCTTACACATTTATTAGGAGCAAGATAAATGGAATATATAAAGGAAAGGACAATACCTAGTTCCACAAAATTATTTAGGTTGATAGAATAAGGTGCATATAAAAAAGCTAACTATGCAAACTCCATCTGTCATAGGACATTATAACCAAGTGGAGTCGGTCAAGAGTTAATAGGAAAGACTTCACGAAGAAAGATCCATTGTACTGTTGGCTAAAACATACTTTCCTATAAGGCAGGCTCTGGCAACCCTGTTAAGAAAATAGTTGTGCAACAAAGTACACGTTATTTTTCCTGCCTGCAGTTCTGTATATTAGCTTCCTCATTTGTGAGAAATCACCCCCTATAATTTCCCCAAACTTGCACTGCCTCCAGATTCTCCATTGTTTTTCCATATATATTCAACAAATGCCCAGTTGTTCAACGGAATAAGAGTCTATCCTAACTTCTTATATTCTCACTTTTTGGTAAATCTTCCCAGAACTGTTTATTCTGGTCTCAATGAGAATTAGAAGATAGAAAATCATATTTATCTGATTAAAGCAATTCACACCAATCTATGAAAAAAAACCTTTAATCTTCCTTGTAAATAATCATTGCTGACTTTGACTGTAAGACATACCATTTTTTATGCACCCTAGGAGATGCTGCCAATTTTAATTGCAAGATATCATTGATTTTAGGACACATCCAGATTTCAGATATGTAATACATGAGGAAATATCAGGTTTAAAATTGATGAAATTCCGTATCAATGATTAGGGGACAACAGATAGAGAAAAACAAGAGTCTGTGCCTTAATTTCTTGCTTATTTTAATATCAATATCACTAATCCCCCAGAAGGCAATTATTCATAACTGTTCATATTGCCATTTACAAATAACAAATTTAACAAAGTATGTGTTGAAGGACTGAGAATATAATAATGAGTAAAACCAACATACACCCTGACCTTGAGGGCGTTCGTATAATGATGATATACTGACAGTAAATTTATTAAAACAAAACTAATGGTTATGAATAAAAGTAGAATCAAAACAACTGGTTGGATTTGTGGTCTAACAAATATCATGTTAATGTGAAACAGAGCATAGAGAGTAGCTTTATTCATTTATTGATCAATGTTTGAACGTGTAACTTCTACATTGCTCATTTCTGAAAATTATAAGATAGTTTATAAAATTAAACACACTTGGAATGAACATTTTAAGAGACGAATAACCAAATAAAAATGACAGAAAGAGATCTTGCCAGGTCCTGGGAAGGAGAAGCATGAGGGTTGTGGTGTGGACTTACCTGGGTTCTCTTCACCTAGTGTGAGGACTGTATCTCAATGCAGAAAACGCTCCAATTGCTCAAAACAAAGTATGCCTCCCTTGATGAGAAACAAATTCTTACAATCTCAAGGGATTCTTCAAAAGGGAGCTAGCTCCCAAATAACTACTTTTTGTCATGGGAAAGCAACATAATCCTTGGGAGTTTACTACTGGGTGAATTGAAATATTTTAAAGATAGAACCTATTTTCCTTCTATTTCCTCATCATGCTCCCATCTGTCACCACACTTCATGGTTCTCATTTAGGAAACTAAATGTCTTACACATTTGCTTACATTTTATATTTGCTTAACTTTTAAGAATAAGGTTATATGAAAAAAATGACCTTCAAATTTTACACACCTGGAGCCAAGGAAGGAAAATTTGACATTAAGATCTCTTTAAAAATAGTAGAACCATTTAGAGGAAGGTAATATAACACAGGAGTGATAATGAATACAGATTTTGTATCCAGAAAGACCCGAGACACAAATATTGGCACTCCTATTCACTAGTTCTGTGGTTGAAGGGAACTATTTAATTTTAACATCAGGTATAATATCTCATAGAGGTCAAATGAGATAAATAAAATAAATGATTTTGAAGTATTTGTCATGGTAGCAGGTTGATGATAATAACAAGATCAAAAGCGACATTCGGTTGTGCTTACTATGTGCCAGATACTCACTAAACATGTATTATTTCATTCAATTAGTATAAAAATCCTATGAGATAAATATTATTGGTACCTTCATTTTACAGATGAAGAACCTGAGATAGAGAGTTAACAGATACTCTGTAAAGAGTACTCTGCTAGATGCTTGGGGTCTCACAATACCTAAGATTCAGAAATTTGAAATCCTACTGCAGAGTGAAGATAAGTCATACATAATTAGAACTGAGGTTCCCCAGGAGAGTGATGTGCATATTTATTTATTTATAACACCTTTATTGGAGTATATTTTTTTTACAATGGTGTGTTAGTTTCTGCTTTACAACAAAGTGAATCAGCTATATATATATATATCCTCACATCACCTCCCTCTTGTGTCTCCCTCCCTCCCTCCGTACTCCACCCCTCTAGGGGTTCACAAAGCACTGAGCTGATCTCCCTGTGCTATGTGGCTGCTTCCCACCAGCTATCTATTTTACTTTTGGTACAGTATATATGTCCATGCCACTCTTTCACTTCATCCCAGCTTACAGTTCCCCCTCCCCATGTCCATAAGTCCATTCTCTATGCCTGTATCTTTATTCCTGTCCTGACCCTAGGTTCTTCAGAGCTATTTTTTTTTTAGATTCCTTATATAAATGTTAGCATACAGTATTTTTCTCTTTATGACTTACTTCACTCTGTATGACAGTCTCTAGGTCCATCCACCTCACTACAAATAACTCAATTTTGTTTCTTTTTATGGCTGAGTAATATTCCATTGTATATATGTGCCACATCTTCTTTATCCATTCATCTGTCGACGGACACTTAGGTTGCTTCCATGGCCTGGCTATTGTAAATAGAGCTGCAATGAACATTTTGGTACATGACTCTTTTTGAATTATGGTTTTCTCAGGGTATAAGCCCAGTAGTGGGATGGTTGGGTCGTATGGTAGTTCTACTTTTAGCTTTTTGAGGAACCTCCATACTGTTCTCCACAGTGGCTGTATCAATTTACATTCCCACCAACAGTGCAAGAGGGTTCCCTTTTCTCCACACCCTCTCCAGCATTTATTGTTTGTAGATTTTTGATGATGGCCATTCTGACTGGTGTGAGGTGATAGCTCATTGTAGTTTTGATTTGTATTTCTCTAATGATTAGTGATGTTGAGCATCCTTTTATGTGTTTGTTGGCAATTTGTATATCTTCTTTGGAGAAATGTCTATTTAGGTCTTCTGCCCATTTTTGGATTGGGTTGTTTTTTTTTTTTTGATATTGAGCTGCATGAGCTGCTTGTAAATTTTGGAGATAAATCCTTTGTCAGTTGCTTCCTTTGCACAATACCTAGGAATAAACCTACCTAAGGAGACAAAAGACCTGTATGCAGAAAACTATAAGACACTGATGAAAGAAATTAAAGATGATACAAATAGATGGAGAGATATACCATGTTCTTGGATTGGAAGAATCAACATTGTGAAAATGGCTATACTACCCAAAGCAATCTACAGATTCAATGCAATCCCTATCAAACTATCAATAGCATTTTTTCACAGAACTAGAAGAAAAAAATTCACAATTTGTATGGAAACACAGAAGACCCCAAATAGCCAAAGTAATCTTGAGAAAGAAAAAGAGAGCTGGAGGAATCAGGCTCCTGGACTTCAGACTATACTACAAAGATACAGTAATCAAGATAGTATGGTACTGGCACAAACACAGAAATATAGATCAATGGAACGGGATAGAAAGCCCAGTGATAAACCCACACACATATGGTCACCTTATTTTTGAGAAAGGAGGCAAGAATATACAGTGGAGAAAAGACAGCCTCTTCAATAAGTGGTGCTGGGGAAACTGGACAGCTACATGTAAAAGAATGAAATTAGAATACTCCCTGACACCATACACAAAAATAAACTCAAAATGGATTAAAGACCTAAATGTAAGGTCAGACACTATAAAACTCTTAGAGGAAAACATAGGCAGAACACTCTATGACATAAATCACAGCAAGATCCCTTTTGACCCACCACCTAGAGCAATGGAAATAAAAACAAAAACAAACAAATGGGACCTAATGAAACTTAAAGGCTTCTGCACAGCAAAGGAAACCATAAATAAGAGGAAAAGACAACCCTCAGAATGGGAGAAAATATTTGCAAATGATGTGCATATTTAAAATAATGTTTTACTGCCCTTTGTTTCCCCGCCACCTATCATGATACGCCTAGTAGAGAGTCAATTAATACTTATTGAATTGATCTAAACTGGCCTTTATTACAGGCCAATTTCTTTTGTGGAAGATTCTAAGGTAGCATCTGAAGAGAAAGCATCCCCATCTGGAGGCAAGGAAAGTAAACCGCTAAATTGCATTTCTCCTTCCAACCCCATACTTCACACTGGCCAAGCCACTCTAATGAAAACAGGCTAAGCAAGCCCATCTATCAGCCAGGCAGCCGTTGTCCTCCAAAGGCAGATGAATCTTAGAACTGAGGTTTCAGGTGCTATGCGGTGATGGAAGAAATGACTGTCAAACCTGCAACAATGAGATTACTCAGCTAATAGTTCAGAGCCCGCTGAATGTGACATTTAAACTGTTCTCCAGCAATCTCACACTCTGTTCAGGCATGTCACATGTAAGTTCCTAATTAATACTAGAGAACCCCATTGTCTTCTAAGTAGGATTCAGGGAGCGCTATATGATTGCGTGTTCTGCCTCCTCACTCTTCCCCCTTTTAATGCTTGACCCAAGAGCACCAGACAGATCAAAGAAGCAACAACGTTGAAAACATGCCAGGTCTAATGGAGAATTTGTACCCTCTTAGCATTTCTATAACTTTAATAGGCTTCCTTTATGAGAAAATAACACATTAGATTTTAATCATGGCAGGTTTGCCAAACACTTGAACTGTGATAATATAATAACCTCTTAACAACTTGATTAGGAAATGTGTCCTGTTGCTACAAAAATACACGTGCTTGAGCCTGATAGTGCAGTGCTGTGCTGGGCCAACTCGTCCTGTCTCATGAGAGCCTCATGGGCCCATCTTTGCAAATATATTCAGTAGCTTCAGGTTGGTAGCCTGAAATCAGCAATGATGGGTGTGTTTACACCACGAAATTGGCAAACTCAACACATTGGGGTGTTTTCTTTTCTGGAAAAATTGTGCACATTTATCTCTATCATTGTTGCTGGTAGAAGAAAGGTACACAGTCTCTCCATTAAGACGATCTAAGAGTGTATCTTGTTGAGCACAAACAACACCTCTAGAGGGTCATGAGGGAAAAGTCCCGGCCCCAAAATAGCTACCTCACAGCCTGGGTGCAGAAGTCCTGGATGAGGTCACCTTTCCATTCTCTTCACAATACACTGGTGTGTGTGGGGGGGGGGTCACACCACTGAGCTGGTGATTCCAAAAAGGAAGGAAAGCCTATACTAACCTTGATGTTTCATATCAGAGATTTATTATTCACAGGTGGCTACTTTTAAAGCAGATGTGGGAAACCTTTGATAAAAGACATCACTATAGTAAAAACATAAAAACCAAAATTTTTTTTAAAGAACATAGTAAGAAATAAGATAGCAGGGAGCAACAGAAACAGAAAACCTAAGCTAAGGAAAAGCCATCAAAGTGGAAGACACTTAACTCTGAGATTCCTAGAATCAAGGGATAAAGGAGAGATAGGAAAGAGCCCTTTATATTTGAGATACGATCTTCAGCAAAAGCAAAATTTCCTTCAACTCTAATAGACATTTTCCAAATGAGGCACGGAGTAGCATAACACATGGTATAATCACCAAACTGTAGATGTTCAGATAATTATATTATCAAGTATATGCTAAAAATTTAATATACAACATGAAGATCTGATAGTGCTTTTATTATTTTGTTCATGTTTTTTACTGTTGCCAGGCTAGCTTTAGACTAGTCTCCATTGTCCTTCTCAGCTTAAAGCCATTGGGAGCTATGCTCTAGAGCTGATTAAAAAAGGAAGTGGTAGGAAGCGGGGAAAGACAAGTTGGGAGGCCAAAAAGGAAGGGAGGCTTCGTGGAGGTTCTTACAGGGGTTCTTTCATCCGGTTAGAAAGAAAAACATCTGAAGTGTAAATACTCTCTGTGCAGTCCAGTCTCCCAGCTCTGCCCTTTCTCAGTTTACACTGGTCAGCACAGATTAAGGATGAGCAATTGTTTGCAAAGATGAAAGGTCCTTAAAGCAGGAAGGTATTCATCTGGCCACAGGATAGAATCATTGATTCCTAGAGTTAGACTGGAACTTAGAGATAATTTTGTGTGCTCTCCTGCTGAAAAAGGAGTCCTTTCCACCATACCACTGCCAGGTCATCATGCAAGCCTGATTTCTAGGGACAGGGAATTCCTGCTTCCCAAAGTAGTACTTTCTGGGGGTAGTTCTAGCTGTCAGAAGTTGTGGTCTTATAATGATCCCAAATATACCTTCCTGTTAATTATGCACAGTGGTTCTGCTTCTGCACACCAATATGGAGTTTCCCACATGACAGCCCTAAGTATAAGAAGGTAAATTCCTGTTCTCCAACCTTTAATCTACTCTTCTCCTGGCTAAAAATACCTATTTCCATCCATCAGTCAATGATTTCCAAAGAGACTCTGGGAAGAATTGAACCATGGATTCCAGCGGCAAAATATTTACATATTTCTACATATTATAAAATATTTACTGGCATTTGACAATTAGCCTAATATTCTAACTAATTTGTGGTAACTAGCACTAGTTTACTTGATAATGCAGTTTTAGGATGCCAGGGTATTAAACTATACCAAATTTTGGAGCTATATTAAACCTAATTTAGCCTTTCTTTGATGTTCTGGAAGGTATAATAAGGTCCCAGAAGGCATCAGGTCACCCTTCATGGCTACATTTTTTATTGCAACACAGCTATATGAAAGTGCTAGTGAAGTGAATGTTGTAGCTAACAAAATAAAAGAAAAATTCTTTTAGCAATATCAAGGGGTTATTTGGTAGTTTTTTGTTTTGTTTTGTTTTACATTTCAATTGTCTTCTATTACATCACTGACTCTAGTTCCATTTTTCCTTTTTTGACTTTAATCAACACTTATAAGCTTTTATCCAAGACACAAAATCCATAGCATCAGCAAAGCAAAAGACAGAGTAAACTGCACCCAAGGAACACAGAAAATCCTTACTCTCATTTCATTGTCCCTCTTGTCAAAATAGCATTTATCAAGCAATTGTTTTAAATTAAAGAAAAAAAGTAGAAAATGTTGGAAAAGTATGACACCACATAGAAAGAAATATAAAATAGAGCTGTTGATGAACCAACTCACACATTTTCCTTTTTAGTCTACATGGTAAGGCAATTACTAGGTGTCATCATGTTATATTTACTTCCTTTGTTTTATCTGGAGCCAAGAATAAGATGGAGAGATAGATCTGAACAAAACTTGATGTCCTCCTGGACTTTGTAAATGCATGGTCAGCTTATTTTCCCTTTTAGTTTTTCACTGTTTGCTCTTTCCTTAGCCCATTCTCAACAACTAAAAGGATTTGCCAGACATTTCAACAAATAACTGTAAGAACTTCCCTGTGTCAGGAATTCCCAGTAAGCCTCCAAACCACAGAAAGACCCTTTGGCAACCATGCCTCACTGTAGCGTTTTAAAAGAGCCTCACTTAAGGCCAGCAAACATCTCCCTTAGCAATGCAAACCAGTCACTGCCGCCAGCTCTAAGAGCAAAAGAACTGACCTTCAGAGGAGAGATGTGTGACTGCAAGACGTATCCATGGACATTTTCTATTTGAGACAGGTTCTTTTCCGATACATGCACAAGTTCAGGGCCTCTCACTTCGTGGGTCAGTCGAGGTAAGGAATGATCATGTGGAGTGTCCTCATCTTGATAGCGATACTTCTAGGAAAAAAAGACAAGAAAGAGAAAAGCATTAGCGTTTGCAAAGGGTACAATTCTGAACGTCACATTCTCATTTCATTGACAGGACACAGTGTGTACCTATTGCTGACATCACCAAACAGGCTTTGCTGCAGTCTCTTTTGGGGGTCACCATTAACCAAGTCAAGTGGAAGCAATACTGAACCAATCATCAATACCAACCAATGCTTGTTTTTGCTTGATAATGCACTATCTCTGTTTATAAAATACAGAAGGGTGATAACAAATAAGACTGAGACTGTTTACCTAAGTAGGTGAGGAGGTAACCCTCCAAATGACCAGAGTAGCTAAATATGTGCTAAAAATTCTAGGTCAAGGATGGAAAAGAAAAAGTACTGAGAGAGAAGACAGAATTCTGATACAATCATTCAGGAAACCTAATTTTGATTCAGATTATGTCTAAGCCTTAAGTTCTCTAGGAAATAAGGGAAAATTTTTGCTACCTGAATTTTTTGTATTGGCTTTAAAGGAAGACAATCCTTTCTTACTTTCATATCCAAGGAAGAGGAGTGTTGATTTGGGTTAGTTGGACTCCAGGACAAAAGATCACAATTTCCAAAGATGGAGTTTTCTTTTAAAGGACTTAAAAATCAAGGCAAAGGGTCTGGCTATATTATATTGATATGATTCCCTGAGGGGAAAGAGATAATAGTTCCTTCTCTCTTGGTCCCTTTTCCTCTTTGTCGTCTTCCTTCTATATGCCTATAATAGTAAGAGCATCCTCTGGCAAAGGCCGTGCTTTGAGTCTTCCAAGCAGACCTAAGGAAGCTGGCAGAGAAGGAAAAGGGTCAGGACAAGGCATGGTCAGTGGGAGAGTAGACATGGCCATGGGCCAACCTCCGTCTTCAGCGTTGGCCTGGGTTTCCCTCTTTTCTGTCTCTCTTTGCTTCTCACCCCTTTTCCTTCAGACCTGTCCCATTAGAGTCTCATTATTTCAAGGCTACTGGTCTACTTGCGAAAGAAAAAAGGGAATACTCTATATCCTACCCCCAACCCAGTTAATAAAATGTTAGTTTGCCTTGCTTTGTCTTTGTTCCCTTTGAATGGCACAGGGATATTAGGGGCAATGGTCCAAACACTGTCATAACACTACCTCGGGCTTACCTGTGATGTCTAACCTCATCCCACTGCCCATTTATTATCATCACCAACAGTTATTTTTATCACATCAGGTTACTAACAACACATCTTCTTAACAAAATCATGCCTATGTTTCTTTCATTTGTAGGTGAAAAATATGACTTCTTGGACATCGGTTCTCTGTCTGACTCATAAACTGACAGTAACAAGAAGAACCACCCAGGGTTGGTAATTCAATCTGATGTCCATTCTTACTCAGAAGTTGATTATCATTACTTGTATTTTCCAGGGAGGCTTTCTACAATGTTCCAAGCTTAATATTAGTTTCAAAACAAAAATTTCAGCTAAAAATATCTTGACTGAAGTTTGCAAAGACGCTCATCTATTTCTTTCACTACAGTTCCTCTTATCTATGATGCTCCATTTTACTTATGAGAAAACTAACATTTAGAGAGGTTAAGAGACTTGTCTAGGGTCCCCTAACTAGTGGTCCTTAGAGCTGGGATGCTGTCCAGATAATTTGAATCTGAATCCTCTTTCTACTCTCATCATCCCCTCCTCTACTCACATAAGGCGATGAAGCCCAAGCCTGATAACAGAATCAGCAGCTTGGTATAAAACACTTCATGGAGAACACACAACAACCTTCATGGAGGTCAGAACATTTCCGTGAAGTACAAAATACCATACTTTCATTTTCCTAACTCTATGAATAATTTGGGAAGGTAATCTGCCTCAGAAACATGAATCCAGTTTAACATTCATACTTGATCCGTTATGTGTTGCTCACTGGAAGTGGACTAATGTCATACATATGCCCATTTTAGTGTCTCTGGCTTTCAGCCCATCTGCCCTCCACATCTCCTCCCCCTCTTCAATTTTCTCTCAGGGAGGCACTACCATCTATGCAATCACCCGAGCCAGATAAGTAGGAGTCAGTGAGACTCCATCCTCTCTTTCACCACCCCCTACCATCTGTCAATTTACTAAATCACTGAGTCTGCCTAATTTATATCTTAAATAGTTCTTGAGTCTACCCCATCCTCATCCCCCACCACCTCCACTAACCACTGCCCACGTTCAGGTTTTCAGCTCTCAGCTGGACCACAGCAACAGCCTCTGGACTGGTTAGACTGCTGCTGAGATTGCCCCTTTCCCATCCATCCTGTACGACATGCCAGGGAGCTGGCGTTCTGGATCTCAAACTGACAGAGTCCTTCTCTTCAAAACCCTTCAGTGGCTCCCACTGCCCACGTGACAAACCTTCAGCTTCCTTATCCTGCCATAAGCCACCTCCCAACACCACTACATGAGCTGAGTCCCCACTACTTCTAAACTCTTTTATCTCACCACTCTTACCTCAGGGTTATGGAATAAATATAAACCTATAAACCTATTTATATAAATATAAATATATATATTTATATAAATATAAATATATATAGTTATATAAATATATATATTTATATAAATATATATATTTATATAAATATAAATATATACCTCAGGGTTATGGAATAAATATAAAGATTTTTTTTAAATGTTAAATATGCATAACATAAAATTTACCATCTGAACCATTTTTAAGTGTACAGTTCAGTAATATTAAGTATATTCACACTGATGTGTAACCAATCGTCAGAATCTTTTCACCTTGCAAAACTGAAACTCTACATACCCATTAAACAACTGCCCATTTTTCCCTTCTCCAGCCCCTGGCAACCACCATTCTACTTTCTATTTCTATGAATTTGACTATTCTAGATACCTTATGTCACTGGAATCATACAGTATTTGCTTCTCACGACTGGCTTGTTTCATAATGCCTTCAAGGTTCCTCCATATTGTAGCATGTGACAGGATTTCCTTCTTTTTAAGGCTGAATAATATCCCATTTTATGTATATACCACATTTTGCTTATTCATTCATCTGTAGATGGGCAGTTGATGGCTTCTACCTCTTGGCTATTGTACATAATGCTGCTATGCACATGCACGTACAAAAATGTCTTTGGAACTATGCTTTCAATTCTTTAGGATCGATACCCAGAAGTGGAATTGCTAGATCATATGGTAATTCCATTTTTAGTTTTTTGAGGAATTCTTTTAAGCTTTTTAAAATTTAACATATGTAAAGCCATATTCATGTCACTCATAACAGTCAGGAAGTGCTTGTGTTCTAAAACATAAAGACCCAAGAGCACCAAAAGTAAAATTTTGCAAAGTTAAAATGATTACGGAAGCTCCTCAAAGATTCCCGCAGTAGGATTCAGCTGGTTTAGAGAAAGATTTCATTCATTAAAAATAGACATCTCGGCTTCCCTGGTGGCGCAGTGGTTGAGAGTCTGCCTGCCGATGCAGGGGACACGGGTTCGTGCCCTGGTCCGGGAAGATCCCACATGCCGCAGAGCGGCTGGGTCCGTGAGCCATGGCCGCTGAGCCTGTGCATCCGGAGCCTGTGCTCCGCAACGGGAGAGGCCACAGCAGTGAGAGGCCTGCGTACGCAAAATAAATATTTAAAATAAATAAATAAAATAAAATAAAAAAAATAGACATCTCACTGAATTGTTTGCAGAAATAACTATCAGGACACAGATAATAAACTTACATGGTATCTCAAAGAACTTACATAAATTACTTATTTTCATAAAATTATAACCCATTTTGAAGACTGACAGAGGCTTCAATTAGACTCTAAAATCAACCTTGATGCTCAATTAATGCTTTATTAGTAAAAATTGTTCATTTTAACATACATTGGTCCTCTGGCCTCAACTCTGACATTACCTTTTCTGGGAAGCTTTCATGAACTGCAAATCTGAGGTTTTGTGGGTGTTCCCATACTCCCTATATACTCCCCAAATCACAACTTTTATCATGCTATATGATTGTGTATATTTTGAGTTTTTACAGTGAACTATAAGGTTTTGTGAGAACTGGGGTCATTTGGTCTTGTTTATCCTTGTACCTCCAGTCCTTAGCCAAGTGCCTGGCACATATGCTCAATAACTATTCACTGAATAAAGTTATGAGTGACAGTTGAACAAATGGATGAAATGGGTATAACTTGCTCAAGCTACAAAGTTATCTTGGCTGCTGGATGCAACCTCTTTCATTGCGTGAAACATTATGAACTCAGGTTTAAGCAAAAGAAGACAACCGCATCATTGGCTTGACACAATCTTAAAGGACACCAGATTCTTAAGTATTATATATCTCTCACCACATCTTTCCTTTCAGTAATATATGCTATGAACCAGTTCTTGACCTTAAGAAGACCATAAGTTATTAAGTGAGTATACATATGGGCAGGTAAGTCACAATGCATAGTGGTAATGACTAAGCATAAACTGAGTTTTGTGGGAGCAGAAATGGGTCATCACCAACTCTGTCTGAGGCTTTCAAGTTTGCAATAGGATCTAGAAAGATAACAGAAGGAGGTAAGGGAAATTCTAAGCAAAGACAACAATATATGCAGAGGAGATAAGTAATAAGAGGGGATGATGTTCTGAGGGAATAGGGAGGTCTTGAAGTAGATTGTAGCAGATGCTATTGCCCCCGCCCCAATCCACGGAAATCCCTTCTATGCATTTAAGGCCCACATCTGCATACTTCACAGTAAGATTGTCCTTGCGTGATTAAAGCCTCCTCACTGGGCTTCCCTGGTGGCGCAGTGGTTGAGAGTCCGCCTGCCGATGCAGGGGACGCGGGTTCGTGCCCTGGTCCGGGAAGATCCCACATGCCGCGGAGCGGCTGGGCCCGTGAGCCATGGCTGCTGAGCCTGCGCATCCAGAGCCTGTGCTCCGCAACGGGAGAAGCCACAACAGTGAGAGGCCCGCGTACCGTAAAAAAAAAAAAAAAAGCCTCCTCACTTAAATGTGTCTGGGAGTTATACTAGAAACCCCAAATTCCACCCCTCAAACTGAAACAAAATGCCCTGCAAATTACCCTCCAAAGCACCTGATAGCATCAGTCTGAAGCTAGACCGCCCCTGGGCCTACATTCTTGCAGAACTCCTTGGAGCTTTCCTTACTCCTTTAAGGGCCTTTCTTGGGAACTGCCTTCCAGAAATCATATGTACACTACTACCCATTTTAGGTTTGCTTCTGGTGAACTGATGTTTAAGAATGGGATGCGAGGTGGAGCATGGCAGGAGACAAGGCTGAAAGGCAGACTGCTATCTATTGTAGGCAATAGGGCCCATCCAAGAGACCTAAAGAGTACTCTTCCTGGTAAAAGCCAGGTATTCCTCCTCCTTTATTTTTGCAGTTTTCTCCAAGAGATGACTAAGCAAAAGACGACAAGAACCAGTGAGAAGTACCATATTTAACTGAAACATGAGCCTCCAGAGGAATCACCCTGATGTGGTTTAGTAAAATCTCTCTGCTTGGATTCAATTTCGGCTGGACCAAAAATGATTTTTTTGGTAATACTAAGACTACTATTAATATTAACACTATTAACAGAAATACTAATCCTAACACTAATAGTAATATTAAAACCAATAATAATAGCAGTTAATGTGCCAGGAACTATGCTAAATGCTTTATACACATCATCACACCTGTGAGATAGGTGTTCTCATCATCCTCTCCTCAGGCTTGGTTAGTTAGGCAGGTTTCTCCAAGCTTACATACCTGGTGAGTGGCAAACCAGGATTCAAACACAAGTTTGACTCTAGAGCTAGAGCACTTAAATATTCTTCTAAACTAATCAGGACTCAAAGATCTTAAGAGACTAACTTTATCTTCAGGAAACATAATTCTTAGGAAATCTTCAAGAGTCATCTAACAAGGGAGATTAAACAACTCCACAGAGTTGTTTATAAATACCCTGATTTAAGAATCAGCTCTAATTTTCTGGGCAATTCTGAGTCCTCTCTCATTTCCAGGGCTTGTCTCTTAGGTACTGATGCCATACTGGGCATCTTTGAGGGTTTCTGCATTGCCTGTAAAAGGAGGGCCATTGAGGAAGGCCTCTGTTTTGAAACCTGTGTCTTCTTCTTTTCCTCTCCTCAGCCTGGTCCTTTGGAGGGGACTCTGGAGCAACAGAACTTTTGTAAACAGATTATATCTTCTCTCCCGGCTCTAAGAGGAGTGAGGCAGAAGTGCTCAGGACAGGGAAGACTGGTTATTATTCACGTCCCCTGTCACAGATCATTTTGTCCCTGACTTTGGAATCCTATCCCTTTCCCCCCTTCTGAAGTTTAGCCTCTACCCCTGGGGCTCCTTCATCAGGCAAACATTTTCAGGTCCTTGATAATCAGATTGGGTGTCATCACCTCTTGTAAGCATTCTCTGACTGCTAAGGTTAAAAGGATGTCCTTTCTTTACGCTCCCAGAGTGTTCTGCATGGATTCCCGTTATTGAATAGCAACAACTCTCTACCACAATGATCTGTGTGCCCATCTCTCCTACTAGCCCATGAGAGCCTCTGAGCAGAGATGGAGTCATATTCACCTCAATCTCCAGTGCCCCATAGTAAGATACATAGTCAGAGACCAACGAATGTGACTTTAACGGAACTAAACTTAAATCATTTGAGCAATAAATTTGACCAAAAAGCCCTCCCAGCTGAACCTGCAAGTAATCATACCGGTACTCCTTTTCTACCACAGGACCTCCATGTGGATGGCCAAAGACTGGGAAATTCAACCAGATTCTGCTCACCACATTCTGTTGATGCCTGTATGAATCAGAACCGTCCTGAGTTACCTAGGATTCAAACGCAGGCGCCTACATGCATCTGATCCACCATTGGATGTTCTGCACAGTCCGGAAGATGGTGCTGCACCATGGGCACAGTGTAGACCAGCTGAGGGAGAAGTCACAAATCTTTCAAGGCCTCATAAATAAAAACCTGAATCTATCTCTGCTTCTGCATAAAAAGTGCTCTGCTTCCCCCTTGCAGCAGGAGTTGGCACTGTTCTGATGAGACAGAGAAACAAATCAAACTCTGAGAACCGGAATATGTTTGGTGCTCTTGAAGAGTAAGTAATATTATAATGCCTAACAGTTAGTGGATGTTGTCCGCTTTTCTAACAGTGTTATAGAAAATATCCCATTTAAGACTTACAGCAACACTATACAGCAGGTACAAAATTAAGGAAGGATTACAGTTTCTTCCACAAAGCCTGACATTGAGGAAATGCTCAAAACCTCTTAGTTCCTCGGCTTCTGTTACTATAGCAACAAATAGCATTTTCTGCGTCAAGTCTTATCTCCCCCTCTGGAATCTAAGTTCTTTGAGGCCAGGAGTCCCTGCCATCTCTCTCTGTCTCCCGCAGAGTGTCAGGTCAGAACAATGGCCACAGAGAGTGTGTCCAATGGAGCCGGCTGACAATGCTGCCGCTGGAAGGAAGTCTCTCAGTTTTAAAAATGTGCTTTGGCAGAAGAGAAGCACAGACTTTAGGAGAAGCATGAAGTCACTTAGAAAGTTGAAAATAAATAACAGACTTGCAAAGAGTGATGATCCCTAAGAAAGAAGTGAATGCAGCTCAGAAAACAGGAAAAACCCAAAGAGGCCGGAAAGCAGTCTTGAAAAATGAATTACATGGAAATGAAGGGTTTTCACTTCCTCTCAAGACTGTATACGTTTAACTTTCAAAACAGGCTATTCTCATCCAGGCCCTGCCAGCCACCATCTTATTTTGAGGAAAATATTTTGTTTAAATACTTCGCTATTCCTTTACCGGAATTTTATTTACCAGAGACTCGGGCAGTATGTAGCCAGCCAGCTCTCTTTTCCAGCTGCTTCCTTTTTGCATGATGTCTTAGCCTATCTGTGACCTGTGACCCACCTCCACTGCCACACCTACGGCATCCTCTCTCTAACCCACTGCCTCCCTTTCTGGAGGGAAAACATGGATAAAAGAAACAAGAGAAGATAAAAGAATGGTTAATGCAGTGATCAGATCAGTATTTATATTCATTTCTTTGATTTGAAATAAATTCTCTGTTATTTTGGCTAGCGCAGGGTTCTCTTTCCCCTTTCCATCCTTTTTGTCCACTATCCCAATCTATTCCTCCAGAACAGTAGCAGGCACGTTGCAAATCTGGAGGAGAGGGCTTTAGAGAGGAGGAAAATGGGAGGAGGAAGGGCCAGACAGAAATACCTAATTTCCCCCTTTACTTCCTCAAGGAACCCTCCTGGCTTCTCAGATTAGGGGATTCTCCTCCCCGTATCTCACTGCTCCCTGCCTCTCAGGATTTCAGGGTACCGTGTGTTCATTTTTCATAAAACTCGTCGCATTTTTATTTTACATTTATTTCTGTGATCATTTGCTTAATGTCTGCCTCCCCCACTAAATTGAAACCTCTGCCGGGGTCTGGGACCCTGCCTGCTTGGTTCACTACTGACCTCTAGTGCCTGCTACATGGCAGGTTCTCAACATTCATTGAACAAATAGTAGCCTGTGGCCAAACTTCTCTCCAAAATCCACTACTCAAAACAGTTAATAAAAGTGTGTCAAAGCTCACTGCTGGCTGATTGCACACAGATCTTCCCCAAGTGAAGTTATCCTTAAAAAAAAAAAAAAAAAGACCCACAATCGGCAATACAGCTGGCCCAAAGGACATTTGAAATAGGAATTTTTCGAAGAGGCAGCAGGATGTAAGTAACAGGACAGATGTGAGGGATAAAAAGCACTCCCAGGTGCTCCATTTGAATTTTTTTCAAACAAAACTCACAAATGAAAGGAAATACTTTCCCACTTTTTGCCACAAAGAACAGGACAAGCCAGGATGTTAATTAAATTACAAATCAGCTCTCTGCTTGCAACTGACAGAGCTGTGTGTGCTTCCAAGCAATGTCAGATATTTTAAACCCTCTGTAAGTACCTACAATGAGGGAGCTGCCAGGAAGAATGCTTTCATGAATATTTAATGAATCTTAAGATCCTTTTTAAAGAACTGATGATTTAAATAATCATGAGGAGACTTTAGCTCAGTGCTGCCCTCCATCTGTTAACTGAAGCTGCAGAAAATGGAGCTTGGCAAGCTTTCCCTCCTAAAACTCAGAGTGAGGCCCGAGACCCAGGGAAGGCCAGGCTCACCCAGGAGAGGTCACTGTAGGATTAGACAGCTGAAGGTCTCTGGAAAAGTCAGAATGGGACCACAGACCTATGATCTGGGAAAATAATGGGTGTGGAATTGTAAAATGAATTTGTGTAAGATGTCACACATGCGGGTTGCTATTTACAACTTACAAAGCACTGTCAGAAACATTGTCTCAAGTAATTCTCTTAAGAATTGGAAAAAGAAGGTATTATCACTTTGATTTCCAAATGAGAAAACAGGATCAGAGAGTCTCCAAAGCGTTAAACAAATGGCAAAGCTGGGTTTCAAACCGACATAGCCAGCTGAGTCCAAAAGGCAGCCCAATACAGCGGAATGTGAATGAATTCTGGCATTAGAAATACAGGCTCAAATCTTGCATCATTTGTCAAGTTGCTGGTATCTCTGATCTTCAGGTGACTGAAGCTATAAACTGGGAATTACAGGATCAACCTCGTAGAAATATGAGCATTGGATGAGACACTGTATCACTAGCACGTAGTAGCTGCTCGATCAACCCTAATGCTCTCCTTTCTGGAACTGTCAAGTTTTGCACTTTGCGGGTCTAGCATCACAAAAACTGGTGCCTAAGAGTGAACTCTTCAGACTGTTAGTGCTGTCTGTTAGACTTTAGAAATACAAAATATAACTAACTGAAGGAAAAAAATATAGTTTTATTTAATTTATTTTTTTGCTTTCCATTTCTTCAAAGCATACAATTACAACTTTTCACACTACTCTAACCTGTGCTCCAATCTCGCAGCTCTCCTGACCCCACGAAGGACGTTTCAACCTTCTTTTATGTCATCTTGAAAGCTTGAAAACCTTCCAGGCTTTCCTAAACCATCTCCACTCAACTCAGTCTGCTCTGACCATTCCAACTCCTATTTCTGCTCTCTCCTCTCACTTAACAAGAATTTATTACTAGTTATAAAATAAATAAGCCATGGGGATGTAGTGTACAGCAATGGTGACTGTAGCTAATAAAACCGTTTTTTTTTGTTTTTTTTTTTTGGTACGCGGGTCTCTCACTGCTGCGGCCCCTCCCGTTGCGGAGCACAGGCTCCGGACGCGCAGGCTCAGCGGCCATGGCTCAGGGGCCTAGCTGCTCCGCGGCATGTGGGATCTTTCCGGACCGGGGCACGAACCCGCGTCCCCTGCATCGGCAGGCGGACTCCCAACCACTGCGCCACTAGGGAAGCCCAATAACACTGTTTTTTAAAAAAAGAATTTCTTGAGCACCTACTATGTGCCAGATATTGTAAGTGCTAGGGATGCAACAGTGAACAAGAAAGACAAATCCCCTCCCTATGCTTTGTTCTTGATGTCTTCTCTTCCTCTAATAACCTTCCCAACTGTCTCTCACCTGGCTATTGCTCAATCTTAAAATTTAGCTCATGTATGATTTCTTCAGAGATGCTTTCCCTGGACACACAGGTTTGGCTGTGCCTTTTTCCTGTGCTCACATAACTGATACCCTGAGAATCCCTCTTTTCTGGAAAAAAAGCATGTATGCATCTGCTTTTCTCATGGGAGCATAAAGACTTCTTCATTCATTATTGTAACATCGGCAGCAAATATTCTGCCTGGGACCCTGAGGTGCCTAAGAAATGTTTCTGAACTGAACTACACCCTGTGGAGATGTAAATTTCTAGGACTCTTGTGTATTCCACCATGCCTAGCACATTCTAAAAATAGCATGTACTCAAGAAACCTGTCTGGAGGCTATAGGAGATCTGATTATGGAACATCACCCTGTCAGATTTTGAGTAATAAAATGAGAAACTGGTTCACTGTGTCGCACAGGTAGTGAAGTGGGGTAGGTTTCAGTTAAACTGAATTGTTCAAGTTTTGGGTGTGAGACACGTGGGAAGGAGTGTTGGCTGGTGGCTTTCTGGAGCAAGGAGATGAGAGGAGGAAAAATTATAATATGCAAGACAGGAACTGAGGGACCTCTCTCTTCTCCCCTAGTCTGCCAGCATTGAGTTAGAGCAACTAAGGAAGCACAACACATCAATGAGGCCACCCCAAGTAATTTTACCTGAGACACTCTAAACCCCAGGCCAGCAGCTTGGCACAAAGACGAGTGCACCAACCTTGATAAGCACAGTAGAATATATTAAAGTGTATGCAAGGCAGGGAAGAACTCTGGAAGCATGCGCGCTACGCTGACAGTGGTTGTCTCTGGGTAATCATTAATTTCATTTTTTGAGCTACATGTCTTACTTCGAGAATAAAAACAATGAACAAAACAGAATATGTAAGAGATGATCAAGTATTTGCTTTGTTGTAATGGAGAAGGTCCAGTGGACTTCCAGCTTTATGGTGAGGGAAAATTCTCCAGCCCTGGAAACGGTTTATACAGATTTGGTTGAGCTAACTTTGGCTGAAGGATGCCAGGATGACTGGCAGCTGACAAATGAAGTAGGAGGAGCTGGGAAGGAAGAAAGCTTGAAGTCAAATTGCTTTGTTCCCAAGAAACCAAAGCAATGATTTGGGAACAAACTCAACAATTAGTGTGTCCATTTGAATCACAACTTCAAATACTGTCTGAGTAATGCTCCAGGGATAATTGCCACTGGATTCAAGCCGTGGCAGTAAGATCCTGTGGGCTGTCACTGTCTGACTCAATCCACCAGCTGTGCCACAGCTGCAGCATCTGTGAGAGTCATTCACTGCTGTGTTCCGCTGAGGGTGCCTGGTGCCCAGAAAAGATGAAATGTTTATTTCAGCAGAATGCTTAGTCAAGTGACGCCAACCCTCTGCACCTCAGTTTCCTGCGTTTAAATTCTGTTCCTGTCACTAATCGGCAATGCGGCTTCAGGCAAATGTGGAAGCTCTCTGAAACTCAGATTCCTCATTTGTAAAATGGGGCTAATAATACTCATAACAGTGTTGCTATGCGAAATTGATGAGATAATATGCATAAATGTCTTGGCATAGGGCCTGACTCCTGACTGATGCTCAGGAAATCTAAGCCTCTTCCTATTCCTGTACGTGTCATATGCTCATCATTTCAAGTATCGTCAGAAGGGTCACAACACACACACACACACGCACACACGCGCATGTACCTATTCAATTCAACCTTACCACTTTATAGGGAACTGGTTTCCTCCATGCTTTCGCAATCATCCCAGCAGCATTATAGATGAGCACGAATCCCCTGAGGGAGGCCGACTGAATTGCAAAGGCCTTGCCTCCAATGCTCCAAGATTCAGCTTCTCTTCTGTATGTGAGGACATCTTACCCTTTCAATGTTTCCACCTGGGGCAAGGCTCGTGGCCTCCTCTGTCCATGAGTATCATCTCCATCCAGCAGGCAGAGAGAAAACAGTCTCAGACACAGGTGCTGAACGTGCTACCACTGCCCACTCTCACTCCCCTTCTGACCTATTTGAGGTTCTGGACCTTAGAACCTGCTGTGGAATTGGCACCTGCCCAACGCTTCCATCCATATCTGACTTCCCGAGACTAGACCACTTGCCCACCTGAAACTAGAACTTCTTCTGGATTCTTTCAGGCCGGCCGTGTGCCTGCTCCTGGGTTTTCCTGGACAGCCTGTCTGCACGTGCTTCCTCTTTGACACCAGAGAGAGTAAAATCCCTTCCTAATAAGACGCATCATCACCCATTCACTCAACAAACTATTTATCAAGCACCTTATAAACTAATCACTAAATTCTAAGTGCTGGGAATACAGTAGTAAAAAAATATATGACCTCTTAAATTTTAGTTACATTAAGTAATATAGCACTTTTCCTGAATTCTCTCTTTTCTTTTTGCCCCTCATCATGCTTCCTTTACCCAAAAGCAAGCATGAACAGGTGTGTTCTCCATGGAAAGATGCCAGGTGGTCTAAGTGGGCAACCAGTCCAAATTGTCTCTGGTGGTGGCCCAAGTGGGACTGATCCATCCAGCTGTTCTTATCCAGCTGCCTTTGTCCCCAAGCCCCTCATGACAAGCTGCTCTTAGTGACACTGGAACATGGAACAGGTGAAAGATCAAAGACAAAAGGTGTGGCCTTGACTCTGGCCTCTTTGGCAGTGGGTTCCAGTCAAAGAGGATTATTTGGCAACCAGATACTGTCATAAAAATATTAATATTTCCTCAAATAAAGTTGTTTCATAATCCATGCTTGGTTATGGTGGTTTAATCTCCAAATAAGATATGCTTCCCTTGGGAAGTCATTTCTATACTTAATCTAGGTTATTTAAATATACAATTGAATACACAATTGTAGAATGTTGTTTTGTGCTTATTACAACCTTAAGATGTAAGCCCCAAATCAAGAAAACCTAGAAAGTTTTCTCATTTGCTTGTCCTGATGCCCTACTGGGAACTGACAGTACCACCTTTCAGATGACTGGCTACAAGATAGCATGTGTATATATTGATGCTTTACAGGTATTTATTTATTTAATCCTTACAACAAACTTATATTAGTTACTCTTTTATTTCTCTCATTTTACAGATGAGAAATTAGAGGCAGAGAGAAATTAGGTATTAAGTAACTAGTTCATACAACTAGCAGAGAACTCTGACTCAAGTATTTCTTTTTTTTTTTTTTTTTTTGCGGTACGCGGGCCTCTCACTGTTGTGGCCTCGCCCGTTGCGGATCACAGGCTCCGGATGCGCAGGCTCAGCGGCCATGGCTCACGGGCCTAGCCGCTCCGTGGCATGTGGGATCCTCCCAGACCAGGGCACGAACCCAGTCCCCTGTATCGGCAGGCAGACACTCAACCGCTGCGCCACCAGGGAAGCCCTCAAGTATTTCTTCTGTGTATGGTAGATACTTTGGTTCTTTGCTTTAAAAGTCAAGGTCTGGGGAATTCCCTGGCGGTCTAGTGGTTAAGACTCTACACTTTCACTGCCGAGGGCCCGGGTTCGATTCCTGGTGGGGGAAGTAATAGCCCACAAACAGTGCAGCACGGCCAAAAAAAAAAAATTTTTTTTAATTAAAAAAAAAGTCAAGGTCTGGAAGTTTCCCTTTATCCTTGCAGAGACATAGAATACCATTGAGAGAAAGTATAAATAGAAATAACCTAGTTGATGATACTGCCATTTCTGTGGTCGCCCAAATACAAAACTCCACAGATGAAGATAATCCTTCAGCTTCTTTTCTTCACATGACTTCCAGAGTAAGATCAATGTAATTCAGTTGGCAGAACATGACACTTGATATGAAGGTCAAGGCCAAAATGAATCTGATGAAGGTAGTGATGCTATATTTGTAGCCATCTCAGGACCCCTCTAGCGTGTAGGAGGGATTTAGTCATTTTACCAAGTGAACAAGTCTAATACAGGTTAAATGCATTCTACTTCAGCAGGGAGTCTTGTTCTTTTCTCTTTTTTCATTTCCGTTGCCCTTTGCCCCATCAGGCCCTGTTTCCTCTCCCTAGAATATTGCACTTGCCTCCTACTTCTCTTTCCAAGCGCATTCTTACCACTTCCCTACCCTTCCTTTCCCTACCTCTCCATCTTTGCCCACTCCATCCCCCACAGTCTACCATTCCACCATTCTGAATTCTTTGTGACTTGAAGGTAGCAGATGGACTTGAAGTAACTGTTATCTATTCTGCCTGGGGTATTAGATATTGTGTCAGAGTCTCCCACCAAAAATGACCTCATTGTTTTTAACAAACCTGAGCATTGGCCTAACTCCAGGTTAGACATTCTTCTTCCTGACTCATCTTTCTGATTTGGGTCATAGCAGCAATCCTAAATGGCCAAAGCACACAAGGGCAGAGGGGAGAGCCCAACCCCTCAGCTTATACAGGGGGAATTGCTACATTCTTAGAAAATAATTATTTTGTATTTTGATAAAAATCATATTGAAAATTCATTCTGAAGTCTTTCATGAATACACAATAATTTGTATCAGCCATACAAGCTATAAAGAATATAAACTCCCTTGTATCTATCACTCAGCTTTAAGAAGTGGAGTATTTTCAACACAGTGGAAGCTGCTGGGTACCCATCCCCAGTTGTATCTATCTCCCTCTCCTCAAAAGTCACGGTTAAATTCTGTGTTCACAATTCCCTGATTTTCTCAGTGGTTTCACTACATAGATATGCGTCTGTGAAAGTTAATTTTACGTGTCAACTTGGCTAAACTATAGTACCCCATTATTTAATCTAGGTGTTGCTCTAAAGGAATTTTGTAACTATGGTTAACATTTACAATAAATTGATTCTAAGGAAAAGAGATAAACCTCAACCTAGGTGGGCCTGGTCTAATCAGTTGAAGGGATTTACGAGCAAAACAGATTTCTGAGAAGAAGAAATCTCATTTGTGGACTGTTGCTGCAGCTCCTGCCTGAGAATTTCCATCCTGTCAGTCTGCCCTATGGATTTCAGACTAGTCATCCCCCACAATCACATGAGCCAATTCCCTAAAAAAATTCTTGAATACACACATACACACACAGACACACACCACACACACACACACACACACACACACACACACACTGGTTTTGTTTCTGTGGTAGGACCTTGACTAATATGGAATCCCTAAAAAATGTGTAGATTTTGTCTTTTTTGAAACTTTAAATAAGCAGTTTCATATTGCAGCTTTTTCTGCAATACTATGAAATTCATTCATGTTGGTGTATATAGGTCTAGTTCATTTCCTTTAAATTTTGTACAGTATGTCATTGTATGAGACACCACATGCACCATTTTCTTGCTAAAGTGCACTCAGACTATTTTTTTTTTCCTTTCTGGAATAATAACACAATTATAACAACATGGCTATAACATTCATGTATACTTTTTTGGTATACATATGTAAGAATCTCATTAGGGCATATGGCTAGGAGGAGAATTTCTGGATAGAGTATATGCATCTTCAGTTTTCCTAGATAACTAAATTGTTCCAAAATGGTTGTATCTATCATCAGAAATATACCAATTTGCACCCTGCCATTAATATGTAACAGCTACGATTATTCTGTGTTCTCAGTAAAACCTGAAATTATCAATAAAAACACTTCTAACAAGGACAGATATCAGACCTATTCGGAAACTGAATCAACAGGGTTTAAGGAGGCATTATATATGAGAGTGAAAGAGAAAAGGAGTCAAGGATCATTTTCAGATTTTTGGCTTTTGTAATAACTAATATTTTCTCTGAGTTTCTTTCTTTTTTTTTTTTTCCTTCCTCTTTATCTCAAGTGCTTGTGATAAACTTGAACATACACTTGTTTAGTTCGCTAACTGGTTTGGGGTTGGTCTATGTCTTAGATTAAACGTCCCCTATGTGCAGGATCTTCCTTCAGCCACAAGGTGGCAAGCTAAGCATCTTCAAATTTAAAGCACAATGCTGAGATCTGAGTGAACTTGACTCAGAAAGTTTATAAAGCAAGAATTCTTTCCTCCGTAGATTCTTTATGGATATACTACATATGATTCTTGCATATTGTAATGTTTTCGTATTCACCACTTTCTTTCTTCTATAAAGGAGTGATCAGAAGTCTTTTTTACTATTTTTTTTTTTTAATTTAACTCTGAACCTGTTGCTGCTCTGCTAACATCCGTATTTGATTCCCTTTAATTACAGCGTGCATTGTAGACTCCTTGACTGACATGTAAGACCTTCTATAACCTGTCTGGAACTTGCGTTCTCACTTCCCTTACTCCAAACGCACTCCACACTATTTTCTCTGTCTCTGCACATTCCAGCCTCAGGGCATGACCTAGCTACACCAGATTCCTCCTAGATCTGTACCATGCTGTTCACACTTCCATGGCATGGTGAGGGCTGTTGACTTTGACTACTCTCCTATTTCTTTTCCACCTATTCAACTGAAACTCAAATATGAGTCTCAGTTGCAACACCACCTTCTGGAGGGGTCAAGGTCTCCTCCAGCAGTGATCCATCACTCCTCTAAGCCCCTTAAAACGTTTTTCTATATGACCATTAAAGCTGTCTTGCTGTGTTCTGACATTTTTACCTTTTTGTCTACCGCTCCCCAAATGTTTGTTACTTACCAACAGGGAGACAATGATAGATTTTTCTCTGACTCTGTTCTAGGGCCTTACACTATGTCTACCTAGCTGATAGGTCTCAATGAATGTTGAGTAGCTTGCTGAATGAACATTGTATGAAGGTGAATATTGTAATTTTGAGTGATTTATATTTTCCATCAGTATGTCTAGTACTTAACACAGTGTTTACATTGTTAGAACTTCTACCTATTATTATTTTTCTTTTATTAAACTAAAATGATTTAAAAGTAAACAAACACTGAGCTGGTGTGAACAAGATGCTGCTTCTGCCCATCAGGAGCTATGCCAGGAGGACTTGGGGAGATGGCATAGCTCAGAAAACAGAGACCCAGGCAATGAGTACACATGTGAATCAGTTTTGAATACTGATATAGTAAAGTAGTTCACTTAATAAATGTGATTAAATTATTGGGTTTAGCCACTGGCATGAGAAGTTGCCATTAATTCAGTTGACATGTCAAATATTTTTCTCAGCAAACATATTATTGATTTTCCACAAAGGTTACAATTTAACAAACACATAATATTGATTTTCTTAAGGGTCTCAGTCCAGAGCTGCTGTAAGGATCTCAGCGGAACTGTAATTCCTTCTAATTAAAAGCTTCAACAGGCAAATATGTACCATAAGGCACTAGGTACCATATGCTGCACTGCAATCCAAACCTAACTTCATCTCTTTGGTCCTGTGAATATAAACTCTTTCCTGATCAATGATATTTTGCATTTAATCTTCTTGTGTTTAGACCTAGAAGATTTCCTCTCTGTATTAACTTATACTAGAATTTTTATTCAATTTTAATTGAAAATTAATTATATCGACGGTGATGGAACACTGACTGAATAGAAGGAAATAGGCTGTGCCCTAACGTATTGCTTGTGACACACTGACACACTCCTATTTATTTTTAGCTATTATTTTGATAAAGGCCTACTCTGTGCCAGATATTCTTCTAGGAGTAAGAATCTAAGTATCAAAGATTTATATTAGTATGCTTGAGGAACTTGTCTATTTGTTGGGAATACACAGAAAGAAGTTCATCCTAAAAGTTTTTGCCTAAAATTTTCAGATTCTTTAAAGGGAATAGCTGCTAAAGATTATATATATTCTGGGTCCCAAATCTGGAAACTTGATCTTTTTTCCTTAAGTCAAATCTAGTAGGAAAACCACATTATATTGATTTTAGCCAACATTCTCAAATGGAGCAAGTTAAGTCAGCATATAAATTGCTGTTGACTATTACTGAATACCCACAGTGTGCTGGGCACTATTAATTCAGCTGAAACTCATTAATTCAAGTGAATAACTAGGTTCCCATTAGGAGGGCTCACATTTTACAAATGACCAAGCAAGAGAAAAACACCCAGCTGAAAGGCAACAGAACTGGCAGGCAGTTTCATCATCTGCTGTTAATTGCAAGAAGTAGAACTTAATTCTATTCAGAATAATGCTTCATCATGGCTTTGGAAAGTAATGAAGCCTCAGGGGATCTGAAAGGGCTCCTCTAAACTTTCCATGACACTCGGCAGATTGGTTGAAGGAGGAGAGGGGTGTTCTTATAGTTTTAAGGGCTGTGGGGAGGTTAAAATGAATTAAATCTACAGCTTGGTGCCAAAAGCACCAGAGAAATCGCATTATTTTCCCTGGCCGTCCATGGACTGTTTACTTTGAGGCCAATTTATGGATGAGAGTAATGGAGGGTTGAAAGAAGAAAATGAGGGCCATGCTGAACCTGAGTTCCAGACAGAGCACCTACTCCTCTAAGAGTTCTGGGTGCCTTTCCTTGCTGTGAAAGAAATTAATAAATTGATATTCTGCAGTTAGAGTACTCACATTTTTTATATGACTTGATCCTACATCTTCTTAATAATAATCCATTCCTTACTACTATTTTCCGATCACTACATATTATTTTAACACATATTTATTAGGCATCTCTATTGAGCCAGGCACTCTGTTAGCTATTCCTAGATATTAGGAATATAATAATCAACAAAACAATTTGATCCTCTGTCCCCATGGAGTTCACAGTCTAGTAGGGAAGGTGGGTATTAAATGTACAGATGACTGCTTCATTATAGCCATAATAAAGCCATGAAGAAAAAGCATACTGGACATTTGGAGTATGTACCAGTAACCAGCAATGCATACAGGTCTGGATAATGATACAAATGATAGTTTCCCTTTACTGATCACCTACTCTGTTCTTGGCACTATGCTAAATACTTTGCATGACTTCTTATTTTCACAACGACTGTGTGAATAAGAATCAGATAACCTCCTGTCACAGATGAGACTCTGCCCTGTGGACTTCATGATGCCAGACGCTACCAAACGTATCTCAACAAGGGGCTGGTAATAGCCTGAGGGCTGTCATGTTGCCATCTCTCTTTTAAGACTCAGTTTAAATGTTTTCTTGTCTATGAAGTCTATCCAGGAAGCCAATGTTTTCTCTTTTGTGCTTTTCAATACTCTTGGTTTAAACTCCAATATGTAATTAGTCTATTTATATAGGTTATAATCTTCTTGAGGAAGGAGACTCAGTTTTAACTGTTTTAATTTATTTTTATATCCCTTGCATCTTGTAAGCTCAGTGCTTGATATTTATAGATACTCAATAAATATTTATTGAATCATTGTTGAGTGAAATAAAATTTGTTTTTATAGTCTATAGCAAGACTGCAACACAAATTGGAAAATACAGATAGCATTTCATTTGAATTACTGAGAACGTATTTGAAGGGCAAATTGTTCATTAACATCTAGAATATTAGTATCTAGAATAGACCATGCACCTGGTACACAATACATATTAATTTGAAGATTTAAAACAGGCAATTTCTTTATTTCCTGTGTTGATGAACATGATAAATGTCAAATAAAATAGCAACTAGGTTTCAACCAAAGAGAATCCACTTAGATGATTTAGCCTGGCACTTGTTTTGCAATCTTGACTTGTGCTAATTGTAATGGGACAAAACGTGCTTTGAAAAAGCACACTTTTACAATATCAAGCAAGGTCTACTAGAATCAATGACCCTGGAGCTGGAGGGACTCTGACACATCCTTTGGTTCAGTGTCCTGCCTAAGGGAGGACTGACCTGCTCAGGCCTGATGATTTTCACAGGCTGAACAATGACTACCACACCCAGGTCTCCTGACTCCAGCCCAATGTGAGCTCTTCCTATGACTTCCTTTCTATACTCTGCTGAATACTAGGCTCTAAAACACTATTTTTTTTTTTTTTTTTTTTTTTTTTTTGCGGTACGCGGGCCTCTCGCTGTTGTGGCCTCTCCTGTTGCGGAGCACAGGCTCCGGACGGGCAGGCTCAGCGGCCATGGCTCACGGGCCCAGCCGCTCCGCGGCATGTGGTATCTTCCCGGACCGGGGCACGAACCCGTGTCCCCTGCATCGGCAGGTGGACTCTCAACCACTGCGCCACCAGGGAAGCCCTCTAAAACACTATTAAATGTAAAAGAAAAAAAAAAGAAAGAGAAAAAAAATGTCACTTCCTATTTCCTTCTCTGAATCGAGACAAATCACTTGTTTCTGAGGGAGAGTCCAACTCAATTCAAATTCCCAAGGCCTATGTGAAGCCTTCCAGGTTTGCTTCCTCTGAAAGTGCTCTCTCCCTCTATGTTTTATCACTCAACACTTATAATAGTTAGCTTGAAATCAAACTACAGTATTTTGGAATTGCTTTCATCATTTATTTAGGTAAGAATCTCAGAGATGTATGCATTCCACCTTACAACTAAATTAATTTTAGCAGTACTCCTGTCTTACATTTCTCGATATCCCTCCAAGCAACTAGAATAATCTCTGCACTTTGAACTATTATAATAAGGATGCAAAAAACTTTAAAATGTATTTCTTAGAAGAAAAAATACAACTTTTTTTAACAATTCAATTCCATATAAATGAGTTTATCTTGGGTAACATTTCTATAAAAATCCACTCACTGTCAGGCCACATTCCTTGTGCCTAGCATAGTGACTAGACTATAACAGTCTCTGAATAAATATATGTTGAGTGAGTGAATGAAGGAAGACTCCACTGACAACTGTGGCCTTTCTAGCTACATCTAACAGTGGGCTGTCCCCAAAGACTATCATGAGTAAATGAGTGAATGAATCCACATTCACATGTCCATGCATGCAGGGAACACTACACATAATACTATTGTGATCTGTTTTTTTAATTATATTTGATATAAATGTTGATACATTTTTTAAAAGCCTGACATTTTTTGAGGCCTTTTCCTAACATAATTAGTGAGAAGTAAAGACTGGATGACCTTTTGACAACAATCCCCAGAGCTGGAAGAAATTATGCTTTTCTCCAGAACCTGGCGTTTCTGCTGTGGGCAGCAGCTCTGGAGGCTCACTGGAAGGGTCAAAATGTGTCCTAGCACACGGCAAGGTGACATAGCTGACAGATGGGGTTCAGATGCTATCCCTGTAGAGGCAGTTAAAAGGCAGACCCTAAAATCAATTTTGTTCTTACAACTCCTTGTAACTCCAGAGTTCTTAGCTCCAGAAAGTTTCTGTAAAGCAGCTAAATGAACACAGTATGACTACAATGACTCTGAAGCCTTGGTCCTGGCTCTGCCTCTAAGCAGACATGTGACTTCAGCAAAGTCTTCTCTTTCCTTCTCTGGTAGACAGATGCCTCATACAAAATTTTTTAGGGAACTAGGTTAGAACAGCGGTTCTCTGTTGTGCTGGGGAGTTACACTGATGTGTCATGGTCACATGTGAGAAGTACTGCAGGTATGCTGATATTATTAATGGAGTGATTGTAAATCATTTACCTGAGAAAAGGGAGAGTAGATTTCAGAGGCTACAACATCAGATCTCACTCAGTTGCTTTCTGGTGTTTTTGCTTTAAAGGAAGAGAAGGGAGCCAGATTACAGTAAATTCAACTAGAAGAAAGCACAGCTATTTATCTAGGTTAGAACTATTGTAAGGAACCCTAACTGATGCTTTGACAATAAGATGTGGCTGCAGTGTTCTCTTTCTCTGCAATGTTTTGAGGGATTTAATCAAAACTTGGGTATGTTGATAGGAATGAGTTGCCTGCCATAGAAGAAAAACTGCTGAGAACAGTGGGCAAGAGGCTGGCTAAATCCTTGCTAGCCCTGAGCTGCAGCAATTTGGAACAGAGTGGACCTCAGGGGACTGGCTCTGCAGAGTCACTGGGGATACCACAAATGTCCCTAAAGGAAGACATCTGCCTCCTAAAAGAACCTTACCCAAGAGGGTACTGTACTCTTTCATAATTTGGTGAGACTGGAGGAGGGCTGGTTGGAAAAGAATAGTAAGGTAAAGAACTCAAAAAAGCTTAAAATACATCCCACTTTAAATATTACCATAAATAGCTCCACCAATTCTTTTTTATTCTGCATATAATGTGCTTTAATTAATATTTATATAGATTTTTCTTTAATAAAAAGCAATCCTCACAGAATTACGTTGACTCATGGTTATAGGTGTCAAATTTTCAAATGGTTTGGACTAAGGCCCCCTTGCCTCTGATTCCGTGATTTTCTTAAATAGCAGAGATGTGAGTGTATGACTACTGCCACCTTGTGGCAGCTACCTGAACTATATTTATTAAAGCAGGAAGTCATTCCTGTTTTCTAGTTGTGCTTGCAGTTTCAATCCTGTTCAGTGATAACATCACAGTGCAACGTGATGTGATGAATTTTTAAATTGAAATGGCCTCACGAGATAATC
Source organism: Delphinus delphis (assembly GCF_949987515.2). NCBI lineage: Eukaryota > Metazoa > Chordata > Mammalia > Artiodactyla > Delphinidae > Delphinus > Delphinus delphis. Next base: position 48,984,941 of record NC_082690.1, on the reverse strand, counting down.
TAGTCTACATGATTTTGTGAGACATAAAAAATTGCATTCTAATTTTAAAGACCTCTAGAGATAGATTCTGCAACTTCTCTTGTGTCACCATTTCTGTTTAACCATGTCTGAAGTTCTTCCTGGTATTAATGGTTCCTGATGTATTACTGATGTATATGTTTAAAGCATTTTCTTCTAAACTCCAAAGCAAACCTAAAATTTTTCCATCTTTGTTAGATAAAATTAAAAGAATATCTAAGTAGCCAGCTGTCCATATACATAGGTATTAACACTGTTTCCAGTAGAGGTTCCTGACATATAAAATAGTCCTCTCTCAACCAGTACCATGCACTTAAAATACCCATAAAATGTCTCCATTAGCTGAAAGCATGGGCCGTCAAAAGTAGCAGAAGGGGAAATCAGCACGGTTGTAGGAATTTGGTGTAAATCTACTCATCACTTGCTGTACAACACTGGGGAGATTAATTTCATGATCAGTTTCCACTTGTATGAAGGGATAAAAGTTCCCACCTTATAAAGCTTATTTGATGAATAAACTGACTAGAACAGAGCAGTGTCTAATAAATGTTAGCCAGCTCTGTAAGGCACACAAAGCACTGTGAACGCCACTGAAGGAAGATTTCCAACCCTGAGAAATACAGCACAATGCCTACAGCACAGCATGTGCTCAACACATCTGTTCAATGAATGAATGATTATTACTCACATTCAAATACTAGCTGGGAAGGGTCACTTGATAGGCATTGATGCGCTAGTTCAGATTTATGTAGGTAGGAGATGAAACTGATCGCAAAACAGTGATCTCTCTCCTATGAGAATAGGACCAAGATCATGTAACATATTGCTACAAATTACGTTTAGTTGTCCTGATGCCAGCTTCCCCTATGAGCCTATGAATTCCTTGAAGGCAGGGTCTACATTTTAAGTATCTTAACATCCTCCATACTGACCATAATGATCATCAAATATGACCTACTCAGTACATATTTAATCTAATTGAGTAATGCTGGCCCCTAACATAACCACTGTTTCTAGATGAAATTTCACATGATGATATAATTGTATTTCTCTTCTATATAAGAAAATGAAACTCTAATCAAATAAAAGCAGAAGTGCTTTCTCATATACACATTATTAGTTTTAATCTTTAGTAAAACCAAATAACAGCCTAGGGCTTCCTTAGAAACTCACTCACAAGTATCTATAGACATCAAGGTCAAAAAACGGTTAAAGTTGGAGGCACAGAGAATTTAAGGGCTAAGTGAAAAGGCCCCCTGTCCCCCAAGATTTCACTGGTGTAAAAAATGGCAGGGGAAATCCTCTGTCACGATGTGACAAACTGAGTTGACAATCGACAACTATATGAGTGTTAAACCAGACCGTGTGGATTCAGAAAAGCACAGCTGTTTGTTGTCAAGAGCAAGGCCACCACACTGCCACAGTTCCTCTAGCCTCATTCCACTTTCAAGCAGATTGCAGGATAAATTTTGTGAAAACTGTACTATAAAAAGGCCTGATGCAGTCCTTTCTCGGGTCTGCAGAATGAAGAGGGTCAGCTTTACTTAAGTGATTGGCTTCCTGTTTTTCTTAATTATACAAAATGAGGACAACGCAAAACACAGCTGGTGGAAACTCAGATGTTGCTCAAAGCCTGAAACACATAACTACTCTGTGATGAAAAACAGAAAATACTTGCTGGTGAAGAGAGAGCAGCAGTGACACACTTCCAGAGGCGCACTCACTATAGCTGAAAAACTGATTTCACCTCAGAAAATAAGACAAAGTGAATGTCTTATTTGCTGTGGGGTGTAAATGGTAGCGTTTAACTTAGACACATGCATGTTACTGAAGAACAGAAAAGAAGAATGGAAAAAAGGGATGAGGGAGAGTATTGAATAATTGGTTTATGGGTGATTATGATTTTGATACCTAGAGGGCGACAAGGGATTTCTTTGGTATATATGAAAACTCAAACTACCCTAGGCAGTGAGAAAAGCAGCTGCAAAGTATACTGGTAGATAACTAGACAGTTGTTGAGCATGGCATGGAATGAGGCTTCCTGGGAAAGAGAGGCTGTATTGATTAACCAGGATTTGGAACAGACACTTGGTTCAACGTGGCATTAAAGGAACTATTCATACATTTGATGACTCCTTGGTGGATTGCTACTCATCTTTCAAGGCTGAGTTCAAGTACTACCTCCTGTGTAATGTCTTTTTCCAACAATCAGGCTGAAATAACACACCTTCATTGCATTTCCTTGGTGTTGTGTAGCACTTACCAAACTATCAAAATTAGCTGTGTATACATCTGCCTTCCTGCTATATTAGGAGCTCCTTAAAAGTAGAGGGTATAACTTGACCATTTTCCTACCTATCCCAGCAATTAGCATCATGCAAGACCTTAAGAGCTCAATAAATGTTAATTGAATGAGTTAATCAATCTGAATAAACATATGGTTGATAAAAATATAGATGTCTTTATGTGTTCAACCTCATTGCTAGAGTGTGCAAATAAATACAATTCAACACACCTTCATCGTGTGCTTACTGTGTGTCAGGTGCTGTGCTTGATACTGTTACAAGAAAGGGTATCTGCTAAATCTGAAAGTTGGAATTAAACACTGATGCTGGACTGCTTCAGGATTGAAGCCCTGAGTTCCAGGCTTCCATAGCCACCAATGGCCACACAACTGACCTGCTGTATAAAATGGATACATGGCCTGACTTTGGCCAGAGTTATCTCACAATATCTATTTTCCTCTTCCACTATATTAACAAAACTTCAACTTTTTAGTTGAATATAAAGAGGTAAGAGGAAATTTCTTCTAAGAGAGCTCAGACAATCCTAGAAAGTAGGAAAATAAGCTTCCAAGGACTGCTAACCCTGTTCAGCATTCCAGTAGGGTATGAAATGAGGTTTCTTGAGAAACGAGGCCATATTGCTCAATTTGGATTTAAAATAAGTCTTGTGTGTTGTGTTATGTTTTTAAAAAGCTGCTTATATATGAGTGATGACTCTTTCATGAATTTCTACCTATCTTTCATAACTGCTACAGAATAATGCTCGTTACTCATTACTGTTACAAAGTAAGGTTATATTTCACAGCCTCCTTTGCAGCTACATGTGGTCATGTGATAAATGTTGACCAATAGAATGTAAGCAGAAGTATTTTGTGGCAGTTTCTGGAAATATTCCTAAAGATAGGGTATTCATGCTCCCTTTCCCAATTCCTCTTTGTCTTGCCATTTTGACTTAAGATTGAGGCCATCTGGGGTGGATCAGCAACAGGGGAAAAGACTGGGTCACTGACACAGTAGTGACCTATCCCTGCACTGAATACCTGGGCTGTGCTATGAGATAGAAACAAACTTCCGCTCCAGTTAAGCTACTGCTAGTTTGGTTTCCTGTCAACTGGAAGCAGTGCCTAATCCCAACTAAACACCTCTGTTAACATTTGGGTTCTCAACTCAGTTATGGATGAGGTGGGAGTTGGTGGTTAGATGGTGGGATGTATGAATGTATGGAAGGATGGACCTTCAGATAAGTAATGACTGAAAAATTCATTAAGGACTTTAAATCTATATTTGTAAAACAAAGATGGATTCTATGTCATGGCCCATAGGTCTTCTAGAACTACCTCACTTCCCAGCTTCCAAGTCCACCCAATTACTGATAATCACCCACATCAGTCACCTTGCAGTTTCATGCCATCTTGTCACCGATTATGTTGACCTCTGCTCACTTCTTTATATGACTGACTTTATATGACACAGCTCAGGTATTATCTCCTACAAGAAGGCTCTCCTCACTCCCTTCCTGGGGTTAGGTATCTCACCTGTGCTCACTTATAGTCCCCAGGGCATATTTTTGACTAATCTTGCACAACTGTAATCATTTGCTCTTTTGTCTATCTCTCCTCTATAAACTCTAAGATTCTTGAAAGACAGAATAGCTTTGTATTTCAAACAGGTATGTTTTTCAATGTCTATCACATAGTAGGTGTCACCTGGAAAATAATAAGCACTGCATAGGTACCCCATCCCATTATCAGCTTTGCTTTCAATAATATGAAAGCTCTAAAATCTACTGCTGGTCAATTCCTAGAGCCTGGATCTTCCCTGAATCCTGTGATGGACAGTTCCTTGATTTTCATTACCCTTGTCTCTGAGGACATCTTTCTTTCTCCTTTCTCCTCCCCTTTATCAATTTAGTTTTCAGAAAATATATTTTTGGTGTCTACTTGGCCAGATACTGGACTAGAAATATGTTTTAAAATCAATTTGTCCCAAAATTTCCTCTGCATTTTATTCTTTTCTGCCAATTTCTTCACAGAGTGAAGTTATCCTCGTGACTCAAAGCTTGAGGACTAGGAAAGGGGGTTGGAGGAAAATCTGTCTTTTGACATTTAAAAGATATGTGCTAAAATTAGAGAACAGTTAGTTAGCACTTCTAGTTAATAGTGAGATGAGGCCACTCACATTTATGAATGTTCAAAATAGCCCAACTCTGTGTTCCTCTGGGCCACACAGGCCTACACTATAAAGGAGAGTACATGGAAAGAAAGGAGAAATCCTGTTTTGTCATGAATACAAGTTTTCGGCTGATGGGTTAGCTATTTCTTACTTGGGATACCTTTCTCCTCTCCCTCCTCCCCTTACTCCTTTATTCTTCTTCCCTTTCTCCTTCTTCTTCTCTTTCTCCTTCAACATCTCTGCCTCTGTCTACTCCTTCTTCTCCTCCTCTTTCTGTTTCTCTTTTTCCTCCTCCTCTTGCAATCAGAAGAAACCTATACCATGCCCGTTTCAGAGGGATGTGTACTAACAGAACTCTTACAATGAACTGCTTATGAAGAGGCCAGTTTGGTCTCTACCATATCTTCCTCTTGGTGGCTCAGCATGGCCCCCTCCCCTCCCTCTGTTCACCAATGTCAAGTGCCCATGTGTACATCCTTCTTCTCAATGCCTTTTCCCCACTCATGGACCAACAGCACATTCTTCTCCCACAGAGCTTCGGGAGAGTGACATGTAGATGCAAGAAGCCTCAGAATTCCAGTTACAGTTAATAGTATAGATCTAGAATGAATGAATGAGCGGTGGAGGTGTGGAGGGAGGGAATGCCTGGGGTTCCAAATGCATTCATCATTTCAGGGAACAGAAAACAATCATGGAAGGTACAGTAAACCACAGCTGGTTAAATGAACATGTGGACATTTGGGGTTTAATAACAACTACTTTTATGGATTGCACACTTACTATGTATCAGGCACTGCTCTGGGTTCTTCCTCTACTTCTTCTCAGTTTATGTTTACATCACTATGAGGTAAACATGTTCTATCCTCATTTCACACAGAGGAAACTGAGACTCTGAGAGATTAAGTGGAGTTTAGATTTAAATCTACACCTTTTTGAATCTGATGTTATAGCAGATTGCAAAATTAGCCACAAGTCTTTGTAGTATCTTCTATTAGGAGGTGGGGTCTATTATCTACCCCTTGAAAATGGGGTGGCTCACAACTTGCTTTGGCCAATGGAATGCAACAAAAGCGATGGTGTGGCAGTTTGGGCCCAGACCTCAAGAGGCCTCACGAGGCCTCACTTCTCTCCTTCTTGTGACACCTGCCACCAGAGCCACATGAACAAGCCTGAGCTAGCCTCCTGGAGAAAAAGAGACTATGCGGAGAGGAGACGATCCATTGCAACTGAAACACTTCAGGCCCAGCAGTCCCCAAGTGAGATCAGCCAAGCCTGGCCTAGATCAGCAGAACCCATCCAGCTGAGCCCAGCCCAGATTGCTGGCCTTCAGAATATTGCAAGCAGAAATTCACTGTGAGCCTTGAAAGCTCCTGCGTGTTCTTGCTGGGTATGCAAAGAATGAAATACCCTGGCCACTCTCCACTTGGGCCATTTTTCAGGGTTGTATTTGCAGTGAGCAAACTTGAAGGATGAGGTAACGTTTCCCTCTGGGACAAAAAGCCAGTGTTGCCAGTATCACTTATGGGGTAAGTGATCCACAAATGGACGGAGATAATTTTAGGAGTTAAATAAAAACTTTTCCTTTAATTTTAGCTATTTTAAAAATGTTTAGCTATATTTACAGCTACCTACTGATGAGCAAGTTTTGCCAGTTTCCATTTCTAGTACATGTATACAATTAAATTAAAAAGTGAACTGATCTAAAGAAAATCGTTAACAATAAATAAAGGTGGTATTTAGATATGAAAAAACCATCATGACAGAACCTAAATGACTTACTTTTAGGAATCACTATACAAATCCATATTGCTCCTTATTGAAAGAGATGGGATCCCAAAAAAGGGATGCACCATATCGCTAAGGTGGGCTGGTAGATTGTGAATGATCTTACACTTCAAATACTACTGAGAAGAAAAGTTATTCTGCCTTGAATCATATATACTTAAGGGAGTCTTTCCCTCAAATAAAGGCAGCCAGGCAAAGAACCAAATGCCACAGGCACCTAGGTTGGAACTACAAACATTCTGTTGGAACAGGAGAAGGATCTTTAACATAAAAGCAAACGTTCAGTTTCTATTACATCCAAGGAAAAGCGGAGACTGCAGGGAGGAAAAGCAGCCCATGAACCCAGGTGTTATAACGGCACTGCCCCTCTCCAGGCATTTCCTCAGAGTGAAGATGTTGGCTTGCAATAATGGTTCATCTTCATGCTGCAAGTTGTCAAGCTCTGAGTCACTCTCAAAGCTCCTTATAAATGACTGAGAAGAATATGAAGATTTCTGAAAGGCAGCTGTGATGAGAGAATCATAGACAGTGAGAGTGGGGAAGGGACTTCATCAACTACTCAACCGATTCCTTTATTTCACAGAAAAGGAAGTGAGGACCAGGGAGGGGCATCACTTGTTCAGTCACACAGCAAGTCAGTAGTGACTGCGTGGAGGCTCCAGGTCTCTTGTCTCTCGGCTCAGCTCTCTTCTGTGACTCAGCGCTCCCGTTCCCTCTGTGTTGTTCACTGAATGAAGGAGCCTAACTGACTGTGATGCAGAGACTGGGATTTAGGAAAGTGCAGGTATCATTCCAAAAACTGATTTTCCTCAGCAAGGGGGAGAGAAAGGTATCTACATGCTTACTGCTGCAGAGTTCCTATCTTGCAGATAATGTTACGGGGCACATATTACTCCACTAAGCTAATGTTTCCCTTGAGTAGTAAAACAAAAACAAAACACCTTAAACTTCTTAAACAGAAATGTCAAATTAACAAATTGGTGTCATGTTCGCCTGCTTGGTCTCTTCTTTTTTGGACCAGGCTTTATCTCAATATGTTCTAAATTTTACTACTTGGGAGCCTTATACCAATTAGACTTTTGTTATTTTATTTTAAAAAATTGGAGCCAAGGGGCTTCCCTGGTGGTGCAGTGGTTGGGAGTCCGCCTGCCGATGCAGGGGACACGGATTCGTGCCCCAGTCCGGGAAGATCCCACATGCCACGGAGCGGCTGCGCCCGTGAGCCATGGCCGCTGAGCCTGCGCGTCCGGAGCCTGTGCTCCGCAATGGGAGAGGCCACAGCAGTGAGAGGCCCGCGTACCGAAAAAAAAAAAAAAAAATTGGAGCCAAGCTAAAGCTCTTTTAAATATCTTCTTGAGCTTTGAACATTGTCTATAATGATCTTAGGAACACGTTAACACTCATGAATCCACCTAGAAGAAAATTCAAGTGAGCACAGGCTTTCCTGTGCCTGGTACCATAGTAAAAGATGTGGAATCCCAAGACACTCTACACTCTCGGTCTGCTGGTCATCACCTCATGCCCGCTGCTCTTGGCACCTCAACTGTGGCATGTTCCAACCAGGAAGCCCCTTCCTTCCCTGAAATGTGCTCTTGCTCCTGGGTTTCCTATCCTGGTGACTGGAATAACCATCCCCCACGTGCCCAAGTCAAAAACTTGGGCACTGTCTTACCCTTTCCATTGCCGCTTTTCCACCCGCAACGAGCCTCCACCCAGCCAATCGATCATAACTCTGCCCAACTACACCTTGTTAATATGGCTCTGAGATTTTCCCCATCTCTACAAAACTTTCCTGTGTAGGACCACCATCAGCTCTCTTCTGGACTACTTTAACACCCTTGTGATTGGCTGCCCTATTTTAAGCTGGGTCCTTTCCCAAAAATTTCTTGTCATGTCACTGAAGCGATTTGCCATTTTGAGCTAACCAAATCCTGTCACTGGCTTCTGAGACACCATTAGTGTGTCACTGCACTCAGGATAAAATCAGAGTGCCTTAGCAGTGTACACAATCTTCTCTGAGATCTTAGTCCTCTCCACGTTTCTAGCTTCATCTCCTGTAAATCTCCATTTGTCAATATTTATTGAATTATTTACAGTTCGCTCCTTCTGACACATGGAATTCATGTGCATACCCCCCCCAGGGGGCAGTCACACACTCTACCTCTCCCCCAACCACTCCTTTCTTAGTTACCTCCTATACATCAAGACTCAGTTCAGACAGACTCCTCCAGAAAGCTTTAAAACTCCCAGGATGGATAAAGAGAAGTAGGTCCTCCCACAAGACTCTGTGCACAAGTTCCTTACAGCAATTTTCACGTTAAACTGCCAAGTATACGTGTTCACATGCCTATCTCCTACAGACTATAGGTTTCTTGAGACCTGAGATGATTTATGTTATCCTACATCCTGCATAGGGTTTTTCAGCTTTGGCTAAAAGCAGGATCACCTGGGAAAACTTTTAAAAATACCTATGGCCAGGTCCCACTCTAGACCAATTAGAATCTCAGGGGCAGACAAGACACACTTCTCAGGACCTTTACACTGGCTGTTCCCTCCGCCTGGAAAGCCGTTCTCACATGCTCACTCCCCCTCCTTCTGCAAGTCTTTCTCAGACATCACTTTCTCAATGGGGCTTACTCTGATCTCTCTATTTAAACTTGGTAACACCTTTCCCGCATACTCTCCCTTTTAAAGAGCACATATCGTTCTGCCATGTTCTACAGTTCACTTTTTTTTAATAGATCTTGATTGGAGTATAATTGCTTCACAATACTGTGTGAGTTTCTGTTGTACAACAAAGGGAATCAGTCTTATGTATACATATATCCCCATATGCCCTCCCTCTAGAGCCTCCCTCCTACCCTCCCTATCCCACCCCTCTATGTGGACACAAAGCACGGCTGCTTCCCACTCGCTCTCTATTTTACATTCGGTAGTGTATATATGTCGCGGCTACTCTCACTTCGCCCCAGCTTCTCCCTCCCCCACCATGTCCTGTAACACAGTGGTCACTGCACACTATTTACAATAGCCAGGACATGGAAGCAACCTAAGTGTCCATCGACAGATGAATGGGTAAAGAAGAGGTGGTGCATATATATAGCTCACTTTTAATTATGGTTATTGTTTATTGCCTGCCTCCCCAAGCGCAAGAATCACTTATTTTCTTCACTAACGTAGCATTAGTGGCTGGCACATAGTAGCTGTTTAGTATCTATCTACCTATCTTTAAATAGATAAATGAGTGTATTCTATTTGCCATCTCTGGTTGAATGGAAAGAGATGTTTACAAAAGTTATGAAAGCCTGTAGAAGTGGAACTGATGAATTCTGCCCCTAGGAATCAAGAAATGCTTCATGTAGGAGGAGATAATTAAGCTGAGCCTTCAAGGACTTTCTAGGCAGAGAAAGAGAGTACGTGGTTTTTTTTGTTTGTTTGTTTGTTTTTTTGCGGTACGCGGGCCTCTCACTGCTGTGGCCTCTCCCGTTGCGGACCACAGGCTCCGGACGCGCAGGCTCAGCGGCCATGGCTCACGGGCCTAGCGGCTCCGCGGCACGTGGGATCTTCCCGGACCGGGGCACGAACCCGTGTCCCCTGCATCGGCAGGCGGACTCTCAACCACTGCACCACCAGGGAAGCCCCGAGAGTAAGTTATTAAAATAAATAGTGTCTTGGTAAGGACCAAGCTCACAGTCCAACACATTGTAGTCACTCTATAAGGTCTCATTAACACTGAAAGATAATTCAGGCAGAGGGAATGGCACGAACACTAAGAAGAGTAAGCACATGGACCATTTTGAATGGGTGTAGTGGGCAAGTCATAAGTAAAAAGACTGATTGATGAATTTTGACTAAATTCAATAATTTGTTTATTATTAGAAAATTAACTCATTTCTGCAATGTTATGGAGAATCAACATATATTTTTAGCATCTCATCCTTATATATATATATATCTCATCATATGATATTATATCATCGTATGATATTATGATTACAATATCATAATATGCTTATGATATTAAAATCTATTTGAGCTACTGTCATTGATATACTTGTTAGTTTTCATATGTGTCTTCCATTATTATTCAACTGTGTGTCTGTGTGTGTATTTTCCACCCTCCTATAGCTAACCTCCAGTAATACAAAGGGCCTCATGATCTTTCTTTTGTGTTCATCGTAGTAGTATGCCCTAGCAGTGTGTAGGGCATATATATACTAGTAGTATGCCCTAGTAGTATGCCCATAGTATTGTCCATAAAGACTATTAGCAAATAATAGCTCTTCTAGAAATTCATTCATGTTTTTATTCATTCAGACATATGCTTATTTTACTTCTATACCTACTATGTGCCAGACACTGTATTAAGGACTAGAGACACAGACATGAAATTCAACACCTGCTATCAAGTCCAGTGGCAGATAGAAAGAAACAATCACAGCTCAGGGATTAGGTGCTATACTGTGGGTAATCCTGGAGTACTTTATGAGCACAAATAGGTACAGTTAATCTAATGGAGGCAAGAACCAGGGGAAACTTTCTGGACAATGTTATTCTTGGCTTTTTTTTTTTTTTTTGTCCTGAAAATGATGTACATGTCTGACATTTTATGTAGATTTAAATTATATTTTTAGAGATGTACTCTCATAGAGATAATTATGATACCATGAAAAAGAAACTACCCTGCTTAAATCACATATTAAAGGAGAAATATAGTTTTCCGATAAGACCTTAACCAACTCCTCTTTCATTCAAAAATCAATAATATACAATGCCCAAAAGCTTGTGGTTTCCTATGAGAAAAGGCAGAAAAAATAGTACTGGGATTTTGTTAAAGGGGGGAAAATTCTCAGCAGTTCCATCATTAAACTGTAATTGAAGATGAGTAATACTTAACCACATGGAAAAGAGAAGGGAGGAAGGACACTCTAAGAATAGAATATATGTGGAAAGGCCCAAAAGCATAGGCAGAATGGCCAGTGTGAAGATCCTAAGAATATGTTGCTAGTGTGGCAGGAATACGGGGAAGTTGGCAAAGTGAATCTGTGGAATATGGACATGATGCTAAGAATGCAAGAATAGGTCAAAATCATAAAAAGCTGGATAGACTGAGGAATTTGGACTGGATCTTAAAGTAATGGCAGCCATAAACTAGGGATATAGTAGGTGAGTAGGCAGGGAAGCAGACAGACCAGTCAGTGATCCCTATAATAGTAATTCAGGCCAGTGATGAGAAAGGGCTAAATTAAAGCAATGTCAGTCCAGAGAGAGAATAACAGATGGAGGCGTACTTGACAGGACTTGGTGGGGGCTGATGGAGAATGAGATGTCTGGGATGACTCCCAAGTTTCTGGCTTAAGCAGCTGAGTGCCTGGAAGGTGCCACTCACCATAAGAATGAGTACAAGAGGAGGGGAAGATGCCAAGCAAGTTTTATGCATGTGACGTTCAAGGTCCTGTCGTAGTAAGGTGAATACGTCTTATTGCGGACTTTTGGAACTCAGGGAGAGGAAGTGCGCTAGAGATGCAAATGTAGAGGTGCTATGGGCACCTGAGAGCCTCAGTAACCCATTAATTGCTTATGTCCTTCTGCAGCGTACACGGGATCTGCTGTAATACGCCAGGGCCTTCATGAAACCACAGAGATCGTCCTGGGTTATAAATACACTTATAGATATGAAGAAAAATGCATATTAAAACAAATATGAATATATTAAGGTCTGGAGTGTAAAATTTGCAAGGATTTTTTAGGATCAAACCCGAGTCTTCAAATGAATTGCTGGCTCTGTGACTTGCACATACAATCTCATACTACATCCATAGACCCCTGAGCCGTGTGTTCATCCCCCTCTGTCTCTGGTCCTCTGGTGGAAACTTAAATAAGACCGCACTAAAGCAGTTCACAGGCCCTGTGTGATTCGGGTCCCAGTGAGCAGCCCATTCAAGAGGTCAGCCTGGAAGAACCTGACACACCTTCTAGCTGCGAGTTAAAGGCAGCAATCTGCTGCTGTGCTCTCACTCAGCTCCGTCTCCTCGTGTTTTGAAAAGACGGAAAGAATCCTTGAACGCTGACACGTGGAAAGAAACGGCAAGCTATTTGGACTTTATAGTTCCTTTGGAGTGAATATAGTACTTTGGCGTGAATATAGTATTGGGGTTGCAATTTTAGGGCTGCAATTTTATTCATACTCTACGCAAGACAACTCATTCACAGACCTTGAATTCACTTTACACATTACCTGCTAAGAGGTCAGATGCTTCTTTCATATTTAGTTGTCACCTGCTGCCTCCCAAAATACATCATACCAAGTGTAAAAAAATTCCTTTCACTAGCAGGTAGCCTCAATGTAAAGAATACTCAGCATTTACTGATCCAAAACTAATAAAGTTTCAGTACAAAAAAGAAAAGGTATCTTTAAAAGTGCTAAAATCAGGTAGTGAAGCTCTTCTGTTTTTGAGAAGCATGGGAAGGTCATCCTGTCTTTATACACGACTGCAGTATATGTGGTTAAAACAGCTGCTTCGTTCCTTCCTGATGGTAGAACTTATCATTTTATTTTCTTTTACAAATATTTAATGAACAGAAGGAGCACTGCAGCAAACACCAATTATGAGAAGTTTGGGGTCTTTTTTCAATAAGAAACCTTCACATCTGAGACCCATGATGTAAGTTGTGACATGAATGCAAAGGACTTTCCATCTTTGGAAGTCTGACAGAGTCGGTTTTTCTCTCTCGCATTCTCCTCGTCCAGCCAGGCCTTTCTTAGTAAAGGAAAAATCTCATCACCATGTACTATATTTATTTCCTCTATGAGTCACTCTTATCATGATCATTCCTCCAGTATTAAGCCAATATTTTTTTTTCCTAAAGGGAGAAAGAGGGAGCTTTTTTTTTTTTTTAACTTTACTGAGTACCTCTTACGGGACAACTCTGCTAAGCTTTGCTGAAATCTAATTTAATCTTTACGACATGATAGGCATTACAATTCCAATTTTATCGTGTATCTCATGCCAAATCTATAATAGTTACAAGGAATTCTATTAACCATTTTTAAAAAGTGATTTATCCATTTTTTCAAGTGGAGACAGTTTTTTTTTTTAAAAATCAACATTTATTTATTGTTCATGTTCACAAGTAAAGGAACTGGAGCTCTGAGTTGAAGTAACTGGTACTCATTTAGAAAGTGGTAGGACCAAGCTTCAAACTCAGGTCTGATGAGAAAGAAAAGGCTGGCAAGATAAAGTTAGGTGGGATGAAATGCAGCTTTAAATTCTAGCCTGAGAAGCTGAACTTGATTGGACAAACATTCGGAAATCAACGTAGTTGCATTAAGTAAAAAAGGCAGTGTAATGAAAATTACATTTTAGGAGGACTCATTATCAGGGACTTGGATTGCAGGAATAAAAATTATACTAAGTTTGGAGGGGGCAAAGATAAGACATTAAAAAAAAAAAGTTGGAGGAGTCAGTGTTATCCCAAATACTAATAATTAGAATTAAGGAACTATATAATTATATATGGCAGTGAATGATGGACCAAGTCTGAATTGTATATATTTGTATCTAGATCTAGATCTATAACTATATCTATATATCTATCAGTGAATCATGGTAGTAAAAATCTGAAGAGTAATTTTATAATCTTCCAACTATAGTGAAAGAATGTTTATTAAATTATGAAACTAGCTGTTCTCCTCTGTAAGGTCAAGATGAAAGAAAAGAGTCTTGAATGGCAGAAACAGGGATTTAGATTGGATACAAGGTTTATAAGAAAGGGGAATGATTTTGACCTGGAGCGATGATAGTATATCCCTTTCTAGAAATCCTTGTGGGTTAGGACAGGTGTGCAAGTACATTTGCTCTAAGCAGCTCAGCTAAGGACTAGGTATCCTCCTGATTCTGTTTCTAAAGGAGCTGCCTAATATCAGTGGTTGTCAAGAATAAAGAATACCAGTTTCATGGTTTTGCTTACATTGACCCAATGAAAAAAAAAGAACTGCAAGCTTCCTTGAAAGGTCTATTCTAGCCTGATGATTTTGTGGTTTTATGCTTCATTTCATCATTGAAAAACTCAGAAAATAGCCAACTCCTATCAATGATAATTCAACAGTCCCAGACATTTCAATTTCAGCTAAGATTAGATTGTTCTCAAGTGTATCTGAAAGAAGCATGGCCAATCTGCTTCAAATGCAGCATATGAATAAGCATTTGCTTCTAATTCCACCCACTACTGCTCCCTCTTTCTGTTGCTTTTAAAAGCATCTGCTATCACAGATGCAGAAGATATGTCACTATGAACAACTGCTTTGTTTGGAAGAGCTGCATTTCATTTCTGTCATCTCTTCAAAGTAAAATTCAAATCCACTTTCAGGCAACACCAGTGCAATGAACACAGAAATCCTTACAGGTCCATCTTTATTTTAAGGGTTGAGTCTAAAAGGAAAACTTTCCACCTTAATGTACCCTAAGGGTACGTAACTCAAAATTTTTGACTATACTGTGCTTTTATATGCAAAAGAATATATGTAATATAAAGGGAAGTTTTGAAGTATAGTAATAAAATAAAGACCAACTTTGAAACTAGAATTTGATAGTTTTGTACTATACTCTCTGTTACGAATCCTGTATTTTTATATCCCTTATGCTCTAACAACTATCCTAAATATTTTTAGCACTTCTTTTATCATTTTATATGAATCTACCCAAAAAGATATTGTTCAGATTTGCTTGTTTTTGAGCTTCATGCAAATATTATATCAGTTTTCTTTAATTTAGTTTTTCCACTCGGTATTGTTCCAAAGATTCATCTACATTCATTCATTTGTATTGCTCTATATTATTCCACTGTGTTAATATACCATAAATTAATTATATTTGTATCCTCTTGTTGATATACATTTGTCTTTTTCCAAGTTTTATTTATTTATTTTTCTTTTTAGGAACAAAGTTGCCATGGTCAATGAATATTTACAAGAGTTTATCATATATAACCAGGAGTGGAAGTGCTAAGTCATGATGTTCAGTTTCATAAAACAATGTCAATTTGTTTTCTAAAATTGTCCAGTAGTGTAAAAGAAACAATCGTAACAGCATTTGGCGGTGTCAGGCTTCCTAATTTTATGCTCATATAAATGTATATAATATGGAACTGGGCTTAATTTATATTAATTCATTACTTGGGCGATTTGGTATCTTGTTACATGTTTATTCATTTTTTGTTTACTTTCCTTTTTCAAATGTTTGATGATGTCTCTTGACCATTTTTTCCGCTATACTGGTTGTTTTTATTTTTATTGACTTGTAAGAGGTCTTTATACATTCTCGATAGAATTCTTTGTTGGCTACTTCTGTTGCAAATACTCTCTCTCATTTTGGGATCCGGCTTTTCCTTTTCCTTGTGGTATCTTTTGATAAACAGAATTACCTTAATGTAAATGAGTCCAACGATCTTTTCATTTATGGGTTTGTGTTTTGTTTAAGAAATACTTCCTAATGACAAGATCGTAATGATATTCACTTATATTTCTTCTAAAATGTTGAAAACCTTGTTTTTTTTTTCATTTATGTATTTAACCAGTCTTGTTTTTCACTATTTATTAATTGGTCCTCATTTCTTCAATGTTCCGCAGTGCCATTTCCATGTAGTTAACAAATACTTATACAATGTCCCAGGTAGTCTTTTAAGAGTTTTAACTCAAAGTAAAACTTTTAAGTGTTCAATTAAATCATTAAATCTACATAATAACCTTATCAAGTAGGTATTATTTTCATTCCTTTTTTAATAATAAGAAAACTGAGGCATGGATGAGTTAGTAACTTGGGTCAAGAATTGGTACCCTTAACTTCTGTTTCAAGGCCCTCTGTTTATTTAATTAGTTACTATGCTTATCCAATTCCACACTGTCTTCGTTGGAATTGGTTTAGTATACAGTATTCGTTTTCTGGTAGACCAAGAACCCCACCTAGCTCTTCTTTTCAGGAGTGCCTTGGCTATTCCTTATCCTTTATTCTTCTCATTGATATTTTAAATTAGGTTGTCAAGCTTGTTAAAAAATCCTGTTGGGATTTTTATAGGACTTGTATTGACTCTATACAGGTCAATTTGGAAGAAATGGCATCTTTACTGAATCTTTAGATCCATGCCATGGCGTGCACTGCATTTAAGTCTCGTTTAATACATCTCAATAAAAGTCAATACACAATTTTTTCTATAAAAGTTTTGCATATATGTTGTTTAATTAGCTCTTAAGCACCTAATTTTTTAATGGTTTTATTTGTATTTTTGCTGGAGGTGGTATACCGTACTACTAGAAATAGTAATTGTTAACCTCTTGATATAATAATTCAGAGGTATCTTATAATCTCTTATTATGATGATGTATTTATTAATTTACTCTATACCTTGTTTTGCTTGCCACATGTTAAGAATATTTTTATTAAGTGCACATAAGTTTAGAATATTTTTTCATGAAATAAGCATTTTTATCATCATATAATGATCTTCTTTAGCTCTAATAGTCCATTTGATTTCAAAGTCAATTTTGTCTATTTGTAAACTACTCCAGTTTTCTTGTTTTTAGCATCTGCATAGTACATACTTTTTTCATTTACTTTCAAACTTTCTGTGTCCTTATATTTTAGGAGTGTCTCTTATCAAATGGCATGTTAGGTGGATTTTTTTATTATTCAAATGCTAATTTTCCTATTTTAATTGGCAAATTTAATCTATTTATCTTTGTGATTATTGTTATATTTGAAACTGTTTTCTATATTATTTTGTGTTTCTCTTATTTTATTTTTTGCTTTTCAACCTTTATTGACTTTTTTGATTGATTAAAATTTATTTTTCTTTTATTACATTTTATCCCTCTAGTAGTTTGACATTCATATACTATTAGTGATCTTCTGATAGTTACTTATTAAAATTGGCCATGCATTCATAACTTAAAATGTGAAGTTTATTGGCATCTAAACCAACAACGCTGCACCCCCCATACACACACTCACAGACACACACACACACACAATACAAAGACTCAAAATCCAATTACTCTCAGGTTTATATAGGAATCTCATATTTGACTTTCCACCTTGGGGCTCCAAGTCTTATCAGTAAAATCAGAAAAATAAATCACCTTTTTGTAAAGAAATTTGAGTCATTTTCCTCAGGGTAACTTTGACCTCCCAATATATTATGGTTCACGCTCCCTGTTCTAGTTCAAGTCACTGTTGTTCTGCTATACTGCTGGAAGCACATATCCAGGTGATAGGTTTTTTCTGTTCAGTTTGAAATGAAAAACACTTTCAGCTATTGTGATTGGAATATAGTAAAAGGCAGTAGAGTTGCAAGGTAAGAAAATCCTGGGTTTATTTTCTTTGGCTTATGTGTTCTGGCTTTAACTGAGCTGAGTCTTTCTGTCACTGATTATGTTCATTTCTCTACCTTGTAGGTATTTTATGGGAGAACCTCTGATGAAAAGAAGGTACCCAATATTTCTCTCATTCTATCATTATACCCTGATACCTTTGTTTCACATTATCATGCTCCCTGAGCCAACATTTATATGAACACGTCCTGTAGAAGTCATTTTATATATGATGTTTAACAACATATGTATAATGAAGTCTGAAAAATAACAAAAAAGTGGGTAAATTTTATTAAATTTACTATTAATTTAATTTTGTATTAAAACAGTAAATTAAGCTTAATGGCATGTGTAGCCTAATACAGAGATGCTTTTCTCTCATGACTTTTATTTTTTCTCATAAAGTATTGTTTCAGAGACAAAATAATGTATTTATTCTAGACGGGGGTTTAAACAGATGTCTTTTCCTGGTCTTTAAAAATGCAGTTCTGGCATTTGAATGACCCCAGCACATCTGATAGCTGACTTGCTCTGAGCTCCAAACTTCACTGAGTGGGCAGGTTCATTCCCAGGTCAGATTCACTCCTGCAGCGTTTGGCAAAATACTCTAAAGATTTGGCTCCCACTCCCATGAGTCTAAGGAACTCCATGAAAATGTAGTCCATCATGTTATCCAGTCCTTGCTATTTAGCTCTCTTCTAACTGGTGGAAAAATCAATGACCTTGCTGTAAAGAAATTGGGATTCTTTTCCTCTGGAGCCCAGCACCTCGTACCTTCTTCACAGCTTACCCAATCCATGGCAACCATTTCATAACTGGACTTGGCTTTCAGGTACTTCCTTCTCCAGTGCACTTTCCATTCTGATAACAGCCCTCCTCTATTTAACAAGCCCATGCATCCCCCACTGCGTACAAAATAAAGTCCAAATATTTAAGGATGACCTACATAGCTAGGCTGCTTAAGGGAACCCCTAATCCCAGTTTCATTTCCCTCATTCCTTGCATACATGCTGTTCCAGGCTCACCAAACCTATTGTCATTTCCTTAACATGTCTCACCATTCCAGTTCTCCTTACATTTATTGAGGACCTACTATGTACCAAACACTGGGGGCTCAGACAATATGAAGATGGAATTCCATCCCCCAATCCATGTTGTTTCCCCTTGCCTAGAATAACCCTCTAGCAACTCCTAATAATCCTCCAAAACCCACTCAAACACCACTTTCATTTTTGTAGCTCTCGCTAACCACCTACTTTCAGAATGAATCACTCATTCTGCTGTACTCCTAGTATCTCTTTGATGATGGCGGGATAATTAGAATATTAGGCTTTTACTTTCTCCCTAACTCTTAACAGGTGTTTTATTCTTTGCCTCTAGAATCTGACAAGGCTGGCAGCAGAATCACCC
Source organism: Delphinus delphis (assembly GCF_949987515.2). Taxonomy (NCBI): domain Eukaryota; kingdom Metazoa; phylum Chordata; class Mammalia; order Artiodactyla; family Delphinidae; genus Delphinus; species Delphinus delphis. The sequence continues at coordinate 48,965,906 of NC_082690.1, read as the reverse complement.
TGAAGTTATAGGCTCCTTGAAAGAACTATTCTAGGTGTCCTGGCTTTGGAGAGGGAGTGGAAAGATTATGGGCTATGAGTAGAAGGTAAAGAAGAAAGGGAGTGTCTTTGAGATTCTGGGAAGTGAGGAGGGGAGATTGCAGGAGTTTGAGAAGGAAATAGAAGTCTGTGGCTCTGGTTTGTGAGGTCTATGGAAACAGGTCTGCGAGGTGCTTGTAGACAAGCCAAGTCTTGGAGAGTGGGATTCCCATCTTCACCAATGCTGCCCATGCCCCATGTGTGTCAGGGAAGCAGAAAGGCATGAGAACCAAAGAGACGGTGGAGGTTCACGCAAAGTACTCATGTCTTCAGGGAAACCAATGTGCACTGTTTACTAATCACCCTAGAGGGTTCCATCCTGTGAAAAGTCAGTCTTGTGAAGGTCCTCAAAACTTCTGCATAATACTGAGGGTGGGAGGAGAATAACAATTCTCCCAGATGGGCTAGAAGTCTAGAATTCTCCTCAACACTATTGAAGGCTAAGAGTCAGAAATGAAAATAAAGAAATATGATATTTAATGCACACCGGATTTTGTGTGGTAATATCCTTACAAGTTACACATTTTTCTATCATAACACATATCGATTTGTTCTATAATTATCTATTTACCTCGCCCCTCTGAATTCTGAACTCTTTGAGGACAAGGGTCATCTTAATTATCTATGTCACCTTAGGTCATGGAACAGGGTTTTGCATACCATAAGAGCTCAATAATCTTTATCAAACGACTCTTAAAATGACCAAATGTACGTGGAAATAAACTGCAGAAATGTAATTTATTTTAAAATCTCATCTCCTAGAATACATTTCATTGGAGGTCTTTCCCCATACTTCCACACGTATATAAGCCAAATATCGCAGTGTTTTCTTGCTGAAGCATATGATTTTCTACCATCTGTAATATGTATACAGAGTCAAATGTTTCCCAAGCACGGACGTGCACTTTAGAAACATTCACCTCTAAATATTATCTGAGAAAAAGGGGAATAACTTAGGTATGGCAACTTTTATAATCAGCCCTTTTTCTCCCTGTTGGAAGGGCAATGGTAAGCATGTAGGTTTGAGTTTATACTCACTGTCACACATAACAATCACTGCAGGGCAAATAATAATTAGTGTGTAATGAACACTGTCCAGTTGGGATCAGCTTCTGAATTACCGTCTAAACGTGGTGATGGCAGAAAATCTACCGTGATTATTGCTGCCCAGCAAGTCCCAAGAGAGCCCATTCTTCTCAAAAATATTACGATACTTAGCACAATTCTTTCTTTGTCTTCTTAAGCTATCATTTATGCTTGGTACCTCTCTTCTCCCAGTTAGATAAGCTCTGAGGTTAGGAGACGTATCTTGAACTTTTTAAAAATTCCTGACAGCACAGGCTGTCATGCTTTGGAATAGAATAGGTAGGCACTCAGTAAACACATACTGATTAATCTGACAGCACCCAGAATAACAAAATTTAAAGCAATCTCTTGTAAATATTTGCTGTCTATTTGCTGGATGGGAGGAGACGGCATGGAGGGGAAAAATAGAAAATAAAGATCTAATTACAAATTTTGTGATTTAAGCCACTGGCAAAGTTTTGTACTTTAGAAGGTGAAGGCATTCATTATCTTTACATTGCTGTTGCATTCATTCAACAGATGCTGCATCTCTACCCAGCATCTCCTAAGGACTGTACAGCTGTGAATAATGCCAGAGTCCTTCTCTCATAGAGCACACAATAAATCTTTTGAGAGGAAGATATACATCGATCAACCAAATAAGCACAGAGACTTAAAGCCTATGATGGGTGATGGGGGCAGAGCGATAATTAAGACATGGGCCCCCTCCTGAGGAGTACAAATTAGTAAGAAATTGACATGACAAATCAAAGATGCAAATTGGATCATGCCACTCTCTGATTCAGACACCGAAACCCTTCTCATTTCTCTCACAATAAAGTTCACCATTTATTAGTGTCATACAAAACTCTCCAGGTTGAAGGCCTGATCTATATTTCTACTGTTTTCTTTCATTCCCCCTCCATCTTGTCAGCAGCTCTGATGCATTGCTGCAATTACCCTGAAAACCACACTGTCATACTCTATGCCTTTGTCATGCTGACACCTCCCTCAACCTAAAATGACCTTCCCCAAATGGCACTCCAGCTTCCTGACAAATGCCTACCACATATAGGCATTTCTCCACAAAACTTTTCTTAGCCATCCCAATTCCCTAAATAGAACTCACTACAATTTTGTTTGTGCTCCTCTTATCCTCTAAGATGTTTGATGTAAACTCTGCTACACTTTGTTCCTGTATCACATGTATATTTGTCCTTTTCTAGTATTCCATAAGATTTCACCAGGGAGAAGACCATGTCTTCTTTATTTCTTCATCCTCAGCGCTGAGTACTTAGGATGAATGAAAGAATGAACTAACATCTTGAGACAAAGGGCAATCGTTCTCAACCTCGGCTGCATTTAGAATGACCTGGGATGGGTTTATAAATCCCCATGCCCAGGCTGCACCCACAATCAATTAAATCAGAATCTCTGAGGGGTGGGGCCCAGGCAACAATAATTTTAAAGGTCCCCAGAAGCTGCAAAGGGTGGTCAGGATTGAAACCCACTGACTTACGGGTTCAGTGAGTTACCGTAACCTTTCTGGTTTAAGGTATGTGATGTAGGCATAAACTAGAGCTCACTGAGTTAAAGTATAAGTGTGAGAAAGTGCAAGGAAGCAAGTATACACCAGTAGAAGGCTAGTCTCTTGAGATTCTCCCTATAGCCAATTAAGTTAGGAAACATATCCCTTTGGTGGCATTAGCATATTAAAGACTGAGCAATCATTCAACAAAGAACCCTGTTTACAGTTGTTTAATTCAATATTCTCTAAATTTACGTGACTTCAAAACACTATGTTTTCCCGTCTAACACTTATAATTTTACAGAGAGATGACAATACAGACTTGTTTTTTCTTTCAAGAAATTAGGTGATAATGGAAGTGCAAGTAATGATATAGCTTGGAGAAAGGGAGGAAGAGTTGAGAGAAGGTTTTATATCTTTGAAAAAGGGAAGACTCCAGTCATATTTGCAAAATGAAAGGAAGGAGACTCTGGAGAGGGAGAAATGGAAGATGCCATAACATTTATTTAGCAACTGCTAAATAAATAAACTGTCTCAATACTCTGGAGACACAGAGAAGAGGTAACTCCCCATCTGGGGTCCAGCAAAGACCTCAACCAAGAAGTTTCATTTGAGTTGGTTTTTCAAAGGCTCGCAGAGAAGTTACCAGGAGTAAAAGAGAGAAGATGGCAGACATAAGAAAGCATGAGAAAAGAGCATGATAGAGCAAGGTAGGACCATAAAGGAGATTGTGGCTAAAATATGGGGTGCACTGATAGGACATGGGGCTGGAAAATTAGACTGGGCCATATATAGTGCTTTAAAGGACATGCACGGCCAAGTTTGGCATATATAAGACATAAAATAGGGAATGCCGTGCTATATTTGTCTTACAGAAAAACACTTTGACAGCAGTGTGAGTGATAGACTGGAGGTGGAGAAACCTGCAGCAAAGCAGGCAGTTCTGAGCCGATTGCAATTATGGGACCATTGCAGGTTTCCATGGATACAACTATGAATAGAGAATTAGTAACAGAGTATGGAACATCATGTGATCTTTACTGGTTTAAAGCAAACCTCCTACCTCAGGACTCTTGGGCATGTTTCCAAAATATAAACTCAGCATTTCAGTTAACTGCTGCTATGAAAGTTCTTTGGAATCATGAGATCACCCTTCATGCAAAAAGTAGATCACAAAATGTAGGTCGTTCAAAAAAAATCACAACAGCGCTTTGCAAAATGGAGATTTAAAATAATACTCGTTTTAGATTTATTCTTTGGGTCTCATACTTTACTTGAAAGTATAGCTAAGATGGAAAAATTTCTATTTCTGGGTTTTATTTTGAGACACCACAAACTGCATCTTAATGAAAGGTTTAGCAATTATCAGAGCTACCTCATGAAGAGGTAAAGCCCCTTTGTAGAAAGGGAACATGTTCTCTGCTTATTTGAATGGAACCAGTACACAAGCAGCTGAACCTTACCATGCCCAGCCCCTTGGGAGAGCCATGCAGGCACGAGGAGTTTCCCAGATCTGCACAGACTAGTTCTGCAAAGAGGAAACATTGTTTGGCTTTCCACTCAAGGTAGTAATGACTTCACAGGTTATTCCTGTTTTAATTCTTCCTGAAGTGATTTCAAGCTTTATTCAGATTGTTGATGAAAGCTTAATATGTTTTTTAACCATAAATGAAAGAACAAAAGAAGAAATGGCACAAAATCATGCAAACGTTCCTGATACTTTCTTGTTTTTTGGGTAATATATGAAAGACTGGTTTTGAAGCAGGGAGGTATAACCATTCTCTGGTCTGATTTTTTAAGCTTACTTTAAAAGAAACAATCACTTTTTTAAATAACCAGATAGTACAGTATAGAGAAATCAACAAAAACAAATATACGGCATCTTAAGGGTAAGAGTTCAAGAAATGTTAATATAGAAAAAAATGGCCAATGTCTGAGGAATTTAAATGAGATATTATAAGAAAAAAAAGACTTAATTTTTTAAAATTTTCTACATGAACACCTATCATTGGCTAATTTTAGGGTGAAGACATTTATTAAGTAAACTACAAATGTTTCTAATCAAATGGAAAAATGATCAGCCTTACTCTGCTGAAATTCCTAAAGGAAGGATGAAATTTGGGTGCCAAATATCAGCTCAACTTCAGGAAGACATGTCTAGCAATTAGCACCATTGCTAGATGAAATATGCAGCAACTGAGAGGGAGTGTGGGGTCCTTCATTGCTGAAGGGGCCAGTGTGTGCTGCCTCAGAAAGCATTATATATGAACCAGATGACCTTTTTGATTTTGAGATGATATATTCTCAAAGAAAATCAAACTGAGGACTGAACTCAAACCTATTGCAAGAAATCCATCACTTTCCTAATCATTAAGTAAAAATACGATTTCTGGAAGGCTTACTATGTATCAGGCTCCATGCAAGGTGGTGATAGTAACAGACTGAATGTCTTGTGCTTGTGGAGCTTAGAGTCCAACTCGGAAGACAGACACACATTAATTATAAGGAAGGTTGACGACAGGGGAAGCACATGTATTTCTCTTCCTTATAACTATTATCATTATTGCTACAGGAACATTCTTTTTTTCCTGAAAAATTGATACTGTTTTTGAAGCACTCCATTTTTCTCCAACTGAGCTTTACAAATGCTGGAGTCCACAAATTGTATCAAAATGTTGTCTTAATGAGAACAATGAGGCCAGTGGTGATGGAGATTACGGTGAGAAAGGAGATGAATGGATATACACATTCTTGTACACTCTAGTTTTGGTATTAATTTATTAGTAAAGTGCAGATGATTTTCAAGAGGAAGTCTAGATGATACGACCATGGCAACCATGAACCGTTAGAGCAGCAGTCAGTTATTGTGGTGTAAATAAAGAAAACCTATCTCTAAAACCTTGAATTTTATGTTTTATAATGGATGAATTAGGCTGACACCATCTGAACCCATTTATCAATTATGGCATCAATAAAACAGGGACAAGGCATCATGCACCTCCTGATGTGAGGCAAAAGGAAGTGGCCAGTACTGCCCATAAAGTATTCCTGCCATTTGAAAACAGAAAACAAAACCAAAACACAAAAAATCTTCAATCTAGTCAGGCCTCTACCCAAATTAGCAAATTATAGGAAAAGGGGTAGGAGAAAAGGAATAAATTAAAAGAAAACACAAGAATAGTGCTAGATAGCTCCAGAGTATTACCCAGGGTATGTATCCTGACTTCTTTAACATGCATGGGATGAAAAGAGAGGGGAAACTGATAGATTAAGAGATATTTAATCAAGAGCTTTTTAATCACATACAATTTGCAGATCTTGACTGAATCCTGATTAGAATAAACTGTTAAAAACACAGCTTTTTTTGTGGTAATCATTCTGTAACATGTCTATCAAATCATCACACTGTACACCAAGTGTTATATGTCAATTATATCTCAATAAAGCTGGAAAAGAAAACAGTTTTAAGACATTGGGAAATACTGAACATGGACTAAATATTAGACATTATTACTGAACCATTGTTAATTGTGCTTAGTTTGATAATTATATTTTGGTTATATTAAAATAATACTTATCTTTTAGAAAAACATGCTGGGCTGTTTATGGGTAAAATTATATGACTTAAATTATCCTAGCAAGCATATTCACATAAGTGGGAAGAGCAGGTAGATGAAACATGAATGTGAAAATGGGGGTTGATTATTCTATTCTCTCTACTTTTGGGTATGTTTGAAATTTTCCATAATAAAAGTTTTTAAAGAACACTTTCCCTTGGTGATAGGAAGCTATGTCTGGTTCTCATACTCAACCACCAGAGAAAATCTTTAGCTGTAAATATGAAGACTCTTCATAATTCCAAAAAGCTGAGAGATTCAAAAACAAGTTGGTACATGGAGCACAAGACCAAGTTTCAACAAGTGATTGAAAATAAAAACCAAAACCAATGTGAGGTTTTAGAGACTTGTTTTTGATGGAGTGTTGATAATGGCGTGTAGAGGCACCTTCTGAGAGATGAAAATAACAGTGATATGGAATGCCTGATGTCTGAATGTGTCAGATAATTCAAAAGACTCTCAGTACAAGACCTATTTTATATTTTGATTCATTTTACCTTGATTTTAAAAATTATTTCAGTCATGGTCAAAGTTGTAAACATACATATAAGAAAACAACATTTTTGAGAGGGGAGGAAGAGCTGGTACTCCAAGCATAAGTGAACAAGATCATGAGTAGAGGAGGTGAACCTCTTTCAATGATAGGAGGAAAGCAAAGGGCAGGCAAAGAAGAAAAGGCATTGGTGGGATTGGTAGGAGAAGATGAGGGAGCTCAAAGGAGATGTCGTTCTTCGTGAAGTAGGGGGCAAAGTCTTTGGCTGAGAGCAAAGGAAGTGATGATAGTAATGGATGATGGAATCTTGGCAGGACAAGAAGAATGAATTCAAGAATGTATGATGGGTAGTTAGAAAGTGATGGGATTCAATGGATTGAAAGTCTCTGTGCAATCAATGGATTGTGGCAATAGATGTACTCAAGTAAATAAGCTTATGGTTAAATCTCTGAATAATTGGGTATAAATGTAACTTTGCTCCAAATGCGTTAAAGAAAATAGAAATTGAAGGGAACTTTGTGGAAAAATCAGTTTGAAGGCAAAAGATGATCCTAAAGTGTAAGGAACTGGGACCAAATTTATCCATTTTCTAAGTTTCATTCTTGTTTAGGTGAGGAATATTTAAGCATCTCCTACATCAGTGTTTCTTAATCTTATCTTCACATTAGAATCACCTGGGGAGCTTTAGAAAGAATCCTGGACTTCAAACTGCATTACAGATCAATTCAGTCAGACTCCCTGGGAGTGGCCCAGAAATTAATATTCTCTAAGGCCCCCAACCTGGTTCCATTTTGCAGCCAAGATTGAGACACTGGTGTTGTGATAGTTACTCATCTAATCCCATTCCACTTTTTCCCATTTTATCTGATCTCATTCATCACTGAATTTTGAGAACCTTTCCCAGGTACAAGACCTAACCAAAGCACGAGTGTATAGGAGGAATTTTCTACCTGTTCTACCCACATTTCCACTACTGTACCTGTATGTATTTTTAATAATCTGATAGGTCAGAGCTTAGGACATGGACTAAGCCATGGCTTGGTAGGGCCTAGGAAAACTGCCTCACAGGATAGCACCTGTAAGTGGAGCTCCATCTTCTACTTCTGCTTCCATGCTCTAGGCTCACCTAGGTAGAGTCAGCTTTCTCCAGGCATATTGGGCCATCCTCCTTTTTCTTGCTGTTGTGCTTCCTGTCTGTGCAAAACTGAGCAGTGGCCCTGTGGGCAGACCCATTTAGGTCTCACTCTTTCTATTTTAGATGCTCTATATCTGAATTTGAGTGGCACATTCAGACATCTCAGTTTCATAAAGGAAAGAGCAGGATACCCATCTTATACCTTCAGGTTTAAGCCACAATGGTTTCTTACTTTTTACCAGATCTGTGCATTGGTAAAAATCCACTGAAGAATTAATCTTCAGTTATGAAGTGGTACTCAGAAGCTAGGTTAGCTTCTATGCCTAATGTATAGGTACCTTAATCAGAAATCTCATGAAAAGGGGTTTGAGGTGCAGAGCAAGCATAGGGAATTTCTTGGTCCCTGGCTATCATGCCATCCTTAGGAAAAAATTACAACCTAAACCCTAAGTATCTGTTATTACTTTGTACATTTCTAGTGTCTTCTTTATCATTTACCTGCTAGACTCCCCCACCCATACTCTCAATAATCCTGTGGGGTCAGCAGAATTGTTATTTTCTATAGATTATTCAGGATTATTGAGGTTAAGGAACTTGTTCTATAATACAAGTTGGTGAATAGGCCATAACTCGAACAAGCACCTTGTTTGTTATTTTGTGAAACCCGTTCTTCACGAAGGTGAAAAGGGAATTTATCATGTACAAGTACCATAGGAGGTGTTCAATGTCAGCATCTCACAGTTGATAAAAGTTAGTCAGAACTTTTGAGTATCTTTATTCCTAGCTTAGTCTAGTATTCTTGGGTGTTTCTCAAATAACAACAGGAAACACAGAAATCTGTCAAATAAAACCAGGTCTTACCATCATTCATTAAAGAATGAGAGAAAAAAAAAACTGGAAAGCATAGCCTTTTATCATTTATCCTCCAAATCTGGTATGTGATATAGGTGTTCAAGAAATGTTCAAATGGTTGCTACAAATGCTCAAAGCTCAAATATCCAAATAATCATTGGCTTAACAGAAGAAAACTATTCTTATCACAGAGAATCTTTATATTTGACTATTTAAAATATGACCTTTGCTCACTTCATTATGCTTGGAATGTGTGTACAAAGGTAGTGACTCAGCTATGCTGAAGCTGTCTCTGCTCTGTTATTTTTATGGAGATTGTACACTGGTAATTAGCATGTATTATCAAGAAAAGACAATGAGGAATGATGGTTGGTGTTGACATGTTATTCTAGAAGCTGTAGTGATGCATAGGCCCCTGAAAGAATTATTTTGGAAAAAAGAAAAAAAGGAATAAATTATCCTTTAATATTAACATATTTTTCTGGTAATAGAGGCATCAAGAAAAATACCCACAGATACTGCTTTTGAGAAAGAAATTGGTGAAGTCTTCTGGAAAGAAATATAGTGCTAATACTCATTATTTAAGTGCTTTAAAAATGGACCTAACTTTTGATCCAGCTATTATTTCACATCCAATAATGTATTCTAAGTAAATAATCAGAAAACAAGACAGACGATTTTGCAAAAAGGTGTCTGAGAGAATTATTTATGACAGTGAAAAACTGGAAATTAAATATACAGCAAAAAGAAATGACAAGACTGGGTATCTCTGTCAAATTGAACCCTAATAAACCATTAAAATGTTTTTAAAGAATATTTAGTCACAAAATAATTACTCAGGTTAATGTTAAATGAAAGAGAGCCAAAGAAGTATGCCTAAATTTTGACATTTTTTAACATCTTTATGGGAGTATAATTGCTTTACAATGGTGTGCTAGTTTCTACTTTATAACAAAGTGGAACAGCTATACATATACATATGTTCCCATATCTCTTCCCTCTTGCATCTCCCTCCCTCCCACCCTTCCTATCCCACCCCTCTAGGTGGTCACAAAGCACCGAGCTGATCTCCCTGTGCTATGTGGCTGCTTCCCACTAGCTATCTATTTTATGTTTGGTAGTGCATATATGTCCATGCCACTCTCTCACTTTGTCACAGCTTATCCTTCCCCCTCCCCATATCCTCAAGTCCATGCTCTAGTAGGTCTGTGTCTTTATTCCCGTCTTGCCCCTAGGTTCTTCATAACCTTTTTTTTTTTTCCTTAGGTTCCATATATATGTGTTAGCATACGGTATTTGTTTTTCGCTTTCTGACTTATTTCACTCTGTATGACAGACTCTAGGTTCATCCACCTCACTACAAATAACTCAATTTCGTTTCTTTTTATGGCTGAGTAATATTCCATTGTATACATGTGCCACATCTTCTTTATCCATTCATCCAATGATGGACACTTAGGTTGTTTCCATCTCCGGGCTATTGTAAATAGAGCTGCAATAAACATTTTGGTACATGACTCTTTTTTAATTATGGTTTTCTCAGGGTATATGCCCAGTAGTGGGATTGCTTGGTCGTATGGTAGTTCTATTTTTAGTTTTTTAAGGAACCTCCGTACTGTTCTCCATAGTGACTGTAGCAATTTACATTCCCACCAACAGTGCAAGAGTGTTCCCTTTTCTCCACACCCTCTCCAGCATTTATTGTTTCTGGATTTTTTGATGATGGCCATTCTGACTGGTGTGAGATGATATCTCATTGTAGTTTTGATTTGCATTTCTCTAATGATTAATGATGTTGACCATTCTTTCATGTGTTTGTTGGCAATCAGTATATCTTCTTTGGAGAAATGTCTATTTAGGTCTTCTGCCTGTTTTTGGATTGGGTTGTTTGTTTTTTTGTTATAGAGCTGCATGAGCTGCTTGTAAATTTTGGAGATTAATCCTTTGTCAGTTGCTTCATTTGCAAATCTTTTCTCCCATTCTAAGGGTTATCTTTTCGTCTTGTTTATGGTTTCCTTTGCTGTGCAAAAGCTTTGAAGTTTCATTAGGTCCCATTTGTTTATTTTTGTTTTTATTTCTATTTCTCTAGGAGGTGGGTCAAAAAGGATCTTGCTGTGATGTATGTCATAGAGTGTCCTGCCTATGTTTTCCTCCAAGAGTTTGATAGTGTCTGACCTTACATTTAGGACTTTAATACATTTTGAGTTTATTTTTGTGTATGGTGTTAGGGAGTGTTCTAATTTCATACTTTTACATGTTCCTGTCCAGTTTTCCCAGCACCACTTATTGAAGAGGCTGTCTTTTCTCCACTGTATATTCTTGCCTCCTTTATCAAAGATAAGGTGACCATATGTGCGTGGGACATTGTTTATATAAGTAAATAATAAAACTATATTTTGTTCTCTACACAAGTGTATTCTCCAAACTGTCTTGAGTACACTTAACTACAGTTAGAATGTTGGGAAAACACAGTGTTTATTAATATTTTTAAAGTCTGTGGTAGAATAGACTAGACTAGAGGTTAGAAAGCCTGAGTCCCAAGTGGATCTGCCACTGTAGTTATTCATCTTTGTCACTGTAAGCCAACTCTTTAACACTTAGGGTCTCAAGTTACCCTTTTGTTTAAAAAGTGGCTTAGATTTAACAGGTCTAGAATTTAAACACCTTCAGGAGTCCATCAGTTAATATAAAGACATGAAGAAGGTCAACTTCATACATTCATTCAAGAAAGAATTATTGAGTGCCTACTAGATGTCAGGCATGGTACAGGGCACTGGAATTACTGTGGTGGGAGAAACACATGTGGCCAGCTGCTTGTATCGCAACGAATTCAATCTTAATACCTTCCTAGAGGTGGGGGAGTAGGGTGGGCCACAACAGAGTGTCCAGATCAGTATTTTACATGCATTATCTCATTTATTTCTCTCAATATCTGTATGAGATACCTATTATTTTCTACATTTCCCCATTTTATTGGTTAAAAAAGAAGACAGTGATCTTGAATGACTTGCCCAATTTCATAAAGGTATTAAGTAATGGAAAAATATTAAGTAATGGAAACCTTGCAATAGTAAGCAATTTGATAACCTAGTAATATCAAGCAATTGCCTCAGTGAATTGAACTGAAATGAATTCAATTCAATCTTTCTATCAGTTTCTAAATAAGGTAGAGACAAATAAAAGGTTGTACTAGATTACCATCCGTTCCTTTTCAGTTCATAAACCTTATGATTCTATTCTCAATCTAAATTTAGTTCCTTAGATCATATACCGGTGACATCTCTTCTTCATATATTAAAAGTCTATTGTCCTATTATCACCAAGATTCAGGTGTAATTTAGTTTTGGTTTCATGTACCTTTGAGGATGCAGTGGGGAAATAAAGTGATCAAGCTGAGGCTCTTTGATATTCTCATTTGGATTCTACCTTTTATTTTGCTTTAAGAAGTCGCTTCCTCAACATGTTATCAGCTCTGCAGACTATCTTAAAAGTATGCTGAAAATTGTCACCTCAAACATTAATGCATTCGGTGTTTCTTCACAACAGAGAGCTACTGTTGCTGAGTTAAATTAAAAGAAAAAGTGCAAAACAATTTACAGAAACCTAAAATCCAAAGCTAAATGATAGACATGCATTAGATAATGCTCTTTTATGAATACATTGAGAAAATTAGACAATTCTAGTTTAGAACCAAAGTATACCTTATCTTTGAAAGAAATATATTGGAGTAAAATTCTGAAAAGTGAACAGCATAAAAACCCAGGTCAAATGTAACATCATCCAAGAACCTTCTTTAAGTCTGCTACTGAAAACTAATTGCTCTGTTCATGGTACTCCCAAAGGATATTATCTGAATCCTTAAGAAGGCCTATCAGTCTGTCTTGAACTTGTTAACTGTCTTTACCAATAAGTACTGAACTGTTAAGGGCAGTGGTCAATTCATTGAAATCTCTGTATACCCAGATCATGATGCTCTGTGCATTGTAGACCTTCCATATATATTTCTAAATACGCAAATGACTAATTTAAATAAAATTACATTTTTTCTATGTGGAGTAGGACTTTCCTTCTATTCAAACATGACTTCAAGCAAACCATTTACCTCTGAACTTCAATTTGCTTATTGGTAGAAGGGGATATACATCTGTTTTGCCTACAACATAAAGTTTTAGATGTCAAAGAATATGATAAATCTAAGAGCCCTTTAGGTTAGCTGTGAAAGCATAAAGACAAAAAATAATTCTTAGGTGTCAACAGGAAGGGCCAAGACCAGTCATTCATTTTATTCCCCTCTCTTAATGCTTTTGCCATTTTTCTAGTCTCCAGTACCTGAACCTGAGTCATCCTTGACTCTCACTCTTTCTCACTCTACTCCATTGCCAAGATCTGTCTTCTAGGTTCCTACACTGTATCTTAGCTTGACTGTATTGCTTTATGCAAAGATTATCCAATTCAGTCATTTTATTACAAACAGTTTCTAAGCACCTACTATAGGCCAGACACGGTGTTGTGGGTACTCTGGTGAACACAATGACCTCTGTCTTCGATCCCATGGAGCTTATACTCTAGCAAGATCCAAATAAATGGGCAATGATACACAATAATTCGTTTTTCACTAAAGAATAATGGCACCTAACTCATCCTGGGGTAGGAAGTTTTCCCCAAAAGGTGACATCAGTATCACTACAACTACCACACCACAAGCCACTGTCATCATCATCACCATCATCATCTTAACATGTAATAGATTGCTACTGTGCATCAGCTGTCCTAAGTGCTTTTCATGTATTATCTCATTTATTCTCACAACAACCTTATGAGAGAGGTACTATTATTTTTACTTTACACATGAGGATATTTAAACAACAACAAACCTTGACTAAGGTTTTCTTAACTAATCTGACGTTTAAATCCAGAGCCCGTGACCTTAAGCCAAAATACTGCTTAAATTATTCTGATACCAGAGGAATGAACAGGGGTAAGAACGAGAAGAACTCAGTTAATTTTTCAAGAAGCAAGAATAACATGTACAAAGGTCTGGAGATGAAAGAGAAGGGTATATTAAGATAACTGAAGAAAGTTCAATGTGTACAGATCCTGGAGGGGATGGAGGTGGGGATAAGATAATGAAGTTAGAGAGGGTGTCAGGAGCCAAATTATGTAGGGACTTATAATTGTAATTAAGGTATTTAGATTTTATTTTAAAAGCCAACTATTGCAATAGCTGTTCAACAGGCATTGATTTCATTCAACTCATTTACGTGAAACAACTTTCATTCGGGTGATGTTCTAAGTGCTGGAGATACAGCAAGGAACAAGATAAGAAGGTCCTTAATCTCAGCAAAATAATTTTAAAAATAAACCAGAAGGTAAGATACATTGCTAACTACTATCAATATAATGGACTGAAAACAGAATAATGTGATAGGAAATGACGAGGTCAACACTGGATGATATGGAAAGGTGTCTCAGAGGACACGGACTTTCATCTTTGCCCTGATATTCATTCTGGTTTATACTCAAATCTGTAGCTAAAACAAGGTTTTTAATAATCTCTTCTTAACCACTTATCAAAATACTTTAAATTTTTATTTATAAATTATACATCCATTTAAGAAACATAGATGGATTTAAAGTGAAAGTGAAATTACTTTTTATTTCTACTCTAAAGTGATAACCATTATTAGCTATTTGGTATACATCCTTCTTGATAATTATTTCCATATGAAGTTTCTGCTTTCACATAAATGAGATCAGAGTTACTATTTGATATCTGTTTGGTTTGTTTTTTAGCATATGATGAACATCATTCCAAGTTAGTACAGAACTAATTCATCCTTTTGGAAAAGCACGATTACAAGCATATTGTCCAAAGTTTATGCCATAATTTATTTAAGATACCCCAATTAATGGACATTTCAGTTGCTACTAATGTTATAATGTTAGATAACATACTACTGTCGATGTCATGTACAATATATTAAGTATTGCTCAGTTGTGAACTTAGGATAGATATATTAGTAAAAGTAGGACGGCCAAGTATAAAAGTATGCATGTATTGAATATTGGTGCATTCTACCATATTGTTTTCCAGCAAATTTATGCCAATTTCCAGTCTCATAAGTATGCACAATTTACATCTGTGATGACAGTACCTATTTTTTACTTGTTAGTGGCTAGTACTAACCACTATTAATCTTTTAAAATCTTTGTTAATCTGATAGGTGAAAATGATCTTGCATTGCTTTAATCTTCATTCCTTCGTTATTAGTGATATTGAGCATCAAGTTCTGCTTCTCTTCATGAGAACTCTCTCATCACTCCAATCATAAATTCTCTAAAATTCTTCAGTGCTCTTCCTGTTCTCTCCTTAAAATATTGATTATTTTCTATTTGTCTTAATTTTCCTACTAGATTGTTGGTTATCCAAAGCCACCTTTCACATAGTACCTGGAAGACAGCAGCTGCTCAAATACCTCTAAAATAAATAATTAATTCCACCAAAAAAATTAATTCTATTTATTCCACATCCAAGACTCCACTTTAAAGAAATAATTAAAAATATGATGTTTCTATAATCAAGTAAAACAGCTGCATAGGTACAAGGGAAGGGGAATGGGGATGAAAAGGAAAATGACTTCTACGTTCTTGCCGTGGAAACAAGGAAATAAAAAGGGAAGGGGAAAGTCGTAGGAAAAATTGATGGTTTAAGTTCTCCCTTTTGCCTGTGTAGCTTCTATCCCTGACCCCCACCTTCTGCCCCAAGATCTATTCAAACCCCTCCCTGCCAGAAGCCCTTCCCTAAAGCCTCACTAGTACCAGTCTCCACTTTCTCTGGATTCTATTTTATTTACTGCAAATGTCACATTGTAAAGCATTTAATTTGTCTCTAAATTATTTCTACTTTTTATCCTTTCTTTATATCCAGGACCCAAGGGCATCAAGGGTAGGACATTTAGACTTTTAGTTCTCCAATCACCTAAAACAGTAAGACACTGTGGGTGCACAGCAAATATCTTCAGAAGAGCTTCTTTCACCCAGACAGTGAGTAATCAAAATGTCTCATTATGAAGGGGACTAGAATTTATTAAGCCATGACTATAGTCTAGCTGATTAACAATAATGATTTTATATGTCATGCCAACCTCACAAACCTCACAAACAAATCATGCTCTCCATTTGAGAGTCAGCAGCAGGTATACAGATAGAATTCAGCTCAGTAAGCCTCCAAAGCTCCTTTCTTCCACCCTGTCCCCTTGAGACAGGCAAATAAAAGTCTCAACTTCTTGATGCATAACCTCGCTGAACTAAATAGGCTATAGCAATGCACTCAGAAGGAAAGGTGTGAGTAAGATTATTTGATGATAAAAGAAGAGAGGCCATTTCTTCAGGAAGGTGATGCCAGTGGACTTTTAAAATCCCTCACTCTGGCACTGTCTCTATTAAAGAAAGAATCTGGTTAGGATTTCTAAGATACTGAATTCAAGTTTTTTCTTTAAAATGATCCCTCTAAGGAAATAATGCCTAGAGTGGGAAATACATGGACTCTAGAGCCAGACAGATCTAAGGTCAAATTCTGGGCTCTACTTCTTCCTAGCTCTGGACCTATCAGGTTATTCTAACCTGAGTTTATTAATAAGCATCAGTTCCCACATCTGCTGAAAGACACAATCGCCCCACAGGGTTGACTTAAGGTTTAAGATAACCGTATCTCTAACATGGGTCCTGGTCTATGATAAGCTGTCTCAAAGTGTTAGTGGACTTCCTCTCACACATCCTTTCTCCACTGGGAAGAGAATAGTTCTTCACTGCAGACTTTTCATGTGACTCAAAGCGCTGAGCTCTCTGAACACCTTTTTTTTTTCCCCCAGTCAGCAGGTATAAGGAGAGGGCCCTCTGTCAGATAATGATTCGTGTGATTATGTCAAGTTAGGCTTGGGAAAAATCAACCTCTTACTCAAACTGAAGACAGTTCCTCAGAAGCATTTCTCTAGAGACTGATCAACAGGAGACTGTGCTGTCTTTAAAGGCAGGACCAGGATCAAATTCTTGTTTGTACTCAGAGCCTAGCACAGAGCCCAGCACCAGCCAGGGAGCAATATTAGGGATTCAGTTTAACGCATTCAAAGCAAAATTCCTTCTTGGAGAATTTACAGTATGAAAGACCAAAATAAAATAATCATACCTGATCCTGTCTGTTTGTTCATTTGTTTTCACCCACAGTAGCAGTCCCTAGAGATACAGACATGACCAAGGGCAGAAGCAAGCTTTACCACATCTGCTAACAGTCCTGAAAAGGCATTCTTCACACACTTATCTGCCAAAGCAGTGACTCATGAAATTGAGAACGTGCTAAGATTTGGTGAGAAACGCTTCATATAAAATTAACATAAGCAAAAGGTTACTCGAGGGAACAGTGCACTACTTTTTTAGGTGACCCAGTTATGGCTAAATTTGGAAAGTTGGCAAGGCTGATTCTTCCCTTTAAAACAGATCTCACAGAAACATAAGATACTATGCAGCCTCGGGGCCCAGATCTTTGCTGGGCCATCAATAGTGGGAAAGGCCTTTGAAAAAGCCAGACGCCGTGGATGTGTCTGGTCACCTCACTTTGCTATTGAGATCACCGTTTACTAGAGTGTGGTTTGTGAGAGAGGAATCAGAAGGGAAGAAATAAAAACTACAACCTATTTAACAACACTCAAATAGTGGTAAGTATATGCCAAGCACTATGTAAAGTATAGTACAAATGTTTATTCCCATAACAACCTTATAAGATGCTGACTATTATTGTCTCCATTTTATGGATGAAGAACTCAGAAATAGAGAGTTTAAGTATCTTGCCACAAGGCAATGAAGCTAGTAAGTGGCAGATCCTGGATGCAAACAGAGGTAGTTTGGTTCCAAAAATCTGTGCTCTTGATCCTCACACTGCCTTTTAATGTGATGTAATGTTACTACATATAGTAAGACGACATCTATTGTTTGGTTTCTGGCAGAAACTGACAATTGTTTCTGAGAGGCAATGCAGTGGAGGTTCAGAATGCTGACTCCAGAGAAGACTGCTTGGCTTGAATCCTGAATTATATGCCCATAAACCAAGTATTCTGGGCAACGTAGTTAATCTCTCTGTGCCTCAGTTTCCTCATCTGTATATTGGGTATAATAATAGACCCTATGTCATTCAGTTTGGAGGATTAAATAAGTTAACACCTATAAAGCACTCAGAACAGTATTTGGCACATAGTAACGATCAAGGATTAACTATTATCGTCTATCAAAAAAAAAAAAAGAGATACTCTCTTGCTTCTGGGTTACAAAAGAAACACCATAATTCTCATTGATTTTTGTGAGAAGACACGTATAGATGGAAGAATATGATCTTTGGTAATGTGATAGACTCTGGTTAAAGTCTCACCTCCAACTCAGCCCCAAAACTTGGGAGAGTCACTTAATCACCCTGAGCCTTAGTTTCTTCATCTGTAGAATGGGTTAACACACACCTGACACAGTTGAGGTGAAAATTAAGTGAGATAATGTGTATAAAACTATGGAAACCGAAACCTGGCCAATACGCAAATAAAATTACCAGAGTCCCTGCCTTCCCTTTATATGTATGACGGGCTATACTACTGGAGGACACTGAGTGATTTTACCAGACTCCAGCATTCTTACCAACCTGAAACGTGTCATGACTGGCAGCATTTAATTGACAGGCCCAAAGACACCTAAGGGCTTAAGGATATTTTTTAACTTATTTATGAGAATAAAATTTGGAGACTATCAAAATGTCCAGTAATAGGAGGCAGGGTAGTTAAATGCATCAACTATATGTTATTTTATGCACTCCTTTAAAATTATAACATTTGCCTTATATCCCAACAATTACACCTTTATAAATTTATTTTATGTCACTAAATCTTATATGCTAATATATATGATTTATCATGTCGTAATTGTAAAGGGAAAAAGCTGGAGTGACCGATTATCAGTAGTGACCCATTATTTACCCATTATTTATCAGACCCATTACTTAACAGTATTTATGTATTTTAAATACATAAGGGTTTAGATACAATGAGATGTGCAGATAGATAATACTAAAAGGAAAAATTTTAAACTATGCCACCTCTGAATATTTCAGTAATGTTTGTTTTCTTCCTTATGCTTTTGTGATTTCCAACTTTTCTATAATACACATATTAAAAGTCATAATTGATAATAATAATTATCCTATAATGAGCATCTATTACCTTTGTAATCAGAAAACAAATGCTTTACAGAATATTTTAGTAGTATTTTTTTACCCCTGATACTTCTTACAAGTCCTTCATAGGAAGCACACATTAAAAAACCAAAAACCAAAAACCAAAACCTTTTACCAATGTGGTCATCATCATAAGTTCATGACAGGTCCCAGATAGTGACCCAAACCAGAACTAACCTGGGGGAAAAGTCAGGTGGCTTGTTAGGCTCTGAACTAAAAGACATGAAATCTACTCCACTATTGATGAAGAAGGGAAGGGAGGAAGAGGTCAGCTGGTGGTGGGAGGCCTGAGCCACAGGGTCAGTGGCAAACTCTTTTCTGGCCTGGCCCCAGGCCTGATGACAATGCCCTTGCAATCCTTACTCTAACTTCCCTAATCTTGCCAATCTTGCCTTTATAGCGTCACCTGCCAATCTCTTCTGAATAGGGCAGCCTAGGACAAGGGCAGCAGCTCGAGTATGTAGCCCTGGTCATTCACTACCACACCAGCATCAGAGTCATAGACATACCCACAGAGTACTGTCAGACCTCCTCTTCCTCTAGTATCTTCTACATGCTGTTTATTCTGCCTAAAACATCCTCCTCCCTCTCTCCCTAAGTTTCTCTGCCTGACTCTTCCTTTTCCAGTTACCAGCCGAGGTGTCACTTCTTCTAGAAAGTCTATCCTAATGCTTTAGGCTGGGATACATGTATCTGCTAGATGTTCCCCAATGGCTTATGCCTCGGGTTGGGCCAATCGCCCTGTATTCTAATTTATTATTTACTTACTGGTTTCTCAAAAATTACTATAAGCTTTTGAAGCCAGGAATTATATATTATTCATAGTTTTTTCCTCAGTATGAATCCAATGTTTGGTAAG
The DNA here is from genome assembly GCF_949987515.2 of Delphinus delphis. Taxonomy (NCBI): domain Eukaryota; kingdom Metazoa; phylum Chordata; class Mammalia; order Artiodactyla; family Delphinidae; genus Delphinus; species Delphinus delphis. The sequence goes on along the minus strand of NC_082690.1, from coordinate 48,946,013 downwards.
TAGTTCAAGCTCAGCAATTTTTTTTTGTATGAATAAATGAATGGTCAATGTTGAAGTAAAAGGTCCTTGCAGCACCTTTATACATTCCCTATAGAGAAAACACCACTGACTAACAAGGAAAGTAAGCACCTAGAAGTGACTGGATGAGATCAGAGTAGTTGACTATTGAACAGAATGGTTGGTAGTATATACAGATCAATAGGGATAGTTGATGAGGCCCCTGAAATCCTGAGGGGCTCAGATGCTTAGAGAAACTCAAAATTCCATCACAACTGGTCTCCTGACTGAGACTCCTCGTTTTACAACTCTAATTGTAACCTGTGTGCCCTTATGCTTCTATTTTTATCAGTGGCCCAAGTGGTGGTACCTGGAAACCAGTGATAACAATCATTAAAAAACAAAGTAGCTAGTGAATCTACTGTACACGTAACTCCCTCATGAGAACACCTACACTAATGAGGAGTGAACTACAAAGATTTTTATGTGTCATTCTCACCCAATGAAAGATGATTTTGCCATTAGTTGATTCTAAGAGAAAGCAAATAATGTATAATAGCTTTATGCCAAAGATTTTCATTGCAATTTTGTTTTTAACAGCAAAATCCTGGAAGCCATCTGAACATAAATGAGTGGGGATAGTCTCACTATTATACTGTGATTTCCCCCAAGATATATAATTTTTATTTTTACAGTTTTTTTAAAGTATGAACGGACTTATAATAAACTACACATATTTATTATTTTTATTTATTTATTTGTTTTTCGGCGGTATGCGGGCCTCTCACTGTTGTGGCCTCTCCCGTTGCAGAGCACAGGCTCCGGACGTGCAGGCTCAGCGGCCATGGCTCACGGGCCCAGCTGCTCCGCGGCATGCGGGATCCTCCTGGACCAGGGCATGAACCCGTGTCCCCTGCATCGGCAGGTGGACTCTCAACCACTGTGCCACCAGGGAAGCCCCTAAACTACACATATTTAAAGTATACAATTTTATAACTTTTGAGCTACATAAATTCCTGTGAAACTATCAGCTCGGTTAAGATATTGAACATATCCATCACTCCAAAAAGTTTCCTGGTGCACCTTTGTAATCTTTCCCTTCCACCTCTTCTTATTCCTAAGCAATCACTTTTCTGCTTTCTTTCACTGAAGACTGATTTGAGTTGTCTAGAATTTCCTATCAGTGGGATTGCCTAGTAAGCACTCTTATTTGTCTGATTCTTTCATTTAGCATACAGTACTTATTTTGAGATTTACGCACATTACTGCATGTATCAATAGTTTATTCCTTTCTGTTGCTGAGTAGTATAACATTGTACGGATATGTCATAATGTCTTTATCCATTTTCCTGTTGATGGATATCTGGGTATCTGCACAATTTTGCTATTAAAAATAAAGCTGCTATAAACATTAGAGTACAAGTCTTTATGGACTTATATAACATATGGCTTCACTTCTCTTCAGTAAATACGTAGGAGTGGAATGACTGAGTTGCTTAGTAGATGATGTCTGTGAAAGTGCGTATAATGTAATACTAAGTGAAAAGGCAGGATTTAAACATAGCCATATGAAAAATGACAAGAAAATTTAGTGTAATGACAAAATACACTAAAACTTAGAGTGGCTTTTTAATTTGTGTGGTGGGACTATAGGTAATATATTTTCTTTTCTCATTTGTAAAAGTTTTCTAATATTTTCATATTGTTTAAAATATTTTTAAACAAAGGGGAGGAGTAGTGATATTTGTTAAACACCCACTATATGTGGGAATATATATATAGAGAGAGATAGATCTATATCCGTATCTACACTACTTTGTCTTTACAGTGACTTCATGAGATAATTATATCGGCTCAGTTTCACAGATGAATCAACTGAGGCATAGAAAGATTAAGTTATTTGCCTAATACTCCATAGCTGGTAAGTGGCAGGACTGTGATTTGAGCCCAAAACTATCTGGCTACAAAGTCTTGTCCTTTCAAATCCTTAATCATGTATACCAGATCATATATCTTTATAAAACGGAGGACACAGATGGAACATTATGAATTCCTGAATGCAAGTACAAGGTGATGAGATTCTGTTGAACAAGTTTGCACTGCAGTGTTCTGTGGGGCAGCCAGGCTGAATAGGAGCAGTGCGACACGCTGGGGACTGGCTTGATCTAATTTGAATTCCTCCAAGCAACACTATCAGGACAACTGATCTCTCTTGAGGTACCAAGACTTCACACAATGTTCAGGGTAACCAAATCAGGAAGGAAATATTGGTATTTTATATCTGATATATACTATTAGGCAGCTTACAAACACCAGATAGCAGTTCATCAAAGTCAGGCTAGGAAAAGACTCTCTGTGATCTAAGTCATCAAAGAGAAGCTCAGTTCTTGGCAAGTAACCTCTAAAATTTCATACTAGGCTAACGATGTTAGCCAGCTCCCTTCAGAGGGGAGAGTTCTGGCTCTGCCATTCACCAGCTATTTGGCTTGGGCAAGGTATTGGATTCACTCTGAGATTCGACTTCTTCAACTGTAAAGCGAGGAAAAGGGTACCTATGAAAAGAATTGGTTTTGAGAGTTGAGAAAAGGCATGTAACAGTCGGCATGATGCCCTGCAGAAAGTAAGTGAATAACAACTGCTCTTATTGCTTCTGCAATTGTTTTTGATGCTTTTCGTCAATGCCATAGACTCAATGCCTAAATGCCCAGATAAAATGATGAGCTGAGAAGAGTACAGAATAAAAGCTTTTAATCCTTCTCTGGAATTCTTCAAGATTTTTTAGAACCTGCTATTCTAAGCTTTCCTACCTCCGGTCATTTAAATCAATGGTGGAAATCCCTTGCCCAAGAACAGCTAAAATGGTCAGATTTAGAGCACTCGCAGCAAGAATACATTCTCAGGTTGAAGTGACATCATATGGTCACCAAGTGGGAGGCAGACATTTATCTTTCCTGAGCCTCCCTATTCACAGCTGTAAATTAGGCCCTCGCCTGCCTATGCATCTCATGTTATTTCTGTGATGGAATGAGAGGCATGAACACTTTTGATCAACTGTGAAGAACTATGAATATGTAACAGTGGTTTCAGATAAAGTGAGGTAGCGTAAATAGCGTTATATATTATTCATTCATGTATTAATTTTTTCAATAAATATGTGTTGAGTGCCTATTATATGCCTGAAACTCTGCCAGATGCTAGAAAAACAGAAACAAATGGGCACTGAGTCCAGCTAAGAGAAGCAGATTTATAAAAAGGTAAGTGCTATCTTTTGATAGAGAACTATAGAGACTGTGGAGACCACAGAAAAAAGTTCTTTGGGGAAAAGCAAGGAAAGTCAGCAGATGCTTTAAAAAAGCAGGTAATGTTTTGAGCTGATACTGAACATAAGCAAGCAGTAGAAAGAGTGTGAGTAAAGACGGAAGGTGTGGAAGCCTGACAGACACACTCGTGGGGGGTAAAAAGGAATAACGGGTGAAAGAAAAAGTTAAATTAGATTAAAATTAAGGCTGGCGAGGCAAGGAGGAGCTAGATCATGAGATGCCTGTAGACAAATGTTACAGTGTTGGAATTTTAACTCATAACAATGTAGAGAAATTGGTTTTATATAATAGAGAAAGCAGGTTAAATTTGCATTTAGAATAATCTCGTGTCAGTAAACTGTCGTCAGGGAGACCATTTAGCTTGGACTCAGACAAGTGCTAACTAATAATTTTTTTCTTTCCTTATCTCTAAAATACCTTCCTGTCTACTTAACAAGTTTAATCATCTTGAGAGTATGTGAGTGGAAGTTTTATAAGATGAAGAACACCACATAATGCGAGATGTATAATGATCACTGTTATTCTGTCTTGTCATTTTCACCTTCTGGACAATCAGTTCGGCTACAGGGGTTAAATCTATTGTGCTATAATGTACATTTGCTGTTTTACAGGACTTTCAAAGTAGCCATAGGAGCCCTGCCATGATTCTTAATTTTTCATGAGTTAATCCAATAAGAAGAAAATAAACATAACTGATTGAACTCTTAAGTGAAAGCCACACTTACTCAACCAAGCACTCGAGCAAGCACCCAACTCATAAGGATGATACAGTTCAATGGAATATTTCCCCATTGATTAGTTCTGTCATTTCTAATTGCTCTGAGTGAGAGTTACATAACATGGAAGGTGTTAGGCGTCATGATTGTAATTCTGGGGTGGAGAGACCAATGAAAAATAAGTGTAGCTTTAGTTTCCTTAGATGAGTTCAATAGCTCTGTACCTAGCACAGGCACCTTACACATAGTAGACTCTCAATAAATGCAGATTGAAAGCAAATGGAGTCATCAGAACCGTCGAACACCCACTAACTACTGCTCTTGGTCACCTTAAGTGTTAGTTCAGGAAGTATGGAAATGTTCACTATCTAGCACTATCATTAGAAGAAAAATGAAATTACATTTGTGAAGGTACTTAGTAAATCTTAAATAACTACATAAGTTTAAGACATTAGAGTTTTTATTATTGTTAGCTTCACTTTGAAGTTGATGGGGGATATTTTCCCCTTTTTTGCAGATGAGTAAATGAAAGCACAAAGGAGTTAAAGAACTTTTACAAAGAAATGTAGCTAGAAAGGTGAGTCAGATCTCATTGCCCAGTTCTAAGTATCCCTCCTTCCTTCCCTTTCTTTTATATTTTCATTCGTTCAACAACGATATTATTAGGATAAAAATATAATTCCACACCCAAAGTGGGCACTTTCAAAAACCAAAGTGAGTACTATTAATCATTACCCTGGGAAAACCAGAGATGAAAGCCAGGATTTTTTTGGGTAACCTAGCTGCCACAGATGGAATATTTACATTCCTCCAAAATGCGTATGTTGAAACTGAATCCCCAATGTAATGGTATTTGGAGGTGAGGATTTGGGGAGGTGATAAGGTCATGAGGGTGGAGCCCTTATGAATAGGTTTAGTGCCTTTATAAAAGAACCCTCGAAGAGATCCCCTGCCCCTTCTGCCATGTGAGGACACAATAAAAAGACTGCTATCCATAAAAGAGGAAGCAGACTCTCACCAGGCAGTGAATCTGTTGGTGCCTTGACGTTGGACTTTCCAGACTCCAGAACTGTGAGAAATAAATTTCTTTTGTTTATATGCCACCCAGTCTATGGTATTCTGTAATAGCTGTCAGAACTAAGAGATTAGCGTATTTGATCACCTTAAATATTATGTACTGGAAATAGAGGAATAAACAAGAAACAGCCTTTTCTCTCAGAGCTTAATGGAAAAAATAGAAAAAATAAGCAATGAAAGTAATGTAGTGCTATAAAAGCTAAAATAGGGGCTTCCCTGGTGGCACAGTGGTTGAGAGTCTGCCTGCCGATGCAGGGGACGCGGGTCCGTGCCCCGGTCTGGGAAGATTCCGCACACTGCGGAGCGGCTAGGCCCATGAGCCACGGCCTCTGAGCCTGCGTCCGGAGCCTGTGCTCCGCAACGGGAGAGGCCACAGCAGTGAGAGGCCCGCGCACCGCAAAAAAAAAAAAAAAAAAAAAAAAAAAAAAGTGTGAAAAGCTAAAATAAAGGTTATGGGAATTTGGAAGAGGGACACTTCAACTAGTCTTTGGGTTTAGAAAACACTTAAAAAAGGATGTGATCTGTGCACTGAAACTCAAAAGCTGAAGTATCCTGATAGATAAATAGTAAAAAGCCTCTGAAGCAGCAGAAAGAGTCTTTAAAAAGTGTGTCATATTCAGGAAATTATGAAGATGTTGGTATAGAAGAGTACAGGTTCATATGGGTAAGTAAAAGGAAAGACGATAAGAGAGGTGGGGAGAGAGATGACCTTGGGGCCTTAATGTTTTTGCTAAAGAGATTGTACTTAAACCTGAAGGTTACTGGAGGATTTTAAGCAGGAAATCAATGCGATCAAAATCTGCATTAAAATGTTCCCACTTCCATCAGTATTGTACACAAGGCACTCACTCTAGTGGGCCTCCTGCTGCAATGCATTTGTGTCTAATAAATTCTAACCATCACACGTTAAATGAATCACAGACACACAAGAATGTGAGAATAATCAGCAAGACCAAAACAAATAACAAAGCATCAAGTAAAATCCTGTCAACCAAAACCAGAAAAGTGGGCTGTAGGAAAATGAAAGCCAGGGATGCCTGAGGAAAAATAATGTTTTCAGGTCTGAGATCACAGAACATGAAAATCTAAAATTAAAAGAACCCTCAAAAGAAACCAAAGTACTCCCAATTCCAAAGAATTCTTTGGCTCTACTGAAAAGCAAAGTCTAATCCTTTCTGGAAGAAAATACCCCCCAGTTTTGACCCTCAGAATTCCCATTATTTAAGTTCAGCAAAAATATAAAGTCACAATTAAGGAGACATAATGAAACAGACCACCATGAGAAACAAGAACAGATTTAGACTTACAAGGACTTCAGATATTAAGATTATCAGATACATAACTTAAAATGACTATGTGAAAAGTTTAAAGAAACACAAGAAGATATTGTAGAACATTCACAAATCCACTATCCAAGAGGGAGATTATAAGCTGATCACATTGACTTATTGATAGGGTATATACGGAAACATTTAGCAAAGGTATAGAAGATTTGAAAAACATAACTAGCAAACCTGACCTACTGAATATAGTTAGAAACCTACATCCAACAATTAGAAAACACATTTTTCCAGGTAAAGAGAGAACACTGGCAAAATGTTGGCCACATTTTAGGCTAAAATAAATTTAAAAGAATATTTATTTATTTATACAATTTTTCCTGGACATTATTTTATCAAATTAGAAATCAATAATAGAAAGGAAAAAAATCCCCATATTTTTGAAAATTAAAGGAAAAAAAAAACTTCTAAATAACTCTTGGCTCAAAGAAATCATAAAATAAATTTTTATAAAAAGTTTTATTTGAATGTTAATAAAAATACTGCATATCAAATGTGATGGGATGCCAATGTACCTAAAATATTTTGAGGAAAATGTATTTAATGCTAATATGAAAGAAAAGGGCTGATTCGGTGAGCTAATCATCCATCTTAGGCATTCACAAAGATAAGAACAGAGTAAACCTAAAATAAGGCAGAAGAAAAATGATAATAGTAAGAGCAGAATTATGAAATTAAAGCAAAAATAGAAAAAGAGGAAGAAATAAAAAAGGAAAGGAGGAAGGAAGGGAGAAAGAAAAGGAAAACATCTTACACCAGGGATACAAAGTTGGTTGAACTCTTATAACTCAGTCAATGTAATTAGTCACTTGAACAGGGTAAGGGAGAAAAATTATATGCTCCTTTCAATAGATAAGGGGTGGGGGAGAGATACTATCAGTAACAATAAAGGAACCTGATGAAAAATCTTACAAAAGTTTTTCAAAGTTAATGATATTTTTTTAATGTAAGATATTTATGGAGAAAATTATAACACTTTATTGAAAGACACAAAAGATCCAAATAAATGCAAAATAATCCAAATTTATAGAAGGAAGACTCAATATCAGACAAAGATCAATCTTCCTAAATTGACTTAGAGGTTCAGGCAATTCCAGTGGTAACCTCAAAAAAGATTTCTGTGGGACTTTCCAAGTTCATTCTAAAATTCACATGAAAGAGTAAAACCTAAACAAAGCCAAGACACTCCTGAAGCAAAACAAGGTAGAAGAATTTGATCTATTAGACATCACGATTAATTATAAAGAATCTTAATTAAGATAATGTGGATTTTGCACAGGGATACACAAATTGACCAATGAAACAGAATAGATAACACAGAAAGAGGCCCACATAGTATAGAAATATAATATAGGTCAGAGTGAGTAGTGCAGATAACTAGAGGGAAAAGGAAGGAAGACTATTTAATAAATAGCGCTTTGACAACTATTTATTTATCTGTGAAAAAGAATACACAAGAATCAAAACCAGATTGATGAAATACTTAAGTATATAAAAGACAAAAGTTATAGCTTGATAACCTTATGATCTTGGGGTAGGAAGATGTTTTTAAAACAAGACAGAGAAAGTGCCAACTATAAAGAAAGAATTGATATATCGGACTACATTAAAATCAAGAGCTTAATCTACAAAGTGGGAGAAGCTATCCACAACACTTATATCAATAGTGAATCAGTACAAGGTATCAAATACTCCTATAAATCAATAAGACAAAAGGCAATGTAATAAAATATAGGCAAACAGCATTGAACGGTCACTTCCCAGAAACAGAAACATGAATGCTAAATAAACATATTAAAAGATCCTCAATACTACTCTTCATCCAGAAAACACAAAGTAAGTAAAGCAAAATGCTCAATGACATTTTACACCTGCTAAATGGGAAATAAGTACACAAGAAATTTGGAAGAGCACTGAAAGCAGGGGCTGCTGGCTGACTCACTGCCCAGTTGGTCAGTTCGTACTAATAAGCATTTGCAATTAGCTGGACAAAAGTGAAAGTCAGTCTAAGTGGGCAGCTGCAGACCTTACACTCACCAGTACGGGTGGTAACTGTGTCCTAGGAACAGGGAAGGAGAGACAGTGTGTGCATGTGGGATAATGGGGGGGGGGGGGGGAAGGGGGTGTCTGATTAGAAAACTGCCAAGCCAAAAGCTATCAACATATAGTGGTAGAAAACAATCCTAATTACCTACCAGGAAGCATGAGGAGCCCATAACATAGGAAGTTGCTTGTTGAAATTTTGCATTAATAGAACGATTTTTTAAAGCTGTTATTAGACTCTTAAAAGTCCAACAGTAAGTGAAAAGGTAGGGACCCCTCTTTCCCCTGTTATACATCAGAGGGCATTGTTTGATATAATTTGCCACTTACTGGTTTATCTTCAGAGAATGGGCTGCTTTGTATTTAGGGACTTTGCTACAAAAGCAACCTTTGGAAAAGCCAGCATGATTGAGGGCAGAGAAGTGCCTTCCTTTGTGTCAGAGAAAAACATTGGTATTTTGAAGGTAACTTTATTCTGAATGACTTTTTTCTTGTCTAACAACTTTGATAGATAATTTGGTATAATTTTCAGTCTGTCACCAGAAATAGTCTTTCTTGACAGGACTGTGTGATTGAACAGCATGCTCCGACAACAGCACTGGCTCACGGATATTAGGTATCATAAGTGGGATCGGTCTGATCACAAGGGTTCTGGAATATGGAACCCAAAAGCTATCAGATTCCTTCATAAGAATCTGATCCCACAATGGATTGAAAACTTTAAACATCAGTACTGATTACAGAGTAAAACCTAACTTTTGCATACATTGATTCTGGCCAGTGAAGGTAGCAACATGTTCGCTGCTTCAAGGAGGGAGACAGGAATTCTAACTGCTGGGGGTGGAGGCGGGGAGCATATACCAGGGAAGATGACTATTTAGCTTCCAACTGAAGGATGAGAGCATTCCAACGTGTGTTGGAATTGGTGTTACAGGCAGAGGAGAGAGCATAAGAAAGATATCAGACTGGGTCATCGAATGAGGAACGGACAATTTACTACGGCAATAGCGTACAATTAATTAAAAGGTCAAAATGGCACACCAAGGCCTGAACTTGGAAAGATTTGAATGTCATGCTCTAGCTCTATTTTGCAGGAAATGGAGGATATCAGCCACTATGATACTTCCTCAAAAGCGCTTTCAAATCAGTGTTGGCCACGGTGGTCTATCAGAGGAGTCTGAGCGATAAAACAATCTCTGATGGTCAATCACTGTACTATCTCTTATATCCACTTCCTCCTTTCTACTCCTACAGCCTCTAACCAAGTTCAGGCTCTTATTAACTCCAGCCTTCTAACTCACTCTGTATTTTTGTTTCTCTGATTTTCAGAGCATCCTATCAACTACAGACAGAATATTCTCCAAAACACAGCTCTTTGGTTATGTTACTCTTTTGCCTGCTGTTGAATGGCTTCCTACTGATGACTAGACATATCCCAACTAACTTAATCCTAAGCTTTCCTATTTACCTGTATTTACTTATGCCGTTCCCTTCACCATGTGGAGAAGAATCACTGTGACGACCCTATCCCTTTGCAAGAGAAGGAGTTGGAATGCTTTCTTATCTCCCCAACATAAGCTCTTCCTCTCCATATCCAAATCCTATCATTAAAGCTCAGTTTAAGGAAAAATCTTTCCATGAAATCTTCCCTCATCTTTCCAGATACATATAATAAAAACACCTAGTGTTTGTATAGTACTTGCAAGTTAACATAGCATTTTATAATTTATGTAGCACTTAAATCTGTGAGAGTATGGCAAAGGTAGAGTAGGAATATTATTACATTTTGACAGATGAGGAAATAGAAAATCAGAGTTTTAGTGACTTAGTGTTAATCATGGAACTTTGGACTCCAAATATCACGTTCTAAACCCCATATGTAATTCTCATCCAGAAAATCCTTAGGAATTTTCCCTACATACATTGTTCTGATGATTATTATCTTGATTATCTGTTTTTAACGCAATGCATACACATAGTATTTAATAAACAAATGTCCTGCTAATATACCTATTTCAAATGACTAATCTGAAATAAATTCTGGCTTTTTCCCAACCACCACCGTATACTGAGTGCTTGCACACAGTAGACACTTAAGGAGCATTAGTTGAGATGCTTACTAGAATGGTGAAGTCTGATAGATAACCTTTGAAAAATGTGACTATGACCAGACATTCACATGTGCAGTTCTTCTACTTGGGTCAAAGATTTGGTAAAGAGATCAGGAGACAACATCGAGGTTCTAAGAACTGTACTGCTGTTGAAAGAGCTTGGGAAAGTTTGGTGTGCATATAGTCTTGTTATTTATACTGTGCCTATGTCTATACCACCGAGGTGATAGAAATTCTATTAGGACATTCTTATTATTACTACTACCACCATCCCTACCACCACTATGTCTACAAGTAATTCTAAAATGGGATGATAACAGCATCGTACTTCAAAGGGCTATTTCCATAATTAAAATAATGGATATAAAGCTTTAACACACTGCCTCCAACTTAGCAAACACAGAACAATTGATTGCTCTTATTTTATTTCTATTATTTTTATTATCACTATTAGAACAACTATCAGAATGTGACCACTGTAGCTATCACTCCTACCATGAGTTGCCGTGTATTGAACACGTATTGCTCAGACATTGTATGAGATCTATCATATCCATTATTGTTATTCCTCACAATAATCCCACAAGGTTCTCATTGCCATTCCCATTTAACAGAGACAGAAAGTAAGGACTCAAGATTTGCTCATCAAGATCCTCCCTGTGGCATCCTGCCTCTTATTCATCGTAAGCATTTCCAAGGACCGTCATAGTTCAAATAGTACATGTACTCCCCTCTGACTCACACCACTGCCCCATCTTAAGAATATCATAATAAAATCCTCAAGCAATGTAGTTTCCCCCCCCCCAGAAGGGATCCATGTTTCATCCAAGGCAAAAGCCCTTAACAATTTTGAGAATTATAAATCTAAAGTTTAATATCACCCCCACACCCCCAAAGCCACTACATGTCGCCAAGACACCACTCCACACAAATCACTCTTTACCAGAGTCTACTTTATTCATTCCTGGCAACTGCACTAGAAACAGGAAGCAGCAACTGGGCTGAATTACAAAACTGTCTGCTCCAATTTTTCTGTACAAGCTGTTTCTGTATTACTTATGCCTACTTCCCATCAAGACTGGGCTAATTATGTAGTTTCCCTACTCAAGGTTACTCTGTAAGTGTCACCTAGAAGTCAAATCAAGCCTGGGGTTTCTTCTCAGAACATCTGCTCATAACTTCCAGGTACTCTGAGAATACAATCTTATAATCCACAAAATAGATCTTCCAGCTGAAAGCCAGACCCCATTTCTTTTGGAAGGAAATTATAAAAGTACTAAAACTTCAGACAGAAACACATTTGGCCTAGATTACCTTCACTTAAGGCTCAAATGGCAGACATTTGCCTAAAAATATCAGTACATAGACAATTTGAAGTCTGAGATGATCCAAAGTTTTGACTATTTTTCTTAATTCATTAAACCCTGTGTTTTTCCCATGATGGGCCAGACCATAGCTTAACATGTGGAAGAAAATCATGCAATTTGGAAAGGCTACATACTGATTTAGATTATAAGAGAATAATCACAGCTGCGTTACCGCAAAATCTACTAATCATATCAATATATTCTCTTTTCCCTTCCATTTTAAATGTGAAATTTAGTAAAAGCTTTAGGGCAGGGATAAAGAATTAGATGTCAAACACAGAATATACTCTACTTTGTCTTCATTACCATCATCCGTTTTATAATAATTACAATGGTAAGTGCTATTGCTTATTGGGGATGAATTATTTTGGGACTAGTTTGGGTGATTTAGATGCATTAATTTTAGGACTATGAATATAGAAGGCAGGTGTGTTGCCCCCATATTAAATATTGTCCCTCTTTCAACTATACCAGGAGGTCTTAAAAGAACACATGTATAATTCATCACTGTTTCCAAATTTACATGGTGGGGAGTAGCAGGCAGATTATTTTCTGTGGGGAGCCCTTCTCTCTGGCACCGCTGGCAACAAAGTCCTGGGCAGGATTTCTCTTCACTTCGAAATACCACACTTCAGGACCTTGAAGACTGGGGTGGGAGAGAAGCCGTGGGCAGCCCGCGCAGCAGTGGGAAGGTCCACTCTATCTGGAATCCTCCTCCACACCATTGATTCATCCAGCAAATGTGCACTTTTGGAAGCATGTGGGACCTGGGGCGGAAAGCTGGTGGAGTCAGTCCCTGCCCACGAGTCAGAGGTCTGAAGGCAGCAGAGCTTTGTGACAGGTAAGGCTGAAAAAAATCGTTTGGCCTGAACTGAGAGCAAAAGGAAGGAAAAAAAGATCACATCCTTATAAACCCTAAAACTTGAAAAAGATGCTGCTTAGAAAACCAGCAACAAGCTGCAGGGTGTGGAAATAGGAGGCCAGCACTACACTGGCAGGAAAGGAGCTATGGGAGGGGGGCAGCTACCAGGGCAGTAAGCCCAAGCTAGTACTACCCAAGGTTTTCCAAGCAGTGTTCTAGAAGCGCTCTCTCCTCCACATTTGTTATATTTATGCTCTCACTCTCTTTGGAGGCCAAATGAGTCATCAACTACACAGTTAACATATCCAGAACACAGTACATCAAGCAATCTAACATTGGCAACTTCGGAAGCATTTGCTTTAAACACAGGGCTATGCACAGTCGTTTATTCAACAGTCTCATTTGTTATTCATTTATTTTGTTTCATGTATCATTTACCAGTAGTACGTTAAATATAAAGCTTCTCGAACCTACAAAATACAGGGGAAAAAAGCTAATTTTCAACTCCATTTCTCTGAACTTCTACAGAATTTACATTTACTAGAAAAATTAAATTATCAACTGGTTGTGTAAGTTCGCATTATTCATTATTATAAATGAGCACGTTTTGCAGCACTCTCCCCAAAGCATGGTAGTAGAAATTTCAGTAAAGGTTTGCACCTCAAAGTAGAAATGTAGGCTGTAGAGAAAGACAGACCTAAGTTTGAATCGTGCCTCTAGTTATACATTAGCTATGGCACCATGGTAAATTACTTGACTTCCCAAAGCTTCAAATGCCTATTCTGAAAAATGGCGAGATATATGTGTGTATATACGTATATACATATAGATGCATATATATATGAAAAACCTCATGAGACTATTGTGAATATTAATTAGCAAAATATATGTAAAGCTCCTAACACAGGGCCTGGCCTACAGTAAGAACTCAATATCCCTCTTTCTCTCTCCCTCTCTCCTTTAGAATCAATAATTCAACATTGCCAAGGATTACGCTCTGATTATCCCAAGGTCTTCATTTACTGAGTGCGATATGTCAAGCACTACATTACATGCTGGCTATGCAAAGAAAATATTATATAATCTCTGCCCTTGAGGGATTTCGACTATACCCTTCTTAACAAAATTGACCTGTGAACAAATTGTTGATTTAAAAGTCTTTCAATATAGAAGTTAATTAACTTGGCTGTATTCCAGTTTGTCCTGAAATATCTCTTGCTCCATCTTCTACCATTCTTGGCTCTATCATGCACTCTTATTGTACAAACTGCGTAGATTTCCTTGAATTTTATGAGTACTTGCTCATCTTCCTGACTTTGCATATGCTACATCTTTTGCTTAGAATGTTTCTCCCCTCCAGGTTCACCTGGGGAAGTCTTCCTGGATATACTTCAAGTCTTTCTCAGGAGCTTTCTCCAAACTCTTGGGCAATTTGAAGAGCTCTACCTCCCTGCTTTTGTGGTTACCTGTATAAGTTTCTGTCTCAGAAGTCACTTGATTGGTGGTGGGAGAGGAGGACGTCAGTATGCTTGTCAGTCTCCTCTATAAAATAAAGACCTACTTGATGGCAAGGATTTTTTTATGATTTATCTTTGTGTTTCTATACTCAGCAGCGTGTCTGGTGAATAGATCATGATCGATAATTATTAAATGAAGAGTTGAATTTAATAATGAATGGCCTGGTTGTCCAGAAAAGGGAACCGGTGACTGGGGTTCGCCAGCACACGAAGCAGGTTTTCTCAGCCCATTTGTCTGGAACAGCCCTCCTGGCTTTCTGCACAAGGCCAGGTTTCTCTGACAAGAACATTTGGTTTCCAAATTACATACTGCACAGCATGAATCCTTCCTTTCCTGCAACTGCCTGTTAATTATAGTGTCACCTTTCCTCTGTCTTTTCCTGAATCTCCTAATTCCTGAGACACAGGATATTCTGACCTTTAAAAGCAAGTCCCTCTGCCCCAACCCTTTTGTAAAAACTATTTAAAAAACCAGAGGAGTCTGACTAGAGTTCAAAGGTACTATAACATTATTAAAAAATTATTTCAGAGTAAAAAAATACTCCCCTTTGTTCCTTATTCACATGGGATAGTAAAAACCGGCCTGCTTTGGGGAGCAGCTGTGAGAATGCTAGGAGCTGTCACTGGGGAGAAGAAGCATCTTCAAGCTCTTAAAGCCGACAGCTCCTAGAAGCCAACTGAGAGATTCAACAGCTGACTTCATTTGATCACACTGGCAGAAGTGCCTGGGAAAAGTTTCTGTTCTTCGTGCAAAAAATTTTGAAGATTTCAAATTCTTTCTCGGGTTTTAAAATTTTGCAAGTGTTCTGACAACCCTTTTGTCATTCTCTATTTTTTATGGAGAGATACTGGGCCTGTCTTATTCACTGGTGTCCCTGGTACCTAACAGAACTTGACAAAGTAGGTGCTCACAAAAATAAAAAAAAGAAAGAAAAAAAGGCATGTGGAAAGAAGGAGGGAAGGGCATGGTTGAGAAAGAGAAAGGAAAAGGAGGAAAAACAGAGAGAGAGAGAAAGTTACAGGGAGAGCTGCTGAGGGGGAGACAGGGAGAGGTGGAAGAAAAATGGAGGGAGACAAAGAGGAAGAGTAAAGGGAGATCAAGTTCCTCACACCTTTTCCCCATAACCTTACAAGACACAGAGTCTTAAAAATAAAACAAAACAAGTTCAAACCACTTACAGTTACTGTGAGGACAAAGTTCCCTCTCAGACCGTTGCTGTCTCCTAGGGCAACTGGAGTCATATAGAAAGTGACACATTCAAGGTGTCTTGTCCTATCTGAGAAGGCTATCAGCCTCAGGGAATGAGTGATAACCCTCAACCCTTTCCCTTACTGACCCATCAAGACATCCTTAGTGCCACGCCATGACCATATAGCCATGGTATATGCTCACATCATCTATTCAGCCTAGGCAGACCCAGGACTATCCTTACAGTCCACAGAGCAGGGGCAAGGACTGTAAGAACCAGGGTCTGAGTAAATAATTCGAAGTAGCAGCAGGTTCCTTTAAAAACTGTTTGGAAGAGTTTCTTCACTGCCTTTCTAAGCCCAGAGATTAGGTTTTGGATAGCTCTTGCTGTTACTATGATTTTCAGTCTAATTTTCAATCCAGGTACATTTTACTTTGGAATTTGCAGAACTTTTAACTGCATGGCTTTTATTTTTATAACAATTTTTAAACTATAATAAAGTGCATTTGTTATATGACAAAAGCAATGACTTTATTATAGAAACTTCACAAAAAAAGAGAATTAAAAAAAATAAATCCAAAATCTTATCTTTGAAAGATAGTCACTAATACTATATTAGTCTTTCTTATATACCCTGAGACATATATTGATTGTCTTGAGAATAAGATGATGTACATAGTTTCTAACCTGCTATTTTTAACTGAATGATATATTATGAAAATTTTCTTTCATTAAAGATTCACCTCAATATAACTCTGCTGGCTTAACTCTCCATGTTCTAGCAATTTCTGGGTCAGGAGGAAGGGAGTGAAGAAAGCTCTGGGTCTCCAGCGGTTGGCTTCACTGTCTGTTCTCTTCAACACCTGCACTCACTGTTCCTTCTTCTCTTGATATAGGGTGACAGCCAGTCACAAGTGCTACCTTATCATTTGTTTGATTTGTCTGTTGGATTTAGGAAATATGGGGCCAATCCTGTGAACTCAGTCTGGGTGTTTCTCAAATGCTTTCCTCTCACAAAAACATGTTTTGTTTCTCCTATGAGTTATCTTCATGGAGTATCAAGGCTACCAAAAGTAACTGCAGGTTGCATACTGCAAATAATCCACTAAGTTGCGTGTGTTCATTGTAGGGTAGGAACTCTCTATCTTTTTCATTCTTATTTGTCTCAGGCCAAAACCAGCAATTGGCCTATAAAAGACATTCAATTCATCAATAAATGCCTGTTGAATGAATGAAACTGAAGTGAATGAACGTAAAAAAGGCAGTTAAGGAGACGGGACATAAAATAATAACATTTTCTGACCTAGTTACGTTAGTTTGGGGAAGAATGAAATATACTATAGAGAAAACAATGTAGGATTTAGTCAGAGATCCACTTTAATATGTACCATAGCAATACAACTTTACTGATCCTGCTTTCTTGTCTGTGAAAGAGTCACAGTAACTAAGTGTCCTCATAGATTTGTTACAGTGATCAAATGAGGTGATAGCTTAGTATATGAGAGAAACCGAGAACTTCAAGGTATCCCAGGGCCTCAGGAGACCATAACCAATTGCAAGTTCGAAGTTTATGTTACAATAGGACGTGCTTCATTACCAACCGCCCTGCTCCCAGTCGCAACACGTACACATAAAAAGACAGCAATTACAATTTAAAAAAATAACTTCACTGAAAAGAAAGTTTTTAAATGGGTGCCAGGAAGATGAGGTATCAGCTGGTACTATTTCAGGCAGCATGAAATAGTAAAAAGAAGACGGATTGGGAGATTGACCTGGGCACACGGTTTGGTTCTGTCACTTCTTTGCTGTATAATTTTAGACAAGTTGCTTTTCTGACACACTTTTTCCTTTGATAAAATTCTTTTTAACAACTTATGCTCCTTAGTATTATTATGACAATTAAATTAAAGAAGGGGTAATTGATAACTAATAAGAACGTGCTATATAAAAAAATAAAATAAAATTCAAATATTAAAAAAAGAAAAGAAGAGGTAACTGCCCTGGCATACTAGGTGTTCAATAGATATTATTTCACTTACCCTTCCTTGATGTCACACCCCAGTCCCTATCTGAACCAGTGACAGGAGTATATTATTCATATTCAACAATTTTGCCTAAAGCCTTGCCCACTATCAGACTTGAATGCCAACTTGCCAAACAGAAGTTTGCTGTTGAAATATTTATACCAGACTTCAAATACAGGAACTCGGAGTTCAGTCTATCAAAAGCTTAGCACTTGTCATCGAGAACAGCAGAGACTCAGGAAATCCTACCAACATCCATATCAAAGTCTTTTTCAAGACATTCCACAGAGGTAGCTCTAACTCTCTCAAATAATATCTTTAAAATTACAGGTTATTTTATCATGTTTGAAGGAAAAAAATATTAGAAATACGAGCCTCAACGGACTCTTCTGGTTTTGAAGTCAACTGACCTAGAAAAAAAGAGTTCTCCCTTTCAGAGTAAGGTGAAGCTCTCTGAAAAGGAAGACATACCCTGGAATATGTTTTACAAATGTTGCTAAGAGGAACGTTTACAATAATAAGGCCTGAAGTCAGATTTCAATCTGAAGTGCTCCAGCTTCCGGTGGGAATGTAAATTGGTGCAGCCACTAAAGAAAAAACAGCATGGAGGTTACTCAATAAACTAAAAATAGAGTTGCCATATGATCCAACAATCCCACTTCTGGGCATATGTTCAGACAAAACTACTAACATTCAAAACGATACACACACCCCTAAATTAATAGCAGCACTGTTCACAATAGCCAAGACATGGAAACAACTTAAATGTCCATCGACAGATGAGTGGATAAAGAAGATGTGGTACGTATGTACAATGGAATACTACTCAGCCATAAAAAAGAATGAAATAATGCTATTTGCAGCAACATGGATGGACCTAGAGATTATCATACTAAGTGAAATAAGTCAGACAAAGACAAATACCGTATGATATCACTTATTTGTGGAATCTAAACTATGACACATGAATTTATCTACAAAACAGACTCACAGACATAGAGATCAGACTTGTGGCTGCCAAGGGGCTGGGAGGTGGAAAGATGGATTAGGAGTTTGGGATTAGCAGATACAAACCATTATATATAGAATGGATAAACAGCAAGATCCTACTGTATAGCTCAGGGAACTATATTCAATATCCTATGATAAACCATCATAGAAAAGAATATGAACAAGAAGGCATATATATATATGTGTGTGTGTATATACATATATATATATATATATATATATATATGTAACCGAATCACTTTGCTGTACAGTAGAAATTAACACATTGTAAATCAACTCTATTTGAATAAAACAAACTTTTTAAAATGTTAATGAAGTGCTCCACTTCTACTAAGTGAATCATGTCTAGCAGTGAGGACAGATCATCCAAGCAAATTTTCAGATCATTCTTCTAACCCAGTTAAGCCATCCTTGAAGGTAAATGTTGAAATTATTTAATAACTCAAGCTTTAGGCTTTGTGGCTTGGGCTTTTCCTTTAACCTTTTTAGATGCCACTAGAAATCTGGCCATATTTTAAAGTTTCTTCTAGCTCAGAAAAGACAACACTCCCAAATTTTCACTTCTTTCAGTTTTATTTCAGGTGATTCCTATCTGGATAATAAAAATCTATCTTGATTTACAAATAAAACAACAGAATAAATGTACACTTTGTTCAAAAACCAGCAACTATGAAATATTTTTTAGCAATTCCACAGCTCCACCCTTGGGCAAGCTCCTAAGCCTTAAATGGGACTCTACTCTTGAGGTGGAAAGACGGTCTGGCTGTGCAGAATTCAAATAATGTTTATGATGCACATACATGAACAGTGCATCCACTTAGAGAAAGTCTGGGACTACTTAACAGTCATCATTCTGAACTCCTTCCAATCAATTCTCCATACTGCAGCTTGAATAATTTTTCTAAAATGTATAATTGACTGAATTACTCCCCTGTTTGAAATCCTTCAGTAGCTCATCTTTGTTTTTAGAATAAAATTCAGAGTTCTCAGCATATTATACAAAGCTCTTCTTGATCTGGTCCCAACAACATCTGCAATGCTTCCTCTTTTCCTGGATCACTTATTTTAGCCACACTTAACTACTGGTCATTACCATGACTCTGCTGTGTGCCTTTTTCCATCTTTCTCCCTCTCTCCGGGATATTCTTCCTCTGCCCACCATCCCAACTCACAGCTACACATTTTTCTTTTTTTAGTCTAAGTATCTCCTATTCATCTATTAAGATACAGCTCATTCATTACTTCAGAAAATACTCCTGTCCACCTTTTCTTCCTCTCTCCCCAGATACCAATAGGGGGGCCTGTCCTCTAGTCTCCTACAACATTGCGTAAAAGTTTATCATAGCATTTTTTTCACCCTATATTGTAATTATCTGTTAAGAAATAAGTTCCTTAAAGGTAGGTTCTGTACCTTATTCTTCATTATATATTTACATAGAAACTGTTACTTAGTAGATGCTCATTACGTTTTCATTGTTACTGTTGAATGATGGATGGATGGATGTTTGGTTCTGGATCAGGCTTATTTACTAGAAACATACAACTTTAGGGCCACCTTTAGTACACAGGAGCTGAGTAAATCATACACACACTGGCCTTGTCTCAACTGTTGTGGTCCCAGTGGATCTGGATCAAGTGGGATAACAAAAGCAACTCTAAAAAGGAAAGCAAGTCACCTTAGAGCAGTGTGCTGCCTCACCACAGAAACTGAAGTAGTGTAGTGGGGAGGCCCAGCTCACTGGCACATTTAGCCATATTCTCTTAAAGAAATGTAGATAGAAAGATAGATAGATAGATAGATAGATAAAACAAAAAAGCTCTGCACAACTGCCCTATTTGCACTTAAGGCATTTTTTGCAGCTTAATCATTAAAACACCTATGAAGAGTGTGTCAGGAGATCTGAATTCAGAAACCTGGGTTTGAGACTTAGCTTTGCTTCTAGTCAACTGCGTGGCCCTGGATGAGCCACTTCCTCTCCCTGGTTCTCTCTTCCTCTCGGATGATCTCTGACATCCTTTTTGGTTTAAAAATTTGCTCTCTTTCGATACCGTTTGCTGGGAGAGCACCTGACACACAGAAAGTATTAAAAATATGTGTCAAATGAATAAATGAATGAATGGCGATCTCCTTCCCTGGCTGCTTTTTGAGTTTTGCAGAGTGAGCTACAAGCTAAGGTTATGTCTCACCAGCATTAAGAGTTTTAGCAGAACCCACTCTTTTCTCAATCCGCTTACACAGGCCCTTTAATGAAACAGCATCAGAGTAGAAAATGGAGAAATGCTGAAAAACCTCAAAACCAACAAGGACATGAAAAGGTGATAGATGAAGATTACAGGAGCCATCCAGAGGCTCACAGGAGGGTCATAACAATTCAAGGAACCACTGGAGGGGAAGATGGGAATGGGGACCTCTGCACAGAGCGAGAAGCTGATCCTTTGAAGAAAACAAAGCTTTAGTTTTCTTAATAAGTTCTTCAGAGAAAATAAATACAAAAAAACTTTTCTCTGGCTCTTCCCAGGAAGCAGAAATTGAAGACACAGATCAGCATATTCAGTCTCAAAACCCACAGCCTGGATGTAGCCTGTATGAAAAGGACTATCGGGCAGCTGCTTGCAGAAAGCCCAGTGCTAACCTCTCTCATGAGGGCTGCACAGCGAGCCATTCTCTGTTCTACACCCACCCTCCTCTGGGGTCAACAGTGATACACTTTGCCACATCTGACCTTTAACCTGAAAACCCCACATCCACTGTGGTCTTAATTTCTTGCCTAGCAAATGCTTAAAGAGGAATGTGAAGAATGTACAAGCATTCATGGAAAACTGAAGCATTTAGAACTTTGAGCACCTTGCTCACAATCAATACCGAATACATATTTGTTAGTTACACAGATGATTTGAATTATAAATATACAAGGACAGACTATTTCTCTTCTTTCCCTCCAACTATACACTTCTCTCATTATTTTGTATAGAACCTTAACTTGATAGTTAAAAACAAAGATAAAGGCACTTACTGTATTCCAGACATTAAAGTAAGTCTTCACCCACATTATTTCACTTAATTCCTTTATGAACTCCATCATCTCCCTCATTTTACAGATGAGGAAACTGAAGCTGAGGGGGGTAAGTAACTCCCCCTAAGATGGGACTAAAGGCATGGGAAGAACTATGCTGGCATTTGCTGAACAACTAAGTGAGTTGCCTGTGTCAATGTATGTGTGTGAAAATCAAAGATTCAGATACAACTTTTGAGCCTTTAGGGAAAGTAGCCCAGAAATAATTACAACCACAAGGATTAGCAAAATTGTACTCCAAATGATATCCAAGACATGCATGGACACATGCATGGGTTCCTAATCTCAAGGGGTGCCCACTTGAATGGACAAATTAACAGAAGTATAGTAAGTGCTCAAACAGAGAGAGCTCCAGTGGGCTTTGAAGGTCAAAGGACAGGCCACAAGGGGAGTCAGAGAAGGCCACCTGGAGAAGGTTTCAAAGAGTTTCACCTACAAGCATTACAAAGGAGGTTATAAAGAGTTCCCCAAATCCCCAGGCTATGTGATAATTCTTTCCTTGGAACCCAGTATGTGGTTTATAGCTCTATCCCAATATGGTTCATATTGAACTGAATGACTGTTTAATTACCTGGCTCTGATGCTAGACAGTGAGCAACTTAAGAGCAGTGGCTATAACACTGACTAATGAATTTTCAGTATCTCCCATAGGGTCTAACACAGAGAAGGGGCTTGATAAATGCCCAGAGGAACTGAGCTGAATTCACATGGATCTCTGGAAGTGCAGGTGCTTAAACAGCATGAGAAACTAAAACCCGACACTGCAGGGGCAGGGGTAAGGCCAGCTGCTTGGGATCTAAGGGAGACAACACTCAGAAAAAGATGATTTCATCTCTTCTTGTTGAAGGAAATTTGGGTTCAAAGGAAAGAAATGCCGAAGGAAAAAGTGCGAGACACTACTCTCCAGACACCTCACCTCTCTCTGTGGCCAGTGATTCTACTCTGGTTTAGATCTGAGGTCCATGGCCCAAGATGACTTTAGTGTGAAACTTCTGGTTTATAATGCAGGCTCTTCAGAGCACGGACAGGAAGAGGTACAAATTTTATTCTTATCGTATTTCCTAGAAAAACTCCAAATTTTTGTGAGGTTTAGAAAAAGTTAAAAATTTAAGACATGTCCATATGAAGCTCCTTTAGCCTCTGGTAATGACATCAATGCCTTTCTTAACTACACTGTGTTCTACCTAGTTTCTCAATCTTATGTTTGCCTTAGAGGACTAGAATGGAAATCTCTTTGCCTGGTTGGATGATTTCATCTTTAATAGCTTTAACCTCCACTTTCATTTTGATTCACTATTAGATGTGCTTGTTCAATCCATCGTCTTGAAATCCTGCCAGATTACGAATAAGCAATTTCAACAAGAGTAATAAAAATGAACAGAACATCAGTTGTGACCTTTGTTTAACCTCCTACATAGTCCAGGTATGTCCTTGGCCCCAGCTGAAAAGTGAAAAAGAAATATACATAGATAATTTTACTTTCACTAAAATTCAGTGGTTATTAGCACCACTGAAAGGATGGGAAGAAGAAATGAAATCAGTATTTTGAGTGTATCTACTACGTGCCAGGCACTATCCCACAGCAACGTGACAAAATAAGCATCATTCTCATTTTTGCAAGGGAAGAAGTTCAGACTCAAAGAAGTTAAGATGAGCGATCACTTAAGGTAAAAAAACAACAAAATGATGGCACATATACCCCTTTGTCTATCTGGCTCCAATGTCTATACTTTACCCATAACAAAATTTAGCTTAAATTAAATCATAGAACTATAGTATGAACTAGAAGGGACAGAGGAAATCAAAAATTTTAGAGACTTCATAATTTATCACAAGATAGAACTTCTATTATCTTGAGAAATAATTTGTTTTCATATTTGTGCATGTACATGTGTGTCTGTGTGTATGTGTTCAGCAACTTAAGAGTTTCTGATCAGCGTGTCATCAGCTTTCTACTAATGGAATTCCAAGATAAAACATGATGCCTTCATTAGCTTGGCTGGATGTTACCACCAGCATATTTATATTGAAATATTGATGCTAACTCAAGGACCTCCATTACTGCACAGGCATATCCAACCTGAGGACCACTGATAAAATCTGAAACTACCCAGTGTGATCTTAGATGGCATCTGCATGAATATAGTCAGCTTTAGGTTTTAGCTCTCTTTGAGCTTTTAATTTAGTTATTCTATCAAGCATGTTATGAGTCCTTTCTTATTCCTTTGAGCTTCCTCCTTTAATAAACCAATATTGTAATGACTGTATCCCAGACCCTAGTGTTTGGAAAAAGTTGCTCATTTTGACACTTTATTCTGATATTAGAGTAAATCTAAGAAAGAATATCAGTTTTGGAAATTGTTCAACTAGCCATAATTTTTTGCTTCATTGATATTTTTTTGGGCTGAACATATTTTTTCATGTTTTGAAAATGACAATATGATTGTGGCATATTCCAAATATCTGTTTCCGGCTAAAAAGTGACCTTTTGATTATGTTTATTTTGTAAAACCAAGGAATCATTAAGCCTTCTATAAATAAAGTATAAACAAATAACAGCTGTTGTTAACTTTCAATATTGACAATTTTAATATTTACTATAAAGGTTCACTTGACCCCAAGGTTTTAAACTGTATGTGGAAGCATTTGACAAATCATTTCCAAGGTAACAATGAAGTCATGGGGCTCACTACTAACACTCCAACCCCATGCTCCTGGACTTGTAGGCTAATGTCTGTCGGCTACTCGAGGCTGCAGGTGGGCCTTTGGTTGCTCAATGCCAGTGTTCTTCCCCAGAACCAGAGCTTTCTGAGCTCTTTCATCTGGATACATTCACTCCCTTCCTGGAATCAGTGTAACTCTCTCTCCCAGGGAGCTCACTACACGTCCTCCTTGGGTTTCCCCTTCCCTCCAGCCTGACATCCCGCATCACCTCTCATTCTATTAGTTTCCTGAAGATAAGCCTATGAGCTCTTTTAATTCTAAGAGTTTCACTGTATAGCACAGGGAACTATACTCAATATCTTGTAATAACCTATAAGGGAAAAGAATCTAAAAAAGAAAAAGAATCCAAAAATGAAAAAGAATATATATATATATAAGAATATATATATCTGAATCACTTTGCTGCACACCTAAAACTCACACAACATTGTAAATCAATTATAATTCAATAAAAAATAAAATTTGAAAAAGTTTACAAATTTCAAAAAAAATTCCAAGACTTTTACTTGTGATCACTCTTCTCTGTGGGAAAACAGGTAGGGGAACCAAGATAACAAACAGGTTGAACTGGCAGAGCTGGATGAGGTCTTAAGGGCTCCCTGAATTTGAACACCAGTTTCTGCCTCTCAGCTGCCCATTCTTCAGCAAATTATTGAGCTTCTCTGTGCCTCAACTTCACCATATGTAAAATGAAGATAATGATAATACCTTTTTTAAAGAGTTATATTGAAGATGAAATAAGTTAATTCACACAAGTATTTAGAATAGTGCCTAACCCGTAGTGAGCACTCAATAACTGCTAGCTTGTATTAGCTACTATTGATTCCTCTCTGAGATGCTCTTCTCAGCTGCTCTTTACTTTGATCTTCTGAATCCATCCTTAAACCTGTTCAAAGCCTAATGATGAAGCAAACTGCAAGTGCTCCAAACTGCAAGGGAGCCAGCAAGTCTCAAGTGCTCCGGAGTTGGTGTACCCTGCACATTAGCCTCACCTTGACTTATCCCTCCTGGGTGCTTTTTCAGTGAGGCAGCATATTTTAAAAGGTTCTAGAGTCAGATTGCCTGGTTGGAAACTCCATTCTACTTCTTCTTACCTGGATGACCTCGGGCAAGGGATTAATCTTGCTATTCGTAATGAAAGTACCAAACTCATAGGGTTATTATGAGGATTAAATTGTTCAGTATTCATAAAATTCTTAGAGCATTACTTGCAAATAACAAATTCTAAGTGAGTTGGTTAAATAAATACCAACTCCAATTAGGTGAAGTAGAAATGTCATTTTTTGTCAAAGAATGAAATTGTGGGGTAGGGGTGTTAAGAAGGATTGATTCCTTTTCAGGTTGTTATAAGAACTTGAACTGTAAAGATTTACTCCTAATTTACTACTAAACTTTCTTCAATGAATTTCAAATTAACAGTAGTCATATTCACTCAATCAATTAATGTGGCAAAGTCCTGAAAAATAATTCTTATAGTAAATTAAACCCAACTCCTGTAACTTTGTATATATAAAACTTTTCCTACTTAAATTGCATAGGAATATATTTATACCAATATATATATAGGGTATAAACCAAGTCAAAATAAATATGTTTCAATATAATGAGAACTTTTATAAGATGATAGAAAGATATGCACTTTAAGTGAATTTCTGCAATCATTCAGAGATTTTAAAAATTTCATTCTGAGTACCTACTATGTACCAAACAGTGTGTTAAGTTCTGGGTGAACAATGGGAGAACAATAGAGAATACCTGCCTTTCTGTTGCTTACCATCAAAAGGGTAGGCCAATAGGGTTAAACAATAATAGGGTCCACCAGCAATAAAGCAGGAGAGAGGCCACACACCTGCTTGCTGTGCCACCTGCAAACCATGACTGGCCCTCACTGTACAGTCACTGGCCCCCACTCTACAGGAAGTCTTGCTGGAATGAGGGAGAGGGAGAGACTTGGTGCTTTTCTTTTTCAAACACAATGTACACTGAACTACTGGTAAATGTGTGCAACTTTGTAATAGACCTGAGAAATGATACGAAGAAAAGTAAAGACACAGTCTTTTCATTTTCTATCAAAAAACCCAGAGAGTACTTGCAGATTGATTTAGCTATTTAAAAAGAATCCAAAGAAATGACTTTCATGAAGAAGAAGAGTATTTTAAATAATGCTACAGCAATTGTTTCTCTCCAGGAAGACTGTCTAAGCTAGTAGTTAAAGAGAGTAAAATATCCTGCATTCTAAACTTAATTCCACTCTCTTCAAGCTCTGGCCACAGTTAAATTGATTCCTTTTCCATCACCACGTATACATCTATTAAACACATTTGAAGGTAGATTCTCTGGGTATCTCTGGGTACACAGCTGGCACTTCTGAGGCTCTGTTAGTTACTTGAGGGCCAGGATGCGAGGTGGCTGGGTTGCAGAAGCAGTCTTTCTGGGCAGGCCAGCTCAGGAACTGGGCTCTTTTAGTAAATTCACTGAAGCTGTAACTTTCTAAAGGAAACCTCTGAATTCTGAAAACAACTAATACAGCTTCTGTAACTTCTTCCCTGAGAAACAGAAAGAGCAGTTTTAATCATTATATAAAAGCAGCTGAAGCACAGGCTGTAGAGTCTGATGAACTGGCTCTACACTTCCCAGGTGTGTTACCTTGATTTGCTCACCTGCAATGCTAAGGGACAAAATAGATTTTGCTTGCAGAAAAAAAAAAAAATCATAATGTAGGTTAGTAAAATCACATTGTACACTGTAAAATTTTTTCTATAGTTGTTAGTCCCTCAAATCTGAAAGAATGGTTCTCTGAATCTGGAAAAATTTTATCTCTTGTAAAGTAGCAGTCTCGCCTATACCTTGAGAACCAATTTAAAGCACTGGTCACTTTGGGTTTTTTGCTTGTTTTTTAGGTTAAAACTTCTCTGTAGATGAATAGGCTTACAGAGCTCTCAACTTATCTTTCACTACTCAGTAAAACAGCAAAAAACTATCTTTAAAGCCAATGGGCATAGAAGGCTGCTTCTTATAAGGCAATGTCAGTTTTTTCTTAAATATGCCAAGACCATAAGAGCAACCAGGTTTTAAAGCCCTACTTCAAAGTCCTATCCAGACATTGTGCCAGGTAGTTTATATATGTTACTTCAAATTCTTATAACCACTCACACAAGTGTTGCTAAGCATTCCCGTTTTATAAATGAGCAAATAAGCTCAAAGTGTCAGTTTCTTGCCCAGAGATACCAAGCTAGTAAATAGTATCAATAAATCAGGAATTTTAACCTAATCTGCCTGTTTCTAAAGGCTGAGTGTTTGCTTCCTCCCCAGCTGGCCTACTGCAAGTACAGATGCAGTTATATTAAATCTCAGAAGACGATTTCTGAGTTTCTGAAGACAATTTCTAAAACCTGGGAGCCAAGGGTGTTTTATAGGAGGCCCATTTGCACACTTTAGGCCTCTCTCACTGTTTTACCTAACTCAACCTGATTCAGAAGAAAGACAACTTCATATCTGTGTGAGCATTTCCATGGGTGAAAGAGGTTCCTTCACCTCCTCCAAAAGCAAGAGATTACCTTTACTTTTCTGTCTGGCAACGTTTTCTTTCAGAAGAGTGCCTTGAAAATGTAGGGTAAAAAAGTACTAAAAATATATGTAAGATGTCTGATTGGAATGAAGTAATTTTCTAAGTAGGCCAAGAAAAGAAAACGGAGAGGGTAGAAAAAGAATCATTCTTCTAGGTACGAAACAGTGAGAGTAATGCAGGTATCTGAGAAAGGTGTAGGTAAAGCAGGAAATTTGAGTCACTAAACCAAAGGCCTCCCTCAGACTTTGCCACTGTTTCAAGACACAAAACGTCTCTTGAATGTGGAAACTGCAGTGCTAAGGAAACACACAGCTCTCATCTATAGGAAAACCATATTGCAGCCAATTCTTGATTATCTGTACCCCTAGAGAGTTGCAGTAAGAGAGTTAATATCCTAGCACGGAAATTTACCCACCAGCTTCAAAACCATGAGCTTACCCTCCTTCTACTTTCAAAACTGGATAAAGAGAAAGCAGTCAGGAATAAGAAAGAGGGAACTGGCTTTGCAGGCAGACAGTTCATATCCTAGCTCCTCCACCACCAGCCATGTGTTCTTGGAAAACTTTGGAACTTCACTAAACCTCAAAAGACTATCAATAAAATGGGGGTTATAAGACCTACCTCTCACTGTTTTTCTAAGGGTAAATGAAATAATACATGTAAAGTAACTTTCAAAACACCTGGTACATAATAGGGCCTAAACAAAAACTAGTCATTTTTACCCAGAGCCTTGGGAACAGATTGTACTTCCCTTCATCTGAGAGCTTGAGAAAGATTCCCTTCTTACACAAAGGTAAGTCAGAAAGTGAATATCCACAATTATATTTAGTAACGTCTTTGCAAAAGGGGTAAACATCACAGGTGAGTATTTCCCATGCTTTATTTATTAATTGCCTGTGCTCCTGCGAAGTGTGTATCCAGTGGGGGCATCTCTCCCACTAGGATGGACAGAAGAAATCTGGCCCCCAGCATTCAGACCAACTCACTGAAAAATACATGATATGACAATTTGCCATATTTCTTCCACAAAGACAATGGTGCAAGACATCTTCCTAAACATTTCCAAGGAGAGTGTCAGCTTTGAAATCTTTACAGTTTTATGTTTGCTTTGATTTTTGTTCCTAGCTTTCTGTGGAAAACAAAGCTGGGATCCTTAAAAATTCCCGGGATGGGGCAGGGGGATGCTGTTCTCCAAACATCACAGGCTTACAGGAGTTAGCAAGAACTTATGTGGCTTCAGATAATCTCTGCCCATAGTAGATGGGAAAAAAATAGCCACTTCCTCCTAAAAAACAGGTTCTTTAAATACAAATAACTCAGTATAGATCACTTGGCGTTACAGGGTTTGACCACCTCCATGGCTGTAAATGCAAAAAGGTCTTGTCAAAAGCATGCGAACCAGGCAAAAACAAAGGATGCCAGTTGTTTATAGAATCTGGCAGTTAAAATAGTGTCTGTGGGTAAGCAAAGAAAGCAGCTTCTTTTTCTTTCTTTTAAATTTATTTATTTTATTTATTTCTGGCTGCGTTGGGTCTTCGTTGCTGTATGCGGGCTTTCTCTAGTTGCGGTGAGCAGGGGCTACTCTTCGTTGCTGTGCGCGGGCTTCTCATTGCAGTGGCTTCTCTTCTTGTAGAGCACGGGCTCTAGAGCGCAGACTCAGTAGTTGTGGTCCACGGGCTTAGTTGCTCCGCGGCATGTGGGATCTTCCCAGACCAGGGATTGAACCCGTGTTCCCTGCATCGGCAGACAGATTCTTAACCACTGTGCCACCAGGGAAGTCCAGAAAGCAGCTTCTTGACAAATTCTTTGGACCTTAATTCTTTGAAGTTTACTTGATATCTTTGTCAGGACCAGGCAGGGATCCAGAATGACTACTGCAGACTTCTCATCACCCAAGAGACAGGCACAGCATGAACCACTTGGATCCATTAGTCTGACAGAAACAACCAGAATCCAATGCTTTATAATATATAAGCCCCTACGCTGAAAACCAATGGCCTGGAAGGTCAATTTTAGTTTAAAAACAACAAAAACCATAAACCTCAGAGTACATGATTTTACATTCAAAAAAAGGGAAAAAAAAAAAACAAAAATAAAGGGATTAGTCAGTCCCTGCTTAATACTATGTACTGAGGGCTTGGTTTAATTAAAATCATCAAACCTTTACTGCCTGTATATGCGATAAGCACTATGCTAGGCCCTGAGATGCAAAATATTATCTGGCAGATGTCTAATGAGAAAACTTGCTCTTCACACGTCAGCAGGACAAGTTAAAACTAAGGCACGGTCTTTGTCGTTAAAGGGCTCACAGTGTATGTCTTTGGGTATGACCTGTGTATGTAGGTACTGAGAGAGAGAATGAGATAATATTAAACAAATGTAATACAAATTTCTAAATTCTAGAGATATCTATATAATATCTAATATGTTATTAATATATAATCTGTATGTACTATATAAAACATATATAATAAATGTTATATGTATGAATGGCACAAAAAGAGGTATAAAAGCCCAAGGAAAGAAACAATTTTGCCTAAATGAACTGAAGAAGGCTTCACATAGGAGATACATTTTAACTGTACCTAGAAGGGTAAGTACAACTTTGCCAGTTGAAGAAATAGCAGAAGGGAATGGTTTGGTCATAACAATCCTTACACTTATACCCAAATAAATGATGACAATGATGCCTACTATAGATCTACAGCTACTATCATCACCAAGTTAATATCTGTCAATGAAATAGGTGATAAGACATATTTGGCTGTAATTTAATCAAGAAAATATATAATAATATAGACAAGCGTTAATCAGATCCTAGGTGTGTCAGACCACAATTATTCTCATTGAGGTATTTGCAATAGCTAACGGGGTAGAAATGTTTTGAAAACTAAGTATGATAGCCAGAATTCTGTCCTTTGTAAAGAGAAAATTGATAAGACTAATTCCATTCATCTATTCATCTACTTCTGTATTCTTTCATTACAAAAAGTTCTTTATTAAACACCTATAGGATGTCAAGCAGTCATTAGATCATACGGTCCTTGAGGATCCATTATGTTCTCATTAAACTGTCTGAGCTGACTTGTAGGGGAGAGCTCACAGGTAGTTTGTCACAGAGACAAATAAATAACATCTGTTCAGTATGATAACCCCTGTTGCAGAGGTGTGAACAGTATCTGGGGAACAAAAATCACCAACCACTAGACTTGCTAGCATTTTATTACCCAAATCGGATGTGAATATACAGTAAAGTGATTTCCATGTCATTTATTGGGCCTCTGCCTTGTGATGGTTATGATGCTTATACATTACTTCATTTCATCCTCATAACAATTCTATAAAGTGGGAGTTACTAACTTCTTTTACAGATGAAGGAAAATGAGGCTTAGAAAGTTTAGGTAATGTACCCAAGGTAACACAGCTAAAAAAACATGAACTAGATTGTGAATAAGATCTTACTGCTGCCAAAACCTGTGCTCTTCTACTTTATTTTATTTGGCTATTTTGATTAAAACTACCATGAGAAAAGCGGCCACAAAGAATGATAAGCATGTTAGAACTAAAAGGGACCTTAAAGAGGGATTATTCACACTCTTTACTTCACAGAGGCAGAAACAGGCTGGTTCTGTTATCTTGGTTACCAGGAATCTATTTTGTTATCAGTGCAAAAGGCACATGTATAGATGAACAGATTCAGAATAAATACCAGTCCTTCCCAGTCTAAAACAGAGGCCCAAGGAGATGAAGTGCATATGAGGAACTGAAATCCAAACACAAGACTCTAGCTATTTGACTACCATTTTATTTTACTTCATTTCTCTGTTATACCACATTGCCTCACTTATGGGTAATTATAATTTCCTATGAATAAATTATTATATTTTCTAAAGCAACCAAAGTTAATCAAATATAAAATTTTAACCAAAGACACTTAGGGTTTTCTTTGACTCCTTCCCCAATGATTCAGTGTTAGAGCCTCAAAATACTCAACTAAGGCCATTTTGGGGGGGGGGGGGTTTGTTCTTTGTTTTCTTCCCTGCATCTGGAGTACTGCCATGTGTTCCAAAGTTCAACAAACCTTTGAGCCCTTGAATATGACTGTTAAGAATTCTCTTATGTTTCTGTTTTTGTGCCAGTACCATACTGTCTTGATTACTGTAGCTTTGTAGTATAGTCTGAAGTCAGGGAGCCTGATTCCTCCAGCTCTGTTTTTCTTTCTCAAGATTGCCTTGGCTATTCAGGGTCTTTTTTGTTTCCATACAAATTGTGAAATATTATTTCTAGTTCTGTGAAAAATGCCATTGGTAGTTTGATAGGGATTGCATTGAATCTGCAGATTGCTTTGGGTAGTAGAGTCATTTTCACAATGTTGATTCTTCCAATCCAAGAACATGGTATATCTCTCCAACTGTTTTATCATGTTTAATTTCTTTCATCAGTGTCTTATAGTTTTCTGCATACAGGTCTTTTGTCTCCTTAGGTAGGTTTATTCCTAGGTATTTTTTGTTGTTGTTGTTGCAACGGTAAAGGGGGGTGTTTCCTTAATTTCTCTTTCAGATTCTTCATCATCAGTGTATAGGAATGCAAAAGATTTCTGTGCATTAATTGTGTATCCTGCTACTTTACCAAATTCATTGATTAGCTCCAGTAGTTTTCTGGTAGCTTCTTTAGGATTCTCTATGTATAGCATCATGTCATCTGCAAACAGTGACAGCTTTACTCCTTTTCCGATTTGGATTCCTTTTATTTCTTTTTCTTCTTTGATTGCTGTGGCTAAAACTTCCAAAACTATGTTGAATAATAGCGGTGAGAGTGGGCAACCTTGTCTTGTTCCTGATCTTAGAGGATCCTGATCTTAGAGGTTTCAGTTTTTCACCATTGAGAATGATGTTGGCCGTAGGTTTGTCATATATGGCCTTTATTATGTTGAGGTAAGTTCCCTCTATGCCTACTTTCTGGAGAGTTTTTATCATAAATGGGTGTTGAATTTTGTCAAAAGCTTTTTCTGCATCTATTCAGATGATCACATGTTTCTTCTCCTTCAATTTGTTAATATGGTGTATCACATTGATTGATTTGCATATATTGAAGAATCCTTGCATTCCTGGGATAAACCCCACTTGATCATGGTGTACGATCCTTTTAATGTGCTGTTGGATTCTGTTTGCTAGTATTTTGTTGAGGATTTTTGTTATAAAGCAGAAACTAATACACCATTGTAAAGCAATTATACTCCAATAAAGATGTTAAAAAAAAAAAGAATTCTCTCATGAAAGAAATATTCTGCTGATTCCCTAGTAATGTTTCTTTTGAGTGTTACAGTGTACATCCTACTTTCAAAAAAGGTTACAGTAAAGTATCAAAATGAATTGTGATATTCAACAGAAAATAGTCATTTTTGATAATGAGACCAATTCAACATCCCACAGAATAAAGCCCTAATAGGTAGATATTAGGAGTGAAGGAGAAAGGCAGTGTCAATGAATAGGGTGGTGAGAACTTCATGTATTAAATAAAGCAACCCAAGTGTTTGAACTTGATGTGTTGATGAATTAGGTGCTAATGCATAAAGCCATTCACAGTGGCTGTGATTTGTTGAGCTAGTCAATGTTTTGGATTATGTTTTTAAACAGGGAAATCAACGTCTTGCTTTTTCAAGAAGGAATTTATACAAAATATCCTCTCTATTTGATAGACTGTGTTTCCTCCTGGAGCTAGCCTGAAGCAAAACTAGGAAGGGCAGATCTTGTCTTTGGCCCTTTTGTGTTGGGGTTCCTCTGAGACAGCCCGCAGCCTGGCCCCAAAGCCATGCTCTATGCCTGCAGCCCTGCTTCTGCGGCTTCCAGGGAAAAATCACAGAGCCACTCTGATCCCATAAACCTACGATTTCCATTATCAGACCTGGTCTTAGTGCTACTCAGAAATCCTAGGGAATGACTCTAGGAAGCTCTCCTTTCCCATTTTTCTTCAGAGACCATCCCAACCACCACCACACTCTTTGAATCCCTAACATCATCTCCTCTCTCCTGTAGAAAGCAAATAGCAGTTATTAAGCAGGAACCCTCTTAGATTCCAGTTTTTCCTATGTGGAGGCTCTGGGTGTGTGTATTTTAGTAGCTCATTCCAAAACTAATGCACCACCTGAACTGAGAGCCCTCTCCATCCTTTCCTACCTCCTTAGCAACCTCACATCTTTAAATACACCTCTTTCCTCTATTTTAATGTTTCCCTCTGTAGCTGCTCCAAAATTCTGCCTACACTTGCTCCATCTCTTCCACACCTCTCACCCCTTCCTTCTCCCACTGTAGTTGGGCTCTGCCTCGCTCCTCCACTGAAACCAGCTGGTAGAGGTCTCCACTAGCTTCCTAGTTGCCAAATGCAAAAAACTTTCTCTCTCCCTCTTGTTGTAGCTATTGGTGATGTGGGAGTCCTGGCATGAGACTGGATATTTTAATTACTGAATTGAGAAAAAGGTTCAGAAAAACAAGGGCCAACTGGAGAGTTTATCTAAAGCAAAGGATAGTAGGAGAGGCACAGAGAAATTAAGACACTTCCCAGTATTCTATAACTGGTAAGTAGCAGATCTGAACTTTGAAGCCAAGAAGCTAGGGCTTCTGCTTTTAACCTCTTACTAAACTGCTATTTGTAGTCTCCTGTATTTTTTTCTAACAATGTGCGTCAGACTTTCCCCATAAGTACGTATTGATCTTAGTGTTTAATAGCTGCATTACATTCTTTTGTGTAGGTATACTATATTTACTCAGTCATCTGTCGAGGGGTATTTAGGTCGTTTTCAGCTTTTGCTATAACAACAAAAAAAGTTGTACTAAACTTTCTTGTAGATATGTTTTGTGTTCTCCTGGAAGTATATTTGTATGATAAATTCCTAGAAATGAAATGACTGAGTTAAAGGGTCTGTGCTTTATGATAAGAGATGGATACTATCAATATAAAGGTTGTACCAATGTGCATGAAAGTAAGTATGATTTTACTCCATATATCTGAACAACTTGACTTGATTGACTTCCTTCTCCTTCTCAATGCCTTTATTTTCATGGCACCATTTTCTTTCAGTTGATTTTCTACCTCGGCTATTGTTTCTCCATACTTTTAGAGCATCCTCTTCCTCCATCCTCTCCTTTAGTGCTGGGCTTTCCCAAGGGCTCAGTCTGTTTCTCTTGGTCTATAGACAACTTTTCCCCAAGTAATGGCATCCATGACAATTGTTTCAACTATGACTTTAATGTACTGATGCTGTCTAATAAATCTAGTCCAGACCCATCTTCTTGGCTCTAGATCTTTGTATCCCATAGCGTTCTAAAATATCTTTTCTAGAAACAAAATTATTTGTAGTGAGGTGGATGGACCTAGAGTCTATCATACAAAGTGAAGTAAGTCAGAAAGAGGAAAACAAATACCATATGCTAACACATATATATGGCATCTAAAAAAAAAAAAACAAAAAAAAAAGGTGGTTCTGAAGAACCTAGAGGCAGGACAGGAATAAAGACACAGACGTAGAGAACGGAGTTGAGGACAGAGGGAGTGGGAAGGGTAAGCTGGGATGAAGTGAGAGAGTGGCATGGACATATATATACTACCAAATGTAAAATAGATAGCTAGTGGGAAGCAGCCGCATAGCACAGGGAGATCAGCTCGGTGCTTTGTGACCACCTAGAGGGGTGGGATGGGGAGGGTGGGAGGAAGACACAAGAGGGAGGGATATATGTATACATATAGCTGATCACTTTGTTATACAGCAGAAACTAACACACCATTGTAAAGCAATTATACTCCCAATAATTTTTAAAAATAAAAAAATAAAAATAATAAAATATATTTTCTTAGACATTCCATTGACAATTTGATTTCAGATGTCAAAAGCTGATTTCATTACCTTCCCCTTCAAACTTGTTCCTTCCCCTATTTTGCCTGTGCCAGGGAAAGCCACGATGACCCAGCTAGTCTCCTGAGATAGAAGCTTGTGCATTATTCTACATTCCCTCCCTTAGCCAACATGGCCAATCAATAACCAGTTGTTGTTGGATCTATTTCTTCATTAACTCTCATATATCTCCCATCCTTATGTCATCTCTTATTAAACTATTATAAAAATCAAGAAATAAAACAAAAAAAGTATGCAAACACACAGATGTCTTATTTGGGTTTGCATTAAATCTGTGACTTGCTTTGGAAAGAAGTGACATGTATATAATATTTAGTCTTCCAGGAACATGAGGCATTTCCTCATTTATTCAAATAGTTTATGCTTCTTACTAATATTTTATCACTTCTATCACATTTGTCTGGCCGTTATTCTTCTAGGCTAACCCATGTTTTCTTGATTTCCCTCTAAAATTCTTCTGCCATATATTCTTGATCTCCCAATGTATTTCCTCCACTTTCTAATAATTATGACCACTACATTGTTAGTAGCATTAAAACCTAAATATTCTTACACCTGACTCTTTGGGCTCTTAAAACCTATGAAAAAGTGAGAGTCTGGACTAGCTTACAGAGATTTTAGCTTTCATGGTGCCTTTCAGGATCATGGTGGTAAGGTTATAGATGTCTTGTAACCAGCTGACAAGATTATATTTTCCCACAGGTTATGAAAATTAAAAAATAAAGCTTTCCCCTCTAAAAAACTCCCAAAGACTTATCAGTTACAGTTTTCATCATATCAATACAAGAATCTACATGTCATAGTCTCTTATAGAACACCAACAGCTCCATCTGACTCTAGACTCCAACCATCTGTGACCATCTCAAGTAGTGCCAGATTTACCATGAGACAGATGAGGATTGACCTTTGCCCTCAGCATGGCTTTGGAGGTTTCCATTTTTATTTGTCTGACGACACATAACATCTTCCTATGAACACAGAAAGGTTTTCTGGATCTGGGTTTTACTGAATTACTTGGCATCAAGAATGTCACTTGAGCCCTCTCCTAATACATTCAAAATTACACAAATACTACTTAACAAGAGGAAAAATAAAGGTTTTCTAAGACAAAATGGAGTACAGTTTAACTGCTGCAGTACTTTTTTAACAGATATCCTAATAAAAATAACAGTAATAATCGCTTTGTGAGCCAGGTCCATTTCACAGAAGGAACCAGGCTCAACTCTTATAGGCATTCTTTTATTTAAACTTTTAAAGTACGCTATAAGATATTTATCATTACTATTTTATATTTTATAGATGAGAAAACTGAAGTTTAAGAGATTTAGTGACTCATCCAATGTCACAGAGTTAGCAAGCAGAAGAACCTGGATATAAATCCAGGCAGTCTGAATTGAGAGTCAGTGTGATTAACTAGATGGTACAGAATAATGGTGAGCTATAACAGAAGGCAACCTTAAACTTTCAATAACCAAAGCTGAGATGATTCCAGACCTGAAACATGTAGGAGGAATTACAAAGAAGTTTCAGTCTTAACTGAAGCCCTTTTAAAAAGTTTCATCTCATATTATGTTGAAAGGAGCCTCATGGTAACTTCCATAGCCCATTTGCAATCTCTGAACTCAACAGAACAAAGCCACAGTCTCATTAGGGTCAGTTATTTGAAGCCAGCAATCAGTCTCCTTATTCTCACCACCAATGACTTCCCTATTACCTCACCATCTTCTCTCATTTAAGTAAACATGCTTACCACCTTAGACTGTCTCTTACATGACCAACTGGACTGTCCTCACTTGGGCCAGCTCCCTTTTGTGGGTTCTCCTCTTACACTATGGTGCCAGAAGCAAACTCATTATACATTCAAGAGAGACTATCTTGTCCCTTAGTTATAATTCCACCAGGATACTTTTAAGTCCTCCTAACTCATGGACCATTATAGTGCATGTTTCTACTTGAGTCTCAAGAAATTGTCTTCTACTTCTCTCTGTGTCAGGTATTCTCTTGGCTCTTGTGTGCAATAAGGAGCTAGGTCACAACTGAGGGAAAGGATGAGGCAATTAGTAGCTTACTGCCTCTCTAAGCATTTCTTGGGGGAAAGCATTTTTGTACCTGATCACTCTGCAAGATTCTGAGACAGATGGATCTCTAGCTTTAGTTTCCTTATGCACATACAGCATTAATTGTAACTCAGCTGTTCTGTTTGCAGATGGCTGTGTGCGTAAATGATTTCTTTGTAGAATATGAAGTGGTACCTTGTAGGTCTAGCAACATAGTACACTACATCCGCAAGCTGTAACATGAGCCTGTGGACCATATCTTGTAGAGATTCAAAAGTTTTCTACTCTACTACTGTCTACCAGCTCCCCCAAGGAACCTCCTTTTAACCCCCAAAATCCTCTAAGTTTTGTGTGACACCCCACCTCATTTCACCTCACACTAAATCTTGGGGACTACCATATCTGTCTAATTCCTCCTCATTTACTATGAACTCTTCAAGGGCAGGGACTACGGATCACTTATCTTTATATTCCATATAGCATCTAAAGCATAACTGGACATGCATAAATATTTGTTTGCTTAAAGAATTAAGAGGAGCCTACCACAGATCACTTTCCTCGGGGGCAGGGGGTGATACGTGGCTATATTTCACTTGCTAGCTGTGCAATTTCTGCCAAGTCATTTAACCTCTCTGACTCCTAGCTCTTCACCTGTAATTGGTAATAAAACAGTATATGCCTTAAAGAGTTATTAGGAGAATCTAATCAAATAATAAATGTACAGAATAAACCTGGCCCATATTCACCACTTAATAGGTCCTATCATTCTTACCGTTATTCTTACTTCTACAAAAAGACTTGCTGTTTTGTTTTGTGATATTTGTTTGTTTCCTTTTCTTGCTGGCTGGTGAGTCCAAGGTCAGAGGCTGAGTCTTACTTATTTCTGTACTTGGCACAAAAGAAATGTTTATTGGACCAAAAGCTACCTCGCATCAACCTTTTGCTTCATCACATTTGTTCCCTTACTACAGGAGTGTCTTCTGGCATGCAATTCAGAGGGAGAAGTTTGCTGCCTCCCTTCTCTTGGGACTCCCAGGTAGCTGTAGTTCCAGCAGGCTTCCTAGCACTCTCTTCTTCCCCATCTCCTGTCCTCAGCAGATCACCTGTCTCTTTACCACACAGAGCTTTGAAATAGATTTTTCTTATCCTGGTTCCTTAAAAAAGCATGCTTCTTGAAGGAGAAACATATCTAAAGTTTCAGACACTTTCTGAATTTCTGTTCCTTTTAATTAAAGTTCTATGTGTAACATAAAGATAGATAGAGAATGCAACCTAAATGTCCCTCAATAGATGAATGGATAAAGCCATTGTGGTACATAAATACAATGGAATATTACTCGGCCATAAAAAAGAACAAAATAATGCCATTTGCAGCAACATGGATGGACCTAGAGATTATCATACTAAGTGAAGTAAGTCAGACAAAGACAAATATCATATGATATCACTCATATGTGGAATCTAATTTTTAAAAAATGATACTAAATGAACTTATTTACAAAACAGAAACAGACTCACAGATATCAAAAACAAACTTATGGTTACCAAAGGAGAAATGTGGGGGGGGGGGGCGGATAAATCAGGAGCTTGGGGTTAACATATACACACTATTATATATAAGATAGATAACCAACAAGGACCTGCTGTATAGCACAGGGAACTCTACTCAATATTCTGTGATAACCTATATAAGAAAAGAATCTGAAAAAGAATGCATATATGTATTAACTGAATCACTTTGCTGTATACCTGAAACTAATACAACATTGTAGATCAACTATACTCCAATAAAATTAAAAACAAGAATGCATCATAAAAGACTTGCTCCCCTGAAAAACTGAAATGCTGGCCAGCCATCTATCTCTGATATAAGAAAGGCTCTGATCTGCCCCATGCACTGTACCCATTACTGAGAGATTTGCAAGGTGACATTACCCATTCTATTGCCTCCTACACCACTGCCTTTCATCTCATATCTTATAAAAAAAAGGAAACAGAAGCAGAACATTGACTGACCCACAGTTATTCAGTTTCTACAAAGAGTGCCAAAAGCCTCAGGACAACGCAAGCATATTTGACTCCACACATTTTAATGCTGAGTAGCCTACTTGGGGTTCTAAGTGGGGAAAAGACTATTAATCCAATGGCACAAATAATCCTCAACTTCCTTTTAGCCAAGAATTGAAATGTTCTGTTATCTTGAATGTTTTACTAGGGGACAGAGCAGAAAATAAAGTTCACGGGTCACTGAATGCTATTGATTAAGCGAAAACTACCAAGTCACAGAGAAAAGGAGTATTCAGAGGCAAAGGCCCAGGTGTGGAGAGAAAGAGATTCCCAGAAGACAGAGCAGCAGAGTTTAGAGCCAGGAGATCTGGGTGTGAGTTGTGTTTCTGTCACTTTATTTTGTGACCTTGGGCAAGTCACAATCTCTCTATCCTCTTCGTCCTCATCTGTAAAATGATGACAAAAATCTACTTTGTTTTCTTTATAAGGTAGTTGCAAGAATTAGATGTATGAGCCAATGTTTACAAATGGCAAGAAGCTATGCAAATGCTCCTCTTCATTTCTCTCAGGGGGCCTGTTCATCCACCCATGCACATGTTTCATTTGCCAGGGCTCAAATCTTCTGGATGGCATTTTGCCAGTTCATTTCCATTCACTAAAACAATCAACATTCAACAGTCAACAGCAGAATATTGATCTGGGCCCCAGAGTAGAAAGCAAGACTAATTTATTCATGACTTGATAACAGAAAAAGAGAAAACTTGTTACCTCAGGTCAATTTTCACAGGCACAAGAAAGGCAAGGAGACCTACAGACACAGTTAACAAGTCTCACTCTGGCATACAACCTCTGCGTGGAGAGAAACACCATACAAAGAGCTGATTGTGGGTCCATATGGCACGCGTAGATGGGTTAGAATCATGATACATTCAGTTCCAATGCATCTGTCAGTAGCAAAGAATCTCTTCCATGTGTACAACCAGTCCAATCCTCCTAAAGTATTTGGAAATAGATCCAACATCTGTTCAATACTCTGCAAAGGCATCTATTAGACTCATTCAAACTAAGGAGGAAAATAAAAATCACCCCCAAATTATATAAGGCTGTTTTCTAAAAAGGTCAATCAGTATATAAAAATGTGAATCAATAAAACAATATGAAATGCCGCAAGTTAAGAAAAACAGAAAAGCTTTATCTTACTAAGAATACAGCTGAAGGTTGTGAAAGAGGAAATATAAGTTAAATAGAGCATAGTAGGGAGGAAAGAGAAGGACTCTGGGCTAGCTATTAAAGATCTCATAACCTGCCATGAATTGCATTTAGGATCATGGAAAAGTCTCTGGGCTTTGTTGGGCCCCATTTCCTTAATTGGAAATAGGATAGTTGAATTTAAATAATCTGAAGTATAATGGAACCAGACACCTGGGTTTAAATCTCAGTTCTAGCACTAATGAAGTAACCGTGCAGAATCACAAAATTATTAGACCTTTGGTATCCTCATCTGTTAAGTGGAAATAAGATTAACTCCCTCAAAAGATTGTTACAGGTGTTAGATAACATGAATTTAAAATACCTGGGGCAAAAACCCTGCAGAAAGTAGGCATAGAGGGAACTTTCCTCAGCATAATAAAGGCCATATACGATAAGCCCACAGCAAACATCATCCTCAATGGTGAAAAACTGAAAGCATTTCCACTAAGATCAGGAACAAGACAAGGGTGCCCACTCTCACCACTCTTATTCAACATAGTTTTGGAAGTTTTAGCCACAGCAATCAGAGAAAAGAAGGAAATAAAAGGAATCCAAATCGGAAAAGAAGAAGTAAAGCTGTCACTGTTTGCAGATGACATGATCCTATACATAGAGAATCCTAAAGATGCTACCAGAAAACTACTAGAGCTAATCAATGAATTTGGTAAAATAGCAGGATACAAAATTAATGCACAGAAATCTCTGGCATTCCTATATACTAATGATGAAAAATCTGAAAGTGAAATCAAGAAAACACTCCCATTTACCATTGCAACAAAAAGAATAAAATATCTAGGAATAAACCTACCTAGGGAGACAAAAGACCTGTATGCAGAAAATTATAAGACACTGATGAAAGAAATTAAAGATGATACAAATAGATGGAGAGATATACCATGTTCTTGGATTGGAAGAATCAACATTGTGAAAATGACTCTACTACCCAAAGCAATCTATAGATTCAATGCAATCCCTATCAAACTGCCACTGGCATTTTTCACAGAACTAGAACAAAAAATTTCACAATTTGTATGGAAACACAAAAGACCCCGAATAGCCAAAGCAATCTTGAGAACAAAAAAAGGAACTGGAGGAATCAGGCTCCCTGACTTCAGACTATACTACAAAGCTATAGTTATCAAGACGGTATGGTACTGGCACAAAAACAGAAAGATAGATCAATGGAACAGGATAGAAAGCCCAGAGATAAACCCATGCACATATGGACACCTTATCTTTGATAAAGGTGGCAGGAATGTACAGTGGAGAAAGGACAGCCTCTTCAATAAGTGGTGCTGGGAAAACTGGACAGGTACATGTAAAAGTATGAGATTAGATCACTCCCTAACACCATACACAAAAATAAGCTCAAAATGGATTAAAGACCTAAATATAAGGCCAGAAACTATCAAACTCTTAGAGGAAAACATAGGCAGAACACTCTATGACATAAATCACAGCAAGATCCTTTCTGACCCACCTCCTAGAGTAATGGAAATAAAAACAAAAATAAACAAATGGGACCTAATGAAACTTCAAAGCTTTTGCACAGCAAAGGAAACCATAAACAAGACCAAAAGACAACCCTCAGAATGGGAGAAAATATTTGCAAATGAAGCAACCGACAAAGGATTAATCTCCAAAATTTACAAGCAGCTCATGCAGCTCAATAACAAAAAAAACAAACAACCCAATCCAAAAATGGGCAGAAGACCTAAATAGACATTTCTCCAAAGAAGATATACAGACTGCCAACAAACACATGAAAGAATGCTCAACATCATTAATCATTAGAGAAATGCAAATCAAAACTACAATGAGATATCATCTCACACCAGTCAGAATGGCCATCATCAAAAAATCTAGAAACAATAAATGCTGGAGAGGGTGTGGAGAAAAGGGAACACTCTTGCACTGCTGGTGGGAATGTGAATTGGTTCAGCCACTATGGAGAACAGTATGGAGGTTCCTTAAAAAACTATAA
This sequence comes from Delphinus delphis, assembly GCF_949987515.2. NCBI lineage: Eukaryota > Metazoa > Chordata > Mammalia > Artiodactyla > Delphinidae > Delphinus > Delphinus delphis. The sequence goes on along the minus strand of NC_082690.1, from coordinate 48,902,864 downwards.
ATAGAACTACCATATGACCCAGCAATCCCACTACTGGGCATATACCCTGAGAAAACCGAAATTCAAAAAGAGTCATGTACCAAAATGTTCATTGCAGCTCTATTTACAATAGCCCGGAGATGGAAACAACCTAAGTGCCCATCATCGGATGAATGGATAAAGAAGATGTGGCATATATATACAATGGAATATTACTCAGCCATAAAAAGAAACGAAATTGAGCTATTTGTAATGAGGTGGATAGACCTAGAGTCTGTCATACACAGTGAAGTAAGTCAAAAAGAAAAAGACAAATACCGTATGCTAACACATATATATGGAATTTAAGAAAAAAGGAAATGTCATGAAGAACCTAGGGGTAAGGCAGGAATAAAGACGCAGACCTCCTAGAGAACGGACTTGAGGTTATGGGGAGGGGGAAGGGTGAGCTGTGACGGGGCGAGAGAGAGTCATGGACATATACACACTAACAAACGTAGTAAGGTAGATAGCTAGTGGGAAGCAGCCGCATGGCACAGGGATATTGGCTCGGTGCTTTGTGACAGCCTGGAGGGGTGGGATAGGGAGGGTGGGAGGGAGGGAGACACAAGAGGGAAGAGCTATGGGAACATATGTATATGTATAACTGATTCACTTTGTTATAAAGCAGAAACTAACACACCATTGTAAAGCAATTATACCCCAATAAAGATGTTTAAAAAATAAATAAATAAAATAAAATAAAATAAAATAAAATACCTGGGGCCACAGTAGGCTGAACCACTATGACTGAACCACTCCAATTATCCCCTCCAAGAGTCTATGTTGGAGATACATATAAACATACACGTCTATGTTTATCATCTCAAGATCAGATAAAGCTAACAGTTCTACCTATAATTGCTATTCATTGAGCCCCAACTCTGGATCAGGTATTGTCTCTCTCTCTAACCTTAACAACTATTCTCAAAGGGGGTTATTACTGGCCCCATTTTACGTACGGTAAAACTGAGATCCAGAGAGATTAAGAATCTTTCTCAGGGTCATGTAACTAGTAAAAGCTAAAGCAGATATTTAAAACCAGGCATGACTGACTCACGTAAATGTACTAGTTCCTGTCCCAGTGGGACTTCAATTAAAAAAGGAAACATGTATACTAACCTTATGGCAAGAAAGTGTACAGCAGAAATGTTTCAGAGCACTGAAGCTTGTGGAGCCCCACATAACCACACGTGGGGAAAACCAAGCAATGGCAAACAGTAATAATCTGGGATGGAATGACTGTAGATAGGAATGCTATGAGGAACCACAGAGGGAGCCAAGAGCCACGGCCAAGGAAGTGACCAGCCTGGCTCTCTGCTCTTGCAGCACTCGTCCTAAGAAAGCAGCCACCCGGTCCATATATCAGTCTAATCTCAGCTATAGGCTCTGGCTTCAACACCATCCCCAGTCAAAATTTAATGTAGCTGTCCATTGACCCAATATTATAGCAGAGGCTGCTAATTATCCTCCTATAGTAATTTATTCCTTCTTCCTTAGATTTCCCCAGTTTGTTTTTTTTTTTGTACGCAGGCCTCTCACTGTTGTGGCCTCTCCCGCTGCAGAGCACAGGCTCGGGACGCGCAGGCCCAGCGGCCATGGCTCACGGGCCCAGCCACTCCGCGGCACGTGGGATCTTCCAGGACCGGGGCACGAACCCGCGTCCCCTGCATGGGCAGGCGGACTCTCAACCACTGCGCCACCAGGGAAGCCCCCCAGTTTTTAACTGGGTACAGGGCTCATAACCATCTAAAATAAAGATGACATTTCCCAGCCTCTTTGGTATCTAGGTATGGCTATTTGACTTAGTGCTGGACAATGCACTTTAAGTAGACTTGTTCCGTAGAGGAAACTATTCCTAAATGGGGAGTGAATAGCTTCTTCGCCCCTTTGTCCTTCTTCCATCCTTCCTCCTCTTGCAGGATGGAATGTAGGCATGATGGCTTAATCTTGAACTGCCACCTTGAGTAGGAGATGGATTTCTTATGTTGAGGTTGATTGAACAACAAGATAGAAGAATTCTGCGTCCCTGATAATCATGTTATTGTCACCCTTGATTGGACTGCTTATTTCTAGGTTTCAGTAATGTGAGAGAGAAAGGAACTTCTATCTTTTATTTCAAGTTTTCAGTCACTCACAGGCAAACTTAATTCTAACTGACACAAGTGTCAAGTCAGCTTGTGGTAGCTCTAATCTAATCTTGTGCTTCAGGGTGCAGCTTTGTCTTGCTTCTGCCAGCTCGCTTTTGTTTGAAGTCCTATCTGTCTCTGGATCCTGGACCTAAGGAATGGGCTCTGTAATCTGCTCCCCAACCTCCACTGGATCTCCTACAATGCTTTTCCAAGACTCCCCTTTAGTATTCTTTGGGTCTGGACTGGAATGGCATCTTCTTTATGTAACTCTTGGCTACCAATGAACTTTTCTTGATATTTTCTGGATATCTATGTATGCCCATTGTTAGAAGCTCTACCAGTCCTTTGGGGCTGGACAGTGCTTTTGTGACTGTGGAGCAAGGAACACACACACATGCATACAGATCTAACAGATCCTAGAAATAAAAAATGTGAAGTCAACTAAATTATCTCATGACAGTCCCTCACTCCTTTTCCCAGTTTCTGGTCCTTATAATTCTCTGGACATTGGTTTTCAGCATCACATCTGTGAGGCATTTAGGCCAACTACTAATTTTTAGAGGGCACACAGGCCACAGAAGACCACCCTCCCTTCTGACACCAATTGTAAGCTTGTAGGTTTCCCCAAACCACTCTCAGTTCTAATACATTAGAAGCACTCACAGAACTCACTGAAACCTGTTATATTCACAATTTTGGTTTATTACAAGGTGAGGGTAGAGATTAAAATCAACCAAGGAAAGAAGTCCAGTCCATCGAGCAGAGTTCAGATAAGGTACCCAAAGTGGAGCTTTTGTTGTCTTCTCCTTACAGAGTCAAGGATGCATCACTCTCCCGGCACTGATCTATGATAATATGCAGAGTATTACCAGCCAGGAAGCTCACCTGAATTTCAGGGCTCAGAGTTTTACTGGGGCTGAACCACACACTGCCCACATAGTTGACCTTTATTCTCCAGCCCTTCCAGAGGTAAAACTGATACTATAGAGCCCCAAAACCTCATTACAAATCACACTCTTAGACCTTCTGGGACCAAAACGCCCAAGCAAAGGGGGGTTTCTATCAGACATAATATTCCAAGGGTCGAGAGGGCAAAGCTGAACCTCTCCTTGGATAAGATTAAATTCTTTACCACACAGCACCTCTCTCAGCTCCCAGGATCCTGGACTTCATATTGGCAACTCCAATATTTCACTGGACACCCTGACACTCCATCTGGATTATCTCCAGATGACCCCCTGAAGCCTGGTCTGATACCTCTCTTAAGTACTAACAAGAAAGAAATGTGATGGACAAACCAACCTGACCCCAGAGTAGAAATACTATGATCTGAGGCAGCAAGAAAGAGGGATGCTTTTGTTGACACCTAAAGAAAATATTCTTAGCTTCAAACTAGACCATGATGGAACAGGCTGTAAGAGAGGGAAAATGCACATCCCACACCAGCCTTTTGATCTATGCTTTTTTCACATGAAAGCCGTTTTCATCAGCAGCATTGAATATGAAGAGATATATAAATATACACACTGACCCAGGCAATGGGAAATATACAACAGATGCAGAGCTTATTCCTCTGACAAGGGCAAGGTGACTGAGTAGGCCAGTTCCTTTTCCTACTTCCTGAATTTGTGATTTAATTGAAATTGGGGCCAGGCCATAAAATGTTTCACCGCATGTTATAAATAAACTCTTTGGCCTGAAGGACTCAAATTAACTTCAAGTTGTACATTTTTATAAAGAATACATTACAGTTTAATGTGGGAGTGGGAGGATCTAAAACAATTCAAGCAGTGATGATTAATTAAAGTTAGTCTGCGACATTTCCCAGGGTCTGCAGATGGATCATAAAATAAAGTTTTATGACTTTGTTACCACATATACTACCCACTCAACTCACTACAGGTAAAGCCACTTCGATTTTCTGTGTGTAGAAAACAACACCAGAATACAATGCTTGTTGTCCTTGGAGGTAGCATCTATTTCCTGCACGTTCTAGGGATGTTATGAGACGGTTTCCTAGCTTGAGGGCCCTTGAATAACAATGAATGGTTTTATTTTTTTCTTCTGAGAGCATCACATGCATTTACCTTGCAGAATGAAGGGAAATAAGTTACATTCACAAATGTAGCAACATAATTTAGAGAGTGGACCAGATTCAAAGCAGGGAGTTTTGAGTTCTTCCTCTGACTTAAACTGCATATGACCACCGGGGGTTGGCTTCAACTTCTGAGCCTCAGTTTCTTCTCACAAAAAATTAAAATACAACTAATGCCTATCTCACTAGGGATTATAAATATATTTGTAAAACGGGCCTTAAAACTACAGAGTGCCATGAAAACAATTTCTATTGTGTGTGCTGTTAAGTGGAAATTTATCACCAATTAATAATGTAGTATTTACTGTGGGCCAAGACCTGAGGTAGAAACTTGGGGCACAAAAGTGAATAAGACATGAACCCACCCTGTGAAGTGCTCAAAATTTAGTATATTTGTAGGTGTGTGTGTTTGTGTTGTGAATGTGTGTGTATGTGTGACTGTATGTCTGTGTGAGGTGGGGTTCTCTAAGTTTCTAGAATCTAGGAAGACCATTTGGTAGCATAGTCCTTGATCATTAAAGGTATTTGATATAAATATTTATATATTGATCATTTAATGTAAATCCAGAAATTTCTCTTTTCAAGTTTGCTTAAAAATAAAAAGTATAAGACATATTGAATCAAGGTTAAAGAGAAAGGGAGTACAATATCACCTATACAAAATCCACCTCCACTTTTATTTATTTGGGGGGGGCTTTAACTTTTTTCCTTTAAAATTTCTCTAATTAAGGAACCAGAGATGGAAACATATGCAGTATGATATGGCCCTTATCATACTGCATATGTATGCAGTATGTGTATGCAGTGCCCTTAGAAGGCCACCTCTCCTCAAGCTATCTCTCTGCCTCTATGGCCATTCATTCAGATGTCAGTATCAGATTGTCAGTCCTTAGACATTTCCTGAGCCAGTCAGCTAAAAGTAAGTCCTGAGAGGACACAAGTTATCAGGCCACATGATAACATCACCTTCTTCCAATTTCCTAGCCAGTAAGACCAACTTCATGAGCTAAATTATTTCCGCTGTTTATTACTGGAAAGTTCCTTTTCCTTAGTATGTCTTCCTCTTGCACTTAACCTTCTCCCTTTTGAAGGTCACCTCAGATATCACCTATCCTAGGAAACCTCACCACCTCCTCTTTTTCCCTCTCTTCCCTGATCCAAGGCTAGAGCAAAGATGGATGCTCTGGGTTTGAGCATCAATAAATCAGAACCTAGTCCAACAGTCTATTAACAGGGTAACTTGGAAGGCAGGTACCGCATCTTATACATCTGTGCTTCCACAAACTAGACACAAAAGCACAGCAAATATTTGCTGAATAAATACATGAATGAATGGGATAAGAATATAGAATGGCGGTTATTTGCCCTCTCCTTTCTCCAGATCCCTTTATGTCCTGTTTGTCTAGGACTGTCCTGATTTATGACTATTGACCCAGCACACTTATGTGCTATCTTTCACTTCCCAGAATGAACAGGTTTGGATGATGAATTTATTTGGATGATAAATGTGTTCCTTTTTTTAAAGCCCCAGCCTTTGAATAAGCAAAAAGATGTTACAAAACTTTTTCTCTCCCATTTGGAAGAAAAGGTCTTGCTAAATGTACGTTATCAAAGATGTTACTGTTCAAAGAAATTATTAGAAAATGGAAAATAATATAAAATGCCCATTTGTAGTTACGGGTGAATTTATTTAATCTCAAAGTCAGAATTAGCTTAATATTGGCAGATTTTAATTTTGGAAGAAGGCTCAATACCAACTTTCTTTTCTTTTTCTTTCTTATGTTAAAAATTTTGAAATTAAAAAAAAATTGAAATTAAGATATAATTCATATACCATAAAATTCACCTTTTTATAATTCAATATATATAATTTAATGTTTTCAGTATGTTCACAACACCCTATTTATCCCTGAAGCTTTTTGTTGGCCCCTTATATGGATCTCGAGGTTCTCCCGTTCTTGGATCCAAGTTCCCTTATCTAGTTATTGAGCACATGCTGACCTGGAAAAAATGTCCTTTATTTCAGCAGGTCCCACTGGTCTTATTCTCCCTCCATGCCTCCCTCTCCCCACCTCAAATCAAAGGGGCTTGCAAATATCTAGACTCCAGATCTCCTACTTGTATCCACGGCCAAGCCATGACTATAGGACTCCTATTGAGAAGTTCCAAGTTTCCTTTGTTGACAACTAGAATTTAGTTTTTTAATCCCAAAGTAAAGTTATAGGCAGAGTAACAAATGCTCTTTTATTCTTTAAGAGCCTTCCTTCTGAGTGAAGAAAAGTGGCAGCCACATTTTTATGAAATACTTCAACATTTTTCAAGGGATCCTTTTTATTCTATGGATAACCAACTGTATATAATCATAACTTAGTGCCAAGTATTAGCTGTCAACGACATTTGTATACATATAGTCCCCTTTAAAAGCAGTTTCAATTCTAAGGCTCCTCCTCAAATCTCTCAAAAGTAGAAAAACAAGCCTGAAATTATTTACTCACTACAACTGCAAATTCCATCTATTTCAAATGGCTTAATTACAAAGTCATGGAATATAATAAAAATGACAACTAACTCTGAGTTAGCAAGTACAATTATAATTAATAGGAGACTTTGACAAATGTTTATAGTGCTTTGAAAACAGGAGGTCAGAACATTGATTACAGTGGTAACAAACTTTTTTTGTTTCCTATTTATAATTCAAATCCAAGTTACCATATATTGTAACATGTGGCAAAGGTCCCAGCTTTTCAAGCTTAAGCTTGGAGTACAGGTGACTGACTCATAGAACAAAACAGAACACCAGGCAGGACAGATGGGAGATAGGACACTGTGGACCAAGAAGCTTGGAAAGTGTCCAAGAAATTAGAATTGATTTCCAGGTATGTTCTGGCCTCTGTGTTTCTTTCTACCGTACACCTTCCCCTCCCCCAGCAGCACCCTACACAGAATAATAGGAAGATGCTGATATTCAATGATATGTTGGACTGTATTATTGTTTTCAATTATTAATAACGATCCACTGCTCTTCCTTTTAAAAAAGTATACAATCCTGTCCTTTGATTTTGGTTTGGGTCATATTATATGCTTTGGCCAATGAAATATGAATGGGTACGACGTGTGCTATGTCTAAGCAGAAGCTGAGTTTCTGCCAATAATCTTGCTTTTACACTCTGCCATGAAAATGGCATGTCTCAGTTGGAGACATGCTAACATTTCTTTAGCTTGGGTTCTAGGATGAGAGGACAAGGGGAGCAGGTACTCAGCCAGAGACTGGCCATAGTTACTCTCAGCCTACAAGTACATACGTAAGGACTAAGGGGTTGTTTCTGTAAATCACTGAGATGCTGGGTATATTTGTTATCACAGCTGACTTATACAATGATAAAGATGATGGATAACATTTATGGAGCTTTACAATGTGCCAGACACTATTTTAAGTGCTTTCTGTATGTTATTTAATTCCATTTTGCAGATAAGGAAACTAAAGCAAAGAAAGTTAAGTAATTTGCATAAAGTTACATAGTGAGTCAGTGGTCAAGCCTAAATTTGATCCTAGGAATTCCAGCTTCAGAGGCTAAGATCATATCTATTATGCTTTACTGCCTCTCCATATATACATCAGTCATGTTTTTGATATTCTCCAAATATTCAAAACTCCTTCTCACCTCCATGATTTTCCACATGCTAATCCCCTGTCTGGAATTTCTTTGCACTCTTTTCTCACCCGGGAAACTCCTATTCATTCTTCCTAAACCAGCTCAGAGAGAAAATTTGTCAGTCTAACAGCTCTTTATCCACCAGCCCTCATCCCTACCCACCACCCCTCCAGCCCTTCCTGGACATAGTTGATTCTTTCCTTTATGATGACATCACATTTCATAAATACTTTTGTTATTACACTGTTACTACTTTTTTCAGTCCTATCTTCTTCTCTAGATGTTGAATTTTTCAAGGGTGGGAAAAATATTTCATTTATCTTTAAGTTTCTAGGGCCAACCAATTTGCCTGTGACTATGTAATTATGATACACAGTCAATGACCAGAAAAAGTTTGATGAATAAATGTAAGGGTTTCAATGACCAATTTAATTTATTTTTAAAGCCAACTAAAAAAAGATCTGGGAATAGATGAACATTCTATTAGTGTATAGTTCTATTTTTGTGGCTGAGTTCACATTCTAAATCTAAAATAGTTACAGTGTTCAGCACATTAAATCCCCTCCACCTGTGACATGATCTCTTTAGCAATGGGTGAAGCTGCTCCCCTCAACTCCCACCCTCTGAAGATGCCTATAGGCATAACCAGGAATTAGGCTAAAGCATTGCTACCTAACCCCTTTCCTCCCATTTGCATTTCTTTGCCTCTCAACCTAGAAAAACTTTTGGACCCAAAGGAATGGACATATTTTTTCATGAAGGAGTTAGAGGCTCCATCATAGACCAATAGGGATTGTGACGGTTAATTTTATGTTTCAATTGGACTAATCCACAGGGTACTCGGATGCTTAGTCCAACGTTATTCTGGGTGCTTTTGTGAGTGTTGTTGAATGAGATTAACATTTAAATCTATAGACTGAGTAAAACAAATTGTCCTCCATTATGTATGTAAACCACATCCAATTAGATGAAGGTCTGAACAGAACAAAAAGCTGACCCTCCTTCCTCCAAGGAAGAGAGAATTCTCCTGTCTAATGACCTCTGAAATGGGACTTTGGCTCTGTGGTTCTACAGCAGCTTCTGGCCTTTGGACTCAAACTAGGACGTTGGCTCTGTGGATTGCAGAACTGCCAGCCTGCATAATCATGTGAGCCAATCCTTTAAAATAAATCTCTCTAGATAGACAGATAGATATAAATATAATCAATATCTATTGGTTCTGTTCCTCTGGAGAATTCTGACTAGTACAGGGATCAAACATCTAGGGACCTTCCCATTAACAGTGAAATAATCTGGTGCCAACTGAATACACTTTCCAAATAGCTAGCTCCATATGTCATTAGATGTGTGTTTATATATGTATATAGTATGTGTATTTACATGTATACACACATATGTACAATATATATTTATATTTAAATAATTTCATAAATCTCAGAACAGTTTTCAGAGGCAATTACAATTATCCCCATTTAGTGGATGAAGAAACAAGGCTTAGGAAGGTTTACCTAAGGGTAGATCTCCAAAAAGTATGAAACTGAGATCAAAATAGGATCAACACCCAACTTTGAGTGACTCCAAAGGTCTAAGTTATTAATCACTACACCACACTATTGAAAATAAGCTTCATTTCATGGAGGGCAGAACTTATGTGTTCTCTTATCTTCTTTAACCCAGTTTCGCCTGAATTATGTGAGTTATATATTAGTCCATCTTATTTCACTTATTATTGATGAGAATGACACCACTGTGAGCATCTATGACATGACCATTATCACAGAGGTGTTTTGGATACACTGCTTCTAAAGGGGGTCTTTCTGAATACTCAAGAGTTGGGCATTATCTACTCAACTTTACACATGTGGACACGAGGCTCAACGAAGTGTAACAGCATGTACAAGTTCAAGCAGCTAGAAAGTGACTGAGTGGTGGGAAGAGGGGGGTGAACCCAGGTCTGGCTCCACCCTTTTCCTTACACTGTTTCCCAGAAATAAGTCCTGTAACACCCAATGTCCTCAAATGATCTTTCACCCAACTACGCAGTTTAGTTCTGCTAAGTTTCTGGATTCAGAAGAAACATGGTGGGCTTGTGTTGGATATGGCTATAGCTTCTACAGTAGGCTTCTATAGGAAAGAAGAGGGCATGAAATCGGCTCCTCCTGAATTTTGTACAAAGTCCTGATATGCACCCTGAAAGGCAGCATAGGAAGTAGTTAGGAGCATGGACTCTGGAGGAAGGTTGCCTGGGTTGGAGTCCCAGCCCTGTCATTTACCAACTGTGTGCCCTTGAGCAATCTGCTTAACCCCTCTGTGCCTCAATTTCTTTAATTGCAAAATAGAGCAATAATGTTTGCCTAATAGGATTGTGTAAGTATAAAATGAGTCAATATACATTTAAAAAAGGGAACTTGTGATTCGCACATATTAGGCTCTCTGTAAGTGTTAGCTATTATTGTTGTTAATACTGAATACTTCATGTTCTTATTTGCAATTTATGAGACGACACAGAGAGAAAATACAAATGTGTTTCTAAATTCTGACACCATTCTCACTTGGCAGGTAAGTAATCAACATTATAAGATAGAAACATTAGGCTATCCAGATATTTCCACACAGTGATAAAAGCTAATGCATCTCTTGTAAAGGAGAAAGTACCATTATTATGGAGCTATAGACATGGGTAATATGAAAATATGAAAAATATAAGCATAAATAGTAAAAACACAGTAATGATAAAATACAAATTCATGTCATATTCTTAGACAAAGTATTTAAAGTCAAAATTGAAAGAAGAGGGGACAGAGTATAGATTGACGTTTAATAAGTAGATTTTATTGCACAAAATTTATCTCTGTCTCCCTACACACAAAATTAACTTTGGTAGAAAGAGCACTGAACTAAGAGTCAAACGACTTGAGTTGTTATTCTGGATATATGTTTTCCACAGTTGAGCAATTTGTGGAGGGGTAATGCTGTTCTCTACCCTTGAGAAAGCAAACAGAAATAACAGGGACTCTGAGTCAGAAAGCTCTCACTATGGGCCCAGCTCTGCCACACACCTGCTGTATGACAGTTGTAAGTTAACCAGTCTGAACATGAGTGCCAGATGAAGACAGCAATGCCTATTCTGTATGAAGTATTTTGTAGAGGGCCCAACAGAGCCTACTCTCAATAAATATTTGAACCCTTGTCTCCGGTCTCCATTTTGCTCAACTATAAGTCCTTTCCATTATATTTCCATAATACTATGATCCTGAGTCCAACATTCTAGGCTGACTTTATTAAAGAAGTTGCTAAATGGATTCTTCTGGCATTTTCTATTCCACAGTGCATTTGTTTCTTCTTTAAGCAGCTGAATTTTAAAGATAGGTTTCGGTAAATATTCTCAGCATACCAATTTATCCTTGAATAGCCAAATAGAAAGAGACCAGCTTCCCAGATACCATTTCTGTGAAGAGAATTGCTATGATCAAAATGCCTCCTTGACTGAATGACCTTTCTGATAAGACTAAATTGAAATGGCTTAAGTATTCATTATAGGTTTACTTAGCTCTACAGTTGATTCCTTCAAGCTGTATCCATTGAATGTTTGGACGGCATCAAAATCAGCATTCTGGGAAGAAACACTGAAACTTTCAAAACATTCCCTGATGGTTTCAGCTGTGTTCTTTCCAAGCAATAGCTTTTTAGTTCTAAAGCTGTGAGTCAAGCCACAGCACTGTTTACCAATAATTGTTATCTTCCTCTTCCCTCCTCCATTTCTACACCTAATTGTCAAACATTTTGTGGCAATATTTTTACATCCAGTTGTCAAATTAATATCTTTCACTTTCATGCAACAAGACACAAAGCACTGTACAAAACACAAACGGTGGCCATCCTTCAAAAACAGTTAAGGATCTGCAATGCACCAGGCACTGTTCTAGGTGTGGGTGGTAGAAAAAAAAAAAATAGACAAAAATCCCTGACCTCACAGGTATATATTCAAGTAGGGGAAGACAACAGTGAACAAATGAATAAATACTTTATACAGTATATCTCATCTTGATAAATACAGTGGAGAAAAATAACACAGGGAGGGGAAGAGGAAGTCTGGTGGCCAAGGAAGCACTCACAGAAATGATGATATTTGAGGTAAGATCTAAACAAGGTGAGGGACAAACATGTGGCTGCTGGGTTGGGGGGACGTTTCAGATCAGGGAAACAACAAGGTCCTGAGGTGGGATCGCATATATCATGTTTGGGAAATGGCAAGGAAGCTGAAACAAGGGCAAAAATGGTTGGGGGTGAAAACAGAAGGCCCTTAGGTGCCCAGATCCTGAGGAAAACATTCACCAGTTATGCGGACTATGTGTGCCAAGGCAGGAGAATGGCAAGCACTGGTTGTTCTCTGCAAATACCAGGCTGCCCATATTTTGTTGTCATTAATTGATACCCAAGAATTAATGCACTACCATCTATTTTGATATTCTACTCATCATATCTACTTATTTACTAATTCATTCTTAGAATTTTTCACTTATTTTGACAGATTATTAGTTAGCATCTATGGTGTAATGTGCTACAGACGTAGGGATGAACAACACACCCTCAAATATTACGGCAAAGATTCACCAAACCATGTTTCTTTCCCGCCCCCCACTGCCCCCAAACATAAAGCTTGACTACATTTCCCAGCCTCCTTTGAAGTCAATAAGGGCCACCTCACACAGTTTTGACCAAATGGAATGTGAGAAGAAGTGATGTACTCTATTTTTAGTCTTAGCCCCCTAAATACCTCCCTGGAGATCCTCCATGGTCTCTCTCTTCCCTCATCAGCTAGATGGATAGAGAGAATCAGTGGGTGACTCCGAGACCTTGGGGATGGTTGGAGTCATTTGGATGGAAAGATCTAGATCTGGGATTGAATATCTACATGGAGCAGACTCTATTTTCTCTGCCACTCTCCACCCACCACATAGATCTGGACTATGAAGAGAGAGAAACAAACCTTATCCTATTAAGCCATTGAGATTTGTTCAGCAGTAGGCCTGCATCGATTATTACAAGGAACTCACCTTCTAGTAGAAAAAAGAGCAATTTACAATATTGGTAATAAGTGCTACAATAAGTAAAGTATACAATCCCCTGGGATTCAATCCATGTATTGAAAGGAAAGTTTCTAAAAAGAGTTGAAGCTTGTGTCAGGATTTAACGAAGGGGTAGCATTGACCTGACAAAGAAAGGTGAGACAAGGACATTCCTTGCAGAGACCAGCACATGCAAAGGAACTGACACACAACAAAACAGGTCCTGTTGTGGAAAATATAAAAATGTCTCTTGACTGGAGATGAGGGTGTATGGGGATGATGTCAGGATGGATTGGTAAAGATGAGATTTTACAGGCCCAACACACCACCCAAAGGAGTTAAGACTTTATCGTGAATGAGATGGAAAGAGAAATTATATGGTCAAGGTCCAATCCAACCTTCCTCCTGACCTCATTTGCACCTTCTCAGCTTCCCTGTGCTTCTTCACCATTCAGTGTTATCTCTCATTAACAAGATGTCCATATTCTCAATAAGATGAGTAAGTTCTTAGAGGGCAGGCTCTCTCTCTTCTACTAATTTGGTTTTTGAGATAGGAAGTACTCATTCAAAGTATTTATCATATTTAAATCTAGAGCACTTTTATTACATTTTTTTTCAATTTCTCATTTAATACCTCCAATATAAATATTGATAGACGTAATCCTCATTATATATATATATATATATATATAAACACTCTTTGGAGTCTTTAAAATTTCTTTATTTTATTATTTTTTGAATTTTATTTTATTTTTTATAGGGCAGGCTCTTATTAGTTATCTATTTTATACATATTAGTGTATATATGTCAATCCCAATCTCCCAATTCATCCCACCACCACCCCCACCCTCTGCTTTCCCCCCTTGGTGTCCATACATTTGTTCTCTACATCTGTGTCTCTGTTTTTGCCTTGCAAACCAGTTTATCTGTACCATTTTTCTAGATTCCACATATATGGGTAAATATACGATATTTGTTTTTCTCTTTCTGCTTTCTTCACTCTGTATGGCAGTCTCTAGGTCCATCCATATCTCTACAAATGACCAATTTCATTTCTTTTTTATGGCTAAGTAATATTCCATTGTATATATGTACCATGTTTTCTTTATCTATTTGTCTGCCGATGGGCATTTAAGTTGCTTCCATGACCTGGCTATTGTAAACAGTACTGCAATGAACATTGGGGTACATGTTTCTTTTTGAATTATGGTTTTCTCTGGGTATATGCCCAGTAGTGAGATTGCTAGGTCATATGGTAATTCTATTTTTAGTTTTTTAAGGAACTTCCATACTGTTCCCATAATGGCTGCATCAATTTACATTCCTGCTAACAGTGCAAGAGGGTTCCCTTTCCTCCACACCCTCTCCAGCACGTATCGTTTGTAGATTTTCTGATGATGCCCATTCTAACTGATGTGAGGTGATACCTCATTGTAGTTTTGATTTGCATTTCTCTAATAATTAGTGATGTTGAGCAGCTTTTCATGTGCCTCTTGGCCATCTGTATGTCTTCTTTGGAGGAATGTCTATTTAGGTCTTCTGGTCATTTTTGGATTGGGTTGTTTGCTTTTTTTAATATTGAGCTGCATGAGCTGTTTATATATTTTGGAGGGTAATCCTTTGTCCACTGATTCATTTGCAAATATTTTCTCCCATTCGGAGGGTTGTCTTTTTGTCCTGTTATAATTTCCTTTGCTCTACAAAAGCTTTTAAGCTTCATTAGGTCCCACTGGTTTATTTTTGTTTTAATTGCCATTGCTCTAGGAGGTGGGTCAAAAAAGATCTTGCTGTGATTTATGTCAAAGAGTGTTCTTCCTATGTTTTCCTCTAAGAGTTTTATAGTGTCTGGTCTTACATTTAGGACTTTAATCCATTTTGAGTTTATTTTTGTGTATGGTGTTAGGAAGTGTTCTAATTTCATTCTTTTCCATGTGGCTGTCCAGTTTTCCCAGCACCACTTACTGAAGAGACTGTCTTTTCTCCATTGTATACCCTTGCCTCCTTTGTCATAGATTAGTTGACCATAGATGCATGGGTTTATCTCTGGGCTTTCTATCCTGTTCCATTGATCTATATTTCTGTTTTTGTGCCAGTACCATATTGTCTTGGTTACTGTAGCTTTGTAGTATAGTCTGAAGTCAGGGAGTCTGATTCCCCCAGCTCCGTTTTTTTTCCCTCAAGATTGCTTTGGCTATTTGGGGTCTTTTGTGTCTCCATACAAATTTTAAGATTTTTTGTTCTAGTTCTGCAAAAAATGCCACTGGTAATTTGATAGGGATTGCATTGAATCTGTAGATTTCTTTGAATACTATAGTCAATTTCACACTATTGATTCTTCCAGTCAAAGAACGTGGTATATCTCTCCATCTGTTTGTGTCATCTTTGATTTCTTCCATCAGTGTCATAGTTTTCTGAGTACAGGTCTTTTACCTCCTTTGGTAGGTTTATTCCTACCAACAAACAGAATAAAATACTATTCTGTTTGTTGCAATGGTGAATGGGAGTGTTTCCTTAATTTCTCTTTCTGACCTTTCGTTGTTAGTGTATAGGAATGGAAGAGATTTCTGTGCATTAATTTTGTACCTTGCAACCTTACCAAATTCATTCATTAGCTCTAGTAGTTTTCTGGTGGCCTCTATAGGATTATCTATGAATAGTATCATGTAATCCACAAACAGTTACAGTTTTACTTCTTCTTTTCCAATTTGTATTCCTTTTCTTTTTTTTTCTTCTCTGATTGCTGTGGCTAGGACTTCCAAAACTATGTTGAATAATAGTGATGAGAGTGGACATCCTTGTCTTGTTTCTGACCTTAGAGGAAATGCTTTCAGTTTTTCAACACTGAGAATGATGTTTGCTGTGGGTTTGTCGTATATGGCATTTATTATGTTGAGGTAGGTTCCCTCTATGCCCACTTTCTAGAGAGTTTTTATCGTAAATGGTGTTGAATTTTGTCAAAAGCTTTTTCCGCATCTATGGAGATGATCATATGGCTTTTATTCTTCAGTTTGTTAATATGGTGTATCACATCGATTGATCTGCGTATACTGAAGAATCCTTGCACCCCTGGGATAAATCCCACTTGATCATGGTGTATAATCCTTTTAATGTGTTGTTGGATTCTGTTTGCTAGTATTTTGTTGAGGATTTTTGCATCTATATTCATCAGTGATATTTGTCTGTAATTTTCTTTTCTTGTAGTATCTTTGTCTGGTCTTGGTATCAGGGCAATGTTGGCCGCGTAGAATGAGTTTGGGAGTGTTCCTTCTTCTGCAAGTTTTTGGAAGAGTTTGGGAAGGATGGGTGTTAGCTCTTCTCTAAATGTTTAATAGAATTCACCCATGAAGCCATTTGGTCCTGAACTTTTGTTTGTTGGAAGATTTCTAATCACAGTTTCAGTTTCATTACTTGTGATTGGTCTGTTCATGTTTTCTATTTCTTCCTGGTTCAGTCTTGGAAAGCTATATGTTTCTAAGAATTTGTCCATTTCTTCCAGGTTTTCCATTTTATTGGCATAGAGTTGCTTGTAGTAGTCTCTTAGGATGCTTTGTATTTCTGCAGCATCTGCTGTAACTTCTCCTTTTTCATTTCTAATTTTATTGATTTGAGTCCTCTCCCTCTTTTTCTTGATGAGTCTGGCTAATGGTTTATCAATTCTGTTTATCTTCTCAAAGAACCAGCTTTTAGTTTTATTGATCTTTGCTATTGTTTTCTTTGTTTCTATTTCATTTAGTTCTGCTCTGATATTTATGATTTCTTTCCTACTAACTCTGGGTTTTGTTTGTTCTTCTTCCTCTAGTTCCTTTAGGTGTAAGTTTAGATTGTTTATTTGAGATTTTTCCTGTTTCTTGAGGTAGCATTGTATAGCTATAAACTTCCCTCTTAGAACTGCTTTTGCTGCATCCCATAGGTTTTGGGTCATCATGTTTTCATTGTCATTTGTCTCTAGGTATTTTTTGATTTCCTCTTTGATTTCTTCAGTGGTCTCTTGGTTATTTAGTAACATATTGTTTAGCCTCCCTGTGTTTGTGTTTTTTACATTTTTTTTTCCTATAATTGATTTCTAATCTCATAGTGTTGTGGTCGAAAAAGATGCTTGATATGATTTCAATTTTCTTAAATTTACTGAGGCTTGTGATCAAGCCTAGAGAATGTTCCCTGTGCACTTGAGAAGAAGTGTAATGTGCTGTTTTTGGATGGAATGTCCTATAAATATCAATTAAACCTATCTGGTCTATTATGGCATTTAAAGCTTGTGTTTCCTTATTTATTTTCATTTTGGATGATCTGTCCACTGGTGTAAGTGAGGTGTTAAAGTCCCCCACTATTAGTGTGTTACTGTTGATTTCCTCTTTTATAGCTGTTAGCATTTGCTTTATGTATTGAGGTGCCCCTATGTTGGGTGCATATATATTTATAATTGTTATATCTTCTTCTTGGAGTGATCCCTTGATCATTATGTAGTGTCCTTCCTTGTCTCTTGTATCATTCTATCTAAAGTCTATTTTATCTGATATGAGGATTGCTACTCCAGCTTTCTTTTGATTTCCATTTGCATGGAATATCTTTTTTCATCCCCTCACTTTCAGTCTGTATGTGTCTCTAGGTCTGAAGTGGGTCCCTTGTAGACAGCATATATGTGTGTCTTGTTTTTGTATCCATACCCCAAGCCTGTGGCTTTTGTTTGGAGCATTTAATCCATTCACATTTAAGGTAATTATCGATATGTATGTTCCTATTACCATTTTCTTAATTGTTTTGTTTTTGTAGGTCCTTTTCTTCTCTTGTGTTTCTCACTTAGAGAAGTTCCTTTAGCATTTGTTGTAGAGCTTGTTTGGTGGTGCTGAATTCTCTTAGCTTTTGCTTGTCTGTAAAGCTTTAAACTTCTCTGTCGAAACTGAATGAGATCCTTGCCAGGTAGAGTAATCTTGGCTGTGGGTTCTTTCCTTTTATCACTTTAAATATATCATGCCACTCCCTTCTGGCTTGTAGAGTTTCTGCTGAGAAATCAGCTGTTAACCTTATGGGAGTTCCCTTGTATGTTATTTGTCATTTTTCCCTTGTTGCTTTTAATAATTTTTCTTTGTCTTTAATTTCTGTCAGTATGATTACTATGTGTCTTGGCATGTTTCTCCTTGGTGTTATCCTGCCTGGGACTCTCTGCACTTCCTGGACTTGAGTGGTTATTTCCTTTCTCATGTTAGGGAAGTTTTCGACTATAATCTCTTCAAATATTTTCTCTTGTCCTTTCTCTCTCTCTTCTCCTTCTGGGACCCCTATAATGCAAATGTTGGTGCATTTAATGTTGTCTCAGAGGTCTCTTAGGCTGTCTTCATTTCTTTTCATTCTTTTTTCTTTATTCTGTTCCACGGCAGTGAATCCCATTCTGTCTTCCATGTCATTTATCTGTTTTTCTGCTTCTGTTATTCTGCTATTGATTCCTTCTAGTGTATTTTTCATTTCAGTTACTGTACTGTTCATCTCTGTTTGTTGTTTAATTCTTCTAGGTGTTTGTTCTGTAATTCTTCTAGGTCTTTGTTAAACATTTCTTGCATCTTCTTGATCTTTGTCTCCAGTCTTTTTCCGAGGTCCTGGATCATCTTCACTATCATTATTCTGAATTCTTTTTCTCGAAGGTTGCTTATCTCCACTTCATTTAGTTGTTTTTCTGGGGTTTTATCTTGTTCGTTTACCTGGTACATAGTCCTCTACCTTTTCATTTTGTCTATCTTTCTGTGAATGTGATTTTTGTTCCACAGGCTGCAGAACTGTAGTTCTTCTTGCTTCTCTACATACGGTTTTGATTTATAAGTAAACCATGAGGAAAAGAAGTGAGTTCAGTTGTATATTCTATGGTGCCTCTGCTCTGGGCTGGGGGAGATCAAAGAGTGGGGTGTTTATGATGGGATGCCAGTGTGTCTACCAGAAGCTGTAGAACCTCAAGTTGTGGCCATTTCACTACAGACTCACTCAAAATTTCCCATTCTGCTACTATTGAGTATGGTAGCATAATAATTCAAACATCAAAGCAAACCATTTCTGATTAAACATATGCTGGGCACTTTACATACATTGTCACTAATCACAATAACCAACTGTTAGTATCTTCACTTTACAGGTGAGAAAATAGCTTCTAGGAGTTTCAAAGTCATACAAATACTGGTAGAGCCAGGATTTGAACCAAAGTCTGCCTGACCCAAAGCTCTGGTTCTCCCCATTATATCACTCCCACCCTAACATTACAGGAGCACAATCACTGTGCTTCTAGTGAGACTTGGGGTTCACAGTCCAAAGCACCATTTATTTTGAGACTTGTATTTTATATTAAAAGTTCCTATGAACTTAGTATTCTTCTTAATGACAGAGCTGATTTTTTAAAAATTATTACTTTCATGTTTTGAATTAATTACCATAGAAAAATATTACATGGGCTTCCCTGGTGGTGCAGTGGTTGAGAGTCCACCTGCCGATGCAGGGGACATGGGATCATGCCCCGGTCCAGGAAGATTCCACATGCCGTGGAGCGGCTGGGCCCGTGAGCCATGGCCGCTGAGCCCGTGCGTCTGGAGCCTGTGCTCCGCAACGGGAGAGGCCAGAACAGTGAGAGGCCTGTGTACCGGAAAAAAAAAAAAAAAAAAGAAAAAGATTACAAATTTGTAATCTCCTCTCAGCAAGCCTTTAACAACAGTGACTTGCCATGATTATCTTGGGTTTTATGTTATTGGCAGAAGGCCACACATCCGTACAGTGTATGCTCTGTAGGTTAAAAAGCCATATGCTACATCAAGGGAGCCCTATCACCATCTTTCCACACTTGAGGGCTGTACCTGGGACAATGCCACTCTTGACCTTGGAGCAGCAGTGTCACTGAAGACGCTCTAACTGTATAAATGCCCTACAGTTAGAGAAGCAAGATGACAGGTCTGGGGGGATGAGCTGTACAGCCTTCTGCTTGGAGGACCCATTTTCATACAAACACTGAAAATTCCTCTCTTTGCCAAACAGAATGACATTTTTGTCTTGGCTATTGCCCATGTACATGAGTCCTCGGCAGAGAAAAAAAGAATGAAATAAAAGGTGGCTTATACAGAAAATTCTGCAGTAATTATGAATTATTTTGCAGGCACAGTGGGGCAAATTTTACCACTTTTTCAATGACTAGTGTTGGCTTCCCACCTTGGTTTAATCCTGACTTCTGAAAATTCATCTGAGTCAATCACTACTCTGAGAAGAAACTCAGAAGTGGCTATAGTAACTTAGTGAGGAAAAGACAGCAGGCTTCAAACAGATTTATGAAATTAGATGTTTTGTTTTGGTGTGATTTTGTCCTCCTGAATTTGTATCTTTGTCCTCCCTTGATGGAATATAGACTTCAAAGGCAGAGACTTAGGCCCATATCAACTTCTGTGATTTTAGAGAAGTTTGTTAATCATCCAGAACCTCATTTTCTTAAGTTGAGGTATAGTTGATTTACAATATTATATTAGTTTCAGGTGTACAACACAATGATTAAAAATTTTACAGATTATACTCCAGTTAAAGTTATTATAACATATTGGCTATAATCCCTGTGCTGTACATATATTCTCATAGCTTATTTATTTTATACATAGTAGCTTGTACCACTTAATCCCCTAGCACTATCTTGTCCCTCCCCGCTTCTTTATCCCCACTCGTAACAACTAGTTTGTTCTCTATATCTATGAGTCTCTCTATTTTGTTATATTCATTTGTTTGCTTTACTTTTTAGATTCTGCCTGTAAGTGATAACATACAGTATTTGTCTTTCTCTGTCTGACTTATTTCACTAAGTGTTAATACCCCTCAGGTTCATTCATGTTGTTGCAAATGGCAAAATTTCATTCTTTTTTTATGGCTGACTAGTATTCCATTTTATACACACACACACACACACACACACCACCTTTTCTTTATCCATTCATCTGTTGATGGACACTTAGGTTGCTTCCATATCTTGGCTATTGTAAATAATGCTGCTATGAACATTGGGATGCATGTTTCTTTTCAAATGAGTGTTTTTGTTTTCTTTGAATAAGTACCCAGGAGTGAAACGGCTGGATTGTACGGTAGTTCTATTTTTAGTTTTTTAAGAAACCTCCATCCTGTTTTCCATAGTGGCTGTACCAATTTACATTCCCACCAACAGTGCACAAGGGTTCCCTTTTTCCCACATCCTCTCCAACATTTGTTATCTGTGGTCTTTTTGATGATAGCATCCAGAACCTCATTTGAATATCCCCCATATTTTCAGTAAATATTAACTGCACACCAGTTGTATTCTGGACTTGATTCCAAGTGCTAATGATATAATGGTGAACAAATCAAGGTCCTTATTTTAAGCAGCTCAATGCAATAAAACTAATAAAGTGTGGAAGCTGCTTTGATAGGACTAAATGGAAGATACTATGTTAACCCAAATGGGGTGCTTAGACAAATTATATCTTTCAAAAGGACAGAGAAATCTTCTCTGAGAGAGCTCTGAGTCAGTCAAAACCTAAACAATGAGTTGGAAAGAGCCAGATGGTGTATCTATGTGTTGAGAAAAGAGGGTAGACAGAGCGAAAGAGAAAGACGGAGAGAGAGAGTCACATCTAGCAGAATGAAAAGCCAACACATCTGAGGTTGTCTTAACTATGTCTTGGGCTTTTATAAGTTTAAGTCTCATATTCACTCATTTCCATCCATCTGTTCATTCACTGTGCCAGGAACTATTCTAGGTGTTGGAGTTATAAATATGAATAAGTCATACGTAAGTGAAAATCGATGGACAGGACTTCCAGAAAAAGTTCCTTAAAATGGAGACAGGCACCTGAGACACCACTTTTGCCAGCCCCTCTAATTCTTCCCTGCCAACCGGAATGCAAATCTGGTAGTTGAAGTCTCAGTGGACATCCTGAGCCATGACATGATTTTGGAGAAGGAAAGTACAGGCTAGGATAGTAGAGCAGGGAGAGATTCCAACAGTGTTGGAGATACCTTCCTTTGAATTTGTTCTACGTGACAGAAAAATAAAAATTATTTAATTAATATTATTTGGGGGTTAAGCTATATTCAGCTGAACCTAATCCCAACTAATTTAGAGAGGTAGCATGGACTTTACAGCCAGACCTGAATTTGAATCCTGACTCTGCCAAATGCAACCTGTGTTTCCTCCCATCAAAATGGAGCCTACATTACAGGATGGGTAAGGTGATTATAGATATTATGAATAAGTGCCTAGCATATTGTTAAGTGTTCAATAAATTGTGGCATTATTATCCGGATTAGGTGGAAATTTTTTTAAATGTCTTAACCTACAAACAAAAAAATACCTAAAATCCCTTAAAAGTCACCAAAATCCCTAGGTCCTAAAAAAAAAAAAAAATCCCATTCAAGCAGAGAAGGCTGTGACAGTTAGGAATAGGAAATCTTCTGGGGAAGAACTGGAAGAAAATTTGAACTGAGATTAGAAAACTTACTGTATTACGTATATTTCAAAATAAGTGTATCTCCTTAACTAATATAGGAGTCTGTAAGATGTTAAAAGAGATAATTTATGGATACCTCCTCATCTATTATTCTACACCTATCAATTTATGTTGAAAGCCACACTACCTGCAATTTATTCACCACAACCAAAGCACCATCAGCCTGGACACAGCAAAAAATACAAATATTGGTTTGCTCTGTTCTGAGGAACACGGGTAACAGCTTTCATTTACTTCCAGAGTTAATTAGCTTTGGCCTTAGGCCCAGACCCTGAATCATCAGTTCTTTTCCTCACTTGCTTGCCAATGAGCAGCGGAGTCCACAAGAGGTAAAAGATAATGGCTACAAGATACACATGCTCTAGGGGTAACCCCTGGGCAAATTTGTTGAAAACTGAAAGTTAAAAACAGAGCAGTACATAATAGTGACAGTGACATATGCCCTTCCAAATTTTTCCATCTTTCTGAATTCTTTTTCATGAAGACTAGCTTATTTGTTCATGGTGGTACTGTATTCAACAGCAAACTCTATCAGGGAAATATGTGTGACCCTAGGTCACTTTCTGACTGGTGACAGTTCTTCACATAGTCCACTTGATTAAAAAGCTTAAATTCCATAAGTCTTCAAGATATTTTTTCCCTCGAGGAAAACTTATCATGATCATGACACCACATGGATGGACAAAATATAAGTTATTCAATAAGTGTTTATTGACTCTTACTAAGTAACAGGCACCGTGGTAGTTTATCCTGCCTTCTGAAGTGTTGCTCTTCTTTCCTGCTAACTGCAGACTCATACATTTCTTCAACCTGCTAGTAAAACTGCATTTTCTTTTTACATTATAGGCCCAGATATCCCTGGACAATATTCTACACAAGCCACATGTGACCATACTGATACGCTCTATCCCACTGGATGGGATAAGAGAGATCTTTCAGGAACACCAAAAATTCATTTGCAACTTCTCATCGTCCTCCTTTCAGCCTTTGACAATATAAGGACAGAAACCAGCTCTGAGTTAATCTTCACAACTGTAACACATGATTCTGTGTTCACATATATGTGAATACTACGTGTGTGTGTGTGTGCGTGTGTGTGTGTATACATGCATATGTACCTTCACTTTCTTTACAGGGACTCACCTCTCATCTCTAAGGTCCTGACTTCAGACTCCACCTCGCCTAGCATGTGAGCCAAGCTTGAATAAGGCTGTCCATATAACGCTGTCTTTTCCCCACCAGCTAATCAATTAAGTTGTACTGTCACTAAATGTGTATTCTGGAAAACCCCTGGATTTATGGAGGCTTCCCAAGGGAGAACCTTCCTTCGACCTCTACGGCATAAGCCCAGAATATAACATCTGGCCTTCTGCTTCCTTTTCCTTGTTTGCACAAAGCTACAACTGGAGACCAGAAATAAACCTGACCTGCTAGGTAGATACTCTGATCCAGTCCAATGCTGCAGCCCCCTCTGTCCAGGGTCTTGATTTTGTTGCCTAGATTTCCAATACCTGTCCGAGTGCTTATTTTCAACAAATGAATGAATTAACTGACTACCTGAATTTCAATATTAGTGCTACTTAGACTCCTTGGCCAACTAGTACCTCCTAGATTACACCTCCTTAGGTAACAATGTCAAATTCATTGTGCCTCTTTGGACACTGCCAGGCTGACCTTTCTCCTCGGGAACTAGCCACACTGCTGGCTTAGCTCCTGGAACCCTGGTCTCTCTCCTCTCATTGCCAATCATGACGGGAAAGTTGCAGCCTGCTTGTTGGCTAAGTCTCCCTGAGTTAAGACACACACACATGTGGCACTGTATTTATGTTTACATACCTGAAGAGCTATAAATATGAATATATGTATACGCAAATACATAGACACACAAACACCTATACACAAACTCTCAAAAGATTCACAGTATTACGGCAACTGCTTCAGAAAACACCACATGCATTCCACTGCCTTACTGAAACTAGTCATGAAAATAAGCTTCTTGAGGTAAAAACCTAAAAGAAATTAGAAAAGAGAAGATATAAATATGACAATGGCTCTAAGGACCAGGTTTTGTCTCCTAGGGAGGTAACACTAAACTTAGGGAATAATATCAGAAGCTCCAGGAAGGCTCCCCAAGCCAACAATCTTTCCCAGGGGCTCTAAGATGCCTTTGAATAAGTTAAGTCCTGACATTCCACAACTGGAAGCTTAAAACCCAAATGCCCCAGGGAACCCTGGACTGCTTGTTACCAGGAGCCTGGTGCTCCTGGGCCATATATATATATATGTATGTATTTGGCTCTAGTTTACAAAAAACAAACCAACCAAATAAAACCCCTCAAATGCATTTTCTGGTTCCCATGGTACCAGCTGCCTGGAACAGGTTCACTTTGCTTATTTCTAGAAACTGCCTAATCCCTAATTGAAATTTACTGAATAACTGACATTTAAAGTAAAAATATTTTGTCCCTTCCCCCAGAGTCACACAGTCCAAGCTCACTGTTCTCTTCTTACTCCTTTTCACAGAGGAAGATTGAGTTACTGCATGATGGCTATCAGTCCAGGTTCCCTGACTGAACAGTTATTTGCCAAAGGTGTTGTGCACAGGGAATTTGGCCTTTTTCTCTTCCCTACTCCACCCAAATCAGTGAGAGGTAGGTTCCTGGGTATGTGTGTCTCTTCTGAAGATTCTGTGTCCCTTGAGTAGACTGTTCCATCATCGAGTTACAGTGGTAGAAAGACAGCAGCTCCATTTGAATCTCACATAAGAGCTACATCCTCCAATTTGTCCTCTACCAGTAACAAAGATGCTGTGATAGTTCTCCTCCTGCTGATATGTTTCTCAATTGATACTGAAACCAGAGAGGGAAGATGAGAGCTATTCATTGACCCCAATAAATGATATAAGAGCCTTTCCAATGAGAATAATTTTTTTTTAACTTTTTTTTTTTTTTTTTTGCGGTACACGGGCCTCTCACTGCCGTGGCCTCTCCCGCTGCGGAGCACAGGCTCCGGACGTGCAGGCTCAGCGGCCATGGCTGACGGGTCCAGCCGCTCCGCGGCATGTGGGATCCTCCCGGACCGGGGCAGGAACCCGTGTCCCCTGCATCGGCAGGCGGACTCTCAACCACTGCGCCACCAGGGAAGCCCCCAGTGAGAATAATTTTGATGATGGTTTGGCTCTCTGTATCTAGAAGATGAAGGACCACCCTAGATGTGGCGAATACTTCAGATAGAAAGGCTGGAAACCTGAAAAAATAACATTAACTTGATAATTAACCAGCTCTTTCTCTTTCCCCTTTCCGTTGGCTTTTAAGGGAACCTGTGTTTCCAGGGATTTTTTTAAAAATGAAATTTCTAAAGAAATCCTTGTAAAGGCAAGGAAACTGAAGTCCAGAAAGATGAGATGACACTCCAAAGACCACATAGCAGAGCTACAACTGGGACGCAAGGCCCTCTATCACTATCCAAGACCCTTTTATCAACATGTACTACAACAAAAGAAGCCATCAACAAAACGAAAAGGCAACCTGCTGAATGGGAGAAGATATTTCCAAATGTTATGTCCAATAGGGGTTAATACCCAAAATATATAAATACCTCATACAATTCAATGGCAAAAAAATGAAGAATTTGATTAAAAAATGAGCAGAGAACCTGAACAGGCATTTTCCCAAAGAAGAAATACAGTTGGCCAACAGGCACAAGAAAAGATACTTGGCATCACTAATCATCAGGGAAATGCAAATCAAAACCACAATGAGATATCACCTCACACCTGTTAGAATGGGTATCATCAAAAAGACAAGAAAATAACAAATGCTGGTGAAGATGTGAAGAAAAGGGAACCCTGGTGCACTTTTGGTGGGAATGTAAATTGGTGCAGCCTCTATGGAGAACAGTATAGAGGTTCCTCAAAAAATTAAAAGATAGAACTACCACACAATCCAGCAATTCCACTCCTGGGTATTTAACCAACAAAACTCAAAAACACGAATTCAAAAAAAATATATGCACCCCAATGTTCATTATAGTATTATTTACAACAACCAAGATATAGAAGCAACCTAAGTATCCATTGGCAGATGAATAAATAAAGAAGATGTGGTGTATATGCAATGAATATTACTCAGCCATAAAATGAATGAAAATCTTGCCATTTGCAATCACATGGATGGACCTGGAGAGTATTATGCTGAATGAAATAAGTCAGACAGAGAAAGACAAATACTATATGTTTTCACTTACATGTGGAATCTCAAAAACAATACAAACAAACAAATATAACAAAACAGAAACAGACTCACGGATACAGAGAACAAATAAGTGGTTGCTAGGGGGAGGGGGATGGGAAAACAGGTGAAAAAGATAGAGGCAATTAAAAGGTACAAATTGTCATTTATAAAATAAATAAGTCATAGGGATGTAATGTACAGCACAGGGAATATAGTTAATAATAGTGTAATAACTTGTTATGGTGTGTAATCCATAAAAATTTCAAATCACTATGTGTACACCTGAAACTAATATAATACATATTGTAAGCCAACTATACTTAAAAAATTAAAATTAAAAAAAATTTAATCTAATTTAAGTAGGACCACTTACTCTATGCCAGACACTCTTCTAAGTGCTTGATATATCAACTAATTCATAAAACATTGTGTGTGACCAATGATGTACCTGCTTCTGTACTGCATGCTGCAAATACAGGCGTGAATTACAGAAGTGGTCCTTATCCTTAGTCTAGTAGGGGTGACAGACATAAACATAGTGTACTTATTAGCAAATCATTATTTAATTAGACCGCAATACTTGCTCAAGGAAACAGAGTATTATGACAGAATATAATGAAAGGCCTGAGACTTAAAGGGTAGGAGCAAATGAGGATGTGAAGAGAACAGGGGAGGATGTGAAGAGAACGGGGAAGGATGTTCCAGGCAGATGGAATAGCATGTGGCAAAACCCTGCTGCAGAAAGGGGCTTTGTAGAAGCATGAGTGGGGGTGGTGACAGGAGGTAAATACAGAGAGGTGGGAAAAAGATCATGAAGGACTCTGTCGGTCATAAAAAGCATTATGAATTTTATCCCAAGAGTGGCTGGAATCCATTGAAGGGTTTTAAGCCCTTCACATCTGATCAGATGTGTATTTGAAAAAACATGCCAAGAATTTTGTAATAATAGGAAGAAAAATTTAGGTGCATGGCTAAATCTCAAAGGGTGGAATCCTAACGATTTCGGTTAAGGTTTTTCTTCTTTTTTTTTGGCCACACTGCGTGGCATGCGGGATCTTAGTTTGGGATCAGGGATCGAACCTGGGCCCCCGGCAGTGGAAGCCTGGAGTCTTAACCACTGGACTGCCAGGGAAGTCCCTGGTTAAGGTTTTCATTAAAGTAGGTTGTATAAATGTGGGAAAATGAGTCTGCTGTGATTTCTTTTTGGATTGTATTCAATCAGTCAGGGCATCCCCAAGATGGGTGCATTTCAGGACATTCTAGTAGTTTCACTTATACATATTTATGAGAGAAGTTTAGAACTTCACTGTCTGGAACTCTCCTGTTGACTACAAACGATTTGGGGAGCCATTAAATAAATTTATTGGCTCCTCTTAAGCCAGTGAAGGCATTATTATAAGAAAAAACAATAAAAAAGGTAATATTTCTCTAGTGACCAAACAGGACAAAAAAATCTATTACCTAGAAATTAGAACTACTTACAAATCATTCCTTGTGATAACATTCCTGCATAGAATCATTATAATCTGACACAGATCTTTCAGATTTCTACAGAAGATCATTTCTGACCATTAAAAAAAAGTCTGCTAACTCAGAGCACATGTACAAGTTGCATACAGAACAACACTAAGCTAATATTCATACAAAGCAAAACTCTCCACGGACTGAAGAAGAAATTCCAAACCTGCCCAATGCCATTAAGTTTCAAGGCAACTAATGAGTTGCAAAAGCTCACTTCTAACAAATTGTCTCCCTGAGGATTCATTAAAAGACTCCCCAGAAAAGCAGGCTCTCTCAGCCAACCACTTTTTCCTCCATCCACATCCAGATGGTGAGAATCACTCCAGGACTCCATCACTGCACTTCTGTTCCTTTCTCTCAGACTCTGCACAATGTCATCTGTTCCCAAGGATTGGTGAATCAGATGTAAACTCATGACACACACATCTTTCTGTTTAGCTCTGATTTTTCTCCTTGGATGTTATCTTACTTACAAACAAGAGAAACAGCAGTCCACGCCTGTTTTCAGTCTACTCTACCCGCGATTCAACATGGCATGCCGGGGAGAGGAGGCATGCATTTTATCCAGCCATTAAAGAAGGAGAATGTGGAGGTGATCAAAATGTGGAGTTTAGAGTCAAACGGAACTGAATTTTAACTCCAATCCTGCTACTCACTGATGGTGTGACCTTTGACACATTCCTCACTTCTAGGAGCATCATTTTCTACATGTGTACATGGTGATAAGTCTAATCTCTCATGACTATTATGAGGCTTAACAAAGATCATACATTGAAGATGATGCCTGGCACATACTAATACCTGAAAAATTTGTAACTTCTACCATCATCATTAACATTTAACAGCTAGCCGGCTTCTCATTTGTAAATACATACTTATACCCTGATCTAACGTGTGTGTATGGCAGGAGTGACTGGTGTACTAGACAAAAAATGAATAGAAATGGGCTCTAGTTCCTTCTCCTGTCCTGACTGCTATGTGATTTAGGTAAGTTATTTAAAACTCTAGAGCCCATATTTTTTATGTATAATATGGAAATAACAATACCTATTGTATAAGTGTTGAGAGTTCAACAAGATAATATATGGCTATGCAAAGTATGCATCTACATGTAAGAAAGTTCCTATCTGAGTCAGCTGTTCAGGATAAGGCATATACATTTCACAGGATGATGTTACAAAAGGCCCTTAAGTTTCCAAGCTAGCCCACAGCAATATTTTCACCTCAAGCATAGCTTAAACATCATCTGTTTGCAATGGGAAAAAAATATTCCGAAGTAACAGCAATGACTCCAATAAGAGTAGCTCAGTAAAACAGAATAAAAAGGACAATACAGTTAAATAAGGAATAATGTCTTATAACAAGTACTGATGCTGGAGGAAAGAAAACGTAATGAGAGGTGTCTGCAGAGGCTGATGGAGATGTGGAAGTTCTGATGCCAGTATGGGGGTTTTCATGGATTGTGGAGACTGATGACTGATTCTACCTGGCTTTTTCCAAGGAAGTCTGGGTCATTTTTGTTCTCTTTCTCAATGTTTTAGGTTCCAAAATGGACCAGAGACATAGTTAATCAGACAGGTTTTTGTAAACTAATAGGCAAGAATGAAAGAAATCAGGAAATAGGGGGAAAGAAAGAACATGAATATTTATGTGAAGGTGAATTATCTCAGAAATAATCTCCAGAATTGTGATAAGTGATAGGCAAAAGATTTGAGAATAAAGGAAAAAGCAAGAAAAGTTACTTATAATAGTTAACATTTATTGAAAGTTTATTTTATGCCAGGACCTGTTCTAAATATTTCACACGTATTAAAGTTATTTAATCTTCGTTCTTAGCCAAAAAAGGTATTGTGATGGTGATTTTTTATTTTATAGAGGAGGAAACTGAGACCCAGTTATAAATACAGTAAGTTGTAAAACCAGGATCTGAACCTAGACAGTCTGGATCCAGAGCCCACGCTTTGTGACAAGGCATAAATATTGCATTTGGGGTTATTTATTCACGTAAAATATTTGATATCAGAGAGTGTATACAAGTAAATATGCCGGTCATAGAAGCTTACAAACTGAGCCATCTTACTGAGTCAACAGGTGGTCCTGTGCATGGACATAACTTGGTTGCCCAGCAACACTAGGTGAAGGCACATCATCAGCTTTCCAAAACAGCAATCTTAGAGCCATTTCCAACTCTGCACTTCTCTTCACGTTATTAACATTTTTCACTCTGTCCCTTGATCTCTCTGTTTCGACATATGGTCGCAGCCTCTGTTCAAGCTCTGGTCAGCTTCTTTCCTCCTCCTTACCAGACTTCCTCTAGGCAAGACACCTCGATCATTTGCAAAGCTGCTTCCATCAGTCCCATCTGTCTCTCTGACCCTGTAACGATTCTACTTTTTGTCGAAAAACTCTAAACCACTAAGGGACTATGGCAATATGCCTAAGGCACTAAGTACTCGTACAAAGAAAATGATACTCTTTTTAAGACCAACCATTGTCCTCTGGACTAACCAATACCCTGCCTCCTCACCTACTCATAATTCAAGGTGAATCTAACTTTTCCTAAACTGCCGGTCCTCTCAGAAGGGACACATTTTTATTACTCAAACTGATCTTGGAATTCAGGAAGTTATTTCACTTGTGGGGTAGAGAGGTTGGCATTTCTTCAGTTAAAACTTTTCCTAATTATTTATCTAATTTGATGTGGTGAAATAAACATTGGCTTTGGGTCCAGACATAATACTTAGATTCAAATTTCTGCTCTTCTACTTTTTACCTGTGTGACTTTGGACAAAGTTAACCTCACCATAAAGTAGGAGCTCACACCACAGCCTGTACATCTGGTGTGTGAATTAAAGGAAATGATGGCTAACACAATGCTTGCACGTAATGCTCTCTTTTTCAGGTCAATTATCTTTTAATGGTTATAAACATGATCCTTAGTCTATGAATTTTTAAATGACAGAACTCAAATTGAGCATCAGAGAAAAGGAGGTATGGGTCATTCTGTCATGTTTAAATGCTTCCAATCGATGCCTTGGATCATTATAACTATATATTATTCATTAATTTATTCAACAAACATTGATCAAGTATCTACCATGTGCCAGGCTCTAGTCAGGACACTGGGATGCAGTAGCCAACAAGATCTGTAAATATATATTAGAACCACACTGCATCTCAGATTACATGACTATATTGTAATAATTATTTTTCTGTTTAATTTACATTATCACCAGAACCTTGCATTTCTTTCAATATAAAAGCTAATTTGGGAAATGTATTCAATAATCATATTGGAGATCAGTGACTGGTGATTCTGAGGATCCCTTCAAGTTGTCCAGTCCCCCACAAACCTTTCTTCCCCTGATAGGAAGGGGTGAGGGGTAGAAGAGAATATGTGCCTGTCTCTACACTAGGTGATTTAACTCATTTCTTTTCTGTTCATTAGAAACTCCATGAAGGAGGAAGTTCACAGACGGACAACCTGAAGTTCAGAAAGGTTAGGTAACTTGAAGGAGGCCACAAAGCTACTAAGCCAGATCTCTTTAGCCGCTTGCACACTGTTGGTTTGTGATTTCAAAATGTAGGCTATACAATGGTACACTTTAGGGAGTAGAGAGCATTGGTTTAAGTGTTTGAACATGCAGTTTCATGCTCACAATGAGTGGTTCCAGGGTCTCTTAACGGCAGAATAAAACTTTAGAACACGGAAAAGAGGAGATGCTGGCTTTTCCAACCAGCACCTTTAAAAGCTTTCAATTAATTCCTTGGATCTCTGCAGGTGGGGATCTGCAGATGAGACAATCCATCTGCAGTCAGTAATCGCTTCACTTTACTATCCTGGGCTCCTGCAGTGGAGGCAATTAAAGGCATGGCCCTGCTGGGATTCAGACTCAGTGATTCTTGCTGCTCACTTACAGGGAAAAGCAGAGACCAGTATGGCAAAAGAGTACCATGTAGAAAAGCTCTCCCCTTTCCCTTGCTGATCATTAGGCCTACCACTGCTGCTAAGCATTTACAAAATACCGCTACTAGAAAATGAACCTACTAAGAGACAATTTCCATGATAGGTGAAGGGAGCTGTAGAAAGAGTAAATGATCAGCAGAGAGAAGCTGGGACATTGAGTGCGGGCTGGTAATTCATTAGATTGTGTCATGTCAATTATGTCTGCTCAGCAAATAAATTCAAATGAATTAGGGGGAAAGCCTAACAGAAAGATAGTGTAGTTCTCTGTATCATTCTCTTACAGTATATGGAGAACAACAGAAAGAAGATGACAGAAATGCTCTAAATGTCATGGTGCACGTGGACCATGCTTTCTCTGGACCATAATTAAACCCGTGGCCCAGAGAAAACATAATTTATCATGAGGACTAATATCTATGTAGGGTGAGCTTAGTAACTGCGTTTTGTTTTAAATGGGACAGTGCACAAAATGAGGGAGCTAATAAAACCATTTAACCCCTACTACAAACTAATATTTATGGATTGCTTCTTATATGTTAGGCACTATTCTATGTAAAGCCTGAAATAACTCATTTGTTGCTCACTGCGTTGCCCTGTGTGGTAGGTATCATCACTATTCCACTTATATTGCTGATGTAAAACTGAGACACACAGAGGTTGAGGAACATGTTCAAATCACACGGCCAGTAAGCAGAGAAGTTGAGATTGGAAGCTAGGTAGTCTGATTCCAGAGTTTGATCAGATTCTGTTCTCGTGATCTCTCTCTAACGGTAACTGTGCACGGAAGGTTGGTCCATCCATGCTGCTGAGACACTATCCTCTCCTATGAGGCAGACAGACAGAGGAAGGTCATTACCACGCTGCTTTTGAGATAGTCTGATGCAGTGAAGAATGCACAGAAGCATAAATTGGGAGACTGCCATTCCAGTCTCAGTGCAGTCACTTGCTGGCTATGCGACACCCAGTAAATCACTTAACCTCTAGGTGACTCATTTGACAGCTGTAAGAACAATGAGGATAATAGTACCTGGTCTGCTGACTTCAGGGCGCTTTTGTGAGGGTCAAGTGAAGCTCTTATGGTAAAAGGCTTTGAACACAGTCGCACAAAATGAAAATGTAAGGAAGGTTTTGGTTCTCTCTCACGGGGGCTCCGTGAGGTAGCTTCCAAGGCAAGTGTCCTGGAAAGGCCCTGGGGAGGGGAGGGTTCAGTGCTACTCCTTGGCTTGCCTCCTAGAGTTAGTATGAGCCTTTATTTTGATGGGGCTGCTAACTAGAGCTGGGGCCTACAGCTGTGGGAGAAGGTCTGTGAGTTCTGCCACTGCACCACTGTGCCAACCTCCCTGCCCCCCACAAACCCCTCAGTCTCGATGGCTGGGGGTCTCAGCATCAGGCCCCACAGCCTCAGCTCTAGCTCAGGCTTGGGACTGACCTAATGTTAATCAGAGGACCCTAGGGAGCCCTAACTCCAGAACTCAGTGACGCGGCAACCAAACCGCCAGCTGCTCTATCGCTCTGATCTCATCAGGCCCTCCTTCCTTCTAGGAGGTCAGAGTTGTAAACAGCAGAAGGTATGGGTGGTAGAATTCTATGAACATAGATTCCGATATCAGATCTGCCATTGGGTCGGTTTTAAATAAGCAGTGCCAACTTTCCAAACCTCAGTTTTCTCTTTATCACGATGCAGAGATAAATAGCTGCTGCAGATCGAATTAGTCTGGGGGATTCGCGATGGGGTCTCTGAAGATACGTTAAGTAACTTTTGAGCCGGGGTCTGAAGGATGAGTGAAAGCTATCAGACAGGAAGGGGAGAAGAAAGCACTCTGTGAGCACCAGAAACAGAGGTGAGTCCACGTGGTGTGGCTGAGCAGGAAGACGTGCAGAAAGAAAGACATGGTCAGGAAGCAAGTTTAAAATGTGCTTCAATGCTATGATCAACTAGGAGAATTCAAGTGAATTTGGGGTTTTCCCTGGTTTTCTGAAGACTATCTGCATTCTCCCAGACTTACTCTCCTATGTCTGTGTGGTGGTGATACTTATCCAGAGATTCAAGAACCCCTGCCATGTTAAGCTAAATTGTGTCTATGTGCCACTGTAAGTTCTTCACTGCTTTACTGACAAGAGCTCATGGTAAAGCTTAAGAATCATGGGCTACTATGACCCAGCAATCCCACTCCTGGGCATATATCCAGACAAAACTATAATTCAAAAAGATACATGCACCCTTATGTTCATAGCAGCACTATTCACGATAGCCAAGACATGAAAACAACCTAAATGTCCACTGACAGATGAATGGATAAAGAAGATGTGGTACATATACACAGTGGAATACTACTCAGCCATAAAAAAGAATGAAATAATGTCATTTACAGGAACATGGATGGACCTAGAGATGATCATACTAAGTGAAGTAAGTCAGAAAGAGAAAGACAAACACCATATGATATCACTTATATGTAGAATCTAAAATATGACACAAATGAACCTATCTACGAAGCAGAAACAGACTCACAGACATAGAGAACAGATCTGTGGTTGCCAAGTGGGGGTGGTGAGGGAGGGATGGACTGGGAGTTTGGGGTTAGTAGATGCAAACTATTACATATACAATGGATAAACAACAGGGTCCTACTGTATAGCACAGGGAACTATATTAAGTATCCTGTAATAAACCATAATAAAAAGGAATATATATATATATATATACACACACACACACACATACACATATATATAAC
This sequence comes from Delphinus delphis, assembly GCF_949987515.2. Classification (NCBI taxonomy): domain Eukaryota; kingdom Metazoa; phylum Chordata; class Mammalia; order Artiodactyla; family Delphinidae; genus Delphinus; species Delphinus delphis. The sequence continues at coordinate 48,867,950 of NC_082690.1, read as the reverse complement.
TGAACCACTTTGCTGTACAGCAGAAATTAACATAACATTGTAAATCATCTATATTTCAATAAAATAAAGTTTTCAAAAAAGAATCATGGGCTAAATGTTTGATTTCAACCCAGGAATTAAAAAAAAAAAAAGTACTCTTTAGGTTTTAGAAGAAAAACTGCCCTTGCTCTATCAGTTGCTGAAAATACAAGCAGCCAAGGAACAGGGATTAACTAAGAGTTTTGTACTCAAAGTTTATCAGCCTCCAAGCAAGCCAACCACCAGAGGGTTTGAGGGCTCTCAGATGACCACGTGCAGCTGGTAGGAAATGAGCTGCAGTTGCAGCACCAAGCCATTACGTGCAGGTGCGCTGAGAGTATCCATTAAGCCAGCAAGACAGTTTTGAGGAGAGAAGAAGGGTTTTTTTTGTTTGCTTTTTGTTTTTTTTGTGTGTGGTACGTGGTCCTCTCACTGTTGTGGCCTCTCCCGTTGCGGAGCACAGGCTCCAGACGCGCAGGCTCAGCAGCCATGGCTCATGGGCCCAGCTGCTCCGCGGCATGCGGGATCCTCCCAGACCGGGGCACGAACCCGTGTCCCCTGCATCGGCAGGCGGACTCTCAACCACTGTGCCACCAGGGAAGCCCGAGAGCGAAGGTTTTGAGAAACAATTTCATTGTGAAACCAAGCTATACAGTGTCCTATTACTGAACCCAGAAGAAAAGGAGACAGTCCTTGATAAGAACAAGTAAGGTCTCGACACTGTTTTCTACATGGCAAAATATCCCAGTTATACATGTTGACTTGTTTTTAGAGGCAGGTTTCAGAAAACAGCTATACCAACAAAACCAGGAACAAAGCATCTCGAATTTACACGTTTCAAATAGGAAGTATCTGATTTAGCCTGGATGAATAGCTTTTCAGTCCCCTAAGTAATTTGTTTCATATGGAGATTTCCTCATGAATAAAATATATTCTGGAAACTATATATTTTTTTGCATCACAGATATTTAATCAGCGTCAGGCACAGGATAGATGGAATGTGTATTTATCTTCTACTTTGGCTACAATATCAAGGACTCAAGAAAAGTATTGGCAGATATGAAATGACAAACTGAAAAGTAGGAGGTAATTCCCCTGTGGCATTTAGCACATGAATTCGTTTTAGCCTTTCCTTGAGTGTTAATTTTATTCATCTCAGCCTGGGTGTTCATCCGCTTCCAGTTTGCTCCTCACACCATAGTCTCTGTTGCCAGTGTCTTGGCTTCCTTTACACTACTTTCTTTTTCTTGTTCTCTGTCCAGAAATCTACTTTTAAGTGTCTCCACCCCACTCACCAATACACAGGATGTCTAGGGCTTCACACAGTATGTCTTAGAACATGTTTATTGACAGGCTGCCTATGTTACAAGGAAGGAAGCACCAGCTTTGCACAGACACTTCTCTAGGGTTTGGTTTGCATGAGGTGCAGGAAACGTTAAGTAACTTTTACTTACTGAACATATGACTCAGACTTGGTTTCAAACCCCAAACTTGGTCATTTCCAAGTCACATGACCTTTGACAAGCTCCATCATCTCTCTGAGACTATTTGCCTTCTGTTAAATGGGAGTAACAATTCCCACTTCACAGGATTGTTATAAGACTTCCAAAACACCACATAAATAAATCATTATACACAAAACCTGGCATATAATCATTTTTGTTAAATGTGAGCTATTACTGCAGCCTAATAACTCCTATTTCTCTGTCTACCTTCTCATTCAATGAAGTGTTTGTTAAATGTGAGTTATTACTGCAGGCTAATACTCCTATTTCTCTGTCTACCTTCTCATTCGATGAAGCGTTTGGCTTTGAGAATTTTACAGAATGATGTTTCTAGAGAAAGAACATATAAGACTTTTGTGTTGCTGAGGTGATTAAGACAGCTTTCATTTGTTTAGCGTTTTCTCTCTTTACGATTCTTACCCAGACATTATCTCTTGCATCCTCAATAATCCCTTGTGGGATTTTCAAGCATCCACAGTCATCCCATTTCAGAGACATGGAAACTGAGGCCTAGGGAGGGGAAATGACTTTTCAAGGTCACACAGGTGATTTGTGGCAGAGAAAGGGCTAGAATCCCAGACTTCTGAATTCTTTTCTACCATCCCATCCAACCTCAGTTTTAGGAGCTCCAATATCCTGTGATTTCCTGGAAAGCAGCAATTGGTAACTAGAAAGCACCCTTTTCATCTTCGTGTCCTCACTGTCTAGCCAACTTCCTGGAACATAGAAAATACTCAACAAATCTTTATTGAGTGAGCAAATATCCTTCCGGAAACATTAACAGTGAACTACGGTGAGCTCTATAAACAGAACCTAGAGATGATCCCAGAATCATTAACGCTAAAGTTCTAGTACCACCCAAGTAACTTTGCAGAGAGAAGGCAGCCCATCTCCCAGATCCAGTGGGTAATCGGTACCCTCTGTTCCTCCCACACATATAGTACCCTTTCTTTCCTGAAGCTCACTCCCCCTACGGTGGGCTTTAGTTTTGCCTGCCAGAGGCACTGGAAGTTTCCAAATAAATGAAAGTCACGCTGAGAGAACATCAGAAACATGGCAGGATTTCCGAAAATGAAAACACATTTCGAAGTCATCTTTCATCCTATATTTTCTGTATTCTTTGAGCCAGAAGCAATTTCGATGCCTCATGGAGGCTCTTCACTCATTTACAAGATCTGAAGCACTGAACAGAGATCTTCCTTCAAGAGCAGGGCCTAGTGGGTCCGTCAGTCATTTTTATGAACAGGAAATTTGGCTCAAGTCAGAAGCATATGGGCAGGCACTCCGTCAGCCTCTGACTCCAGTTCTGCCTGCTTGCCTAAGGTCAGACATGAAATGCTGCCTGTGAGTACAGTTCTCCAGAAGAGGCTGTCAAATCCATGTCTCTTGAGGTAAAGGCCTTTGTCCAAAAATACAGCATGATTTTTTTGGAATCATTTTTGAATACCCAGCCCCCTTGTTAACATCAATTTGTAGCATTCAGTAAGCCACCTTTCCCCGATGCTCTATGCCTGCAGATCGCAAATAACAAATTACCCAGTCTTTAAAACCTAGGGTTGTTTCTGTTTCCCTTTTCTAGGACTTTCTAAAGTAGTCTATTCTTAGGTAAAATACTACTCAACTTAATGGCATTTCATTACTCTTTCCAATCCTTAAGTTTCCATAGTATTAAAAGACTGAAAAATTAAGTTATCAAGAAATTGAACTATGTTTTATCTCACCTCATAATCCAAACTCTTCCCTGTGGATCTAATAAACAACTGACCCTGAGGTTCTTTTTTTTCCTCTGCTAGACCGTCTAAAATATGAGAGCCAGAGAAACCTTCATCCATAAGAATAATAGGAGTTGATAGTGAATCTCTACCACCACACTCCTTACTTTCTTGCATCCAAGAAAGGACCAGAGGGGCAGGAGGAAGGGGGAAGTCAAGGCATTTGTCCCTTTGTCCTTGCCTGCAAGGACATCTCCTGCAGCAGTATCACCTCTTCGTTGGCTACAGCTCTGCTGAATGGGCCCGCAGTGGTTCCAGATTCCTGTGGTTGGTCCTGCCTCCCCCCGCCAAGCTTGGATCCTCCAGCTTAGGAGGGGGAGCGTCTTCCTGCTGTGGTTAATCTCTAGGTCGCCCTGTCACTGCCTGGTTGTTTCTTAGCTGTTTCCATGGATGGTGTAATTTATTCATTTTATTAGATTTCTTCTATTTCAAATACTTAAAATTGTTTCTATTTTCCTCGTTGGACCCTGATGCACATTTTATTTCATTTTTCCTTGCCTTCTACAGAACATTGTGTGAAAATGAAAATTAGAGCCAGGCATACCTTGTCCAAATTCTAACCAGTACTTCCACTGGAATAAGTAACCCAGCCTGAGTCTTCAGTTCCTCATCAGTCAACTATAATGATGTAACTCATTTTATAGGATTGTCCTGGTGATTAAATGAGAATACGAATAAGTATAAATCTCTAGTGCACAGTTTCCAGTAAGTGCTAGTTATTATTTATCCAAACTCAGTTTTTATACACTTGGTAGAATACCTAAATTCCATCATTCAACTTTCAATATATTTTCCTCAATAAAAGTTTCTAATTCCTACTTGAGTACCTCCATTAGTATCATTTACTGTTCTAAAAATCCCTCCCCTCTTTGCTCCAATCTGTGCCATGAACTTCTTCAAACTTCCTTGTCTTCTTAAATGAAGTCTATTTCATTCTCTTGATTCATTCATGCTATAGCCTCCAGGTATTCAAAATGTACCAGGTCACTCTGCACTTCTGAAACTTTTTTTTAATGATTAATATCACCCTGTTTTCTACATCTCAGAGTTTCACTCTGAGTAAATCTTTTAGGATCAGAACTATGGTCACTATTAATTTTCCCTTCCTCATACGTATACACATTAGATGCCAAACAGAAAGGAATATTCAAAAAAAAAAAGGAAAAAAAATGATGCTAGTTACTGAGTGAGATAAATATATAATCAGGAGAACAGTGTTTGCTACAGTTTTGCCCCATGAATTGAAAACTGAGGATGGAAGGATTTCAGATGCAAATAAGTCCTACACCAGGTGGTGTAATACATAAGTACTGCACCTCACAGAGGTGGCATTTGTCTGCTGGCAAGCACAACTGACTGCCAGGCTCGAGGATGTATCAGATGTGTGTGTGACACCAGAGGGATAGCAGAAAACACTAAAATGGTAGTCCCCAGTTCTCAGATGACTTTGCTAAATAGAGACATCACTGAGCAATAGGAAAGAGCCCGACAACAAGAATATTATAAAGTATAGAGATAACTTTTGTTGAGAAACCTACTAAGCACCATAAAAGTGAGAAGAATCTGACTTAAAGGCCTCTTGACATAGCAGGAAATAGCTGTCAGTAGTTCCTTGAACTTTACCATATAAAAGTGTTATGTCTCACCACAGCCCACAATGGTCCAGTGGTTAGGACTCCTGTGCTTTCACTGCCGAGGGCCTGGGTTCAATCCCTGGCTGGGGAACTAAGGTCCTACAAGCCTCGCAGAAGAAAGAAAGGAAGGGAGGGAGGGAGCGAGGGGGAAGGAAGGAAGGAAGGAAGGAGGAATCACTATGTCCAAATTAAGAAAAGGAGAAGGTATATCTCAAGGAAAACATCGTTTTTCCGATAAAAATGCTTGACATCAAAGGCATGTGATTCAGTTATGAGAAAGATATGCTCGCTTGGAGTAATACCATTTCTTTCATTTATTTATTCACATAGGTACTGAGCCCTTGTTCCATGCCAAGCAGTATGCTGTGCATAGGGGAAGTAAAGATGTATGACGCACAGTTCTTGCTGTTAAGGAGAGAAGCACTCTCTAAAATAGCAAATATTAAATAAATATTGTGGGGAAGTGTCAAAATATATAGTGTATAACTAACTTTTATCATATAATCAAGAAACAAGGTCAGTGTGCTTCTTTCATTAATTTGAAAATTTGCCAGTTATCTTGGTTTTCTAAGGCTGCCATAACAAAATACCACAGACTGGGCAGCCTAAACAATAGAATTTTTATTTTCTCACAGTTCTGGAGGCTTGAAGTCCAAGATCAAGGTGCCAGCAGGGTTTATTTCTCCTGAGGCTTCTCTTCTCGGCTTGCAGATGGCCACCCTTTTGTTGCTTTTTCACATGGTCAACCCTCTGTACAAGTGCATCCCTGGTATCACTTCTTCTTACAAGGACACCATCCTTATGACCCCATTTAACCTTAGTTATCTCTTAAAGGCCCTATCTCCAAATATAGTCACATTCTAAGGTATTGTGGGATAGGGCTTCTATACCTGAATCTTGGGGAAACACAGATCAGTCCATAACATAAGGTAAAGTAATTCTCTGTTAAATCTTTATTTTCTTAAAGTACTAGATAAAAATGTTATAAAGGGAAAAGCACAGGGAGTCAAACCACTGGATTCTAGAACCTGCTTTCTTCTGGGCCTGGGGCAAGACACTCAGCCTCTGCTTCCCGTGAATGAATATCTCTACATGAGTATCTCTCATGAGTTTGGGGCTACATGAGTATCTCTAAAGTTACTTTTGTTTCTAACAGCCCGAATTTTTAAACAACTCGATTTCAGCCTGTACACAGACCATGTAAAAGCCCAACTTTCCATTTATTGTAATCTCTATATTCTTTCTAAGTCTACAACTGATCCTTCAAAAAGAAGTTATCTAGAGAGTCATAAATAAATAAAACTTTCATCTTTAGACAATGTGCCAATTCAATGGTCACAAGTCTTTAAGACTGCTCAGTGAAATACCCAGTTACATGGAGGAGTCTCTGCCCTAAGACTCACGTTCTAAAAGAAACCCTTCTTTTAACTGTTTTACAACTAGACAGGCCCAAGCAGAGTAATCAACATTAATAGCATTATGTCATTCCTTAAAGGACTACGTACATCCAGGCTCTTTGGATGTGCATCTATAGTTCAATGAACAAAAATATTACAAATATAAATCCTTATTTGTAGTAGTCATCTTTTTACTTAATAACAATAAACCCCATTCCCTTTGCCAAAAATGTCCATTCTAGGACATTTCTTTCTCCACATGGAAAAAGCCCTTCAGGCAAGATGAGCTCAGATGTGACCCTTCCCGCTTTCCTCGTCTACACCCCCAGCGTCTCGACCACAGCATACTTACTGCACGTTATTAGAAGTCTCTCACCCACCTCCTCTCCCTGATGGATTATGAGATCCTCAAAAGCAAAAGTGACGGTATATTATCTGTCAACACTTTTCTGTTTACATTTAGTTAGCTCGCAGAAATCAAATGACCCTGGATTGAATTTCTTAATCCGTAGAATGTGCAATAAAATCTTCCTCGTTGTGATATCAAACAGATTAGAGATTATGTACGTAGAACACTAGTGCGGTGCCTGGCAGCTACTCGATGCCGCAGTTTCTCAAGAAATGGTCGTCCTTCTTATTCGCTGGATTTTTCATTTACACAACTTATTTTAATGACATATGCATATAGATACATGGATATAGATATGAAATGAGAAACTGCTTACATAGTTTCATCAGAAGAAGATGTGCAAATAACTTCCTGTTAAGCGTACATTTATCATTTAATGGCTTTTACTAGTAGTTCCAGAGATGGAATATCTGAGATCTTGTTTTCTTATCCATCCTCTCGAAGCAAGACCAGCATCCAGAATGGAATGTAATAAAGAAAGACTCTATTTTGGATCCTTTGAATTTTTTTAATGAATGTGTCCATTAAGAAACAATGTTTCAGAAAGAAATAGCATATTGGATATACTGTAGCATCACCCTTCCTCCTCAATAGAATACTTAACTTTAGCAACTACTGAGTCAAAGACAATGAGGACGTGACTCACTTCACTGGTGTTAAATAAAGGATGAGAATGAGCAGGTTCCTAAGTAACTGTTACACATTTAAATAGTTAAGTACTTCAGGATAAGCACCACGACATCACCTTTCCTGTAATTAATTCTATTTTCCCCTTCTTCCATATTTATACTATAGAAGTTTAAAAGAGGTTTGACAATTCTCTAGGTACAATTGGTCATACATCAGTTATCTCATCATTATAGCCATAAGAGCATAAAGCAGGAAACTACACATACAAAATTTTGGTCCTACCGTGATTATACCTAATCTAATAGGAGGCAGCAAAATGCATAACTAAGCAAGCACACACACACGTGTGCACTTTCACTCATGTACATGCACACATCACACCCATAATTAATCTAGGGAGGATGGATAGAGACAATTCCAAGCTTTGAACAGAGCCATGTAAATAACACTCAAAAAACATACTGCATGGCTTAGGTGTATGTTAAAATTCAAGTATATTAAACAGAATGAGAAGAAAACAAAGCAAGGGGACTTTGGAGTATTTGTATTCCTTCTTCCACTCTCCCCTTATATTATCAACAAAATTCACTATGGCTATCTTGCCATCCCTTCTCTCACTGAGAACAATGAAAGAAAGAAAGAAATTAAAAAGTCAATGTCTTTCTCAAGACCTATGTACCATTTAATGACAACTGTTTCTTGAATAATTATTATGTGTCAGCCACAGTGATAACAGGTACGTTATATTCATTATCTCGTTTAATTATTATACCAGTTCTGTGAGTAGAACATTATCATTCTTACCATTTTCATTTAAGGAAACCATTTTAGAGAGGTTAAATGATTTATCGCAAATCACACACCTTAGAAGAGGCAGAGCTGGTATTCTAAGCCAGAATTGTCTGATTCCAAAGCCCACACATTTAACCACTATATTCATTGACAATGAAATGGACAGATGTCACTGTAACTATGGTTTATATACTTTCCCTTCATATGGAAAGTGACAGAATTTTCATGATATAAATAAATGGCTTTTAGCTATAAAATAAAATGTTATTCATATTCCACAGGACAGTTTCCCATATCTCTGCTCCTTTTTTATAATATTCTGCCCTTTCACCTTTAACTCCTTTGCAAATGTATATATCCTAGTCATTCCTTTGGGACCAGCTCAAATGTCACTTCTTTTAAGCCCTCCGTGATGTTCTCCAGTTGGAAGTAATTCATTCCAATTTCAAACTCTCACACTTTTCTCTCATGATACCACTTATTGCCTTTAATTGTTTTTAATACTAACATATTACCACCTCTGCTAAGCTACAAGATGCCTGAGGTAATGATCTATGCCCAAATCATATCTGCGTCTTAGTTGTGCTCACAAAGTATTCATAAGTATTTAGAATTGGCAACAACTCAGACGAGATATACATTTTTTCATTGGCTAAAATTCTACTTGAGCTACCTATGAAAATATGAATATGTTAAATAATGAGAGGGAAAACAATAGAAAATTATTTAAGAACTAGAAAACAAACTATGTTAAAGCACAGTACATATACTTATTCACATCAGTCAATAGTTACAAGTCATTGTTAAATATTTATTGAAGTAGATCTTTGGGTAACACTCTTTGTCCAAAACATATTTAATATTACTTCTTACAGAAAATCATTTGGAAATAGAGTAATAGCCTATTCTATATTTTCATTCATTCATTCAGTTTAGCTTTCCCTAGTTTAAACAGATGTGATTAACACAACCAATAACATTAGAATTATATGTATACACATGTTATTATTATGTGTATAACACTCCTGTTATTATAGATTCCCAACATGCACATGCATACACCAAACACATGTACATTCTACAAAAATAAATATAAAATGTTTTGTATGGGTGTATTTTCATATACACACACGTATGTCTATCATGTAGGACATTCTGAGAATTTAATTTGGGTAGTTATTGTAATACAAATGTCACCACTAATTGAAGTGAGTATTGTTATTTGGCAGCCCACTCAACGTAGCATGGCATAAATTATCAGCCAATACTTCAGTCCTGCCTCCCTTTTCTAGGCTCATTTTCCATAACTTCCTCCTTCCTCAGCATTCTATGATATTAGTGAAGTAAATTGCTTACAACTCCAAAGCATGCCATTCTCTCCACACCTCCGCCTTTCCCCTCTCCTTGCTGGCTTCCTCTCACCACAAACAGTGCTTTTTATAGACCTCTTACTTATTGCACGTTCATCACCACCACCAGACCACAAACTCTTCTTTTAGCCTCACCGATTAGCATCATGTTCAGCTTGCCACAGTATGTGTGAGTGCTCACCGATGAATTAATGAATGTGAGCCCACTTAAAATTCTCAAGGCTCAGGAATCACATGGGTATTGAAAAAGAACAAACTTCCCTTCTCTTTCCTACATCCTGCTCTCTTAAACCAGCTGTAATTTTACTGTGTTATGCTATACAAACTACCCTTACAAGCTGTAAAACTACAACTATCTCCATAATTAGTCATAATCGGTCACTAAATAATTTAGAAACTTCTGACAATATGTATCTGTTCATTATAGCCCTCCAGGAGCTAGAAATACAGAACGATTCACTTTGTTGCCTGCAACCATACATCCTCAATTAACAAAATAAAGTCTCTGCTCTTACTTTCTCCCAGTTTATACCAGGTATATACGTATATTCCTTTAGATTTCATTTAGAATGAAAAAATCTGGCTGTAAATGTGTTCACCTGAAACCAGTTTGCTTTCAGACCCAGGTCAATTGCATGACTAAATAAACAAAAATTTTAATATATAAATGAAGGATTTACTATGGGTAAATTTAAATTCAAATTAAACATTTATTAAGAACCATTAAAATATAAAACACTGTGCAAGGAGCTTTCACTGTGCAATTTCGGTTCTTATCCATGCTTCCCTGGTCACTACATTGGATGTAGTGTCTGAGATCACCTGAAATTTTATGCAAAACTTTGTGATACAGTAAATGGCAATGATACATTTACCATTTAGTTAGTAGTTGACATTTACAGAGGACTTACTATTTGCCAGGTAGTAAGCCAAACAGTTTACATTCATTATCTTATTTAATTTTCATTGCAACTCAATGAGGAAATTGAGACTTAAAGAAGTTATATAACCTGCCACATACTGATACTAGCATAATGTGGGAAATTAACCCAGATCTGTTTGACCCAAACCTTATGTTCCTAAACGCCATGTCAATTGCTTCTATCTTCTTAGGAAATGGCCTTAGCTTTCATTAGTTTCTCAAATGGTCTATGAGTTAAAAATTTTAAGAATGTCTTAGAAGTATTCATTAGTCAATCTTCAAAACATCTGGTCTTTAGGTGGTGTTACTATCTCCATTAATTGATGTGGAAAGTAAGACAAACATAACTTGCATGCGTGTAGACTTATTTAAGTACAATTTCCCTCTTTAGTATAACACAAGGACTGTTTTTCTGGATTGTTTCTGTGACTGATATTTAGAGATAGCCGTGCTAGCAGCTAGCATTTTCCTGTTGCTGACTCAGCCCATCAGGGCAGTGCTGCCATGTAATAACCCGGCATGAAGACCAAACTTGAGCCCTGTAGCTAACCTGGGTCCACGAGAGAATTCTGTTACCTGAAACTTACTCTGAACTATTATTTGTCCTGCCAGATTTTTACAACAGTCTCACAGCTGGTCTTCCTGCCACCAGAGTCTTTCCAAAATACCACATCCAGTTTCCAAACGCTATAGGAAAAAAAGTATTCTCTCTAAAAACAAGCTAAGGCACTCTCACGGTAAAAGAACTTCGCTGGCTTATACTGCCTACAGGATAAAGCCCACAATCCCTCACATCCTTACAGGATCTGACCTTCCCCACCTCTCTGTGTTCCTTTCCCAACACTCCCCTTTACGAGGACTGTAGTCCCACGATAGGGATCTTTGTATTATTCCCATTGAGTCCACAGAACTTCAGAACTGCCTCTCATATGCTACTCCTTCCACCTAAAATGTTCTTCATGACTACCCACCCGGAAAACTTTGATTCATTCTTCAAGATTATATTCAGGTCTTTTCCTCCACAACTTCCCCAAACTAGACATTCAAGTTAACTCTTTTTTATCCTCATATGGTCCCATGATTGATGCACTTGTCATATCATATGTAATTGCTTGAAGTTTAGAGTTTCAAATAGACCACAGACCTACTAAGGGCAGTAGTAGGTTCAGAGGTTATTCACCTCTGTATCATATCATTTATAATTGTCACAGTGCTTATCACAAAGTAGGAGCCAGATAAATACTGGAGAAAGGAAGGGAAGAAGGGAAAATAGAAGGGAGGAAAGAAGGAAAGGAAACCTCATCTGGTTCTCAAGACAGATCACCTTAGCCTTGTTATGAGTGTTCTTTTGAAGCAAATTATTCTAAGACAGCTGTGGTTTCGTTGTGATGTGAGGACACAAAACACCGTGAAAGTATAACATCATGTATCCAACAGAAAATGTTCATGTGAGCCCTTGAATGAAAATTTTACAGCCCTAGAAATTTGAGATGTGAGCTTTGCAATTGTTCCTTATAAGAAACTGCATTGTAGACATACAGTATATCTATTTCCTGAGCATCTCAACATAACAGTCTTATTGAATTCATGTAATACCTTCTTAGTTCTGAGGATGGTATATGTTTTATCTTTTTGTGATTGAGAAACTAAGGCATACTGATAAACCGACAACACCAGTCTCATTCCTTCCCTCTGTAGATCTATGACATAAATTCAATAAACCATTTTACTGACCCACTTTGTTAGAGAATAAGCCATAATTTAAAAAATTCTCCTTTCAAAACCCTTGGATGAAAGGAACAAAGAAAGAGTGAATACCATGGGCCTATCACCTGAATTTGATCTCTCTATTGGATCTTCTTTTATTTCTATTTTTAGGCAATAAATCAGATATTAATCCAGAATCAATTAAGTCCAAATATGGGTTTATAATACAAAGTGGGGTTAATATAAATGAAACTCCAGGAGAGCAGATGGATTTAGCTATTGTTAAGTTAGCAGTGGTTTCCAAGAACATTTTGTATGTTCCAAATCATCTTTTGTATGCAATTTTTCAGCAGTTAACATTCAGAAAATCGTTGAATTATTCACTCATCCCTCTGGGCTTTAGGGCACCTTGTAGTACAGTGATGCTCATGAATGAATTCCTTATTAGTGGATAAGATAAAATAATTAGGCTTCAGTAAAATGGTGCCTCTTTTAAAATCAGAATGGCTACTTTTGCTGAGCTGCTATTGTGTTCCAAACCTTCTTCACAGTACTGCAGAGTAGGTCTTATTGGACTCATTTTCCACAGGAGGAAACTGAGTTCAGAAAGATAAAATGACATGTCCAAGACTGCACTGCTGGCAGAGGTAAGATTTGAACCTTGAGCTTTTTAGCTTCAAATCACTCTGTGTTCAACTTCCACTGTTCTATGTGGGTTGTATGATTACAAACACAATGTCAAAAGTGTTTCTGGATCATAATAACGCTAGACTCTCTACTCTGGGAGTATCACATTTAAAAGTATTTAACATATGGTCCCCAAATTTAAGGTAGCATGTACTTTTTAAAAATTACAGACATAATTACAGAAGGAATAAAATTATTAAAATAACTGATACTATAAAAATTATAATAGCTTTGTCTGAGAGCATGAAATGAGATTTCAACAACTTGCATGGAATGATTTGTAACGAATTTTTTACATAGTCTATAAGTTGGGCCACAATTACAAATAAAGTATTTAAAGTGTATTGCACACTTACTATGTGAATGATACTACTGGACAGGAGGAATACTCTCTGCTTATAATTTAGACACAGTTTAATAGGGGAGATCAACACATAAATTATCTATTCAATAATTAACATTCATTGAGCAATGCATGTATGTGTTTTGTAGATACAGAGACTGATAAGATATTTACCTCATCTTCAAAGAGACTGGAGCTTAGTGCTTGTTGTTTATTGAAATGAAATGTTTTTCCCTATACCAGGCTGACTGCTTCATAAATACTGCTAAAAATAAAATTCCTACCAGTTTTCAAGCGAGAGCAACACCAAAGTAGATATTCACCCATTTTCCCTTTAATAAACATACCAATGATCTATCATGAGTCAGTTTTCAAACCATGTGCAAGGAACACAAAAATAGAAGGTCTAAGAAGAATTTTCAGTCTGGTATATGTAAAGTCATAGACATTAGCAAGACTGTGATAACATGAGGCAACGTATGCTCTGTCAGAACAATGAACTCCAGTCTACTTGCTATTATAGTTACTGACTCATAGTTTTTGAGCCTTTATTATGTGTCATGCACTGTGCTAAGCACATACATATATTGTCTCATTTAATCTTCACGTAATACCCTTAGATATGTCCTATCATTCACACAAATTTATAGACAAAATTGAGGCTTAGAGAAGTTGAGTAATTTGCCCAAGAGCATTACATTAAATCCAGGCAGTGGAACTCCGGAATAACACACTCTTGACCTTGATCTCCTAATGGGGTGCTGTGGAGTTTCTAGCTCTGTCAATGGGGAAATCAGAACATCTTCCAAAAAGAAATATCCTTGAGCTAAGTATGAAAGGTGAACAGGATATGCAAGGCAGACAAAGGAGCTGAGGAGGAAGGGGTTATGTGGTGACAAACCAGGCAGAAGAAACAATAAACACAAAGTCATAGAAACAAAACCAAGAGAGAATGTCACTAGTTGGGTGAACAGAAGACTCTTTGTTGTGTCTAGGATATACATGGAGGAAGAAATGAGAAATAACGTTAAGGGACCCTAAATTTGAGACATCTTACCATGTGTCACACAGGTAAGTAAATATTATCTCATTTTGTTCTTAAAACAACCAAGTGAAATAGGTACTATTGTTAATTCTAATTTTACATATAAGAAAACCTGTTGACTCCAGAGCCTGAAATCTTAACTTCTGAAACTGGAGAAGCAGGAGCAAGTCCATGAGGGCCTGGAGCTCCACCAAGGAGTTCAGGTTTGTGTGTGTGTTTGTTTGTTTCTACAGGCAATGTGAAGGCTGTTAATCAGAGATGTAATATTACTAGATTTCTATTTTAGAAAATTACCTCTTGTTACAGCATGGAGGAGAGAGATGAGATTTGAGGCAGATTAGTCAAAAAGGTAAATTCAGTTCAGGTAAGAGGAAGTGAGAGTATAAACTTGGTCAGTGTCTGTGTAGATAAATGGGAGGGAAAAAAATTCAAAATATTAAGGAGATCCAATCAGCAAAACTAGGTACCTGAATAGACTTTGGAGGTACGACAAATAGAAGAGCCGAGGAGAATAACTTCCAAATTTTTAGCTTTGGCAACAAGAGAAATGAAAACATTTTTTGTTCTTTCCTCTGACTGTGGTTATAGGGCAAACAAAAGCATCACGGGAACAGCAGGAAAGATATAGGAAACCTAATCAGTTATTAGGTTTTGTTTCAAAAACCTTAAGGGAGTACTGCTGGAATGGAACATGGAAATGTTTTCTGTGATTGTGTGACTACAGCTAGATTCCCTGAGGCAGTATAATCACAAAGAATCTAACGTGACAAGCCAACATCTTACGGAATAAACCTCTTTGCTCCTAGCCTAATCTATTCCTAAGTATAGGCACGTTTTGAATACAAAACAAGTTAATGCTGGTGAACTTGGTTTTAATCAAAGTCAGCTGTAATTATTCAAATTTATAAAACAAAATCAGGCAGATTATTTACTTATTTAAAAACAAATTTTGTTAGAGAAAACACAATAAAATTGTCTTTGTACAGTCTTTCCAGTATATTTATATGGATTTGAAATACTATATACCTCTAATGCTTACACAGTGACACATGCAATGTGCCTGATGGTTTCCATGTACTATCTCAATTAATTACCAAAACAATTCCACAAGTGGCACTATTATTATCTCTATTTTAATGATAAAGAAACCAAGGCTTACAAAATGTACTTATCCAAAATCATTTCTGAAGAAGAATGAATATTCAAACTCAAGCTACTCCGCTCGAAAATGTATGTTGCCATCACATATTTTTCAGTTTTCCTTTTTAAGGTATTTTTATGATAATTTAAAGTGCAAATTAATCAGGTACACATTGACTATGTTACAACTAGTTGGTTCAGAAGTATGAGATATATTTGTTTTCCATTATAAAAAGCAGTATGTTTAGTCATGATGTCCTTTGATAGAAACACAATTACTCTTGTACTGCTAATTTTTACAATGAATGGCTTTGAAAATTCAATTATTCAGTTCAATTAGTTATTTTATTTAATGTCTATCATCAAAGAAACACACATCAGTATAACATTAAACATATTCACTTGAAATTCTTAATTACTCTAAATATGTCAGGGGATTCAATCCGCTTTATGAAAAATACACAACAATGCTTAAATGGGCCTCTTCATGTAAATCACTAAACAGATGATACAAAATATTATGAAAGCAGAGATTCAAATAGTGAGATGTAGCCATCTTGTCCAGATGTTTAAATTCATAATGTTTTTCTTTCACCCACAGAACTGATTCACGTTCTCTCATTCTTATGTCAGACTACATGTTATCATTGTGCTAAATACTTTACAAATGTGATTTCATTTACTCATCACAGCAAAACAATACAGTAGGTTTTAAATCGAGTCCACAAATGAGGAAACTAAGGCTCAAAGGATTAAGCTACTCTTCTGGCCACAAAGGGATAAGTAGCAGAGCAAAAATTCCAACCTTGGTCATTTAGATGAAAAATAGAGTATATTTTTAAAATTATAAGTAATTATAAAAGACAGTCTACATAATGTAATTTTAATTTAGAATCGATTTTCTCATATGTCATAGATGTGTAGACTCCACTCTAATTTTAATTGTCCTTTTATAGCATATATCCCAAGATACACATCTGAAAAAATTAAATGTCCTTTTAAAGTAATCACTAAGATATCTGGAATTAATGCATAAACAAGAGTACCTTTTAAATGTCCATTACTTTAAAAATGAGGACACAGTTTATTTCTCATAAACAAGACAAAAAGACAACACTTAGAATGGGAGAAAATATTTGCAAATGAAGCAACTGACAAAGGATTAATCTCCAAAATATACAAACAGCTCATGCAGCTTAATATCAAAAAAAAAAAAAAAACCAACCCAATCAAAAAATGGGCAGAAGATCTAAATAGACATTTCTCCAAAGAAGACACACAGATAGCCAACACACACATGAAAAGATGCTCAACATCACTAATTATTAGAGAAACACAAATCAAAACTATAATGAGGTATCACCTCACACTGGTCAGAATGGCCATCATCAAAAAATCTACGAACAATACATGCTGGAGAGGGTGTGGAGAAAAGGGAACCCTCGAGCACTGTTGGTGGGAATGTAAACTGATACAGCCACTATGGAGAACAGTATGGAGGTTCCTTAAAAAACTAAAAATAGAACCTCCATATGACCCAGCAATCCCACTACTGGGCACATGCCCAGAGAAAACGATAATTCAAAATGACACATGCACACCAGTATTCATTGCAGCACTATTTACAATAGCCAGGACATGGCAGCAACCTAAATGTAATGTCCATCAACAGAGGAATGAATAAAGAAGATGTGGTACATATATCAATGGAATATTACTTAGCCATAAAAAGGAACAAAACTGGGTCATTTGTACAGACATGGATGGACCTAGAGACTGTCATACAGAGTGAAGAAAGCAGAAAGAGTAAAACAAATATCATATATTAATGCATATATGTGGAATCTGAAAAAATTGGTATAGATGATCTTATTTACAAAGCAGAAATAGAGACACAGACGTAGAGAACAAAGTATGGATACCAAGGGGGAAAGCGCGGGGCTGGGATGAACTGGGAGATTGGGATTGACATATATACACTATTGATACTATGCATAAAATAGATAACTAATGAGAACCAACTGTATAGCACAGGGAACTCTATTCAATGGTCTGTAGTGACCTAAATGAAAAGGAAATCCAAAAAAGAGGGGATATATATATATATATATATATATAGCTGATTCACTCTGCTGTGCAGTATAAACTAACACAATATTGTAAAGCAGCTATACGCCATTAAAAAAAAAAGTCAACCAAAAATATTTTGTATTTTTTGTTCTGCTATAATTCATCACTTTTGAATTCCTTTAGGGCATTTTAGGTAGCTATGAAAACACCCTGTTATTCAAACATTAAAAATAAAATTTCATCTCCTCATATGCATACTGTGGAATAGTCATCGACCTTTGCTGCATTGCTATTTTTCTAACTCGGGGTTTATAGTCATCTTCGTATGGATAAAATCCCGTAGTCAGGGCGCCACCATAATGTTCATTTTCTTGCCACCAACCTCTGTACCCCACTCCTACCTCCATTTCTTTCCCATCTCACTGCTGAGCATTCAGAAACCCCAGGTCCCTCCAGAACTCAGTTGTACATCCTGGATTTCTTCTTGGAAAAGTGCCAATGGATAGAAGTCAGAGGCAGGCAGCTTGGTGTAATGAAGAGTCAGAGACCTGGGTTTGGTTCCTTATCAACTGTCAGGGCTTGGACATGTCCTAAATCTTGCCAAATGTTTATGGCAGAGGGACATACTTCATTTGAAGGGATAGGGTAAGGCTTAGCAATAACCTTAATAAAATACTAGATGCATGGTGGGGGGGGATGTAATAACTGGTGGCTTTAATTTAATTACTATTAATATAAGGAAACTCTTTCCAATGATCAGACCTGCCCAACAACATGATGAGCTATCTGGTGAGGGGAAGAGCTTTCTGTCACCAAAAGTCCTTAGAAGAGGTTGGACAGTGATTAATCCTAGATTCAAGAGAAATAAGGGATGATTGTTGGGATTCTACTAATCCAAACTCTCTTGAAGAAATCTCACCTGATCTGGTCCCAACCTGGAGTTCTGGTATTTAGCTTAGAATCTGGTACAGGGAAGGTGCTAAAAAAGATCACATTTGATTTCCACCTCATCTGTCCCCTCCTCCCTTGCCTGTCCTCCTCTGCTTTCTCCTAATGGGCTGTGTACTGACTCACTACCTTATTTCTTATTTGGGATAAACAGTTCTAAAGGACTCTTCCCTTCTACCCACTTTCTGTTTTCAGGTAATTGAGAAGGGGCTTTCACATAGAATGGCTTCCAGAATTCAAGAAAGCAAGTCTTATGTACTAATGACAGTGGTTAATGGGCTATATTAGAGAAAGTGCCTGAACTTGAACCTGAACATCTGTATGTCAAATGTGGGCTGTACCACTTCCTAGCAGTCTGACAGAAAGAAATTTATTTAACCCATCTGAGCTTATTTCTTCATCTTTAAAATGGGCTAACGCTGGGACTTCCCTGGTAGTCCAGTGGTTGGGACTTTGGCTTCCAACGCAGGGGGTGCAGGTTCAATCCCTGGTCGGGGAGCTAAGATCCCACATGCCTCACAGCCAAAAATCAAAAACAGAAAACAGAAGCAATATTGTACCAAATTCAATGAAGACTTTAAAAATGATCCACATAAAAAGAAGTCTTTAAAAAACAATAAAATGGGCTAATACCTATATGTTCATTTAGAGTATTAAAAAAATAAGGTGGGCTTCCCTGGTGGCGCAGTGGTTGAGAGTCCGCCTGCCGATGCAGGGGACACGGGTTCGTGCCCCAGTCTGGGAAGATCCCACATGCCGCGGAGCGGCTGGGCCCGTGAGCCATGGCCGCTGAGTCTGCGCGTCCGGAGCCTGTGCTCCGCAGCAGGAGAGGCCACGACAGTGAGAAGCCCGCGTACAGCAAATAAATAAATAAATAAATAAAATTTAAAAATAAGGTATATGAAGCGCTCGGGACAGCTCCTTACATATAGTAGATATATAATAAACGTTACTTTTGTTCATTTATTCCCTTTGCTATTAGTTAAAATTGACTCTTAACCCAGCAAGAGAAACTTAAGTTTGGCAAAACCTCACAATGCTTATTAAAGACATTACTTTGTAACTAACTGTGTCGTTTTAACATGCGGTGATACTGTATAAAGTAGTGATATTTATCTTATTCATTATAGTTTCCAGAGAAAATAATTACTTAAGATAATTTGGAGTATACTGAAATAATAGGAGTATCCAGTGAAGCCACTCTCAGAATACATAAAATAATCCTAAGGGCAAAAGCAAAAAAGGCGACAACAAAAAAATCTGCCTTCATTATCATGAGTGTTATATAAAAATTAATTTGTATTGAGATATTTTGAGAATTCTTTTTATAAGATCAGGTTTTGAAGTGAGAGAATGAAGTTATTCTGTGAGAAAAACTGACCAAATCTGGCTAACTGAAATAACAGAATACAAATTTCCACAAAACCAGATTTCACTCAACTATCGTATCAATGACAACGTGGCATGGTAACAGTATTTGTAAGCCACATCATATCCTGCGGTGAGTAGGGATGGTATATGAATTTGAATCTTGGCCTACTTCTTTTCCAGGTCCTCCTCTCTTTATCTGCACTGTGAATGATTATAGAAGACACACTGGATAACTTGAGCAATGAAAGGCGGAAGCACCCACACTACCAGCCAGCTTCTGGCTACCCTGACTCCTTGCCCAGCCTTGAGCCTGCAGTCAGCCTCGGTAGCACATCCTGCCATCACTCCCTGGTCTCCCACTTAAACTTCCTCCAAGACATATGTGTCAGTCCTGGATCCTGGATTGGCTCCAGTTCCTGCTTCTCCATTCTGGCTCTCAGGCTGTAGAACAGAATGCCGTACACGAGACCAGTCACAGGGCTGTAGGCACATCACAGACCTGGGTACCGCCACTTGGGCGGGGCTGTCTTGCCTTTCTCTTGGACCCACTGCCAATCATGATTGACCTAGACCTTTTCCACCCTTCATGGGCCCCTGTTCCCAAACCCCTTCTCTTACTCCCAACATATCATTTTCTATTTTCTTAAAGATGCAGAATTCCAGTAGGAGAGAAAACTCTATCTCCTCTTATTTTCATGTCTGCCTGATTTGAATCTCAGCTCGTCTACTTATTTGCTGGTAACTTTGGTCAAGTCACTAAAACTCTATACTCTCGGGCTTCATACTTTTTAACACTAGAATTATGACATTTGCTTCCAAGAGTTATTGTGAAGGAAAATGTGCCTAGCACAGTACCTTGCTCAAAATAGCTCTTACACTTATTATTATTATTATAGCTATTATAGTATGTTAGGTTGTATGCCCTCATTCTCACCCTGACCGTCTCTTCTGGGACTTGTCTCCTTAAGTCAGTACTCTACTCTCTGGGACTTTTATCAATAAAATGTTAGAACTGGAAGGGATTTTAGACGTATTTGAACCGCCTCCACCTCTTTATACTTTGTACTGATAAGCAAAATGAAGCCCAGAAAATAGAAGGGATGTATTCATAGCAAAGCTGGTTTGGAAATGTAAGGATAACCATTCCTAATACTGGGCAGTTTCCTTTACACCCCACTTTCAGTGTCCTCTTTGTCTTTTCTTTCTGTAGCGCTGCCTAAGAGCTGGAGCAGAGCCTTCACTAGACCTTACAGACCATCCAGAACACATCCTATTTTTCTCCCTTCTTTTTCTGAAGATTTCCTCAAATAACACACAACTGTGGCCTCTATCCTTCCCGCATTCCCTCTCCCCCAAACCACCCACAATTTAGCTTTCAACCTGTTGTCTTTACTGGAATTACCAAACCTCATTTTTTCTCAATAATTATTCTCCTCCTCTGGGCCATATGTCTGCTTTGCTCATCTTGATGCCCCACATACCTAACACAAACTAGGAAGGTAGTATTCAATGTATATCGTACCTGTAACATCAGCTCCCCGATTCTTGAGATTCTCTCCTTTATTTATTGCTTATTTATTACTAAATCTCTTAGTCTCCTTTACTCAACTTCTTACTCCACCTCTCATCGTAGGGATTTCCAAACTTCTATTTCTCTCTACATGCCCCCCATTCTCACAGCATTAACAGTGGTCGACTCTCAAATCCGTGGCTGCAGCTGGACTCTCACTTGCTCAGTGCTGCATCGAAACTGGTTGGCCAACCAGCTGGATGGATCCCTGTCACCCCAAACTTAATGTATAAATGCAAATAAAGTCAAATTCCTCCTCACTCCTAATTTCACTAGATCTGTTGACATTAACATCATTCCCCCAGAACTCTAGGCTTAAAACGTGGAAATGTCCTTTGACTCTCTCCTTGCTTTCACTTCCTTTCCCCGTTTATCAGTCACTAAGCTTGATAATCCCCTCGAGTATTTCCTTTTCCTCAACCTCACAGAAACCTCCACCTACCACCCACAGCCATTCTTCTTGACCTTCCTAATTCTAATTCATCCTTCCCAAATATTACTTCCTCAGGGGAACCTTCCATGACCTCTCAGTTTAAATCAGGCCTTGTATAATTTCCTATTTTGTCTTTTCCTTCTTTTTAACTGTTAGTGTATACGTATTTGTTTAGTCATCTGATTATAAATTCAAGGAAGGAGAGACCATCTCTCTTTTCTTCATCATTGCCTTCTCAGAGCCTCACACAGAATCTGTCACAAGAAAAGATCTATACATGCTTGTTAAATAGGAAATTAATTAATAATTATTCATTGAGACAACTTTTCCCCAAAGAGCTTTCATGCCTGTTTTCATTTGGTCCTCATAGTATCATTGAAGCCGGGACGTTTATACTGTATTTCTAAAGAGTTTCATCGAAAAGTGCTTTAAAGTATGTTTTACACACTTAAAGGGGCTTACTTTATTTGAGAAAAAAGTGCTTGAGTAGAATCTGCAATTTCCTTATTATGCTAGATGAATGAGGTGTTCCCATGCTCAGATTAATTGAGTCATCTTTCTTTTAAAAATGAATGTGCCGTCCTTACAAGAAAGACTGTAAGGTGCCACAGCTCACATGAATCACAGTTTCAATTGTGTCCCTGTAGTAGGACTTACTCAATTTCTCTGAAGAAAACCATGAGACTCTGACTTGTTCTAAATCACTGACCTTACTTTCTTCAGATTAGATCTGAATACAACCATAAGAAATTGAAGAACATGATTTCTACCCAGACAGGCTGGGTACTGAAACAAGTGGTTCATCAAATGAAAAAACAAATATTTACCATTCATATTTGCAAGGGTCAAGCAATTCTCTGCCACAAATGCTTCTCCTCTGAGATAAACAAATAAAGCTCAGTTCTATAAAATGCCCCACCCTAAATTACACTTTTGTCAAAACATTAATGTATAATTGGATACTTGGATCTCAAGAGCTAGGGTTAGAGAAAAACTGGTTTAGGCATATAAATGATGTTAATTAACATAAGCAACTTGGCCAAGTCTTCAACTTTGAAGATATTTTCAGTTACAATGTTGAATAAGAGAATGAAAATAGCTTTGGCACTAGGAAGATCCAGGAGCCATATTTTTTAGTCCCTTATAAACTTAAAAAAATAGATTGAAAAATAGTACTACAGGGCTTCCCCGGTGGCACAGTGGTTGAGAGTCCGCCTGCCGATGCAGGGGACGCGGGTTCGTGCCCCGGTCCGGGAAGATCCCACATGCCGCGGAGCGGCTGGGCCCGTGAGCCACGGCCGCTGAGCCTGCGCGTCCGGAGCTTGTGCTCCGCAACGGGAGAGGCCACAGCAGTGAGAGGCCCGCGTAACGGCAAAAAAAAAAAAAAAAAAAAAAAAATAGTACTACAAGTATTCAGTTATGCAAGATTATTTATTTATTCATTCATTTAGGTGTAATCTATTCCTCAGAACAACACATTATCACATTGTTTTCTCCACTGTCTTAAGTAACAGTAATACTGTCAGTCAATATTTCTTAGCATAAACCATACTAAGTGCTTATAGATGTAATTTTATTTACAACTTCATTTAATTCTTACAATGTGTGTTTAAATAAGCCACTAGTATTTCCATTTTTCTAGTCTTCAGAAATACTGAGCATCTCGCCCATTTTCCTACTACTAATAAATGATAGAAGCTGAGTTTTCAATCCAGATCTTTTGAATTTGCGAATTTGTATCTCTACTTCTATGATACACTATCTTCACAAGTGCCAGTTCACAAGGCATGAAGTGTCTAGACTTAGGTGCTGTAAAGTATTTTAAAAAAGAAGCAACATTTCACTTCAGACTATAGTTTTCAGAGTTAGACCTGGGTTTGAAGCCTGGCTTAGCGTATTTCTCTCCATAAACCTGCGGAATGTTATTTACTTTCATCCAATTCCTCATTGATAAAGTGGGACTACTATCTAGGCAGTCATTCCTTCCTTTATAGAGAAAATATTAATAAGCACCTACTATGTGCCAGGTACCACGCTGGGCAGTAGGGGTGGAGTGATGCATGAGTAAAAGAGAGCCGTGGTCCTCGTGCAGTACACAAGCTAGATTTTCTACCTGCAGTCCAGAATTCATACCACTATAATGATTTTAAAATATGGAGCATTTTGATATTCAAATGGCTTAACCACTACTGAGCAGAGCTCCTAATTAATTCATTCATTTTCCTCTTCTTGATTGGCTCTTTTACACAGAAGCCCTGCTTAACCTGAATCGATAGGTGATGACTCATTTATTCATTTATATATGCATCTGTTATTTAAGTAGGCACACGAGCATGCGCACATGTGCACAGACTCATATCTAGAAAGGGTTTGAGGTAGCCTGTTAGTTAATTTAAGAACTTCTTAGCTGGTTGCTCTTAGCAACAGTCTTTAGCAGTTCTGCCTAGTTGGCCAGAACAATTTCTTAAAGTGAATGAAGCATTCAAAGTAGTTCAGCTAATAAATGGAAAATAAACTACTTTTAACTGGACTTAATTCAGAAGGACTTACACAGGGATTGATAATTCTAGTTTAGTTGGGATGGAGAAAATGCTGGTGCTGAGAAGCATGCCACAGCAAGGGGACTTTTCCAATGATCTCCTTTCCCAGAGCACCAAGGCTGCCAGGTCCCATGGCAGCACTGAAGCCAAGCTTCATCCTATAAATACATGACCAGCTCTTCTCAAAGGCCTTACTACAAATCATTCAATTCTATTAAAGACATCGAACAATACCTGGATTCTGAGGCTGTCAGAGAGATGAAAGCTGGTGTCTATAAGCAATAGAAACAAAAACAAATCCCTTCCAGCTGTTAGGAAACTGTAAATTGTTTTAAGATGGATTTAAACTAACCCACAAAATAAAGTTATCGTGGGATGTTATGTTCATAGTCATTCATTTATCCATTCATTTCTTCACCAAGTACTTATCAACTAACTTCTCAGTGTCTGTGTTGGGAACTGAGGGATTTATTTATTTGTTCATTCAACTTATATTCATTGAGTACCTCATTTTCTTCCCTCTGCTTTCATGATATGAAATTGAGTGTGGTAGAAATTATATGCAGCTAAGGATACCCTAAAAATAAAGTATGATGGGTGCCCTTTTGGGAGAAGCTAGAAAAGTATTAACAAAACTAGGACGCTTCCTTTCTCTTTGAAATTAATAGTAGGTCTCCCTTGACTAAATAATTCAACGTAAAGATTACATAAACCATTTATTCAATAAACATACATTGAGCATTTAGTATGTTGCAAGCACCATACTAGTAGCTAAGTGTTCAAGATGTTAAGTCCCAGACTCTGACACCTTGTGGTATTTACAGCCTTGTGACAATTCAGCTCAGTATGGTAGAAAGAAGTTCACAACTCCATGGGATCAGACAGATGATGTGGTGGCCAGGAATATCTTTCTTGAGAGATGACACAAACAGATCCTGAAGGAGACGGAGGGATTAGCTATACTATTAAAATTTCTTTGATCTCCTCCCTCCTGGGAAAGAACCCATACCATTGTAAGGCACTGGGTAAGTGCAGAAGAGGAAAAATACATAATTTATTTGCAAAATAAACTAACAATGTTCTTGCTGGGCAGGCAAGTAGAATGTTTATATGCAATCATTAAATAGCAGTACGAGGTGCTAGATGATTCATAGCTAAGAATGGCTATACAGAGTGTCTTGAGCGGTCTGAACAGCCAGCCTGTATACAAGGCACAAACTTCAAACTGTTCAATACATCAGGATTATTCATTTGAAGGTAAGCAACTGCAGACACACCACACAAACCTCATTAATATTTTAAAATATGTAAAAATATGTTAATATTTAAAATATTTAAATATTTTAAAATATTAATCTCATTAATATTTTCTGAATGGCATATTGGAACACCTTAATAAATTCACTACAACTTAATATAGAATTAGATTAAAGGGATGGAACTGAGTCTGTGATTGGTAATAAAGGATCCTCAAAACTATCATCTATGAGGCACAACATAAAGTTCTTAACATTAATATTCTGAGACTGACTAAACTGATTTTGGCAAATCTTCTTCTCCAGACAGGAAGTAATCTTGCTATGTACCTAGTTAAAAAAAAAAAAGTCGAACCTCTGTAGATCTATATCAGTCCATTCATTATCTCCTCATTTGCTAAAATTCAGTTGCATTGAAATTGAAGTTACTGCACAGTTTTCCTAAACTGTTTCAAAGAGAAACGAAGTGAAATAAAACATCATCAATTAAATGTAAAGAGGACACATTAACTGACACCTGCAAAAGAAACCTATGGTTTGCCAGACAGATCTCTTCTCTAAAGATGCATATAAAGAAGACTTACATGCCAATGCCAAATTCTCATTTAAAATTCAGAACACCTTAGCAGTGTTAGAGTGAAATAAAACATGTGGGGTTGCCCTTTTTTGGTTAGAAAATTTAGGAATTATCTTCCTGAATCCATATGAATGGAACAAAAAACATGCATGTGGGTCCGACAACATCTGAAAATTAGCTAAGCCTACAAATACGATCATGCAAGCAAACACAGACTCTGCTTTTGTTCACAGAAAGCTGGTTCATCTGAAATCAATTTTATAAGCCATCTTTCTTTGCTTCCTTAGAACTCAAAAAGGCTATCCCCTAGACCATCTTTACACAGAGATGAAGAGTTTCTTCTTTCAAGGATATGATTGCACCCAGAAATCCCTGTGACAGAAGTGGCAGGGCTTTGACACATGCAAATACTTGTTGAGTTTATTGGCTTAATACTAAAAGTATAAATAACTGAAAATGGAACTGTGGATGAAACTGATTTGACTGGAAGTAGGAAGGTAATATCCCAGCCCTGGACTTTTAAGAGTGGGAAATAAAAAAAATGAAAGAGAAAACCAGCAATACCTTCATCTGGCCTAACTACGTACCCTCACTTCTATCTATTCCAGGAGCACAAAAGACATTGTATTTCCAGGCTAGGGGCTAAGTACAAGAGGTGAAGAATCACAGGAAGTAAGGGATCAATATATCGAAGTCATTCAACTCTACTTCTGTCCTTACTATCTGAAAAGTGTCCCTGTCTTCATGGCACCAATGCAATTTTCTTCATTTGGTACACATCTGCTGAATCCATGTACCGTACACCCTCAGCCCTTCAACATTCAATATAGGTAACACGTACGCATCTTGATCACATAAATGAACGTTATGGACAAACACCAGTTCTGCCCTCTGTTCTTGGCGGGATACCAGAAATTTCTTGGTTGAATGCTTTGGAAGCATGGTCAGTCCCTAGGAAATGCTCAGGGAGGGACAAACAAAGAAAAGAGAGTCTTTCCCTGGGCTTGCGATCAGAAACTTGAACTTAAACCCCAGTGCCACCGCTACATACTTTGTGACTTTGGGCAAGACATAGTGTCATTTAGGAAGTATGAATATGAAAGAGATTAAAAGGATCTCCAGTCCAACAAGTTATTTTATCACCTGAGTAATATCTTGGAGAAAAAGTCTTCAGCCAGATACTTGAACATCCCTAGTGAAATGATTTTAAACTCAATGTGCTTCAGTTTCCTCCTCTATAAATTATCTACTTCATAGAGCTGTTGTATGGAGGAATAAAAGATAACTCATTTCAGAATGCTATCCATATAATAGTGATGACCGTTATTTTAAAGTATGAATAAGATCAAGGTTAAAGTTTCTTTCTAAATAGTCAGATAAAACCATTACAGAGAGTAAGCCTGGCATGTGGCAAGCTAATACACAGTCTCCATTTCCAGTCTCTTAAACCCTCTGACCATCTTCATCTGAGAACTTTATTGGAATTCAACTTACTACTTTACCGGAAGAACAAGGAGCAGTTTGTATAGCCCTGGTTTCCTATTTCTCTACAGTTATATATATTTTTTTCACTGCAAACTTTTCAAGATAAAGACTCAAAACCCCAGAGCTCTGGAGGATGCCTGATCTCCCTTCAGCCAAAACAGGCATCCGGTTTCTACAATAAATGAGATCATAGCGTCCCTACTCATACTGCTGTAGATAAGAACGTGTCAGCATTTTCATTATAAAACCTTTTTCTTCCCTCTGGCTTGAGAGACCAACCATAGCAATTTGCTGGGGAAACAGCTCCAGCAAAGGGCAATGCACAAGGCTCAAGCACAGAGAGAAAGTGTTTTCATCTTACAGAACTCAAGAAAGGTTTTATTTGGAAATTAGGCAGGCTGCAGAATCCCAAGGAGCAATTCCTTCTGATGGTCACTTGGCCTTTTAAATAAAGAAAATAAGGTTTACTGATATGCAAAGGAAAATTTTCTTAGGCAGCAAATGTTAGGAACAGGGTTATCTACTTAGTTCCTTCAGGCACCAATACCTTGGGTAACAACAGCTATGATAACATACAGATTAGTGAATCTGTGCCCACGTGAAAGGTGTTTTGGGGGTTGGGAACAGTCTCTCACAGACTCTCTCATGGGGGGAGGGGTATGCCAGAATTACTTCAAATAGGAGAAAATGGGATATACATGCTAATAATACACTAGGGATGATAGATAAAATCTTCCTAGCAGAATGATGGCACACTGGACGCTCAGTAAATGTGGGTTGAATACAGCTAATATCTGTTCTGGCTCACACAGTAAACTTTTTCTTTCCCACTCTTGACTTCTAGATGTGAAAGTGAAACAGCCTCTTTCTAGGCTCTTTCATACTACACTAATACAAATGAAAGCGACACGGGACGGGGTTGTATCTTCCTAGGGAAAGGAAGAAAACTAACATCTATCTAATGGCTATCATACCCCAAACATATTAATTGCTTTCTTATTTGGTTGGTGTAACAAGCCCACTAAATATATCTTTTCTCCATTGCATAGATGAGGAAATGGAAGCTCAGAGAAGTGAAAGAGCTTCCCCAATGTCACAAAGCTAAAGGTCCAATCATGCAACACCTTCAGATACAAGTCTCTCCCCTCAGGACATGCTTACTACTTCTGTTGGCCTCCCCGGAGAGCACACTCAGGCTTAAGTCACCCACGCTTAGCTTATCTCTCTGCTTATCACTCAGGCTTAGCATCTCTCTCTCCAGATGGCAGGATACCGTCTAGCCTAACACTCTTCCCCTCTTCCTTCTCCTTTCTCCCTTCCCTTCTTCCACCCAAGGAAAAGGTACACCTTCAATGTCATGTCACCACCTTCTGATGTCATGTTCTGTCGACACTAGCAAAGAAGTGCTGGATCACAGATAGCAGTAGTAGACTTGAGTCCAAAGCCAAACTCTTTATTCTTTCTGACCTAGTCCAAGGCCTTGCAAAGTCCAGATTAATTCATCACCTCCAAAAAGCCTTCTCTGACTATCCAAAAGGCAATCATTCATTCTTGTGTCTTCTCATTGTCTGTAGCAGGGCTTCCTAACCTATTGAGGTATAAGACTACTTTTAAAATATATATACGTGTTAGCATACAGTATTTGTTTTTCTCTTTCTGACTTACTTCACTCTATTTTGTGGATTCTCACTTGATATTAGTTGTACATATGAAGTGATGGTGTCACACAGGGATTGATGGCTCCGTTCATGGAACTACTCTGAGTAGTATATGAGTTACTTTACATAGAGTCCTTAGAACAGAACCTCGTGCATGAAGAATACCCAATAAGAGTTAGCCCAGCCTACCGTGTTGATTGTGTTTTCCATGTGTATTTCTTGCACTGGTTCACCAGCCAAACTGAAAGAGTCCCAAGACAGGGACTGTACCTTATTGTGTTTGAATAACCATGAGGTGCCCGCTATAATGCTAAATATAATAGAGAGGGGAGAGCTAGATATTGATTAATAGACAAATGTACTTGCCTTTCCTCAAAAGTGGAGAGTTTTGCACAACACAGGGAGGGTAGTTGGAGACACAGTTCCAAGTGAAAACTCAAAGTTTTCTCATCTTAGATAGCAAGTCAACTGACATGCTAGTAGCTACCATATTATTTGAAATCTTATAAAAGTGATAACATTAATCATTATTTGATGTTATCATTATTTGAGATATATTGCAGTGATATTAATTCCTGATTGGTTTAATCTATACTGTGGACATTAAGGCAGTCAGAATATATTAGAGCAGCATATTAGAGATGATGACTATTTTCAGCATGCTCACTCATCAAATAAAATGTTTCAAATCACCTTAGAAACGTGGACACAATTTTAATAAACGTAATTCAATGGAACATCATCAAAAATAATATATTTTATGTTAGAAGTTACACACACATATACAAAAATGATGTTGAAAAATATGCTGTTATTTATGAGGTTTCTAGAAGCCATAATGTAGGACAATGTTCTTATTCCATTTGACCCAATCAGTTAAATTTTCAGAGAAAAAATTATTATTGAGTACTTAATCATCACTGCCATGTACGATGTATTCATAAGGCTAACAAGAACATTCATATATGTAAATGTAGATATAAATATAGATGAAAATATAGATGAAAAAATCATTGAAGTAGCATTGAATGATTTCTACTGTACTACATCTGGAGTTATAATTTGTGATTTATAACAAAATAAATCCATGACCTTCTGAAAAAAAAAAAAGCTTAACTGCAACAACATCCTCATGGCATAGAGATTCAATTGTATTTATAATCTATTAGTTCCTCCATAACTTACTAAACAAGAATGACTTACTAGTGATGACATGTGTAGGCATCTCACCCTAGACACCAGGTATATTACTCAGAGTTCTCCAGAGACAGAAGGAGATTTATTATAAGGAATCAGATCATTTGATTATGGAGGCTGAGAAGTCCCAAGAAGCTGGAGACCTAGGAGAGCTGACATGTAGTTTTAGTCCAAGTCTGAAGCCCTGAGAACCAGGAGAGCCAATGGTGTAAGTTCTGGTCTGAAGGCCAGCAGGACCAACATCCAAGAAGATTTGAAATTTCATTTTAAGACCAAAGGTCAGGAAAGACTGATATCCCAGGTCAAAGCAGTCAGGCAAAAGGAGTTTCTTCTTGCTCAGCCTTTTTGTTCTATTCAGATCTTCAACTGACTAGATGAGGTCCGCCTACCCACCCACTTTAAGAAGGCCAACCTGCTTCATTCAGTCTAAAGATTCAAATGTTAATCTCATCCAGAAACACCCTCACAGAAACACCCAGAATAACGTTTGGCCAAATGCCTGGGCACCCCATGGCCCACTCAAGCTCATACATAAAATTAACCATCATACCAGGGTAATACGTTGAGTAATGTGTAGTCTATGTTTCAGGGAACATAAGCTCTAGGAAGTTTGATAGCACAAGAGGTTCTCAGAGGCAAACTGCTAAAGAAAAATGACAAATAAAATAATAAAATACACACCACTTATTTTTTAACAAATTCATTCAGTTAATATTTACAAGCACCCATATAATTCACTCAATCATTCAACAAATATATATTGACTCCCTTGTATTGAACAAGCACAGGTCTATTTATTGGATCTTTTAGGTACTATACTGGATCTTTTAGGTACTATACTAAATGAATACTATACTAAATGAATAGGATATGGCCCTTCCCCCAAGGAGCTCACAGTTTAGACAGACAAATAGAATAGGTAAACTGCATTTACAACTGAATATTAAAGTTAAGATTCAAGTATTGAGTACTGGATGCCATAGGAATCCAGCGGTAATTTAATTCAGAAGGGACTGAAGATGGTTTTACCACATGGACTTTGGAACTTTACCTGAGTATCCATAATCAAGCAGAAGGCAAAAGGTTTCATAACAAATATAAAAAGTCTGAGGTTTTTCGTGATCCCGAATTCTATGATTCAACATTCCTTTTTGTGAACATATTTTAGTGACTGCATAATATTTAACCCTCTTTGTCTTTGGATTTTTAGAGTTTCTTCCCCAAAGTGTCTACTATTAAAAATAAAATTTGGGGGCTTCCCTGGTGGCGCAGTGGTTGAGAATCTGCCTGCTAATGCAGGGGACACGGGTTCGAGCCCTGGTCTGGGAGGATCCCACATGCCGCGGAGCAACTAAGCCCGTGAGCCACAACTACTGAGCCTGCGTGTCTGCAGCCTGTGCTCTGCAACAAGAGAGGCCGCGATAGTGAGAGGCCCGCGCACCATGATGAAGAGTGGCCCCCACTTGCCACAACTAGAGAAAGCCCTCGCACAGAAACGAAGACCCAGCACAGCCAAAATAAATTAAAAAATAATAATAATTTAAAAAAATAAAATAAAAAATTTTTAAAAATAAATAAAATTTGAAAAGGACCTTGAACTGGCAAGTACACTTTGTCGAATAGGACACAAAGCCTATGCAACCTGCTTCCTTGGGACATTCAGGACCTGTTTCATTCATTAGCTCATTTTTCATTTTCTCTTTCTGGGTCAGATTTAATCTAGGATTTTTTTTTTTTTTTGGTGTGAATTATGTAAACTTCTTGATTCTGCCTTTTGTGGCGTTAAAACACTTTAACAATGTGTTGGTAGGTTAAAGTACTCCTCATTTGCTCTTGAGTAAATTTCAATGTACTTGACTGAAGAACACTGTTCAGCTATCAACAGTCTCCAAGTTTTTCACCAGTTTGCAAAGTGGCCTTAATAAAATAGGAGACAAAAATATGTATTGAAATGAAAAAGTAGACAGCCAGTGGGAAGCTGCCACATAGCACAGGGAGATCAGCTCAGTGCTTTGTGACCACCTAGAGGGGTGGGATAGGGAGGGTGGGAGGAAAAGGGAGGAGATATGAGGATATATGTATATGTATAGCTGATTCACTTTGTTATACAGCAGCAACTAACACAACAATGTAAAGCAATTATACTCCAATAAAGATGTTAAAAAATGTATGTATTGAATATTTACCACATTCCAGGCATTGTGCTAAATGTTTTCACATGTGATATATCACTTAATCCTCAAAGCAATCCTGTAAGCAAGGTGTTATTTTTCCTGCTTTCTACAGATAAAACTTGTCCATTTCTCTTCTCTCACCTTCATTCTCAGAAATTCTAGTTCATAGTTAGAGGTCATGGCATAGAAACATAATACTGAGTTAGAAATTAGGAGACCCGGTTCTAGCTAAGGCTCTGTGACATGCTGTGTGATCTTCAGAAAGTCACCTCCTGTCTAGGTGGTTTAGTAACCTTACATGGGAAATGAGAACATGAAAACTATAGGATATGGTGTATTAGGTCAAACTCCTCTCTCAAAAAAAAAAAAAGCAAAAAACATTTACAATAAGGCTGAATCTTCTGACAGATATGCCTTGCATTCAGACTCATAGTTATTCTCAGAAAAGTAGGTATAAATTATATTTTTGCAAATTGACTCCTAACTTATAGGTCCTTAGAGGAAGTTGCCATTTGAAAGAAACCTATAGTTAATTCTGGAAATGAGTGTATGCTCTAGACATAAACTGCTTGGGCTCAAATTTTGGCTCTGTCACTTAAAAGCTATGTGACTTTAGGTAACTTAATTAAACTCTGTATGCCTCAGTTTCCCCATCTCTAACATGGAGATAACAATTATACCCATCTCTGAAGATTATAACGAGGATTAAGTGAGTTGACATTTGTAATGCATATAGAACAGTATCAGGACCATGGTAGCAGGTTAGTGTGTATGTGCTGGGATAGGGATGAATGCCTTACAGTGTAAATAGCTGTTGACTTAATGTACCCATTTTGAACACTTGGATTTTTGGATATTGTATATTTTTAAACTGGAACACACCAATATAGTCATGGGACCCCCCCCCCCACAATTAACTCAAAGTCTAATAGTGTTTTAAACTTATTCAGAGGAGAACAAACTAATTACCTCATATTTATAAATCCACAAGGTAGAGGAAAACTATTTAAAGCTGGGGAATGTTATAACATATAATGTAACTTGTGGCAGTGCAAATTCATACTACCATGTTTAAAATGGATGTAGCAATACCAATCACCAAGAGTCTTAAAATATTTAAAATATATCTCAGTAATTCTACTTATTCTAGACTATTCAAAGGAAATAATTCCAAATCCAAAAAAAAAGATTTATTCCCCAATATATGTTTTTTTAATTTTGTTTTAATAGTAGAAAATTGTGGGAGGCAATTTTATCTTTGGATTAAATATCCAAAGATAAGGATGGTCACCTGTTATATAGCCATTAAAATATATATACAAATCCTAATATAAATTTAAAACATTCAAAAGTAAACTCAATATGATTACAACTAAATTTTTTGCACAGGCTCCGGACGCACAGGTTCAGCGGCCATGGCTCACGCGCCTAGCCGCTCCACGGCATGTGGGATCTTCCCGGACCGGGGCACAAACCCGCGTCCCCTGCATCGGCAGGCGGACTCTCAACCACTGCACCACCAGGGAAACCCAGCTAAATTTTTTAAATGAAGCTATATGCGGACCACCAACAACAACATAGTACCAGGAAACTAGAAAATATACTAAATTACTAATATATTAATAGCTTTTATCTCCAGTCCTCTGGGACAATAGTATTTTTAAAAATTTGTTTTCTTTATGATTTTATGTTTTTTTAAAATGTATTTCAATGAACACATATTAGTTTAAAATAAAAGCAAAGAACATACCAAAATGGTCAGACACTGGCAATATTCATGTATAGAAAAACTGTTCTACCAATACAAAAATATACACAGTGAGATATTGATTAATGAATCCTCTGGGACCACCACTCTTTTATAACAAAGTTTGCTATGCTTGAATAAACAAATGAGCAAACAAAACCACTTTTCCACCACAGAGACTAGTTTCTAGACTGAAAAAGGAAGTCTGGGAGAGGTTGGAGAACGCCTGCAGGCTCGCGGGAACTGTCCACCGGAGAGGTGCTGACAGCATTCCAATCTTGGGAGACTGTAAAAGCACCCTCTGGAGGTTGGGAGCCCACAGCCCAATTCCCTTTCCTCTTTCTCCTCTTTCCTGATGTCTCTCCCTTCCCATCATCTTGTTGTACTTTTCTTCCTTCCTCTTTGCCCCTTCCTTTCTCTGTTTGTCTGATAACTATGGAGATTGGAAAAAATGACCCTGGAAAGCATCTAGGATATTGTCTAACCTTCGCAGATGTTTAATCAAGCTGAATTCTTTTCTCGCTTCCTTTTATTTCTCTAGTAAGAATTTCTTTCTTCTTTTGATTTCCTCTTTTTTTTTTTTCTATTTTCTTTCATTTAAATCTCTTCCTTATTCTCATTATCCTTTCTTTGGGAAGAGTAACCATATAGACAAGAAAAAGGTTGCTTTCTACCAGATGATTCTTTTCCTTTGAGGGGTGAAGCAGTTTTTGCAATGTCTATACATTCACTGGAAAAAACAGGTTCCAGGACTTTACAATTTTTCCAAGAGCTTTTCCCTATCCTTTAATAAAGGATAAAGGTACCTGGTGCACCTAGGGGCTTGATGGTTTGATTCAGTTGAGTTGTTACATTAACAAATGACTATCTGGGGGGAAGAGAGAGGTTTTGGAAGGTATGAGCCATATTTCAATAGAATCTTATTCTGAGTTAAAAAAAAAGTAAAGGAATAATTGCAGAGAATATAGGACTTTACAAAGTACTTTTATTAAGGAATAAAAAATATCAGGGAAATATGAGCTATTATTAGGATATTAAGAAATATTAGGGAAAATAACATCCTATCTTTTTATGTTTTGCCTTGGAAATGGTGATTAGAAAATGGAAAAGGAAGAGAAGGGGACACACGGGGGCTGCTGGTCCTTGCAATGCAGCAATGAACAAGATAAAGGAAAGAGAAACAATATCTAGGCTGCTGTGAAATTACATTCAGAACTTGGATCTTTGCAGGTGGAGAAAATAGAGTTAGACAAAGGTAAAGCTAATGCCTATTTTCACATAATGACACGGAAACTACTACGAATAGAAAAAGCCTTTCAGAAGGCCTCCTTTTCCACGGAAAGCCCATTCCCATAAGCAGCATTATCTGGTAAAAAGAGACTGGGGCAAAAAGAGAACTGAAGCAACAGGAAAACTTTTTTGAACAATGGTGTTCTAATTTCTCTTATGAGACCTTAAGCTCAAGTGGGACTGTGGTTTTCTGTATTTTAGGGAACGAAGTGGAATTACCTCTCTCAATAGATTTGTAATTCCTGGAGAAAGGGAATGGTGTCATACATATTTGTATTTCTAATGCCTATCATGGTGCCTGGGATAGAGCCTAGTACAGAAAGACACTTCACATTTATAGTCATAAGTAATATAGTCAGTTAACTAAACTGAATGACAACCAGGATGCAGCAAGGGGGGAGGGGCTGGAGATTGCTAAGTGACAAAATAAAATTATTTGGGGTTTCTGCCTTGAAAGCTCAAGTTACTCAGAACCCTTCAAGCCATTACTAGGTTTGGGGGTAATAAGAACAGTTTAAGTGTTTTTGAAACGGCAAAGTCTGGCTTACACACAAACAAGGTTTTTGACTTTGCCATACTAATTATTTTCCAGGAAAGAAAATAAATGCCCATCCTAATAAACTTATTTTCAAACTTACTAGATAATATTAGAATGAATGCACTTTTGGAGCCTCCATATTGACATAGCTCTATGAGGTTTTTTTTTTCCCCACAATTATTTAAATTCTACTTTCCTTGCTCAAAGATTCAGCTAAAATCCTTATTTTATACGTTTTCTTAAATCATTATCGTAATTAGTATAGTTGGACTTCGAGATCCTGGGGACAAAAGCTGTTTATTGCCACATCTCTAGTGTCTAGCATTTTATTGATTGCTCAATAAATATTTTTTGGTATCACTTTTTCATTCATTTTTATAAACCCACTTTGTTTTATGAATATTTTATCAATATATAAATTGTTCCTACATTTTATATAAACACTTAGCATAGAGAAAATAACTTTAAGAGAAGTAATACTCAAGCTCATAGCAAAAATGAACAATTTATCGAAAGAACTACCCTAAAAGAGATTCTTCCTATAAGTGATGAAACCCCCTCAGTGGAGCCATGAAAATAACCAAGGTCATATAAAAGCATCAGTCATTTAATGAATGCATACTTACTAAACATTGCATGTATCTCATTTAAATTGTACTCCTCTCAATAACATAGTAATATGTAATGCAGTAGTTATTACTGTGGCCATTTCACCAGTGAAAAAACTGAGACTTAGAAAAATCATATAGCTAGTAAGCTGGGTACATCCAGCTTCGAAACCCAGGCCTATACAATATGCAACTTTTCCACATTATGTTCTGTTGTCATCTGTCAAATAGTGTTGAAGAACTTCACTAGAGAAAGGCTAGAATAGAAGGCTCCATTATTTCCATATCTAAGATTCCAAGGTGGGAGCCTTACATTAGCCAGTAAATAATTAACCAACCATTAAGTAAGGTTATAATATAATTATCAAGCCCATTATACAAGGCTTTTAAGTATCATCTTATTCAAATATACTTGGCAAAATAAAATGGGATAGACTCTCTAAAAGTATTATTTTATAGAAATTTGATTTCTTTTCCAAAGAACATTATCTACCAACACATTCATTTAAGTATTTCACTCTATTGACATGGTTCTCTCACAAACTGACTTTTTTAAACTGAAACACCAAAAGGAAGAGAACTTAAAGGAAGTTAAACTAACGTAATCCCCCAACATTAAAAAAAAAAAGAGAGCATTTGTAAATAGACCAATTCCCTGCAATATGATCTGAAAATCAGGGAAAATTTAACAGCATAAAAGAAACTTCTTTTGAATGTCCCAGGTTGAATGCATATTCAACAACATTCTCCACAACAACAGCTTATCTTATTTGATTATTAGCTGCTGTTTAATTTCCCCTGGCAAATAATTCACCTTTGTAAATAATCATTTTGCACTGCAAAGCATTCTCTTATGTTTACTGGAATAGATTTTAAACAGTAGCCATGGCTAAGATGCTGCTGGAAATACAATTAGAAGAGTGAGCGGATAGACACATGCGGGAAGGGTGGCAGGTTGTGTGAGGAGAGGAGCTAACAAGTTAGTTATTGGTGCTGTTCAGTTACATACATCTTCCTGACAGTGATGAACACACAAACCTTCAACAACTCTCAGACCTTTTCAGGGGTTTCACAAGGAGTATCAGGCTACTGTTTAAGTATGATCAATACTTTTGTAACTGACTCTAAGGTGCAGCCTATCATGTTGAGTAAAAAACATAAATCTCTGGCAGTAACTTTACCATTAAATGATTTTATGAAAAACATCATTGAAGGATGTTAGAGCTGTGGAGGATTATCTCACCCATACCTTTCACTTTACAGAAGAAAACTCGGGCTCAGAGAAGAGAGATTCTCTAGGCATAGCCAGTATAAGACTCATGATTTTGACTCCCAATTTTTCCATTAAATCTACACCTCTTCTGAGCATTATCCATGA
Source organism: Delphinus delphis (assembly GCF_949987515.2). Taxonomy (NCBI): domain Eukaryota; kingdom Metazoa; phylum Chordata; class Mammalia; order Artiodactyla; family Delphinidae; genus Delphinus; species Delphinus delphis. The sequence continues at coordinate 48,829,739 of NC_082690.1, read as the reverse complement.
AGTTGAATGTATATGTTTCATTAACTCTACTGTCTAAGGTGCTTGCCAGCGTCCAATGCAGTCACTGGTGTTATCCTTCAGAACGACAGAGATCATGTGATTTTTATTCACTTACAGAAGTGAATTTTCAGTTACTTCATATGATGTTCTCTCTCTCTCTCTCCTTAGAGAACCATCATAGCGGCCACAAAAGTGTTTTATACAAACAGGTGAGACAATCCCCCTCCCCAGTTTTTCATAATGAAAAGAAGTGAAAGTGTGTATCTAGGAGTAAGGTGACATGGACTCAGACCATTCATTGGCTAAGACTGCTCAAATGACGAGTTCTATGAACCTTTCTCAGGGGGTGCATCATCGCATCCACCAAAAAAAGTTTCAGACACTGAGCAATGAATGCTAACCTGCTTCAAAAACCTTCAAACCTCATTTCCTTGGGAACACCAATCCCCTTTACAAAAATCTGGCGTGGGACACTTATTCACTAGAAACTCACTGAGTAATCGCACCACCTCTGGATAAAATTTCTGAGTGCGGATTTCAAGTGCATTGTATAAGCTCAGAGAAAAATACACAATTGGGGGCAACATAAGCCTGGCTCCAGATTTTCTGTCTAAAATAAAAATAGGCTCCTCAGCTTGAAAAGTGTCAGATTGCAAACTGATATGCTTAATTCCATCTCAAGTACATCTACCACTCCAGCTAACCCTGACTGTGGGGCTCCAGGCGGTGGCAACCTGTGACGAGTTCAGGAGCTCGCGGAGGAGCCTCCAGAAGCCCAGTCACTAGCTAAGTATATAAAGAGATCCCAAGCAGAGAGCCACCTAAGGCGCCCCCTTTCCGAGGCGGGCGTTATCTGCTCTTGGAGCCTCTGTACATTAGAGACCAGGGTCCCGTCACAACTGAGTTTTTAACCCAACATCAGTGAGCTCTCCCGGCCCCAAACCCAGCCGGCTCCCAGAGAGAGCAGAACAAGTCGTAGCTTCTGTCACTCTCCCAACAGGCAGACACATAAACAAACAACAAAAGGAATGGTTTGCTCCCCCAAGGGAGGCAGCATGCATTAAAAAGACATGAACCTCGTCCTACCTTGCATCCAAACATCAACGACAAAGTGTTATTGGTGCAAGCAACTTTGCAGTGGCAAATCATTGGTGTAAAACAGTCAGGGTCCTTAACAACGGGGCACACTCCTTCCGGGCTGCGGCAGTGGCAGCGCGCTGGGGTACCCGAACACGGTGCTCACCCGGCACATGGAGCGACAGCCTAGACCCGGCGGCCACTTCGATCGCTGCCCCCTGCGCCCAGTGCGGCCATCCCAGCGCCGGGGTAGAAGCAACGCCGCGGGCAAGTACCAAGCGTCTCGGGGGTCTCCCTTCCCCGGGGAACAAGGCGTGGGGGAGGGGGGAGGGACAGAACCAAGAAGGTTTCCCCCCCCCTATGGTGAAGGTAAATTTTGGGGGAGGTAAATTTTTTTAAAAAATTTTAAAAATAAAAGGAAGCCAGGCTCTTACAGGAGGGTTCAAAGGAGGTGGGGCAGTATGTAAAAGGATGTGCCCGCCTACTCGCCCCAGTCACACAAGATTGTCATGCGAGCTGAAGGGGGCTGAAATTATTCTCCCTGAAGGAAAAAAAAAAAAAAAAAAAAATACTGCAGCTCCCGGTTTGGTAAAAAGCCAATGGCTTGCTGCAATCCAGAGTCACCGTGGGGAGCGCCGGCCGGGCAAGTGGGGTGGGAGGGAGGGGCCGAGAGAGGGAGGGAGCGCGAGGCTCGCCAGCCCAGCCCAGCCCGCCTGTGCGCTCCTCGCCACTCGGGAGTCCCTGGGGTCCGAGCCGGAGCGCTCCCGGCGCTGATGTGACCCGGAGATCTCACTCGGCTCTCATTGCCTCTGCTGCCCTAGGGTGGGCGACCTCCAAGGCCGAGTTCTCCAGGTGTGGGGGGAGGCCCGCACGGAACCTGCAGAGAGCATCCTCCTCTCCCTCCGACTTCAGCTTGCCTGAGTGGATGGCCGGCAAAGGAACTTGGGGTAGAAGTGGGCTGTTTCGCTAGGGCCCTGCATCCTTGACTTCTGTGTCAGCTAGCCTACTCACTCCCTGGGTTGTAGATTTGGCCTCAGAACCATGGCTTTATCTGATACAACATTTTCCAAACTCAAAAAGGAGGAGTCCGCCCCCTTCCCCACCTTGATGTCTTAGAGGCTCCAAGAAGCCCCAGAAGTATTACTGTTGTTCGGGAGGCATGAATGACAAGGCTGGTGGTTGCTTTATCGGTTTTTTTCCTTTCTTTTTTTTCTTTTGAAAGTGAAGCTGTCAAAATTGCAAAAGAACAAAAAAATTAAAAAAAATGAAAATCAGCATGTGGCTGGCCCAGCTGCAAAACTGCTTGTTGGAGACAAAAAAAAAAAAAAGTGATAGGAAGGCTGCAGAGTAGGAAGTGGGTAAAACTAGCACTCTTAGGGTGCCACCTAAGTGCCTGGCACTGTGCCTCACAATTGGCTGGTGGAAAGAGAGCAAGCCATCAGGATTTGGAATCAGACTCTGGCTCTGGTGCTGAGTATGGCTTTGTGTAAGTCACAGTGTTTGAGCCTCTGTTTGCTTATCTATAAAGTGCAGACTTGTTATGAAGACTAGAGATGGTAAACAACACTTTCCTGTGGTAAGCCCTGGTAGTCCACAGCAGCTGCTCTGTACTTCAATAGCTTATCTCAAGTCTTAGTCTGAGAGGTAGATGTTATTGGACACATTTTTCTAGAGGAAGAAACTGATGCCCTGAGGGCTATATCACTTGCCCAAGTCACACAATCAATAAGCCATGAAGGTGAGATTCAAAGAAAAGTGGTGGAAGATAGTTTAAAAAGCAGCATCATAGGAGACATCACACACCTCTCCAGAAGGATGTTCTAAAGTCTCCAGATTTATTTGAGAACAGTCAGGCCTGTCCCATTCACATAAATGTAGTAGTTTCAAAAGTCTCTTTCTAAGTGGGCACGGAACTCAGACCTCACTTGAATTAGAGCAACAACACAGTCCTAGATATCCATAGCAAACTCTGCTGGAACCATGCCCTCCTGATGCAGTTCTACCAGGATACCAGACCACTTATACTCTAAATGAACAGAAGCCCAAATATCACTATGGGCTTCAACTTATAAAGTTCCAGTAAGAACAAAAGAACTTGTAAACTGTCAAGTCAAATGCAGTACCCTATAAACTTTCCCTCACTTGCCCATATCCAAAATACCCTAGCTTCCTGCCCCAAGTTAATGGAAACTAAACCTGATTGCATTGGAATTCTGTGGGTGTGCTTGTTAAAAAAGAAAAGAAAAGAAAAGAAAAGAAAAGAAAAGAAAAGAAAAGAAAAGAAAAGAAAAGAAAAGAAGAAAAGAAAAAGAAAGGAAGGAAGGAAGGTAGGAAGGAAGGAAGGAAAGATGGATTCTCAGGCCTAACCCTACATTCTCATTCCATAGGCCAAGAGGATATCAAGAAATCTACATTTTTAATCAGACCCGTGATGAGAGGAATATGGGTCCTGCCTACCAAATTAAGACCTCTTGAAGGGAAATTAATATGGAACAAAGTATGAGCAAAGATCAGCATGGGAAGACAGTCAACGTTGAGGCAAATCTGGTTCTAACTGAAGAGGGCAACTATGTCTCAGGCTTTGTGATTCTCACACAAATTTAGGTGTCCTTACCTAGTTGATTTCTCTATTAGGAATTGGGCTTGATTCAATCTGGTGCATATCTAGAGGCTGCTGGGGCTCAGGAGGTCATATATATATATGTGCTTAAACATACCAGGTCACATTTTAGGGGCAGAACTCTGGTCTGGTGCCTTCTGTGGAATCTTAAAGTCACACTCACAGGTTAAGTGTATCCCTTAGCATTCTTTCCCTTTATGTTAGCATAAAATGTGTGATTGTGTGAGCACTTCCACCTACAGAGCATCTATAATTATGGCTGGTTTTCCAAAGGAGAATGGATTCTAAAAAAGTTGTACAATATTTCCCTTATTCATTAGCCTATAATTTGGATTTCAAACACCCCAAAAGTACTGTATGCTCTATATTGTGATGTTCCAATAATATCTAACACTGTCTTTCCCTAATGAATTACCCAAGCTAAGGCTGACCTCCTATTCTAGGGCAGCATTAAAGGCTGCTATGTTCAAGTTATTTCCCATTCTACAGTTTGTGCTGGTTTAGATTGACAGAACGAAATGACAAAATACAAAGAAAATATATATTTTATTTCCTTGATCTTTTATTGTTTAACTTTAATCAATGAAACTTCATTGATTAAACCTCTCTATACCTCTCTGTCTCTCCACATGCGCACACACACACACACACACACACACACACACACTTGTGTGTGTGTGTGTGTGTGTATGTATGTATATTTGTTATCTGTTCGTATATATCTGACAAAACGCTTTCCCTTAATTCTTGTCTCTGGGTAATAGCTCTGGGGTGAATTGAAAGGGGGGAGGAGGGAAAATGTTGTTTCCATGACAATGCATTCCATAGTTACAGCCAGTAACCACTATGGTTAACAAAATGAATCACTGTTACCTTAAGATATGAACACACTGCATTAGTGGTCTGAAAAGCTAATTTGGGAGTATACTGCATGGAGGTGTACTGCAATATTTTTAGGAGGAGATATTACTAAGGAATGCCAGGAGATGATGCATCCATTTTAATAGTCAAGATAACCACCCTTAATTAGACATTTCAATGACTGGTAACATATACAGTTCTTCCTAATAATCCTCACTTTTACAAAATAATACATAACAACTACACAGTAGTAAATATTTTTCCTTATTACAACTTGCCTTAAAATAGACTCACAATCACAAAAGTCAGGTTTATCAATAAATGTGACCAGTGTTTAATTTTAATCTTTTATTTTTATTATCATTATTATTTCTAATCAGAAATTGGGACAAGGCAAGAGGCATTAGCTATTTACTTAACTTTTTTATTTCTTTGTTGATCCCCTTCATAGCAGTTTTTAAGAGGTGGTTCATGTTGGAAGGGAAAAGAGTGTACTGGACATCAGGAGCCACGATGTCTCTTCCTACTGACTGACTTTGAGCAAGCTACTCAGCCTCTCTGAGCCCCAATTCCCTTGTCTATTAAGATGAAACGGGTACACTAGAGTATCTCCAAGTTCACTTCCAGGGTTGAGGTTCTCTGAGTGGTCTTACAAATATAGGACCTTAAGGATGTAAAGGAAATTTGAGAAGCCATTTCATTCAGTCACCTGTCTTCAGAAAATAAACTCTTCTATAGTGCTTACTGTTTGATATGCTCTACTATAGTGTTTGCTACGTGCGGTGTTTTACGTTCAGCAGTGTGCTGGAGCCAGATTTGACTCTTGAGCGCCCATTGTGTCTGTACCTATTTCCAATTCTCTATTCAGTGATATCAGCTGGTAGCTTGAAATCAGCCATGGAGGAAGTATTTACATCACATAAATTGGAAAACACTATATATCAAGACTTTTTGTCTTCAGAGAAACATCTACCACCACAGCACTGGTTTAAGTACTTTATCTTCATTAACATATTTAATCCTCACAACCCCTCAAAATTACAAAAAGAAAGAAACTGAATCACAGAGAGATTAAGTAATTTGCCCAAGCTAACAAAACTGGTACACTAGTTAACTAAATGAATCAACTAGCAAAAAAGTCTTGATGGCTTTCAATTATAAACGTTTATTTCTTCCTCATGTGAGACATCCTTCATAGCGTGACCCTGACTCTACCATGTTGTTCTATGAACAGAAGAACAGCCTCTATCATGTCCCTGACGTTCTCATGGCAGAAGAAAAAATGAACAACGGCTGAGTATGCAATGGCTCTTAACATTTCTTTTCAGACATTAAAAACGACTCCCTGTTCACATCTTATTAGCATGTCATGTGGCCAAACCCAGTGCCAGTCCAGTGGAGAAGGATAATCCTCTCACAGGGAGGAAGGAGAGAAAATTTGGGAACAATAATTTACTAGATAACAGCTTAGCTGGGTGATAGAATTGAAATTTGAACCCAAGAAATCTGACTTGAGGAGCTAAGTTCTTAACAAGTAGGCCACTCTGCCTGTTACTTACAGCTAATGTGTCTCTATTTTTCACCTATTTTCCATATTAGGGTTTGTTATTTAGTAACTCTTTAAGGGAGTGACTCCTATAAAGAAAGCATGGTAGATTTAGAAAACATAAGAACTTGGAGCGAATCAAATATACTTGGTTTTGCCACTAATGGCTGTGTGATTTCAACCTTTAATTCCTTTCCCTCTAACTCCCTTTCACTGCAAATTACAGTCCACTTATTTTCACTTAATCTTTAGTACTGATGTCTTCATGTAATTAATTCATCAATAAGTTCATAATACAAATTATGTTTTTTTATTGTTGAGCTTCCTGAAATACATAAGGCAAAGAGGCAAATAAATATGTCTTTTTGCCATCAATGAGTTTATAAACTAATTGAAGAGATTCCCATGAAATAAAAACTAACAGCAGATCTTTCTAACAGTAAGAAATTATATATAATTAAGCACTAATAAATGTACTTGAAGTCCATAAGATTGCTTGACCAATGTAGTTAACTTCTCTGAACTATCGTTTCCCGTTCTGTAAAATGGTATTGCTATAAGGCTTAAATGAGATAATGTATTTCAAAATGTCTGTCCCTCTTATCTGGTTTGCACTAAACACTCAGTAAATTAGAGAAGCTTTATATTAATTTCCTGAGGTTTTTTTTTCCAATAAAATTTAGACCCACCCAGTATGTATTATCTCTTTATACATACTTTATCTCTTTAAACTTTCTTTACAAATTTTACTCTCCCAAAGACTCCTCAGGCCCTTTCTCAGGTCTCCTACATCCCTCTTACTGAGGAACACACAGTTGTAGTGAGGGTTTGTATTAGAGTCAGGACCCATAAAAACTGACTCTGAATCCATCATGCCTTCACCATGACTGTCACCTCTTTGTCTTCTCTGTAATTTCTGAGTGTTCTACTCACCGGCCACTAAGTGTAGACCCCTTGGGGCCAGTCATGCTTAGTGACTGGTTGACCTTTATTTGAATCATACTTGCCATGTTTGCTTGACCTTTACTTGGAATAATTTTCTTATCTATTTGTAGTTTGGAACGATTGAGTCAATAAATGAATTAATCAAGAACAAGTAAATATATGGGTTAAGCCAGGCTTTCCATAGCTCCCACGCAGGCCCTAGGTGAACTAATGTAGGTCTTTTTTTGTCTCCTAATTCAGCTCTTGCCCCCAAACTTCCTCATTGAAAGGACACAACCTTTATTGAGGAAATGCCATCCCACTGATTCAGAATCAATTCTGCCATTTTGTTTTAGTAGCAAGTATTTTGAAATAATAATTGTCCTTAGCCTCAATAAGATAAGGCACAATTTTGCCTCTAAGACTTCTCATGATACTCACTTTCACTTAGTGCCATTTTGAAACAGCAACTCTAAAATATCACTCTCTGCACCACCTGTGAGAATTTCCTCAGTAGGAAAAATCAAATGAAAAACAACTCTTCTTAGATCTTGTTGTTTACCAAATTTGATTTCAGTGTTGAAAGAGCAAGGTTTGGGACTTGGGTTCCAATCTTAGCTTTGATACTTACTATTTAATTCTGAGTTAATCAGTTAGTCTCTTTGACAGTTAATTTTCTGATCCGTTAAAAAAGGGGAGGGGTTGTTAAATAATAACACCTATATTACAGGGTTCCTTTGAGGATTAATTAAAATACCATGCGTGAAAGAACCTATCAAAGTGCCTGGCATACATATATTTTTTCATTCTCAAAGATAGCATTTATTTTTAATAATATTTTTTCTAAATACAAAATTAAAAGTTTAGTATAGAAACAATTTAAAAATATTGTCAGGCACAAAAAAAGCAATTTGAAAGTACTCACAATTCCATTGCCAGGGATAACTAATCTTAATACTTTGGAGGTATGTTTCCAGTAGTGCTTCAACAAAATTGTATTCAAACTGTATATAACAGTGTAGGCTAATTTTGAAAATAATATATACCTTTGATACCAATCCATGCTTTTAGGCAGAAATCTTCCTATAAAAGTACCATTAATGATGGCACAGCATTTCAATATTTCATGGTGTATTTCACAAGCTCCTTTTTGTCAGGGGTCAAAAATATTTCTGAATTCAATATAATGAGAAAAATTGAAATGTTCTTGTGGACAAATATTTGCACATATCCATAACAAAATTATTAGGCTAAAACTTATAGATAAGGAATTCTTGGTGTAAAGAGCATGAACATTTAAAAAATTTTAATGTATAATAGTCGATTTATGTTTGTATTAATTTATATTTCCATTAAAAATTTTATGGGACTCGTTATGTTCCATAAATAATATACTATAGGAGATACTTCAGCCAAACTCTGCTGGTAGATTTTTTATTTTGATTTGTCTGAAGATGCTATTTTTATTTTTTTTGGTTATTTTATTGGCTTTTACGTGATAGTTTAGCTCAGTATAAATTCTAGGCTGCCAGCTATTTTCTCCCAGGACTTTGTAGAGTCAATCCAGTTGTCTTTTCTCTGTAAGTGCTTAATTATTTCCCACTGATCTATTTTATTAGTTGTTTTGGTGTTCTGGAGATTCACCCCAATGTAATAAGATATGGAGTTCACTTTTTAATCCTGTTTAGGTCTTCTTTTGATTGCTGCATCTAGGGATTCATGTCTTTAATCAATTATTTAAAAAATGTGAAGGCATACCACTTTGCATTTTTCTCTCCCTCATGCTTTCTATTCTTTTTTCCCCTTAAATTGCAATGACATATATTTTTACTTTCCCTTTTTTAAAATATTTTTTATCTCTTTAGCTGCTTATGCTGCACTATGGGTAATTTCTTCACATATCTTTCCATTTCTTAATTTTGCCTTCGGTTCTTTAAAACATTTGTTTTGTTTTAAATTTTAGTCATTATACTTTCAGTTCTGAAAGTCCTACTGTTTTTATTAAGATATAATTGAGATATTAAATTGTGTATGTTTAAGGTACACAATGTGTTTATACACTCATATATTGCCAAATGATGACCTCTGTAGTGTTGGGGAACACCTTCATCACCTCATATAATCACTATTTATTTTTTGTGGTAAGAACATTTAAGATCTACTCTTTTAAAAACTCTTACGTATATAGTTCAGTATCACTAACTGTAATCACCATACTGTACATTAGATCCCCAAAACATATTTATCTTATAACTGAAAGTGTATACCCTTTGACCAACATCTCCCCAATTCCCCTACTCCTCAGTCCCTGGTAACCATTATTCTACTCTCTGTTTCTATGAGTTTGGCTTTTTTAGATTTCATATATAAGTGATATCATACAGTATTTATCTGTCTCTGACTTATTTCACTTAGCATAATACCCTCAAGGTCCATCCACGTTTTTGCAAATGGCAGGATTTCCTTCTTTTTATGGCTGAATAATATTCCATTCTCTCTCTCTCTCTCCATACACACACACACACACACACACACACACACACACACACACACACACATACACACACACAACATTGTCTTTGCATTATTCATCTGTTGATGGACACTTAGCTTGCTTCCATATGTTGGCTATTGTGAGTAATGCTGCAATGAACATGGGACTGCAGATGTCTCTTCAATATCACTTTTCATTTCCTTTGGATATATACCCAGAAGTGGGATTGCTGATAGTTTAATTTTTACTTTTTGGTGGAACCTCCATACTGTTTCCACAGTAGCTATCCTGTACCAATTTACATTTCCACCAACAGTATACAAGTATTCCCTTTTCTCCACATCCTTACTAAGACTTGATATCTCTTGTCTTTTTGATGACAGTGATTCCAACACATGTGAGGTGATATGTCATTGTGGTTTTGACTTGCATTCCCCTGATGATTAGTGATGATGAACATATTTTCATGTACCTGTTGGCCATCTGTATGTCTCCCTTGGAAAAATATCTATTCAGTTTCTCTGCTCATTTTTAACTGGATTGTTTGTTTGTTTTTGGTACTGAGTTGTATGAGTTCTCTATACATTTTGGATATTAACCACTTATTAGGTATATGACTTGTAAATATGCCTCCCATTCTGTAGATTGGCTTTTTGTATTGTTGACTGTTTCTTTTCTGACCTGACACCTATTATTAATGAATGCTTAATAGTATTCATTTATTCACTCATTCATTCCTTTATTTATTCATTCATTATATACCAAAACTAGCTGAGAAACTTATTTCAAATATATGTCAACCAAACACAACAAAATTCCTGTGAAATCACTAATTCTATTTTTATACAGTGTTTGCCCATCTGTGAAACAAAGGCAGATTGTTCATTGTCCAAAAATAAATGCTAAATACAAGTTCAACTTTGAGAGCAGCAATTCAGGGGAAGACTGTGTCAAAAACATGGCTCATTTTAAATGGCTTTATATTGTCACTGTGCTTCTTTACTACGAATAGATTTTCCTTATCAGCTTCCTTTCATCTGAACAATAGATGGCTCTTCTAGCTGCAAGAACTAAATGAGGTGACTTACCCTGAAGAACACCACTCTATTATGTTGCAAGCAGGGACCCTCAGCTAATCATATCCAAACTAAGTGAAATGATTACTCAATGAAACAGTTGCTCACTTGAAACTGTGAAGACATTAGGTCTCTCTTACAATCTCCAGCTACAAACCAAAGAATTAAGATTATGACACAATTATCTCTTTTTCTCTTAATAAGGTGCAAGCATGCTAGTTAAAGTCCCTGATGGCACTGAATTATAAATATAGCCTAACTAGACTTCCATTTCCCATTTGCTTAAAATAAGATCATTGTAGGAAAACTATCTTTTGGTACAATGTGTGAATTATTCTTATTGTAAAAATGCTGGTGCTCTCTTCCTTCATTACAAGGACAATCATTCTCAAGTATAATGTGTTGGAAGATCTGAATTGTGTTTGCTAAAGTTGATAGTGTATGACCATAGAAAAGTCTTTGCTGGGTTCATGATATTAAGCACATTCACTTTATTTCCCCTTTTTGGTTCCCAATTACTATTTGATTATTCATTAATTCATTCAACAAATATTTTCACATGTCTGTTATATATATGTTAGGCAGGAATCTAAGTTTGGAATACAAGTACAGATCAATACAGTCTTGACCTTGTGGGGATTACAGACAAGTGAGGAAGGCAGATTGGGATAAGTGCTTTGAGAATATCTACATGGCTCTATGAGAGCATATAGGGGGAATCTCATTTAATAAGGGAGGTCAAAGAAGACATAATTGGGAAAGTGATTACTGAGTTGAGATCAGAAGGATGAGTGGGAATTTACCATACAAATGGAGGAAGGAAAAGAATCTCAAATAGAAAGAACATACAACAAACACTTGCTGCCAGAAACAAGAAGGGCAGGAATGAACTGAGATTAGCTCACAATAGCTAGAACACAGAAAACAAGGGGAAACATCAAGTGAGAAGAGGCTGAAGAAAGTAGAGGTCAGATTATGCAGGCTACATTTAAGATTTTTGTTTTGCTCTAAAAGTCTTAGGAAACTACAGAAGAGACATTTTAAAGCAGCTTTATTGAAGTATAACTACAAATATTTAAAGTGTACAATTTGATAAGATTCAATATATGTAGACATCTGTGAAACCCTCAGCAAAATCAAATTAGAAAACATATCTATCACCCTCAAAAGCTTCCTCATGCCCATTTATAACCCCTGCCCCTAAAATTCTTTCCTACTTCCCCAACTCAAAGCAACCACAGATCTGCTTTCTGTCATTATAGATTAGTTTACACTTTCTAGAAATTTATATAAATGAAATCATATAGTATGTGCTTTTATGTCTGATTCTTTTCCCACTCAACAAATCTATTCTCAGAGTCATCTAGGTTGTTGCATGTGTCAACAGTTCATTTCTGATTTTTATTTCTGAGTAATATCACATTGTAAAGATACATTATAATTTGTTTATCCATTCACCTGTTGATGGATATTTGGATTGTTTCCAGTTTGGGGATATATAACTGTCATGAATATTTGTGTATAAGTCTTTGAACAGATATATATTTCCTTTTCTATTGGATTGGGATAAGGTTATGACATGGCAGATGTACGTTTACATTTTTTTTTTAATTGTCAAACTGTTTTCCAAAGTGGTTGTACCATTTCACATTCCCACCAGCAGTGTACGAGAATTCCAGTACCTTCAGATCTAAGTCAACATTTGGTATGGTCAGTCAATTTAATTTTAGCCATTCTCATGTAATTTTAATTTTCACATCCATAATGGCTAATGGTGTTGAACATCACTTCATGTCTGTATTTGTTGCTTGTATGTCTTCTTTGGTAGTTTCTATTCAAATCTTTGGTCATCTTTGAAAGTGAATTGTTTCTTATTGTTGGTTTTAAGAGCCCTTTGTATATTCCAGATTTAAGCTCTTAATTAGATATATGATTGCACATATTTTCCCAGTCTACAGTTTTTTTTTCATTCTTTTAACAGTGTCTTTGTCGAATTATTTTTTTTTTTATCATTCATACTTCTCATGTCCTATCTAAGAAATCTGTGCCGACCTGAAGGGTACAAAGATGTTCTCTAATCTGTAGAATTTTTGTAGCTCTAGGTTTTACATTTAGGTCTACAATAAATTTAGGGTTGACTTTTATATACAGTGTGAGGTATGAATCCAAGTTTATATTTTTATATATGAATATCCAATTGTTCTAGCACCATTTGCTGAAATGCCTATCCTTTCTTTCTCCAGTGAACTGAGTGCCTTTGTCAAAAATCAGTTGTCCTGGGCTTCCCTGGTGACGCAGTGGTTGAGAGTCCACCTGCCGATGCAGGGGACACGGGTTCGTGCCCCGGTCCGCGAAGATCCCACATGCCGCGGAGCGGCTGGGCCCGTGAGCCATGGGCGCTGAGCCTGCCCGTCCGGAGCCTGTTGCTCCGCAACGGGAGAGGCCACAACAGTGAGAGGCCCGCCTACCGCAAAAAAAAAAAAAAAAAAAAAAAAAAAAATCTGTTGTCCTTATACATCTGTTTTATTTCTGGACTCTCAGTTCCTTTCTATTGATCTAATTGTCTACCTTTACACAAACACCATCTTTATAACCAGCTTTCTTTCAGAGCTCTTTTGACTCTCATAGATACTTTGAATTTCCATATGAATTTTAGAATTAGCTTGCTGATATCTACAAACACTTCTACTCAAATTTTGGTACGATTTTGTTGGATCTCTAGATCAGTTTGGAGACAATGAACAACTTAACAGTGTTGAGTCTTCCAACTCAGGAGCAAGGTATCTCTTCATTTATTTAGATCATCTTCAATTTTCCTCAGCAATATTCTATAATTTTGAACGTATAGCTCTTTCACATCTTTCATCAGATTTATCTGTGAATATTTCATATTCTATGTTATTGTAAATAGAATTGCTTTATTGATTTCAATTTTCAACTGTTCATTCTTAGTATGTAGAAATACAATTGAGTTTTGTATATTGACTTTTATGCTGCAAACTTGCTAAACTCACCAATTTGTCTGGTAGTTTTTTTGTTATTGTCAATTCCATGAGATCATAACATGTCATCTGCAAATAAAAAGTCATACTTCTTCTTTCATTTCTTTTTCTTGACTGAAGATGCTAGTAGAACATCCAGTACACTAGTGCATAAAAGTAGTAAGAATGGATATTCCTCCTGTCTTGTTCCTGATCTTAAGGGGAGAGTACTCAGTCTTTCACTATTAAGTACATTATTAGCTGTAGATTTTTCATAGATTTTTTTATTCAGTTGAGGAAGGGCCCCCTTTTATTTTGTTGAGAGCAAAGATGAGGCCCTGCCCAACATTGGAAGCCTTAACCACAGTAATCAGACAAGAAAAAGAAATAAAACGTATCTAAATTGGAAGGGAAGAGGTAAAATTGTCATTATATGCAGATGACATGATACTCTATATAGAACACCCTAAAGACTCCACACAAAACCTATTAGAACTGATAAATGAATTCAGCAAGGTAGCAGGATTTCAAGATTAATATTCAGAAATCTGTTGCCCTTCTTTACACTAACAATGAAATATCAGAAAGAGAAAGTTAAAAAAAAATCTGTTTAAAATCACATCAAAAAATAAAATACCTAGGAATATATCTAACCAAGGAGTTGAAAGATTTATATGCTGAGAACTGTAGAACATTGATAAAGCAAGTCAAAGATGATTCAAGGAAACAGAAAGATATCCCATGCTCTTGGATAAGAAATAATATAGTTAAGATGGCCATACTATCCAAAGCAATCTATAGATTTAATGCAATCCCTATCAAATTGCCCATGACATTTTCACAAAACTAGAACAAGTAATCCCACAATCTATATGGAACCATAAAAGACCCAGAATTGCCAAAGCAATCCTGAGGAAAAGGAACAAAGCTGGTGGCATAATCCTTCCAGACTTCAGACAATACTACAAAGCTATAGTAATCAAAACTGTGGTATTGGCACAAAAACAGACATACAGAGCAATGGAACAGAATAGAGAGCCCTGAAATAAACCCACACACTACAGTCGATTAATCTTGACAAAGGAGGCAAGAATATACAATGGAGAAAAGACGTTCTCTTTAGCAAGTAGTATTGGGAAAGCTGGACAGCCACATGTAAATCAATGAAGTTAGAACATTCCCTCATACCATACACAAAAATAAACTCAAAATGGCTTAAAAACTTAAATATAAGACATAGCACTATAAAACTCCTAGAAAAGAACATAGGCAAAACATTCTCTGATGTAAATCATAGCCATGTTTTCATAGGTCAGTCTCCCAAGGCAATAGAAAAAAAGCAAAAATAAACAGATGAGACCTAAACAAATTTATAAAATTTTGTACAGCAAAGGAAACCATAAACAAAATGAAAAAACCTACAAAGTGGGAAAAATATTTGCAAACAATGTAACCATCAAGCGCTTAATTTCCAAAATATACAAACAGCTCATAGAGCTCAATAACAAAAAAACTAACAACCCAATCAAAAAATGGGCACAAGACCTAAATAGACATTTCTCCAAAGAAGACATATAGATGGCCATCAGCCACATTAGAAGATGCTCAATATCACTAACTATTAGAGAATTGCAAATCAAAACTGCAATGAGATGTCACCTCACACCAGTCAGATTGGCCATCATCAAAAAGTCTACAAATAATAAATGCTGGAGAGGATGTGGAGAAAAAGGAACCCTCCTACAATGTTGGTGGGAATTTGAATTGGTGCAGCCACTACAGAAAACAGTATGGAGGTTCCTTAAAAAACTAGAAATAGAGTTACTATATGATACTGCAATCTCACTCCTGAGCATATATCCAGAGAAAACCATAATTCAAAAAGATGCATGCAACCCAACATTCATTGCAGCACTATTTACAAGAGCCAAAATATGCAAGCAACCTAAGTATCCATCAAGAGATGAATGGATAAAGAAGATGTGGCATATATATCTATATCTATCTATCTATCTATCTATCTATCTATCTATATAAATACATATATATAATGGAAAATTACTCAGCCATAAAAAAGAATGAAATAATGTCATTCGCAGCAACATGGATGGACCTAGGGATTATCATACTAAGTGAAGTAAGTCAGAGAAAGATACATATTATATGATATCACTTATATGTGGAATCTAAAAAATAGTACAAATGAACTTATTTACAAAACAGAAACAGACATAGAGAACAAACTTATGGTTACCAAAGGGGAAGGGGGGAAGGATAAACTGGGAGTGTGGGATTAACAGATGCATATAACCATATATAAAATAGATAAACAACAAGGATTTACCATATGCCACAGGGAACTACTTTCAATATCTTGTAATAAACTGTGATGAACATAATCAAAAAAGTATAAATATATGTGCGTGTATATATATACACGCACATATATACATGTAACTGAATCACTTTGCTTTACACCTGAAACTAATACAATACTGTAAATCAACTATACTTCTATATATATATATATATATGTGTGTGTGTATACACACACACACACACACACACACACACACACACACACACACACACACACACACACACACACATATAAAATTTAGTGCAGCCTCCTGGGGCATTTTACAGGGTGTGATGAGGTATCCCTTCAGCCCAAGCCTCAGTTAGACACTAGAGTACATTTTGACAGACTCGTGGCCCCATAATGCCTAGGTAAACTTTGTATTTACCCGACATGGGAGGACTTAAAAGTCCCAACTTCCAGAAACTGGAATATCATCACTGCTATTGCTTTCTATGGCAGCCACTAAAAGAGAGGGGAGCTGCTGACAGTTGACAAGCAAGGCTCAGCAACTGTACTACTTGTGTTTGAATCCAGGATCAACCAGCTACTGGTCAAGTGTTCTTGGACAAATGTCTTAAAGTGTCTATACCTCAGCTTTCTCATCTGTAAAATGAGGGTTAGAAAAGTGTTTATTTTAAAATCTTCAGAGATCCAAATGATTTAATACCTAAAATGTCCTAAAATACTACCCATTATACAGTAAGTATGACTCAGTGCTATTATTATTGTTATTATTTGTATAATTATTATTACCAGGATCACTGTTACCATTATTCATAATTGTACAGAAAATTCCTATTAAGCCTTTAAGAATCAATTTGAGTGTCATCCCTTTGAAGCCTTTATTGATGCTTATGACTCAGATATCGATGAGTAATAGTACATGAGACAAAAAGAAAATGTACTCTACTCTCATAAAGCCATTTTTCCAATGTGGAAACAGACCATTAGAGAGATTCAAGACTTGTCCAGGATCACTTAGGTGAAAAGGGGTCAAGCTAGGGTACAGAGGCAACTTCAAAATTCTAAAGCCTGCATTATTTGTACTACACATTGGTGTCTCCCAGTTTATTGTATTTATTTACACTTCTTGTTTACACAAGTCTCTTTTCCACTAAGATATGTGCTTAGTTCAGTGCTAGGCACAAAGTTGATGCCCAAGAATTATTAGTTTAGCCAATCACTCAAATAAATGAATGAGTTAATAAATATAGTACAGATGACCCAATTTCATTCCTTTTTATGGCTGAGTAATATTCCATTGTATATATGTACCACATCTTCTTTATTCATTCATCCATCAATGGGCATCTAGGTTGCTTCCATGTCCTGACTATTGTAAATAGTGCTGCAATAACCATTGGGGTGCATGTGTCTTTTTGAATTATGGTTTTCTCAGGGTATATGCCCAGTAGTGGGATTGCTGGGTCATATGGTAGTTCAATTTTAATTTTTTAAGGAACCTCCATACTGTTCTCCCTAGTGGCTGTATCAATTTACATTCCCACCAACACTGCAAGAGGGTTCCCTTTTCTCCACACCCTCTCCAGCATTTACGGTTTGTAGAGTTTCTGATGATGGCCATTCTGACCGGTGTGAGGTGATGCCTAGAGGCTGTCATACAGAGTGAAGTAAGTCAGAAAGAGAAAAACAAATATCGTATATTAATGCATATATGTGGAGTCTAAATAGAAAAATGGTACAAATGAACCTATTTGCAGGGCAGGAATAGAGACGCAGACGTAGAGAACAAACGTGTGGACACAGGGTTGGGGGTGGGAAGGGGAGTGTGAGATGAATTGGGAGATTGGGATTGACATATATACACAACCATGTGTAAAACAGATAGCTAGTGGGAGCCTGCTGTATAGCTCAGGGAGCACAGCTCAGTGCTCTGTGGTGACCTAGATGGGTGGGATGGGGGGCCAGTGGGAGGGAGGTCCAGGAGGGAGGGGATATATGTATACATATGGCTTATTCACTTAGTTGTACAGCAGAAACTAATACAACATTGTAAAGCAACTATACCCCAATAAAAAATAAGTAAATATAGTACAAATGACTTTTCAATAAAATTTTTCTCAACAAGAAGTGTTTGTTGTTGTTGACAAGATATGTGTAAAGTAAGCTGAAATGCATAAAAAAAGACATATTAATTTCCCTTATATAAAATGTTTCTATATTTAAAATCTATTCTCCAGTAAAATCAATGAGATCTTTGGGGGGAAAAGGTAATCACAGTGATAATAAATGTTTTAAAGAGTCAAAGTAACTATCAAATGAGATTAGGATGATCATCAGGGGTCAACACTCAAATGATAATTGCAAATAAGGCTGTAATGTTTCTGATCATCAGAGTATTATTATTAATCTGCAAATGCTTCAAACAGCCCTGGAATTCATTCTTAATAGAAACTACCTATTTTTGGTACTGAGTAATTTATTTTATTCTCAAAAATTATGAAGAAATGAAATTCATATCCATCAACACTGTCACAACTCTTAAATATGCTTAAAATCAAGAAGTTCTATACTGATTGATAGCTCTGAGGAATCTTTAAGAGATCAATTTGGCTGTCCACTGCCTTTAGTTAGAACAATCTAAAAATAATTTCACAACAAATTGTTTCTATTTATTTATATTCTTATTTAGCTATCAATCCATCCATCTATTCAATATTCATTATGTTCTATTATATTTTAGATACTGGGCTAGAAACAAGAGATACAAAGATGTACAAAATACATTCTCCCCCTCTAAGAACTCACACACCAGAGAAGACAAATAGTCACACAAATAAGCAATTTATATGACAAAGTGAGAAGAGGGTTGACAGTGAATGTTTGCAGGCTATGGGAAACCCAGGGAGTGGCAACAAATTTGGCCTGGGGAATACAAAGAAGACTTTTAGTAAGATGTTATTCGATCATGATCTTGAAAAGAAGGAATTTGTCATGTGCGTAAGCTGTGATGGGCTCCATGTAGAGGGAACAGCAGTGCCATAAAAGTCGAGTATCCTCAAGGAATAGTGAGAAGTTTCACGTGGTTGGATCACAAGGTGCTTGGTGGGAAGTAATGGGACAAGAGGTTGGTTGGGTAGATTTTAACTGGAGTAAGGAGATTTGATTTCATCTCTTTTTTCAATTTATACGTAGAAGAACCCTCAACAACAAAAACAAACAACAACAAAGCCAGAGATCCTCAATGAGCTACTAAATGTATGGAATTGAGAGAAAATGAATTGAACACCTTCTCTGTATATCAGACCATATGTAATTTCTACACATAGAAATAGGTCAGATTAGGCACAACTTTTAACTCTTGCACAATGCATTTGAGGTGCAGCTGGGCTGGAAAGTATAGGCCTTGTGACACCTTCTTGAATGTTCTTTCTTACATACCCTGCTATGGCAAATTTCAACATAAAACAAATTCTGAAGATTTAACTGAAACATGCTTTATGCAAACTCCTCCTGTATGAATACAGCTTTTCAGGCAGAGTTCTTCCATTCTGACTGTACTAATTACAGAATTTACAGTACTGTGTCCTCAAAAGAAATAGGCAGCACTTTTCTTTTAAAATGCTAAATATATTTAAATCTATTGTAAAGTCCAAACACTAAGCTAAAATGAGGCAGGCAGGAGCAAAGTCAAGTTTCCACCTGAGCTAATGTTTGTACATTCTTCTTCTCAATTATAAGAAAGCACATGGAGTTTCTCAAAAAGCTTTCTCTCACAGCCAGATACAAATGGAAAATAAATTGACAAGAAAGACAAATCAATAAGTCTGAAGGGAAAAAACTGGAAAGCCCACCTGCAATTTCAGGAAAGGGAGCTACTAAGCATGACATTTCTTTAAACCACAAAAGTTTCTCCTTTCCAGGTCCTGAAATTCAAAGAAAAATAAACCCAAAAAACAGACAAATCACCTCTACAGAACACTGTGCTCATCTTTTGAGAAATCGTCTCCAGAAAGATTACTTATTTCAAACCCTGAAAACTAGGAATAAAGAAAACAACTCTGAAAATTCAAATAGAAATATCCAAAGTTTGCGTATTAGAGTTCGTTACTCTAGAATCTACAATAAAGCGGCACTCTCAGCCCCTTACTCAAAAACAGTGTGTTCTTAACACATAGTTCCAGATGTAAGGTCTGGATTAGAATTTCAAGTCCATATTAGATTAAAAAATAAAAATAAAAAAGGGAAGGATCCTTTGCAAGCAATTAGAAAACATGGGAAGGTGAATTAATAAGTAAAAAGTAGCTTTATGAATTAAAAAAATATCAGTGATTGTGGATCAGCCATCATAGGTTAAATGTTTGTGAACACTTGAGTAATTTCTGAGTACATTATTATATAAAATGGTTAAACTACATCCGTTACACTTTAAGAAAATAGGAAATAATGCAGTAAATTTAATCAAGATTCCTATTCAGAAATGAATTGAGCCGTAAGTGTTTGTGTGTTTGAAATATTTAACCTTTACCTATCTATAAAACTTAGCTATCCAGAATGACGTGCTTCTCAAAAATTCCAGGTGGATTGTGGAGGCACAGCTCAGGTCTATCAACAGGAATTGACTGAATACTACGTGCCAAAAGTGGGGTACACAAAGAAAAATGAGATTCTGTTTCTTCTCTGGGATGGCTTAGATTGTGGGTGAGGTACACAGGGGAATAGATAATTTTGTGTTTGATGGGTTAATCATTGTAAGAAGGGTCACCAGGAACTCAGAAGAGGACTGCTCAGCTAACTCCATGGATGAAGGTGAACGTACCAAAAGATGATGATGTAATCTAAGAAAAGGAATCAAGTTTATCACATATTTCCTTGAGGCTACAAAATAGTTTTATCTTTTGGAAGTGAGTTATAGGAAACCCAACTCAAATGTGCTTAAACAAAAAGAACATTTGTTGGAACGGCATTGAGGTCAACTTAATTCAAAGGGTTCAGGTCCATGTCCATGCCAATCTCTTGGCCTGGCCTTCCTCTGTGTGGACATGTGGTATCCTCAGGCAGGTAGCAAGATGGCTATAGCAGTTCTGGACTTCACCTCTATGGACTGCAATGTGCAGAAGAAAGGACATTGGAATCCAGAAGGTTTCTCAGAATATCAAGAATAACATTTCCCAGAAATCTCATGAAAATCCCTTCTTGCATTTTATAGGCTTCAAATTGATCACATGGCCAATCAAGAACCAAACACTGGCAAGGGATTAACTTTAGCCAAGTTCCACTGGGATGGGATTAACCTTAAACAAGTCAGGCCAAC
Organism: Delphinus delphis; assembly: GCF_949987515.2. Taxonomy (NCBI): domain Eukaryota; kingdom Metazoa; phylum Chordata; class Mammalia; order Artiodactyla; family Delphinidae; genus Delphinus; species Delphinus delphis. The sequence goes on along the minus strand of NC_082690.1, from coordinate 48,808,523 downwards.
CCTCAGAGCTTGAGAAAGTCATGCCTCTCCTGAGGCACATGGGTTTTGTGGTAGAGAAATAAATGCTCGAACAACAGATTCTGTGAGGAAGAAGGGAGGGGGCAAATGGATGCTAGGTAGGCAACCAAAAGCCTTTCTGAAAGCTATAATGGAAAATGTAATTTCCTTTCTTGTTAGAAAACCATTCTAATGACCAGAAATATTAGCATAATTTTAACATTATATAATAATTCATCATATTCATACAACCTGTGCATATCATTGGTTTGAAGTTACCATAAAAATGCATTTGCCATGACAGAACTAAATTTCAGCTATTACACCAAAGGAAACAATCTCGTAGTTTTAAGGCAGAAGAAAATGCATAGGCGTTGTTGTCAGGCAAAGATGGATTTGAATTCCAGCTCTGTAATACACTAGATATATGACCTCGGGAAATTCATGTAGACATTTCAACCTCTTCACAATAAAGTGGTAATAATATTAGCTGCCAAACACAATTGCTATAAAAATAAAATGAAATAATATGAAAATACTCTTCCTTGCCCTAAGGTGTTTAATAAATATTAGTCCCCCTGGCTGCCCTTCTCCCCCATCCCTAGTGCATGCAGGTATCAGTATAGTTCAAATAATTGAAATCTAAAAATATCTTATGGCACATGCTTACTATATGCAACAATTTAGGTACTGGGTACCCTGAAGGGTTAAAATGCAGTCCTTGCCATCAAAAGGTTAATTAAAAAGAGAACACAAATGTCTCAATAACTGACTCTACTACTAAGCAGAGTGGAAGGAGTTCTGTAACAAAGTAGAAATAGAAAATAGCCAGACTGCACTTATTTGTACTTCTAGATCAGCCCTAGTCATTTTCACCTCTGTGTGGCCAAGTGCCATGTCTCCTCTGTGAGCACACATGTAGGCTGCCAGTCCCCTGTTCCTACAGTGTTGATGATTTGTCTGCAACCAGCTTCCTGTGGTTTCTCAAGTAGAATCAAAGATAACTGACAGGGCAACATCTGCTTTCAGGCTGCGCAGCTACAGGACTCTTCCATTTGGATCCTGGGACAGGAAATCATGCATGAGAAAACCTACTCTCTTGTTTAGAGACTAAGTACTTTCGAAAGCCCATCAATTAGATTACCCACCAACTTCTACTGTGACCTCCACCAAGCCAACTGGCATTCACTGAGCCCTTCTGAATGACAGGCATCATCAAACCTGAGATGAGGAAGATTTGGCCTCTACTCTCGGGCAGTTAGTAGTCACATGTTCTAAAATGCATGTATACTGATAACTATAATGTAAAGTTAAGAACAGTGAGGTGATAATTAACATTTTCAGTTGCATAACATTATACAATTTTGTACACTGTATCTCCTTTCTCTTGAGAGATGGGCATGCGTTTATAGATTTGTTTATTGAATAAACTTTTTTGAGTCCCTACTATGTGTTATCAAGGAGTATAAAAATGAGTATGCCATATATTCATTTTTTAATTTATTTGTGTATACCCTTCCTAAAGTGATCTAAAGAATAAATAAATATGAGTCCCATGTTTGTAAGCCATGAAGTCGATATCATTCTTAGTTTACAGCTAAGAAGCAAAGGTTTACAGAGACTTTATGTCATCTTTGTATACTTGGTTTCTGAGTCCTCCATTAATTTAATGTTCCCTTCCCTTAATACTGGACCTCTAAGAAGGCTACTAGAGTTCAAACAAAGATTTTATCCTTTCAGGAAAGCTAGGAAGTATTTATAGTGGCATTTCTGATAGCTTGAAAAAGATATGGTAGAGGAGCACGTGAAATGATCCTTCAAGCTTTATAACCCACTACTCCCTTACCTGTACACTACTCTCCACCAACTAGAATTTTATTGTTCTTTGAGCAAACCCTGTTCTTCCCTGACCCCAGGTTTTTGCACACACATGCTGTCCTATCCATCTAGAAAGTCTTCTTCATCTCAAAAACAAAACAAACACAAAAGCAAAAAACATTTTCTACACAGTTATAATGAAAATGCAGCTTCCATACTTCTTCACCAGACCTGATTATAACTGACATTCAGAAACCTCAAAGAATATGGAATATACATATTTATATAATTCCTTTTTTTTTTTTTTTGCGGTACGCGGTTCTCTCACTGTTGTGGCCTCTCCCGTTGCAGAGCACAGGCTGCGGACGCGCAGGCTCAGCGGCCATGGCTCACGGGCCCAGCCGCTCTGTGGCATGTGGGATCTTCCCGGACCAGGGCACGAACCCGTGTCCCCTGCATTGGCAGGTGGACTCTCAACCACTGCGCCACCAGGGAAGCCCTAATTCCTACTTTTTTAAAAAAGAAAGAAATTAAGGCTTCAGAGTGAGCTCCTCCCAGGTAGGACGTTATTCTCAGTCTCTGCATTCCTTCTGCTAACGTTACCAGAACTCCATAGGTGTGTCTCAACATTCAATCAATGTAAGCTAGAAGTTTTCAAAAGGCAGGGATTGTTGTCTGTTCTGCTCACTGCTACATCTAAAATATCTAGAAGAGTGTCTAACAATAATAAGTGCTTATGAAGTATTTGTTGCATAAATTACTAAATGAAGATTTATTTAATTAAACTAATTTTCTCGAATAATACACAGCCAGGAAGAGGAAAATTTGAGGTTTGAAGTCAGGTGTTCTGACTCTAGACTCCACTACATCCTACTGTAAGACTGGAGGTCAGGTCTGGCATAGGCAAGTATACAAATTTTCCTGTTGCTGAGTCTACAGAGAAAAATCTTTTTTCAAAACTTTACTCGAATCTTTACTAAAAAACTAAATATCATATATAAATTATATCTCAATAAAGATTGTTTTAAAGTTATTAAAAAAAAAATATATACCAAATGATACTCTTATGTTCAGCACAGAATTGACTCTCTGGCCAGAGATGACAGACCTCTTAAGTTGGCTATCATAATCATCATTGTTTAACAATGCTATCCCACCAATCAGGGTGCTTCCTAAGAACATGGAGTGCTTTTAAATGACTTTATAAAGATGCAAAGTTGAATGGCAAGCCAGAGAAAGTCAAAGATTTCAAAACACGCTTGGACAGGATCCTAGGATGATATGTGTAATTTATGGCCTAATCAACTGGTTGAGTGTAAAACTGTTGTTAAAAAGATCCCTAAGGTAATCCAATTTGCTTTTAGTACCTAATTAACACTTCCCAGTGGTTTCTGGGTTGGATAATTGATAAATACAATGCTTATAAAATTTATACCAGGCATTGTAGTATCCAATTAAGCCAAGATTTCCCTGTTATTGGGAATGAATTTAACTGATGACAAAGATAGTATTGAAAAAAAAGAATGGAGTAGATAATTAGAAAAAATAAGACAATGAGGTAGCTCAATTATCTGCACTTTTAGAGGAAACCACGTTCAGCTTTTACATCACAACCACATTCTGGAGGGAAAGTCGGAAGTCAGAAAGGATGAATCAAAGGCACTCTGTGGAGGGGAAGAGACTAACTCTAACCACCTGGTTCAGGTACTGCTCCAATCAGTGTTATGTATAATACTTTATCTCAATTAATCTTTGAAAGAACAACTGAGGTATAAATATTATCACCTCCATTTTTTTTATTGGAAGAAACTGAGGTTCGCCAAAGCTTTTGTAACTTGCCTAAGATTTCAACCAGTTAAAAGGTGACAGTGCTTGTTATTATCATAAAAACCATAGGCATTATTTATGAGAATTTATGGAGTACAAGGGCCACGTTTGGAACAGGTACTTCATTTTTAAAAGAAGGAAAAAACCCTGCCCAAGCAATTATATCCTGGAGAAATTCTCATACACATCAAAAATAACTTAGAACAGTGGTTCTCACCCTTCTTTCTCTGTGCTGTGACATACATGGAAGAAGGGACAGCATTCACGGGGAGCCACAATTTCATGGGCACCCCCAGATTACTAGGTGCAGCACAGCAAAAAACCAGCTGTGGTTACATGCAATTCTCTGAGCACCAGCGCTTAAGAAGGCACACGTAAAGGTAAAAGGATCTGTTGATATTGATATTCTTTAATAGACTCATTTGTTTTTTAAGTAAATACAATAAATACTTCAACATTAGTAACAAATTACAATTGATCACAATGCACAAATGTATAGCAACACTGTGTTTGAGAACACTTACTTCGAAGAGGTTAGGATGCCGGGAAGGAACAAAACAAAACAAAACAAAACATGGTTTTCTAAAGAACAAAATTAGATCAATTGATTTTTTTCTTTTTTTTACTTTCTTTGATTTAAGCGGTAGGCTGCAGGCATGGGGGATGTAGAAGTTCTTATCTACTTTGTTTCCAGCAACTTTTGAACTATTTCACAGCTCATTCTTATCCAGAAAGGTAGAAGGCAATATCGTGGTTGACCCACTGGAAGATGGGGTACGGCTGATACCAGGGTAATGTTCAAATTTTCAAGTTTTCCATGCCCTAGTTCAACAGAAAGGCAATCTGATATATTGGAGAAAGTACGGATTTTAGAATCAGGTGGCTTGAGTTCAAGTTCTTTCCCTATTTCTTGCCTGGTTCTTTGCTCTTGGATAACTTAATCTCTTTCCTTTGCTTTCCTTTACTCATTCAAATACACTTATTGAATAGGCACTCTTTGCTAGACACTGTTCTGGGTGTTAGAAATACAGGGGTAAACCAGACAAATCTTTGCTTTTAGAGAGTGTACATTCTGATGGAAGAAACAAGACAAACTATAAAGCTGTAACATTTATATAAAATATCAGATAGCAATAAGCTCTGTGAAGAACAAAGCAAAAATAAAGCAGTGTAAGGAGAAAGAATGGCAGGCTGTGTATGGATTCTTTTAGATAAGGTACTTAAATAAGGTCTTTCTGAGTCAAGGACATTTGAGCAGAGACCTGAAAAAATGAGGGAATTATCCATCACAAGTTATGAGCAAATGGGTCAATGGTACTCATAAAGGTTCTTAGGCAAAAATGAACTTTGCTTGTTCAAGGAACAGCAAAGCCTGTGGGGTTAGAGCAAGAAAAGAGGGCAGAGAGTTTCTTCTGTAATGTAAAGCTATTGAAGCTCACTTCCTTTTTCAAATGGATCATCCTGATTTCTGGGGGGAGATCTGCGACAATAAGGGAAGGGACAGAAGCAGGGAGACCAGATAGGAAACAATTCCCACAGTTTAGATGGTTTGAATGATCAGGCAGGCACAGACAGGTTAGCAAGGGTAGCAAAGGTGAGAAAAAGTTGGATTTGGCGTTCTTTGAATCTAACGCCTAAAGAATTTACTGGTAGGCTGGATGTAGGTTCTGTGGGAAAACAAAGAGTCAAAGATTAATTACTTGTTTTTTTGCCTGGGAAGATGCTGAGGGTGGGAGGAACGAAGAGTTTTATTTTCACCTAAGTTTGAAGTCACTATTAGACATCCAAGCAGAGATCTTGAATATGCACTAAAGTATACACATATGGAGGTCAGGACAGAGGTAGGGACTGGATATAGGATTTTTGGAATCCTAAGCACATGTAACTAACTTAGTCACGGATCTGGCTTGATGGCATGAGGGAACATCACTAGAAGACAGAAGAGGTCCCAAGACTAAGCCCTGGTCAACAGCAATAATTAAAGACTGGAATAGCAGCAAGAGCCAATGAAAGAAAACTTTAGAAAGAGTGTCCAGAAATGTAGGCCATAAGTCAGGGTTCATCATACTAGAGCCAGGTAAAGAAAAAGTTTTAAGAAAGAATAAGTGATCAACTATGTACTACATTGTTGAGAGGTAGAGAAAGATAAGGCCTGAGAATTGGCCAGTGTATTCTGTAAGCTGGATATCATGAGTAACTGACCAAAGCTGCTTCAGTGAAATGACGGGGAGATAAGCCTTACTGAACTGAGTTGAGGAACCTAAGGAATAGACTACTCCTTTGATGAGCTTTGTTAAATGAGGGTAACAAATGGGTGGAAGTCAATCAAATAAGGATAATGACCATATTTACCATCAAAAATTATTTTGAATATTAAATGAGTGAGTGGATAGAGAAGAGTTTTATACACTCTAAAGCATTATTACAAATATTATATATTTTGTATAAATATTTATACAAATTTTTACATTTTGTGGCAGAAAGGATGGGTGGAGAAAGGCAATGAAATATCTTGGACAAATCCTTTAAAGCACTGAGTCTATCTGCTCATTTTGAATGTTTTTGAAGTAAGTGTTTGATTTACTTACATATATAATCATCTGGTAGAATAAAATAATCTGGAAATGTTTGAGTAAAGGATCCTATTAAACAGATAAAGAGCAATTATATATTGTAAACTTGGGAGAAACTCCTGAAATTTAGGAAAAAATTCAAGTAATTATATACAAGATATATTTTATAGAGAACTTATTTTTAAAAGGTGCTGGGATCCTGGTTGTAAAAACCAAAAGTCTTCGATAACTCACAGGACATTTTGAGAAAATCATGATATTTGAACTAAATATCTGATCTCTGCAACTTCTACAACATGTCTTTCAGTATCATACTCAAGGCCATACAGCAAGCTAGATTTAAACCAACATAAATTAAAAATATATAGATCTGGAAAGAATGGAAGAGCTCCAGACGTCAAAGTGAATATTCTATAAGACATAGCTAATCACAAATTCAGTCTGAGTCAGAAAAAAAGTTGATCCTGAATAAACTGTGCACAACACCTGAATCAAAGATGGTACTCAATAAATGTCTGCTGAAGGAGAATATGGATTGCAGGAATGGTTGAATGTTTGCTTGCTTATTACAAAAAATAAATTTTCATATCTTGATAATCTTTATAATACCTCTGCCATCTTGCCTTCTCTTTCCATGTTGACAGGCTAATATTTACTGACCACTCATGCCAATTTATGGGTGAGGCCAATGGTTCTGGTCATTTCATCTCATAGCCATTTAGATCTTCAGTACATATCCCTTACCCAGGCTATCTAGGGTAGGTCAACAGATACCATTGTAGAAAATGTCTAAAAACAAAAAGGAAACCTGACCAATTTTCAGTATTTGCTAGGGTAAAAAAGACAAGGTTACTTTCAGCATGAGATTCAGGTGGATTAGCCAATATATCAGAATGTAAGCTTATGTTCCCTTCAGAACTATAATTTGGGATAAAATATTAATACTATTTTTCCAGTAGATACATAAACATTATTTTTAATGGAATTACTGGTTTACTCTATAGGTATATATTAGTACCAAAAAGATTATTAAAATAATTAGGAAACATATGTGGTGGTCAGGGTATAAAAGGCTAAGATGGACTATTGAGTAAAGCTGGGGATATGCAGGACTCTGCCAAAACTGATTTTTAAAATCTTAACTACCATAAGTTTTTAAAGTAGAATATGTATTTGTAACCAACTTGCAATAATTATAATTACAGAATATCTTTCTATGCTTCTTTTTCCTAGTCCTTATGGAAGGCTTTGTTATAGCAACATAGGAGAATGAAGGAATGAATGGTTGTAAAGTCTCTTGCAGAAAATGTTATGCAAACGGTAATAGCTATTAAAGGAAAGCATTTTCCTTCAAGAGCATGATACACCCAAGCTATTGACTGTATTTATACAATGACATGGTGAAAAGAGAAAGACTCTGTAGTCAAACAGACCTGGGCTTGCATGTGTTTCACCACTTTCTAGTTGTGTTCATTTGGGTAAGTTGCTTACCTTTTCTGGGTTTTTGAAAAATATAGATAGTTCCACACACATTTGAGAGTTGTGAGAATTTAATGGAATATTGTGTGTAGAGCCTAGTACTTACAAAGCAGGTACCTAACAGTCATTAGTTTTCTTTCCTCATCTCAGACAAAACATTAACTTCCAGTCAAAAGACTTAAAAACCTATGAGAAACCGTTACAATTGCCTAACTGGGTGGTAGAGGAATTAACCTACAGTACCTAGGAGAATTATAATTTCTGGTATGTGTATGTAGATTTTTCTACACAAATCCCCAGTCTTTAGGTGCCCTAAATGATAATAACTAACTAAGCTGCAGGAATGATGCTTGTTTATGTAACAGTGGGCAAGTCCCTTCTTCACTCCAGGCTTCCCCTCTTTTGTGCATAGGTGGAATGAACTAGATCAGTGCTACTCAACATGTGATCTGTGGTCCAATACTAGTCTGCAAGCTCTTTGTTCCCCATCCACTACAAAGTCAGTATTGAAAAAGAGTAAGCACTTAGAAATTTTTACAACTGTTTGGTATACTCTTAGTCTTTATGTTTTTGGAAAATTTTAAAATATATGGGATTGTACTTTGTGCATTTTTGGTTTTGTTTCTTCATTTCATTTTTCTAGTAATACATTTTCATTACATTTTAGAAATGTATCGGTCTGCAATAGATTGTAAATGTACACACACATACACACATCTTTCACACATCTTTCACCACAGGTAATTTGAGGAACATTGAACTAGATAATCTGTAAAATCCCTTCAGCCTTAATAATTTACAAGACTGTATTCTCTGTCCATGTTGCCTGAGGCTGACCAACTACAGAGGAAGAAGAGATGATTATTGCCTGATGGCCTCCAAAGAGGCACCTTCCGGCTAAGAGATGATGATAATGAGGGCGAGGATGAGGATTTTAATGATTAATAGTTCCTACTCCGGAGCTGTTTACCATGTGCTGGTCTCTTTACCAGCATAATTTCATTTCATCCCTTTTGTTTAATGTTATTACACCATTTCATAGAATGAGAAAACTAAAACTCAGAAGGAGACTCAGAGGGTAGCTTTAAAACCCAGGTCTAGGCTTCCGGGAAGATGGCAGAAGAGTAAGACACGGAGATCACCTTCCTCCCCACAGATACACCAGAAATACATCTACACATGGAACAACTCCTACAGAACACCTACTGAACGCTGGCAGAAGACCTCAGACCTCCCAAAAGGCAAGAACCCCCTCCCCCCCCCACGTACCTGGGTAGGGCAAAAGAAAAAAGAATAAACAGAGACAAAATAATAGGGACGGGACCTGCACCAGTGGGAGGGAGCTGTGAAGGAGGAACGCACACTAGAAGCCCCTTTGCGGGCGGAGACTACGGGTGGCGGAGGGGGAGAGTTTCGGAGCCGCGGCGGAGAGCGCAGCCACAGGGGTGCGGAGTGCAAAGCGGAGAGATTCCCGCACAGAGGATCAGGGCCGACCAGCACTCACCAGCCCGAGAGGCTTGTCTGCTCACCCGCCGGGGCGGGCGGGGCTGGGAGCTGAGGCTCGGGCTTCGGTCGGAGCACAGGGAGAGGACTGGGGCTGGCGGCGTGAACACAGCCTTCAGGGGGTTAGTGCGACACGGCTGGCCGGGAGGGAGTCCGGGGAAAAGTCTGGACCTGCCGAAGAGGCAAGAGACTTTTTCTTACCTCTTTGTTTCCTGGTGCGGGAGGAGAGGGGATTAAGAGCGCTGCTTAAAGGAGCTCCAGAGACGGGCGCGAGCCGTGGCTAAAAGCGCGGACCACAGAGACGGGCATGAGACGCTAAGGCTGCTGCTGCCGCCACCAAGAAGCCTGTGTGCGAGCACAGGTCACTCTCCACACCCCCTTCCGGGGAGCCTGTGCAGCCCGCCATTGCCAGGGTCCCGGGATCCAGGGACAACTCCCCCGGGAGAACGCACGGCGTGCCTCAGGCTCGTGCAACGTCACGCCGGCCTCTGCTGCCGCAGGCCCGCCCCGCACTCCGTGCCCCTCCCTCCCCCCGGCCTGAGTGAGCCAGAGCCCCCGAATGAGCGGCTCCTTTAACCCCGTCCTGTCTGAGAGAAGAACAGATGCCCTCCGGCGACCTACACGCAGAGGCGGGGCCAAATCCAAATCTGAGCCCCAGGAGCTGTGCGAACAAAGAGAAAGGGAAATCTCTCCCAGTAGCCTCAGAAGCAGCGGATTAAAGCTCCACAATCAACGTGATGTGCCCTGCATCTATGGAATACATGAATAGACAACCAATCATCCCAAATTAAGGAGGTGGACTCTGAGAGCAAGATTTATTATTTTTTCCCCTTTTCCTCTTTTTGTGAGTGTGTATGTGTATGCTTCTGTGTGAGATTTTGTCTGTACAGCTTTGCTTCCACCAGTTGTCCTAGGGTTCTATCCGTCCATTTTATTTTTGTTTTTTTAATATTTTTTCTTAATAATTATTTTTTTATTTTAACAACTTTATTATATTTTATCTTACTTTACTTCATTTTACTTTATCTCCTTTCTTTTTTTCCTTCCTTCCCTCCTTCCTTCCTTCCTCCCTCTGTGCTTTCTTTCTTTCTTTCTTTCTTTCTTTCTATCTCTCTTTCTACTTCTACTAATTCTTTCTTTCTACTTTTTCTCCCTTTTATTCTGAGCCGTGTGGATGAAAGGCTCTTGGTGCAGCAGCCAGGAGTCAGTGCGGTGCCTCTGAGGTGGGAGAGCCAACTTCAGGACACTGGTCCACAAGAGACCTCCCAGCTCCACATAATATCAAATGGCGAAAATCTCCAAGAGATCTCCATCTCAACACCAGCACCCAGCTTCACTCAACGACCAGCAAGCTACAGTGCTGGACATCCTATGCCAAACAACTACCAAGACAGAAACACAACCCCACCCATTAGCAGAGAGGCTGCCTAAAATCATAATAAGTCCACAGACACCGCAAAACACACCACCAGACGTGGACCTGCCCACCAGAAAGACAAGATCCAGCCTCATCCACCACAACACAGGCACTAGTCCCCTCCACCAGGAAGCCTACACAACCCACTGAACCAACCTTAGCCACTGGGGACAGACACCAAAAATAATGGGAACTACGAACCTGCAGCCTGCAAAAAGGAGACCCCAAACACAGTAAGATAAGCAAAATGAGAAGACAGAAAAACACACTGCAGAGGATGGAGCAAGATAAAAACCCACCAGACATAACAAATGAAGAGGAAATAGGTAGTCTACCTGAAAAAGAATTCAGAATAATGATATTAAAGATGATCCAAAATCCGGGAAATAGAATAGACAAAATGCAAGAAACATTTAACAAGGACCTAGAAGAACTAAAGATGAAACAAACAATGATGAACAACACAATAAATGAAATTAAAAATACTCTAGATGGGATCAATAGCAGAATAACTGAGGCAGAAGAAAGGATAAGTGACCTGGAAGATAAAATAGTGGAAATAACTACTGCAGAGCAGAATAAAGAAAAAAGAATGAAAAGAACTGAGGACAGTCTCAGAGACCTCTGGGACAACATCAAACGCACCAACATTCGAATTATAGGAGTTCCAGAAGAAGAAGAGAAAAAGAAAGGGACTGAGAAAATATTTGAAGAAATTATAGTTGAAAACTTCCCTAATATGGGAAAGGAAATAGTTAATCAAGTCCAGGAAGCACAGAGAGTCCCATACAGGATAAATCCAAGGAGAAATATGCCAAGACACATATTAATCAAACTGTCAAAAATGAAATACGAAGAAAACATATTAAAAGCAGCAAGGGAAAAATAACACACAAGGGAATCCCCATAAGGTCAACAGCTGATCTTTCAGCAGAAACTCTGCAAGCCAGAAGGGACTGGCAGGACATATTTAAAGTGATGAAGGAGAAAAACCTGCAACCAAGATTACTCTACCCAGCAAGGATCTCATTCAGATTTGATGGAGAAATTAAAACCTTTACAGACAAGCAAAAGCTGAGAGAGTTCAGCACCACCAAACCAGCTTTACAACAAATGCTAAAGGAACTTCTCTAGGCAAGAAACACAAGAGAAGGAAAAGACCTACAATAACGAACCCAAAACAATTAAGAAAATGGAAATAGGAACATACATATCGATAATTACCTTAAATGTAAATGGACTAAATGCTCCCACCAAATGACACAGATTGGCTGAATGGATACAAAAACAAGACTCATTTATTTGCTGTCTACAAGAGACCCACTTCAGACCTAGAGACACATACAGACTGATAATGGAGGCAGGAATGTACAGTGGAGAAAGGACAGCCTCTTCAATAAGTGGTGCTGGGAAAACTGGACAGGTACATGTAAAAGTATGAGATTAGATCACTCCCTAACACCATACACAAAAATAAGCTCAAAATGGATTAAAGACCTAAATGTAAGGCCAGAAACTATCAAACTCTTAGAGGAAAACATAGGCAGAACACTCTATGACATAAATCACAGCAAGATCCTTTTTGACCCACCTCCTAGAGAAATGGAAATAAAAACAAAAATAAACAAATGGGACCTAATGAAACTTCAAAGCTTTTGCAGAGCAAAGGAAACCATAAACAAGACCAAAAGACAACCCTCAGAATGGGAAAAAATATTTGCAAATGAAGCAACTGACAAAGGATTAATCTCTAAAATTTATAACCAGCTCATGCAGCTCAATAACAAAAAACCAAACAACCCAATCCAAAAGTGGGCAGAAGACCTAAACAGACATTTCTCCAAAGAAGATATACAGACTGCCAACAAACACATGAAAGAATGCTCAACATCATTAATCATTAGAGAAATGCAAATCAAAACTACAATGAGACATCATCTCACACCAGTCAGAATGGCCATCATCAAAAAATCTAGAAACGATAAATGCTGGAGAGGGTGTGGAGAAAAGGGAACTCTCTTGCACTGCTGGTGGGAATGTAAATTGATACAACCACTGCGGAGAACAGTATGGAGGTTCCTTAAAAAACTACAAATAGAACTACCATATGACCCTGCAATCCCACTACTGGGCATATACCCTAAGAAAACTATAATTCAAAAAGAGTCATGTACCAAAATGTTCATTGCAGCTCTATTTACAATAGCCCAGAGATGGAAACAACCTAAGTGCCCATCATCAGATGAATGGATAAAGAAGATGTGGCACATATATACAATGGAATATTACTCAGCCATAAAAAGAAACGAAATTGAGCTATTTGTAATGAGGTGGATGGACCTAGAGTCTGGCATACAGAGTGAATTAAGTCAGAAAGAGAAAAACAAATACCGTATGCTAACACATATATATGGAATTTAAGAACAAAAAATGTCATGAACCTAGGGGTGAGACAGGAATAAAGACACAGATCTACTAGATAATGGACTTGAGGATATGAGGAGGGGGAAGGGTAAGCTGTGACAAAGCGAGAGAGAGGCATGGACATATATACACTACCAAACGTAAGGTAGATAGCTAGTGGGAAGCAGCCGCATAGCACAGGGAGATTAGCTTGGTGCTTTGTGACCGCCTGGAGGGGTGGGATAGGGAGGGTGGGAGGGAGGGAGACGCAAGAGGGAAGAGATATGGGAACATATGTATATGTATAACTGATTCACTTTGTTATAAAGCAGAAACTAACACACCATTGTAAAGCAATTATACTCCAATAAAGATGTAAAAAAAAAACCAAAAAAACCCAGGTCTATTTAATTCCAAATCCCACATGCTTTCAGCTGTACCATGTTGCTTTTAAGCTACAGTTACTTCCCAAATGAAGTTGTCTTCCCTTAGCCAGCTCTCTCCTTGTTTCCTGGGGATCAACTGGTGACATCAGCAGGCCCATGAAGTCTCATTCTAAAGGGCATGACTTTTGCTCTAACATCCTGGGAATTTCTCTTTAGCCTGACCACGAAACCTCATAATTTAAAAGTACCTTATGAACAATCTACTATCTCTAATCCAGTGCTTGGGCCACTGCCACAACTTACTTGACAATGAGTCACTGATTGTAAATGTGAACATATCCAGTGAAGGGAACGCACTACCTCCAGAGGTACCTCATTTCCTCTCAGGATAGTCTTAGGGTCTAACAGTGATTCTTAGATTAATCTGAAATCTCTCTAACTTTCCTTCTTTGGGCCTAATTCTCCCCTTTGGAGCCATGAACAACCATACAGAATTGCTCTACATTGTAGCAACAAAATATGTATCTGGATTTTGAACAGGAAGCTATGGAGTTGTTAGTTAGACAGACCTTGGGTTGATTCCTGGCTCTGACATATAAATGAGACTTGAAGTAAGCTACTTAGCCTCAGTTATGCTGCCTATAAAATGAGGACAATAATCCCTACATCACAGAATTGTCATAAGAATTAAATGAGATTACAAGTGAAACCCCATGGCAAGTACTCAAAAAAGTTTGTTGAACTGAGAACTGATTACTTTTACAATGTATTTTCTGATTATCTTACTATTCTGGACACTGTCTTCTGATACGGACCCATTCTGTCTGCTCCTACAGGTTTCTTCTCCCCCAGGCCAATTCAGGAATCAAAAATTATATTATTTTAAATAATTCAACAAATGACAATAATGTGATGCTGTTCTGTTTACTAAATGTTTTCACGTTTTGATGTGAATTAACATTGACATACATTCTGTGAATCTGGAAGAACATATTCACATATCATAGGTGTGGAGTTGAGGATCTTCATATACAAGGTCAAGTAGATTTATTAAGTGGCAAAGTTCCTAAAGGCTGTTTTTCCTAAGAAATGTATAAAGCAATTTATTTATTTATTTGTTAAATATAAAATTAAGTAACCACTGTTGTTAGATGCCAGATTAGCACCCAGAGATGAGTAAGACTGACACTGTGCCTGTCTTTTCTACACCTAAAGAAGAAAGATATTGAGCAAGTATAATGAATATGAAGTCATGCAGGATGTTAATGCAAAATAAATCAAGCCAGCCTGGTCAGGTCTGAATTTGGCAACTGTTAGCTTATGGTGAGTTCTCAATCAGAACCACAGGTGTTTTAAGTCAGTGGTCCTCAGCCTTTTTGGCACCAGGGACCAGTTTCTTGGAAGACCATTTTTCCACAAACGTGGTGGGGGGATGGTTTCGGGATGATTCAAGCACATTACATTTATTGTGCACTTTATTTCTATTATTATTACATTGTAATATATAATGAAATAAGTATACAACTCACCATGATGCAGACTCAGTGGGAGCCCTGAGCTTGTTTTCCTGCAACTAGATGGTCCCTTCTGGGGATGACAGTGACACCCGAAGCACCACCTCAGATCATCAGGCATTAAATTCGTATAAGGAACCCGCAACCTAGATCCCTCGCATGCACAGCTCACAGTAGGGTTCGTGCTCCTATGAGAATCGAATGCTGCCGCTGATCTGACAGGAGGCGGAGCTCAGGTGGTAATGTGAGCGATGGGGAGCGGCTGTAAATACAGATGAAGCTTCGTTCGCTCACCTCCTGCTGTGTGGCCCGGTTCCTAACAGGCCACGGAACAGTCCTGGGGGCTGGGGACCCCTGGTTTAAGTAATATCATAACCATCACAATAATACCATAGAATCATCTCTTTCCTATCTAGCCATATTTAATTGTGAGGCCTGAGTTTTATCATAATCCATCTCCTTTCACATAAATTAGAAAATGCTAGAACTTCAGTCAACTGATTCTGAAAGCAAGTTTTCTGAAGGCAGTTATTGAGAATCATGAACCTCCTTTTGCTTTTCTATGATGAAACAATTTGCTCACACACCAGCAAAAGTGCCCCTGGTAAAAACACCATCCTTTTTTCAAGAGAGGCAGGCATGATGATAGATGACGTTTTCCCTATTGCAACATAAACACTGCTCCATATGTTACTGGGGACTCTAGAAAGAAGAGATCATTTTTAATTCTGGTAAGTTCAGTCGAGACAATGACGATCCTTTGACAAAAATATATACACAGTGATCCAGGTATCTTTTCTGAATACTTTTCAAACTCACCTTGCAGTAATTATAGTTGCTGTGGAATTACAGTTTTAATGGATATATTTTTTCTGTTCTAGGTACTCCTATAGTGTGGTACATTTATGCTATAATGGATTATTCACATGAAATCAGAATCATTAGTTTTGTTTCTTCTATGTAACATGTTATAAAACATATCTCAGTTTAGAGTCCTGGGCATCTCATCAACTTCCTTTCTTCCCAGAGGATTTAGATTAATAGTGGCCCAAATAGCCTATGTATGTACATAGTAAATTTTACTTTTCTGTTCCTGTGACTTCATTCTCTAGGTAATAAGCCTCTGAATAAATGGTCGTCTCACCATCTCTATCCTGGGCTGACATGTAACCTCACTGTCCTAGTTTTAATAAAGGTTCACCTTCAGCCTCCTGCTTCTTCTAATGTGCTTGCCAGTCTGCCTGTCCTTTTAGAGATTCATCCAAAGAAAAGGGCAAACTCAGAAAAAAAAAGTCTCCACAAACCATTTAGTAAATTGGCTTCATTACCAAATGCTACATGTTTACCCATGGTCTGGGGTTTGACTCCCCTTAGGGGAGAGAAAAACAACCTGGCAGATAAGTGTTTCAGATACAATCAAGTCTTTAATCTCTGCCACTGCTTCTAACTGGAATGTGATGGTCTGCACCTTTTTTGAAGACTTCTCTTCATTGAGTTAGCAGCTATCCATAGCACTTTGTACACATCTCCATTACTGTACTTTTTACCTTATATTTAAATTATTCTTTATCTACATTTTTTGTGAGACTACGAGTGTCTAGACTGCAAGGATAGTAACATTCTTCTGTGCAGTTCTGTGCCTACCATTAAGGGCACAGCCCTCAGTAAGTGCTTGCTGAATATTTGTTAGATAAGAATTGCATGTTTAATACCAGAGTCTATAATTCTTTCTCATCACCTTTTAATAATCGGCCACTGAAAAGTACTTACTGGGAAGTTTCTATACAGAAGTACACACTATAAAATAGTTAAATGTAGCCTTGATCCTTTAATAACATTATACATAAAACACTTCTATAATAAATAAAAATCATTTGCCTTATGTGTCACCAACCACGAGCAAATTTAATAAAAAGCCTTTATATAAAATTATGAATGTGAGCTATACCATAAAATTGGTTTCTTTAGAAAAACTATTAAAAGTTTAGGGATTAAAAATGTAACTTCCCTTAATATTGGCCCTAAGACAATATAGTTTATGATGTAATGCATTAAGTACAAACGTCTCTCAAAGCCCCCTTACCTTGTTTTGGAGGACTTCTCCAACCTGATCTCCTACTCACAACTTCACCATGCTATCAATGTGCCTGAGTCATTCCTATATACCTGCCTTTACCCATTCTCTAAATCTAGGCTTAGATCACTTAACAAATTTCACTCATCCTTCCAGTCACACATGTTAGATTGACCATATTCTTCTTCTTTGAGGTCCTACAGCATTTACATAGTACTTACTCTTTGGGGTATGCAGCCCACTCTGACCCCTGCAACCAACTATGTCATCTTCAGACATGGATCACTGCATGATCCCACCGTTCAAGGCACATCTGATTAAATTAGAGATGGAAATTAGGGCTGTTCAGCCCTACGCATATCTCTCGCCCTCACCACTTCAGTGTGTCCATCAACATCTAACTGCCAGTCTCAGCATATTTTTGCCTGAAGTCTTTCTCCAAAGCTGAAGAAGACCACTCTCTCTAAGTGCACAGCAAGCCAGAAGTACTGGGGGATTATCATCCCCTAATAACAGCCCTCAACCAGTGACTGATGGGAGTTGATGTGTAATTGGTCCTTTGCCAGTTGAAATGGGATAACTCTGAGTGTACGTTACACTGGGAATTTTTCAGTTTCCCCAGGGGATTATCCTCCAGTTATCCTCAGCAAGAGCTGGCTTGGTAACATCCTTTACTGGATGCCCTTTCTTCCCTGTTACACTTGCCCTTGTCCCTACTAGTGTTGGCCAATAAGATTCTCTCTCTTGGGATTCTGTAATTGAAGCAATGAAATTTTACCTGGGATAGTCTCTTAAATGAAGTTAAGAAAATGTTTTCTTACTTTTTTTTATTTTAGTCCATTTTGAAGGGTCAGTTCTGCCCTTGAGTTCTACTATTCATTTCTGTATTTATATAACAAATTCTTTTGGTTTTAGCTAAGCATAAAGTTGGGTTTTGTTACTTTAAACCAAAATATCTTATTATTTTATCATTCATTTTTATTTACTGAAACACGATATTTGAAAATAAGATAGGACCTCCATCAAGTCCAACCTTCATAGTTTAGGTAAAAGTTCAGAATGAAATTAGTTGCCAAAAAACTCACTTAAACGTTGTTATACTTTTCAAGTATCCAAATAATGTCTAAAAATTAAGAGTACGTGCTTTTGGAGGTCTTAAACATTCTTATATTTCTTTTTATCTTCATGGTACCTTACGCAGTAGGTATTCAATAAACATTTCTTGAATTAAATTAAATTAAATTAAATGTTTGGAATCTGTGTAATTGTTGACAGCTGAATTTATTATGATCCCATTCTTATATATTCTTTTGCAAGAAGATTTAAAGTAGCTTCTAGATGTGGCACATATATACAATGGAATATTACTCAGCCATAAAAAGAAACGAAATTGAGCTATTTGTAATGAGGTGGATAGACCTAGAGTCTGTCATACACAGTGAAGTAAGTCAGAAAGAAAAAGACAAATACCGTATGCTAACACATATATATGGAATTTAAGAAAAAAAAAATGTCATGAAGAACCTAGGGGTAAGGCAGGAATAAAGACGCAGACCTCCTAGAGAACGGACTTGAGGTTATGGGGAGGGGGAAGGGTGAGCTGTGACGGGGCGAGGGAGAGTCATGGACATATACACACTAACAAACGTAGTAAGGTAGATAGCTAGTGGGAAGCAGCCGCATGGCACAGGGATATTGGCTCGGTGCTTTGTGACAGCCTGGAGGGGTGGGATAGGGAGGGTGGGAGGGAGGGAGACGCAAGAGGGAAGAGATATGGGAACATATGTATATGTATAACTGATTCACTTTGTTATAAAGCAGAAACTAACACACCATTGTAAAGCAATTATACCCCAATAAAGATGTTAAAATAAATAAATAAATAAATAAATAAATAAAATAAAGTAGCTTCTAAAGGGAATATAGGTAAGGCAGTTAATACAATTTCTTACTTAAAAAAAAAAAAAAACGGACTGAAAACAAGCATAGAGATAAAAGGGCTTCCCTTTTTCTTCCTTCTATCCTCGTTGCCCCATCCTGGTACTAAATGCCAAGTGAAATTTCATATTTGAGACCCTACATCCTTTCATATCGTCATTCATCTATTCATTCAACAAATATTTATTGAATGTCTATGTGCCGATCAGTGAGCTAGGCACTTGAAATATAACACAGGGACTGAGATATAACACAGAGATTAAAATTGCTTTTCTCAATCGAGTGCTCACAGTGGGGAATGTGACAGTAAGTGAGCAAGTGCAATAGCTCATACTAAGTGCGCTACGATGGGAGAAGTACAGGATCCTATGAGAATAGGTAGGGAGAAATCTAACGAAGACCCAGAAGGCATGGAATATTTTTTAGAGAAAATGTTGAACTTAATGGCCTATATTTGAGAAAAGCATTTTATAACAAATTCTGTCTTTCCCAGGACCTTCACAGACATTCCATTCCCTTTGCCAGGAATATTCTTCTGCTGACCTGACTTATCCCCCCTCCATTATCTGGTTGACCGCTGCAAAACCCTCAGGACAGGGACTGCATCTGTCTATACACTGCCACATCCCCACACTAGTAACGTGTCTGCTTTAATATAGGAGCTCAGTAGGTATTTGGAAGGTAAAGAATATTTAACCACACTGTATTATAATTTTGTTTGCATGACTAGGAGCTCCTCGAGGGCAGGAATGGTGCTTCGCTTTTTCACCCTCAACAGGGCCTGTCTCTCCCTATCCCTCTAAATAAGCCCAGCTTTCTCATGCTAATAGGCTGGGAGTATATCATAAGCTCTCAGTGGTACCCACTTTCCAACTCTACAGTTAAATCAACTTCCATTTACCTATTTGCTTGCCTTTTCATTCTTGGTGGTGCTGTTTCCTTCACCTGTCACCTCATTTGGACCCATATTCCCATGATCACATTTTGTTCAGCCCCTTTGATTGACAGGCTGGTTTGAACCCACTACAATTCTGATTTTGCCCTCAGTGCCTCCTCTGGGACACTATTACTCATTCTTCCCACCTGTGGCCACAGAAACAGGAAATACCTTGAGGTGCATCTGCTCTCTATTCACCCCTACCTCTCAACTGGCCCCTCCACTAGGAGAAAACAATGGGTTAGATAAGCATCCAGATAAGTGCCAGGGATGCAGTAGTTACTTCATTGAACTGAGGTTTTCAGAATGATTTTTTCAAACGTCATCAGTTTTCCAGTGGAAGTCAACGTAGGAGTATTATTTGGTCTACGAGATCTGCTTCACATATTTTGTGAACTATACCTGTATCATTTACCTCCTCTAAAATATCTTGCAGAATTTTAGGAGCTGTGCTTCTGAGGGGAGAAACTGTATGAGCAACAAACTCAGGGAAGATTTTTATTTTATTCTCTAATATTCTACTATGGATACTGACAGATGCATTTATTATAAAATCTGCCTAGCTTACACTTAGTGAAAGAGTCTACCTAGAGAGCTTGCAGTTTATGCTATTTTCAGTCAACACTACAAACCTGCAATTTCTTTTCATCTCACCATGTTATTGGCTCCCCCAGGAGGCACTGAGAGACAGCAAAAGAGAAGGAAATTAAACTTGCAGGAGGAATGCTTTCCAAAACATATCTTAGCACTTGGCTCTCTGTTGACAGTGAGTCGGGGAGTGGGTATAGAGGTATGTAAATTTCCCAGTGCCATACTCTACCTGACTCTAACTTTATCCTGTAATGACTTTCTCCCCACATTACCTCCACCTCTACTTACCAAAACCTACCTAGTCTTCCATTTCAAAAGTTTCCACTGTACAAAGACTTCAATGACCCTCCCCCTTCCATACAGTTCCAGTTTTTCTCATCAATATTTCTGGGCACTTAACAATGATAATTTACACCTATGTGTTGCTCATTATGTGCCAGGCACTGTTATAAACACTTTATTTATCATAACTAATTGAATCCTCACAACAACTGTATCTGGTAGATACTATTGGTATCCTGGTTTTACAGATGAGGAAACTGAGGCACTGAGAGGTTAAGTAATTTATCCACATCATATGGCTAGAAAAGGGGAACAATTAGAATTAAACCCAAGCAGTCTAACTCTAAAATCTATACTCTGAACTGTTCTACTATACTTTATTCTCAGACATTAGCTACTTGGAGTAGCAAGACAGATAAGATACGACCCCTGGCATCAGGGATGTTACTTTTTTTTTTTTTTTTTTTTTTTTGCGGTACTTGGGCCTCTCACTGTTGTGGCCTCTCCCGTTGCGGAGCACAGGCTCCGGACGCGCAGGCTTAGCAGCCGTGGCTCACGGGCCCAGCCGCTCCGAGGCATGTGGGATCTTCCCGGACCGGGGCACGAACCCGCGTCCCCTGCATCGGCAGGCAGACTCTCAACCACTGCGCCACCAGGGAAGCCCAGGGATGTTACTTTATAGTGTGGAGAGAGACACGCAAGTTGGCCATTCCAAAATGGAGTGCTATGAGAGAGGGATATACCAGCCACTATGGCGGCACAGAGGAGGGCCACTGACAGCAAACGTAGACGTTAGAGCAGGTAGGTCTTGAAGGATGAGTCCCTAGATGGTAATCAGATGAAGAAAGACATTCCACTCAGACAGAACATCACTCATAGATACATGAAGACATGAAACAGAATGGTTTGAGTATTCATAAATGTATTCAAAAATTATTATTATTTTTTAACATCAGCTATGTGCTAAGCATTGTGCTCAGTGTGCAGTTCTGGGAGTGATGGTAGCAAGGGAAAAAGAAAGTGCTGCAAGCAGTTTACTATCACCAAGGTATAAAATCTGGAAATGCAGGCAGGGTCAATTCATGGAGGATTTCACGTGCAATGCTAAGCAGCTTATACTTGATCTACTAGGTGCTGGGGAAAATGAAAGAGCTTTAAGAGAAGGAATGGGAACATGGTTATATCTGATATCCAATGGCAGAGAGTGATCTCTCTATTCCTATATTTTCAGAGTACTTTGTAAATTTCCTATTATTTATCATATATTGCCTTATAGCATAATTGAAATTTATAAAATATAAATTTATATTTATATTAAATACCTCTAGATTTTAAGCTGCTAATAGATGACGAACCTGATTGCTGAGTCTTTTGAGCCTCCATGAAGCACAGGACAGACTGCACTTTGTACACAAATGTGTTCAGTAAATACTTGTTGAATTGAATAGAATTGTCTCTTTACTTACACTTGCATCAGACTTCTCCCAGCAACTCCACTTGTCTTAACAGGCTGAGCAGAAAATACTATAACGTGAAGGATGTTCCATATTTGCAGTAGATTAAGCAAGCTTTCTTGGACAATGGGACATCTGACAGTGCTGTCCCAGCCTCCCAGACTACTTCACAAGAACACGCTCCCCTCATCTAATCACTGCCTTCTCAAAAGCTTGGATCATGCCCTGTTACACAAGAATTGGACAAAAGTCTGAAAAATATAATTTTTCAAGATCTTCTGTTGAGTAATTTTAAGGTCTTTGAGGAAAATTTCAGACTTACTTGAGCCCGAAGATATATATACCTAACTGCCTGGCTGTCATCTGAGCGAAGTATGGAATCATTTCATCATACTTAATTTCTAAACTGTTTAAGCAAGCAATTCACTTTTTATTCTGCTAATGAAAATGACCAACTTTAGGAGATATAAAAATAACTCATAGAAATAAGGTATCCAGTCTCCTAGGTCACTCTATTTTGGCATAGGGTTGTTTTCATACAGAAGTCAAGAGAACTTCTCTGGAGAAATTCTACCTTTTTCTGCCCTCCCTCACCAGTGAAGTAAGTCCATTTTATTATATCAAGCATCACCTTTTCTTGACGACTTTTTCTTGAGCTTTTGACCCAGATGACAGCATTCATGCATAAAGTAATCTGAACAGTCTTTAGAAGAACGTTAATAAATATTCCCACAACACCTTCTGTTCACTTCAACAGACATTTAATGAGGTGCAATCCTCCTTCCATAGGGACACTGAGCATTACTCAACTTACTATTATTGACATATCCATCATAGGGTTCAAGAACATTCTGGAGATGAATAATTGAATGGTGCTATTTATAGAAGACCGCTGATCCCATAAGGCAGTAATGTAATATTAGCCTTCTTTTTTTTTTTTTTTTTTTTGCAGTACGCGGGCCTCTCACTGTTGTGGCCTCTCCCGTTGCAGAGCACAGGCTCCGGACACGCAGGCTCAGCGGCCATGGCTCACGGCTCTCTGTTGACAGTGAGTCGGGGGGTGGGTATGGAGGACACGAACCCGTGTCCCCTGCATCAGCAGGTGGACTCTCAACCACTGCGCCACCAGGGAAGCCCAATATTAGCCTTCTTGAGTGAAAAGTAAATTTGTATGATGGAGAAACTGATTGGATTTTTCCCTTCCTGGTTTTCATCATAAGTGCTTTTCCATTCAGATTAGATCAGGTGACCCTGCTATCCACTGTCATAGCACCTTTTACTTTTCTTCCTACCATAGTAGTAATTTTACATTTATTTGAAATTTTCATGAGCACAATGACCATGTCTTGTTGTTGTTATTGTTTTATTTATTTGTTTGTTTGTTTAGCTCATGATTATATGCCAGGAACTCAGCCAGGAGTGATACTCAAAAGAGTTAGCACAGTCACCACATTGCTGTGTACCAGTTGAAAATCAGCATAGCAAGTCAGCAGTAAGTAATCATTAAATGAAGAGATGGATGGAGGAATTAACTAACATACTAGATCAGAGCTAACTCCTATCCAGTTTCAAATCATTTAATATTTCAATACTTTTATTCTATTCAATCAATAAATCACTTTATTAAATCTCCACAAAGTAGATACTCTGTTGTTTAGGGTAATTAGTGGAGAGGGGAAAGAGGAAGAATAGAAAGTTAAATAATTCATGCCCTCAAGATGCTTATAATTTAGCATGAGAGGCATATCTTCATAAATAATGATGGAACAAAGGTGAACAAAAAGTAATGGTGGTTGACTTTTGGGGACAACTGTGACTCAAAAGTAGACCTGTTGAATACCAAAGACCATGTTTTTCTCACTGTGTAAAACATGGGATTTGGGATCCAATAGACCTGGATTTGAATCTTAGGTCCACCATTTCCTGGTTGAGTAGGTAATCTTGGGAACATCAATAAATAATTTTCAGTCTCAGTTTCATGATCTTTAAAATGGGGGTGACAGTACCTACCCCTCAGAACATGTGTGAGTTTTAAATATGATAATATTATATTTAGCACAATGCCTGGTATATAGTAGATGCTAAATTAGAGATTAATGGTTTTGCATATGTAAATTCAACGTATCTTTATGTTGGAATACTGGAATTATGGTAGTCAGAAAAGTATATTTTTTAAGAGAAAGGGAAATTATTAGCTTTTAAGAATTCATACTAGGTAGGGTAAAAGGCTTAGGAGTCAGACAGACCAAAAGACAGTTATTCTATGACTCACTAGCTCTATGGCTTGGAACATATTACCTAACATATTTATACCTCTAGTTTCCTCATCTATACATTAGAGCTACACAAAGCAATTAGGATTGCTGTATGGATTTAAATGGAAGAAGATGCTTGTCACACAGTAAATACTCAAAATGTGATTTCGAAAACAGGGACTCACAAAGGGCCCTGGGTAGAGGTGATAAAGTCCTCACTTTCCATCTTAAAACTGAAATCCAGATTGATGAGATTTTTATTATTATTAAGCTATGTGAAAGAATGATTGATCCCACTGGAAAACCTGAGGTGAATAAAACACTCAATAGAGACTGCCTATACAGAAAAGGTAGACCTGAAAAGGAATGTTTGGAGAAACTAAGAGTGTTGTTTGTATAATAGTTGTACCCTGGTCCCCAGAGTAGACAGCTTATATTCCACATGATGGGACTCCAGGACCTGAAGACAGACTTTACTCAGTTGACCTACGGGAGGTATTTATGAGTTTGTCTCCTTTTGGCCTTCCCCTAAAACCCTGGTTCTTCTATGACAGGCAATCTCCAACATGTATTATCAGGAGCAGCCCAGTGCAGAGCAGACCTGTACCAGCATCAAGAAGAGGGAGCTGGAGTGATGGAACGAGCACAGTGAGAAGTAGGACTTACTTTGAGGCTCAGGTCCTGCCACTTCTCAGCAATGTTATCCTAGACCAATTAGCCCACCTTTTCAATCCTTCTTTATTTCATCTGTGAAATGAGAATGTGGATACTTATGAGCCTAACAACTTTCAATGTTTATATATTTATAAATATGAATAAAGTTATGCACAAAGGAAAAGCACATACACAGACCATTCCCACCCGACCTCAAGATGTCACTATTGCTCACTTGTGGCAATTTTAGTCTGAGTCATCACATTATTCCATAGCTTATACTTATTTGTTGTGTTTATGCTTATTTTGGGGTATTTTTAAAACAACGCTAACCCCATAATGAAACAATTTAACTCCACATTGCCCACTAAATGTGAAAGCAGTAGTAAATTTTATTTTTTTTTAAATATGTATGTTTGGTTACTTGTATAATGTCACTTCAGAATTAAAAGTAATGGAGATTTTGAAATAGACTAACCTGTTTGACAGTACAGGATCTTTGAAATGGTGATAACTTCCTAACCATGCTGTGCAGTAAACAAGAGTAGAAATGCTCGGTAAATTAAAAAGTATAATCAAAATGTTATTCAATAGTGCATGTCTATGCAAAGCAGTGCTAGATAGATTCATTGTTACAAAGAAAGTCAAAGCATCCTAGAGCCAAAAATTCAACACATCTAATAAACCCTAGGACAGATTATAAACAAATAGAACTTTTGGGGAAAAAACTCTACATAGAATTATTACAAATAGGATGAGTCAGTTTAAAATTTCTGCAGGGTATATGTGAAGAATTCTTTTTCATCTGTTTGTCTCAATTTCTCACTGCTGGCTCATGACGCAATTAGCATCTGATAACTGATAGCCCTTCTCATTTTTTCAGTGAATGATGACCAAATCTGCCTGATTATTTAATCTGCTGTTTTAAAGTATTTGATCCCCCTTTTTTATTGAGGTACATCTTATTAGGTGTACAGTTAGTTCTATGACTTTCAATAAACTTTTAAAGTCATGTAACCGCTGCTATAATCAATCAAGATAGAGTAAATTTTCCTCATTCTAATAGTTCTCTCATACCTCTTAGTAATCCATCCCCTCTCTCAACCCCCAGCCCTTGGCAACCACTGATATGATTTCTGTCCCTATAGTTTTCTGTTTTCCATAAAGCCATCATAATGGAACTATATAATATGTATGATTTTGAGTCTTTTGAGTCTGACTTCTTTTAGTTAGCAAAAGGCATTTGTGATCCATCCATGTTGTCATGTGTATCAATAGTTTACTCATTTATATTGCAGAGAAGTATTCCATTATGTGGATGTAGCACAGTTTGTGTATCCATTATTTAGTTGATGGAATTTAGGTTGCTTCCAGTTTTTGATAATTATGAATAAAGCTATATAAACATTTGTGTACAGATGTCTGTGTGAAGATATATTTTTCATTTCTTTTGGATAAATGCCTAAGAATGGAATTGCTGGGCGATATGGTAAGTTTATGTTTAACATTATAAGACTGCCAAACTGTTTTCCAGAGCTGCTGTACTCTCTTGCATTCCCATCAGCAGTGTGTATGCATTCTGATTACTTCATCTCCTCCTCAACATTTCATATTGTCATTTGTTAGTGTTGTTGTTTTGAGTTGTTCTAATAGGTATGAAGCGGCCTTTGGTTTAATTTTCTTTTTCATTTTACCCAAAAATATTTCAAACTTTTAGCTATTTCTCTATAGCTCCAGTATCTAAATTTAGATATCACTGCTGTAAAAATTGTGAATGGATTTAGTAAGTTCCCTCTTCCAGGTATATGCAATGCTGTTCTCATTTCAATGATCAAGGCGTCAGCTTCCTTTATGCCATTACAGTTTTTGCCCACTAGATGGCAACTGCTCAATTGTTTGGAACTGCCATGCAGCTAAAAAGAAGGAAATTGTTGTATAATACAAGAATAGAGTCAGGCTATAAATTGTTAAGTACTTTACTCCATGATTGTAAAAAAAAAAAAAAAAAAGACAACACTTCATTGACTGCCAAGTTAGAGCTCATCATAACCTAATGTGTGTGCTTTCTAAATCATTTCAATCTAAGTTTGGAACTACCAAATGTGGATGGAACACAGCATAAAAAAGTACAAAACAAGGTGTCTTTTGAACATAAATCAGTGGAATATGGCAAGCAAATACCTTGTAGCAAACATCATTCAGAAATTGGAACTAGTTTCTTTAAACAGTATATACTTTTCAAGAACATCCTTTGAAATACAGATATTTATAAGTTTTAAGATACCATACTGATACATTTTCTAAAACAGCTATAGGTAAACTGAGAAGTTAGTTAAGGGTCGTTTTTTGTTTTTGTTTTTTTGTTGCTGTTATTTTGGCAACATACAGGACACTTCTCTGAATTCATTTCATTCATTAATCAAATATTTACTAAGTTCCTCTTATGCCCCAAGCTTTGTGATAGGTATTAGGAATATTAAGAGGAAAAAGACTTAATCTGTGAGGCCGCTGCTGAAGAAGAAGAAGGAGAAGGAGGAGAAGGAAAGAAGAAGAAGAAGAAGAAGGGGAAGAGGAGGAGAACAATAAAAGCAATAGTCCTTTAAATACCAAGACTTATTCTAGATGTTTATAAACACTATCCTACTTAATCTTTATTACCACACGCTTATGAGATATTGTCCCTATTTTACAGATGTGGAGACTGAGGCTCTGTGCCAACAGGGGTAACTACAGTTGAGACAAAAATGATTTCAAGTCGTATTTAGGTAAAGAGTGGGTTGGAGATGTCATTCGAGAGTCATTCTTTGCAGCTAAGTGATACGGAAGCAAACCAGGTATCTCTATTCCCTTAGTGTTGGACAA
Organism: Delphinus delphis; assembly: GCF_949987515.2. Taxonomy (NCBI): domain Eukaryota; kingdom Metazoa; phylum Chordata; class Mammalia; order Artiodactyla; family Delphinidae; genus Delphinus; species Delphinus delphis. Next base: position 48,780,559 of record NC_082690.1, on the reverse strand, counting down.
CATTTCACAGCTGAGAGCCTTCAAGCTTACCCTTAGAGCTTCAATGGTGATCACAGAGCAGAGGTGACAGAAGGGAGGGTCTAAGCCATAGGCTGGATGCAAGAGAGACCTAGGATACAAGGGACAGACCTGAAGTACCAGCTGGCATCAACATGGAGCCAATCCATCAAGCTCCATTCATGCCAAAAGAAGATTCTGGGAATGTCACCAGCCACAGTCTATGGCTGTGGATATCAGCAGGATTCTTAGAAAGCAAGACAAGGAATACTTCCATGGATACCAGCAAAGTGCCAGAGATCATAGACACGCACATGAGGTCCTGTTGCTTACTCTTGTCACCATGAGGACATGTAAACTTTCTCCCAACCACAGATACAAAATTCAGGAGGGTTAGGAGGGAGAGAGAAAAAGTTTTGAGAGAAAAGAAATATAACTTGGTTTAATATTTATCCCAAATGATATCGTTTTAAATACATAAACATTTAAGTTCTTAACCTCTTGGCTAAGATCACTTCGAGGACCTGTTAAAAGTTACGACACTCACTTCTACTAGCCCAGCCCCACCTGCCCCCCAGACAAATAAATTTACAAATTTTCACATATCTCCACAGCATTTAGATAACAATTGAGGCTCAGTGATCAACTCTCTGGAGATCCATAGATGCCAGGTTAAGAAATCCTAGTGGTGGAAATGGCACCAGACTTGACTTTTGACTCAATTGTTTATCATCCATGTGACCTTGGATAAATTAACTCTTCTCTCTGAATTTCAGGTTTCTCACTGTGTTTGCTGAATGACTATTAAATGGGGGATGAAATAGAGGTGGCTATGTAGTTTTAAAATTGCATCTTCTATACCAAGTTCTGTAATATATTAATCTACTTATAGTCCTATGTGGTCCTATAAAGTTATTTTAAATCTGTCATCAAGAGCATCTAATTGTCCCCTTAAGAGGGCGCCCCTGGGCTTCTCCGGTGGCGCAGTGGTTGAGAGTCTGCCTGCCGATGCAGGGGACACAGGTTCGTGCCCCGGTCCGGGAGGATCCCACATGCCGCGGAGCGGCTGGGCCCGTGAGCCATGGCCGCTGAGCCTGCGCGTCTGGAGCCTGTGCTACGCAACGGGAGAGGCCACAATAGTGAGAGGCCCGCAAAAAAAAAAAAAAAAAAAAAAAGAGTGCGCCCCTTTTCTCCATCCAACCAGTATCAGCATACCTCTGGGGCAGTCCTCGTGCTCTCATATGAGGAGCTGCAATAGCATTCCATGTTATCTTGCTATTTCAACCCTTACTCCTTCCTATACACGAAGTACACACTTCTCAAGCCACCACTTCTTCCGATAATTCTCCTGCTTAAAACTATACTAAACTTCTCAATCCCAGAAGGGATCACATTTAAAACCTAATGGTCAGAGTCTTTCTGTTTTAAATCAATTTGTCTTACCTTGCTTAATCAATCTCACCTTCCCAGTTCTAGTCAGCTAAATCTTACCACTAAGAGGAAGTTTTCACAGGAGGAAAAACAGTGATGATTGGAGTCCTTGGCTCAGCCACTTACTAGCTGTTTCCAGCGTGGGCAATGCACTTATTCTATCAGGGCCTTAGCTTTCTCAATTCTTTCTTTCTTTCTTTTTTTTTTTTTTTAGCATCTTTATTGGAGTATAATTGTGTTACCATGGCATGTTAGTTTCTGCTGTATAACAAAGTGAATCAGCTATACATATACATATATCCCCATATCCCCTCCCTCGTGCATCTCCCTCCCACCCTCCCTATTCCACCCCTCTAGGTGGTCACAAGGCACGGAGCTGATCTCCCTGTGCCATGTGGCTGCTTCCCACTAGCTATCTATTTTATATTTGGTAGTGTGTATATGTCCATGCCACTCCCTCACTTCGTCCCAGAGCTAGACTATTTCCAAGATCCCTTCCAGCTCTGATATTCTCCGTCTCCACGACTCTGTGCCCTGTAAATGCTCTATTCATTCCACTCTGAATCCTTGCTCCCACCGTGCTCTTCTTCTGCAGTGTTCTTTCTGTCAAAGTAAACAGTTTCTATTCTCCAAGGTTCAACTTATGCACTCCTTCATTCATGAAACCTTCCTATTCCTGAACTTATGAGAAGGATTTTCTTTGAGTTCTGATGACACCTAAATTCTGTACTAATCAACAAGAGTGTCTTATGCCGATATAATACTATAGTTTAATTGGCTTTTACATATGTTATTTCACTGGAGCCTCTCAAAAGCCCACTAAATAACTACTATTCATTCTCAGAGAAACAAAGTGACCAGCCTAAAACTCCTCAGCTCTAAGGCAGCTGACCTAGGGCCAGAATTGATACCTGATTTCTATTTCAAAGTTACATATTCAACATTTCAAATAATTAGTTGTTTCTGTATGTTTCACATACCCAGACATGTCAATAAACATGTATTAAGCCCCTATTCTGTACAATCTTTAGACACAAGCTATGGCTAAGAGGGGCGGGGATCAAATGGAGTTTTCTACCATACTCTTATAATTCTTATGTATCCTGATAACCCTTAATAAATTACATATTAAATATTATGGAGCATAGAAAATAAGAACACTGATTACGGAGTCAGAAATACCTAAGTTCTCTTTCCTTCTTTCTTCCTTTCTTTTGTCTTCCCTTCCTTCCTTTTTTCCTTTTTCCCTCCCTTTCTCTATCTCGCTTTCTCTATTTTACTTTTTGTTAAGGAAAAATTTAAATATATTAAAAGAAGAGAGCATAGTACTATCTACCACCATATATATCCTCATCCAGCTTCAATAGTGATTAACCCATAACAAAAGTAACTTAACCTACACTCCTAACCACTCCCTTATATTATTTTGAAGCAAAATCAGGCATCATTTCACTTCATCTGTAAATATTTTAGTCAGAAGATTTAAATATAACTCTTTCTTTTTAACATAACTCCAGTACCAACAAAAATTCTTTAATTATCATCAAACAGCTAATAGGATTTAAATTTTCCTGATTGTCTAATTTTTTGTAAAAGTTTATTCAAATTAGGATTCAAAACAAATCCATACATGCTTTGTGTGTCTCTTAAGTCTCTTTTAATCTGCAGGATCCCATAGACATACCCTCACCCCCACTCGTACACACGCACACACATGCACACACATTTATTTGTTAAAAGAACAAAACAAAACAAAACCAGATTTTTTGTCCTGTAAAGCTGTCTACAGTCTGGATTTTCTTGATTGTATTGTCCCATGTATTGTCTCCTGTAACTCCTATGAAATGAGAATTAAATCTAGAGACTCGGTCACACTCAGCTCTATATTTAGGGCAAGACCACTTCATAAATGGTGAGATGTATTGCCATCAGAAATCCCATGATGCCTGACTGTCTCTCTTTTGTTGCAGCCACGACAAATATATTCTAGATCTATTCATTTAAAATGGTGACATTCTATCACTCCTTCCTAATTTACGAAGTAGAAACTGCTATAAAGAGACATTTCCTTTCAAACATTTGCTTTTCTTAAATTTTAGTTTGTACAAAACCTACAGGAAACTGTTTGAATCTTTCCTTTTATTTACCAGTTTTCAAAATAATGAATAGATTTCCTAACTTCCTACACAGCTGGCAAGGAGGTGATTTTTAAATAATATCACTCTGAAGTCATGAATTTAAACATATTTGGTGTGTTTTAATTCATTGTAATTTTGTTTGTTTGTTTGTTTGTTTGTTTTGTGGTACGTGGGCCTCTCACTGTCATGACCTCTCCCGCCGTGGAGCACAGGCTCTGGACGCGCAGGCTCAGCGGCCATGGCCCACGGGCCCAGCTGCTCCGTGGCACGTGGGATCCTCCCGGACCGGGGCACGAACCCGCGTCCCCGGCATCGGCAGGCGGACTCTCAACCACTGTGCCTCCAGAGAAGCCCTTCATTGTAATTTTATCCTTATCGATGCTCAGCTTGCCTCATTTTGGCTTCTGACTCCTTTTAATGTGACACTACATATCTTGATAGAGAGCTTATTTGCTTTTGACATAAAATATTCCAGGTTTACGTTGTATTTTTCCTACTTCAGACCTAGAACTAGCTTTATTCTTGAAAAGTTATATTTTTTCAAGAAGCCTTGGCTCTTTTCACTGGGAAACGGTATTTAGAAACCACACTCAAGCCACTAGTGGTGTTCACAGCTACTCAGCTGTTATTGCCTCTGGCCCTTTGGAGTGGACAAAACTAGGAAATACTCTTTTTTAAAATACATCATGACTCATTCTGAACTTACAATTCAAATTTTACTTAACCTTATCATTCTTACAAGAACCTGGCTTCTTATCCCAGCTCCATTATCGGTAGAATAAGTAATAGAATCTGTAATGATTCTAAATCCTCAATTCTGTACCTGAAAAATGAGATTAATAAGACCAGCTTCACACTGAGTATTCAAAAAAAAAAAAAAAAGGAAAGAAAAAGGAGATGATATCTGGTTTATTCCCAACACATAGGAAATACTGAAATACCATGTACCACTGGCATATATGGATATATGGAGCTCCCCATTTGGATTTATCGTATGTACAAGTGGAAAATTAAAGCCACAAAATTCTTAATTCCAAACGGGACATTCCATAAAGTTACTAATTAAATACAGCTAGAAAGTTATACTAGAAATTACAGGATGACTGGTGATTTTATGACCACCTTCTAAGGTAGAGGACTGAGCTCCCTTACTCTGTACTGTCTTCCTTCTAGTCACAAAAACACTGGCTTCCCAAATAAAACATCAACTCCATTGTCTGTCTCTCTTCATGTGGGATCTGAATGAAGCCCCACTGAGCTAGAGAAAATCTTCCCTGAAGCATTCTTCCCCTTGATCTGGGCTGCCTCAACCAAATAGTTCCATTGCAGCAGCAATAAAGTAGCGCTGCAGAAAATCCTCCAAAGAACCACTGCAGCCACCGAATCAACCAGCATTATAAATCTCTCTGGGACACCACCTCCCTATGTTCAGAGAGACAGGCAAAGCTCTCCTCTTTGTTCAGACTTTCCTTTAATTAGGACTCAGACCGTCGGGAAAATTCTCTGAAGTAAGTCTTGGCACTGCTCTGGCTTTTGAAGAGTAATGGCCTTGGTGGGGAAGAAATGTTTAAAAAATCCAGCTCTCTTAACTAGGAACCCAAACCAATTAGAGTGGCTGAGCACTGGGATATTCACTAATGAGACCAAGGAACCAACACAGGAGAAACAGTGATTTTTGCTCTGGGTGCCCTCCGGCTGCCTTAGATGTGTCTTACACTCACCCATGCCCAGGACCCCAGGAGCAGAGCCATGCCGCCTTCCTAGACCAACTCTCTGTAAGCCTTTCTGGTAAGTTTTCCTTTGGGGTGCGGGGGGAGTCTTCTACTTCCCACTGCCTCTGCATTTGCCTCCACTATTCTTTTTTTCTCTACTCACTCCCTAACCTGGGATGTTTCAGATTCCCATGGTTCGATTTTTTTTTTTTTTTTTACTTATGTCCTACTCTAGCTAAATCCAATTACTTGTTCTATACTTCTGTATCTTTGTTCATGCTGTTCCTTCTGCATAGAAGTCCTTTCTTTCTCTAAATAATTCTTCCATCTAAGCTTTCATAGCTCCTCTACAAAGTTTTTCTATACTTTTCTCTTTCCTCCATCTCTCCCATGAGGAAGAAATGCTCATTTTCTCTGTTCTGCCTTTTCATCCAATATATACCTTTATCATCCCACTTGGTATGGCAATTAAGCACCTATATGGAGGTTTCCTCTATAATATTCTGAGCCTCGTGAATAAAGAGAATGTGCTAATTGCTCATTTATTTTTCTGTCTCCAATTCCTGCCTTAGTTCCTAGTACATCATAGGACATTCATGAATATTTGCAAGCTTCTCGCTAGTGAAAGATGTGTTACAGAACATCCAGTAAACAAATAGAGCTACATTCAAAGTTTGGTGGGAATATAAAAAAAGGAAGAAACTACACCCAAGACACTAGACACAACTGATTAATTTCCAGACCTCAGGTCACTCAGGTGAAGAGGCCACAAATAAGTGGGGTCTTTCCCCATCATACTTCTCACTTTCTCTCCTATGAGAGATTCAAAGAGAAAACAGCATCCTATCCAGACTACAATCATTGTCATTATCCAGCACATTACTTGGAACGCAATAGGTGGTCAAAAAGCTATTTACTGAATAAATCCATGCAAGAAGTAAGTTGTGTACCACTTTCAGAAATGTCTCTGTCATTGTGGCCTAATAATCCCATCCAGGGTCATAAAATACGTGCATGTGACCCTGGGTTATTCTCAACATACACTCTCATATCTTCTAAAACATTTTCTTTCTTTTATTTATATTACTTCTATTAATATGCCGTTATATAGTTAGTTATATTATGTTTTATCTCATGTATAAAATGTTTCCCTCAACTGTATATTCACTGTAAATACAGATCTATAAGTGTGTGTTATATATTAAATAATATAGTTATAATATGATTATTTAGCTATCTATCTCACCTACTACTGTGAAAGTTCCATGAGAAGGAGAGGACTGTCATCGCTTTGGTCAAAAATTTTTGCTCTCCAACAACCCAGCAAAGTCCCAGAGGCATGGCCATCCCACAGTAAAAGGGGTTGAATCAATTAAAAAAAGTATCTAAATTCTCAGATCTGAGCTGTGTGGGTTTCCTCACATTATGATCGTTTCGCAGCCTTGTTTTTGACAGACCTCATGGAGACTCAGGGCAGTTCCATTTTGTTCATTGAGAGGAAAACTGAAGATGGCGCTATCAAATGGAGTTTTCTAAATCCAAAATGAACTTGGCCCTATAACTTCTCTACAGAATCAACCGGAAGATGATAAAGGAGATTAAAACAAAGAGAGACATATAAAAGAAATAATCCTGGCACAACATCTTGCAAATCAATCCTCTATGCCCTTATTTCCAAACTCTCCTGTAAGGTGGAGGCCTAGAAATCACAGCCGTTTCATGGTGATTGTTGGACAGGCATTTACCGGTATTCACTTGCTTTTCTCAGAGTTTCTGGCAAGGCTGCTAATAAATATCTAGATCCAGATTTTACCCAGTCCCCGGGCTTTCTTATGATGGCTGTAGTGATCTTTCTCCATCCAAAGTTATGCAAAGCACTCAAAAACATCCCCTAAGTGTCCGCTACTGTTCTTCAAAGTCTGTTGAAGAGCATCAAGGCAATGGTTAAGTATTTTACAATACTTGGGACTTCCCTGGTGGTGCAGTGGTTAAGAATCTGCCTGCCAATGCAGGGGACACGGGTTCGAGCCCTGGTCCAGGAAGATGCCACATGCCGCGGAGCAACTAAGCCCGTGTGCCACAACTACTGAGCCTGCTCTCTAGAGCCCGCAAGCCACACCTACTAAGCCTGCACGCCGCAACTACTGAAGCCTGCGCACCACAACTACTGAAGCCTGTGCACCTAGGGCCCATGCTCCGCAACAAGAGAAGCCACCGCAATGAGAAGCCCGCGCACAGGTACAAAGAGTAGCCCCCGCTATCTGCAACTAGAGAAAGCCCGCGCACAGCAGCAAAGACCCAACATAGCCATAAATAAATAAATAAAGTATTTTACAATACACTTTATTTCCGATCTTCTTTCAATATCCCAGATCCAGAGGAAAGATGCTTTTAGACTCTTCCTTTTTATTTGTTCTTTTCCCCCTTCTCAATTTCACCTCTCAAACTGAACCACAAAGTGTTAAATCCAATGATTTCCAGGAAACACTCAAGTGATAGTTTCTTCCTGTCCCAGGTTCTCTGTCCTATTCCTACTCACCTGTTTTCTACCTTTGGTTATATTTTCATTTTTCTTTCTGTTTTAAATCAGTAACAGTAATAAATAATATCCCAGAGCCAGTGTACAGCTGAACATTGGATAATAATACTACTTTCCATTTATATTGTGCTTTTTAGAAAGCTCTTTCACTCATTTGTCTGAACTCAAAGTACCTCCATAGGATAAATCGGGCATAAAATAGAAAGTCAGTCAATACCACATCATCTAGTTTGATAAGGTAAGTGTACTACTTTTGACAGAAAAACAGGTTTTACCCTATATTGAGGGGAGAATATGAAATTTTACAAAGTTGCACAAAGTTGGAAAAGAGACTAAGAACCAATACATAGAAACATAAAAGATAGCTGTAGTTATTCTGGAAGAGAAACACAACTAGTTCAGCCATCATTCTCCCTCTCGCCACTGTTTACAACATTCACTATAAATATAGATTCATAGGTGTATGAATTCATTTTAGCTTTTAAGATTCCTAATATTTAAAGAAAATAATTTTTAAGATCGTGTTTCAAAATACAGTGTACAGAGCCTCTGAAATTTTTACTTAGCTAGTTTTACAATTTAAAAATTTTACCTAGAAATTACATATTATAATTATGAGAGTTTAAAGCATAGCTTAATAAAACATTACTTTATACTTGAAACTTTATAAAATTACAAATGAGGCAGGAATCATACTCTTGTTTTGCAGATAAGGATACAGAGGCTAAGAACGATACCCAAAGCCACAGAACTGGCAAGGGGGAGGCCTAGATCTAGAAACCATCAATTCTGATCACAGTCCAACATTTTTTCCACCACCTCCAAGAAGGTATAATAGACTATTATAAGAAGTATGGAAGCTCATGCAGCTCAATATCAAAAGAACAAACAACCCAATCCCAAAATGGGCAGGAGACCTAACTAGACATTTCTCCAAAGAAGATATACAGATTGCTAACAAACACATGAAAGAATGCTCAACATCACTAATCATTAGAGAAACGCAAATCAAAACTACAGTGAGGTATCATCTCACACCAGTCAGATGGCCATCATCAAAAAATCTAGAAACAATAAACGCTGGAGAGGGTGTGGAGAAAAGGGAACCCTCTTGCACTGTTGTGGGAATGTAAATTGATACAGCCACTATGGAGAACAGTAAGGAGCTTCCACAAAAATCTAAAAATAGAACTACCATATGACCCAGCAATCCCACTACTGGGCATATACCCTGAGAAAACCATAATTCAAAAAGAGTCATGTACCAAAATGTTCATTGCAGCTCTATTTACAATAGCCAGGCCATGGAAGCAACCTAAGTGTCTGTCGACAGATGAATGGATAAAGATGTGGCACATATATACAATGGAATATTACTCAATCTTAAAAGAAACGAAATTGAGTTATTTGTAGTGAGGTGGATGGACCTAGAGTCCGTCATACAGAGTGAAGTAAGTCAGAAAGAGAAAAACAAATACCATATGCTAACATATATATATGGAATCTAAAAAAAAAAAAAAAAAGATTCTCAAGAACCTAGGGGCAGGACAGAAATAAAGATGTAGGCTATGGACTTGAGGACACAGGGAGGGGGAAGGGTAAGCTGGGACGAAGTGAGAGCGGCATGGACTTATATACACTACCAAATGTAAAATAGATAGCTAGTGGGAAGCAGCCGCATAGCACAGGGAGATCAGCTCCGTGCTTTGTGACCACCTAGAGGGTTGGGATAGGGAGGGTGGGAGGGAGATGCAAGAGGGAGGAGATATGGGGATATATGTATATGTATAGCTGATTCATTTTGTTATAAAGCAGAAACTATCACACCATTGCAAAGTAATTATACTCCAATAAAGATGTTAAAAAAAAAGTATGCAATAAAATTTTTGACACCTGTTGTCTAATTTACGGGTTCAGTCTGTTTTCTCTAGTTGTTATGACTGTATTGAACCAAGAAAAAAAGTTACACTTTACAAATAGATTTTAACAATTTTATACACAGAATATTTTAAAAGTTATTTTCACTAATCTACAAAAACGTTCTAACCTGAGTGAGGTCTAAAAATGCCATGTTTAGAGAGAGTAGAAAATTTATAAATAATAAGAAAGTCCTTATTATCATACATGATTTCCCAGGAATATTGTTGCCACCACATGGGGGTGTAGAGTTCTTACTATGCACTTTGCAGTAATTCTGAGCAGCTCAGATGAGCAAGCCTGGGAAGTTGCAGGGAGAGGTGAATTTTACTGGCAAAGACAAAGCAATTTGTCTTATCTGCACTGAACATGAGGCCGGGGGCTAGGAGTGAAGTCCTAATTCATACTCAAAGTGTCTCCAATATGAAATTATCTTCATAGTATTAATATGCCTAAATTGTTCAATATAAAAAGTATTTCACACTATGTGTGAGTTACCCATGGTAGGGCAGCAATTCCACTGAAAGCAGGCATATTAGTATGTGCCATGCTATATTCTCCAGTCCAAGAAGTTGATTAGGAAATTGCTTAATTAAGCAATAGTTGCTTTTGTTGTTGGAATTACTGTTAGATAATTGACCATGATGGGAGCTGTGTCCCCAAGCTGAAAGCAAATCATAGGAGCCAAGGTCAATTATCTTATATTAATGCCCACAGAGAAAAGAGCTATGTGATCATCGTAAGACATAACTATAAAATACTTAAAGTCTTAAATGGTCAAACCTTTTCAACTACATTACAGTGATCACAGACCCAATGTAGTGTAATAGAAGTAAAACCACCACATTGAACACCCATATGGATCAGAAAGGTTTCTAACTGTAGACAAATTTGATAATAAGAGCACACCAAAAGAATTTCCTACATGGTTCATTACATCTGTATATGCAGGTTTTCTGCTTCTGTGTCTGTAGAGGGCACATTTGTAAACGACTGTAAGAACAATCGCTTCTTAAGTCTATGGTGGTCATTTTAGGTGAGTCATTAACTCTTTCATTAACTCTTTTATATATATCTGATGTTTTGGGATAGGGGAGCATAGCTTAATTTTAGTAGAAAAAGCATAAACTTTGGAATCTAGCAGATTGAAGTTTGAAGCCTGGAAATTTCAGGTTAACCGTGTACTAATTGTGTAACTTAACTACATAACGGGGTCCATAAAGGAAATAAAAGGCAATTCATATGGGATTCTGAAGGAAATTTAATGAAGGGAGGTATGGGCAGTGTTAAGGGAAGCAACAAGGAATAATGAGGCACTCAGGACACAAGAGCAGGAGCAAGAAGGCTTTACTTCCTCTAAGGCTTAGGGCAAGGGGGGAAAACAAAGAATTAGAGTCTGATGAGAGGTGGGGCCTTCACAGAAGTGTTTGTTGCCCAGCAGGAGCTACAATCATCAGTGACCAAATGCAACAGAACTAAAGCAGGAAATAAATTCCCTAGTCTTCTTCTCTGGCCTTCTTATCTCTTGCAAGGGCCACCCTTTGTCTAAACTCAACCAGAAACAAGCTAGGAAGGAAGTCCTAGGTGGGTCAGACAACAGTGGTCAGCCCCTGAGGCACTGAAAAGAGCAGAGAACAGGTAATTGTTCAGGGTTGGAAGAATGCAAACAGAGAAAAGCAGCTTATTCTGAGTCTTTTATCCTCATTTCTAAACAGAATGCAACAAACCCTTGCCCACTAAAATTGTAAAGATTAAGGGAAATATACAGAAAGTGCATAACACATAGCAGATGCTCAATAAATAGTAGCTAGGTCTTATTTTTAACCGTAACTAATCATTGTAAAGGTAAGTGTATATTCTTTGTTAAAAGCCAACAACCACTCAACAAGGTTACCCCTCAAGAAGCTATTTTGTTTCTTTTTCACAGAAAGCTGTTTTGTTTTCTTCTTTGCAAAAGAGAGCACTAGCAGAGAGATGAAAGTACTGGAAAAATAAGTTCTCTAACGCTGTCAATCACATGCTTACTTCAGCTTTAATATGAGAGTCCTGAAAAAACAGTTGGTTATACATTTCTGGCCAGCACAATCCTGCCCAAAGTGCACATGAGTGGGCTGTGATCTAAACTCAAAGTTCTAAACATTTTGTACCTAACATTCCATCACTAACCTATGAAACATCTGAAATGAAACAATGATTCCAATAGAAAGCAAAAGCTTGTCTTTTCGAGGATATGTATATGCCTTCAGCCTTTACATTCAAAATTATTAATAAGCATCAAAGGCACTGAGGTTGGGTAGACGGCTATTGCTCTTGTAGAGTGCCCATGTTGCACAGGTCTTCCGCAAGCATCCCCTGAAGTAGTTAGTCCCTGCTCTCCAAGCATTCTCCATCAAACCTCCACGTTTTACTGTCTCTAAGATCTATGTCTATCTGAGGTCTTGTTTGTTGGTTTATTTGCTTATATATTGCTTATCTCCTCCAGAGTGGGAAGACAGTGGGAACCTAGGCAATCTTGTTCCTTTTTATGCCTAGTAGTACCTAGAACAGAACCTGATGGTAGATAATAAATAAGCTCATATATACACAGTGAAGCATGTGCATGAAAGCAGCTAAGGTGCAAATTAGATGACATGATGTACTCAAACCACTTTGAAACAGGCACTCAAATATCGTAGCAATTATGATTGTTGTTTTCACTGTTATTGCTACTATTAAGAATAATGACAAAACGGTACACCCGTGGTAAATATTATGGCGATGACAGACATTATTACTTTCCAATGACTGAGTCTTTGTCGTGCATGCCTGTACTTAGGGCAAGGCTGCCAGTCTTTGTAATCAGCCTGTGACTACTGCCAACTTTATGTTTACAGTGACACTGCCAGCCAGATTTTGTAGCTTGGGATGATCTCTCTCAAGTTGTAGTGGCAATAATGTCCCAGATCCCAGGAAAAATACCACATGCCAAATTCTAAGTGCTAAACAAATAATAAAAGGGAAGCCTGTGTACTTTTACTTTGGGGAAGCTGAAGTAGAGGTACTTTTCCCAATTCCTTCTACTAAGTACAACTAGAAACCCTGGGCTTTATATACAGAACAAACATAAGACTGAAAGGTAGAAATAAGCAAGCTGACCAGATAGAGAACCTAGGGACTCAAGGAGCAATATGGTAGTGAGTTCCCTGGGTTTTCTTTTTGCTTCATATATTCCAGAGTTAGAGCTGAGGAAGGTGGAAAGCCAGAAGGGTCAACAGGTGCACATATATAAGGCTCTAACAAAAGCTAATCCTCTCCAGCCAAAGGGCCAGGAAAGGGGGCAGCCTAGAAAGACAGAAAACATTTAGATTATAATTGTGCTCTCCTCCTGCAAACGCCACACATATGCACGCACACGCACATACAAATACACACACACACACACACACACAAACTACAGCCCTAACCCACGCACACCAGCCAAGGCCAAGTCAGGAATCTAGGCTTCCATCCTTGTCAGCTATAATGAGGTTTCCCAACACCCCTTCTGGGATAGTGTCAGAGAATGCCTAGTAGGGATTCCGGGACATTCATCTACTACACTGGGCAGTACTAAAGCCATCCCCATGGACAATAG